>NC_056001.1:73714406-78514406 GCF_018446385.1 Zingiber officinale
ATATAAAGGCTTATTTGTATTATTAATGTTATTATTTATTTAATTTTAATTTAATAAAATAAATTTTAAAAAATTAGGAATGTAAATTATGTTAAGGTAATAAAATTGATTAAAATTTTGAAATGTGCAGAAAAGTATTAATTTATAAAATTGGATGTGGATTCTATTAAAATATTATTTAACCAATTTTAATTTAATTTTTTTTTATAAATATAAAAAAATATTAATATTATAAACTATACAATTTAAGATTATATACTATTTTTTAAAAAATTAAATTAAATAACAATAAAAAATTAAACTTATTAATAACAATAACATTTTTCAGCTTGAATTATAAACATGTCAACTAGTCAATAACTCTAATTTAACATCGAGATAATAGAAGGATGAATTACAATTATGCTCGTAAACAACTTAAATATTGTTGTGTGATAAATATTGTTGTGTATTCAAAATAAATTATTGAACCACCGGAGATACAAATCAAAATCGAGAAGAATTTAAAAGTATAAATGTCATAATTAATTGAACCCATTATTAGTTGCAGGTGGAAATTTGATGTTATATATAAAAAGAAATAATTAGGCTTGCAATTTCCAAGAAATTGAATTTTTGATTTCCTAAAATCAGAAATAATTGTCCTAAAGTCTATGTGCCAATTCTTATTGGAGCTTCTGACCAACAACTATTTTGATTTGAGCTCCTACCATCAGATTCAGATTATGACTAAGCAAATATACCTGGTTGAGGGGGTTGTCAGGGGATTTCTTCCAAAGCTTCCATATCATATCCCTGTACTGATTAAAGGTCAGGCCTGGTTTATCTTCCTTCAATTTGGGAAGCTCTTCTTCTTCGAATGACTATATCAACACACATTTAAGGACAGATAACACTAAAAGGAAACTAATCCAACGAAAAGCTTCTGAACAAGTAAAGCCTCTCCAACAAATACCATAACCTGATTTTATTACATATACAAACAATATCAAAAATACAATTTCCTATTTAGCATGAAATGACAAAACTTATCCATAAGAGAGGACTAGTTTTTCATGCATGAGGAAGGTTTTGATGACAAAAAAGCAACGGAAATCTGGTCACTGTCACAAGAATAAAGCACCTTACAAAGTGGCAGAGTCTTAATAAAATGCATTAATAAAATACCATTGGAATTATTGAGACTAAACAACATGTAAAGACAAAAATAGTAATAATCGTAACAATATAGATAGCTGATAGAAAAAAAAGTCATTGGTTAGAATCCAATAAACAATAACAGCTCAAACATGTGGAAACTCATACAATGAAATGTTGGATTTCATATTTAAAATCAAGAATTCAGAAATCAAATTCACAAAGTGCTCTTGCTGAAATCAGAAATCAGAGAGTGCTCTTGTTGATTAATAAATCAAAAATCAGAAATCAGATTCATAAATCAAAAATAAAAAATTAGAAATCAGAAATCAGAAAGTGCTATTGATGATTAATAAATCAGAAATCAGGCACAATAACTTTTGTTTTCTGAAACTGTCTTCCAATAACTTGCACACATCCCTCCAAATTGGCACAAAGTAACTCAAAAATCAAATTGGCACAAAGCCTCCAAAATGAAAATAGGCTTCTCAATTCCTGAATTACAATGGCTTAAAAAAGAACTTTCAGAAATCAGGTTTCATTTTAGAAATCAGATTCAGCAAAAAAATTTGTGCCTGTTTAATTAAAACTCAGCAAAATACCTTTACTTCAGTTTCAAAATTTTAACTTCCAGGTGATTGTAGCTAAGTTCATGTAGAGTTCAACTAAGTAACTGTTGGTAGTTTTGAGAGCATGAAACAGAAATAAAATAAAGCGGTAACCATGATCTCCCGAAGAAATCGCAACTGAAGACGTCGGTCGATGAAGAGGCTACAGCTGTCGGAAGCACGATCACGGGGCAACCGGAAAGCACTTCAAAGTTCACGAGCCAAATCTCAGCCTCTGGACGTTCACCTTTGCTCGTTGATCACCTCACACTTCGTTGCGCTCCTCTTTGATCACCTTTCAAAACCTCTGCACCCTCGTCCTCTTCTCAAAGGCTTGGACGCACCTTTATAAGAAGACTAAGGAAGACGAAGGGGAAAGGACGCCCCTTTGTCTCCTTGGCATTTGCAGTAGTTTGCAATAACGAGAGAGAAGAAAGAACTCAGTTTCCCTTCGTCTCCTGTAACGCCCAACATCTCCCACTCGTCCAAGTCAATCCATAAGGTTATATGGTCACATAGACTATGTCAGTTACATAGACTAAAATGTGATCATGTCACGAAGACCAGAGCAAAATTAGTCACAAAGACCAAATAAGTCACGTAGACTTTATGAGGATCAAGTCACGAACACCATAGCAAAATTAATTAGTCACAAAGACCAAATAAGAACATTCATTCCATACATTAGGGAAAATGGTTCGTGCGACAGCAAGCACACTGAGCATTCAACTGTTAAGAAGATTGTCACACCTTACTTAGCTGCTCCATAGAACGAATCACAGACATAAATGTCCATAGAACGAATCAGAGACATAAATGGCTTGCCTTTACTCCAAATTAAATTATTTACATCATTATGAACATCTCTAATCTCTCATATTGACTATATGTCAAGAGCATGTTCAACATATCCAATCAAACAAATTATTTACAATTACATTTTATGTACTGAACTGAAAATGTAACTGGTACCAGTGAATAAATGTCACAGATGTAAATCAATCTTAATCTTCCTTTTTAGCTAGAATCTATTCATTCTAATCAGACGCTTTCCTAGTTATGCTCCATAGGAGGAATCATCCATAGCCAATAGGAAACATGCTAAAGTAGCAGACACTGATCAAAACTTCAAGTAGACAGCTAAATAATCACTTAGGGTAAGATTGAGATTAAATTATAATCTCAAGGGTCTCACATAGTAGAGAAGAAGGGATCTATTCTCCTACTACCCTTCTTGTCACTATAGCACATGAGTTATGAATCACATGCTACGATGTTATTCTCTTTACTAAAAAGAGCGCATGTTTTTCTCAAATTTAACATCGTACAGATTTCGATTTAGACATACCTAATGTCTAATCCTAAATTCAACATATGAATTCTAATATGGCCTTTAGAAGATTCAATAAATGGTGGGTACATTTACTCCAATCATTATACAAATGATCTCATCTTGACACAATTATCAAGGCGACCTTAACTTATGGGTATGTCTCTATTCACAGCTACATAAGTTGTCCCATAAGCAACGGTCTTACCTCTATTTGTACTTAACAAATAGAGATGATTGTCCATGTGAGTGGACCAATCCCAATCTACCAACATGCTTATCGAGACTTTTATTCGAATGTAACAAAGACATATACACTGAATAGATCTTGGTATTTTTTATTTATCAAAATATCTTTACAATTAGTTACATTCTTCGAAGTCCTAAAGACTTCACATGTCTATGAAATGACTCTTTAGTCAATGGCTTAGTAAAAGAATCAACAAGCATATTCCGTGTAGGGATGTACTCAAGAATTATCTTTTTCTTGTCAACAATATCCTTACAAAATTATACTTAATTTCTATATGCTTGCATTTGCTGTGATATTTGGGATCCTTGGAAAAAGCTATTGCAGCTTGACTGTTACAATACACAGTAGCAGGACTCCCACTATCCTCAGCAATCTTCAGATGCTTCAGGAACCTTCTTAGCCAGATAGCCTCTTGCACAGCCGCTGCACAAGCCACATACTCAGCTTCCATTGTCGACAAGGCTACACAAGTCTGCTTCTTACTGCTCCATGAGATGGCGCCACCATTTAGCAAGAAGACATAGCCAGATGTGAATTTTCTGTCATCAAGGTCCCCTGCCCAATTTGCATCTGTGTAGCCACTTAGGCTCATTTCTGATCCTTGGAAGCAGAGGCAATAATCCACTATTCCTTTGAGATATCTGAATATCCTCTTCACCGCTTTTCAGTGTCTCGATCCTGGGTTTGACTGGAAATGACTAACTAAGCCAACAACATAGCTTATATCAGGACGAGTACACAACATAGTGTACATCAAACTACCAATGACACTGGCATATGGTTTCTTCTTCATTTCGGCTATTTCCTCAGGAGTCTTGGGATAGATACTTTTGCTCAAAATATTACCTTTCACTATAGGCATCTGTTTAATGTTGCAATCTGACATATTGAAGTGTTGTAGCATCTTAGTGATATAAGCTTCTTGAGACAAACCCAAGAGCCTTCTTGATCGCTCTTTAACGATCTTCACTTCTAAGATGTACTCTGCTTCTCTCATATCTATTATGTCAAATTATAATAAAGCCAACTTTTGACTTCTATCACACACTTTATGTCACTTCCAGCTATTAGCATATCATCAACATATAATAATAAAATGACAAACTTTCCTTTCTCCTTTCTTTAGTAAACACAATGATCCTCATTTACCATTTCGAAACCATAAGATAATATTACTTCATTAAATCTTATGTTCCATTGTCTTGACACTTGCTTTAGCCCATATATAGATTTCCTAAGTCTACATACTCTTTTCTCTTCGCCTTCAGCAACATAACCTTCTGGTTGTACCATATAGATTTCTTCGTCAAGATTACCATTAAGGAAAGCTGTTTTTACATCCATCTGATCTAATTCCATGTCATATTGTGCTACTATAGCTAGGATGACACGTATTGACACAAACTTCACAACTGGGGAGAATGTCTCTTCAAAATCAATACCCTCCATTTAGATATATCCTTTTGCAACTAATCGAGCTTTGTATCGATTAATCGATCCATCTACTTTCCTCTTTACTTTGAGAATCCACTTATTCCCAATAGCCCTTCGGCCCGGAGAAAGATCGACTAAATCCCAAACTTGATTCTTTATCATTGACTCTATTTCTTCATCCATTGCAATTTTCCATTCTTTTCTAACTGAGCTTCTCAAAGCTTCCTCAACTGTTCGAGGTTCCTCATCATCAACTGGGAGAACCATCAATGACTCATTCTCAATATCAAACCTTCTCCGAGGAATAATCTGACGACTACTTCTTCAAAGGTTAGACCGTTGAGAGACTGACTCATGCAGTGGCAAATTACTCCTACTCGGTTGACTAGATTCAGGCATCTCCTGATCTGTTGATAAAGGAACATTATCCTCATCCTCTATCTCATATAGAGGAATTGTCTTATCAACTTCACCTCTTGTTGGAAACTCAGTTTCAAGAAAAGTAGTATCTCTTGAGTCTATTTCAGAGATGGTTCCATCTTGTTGCTCACCAATAAAAACATAACCCTTAGAAGTCTCATAGTACCTTATAAAGATACATTTCTTACCTCTAGGTCCTAATTTTCCATGTTCGTGAGTCTTATCATGAACGTAGGCAGCTGACCCCAAGGTCTCAGATTACTTAAATCCGACTTTCTGTCTGTCCAACGTTCATGTGGGGCAGATGGAACTGACTTTGAAGGCACTTTGTTAAGTATATAGGCCGCAACTAATAATGCATCTCCCCAATAGGAGATTGGAAAATTAGCCTGCGCCATTATAGACCTAACCATTTCAAGAAGAGTCTTATTTCTTCTTTCAGCAACCCCATTTTGTTATGGAGTTCCAGGGATAGTTAGCTATCTAATAATCCCTTTCTCATTACACATTGTCTTGAACTGATCAGACAAATATTCACATCCACGGTCAGTGCGCAAGGTTTTAACCTTACATTCCAATTGATTTTCAACTTCGTTCAAGTAACGAATAAAGAAATCCAATGCTTCAGATTTGTGAGAAATCAAATACACATGACCAAAGCGCGTGAAGTCATCAATAAATGTAATGAATTAAGAACTCTCATTTCTAGTCTTCATATTCATCGGATCACAAATATTCGAATGAATTAATTGCAATGGTGATTCAGCCCTAATAGCCTTTCCAAATGGTTTTCTAGTCATCTTTCCAGCAAGACAATGCTCAGATATAGACAAGTTAATCTTAGCATGAGTGCCTAAAAGGCCCTCCTTAGCTAATCTATTCATTTGTTCTTGTCCTATATGCCCCAATCTAGCATGCCAAATTTCATCATTAACATCAGCATTACTAGTAAGAGCAATGTTTGAAAAACAACCATCATTATTATTTGGTTCTACATCAAGAACCATAAAACCATTTGTTACATAACCATACCCAATTAACACAGAGTTAATTCGAAGTTCCACACAACGGCTATAAAAATTTATATTATAACCTAAATCAAGAAGACAAATGACAAAAACCAGATTCCGACGAATCTCAGGAGCATACAGGACATCATGTAGAAATAAGGTGTCTCCACCACGTAGGTTGAGCTTGCAAGTGTCAATTCCTTTGACTTCAATTCTTGCATTGTTTCCTACATATATCCAAGGTACCCTGTTAGTTAGAGCCCTAGAGTCAATCATTTGATGATTGTTGTATGGACTCGTTATATCATATTCTTGTATATAAATAAAGGTATTTGTTTTTGGTTATTATACTTACTTGTATTGGTGCCAAATAACTAAGTATAATAACGTCCTTGAGTAGAAGGTTTTTACCTATATCAATCGATTGGTTGAATCGATAGTGAGATGATATAGGGAACACTACTCTTAATCATTCCTAGTCAAGTATTAACATTTAGGGACAACGTTAATGCGATGAGACTAGCATGTAGGTCAACTCAATGACTTGATCTCACAAGTCATGGATATGGAGATATCAAGTTGACACATGGGTATGCATTGGAGAATGTATACTGAATGACCCGCCATGAGAAAGTATCATGGATCGTTATATGAGTGTCATATACTTTCTCATGTGACTATTAGTATGACTATTAGTCCTTGGACCTGAAGTCACCATGGTTCCCTACATAAGGAGTTACATACTTTGGCTTCGTCAAACGTCACCCGTAACTGAGTGGACTATAAAGGCGATTACTGGGTATGTAACAAATTATGCGGAGGGATGTGAGTGATGTAGATGGGATCTATCCCTCCTATATGATGGGAGAGACATCGATATTCTTGATAGAGTGAGACCACTAAGTGCATGGTCATGCCCAAATGAGTCAATATGAGATGCTGAGCTCATTTGATTGAGTGAGTCTACTTGGGATCCAAGATTTAGATTGATTAGAGGATGACACGGTCTATGCCTCACATTGATCAATCTAGATGTCAAGGATAGAAGTACACTTGTCGTATATTGTAAAGAGTCACAATTAGTAGTCACAAGGTGATCTTGGATCTCAACATTTTTATAACTTGGGTAGTAATGATGTGTTGCTAGATACCGCTCATTACTTATGCTTTTAAATGAGTTTAGGAGAATTGCCAACGTTATAAGAACCTATAGGGTCACACACAAAGGGCAATTAGATGGAGATTAGGTTCATTTGATGAACCTAAAGGATTAGGTTCATGTGATGAACCAAATTGGATTAAGAGTAATCCAAATTAGGCTAATTGAGTTGGTCTCAATTTGGTTCATGTGTTAAATGAGTCTAATTTGGACTTAGACTCATTGAATCAATTTAATTCAATGAATAGAGATTCATTAAATTAAAATTGACTTGAACCAATGGTTAGATTAGATCAACAATGGGAGAGAAGTGGTCAAGTTTGACTTGACTTGAGAGGAAGATGAAGGGTCAAGTTTGACTTGACAATTTGCCACCTCATTGGTGAGTTGGCAAAGAGTGGGCAAATGATGATGCTCCACATCATCATGATTACTTAAGTGGGATGCCACCTCATGGGAGTTACCAAGAGTTGTGACTCTTGGTATCCCATGGAGATAAAACTCCCTCTTAATGTGGCCGGCCACACTAATTCATTGGGGGAGTTTCATTTTCTTTTGTGTAACTCTCATCTTCTTCCTCAAGCTCTCTCTTCTCTCCCTCTCCTCCACTTGCCGAACCTTTCAAAGGTGCTAGCACACCTTTTGTTTGGTTTCTCCATCTCTTGCTTGTGTGGATACACATAGAGGAATATCTACTTTGATACTCTCGAGATCCGGCGAACTTTGGACGAGCGGGATTAAGCGAAGGGCATCGCATCAAGGGTAAAGCTCTTCTCCTTTGTAGATCTAGTTTAGATCTAGGTTAGAAACTCGTACTCAAAGTTTTACGTAAATTTTATTTCTTCGCATTGATCCGGTGGTGGGGTTTCGGGGTTTCCGCAACGCAAAAAGCGATTTTTATGGCCCGAAAAATCCAACAGTGGTATCAGAGCCATGTGCAAAGCGTGTACGAGTTTTAATTTATATTTTTATGAAAATTACAGATCTGTGAATTTCTGTAAGTTTGTGTTTTTATAGATTTTATGAGTATTTTTCTCGTAGAAGCGAAGCAACAAGTGTTTCGACACTTATAGGCTTCGACTACCGAGAAAATTTTTCCAAAACGGCAAGTTCTCGCCCAAATCATTTTGGGACAGCAGGCTAAGGCGCTTTAGGATCGCTTAGGAATACTCGCGATGGTTATATTGCGGGTAGGGGTGCTGCCCCTAACCCTGCAAGGGGCTTCGTTCCGCGATTGCGCCCGAAAATCGCTAAACGGGACCGCCGGAAATTTTTACTCATAAAAATTGAAAACAAATTGTGGAAAATTTATAGAAATTTATAGAAATTACATAATTTAGAATTATATATCATTTTGTGATGGTCATGGCCCAAAGACCCCAATTTGATTGGAAATTGTATTGTAATTCATATTATGGCCCACGTGCCATTTTTTGTGATGTGCGTGTTGTTAGACCTGTTCAATCGGTCGGTTAACCGATTATATAGAACCGGTTAACCGACCGGTATCCTTTCCGGTTGAACCGGTTCCGATTGAACCGGTTCCGGTCGGTTAACCGGTTTGAACCGAGAACCGATGGGCTGAGGCCCAATGTCCAGTCCATCATGTGCCCGATTGATTACAGGCCAAATCGCATTCGCCGTTCGCTATACACTGCTTAACGTGGAGTGAAATCCACAAACCCAACAAGTTGATATATAATAATATATATATTGGAATGAAAGAGTCAAAGAGACGATTGGATATGGATTAAAAGGGAATTAAATAATCAAATAAATGAGAAATTATGATTTCAACTTTTCAAATGCTGGCCTACCGTTGGGTAAGTCATAAGTGGGCTTGATTATTGTCTTTTTTTTATAATACAAATTAATTAGTAATTTTGAGTCAAAACTCCTCTCGTGACTAGTCTGTGACCCATCTCTCTCCTCACCTCCACGTTTCCAGTTCCACCCAAAATCCTCGATTCGGCGATTTTTTTTGCCCTAGCCGACTGAGAGGCTTCGCCGTAGACGTCGAGTCGCCGTCTCGCCGACGTTGTCCAAGAGTAGTCTCCGCCACGACGCCACTCGCCATTTGGTACTATTGTGTTGATCGGTGGGGGCGACGGGCGTGGGCGTGCTGCTGTGTTGCCAACATACGATGGTTCGACCTTCTTCCAAGCAGAAGGAACAAGAAGCTCCAATCGCATCAAATCATAGGACACCACGCCACCGCCGTTCATTGTCACCAACTCCGTTAGAGCGCGTAGAAGCAGTCACAGCCACATAGGTAGCTCTGTTATCACTGATTCACCGTAGCAGAAGAATTTAAAAAGTTGTTGTTTTCTCTTTCTGAACCTTGGACTTCAAAATAGAAGCAACGTGAAGAATTAATTGTGCTCAATATATTGCAGAATGATCCAATGGCAACTGAAGAATCTAACAAGAACACTGATAGTGACGGTAGCTCTGGCTCGCGATCGACTGAAGATATCAAAAACAAACGAAAAAGAGCTGGAGGTGGTGTTGGTTCTCGAAAGAAGCATTCAATCGTCTGGGAGCATTTTGAAACTTATATTGATAAAGATGATGGAATTCAAAGGGCAAGGTGTTTGCATTGCAGTCATGTTTACTATGCAGATCCAAGCAAAAATGGCACTACATCTCTGAGGCAACATATTCCTAAGTGTCCAAACAATCCTCTCAACAGAAAGGACTTAAAGGTAATACAAAGTCAATTAACTTTTGTTGGAAGACATGTTGATGAGGTGTCTGGCAAAGTAAAAGGCAATTTATAGGCTTGGAAATTTGATCAAACCACAGTTAGAAATGCTGTTTCTTATATGATCATAGTAGATGAGCTACCTTTTAGATTTGTGGAGGGTAAGGGTTTTCAATACTTAATGAGTGTGGCTTGCCCTTCATTTTCTGTTCCATCTTGATCTACTGTTACTAGAGATTGTTATAAGTTATATATGGAAGAAAAGGATAAATTGAAGTCATTTATTAAAAATGAAAGTGGTAGGATTTGTTTGACGACTGATACTTGGACTTCAAAACAAAAGGAATGTTATATGTGCTTAACTGCCCATTTTATTGATACTGACTTTAAGATGCATAAGTGAATTTTGAATTTTTGTCCTGTCTCTAGTCATAAAGGCAATGATATTGGTGAATTGATTTATAAATGCTTGCTAGATTGGGGCATTAATAATGTGTTCACTGTGACAGTTGACAATGCAAGTTCAAATGACACAGCAATTCTGTATTTGAAAAGAAAATTTATGAATTGGCCTAATTGCATATTTAGGGGACAGATATCTCATGTTAGGTGTTTAGCACATATTCTGAATTTGATTGTCAAAGATGGGTTGAAAATAACAGATGAATCAGTGGAGAATGTAAGGGCAGCCATAAAATATATTAAAATGTCTCCTGCTAGGATTGGAAAATTCAAAGAAACAGCTTTACTTGAAAACATCGAGTACAAGAAGCACCTTGCTTTGGATGTTCCAACTAGATGGAACTCCACATACATCATGCTTTCCTCATCTTTAAATTATATTCGAGTTTTTCAATCTTATGCTGAGAAGCATGGTGATATGGTAGTAGCTCTAAAGCAGATGATCATAATGTGCCTTCTAGTGAGGATTGGGATAATGCAAAGAACTTATGTGATTATTTGGAATGTTTTTATCATGTCACTAATGAAGTTTCTGCCAGCAAGTATGTCACTTCAAATGATTTTGTGTCTCATATTAGTGAAATTGATGGTTTGATAAAAGAGTTGAAGAAGAGTCCTGATCTTAACACAAGTGCAATGGCATATTCTATGGGTGAGAAATTTGATAAGTATTGGGGGGATGTATCAAAGATGAACAAAGTTGTTTTTATGACTGCTGTTATGGATCCAAGATGAAAGTTGGGATACCTTTATTTCATGCTTCAAATATGTATGAGAAGGATATTGGTGGAACCTTATTTGATAGTGTAAAACGAGCCATGGAGGAGATGTATGATGATTACAAGAGATTGTATGGGTCAGGAGATTCTTCTATGACTTCATCATCACCTTCTGTTTCTTCAAGTTCACGAGATGTTCTTATTTCAGATGCAACAAATTCTTATGTTTGTGCAAGAAATAGAGAAAATCTCATACATCGATTGGAAATGCAGTATCAGAAATCGAAAGCTAATATTGTAACTGAATCAACTTCAGAATTGCAAAGGTATTTAGCTGAGCCAGACCATCCATATTCAAAAGGGTTTGATATCTTATCTTGGTGGAGGAATAACAAGGCAAGATTTCCTATACTTTCTGAGATGGCTCGCGATTTGCTTGCAATACCAATTTCTACGGTAGCCTCAGAATCAGCATTTAGCACTGGAGGTAGGGTATTAGATTTTTTTAGGAGTTCTTTAACTCCTAGAATTGTGCAAGCGTTGATTTGTGCTCAAGATTGGTTTCGGGCTACTGGGTCTCCAATGACAGTTGAGGAAAATTTATTGGAGTTACAAAAGTTTGAAGCAGGTATTATGTTTAACTATTTTAGTTTTTATAATATTTGATTTATATGAAATAAAGTGTTAACATATATTTTTTGTTGTAGAATTGAACCCATCAGAAAAGGATTGTACTTTCTTCGATAATTTGTAGTGGCTTCTCTCTATCAAAATCATTATGCAGAATTAAGAAGTGATTAAGCGAATCAAGTAAAAGGCAAGTTTTATCTAATAAAAATGCTTATTTTACCTATTTTATTGTCAATCATTGCTCATTGTCAATTCGTTGAAGGTTTTGTAGTATCTATCAACACTTAAAAAATTATAAATTTGTGATGCTCAAGTTTAGTCGTTTAGATGATAGTTTGCTTACTTTAATCAATCAACAAGTTGTGGTTTACACTTCATAAATTTTTAGCCAAGAGTTCCTTTATAAATTGTGTAGGAAGGGCTTTAATTTCTGTGACTAGCTAAATATTGGTACTGGGTGATATATGTTTTGGACAATTAATTTCATTTCGTGTAGCTGGAATATTGAGTTTTCCAACAAATATATAAGTTGATTTGCTATTGAACTTGCAGTACACTCCTGCTATCAATATTTGGATTTTGGAGCATTGGCTACATCTTTGCTGAGGACTGAGGTGCTGATTGGGAAGCCACTTTTCATGTGGTTCATCATTGAAGACTGAAGAGTGCAGAATTCAATTTTAAATCCTTTAGAAATCTTGAATTTGTGTTGGACAAAAAGACAATGTTTGAATTTGATGTGTAACATGTATTGTGTTGAACTGTTGATGTATTTTTAAGATGTTTTTGAATGGATAAATTTTAGTTATGATGGTTAATGATTATTTAGTAGATGAAGATTGTTGTTATTTGTTAGCGTAACATTAGATTGTTGGACTTGGATAAATCTTTTCTTGTTGAATATAAGATTGTTGGACTTGGATAACTTATTTGGTTGATAAACATAGTTTTTAAATATTGCAACTTGCAAGTGAGTTATTTAGTTGGATATATCTCTTTTTTTTAGTGAAAATCTAACATATCAGTATATCACTGTGGTAAAAGGAAAAGAAAAGATTCACTGATTCAATTTCTAGTTATTCTACCAATATGATCAGTTGTTATTTAAAAGAACAAAGAGATCATACAACAATTTGTCAGCGATCAACTAGTTTCATGCACAACTACAATTTGAATATTTGATATTCTGTTGTCCGCTAAACTGAATGCTATTACTCGGTCCGAATATTTCATTTCAAGCTTTTGGCAGCGTGTGGTAGATTGCCTGTCGGCTGCCGTTTAATTTTTGCAGCCCTCATCTACTGTAGTGCAGTGCAGTGTTCCGAGTCTTGGAGTTGGACATACCTCACAGCCACTGAGCCAAATTGCTGCCAATACCATTGCATGTTATATTAATTAATACAAGTATCATATGCAATTTGCAAGTTGACGCGGTTGTTCAAGACTTCAACATCAGTATTCAGTAATAAAAAGATAAGAATAAATGAATAATTTAAATATTTTTAAGAAAAAAAGCAACACTTCTTCAATAGATCATGACATCATGTAAAAAAATTAAAAATAAAAATTCTCAAAGTCCAAGTTCTATGCTCCCACCAGTGTGCTTACATTACATAATTTCATAAATAAACAAAGCTCCTTTGGTCCTTCCACACCTCTAGTCGATTCCTTTTCAGATTATTATGTCTATTTTATTTTAATTCATGGAACAATAGGTCCACTCACCACTTACTAATCTTTTAGAATGATATTTTGCTCTTTCATTTATACTTTGCCAGTTTTTGCAAGATAAAAGATGATTTTAAATTCTGATTCGAAATAATTAGACCGGTTTACCGGTTTTAACCGGTTCTAGTTAATCGGTTTATCGGTTTACCGGTTAAACCGGCAAAAAAAAACCTTAAACCGGCACCGAACCGGTAAACCGGTGAAAACCGGTTAACCGGAACCGTTTAAAACCGGTACACCGGTTAACCGGTTAACCAGAACCGGTAAACTACCGGTTCCGGTCCAATTTTTGGTTTTCCGGTTTTTTTGCACAGCCCTACGTGTTGTACTTGATTCGCGACCTGCGCGTCGTGCCCTTCTATTTATTTATTCCTATTGTAAATAGTTTAAACTCGAATGTAACTCGAGTTTCACCTTTTGTAATGTACAAAATTGAGGCGGTGGAAGGTCCACTCGAGACAGAGTTACGAGGAAGGTGCGAGCAACACGAGGTGGTCAAAGGAAGGAGCTTGAGAAGTTGTTGACCTTAGGTTGACCATCCGATCTTCTCATTGGCTTGAGAAGATTGTAGTAAGGCCATGACTAATCACAAAAAGTTTAATTAATTACTTGTGTGTGTATATGTGATGCATGCTAGATTTGTAATCAATTAGTGCCTTAACGATTAGATTAGATATAAGCCGCGCACATGATGCACCTCCATGATTAGATTAGATCTAAATCGAGTATATGATACACATCGACAATTAGATTAGATCTCAATCGCGTCAACTCAAAATGCCTACCATGCCGTGATACACATCACTACCTCGATCGCATGTTGTTGTTGAATCTGCCAAAGCAGAGCAACGCATACTATCTTGGTAGGGTGCGGAGGGACAATCTTGGTCCCGCCTATCAACGCATGGGTGAGTACAACTCAATTAGATTGAGTAACTAGTTAACTCAATTGGATCGAGTTTAACTATAGGCATTTTCCAATGGTTGGTAGATAGGTCAAAATCACGTTTATATTAACTCTTGGGCGTATTAGCCAAAGCTAACTCGATTTTTAATATAAATGTGGATCTTGATCCTATAAACAAGAGTTGCATAGAGATGTAATTGGTAATTAGTTACCTACCAATCATACTAAGTCTTGGGCATTTTAGCCAAAGCTAACTCAGGGCATAGTATGATATGGATCTTGTCCCACATGAATTATAGAATTCAGTGGGAGCATCATTTAATTAAAGGCCTAATTAGATGATTAATTGGAATATGATATTTATTTTCCTGCATTTTTCTGTTGTAGAATACCATGACGTCAAATACGAACTCTTTCTCCCTGCGTTCCGTCCTTGAGAAGGACAAGCTCAACGGAGCTAATTTCCTAGACTGGTACAGAAATCTGAGAATAGTTCTCACTCAAGAAAGAAAACTGTACGTCCTGGAGCAGCCCATTCCCAAGGCACCTCCTACCACTGCCACGCGAGCTGATCGTGATGCTTACAAGAAGCATCAAGATGACACATTAGATGTGTCCTGTCTCATGCTCGCGACCATGAACTCTGAGCTTCAGAAGCAACATGAGTTGATGGGCGCTTATGATATGGTTGAGCATCTTCGTCAACTATATCAAGGACAAACGAGGCACGAGAGATTCGAGATCTCTAAGGCATTGTTTCAGTGCAAGATGCAAGATGGGACTCCCGTAGGCCCATATGTACTCAAAATGATTGGGTATATAGAAAACCTACAGAGGTTGAGATTCTCGCTTGGCCAAGAGCTGGCCATAGAAAACCTAGAGGTATATAGAAAACCTGATCTTGCAATCCTTGCCGGATAGCTATAGTCAATTCGTTCTAAATTATAATATGAACGAAATTGACAAGCCACTGCCCAAGCTGCTTAGCATGTTAAGAACTGTTGAGCTCAACCTTAAGAAGGTTAAGCCCAACTCTATTCTGATGGTTCAGAAACATAAGGGCAAGGGCAAGCCCAAAGGTAAGGGAAAGTCCCAAGCCAAGGGTAAAGGCAAGGCACTGAAACCCAAAGGAGGGGTTGCCAAGGATGCTACCTGCTTCCACTGCGGTCAGACTGGGCATTGGAAGAGGAACTGCAAAATGTACCTGGAAGATCTTAAGAAGAAGAGAAGTGAGACTTCCACTTCAGGTATATGTGTTATAGAAGTCAATCTATCTATTTCTTCATCATGGGTATTAGATACCGGATGTACTTTTCACATTTGTACTAATGTGCAGGCGCTGAGAAATAACAGAGCATTGACGAAGAGCAAGGTGGACCCCTACGAGTAGGTAATGGAGCACGGGTTGCTGCTATTGCTATAGGAACTTATTCTCTATCTCTGCCCTCTGGGCTTGTACTAGAATTGGATGATTGTTGTTATGTGTCTGCTTTGACTAAGAACATTATATCAGTTTCTTGTTTAGACAAGAAAGGCTTCTCATTTATAATAAAGAACAAATGTTGTTCAATTTATTTAAATGATATGTTCTATTGTAGTGCACCTCTGATGAACGTACTCTATATTCTAGACCTTGAGAACCCTATCTATAACATAAGTACCAAGAGGTTTAAGTCAAATGACATGAACCAAACCTATCTCTGGCAGTCGCTTAGGTCATATAAATGACAAACGCTTATCCCATCTCTATAAAGATGGTTTGCTGGACTCATTTGATTTTGAATCATATGAGACATGCGAGTCATGCCTTCTAGGCAAGATGATCAAGACTCTCATTAGTGGACACAGTGAGAGAGCGACTGACTTGTTAGGTCTTATACATAGTGATGTATGTGGCCCTTTCAATGTCACTGCTAGAGGTGGTTATAGGTACTTCATTACATTTACTGATGACTTCAGTAGATATGGTTATGTGTACCTGATGACACATAAGTCAGAATCCTTTGAAAAGTTCAAAGAATTCAAGAATGAAGTACAAAACCAGCTTGGCAAAAGTATTAAGATACTTCGATCAGATTGAGGTGGTGAATACCTTAGCCGTGAGTTTCGTGACTATCTAGCTGAGTGCGAGATTCTATCTCAACTCACTTCTCCTGGAACACCACAGTGGAATGGTGTATCCGAAAGGAGGAATCGTACCTTATTAGATACGGTACGATCTATGATGAGTCACACAGATCTTCATATATATCTTTGGGGCTATGTTCTAGATACAGCAGCCTTCATTCTCAACCGAGTTCCATCTAAGGCTGTAATAAAGACACCATATAGGATATGGACTGGGAGAGATGCCCAGGTATCTTTTATGAGGATTTGGGGTTGTGAGGCTTACGTTCGACATCAAGTCTCGGACAAACTGGGACCCAAATTCGATAAGTGCTATTTTATTGGATATCCCAAGGAAACGAAGGGATATTACTTATACATTCTCGGTCAACACAAGATAGTTGTGGCTAAGACTGGGGTATTTCTAGAAAGGGATTTTGTTTCTAGAAAGACTAATGGGAGTACGTTCGATCTTGAAGAAGTTCAAGATGTGGACCATAACACAGAAGTCTCGATGGAAGTTGAACTGGAACCATAAATGGATGATGTTGTTCCACAAGGAGTTGAGGAACCACAACCAGTTCAAGTAGACCTACCTCTTCGCAGATCTGATAGGGTACGTCATCAGCCTGAGAGATACTTATTTCTCTTGTCTGACCATGATGACGTTGTGCTCATTGAGGATGAGCCTACCTCCTATCAGGAAGCTGTGATGAGACCAGATTTCGAGAAATAGCTAGAGGCCATGAGATCCGAGATGGAATCCATGTACACTAACCAAGAATGGACTTTGGTTGATCCACCTGAAGGTGTCAAACCCATTGGGTGTAAGTGGGTCTTTAAGAGAAAGACTGGCACGGATGGACTTATTTTTAAGGGTCGCTTGGTAGCTAAAGGTTTCAAGCAAATTCATGGTATTGACTATGATGAAACCTTTTCTCCAGTAGCGATGTTTAAATCCATACGGATCATGCTTGCTATTGCAGCGTACCACGATTATGAGATCTGACAGATGGATGTCAAAACCTCGTTTCTGAATGGAAATCTGCTCGAGGATGTGTACATGACACAACTTGAGGGTTTTGTAGATCCACAGCATACTGGCAGAGTATGCAAGCTACATAGGTCCATTTATGGACTAAAGCAAGCTTCTCGGAGCTGGAATATTCGATTCGATGATACAATCAAATAGTTTGGTTTCATCAAGAATGAAGATGAACCTTGTGTCTACAAGAAGGTTGTAGGAAACACAGTTGTCTTCCTTATATTGTATGTGGATGACATACTACTCATTAGAAAAGACATCCCTTTACTGTAGTCTGTCAAGACTTGGCTAGGGACTTGTTTCTCAATGAAGGACTTAGGTGAAGCATCCCGCATTCTAGGCATACAGATCTATAGAGATAGATCTATGAGATTGCTTGGCCTAAGTCAGAGTACATACATTGACAAGGTATTACTTCGGTTTGCTATGCAGAACTCCAAGAAGGGATTTCTGCCGATGTCACATGGTGTGAGTCTTTCTAAGACTCAAAGTCCCTTTTCTAGAGAGGAGAGAGACCACATGGATCAGATCCCTTATGCTTCAACCATAGGATCTATCATGTATGCCATGCTATGTACTCGTCCTGATGTCTCGTATGCTTTGAGCATGACGAGCAGATACCAATCAGATCCAGGTGAAAGTCACTGGATAGCGGTCAAGAATATTCTTAAGTACTTGAGAAGGACTAAAGAATATTTCTTGATATATGGAGGCGATGATGAACTAGCTGTAAAGGGTTATAGTGATGCCAGCTTCCAGACCGACTAGGATGATTATCGATCGCAGTCAGGGTTCATGTTTTACATAAATGGTGGTGTTGTGAGCTGGAAGAGTTCGAAGCAGGACACAATTGTCGATTCTACAACAGAGGACGAGTATATTGCTGCATCAGAAGTAGCAAAGGAGGCAGTTTGGATCCGCAAGTTCATTACTGAGCTTAGGGTGGTTCCTAACATAGTTGATCCCATAGAGCTCTATTGTGACAACAATGGAGCAATAGCACAGTCTAAGGAACCTCGCTCACACCAACGGACCAAACACATACTACGGCGCTTCCATCTCATTTGAGAGATTATCGAGAGAGGAGATGTGAAGATTTGCAGAGTACCCATAGAGGCTAACATCGCAGATCCCTTGACCAAGACTTTGTCACAGAGAAAGCATGATGGTCACACTAGGTCATTAGGCCTTAGAGCCTACACTGATTGGCACTAGTGCTAGTGGGAGATTGTTAGTTAGAGTCCTAGAGCCAATCATTTGATGATTGTTGTATGGACTCGTTGTATCATATTCTTGTATATAAATAAAGGCATTTGTTTTTGGTTATTATGCTTACTTGTATTGGTGCCAAATAACTAAGTATAATAGCGTCCTTGAGTAGAAGGTTCTTACCTATATCAATCGATTGGTTGAATCGATAGTGAGATGATATAGGGAACACTACTCTTAATCATTCCTAGTCAAGTATTAACATTCAGGGACAATGTTAATGCGATGAGACTAGCATGTGGTCAACTCGATGACTTGATCTCACAAGTCATAGATATGGAGATATCAAGTTGACACATGGGTATGCATTGGAGAATGTATACTGAATGACCCGCCATGAGAAAGTATCATGAATCGTTATATGAGTGTCATATACTTTCTCATGTGGCTATTAGTTTGACTATTAGTCCTTGGACCTGAAGTCACCATGGTTCCCTACATAAGGAGTTACATACTTTGACTTCGTCAAACGTTACCCGTAACTGGGTGGACTATAAAGGCGATTACTGTGTATGTAACAAATTATGCGGAGGGATATGAGTGATGTAGATGGGATCTATCCCTTCTATATGACGGGAGAGACATCAATATTCTTGATAGAGTGATACCACTAAGTGCATGGCCATGCCCAATGAGTCAATATGAGATGCTGAGCTCATTTGATTGAGTGAGTCTACTTGGGATCCAAGATTTAGATTGATTAGAGGATGACACAGTCTATGCCTCACATTGATCAATCTAGATGTCAAGGATAGAAGGACACTTGTCGTATATTGTGAAGAGTCACAATTACTAGTCACAAGGTGATGTTGGATCTCAACATTTTTATAACTTGAGTAGTAATGATGTGTTGCTAGATACCGCTCATTACTTATGCTTCTAAATGAGTTTAGGAGCATTGCCAACGTTATAAGAACCTATAGGGTCACACACAAAGGGCAATTAGATGGAGATTAGGTTCATTTGATGAACCTAAAGGATTAGGTTCATGTGATGAACCAAATTGGATTAAGAGTAATCCAAATTAGGCTAATTGAGTTGGTTTCAATTTGGTTCATGTGTTAGATGAGTCTAATTTGGACTTAGACTCATTGAATCAATTTAATTCAATGAATAGAGATTCATTAAATTAAAATTGACTTGAACCAATGGTTAGATTAGATCAACCATGGGAGAGAAGTGGTCAAGTTTGACTTGACTTGAGAGGAAGATGAAGGGTCAAGTTTGACTTGACCATTTGCCACCTCATTGGTGAGTTGGCAAATAGTGGGCCAATGATGATGCTCCACATCATCATGATTGCTTAAGTGGGATGCCACCTCATGGGAGTTACCAAGAGTTGTGACTCTTGGTATCCCATGGAGATAAAACTCCCTCTTAATGTGGGCGGCCACACTAATTCATTGGGGGAGTTTCATTTTCTTTTGTGTAACTCTCATCTTCTTCCTCAAGCTCTCTCTTCTCTCCCTCTCCTCCACTTTGGCTGAACCTTTCAAAGGTGCTAGCACACCTTTTGTTTGGTTTCTCCATCTCTTGCTTGTGTGGATACACATAGAGGAGTATCTACTTTGATACTCTCGAGATTCGGCGAACCTTGGACGAGCGGGATTAAGCGAAGGGCATCGCATCAAGGGTAAAGCTCTTCTCGTTTGTAGATCTAGTTTAGATCTAGGTTAGAAACTCGTACTCGAAGTTTTACGGAAATTTTATTTCTTTGGACGGATCCGGTGGCGGCGTTTCGGGGTTTTCGCAACGTAAAAAGCTGTTTTTGTGGCCCAAAAAACCCAACATACCCGACGGTACTCCACATATGTTGCTTGATCACATGCAACGAGGTTCGTTGCTCATGAATCTACAATCCACAAAGGATACGAATCAGCTAACAATACTGTACTTGTAACATATTGCTCGTGGAAAGAAGATAACAATGGACCTACCTTTTTAGGCTTAGTACAATCCCGAGCAAAATGGCCCTTCTTGCCACAATTGAAGCAGTTCAACTTATTCTTGGAACCAAAACCTTCAGCTACAAAAGCTTGACCAGAAAGCCTTGCGGATTCAATCCTCTCCGCCTCAAGTTCAACATGGTGTGAGACATCGGTGAAAGTCTTGATACTCTCACTGTGGGTCAGATTCTGTTTCATCGTTTCCCAAGAATCAGGAAGGAAACGGATAACTGCCTGAACCTGTTGTTCATCAGTCAAAGCATAACCAGCAGTCTTAAGCTCTCAAATCATGTTACCCATCTCCCTGAGATGTTGGGCCATGGTAACATTCGAGCGCTTTTTACAGCTATCAAACTTTATAGTTAGCTGACGGAGCTTACTCAGACTTACTCCACTGTACTTCTCTCTAAGGGCAGCCGAGACAGCATGAGCAGATGGTAATGGCTCATACTCAAATACTAGGTCATCCATCATTGAACTAATCAATATACCCTTAGTAATGGAGTCCTTCCTTTTCCATGCCTTATAGGCATCAAGGTCACGTCTGTGCTGTGCTGTAGAACCATCAACCGGTTCTTCCATGATTTGATTTATAGCCTCTAGAACTTCTTGTTCCTCAAGAACGTATTGTATCTTGAGGTGCCAGATTTTGTAGTTATCCTCATATAATTTCTCACCCTTATTGAGTTCAGCTATGATGTTTTTAGTTGTCATGATCTGCATAAATAAACACATTATTTATTATTTCAGTGTAATTCATATATGTACAATTATTTATTGACTCAATGTAAATTAGAGTTAGTTTACAAAATCAAGTGATAACATTATTTCCACTCATCATTTATATGTTTTAATCTAATCAACACTGATCAATCATATTACACACATCCCATCTAATGAACGAATCATTATTAAAATGAACTAATCATTTTTCATATGAACTAATCATATGGGTATATAAACGAATCATATTCACATGAACTAATCATGTCATGAAATGAACTAATCATTTCTAAGTTTGTTAACATATAACATAACTTTTCATTATATAATTCTGTTCGTACATAACGACAGAAATTATTACATGACTCAAATACTAGATGAGCTAACACTATTCACACATAACAACAGTAAACAGAACACTAATAAACTAGATAGGCCAGCACTACTCCCACTAGGACAAAGACTAGTGCAGTAGCCAATATTATCCCTATTAACCTGGACTCATTTGGGATAATCTCAGATGGGGCAACTTCAAGATTCTCCATCAGATCCATTTTTGGATCTTCCTCGAACATTTCCTGGTCCTCTTCAGACTCTTCAGGCTCTTCTTCACCCATATGGTGAAGCAATTCCTCACACAGTTCTGAATATGTGACCCATCCTTCATGACGTCCCTATACATAGTCTACTATTACCCTAGGATACTCTGGCAATGATTGCATCAATGCCCAGATCCTATAACTATCCAGGACTGGAAACTCTTCTTGCTCAAGTTTCCAAAACAGACTATCAAGCCTTCTTACATGTCTGTCGACTCCATAAGCAGACTTATACTCTATCTCCTGAATCTCCTCTCGGAGCTGGTTTCGTTGCACTTTGCGACGAGTCAATGTGGTAATAGTCCGTGCCATCTAAAAAATTGAATTTAAATAAGTCGGTACAAAACTGACTAACCAGTACAAAACCAGTTTAATTCAATTCATACAGGCATAATACCATCATTATAAATCAAGAAAAACAAATCTTCTCGATTTTCAGGAGGTTAAGTCGACTGACTCATTGGACCGGTCAATCAGGAGTCCGGATCTTAAGCTTAATCTATTGTCCTCATTAGAATTAATCTAATTTGGCAGGGATTTCTGACCTATGTTCTGTTATTGTTTAAGCTCATTTGAGTCAATCTTAGACTTATTGATCAAACTTAAGTCTGTTTGATTCATCCAATGCCCATTAGATTAAGTCTGGCTCATTAGAACAAATCTAATCTTTTTATTATCAAATCTGACACAACATAACTAATCCGATCATATTTGATCAACCCAACTTCTGTAATCAAGATCACCCTAATTAATTCAATAATAAACTGAGCTGGTTAAACTAACAAATAATTTGAACCAGCTTTAGGTATCATTGAATCAAGCTGGTCTGCTTAAATCAACTAATAATTTAAACCAGATATGGGTTTGATCAGACAAGTTGGTCTGGTTCCATTTTCAGTAAATTGAACCATAAATTAATTAAATATTTATTAATTAATTAATTAATATATTTTATTATGTATTTAATTAATTAATAAATATATTTAATTAAATTTTATGTCACTATTCATGTACATGAACAAGGAAAAAATTAAAAAACATGCATGCACTTTGTTTTATTTTTTCTTTTACACGTTGTCTTTTTTTTTTACTCTTGAATCGATTCATGAATCAATTTAAGTACACTGTGCTTCGTCAAAACGGCATTGTTCATCATTTTCTCTCTTCAATCGATTCCAGAATCGATCAATCTACTGTGCGCGATTTTGAATCGATTGAAATGAAATTTCAATCGATTCAATTCAATTGAATTGATTGTTTAATCGATTCAATTGATGAACAGTGCTCACTGTTCGTCTTCTTCTTCGTGACAGAAGAAGAAAAAACGCGAGTTTTTCCGCATCAATTTTCATGCTTTCAAATCTATGCTCTGATACCACTGTTGGTAGTTTTGAGAGCATGAAACAGAAATAAAATAAAGCGGTAACCACTCACAGTGATCTCTCAAAGAAATCGCAACTGAAGACGTCGGTCGACAAAGAGGCTGCAGCTGTCAAAAGCATGATCACGGGGCAACCGGAAAGAACTTCAAAGTTCACGAGCCAAATCCCAGCCTCTGGACGTTCACCTTTGCTCGTTGATCACCTCACACTTCGCTGCGCTCCTCTTTGATCACCTTTCAAAACCTCTGCACCCTCGTCTTCTTCTCAAAGGCTTGGGCGCACCTTTATAAGAAGACTAAGGAAGACGAAGGGGAAAAGATGCCCCTTCGTCTCCTTGGCGTTTGTAGCAGTTTGCAGCAACGAGAGAGACGAAAGGACTCCGTTTCCCTTCGTCTCCTGTAACGCCCAACAGTAACAATTCCTTTTTTCCATATTGATTTGCACTCACAATACATTAGTAAAAATTGTTGTTGATAGAGTTTTAGAATTATAGAGATAGTTTAAACATAATGAAAGAAAATACAAAAATCAACCAAAGTTTTTATCATCTGTTTCATTGTTCACAACTGGAAGAACATCAACTATTGAGTCCTCGACATCAGTTCTAATTAATTCAACATCCACTCTATTTACATCACCTAATATTGATTCCATATTAGAATAATTATTATGAATAAAATACATCGTATCCATATCATCTTCATTGCCCTTGTTGTATGTATCTCTTGGTGTGTGATGAATGACACAGTACCAATCCTCCTCCTTTGGATCATGAACATAATAAACCATTTGAGCTTGCATAGCCAAAATAAAAGGTTCATGTTCCTCACGTTCTCCTGTATGTATCAAGCGTGAAAAATTCAGCATTGAAAATCCAAATGGATCCATTTTGAAACCTGTAGTAGTGTTAACCCAATCGCATCGAAAAAGAACAATTCGTCCACGACCACCATAATCAAGTGAGATGATATCAGCTAGTTGACTATGATAGACTGACTCATGATCATCATTATCATCCATCTCTTGCACCATAACTCCGCTATTCTGCGCCTTTTTATTTATTTTTTCAGATTCCACGTGCGAAATGCAAACCTATTTATGTTGAACCCATGATAATTAAATGCTACTGGATTTGGACCACAGAAAAGCACCCTAAGATCTAAGTTATCGATTTGTTCATTTACTCGATCAACCTGTAAGGTACACATATAATTTTTACAGTAAAAAAAATTAGCAAGTCTATTTATTAAAAATTTATAATATAAAATAAATCACATATATTACTTACTCATCTTGTAAATTATT
Organism: Zingiber officinale; assembly: GCF_018446385.1. Taxonomy (NCBI): domain Eukaryota; kingdom Viridiplantae; phylum Streptophyta; class Magnoliopsida; order Zingiberales; family Zingiberaceae; genus Zingiber; species Zingiber officinale. Next base: position 73,739,283 of record NC_056001.1, read on the forward strand.
CTAGAAATTGCATTCTAACCATGTCATCCAACTGAGAATTACTTGGGCGTTGGCCATATCTATGTCTTCTCTCCAGTTCATTTTTTATTTCACTGTTCAATATCAACATTAATATATAATTAGAAAAAATGATTGATCATAAAACAATAAAACATTATGCAATATTTTTTTAAAAATAGTAATACTTACTCACGATATGGTTGCAACACTGTACAATCAGAGAGAATATATCTATGAGCTTGAGTTAGAGTTTTGTCATCCAAGGTAACTACTTGAAGCCCTTTTGTTGGTCATCCTACATGTGGAAACATCGGTAGTGTGGGAAACTCATCATTTGGTGTCTCTTTATGTCATGTTCCGAGATTATTTAATGAGCTGTTACCATCTACATAATGAGAACAAAACACAACACATTTATCTACTAAATATGCCTTTGCAATGTTGGCCTCTGGTCGTGCTTTATTTCTAATAAGATTTTTAAGTTTCCCCAGATATCTTTCTATTGGGTACATCCACCGATAATGTACAGGCCCAGCAATTCTTGCTTCATACACTAAATGTACCACCAAATGAACCATTATTGTGAAAAAAAGATGGTGGAAATATTCTCTCTAATTGACATAAAACCAAAATAACTCCTTCTTTAGTCTTCTGTAATTCTTTTTCTTATAGGGTCTTTGCACACACTGTTCTAAAATATTCACACAAACTAATAAGTGGAGCAGTAACCTTTTTTGACAACACGTGACGAAGAGCAATTGGAAGGAATTGTTCCATCATAATATGACAATCATGGCTTTTCAAGCTCATAATCCTACAACGTCCAACGTCCAACGTCCACACACTTTGAGATATCAGATGGCATATCATCAGGAACATAAATATCTTTCAATATAGAACAAAATATCTTTTTTTCATCTTTAGACATAGAGTAACATGCAGGTGGCAAATACTCTCTACCATCTGATTGCGCCCAGGGCCATAATTGTTTCATAATACCCAAATTCTTTAAATCTCTACGTGCTGCATAATTATCTTTGCTCTTGTTGGAATCATCTAAAAGTGTTCCAACAATGTTGTCGCAAATATTTTTTTTCAATATGTATAGCGTCCAAATTATGTCGAATCAAATTAAATTCCCAATATGGAAGGCTAAAAAATATGCTTTGTTTTCTCCACATTTGTTCAATTGATCCTGTTTTTATTCTCACATTTGGTTTTGATGCATTACTCTTACCAAAAATCACATTCTTATTTAAGGTCATTCGTAGAACGTCAGATCCCAACAATGGTGCCAACACGTTGCTCTGGTTTTCCATAACTTGACATTGTTCGTAGTTCTGAATCCGGTGGTAGAAAACGACGATGCCCTTTGAATGACCACTTTTTGTCATGTTTTAGGTACACTACATCTGTATTATCAGCACAAGTTGTACATGCATTCTAGGCATATGTATTCCATCCAGACAAACAACATAACCAAGAAAATCACTGACTGTCCAAAGAAATGCAGCCCACAGTTGAAACATTTTTTTGTCACAAGCATCAAATGTGGCAATCCCATTTTCCCATAATTCTTTCAATTCAGTCAATAAGGGGCGCAAATATATATCGATATCATTTCCAAGTGCTTTTGATAATAGAATAAGATTTCATGCATTCCCAAGGTGGCAAATTGTAAGGCATCAGGACAATAGGCCAAGTACTATGTGAAGTGCTTTGATTTTTAAATGAATTAAACCCATCAGCAGTGAGTCCCAAGCGTACATTTCCTGGATCAGATGCAAATTCATAATGATGATCATCAAATTCCTTCCATGCTCGAGAATCAGCTGGATGCCTTAGATTTCCATCCGAAACATGTTTTTTGAAATGACACTACATATTTTTTAGACGTCTTGGATGACATGAATAATCGTTGCAATCTTGGTTTTAACAGAAAATACCAAAAGACTTTGGCTGAAATTTTAACCTCGAGACATTTTTTCCACCTTTATATAATCTCCTTGATGATTTCTGTAAATTTTTACATCTTGGAAGGTTACACATTTTGCAAACCTGTTCATTCTCACTCCCCCCCAATAAATCATGCAATCATTTGGACTAGGGGTTATTTTTTCATAATGAAGTCCTAAACTAGAAATTAATTTCTTTGCTTCATAAAATGACTTAGGCACTTGAGCTCCAGATGGAAGTACTCGACGAAGGAAGTCCAACAATGTTGTAAATGACTTATCACTCCATTTTCCATTCAGTTTCAATTGAAATAACTCAACAAGGAATGACAGTTTAGAAAACTTTGTGCATCCGGTATATAGCTGTTGTTTTCCTTCCTCTATTAGTCGATGAAAATCTTTCACATTAGACTCCATCGGTGTATGACTCGTTGATGTTCCAATGTAATTTTCATTACTTGTAGATCCTTCATGCATTCCAAATGCATCATGCAACATTTCTTGTACCATGGGTTCATGGCTAGTTACTTCAGAAACTTGTTGCACCGAATCATGAAGTTCTTTGTTATCATGGTCTTGTACAATTAGTTTTTCTCCATGAAAATTCTAGATGCGATAATCTTGTAGATACCATTTATCATTAGATGTTCGTGTACTATCTCACGATCATGACTCAATGAGTTTATGCATTTGCAACAAGGACATGGTCTCGTGACATCTGGAGCCACATCACCAAATGCATAATGTAAAAAATATAGGATTCTCACCCAATACTCAAGACTGCCATGTGGCGCAACCATCCATTGCTTCTACATAATTTGATGCTATTCAATAATTTATAAAAGTTAACACATTGAAGCAAGATTTATCAAAATTAAAGAAACTTCGTAGATAAAATTTCAAAGAATTCAACAAACATATATATAAGTACAATTCTTAAATATAAAATTTTAAATATATAAACAGAAGGATTTCAAAAGGAAACAAATCATATATATATGCTAGTGGTCTTATGAGAAATCCGTGATATTATTCAACTTAAAGAACAAAAATATGAAAATGAAGCTTAGCATCATAGACACGCTGTAAGCAAACTACAATAATAAACTTAAAAAATAATATGGATAACTTGTAGAAAAAGATAAATTAAATTAAGGGATTCATTGGAAAAATTTACAAATCTACCGGCCAACACAAATTAAACCCTAATCGATTATAATTTTTATCACCATTAACATATAAAAATATCGTCACCATACGAAAACTAAATCAAGAAATTATCTTGAGAAACAAAATCAAAAGCGATTTATGATGTGGATGTTGAAGGATGATGCTAGGGTGCAATTAATCTGATGGGTCGCTAGAATAGAGAGGATCGCAGGAACATAGATGGTCGATAGAAAAGAGAAGGTCGCTGGAACAAAGAGAGTCGTCAAAATAGAAAGGTTTGCTAGAATTGTGAAAATAATATGAGATGCGAGCATGTTTTTTTTATTAATCTCGTATGTGCCCTTTAAAAGCGGTCGTATGTAACCTTTAGAAGTGGTTTAGGACCGCTTCTAAAAGAAACTTATAGGAACGGTTCTAATAACTGGTTCTGTATGTGTCCAATAGCAATGGTTTACCAACTGTTTCAAAAAAAAAACAATTGAAGTGATTTTAAGAGCGGTTACACTTGACCGATTCTATTGGGTCTGCTTTTACAACCACTTCATCAACTACTGCTAATTTTTCGGTCCTAGGTTACAAAGGCTCTATGTATCAAAGGCAACTGTTGAACATATGACTTGACATGCAAATCATCAGATAGAAGAGTGGTTAATGTGTCATCCATTAGATACAAAGTCATAAAAATTTTTGACAAAGCATATCCGAAATTTATAAAGGAGACTCAAAATATTAGATTAGGTCTCTATGCCAATGGATTTGCTCTATTTGAAAAATCAAGAAGAAATTATTTATGTTGGTCAGTCACTTTAACTCTATATAATCTTCTACTTGGAATGTGCATGAAAACACCTTAAATATTTTTAACATTATTTGTGTTTAGCCCACAAAATCTGAAGAAGTTAATAGATATTTATATGCAACCACTAATTGTAGAATTAAAACAATTTTGGGATGAAGGTTTTTTATATACAATATTCATATTAATCAAATGATTGTAATGAAGACTACTCTTCTTTGGACCATAAATGACTTTCCAGCTTATGGTATGCTATCGGATTGGAGTACCACTGAGATCTTAGGATGCCCAATATGTATAGAGAGATCAAAGTTAATCAGATTGAAACATGAGAAGAAGCTGAGTTATTTTGATTGTTATAGACAATTTTACCACCAAATTATAATTTCATAAAAAATAAAGATTAATTCACTAAAAATAGAATAGAAAGAACACCTCTACCATTAAGATTAACAAGTGAACAGATTTTGTTCAGAGTGTTTAACTTTTCATCTGTTATTGAAGAGCCACATGGTACATACAACAATAAATATAAAAGTACACATACATGGACAAAATAGAGTATATTTTAGGATTTACCGTATTGGTTTAGTCATTTGATCCATCATAATCTTGATGTAATGCATATTGAAAAGAATGTTTTTGATAATCTGATAAATACAGTGATGAATATTAATGAAAAAAAACCAAAGATAATCTCAATGCAAGAAAAGATATGTGACTCCTTTGTAAAAGACTCACTCTTGATGTAAATGAAAATAGTAGGGGACCAAAGCGAAATGCAGTTTATACATTGAATACGGATCAAAGATGTGTTGTTTGTGAATGGTTGAAATCATTAAAATGTTTAGATGATTATGCCTCTAATCTTGGAAGATGTGTCAATATGAAGGAATGTAAATTGATTGGTTTGAAAAGTCATGATTGTCATATATTTATGCAAAGACTTATTCCTATTTCTTTTAAGGAACTATTGCCAAATTTTATATGGAGTGCAATTACAGAGTTAAGCATTTTCCTACATGATATTTGCTCAACAGTTTTGAGACATTCACATATGGAGACGTTAGAGAAACATTCCAATCATTTTATGTAATATGTAAAGGATATTTCCACTCTCATTTTTTGATTCCATGGAACATCTTTTTGTTCACTTGTTATACAAAGCCAAAGTTGGAGGACCTATCCATTTTCGAGAGATGCATCCATTTGAAAGGTAAAATTTTCATCTTCTATACTTCGACAATCTAAATGTATAAAAATTTACTAATTTTATTATATATTAATATTTAATGTAATTTATTTTATTATCATTAGATTCCTATATCATTTGAAGAAAAAAGTGAAAAATAATGCATGAGTTGAAGCCTCTATTGTTAATGAACACATTGTGGAGTAAGTAACAACTTTTGCATCATATTATTTTGAACCTCACATTTAGAGCAAAAGATGAAGACCAGAAAGAAATGATGAGGGACCAAAAAGAAATGATGAGGGTCCTATTGATCGCAATATGAATTCATTCTCAATTTTTAATTACCTTGGTAGACCAAGTGGACCATATAAGCAGAGATACTTAACTGGCTAAGAATGAAGGGCAACCCATATATATATTTTACTGAATTATCCAGAAGTATCATTATATTATGAGTTAGTATATATTCTTTATTTTTTATATTTCTTATGTCATAACTTTTAGTGTTGTAATTTATCTTTTTTATGATAGGATTTTCAAAAACTTATATTCTGAATTATCAACACAAGAGTTTAATCACTTATGCTAAGAAGAATTTTCACCATGGTTCAAATCATATGTAAGTAGATAATTTAAATTTGGTTTACACATATGAAGGTTCGTAACAATTGCCATATTTAAATTTAGGTTCATGATAATCAAGTTCACCTTGAACATGATTTGTTAATCTATCTGTCATGGGGTCTAAAAATATTGGTACGTACTTGGCCAACATATATCATAAATAGATATAATTTTCATACTCAAGAATATGGAATGGAAAAGACTACAATGAATAGTGGATTTGTGTTAAGTCATCCAATGATGGAGATGCAAGCAATGATTTTTATAGTTGTTGGATGAAATTATAGAGGTAAAATCCCCTGACCCATAAATACTAGTTATTCTATTCATGTGTCATTGGTTGACTCTATCAGAGGGATAAAGATGCATCCACGATATAATTTAATTAAAATAAATCATAAGATATTGTATAAGAGATATGAACCATTTGTGTTGACATAGCAAGCAATTCAAGTATTCTATGCTTCATATCCTAATTTGAAATGTGACAAAATTGATTGGTGGGATGTTTGTAAAATGAAAGCATAGAAAATTTTTTAGAAACATTGGAAAGACATTGCATATCAACAAGAGCAAATCATGAATACATTTCATACCAAGGAATATATTATTCCAACGTTAAGAGATCCTAGCGGAGTAGTGATAAACATGAATGCAAGTGAAATTCATGAGAATGACAATGATAATGATGAGGAGGAGGTGGATGATGTCGACGATGACTACAATAATGAGGATGAGAATAATAATGATAATGAGAACTTTGATTTTTGATGATGGATAAGTTTTGTTATCTTAATATAACAACATTTATGATATTTTATTTTCATATATGATACTGCTTTTTATTGAGTAAATTTAGTTTTAATCTATAAATTTACAAAATCGCATAGCTCAATTATTTTATCTATCTCAATTAATTATAAAATGGTCTATATACTGTCTCATTCTTAAATTTATATATTGTATTTGTTAATTCTATGTATTTTTTTATATAAGTCATTAGAATTGACATCTTGTCATCCCAGGGTTCATGCACTCTCTCATTTCTTAGAAAATATGATAAGTTTTTGTTTCATATTATTCGTTATCAAATTTATATTTACTTTATCCTATTTTTTACTTTTTAGAATATCTTTCGATGGGGTGGTCGTAGATGGAGGTCTCATGGCCAGCCTAATTTAGCACTAGACACTGTACCTTCGGATGCACCTTCACTAGTACATTCCCATGCACCATCGTCAGTACCTTCCCATTCAACTTTTCTAGTACCTTCACCACTCCAGTCAGCAATACCCACTCAAGCCCCTTCTAGAAACTTGATTGTTGAGATGCTAGATACTCGAGAGTCTACAGTCCCTTACGGAGATTTATAAGTAAAAAAATATTTTTTTTATCAACTATCTTAATCATTTAACATTTTTTCTTTGTAACTTTATAATATATTTGATAATTTTTTATGTGTTATTCATGAGATTAATAGAATCATTAATAACCATTAGAGAGGAGACTCGATGACTTATACAAGCACTCCAGCACTTAAAAAAGAGCTCTGGTGGAATGAGTTTAGGGTATATCTTATTCATTTTATATCTTAAATAAAAGTAAATATATAAGCAATTATTTTTTTCCCCATTGTAGTGGTCATTCACTTGGGACCCTAGTGATGAGTTGGAAATAAAGAGGGTTTTCAAGAAAAAATATGGCGATTACATCTGGCATATACTGAATCATGATAAGATTAGGGGAAAAACCACCATGCATCACCAAGGAAATTGAACTAGGATCTCCATTTTTTGGTCAATCGAGGAGTGTAAATAAAGGAGTCACCATAATAAAACAAATCAATCTTTTAATTCTGGAGACTTGTCTGCAACATATGCGAAAGACTCTATCAATATTGATGTGCATAGATGTAGATTGATAATTTTTTAACTCCCGTACTATTTTTAATATATTTTACACTATTTCATTATTTCTAATCATCTTTTTTAGACCAAGTAAATTGGGAAGGAGTCTACATTTATCGATACTTTACTTGTACATTTAAGAAAAAAGATAAGATTTGGAGCGAGAAGAGAGCTAAATCAATCAAAGTTTGGATAAATTTTGGATCTTAATTTATAACTTAGATTCTATTAGTTATGCACCTGCTCTAACTTTATATTCTTACATTCTTAAAATATTGTTATTGTAAATTTATTTTAATTTTTTTATTACAATTCAGGACAAATGAGCTAGAGGTAGCACAAAGAAGTTCAAGTGATAGTGATAATATTGAGGCGTATGTTGGTAATAATTTAGATTTATGGCTGGAGGTGAATAAGAGGCTAAAAGGAGGAGGAAAGATATTGGGAATGAGCTTTTTTGGTAAAACTCATAGAGTTGCTCATACATCTTCCTCCTCATCAGCAGTAAGGACACAAATACATAACTTGACTAAAGAAGTTACCCATTTAAAGGGCATAATATTGGAAAGAGATCAGGAAATGAGAGAAATGCACCAATAACAAGACTTTATTATGCAACATCTTCAGTTATATTATGCTCCAAGTCAGATTCCTCTCGGTTCTGGTGATGATAGTGATGATGATGGTGGTGGTGGTGATGGTTCTTCATGATTTTTTTTGTATGAACATTTATTATTTGATTGAGTTTATTTTTTATATATTTTTTAATATTGTTAATTTTTTTGAACGAGGTTGGTAAGAAGGAATATGATAGAAATTGTAAATACATGTTGGAGGAAGTAAGTATTTACATATTAAGTTTTATGTTAGGATATTTTTTGCATGTAATGTTATAGTTGCTTCTATGTTTTGATTTTACCTTATACTTTACATGTTATGCTATGTTTTGCACATTTTTGACTTGCCTACTACTAATCCATGCAAAGTTAGCTATATAGGTTTCGATACTTTTATTATGTCATGGAACATTTGATACATGCATTTTTGATTACATGATCTATACATTATTTTTTGTTACACTTAGTTACAAGTTTCATGTATGTATATGTTTCATGCAATTAAAGATGAATGACATCTTTTGGCACCTAAGGTCAGAACCTTGATTACAACTCACAAGACACATATATACCCTTGATATGTTATGATGATGAATTAAGTTTTATTTATTATAAATGTTAGACATAGATATCATTGATATGTTAGACACATTTTTTTTGTTATAGATGCTACTTAATGTTTGTTTGTAATTTGACGTAGGAAAAGAAGAAGAACGAGAGAAGGAGAAGGAAGTGTCTCCTGAGGAAGAAAAGGATGATGATTTCCTTTTGCATTTTTTTATCCTTTTGATGACTTGTTGTTTAGATATTATGACTTATTGTTGAACTTTGATATGTTACATGACTTGTAGTTATATATGGATATGATAGGTATGACTTGTAGTTATGGATATGATCGTTTCAAGTTGAACTTCATTTTGGATGACTTTTTTGAATGTTAATTGTAGGATATGTTAAAAATGTTAATTGTAGGATGTGTTGCAAATATTAATTGTATAGGATATGTTGGAAATGTTAATTGTAGGATGTGTTGGATATGTTAATTGCATAGGATGTGTTGGATGTTAATTGTATGATGTGTTGGATGAGTTTGATATGATATATATACATGATAAATGCACAGATAGAGAGCTTTTGTTAAAAAAATTTGAATTCTGTAACAAATTTTGTGAAAAAAATATTTTAATCGCAAACTTATTATAACACCATTTATCATAATTTTGTGATGAATTTTGATTCGTCACAAATCTACAAGGAATCAAGATTCGTCTTAAATTTGGGATGAATTATTTTTATCATAGATGAGTGATGAATTATTTTTCATCACAAAAAATGTTGCATATTTGTGAAGAAGTAGTGTGATTTTATGAGAAAAAAGAAATCCCATTTTCATCACAGATTTGTGACAAAAAAAGGGATTTTTTTTCATTAAATCACGCGGCTTCTTCACAAATATGCAACGTTTTTTGTTATGAAAAATAATTCATTGCCAATTTGCAATGAAAATATATTTTCATCACAAATTTGAGATCATGAAATTTGCGACAAATTAGTTTTTGTCATAGATTTGTAATGAATTCTAAGATGAAAAAGAAATTTATTTGTAACGACCCACCTTCTACTGAATAAATCGTAAGGCCGGGGGTTACATTATGCTCAACTATTCTTGAGTTATCACTGAATATTAAGGTGCGGAAAAGCTGAACTAATTAAAACTCTCTGCTATTTGCTATAAAATCTGAAATTTATATTCAGAATACACTTCTGAAGTTGTACATATGCTAAAGAAGGAAACCTAAACTTTCTATTTGATCAAAAAGCTGAAATCAGACACTTCTAGCTGAAATCAGACTTTCCAATCGATCGGCTGATCGATTGGAGTGATTTGATCGATCCACTGATCGATTCAACGTGCTACTGTGCACGGAGGTCAATTCTGGATCGATCGGCTGATCGATCCATACTGGCCAATCGATCCTATAATCGATTCAGAGGCTCTTTGTTTGTGAAAATTAAGTTCCCAATCGATCGGCTGATCGATCCATGGCTAGTCGATCAGCTGATCGATTCATCAGCTCTCTGTACGCGGCAGATCACTTCCCAATCGATCGGCTGATCGATTGGAGACCCTCCAATTGATCGGCTGATCGATTAGAGCTCTGATTTCTGCTGCATTTCAGTAATTTCATGTACAATATGAATGTATCACTCAATAAACACTGGAATATTACTAAGCATGTCATTATTCATCATTTACTGACTAACATCAAGGTAACTAAAAGTCTAGGCATAACATTTAGAATCTAAAAAGGTGCAGAAAATAAAATGTAAGGAGTTCTAATCCTTTAAGCTTGCTAGTCTCCAAGGGTCTTTATTCCAAGTTCCTTCTCACACACATCTGGTCGCATTGCCCTCCAGCCTCCACTAATCCATCTTCCCTTTACCTTTATCTGCAATATAAGGAAAAATGAAACTATAAGCTTGGGAGCTTAGTAAGAACCATCTACCTCACAAAACATGCATTCGAAGAAATCAAGCTTTCAAAGATGCTATCTGACATACATGCTGATGATCATGATGAAAATGCTAAAACATGGCGTATGAACATACAAGTCATGGCAATCAAAGACTGAACATAAAGCTATTTGTTACAGCAATAAGAAAACTAAACTGATACATAAGCTAAGCTAAAATTTATGTTAGATTCATGCTGAAGCTGTACCATATTCACATAGCTAATTTGTGAAGTTTAAAAACTATTTTCATAAGTAGATAAAAATTCTAATCATGCTGCTGATGAGCCCGACAACTGTACTTGCTATGCTCGCATCCCTAACTTGACTCGAGGTAGCTAGTCCCGAATCTAGTAGGGTTTACTAGGTTATCTAAACCTAGGGACGACTATGGGAGCCCAACCCAAGGACAATTGAGAGTCCAGTACAGTGCCACTGATAAAGTAAAATATTGTTCATAAGCTGATTTATCTTATCTTGTTCTTACTAGGTCATCTGAACCTAGAGCTAGGTTATCTAAACCTAGAGACGACTATGGGAGCCCACCCATTGGACCGTAGTCCCATATAACTGAAACAAGATTAAGTATGCTATTTGAAATGCTTCTATGGCATTTAACTGAGCTATAAAAATGGCTACTGTATCATATAGTTGCACGAGTCATTTTATCGAGCACTTGGTGTGCTCTAACTTTCCTCAACTTAATAATCATGCATGTGGTTGAACTAAAAGCATAAAAATGCACGATTAACTACTTATACTTCAGGTGAGGGGTTACTTACATCCTGCGCTAAGTTTTCTTACAATCTGTTCGCTAGGTTTTCCGGGGAAGAAGATCTCTTCAGCGATCCTCTTACGTCTACGCGTTCTTCTCGCGGAGGGGAGCGTCTTCGTGCCGGAGTTGTCGCCGGAAGGTGCTCCTGTGACCCTAGGGATGGAACCCTCCCTTGGGGTTTGTGCGTCGAGAGGGTGAGGAGGAGAGAGGGCGGCGTGTGAGGGTGAAGGTGAGGTAAAGTTGTCGACCAAATAATAAATCCCCACTTAAATTCCTTATTTATATTAAGTGATTAATATGCCCCAACTCAATCATAAATATAATTTCTCTCCTCTTCTTTCAGCACACCCCTGCTGGGGCCCCTTGGTTACTAAAGTTATCTATAAATCATAGAGCTTCTTAGATCTCGGGTTCAATTCCCGCTTAGGCTATTTACGTTCTTATTTAATTTTTGCTACTTCTGCTACTTCAAAAATTCTATAAAAATATTCTAAAATTCTAAAAAAAAAATAATAGAATCTTTCTAAAAATTAATTTGAGAATTTTCGGGCGTTACAATCCCCCATACCTTATAAAAAGTTCGTCCTCGAACTTAGAATAACTTTGGGTACTTCTGTCTCATACTAGCTTCTGTCTCCCAAGTTGCTTCTTCTGTTGTGTGATTTTGCCAAATGACTTTTACTAATGGTACCTTCTTGTTCCGCAATTTCTTAACTGCTCGGTCTACTATCTGAATAGGCCGACTGTCATAGCTGAGGTCTTCGCGGACTTGTACCGACTGGGGCTCAATCACCTGGGTGGCATCTGGGATATGCTTCTTCAGCATAGAGACATGGAATACATTATGAATAGCTGACATCTCCTGGGGTAGCTCTAGCTCATATGCTACCTTGCCAACTCTTTTGGTGATAAGGTATGGTCCCACATATCTGGAACTTAATTTGCCCTTCTTCCCAAAACATATTACTCCCTTCATGGGAGCCACTCGGAGGAATATTGTATCCCCCACTGAAAACTCTAAAGGTCGGCGCCGTGTATCAGCATAGCTTTTCTGGCAGCTCAGAGCTGTCTCTATCCTCTGGTGGATCTGCTGTATAACTACTTTGGTATCTGCTACTAGATCTGTCTGAAGTTCTAGTTCTTTCTGTTCACCACTTTCATACCAACAGATTGGAGATCTACACCTCCGCCCGTAGAGAGCCTCGTAGGGTGTCATGCCGATAGTGGCCTGATAGCTATTGTTGTATGCAAATTCTGCTAAACACAGATATTTGCACCAACTTCCCTTGAAATCTAGGGCACATGCTCGGAGCATATCTTCGAGTACCTGATTTACTCGCTCCGTCTGACCATCTGTCTGAGGGTGGAAAGCTGTGCTAAACTTTAACCTGGTGCCCAATGCTGACTGTACACACTCCCAGAAGTGTGACGTGAATCTACTGTCTCTGTCTGAAATAATGGTCCGTGGGACTCCATGCAGTCTGACAATCTCCTTGAGATACAACTGAGCTAGTTGCTCCATGGAGTAGGATATCCTGATGGCTAAGAAGTGAGTTGATTTAGTCAATTTGTCGACTATTACCCAGATGACATCAAAACCATTCATGGTTTTGGGCAGTCCCACTATGAAATCCATGAAAATATCCTCCCACTTCCATTCTGGGATCTGAATAGGCTGCAGAACTCCTCCTGGTCTCTGGTGTTCTGACTTGACCCTCTGGCAGGTCAGACAGATACTGACATATCTAGCGACGTCTCTTTTCATCCCAGGCCACCAAAAACATTTCTTTAGGTCTTGGAACATCTTGGTGGAACCAGGATGCAATGCATAAGGAGTCCTGTGAGCCTCGTCTAGGATTTTTCTCCGTAGTTCCTCCTGATCTGGAACACATAGTCTGTCACCAAAGTACAATACCCCGCTATCAGATACTCTAAACTCTCCACTTTCTGATTCTGCTATCCCTTGCTTGATTCTCTGAATCTCAGGGTCCTGATCCTGAGCTATCTGGATGTCATCAAGCAGGGTAGATGCTAAGGTCATAGTAGAGAGCTGTCCAACTACAAGTTCGAGACCGAAATCTGTAATTTCCTTTTGTAGGAGCAGTGACAAGGCAGCTAAGGATAGTAAGGCAGCACTGGACTTCCTGCTAAGTGCGTCTACCACCTTATTAGCTTTTCCTGGGTGGTAGAGGATATCTACGGCATAGTCTTTGACCAGCTCGAGCCATCTGCGTTGTCGCATATTCAGATCCTTCTCGGTGAAGAAGTACTTCAGACTCTAATGATCTGTATACACTCTACACTGAGCTCCATACAAGTAATGTCTCCAAATTTTGAGGGCGAAGACAACTGCTGCAAGCTCAAGGTCATGAGTAGGGTAGTTCCTTTCATAGTCCTTAAGTTTTCTGGAGGCATAGGCGATCACCTTGCCATTTTGCATCAGTACAGCTCCTAGTCCCAATTTAGAGACATCACTGTAAATATCAAAGCTATCTGTGTTTTCTGGTAGAGTCAGAATGAGAGCACTGGTCAGTCTTCTTTTTAGCTCTATGAAGTTGTTCTCACAGTCCTCTGTCCACTGAAATTTTCTGTTCTTCCTGGTGAGAGCTGTCAGTGGGGAGGCTATCCTGGAAAAATCCTCTACAAATTTTCTGTAATAGCATGCTAGTCCCAGAAAGCTTCTGATTTCACTAGCGTTCCTAGGTCTTTTCCAGTTACTCACAGCCTCTATCTTACTAGGGTCTACCATGACACCATCCTTGGAAAAGATGTGACCTAGAAATGATACCTGATCGAGCCAGAATTCACATTTCGTGAACTTGACGTACAGCTGGTTCTACTGAAAGGTTTGCAGTACTATCTTCAGGTGCTCTGCGTGTTCTTCCTGAGTCCTGGAATAAATAAGAATGTCGTCGATGAACACGATAACAAAATTATCTAAGTATTCTCTGAATACTCTGTTCATGAGGTCCATGAAAGTAGCTGGAGCATTCGTCACGCCAAAGGGCATGACTACGAACTCATAATGTCCATATCTGGTCCTGAAAGTTGTCTTGGGTATATCACCTTCTTTAACTCTAACCTGGTGATATCCCGATCTGAGGTCTATTTTAGATAACACTGCTGCTCCCTTTAGCTGATCAAACAGGTCATCTATCCTGGGAAGAGGATACCTGTTCTTAATCGTGACTTGGTTTAGTGCCCGGTAGTCTATACACAGGCGCATGCTCCCGTCCTTCTTCTTCACAAACAATATAGGAGCTCCCCATAGTGAGTGACTTGGGCGTACAAAACCCTTGTCGAGCAGCTCCTGTAGTTGCTCCTGAAGTTCCTTCAGTTCTGCTGGAGCCATGCGGTAGGGTGCTTTAGAGATGGAATTCATACCGGGGACGAGTTCTATCTCAAATTCAATTTCTCTATCGGGTGCTAGGCCCGGTAACTCCTCAGGGAAGACTGCTGGGTAGTCAGATACAACTCGGACCTCTTCTAGCTTTTGGTCCTTGTCCTGACTGGTACTGACTACATGTGCTAGGAATCCCTTATATCCTGAATACAGTAGTTTCTGTGCTTTCAGAGCTGAGAGAAACTTCTTAGCCTTTCTCTTTGGTTCTCCAATGTACCCAAACTGCACTCCTGCTTCAGGTTGGAATACAACTTTCTATTTACGGCACTCTATGGAGGCACCGTACTTGATCAAAAAGTCCATTCCCAAGATGACATCGTAGTCAGCCATATCTAGCACTATCAGGTCACCAAAAAGCTCTTTGTCTGCTATAATGACTGGCACTGCTCGGAGCCAGTGCGTGGATGCCATAATTTCTCCTGAAGGTAGTGTTGTCAAAAACTGACAACTAAGTACCTCTGGGGATATTGCCAACTTTTCGACGAATGTCCTGGATATATAAGAATGGGTTTCCCCAGTATCGAATAAGACAGTTGCACTTTGCTGTAAAATACTGATCTGACCTGTAACAACTGTCGAGACATTTGCTACATCCTCTCTGGTGAGTGAGTAAATCCTCGCGTTCGTTGTGGCTGAGGGGGCTTCCAGTCTGCCTTGGCTGATATGTGGGCCATCTAAAGCAGCTTGCATCTGGTGCAACTGGGCTGGTTTGTCTCCGTACTGAATCGGCTGCGGTGGAGGAAAATTGGTCTTGTTCGGGCATTGCTTAGCCATATGCCCTTGCTGGCCACATTCGAAGCATCCTCGTGTGCCCTTGCGACAAACTCCGGGGTGGAATTTCCCACAAGTAGAACACTTGGGATAGTTAGGCTATTTACTAGCTGGTCCTCCTTTTGGGTAACTCCCTGGCTTACGTTTGTGACTGGAGTTCCCTTTCCAGTTAGAGCTGTGGCCCTGGTGCTTCTGAGTGCCTGTGCCTCCTTGGCCTTTGGACTCTAAGAAGGCTTGCTTCTGCTGCTTGATGTTGTTCTGGTAATGCTCGGTGATCAGAGCACTACTTACCAGTTCTTCAGTGGTTTGCGGCTTATGAACACCACTGGCCACGTTTATTGCTATTTCCGGCCTTAGCATTTTGAGCATCAACCGGACTCGTTCTCTTTCAGTGCTGACTAGTTCGGGGCATAGACGAGCCAGTCTGTTGAATTTCTTCATGGCCTCCTCAACTGAAAGGTTGCCCTGAAGAAATTCAGTGAACTCGTCGTAGTGGCGGTTTGTGACCCGCATCTGAAAGAACTCCTCAAAGAATTCTCTCTCGAAGTTAGCCCATGTCATCTGGTTCACTGGGCGCTTCACCTTAATCCTCTCCCACCACATACGTGCGTCTCCTGCCAGGCAAAAGGAGGTGCATTTCACCTTTTCATACTCTGGCCAGTCCAGAAGCTCCATCGTACTCTCCAGTGTTTTAAACCAGGCTTGGGCATCCCATGGTTCACTGGTGCCTGAGAAGTTCTCTGGTTTGATTTTCTATCACTGGATCAGATAGACTTCTCTCCTTGCCCCTACTAATGGGGCTGGTGCTGTAGGTTGGACTGGTGGAACCTCTATCACTACTGGGGTTGCTAAGTTAGGTTCCGGAGTGCCAGTGGGAGCGTTCTGCTGATTAGCCCTTAAGGTGGCTATCTCTTGTTGCTGTTCAGCTAATTGTTTCTGTAACTGAGCCACTACTGTTGTAAGGTCTAGGGGAGGCATTGAGTTGTCTGCCTCATGCTGGGGCTCAGTAGCTAGTGCCCTTTTTGCTGGGCGTCCTCGTATTATTTTCTAGAGAAATAGAGGACATACATAACTAATACAATCATGTTTACATAACTACTATTATCTTGTTAGATGCTATCATATATGAACATGCTACAGTTATCTATAAACATGAAAGCAAGAAACATAAATAAGTTGAGGTATTCTTACTTGGAAGCTGCAGGTTCAATGCTGATGTGTGTGTGGAGGAAGTATGGAACTTGCTCTGATACCACTCTGTAATGACCCACCTTCTACTGACTAAACCGTAAGGCCAGGGGTTACATTATGCTCAAGTATTCTTAGGTTATCACTGAATATTAAGGTGTGGAAAAGCTGAACTAATTAAAACTCTCTGCTATTTGCTATAAAATCTAAAATTTATATTCAGAATACACTTATGAAGTTGTACATATGCTAAAGAAGGGAACCTAAACTTTCTATTTGATCAAAAAGTTGAAATCAGACACTTCTATCTAAAATCAGACTTTCCAATCGATTGGCTGATCGATTGGAGTGATTTGATCGATCCACTGGTCGATTCAATGTGCTACTGTGCAAGGAGGTCAATTCTGGATCGATCGGCTGATCGATCCATACTGGTCAATCGATCCTATAATCGATTCGGAGGCTCTCTGTTCGCGGAAATTAAGTTCTCGATCGATCGACTGATCGATCCATGGTTAGTCGATCAGCTAATCGATTCATCAGCTCTCTGTACGCGGCAGATCACTTCCCAATCGATCGGTTGATCGATTGGGGACCCTCCGATCGATCGGCTGATCGATTAGAGCTCTGATTTCTGCTGCATTTCAGTAATTTCGTGTACAACACGAATGTATCACTCAATAAACACTGGAATATTACTAAGCATGTCATTATTCATCATTTACTGACTAACATCAAGGTAACTAAAAGTCTAGGCAAAACATTTAGAATCTAAAAAGGTGCGGAAAATAAAATGTAAGGAGTTCTAATCCTTTAAGCTTGCTAGTCTCCAAGGGTCTTTATTCCAAGTTCCTTCTCACACACATCTGGTCACATTGCCCTCTAGCCTCCGCTAATCCATCTTCCCTTTACCTTTATCTGTAGTATAAGGAAAAATGAAACTATAAGCTTGGGAGCTTAGTAAGAACTATCTACCTCACAAAACATGCATTCGAAGAAATCATGCTTTCAAAGATGCTATCTGAAATACATGCTGATGATCATGCTGAAAATGCTAAAACATGGCGTATGAACATACAAGTCATGGCAATCAAAGACTGAACATAAAGCTATTTGTTACAGCAATAAGAAAACTAAACTGATACATAAGCTAAGCTAAAATTTATGTTAGATTCATGCTGAAGCTGTACCATATTCACATAGCTAATTTGTGAAGTTTGAAAACTATTTTCATAAGTAGATAAAAATACTAATCATGCTGCTGATGTGCCCGACAACTGTACTTGTTATGTGCGCATCCCTAACTAGACCCGAGGTAACTAGTCCCGAATCTAGTAGGGTTTACTAGGTTATCTAAACCTAGGAACGACTATGGGAGCACAACCCAAGGACAACTGAGAGTCCAGTACAGTGCCATTGATAAAGTAAAATACTGTTCATAAGCTGATTTATCTTATCTTGTTCTTACTAGGTTATCTGAACATAGAGCTAGGTTATCTAAACCTAGAGGCGACTATGGAGCCCACCCATTGGACCGTAGTCCCATATAACTGAAACAAGATTAAGAATGCTATTTGAAATGCTTATATGACATTTAACTGAGCTATAAAAATACCTACTATATCATATAGTTGCACGAGTCATTTTATCGAGCACTTGGTGTGCTCTAACTTTCCTCAACTTAATAATCATGCATGTGGTTGAACTAAAAGCATAAAAACGCACGATTAATTACTTATACTGCAGGTGAGGGGTTACTTACATCCTGCGCTAAGTTTTCTTACAATCCGTTCGCTAGGTTTTCTGGGGAAGAAGATCTCTTCGGCGATCCTCTTATGTCTACGCGTTCTTCTCGCGGAGGGGAGCGTCCTCGTGCCGGAGTTGTCGCCGAAAGGTGCTCCTGTGACCCTAGGGATGGAACCCTAGGTCCCTTGGGGTTTGTGCGTCGAGAGGGTGAGGAGGAGAGAGGGCGGCGTGTGAGGGTGAAGGTGAGGAAAAGTTGTCGATCAAATAATAAATCCCCACTTAAATTTCTTATTTATATTAAGTAATTAATACTCCCCAGCTCAATCATAAATATAATTTCTCTCCTCTTCTTTCAGCACACCCCTGGGGCCCCTGGGTTACTAAAGTCATTTATAAATCGTAGTGCTTCATAGGTCTCGGGTTCAATTCCCGCTTAGGCTATTTACGTTCTTATTTAATTTTTGTTACTTCTGCTACTTCAAAAATTCCATAAAAATATTCTAAAATTCCAGAAAAAGAATAGAATATTTCTAAAAATTAATTTGAGAATTTTTGGGCGTTATATCATCACAGAATTTGTGATGAATTTCATAATTTTGTCACAAAATTTGGCAACAATAGATTGGAGATGAAAATATTTTCGTCGGAAAATAATTTCGTGATATTTTTTTTAAAAAAATATTGTAAAAATTATCGCAAATTATCTAATTTTCTTTTGTAGTGCAAGGAATGTAATGACAGAGTAATAAACCTAGGATTGAATATTATTGCTTTAGGTTATTTATATTTAAATGGGGGAGGGGGGTTGGATTTGAGTTATTAGACTATGAAATAAAATAGCAACGCATGTAATAAAATCTAATCTTAATAAATGAATGATAGTGCAAGTAAAGAAACCTAATCTAACCTAAACTACGATGACAAGGAAATGAAAATCAACATAAAGTAAGCCTTTAAGGAAATGGAGCATTAGTGAAACTTTAATGAAACCTAATTGCATTTAAATGGCAACATGAACATAAGAAAAACATGAAACATTCAATTGATAAAACATTGCAAGAATCTAAGCTAAAGAAAATGCACAACTAAAGTAAGACAAATGGTTGAGACATTTCACCAAACACGTGATGATCATGAATTGAATTAAGGAAAGTGTGAGAAATTTAAACATAGAGTTCAATTTAGTACAAGCATTCAACACACAATCAATAATCTAAAGTAAGAAACAATCCAACACATTAAGAAATCAACCAAGTGATGAATGAAGCTTCTCCCTTGATTGTCGGATGGATGACGACAGTTGCAGAGGAGATCAGAGGTAGAGACTATCCAGAGGTGACCTCTTCTCCTCTTCTAACCAGAAGAGGGAAGATGGAGGGTTGTTAGAGTGGAGCAAGATATCCAGAGATGATAAATTGAGAGAGACGACTTGAGTCATTTCTATATTACATTAGTGTAGAGGGGTTCGATAATTTAATTTTATTTTATACTCGTGTTATGACACTTGAGCTTATCAATATGTGACACCTAATTCAGTGAGGAGGAAGAAAAAATTATCCTTATAGTGAGTGAAGTGAGTCTTGGCGAAATGGTTCAACTTGAATGCATCAAAAATAAACTTTGAACTAGTGGCTTCTATTGGATCGGAAAAATTTCTTTAAGATTGTTAGAAGTAAATTGATGATAAAACTTCATTTCGAGTGTGAATCACTTTCCTTAAGGAAATTTTGCCCCTACTATGTTGTTGTTGAGTTTAATGACAAATTCCCTTTAGAATACTCAAAATAAAATAGAATTTATTATCAACAAATTTATAAATTCCCCCAAGACAAATTAGAGAACAAAACTGATTACACACAAGAAGATGATGAGAGAATGGTGTTAGAGTAGTTTCCCTGTAAGCCAACTGTTGCTAGGACTTTATTGACTCTTATAAATAAACATCCTTTATTTTAATATAATTCAATTTAGTATGATATTTATTTTATCTTTATACCCATGCTAGATGCATAAATAAAGTCATTGAATATACTATAGTGAGGTGTGGTGGTACATATGGACAATCATGAAATGTTAGACCCCGTGGTAGTTTTGATGTGATAACCAAGTTGGTTAGGTCCTGCTATGTTTGATCCCTGTGTCTGAGTGTGCAGGAGCTTAGGAACACAGGAAGTCGAGCGGAAGACGCAGCTAGCGAGAAGGACGGCACAGGAAGGGAGCCGACGGGCTCGGTGCGTCCGAAGGACGAAAGAGCTGCGGAAGAATACTCCGGTGGGCGTGAAGAGCGTGCACGGCATTCGAGGGGCGTTAAGCTGGGACGGAAGGCTGCTCGAGGAGAAGGCCGGGAATTGGGTTCGGGTGAGCCCTATTCCGGTTGGTCGCAATCACCCAAAAGAACAGAGCGTCGGAAGTTGGAAAAACCAAGCTGGAAACTGTGCTGCCAGCTTGGAGGCGCCTCTAGCAGGCTTGGAGGCGCCTTCAACCCTGTTGAAGGCGCCTTCAACAGGTCAAATTTGACCGTTTATGCTGCGGATAAAGTTTTATCCGTTGATCGAGCTGGAGGCGCCTTGAATCTTGTTGGAGGCGCCTTGAACCTTGTTGGAGGTGCCTTGGACCCTCGGGATAGACTTTCCAGGAGCTATATAAAGGCCCCTGGAGCTAGGAATTCAATAACAACTCAAGCAATCAATCTGTAAGCAATTCCTAGCAGTAGTTCTGAGCAATTAGAGTGTAAAAGGCTTCTCCGCCTTCAGAGAAGGAGAATTTTCTTAGTGCGCTTTTCACTGCCCTGGATTAACAACCCTCTTGGTTGTAACCAGGTTAAACTTCTGTTTCTGCTTTTATTTTTTGTCTTTATTATTTTACTACTGCATTTATTCTAAGTTGAAATCCGAGGAGGGTAGTTTCATTTTTGTTTACAGCAATTCACCCCCCTCTTGCCGGTCTCCACTGCACCAACATGAAATACATCAATATTCACTAGATATTATAAACATATTCTTAGTCAATTAGGTTTCCTAATAAATAAGGATAAAATGTCGCTTAAGTTAGAGATTAACATATGTGATGTAGTGTATTATGTTTTATTGGTAAAGACATAGAGATATTCAAGTATTGTTATGCAACTGCAAGTGCACGATTTCGTCATCAGTAATAAAAGATATCGAACCCACAGGGACGAGTTATAAGCACTAGAGATATCTCACGAAGAATTAGCTAAATGATTGACTATGATAAGAAATGTGTTAAGTAAAGAAACAAGGCATAACAATAGAAAAGTAAATGAGAAACTTGGTTTTTGCGAGTGTTCTAAGAGTTTAGTTTCATTGTGATATTCATCAATGTAACATGATTCACCAATTCATATTCTCAATTAACATGCATTTATAGGAAGTCGTTGGTTCTCTCCTGTAGAAGAGAATCGACGGGACTTAGATCGACATTGCTAGAAATCAAGTAGATATAATTCCCATGAAGTCTGTTAGCGGGGCTTCCTGTCACTAGCGTCCCTCGGTCATACAACACAGAAACACATACTCTACTCAATGTACATAGTGATGAAGGTAATAATTACATTCATCCATCCCACCTCCTTATAGAGACTTGCTTCACCTTTCAAGATGACACCCTAGATGTCCGTTAGCGAGACTGTCTATCAGTGGCGTCCCTTGATAATACGATCTAGGGCATCCCTCTACGGGATCCACAAACATCACAAACATTCAATCAAACATGATAATTAAGTCCAAACACATGAATTCACATAAGATCAAATAGATACAAAACATGCTAACATCATCTAGATAAGAAATTGGCATATCCATGAGTTTTACATCAAATTAAACCACAATTACTCCCTTAATCCTAGAACAATGGATCTACTCCATAGCACAAAGATAGAAATCTGAAGACATAAATATTACAAGCACTCCAATCCCAAAATGAAGAGAAGAGAAGAGAAATGCTTATCCAATGGTGATGTGTGATCATCGGAAGCAATCCTGAACTTCCGGAGTCGATGTGGAGATGGAGATGGCTCGTCAAATCAAGGTCGAAGAAGGTGGATATCATCACCAAGATCCGTGTGACCTTCACACAGCCTCTTTCTTCTTGCTCTCGGCCAGGATGAAACAACCGTGTGGATTCACATAGCCGTGTTCTACTTTAGTTCTGGATGAGTCACACGGTCGTGTGGCTCACACGACCTAGATGTTCTTGGTCTCTGGAAATGTTGCACGACCGTGTAGATCACATGGCCAACCTTTGCTTGCCCTCTGGAAATGTTGCACGTCCATGTGGATCACACGACCATGATCTGGTTGTGCTGGTGGAGTGACACAGCCATGTGGATCCATACGGTCTTGCCTTACTCCTCTGGTGAAGCCACACGACCATGTGGCTTCACACGGTTGGAGTTATCCTTCTCCTTGCTTCTTTGACATGGTTGTGTGGGTCACACGGCCAGTGTTGTTTGCCTTCGGTTGTTGTCTGAATCGACCACGAATGTCATTTTCTCTCCGAATTCGACTCTTGTCAATTAGAAATGCACAAAGAGCAGATCTCCAAACAAATAAGAGTAATTATGTTGAAAGTAAGACAAGGAGTATAAAAATGCATAGACAAAGCATGCGTAAAGTATGTGAATGTGCATCAAAATATGCATAAAAGTGTACATAATCTATGCATATCAAGTATACAGATGAATGCTTATATGATGAGTTCATCGAACAACCCTCACATGAATTTTCTAAGTGGTTATCATTTATCAAGTGGATAAGTCCTTAGTTGTGGTTGTACACTGGTAGTCCTTATAATCTGAGACAACACTGAGACTCTATATATTAAGGTTACATTTTGACTCATTTACCGACTCCATTAGGGCCATCAGGTGGTGAGATTGAGTGTAGTAACGAAACATATAGAAGTCAGTGTATTATAGTTGGGGATTTACTACACACTTGTGGGTGTGGATATCCTATATAATATATTATTCTATAGTGTATGAAGTCTCTGATTAGAACTGTAAGATGTGATTTAGGAAAGGAGTTTCCTAATTACAAATGCGATGTTACTATAAGATACATCACATGGTTGTCGAATCAATATACAACTCTCGATGTACCATTTGTTGTAGATACTATCGGAATATATGAGATGTAGGGATCAAACTATATGTCAATCATAATTGACTGATTCTTGCAGGCACTATTCAGTGATACCTAGGGAGTCATGAGGCAGTGCTGCTAGATGCTCTTACCATGATTCATTGGGTGCTAATCAGAATTTGTTTTGATATCCTATAATCAAGCAATTGATCATAGGATGTGGCTGTTAAGGGTATGCCCATATAAAAGGCGAATATAATCCTGAATCACAAAGAGTTATAAACTTATAGCTAGCAGTATCCTTGACCATTGAGGGTTACATATATTGGTTTCCCTATTTCCTATTGAGAAAGTTAAATTCAAGTAGTTGAATTTGGCGAATAAAATTTGATGTGATCAATAATGAATTGACTATAGGGGATCTTGAGGCCGGCTAGAAGGGGATTGGATAGACGGTGCCCCCAAATACTCACTTCCTACGTATTCGTTAGTGCGTAAGCGGAAATACAAATACTAATATGAATACAAAAGCTAAAAGACAATGAAAGAGAACAAGCAAACTAATACACATCGATGTAACGTGGTTCGGAGATAACTTGCTCCTACTCCACGACTGTTCGTAAGGTGGACGATCCCTCAATCCATCGGTGGATTAGTCCCCGGAAACTCCAGCAAGCTCAAACCTCCTTATGGGTGGAGAAACCACACCACAACACTCACCAAAAACACTTGGACACAAGGAAAATCTTGAGCAATTAGTGACTACTAATTAGGCTTTAACCAAGTCTAATTTCGTCACCTTGGTCGGCCATCCCAAGCTCCTTCTTATAGAGGTTGGAAGAAAACATCCCTGCTATTATACCGTTACCGATCAACTGGTCCTTGCACCAGTCAACTGGTGCCAGCCCAACATCTCTCCAACAACTCTTTACCAGTCGACTGGTGCTTGGCCGTTCGAGCACAGAAGCTCTCTGTGCTTACCACCAGTCGACTGGTTCCAATACCAGTCGACTGGTATAACCCTAAACTTAGGGTTTCCCATCCCAAGTACATTTCTCTTGCACTCGGACCTTCACGACTCACTTGACTCTTCTTTGCAGCTTTGACCTCTTGCCTTCAAGCCTACTTCCTTTGGCTCTCATCCCTCGGATGCATTTAAGTCCGTGGCTCGTCCCCAATGCCGTCCTTCGCGTATGCCTCGAAATCGCTTCCCTCGACCGTTGTCCTTACTGCCTTGTCCACGGTCCCTCGATGCTCCATCCTTCATCGGACCCGAAGCCATCAAGCTGAGTCATATGTGCATCCTGCAAATCTGCACACTCACATACACATATCAAATAACGAGGGTAGTCATAACTTAAACCCTTTGCCTAAACACCAAAACACATTGTCACATGGACCATTGGGATTACTCTAATAATCTCCCCCTTTTGATGTTTGTAATACCTTTAAGTTAGGGAAAATATATAGCAAATAAACATGTTAAATGAAATAATGGACTTACGTTGCCAAGGCTACACACTTGGACTTTTACCGCCGAATGGACTTACGTTGTAAGGCTACACACTTTTACTTATACCGCTGAATGGACTTACGCTGCCAAGGCTACCTACTTAGACTTACACCGCCAAATGAACTTACGTTGCCAAGGCTACACACTTGGACTTACACTGCCGAATGGACTTACGTTGCCAAGGCTACATACTTGGACTTACATTGCCGAAACAAAATGTAAACATGCATTGGAACCTATCACAAGGTTCCCCCCTCTACACCTAAGCTCCCCAATGAGTTAGGATTTTGCCACAGGGATATTTAAGAACCTATCACAAGGCTCCCCAACGCAAAGACACTTAACGTTTTCCCAACTAAACCTTACTTCTCCCTCTTTGCCTAACATCCAAAAAGCTCTCCAACAATATTCCAATTGTTGAAAACTTGTCATCCAAACTGACCCTAAACTCATGTATCTATCCCCCATGGATCCCATACATCTAAACGAGTTGATATGGTCAAAATCAGCACTGAAAAACACTTTCAGGTTGGTATCAGTCGACTACCCCTTGGTACCAGTCAACTGTCCCTGTTGAAATAAACACACAGAATGCTTATGTATTCGAAATCCACTGTTATCAGTCGACTGGTATCTGCATTAGTCAACTGGTACCTTATCTCTAAAATTCAACCTTTTCTGACCAACTTCAGAAATACACAAGAAATTCCACAGACCTCTAAAAATCTCCAAATTTTGTGGAGAGGTCTGTTTTACTCGTGTCTACTTGGGAAAAATACATTAAAAAATGTATCTATCATGGATCTCAAGATTAACACAAAATCAAAACTAGCTAAATGGTCCAATTGAACCTTAACCTAAAGTCCTAGTTTTGGTTTCCTCGTGATGTATTTGCTCATACTAACTCACAATGCACCCCTAGCATTGGTTTACATGACATTTATACATCCAAAACCAATTATTATGCAATATGACCCCTAATTCCATATTTTCTTGCATGAAACATAATCCAATTGTGTCAAATCCCTAAGATTGAGACTCAAATCCGTCTCCAAACCTTTTGGTACATTCCATAACCCATCTAGAATCCCAAGTAGTACCCACTTGAAATCCATTGGCCATAGGCCCCAATTTGACTCTTTGAGCTCCCCCTAGAGCTCTTAACCTTAGCTACCTTCTTAGGTGACTCATCTACAATTGTTAGGCCACATCAGTGCACCTCCGGTGACACTTGACCTACAAACCTAACCTCATTAACGTTGGGCACCTTGTCCTTGGTTAATTTAACCTTACCTTTAAATGACTTTCTCTTTCTATTTATTGGTGTCTCCTTGCTATAGTCATATGCAACCCTAGCATAAGATTTTTTCCTTAGCATTGGAGACACTAGATCGGTATCCTAGACCCGATCTATCATTGTTGGGTCTTTGACTACCCAACACCATACCTAAACCCTTAGATCCAACATTGAATCTTTCTAGAGTTTTTTCCAACTTATCAAGCTTTGCCTTCAAAACTTGATTTTCCTTTTCTAGGTCCCTAACCCTAGAGTTGATATGTCCACCTTGGACATTCCTAGACCTACCCTTCCTAGGCATGTGTTTCCTCTTCTTGGAATTAATGCCTTGGTTCTCCTTAAGTCTACATGCCTAGATTTATTATGAATGGTTCTTCTAGGTTTATGATCTACAATTACCCTATTCCTATCATGATATTTAAATCCAAAATTTTGCATGGGCATACTATGATTAACAAAATCATTTCTCCTAGCATGCATGGAAGAATGAAAATTTGAATTATAATTCAAGTTAGAGTATACCTCCCTTACCCTTGAAACTCCCCCTTGATTTGAACTCTTCTTCTTCTTCTCCCATTTCTTTAGATGCGCAAGCTTCTTGATCTCCCTCTTCTTGGGGCATTTCGTGTGGTAGTGTCCCTTCTCCCCACATGTGAAACATACAATGCGCATTCTCCTTCTTTGAAGTTCTTCATTCCTACAACTCTTGTTAGTGTTTAAAATAACTTAAATTGGTTTAGGAGTTACCTTCTTACCCATAGGACATCTACTCTTGTAGTGTCCCTTCTCATTGCAACCAAAGCAAATTATGTTGTTCTTTGACTTCACTTCGGTGGAGATGTTCACTAGGTTGACCTCCAAGATTTCCTCTTCTTCTTTGCTTGTCTTGGATTCTTCTTCAACCTTTGAGGAGGTTGATGATGGTTCCTCATCCTCCTTCTCCTCGAATGTGACCGAATTCACTTTCTCTTCCTCTTTTGATGTTGAATTTATCTCTATATCCGATTGGCCCTTCTCCTCTTGGACCACTTCATCACTTTCTTCGAATCTTTTCTCCTCTTGTGTAGGCATGAGTTCTTCTCCTAAAACTTTCTTCACTTTGCTCTACAATCATGAGCATTCTCGTATTCACCTATATGACTCATCACATCATTAGGAAAAATATTAATTAAAATTGATATTACCTTTGAATTTGCCTTTACCCGTGTGGTTTGCTCCTCCATCCAATGCCATGGTCGGAGCTTCTTCCCTTTCTTGTCCTTCGAGACTTCAAATGGCTATTTCACCATCACCATTGTGTCCCAATCCATCTCGAAGAAGTTCTTCATCTTCACCATCCAAAAGGTGATGTCCCATAAGCTTCATCCTTCGAACTTTAGTGGATCTATCAAGCTGATCATATTTGCTTCCTTGGCGATTAGTCCAATGGAGAGCATCCTTGCTCTGATACCACTTGTAGGGGATCTTGCGGCCGGCTAGAAGGGGGGTTGGATATACGGCGCCCCCAAATACTCGCTCCCTACATATTCGTTAGTGTGCAAGCAGAAATATAAATACTAATATGAATACGAAAGCTAAAGACAATGAAAGAGAACAAGCAAACCAATACACATCGATGTAACGTGGTTCAGAGATAACTTGCTCCTACTACACGACTGCCCGTAAGGTGGACGATCTCTCAATCCGTCGGTGGATTAGTCCCCGAAAACTCCGGCTAGCTCAAACCTCCTTGTGGGTGGGGAAACCTCATCACAACACTCACCAAAAATACTTGGACACAAGGGAAACCTTGAGCACTTAGTGACTACTAATTAGGCTTTAACCAAGTCTAATTTTGTCACCTTGGCCAACCATCCCAAGCTCCTTCTTATAGAGCTTAGAAGAAAATAACCCTACTGTTTTACCATTACTAGTTGACTGGTCCTTGCACCAGTCAACTGGTGTCAACCCAACGACTCTTTACCAGTCGACTGATCCTTGCACCAGTCGATTGGTGACTGGCCATTCGGGCACAGAAGCTCTCTGTGCTTACCACCAGTCAATTGGTCCCAGTACCAGCCGACTGGTACAACCCTAAACTTAGGGTTTCTCATCCCGAGTATATTTCTCTCGCACTCGGATCCTCACGACTCACTTGACTCTTCTTTACATCTTTGACCTTTTGCCTTCAAGCCTACTTCCTTTGGTTCTCGCCCCTCAGATGCATTCAAGCCCATAGCTCGTCCCCAATGTCATCCTTCGTCTATGCCTCAAAATCTCTTCCCTCGGCCCTTTCCTTGCTGCCATGTCCACGGTCCCTCGGATGCTCCACCCTTCACCGGATTTGAAGCCATCAAGCTGAGTCATATGTATATCCTGCAAACTTGCACAGTCACATGCACATATCAAATAACGAGGGTAATCCTAACTTAAACCCTTTGCATAAACATCAAAACACATGGTCACACAGACCATTGTGATTGCTCCAACATTGACAACTAAAGTTTGATATGATCAAATGTTATCATTAATCTGATTGTGATAGACTCACATTATTGGATTTTAAAAAGTTCCAATATCTAATGGGCCAAGATAGAAGAAAAAAAATGGCTAGATTTAATTTATTAGCCACACATCTCTTTATCTTCCTTGGAGAGGTGAAGAGACACATATCTCTTCATCATCCTTAGAGATGAAGAGATACACATCTCTTTATCTTCCTTGGAGAATTGATGAACTATAAAGAGAGTGGTCATCCTTAGAGTTATCAATAGGTTTTCTTCTATAGAAAAAGATATAGATATTCCCATTTCTTCAAACAATAGAAATCCATCTCTTTGTCACTTGTTTTTCTTCACTAAGAAGGATTATCGCCGCCCATTTTTCTTGCATATCTTTGTTGGTGCTGCCCCTTGTTGAGGGCTCTTTTGACAGCCCCTTGTGAAAGGATGTTTGGACAGCAATTTCCTCATCTTTGAGGAAGTTGTTATGACTGTCTCAACGAAAAATGATACTTGATTTCTAGTGCAATCAAGTGTTGGAAAAGGAGACTCTAATTGTGGACCGAATTAGGCGGAGGAAGCACAAGTTCAAAACAAACAAAAAAGAGCTATTTCACTAAAGTCGAAATAGTTGGAGTTATCCCTGAACAAAGGTTGTTGGGTAGGTATATTTTTGCTTATGATTTGATTTATTTGTATATTGACGCATGTGTTAATAGTTTTATTTAAATTATGCTTAAATGATCTACTATGTTTAAATTAAATAGTTTTACATGTCTAAATAAAAAGATTAAATTGACATTAGACGAATCAGTTAAATGATATTTTATCTTTGCTTCAAGAATCTTATTTGAATGGTTAAATTATAATGCATGC
This sequence comes from Zingiber officinale, assembly GCF_018446385.1. Lineage (NCBI taxonomy): Eukaryota > Viridiplantae > Streptophyta > Magnoliopsida > Zingiberales > Zingiberaceae > Zingiber > Zingiber officinale. The sequence goes on from NC_056001.1 coordinate 73,769,214, forward strand.
TCAAATCAAAGATCATGCTCATGTTTATTTTGAAAAATCTATATGAGCACTCCTTTAATTTAATTGTTAAATCATAAAATAAATTTTAAACTTCCGCTACGCATAGAGGTGTAGAAACACGATATCCGAATTTCGAATTCAGTTTCAATAATTAGGCTTTAAAGATGTATATATAATGAACGAAACAATCTTTGGGAAATATTGTGTACTTTAAAAACATACACCTTTTTATGAATAAGTACATTTAACCATTGTACTTGTTCAAAATTGGAATTTTCCCTCCACTTAGCCATCAATCAAATACAATTTATTTGATACTCATCTTTTAATAAGCTTATCAAACTTCTCATTCCTTTACCATAGGGCACTAAACACATATCACTAATTATATTTGTACCCATTTCACTCCACTAAATACCAATACAAATGTAGGCCTAAGTTGGTACCTAAACCCAACCTTAAAGAAGCTTGTCTCTCTCTTTCGTCTTTTCGGAGCCTTAATCCTATAGGCATAATTGAGATGATAAATGTATCAAGGTTTATCACTTGAGATTGAGGGATCAAATTTTAAGATTAGTGAAGTGTAAATCTTTACACTTTGTGTAACTCATCCTCACATTCACTTATTTTCATAGTCATGATGATTATTTGCTTTGTGTTCAGGGGCGGAGCCAACGTAGGCCCAGTGTAGGCAGTTGTCCACACTGGACCACATAACACAATATTACACATTGTGAAGGGAAAGCTAAGCTCCCATTACAAATTGTCCACACTGAACAATAAATTACAACATTACACGTTGTGAAGGAAAAATCAAAAAAGATTTGAAAAAAAAAACTAAAATGATAGATCCATAGCTCACATTATAAAGGAAACAAAAAAACTTTTAAAATTGGAAGACAAGTTAGAAACTGTCATAGATAGTCTCAAGCTCGGCGCTTACTCAAACACCATGGGTTAGACTTGTGATATTGGTCGTACAACGGTTAGATACACTCCTGCATCGTTGCTTGGTGGGGCAGCAATCGCTCATGAGACTATCACATTGTTGCATTGTCAAGTAGCATGAGTGATCACGCCTACATTAAATTAATATCCTAGCTCTATTTGTGTTGATCCAAAATAGACTGATAGGGATGTTGTGGGCGACCTCTTTATCGTTTACCACTTTTTGCCGCTAGGAGCTAATCAACTGTTAATCTCTACGCGTACGTATCTGCATGTATTAATTAGTAATCTGAATCGACAAAGATTCTGTAGCAGATGCTTAAAGGGAACATGAGATTTTGGAGTTTGGAAAGGAATCTACCGTTAGTCAGGCCGCTTTGGACAAGGTGAGAATATTCGAAGAGGTAGCAAAGTCCACAAACAAAGCTCCAACCGCTCTGCTTATAAAAAGAGGTAAAGTGGTTTCTGTCGCGCGGTGCAGTATGATTACAGTATCATTGAGTACGTTGAGGCTGCCAAAGTCAGCTAATTATCGTGCACAAATTAAGCCTTTAGATTTTAACTCTGCTTCCAATACTTCTGTTAATTTATTCCTAAATTAATATGAACGATATAAATTATAAATTATATTAGATGATTATTAATCATTAATACATATGATTAAGATGAGAAAAATATATTCAGACGGATTTCGATCATAAGATTTTATATGATAACATGTCTTAATCACTGTACTATTGTGAGAGATTTTGATTTGTAACTCATTATGACAAAAAGATGAATACGTTCGCTCCCAGTGTCTCCGTCAATTCGTCTCAGGGCCAACACGGAGAAGGTAAATCACGGATGACTACTAGTTTTTGGAATAGTGACTAGTACATAAGGAATATATTTACTTTGATTTTATCGAGATTTGAACCCCAGAATTCATCGTGACAACTCATGATCGATATAGCTGTAACCGTACATCTGAATCATCATATGATGAATGCCGAGCAAATGAAACATTCGTCGTTCGATCTCAAATCACTCCATTGATGTAATAAGTGTGCTGCAGGTTTGAAGCTGACGCAGGAGCCTAATCTGCATATAGGACGTAGCCACAGGCCCACAGTGCTGCTGTGAATAACCACATGCATGATGGATGATATGATACCCTGTGGATCTTTTCCTATTAAATCATCCGTGGTTCATTTTTTATTTTTTTTAAATTTTAATTAAGATGTCTGAATTTAATCAAATGAAAAATTTCTTAAAACATCTTAAGTACCTATATTATATATCATAAACACTTAAAATTATTTATCTTAAATACTATAATTTAAAAGAGAAATCTAAATCTTAGAAAAAAATCTTATTAACTTAAACTCATTATAACTTAACTCTTAAATTTTAAAATCTTAAACCCTAAATATATATAATCTAACCGTGAGTATTTAAAATTTATAATTTAAGACACTATAATCCAAAAAAGAAACCTCAACTATAGAAGAAAAATTTTATTGACTCAAATATATTATAACCTAACTTTTATATCCTAAAATTTTGAACCATAAATATATTTAATATATCTCAAAACAAAATAAAAAAATTTAAAAAAATATTGAAGGAATCAGGAGTATTCATTCCAGACGCCTAGACCAATTCACACACGGACACCTAGATTAATTCTAGACGACCCTAATCCAATCCGGATGAATAGGTAGAATATATATATATATATATATTCCTTGCTAGCTCTGTTATTTACCGGGTTAAATTAATATAATTGATATCTTCACTTGGAGATGCCAAGATTATGGATGATCGTCTCGAAATGTGTTGCTCAACTATAATATAAAAATATTTAAACAAAAGAAAGTAAAAGAAGTTATGAGATCTAATGATTCATTCCAAACAAAGGTATGGATGGATGCCACGGAGCAGCTAGCTAGCTTTTGCTATCCCTGACTCCATGTTCATATAGGGCTCATCGTGCACGTTAATTTTCCCCTCCCTTAGACCCTCTCCTTCTCTTTCGTTCTTCACCAAATTAAGAAGGCAGAGATCAAACAATGGCAGGAGAGCAAGCTAATATTGTTATTCCAAGTTCTATCAGTGGTCCTTCTCCCTTGAAGATCAAGAAGAAGAAGAAGAGAAGTTTACCAGGAACACCGGGTAATTAATCAACTTGATCGCGCATAGTTATAATTAATTAATTAATGTGCTACAGTTAGAGCTATTGATTGACGCATGTTGCAGATCCTGAAGCGGAGGTGATAGCATTGTCACCGGCGACGCTGCTGGCGACAAACAGATACGTGTGCGAGATGTGCGGGAAGGGGTTTCAGCGGGAGCAGAACTTGCAGCTGCACCGGCGAGGGCACAACTTGCCGTGGAAACTCCGGCAGAGAGAGGAGGCGGAGCGGCGGAAGCGGGTGTACGTGTGCCCGGAGCGGAGCTGCGTCCACCACCACCCTTCGCGGGCTCTCGGCGATCTCACCGGCATGAAGAAGCACTTCTGCCGGAAGCACGGCCACGAGAAGCGGTGGAGGTGCCACAAGTGCGGCAAGCGCTACGCCGTGCAGTCGGACTGCAAGGCGCATGCCAAGACCTGCGGCACACGCGAGTACCGCTGCCACTGTGGTACCTTCTTCGCCAGGTAAATATATAGTTGCATTAATCTTCAATTTTCTTATAGAAATTATATATATATATATATACATTTATTTCATTAATTGAGATCTCGATCGAAGAAGAAATGTTACTATAATTAGAGTAATGTTGATCAACGCTCTTGATGAAGTACAGGAAGGATAGTTTCACGACCCACAGGGCCTTCTGTGATGTCTTGGCCTTGGAGACAGCGAGAGCAGCAGCCTCAAACATGAGCAGCTTGACTAATTCCTTCTGCAACTTCAGGGAAAGTTTGATGAGTGCAAACATGGAGCAGACCTACACTTCCATACTCAAGCCCTCGAATGGTGAACCAGACCTTCAGGGAAGCAGCACTAGTGCTTTCATATCGTACTACTCAAATGCTGGGCTTCAATTGAATTGGATTCCATCTCTCTTCAGCAATCAGCATCAACACGAAGAAATAGTGATTCCACATGAAATGTCTGGTTTGTTGCAGAAAGGTGCGCAAATTGGTGCCACTACTGCTTTACTGGGCGGGTTTGAGATGAAGAGCCTGAACAGTGGCATCCAGTTTCTGAACAAATATGAAGGTGGTTTGGTAGAGATGAATTCATCAAGCTTCGAGATTAATGGCACAATGGACAGAGATGCTGATGAGATAATGCGAGGGGAAGAGTTGACCAGAGATTTCTTTGGCGCTGATGCTCCAGCCATTTGTGCATCATCATTGAATGGCTGGACCAGAGTTGGAAATTGAAAAAAAATGGACAGCTAAAAAGTTGCATGCATGAAGCAGTGGAGCATCCACGCATGCATATTCTTAGGAATCACAAAAAGGTACCTGTAGACTGTGCTGATGCCTTTGTTCTGTGAAAAAAAACAAAAGAAAAAAAAAAAGGAAATGATGGGGAGGCAAAGGGTAGTTTTCTTTCTTGTCCGTTAAGTAAAATTCTTTTTTAAAAGAAAAAGTGACGCGGGAAGACACTAGTGATTATTTTGAAGATTAGTTTTTAAGATTTTTTTTAAAAAAAAAACAAAAAATCGTCAAACACAAGATGGTGTCTCTTAACGGAATAAAATTAATTCAAACAAAAGATAATGATTGAAATTCGAGTAAATAAAGGTTTAAATATTCTTAAAACTCTAACCATAGAAAAGATAAAAATAGCCCTAAAAAGAGATTAGAAATCTTTAGAACTTCTAAAAAGACTTTATAAATGATATTTTTTTTTGAGTCCATGACTAGATCATTATGGATTACACATAGTAATTAATTATAGATCTCTAAACATTTGATATATTAAAGATCATATGGTTCATTTTTATTTTTAAAATCGACCCCCTTATCAAATAAATAAGGCAAAAGAAGGAGCCTACAACTATGATGTTTTTAATGTGTGAAAATCTTTTAAATAAATTTAATAAATATCCTATAATAATTTTAAAAATTATATCATATTTAATGACTATGTTCCTGTCTGAGTTGTCGTTGGAATGGGGGACGAGATTGAGCTTAGTTGGAAGAAAACCTTGGTTATGTGTGTACCTACACCCACCAAAACGAGCTTCCTTATATTCCTTCTCCCAGGCGTAAGCATGAACATCACATTCAAGTAGTGGGGTTGCCACATTAAATGTCATTTTCTTATTCATTTCCCTGATCACTCCACATTCTTCGCTTATCTTGACATCCACGTTCCCCACTCGCATCTGGAAGTATCTGGCACAGATCAAATTGGGAGAGACAAGAGTGCCTGACCTGGAAGAGCTAGGTGAGATCGAACTGTAGAAGACGAATTAGACTGAACTAGAGTAGTCGGATGAGACTGAATTGGAGAAGCCGGATGAGATCGTACTGGAGGAGTCAGGCGAGACCGAACTGAATGAGTTAGGTGAGTTCAGGAGGAGTTGGGTGAGACCAAACTTGAGGAGTCGGGTGAGATCGAACTAGTGGAGTCGGGTGAGATTGAGCTAAAAGAGTCTAACCTCAGGTCGGGCCTGTCTTGACCCAAGCTGATCTCTTTGACTTACACATCAATTTGCCTTTTGATTGATCGGCTTGACTTTTGACTTGGTAGTGCCGCGCATAAGCCCCTATATACGTCACATCACTTGTCTCCCCTCCAAGTTTAGTCGAAGGAGATCCGAGTCCGACTGACTGGACTGAAACGATTTTGATCCAACTGCTAGCTTGGGCTTATGGCTAATGTGGCCGAGTAGCCTTACCGTCTTACTACTAGACACCTTAATAATTTGTGAGTGAGGTGCCATTAAAGCAAGCAATATGCAAGATCGCATATCAAGGTCAAGATTGGAACATTGCATCTGACCAGTAATGTTGTTTTGGTCTAAGGCCAACATGTGTCGAGCCCATCCCATGGAATCAACTTGAGATGATAGCTGAGATTCCTTAAATTTGAGCATCTGATCCGACGGAGGAGCTGATTAGCTAACATTTCCATCTTCGGATCAGACGACTAAAATTTGAGGCGAGGCTTAATTCGGGCTAATGACGAAGAAATGTCATCACATTCAATGTCTTCTTTGTTCTCCATTTACTTCTCGCTCTTTTCGGTGATTCTTGCTTTAAGTCTTCATCCTCATCTCTTTCTTCTTCCTTATTTAAGCATTTTTCTCTATTTGCCTCATTCGTGTTAGGATCCGTGCAAGCTAGTGGTTTCTTGTCTTGATCTCATGCTCGTCGTTTGAATTCACAATGAAAACTTGAATATGTTGGAGAAATCATTCCTTAAGATGGTTCGGGGTGACCATGAGTTTTGATGGTTTGGGCAAAGGATTTAAGTTAGGTTTATCCTTGTATTTGATATATGTATGTGAGTGTGCAGATTTGCAGGATATACATATGACTCAGCTTGATGGCTTTGGGTCCGGTGAAGAATGGAGTATTCGAGAGACCGTGGACAAAAGGAATCAAACAGGCTGAAATGCTAAACATGTAAAGCTACTCATGCTCAGAAAATAGCAAAGAACAGTAAGCTAATCTAAATAACATGCTAGCATAAAAGAAAACTCAACTTGCTACTTTTAAAAACAAAATGAAACTTATTTCATTTGTTCTAAACTTATTCTTTTATTTCACTTGTTTAAAAACTTCTTCTTTAATACTTTTATACTTATGTAAAACTTACTTTACTTGTTCAAAAACTTATACTTATAATACTTCAAAATAGTAATCAACTTCTTTTTGGGCCCGACAACTGTACTTGCTTTGCGCGCATCCCTAACTAGACCCAAGATAGCTGGTCCAGAATCTAGTAGGGTTTACTAGGTTATCTAAACCTAGGGACGACTATGGGAGTCCAGCCCAAGGACAACTGAGAATCCTGCATACTAGGTTATCTAAACCTAGGGACGACTATGGGAGCCCAACCCAAGGACAACTTAGAGTCCCGTACAGTGCCACTGATAAAAGTAAAATACTTGTTATCTTTTAATACTTCTAATATATAATGCCTCGGCATTTTCTTTAGCACCTTGTGTGCCAAAATCCCTAAAGTCTTGACTTTGGGATCTACTTAAGGCCTTGGCCTTTTTCTTTCTTTTCTTTATCTTTCTTATATTTTTCTTAAACTCTTAAAAAGAATATAGGCATGCTACAACAGAATTAAATCAAAGGAAAGAAAATCAGACTTCTATAAGCATGCTACATCAAAAACAAATCAAAAGAAAGCAAATCTAACTTCTTCAAACATGCTACAACAGATCTCAAACAAAGGAAAACAAATCTAACTTCTTTAAAAATAGAATATAAGCCTCCTTTTATCATGTTCGTAATATGCAAAAATCTATCTTTTACTTTGAACATTAACATGGTGGAAAACATGCACTTTTGATTTAACCGAAACATGATGTCATAGCAAGATCAATCTGAACCATTCCATCTACATTAATTCGAAGCAAATGCAAAGCTACATAAACTAAACTAAAGCACTTCCATAATTACAAACATGCATCGTTCATATCAATTATAGCAAGGATAACAGTTAACCTTTAATTCTCAACTAGCAAACATGCACTTTCAAAAGAAAATGAAACAATGAAAACATTTGCTACCACACCTAAACCTATTCCTTCTAATATGTTCGGAAATTCTGCAGTCAACTCATATCAATCTAAGCTTAAACATAATAGCAATATATTGGTCATGGAAAAATCCTAACAATACACAAGAAACCATTGCAAAATAGTCCTCAGGTTCTTTACTGTCGAAAAGGAAAAGAAATCCCAATGCCATCACCAAATACAGAAACTCATCTCGAAAATCCCATGGTCACATACTGAATTAAGCAAATCTCGGAAATCTCCTTTAAATCCCTAGCAACAATTCACTTACAAGCAAGCTCTAAGGTTTCATGCAAAGCTTCAGACATAAAGAAAGGAACAAGGAATAAACCTCGGAGCTATCCTACTGCAGGTGAGGTGAGTAGCAACTTACCTAGCGTTCTTGGACTTAAACCGAGAAGAAGGCTTCTAATGCTTCTAGGGCTTGCGGAGAACTCAACAATCCGGCTCCTCTTCGTGCCCACAAGCTCTCCTCGACGAAAGGATTGTGAGGAGGTGGAGAACTCTCGGAAAACTCCCTCAATCGGCCGCCGGAGTGAAGCCCCCTAACCTTCCTTGCCTTCCGCCCGAGCACGACCGTCGCGCGCAGAAGAGAGATGCGAGGAGAGGAGAAAGGAAAAGTTAGGTCACGGGTAATCAATCAAGCCTTAAGTTCTCCTCTTTTATAACTTCAATATTTGGTTAACTTCTTTAAATAATTTTGCTATCAATTTTAAACAGAACCGACGGCCTGAATACTTGGTCAGCAGCTATTTAGCGCAAGTTGGAGGTCGCGCGTTCGAACTCTGCTCGGCCCCTTTATTTTGATATTTCTGTTTCTATTATGGCTTAAGTATAATTTAGTTCCTATATGTTCACAAAATATCCGCAGCACACTTGGTTAGCCGGATTTACTTAAGGCTTTGCTTAACCGGAGGTCTCCGACTCGAATCTCGGCTTGGACATTTTTGTCAAAACTTCCTTCGTTTAGTAAAAATACCAAACGACCTCCAAAAATTACATAAAAATACTCTAAAAATTTCTAAAAATCTCTAAAATATTTCTAAATATTTTAAAGAACTTTTAGAACTCCTAATGGGGAAAATTGGGTCGTTACAATTCCCCATACCTTATAAAAAGTTCGTCCTCGAACTTAGAATAATTCTAGATATTTCCGTCTCATACTGTCCTCACGCTCCCAAGTAACTTCCTCATGCTTCTAGTTCTAAATGACTTTCCACTAATGATACTCTTTGTTCCTTAGTCTCTTAACTTCTCGGTCCTCTATCATTCATATCGTATCGTACCCATTAGTGGTCCTTGGAAGGCCTGTTATAAAGTCTCTGGAGACCATAAGTGCATTAGTCACACCAAATGGCATGACTACAAATTCGTAGTGTCCATTTCGTGTCCTGGAAACTATTCTAGACTCTTCATTCTCCTGTGCTCGGTCCTCAGTACGAACGGTACGGGGACGTCTTCTTCTTGACATCTAGTTATGTAGAGAAACTTAAAATTGTCCCTACGCTTTCTAGACATATATACATATGTAAACAAAATAAAACAAAAACTTCTATCTTACTTAAACATTTCTAAGCAAATACTCTATACTGCAAATAATAAGAAAAGTATAAAAGAAAACTTAAATGCTTTCTTACTTGAAGACGGCAAGGCTGGTGCTGATGTGTGATGCTGGAGAATGGGAACTGCTCTGATACCAACTGTAACGACCACCCTTCTTAATACTCTACTATTCTCTAAGAGTGACCGTTACTTAACTACTAACTTTACTTAACCAGTATAATTAAAAACCACGAGGAATCCCTACCGAAAAATTTTGGCAGAGTCTCCCCTGTACCGGTGACCTTAAACTGATATACAAACACTATATACACAGCCACAGGCGGCTGGAACAGATAACAAACTCTCACGCAGTTATATAAGTGTCAAAACCAAAAGAAAACAATACCACAAATCATCACACAAGAACACAATTCATCTACTATGTCCTAATCACATCAAAATAACATATACTATCTCAAATATTTCTAACATAGCAAAGGAAAAAGAAAACTAAAGGAAACTCCTTTCTAGTCCCAAGACTTCCATAGTCCTGGCATCACATATCATCCGCACCTCCTTGTCGCCTTCCTTTACCTGCAGTAAGAGGAAATGCAATCTATAAGAAAAATGCTTAGTAAGCGCTATCTAACTCACAAAATCTCGATATGCATGTACATATATCTATAACATGATCTAACTGATTACTTACTGAAGACTACTCATGCTCATCTACTAATAAAGGAATCAAACAGGCTGAAATGCTAAACATGTAAAGCTACTCATGCTCAGAAAATAGCAAAGAATAGTAAGCTAATCTAAATAACATGCTAGCATAAAAGAAAACTCAACTTGCTGCTTTTAAAAACAAAATGAAACTTATTTCATTTGTTCTAAACTTATTCTTTTATTTCACTTGTTTAAAAACTTTTTCTTTAATACTTTTATACTTATGTAAAACTTACTTTACTTGTTCAAAAACTTATACTTATAATACTTCAAAATAGTAATCAACTTCTTCTTGGGCCCGACAACTGTACTTGCTATGCGCGCATCCCTAACTAGACCCGAGATAGCTGGTCCCGAATCTAGTAGGGTTTACTAGGTTATCTAAACCTAGGGACGACTATGGGAGTCCAGCCCAAGGACAACTGAGAATCCTGCATACTAGGTTATCTAAACCTAGGGACGGCTATGGGAGCCCAACCCAAGGACAACTTAGAGTCCCGTACAATGCAACTGATAAAAGTAAAATACTTGTTATCTTTTAATACTTCTAATATATAATGCCTCGGCATTTTCTTTAGCACATTGTGTGCCAAAATCCCTAAAGTCTTGACTTTGGGATCTACTTAAGGCCTTGGCCTTTTTCTTTATTTTCTTTATCTTTCTTATATTTTTCTTAAACTCTTAAAAAGAATATAGGCATACTACAACAGAATTAAATCAAAGGAAAGAAAATCAGACTTCTATAAGCATGCTACATCAAAAACAAATCAAAAGAAAGCAAATCTAACTTCTCCAAACATGCTACAACAGATCTCAAACAAAGGAAAACAAATCTAACTTCTTTAAAAATAGAATATAAGCCTCCTTTTATCATGTTCGTAATATGCAAAAATCTATCTTTTACTTTGAACATTAACATGGTGGAAAACATGCACTTTTGATTTAACCGAAACATGATGTCATAGCAAGATCAATCTGAACCATTCCATCTACATTAATCCGAAGCAAATGCAAAGCTACATAAACTAAACTAAAGCACTTCCATAATTACAAACATGCATCGTTCATATCAATTATAGCAAGGATAACAGTTAACCTTTAATTCTCAACTAGCAAACATGCACTTTCAAAAGAAAATGAAACATTGAAAACATTTGCTACCACACCTAAACCTATTCCTTCTAATATGTTCGGAAATTCTGCAGTCAACTCATATCAATCTAAGCTTAAACATAATAGCAATATATTGGTCATGGAAAAATCCTAACAATACACAAGAAACCATTGCAAAATAGTCCTCAGGTTCTTTACTGTCGAAAAGGAAAAGAAATCCCAATGCCATCACCAAATACAGAAACTCATCTCGAAAATCCCATGGTCACATACTGAATTAAGCAAATCTCGGAAATCTCCTTTAAATCCCTAGCAACAATTCACTTACAAGCAAGCTCTAAGGTTTCATGCAAAGCTTCGGACACAAAGAAAGGAACAAGGAATAAACCTCGGAGCTATCCTACTGCAGGTGAGTAGCAACTTACCTAGCGTTCTTGGACTTACAACCGAGAAGAAGGCTTCTAATGCTTCTAGGGCTTGCGGAGAACTCAACAATCCGGCTCCTCTTCGTGCCCACAAGCTCTCCTCGACGAAAGGATTGTGAGGAGGTGGAGAACTCTCAGAAAACTCCCTCAATCGGCCGCCGGAGTGAAGCCCTAACCTTCCTTGCCTTCCGCCCGAGCATGACCGTCGCGCGCAGAAGAGAGACGCGAGGAGAGGAGAAAGGAAAAGTTAGGTCACGGGTAATCAATCAAGCCTTAAGTTCTCCTCTTTTATAACTTCAATATTTGGTTAACTTCTTTAAATAATTTTGCTATCAATTTTAAACAGAACCGACGGCCTGAATACTTGGTCAGCAGCGATTTAGCGCAAGTTGGAGGTCGCGCGTTCGAACTCTGCTCGGCCCCTTTATTTTGATATTTCTGTTTCTATTATGACTTAAGTATAATTTAGTTCCTATATGTTCACAAAATATCCGCAGCACACTTGGTTAGCCGGATTTACTTAAGGCTTTACTTAACCGGAGGTCTTCGGCTCGAATCTCGGCTTGGACATTTTTGTCAAAACTTCTTTCGTTTAGTAAAAATACCACACGACCTCCAAAAATTACATAAAAATACTCTAAAAATTTTTAAAAATCTCTAGAATATTTCTAAAATATTTCTAAATGTTTTTAAGAACTTTTAGAACTCCTAATGGGGAAAATTGGGTCGTTACAACTTTCCTTCTGCAGCAGTCCATCGAAGCGCTGTACTTACTGAGGAAATCCATACCCAGAATAACATCGAAATCCTGCATCGCAAGGACTACTAAATTAACATATAGCTCTCAGTCTGAAATTTTGACTGGTACAGCCCGGAGCCACTGGTTGGACTCCATGACTTCCCCGGAAGGTAGGGTTGTCAAGAACTTGGAGTTCATGCTCTCTGTAGGCACCTAAAATTCCTTGGCAAAGGTATTGATACAAAAGAATGGGTCGCCCCAGTATCAAATAGTACAATAGCTATATGCTGAAAAATAACTACTTGACCTGTTACGACCATGGAGGCACTAGCAGCTTCCTCTTTAGTGAGGGAGAATACTCTGGCACTGGCTGAAACTGGTGGGGCCTCCAACCTTCCTTGACTGAGCTGAGGTCCGTCCAGTGTTATAGGCATGTAGTGTAACTGAGGCTTGTTCCCGTATTGCGCTGTCTGTTGCTGAGGTGCTTTGAGCTTGTTAGGACATACCTTAGCCAGATGCCCTTCTTGACCACATGAATATCATCCAGTCATACCCAAAAGACAGACTCCTGGATGTACTCTCCCACATTTAGGACAGGGAGGGAACTTGGCCTGCTTGTTTGTTGAACATCACTTTTGGTTGCCTCCTGTATTCCATCGTTTCCTTTTGTTATCTTTGCCCTTCCAGTTCTGCTTGCTTGCCTGGGGTTTCTGACTCCCTGCTGTCATGTCCTCTATCTTGACCGGCTTGAGCTGCATTTGTTGTGCCTTGATGCTATTCAGATAGTGCTCAACGACTAATGCCTTGCTGACCAGCTCTTCACCAGTCTGTGGTCGGTGAGTTCCACTACTCACGTTAAGTACTATTTCTGGCCTCAGCATTCGGAGCATCAGTCTGACTCGTTCTTTCTCTGTACTTACTAGCTCTGGGCAGAGACGAGCTAGCCTGTTGAATCTCTTGACTGCTTCTTCTACTGGCAGGTCACCCTGTCTGAATTCTATAAACTCCTCATAATGTTTATGTTGGATCGAGACGCGCTAGAGGGGGGGGGTGAATAGCGCTCGTGGATATTTCGTTCGATTATCGGAAAACTATCGGAGTAATTAAAACGCAGCGGAATAAAATAAATAAATACAGAGACACAAAGGGATTTACTTCGTTCGGAGCCTAAGGCGACTCCTACTCGAAGGCCCGTGATCCTTGATCGCTTCCGGTGGACAACAACTATAAGCTCGATAAGAATTACAAATTACAATGAGAATATTATAACAACTTTATACCGACAACTAAGGAAGAAGAAAATAGAGCTCCGGGTCGTCGGGAGGTTGTTGCAGTACTTCTGGATAGTGTCGTTAGCAGCTACATGCAAAGCAATCGCTTGGAAGTTGATGTCTTAAGGTGCTGCTCGAAACCCCCTTATAAAGGGTGTTCAAGGCGCCTTGAAAGCCTCCGAAGGCGCCTCCATAGCTCCGAGTCCACCATGCAGATGAGCGCTGACCATTCTGCGCTTATCACCTTGAAGGCGCCTTCCAAGGCACCTCCATAGCCAACCGAGGCGCCTTCAGCCCTGCTTCACTGCCACGTTAGCTTTTGCACCCCGAGGCGCCTCCAAGCTCCATGGAGGCGCCTAGGACACTGTTCATCCAGGAAAACTTCATTATTTTGTACCTGCAAGACATGTTAGTCCCAAACAATATCCTGCAACAAAAAGTTAGCATAAAACAACAGCATGAATATGATAAAGAATATTATGACAGTCTCCGGACTGTCCGGGTCTGACTTCGGATTTCCGTCCAGAAATCCTAGGTCGACCCGACGCCTACTGTTCCCTCTACGGGGAACGCGTCCTCACCTACTCCACTCAGGAGATTTACCTGTTGCCAGTGCGATCCTCCAGATCGACTGAACTTTTGCTCAGCACTCGACGCTTCCGGACTTTCTGCTGCACATCCGCTTCCCGGCTAGTCCAGTCTTTCACCTGATTCGCGACACCAGGACTTTCCACCTAGGGTTACCACCCCCTAGGACTTTTGCCTGAAGCCATCGACCTGCCAAGACTTTTCGCATAGGGTTACCACCCCCTATGACCTAGGGTTACCACCCCCTAGGGTTTTCCTCTACCTAGGGTTGCCACCCCCTAGGACCTAGGGTTACCACCCCCTAGGGTTTTCTCCTTGCATAACCGCAGCTAGGACTTATGCCTAAGTACCACTTAGGACTTTCCTGCAAACTTGTTCAACATATTAGAAACCAAAACCTTAACTTTGAACCCTTTGACATAATTAAAACATAGGTTCGATCGTCGGATGCTTCCCGCACCAACAGTTTATTAGTGATCCGTTGACGGAAGAATTCTTCGTAAAACTCTGTCTCGAAGTCAGCCCAGCTCATCTGGTTAGCTGCTCTCTTACTCTTCACTCTCTCCCACCACATACGGGCATCTCCAGATAGGCAGAAAGAGGCACACTTGACCTTCTCGACTTCTGGCCAGTCAAGAAGCTCCATTGTGCTCTCCAGTGTCTTGAACCAAGCCTGGGCATCCCAGGGCTCAGTCGTGCCTGAGAAACTTTCTGGCTTCAGCTTCAGCCACTATATCAGATATGCTTCTTGTCTTTTAGGTGTTGTGGCGACTCCCAGGGCAGCTGGCGGAACTTCAGTCACCACTGGGGTCTTCACATTGATAGTTGGGGGAGTGGGAGGGACTAGCTGCCGATTAGCCATCAGATTGACGATCACTTGTTGCTGCTCTGCCACTTGTCTCTGGAGTTGAGCAACAACTTCAGAGAGATTTGGTTCAGTTGCTCTGGGCTCTTCGTTCTCCTGTGCTTGGTCCTCAGTACGAGCGGTACGGGGACACCCTCTTCTTGACATCTAGTCATATAGAGAGAGAAAACCTGAAATTGTCTCTATACTCTCTAGACATATATATAAAAACATAGAAAGACAAACAAGAACTTTTATCTAGCTTAAGCACATATAAGCAAATATTTCTAAGGATTTCTCTATACTACAAATAATAAGGAAAGACATACTGAATAAAAGAATTTAAGTACTTTCTTACTTGAAGACGGCAAGGCTGATGCTGATGTGTGTGTGATGCTGGAGAATGGGGGCTGCTCTGATACCAACTTGTAACGGCCCCACCCTCCTCTCTACTAGTCTGTGAGGGTGGGACGTTACTGGACTATTAACTTTTCTTAACTAGTGTTGCTCACATGTAGATATCAATACTTAAAACTCTCAAAAACTCAAAGGATACAATAAGTAACAGTTGGAAACATAAATAACTCATCTCAATATTCTACTCAATTATTTGTTCTCAACTAAAACTATATATATTAATCTGAACATGCTAAAACTATATATTAATCTGAACATGCATGCAACAATAATACAACTCAGATAGCGGAACTAATGTGCATAGCAAATAAAAGGAAGAATTCTAAAACTTAAAATATTCAATGAACAAATCCAGCAACATGAAAGAATAATCCCAACAGTCTAAATACAAAATCTTAATGAATTCTTAAGCAAGGTCCCAAGGCTTCCATAGTCCAGACATCACACATCCATCTCACATCTCCTTGTCGCCTTCCTTCACTATAGCTTTCCTTTCCCTTTATCTGTAGTAAGAGGAAAATGCAACTAAAAGCGAATGCTTAGTAAACGCCATCTAACTCACAAAACTCGGATATGCATGTGAACAGGAAGAAATCTAAGAACTGAATGCTTTAAAAGAAACAGTACTCATGCTCATCTAATAGCAAATAACAGTAAGGAAAACAAACAACATGCTAGAATAGAAGAAAACTAAACTTGCTGATTTTTAAACCCATGTGAAGCTTATTTCATTTTTTCCCCAAAACTTATACTCTTATACTTCAAAATAATAATCTCTTGGGTCCAGGCTTAGTACCATTGCGCGCTCCCTAATAGAAACTGAGGTAGCGAGCCACCAGTCCTACGAGGGTAAAGACCTTGGTCTTACAGGGTCGAGACCTCGGAATCGGTCACCTGGATTTGTTTAACGACAACCTCGGAAGTCGGGTACTAGCCTCTTCAAGTAAAATACTTGTTACTTGTTAATACTTCTAATAAAAGAATGCCTTATACAAAACTGCAACGCTTAAACAATTCTAAAACTGAAATGTTTTAACCCATGCTGATTTGTGTCCAGCAAGCTCCAAAGAAAGACTGAAATCTACCATGCCAATTGTTCAGCTGTTTACTCTCAACCAAGCCAGCAGAAAAGAATTAAATCTGCACTACAATTTGGTGGTTGTTCTAGCTCACGAAAAATACAAAACAAGTAAATTTGGCCGCACACTTGAATCAGAATTGTACATGCTCAAAATTAACAAGGTAGTCTGTACTGGAAATAAATTAGAAACAAAAGGTCTACTGGATACTCCCGAAACTAAGGTTGTTCATGTCAAATACATAGCACAAACAAAGACCAAAACCTGCTGGAACTTAAAACCTATGTACAACTTGTTTTATTTGTTCAAAGCTTACACCTTCATAGAGTAATAGAAATCTTTAAACATAATCATTCCTCATGCTCAGTACCACGACAAGGAAAGCAAAAGAAACCGAAATGTTACACTTAGCCATTCATTGCAGTGACCACAACCAAACTACATGCTAAACAAACAAATCTATACTATCTCATGTTCATTGCTTAACAGTAAAAATAACTGAAACCTGCAAGATTCCATAAGAACCGATCATGCTCCTTTAAGGTCACAAGCAGAAAAAACTAAATCGAAATATGAAAATAGTAATCACAAGGCTTGAAGGAAATCCAACCCACATGCTTAAACTAAACTAATCATCCTCTTCCTTTCTTTAAGGTTCAAGGAAGAAAACTCCAAAAGCTCTGCTCCTCACAACATGCTTCGAAAAACAAGGAGAAAACAAGAATCTGAAACTACTCCTACCGTAGGTGAGAAGCACTTACCCTTGATCTTGAACTTACAACCGAATTAGACTTCTAGGGTTTCGGAGAAGCTTGAGATTCCAACAACTTCTTCACATCTACACGTTCTCCTCAACGAGGTGATCGCGGTGATGTGAAGAACCCTAGGATTGACCCTTGGCAGACCGCCGGAGACGAAGCCCTAGCTCCGGCTTCGTTTTCGCCCGAGCAGAGACCGACGCCGCGCGCGAGAGGAGGAGAGGAAATTTAGGTCGCGGGGAAAAATAATCCCTAAGTTCTCTCTTTATCTCCCTTTATAACTAGAGTACTCTGTTATCTACTATTGCTTAAATTAATTTTGCTATCTATTTTATCAGCATGACCCTATTGGGTTCTTGGTCATCCGAAACAACTTAAGGCTTTGCTTAACTAGAGGTCTCCGATTCGAACCTCGCCTCAATCTCTTTATTTTTTGCAACTTGTTTCTTTTGGTAAAAATACCAAACGAACTCCAAAAATTACATAAAAATACTCTAAAAATTCCTAAAAATCTCTAGAATATTTCTAAAGAATTTCTAAATATTTTTAATTACTATTAGGACTCGAAATGGAGAAATTTGGGTTGTTACACTCACGGCATTTCTCGATCGGTATTAGCTTACTTTCATTAAGGTATATATCGGTCGATATTGACCTGCCTCCCCTAAGGTATATCTCGGTCGATATTAGCCTACCTCCCTTGAGGTATGTATCGATCGATATCGGCCTACCTCCCTTGGGGTATATATCGGTCAATATTGGCTTACTTCCCTTAAGGTATATCTCGGCCGATATTGATCTATCTTATTAATTGTATATCTCGATCGATATTGGTCTTCCTTCATCAAGGTTTTATCTGGTCGGGATTGGCCTACCTCTCTTAAGGTATATCCTGGCCGATATTGATCTATCTTCTTAATTCTGCTATCTCCTTTCCCTTTTTCACCAGAAACCTGCTAAACTTAACCCATATCATATGATATACTGCTTTTCTCTATTATCTTTCATTTTTCGAATCCAGATTGTTATTTTATGTTGATATTTGTGTGATTTAGGGGGAGTACCCCTCGGGTTTATCGTGTTTGGTTAATGCACCAATTCATGCTTAGTCATATATGAATTTGCTATTATTGCGTAAGATGAATTTTATGCGTAGTTAATAACAATATTGTCATTTACTGTTAGCTCATGCTTATTGCTATTTACTACTTATCATCTTATTATTATGGTGTGTTGGAAATTAGAATAAACTCAAATAGATTGTCAAACATCAAAAAAGGGGGAGATTGTTGGTGCAATCATGCCCTGGATGTTTTCAATGTGTCGACAACTATTTAAGTTTAGGTTAATACGTTTAGATCTAACGTGTGCTGCAAGTTTTGCAGGAAGAAGCCCAAGAAGGTCGAGTACCGGAGTCTTGGCAGAAAAAGTCCTTGTAGGTTAGAAGACTGGGTGTAAGGTAAGAGAAGTCCAAGAAGGTCGAGGACCGGAGTCTTGGCAAGAAAGTTCAGGGAAGCATTTATCTGGAATGAGGTACTAATGGAGATACTGGCAATTGATTGAAAAATCGATTGAGATGCTTAACTATGGAACAGAATACTGCTGAATCGATCAGTCGATCGATTGGGGGAAATCAATCGATCAGTCGATCGATTGGGGGAAATCAATCGATCGGTCGATCGATTGATAGCTTCTACGCGAGAGCACAGAGGGAAATTAAATCGATCAACCGATCGATTGGAGGAATCCAATCGATCGACCAATCAATTCACAAGTCTACTGTGCTCTCACACAGTGCGATATTGGATCGATCAGCCGATCGATTGGAGGTAACCAATCGATCGGCCGATCAATTCAATTCACCTCTGTATCCATGCAATATGCGACTGAAGTGATCCAGTTTTGGCTCAATCGATTGAGGTTGTAATCGTGACGTGATGAAGCACAACGACTATATCTGAATCAATCGGAGATGTGCCCAATCGATTGAAGGCAACAATTACGTGAGAAACGACTACTTTCAAAGCTGAATAAAAAGGGGAAAACAACTGTAGCAAAAAGCATCTCTTGCAAAAATTGATTATGAAAGAAAAACGTGTGCTCTCTAAGCAATTTTAAAGTGAAAATATCTTGCACTCCTCCTCCTAATTCAAAATCTCATCTTGTAAAGAGGAAGAGGCAATCTTGTAAAGGTTTCTCCACCTTCGTTTGTGGCTCGAGAAGGAGAAGTTCATAGTGGAGCTTGATTGTGTGGGTGTGTGCCTTGGATTAGTCACCTCAAGGAGGTGGAGACCAAGTAAACCAAGGAGTTAGCATTGTTTTCTTGTTTCTCTTGTCTTTCCTTCCTTTCTATTTGCTTCCGCTAACAAGTTGCAAGTAACAAATCGAAAAAAGGCTATTCATCCCCCCTAGCCGAACGCAAAGGTTGTATCAGTAACAACCCTTAAAGAAGTGACTAACTTCGAATCCTTGACTGACCCAGTTCAGACTGGAACCTCAACTCAAGTCCAAAAGCTTGAGGAAGGGAATTTCAGCCTGAAAAGTCAAGTCAAAGATTTGAAGTTTGCATTGGAACGGTTTACACTGGGTTCAAGAATCTTGACTTGATTCTTGGAAATCAGAAAGCCGTATACAATCGATCCGGACTAGGATTTAGAACTAAAAAGAAATATCGTCTTATTTATCGCTTGTTAGCAGACCGAATAGAAAGATAGTCCAAGCATGGGTACCTAAGTCCAACTTGGTCAATCAAGTTGGACTTGGTCAATATTGGGTTCCCAAGGATCAAGTACATTACTTTGATAGACCATATCGAGGCTATGATCCAAGGGGAGCCAATAGAAAAACTATCTTAATAAATAGATAAAATTGCTTGATGCTTGTTTATTTTTTCCCTTGTAATAAGCATGTTTAGATTAGGATAGTTTAAGGACCTAGGCATAATTTACACTTGTTTAGTTAAACCTATGGGTCTCAAAAGGGAAATTAAATATATATTTTCTTTGAAAGGCTCTGTCTAGAAGTGGTGGATAATCTCATACCCAAGGAGGCCTAGTGCCTCGCCACAGTCTGGGAGCCAATCTTCGAAATGTATATTTAATTAACCAATTGGAAAACCTAAGTTTAACTCAAATGTAAATTAATCCTTAGAAATAATCTAAATCAAAGATAACCATCTCACAAAACTACTTAAGGTTCCCTGATTGATAACTTAGAATCAGGTGAGATGGATCTAGGTTGAACTTAGTCTAATCCAATTAATTAACTTAATAATTTGATCCAATTAATTAATTTAATAATTGAATCTTATTTAAAAATCTTTTTAAAACTTATTTATTTTTTTTAAAAAAAAATATTTAAAAATCTTTTAAAACTTATTTTAAAAAATCTATTTAAAAATATTTTAAAACATATTTAAAAAATCTTTTTAAAACTTATTTAAAAACCATTTTAAAAAACTTATTTCAAAATCTGTTTAAAATCTTATTTAAAAACTTTTTTAAAACTTATTTCAAAATCTTTTAAAACTTATTTAAAATCTTTTAAAAAAATTTATTTAAAAATATTTTAAAACTCATTTAAAAATCTTTTTAAAAAACTTATTTAAAAATCTTTTAAAAAACTTATTTAAAAAATCTTTTCAAAAACTTATTTAAAAATCTTTTAAAACTTATTTAAAAAATCTTTTTAAAACTTATTTAAAAATATTTTTAAAAAACTTATTTAAAAATCTTTTTAAAAACTTATTTAAAAACTTTTAAAAACTTATTTAAATTTTTTTTAAAACTTATTTAAAAAATATTTTTAAAAACTTATTTATAAATCTTTTTAAAACACTTATTTAAAAATATTTTTAAAAACTTATTTAAAAAATCTTTTTAAAACTTATTTAAAAATCTTTTTTATCTTATTTAGAAAATTTTTATCTTAGTTAAAAATTTTTTAATCTTATTTAAAAATCTTTTTAAAACTTATTTAAAAATCTTTTAAAAAACTTATTTAAAAATCTTTTAAAAAACTTATTTAAAAATCTTTTAAAAAACTTATTTAAAAAACTTTTTAATAAATCAACTTAAATAATTAACCACTTAATAATCAACTTAATTAAACCTAATCACATAAACTAAACTAATTAACTTAATCTAATAAATTAATTTAACCCAATTAACTGGATAAACCATCTCACAAACACCCATAGGAATACCATGGTTGATCATCTAGACTGGGTGAGATAGAACATTAAGTTAATTTCAGTCAAACCATCTTCTAAATCCATGAAATTGACCCAAATCAAATACTTTATGTAGGAACATAAAGGTTTGGATCAATGGATGCTAGATAGTGGATGCTCCAGGCACATGACTAGAGACAGACTGAAATTCACTAAACTGAAACTTAAGAACCTAGGGCCCGTCGCGTTCGGAAACGACGGAACCCTTAAGGTAATCAAAATAAGTAATATCCAATTAAATTCTGATTTTTATATTCGAAAAGTCTTATTGATTGAACAATTCAATTTCAATTTACTTAGTATTAGCCAGTTATGTGACTCAGGATACTTAGTCACTTTTTCGAAAACTAAATGTATAATTAAGAATATTAATAATCCTGAAATCACACTAAAGGGAATTAGGAAAAAGAACATTTATACAATAGACCTACCTACCTCTTCACAAGAGTATCTATTGACACAACAAGAGGAAACTGAGTTGTGGCACAGGAGATTGGGCCACACTCATACTAGACTAATTTCAAAAATGAGTTAAACTGGTTTACTTAGAGGTCTGCCAAAATTAAAATTTATTGAAAATTTAATGTGTGATGCTTGTCAACAAGGTAAACAAACTAAGTCAAATCATAAGTTAACCAACCTAAACAGAACAACTTCTATACTTAAACTCCTTCACCTAAACTTGTTTGATTCACACGGAACCAAGTCACTAAGCAAAAACCAATATTGCTTAGTAATAATCGATGGTCACTCAAGATTTACTTGGGTAAGATTCATAAAAACCAAAGATGAAACTTTCAAAGTTTTTAGAATATTTTGCAAATTAATAGAAAATGAAAAGGGCACTTAAATAAAAAGAATCAGAAGTGACCATGGGGGAGAATTTGAAAACCATAAATTTATTGAATTTTGTGAAATTAATGACTATAAACATGAATACTCATGCCCTAGGACCCCCCAACAAAATGGTCTAGTAGAATGAAAAAACAGAACCTTACAAGAAGCCGCTAGGACCATATTGAATGAATACAAACTATCAAACCAATTCTGGGCTGAAGCAATTAACACAGCCTGTTATATACAAAATAGAATTTTACTTAATAAATATCAAAATAAAACACCTTATGAAATATATTATAATAAAATTCCTAACTTAAACTATTTAAAAGTATTTGGTTGTAAAGTATTTATTTTAAACACCAAAGACTATTTAGGAAAATTTACATCAAAAATAACCCTAGAAATATTTTTAGGGTACTCAACAACTAGTAGGGCATATAGGGTTTACAACAAGAATACCCTAAAAGTTGAAGAAACTACAAATATAATCTTTGATGAAGAAAATAACTTACCTAAAGTAGTAAATGAAAACATCAATATAGAAAATATTAACTCAAGAAGTTTAGAAGATGATGAAGAAATGCCACTTGAACCTAGTGATTTACAAGATCCAGTTACTGACCCAACTTTAAGACCAACAAGAACAAATACTAATTATCCATTTGACCAAATTTTGGGTGATCCAACTCTAGGAGTCAGAACTAGGTCATCCTATAGGAACCTAAGCCAAATAGCCCCGATTTCTAAAATTGAACCCAAAACTGTAGGCGAAGCCTTACCTGACTCAGATTGGACACTAGCAATGCAAGAGGATTTAGCCCAATTTGAAAGGAATCAAGTCTGGGAATTAGTACCTAAACCTATTAACAAGACCATAATTGATACTAAATGGGTTTTTAGGAACAAGTTAAATGATCAAGGTGAAATAGTTAGAAATAAAACAAGGTTGGTAGCTAAAGGGTTCAACCAAGTAGAAGTGTTAGACTATGATGAGACTTATGCCCTTGTAGCCAGACTTGAATCCATCAGGATGTTGCTCGCCTATGTAGCACATAAAGGATTCAAGCTTTATCAAATAGATGTAAAATTCGCTTTCTTGAACGGATTTATCAAAGAAGAGGTATATGTAGGTCAACCCCCAGGATTTGAAGACTTAGAATATCTAAATCATGTTTTAGGCTAAAAAACGCCCTATATAGACTAAAACAAGCACCTAGGGCTTGGTATGAATGTCTATCCAATTATCTAATATCTAAAGGGTTCAACCAAGCTCAAATAGATCCAACCCTATGTGTAAAAACCCTAGAAAATGATATTTTTATAGCTCAAATATATGTAGACGATATAATTTTTGGCTCAACTAATTTCAGATTTTTAAAAGAATTTACCAAATTAATGGAAAATAAGTTTGAAATGAGTCTAGTAGGTGAACTTAAATTTTTTCTATGTCTATAAATTAAACAAACCAAAGATGAAATCTATATTATTCAAACTAAATACGCCAAGGAATTAATTAGAAAATTTGGAATGGATAATTAAAAAATTATTAATACACCAATGGCTACCAACATTAATATTGACTAAGACTTAGAAGGAAAATCAGTAGATTTAAAATACTATCTAAGTGCGATAGGAAGTCTACTGTACCTAACTGTGAGCCGTCCGGACATTCTTTTTGCAGTAGGTATGTGTGCAAGATATCAATCTTGTGCAAAAGAGTCACACTTAACCTACGTTAAAAGAATACTTAGGTATATTAAGGGAAGTCTGATGTGTGTAGATCTTATGATCATTTATGCATGCTTTAACGCACATCTACTTGCATTTCATTAGCATAATCTATGTTTATTGTACCCTATTTCATTATAATATCATACCTCTATTATATTTTGTTCGGAGATCTACTTTTTGCATGTTTTTATTGATAGAATGTTATTTGGAGCAAAAATGGAGCAAAAATGTACACAGGAGCTTGGGTCGTGTAGACCACACGGTCATGTGGCCATTAGCATGTTCAGGTTGTGCCTGGAATCCAGATTTGAAGAGGGCCATGGCTGTGCCAACATCCCGTGGCCAAGCAACACATGGCCGTGCCAAATGGCACGGTCGTGCCAACGACCCAGAGGAGAGAAAGGTCACGGCCGTGTGAATCCACACGGCCGTGTGACCTCGACAGAGAATAAAAAGGTCACGGTCGTGTGAGCCACACGGCCGTGTGACTCAACCCGAGAAGAAGTCATGTGAGGCCGTGTAGATTCCACACGGCCATGTGATGAAGAACATGGGTCGTGCCATGCCAAAATAGGGTCGTGCTAAATTCTGGGCAGATTGTAGATCGTTCGTAATTTGGCCATAACTTTGTGCTCCGTTGGAGTTTCGGGATGTTATTTATATTGAAACGTATCTAAATTCAAGATCTACACCTTTACTTCAGATCCAACAGAGAGAAAGCATTGTCTGCCCATGCTAAATGGCACGGCCGTGCCTTCCAACCACGGGTTCAACTGGACCTCCGCCCAAACTGCAGACCAAACTTTGAACCGCCATAACTTTCGGCTCGGTTGGAGACAGGGCTCGATCCAAGTATCAGATTAAAGATAATTTCAAGAGATACAACTTTGGTTCAAGGTGCATCACGAGAAAGCCTGGTTTAATAGATGAAAATCCCAATTTAACGGACCTTGTAATTCTGGTTTTCCTGGGCAATTTGGAGGAGGTATAAAAGGGTCAAGATCCCTATTCTTGATCATCTTTAGTTCGGGACTCCACCCCTCTCTGGGGGAAAGGCTTCTCCCCTTTGGGGAGAATCCTAGAGCTTCATCCACCACCGTTCCTAGATGTTCCATCCATCTCCAGAGCAAGGAGGCATCCCCAAGACATCGGAAACCTCGGCAAGCATCTCTTCTTCCCCTTCTTCTCACATCAAAGGTTGTAAGTATGCTTTACTTTATGTTTTGGGGTTGTTCTTCCCTCATAATGGAGTAGATCTCCTTTTCTATGGATGTAGGGAGTAGTTGTGGATAGAGTTTGATATAAGACTCATGTTCGTGCCTTTACTCGTTGGATGATTTCTCTTGCTTCGTTTCTATTTGATATGCATGAGACTTGTTGTCTTGTCATGGTAATTTATGTAGGAATTGCTAATTTCATAAAGAGAGGATCTTAAATCGTATACCCTAGGGGCCCTAGTGACAGGGGTAACCCATTCACGGGTGTCTAGGATATTTCCTTGAAAAGAGAGGCAACTTCGCCACAAGGAAGTAAGAAACCAAACCAAACCCCTATCTCTATCCCTAATGATACTGATTAAATTTGTATTCTTATGATCTACCGAGGTGCCCTAGTGACAGGGGTTAACTGTAACAGGATTTCACAGGGGTCTTCTCTGATTAGTACTTAAGGATACTAGCTTTAACTTCCGGCGAAGGTATGTTGATTGACAATGAGTAAAAGATAGAACATGATGCATCAGGTTCCACCACAACAAAACCGAAATCCTAGAATCCATTTCCAAAGCTCAAATCCCTCCAAGATTGATTCTCTCATCCTTCTCTTTCTCTCTTCAATCACTCTCGTTAGTTTGCAAGCGCCAAAGCTAACTTTCGACCGTCTAGATAACTTACTTTGCGACATTTCTAGTGCTTAATCAACAATCCCTATGGTTCAATAATCTTATATATTACTGACGACAAATCCTTGCACTTGCGGTTTGTAACAAGTTTTTGGCGCCGTTGTCGGGGTTCTTTTATGCACAAGAGTGTTGACAAAGCATATACATTAATCGATCAAGTAGCATTGAACCTCCATGAATGGTCAAGCAAAAGTTGGATGGAATCTCCCTCAGAAATTCATGAAGTACAAGCCATATATACAAGAGAGTCTGTCAAACAAAATACAGTTCAACCACCCAAGAATGTTGAAATTCACAAGTCACAGAATGAGGAGTTCAAACACTTGGGGGAAAAGATTAATAGCATAGTTTCAAAATGGTTCAAGGAAGACCTTCCTCATACACAGACAAGATCTAGTTTAAATGATAATGATATTAGATTATGAAGTGGTAAGAATCATGAAGAACTACTGAAGAAGGATTTGTCTAGAATGGAGGAGAAGAATAATAGAAGACCTCAAGAACTTAGTTTCATTACTCTAGGAAGTTCCCAAAGGCCACAAGTACCTTTTACTCAATGATTGATCACACCTACACTAGATAAGCAAGTTGGACCTCCTCCGCAAGCTCAAAGGGAATATGGGAAAAAGGAAGTACCTTCCCCGAGACCTTCACTAAAGGTTCCTTTTCCACAAAGGCTAGTGAGGGTCAATGAAAACGAAGACTTTGGCAAATTCTGTGACACTAATATGGTTGAGTGTAGATTTCTGGATGTATATGAAGATGAGGACTCTTCAGATGAGGATTGTGATGATAATGCAGTGGATAACAAGTTTTTAGATTTACCTTCTGGGTTTACAGGGTGTTATGATGAAATTGAATTTTCAGATGATGAATGTGATGTGGTAGATCAACTTAAAACTGTAAATGAAGTTAGTGATCCTCCTATAGATGATTCTCCCACTGAGAATATTGATGTTGGTTTGTTTTTTAATGCTTGTGTTGATGATGTGTTGGGTTTTTCGGGCCGCAAAAACCGCTTTTTCGCGTCGTGGAAACCCCGAAACCCCGCCACCGGATCCATGCAAAGAATAAAACTTTCGAAAAATATGAGTACGATTTTACCAACCTATAGATCTACACTAGAACTATATATTAAAGAGTTTTACCCTCGTTGCATGCCCTTCGCAAGTCCCGTTCGTCCAAGGAGATGCCGGATCTCAAGTTGTCAAGGTAGACAACTCTCTATGTGTATCCACACGAACAAATCGATGGAGGGAGAACCTTAGAGTGTGCTAGCACTCCAAGAAGGTCTCGGCAAGATGAGGAGAGAGGGAGCAAGAAGAGAGAGCAAGGAGGAAGGTGAGAGTTGAATGAGCCTTTAATAAAAAAATGAATTCCATTCACAATCAAAAGTGACCGGCCACCTTCATGGATTGTAACCTCCATTCACAATTAATGTAGCCATTAAAGGAGAGTTGTAACCTCCATGAGGTGGCACACACATGTGCTAGCCTTGATGATGTGTCACATCATCATTGGCCACTTAATGCCAAGTCACAAATGATATGGCATAAAGTCAAGTCAAACTTGACTCTTCCTCTTCCTCTCAAGTCAAGTCAAACTTGACTTAATCTCTCTCATTGTTGATCTAATCCAACCATTTAATTCAAGCCAATTTAATATAATAAATCTAATTCATTTAATTAAATTGATTCAATGAGTCATAATCTAAATTAGACTCATTGAACACATGAATCAACTTGAGTCCAACTCAATTAGCCTAATTAGGATTACTCTTAATCTAATTTGATTCATCACATGAATCTAATCCTCTTGGTTCATCATATGAACCTAATCTCCATCTAATTGTCCTTAGTGTGTGACCCTATAGGTTCTTGTAACGTTGGCAATGCCCCTAAACCCATTTAGAAGCATAAGTAATGAGCGGTATCTAGCAACACATCATTACTACCCAAGTTACAAGAATGTTGAGATCCAACATCACCTTGTGACTACTAATTGTGACTCCTCACAATATATATGACAAGTGTCCTTCTATCCTAGACATCTAGATTGATCAATGTGAGGCATAGACCGTGTCATCCTCTGACCAATCTAAATCTTGATCTCCAAGTAGACTCACTAAATCAAATGAGCTCAATATCTCATATTGACTCATTTGGGCATGGCCATGCACTTCGTAGTCTCACTCTATCAAGAATATCGATGTCGCTCCCGTCATATAGGAGGGATAGATCCCATCTACATCACTCACATCCCTCTGCATAATTCGTTACATACCCAGTAATCGCCTTTATAGTCCAACCAGTTACGGGTGACGTTTGACGAAACCAAAGTACATAACTCCTTATGTAGGGATCCATGGTGACTTCAGGTCCAAGGACTAGTAGTCATACTAATAGGGACATGAGAAAGTATATGACACTCATATAATGATCCATGATACTTTCTCATAACGGGTCATTCAGTATACATTCTTCAATGCATACCCATGTGTCAACTTGATATCTCTATATCCATGACTTGTGAGATCAAGTCATCGAGTTGACCTACATGCTAGTCTTATTGCATTAACATTGTCCCTGAATGTTAATACTCGACTAGGAATGATTAAGAGTAGTGTTCCCTATATCATCTCACTATCGGTTCAACTAACCGATTGATATAAGTGAGAACCTTCTACTCAAGGACGCTATTATACTTAGTTTATTTGGCACCAATACAAGTAAGTATAATAACCAAAAACAAATGTCTTTATTTATATAAGAATATGATACAACAAGTCCATAATACAATCATCAAATCATTGGCTCTAGGGCTCTAACTAACATGATGATGTTATGAAAGGAAGTGTAGGGAGTTGTGTTGTGGAAGCAACATCTCAAGAATCACCTCCTTTATCCACACAACCTTATGAGATTATGAGAGTTGCAAGGATTGAACATGTTATGGACCAATGTGTAGGGACTTGTGCAATAGAAGCAAAGTCCCAAGAATCATCACTTTTAGATGCACCACTACTTGAGCTAGAGTTAGAGCCAATACAAGATTCAGAAGTCACATCCACATGTTTAGAACTTTCAGGTATCTCTCAGCAAAGCAAGGTTAGTATCCTTTGTGATCTTTTGGAAAATTTCATAGATGTACCAATAGTAGATTTTGTTGAATGTGATTCAATTTGTGATACATACTCACTTCATCTTAATAAGGTTCTAGTTCTATCTAATATAGCATGCTTGGGAGAGGTATGTTTTTCTTTTGGGTGTGTAGATTTTCATGGGGCCTATATTTGGAAGCTCAGACTTAACCATCTTCGACCACCTGAAGAACTTCAAAGAAGACGAAGATGGAGAGAGTTATACTTTACGCTATAGCTCCTTTGATGAAAGCTCTCTCCATAATAAGAGCCCTTGGTAGGAGGTGTTAAAATATCTTACCCTCCAAGAGCGATATTTCGTTGAATCTAATGAGGTGGTCGAGCTAATGACCTTAGACAAGCACTTCTTGGGAGGTCACCCAAGTTCTTTCTTATTTTATTTATGTCTTTAGTTATTTCTTATTTTCATTTCTTTCCTCATAATAAGCATGTATCCTCTACTTAATTTTTGTTGTCAATTTTCTTTTATAGGACTCAAAGATTAGGAGGAGTGCAATTACATGATGGAGAAGTTAATGACACGCATCATTTGGTAACTTGTCTTACTTTTAATCTCCTCCCCATTGTTTTAGTTTTCATTGGGATAATGAAAAGTTTAAGTCTGGGGGGATGCATTAGATGCATTTGGTTTAGTTTAGTTTTTGCTTTTGCATTCTTCTTTTTGCCTAATAAAATTTGCTAGTTGCATCATTCATCACATTATGATTGTTTGTTCCTTAATGCAAAATACTAGCATGTTCCATCTAGATATTTATGTTGTGTGATTGGGTATGCTAGTATGTTTATTGATCTTTATTTTCCTATCCATAGTAGCATGAAGTGAGCATTGTTATTACTAGAAGAATTTGAATGTTGGCCTAGTTTTAGGATCTTTTCACATTATGCTTGACTTTGATGTAGATATTTTTGAAAATTGTCATGATTCATAGAACCGGACTAGTACTCTTGCTTCTATGGTGACTTCTCAACTACATTTTGGTTACTGGATAAACTCAGATCATGTAAGCTCAGTTGAAAAAATCAATCCCAAAAAAATTAAAATAAAAAAATGAAAGTTTGTTTAAGTTTGATACTTTGCAAACAATAAAAAAAAAGGAAAAAAATAAGGGATAAAAAATAATTATCGTTAGTGGAAACTAGCAATTCACCCCTTTGAAACCGAGTTAGGTTACTGGAGAAATGAATGCTATGTTTTCTTGACACTGAGTATTCCTTTGAGACCTTGTGTAGAAGATGCAGAGCATTTTTGAGTGGAACAAACCTTGTGTGTGGCAGGTAAGTGCCTATCGCCGGAAGTATGAGGAACACGGTTAAATAAAAAATTGACTAGGCTTAGAGATTGACACTTAAAAAAGTTAAGCCACTTATTACACTGAGCACGGAGAACTTCTACTTAGGCTACACTCAAATAATTTTTATATCATGCTCATCAATGAAACTTGATCCGGTTGTAAGAACAGGGGACCCCCATCCGGTGGAGTCAACGCCACGTGGAAGTCAAAGGGGCGGTATCCGGCCGGAGAAGGGTAGGTCCGACCGGCCGGCCAGCCGGTGTCGGGCCGGTGGTCAAAGGCGCCCTGACGGAAGTCAGGGTTCCGGCGCTCAGTGGACAGATTGCAGGGCCGAGCGGACGGCACACTCGGCCAAAGACAAGGAAACATACTGCTACTGGTCTCCACAGAACATGCTATTAAGAATCCCCCAAGTAAATCACCGTATACGGCCGGCCGGACACTTATGAAGCCGGCCGCCTGGACTCCATGTCGGGAGCAAGGGAGAAAGACAAGGGACGTCTCTCTGACAGCGAACATGTTCAGGCCATACTCCGAATCTTATGTCAGGAGGTTCCGTTGTCCCATCAGGGACATGCTGGTACTGTAGCAGTATGGGTCAGGTAAGCTCACTGACAAGCCCATACTGGGGTATGGGCTGAGGACACGTGTGTGCCTCGATCAGTGTGCACACACTCCTTCCCAGCTCTATATAAGAGCTCGCAGACCTTCGCCGGAGAGAGGTTTTTTCACGCATTCTATAATTCTTGGAGCTACTTTCTTGCTGTGAGCTTTACCTGACTTGAGCGTCGGAGGGTCGTCGCCGGGAACCTCCCCGGCCCGACTTCTGTGCAGGATCGTCGGAGCGTCGTGCATTTAGTCGGAGATCCACAACAGCAGCAGGGGAGCGCTACGTGCCCAGCGTCCGTTGGTTCAGCGATTCGGACAGGATCAAAACTATATGATAGGTTTATATTGATTCTTTAGGGATTATTACATGCCATCTATGCATATAAATCTAGATTGCAGGTTTTTCTTGAGGACAAGCAAAGGTTCAAGTCTAGAAGTGTGATGTGCGTAGATCTTATGATCATTTATGCATGCTTTGACGCACATCTACTTGCATTTCATTAGCATAATCTATGTTTATTGTACCTATTTCATTATAGTGTCATACCTCCATTATATTTTGTTCAAAGATCTACTCTTTGCTTATTTTTATTGACAGGACGCTATTTGGAGCAAAAATGGAGCAAAAATATACACAGGAGCTTGGGTCGTGTATACCACATGGCCGTGTGGCCATTAGCATGTTCAGGTCATGCCAAATGGCATGACCGTGCCTGGAATCCAGATTTGAAGAGGGTCACGACCATGTGAGACTCACGACCGTGCCAACATCCCATGGCCAAGCAACACACGGCCGTGCCAACGATCCAGAGGAGAGAAAGGTCACGACCGTGTGAATCCACACGGTCGTGTGACCTCGGCAGAGAAGAAAAAGGCCACGGTCGTGTGAGCCACACGACCGTGTAACTCAACCCGAGAAGAAGCCGTGTTAGGCCGTGTGGATTCCACACGGTCGTGTGACGAAGAACACGGGCCGTGCGACGCCAAAACAAGGCTATGTTGAATTCTAGGCAGATTGCAGACCGTTCGTAATTTGGCCATAACTTTGTACTCCGTTGGTGTTTCGAGATGTTATTTATACTGAAACATAGCTGGCTTCAAGATCTATAACTTTGCTTCAGATTCAACAGAGAAAAAGCATTGGTTGCCCATGATAAATGGCACGGTTGTGCCTCATAACCGCGGGTTCAACTGGACCTCCGCCCAGACTGCAGACCAAACTTTGAACCGCCATAACTTTCAGCTCGGTTGGATCCAGGGCTCGATCCAAGTATCAGATTGAAGATAATTTCAAGAGATACAACTTTGGTTCAGAGTGAATCACGAGAAAACCTAGTTTAATGAATGAAAATCCTAGTTTACCGGATCCCTGTAATTCTGGTTTTCCTGAGCAGTTTGGCAAAGGTATAAAAGGGTCAAGATCCCTATTCTTGATCATCTTTGGTTTGGGACTCCGTCCCTCTTTGAGGGAAAGGGTTCTCCCCTTTGGGGAAAATCCTAGAGCTTCATACACTGCTGTTCCTAGACGTTTCGTCGATCTCTAGAGCAAGGAGGCATTCCCAAGACATAGGAAACCTCGGCAAGCATCTCTTCTTCCCCTTCTTCTCACATCAAAGGTTGTAAGTATGCTTTACTTTATGTTTTCGGGTTGTTCTTCCCTCACAATGGAGTAGATCTCCTTTTCTATGGATGTAGGGAGTAGTTATGGATAGAGTTTGATGTAAGACTCATGTTCGTGCCTTTACTCGTTGGATGATTTCTCTTGCTTCATTTCTATTTGATATGCATGAGACTTGTTATCTTGTCATGGTAATTGATTATGTAGGAATTGCTAATTTCGTAAAGAGAGAATCTTAGATCGTATACCCGAGAGGCCCTAGTGGCAGGGGTAGCCCGTTCACGGACGTCTAGGATATTCCCTTGAAAGGAGAGGCAACTTCTCCACAATGAAGTAAGAGACCAAACCAAACCCCTATCTCTATCCCTAATGATACCGATTAAATTTGTATTCTTGTGATCTACCGAGGCGCCCTAGTGACAGGGGTTAACCGTAACAGGATTTCACAGGGGTCTTCTCTGATTAGTACTTAAGGATACTAGCTTTAACTTCCGACGAAGGTATGCTGATTGAAAATGAGTAAAAGATAGAACATGATGCATCAGGTTCCACCACAACGAAACTGAAATCCTAGAATCCATTTTCAATGCTCAAATCCCTCCAAGATCGATTCTCTCATCCTTCTCTTTCTCTCTTCAATCACTCTCGTTAGTTTGCAAGCGCCAAAGCCAACTTTCAACCGTCTAGATAACTTACTTTGTGACATCTTTAGTGCTTAATCAACAGTCCCTGTGGTTCAACAATCTTATATATTACTGACGACGAATCCGTGCACTTGCGGTTCGTAACAAAGCCTAAATGTAGGATTATGGTACCCTAGATCTTGCACCTTTGATCTAACCGGCTATTCTGACTCAGACTATGCCGAGTGCAAGCTAGATAGAAAAAGCACAAGTGGTAGCTGTCAATTTCTAGGTCAGTGCCTAGTAAGTTGGTCGAGCAGAAAGTAACACTGTGTTGCTTTATCTACCACTGAAGCGGAATATATAGCCCTTGGTAAATGTGCATCTCAACTATTATGCATGATGTATACCCTAAAAGACTATCAACTAAAATATCATAAAACAAAAATTTTAATTGATAATATAAGTTCAATTAATCTAACCAAAAATTTAATTCACCATTCAAGGACTAAACATATAGAAGTAAAGCACCACTTTGTAAGGGATCACGTAGCTAAAGGTGATATTGTACTTAACTATGTTGAGTTAAAATCAAACCTAGCTGGCATATTCACAAAGCCCTTACCTGAACTTGAGTTCAGTTCACTTAGAAGACAAATAGGGATGTGCTTAGTAGAATAGATCTTTTTTTTTTTTACTTACTATATTTTCTCAACCTGTTTTTAAATTTGGTTTAAAAAATCCTAGGAAAAATATTTTTTAAAATCCCAACTTTTGTTAGTTTTTTCAAAAATCTAGTTTAGCCTAGGATTTTACCCCTAGATATAATGTACCCCTAGTTTCAGCCAGAGCATCTCACAAGCACACTAGGTTTAACTTGCTTGTGTTTTAAAATACTTAGAATGGTGTGAGATGCATAAGATACTGCCTAGACTTAAGAATGCTTATGTCTGTGCATCGACATAAGTCTGGGCGTTAAATACCTAACTTACATTAATCAAGTTAAGTTATCCAGACTTAGTCAAATATAACTGGATCACTAACTTAACTTGACTAACCAAGTGAAAAATGTTGCCCGCTAGGTAAACAACTAGTAGCAAATGGTTAGACATTTTGTTGCTCATGCTTGGACTATAGGACTTTTTGAATGTTTTTTTAAGGTAGCCTTAGCTAAAATTATTTCAAGTGATGATTTAAGCTAAATTTAAATCAACTTTTTAACCTTAAAAAAGTTATTTTCTAGAAATTTATTTTACAACTTTAAAGTTTTATCATCTATTTTTACAAACCTATTAGCTAAGTTACTTTTCAAATCAAAACTTTCCCTTAGCTAAATTTATTTCAAAAATTAATTTTTCCTACAAGAAAATTTCCTATTTAAAGCTAAGTGTGGTAGTCCTATCAAACTCCCTTCTTAAAAACTGATTAAGTACTTTTCAAAAAGCTTTTCAAAATTAGCTAAGTACTTTCAATAGGTTGTTAAAAAAACTTTTCGAATTTATCTAAGTACTTTTCAAGAAAACTTTTTGATATCACTTAGCTAAAAGTGTTACATAGAATTTTATTCTAAAAAGCTAAGTGTTTATCAAAGTATTTCTAACTCTCTATTTTAATTATATCTCAAAAAGAAGTTAGTCTTAGCTAAGGCCATTGATCACTTTCCTAATTTTTCTTTACCTTCTTGCTTATTTTGATATATGGCAAAGGGGGAGAGTAATTCAAAATTCAAATTAAAATTTTAAGCTTTTATTAAGGGGGAGTTTTTGTAAGCAGCTATTAAGGGGGAGCTTTGTATTAAATTTATGCTTGCGCTATTTTTTCAGTTATGCTTACACTGTAATCTTTACAATACTTCCTTATTGTGTCTTTTTGCTTAACTTTGAATTTTAGTTGTCATAATCAAAAAGGGGGAGATTGTTTGTGCGGGAAGCATCCGACGATCGAACCCAAGTTTTGATAATGGCAAAGGATTCAAAGTTTAGATTATGTGTTATCTAACATGTGTGGATGAGGTTTTTCAAGAAAGTCCTAACCGCGGTTAGACAGGAGGAAACCCCTAGGGGGTGGTATCCCTAGGTCATAGGGGGTGGTAACCCTAGGTGAAGGAAAATCCTGAGGGGCGGTAACCTTAAGTCCTAGGGGGTGGTAACCCTAGGTGGAGGAAATCCTAAGGGGGGGGGGGGGGTAACCTTAGGTTCTAGGGGGAGGTAACCCTAGGTGGCGAAAAACCCTAGGGGGTGGTAACCCTAGGTGAAAATTCCAGTCAATCTGGAAGACCGGACTGCCATCAGGTATGCTCTCTTGAGAGGAGTAGGTGAGGACGTGCTCCCTGGAAGAGGGAACAGTAGGCATCGGTTCGACCTAGGGTTTCCGGTCGGGAATCGAAAGTCAGAACCAGACAGTCAGTGACTATCAAACTTTCTCATTATTATGATTATTGTGTGTGCTAACTTTGTTTTGCAGGATATGCGGTTGGTTTGTGGACAAACATATTTTGCAGGGACAAAAGAGCAAGATTAGCCTCGGATGAATAATACCCAAGGCACCCTCATGAAGCTTGAGGCGCCTCGGGTGCAAGGCAGAAGTTGCGCTGGAAGCTACATTGGAGGCGCCCTCATGGAGGCTTGAAGAGCCTCGGACGGCAGGCTAGATGCACCCTCATGGTGGCTTGAGGTGCCTCGGACAGCCTTGGAGGCCCCTTCAAGGCTTATGAAGGCGCCTTCAAATGGATCAGCGAGGACTTCTTCAGCGTTTATTCGCGCGGCTGACTCGGCTCGTTGGAGGCGCTCTCAAGGGGCTTTGAGGCGCCTCCAACAGCCTTTATATGGGGTATTCGACCAGCAACTCAAATGAACAATTCTCGAGCCATCCTTCAGCTGTGCACTGCCAACGAGACGATCCGGCTGAGCTACAACAAGTCCCCGACGACCCGGAGCTATGAATCTTCAATTCTTGTTGTCAGTATAGCTTGTTTAATACTGTTGAAATTGTAATACTCTTGTAATCTTTTGCGCAATATAGTTGTTGCCCAAAGTAAACGCTCAACGAGCATGAGCCTTGGAGTAGGAGTCGCCCTAGGCTCCAAACCAAGTAAATTCTTGGTGTCTTTGTGTTTGTTTTCTTATTCCGCTGTGCATTTACTTATATGTTTTTCGAATACAAAAAGTGAAAGTCACGAGCGCTATTCACCCCCCCCCCCCTTCTAGCACTTCTCGATCCAACAAGATTCAAGTTATACCAAATGGACATAAAACCTACAATCCTCAATGGGTTTATTAAAGAAGAGATTTATGTAAATCAACCCCTAGGATTTGAGGATTTAGACCACCCAAACCATGTCCTTAGGTTAAAGAAAGTTTTATATGGATTAAAAGAAGCACCTAGGGCCTGGTATGAATGACTATCAACATACTTAATATCTAAAGAGTTTAACCAAGGCCAAATAGACCAAATCTTATTTGTTAAAACTTTAGAAAAAGAAATTTTATAGCTCAAATTTATGTAGATGGCATAATCTTTGGATCAACAAATACTAAATTTTTAAAAGAATTCATTAAATTAATGAAAAATAAATTTGAAATGAACCTAGTAGAAGAACTCAATTTTTTCTTAGAATTACAAATAAAACAAACAAAAGAGGAAATTTATGTTTTCCAAACAAAATATGCCAAAGAATTAATTAAGAAATTAAGAATGAAAATTCAAAAAATATTAATACCCCAATGACATCCAATGTTAAAATTGACTCTGACTTAGATAGAAGATCAATAGACTTAAAATAGTATAGAAGTGTAATAGGAAGTCTACTTTACATAACTGCAAGTTGACCTAATATTTTATTTGCAATAGGTATATGCGCTAGATACTAATCTTGTGCAAAAGAATCACACTTAACTAATGTAAAAAGGATACTTAGATACATTAAGGGGACCCTAAGTGTAGGACTTTAGTACCCTAGTACTTGCACATTTAACTTAACTGATTACTTTGACTCAGTTATGCTAGGTGCAAACTAGATAGAAAAAGTATAAGTGGAAGTTGTCACTTCTAGGGCATTTCCTAGTACGCTGATCCAGTAGAAAGCAACACTGTGTTGTCTTATCCACTACTGAAGTAGAGTACATAGCCATAGGGGAATGTGCATCTCAACTATTATGGATAATGCACACTTTAAGAGATTATCAATTAGAATATAAAAATACAATAATTTTAATTGATAACATAAGCTCAATCAATCTAACTAATATTCATAGGACTTGCAAATTGTAATATTCACGATTCTTAGTTTCTATATATGTTAAGATTTTTCTATAAGACTTGCAAATTGCCTAAGTTATTCTTGATTAATTTAGATTAGGTTCTTTTAAATTTGATGTTTGATATGGTAGTTTCCTTTGGCCTCCACATGTCCCGTAGGTTAATACTTATGCTGAGTTGTCAGTCAAGGTCAAGATAAGTCAGTAATGACCCAAAGATGATCGTATATAACTCAAGTAAGACTCAGGTCCAATCAAACTAATTTGATCACCAACATTATCTTTGTCTTAACTAATGGGAACTTGATCACTGGCTAGAGGGGGTGAATAGAAAACCACTCACTTCGTTCACTTTCCTATACTTGTTAGCCCAACAAAAATACACACAATAAATATGAAAGCTAACCCTAGAGACAAGAATAAAGAAAACCAACCCTAACACATTTGTTTACGTAGTTCAGAGATGATACTCATACTCCACGGTTGTCTGTAAGGTGGATGATCTCTCAATCCGTCGAAGGATTAGTTCTTAAAACTCCGACTAGCTCAATCCTCCTTGTTGGTAGAGAAATCTTGCCATAAACTCGATCAAGAACTCTTGGATTGCTCTAAGCTTTAGAGACCCTATTAGGGGTTAATCACCTCTAATTTCATCACCAAAGTCAGTCAATCTGAGTTCCATTATATAGAGCTTGGGAGGAAATACTCAAGTTATGTTTCAACCACCAGTCGATTGTCATACTTACTAGTCAACTGGCCTATATGGAATTTGACCGTTACAACCTAACGGTTCGATGTTGTCGACTACTCACTATAGATCAGTCGACTAGTCTTCATGGGCTGAGTGAATAGAAGTATTCTATTCTCTCCTAGTCGACTAGGTCAGTTGGCTAGTAACTTTGCTAGTTGACTGGTGATGCTACCAGTTGACTGGTGATATTATCAGTTGACTGGTGATGTTACCAGTTAACTGGTGACTTTACCAATTGGCTGGCAAAATCCTAACTTGAGTTTTACCCCTGAGTATAATCACTCATGTACTTGTCCTCACTCGTACAACCTTGACCTTGCCTTCTAGCCTCCTCTATCAGTCTTGTATCCCTCAGATGTTTTCATATCCTTCACTCCTTACCTTCAATAACTTCCTTTGGCCTTGTTATTATTGTCGGGTCTTCCTTTTCCAGCACAATCTTGACCTTACCTTCCAGCCTCCTCCATCAGCCTTACATCCCTCAAATACTTCTCCATCCTTTACATCTTACCTTCAAGAGCTTCCTTCAGCCTTGTCCTTGTTGTTGGGTCTTCCTTTGCCAAGTCACACTTGGACTTATATGGCCAAGCCTCAAGCTTTGACTTATACCGCCAAGACTCTCATGCTTAGACTTTACCTTTGCCAATATTACACTTGGACTTTCCTTTGCACCTATCGCTTGCACACTGAATAGCGCATATCAAATACAGATGCAAACTCTAACTTAAACCCTTTGCCAAATATCAAAACTTAAGGATACATCAATTACTCCAATAATCTCTTCCTTTTTGATGATTGACAACCGTTTAAGTTAGGGAAACAAATAATGCAATACATATGTAAATAAATATGAAATCTACTCATGCATATGCAATGGAACCTAATCCTTGTCTCCCCCTTCACCTAAGCTCCCCCTTAAACTAGGATTTCTTGCAAAGATATTTAGGTTTTTCACTTAAACCTAAACTTCTCCTCCTACATCAAAAAGAGTTCCAACAATATCTCAATTATTGAGCTCTTATACTTCTAATGACCATAATCATCATGTATTAATCCCTCATATGATTACATACATGTATATCATCCTTTTTGTCATTTTAAATTACAGAAAATAATTTTAGAATGGTTTTTGATAGCAGTCGACTAGCACTAAAATTTTAGGCTAAATCTATTTCTGAACCCAATTTTAGAAATACACAAAAAATTATCTAGATTTCTAAAAATTCTTAAATTTTATAGAGAAGTCTGTTTTATTATTTTCTACTTAAAAAATAATTAAAAATTAATTTATCATGGATCCCAAGATAGATATAAAATTCAAAATTATCTAAATGGTTCGATTGAAGCTTGACCAAAAGTCCTAGTTTTGGCTTCCTCTTGATATATCTGCCCATACTAGGGGTGTAAATGAGCCGAGAAACTCGGTCAAAGCTCGACTCGAGCTCGAAGTTGACCGAGCTTGAGCCAAGCTCAAGCCAACTCGTTTAATATTCGAACTGAGCTTGAGCCCATTTAATACTAGCTCGATGGCTCGTCGAGCCTGTTCGAGCCAAGATAATTCAATATTTTAATATTTAAAATAATGTATACTTTAAAACTAAATAATAAGTTAAGGATGTTTTTGTGGTTAGCATATTTCATTAGGTAAGAAAAGGTTGAAGGTTTGAATCCTAGCTTACGCAGCTTGTTTTTTCGTTCAAATTCAATATTTCGAGCCGAGCTCAAGCTCTTTAGTTTTCTCAAGCTCAAGCTCGAGCCAACCTAAGCTCGAGCTTGGCTCGACTCATTTACACCCCTAACCCATACTAAACTATAATGCATCCCTACCAACCAACTAGGTTAGAGACTCAAGTCCATCTCTAACCCTTTGGCACATTTTATGAAACATCTAGAATCTTAAGCAAGGTTCACTTGAGATCCATTGACCATGACTCTCAAATTGACTCTTAGAGTTCCCCCTAGAGCTCTTAACCCTAGCCACCTTCCTAGGTGACTCATCTATTATGGCTAGACCATAGTAGTGTCCCATTTTACCTCACTCAAAACACTTGATATGGTTCTTCCCGCTCTTCTCGATAGAGGCAATTTAGAGTTGTGCTTCCAAGACTTCTTCTTCACTTGTCTTTAACTCTTCTTCCTTCCTTGAAGATGTGGAAAATTTCACTTCTTCCTTCAAAGATGTGAATGATTCCACTTCTTCCTTATCTTCAGATGTTGAGCATGTTTCAACATCCGATTGGTCCTTATCCTTTTCTTGGACCAATAAGTCCTTCTCCTTGAGTGCCTCCACTTGTTAGATTTGTGTAGGATTTTTATGAAGAGCAATCACTTTACTCCATAGCTCATAAGCACACTTATACTCACCTACACAAGATAACACATTAAGAAGAGATAAATTTATCAAAAATTTTGTTACCTCCTTGTCCACCTCCAATTGTTACCTTTTCTCCTCACTCCAATATCTTGGTCGGAGACGCTTCCCCTTCTTGTCCATTGGAGCTTCGAAGAGTTCTTCCAATGTGATCTAATGGTTCCAATCTATTTGAAACTATGTCTCCAATCACTTCCTCCAATACTTGAAATCTCCTTTCTCGTATGGAGGTGGAATTCAGATGTCTCGTACTAGTGCTCCTTCCAACTCCATTGTGATACCACTTGTTGGTATCGGATGATTTTCAAAAATTATTACCTTTTTCACTACAAGAAAAAAGTCTTACAACAACGGTTTTTCACCGTTGTCGTAGCCCCTTTCTGACTATTGTTAAAGGCTGTGTTGTGAAAGGGGGTACTCAAAGACAACGGTTTTTAACCGTTGTCTTTGAAGACAAAGACAACAGTTTTTACAACGGTGAAAAACTGTTG
Source organism: Zingiber officinale (assembly GCF_018446385.1). Classification (NCBI taxonomy): domain Eukaryota; kingdom Viridiplantae; phylum Streptophyta; class Magnoliopsida; order Zingiberales; family Zingiberaceae; genus Zingiber; species Zingiber officinale. The sequence continues at coordinate 73,810,239 of NC_056001.1, forward strand.
TCTTTTCCTTCAAAGACAACAGTTTTTCACCGTTGTCTTTGAGCGTCTACCTTTAATAACAGGGTCTTCAACAACAGTTTTAACCTATTTACGACAACAGTGAAAAATCGTTGTCTTTTTTTGATAAAAAATAAAAAAAATATTAAAATTTATTATACAATTTTCTAGTATTATAAATCATTCAAAATACTAAATTTGTAAATAAAATTTAACATATAATTTTCTAACATTCGAAAATAATATTTACAACATTCCGAAGAAATTTCAAAAGCAGCCAACAAAATGACAACGACACTATTAAAACAAAGGTAGAACAACACAACATCCTAATCCTAGAAGAGTAACACAACATCCTAATCTTGATATCCAGTTTTGAAGAGTTGGATCATTTGAACTACTTTTACCATGTACAACACTAGAAGAGTAACAAAACACTGCTTCTTAATTCTCCTAATCCTTCATCTTCTTCATCCTTGCCATGTTTGCATCGTACTTGGATCGAAGTGGACCAAGTAGATAAAGAAAGAAGATAAACTAAATGCCTTCATCTTCTTCATCCTTGCTTCTTAATTCTCCTAATCCTTCATCTTCTTCATCCTTGCTTCTTAATTCTCCTAATCCTTCAAACTCCACCTGTAAGAAGAAGATAAAGAAATGTCACTTGATCTAAACTAAATGCCTATGAATAATAAAAAAATCTGAAATCTCATAAAGTAGACTTAATTCATTAATAATGCATCATATTGAATGCCTCTCCATGACTAGCTTAATAGCCTGTGCTATAGACATGTCTTCATTTGTTTCATACCTGAGTTTGTTAGCCTGTAAACGTTGAACAGTCATTTCACAAGAGAAATATTTCCAAGTTATCAGCACTGCAGATATAAGGTTAATAAAGAACTTGCCTCTTCCAGAATGGTTTCAAACACCTTACCAACTTTTTCCACTAGATCTTGAGGCACTTGATGTCCATCACCATCAAAGAGTGCGTAGCTGAAAAATAGAAGTAAATTTGTCTCCATAAGATTATAGTCTCCATGATCAGTGATATCTGTTAGTTATTCAGTTGACCATTACCTCTCCAAGTCATGATCATACAAGACAGAATTGTCACCAGAAGTTCAATAAATTGGTAGACCAAGTCTTCCAATCCAAGATGCCAATGGATTCTCGTTGCAGACACCATGCAACCTGAAGTGTCCAAATTAAAACTTCTAGTCACTGAAATTTTGAAGGCTGGCCACAATCCTCTTCAGAAGGAATGAAAACAAAAACACAAAAAAAAGAAGCATACCAGGCTGCTCCCATGTCAACAGGAAAACCAAATGAGTAGTTAGTGTGAACTCGACCACCAATTCTATCCCGAGATTCTAAAAGCACAACCTAAGGAATAAAAAATAAACTTCCATGTGATACAAATTTACCCAGCCACTTCACACACTGCATTCATATCAGAACTTAGAATCTAATATGTAAAGGAAACTGAAAAAACTGTTAATTTATATCGACATAACACCTGAAAAGCTGCATTTTTCAGTGCATGAGCAGCTGCAATCCCTGCAAATCCACCACCAATGACAATGGCAGAAAAATTTAGTTTCATAAGCTAATTTATCATAAGCCTCATTGTATCTTGAAATTTTAATTTTATTTCGTGTATCTCATCTTTCAGATTCACCTTATAATTTACCATCTGCCCAAAATGAGTGATTGATTCGTTCCTCTTTCTAATCCTCTCTTTTTCCTCATTATAGAAGTTGCCTCTAGAGCATATTCTTAAGCGGAAAGTAATGTCTGGAGTCCACACAGAATCAGTGCCAACTGGTAGTCATTCTCCCCGACCACCACTCCAAGATTGGCAAGTTGAATCGTGGAAATTGCATTCACAACAACCTCTTACCAAGCGACTAAATTGTTATAGAACCTTAACACAACATTCTCCTCAGCAGTTGAATTGCAGCCAACCTCCAGACCAGATGTTCAAGCATAGGCCACATCTCCAACATCAGCATGGGTGTCAACCACCTCTACACAGAAATCTGGCTCAACAGATCAATTGGCCTCGACAAAGCAATCAACCAGCTGTAAACAACCAAGGGAAGTTCTATAGGTGCAATCTTTGCCAGATGAATTTTGATACTTCTTCCAAACGTCACCTGCACTATCAGACTAAAGAGCACAATGCGAGGCACAAGTTTACAAATATCAATGTTCCAAATGGAAGCACGGTGGTGTGGTGTGAAGAGTGCCACGTACCATGTATGAATGAAACATTATTAGCTCAGCATCGTGCTGGAAAGAAGCATGCTGCTTGTCTCCGTTTGCTAGCACAAAGTGTTACTTCCACAGCAGCCGGCGCTGGTCAACCTCCCAGAATTTGAAGATATGGAACCAAAATGCAAGTATGGTGGCATAAAAAAACTTTTAATTTACAACAACCTTAAATAATCATGTAAAGATAATGAGCAGATACACCCCAAACATAAAAATTTAGTTTTATTTGCAATTATGACAGATAATCATGTAACTAGCTTCAGTATTCCCACAAAAAAAAAATGTAACATAACAATATACTGATACAAAGAAAACTAAAGGGATGACCATTAAAGGAAAGAATACCTTAAATAAAATGAATTCAGAAAGTTCCCATAGGCTCTGGATTAATCCTTTAAGTTTACTTTGATCATGAGCTAAAACATTGCAGTGAATAGATTTAAATCGAAGTAGGTAAAATTCCCATTTTGGCAGCCTGTATACCTCACGAAACCCATCTGCAATTTCACACTAGAGGTTGAAATCGAGCTCTTAAAAATCTTTAAACTTGATATACCGAAAGCTGGAATAGAGCAGGAGGCTATACTCACCAGAAAAATCCAAATTGATGTTGGAAATCATTGAAAAAGGGATGAGTAGATTCAAAACTCTACTAAGCTTGAACACCAACATCTCACGACTGGAAGCCCTAAGAATCGACCTGAAATCAGTCAAAAAATTGAAGATTTTGTGACTAAAAATTTACGCAGAAATAGGTCACAAAAAGGACTCTATTTGGGCAGAAACAAGCATAAAAAATATGTAAGTAACAAAACCCCTCAAATGATTTGAAAATGAGGGAGGTGGGGAGGCGAAGGGTGTCAGTGACAGTGGCGAGTACGCGGAGAAGAAGTTTGTCCAAGAGCAACAGAGATCTCTTCCTCCATCGCAGGTTCGTTTTCATTAGGGTTTGTGTTTGATCACTGAGTCGCATGTTGAAGAGTGCATGATAGAGAGGCCTTTTAGTTGAGGCGGCAGCGACGCATATGGCAGAAGCGAACCTGAGGCCCATCTAGGATGGAAGGCAGTGGAGCATCTAGGGTTTTCGACGAGAAGATGCAGGAGGAAGAAGTAGAGGACACTTACTGTTAGTGGATTTCATGTCGGAGGTCTTGCCGGTGAGGGCGTCCTTAATGGACTCGTGGACTGCTGCTGCTCCTGCGCGGCTCCGGTGAGCGAGAGATTGTGAGAAAAGAGAAAAGAGGGACGGATTAAGAAGATAAAAGGGTGGAATGCGGCGGCAAAAAACTTTCGGGGAGAGGGAAAGAAAAAAAGCGGGGCAAAAATTGGCGAAGGGGAAAAAACGGCGAAGGAAAAAAAACACCAGTATTCAACATCACTTAATAGACAACGACTTTTAAAAATTGTTGTCGTAATCCCAAAAAAAAGCGCACATAGACAACAATTTTCAAAAACTGTTGTTGTAACATTTAAAAACTGTTGTCGTAGTCTTAAAAAAACATAAATAGACAACGGTTTTTAAAAACCGTTGTCGTAGGCCAAAAAAATTGCTAAAAGACAACGGTTTTGATTAAAACTGTTGTTAAAAGGTAAAAAGACAACGGTTTGGTATAAAACCGTTGTCGTTTGAGTGTTGTTGAATGACGTTTTTCTTGTAGTGTTTCCTCTAGTGCTTGCTCCTTTCGATGGTTAGTCTTTCAAGAGTGCTCCTGTTCTGATACTAATTATTGGGACCTTAATCACTGGCTATAGGGAGGTGAATAGACGGTCACCTACTTCGTTCATTTTCCTATACTTGTTAGTGCAGTAGAAATATACACAACGAAATATAAAAGCTAACCCTAGAGACAAGAAGAAAGAAAACAAATCTTAACACATTTATTTATGTGATTCAGAGATGATCCTCCTACTCCATGATTGTCCGTAAGGTGGATGATCCCTCAATTCATCAGTGGATTAGTCCCCGAAACTCTAGCTAGCTCAATCCTCTTTGTCAGTGAAGAAATCTCACCACAAACTCAATCAAGAACTCTTGGATTGCTTTGACCTTTAGAAACTCTATTAGAGGTTAACCACCTCTAATTTGGTCACTAAAGCCAGCCAATCCAAGTTCTATTATATAAAGCTTGAGAGGAAACACCCAAATTGTGTTTCTGCCACCAGTCGATTGTCTCTGTGGAATTCGATTATTATAATCTAACAGTTAGATGTCAGGCGACTACTCATCATGGATCAGTCGACTGATCTTCATGGGCTAAGTGAACAGAAGATTCTGTTCTCTCTCAGTCGATTGTCCAGTCAACTGGACCAGTTGACTGGTGATGTTACTAGTTAACTGGTGATGATAATAGTTGACTAGTGACTTTATAAGTTGACTAGAAAAAAATCCTAACTTGGGGTTTTACCCCTGAGTACAATTAATCATGTACTCGTCCTCGCCCGTACAACCTTAACCTTACCTTCTAGCCTCCTCCATCAGCCTTGCGTCCCTTTGATGCTTCTCTATCCTTCACGTCTTACCTTCAAAAGCTTCCTTCGACCTTGTCATTGTTGTCAGGTCTTCCTTTGCCAATACAATCTTAACCTTTCCTTCTAGCCTCCTCCATCAGCCTTGTGTCCCTCGAATGCTTCCCTATCCTTCATGCCTTGCCTTCAAAAGCTTCCTTAGGCCTTATTCTTATTGTCGGATCTTCCTTTTCTAAGTTACACTTGGACTTACATGGCCAAGCCTCAAGCTTGGACTTACATGGCCAAGCCTTAAAATTGGACTTACACCGCTTGCTTGGACTTCACCTTTGCCAAGATCACACTTAGACTTTCCTTTACACCTGTCACCTGCACACTCAACAACGCATATCAAATACAGATACAAACCCTAAGTTAAACTCTTTTAACAAATATCAAAACCTAAGGGTACACTGATTACTCCAACATTAATGCTAGGTCCCAACACTCTCTCTCATTCCCGACTTTAATCGGCGACCTTATCTTTGTTTTAGCGCTAGGTCTTAAGCATCATTTTTCAATCCCAACCTTAATTACTGACATTGTCTCTATCTCAGCCCCAAGTCCCAGCATCCTTTTTCAGTCTCAGCTTTAATCAGTGATATCATTTCGGTCTCAGCCCTAAGTCTCAATACCATCTCTCAGTCTTATCTTCAATCGCCAACATTGTCTCTCTCTCTCTCTCTCTATATATATATATATATATAGTAGTTTAAAGAAGTTAAGGGTTAATATGAATATTTTTTATCAATGTTAGAAACATAATGAGTTCCCAAATTCATTAAACAAATATACACATATAAGAAGATGAGCAGTGTGTTGGAAAAAAGAATTATGGGAGAAGAAATATACTCTACCTAGAAGAGGATAATAAAAAATATAAATTCAACTTGCTTTCATTCATTGAAAAAGTTATATATTTATAGGCTTATTGGATAAACACTAATCTCAAATACATTAAATTTGTACCCTTTAATATTTTGCCACCTCATCCTATTTTATCTCCAAGAACTTTTATTCTTATCAAGAATTGTCACCTAATCATATTCTATCTCTATCTTCTTATCACAAACTCGCATTCTTATCAAGAAATGCCACATCATCATATTCTATCTCTATCTTACGAACTCTCATCAATAATTGTCATCTCATCATATTTTATCTCTATCCACAATTAAGTTTAATTTCTAACACCCCCTCTTAAACTTAATTTTGTGACTCCAAGCAAATTTCACATCTTGATGAAGTCTTCAAATTTGAGTGACTTGGTAAAAATATCAGAAACTTAATCTTGAGACTTTATGTATTCCACTTGCACCTCTTTTCTTGTAATGCACTCTTTGATATAGTGATAGTGTGTATTGATGTGCTTACTTCTATCATGGAAGATTGGATTTTTTTTTGCTAGTACTATTACAGACTTGTTATCAACTTGAATATTAGTTATCTCTTCTTGTGGTAAACTTAGCTCATTCAATAAATTTCTGAGACAAATAGCATAACAAGCACATCAAGTCACAGCCACATACTCTATTTCACAAGTAGAAAGTATGACAATAGGTTGTTTCTTCAACATCCAAGTAAAAATTGTATCTCCCATAAAGAACATAAATCCTGTAGTGCTCCTTTTATCATCCATATCTCCACCTCAATCACTATCGCTATATCCTTTAAGTTTAAAATAATTAGATATTGAATAAAGCAATCCAAAATTTGTTGTACCTTTGATATAGCGTAAAATTCTCTTAGCGATCTTAAGGTGGGTGGTAGTTGGAGCTTCCATATAGCAGCGAACAAGGCCAACAGCATAAAGGATATCAGGTCTTATGCATGTCAAATATTGTAAACTTCCAACCAAGCTCTTGAAAAATATTGGATCAACTTTTTCTCCTTTATAATACTTTGATAGCTTAACTCCACATTCTACTAGGGTATTTATGGGATTATTGTTATCCATCTTGAACTTCTTTAATATCTCTCTTGCATAACCTTCTTGTAAAATAAAGATTTCATCTTCCCTTTTGTTCACTTCGATGCCCAGATAGTATGCCATGAGTTCAATATCAGTCATCTCAAACTTCTTAGTCATTGCTTCTTTAAATTCTCCAAACATACTTGGATTACTTCCTATAAAGATCAAGTCATTGACATATAGGCATACAATCAAACATCTTTATCCTTATTATGAATGTTTAGTGCATGTTCATAAGGACATTTGATGAAGTCTTTCTCTTGCAAGTACATGTCTATCCGGCTATTCTATACCCTTGATGCTTGCTTTAGCCTGTAGAGAGCCTTCTTCAATTTTAGAACTCTGTCTTCTTATCCTTTGACTTCATAACGTGATGGCAGCTGAATATAGACTTCTTCAAGAATTCCATTTTAAAAAGAAGATTTTACATTCATTTGATGTATTTTCCACTTATTTTGGGCTGCTAAAGCAATGATTAGTTTGACAGTTTTTAATCGAGCAACAGGAGTAAATACCTCATCATAGTCATTGCTAGATTTTAACTGTAGTTTTTTACCACCAATCTTACTTTGTATCTTTCAACTTCTCTTTTGGCATTCTTCTTTATTTTATACACCCACTTCACATCAATTTCCTTATGTCCTTCAGGAAGTGTAGTTAACTCACATGTACCATTCTTCTCAATCGCATTGATTTCTTCATCTATCGCATCTTTCCACTTTTTACTCTTTATAATTTCTTGGAAATCCATAGGCTCACAATCAGCAAAGAGATAAAATAGAGTCATATTATCTTGATTTTTAGTTACCTCATAAAGGTCCCGTAAGCTCCTGAAGAGAGGTACTCTTTCACTTAAATTTTCACTTGAAGTTGATGCAGATGAATTTCCTTGAGTACTTGATGTTGGTGTTATTAGTGGAGTAGTAGGTTCCTCTCTTGTTTACTCCACCCTTGGTTGCTCCACATCTTCTTTTTCAAAGTATGGGAAGAACTTGTAATCTTCATTTTGAGATTCCCAATTTCATTCTTCTTCTTTATTAAATACGACATTCCAGCTGATGATTGTCTTCCCAGCATCTGGATTGTATAACTTATACTCTTTTGAGTTAGTATTATAGCGAATAAAAATAAACTTCTTACTTTTATCATTTAATTTGCTTCTTTCTTCATCAAGCACATGAACGTGAGCTATACTCTCAAAAACTCTTAGATGAGAAATCTTAGGCTTCCTTCCGCTTCATGCTTCTTATAGTGTCTTACCCCCACTCACTCCTTATTGATGATTGGTTGGATAAGTATACTACACATGAAACTTCTGTTAGAGTGTATACTAAAAGCCTAGCTTTTGTATAAACATTTATAAGAATCATATTGGTCAAGTGTTTACATTTATATATACTAAATGTAGATGTTCAATTAATTTATATTGTAGAAAACATAGTGTGTGGTGTCACACACAAAAGATCGTGTTATCGGTTCTTTATAAATTATAAACAATAGCTCACGACTAAGATGGAAAGGAACAAACCATTGGAATGGTCGTAGTGTAATTAGGTATTAGTTTATCTTGACTAATAGATTACACTAGTACACTCTAAGTGTATTGAGCAGGACCATTTAAGGTAAGTTCTTTTTATACTGATTTAATAAAAGAACTAGACCTTAGTTATTATGGAAGTGTGCGCTCTTAATCCTAATATAATAACAAGCAGATGTATTTAATATTTATTTCTTTGACTTATCAAAGGGTGAGATTTAGTTCGATAAATCAAAATGCCCGATAAGTTGGGAAATGTGTTACTTATAGTGTGTGTTGTTGATTATAGAAGGAATCTGTGTCCTAGTTATCTAGGTTGAGAATGTCCCCAAGAGGAGCTCATAAAGATTGTCAAGTTAAACCCTGCAGGTGGACTTAGTCCGACATGACGATAAGGTTGAGTGGTACTACTCTTGGACTAAGATATTAATTAAATGAGTTATCAATAACTCACTTAATTAGTGGACATTTGACATCTTAAACACAGGGAGACTAACACACTCATAATAAGAAGGAGCCCAAAATGTAATTTGGGATTAGTGCGGTAGTTCAATAATAGTTCTTTAGTGGAATGAATTATTATTGATGGAATTAAGTTGTGTGTTTGGGGCGAACACGGGAAGCTTAATTTCATCGGGAGACCAAAACCAATTCCTCCTCTCGGTCCCTATCGTAGCCTCTTGTATATAGAGATTTATACCCACCACATACCCACCTTCTTACCCAACCTATAGGGGTCGGCCAAGCTAAGCTTGAAGCTCAAGCTTAGGGCCAGCCAAGCCTAAAGGTTGAGCCTTAAGGTGGCCGGCCAATAGCTTGGAGCCCAAACTTAGGTGGTCGGCCACATCATATTAAAAAGGGTTTTTTATTAAAATTATTTCTTATGTGGATATCATGGTTTTAAAAGAGAGTTTGAAATTTAAATCTTTCCTTTTATAGCTTTCTACAAAAGATTAAGAAAAGATTTGAAATCTTTCCTTATTTGTAGATTGAAAGGAGATTTTAATTTTGAGAAAACTTTTCTTTTTTAACCATGTTCATAATTTAAAAGAGAGTTTAAAAATTAAATATCTCTTTTATAAGTTTCTACAAAAAAAATTAAGAAAAGATTTGATATCTTTCCTTATTTGTAGATTAAAAGGAGATTTAATTTTTAGAGATAACTTTCCTTTTGAAAATTATCCACATATTTAAAAGAAAGATTTTAATTTATAAAATTTCCTTTTTATAATCCACCATGAAGGTAAAAATTATTGGAGAAATTTTTATAAATTTTCGGAAGCAAATAAAGAAGTTTTAATTTGTGTTTAAAATTTTATTTGCTTGGAGATTTTAATGTGGCCGGTCATTGTAATTGGAAAAAGAAATTTAATTTTAATTAATTAAAATTTTCTTTTTCATGACAAAAGAATTAAGGAAGTTTTTATTTAAATTTCCTTATTTGCCAAGACCAAGGATTATAAAAGAGGGGGTAGAGGTGCCTTCATGGTTAACGACTCTATTATTCTTTTCCTCCCTCTCTTCCTTGGTGTGGTGGCCGGCCTCTTCCTCTTCTCTCTTCTCCTTCTTGTGGCCGAACCATCTTGTTCTCTTAGAGTCCTTGTGGTGGCCGGATCTAGCTTGGAGAAAAGGAGAGAAAGGAGGCTTCATTCTTGCATCCCTTGGAGCTTGGTGGTGGTGGCCGAACCTCATCCTCTCTTGGAGTCTTGTGGTGGCCGAACCTTGCAAAGAAGAAGAAGGTGCTTGGTGGTTCTCATCTCGGAAGATTGTTTCCCACACAACGTCCGAGGTTAAAAGAGGAATACGGTAGAAGATCAAGAGGTTATTTTTGCTTACAAAGAAATGTATAACTAGTAATTGTTTTCCGCATCACACTAGTTTTCTTTGTATAGTTATTTATGGAAATACCAAACACAAGAGGCATATGATTCTAGAGTTTTTGAAATAGTTTTTTCGAGTTTGTGTTTTCTTCTTTTTTGAATTTGTGATTCGATTGTTCTTTTTGGTTAACCTAGAGTTATTTTAGGAAATAAATATTATCTTTCCTTAAAAGGCTTTGCCTAGGCGGTGGTGGTTGCTCCCATATCCAAGAAGGCCATGTGCCTCGCCATGTAGTCCTGGAAGCCAATTTTGGAAATTAATATTTATGGAATTAATAACTTAGGTAGATTTGAATCAATAGTGTTAAGTTCCGCTTGCGATTCAAATCTAAACCATTAAGAACATATAAGTTAAATTTGGAATCAATGATGTTAAGTTCCATCTACGATGTAACACCCCAAATTTCCTCAATTAGAGTCCTAAAAGTAATTTAAAAATATTTAAAAATGCTATAAAAATATTCTAGAGATTTTTAGAAATTTTTAGAGTATTTTTAGTAATTTTTGGAGGTCGTTTGGTATTTTTACTAAACGAAGGAAGTTTCGACAAAAAAATATTCAAGTCGAGATTCGAACCATGGACCTCAGACTTGAACCGAGCCTTAACCGAATCCAGCTAGCCAACTGTTCCAGCGAGTGTTTCATATTTAAAAAAGGAGAAATATTCTATTTAAGCAGTAGTTAATGAATAGGAAATAAATAGGAAGAAAAATGGTTGCAGCCGAGTTTCGAACCGGCGACCTTTGGCTCGGTCAAAACCCGGCTGACCAGGTGTGCTGGCGATCGTTGCTAAAAAAATAAGAAGCGAAATTTATTTAAGCAATGATTAAAACAGAAAATAAATTGGGAAAAGGGTTCGGCTGAGGATTCGAACTAGCGGCCTTTGACCCGGTCAAAACACAACTAACCAACTGTTCTGCAAGTGTTTTGTGAACAAATATGGAACGATTTATATATAAGTTATAATTGAAACCCTAGTTATAAGAAAAGAGAACTTAAGTTTTCTTTTTCCCCGAACCTTTCTCTCCTTTTCTCCTCTTCCCTTCTACGACGACGCCGATTCTGCTGAGCGAAGAAAACGAAGCCCTAGCTTCGTTTCCGGCGGCCGACGAGGGCGTTCTCCGAAGGTTCCTTCACCATCGTGATTCTTGCGTCGAGGAGAAGCCGGGAGCACGAAGAGGAGGCCAAGATCTCAGCCAACCGAAACCCTAGAAGTTCTTCTCCTTCGGTTTGAATTCAGGAATCGTGGTAAGTTGCTACTCACCTGCAGTAGGATAGCTCCGATTGTTCCTTTCTTTTTCCGAAAGCTTTGGGATAAATTGTAGGTGGTTTGTGCTTTTGATCGGATTCTATGCTACATAGTTGCATCTGTGCCGACCACTACAGAACCTAGTTTTTAAGCATATAGTAATTTCTGTAATAACCTTGAAACTATGAATTGAGACAGACAAGGTTAGGTGAGTTGCTAATAGGTTTCAAGCAATAGCAATATGGTGGACCATCTGCCGTGAGTTTTGATGTATTCTTGAGTTATGTTCTTAAATTCATTTATGCTATTAATTAGATGATTTTATTGCAGTTATTTAACCTAAGTTTAGTCGAGAAACTGTGAACAAGATCTTCTAGTAAGGTGTGTTTTAAACATTAAGTTCAGTAACAAGGAGAATTGAGGATGTTTCTGTGTTCTTGTACATGGTCGGTTTAGTGTTATTGGTTCTCGTATTGACAGTGGAACTTTTGGACAAGATTGAAGTGTTTTAAGATGTTGGTCATTGTGTTGCACTACTGGTGTAGGCTGGGAAATGTTGGGCAGATTCGAAGGGATAGGTTTCAGTGTGGTTAAGTGGATGTGTCTACAACATTCTCTTATGAAACTTAGATTGCACATGTACTACTTGAAGTTTTGAGTTGAGTCCTTTAAGAATAACAGTAGAGGAGCCATGCATGCTTACCGGTATTATATGATATGAATTGAATTAAGTTTATATTCTATTTTTTAAAGAATTTAGAATGTGTGGATTTCTTAAGTTCTGGTTCTAAGTATATTATGTATCAACTCTTTGATAGCAGTATCATCCTTTTCTTTGATATCATTTATAGATCTTTTGTTGAGATATTGGAACACGAATTGGAATATGCAGTTTAGTTGCATTGTGTAGCACCTGAGTTTGGATTTTTCCTTGCTGTAATAGAAAAGAACAAGCCTTGCATAGGTTTAAATTTTAGCAGGTTCTAGTTTTGTTTGTGCTAAGCAATTTACATAAACGGATTTAGTTTTGGGAGTAGCAATTGGGAGGAAATAGAAGTAATAGCTTAGAACAAACGAAACAAGTTATATAGGATCCAAAAATTCTAGTGAGTTCTAGTTTAATAGAAGCACCCTTTCCTTATGCTTTGTTTTGTTGGAAACAATTCGGCAAGTGTAGATCTTCTTATAGTGCAGAATTTTAGTGTGCAGATTTTAGTTAAGCTTAATATGCAGATTTTAGTTAAGCTTAATATGCAGATTTTGGTTTAAGCTTTTCGAGGTTAGAAGTTGTTTAAACATTTCAGTTTCGTTTTAAGAAGCATTCCTTTATTAGAAGTGTTAACAAGTTTAAGCAAGATAAAGAAAAGAAAGAAAAAGGCCAAGACCTTAAGTAGATCCCAAAGTCAAGACTTTATGGATTTTGGTACATAAGGTGCTAAAGAAAATGCGGAGGCATTATATATTAGAAGTATTAAAAGATAACAAGTATTTTACTTTTATAAGTGACACTGTGCTGGACTCTCAGTTGTCCTTGGGTTGGGCTCCCATAGTCGTCCCTAGGTTCAGATAACCTTGTAGTAATGACACGGCCGACGGTCGACGGTCGACGACCCGAGGGTCGCCAAATGGGCCGCCAAATGGGTCGGGTCGTTACAAAAGTAAACCCTACTAGATTCGGGACCAGCTATCTTGGGTTTAGTTAGGGATGCGCGCATAGCAAGTTACCAGACCCAAGAAGAAAGTTGATTATTATTTTGAAATATTATAAGTATAAGTTTTTGAACAAGTAAAACAAGTTTTACCTAAGTATAAAGTATTAAAGAATAAGTTTTAAACAAGTGAAATAAAGAATAAGTTTAGAACAAATGAAATAAGTTTCACTTTGTTTTAAAATCAGCAAGTTGAGTTTTCTTGTATGCTAGCATGTTATTTAGATTAGTTTACTGTTCTTTGCTATTAGAAGAGCATGAGTAGCTTTACATGTTTAGCATTTCAGTTTGTTTGTTTCTTTTACTAGTAGATGAGCATGAGTAGTTTTCCTTTTGAGCATTCAGTTTTAGTTTTCAGTATATTCACATGCATATCGAGTTTTTGTGAGTTAGATAGCGCTTACTAAGCATTTTGCTTATAGTTTGCATTTCCTCTTACTGCAGATAAAGGAAGACGATGAGGAGGTGCGGATGGTGTGTGATGCCAGGACTATGGGAGAGACTTGGGATGTTGTTGAGTTTTCCGCATTGTAGTGATTAATAAACATTGAGAATGTATTTTGAGTTCTATGTCATTTGGATTGTTTTATCGTGTTTTGCGAAAGTTGGTTATTTTGATTATATATGAACTGCGTGGGTTTTTGATATATGTTCCAGCCACCTGTGGCTGTGTATACTGTGTATGTATTGATGTTTATGGTCACCGGTATAGGGGAGATTCTGTCAAAATTTTTCGGTAGGGATTTCTTGTGGTTTCGATCATACCGGTTAAGTTGAGTTAGTAGTTAAGTAACGGTCATCCTTAGAGAGTAGTAGTAGTAGTAGTAAGAAGGGTGGTTGTTACATGTGATTCCTAATTTAACTTCTAAAGAACACAATAGGTTATTTAAGGAAAGGTTCGACACTTGTACAAAAAATTTTTATACAGTGGAACCGGTACGTTTTCCTAGGACTAACCAACAACTGCTTCTGCCCACAGTTCCTTTGGTAGTCTCTTGCTTTTGAGAATACTCCTTGCGATGTCAAGGATGGTTTGATTCTTTCTTTCTGCCACTCCATTTTATTGAAGGAATTTGGAACTGTCAAGGATCGTCGTATTTCATTGGCTTTACAAAATTCTTAAAATTTCCTTTGAGGTAAATTCTCCTCCTCGATCAGAACACATAGCTTTGATCTCAAGACCGCTCTCCTTTTCTACAGTAGCTTTAAATTTCTTTAATATAATGAAGACCTTTGATTTTTGCTTCAAGAAATACATCCAAGTTTTTCGAGAAAAGTCATCTATGTAAAGAATGAAATAATTACTCTTACCAAGTGAACTTGGCTTTATCAAACCACAAACATTATGTGTATAAGTTTAAATGGCTTTTGGGCTCTTGAACTTGACTCCTTTGGAAAACCACTTCTAAATTACTTCCCAAGTAGACATGATTCACATAATTGGTCAGGATGCTTGATGTAAGGTAGTCTTTTCACCATTTCCTTCTTTGAAAGCAATTCTAGTCCTTCGAAATTGAGATGCCATCCCAAATCAAAGATGTCATAGCCAAATGGTGTTTTTATAACAAGCTTTGAGACAATTGACAACATCATTTTGAATATTAAGCAAGAATATTCTATTTTTTGACATAGATATCTGAGAATTAAGAAATCAATATCATCTTTCAAGATAAGCATATTATCTTTTAGATAAATATCATATCCTTTTTCTAAAAGTTATCCTAAGATCAAAATGTTTCTCTTCATATTTGGCACAAAGAAAACATTTGAGATAAATTCATGTTTTTCATTCTTCAAACGGATGAGAATATCACTTTTGCTTTTCACCTTGATCTCTGATTCATCTCCAAAGGATACATTACCACCAATTGATTCATCAAGCTTTACGAACATGTTTTTTTTTTCCACACATATGATTACTTACACCAGTGTTGAGATACCACATTGTATCTTCGCCTCTTTCATTATCTTTATATGCTAGTAGTAGAGTGTCATCTTTTTCTTTCCTTTCTTCCATATAATTTACTCTTTCATATACTTTATTCTTGGGCGATCTGCATTCTTTAACATAAATCCCAAATTTGTTATAATTATAACACTTAACTTGAGATTTATCATACCTCAAGTCTATGTGCCCTCTTCCATGTCCTCTTGTTGAATTTCTCGTATTTGATTATTGTTGTTGGAAATTCATCCTTGCTCATTAGTACGACCTTGTCCATATTCGTGACCTCTTCCATGTTGACATCTATTATTACTGAAGCTTTCATCTTTCTTTGTCAGTCGAAAAGTCATCTTCAGGAGGTGTTGAGTAATTTTTTTCATTTATCTTCTTCTTTTCTTCATGAGCTTGTAATGAACCCAGGAGGTGCTCTATCATCATAGTTTGTAGATCCTTGGTTTCTTCGATGATTGTTGTAATACTATCAAATTTTGAATCCAATAATTGAAGAATTTTCTAATGATATTTACTCCTTCTAGCTTCTAGCTATTTCTCTTTAGTTGATTAAGACTCTAGAAAAGTAACTGGATACCAACTCACCTTCTTTCATACCAAGAGCATCAAATTGACTTCTTAATGTTTGAAGTCATACTATTTTACTTTTTCTTCTTCTTGATATGAGACTTAGAGCTTTTCCCATGCTTGCTTGGTCGAAGTAGCACTTGAGATCTTTTCAAAACTATCCTCATCTAAATCTTAATAAATGAGAAAGAGAGCCTTCTTGTCTCTTTTTATTAATCTCTCAGACTATCTTTTTCAGTCGGAGATAGCGTCGAGTCGTCATGTGGTTCAACGTAACCTTTTTCTATAACCTCCCAAACATCATGAGTTTCAAGAAGTGTCTTCATCTTGATACTCCAATTATCATAATTACTCACCTTGAGCACCATAACTTGGAAGGAAACTATACCTCCATTAGCCATAGCTCTTATACCAGTTTATTGGAAAAAAGAATTATGGGAGAAGATATGCACTCTATGTGAAAGAAAAGAATAAAAAATGTGAACTCAACTTGCTTTTATTCATTGAAAAAGTTATATATTTATAGGTTTATTAGATAAGCACTAATCTCAAATACATTGAATCTAGACACTTTAATCTTTTGTCATCTCATCCTATTCTATCTCCATAAACTCTTATTATTATCAAGAATCACTACAAGAAAAACCCTCATAGACATCGATGGAACAACAGCGGTTTTAAGAAAAAATCGATGTCTTTGAGTATTTTAAACCAGTTTTTCCAAAATCCGGTGTCTATAAGCACAGATTTTCGCTCATAGACATCGGCTTTTTAAGCTGATGTCTATGAGCGCTTTTTTTTTATTAATAGACATCGATTTTAACAGCAATTTTTAAAACCCGGTGTCTATGATAAAATAAAATAATTTAATTTTTCGACCAATACTTAGCCGAAATTTGCAACACTTCACTCTTTCCTCCAAACCTAAACCTATATCGCGCCGTCCACCATATACCGTCGCAACGCCACCACCACTTTCCTCCTCGCCGCTAGCCGCCTGACCATTTCTCTCAACCTCATCTCCCTCTTCCCCTTCCTAGATCGACGCCCCCACCTATCCCGATCAGGATCAACACACGACGCCCTTGCTTCTCCGTCTCCGTCCAACCACACCGCATCTCCTCCAACTCCACCCTTAGGTTGAGAAGAGGAGCCCTTCATTTTATAGAAATGCTCGTTGTTAAAAGGGCAAGTCAGTGACAGCAGCGGAGCATCGGCGAAGGGTTCATTTTCTCGCTCTTCGAGACACTCGTTGCTTTGTTGCGGTGCTCTCTAACATATATTTCTCGTTTCCTGAGGAGGAACAATGGCTAGAAAAGGGCTTGATCATCTCGCATTTGTTCTTCGTCGGCGATCGCCCTCAAACTGAAGAGGAGAGAGCCACCACTTCGCAACAGCTGCTCACTTCCCCTTTCTTCCTCCTCCTCCGCTCCTGGTTACGATCTACTTTCCCTTATATTCTTGTACAAATGTTGCTCTCCATAAGGGAAAAAATAAGGGTTTTGTGGAAGCGATTTATGATTTCTGCACAGTGTTTCTTGTAGGCAGGAAAAAAAAGAGGGGATTTCTCCCCCTCAAAATGAGTTGCTTTTGCTTTGATTTTTTATTTTTTCTGTCGATGTTTTGTTTTTAGAGAAAAGGGATTACTTCCCTAAAATCTACCCTTTGATTGATGGTTAGAAATCTCTTTTCTTCCCTAAAACTACCATTTCCGTTTGCATTTCCGTTCCTTTAATTTACTAAGCAACTAAAGTTTACCAACATATCAACAGTTTGATTAAATAAGCTCACATTGGCTATTTGAGATCCAATCTCATGGAGCTTTTACTCACTTAAGCTGTTTTCCCTATCTCAGCCCTCGCCAGAGAGAAGCGAGGTGCAGAATCGAAGACAGCGGTCGTTCCCTCCCCCGTTCGTGTTTCGTCGCCGATCCTCCTGGTGGCCGCCATCTCTAAACCTTAAAATCTCTTCTTTTGGTCGGTGCAATTCGATCTCTCTTCAAAACACATTTTTTTTCCTTTTCGCCAGAGAATGAGAAGCCGGCTCCATCCGACGGCGACGAGAGGAACAAATCCGCGAGAAAATTCACCTTCAGAGATCTCGCCAGGGCCACTCACAACTTTAGGGAGTCGAATCTGATCGGAGAAGGCGGCTTCGGGAGAGTCTACAAAGGGAGATTCGATTCAGACCAGGCAAGTTGCTCACTCCTACTCCCCTCCTCCTTGCTTCTGCCATCTTGCGGCTTCGTCTGAACACCGGAACTCGGAAACCAGATTGTGGCCATCAAGCAGCTTAAGCAGGATGGTTATCAGGGGAGCAACGAGTTCCTGGTGGAAGTCCTAATGCTCACTGTGCTGCGGCATCCCAATCTTGTGAACCTGATCGGCTACTGCACCGAGGGAGATGAGAGGCTGCTAGTTTAAGAGTACATGTGCAAAGGAACCTTGGAAGACCACCTATTTGGTAAGTTCTCTGCTACTTGTTTGATTATCCAAGTCTGAGATCGACTGTTTAACACTTGTGGTGGAGGTGGAGGTGGAGGTGGAGGAATCCAAGGCCAACAATATTCTTTTAGTCATTTGTTAAATCTTTGGGTTTATGAAAATCTGACTCCTGACAAGGCGCCGATCGATTGGAACACACGAATGAAGATTGCTCTCGGTGCTGCAAAGGGGCTCACATACTTGCACGATGTTGCAAACCCTCCCGTAATTTACAGGGATATGAAGGCGACAAACGTGTTGTTGGATGAAAACTTCAACCCCAAGCTGTCTGATTTTGGACTTGCTAAACTTGGGCCTGTCGGCGACAAAACGCCTATTTATCTTAGCTTATAGTTCAGAAATTGAAACCTACTTCTGTGCCTTTGATGTTGAAATTCTTATTTGCTCTTCACCATTGTTTCTTCTTGTGTGGAAATTGAAAACCACGACTTGTATTTCTCTTTAGAAGATACACTTGAAATGCACTATATATGGTCGATTCTCATAACTGATTGTTTGCCAAGACTATAGAAGATGAATGTAGACTCCATTAAGTATCCAGTTTAAAGCAAAGGATCTCCATGTGTGTGTATTTTAATTGCATAATTTTAACCCTTCTAATACCATTTTGTCGCAAGTGCGGACACTGCAAGAAGCTTGCCCCTGAATATGAAAAGCTTGGATCGAGCTTTAAAAAGGCTAAATCTGTTTTGATTGGGAAGGTTAGCATCATTCTAAATCAGGCCAAGAAGCATCATCTCTTTTAGTGAATAGAACATGCTCAGATTCCTTTTTTGGTTTTATCTTTTCTGATCATTTTGAGTCTAAATGTAACACACTACTAGTGTGTTATACTGCCATGTAGTGATTGGGCTTAATTTACCTTTTTTGTTGTTATATTTAGGTGGATTGTGACATAAGAGCATATGCAGCAAGTATGGAGTGTCAGGATACCCAACAATTCAGTGGTTTCCTAAAGGGTCCTTGGAACAAAAAAAGTGAGTATGATCCTGTCCTGGAATTAGATACATCATTTTGGTTTTATGTTTTTCTTTAATCTTTCCCAGAACAGTCTTCTTTACATATGATGCATAATAAATATGAACAATCATGCAGATATGAAGGTCCACGAACTGCAGAAGCACTTACTGAGTTTATGAATACTGAAGGGGGTACATTACAAATTATATTTACTAAAAATTCTTGAAATGACAATTTTAGATATGGTCAAATATTATTCTTTCACCTGAATTAATTTTTTACATTTTATTTGTGGGCTTATTGTTGTAGGAACAAATGTGAAACTAGCAACTATCCCTTCTAATGTAGTAGTATGGACTCCAGACATTTGATCAGATTGTTCTTGATGTAAATAAAGATGTTCTTGTTGAATTCTATGCACCATGGTTAGTGTATTTGCTGAGGTTCTTTTTTTTCTCTCCATTTGTAGCATTAGATACTTTTCCTTATCCACTGTAGACGACTAAGTTTCTTATCTTCAAACAGGTGTGGCCACTGCAAGCATCTTGCTCCTATGAGTATTTTTGTTGAGACAGGGCTTAAGACCTAGATTAGCCTAAGGTCATATTTTCCATGTTTTTAATTATGAGATTACTAGATCTAACCTGATTCATTGATGTGGATTCAGTCAATTGTGTACCTTGAATGCTTCATTAGTTCTACTACCTATTTAGATTTTGGAGAAATATTATATGATGTTAATTTAGAGTAAGTTGAAAGTAGGTATCAGTTATTGAATTATATGTATTTTGAAACTTACATATTGATAAATAGTTGTCAAACTGAGAGTTTTGTATTTCTAATCACCTATGTACTAGATTTAGATTTGGGGAATTGTGGTATTGTGATGTCAGTTGATACCTTAAATGCAAAATCAACATCTGATTGAGAGGAGGATCAGATTCACTCACAATTCTTGTTTTCTACAAATTTAATATTTGAATTCGTTGATGTTTGAGAAGAAGTGTAATGCTAAAATACTTCCAACCTTATCCTTCATTCATCTGACATGAAAATTGTGTGAAAAATGTGCATTATGACCTACTATATTTTGTGCTTAATCATTATTATTTCTCAAATTATCATGATGAAGTCCTCTTTAGTCATTTTTTTGGGTATATCATCCT
Source organism: Zingiber officinale (assembly GCF_018446385.1). NCBI lineage: Eukaryota > Viridiplantae > Streptophyta > Magnoliopsida > Zingiberales > Zingiberaceae > Zingiber > Zingiber officinale. The sequence continues at coordinate 73,830,519 of NC_056001.1, forward strand.
TACTATGATAGGGTGCAAGCAATAATTTGGTTTGATATGAATGATTCCATCTAAAAATTCACTATACTAAACACTATTTAGTCATTTCCTATGTGGGAGGATCAGAATTTTCAACTTTGTCATTCTGAAATTAGTTTGTTAAGCGAGATGCCTTCTGCATTTCAGGTATGGAGTTAGTGGTTATCCTACCTTGAAGTTTTTTCCCAAGGAAAACAAAGCTGGTGAAGATTATGAGGCTGAACGGGAGTAGGATGATTTTGTTAAATTTATTAATGAGAAATGTGGCACTAGCCGTGATACGAATGGTCAACTTACTTTCCAGGTGAGTGATAGATTGTGAAGGATCATATTGACAAACTTTGTTCTTCAGCCGTATTTAAAGATTGGTTTGACTAATGCAGGCTGGTATTGTGGCAAGCTTAGATGCTTTAGTGAAGGAGTTCTTGAGTGCTTCCAATGAAGAGCAAAAGGAAATTCTCTCTAGGATGGAAGAGGAAGTTGTAAAGCTAACCGGTTCATCTGCAAGGTGTAACGACCACCCTTCTTACTACTACTACTACTCTCTAAGAGTGACCGTTACTTAACTACTAACTCTACTTAACCGGTATAATTAAAAACCACGAGTAATCTCTACCAAAAAATTTCGGCAGAGCCTCCCCTGTACCGATGACTAAATCATCAATACAAACAAACTATACTCAGCCACAGGCGGCTGGAACATATATCTTCACAACCACGCAGTATAATATCACTCCATCAATAGAACCCAACTACAAATGTGGAATAAACTTAATTACAATTTTGACTCATAATAGCATTTAAAGAAAACTAAAGAACTCTAAACAAAAAAGTCTTAACAATTCCTTAGCAAACTCTTGATCTCCCCATAGTCCAGCCATCACACACCTTCATCACCGCCACCTTGTCGCCTTCCTTGCTAAATCTTTTCCTTTCCTTTATCTGCAGTAGGAGGAAGTGCAGTCTATAAGCATAAAGCTTAGTGAGCGCTATCTACTCACAAAAACTCGATATGCATGTATATAAATAAAAACATGCTAAAACTGAATGCTAACATGTAAAGCTACTCATGCTCATAAATAGCAAAGGAATCATACTATCTGAAATACTAAACATGTATAGCTATTCATGCTCATAATCCAATGAAGGAATCATACTAACTGAAATACTAACATGTATAGCTAATCATGCTCATAATCCAATAAAGGAATCATACTAACTGAAATACTAGCATGTAAAGCTACTAAACATGTAAAGTAACAGCATGCTGAAAGCAAATAAAGCTAAACATGCTGAATAATCTAGTAGCAAGAAACAAATAAAACTATTACTGTATGCTTCAAATAACAAGAAACAAAACTTTCTAATTCTAAACATATTTGAAGCTTGTTTCATTTGTTTCAAAACTTATACTTTAATACTTCAAAATAATAATCAACTTCTCTTGGGCCCGGCATTGTACCACTTTGCGCGCATTCTTAATAAGAATCGAGGTAGCTAATCCCGAAACTACTAAGATACTTCTAGGCCTTGTGCCTAGGGGCAACTTGGAGCCCATCCCTTGGACCTTGTGTCCGGTACATGCCCTTTAAAAGTAAAATACTTATTATCTTATTTACTTCTTCTTTAAATGCCTTGGCATTTTAATAAGCACCTCGTGTGCCAAAATCCCTAAAGTCTTGACTTTGGGATCTACTTAAGGCCTTGGCCTTTCTCTTTCTTTTCTTTTTCTTCCTTTTACTTGTTAATACTTCTAAAAGTATTTAATAGGATTCTTATTTTTCCATTAGAATACATGGTTGTTCATGCTTGTTAAAATAGCAAATGAAAACAACTTTGAGCTTACTAATCATGCTATAAAATAGAGCAAAAGAAAGCAACTTGAGCTTACTAATCTTGCTATAAAATAGAGGAAAGAAAGCAACTTTAAGCTTACTAATCATGCTGTAAAATAGAGCAAAAGAAAGTAACTTTAAGCTTCCTATACATGCTGTAAAATAGGGCAAAAGAATGCAACTTTGAGCTTTCTATACATGCTGTAAAATAGGGCAAAAGAATGCAACTGGAAAACTAGAAAATCTGTTCATGTACATCTATTGCTACACAAACAGAAATGCAAATAAAGGAAGGTTGTTCTAAGCCCTAAACGAAATTGTTCTTGCTTGCAAATATGTGATTAAAGAGAAGCTGTTCTAAGCTCTAAATAGAGCTGTTCATGCTTGCAGAAATGCAAATAAAGCTAGGATGCTAAGGCTGAGATGTTAATTAAGGTAACAAAGAAATCTAAGATTGATATACTAACTTCAAAGCTATTTTTTTTTTCATTGCAGCAAGGAGAAAATCCAACAAGAGCTATAAATCTACAGCATTTCATGCTCTAACAATTCAATAAAAGGTCTATAACTGATATGGATCCAAAACATGCTAGTTCTTCTTGTTATGTTCCCCGGCACAAACCAACCAGAAAGTACTGCTGAAACTAAAATCTTTGCAAACATGTTCACAACATAAAGCAACAGAACTCTTCAAGTCTACTTAAAAACAACCCGGAACCATAGTCCATTTCCCTGTTTAGTGCCACGGTAGAAACCAATAAGAGCAAATCACTCCACTTACTTAATCCTTTTCCTATTCTTCCCTTGGAAACTCACGGCAGCGACAAGACCTTTAAGCATGTTACAGTATATATATATGCAAGGAAGAAGGAAAAAGAATCTTAGATCTACCCTTAAACCTCTAACATACATATTCTGTGCAACATGATCCGAAACACAAAAAGAATTAAATCCCTAGCAATCATAAATTCGGCTCAAACTCAATCCGAAACAAAGGAGCATGCTGTGGATGATAAGGAGTGAAACCAAATTCCGAAATAAAAGGAAAAGAAGATCAATGTCACGGAACTACTCCTACTGCAGGTGAGAAGCAACTCACCTCGCTGTTCTTGGACTTACAACCGAAAAGGAAGAGCTTCTAATGCTGCTAGGGTTTCGAATAGCTTGGATTTCGGCTCTTCTTCGTGCTCACAAGCTCTCCTCGACGATGGTGGTCGCACACGGGTGAAGACCGGCCGGAAAAAGCCTAGCTCCGTCGCCCTTTTCGCCCGAACAGCGAAGTCGCCGCCGCCATTCGCGAGAGAGGAGGAGAGGTTCGGGTGAGAAAATTTTAGGGTTCGGGAAAAACTTAAAGCTCTTCTTATAACTAAGATTTTTATTAATTACTATACCTTAAATATAATCCATTCTTTCCTTAATTAACAAAACTCGCTGGCGCAGTTGGTTGGCTGCGTTTTGCTTAAGGCGCGGCTCGCAGGTTCGAGTCTCGGCTGCAACTATTTTTCTTCCTATTTATTCTCTATTCATTAACTACTGCTTAAATATTATTCACTCCATATAAGGTTAACAAAACCGTGTAGCTCAGCTGGTTGGGCCGATTTTGCTTGGGTCAGTCCGACCCGAGGTCGTGGGTTCGAATCTCACCTTCAACGTTTTTTTTTTAAACTTCTTTCTTTTGTAACCCTACTAAACGACCTTCAAAAATTACATAAAAATACTCTAAAAATTCCTAAAAATCTTTAGAATATTTTAAAAGTATTTCCAAATATTTTTATGGACTTTTAGAACTTGAAATAGGGAAAATTGGGTCGTTACACAAGGTAGGACATTTTTCAAGTCTTTAGCTATTGCACTCACTACTACCGAATATGTATATGAATGTGTTGTCAGCTGGTTTTCTTCAATGCATTTCTTTGATAACAACATGTTACTTTGTTTTGGTATTCTCTCTCATATTTAAGAATTTCTCTCCCCTTAGATGATATATATAACATAATGCATTGTACATTTGTACTTGATAAGGTCGAACACTGATTAGGACCGATCCTGGGATGTTATAGTTGATTTTTTTAGTTTATGTTGTGTATTTTTTTTAAAAAAAAACTACTCCAGTTAGACATTGTTTTTGACCCTTGACGCTCCTTTTTAGCCATCAAACCTCCATTTTTTCCTTGGAGAATCCAGAACTTGGGTAAAACATGAACAAGTAGATAGATCCCTTTTAGATATTCGTTGCTCCAGTTATTGCGCTTGGGGTTTATGATCTGATCTTTCATTTGATTTCCTCTAGTTCTACAAAGTTTCTGTCTGGTTGAAAGTGTTGATACAGTCTGACCTGGCTGTTGTTTTGATGTTGACACTGATTTAAGTTTATATCAGATAGTGTTTAAACTCAGAATGACTACTGATCGAGGTAGATCAGTTGGGAGGGAAAGTCCTGGTAAATGAAGCCAGGCAAGGGAAATCCAGATGGGTCAAGACATCTGGTGAAAAGTCCAAGCAGGGAGCTTGGCACGGGAAAAGTCCAAGTATGGCGACTTGGCACGGAATGGTCAGAGAGGGCTCGGTAGCTCGTTCTCTGGACCGGACGAAGTCGGAGAGGGCTCGGTAGCTCGTTCTCCGGACTAGGTCATAGAGGGCTCGGTAGCTCGTTCTCTGGACCGGACTAGGTCAGAGAGGGCTCGGTAGCTCGTTCTCCGGATTAGGTCAGAGAGGGACCTAAGTGGACATTACATGGCACATTGGATCGGTCGGTAGACCGATCCAGTGACACAAGAATCAGTGGATCGGTCGGCAGACCGATCCAGTGAAACTAAGTTCCACGGATCGGTCTGATGACCGATCAGATGACACTCAGTAGCACACTGAGTGAAATCTGATCGGTCTGCAGACCGAGTGCACTCTGAACGGTCAGGGAGACCGATCAGGAGAAAAGCCCGCAGAAGAGAGAAAGAGGTGGATCGGTCTGTGGACCGATCCACACTCAATCTGATCGGTCACTACGACCGATCAGAATGGCCTCAGACCGATCAGGCAACAGCCTGATCGGTCCAAGGCACTGTGATCGGTCTGGTGACCGATCAACACACTCTGATTTGTTCGATGTATCAACGATTCCTTCACTGCTTTTGATATATCTCATTCATTTATGTGATGTAATCCTCTGTGCTGTTAGCTTTTGAGTTTGCAGGTTAACAGGTATCATTCCAAGCCTAATTTCAAATTAAGTTCGTAAGAGGAATGCGACAAATGGTCTTTCTGTTGGTTTCAGCGGCGCATGGTGCATTTCAGGCATCAACGGATACTGCTGTGATCTGGCTGCGATCTGCTTGACTCCTGGGGATTGGTTCGAGCTCAGAAGACGCCAGTGTTGACTGTGATATCATTGGTGTGAGTTCAGAGAATCAGAGAAGGAGGAAAAGGGATTGGCTGCAGCGCTGATTTGCGCAGTTTGGACCAGATCTGTGACAGCAGAGATCAGGTTTTGAGAAGCAGTAAAAACAGCGAGAGGGGAACAAGAACAGAACAAGAAAGCTTGAAAGAATAGTGTGTGTGCGGTTGTGCGAAGTTCTTGAGCTCTCGGGTGAATTGCGATCTCTGTTTTCTGCTACTGATCCTCGCGTGGTTGTAAGCATTTCTATTCTCCTTTTCCACCGAGTTTCTGTAAGTCTCGTGCTTTAACTTAGATATTTCTTGAGACTTTGTGGGAAGGTTACTCCACCTAGAAGGAGGATCTTTAGCCGGAATTCTTCCGGGGTGCAATCTACCGAAGATCAAGGAGTCGTCCACCTTACGGACACGCCGAGGAGTAGGAGCAAGTTATCCCCGAACCTCGTAAATCTGTGTATCAGTGTTTGTGTGTTGGTTTTCGTTTTGTTTTAGTTTGCTTATTCCGCTGCGCTAACTAGTTTCTGTGTAGAACTCTCTGCTTAAGTTTTTAAAGAGGCTATTCACCCCCCCCTCTAGCCATCTAAGATCCCAACAAGTGGTATCAGAGTCTGGTGCTCTTCATTTCGGCTTAACAACCCAAAGAGCTAAACAATGGCCATGAAGGAGGGATTCAGCACCAACCGTCCACCCTATTTCGAGGGAGCAGATTTCCAATACTGGAAAAGCCGCATGGAGTATTACCTCAAGACCGATATCTCCATGTGATTTTCCGTCAAGGAGGGTTTTACACCACCAAAAGATGAAGAAGGTAAGGAACTTGATTCGTCTAGGTGGTCTACCGAACAACTACGCAAAGCACAAGCCGATGCCAAGGCTATGGTCACCTTGCAATGTGGAATCGCCAAGGACCAACTCGTCAAGGTAGGTCCGTTCTCGAGTGCAAGAGACCTATGGAACAAACTCATCGAGCTCCAAGAGGGAACTCGAGATTCTCGGATTGCCAAGAGGGACCTATTCTTGAATCAACTCCAAAATCTAACTATGAAGGACAATGAAACGGTAAGTGAGCTTCATGGGAGATTCAAGGAGATCATCAACGGTCTACACTCTGTGGACGAACGAGTGGAGAATCGCGATCTCGTAAGGTATGCTCTAAAAGCTTTTCCTAGGAATGCCTTGTGGTCATCTATGGTAGATGCCTACAAGGTATCCAAGGATCTTTCCATTGTTAAATTAGATGAATTTTTCTGTGAGATGGAACTTCATGAGCTTGCTAACAAAGGTCAAAAAGAGAAGGGTATTGCTTTGTTTGCAGGACCAAAGAGCAAGGATGGAAGAAGGAAGAAGGAAAAGAAAAAAGAAAAGGAGATTTCCTCATCCACCTCTTCCTCAGAATCTGATGATGAAAGTGGATCATCATCAAGTGAGATGCCGAATTTCATAAGAAGAATCATGAGAAGGAGCAGGAGATACAAAGGAAAAGGTAAACCTAGTGAACAAAATATTGACAAAACTAATGTTACGTGTTATGAGTGCAGCAAAAAGGGACACTATCGAAGTGAGTGTCCAAAACTTAAGAAGAAGGAGGAACGAGCCAAAAAGAAGGAGGAAAGAGCCAAGAAGAAGAAGGCTCTCAAGGCCACTTGGGATGAGTCCTCATCAAGCTCATCGGAGGAAGAAGAGAAGATGGAAAAGAGCACACGACAATTAGCACTTATGGCAAGGGAAGTTTCGGACTCCGGAAGTGAGGGAGATTCGAGAGATGCTTCAACCGCAGCTTCATCATCGTCGGATGATGAAGAGGTAACCTCTTCTCATATAGAAAAGTGTTATAAGACTATCACTCACTTATCTACATTGCTTAAAAAGTCAAAAACAGAAAATAAATTGTTAAAAGAAGAAGTAAAAACCTTAAGGACCCTTAGGGAAGATGAGGTCGATGACCTACATCTAGAAGTCCTTGAGGATGAGAACAAGGCGTTAAAGGGTGAGGTTGAGAAACTCAAGAAAATGCTTGAGAAATTCTCAACTAGCTCTAAGACTCTAGACATGATTCTAAATGCCCAAAGGGCAGTCTACAACAAGGCCGGGCTAGGGTATCAACCCAAGGAGTCGAGTTTCATTTCTCTAATGTTTAGAACTTAACATAGTAGATTACATGTTTCTAGGGCTCATGGAACTAGGAAAGGTATGACCAAGGCATGGGTTCCTAGGTCTTTCGTTGTAGAAGCATTAGGTCCCAAGATTTGGGTACCTAAAACCTCTATCTTCCGTGTCTTGTAGGCATTGGTCGAGGGGGAGCATCTATCAACTTGGTTTGTTGATAGTGGATGCTCCAAGCACATGACCGGGGACAGATCACTGTTTTCTACCATTCAAAACAAAAATAGAGGTAATGTGTCATTTGGTAACAATGGTAGCCTTAAGGTTGTAGGAGTTGGAGACATTCATATATCCGAATGTCTCCATATCAAGAATGTCCTTCTAGTCAAGGGGATGACTTTTAATCTCCTAAGTGTCAGTCAATTGTGTGATACGGGTTACACAATTGAATTTCATTCAAGTCAATGTTTGGTTAAACACATTGACACATTTGACACTGGTACTAGTAGGCACAAGGGTTGATAATATTTATCAAGTATCGTTTAAAAGTGCTACTAATGCTTTGATTAAGTGTTTCATGTCGAAAGAAGAAGAGTCTTGGCTATGGCATAGAAGGTTGGCACATGTAAACATGAAGAACATCCGGAAGTTGGCCAACCAAGGATTAGTGCGAGACTTACCCAGCATCAAGTACCACAAGACCAAACTATGTGATGCATGTCAAAAGGGTAAGCAAACAAAAGGTGTTCATAAAGGTAAAAGCACTGTAAGTACATCTACTGCTTTAGATTTATTGCACATGGACCTATTTGATTGCAGTAGTGTAATATCATTGAATGGAAGTAGATATTGCTTGGTAATCGTTGATGATTTTACTAGATACACATGGACTTTCTTTTTGAAACATAAGGACCAAACTATAGATATTTTTATTTCCTTTTGTAGAAGAACTGAAAATGAAAAATCTACAACAATTAAAACCATTAGAAGTGATCATGGTGGGGAATTTCAAAATCATAGGTTTCTAGAGTTTTGTCAAGAAAAGGGATATAGGCATGAGTTCTCTACTCCAAGGACCCTACAGCAAAATGGGGTTGTGGAGAGAAAGAGCCGAGTCCTACAAGAGGCTGCACGAAGCATGCTCAATGAGTACTCACTACCGAGCTACTTATGGGCTGAAGCTGTGAATACAGCTTGCTATGTGCAAAATCGAGTTTTAATACATAGGTTTTTAGGAAAGACTCCCCATGAACTTTGGTTTGGGAAACCGCCTACAATTAAACATCTTAGGGTGTTTGGTTGTAAGGTGTTTATCTTGAACACCAAGGATCATCTTGGGAAGTTCACGGCTAAGGCTGATCAAGGGATACTGGTCGGGTACTCTCTTACCAGGAAAGCCTATCGAGTCTACAACAATAGGACTAAATTGATTGAAGAGTCCTCTGATGTAGCTTTTGAAGAAATCCCTAACTTAAATGATCAACCAAGGGATATAGGAGAAATTCAATTTGAACTTAGAAATCTAAGTTTGAATGATCAAAATGAAGAACGAGTCGAAGTTGACTCTGATGTTGATGAGCAAAGGCAACAAAGAACTCAATCTGATCCTTTGCATATTGAGTCCTTGCCTGTGCCGAGTGAGACCACTCATGAGGCACCGCCAACACCAAGGCAGTCTAGGTTAGCCACTAGTCATCCCCAAGATCAAATTGTGGGAGACATCCAACAAGGGGTTAGGACTAGGTCATTCTTTAGAAATGAATCTAATGAAGTCGCATTGATTTCAGAGATTGAACCAAAAATAGTTGATGAGGCATTGCACGATCCTGATTGGATCTTAGCTATGCAAGATGAGTTAGGTCAATTTGAAAGGAGCCAAGTGTGGGACTTAGTTCCTAGACCTAAGAAGACCACCATTATTGGAACTAAATGGGTCTTCAAAAATAAGTTAAATCAAAAGGGAGAAGTTGTAAGAAACAAGGCAAGACTTGTAGCCAAGGGCTATAGTCAAGTCGAAGGTCTCGATTATGATGAGACTTATGCTCCCGTGGCCCGATTAGAGTCCATTCGTTTGATGCTAGCTTTTGCTGCACATAGAGGTTTCAAGCTCTATCAAATGAACGTTAAATCGGCTTTCTTAAACGATCTCATCAAAGAAGAGGTCTATGTTGAGCAACCACCAGGGTTTGTGAGTACCGAAGCTCCGAACCACGTATACAAGCTCAAGAAAGCTCTTTATGGGCTTAAACAAGCACCTCGAGCTTGGTACGAAAGGCTGTCAACCTATTTACTAGAGAAGGGTTTTGTAAGAAGCCAAATAGACCCAACACTATTTCTACGAAGAGATGGTGAAAACATTTTTGTAGCCCAAGTATATGTCGATGACATAATTTGTGGCTCAAATAACAAGGGCTATTTGAATGAATTCATTTCTCACATGGAAAGTGAGTTTGAGATGAGTCTAGTAGGAGAGTTGACATTTTTCCTCGGACTTGAAATCAAACAAACTCGAGATGGAATTTATGTCCATCAGACAAAATACACTCAAGAGATGCTTAGAAAATTCAATATGAGTGACTCTAAGGAAGTGTCCACTCCAATGGCGACAAACACTCGCCTTGACAATGATGAGAGTGGAAAACCAATTGATCTAACGCAATATAGAAGCATGATTGGTAGTCTTCTATATCTCACAGCTAGTCGACCGGACATACTCTTTGCTGTAGGCATGTGCGCTAGGTATCAAGTCTGTGCCAAGGAATCTCACTTAATTGCAGTTAAGAGAATTCTAAGATATCTCAAAGGCACAATGAGAGTAGGACTGTGGTACCCTCGTACGGAGTCCTTTGATTTGATAGGCTATACCGATTCCGATTATGCTGGATGCAAATTGGATCGGAAAAGTACTAGTGGGGGCTGCCAATTTTTAGGTTCATCTCTAGTTAGTTGGTCGAGTCGGAAGCAACATTGTGTTGCTCTCTCCACGACCGAGGCCGAATATATTGCCATGGGAGAGAGTGTATCACAGTTGTTGTGGATGATACACACCCTAGAGGATTATGGACTTTATTATAAGGGTGTACAAGTGCTATGTGACAACATTAGCACGATCAACCTAACTAAAAATCCAGTCCATCATTCGAGGACCAAACACATTGAAGTGCGTCATCACTTCATAAGAGATCACGTAGCTAGGGGAGACATTGCACTCACATTTGTTGAGTCAAAGTCAAATATAGCTGATATTTTCACCAAACCCCTTCCGGAGAATGAATTTAGTCATTTAAGGAGGGAGTTGGGAATGTGTTTGGCTCCTTAGGTCCTTAGGACTTCATCATGATCAATAAGGACTATTAAAATGACAAGAGTAATTGGGACAATAATTTGGGCAACTTGGGAATATCTCACACAAACTATAAGGTTTAACAAAATATTTTTGTTTGCTAGAAATGGGGTGAGATGCTAGGATCAATCAAATTATTCAAAATGTATCATGCATCCCTTGAATAATTAGGTTGAAGAGACATAAATTGAGTATGGGGAAGGCCATTACATAATTCATGTGTATTTGGCTCCTAGATCTTACTCATATATTCCAATCAAGGAATCTTGGTTGGACTTTTGCCTAGAAATTATCTATTTATGGTTGTTGGTTGATGTGTTGATTGATATGGTTGTATGATTCATTTCATGACTTTGATTGTCAATACGATAGGTTGTTAAAGGAAATAATATTAACTTGGATATATTTTGACAAACTTGAAACTGATCATAGCAATTCTAAGTCTTAATTAATACCTTGGCTCACTATATAGTTTTATAAGGGTTTCTGAGATTGGAATTCTAAGATTCCAAATGTCTGAGTTTTTTTTTGAATTTAAAGTTTGAAACTTTCGGGCTCTAAACAAGCTCAGACCATAAGAGCTCAATTTTTTTTAAAAATATATTTGTGGGTGTTGATTCGTAGATTCTAGGTTATGAATTTGGGAGATTCTGAATTCTTGAGTTCTGAACTTTTCAGAATTCTCGATAGATAACGGCTCATAATTTGACCTCTGAAATTATATCAGACACTGATCGGTCCAGGGACCGATCAGGATGATGCCTGATCGGTCTCCACGACCGATCAGGAGATTATACGATACCTGATCGGTCTTCGCGACCGATCAGGACATTCCTAACTACAGAAGGTTTACTGGATCGATCCAGGGATCGATCAGGAGACACCGACACGCATCGACCCTTCTGATCCACATCTGATCGGTCCAGGGACCGATCAGGAAGCTCCCTGATCGGTCCCCACGACCGATCAGGACAATCCCTGACCGATCAGGAAGTTCCCTGATCGGTCAGGATTTCACTGATCGGACAGCCGTCCGATCATTTCATCAACTGTATACCCATCAGTAACCATTAAAACCTCCTGATTTCTTCTTTTCCTCTTTCACGCGGAACCCTAGCCGACTCCTTCCCTAACTTCACTCTCTTCTCGTTGCACGCCGAACCCTAGACGAAGCTCTAGCCCTCGGAAGCCCTAGCCTAAAGTTAAATGGCACCAAGGTAACTCTCTATCTCTCTAGACCTTTGGCGTTTCGGTTTCATTTCTCACCATATATGTTTTTTTTGTGCTGGTGGCTCCGGTGCTCACTCATTGCCCCATTTTACCACATTGTTGACCCTTAGAAAGAAAGTAGTGGGTGAAGGGAGCTCTAAATCTAAGTCACCTGAGAAATCCAAGTCCCAGGCACCCACCCGACCTCAACCTTCCTCCTCTTCAAGGTTCCCGAACCGCCATTTTGAGCAAGCATTTCAACAGAGGACATTCAAGCTGCTTCCATGTCGATCTGTGGATCGAAAGTATATGGATGAATTTTGTCCTTCTGTGTCCGAAACCCTAGCCTTTTTTAAACTTGACTCGGTAGTCTACTTAGAAAGGGACATCAACCTTGACCTAGTTTCTGAGTTCTATAACAATCTTCATCAGAACAGTGATGGTGTTTATAAAACCCGAGTCGCTAAAAGACCTATCGATTTCTCCATCAGAGAATTTTTTGGGTATCTAGGCTGCCGAATGTGTTCGGGGGATCTTTTTTCCATTTATCCTGATTTACCATAATCATTACGTCCTCCACTTGATGTCTCACCTGACTCCATCTATGAGTACTTCTTCGGTCATCCTAGACCAGATGACCTGGATGAGTTGGATGTTGACTTTCCCACCTTTGCTGCCCTATGACTATCTGCCCCTGACTATATTCTTTTTAAGATAGTCACAAACTGTATTCTTCCAATCACATCCAAACCTCTTGCTGAGATCCGACCCTATCATTGTTTGATGCTTTATGGGTTACGTCGGCGTTTCGACTTTGACATTATGTCCAGCATCTACTCTTCGATCATCTCATATTCTCGGCCCAGCGGCTCCACTATTTATATGCCTTATGGACATATAATTACAGATTGGCTCGAGACCCTTCAGATAGATGTGTCTAAGGGTAGGGTAGTCAAAATGGTCAGGCGGGATTGCCGACTTGGGAAACGGGCATTTTCCAAGTCTGGCATCATTGGACAAAATGGGGGTGTTCAGTGGAAGGATGGGAGAGCTTTGGGTGAGTTACCACGGGGACCTCCATGACAGGTTGCTCCTGTTGCTGCTCCTCCTGCTGCTGACGATGGAGAGGCCGATCCTGATCTGCGCTGGCAGATCGCCGAGCTGGAGAGCCGCTTTGATCAGCATGATGAGATGATATCTGCTGAGCTGGATGGCCTGCGTATTCGGATAGACCAGCGCTATGATGACCTGCGCGGGCATATTGACCAGCGTTTCGATGATATGCGCAGTCATCAGGTGGTGACACAGCAGTTGCTACTCGGATGGATGGCACGCTACCCGCCTCCGCAGTCTTACCCAGGCTATCCATCCTCCAGCGTGCCGCCTCAGGATTTCACCCCTCCTGCCGATGATGGTGATGTTCCTCAGTGTGAGGATGTTGATTGATACAGTTTGTTTGTTGACTGCCTGTATTTTGGATGTTATTTGTTAGTCTTTATGACTGACCTGGATGTTTGCACTTCTGATGTTACTCCTGTATTTATGCTACTCAGTTTTATATTTACTTGCTCGTTATTATGCTTCATTTTCTATCGGTCATTAATATGTTGTTCACTTGCATGTCTTGTTTTGTCTTTTATTTCCTTATTACTGTCTTAGAATACACTTAGAGGGAATTCTAAGCGCTTTAAGAACCAGACGGTAAGGGTTAAGGGGGAGTTCTTTAAGTTATCTTACCTTATTCGTACTTTTTCGGTGTTTGACAAAGGGGGAGAAGATAACTAAGTTTAGATGAATGCAAATGTGAAGACCCTCACATAGTGTTGTATCCGTTTTAGGGGGAGGATCTTGATTCCCCTAAAATTATGAAAATTTGAACAATTCTGATCTAAACTTAAATCGTGTTGTCAAACAACAAAAAGGGGGAGATTGTTGATACAGTCTGACCTGGCTGTTGTTTTGATGTTGACACTGATTTAAGTTTGTATCAGATAGTGTTTAAACTCAGAATGACTACTGATCGAAGTTGATCAGTTGGGAGGGAAAGTCCTGGTAAGTGAAGCCAGGCAAGGGAAATCCAGATGGGTCAAGACATCTGGTGAAAAGTCCAAGCAGGGAGCTTGGCACGGGAAAAGTCCAAGTATGGCGACTTGGCATGGAATGGTCAGAGAGGGCTCGGTAGCTCGTTCTCTGGACCGGACGAAGTCGGAGAGGGCTCGGTAGCTCGTTCTCTGGACCGGACGAAGTCGGAGAGGGCTCGGTAGCTCGTTCTCCGGACTAGGTCAGAGAGGGCTCGGTAGCTCGTTCTCCGGATTAGGTCAGAGAGGGACCTAAGTGGACATTACATGTCACATTGGATCGGTCGGTAGACCGATCCAGTGACACAAGAATCAGTGGATCGGTCGGCAGACCTATCCAATGAAACTAAGTTCCACGGATCGGTCTGATGACCGATCAGATGACACTCAGTAGCACACTGAGTGAAATCTGATCGGTCTGCAGACCGATCAGAAAACACTCAGTAGCACACTGAGTGCAATCTGATCGGTCAGGGAGACCGATCAGGAGAAAAGCCCGCAGAAGAGAGAAAGAGGTGGATCGGTCTGTGGACCGATCCACACTCAATCTGATCGGTCACTACGACCGATCAGAATGGCCTCAGACCGATCAGGCAACAGCCTGATCGGTCCAAGGCACTGTGATCGGTCTGGTGACCGATCAACACACTCTGATTTGTTCGCTGTATCAACGATTCCTTCACTGCTTTTGATATATTTCATTCATTTATGTGATGTAATCCTCTGTGCTGTTAGCTTTTGAGTTTGCAGGTTAACAGGTATCATTCCAAGCCTAATTTCAAATTAAGTTCGTAAGAGGAATGCGACAAATGGTCTTTCTATTGGTTTCAGCGGCGCATGGTGCATTTCAGGCATCAACGGATACTGCTGTGATTTGGCTGCGATCTGCTTGACTCCTGGGGATTGGTTCGAGCTCAGAAGACGCCAGTGTTGACTGTGATTTCATTGGTGTGAGTTCAGAGAATTAGAGAAGGAGGAAAAGGGATTGGCTGCAGCGCTGATTTGCGCAGTTTGGACCAGATCTGTGACAGCAGAGATCAGGTTTTGAGAAGCAGTAAAAACAGCGAGAGGGGAACAAGAACAGAACAAGAAAGGTTGAAAGAATAGTGTGTGTGCGGTTGTGCGAAGTTCTTGAGCTCTCGGGTGAACTGCGATCTCTGTTTTCTGCTACTGATCCTCGCGTGGTTGTAAGCATTTCTATTCTCCTTTGCCACCGAGTTTCTGTAAGTCTCGTGCTTTAACTTAGATATTTCTTGAGACTTTGTGGGAAGGTTACTCCACCTAGAAGGAGGATCTTTAGCCGGAATTCTTCCGGGGTGCGATCTACCGAAGATCAAGGAGTCGTCCACCTTACGGACATGCCGAGGAGTGGGGGCAAGTTATCCCCGAACCTCGTAAATCTGTGTATCAGTGTTTGTGTGTTGGTTTTCGTTTTGTTTTAGTTTGCTTATTCCGCTGCGCTAACTAGTTTCTGTGTAGAACTCTCTGCTTAAGTTTTTAAAGAGGCTATTCACCCCCCCTCTAGCCATCTAAGATCCCAACAGAAAGAACAGTCTTGAATTTGTCAATTTTGTTCTTAGAAATGATTTCATAAGCCTAGCTCGAAGAGGATAAGGTTTGAAATTCATGTTGACTAGTTAGCATTTTAGTTATTTTCTCCTTGAAATAAAAACTTATTTTGATGTTATTGTATCATTGGAAATCATATAAATGAATTGATGTTACTCATCTTTATTGCTGCTGAGGAATTTATTTACTTTCCATGTACTCTTAGTGATAAAAGTGAATTTATTATTTGCAAACTAAAAGTGAATTTATTTACTTTCCATATACTCTAAGTGATAAACAGTTATGTCATTTGGGTCGACTACTAATGAATTGAATTTGAAAGATTAAAATTGTTGTTTATGTAGTTAGATTAAAATTTTTGGTTTGGATTATATTAAGTCCCAGGAATGATAGATCTATCACTATATGATGTGGTTGAGATAATTGATGAATGTTTCTCTTTTTAAGCATTCCAATTAGTCATCTTGTTACCTAGTGCTCTTACTGCTTTTTTCAACTATGATTTTTGGTCTTGGTTTACTAATATATTATTTATGTGTTTTTACAGTTTACAAATCTCAAGTACTCCAGAGTTGAAATTGATGAAGTGCGGTTCAAGTGGGCTGAATGCATGCTAGATTACATTTGAGTAGGAAAGATATTTGATTTTTGAAAATTTTGGATGATGCATGCATTTGCATGGAATGTAAATTGCAGATACTACCTTGATGTGTACAATATCTATTACCTTTTGATATTGTAAAAAGAATATTTGTGTATTTTATGGATACTGTTGTAAGAAGAATATTTATGTAATTTGTGAATATTTAAGTATTTTATGGATACTGTTGGAAGAAGAATATGTCTAATTTGTGAATATTTGTGTATTTTATGGATACTGTTGTAAGAATAATATTGGTGTATTTTATCGATTTTTCACTGTTTCAAAAATTGAATTTGTGCCGTTAAACAATATTGATATTACATCGGTTTTCCACCGCTGCAAAACCAATGTTATTAACTATTTTTACATCGGTCGTATACCGCTGCCAAAACTGGTGTTATTAACATATAATATTACATCGATTTTACACCGTTGATGAAACGGTGTCGTTAAGTGATACTACACCGGTTAATAACCGATTCGAACACCGGTGTCGATAAGTGATACTACACCGATTTTAACCCGATGTCTAAAATGGCAGACTTTTTACATCGCCTTCATAGACATCGGTCGAAAATGTAATAGACACCGGTGAAAAACCGATGTCTATAAGGGTTTTTGTTGTAGTGAATTATCACCTCATCATATTTTATCTCTATCTTCTTATCACCAACTCTCATTCTTATCAAGAAATATCACATCATCATATTCTATCTCTATCTTATAAACTCTCATCAATAATTATCAGCTCATCATACACTACAACAAAAATGTTAAAAGACAACACCCCTACGACAACGGTTTTAAGAGAAAGTGTTGCGTATTTGCTCAAAGACAACGGTTTTTGTCAAAACCGTTGTCTTTGAACTCCCCATTAAATATAAAAGACAAAAGTTTTGTGAAAACTGTTGTCATTGAGCGACTTCTTTTTAAAATGGCAACACTCTTTACAATGGTTTTATAAATCGTTGCCTTTATCCGCGTTTTTAGGGGTTACAACAACAGTTTTGATAAAACCGTTGTTTGACTTTGGTCTTTTTTCCCCTCGCGCGCAGTTTTTGCTTTCCCTCTCTCTGAATATCTATTCGGCACCGTGTCTTCCCCTTCGCGTTCAACCCTAGCCAATTTTGTTTCCCTCTCCTCATACAATCTCTTCACACCGTCCTGTCGACCGACCGTCCGCCTCTGCTGGATCTTCCTCCACGACGATGTCCTCTTTTTTTTCCCCATTCTGCTTTTTTGTTAGACTTGACTTGTTTCTGTTGTCTTTGAACTTCTGTTCCTAAATTTTTTCTGATCCAACTAAGAGGCTTGAAGAATTTGAGCGCTAGCAAAAGATCTCCACTACAAGGGATGAGTGGAAATCTTGACCCGCTTGATGGCGTTAATCCAGCAGTCATTGAGAGCTTTCCTAGCCACCACATCCACAGCATGTCGGTCGGCCACCAGGTTCATCCCGGTGTGTCGTTTACGTCCCATGTCGATGGAGGTCACGCAGTAGGAGGCACTAGAGCTGATTGCCGCCGCAGATGCGCAGGCATTACAGCAGCACAAGGAGGCGGACTGCAGCAACGACATCCAAGGGATAGAGGAGGAAGGCGTAGGAGCAGTGGAAAATGGGGAGATGGAGGCAAATGGACTGTCTGGTCCAAGTCATCTGGGTGATACTCAGCCTCTAGTAACAGTACAGCCAGGTGGGAATCAGCTTACCCTCTCGTTCCAGGGTGAAGTGTATGTTTTCGATTCTATTTCTCCCGAAAAGGTTGGTTTTGTCACCGTCTAGTATTCGGTTAACTCACTGCAGTCCTAAACTTTGAATCTTACTGGTTTTTTCTTCTTTTTTCTGATATTTTAGGTTCAAGTCGTGCTATTGTTACTAGGAGGTCGTGAGATGCAGGCCAGATCAAATCCTTTTCCATCATCTTCTATCCCAACTAAGGTTTGCTTAAACATTACCATATGCCAATTTGCTTTCATACATTAATGAGTTCAGTGGATTGTGATATGTGTCAGCGTGGAGATATGCCTCATAGAATTGCATCCTTAATGAGGTTCCGAGAAAAGCGAAAAGAGCATAACTTTGAGAAGAAGATACGTTACATTGTTCGCAAGGAAGTAGCGTCAAGGTAAGATGGGTGCATCATCTAAAATCATTCCTATAGTGAATGCTTTGTATACACTATTATTTCAATATTAATTTTGGCATGCTTGCAGTTACCTGGTTATTTCAAAAAGATTAGGAAGGGAACACAGATAAAAATACCTAATTACATTCCTATTTATGATTTTATTATCCATTTCTACAAGATGCAAAGGCTGATATAGCGCTTTGATTTGGGTATGGAGATCAGTTAATCAGATTTGTTCTAATAAGTGTTTCTTTTTTTGGTATTTTAGGTTACTGGAGAAAAAAGTGGAGAATTTACTGCTCGCCTTCTGGAATTCATCATGTCTGCAGTGTCAAAGTTAATAAGCTAATAGTCACTCTTGATTTATAGTTTGGGGGACGATAAGAAATGAGACTTTGCTGTGTAATCTACTACTTTTGCTATAGCATAATTCGGAGTTCTTGTAATCACGTGATTAGACAAACGTAAGTGATGATATAACTTTACTCCAAATGGATAGGATTCCTGAGTTCAAGATGCTATCCACTCAAAGTTCTTCTCTTCATAAGGTTTCAAGCGTGCACGCAAGTAGCTCAAGGAATGAACAATGTGCGGATGTTGTTTGGGGATCTCAAAATGCTGATGCACTTGTTCTAAAGGAATCTGAAATACAGGGCGCATTGGTTGATCAAAATGAATCAACCATTGAGGTTGATAGCTTCAGGAGTGTTGACTCCTTTGAAGGAGGAAGTTCTTTAAATGGAGCAAGTCATCCCCTAGAGCCAATGGATACTGATCTGGTGAAATTAGTCTATGTGGCAATTGACCAAGAGAAATCTGATGCAGGATGTTTAATGAAAGGAATCTCTACAAAAGGTCCATTTATAATAGCCATTTTCGATTATATTTTTGTTTATGATTTTTCTTCTTGTCTCTTCATGAAGGTCCGAAGTTCTCACTGTGCTTATACTACTACTATTGCACTGAAAGTGATACATGGTATAGAAAGATGGTAAGTGCTAATTTGCTAGTTGTCATCAATTTGCTCAAGACATAGCAATGCAGGAATGACTGCTTCCCCACTCACTACAGAAGTAAGTTGTAAGGCATTTTATTAGTGCTGGGAGTGGGAGGTGAGCCAACATGAGTTTTATTAGTCAATATGCAACAAGATAGAAGGACTTATCAACTTCCTAATCATGGAAGCTATTTGGTATACTTAAACTTAGAGCTAGTCTGGTGTTCAGTTTGGTTAACCTTTGGCTAGGAGTTGGAATATTCTAGAGTTAACAAAAAGTGTACAAGCCAATTTCCAGTATTTGTTGGCAAAAGTTTCTAGGAATTGATATGTTCCATTCCTTTAGTTGTATCACCTAGAAGAATCATCAAGGCAGGAGTAGGTAGAAAGTTAATTTAGATACTAACCTCACTATACAAGTTATCGGGACTGCAACAAATGGTGAATGCCTCTTCTTACTATACACAATGCATTAGTAGCTAATTTTGTTTACATGCTTTGTAGTACCATTCGTGCTCTATTCAGCATGAAGATCTACGCATTCTGTTGCTTGAAATAGTGGGTGAACATCGATAACTCAGATTGCATATTCGATAATTTAGTGATACTGATCTGATCAAACTGTCTTTTGGTTAAGACCTTCATAAAGATGCATAGAAACTATTCTCATAGAATATTTTAAGGGTTTTTTTCGATATATTGTTCTCGATGATGCTTTTTTTTCTTTCTTTGTAGGTTGTTGTATCGACATCCAGAGCATAAGAAATCAATACTTCCATTTGCTTCCATTTGCTCAGTTAGTTGTCTCTCTTCCATTTGCTTTGTTTCTTAATTGAAGAGATAATTGTTATAACAATACTTCTAACAGATAACATTACTTGCTTCCTTGTATAATTCTAATAGTCGGGTTCTCTAATTGTTTGTTTCCTTGAACCTTCCATAGATTGCTATTTTTTCTCTACAACACAGAGAATTTGTATTAAAGTTCGCATATATATATTTTGAATGTTGATAGTGAACTTAATTGATTTTAATTTTTAACTAGAGAGTAAGTGATGAACAAAAGAATAGAAGAAGGCAGAACATATACCCTCATCGGCTGTTCCATAAAGGATATCCATTGGTATATATGTATTTAGTTGTTGATACTTAATATTATTGCCTCTCTTTGTTATCATCTTTTGTTTTGATATATCAATACCTAATATACATCCATGTGTTATCTTGCTGATTGAACATTTTGTGAATTTAGTTATAGGTATTGTCATGGTGTCCTTATAATTTTGTTTTTGTTTTGTCTATTAAACTTTACCTCCGGGAAATAAGCTCGTTGTTTAGTGATTAAATTCGGCTGAGTTAGTAGATGAGTTTATAGCATGTTGACTGGAATTATGAGCATGTTTTATATATAAAGGCATTTTTCCAGGAACAAAGCATATATCAAATTCCTTGTCTGTTTTCAACATTTGCCTAGACAAGTTCTTGTCATTTTGTCAATCCTGCCTATAACTCAACAAGTCTGCATCCTAAATCAATGTTTAGATGCATTTTCCGTCGGTTTAGTTAATTTCTTATTGCCAAGAGTATCTTTTAAGAATATTTTTGACTGATTATTTAGAAACTCAATGGCAAGGTCAATGACATTCATTGATTTAATAGACAGGCACAGGCAGAGTAAACTTATTCTGCGAATTTAAATCTATGTGCATAAGTTTTCCAATAGAAGTTACCAAGACAACTCTAAGTTGGTTAAATTGCTTGTATTGTATTAGTTTGTATTGCATAAGTTACATTCTGAGACTATAAGTTGGTTGCATTGCTTGTACTTTATCTAGATTTATATGAATAAATCTAATTCTGGAATTCTGGAAATGAATGTTGTCCCAGAATTGCTTTATATTAGACCTATGCGAAATCATGGAATTGCTTGTATTACATAAGTTTGTATTTCATAAGTTAAATTCTGAGACTATAAGTTGGTTATATTGCTTGTATTTTATGTAGATTTATATGAATAAATCTAAATCAGAATTCTGGAATTGACCGTTGTCATTGAATTGCTTTATATTAGAGCTATGTGAAATCCTGGAATTGCTTGCATAAGTTTATATTGCATAAGTTAAATTCTGAGACTATAAGTTGGTTATATTGCTTGTATTTTATGTAGATTTATATGAATAAATCTAAATCAGAATTCTGAAATTCTGGTATTGCCCGTTGTCATGGAATTGTTTTATATTAGAGCTATGCGAAATCCTGGAATTGCTTGTATTGCATAAGTTTGAATTGCATAAGTTTTATTTCTTAGACCATAAGTTGGTTATATTGCTTGTTTTTTATGTAGATTTATATGAATAAATCTAAATATGGAATTGATAAGTTTTGTTTAATTTTTTTGTTGCAGGTACGTAACTCAGTCAATTCGTGTAGCTTGAGACTTTTGATGCAAGGAGTGAGTTTTGTTAGGTTGTAAATTGCCTTGCTAATGTGTAAAAGTCATATGGAGAACAGTACTGGAAAACATGTGATTTATGCATGGTTTGATACTACTAATCTTGTATATGTGTGGCTACAAGATGAATTATATATGGATGTTTATTTTGGATTTAATGTAGTAAATATTTAGTTTTGTATTGGTAATTTGCTTATATAAAAATAAGATTGGTTGTTTGGTATTAATGAACATTAAAGACAACAGTTAAAAATATTGTAAAAACTATGTAAATCACAACGGATTTTTTTTGTAAAAAGTGATAAAAGACAACGATTTTATCCGTTGTAAAATATATTAAAATTATATACCACAATAGTTTATAACGGTTGTAAAAAAAGCAAAACGAGTAAATATTATCTACCACAACGGTTTATTTCTGTTGTTGAAATTATCTACCACAACGGTTTTAAAACGTTGTCGTATCCTTCGTAAACAAATTTTGAACATATAAACAACAACGGATAAAAACCGTTGTCAAATGTCTACAAAGACAACGGATTCAAAATCGTTGTCGTAGGACAATACATTCTACAACGCCCTCAGTTACAACGATTTTTTGACCCTACGACAACGGATAATATCCATTGTCGTTTGCAGTTTTTATTGTAGTGATATTTTATCTCTATCCACAATTAAATTTAATTTCCAACATAGTGGACACACCTAGCAAGCTAGACATACAGGGAGAAACATAGAGTGTTAATGCACTCATACTAATCATTAATTAACGTAGTTGCCTTGCTTAATTCATTGGCGACGGTAGGCGTTGACAGAATGTCTTGCAGCAGGAGGCGGCGGCTGGCAATTGAAGCTGATGATAATGAAGAGGAAGCGATGGTAGAGACGGCAAGTGCATGCTAGTGTTTGTGAATACTACTCCATGGACAGTACTATTGTTGTTAATGCTACACTTGGTATAGTTTCCTGGGCACACAGCACGCTGCAATATAATGTTATCCGACGGCACCATGGCCATCAGGGAATTACTCCTTAGGGTTGCAGTGTTGCGGTGATTGTGTTGGCCTTCATAAGTGGTGATCACAGTGGCTGGGTCTTGGTGAGATCTCTCCACCCTCTTCTTTACATTGCATGTCTCAGATGTGCACCGGTAGTAGCTTCTGCAGTTAACAATATTATTTCAGGAAATTAAAATTAAAATAGTTCTCATAATATGAATTAATTCTGAATCATCAGAACACATGCATATATATTTCTGTACTATTTGAGTAGCTCGATTACCTCGGATAAGTGCTGTTCTTGACTGCCTTCTGCCCATACTTCGTCCACCGGTAGCCATCTTCAAGGTGGTCAACCTCACTCTTGGTAATGAAGGCAAACCTAGCTTCTCTTTGCCTCTTCTTTCCTGTATTCTTAATTATTAGCTGCTCGTCCCTGCACAAACATATATTATATATATAGAGGGTTAATTTATGGTGAGATTTTAAATATCTAGCAAGTACAAGTACTGTTAAATGTTTAATTTGTGACGACTTGGTATGTATGTAACTAATTGATCTTATAATTTGTAATGGCAGAAAATAAGGAGAGAAAGATTAGAAGTTTTGTACAATAGTAGCTAGCTACGCAAGAAGATTGACCTCCATGCTCAAGAACAAATTAAAAGGGAAAAGAGAAAGAAAACAACTAAAGTAAAACAAACAGAAGAAAACTAAAACCTACACTTTCCTCAAGTTATAACTTCCTTTTGTATGTTTCTCCTCATTATCATTCTCCACTGCGTCATGCTTCAGCAACCTTTCCTTCTTGCAGTGCGGTAGGGAGTCCTCCTTGCCGCCAATCTTTGTCGGCGTCATCGAGAAGTTGGAAGTTGCAGGAGTTGTCGTCACGCCATGATAACCGCCCACCAGCAAGTAGTCCATCATCAACGTCGATTCATCCATGAATTCAGTACTCATGAAGGCTTGTCGCCGACCCTCCGTGTGAGGCGTGATGACCGACGATAGATCGTCCGGGAATGGTAAGTCATAGTCGTTAATGAGCTCTTCGTTGATCTTTCCTGACATGAGAGGGGGAGAGATCGAGCTGAGAATTAGTTGATAAGGATGGAGGTGAATAAGAAGTAAGGGATGAGCAAAAATTAAAGAGGAATAATGCGGTTTTAGTCTTCCATTTTTTTAATTGATTTTTGGTATAAGCCTTTGGCTCAGTTAATTCTATCATATAAAAATTTTCCACGAATCACCTATCCCGATAAATCGAAAAAGTACCGTTACTCACTGAAGAAAAAATCCGAAGGCTTATTCATGACACTACGCTCCCGGCAGGCTTTCTTCTTTCTTGTTTGGTGCATAATTCATTTATCATGAATTGAATTAATTTTACTGACTGGAGATGTGAAACGGGAAAATATTTTGACGACAGGAAATAGACGCTGGAGCCGAGTCAGCAATCACAAAGGCCACCGGCTACGGACGCCGGCCATTGGCACGTGGAGGGACCGAACCCGTGATCTGATGCTGACGCCATTGTTCCCTCCCGCCTAATCTTCCGGCTTGGACGGTTGTGAACGGCCGCTTTCGGCCGTAAGATACGATCGGGCGATTCTAAAAACCAGAACTTCATGTTACCCATAACAAATCAGCTATTTTATTCGTTCATAATGGGGACCCTCTTGGACATCTTGGACGCGATACGTGAACTACTAGCAGGTACAAAATTACGAGAATGAGGCCCAGCGGCAAGGAACGCTATCCAGTTGAGATTTCAATCCGAATGGTGATGTCATGCCACCCGATCCTTATCTAAGATGCTTTCCTTCATGAAGGACGATCCTTCTAATGGATTTCGTTTGCGAAGTTACCGGTAAACTTCGTCGGAGATCAATATTTCAACGCATGATGGACAAATTTACTTAAATTTCATGCCGACCAAATTAGGAGCCGAGATCAAAACTTTGACTCAAGGATTCTAGTTTTGATAGATAACAAAATCCGTTAGATTTTATTCCACTTGTTTTTTAAGCTAGATTTAATACCATATTTCAACACTATGTCAAAAATAAAAATTTTTATATATCTTTCCACTATAAAAATAATCTCTCAACAATCTTGTCAATCTCACATTTTTTTCATTATATATTTCTTATCTCTCTTTCATATTTTATCTTATATATAATTAAATTTTTATAGAATTTAAATCCAAAAATTGATAACACTCTAAATAACATTAATAATTAAAAAAATACATAAATATTACCATATATCAAATAAAAATATAACATTATCATAATTAATAATTTTTTTTTTACTGATTACAATCATAGCGTGCCAAGATATATTCAACCAAGTTATCTCGAAGTTGATGATGCAATTGATTATCATGTAGCTCGTAATTTCTCCGGAAATATTCTTGAAATTCTTGGGTAGAGCCTTGAAATATTCGTGACGGAGGATCTTCTTCATTATCAGACCAATTAACTACTACATCTCCCTCATTCTTAATAATCATGATATGCAAAATAATGCATGTATACATATTATCCTTCAAATTATCCTTGACCAAAATTGTACTGGACCTCTTATCATTGTCCATCGAAATTGGAGTACTCCAAATGCCCGCTTGACATCTTTTCTCACGGTCTCTTGTCGTTCCTTAAATAATTTTCTCTTGGGATCCTATGGGCGCAGAAAGCTCTTGATAAAAGTAGCTCATTCCGGATATATCCCATCGATCAGATAGTATCCTTTTGTACCTTGTATGTTGTTAACCGTAAAATTAACCTTGGGTGCATTTCCTTGCAAGACATTGTTGAATAAGGTGATTCGTTAAGCACGTTGATATCATTACGTAACCCTGCAATCCCAAAAAAGGCATGTCATATCCATAAGTTTGTAGATGCGACTACTTCAAGCACAATTGTTGGAACGTCATGATCTCCCCGAGTAAACTGGCCTTTCCAAGTGACGGGGCAATTTTTCCATTGCCAATGCATACAATCAAGACTACCCAACATACTAGGGAAGTCGTGTCTCTGCTCATGCATTTCAAGCAAGTGTTAGATATTAGCAACATTAGGTCTTCTCAAATATTGAGCCCCGAACACTTCAATTACACATCGACAGAAATTGAATAAGCATTGGATGACGGTTGTTTCAATAATTTGTAGGTACTCATTATAATGATCAACAGGGACTTCATATGCCAATTGAAGGATAACCGTTGTATATTTCTGAAGTGGCGACAAACCTTTTTTTTCCAATTGTATCGACCTTCCATTGAAAATATTTTGAATGATTTTTCAAGGCATCGACTATATGAAGGAATAACCCTCTTTGCATTCGGAATCGACGTCGAAATATATCATCAGGATATATTGGCTCATCAGAGAAATAATCGTTAAAAAGACGAGCATATCTGACTTCATGATCCTGATTTAAATACTTTTTCCTCTATGTTCTGCCGGAAGAACTTTGAGCTCTTTGACGTACCATTTGTTGTTGCTCATATAGTCGGAGTATTCTTTGTTCATCTATATCCTTCGCATCTTCCTTTAATTGATTTATCCAGAATTCATGGAGCATTGATCGATTTGGATTTTCATCCATCAAGTCTTCTAAGATATTTTCGTGGTTGAAAGAAATAGAAAGTTGAGAAAATGATAAGAAGAATAAAATATTGAGAGTATATTTATAGAAAAAATTTTAAATAAAAAATTAACTGTTGTATAGTCGTTGCTTAACGGTTCAATTTCAACGTTCACTAGCCCTTTATTTTTTTAATATTTTAATATTTTTATTTTTTAAAGGAAAACTAAAAAAGAAATTGAACATTGAACATTGAACATTGAACATTGAAATAGTGAAGCTCTACTATTGGATATGTTGAGTGTGTATTATTTTTTATAATAAATATTAAAAAAATAATTTAAAAAAATACTACGATGGGGCGGCTCAGCAAATGCGGAGTCGCTCTATCATTTGAGGGGCGAACCTCCCTCCCACTATGGGAGGGAGGTTCGTCCCTAATGTCATATCACTAGTGGGATCTCTTACTGGAGATGCTCTAAGTGTTAGACTCCATGGTTATTTTGGTGTAATCAACCAAGTTAAGTTAGGTTCTTTTTTGGTTTGATTCTTGTGTCTAAGTATGCAGGAGCTTAGTGTTAGATCGTGATTGTCGATAGAGGGGGGTGAATATCAATAATAAAAAAATTATCGAGTAAAGTACGCAGCGGAAAAGTAAAAACAATGCTAACACAGGTCGATTTACTTGGTTCGGAGCCTATGTCGACTCCTACTCCATGGCCCGCTGATAACTCGTATTTTGTGATTAAATGTTTATCATTCTTTTAGGTGTTTTAATTAGTTCGTGCGAATATTTGCAAGTATTTGGCAGATTTCATAAATATGGTTGGTTTATTACTTGGTTGCAAATATCTGCTAAATTAATGGTATTAGTACTAATTTGGTGTTATTGAATGATGTAGGAAGCTAAGGATTAAGTGGAGGGATGTTTGGTCACACAAGTAACCAACGGATGGATGGATGCAGCTTAAGCCTCATGTTTTGTGTGTGGTCAGATGTGTTGCTGGGAAGGTGGTATTAAACCTTGCAACAACAACTAATAGAGCACCTTTTTCGACACCAGAAGCCCTAGCAGCCGCTTCCATCTCCTCCACACCACCGTCTTCCTCGGATTCAAGGAAGAACCACCTCATCAAGGCATACCGGCAAGCGTCCTTCACTCCACCATCATTCACCTCCTCCTACGGATTCGAGGAGGAGTTCTGCGTCCGACGTCATATATTCGAGTTTAACCAGATCTGGCTGAGCTCGGATTGCAACTGGGTTTCTAGATTCAGGATTCGGACACACCTCACTCTTATCATCCGCCTTCGGAGTTTCAATTGAGACCCCGACAGACTCTTGCTACGATGTTTTCTTCATCTCCGGGCATATTCTGGTGGAATTGGTCATTTCTGTTTTATTGTTTTCTTGTTTGCATCTAGTGCTACTTCATCAGTTTCTCCTATATCAGATTTATGGTATTGTTTTGTTTGCATTAAGTTTGGCTTAATTAGTTTCGTTTGAACTTAGCTGTTTGTGTGTTGGAAATATTCGTTGACAGATTTTATTTCTTTAAATCAGTAATAGATTCATTTCTTTAAGTAGTCTGCTAGTTGTTAATTAGTTGTGGACTTACGTGTCTTCCAAGTATAGGAGCATTTCAATTTGTAAGGTAAGAATTTCAACCAACCTGAATAATTCATCTTAGAGTTAGCTTCCATCGCAATTTCTCTGGGAAACGATCCGTGTCTTTTGCTATACCTAAACTATTAAAATTTTAGTAGGGACGGAATTTAAGTTGGTATTGGAGTGTGAACCTTGCAACGACATGATCATTAATTATTGGTTTACAGTTTAGTATCAATTTTTGGCGCCGTTGCCGGGGAAATTACGGTGTTGGTTAATTTTTAGATTTGCAATATATTCTGTGCAATTTTTGGTTGTTGAATTTATTGACTTGGTGAAACAGCAGCTAAATGTATGACCAGATCATCTACCAGTGAACTACTAGATTTTGATTCAGAAATTGATAGGACATTTCATATTTTGTTGAGAAATCAGAAGAGAGCAAAAACAACTTCAACAAGTAGCTTCCCAGTGACTGAATTTAACATGGAGAACAAACAAACACTTAGGGAGTTGGCTGCACCAGATGTCTCTTATAACTCATTGTGCATTCAATATCCAGAGTTGGAGGTGGATTTTGAACTACGTTCAGGGCTCATTCATCTCCTTCCTAAATTTAATGGATTATCTGGTGAAGACCCTTCTAGGCACCTTCAGGAATTTCATGCAGTCTGCTCTACCATGAAACCCCACGGTATTGGGGAGGAAGATATTTATCTGAGAGCTTTTCCATTTTCGTTAGCAGGAGCAGCGAAGGATTGGTTGTACTCTAGAACTCCCAGTACGATTACATGTTGGGTGGATATGAAAAGATCATTTTTGGAAAAATTCTTTCCTGCTTCACGAGCAGGAGCTATTAGGCGTGCAATCTGTAGTGTCCAGCAACTTTCTGGGGAGACATTGTATGAGTATTGGGAACGTTTTGAAAAGTTATGTTCTAGCTGTCTCCATCATCAAATCAGTGATCATTTGCTTATACAGTATTTCTATGAGGGACTCCTGCCCATGGATAGATGTATGATCGATGCAGCAAGTGGGGGAGCGTTGGTGAATAAAACACCTGCAGAGGCAAGAGAGATCATTTCTACTATGGCAGCCAATGCCCAACAGTTTGGGAATCGACAAGCATCTACTAAGGGAGTAAATGGAGCCCAGTTATCTAAGTTAGATGCTCAAAATATTAAGAATAGTTTGTTACAGGAGATGACTTCAGCATTCAGGCAGCTGGCACTTAGCCATTCACAGCAGCCTACAACCCAGGCAGTGCCAACAGCAATGATTTGTGGACTTTGTTTTTGTTCATCTCACACTACTGACATTTGCCCTTTGTTGCAGCAAGAGGGAATTTCTTTTGTTTCCGACCACGTGGCAGCAGCAAATAACTTTCAGCCCCGATCTCAATTTTACCAACAGCCATCTGGGAATAAACAGCCATACGATCCTTTTTCTACTACATATAATCCCGGATGGAGAGATCACCCTAATTTGAAATATGGGAATCCATATCAGCAGCAACCATATTATCAGCAGCCATATCAGCAGCAGCCATATCAACATCCATATCAGCAGCAGCCATATCAGCAACTATCTTCTTCATCCCAGAGGCCAACAGTGTGTCCATCGCTTCCTCAACTCCCTTACCGTCCATCACAACTTCAATTGCCCAAACCAGAACTTACCACACAAAAGTTGGAAGAGCTTATACAACAGATGCAGTTA
The DNA here is from genome assembly GCF_018446385.1 of Zingiber officinale. NCBI lineage: Eukaryota > Viridiplantae > Streptophyta > Magnoliopsida > Zingiberales > Zingiberaceae > Zingiber > Zingiber officinale. The sequence continues at coordinate 73,860,198 of NC_056001.1, forward strand.
ATGACAAGTAATCAGCAGAACTTAGAGAGACAAATTGGGCAGATGGCGACAAGTATCACTCAACTGCAGTCACAGGGATCGGGCCAATTACCATCACAAATAGTGCCAAACCCAAAAGGAAATGTCAGTGCTATTACACTTCGAAGTGGGAAATCCACTGGGGAATCAGAGCTCATACCATTAGCACCAGTTACGAATTCAGTAAGTTTGGAGCAGGAAACTGAACAATCTGGGCACTTACCTTTTTCGCAGAGATCTGTAGAAATTGGGAAAAAGGATGATCGTAAGGCAGAGGAACTACGAGAGTTAGTGGATACCTTCAGCAAAGTAGAAGTGAATATTCCATTACTAAAAGTCATTAAGCACATTCCGAAGTATGCAAAGTTTTTGAAAGACCTGTGTGTTCATAAGAGAAAACTAAAGGGCAGCGAGCTAGTCAGCATGGGTAAGAATGTTTCAGCACTAATTCAGACGATGCCACAGAAATGCAAGGATCCAGGAATCTTTACGATACCTTGTGTTATTGGAGATAGTGACTTTGGAGATGCAATGTTGGATCTAGGAGCCTCAGTTAATGTTATGCCAAAGTCCATTTTTGAAGCACTTTGCATTGGACCTTTACAGACAACTGGAATAGTTATTCAGCTGGCCAACCGTAGTTTAGTTCATCCTGTTGGGGTGATAGAAGATGTCTTGGTGAAGGTAAAAGATTTAATTTTTCCAGCAGATTTTTATATTTTGGATATGGAGGGGAATGTCTCTCCGGGACAAGCACCATTAATTCTTGGAAGACCGTTTCTAAAAACTGCTAGGACTAAAATTGATGTACATGCCGGGACACTTACCATGGAGTTTGGCGATACAATCGTACAATTCAATATTCTAGATGCAATGAAATATCCATCAGAGGATCATTCACTCCTGAGCATTGATGTATTTGATGAGCTGGATTTTGAGATGCTAGGTGATGCTGCAGCAGAATTAACGAACATTTTTAAAGAGACCAGCTGTGCAGTAGATGAAATATCCTCCGATCTAGAGGATAATGGCAATGACTACAGTCTGGAAAATGGAGCTACTGTAGAATTCATGGCAGAGTTGTATTCAGAAAAGTCAGATTCAGTAGTGGAACAGGAATCAAAATTGGAGTTGAAGCCCTTACCAGATCATCTCAAATATGCTTATTTGGAAGCTGGGAATCAGTTGCCAGTAATCATTTCGAAGAATCTGGATCCGAATCAAGAAAGCAAGCTTTTGGATCTATTACGACAGCATCGGAGAGCTATTGGTTGGACGCTTGCAGATATACCAGGTATTAGTCCGGTCATATGTAAACATCGGATATTTCTGGAGGCTGATGCTAAACCAATAAGACAGCCACAACGCCGTCTTAACCCACTTATGCTAGAGGTAGTCAAGGCTGAAGTGACTAAGTTGCTGCGAGCAGGAATCATATATCCCATTTCAGACAGTCAGTGGGTCAGTCCGGTGCAGGTGGTACCGAAGAAATCCAGCCTCACCATGGTGGCAAACAAAGAAAATGAATTGATACCTACCCGAGTGCAAAATTCATGGAGAGTCTGCATAGATTATCGCAAGCTCAATCAAGCTACAAGAAAAGATCACTTTCCTCTACCATTTATCGACCAAATGTTGGAAAGGTTAGCAGGAAGGTCACGTTATTGTTTCTTGGATGGTTTTACAGGTTATTTCCAAATTCCGGTGGCTCCAGAGGACCAAGAAAAGACGACTTTTACGTGCCCTTTCGGAACTTTTGCATATCGACGAATGCCATTCGGACTATGTAATGCTCCAGGTACTTTTCAACGGTGCATGATTAGTATTTTTTCCGATTACCTCGAACATTGTATGGAAATATTTATGGATGACTTCACTATTTATGGCTCATCTTTTGATTCATGTTTGGATAATTTGGCTCAGGTGTTACTTAGGTGTATAGAAACTAACCTTGTGTTGAACTTTGAGAAATGTCACTTCATGGTTGAGAAGGGTATAGTCTTGGGTCATATAGTTTCAAATACTGGAATACAAGTAGATCCTGCAAAAGTTAATGTGATATTATCTTTACCTTACCCTGTATGCGTACGGGATGTGCGATCATTTCTTGGACATGCAGGATTTTACAGACGGTTCATACAGAATTTCAGCAAGATCACGTTGTCGCTGACTCAATTGCTGCAGAAAGAAGTGGAGTTTAATTTTGACCAGAATTGCAGAGATGCATTTGATAGAATTAAGAAGGCTCTTACTTCTGTCCCAATTATTAGACAGCCGGACTGGACACTTCCGTTTGAAGTGATGTGTGATGCGTCGAACTTTGCAGTGGGAGCAGTTTTAGCTCAGCGGGTTAGAGGAGTGCCTCACGTCATTTATTATGCTTCCAGAACTTTAGATTCAGCGCAGTCTAACTACACTACAACTGAGAAAGAATTGTTATCTATTGTGTTTGCACTAGATAAATTTCGATCTTACTTATTATGCTCTCACGTGATTATTTTTTCAGATCATGCAGCTATTAGGTACCTTTTAATGAAGCCATCGGCAAAACCAAGGTTGATTCGGTGGATACTCCTACTGTAGGAATTTGATATAGAGATACACGACAGGAGCGGAAAGGAAAATTCTGTAGCAGATCACTTGAGTAGGATTGAAGGGAATTCGAGTCCATGTCCAATTACTGATTGCTTCCCTGACCAGCAACTTTTGCAGATTCAAGGTAAGGAACCATGGTATGCTGACTTGGTAAATTATTTGGTTGCAAGTGTTTTCCCTACGCATTATTCTAGAACTCAACGTGATAAATTGAAAAGTGATTCCAAATACTATGTATGGGATGACCCATATTTATGGAAATTTTGTAGTGATCAAGTGATTAGGAGGTGTGTTCCAGATAATGAATTTGACTCTGTATTATCTTTTTGTCACTCACTTGCATGTGGAGGCCATTTTGGGCCGCAGCGCACAGCTAAGAAAGTCTTAGATGCGGGTTTATACTGGTCTACACTATTTAGGGATGCATCTAGATTTTTAAAGAATTGTGAACGTTGTCAGCGAATAGGTACCATAGGTCAGCGACATGAAATGCCTCAGCAGCCTATATTATTTTGTGAGATCTTTGACGTATGGGGCATTGATTTTATGGGACCTTTTCCTAATTCTTTTGGTTTTATTTATATATTGCTCGCTGTTGATTACGTTTCTAAATGGGTAGAGGCAATTGCTACCAAAACTAATGATGCTGCTGTTGTTGTGAATTTTGTTAGGAATAACATATTTTGTAGGTTTGGGATACCTAGGGCAATCATCAGTGATCAGGGATCGCATTTCTGCAATAGACATATGAAAGCCCTGCTGAGCAGCTATGGCGTAATTCATAAGGTGTCGACCCCTTATCATCCTCAAACTAACGGGCAGGCCGAAATTTCTAACAGGGAAATCAAACTGATTCTGGAAAAAACAGTAAGACCCGACAGAAAAGACTGGAGCAGAAGATTAAGTGATGCGTTATGGGCCTATCGGACAGCATTCAAAACACCAATCGGTATGTCACCATACAGAATTGTCTATGGCAAGTACTGCCACTTGCCTGTGGAAATAGAGCACAAGGCATACTGGGCGGTTAAATCCTGCAATATGAATCTGGAAGAGGCTGGAATTGGGAGAAAACTGCAGTTGCAGGAACTCGAAGAACTTCGACTGGAAGCATATGAAAGTTCCCGTATTTACAAGGAAAGATCTAAGGCCTTCCATGACCAGCATATATTGAGGAAAAATTTCAAATCTGGGGATAAAGTGTTGTTGTATAATTCAAAGCTTAAATGGATGCCAGGTAAATTGAAATCGCGATGGGAAGGTCCATTCATTATTGCTAATGTGTTGCCCTATGGTGTTCTAGATTTGCAGGATCCCACTACGGGGCGTGTATTTAAAGTAAATGGGCACAGAGTCAAGTTATTTCAGGAGTTAGATAAAGATTCAATGATGGAAGCTGCGTCTTTGATTGATGCCGAGTATCAATTTTGAGGGAAGTTGTTGTTTTTATTCAATAATTTTTTGTCCAGTTTCAATTTTCTAGCAGTTTCATTAGAGGTTCATTTTAATTATTTAGCAGTTACATTAGTTAAGTTACTTGATGGTTGTTGTTCTCAGTTTCTGGAAACTAAATTCATGCCTCAAATGGTTCTCCTTTCCCTTTAATTTTTTTTCAAAGGCTGTGTCGTTGATAGTTGCTCCTGGGTGATCTGTTTACCTGATTGATTTTGTTTATTGCATGTGGTTGGAGGTATGGTGGTGGATATGATTTTGTTGGCTTGGGATGATGTGTTTTTTTTTTTACCTAGTGAGGAATTTGGCCTGCTATTTTCTTGTGTGCGTCGCTCTTGGTATTTAACTCCAGAATTTGCTTTGCTCTTTTCGAAATCCAGTGACCATTGGTGCTTAGCTGGGGTTTCCTTCCTTCTGCTCTTGTTGGTTGTGCATGCTTTTGTTTTGTTTTGTTCGATCCTTCCGTGTCTCCTTTATGTCATTGTTGTGTCTTTCTACTTCCACCTTCTACGCTTGGTTTGTTCCGCTCCCTTTTTGAACCTGGATGCTACCAATTGCTATCACATTGTTGACCGAGACGGTCTAGTTCAGGTGTGGGGGAGGGAAATGGAGGATGCTTGTGTGTTAGACATGTTTTAGTTATTTTAAGCACACCAAATTTCTGTGAGTGCTGGATTTATTTTAGAGGGTGATTGCAACCAGTGTTTGCTTAGCACCCTGAGGTTGTTTCAAAATGCAGGACTTGACAGTAATTGCGAAATGTTAAAAAAAAAAATGCAAAATGTTGAAAAAAAGTTCGAAATATGAAAAAAATGTCATGTATGTGTTCTTTTGAGTTTTTCTTATTGACTACTACAAACCATTTTGTAGTTAGCTAAGAGAAGAAGGATTGTGTTTGAAAAAAAAAAAAAAAAAATTTGCAGTGAGTTCATTTTGATAGCATGCTGGTAGCTTTGGGTTCTTTCTGCTCTGTTTCCTCTTATTCTTTCTACTCTGTTTCCTCTTCTTCTTTCTGCTTCTGTTCCAAATTTCTGCTTGTGTTCCATTAAAAATTTCCTGGAAGGCCTTCATCAACAATGCGCTGGTATGTCATAGTGATGGAGATTAAGATATGAGCAAGCCTATGGTAGTTGGATATTATGAGTGGCTTGGAGTGAGATCCACTTTGATGATAATTGTGTGACAGAGAGCATCCACAACTCTATACCTTTGGTGAGGATTCATCAATTCTGGGCTATCAAGATCTATTGAAAGTGCTATACTTGTTAGCCGATGTAAAAAACTGGGTCATGAATGTTGCAGTTTCGAGGGGTTGACGATTCAAACAGCAGTCTTTGGTAATTCTTCTTGATGTTAGGAGAAGTTATTGGGGCAATGAATTTGGTTACCTGTTGAATTTTGATTACTTGCACTAGACGTGCAAGAGTAAGTGTGGGGGAATTGATAACTCGTATTTTGTGATTAAATGTTTATCATTCTTTTAGGTGTTTTAATTAGTTCGTGCGAATATTTGCAAGTATTTGGCAGATTTCATAAATATGGTTGGTTTATTACTTGGTTGCAAATATCTGCTAAATTAATGGTATTAGTACTAATTTGGTGTTATTGAATGATGTAGGAAGCTAAGGATTAAGTGGAGGGATGTTTGGTCACACAAGTAACCAACGGATGGATGGATGCAGCTTAAGCCTCATGTTTTGTGTGTGGTCAGATGTGTTGCTGGGAAGGTGGTATTAAACCTTGCAACAACAACTAATAGAGCACCTTTTTCGACACCAGAAGCCCTAGCAGCCGCTTCCATCTCCTCCACACCACCGTCTTCCTCGGATTCAAGGAAGAACCACCTCATCAAGGCATACCGGCAAGCGTCCTTCACTCCACCATCATTCACCTCCTCCTACGGATTCGAGGAGGAGTTCTGCGTCCGACGTCATATATTCGAGTTTAACCAGATCTGGCTGAGCTCGGATTGCAACTGGGTTTCTAGATTCAGGATTCGGACACACCTCACTCTTATCATCCGCCTTCGGAGTTTCAATTGAGACCCCGACGGACTCTTGCTACGATGTTTTCTTCATCTCCGGGCATATTCTGGTGGAATTGGTCATTTCTGTTTTATTGTTTTCTTGTTTGCATCTAGTGCTACTTCATCAGGTTCTCCTATATCAGATTTATGGTATTGTTTTGTTTGCATTAAGTTTGGCTTAATTAGTTTCGTTTGAACTTAGCTGTTTGTGTGTTGGAAATGTTCGTTGACAGATTTTATTTCTTTAAATCAGTAATAGATTCATTTCTTTAAGTAGTCTGCTAGTTGTTAATTAGTTGTGGACTTACGTGTCTTCCAAGTATAGGAGCATTTCAATTTGTAAGGTAAGAATTTCAACCAACCTGAATAATTCATCTTAGAGTTAGCTTCCATCGCAATTTCTCTGGGAAACGATCCGTGTCTTTTGCTATACCTAAACTATTAAAATTTCAGTAGGGACGGAATTTAAGTTGGTATTGGAGTGTGAACCTTGCAACGACATGATCATTAATTATTGGTTTACAGTTTAGTATCACCCGCACACAAGGGTGCTTTCGATGGGCAATTCACTAGCAGTTCGAAAGTTATTACAAACTAAATACAGAGAAATGCCAATGAAAAATTAAAGCAATCCCGACAAAGTAAGAGACTAAAAAGAGCAACACGTTTGTCGGAGCTTCGTAGCGTCGCAGGAGCACAGGAGAGCGAATTCTGAGTTGTATTGGAGCTTCAGCCTTGACCCTCCTTATATAAGAGGTTCGGGGGTGCCTGGAACCTTCAGGGCACCCAGGTGTGACGTAGCTGACCCAATCAAGAGCATCCATGTGGCGTTGACGCGAAGGGGATAAAACTTTGCCTCCAGGCGCCCGGACCTCCGAGAGCCTGGGTACCTCCCGGGCGCCCGGACCCAAGTTTTCCAGCAGACTCCTTCCTACAAGAAACACGTTAGTTCGTGGCAATTATGTTGGGACTTTCGGGCCGCAAAAATCACTTTTTGCGTTGCGAAAACCCCGAAGTCTTGCTACCGGATCCGTGCGAAGATTAAAATAAATTCATGTACTTGTTTCTATTCTAGATCTACTCTAAATCTACATGGTAGAGATTTTATACCTTTGAAGCGAAGCATTTCGCAAATCCCGCTCATCCAGAAGGTTTGCCGGATCTCAAGAGTGTCAAATGTACACTCCTCTATGTGTATCCACACGAACAATAGGTGGAGAAAAACATAACTAAGAGTGCGTTAGCACCCTTAGAAGGTCACGGCAATGGAGGAAGAGAGGGAGAGAAGAGAGGAGGAAGAAGATGACTTGAATGAGTTTACTCTTGTAACTCACACCATTCAAGTGGCCGGCCACAATAGAGAGGTTATAAACCTCCATGGAATACCAAGAGTCATGGCTCTTGGTCTCCCTCATGTGGTGGCATTTGGTCAAGTCAATCTTGACTAAATGATGTGGCCTTGATGATGTGTAACACCATCATTGGCCGACCCTATTCCAAGTCACAATGACATGGCATTTGGTCAAGTCAAAGTCAAGTCAAACTTGACTCTTCATCTTCCCTCCAAAGTCAAGTCAAACTTGACCTCTTATCTCCCATGGTTGATCAAATCCAACCATTTGAATCATATCAATTTAATCTAATGAATATATATTCATTGAATTAAATTGACTCAATGAATCATAATCTAATTAGACTCATTGGATACATGAATCAAATTGAGTCCAACTCAATTAGTTCTAATTTGGATTACTCTTAATCCAATTTGGTTTATCATATGAACCTAATCCTCTTGCTTCATCATATGAATGTATTCTCCATCTAATTGCCCTTTGTGTGTGACTTTATAGGTTCTTGTAACGTTGGCAATGCTCCTAAACCCATTTAGAAGCATAAGTAATGAGCGGTATCTAGCAACACATCATTACTACCCAAGTTAAAAGAATGTTGAGATCCAACATCACATTGTGATTACTAATTGTGACCCTTCACAATATATAATAATATCCTTCTATCCTTGACATCTAGATTGATCAATTTGAGGCATAGATTGTGTCATCCTCTAATCAATCTAAATCTTGAACTTCAAGTAGACTCACTCTAATCAAATGAGCTCAATATCTCATATTGACTAATTTAGGCATGGTCATGCACTTGGTGGTCTCACTCTATCAAGAATAATGATGTCGCTCCCGTCATATAGGAGGGATAGATCCCATCTACATCACTCGCATCCCTCCGCATAATTTGTTACATATCCAATAATTGCCTTTATAGTCCACCCAGTTATGGGTGACGTTCGACGAAGCCAAAGTATGTAACTCCTTATGTAGGGAACTATGGTGACTTCAGGTCCAAGGACTAATAGTCATACTAATAGTCACATGAGAAAGTATATGACACTCATATAACGATCCATGATACTTTCTCATGGCGAGTCATTCAGTATACATTCTCCAATGCATACCCATGTGTCAACTTGATATCTCTATATCCATGACTTGTGAGATCAAGTCATCGAGTTGACATACATGCTAGTCTCGTCGCATTAACATTGTCCCTGAATGTTAATACTTGATTAGGAATGATTAAGAGTAGTGTTCTCTATATCATCTCACTATCGATTCAACCAATCGATTGATTTAGATAAAAACCTTCTACTCAAGTACGATATTATACATAGTTATTTGTCACCAATAAAAGTAAGTATAATAACCATAATGAAATGCCTTTATAAGTATATAGGAATATGATACATCGAGTCCATACAACAATCATCATATGATTGGCTCTAGGGCTCTAACTAACAATCTCCCACTAGCACTAGTGTCAATCAGTGTAGGGTCTAATACCTAATGACCTAGTGTGACCATCATACTTTCTCTGTCCCAAAGCCTTGGTCAAGGGATCAGCAACGTTAGCCTCTGTGAGTACTCTGCAAATCTTCACATCTCCTCTATCTATGATCTCTCGAATGAGATGGAAGCGTCGTAGTATGTGTTTTGTCCGCTGGTGTGAGTGAGGTTTCTTAGCCTGCGCAATTGCTCCATTGTTGTCACAATAGAGCTCAATGGGATCTGCAATGATAGGAACCACCCCAAGCTCAGTAATGAACTTGCGGATCCAAACTGCCTCCTTTGCTGCTTCTGATACAGCAGTATACTCGGCCTCTGTTGTAGAATCAACAATTGTATCCTGCTTCGAACTCTTCCAGCTCACAGCACCACCATTCAAGCAAAACACGAATTCAGACTGCATCTATAGTCATCCTGGTCAGTTTGGAAGCTGGCATCACTGTAACCCTTTACAGCTAGCTCATCATCGCCTTCATATATCAAGAAATATTCTTTAGTCCTTCTCAAGTACTTAAGAATATTCTTGACTGCTATCCAGTGACACTCACCTGGATCTGACTGGTATCTGCTCGTCATGCTCAAAGCATAGAAACATCAGGACGAGTACATAACATGACATACATGATAGATCCTATGGCTGAAGCATAAGGGATCTTATCCATGCGGTCTCTCTCCTCTCTAGAAAAGGGCCTTTGAGTCTTCGAAAGACTCACACCATGTGACATCGGTAGAAATCCTTTCTTGGAATTCTACATGGCAAACCGTGGTAATACCTTGTCAACATATATACTCTGACTTAAGCCATGCAATCTCTTAGATCTATCTCTATAGATCTTTATGCCTAGAATGTAGCCTGCTTCACCTAAGTCTTTCATTGAGAAATAATTCCCCAGCCAAGTCTTGACAGACTGCAGCAAAGGAATGTCATTCCCAATGAGTAGTATGTCATTCACATACAATACAAGGAAGACAACTGTGTTCCCTACAACCTTCTTGTAGACACAGGGTTCATCTTCATTCTTGATGAAACCAAACTATTTGATTGCATCATTGAATCGAAGATTCCAGCTCCGAGAAGCTTGCTTTAGTCCATAAATGGACTTATGCAGCTTGCATACTCTGCCAGTATGCTGTGGATCTACAAAACCCTCAGGTTGTGTCATGTACACATCCTCGAGCAGGTTTCCATTCAGAAACGCAGTTTTGACATCCATCTGCCAGATCTCATAATCGTGATATGTTGCAATAGCAAGCATGATCCGAATGGACTTAAACATCGCTACTGGAGAAAAAATTTCATCATAGTCAATACCATGAATTTGCTTGAAACCTTTAGCTACCAGACGACCCTTATATATAAGTCCATCCATGTCAGTCTTTCTTTTAAAGATCCACTTACACCCAATGGGTTTGACCCCTTCAGGTGGATCAACCAAAGTCCATACTTGGTTGGTGTACATGGATTCCATCTCGAATCTCATGGCCTCTAGACATTTCTCATAATCTGGTCTCATCACAGCTTCCTGATAGGAGGTAGGCTCATTCTCAACGAGTATAACATCATCATGGTCAGACAAGAGAAATGAGTATCTCTCAGGTTGACGACGTACCCTATCAGACCTATGAAGAGATATGTATACTTGAACTGGTTGTTGCTCCTCAACTCCTTGTGGAACAATCTCATCATCCACAACACTCTGTGGTTCCAGTTCAACTTCCATCAAGGCTTCAGTGCTATGGTCCCTATCTGAACTTCTTCAAGATTGAACGTACTCCCACTAGTTTTTCTAGAAACAAAATCCCTTACTAGAAAAACTCAGTCTTAGCCACAACTACTTTGTGTTGACTAGGAATGTAGAAGTAATATCCCTTCGTTTCCTTGGGATATCCTATAAAATAACACTTATCGGATTTGGGTCCCAGTTTGTCCGAGACTTGACGTCGAACATAAGCCTCACAACCTCAAATCCTCATAAAAGACACCTAGGCATCTCTCCCAGTCCATATCCTATATGGTGTATTTATCACAGCCTTGGATGGAACACGGTTAAGTATAAAGGTTGTTGTGTCTAGAGCATAGCCCCAAAGAGATATAGGAAGATCTGTGTGACTCATCATAGACCGTACCATATCTAATAGGGTACGATTCCTCCTTTCGGATACACCATTCCACTATGGTGTTCCAGAAGGAGTGAGTTGGGATAGAATCCCACACCCAGCTAGATAGTCACGAAACTCATGGCTAAGGTATTCACCACCTCGATCTGATTGAAGTATCTTAATACTCTTGCCAAGCTGGTTTTGCACTTCATTCTTTAATTATTTGAAATTTTCAAAGGATTCTGACTTATGTGTCATCAGATACACATAACCATATCTACTGAAGTCATCAGTAAATATAATGAAATACCTATAACCACCTCTAGCAGTGACATTAAAAGGGCCACATACATCACTATGTATAAGTCCTGATAAGTCAGTCGCTCTTTCGCTATGTCCACTAAAGGGAGTCTTGGTCATCTTGCCCAGTAGGCATGACTCGCATATCTTATATGATTCAAAATCAAATAAGTCCAACAAACTATCTTTATGGAGCTGGGATAAGCATTTGTCATTTATATGACCTAAGCGACAGTGTCAGAGATAGGTTTGGTTCATTTCATTTGATTTGAACCTTTTAGTATTTATGTTATAGATAGGGTTCGCTAAGTCTAGAATATAGAGTCCGTTCATCAGAGGTGCACTATAATAGAACATATCATTTAAATAAACTGAACAACATTTGTTCTTTATTATAAACGAAAAACATTTCTTGTCCAAACAAAAAACTGATATAATGTTCTTAGTAAGAGCAGACACATAACAACATTCATCTAATTCTATTACAAGCCCAGAGGGTAGAGATAGATAGTAAGTCTCCACAGCAACAGCAGCAACCCATGCTCCATTGCCTACTCGTAGGTTCACCTCACCCTTCGTCAATGCTCTGCTATTTCTCAGCGCCTGCACATTAGTACAAATGTGAGAAGCACATCCGGTATCCAATACCCATGATGAAGAAATAGATAGATTGACTTCTATAACATATATACCTGAAGTAGAAGTCTCACTTCTTTTCTTCTTAAGATCTTCCCGATATACTTTGCATTTCCTCTTCCAGTGCTCGGTCTGACCGCAGTGGAAGCAGGTAGCATCCTTGGCAACCCCTCCTTTGGGTTTCAGTGCCTTGCCTTTGCCCTTGGCTTGAGACTTTCCCTTACCTTTAGGCTTGCCCTTGCCTTTGTGCCTTTGCACCATCAAAATGGAGTTGGGTTTAACCTTCTTAAGGTTGAGCTCAACAGTTCTCAACATACTCAGAAGATCAGGCAGTGGTTTGTCAATTTCGTTCATGTTGTAATTCATGACAAATTGACTGTAGCTTTCTGGCAAGGATTGCAAGATCAAGTCAGTGGCCAGCTCTTGCCCAGGTGGGAATCTCAACCTTTGTAGGTTCTCTATGTACCCAATCATCTTCAGTACATATGGGCCTACGGGAGTCCCGTCTTGCATCTTACACTAAAATAGTGCCTTAGATATCTCGAATCTCTCATGTCTTGCTAGTCCTTGATATAGTTGACGAAGATGTTCAACCATATCATAAGCAGTCATCAACTCATGTTGCTTCTAAAGCTCAGAATTCATGGTTGCGAGCATGAGGCATGACACATCTAATGCGTCATCTTGATGCTTCTTATAAGCATCTCTATCAGCTCGTGTGGCAGTGGCAGGAGGTGCCTCGGGAATGGGCTGCTCCAGGACATACAGTTTTCTTTCTTGAGTGAGAACTATTCTCATATTCCTGTACCAGTCCAGGAAATTAGCTCCATTGAGCTTGTCCTTATCAAGGACAGAACGCAGAGAGAAGGTGTTCGTGTTTGTCGGCATGGCAATCTACAACAGAAAAATGTAGAAAATAAATATTATATTCCACTAATCATTTAATTAGGCCTTTAATTAAACGATGCTCCCACTGAATTATAGAACTTTTATAGAATCGAGTCATGGATGTGGTCAAACCACACTCACTCGATTCTAACCAACTAGCTATAATTCTTGCGGGACAAGATCCACATCATACTACGCCTTGAGTTAGCTTTGGCTAAATCGCCCAAGACTTAGTATGATCGGTAGGTAACTAATTACCAATTACATCTCTATGCAACTCTTGTTTATAGGATCAAGATCCGCATGTATATTAAAACTTGAGTTAACTTTGGCTAAATAGCCCAAGAGTTAATATAAATGTGATTTTGACCTATCTTCCAACAATTGAAAAATGACTATAGTTAAACTTGATCCAATTGAGTTAACTAGTTTTACTCAATCTAATTGAGTTTATACTCACCCAAGCTTTGATAGGTGGGACCAAGATTGTCCCTTCGCACCCTACCAAGATAATATGTGTTGCTCTGCTTTGACAGATTCAACAATAACATGTGATCGAGGTAGTGATGGGTATCAAAACGTGGTAGGTATTTCGAGTTGACGCGATTAAGATCTAATCTAATCGTTAATGTGTATCATATACACGATTAAGATCTAATATAATCGTTAAGATGTATTATATACGCGATTAAGATCTAATCTAATCATTAAGATGTGTCATATACACGATTAAGATCTAATCTAATCGTTAAGGCACTAATTAATTACTCTACTCTAGCATGTATCACATACACACAAGCAATTAATTAAATTTTTGATTAGGTCATGGCCCTACTATGATCTTCTCAAGCCAATGAGAAGATTAGATGGTCAACCTAGGGTCAACAGCTTCTTCAAGCTCCTCCCTTTGACCGTCATGTGTTGCTCGCACCCTCCTCGTAACTCCGTCTCGAGTGGACCTTCCACCACTTCATTTTTGTACATTACAAATTTGAAACTCGAGTTACATTCGAGTCTAAAATCTATTTACAACAAGAATTAAATTAGAAAGGCACGACGCGCAGGTCGCGCATCAAATACAACACGCACATCACACAAAATGGTGCGCAGGCCATATTATGAATTACAACACATTTAGTCCAATCAAATTGGGTTTTTGGGTCATGACCATCATAAAATCCTACATAATTTTAAATTATGTATTTTATATAAATTTCTGTAATTTTACTACTATTTTTACAATTTTATGAGTTACAATTTCCCGGCGGTCCCGTTTAACGATTTTCGGGCGCGATCGTGGGACAATGCCCCTTGCGGGGTTAGGGGCAGCGCCCCTTCTCATGAAATGAGTCTCATGAGTGTCCTACTACGATCTTACAGTGTCTTAAGCCGCTATCCCAAAATAATTTGGGCGAGAACTTGCCGTTTCAGAAAATTTTTCTCGGTAATCGAAGCCTACAAGTGTCCTAGCACTCATTGCTTCGCCTCTACGAGAAAAATACTCATAAAACCCATAAAAATAATAAACTTATAGATCTATAATTTTTCATAAAAATTAAAATAAAACAAGTACACGCTTCGCACGTGGCTTTGATACCACTATTAGGACTTTCGGGCCGCAAAAATCACTTTTTACGTTGCGGAAACCCCGAAGTCTTGCCACCGGATCCATGCGAAGATTAAAATAAATTCATGTACTTGTTTATATTCTAGATCTACTCTAGATCTACATGGTAGAGATTTTATACCTTTGAAGCGAAGCCCTTCGCAAATCACGCTCGTCCAGAAGGGTTGTCGGATCTCGAGAGTGTCAAATGTACACTCCTCTATGTGTATCCACACGAACAATAGGTGGAGAAAAACACAACTAAGAGTGTGTTAGCACCCTTAGAAGGTCACGGCAATGGAGGAAGAGAGGGAGAGAAAAGAGGAGGAAGAAGATGACTTGAATGAGTTTTACTCTTGTAACTCACACCATTCAAGTGGCCGGCCACAATAGAGAGATTATAAACCTCCATGGGATACCAAGAGTCATGGCTCTTGGTCTCCCTCATGTGGTGGCATTTGGTCAAGTCAATCTTGACCAAATGATGTGGCCTTGATGATGTGTAACACCATCATTGGCCGACCCTATGCCAAGTCACAATGACATGGCATTTGGTCAAGTCAAAGTCAAGTCAAACTTGACTCTTCATCTTCCCTCCAAAGTCAAGTCAAACTTGACCTCTTATCTCCCATGGTTGATCAAATCCAACCATTTGAATCATATCAATTTAATCTAATGAATCTATATTCATTGAATTAAATTGACTCAATGAATCATAATCTAATTAGACTCATTGGATACATGAATCAAATTGAGTCCAACTCAATTAGTTCTAATTTGGATTACTCTTAATCCAATTTGATTCATCATATGAACCTAATCCTCTTGGTTCATCATAAGAACGTATTCTCCATCTAATTGGCCTTTGTGTGTGACCCTATAGGTTCTTGTAACGTTGGCAATGCTCCTAAACCCATTTAGAAGCATAAGTAATGAGCGGTATCTAGTAACACATCATTACTACCCAAGTTACAAGAATGTTGAGATCCAACATCACATTGTGACTACTAATTGTGACCCTTTATAATATATAATAATGTCCTTCTATCCTTGACATCTAAATTGATCAATTTGAGGCATAGACCATGTCATCCTCTAATCAATCTAAATCTTGAAATCCAAGTAGACTCACTCTAATCAAATGAGCTCAATATCTCATATTTACTCATTTGAGCATGGTCATGCACTTAATGGTCTCACTCTATCAAGAATAATGATGTCACTCCCGTCATATATGAGGGATAGATCTCATCTACATCACTCACATCCCTCCGCATAATTTGTTACATACCCAGTAATCGCCTTTATAGTCCACCCAGTTACGGGTGACGTTTGACGAAGCCAAAGTATGTAACTCCTTATGTAGGGAACTATGGTGACTTCAGGTCCAAGGACTAATAGTCATACTAATAGTCACATGAGAAAGTATATGACACTCATATAACGATCCATGATATTTTCTCATGGCGGGTCATTCAGTATACATTCTCCAATGCATACCCATGTGTCAACTTGATATCTCTATATCCATGACTTGTGAGATCAAGTCATCGAGTTGACCTACATGCTAGTCTCGTCGCATTAACATTGTCCCTGAATGTTAATACTTGACTAGGAATGATTAAGAGTAGTGTTCTCTATATCATCTCACTATCGATTCAACCAATCGATTGATATAGATAAGAACCTTCTACTCAAGGATGATATTATACTTAGTTATTTGGCATCAATACAAGTAAGTATAATAACCATAATGAAATATCGTTATAAGTATATAAGAATATGATACATCGAGTCCATACAACAATTATCATATGATTGGCTCTAGGGCTCTAACTAACAAATTATACCCTGCAAAACATATTATTAGCACAATTCATTGTTTAACAGAAATGAATATGACTTAGATTCCGTCTTTTCGAGACCGAAATCTAGTCACGATCTCAACTTAGATTTTTGAAATGGATCTAAGTTGGATCGACGCCTAAGTTCCCTTCCCGAGAACGCGTCCTCACAGTCACTCCCTTCCAGTGGCTTACCTTTACTTACCTGCCAGACGTCCGATTAGCCCTTCGACCCATCTGGGCTTCGTGTCAACTATCCGGTCAGCCCATCGACCTAGCTGGACTTCGTGCCAAACGTTCGATCAGCCCGTCAACCCGTTTGGACTTCGTGCCAGCTATCCGGTCGGCCCGTCGACCTAGCTGAGCTTCATGTCAGACATCAGGTCAGCCCGTCGACCTGTCTGGACTTCTCCTACACACTCGGTCAGACTGTTAGATCAACAACAAAACTAACTTAACCTATTTTGTCATTCATCAAAACCTGGGTTAGACCGTTAGTGCTAACCGCACCAACAATCTCCCCCTTTTTGATGGAATAACAACTTGGTTAAGTTAGAATTAAATGCAAGTGAAATAAGCATTAACAGGTTTTTAAGTTAGTTTTTATTTTCAATTTATTTTAGCTAACTTAACCACCTAACCCTCCCCCTTTGGCATTCATCAAACATAAACATGGATCAAATGCACCAACAATCAAAAGCATTACAAAGAATGCAAACACAAATCAGATCGACTCAGGGGAGTTGAATAATTAGAAATTTTGCTTTAAAAATATCTCTGAACCTTTTCAAAATAGCTAAGTTATCAAAAAAAATAGCTAATTTTGTAAAATAGCTAAGTTTTGAAACATACTTTTCAAACATAAGTGTTACAAAGATAATTTTATAAAAGTAAGATTTTCGAAACCAAGTTGATAGTAATTTATAAAACTCATTTTGCAAAAATCCAGATTGATAGTAAAGTTAAGTAAAACTTTAAGCTGAATCCAATTTTCAAAATTTTCAAAACTGATTTTAGAAAATATAGCTTTAATTTTCAAAGTTTAAGTAAAAATCTAATTATCAAATTAAGTTTTGAATCTAATAATCAATTTTTAATTCTAAGTTAGACCCACTGTTCAAGTTTAACTTTTAAAACCAAGTAAAAAGTTTTTAAGATCAAAATCTTGTAAAAACTTAGTTTTATAAAAGATAGTTTTTCAGAGACAACTCTTTAAAAATTGAGTTGGTAGAGTTCAACTTTCAAATTAACTTTTTCAAAACTAAGTAAGATATAATTTTCAAAATCAATTTTTAAAATTAAGTTAGATCCAATTTTTAAGACTAAGTAAGATCCAATTTTCAAGACTAAGTTTGTAAAATTTGATTTTCAAATTCAATTTTTTAAAACTAAGTTAAAAAAATAACTTTTTAAGATCTAAGTCTTTTAAAAATAACTTAGTTTTTATAAGAGTTAGTTTTCAAATATAGGTTTACCAAATTAGATTTGCAAAAATAAGTTAGATTTTTCAAACACATTAAAATATTTTTAAGAAATTATTTTCACAAAACTAATTTCAGAATAAAGGAAAAATAAGTATGAAATCAATTAATTCTCCCCCTAAACCTGACATAATTTTTTAAGTAAATCCAACTTTAGTAAAATAATTTTGAAAAATAGTTTTGTATAAAAAATTTAAAGATAAGCTTTGTAGAATTGATCAAATTTTCAAAAAGAAGTTTTTTGCAAGTTAATTTCCAAATCAAATTTCAAAATTAATTTGTATTTAATTTTCAAACTAGGTTTGAACTTGAGGCACTTCTTCAATATTTTTCAAAAACAAATTAAGTTATTTTTAATAAAGGAAAAAATATATATATAATTAATTCCTCCCCCTGAATTTGATACTCCCCTTGACTTTATTACTCTCCTTAATTTATTTATCCCCCTTAAATTAACACTAAGGTTTGGGTATATTAATGTTCAAAGTCTTAATACATTTTTATTTACATAAGTATCTCTATATACTTGGTACAATTGTTTATTTAAGTTTAATTAATCAATTATTCTAAAATTAATTAATTTTAGATTCAGGTCCTTAAACTTTAGTTTAAGGTTAAATAAGATAACTTGTTATTAATTCAATAACAATTAATCATTATCAATAATTTATCGATTAAATTTTACTTGATTCAATAATTTAATACTTATTAAAATAATTTAAATTTCATATTAATTGATTGAGTTGGTTTAATGAAAGTGTTGGTTATAATTTTAACTATTCATTAACTTCCTTTTAAGTAAGATTAACTTAGTTTAAAGTTAGCAATAATTTGAAGTTAAATTTATTAGTTATTAAACATAGTTAAGGCTCAATTTGAATCAATCGTTAATAATGATAAATTATGATTTAATTATAGTGAAATTAAGATTTTGATTAACGTTAAAATTAAGATTTAGTTAACTTACGGTTAAGAATTAAGTAATTGTTTAGTGTAAGTTAAAGTTAATTTTTGAAGTTCTTACTTCAATTATTCACTTATTAAGTATTTAATTATGTTTATAATCTTAAGTTAATCAAAGTTTAATTATTTGTTAATAACATCATTAAGGTTTAGTTTAACATATTTTAATGTAATTTAAATTTAATTATTTAATTTTCTTTTATTAAACTTTAAGTTTACTTAAAATGTTTTTTAAATTAAAATAAATTTTTAAAAAAAATAATTTAAGTTAAATTTTTTTTTAAGGTAAAAAGGATTTTTAATATAATTTTTGAAGACGATTTAAGTTTAATTTTAATTGTAAATTAAGTTTCAATTTTAAGTCTTAAACTTAAATTAACTTTAAAAATTTGATATTAAATTTTAACTTAAGTTTTAAATTTAATTTTAAAAGTTTTTACTTAACTTAAACGTCATAGTTTTTTTATATATAAATGATTTTTAAACGAATAATTTTTAAAGTCATTTTTAAACTTTTAAAATTATATTTAAAATAATTTTTTTAAAATAATTTTTACCAATTTTTAAATTAATTTTTAAAAGAATTTTAAAAATATTTTTTAAAATGAATTTTAAAAGTATTTAAAATAATTTTCAAAAGAAATTTTAAAATGTTTTAAAAAAGTTTTTTAAATAATTTTTAAAAGAATTTTTAAAATTATTTTGAAAAGTTTTTTTTTAAAAACAAATAATTTTTTAAAATGATTTTTTAAGAGTTTTTAAAAATATTTTTTTTAAAGAATTATTTAAATAATTTTAAAAGTTTCTAAAATAATTTTTAAGATAATTTTTTAAAATGAATTTAAATATTTTTTTTAAAATGATTTTAAATATTTTTTTTAAAAAAAATTTTTAAAAGAAAAATGATTTTTAAAAGTTTTTCAAATGATTTTTAAAAGGTTTAAAAAATATTTTTTTAAAGAATTTTTAAAATTATTTTTAAAAGTTTTTAAAATGATTCTTAAAAGTTTTAAAAATAATTTTTAAAAGAATTTTAAAAATGATTTTTAAAAGTTTTTAAAAAAAAATAATTTTTTTTATATGATTTTGAAAAGTTTTTAAAAGAATTTTAAAAATTATTTTTTCAAAGTTTGTAAAATAAATTTTAAAATAATTTTTAAAATGCTTTTTAAAAGATTTAAAAATAATTTTTTAAAGGATTTAAAAAAAAAAAAGATTTTAAAAGAATTTTTTTTAAAATGATTTTGTAAAGTTTTAAAAATAAATTTTAAAATGATTTTTTTTAAGATTTTAAAAGTTTTTAAAAGTATTTTTTTAAATGATTTTTAAAGATTTTTTAAAAATAATTTTTAAAAGGATTTTTAAATTGTTTTTGTAATGATTTTTAAAAGAATTTTTTAATGTATTTAAAAAATGATTTCTAAAAGAATTTTTAAAATAATTTTTAATTTTTTTAAATGATTTTTAAAATGATTTTTTAAAGTTTTTTAAAATAATTTTTAAAAGAAATATTTTTAAATGTTTTTTAAAGGTTTTAAAATTTTTTTAAAAAAAAGAATTTTTTTAAATGATTTTTTAAAAGTTTTTAAAATAATTTTTAAATGGATTTTTTAAAATTATTTTTAAAAGAATTTTTAAAATGATTTTTAATATTATTTGTAAAAGAATATTTAAAATGATTTTTAAAAGAATTTTTAAAAGGATTTTAAAAGTATTTATAAATTATTTTTTAAATAATTTTAAAATAATTTTTAAATTTTAAAATGATTTTTTAAAGTTAAAAATGAATTTTTTAACGTTAATTTTTAAGATAATTTTTAAGTTTTAAAATTAATTTTTAGAGTTTATTTTTTAAGTTAAAAATGAATTTTTTAAAGTTAATTTTTAACATAATTTTTAAGTTTAAAATTAATTTTTAAAGTTAATTTTTTAAGATAAAAAAGATATAAGTTTAATTAAAAAAAGAAATTTTAAATTTAATTTTAATTCATAATTTAATTTAATTTAAATTTTTAATTTGTTCCTTTAATCATTTGACCCGATCTAAATTATCAATCAGGGAATCCTATGATTTTGTGAGATGAATTAGATTCAATTATTAGTTTTGGTTTAACTTTGTGTTAGATTAAGGTTTAGTTTTGGGCTCAACAAATAGGCATTTTCGGATAAACTTCTGGGCTATGATGAGCCACCTGGATATGTTGGGATTTTCGGGCCGCGAAAACCGCTTTTCGCGTCGCGAAAACCCCGAATCTCCCTAGCCAATGGATCCGTGCGAAGAATAAAAATTTTCGAAAAACTACGAGTACGAGTTTACCTAGATCTACACTTAGATCTACAAGGGAAAAAGGTTATACCTTTGAAGCGAAACCCTTCGCGTTCCCGCTCGTTCAAATGGTGCCGGATCTCGAAGTTGTCAACGTAGACAACTCTCTATATGTATCCACACAAACAACTCAATGGAGAGAGAGCCTTAGAGTGTGCTAGCACTCCAAAGGGTCTCGGCAATGGTAGAGGAGGAGAGGGAGAGGGAAAGCTTGAGGAAGAGGATGAAGTGAATATGCCTTGAATGAAAAAATCATTCCATCCCCTCACAATAGTGGTCGGCCACTTTCAAAAAGGTGTAACCCCCATTTCCACATTAAGTGCAATTAATGTGGAGCCATTAAAGTGAAGAATTGTAACCTCCATGAGGTGGCATCTTACTTAAGTAACCATGATGATGTGGAGCATCATCATTGGTCCACATCTTGCCAACTCACTAATGATGTGGCAAAAAATCAAGTCAAACTTGACTTTTCTTCTTCCTCTCAAGTCAAGTCAAACTTGACTTAATCTCTCTCATGGTTGATCTAATTCAACCATTTAATTCAAGCCAATTTAATATAATGAATCTAATTCATTTAATTAAATTGATTCAATGAGTCATAATCTAAATTAGACTCATTGAACACATAAATCAACTTGAGTCTAACTCAATTAGCCCAATTATGATTACTCTTAATCCAATTTGATTCATCAAATGAATCTAATCCTCTTGGTTCATCATATGAACCTAATCTCCATCTAATTGTCCTTAGTGTGTGACCCTATAGGTTCTTGTAACGTTGGCAATGCCCTAAACCCATTTAGGAGCATAAGTAATGAGCGGTATCTAGCAACACATCATTACTACCCAAGTTACAAGAATGTTGAGATCCAACATCACCTTGTGACTACTAATTGTGACTCCTCACAAAATATGACAAGTGTCCTTCTATCCTAGACATCTAGATTGATCAATGTGAGGCATAGACCGTGTCATCCTCTGATCAATCTAAATCCTGAACTCCAAGTAGACCCACTAAATCAAATGAGCTAAATATCTCATATTGACTCATTTGGGCATGGTCATGCACTTCGTGGTCTCACTCTATCAAGAATACCGATGTCTCTCCCGTCATATAGGAGGGATAGATCTCATCTACATCACTCACATCCCTCCGCATAATTTGTTACATACCCAGTAATCGCCTTTATAGTTCACCCAGTTACGGGTGGTGTTTGACGAAACCAAAGTACATAACTCCTTATGTAGGGAATCATGGTGACTTCAGGTCTAAGGACTAGTAGTAATACTAATAGCCACATGAGAAAGTATATGACACTCATATAACGATCCATGAAACTTTCTCATGGCGGGTCATTCAGTATACATTCTCTAATGTATACCCATGTGTCAACTTGATATCTCTATATCCATGACTTGTGAGATCAAGTCATCGAGTTGACCTACATGCTAGTCTTATTGCATTAACATTGTCCCTGAATGTTAATACTCGACTAGGAATGATTATGAGTAGTGTTCCCTATATCATCTCACTATCAGTTCAACTAACCGATTGATATAGGTGAGAACCTTCTACTCAAGGACGCTATTATACTTAGTTTATTTGGCACCAATACAAGTAAGTATAATAACCAAAACAAATGCCTTTTATTTATATCAAATATGATACAACAAGTCCATAATACAAACATCAAATGATTGGCTCTAGGGCTCTAACTAACAGGATATCATTAAAGTAATCATGCCTTTGAGGTTTTTCAAATAGTCCTATCTATTGTTGATACAGTCTGACCTGGCTGTTGTTTTGATGTTGACACGGATTTAAGTTTGTATCAGATGTTAATTAAACTCAGTTTGATTAATGATCAAGGTTGATCAAGTGGAAGGGAAAAGTCCAAGTTGGAAACTTGGCACGCGAAGTCGGAGAGGGCTCGGTAGCTCGTTCTCCGGACAAGGTCGGAGAGGGCTCGGTAGCTCGTTCTCTGGACCGGACGAAGTCGGAGAGGGCTCGGTAGCTCGTTCTCCGGACTAGGTCAGAGAGGGCTCGGTAGCTCGTTCTCTGGACCTGACGAAGTCGGAGAGGGCTCGGCAGCTCGTTCTCCGGACTAGGTCAGAGAGGGCTCGGGATCTCGTTCTCTGGACCGGATTAGGTCAGAGAGGGCTCGGTAGCTCGTTCTCGGACCAATCCTAGTATCACATAGGCGTTGGATCGGTCAACAGACCGATCCAGTGATACTTTGGATGACTGATCGGTCCGCAGACCTATCTAGTGAGACTAAATTTTCTGATCGGTCTGGTGACCGATCAGGAAACACTCAGTAGCACACTGAGTGTAATCTGATCGGTCTGTAGACCGATCAGGAGATGCGATTGAAGTCTGTAGACCGATCAGGAGAAAATGTCGCAGAAGAAAAAAAGGCGTTGGATCGGTCTATGGACCGATCCACATCCAATCTGATCGGTCGCCACGACCAATCAGACCAGCCTCAGACCGATCAGGCTGTTGTCTGATCGGTCCAAGGGTCTGTGATCGGTCTGCTAACCGATCCACAGTTAAGTTCATTGTGCATGCGCTTTCTCTGATATTTTCTGATTCGCACTTCTTTTTGCCCATCTCTGTTTAACCTTCTGCTGTGAGTCTTTTGGAGATACAGGTTGTAGGTACCATACCAGTGCTTAGTTTCAAATTCAGCCTCATCAAAGGAATGAGACAAAGGATCTTTCCACTGCTTTCTCTGCGTCAAATGCATTTGAAGCAGCAACGGCTACAGGTTGCGATTGGCTATGTTTCTGGCAGTGATCAGGCGGCGATTGGCTTAACTCCTGGTGATTGGTTCGAGCTCAGAGGCACCAGTGAAGACCGTGATTCTATTGGTGTGAGCTCAGAGAATCAGAAGAGGAAGAGAAGCGATTGGCGACGTCGTAGCTTGCAGCAGGGATTCGGTGCAGGTTGGCAGCGATCCGGTGCAGGCTGATCGAATGCAGAGACATAAGAAGCAGTGTATGCTGGAAAGAAGAAGTGAACGAGAAGCAAGTAAAAAAGCTGTGTGTTTCGGTTGAGAGCTTGTTGTGTTCTTGGACTCTGTCTTCATCATCTTCGTGGCTGTGAGCTTACTTCGATTTTCTTTGAGCCACTGTGATCTGTAAGTCTTGTGTGCTTCATTTTAAATCTGTTCGAAGACTTTGTGGAGAGGTTTCTCCACCGAGAAGGAGAGTTTCATTAGCCGGAGTCATCCGGGGTGTGATCTACCGAAGATCAAGGGCTCGTCCACCTTACGGACACGCCGAGGATTAGGGGCAAGTTATCCCCGAACCTCGTATATCTTGTGTTAGTGGTGCTTGGTTCTTTTCTCGTATAATTTCCTTTTGTTTGCTTATTTTCCGCTGCGCTAACAAACTCGCTTAGAATTTTTGTGAAAAGATTAAGATTTTGGTGGAGGCTATTCACTCCCCCCTCTTTAGCCATCCAAAGGATCCCAACAAGTGGTATCAGAGCCTGGTGCTCTTCATCTGGACTAACATCCTAAGGAGCAAGAAGATGGCCATGAAGGAAGGATTCAGCACCAACAGACCACCCTTCTTCGATGGAGCAGATTTCCAGTATTGGAAGAGCCGCATGGAGTATTACCTCAAGACTGATATCTCCATGTGGTTCTCGGTCAAGGAAGGATTCACACCACCGAAGGACGAAGAAGGTAAGGAACTCGATTCATCAAGGTGGTCTACCGAACAAACTCGTAAAGGGCAAGCCGATGCCAAGGCGGTAGTCACCTTACAATGTGGGATTGCCAAGGACCAACTCGTCAAGGTAGGTCCATTCTCGAGTGCAAAAGATTTATAGAACAAGCTTATCGAGCTCCAAGAAGGAACTCGAGATTCTCGGATAGCCAAGAGGGACCTATTCTTGAATCAACTACAAAATCTCACCATGAAGGAAAACGAAACGGTAAGTGAACTACATGGGAGGTTCAAGGAAATCATCAATGGTCTACATTCTGTAGATGAACGCGTGGAGAATCGCGATCTAGTAAGGTACGCTCTTAAAGCCTTTCCAAGGAATGCCTTGTGGTCATCTATGGTAGATGCCTACAAGGTTTCCAAGGATCTTTCCATTATTAAATTAGACGAATTCTTTTGTGAAATGGAACATCATGAACTTGCTAACAAAGGTCAAAGAGAGAAAGGTATTGCCTTAATTGCAGGACCAAAGAACAAGGATGGAAGAAGAAAGAGGGAAAAGAAGAAGGAGAAAGATATTTCTTCATCTACATCCTCCTCCGAGTCTGATGATGAAGGCGGATCATCATCAAGCGAGATGGCCAACTTCGTGAGGAGAATTATGAGAAGAAGCCGAAGATACAAATGAAAAGGTAAACCTAATGATCAAAATATCGATAAGACTAATGTTATATGTTATGAGTGTAGCAAGAAAGGCCACTACCGGAGTGAGTGTCCAAAACTCAAGAAGGAGGAACGGGCCAAAAAGAAGGAGGAAAGAGCCAAGAAGAAGAAAGCTCTCAAGGCCACTTGGGATGAATCTTCCTCAAGCTCATCGGAGGAGGAAGAGAAGAAGGAGAAGAGTACTCGGCAATTAGCACTCATGGCAAGGGAGGAATCCGATTCCGGGAGTGATGGGGATGCAAGCACTTCAGCCGCGGCTTCATCATCTTCGGATGATGAAGAGGTAACCTCTTCTCACTTAGAAAAATGCTATAAGACTATTACACATTTGTCTACCTTGCTTAAAAAATCAAAAACAGAAAATAAATCATTAAAAGAAGAAGTAGAAAACTTGAGGGCCCTTAGGGAAGATGAGGTTGATGACCTACATCTAGAGGTCCTTGAGGATGAGAACAAGGCCTTGAAGGGTGAGGTTAAGAAACTCAAGAAAATACTTGAAAAATTCTCAACTAGCTCTAAGACCCTAGACATGATTCTAAATGCCCAAAGGGCGGTCTACAACAAGGCTGGATTATGATACCAACCTAAGGAGTCTAGCTTTATTTCTTTAGTGTCAAGAACCCACTTTCATAGATCGCATGTTTCTAGGGTTCATGAGACTAGGAAGAAGGTAACAAAGGCATGGGTGCCTAAGTCTTTCATTGTAGATGCATTAGGTCCCAAGATTTGGGTACCTAAAACATCTATCTTTCGTGTCTTGTAGGCATTGGTAAAGGGGGAGCGTCTATCAACTTGGTTTGTTGATAGTGGATGCTCCAAGCACATGACCGTGGACAAGTCACTATTTTCTACCATTCAAAACAAAAATAGAGGTAATGTGTCATTTGGTAACAATGGTAGTCTTAAGGTTATAGGAGTTGGAGACATTCATATATCCGAAGGCCTCCAAATCAAGAATGTCCTTCTAGTCAAGGGGATGACTTTTAATCTCCTAAGTGTCAGTCAATTGTGTGATACGGGTTACACAATTGAGTTTCATTCAAGTCAATGTCTGGTCAAACACATTGACACACTTGACACGGTACTAGTAGGCACAAGAGTAGATAACATTTATCAAATTTCTTTTAAAAGTGCTACTAATGTCTCTGCTAAGTGTTTCATGTCAAAAGAAGAAGAATCATGACTTTGGCATAGGAGGTTGGCTCATGTGAACATGAAGAATATTAGAAAGCTGGCCAACAAAGGATTAGTGCGAGGCTTACCAAGCATCAACTACCAAAAGACAAAACTATGTGATGCATGTCAAAAGGGTAAGCAAACAAAAGCAACTCATAAAGGTAAAAGTGCTGTAAGTACCTCTACTGTTTTAGATTTACTGCATATGGACTTGTTTGATTGCAGTAGTGTCATTTCTTTGAATGGTAGTAGATATTACTTAGTGATTATTGATGATTTTACTAGATATACATGGACTTTCTTTTTGAAAAATAAGGATCAAACCATAGATATTTTTATTTCTTTTTGTAGAAGAACTGAAAATGAAAAATCAACAACAATTAAAACAATTAGAAGTGATCATGGTGGAGAATTTCAAAACCATAGATTTTTAGAGTTTTGTCAAGAAAAAGGATATAGGCATGAGTTCTCTACTCCAAGGACCCCACAGCAAAATGGGGTTGTGGAGAGAAAGAACCGAGCTTTGCAAAAGGCTGCACGAAGCATGCTCAATGAGTACTCACTACCGAGCTACTTGTGGGCTGAAGCTGTGAATGTGCAAAACTGAGTCCTGATACATAGGTTTTTAGGAAAAACTCCTCATGAACTTTGGTTTGGGAAACCCCCTACAATTAAACATCTTAGGGTGTTTGGT
Source organism: Zingiber officinale (assembly GCF_018446385.1). Taxonomy (NCBI): domain Eukaryota; kingdom Viridiplantae; phylum Streptophyta; class Magnoliopsida; order Zingiberales; family Zingiberaceae; genus Zingiber; species Zingiber officinale. Next base: position 73,887,562 of record NC_056001.1, read on the forward strand.
TGTAAGGTGTTTATCTTGAACACCAAGGATCATCTTGGAAAGTTCACGACTAAGGCTGATGAAGGGATATTGGTCGGGTACTCTCTCTTCAGCAAAGCCTATCGAGTCTACAACAATAGGACTAAATTGATTGAAGAGTCCTCAGATGTAGCATTTGAAGAAATCCCTAAATCGAATGATCAATCAAGGGATGTAGGAGAAATTCAACTTGAACTTAGAAATCTAAGTTTGAATGATCAAAATGAAGAAAGAGTCGAGGTTGACTCTGATGATGATGAGCAAAGGCAACAAAGGGCTCAGGCTGATCATTTGTCTGATACTGAGTCTCTGCCTGTGCCTAGTGAGACCATTCATGAGGCACCGCCAACACCAAGGCAATCTAGGATAGCCTCTAGTCATCCCCAAGACCAGATTGTGGGAGACATCCAACAAGGGGTTAGGACTAGATCATTCTTTAGAAATGAGTCTAATGAGGTCGCTTTGATCTCAGAAATTGAACCAAAAATAGTTGATGAGGCATTGCACGATCCTGACTGGATCATCGCTATGCAAGATGAGTTAGGTCAATTTGAAAGGAGCCAAGTGTGGGACTTAGTTCCTAGACCTAAGAAGACCACCATTATTGGAACTAAATGGGTCTTCAAAAATAAGTTAAACCAAAAGGGAGAAGTCGTAAGGAACAAGGCGAGACTTGTAGCCAAGGGCTATAGTCAAGTCGAAGGCCTCGATTATGATGAGACTTATGCTCCCGTGGCACGATTAGAGTCCATTCGTTTAATGCTAGCTTTTGCTGCACATAGAGGTTTCAAGCTCTATCAAATGGACGTTAAATCGGCCTTCTTAAACGGATTCATCAAAGAAGAGGTCTATGTTGAACAACCACCAGGGTTTGTGAATACCGAAGCTCCAAACCACGTGTACAAGCTCAAGAAAGCTCTTTATGGGCTTAAACAAGCACCTCGAGCTTGGTACGAAAGGTTGTCAACTTACCTACTAGAAAAGGGTTTTGTGAGAGGTCAAATAGATCCAACACTATTTCTGCGTAGAGATGGTGAAAACATTTTTGTAGCCCAAGTGTATGTCGATGACATAATTTGTGGCTCAAATAACAAGGGATATTTGAATGAATTTATTTCTCACATGGAAAGTGAGTTTGAGATGAGTCTAGTAGGAGAATTGACATTCTTCCTTGGACTTGAAATCAAACAAATTCAAGATGGAATTTATGTCCATCAGACGAAATACACTCAAGAGATGCTCAAAAAATTCAAAATGAGTGACTCTAAGGAAGTATCCACTCCAATGGCGACAAACACTCATCTTGACAATGATGAGAGTGGGAAACCAGTTGATCTAACGCAATATAGAAGCATGATCGGTAGTCTTCTATATCTCACAGCTAGTCGACCGGACATACTTTTTGCTGTGGGCATGTGCGCTAGATATCAAGTTTGTTCCAAGGAATCTCATTTAACTGCAGTTAAGAGAATTCTAAGATATCTCAAGGGCACAATTAGAGTAGGTCTTTGGTACCCTCGTACTGAGTCTTTTGACTTGATAGGTTATACCGACTCCGATTATGCTGGGTGCAAATTGGATCGGAAAAGCACTAGTGGGGGTTGCCAATTCTTAGGATCATCATTGGTTAGTTGGTCAAGTCGGAAGCAACATTGTGTTGCTCTCTCCACGACCGAGGCTGAATACATTGCCATGGGAGAGAGTGTATCACAATTGTTGTGGATGATTCACACTCTAGAAGATTATGGACTTTCATATAAAGGAGTGCAAGTGTTGTGTGACAACATTAGCACAATAAACCTAACGAAAAATCCAGTCCATCATTCAAGGACCAAACACATTGAAGTGCGTCATCACTTCATTAGAGATCACGTAGCTAGGGGAGACATTGCACTCACATATGTTGAGTCAAAGTCAAACTTGGTCGACATTTTCACCAAACCCCTTCCGGAAAATGAATTTAGTCATTTAAGGAGAGAATTGGGGATGTGTTTGGCTCAATAGGCCATTAGGATTTCATCATGATCAATAAGGACAACTAAAACTACAAGAGAAATTGGGAAATTAATTTGGGCAACTTGGGGACATCTCACACAAACTATAAGGTTTAACAAATTATTTTTGGTTGCTAAATATGGGGTGAGATGCTAGGATCAACCAAATTATTCAAAATGTATCATGCATCCCTTGAATAATTAGGTTGAAGAGACATAAATTGAGTATGGGGAATGCCATTACATAATTCATGTGTATTTGGCTCCTAGATCTTACTCATATATTCCAACCAAGGAATCTTGGTTGGACCTGTGTCTAGAAATCATCTAATCTTGTTCATGTGTTGATTGATACCCTTGATTGATACCTTCCTGATTTTGATTGAAAATAGGACAAGTTGGTGAAGAAATTTTGACATATTTTGACAAACTTGTAACTACTCATAGCAAGGATATATTTTGAACTGATAGCCTGAGTCAGATTTATTACCTTGGTTCACTATAGATCATAGTTTCAGCAAACAAACAAAACAAACTTCTCTGGTTTTGAAACTTTGAGATTCAACACATTTGTTATAAAGTGTCTGAACTTTCGAGCCCTAAATAATTCAAAATCATTAGAGCTCATCATTAGGAAATATTCATTGGTATCACTGAATATAATCTGTGGGCTCTTCAGATCCTAGGTTCTGAACTTGGAAGTTGTTGAACCAAGTTTCAGAGCTTTCGATACGAATTTCAGAGACTAAAATCACTGATTATCAGACACTGATCGGTCCAGGGACCGATCAGGATGATATCTGATCGGTCTCTACGACCGATCAGGATGATATCTGATCGGTCTCTACGACCGATCAGGAGAGTTCCACCTCTCTGTTCGATATCTGATCAGTCTGCAGACCGATCAGGGGTTCTGGCACGTATCACTAGTTACTGATCGACCTCTGATCGGTCCGGGGACCGATCAGGAGGTTCCCTGATCGGTCTCCACGACCGATCAGGAGGCTCTGGCACGCGACCTCTGATCCACCTCTGATCGGTCCAGGGCCCGATCAGGAGGCTCCCTGATCGGTCTCCACGACCGATCAGGACGTTCCCTGATCGGTCAGGATTTCTCCTGTTCGGACAGCCGTCCGATCTTATGATCTGATCACCCTCTTTAACTTCCCATAATCCTTTGTCCTCTCATTTCACGCCGAAAACCCTAGTCGAACCACTCCTCAGTCCCGACTCTTCTCTCCATCTTCTCCGAAAGCCTCAAATGGCGCCCAGGTAACTTCCTTTCTCCCCGAAATCTGTTCATTTTTGGCATTTTAGTTTCTTTTCACAGTGTATCTCTATGTGTTGTCTCGGTTCTCGACTCTGTGGCTCCCGTGGACTCCCATTTGCCCCGACCATGTCCCATTTTTGACCTATTTAGGAAGAAATCAGCCGGTGAGGGTACGTCTAAGTCATCTGCTGAGAAATCCAAGTCCCAGGCACCCTCCCGACCTCAACCTTCCTCTTCTTCGAGATTCCCGAACCGACAGTTTGAACAAGCGTTTCAATAGAGGACATTCAAGCTACTCCCATGTCGATCTGTGGATCGAAAGTACATGGATGAGTTTTGTCCCTCTGTATCCGAAACCCTGGCATATTATAAACTTGACTCGTTAGTCTACCTAGAAAGGGACATCAACTATGACCTAGTATCTGAATTCTACAACAATCTTCATCAGACCAGTGATGGTGCTTATAAAACCAGAGTCGCTAAGAGAACTATCGATTTCTCCGTCGTAGAATTCTTTGGGTATCTAGGTTACCGAATGTGTTCAGGAGATCCTTTTCCCATTTATCCTGATTTACCAGTCCCATTACCTCCTCCACTTGATGTATCACCTGACACTATATATGAGTATTTCTTTGGACACCCTAGACCGGATGGACTGGATGAGTTGGATGTCGAGTTTCCTACTTTTGCGGCTCTGAGACTATCTCCTCCTGACTATATTCTTTTTAAGATAGTTACAAACTGTCTTCTTCCAATCACATCCAAACCTCTAGCAGAGATCCGACCATACCACTGCCTGATGCTTTATGGTTTGCGTCGGCGTCTCGATTTTGATATCATGTCGAGCATCTATTCTTCGATCATCTCATATACTCAGCCTAGCAGCTCCACTATTTATATGCCTTATGGGCATATAATTACAGATTGGCTCGAGACCCTTCTGATAGATGTGTCTAAGGGTAGGATAGTGAAGATGGTCAAACAGGATTGCAGATTTGGGAAACGGGCATTTTCCAAGTCATGTATCTTGGGACAAAATGGGACTGTTCGATGGAAGGATGGGAGAGGTCTGGGAGAGTTACCACGGGCACTTCCTCGATAGGTTGCTGCTCCTCCTCCTGCTGCTGATGAGGCCGATCCTGATCTGCGCTGGCAGATCGCTGAGCTAGAGAGCCGCTTCGATCAGCACGATGAGCTGCTGTCTGCTGAGCTCCATGGACTTCGTGTTCGGATCGACCAGCGCTACGATGACTTACGCGGTCAGCAGTTGGTGACGCAGCAGCTGCTTCTGAGCTGGATGGCCAACTACCCACCTCCGCAACATTTCTCGGGTCATCCACCTTCGAGCTCCAGCATGCCGCCTCAGGATTACGTGCCTCCCGCAGATGATGATGATGTTCATCATGTTGAGGACATTGATTGATACATTCTGTTTGTCACTTTGACTGTCTGTGTTTTGGATGCTATTTTGTTGGATATTTTTGTATGACCTGGATATTTGCTTATTTCATCTATTTATGCTGCTCATTTTCCTGTTTTTCTTTATGTGTCATTTCCTATTGGCTATTGATATGCGGTTCATATGCTTTGTCTTGACTGCCTCTTATTTCTTTATCACTGTCATATAATACACTTAGAGGGAACTCTAGGTGCATTAAGAAAAAGACAGTATGAATTAAGGGGGAGTCTTTTGAGTCTTATCACCCCATTCGCACCTTTTCGGTGTTTGACAAAGGGGGAGAGGATATCTAAGTTTAGAGATGTATGAAGGTTTGATTTTAGGGGAGAAGATAACGGGGAGGATCTTGATTCCCGTTATTGACTTCCTTACATCGTGGTGTATTCATCTTAGGGGGAGGATCTTGATTCCCCTAAAATTATGAAAATAAGAACATTTCTGATCTAAACTTAAATCGTGTTGTCAAACAACAAAAAGGGGGAGATTGTTGATACAGTCTGACCTGGCTGTTGTTTTGATATTGACACGGATTTAAGTTTGTATCAGATGTTAATTAAACTCGGTTTGATTAATGATCAAGGTTGATCAAGTGGAAGGGAAAAGTCCAAGTTGGAAACTTGGCACGCGAAGTCGGAGAGGGCTCGGTAGCTCATTCTCCGGACTAGGTCAGAGAGGGCTCGGTAGCTCGTTCTCTGGACCGGACGAAGTCGGAGAGGGCTCGGTAGCTCGTTCTCCGGACTAGGTCAGAGAGGGCTCGGTAGCTCGTTCTCTGGACCTGACGAAGTCGGAGAGGGCTCGGCAGCTCGTTCTCCGGATTAGGTCAGAGAGGGATCGGGAGCTCGTTCTCTAGACCGGATTAGGTCAGAGAGGGCTCGGTAGCTCGTTCTCGGACCAATCCTAATATCACATAGGCGTTGGATCGGTCAACAGACGGATCGGATACTGCTGATCGATCCGCAGACCGATCTAGTGAGACTAAATTTTCGATCGATGCGGTGACCGATCGAAACACTCGAGCACATCGAGTAATCTGATCGATGCAGACCGATCAGAAACACTCAAGAGCACATCTGATCGATGCGTAGATCAGGAGAAAATGTCGCGAAGAAAAGGGCGTTGGATCGGTCTGAACCGATCCACATCTAATCGATCGGTCACCACGATCGATCGAAGCCGATCAGCCGTGTCCGATCGGTCAAGGTCTGTGATCGGTCTGCTGACCGATCCACAGTTAAGTTCATTGTGCATGCGCTTTCTCTGATATTTTCTGATTCGCACTTCTTTTTGCCCATATCTGTTTAACCTTCTGCTGTGAGTCTTTTGGAGATACAGGTTGCAGGTACCATACCAGTGCTTAGTTTCAAATTAAGCCTCATCAAAGGAATGAGACAAAGGATCTTTCCACTACTTTCTCTGCGTCAAATGCATTTGAAGCAGCAACGGCTACAGGTTGCGATTGACTGTGTTTCTGGCAGTGATCAGGCGGCGATTGGCTTAACTCCTGGTGATTGGTTCGAGCTCAGAGGCACCAGTGAAGACCGTGGTTCTATTGGTGTGAGCTCAGAGAATCAGAAGAGGAAGAGAAGCGATTGGCGACGCCGTAGCTTGCAGCAGGGATTCGGTGCAGGTTGGCAGCGATCCGGTGCAGGCTAATCGAATGCAGAGACAGAAGAAGCAGTGTATGCTGGGAAGAAGAAGTGAACGAGAAGTAAGTAAAAAGCTGTGTGTTTCGGTTGAGAGCTTGTTGTGTTCTTGGACTCTGTCTTCATCATCTTCGTGGCTGTGAGCTTACTTCGATTTTCTTTGAGCCACTGTGATCTGTAAGTCTTGTGTGCTTCATTTTAAATCTGTTAGAAGACTTTGTGGAGAGGTTTCTCCACCGAAAAGGAGAGCTTCATTAGCCGGAGTCATCCAGGGTGTGATCTACCGAAGATCAAGGGCTCGTCCACCTTACGGACACGCCGAGGAGTAGGGGCAAGTTATCCCCGAACCTCGTATATCTTGTGTTAGTGGTGCTTGGTTCTTTTCTCGTATAATTCCCTTTTGTTTGCTTATTTTCCGCTGCGCTAACAAACTCGCTTAGAATTTTTGTGAAAAGATTAAGATTTTGGTGGAGGCTATTCACTCCCCCCTCTCTAGCCATCCAAAGGATCCCAACACTATCCACGGAACTTAGTACAAAACCTTGGTCTAACTAGTTAGGATCCGTAAGGGGTAGCTTTGGCTAGTTTCACTTAGCCAAATGCACTAGGTCGAAGTCATATCTTCCTAGACATGCATAGACTAAGCTTCCCTAACGTACTATCATCCAAAACTTCACCAGTACCATGGGTCAAGTTAAACTCGGTCCCTTTTTAACTAGTCCTAATTACCTTGCCGGGTAGGTTTGTTTGGATTACCCTGTCGGGTAGGTTAGTTTTGGAGGTGTCAGCTATTCTAGAGCCTCCCCCTAAATTATTGACTTTCCTTTTAAGATTTTTGTATGATTGAAGTTAGTTTCAGTTAAGATTTAATGTTTAATTTGTAATTTAAATTTAAGTTTTTAATTTTGAATTAATTAAATTGATCAAATTATCTTTTTTTTAAACGAGTATATTTAATATTTAAATTTTCTTTTCATTTTTATTTTATTAAGTTAATTGAATTATCTTTTTTTAATAGATTATTGTTAATGTTTAAGTTTTTATTAATTTTTAAATTTAAATTGTATTTCCTTAAAGGTTTATCTTTTATCCTTTCATTAATTGTTAATTTTGAATTTTCTAGATTATCTTTGTTTAATATGTTATCTTTAACATTTAGTTTTAAGTCTATTAAATTTAGCTTTGACTTTATCAAAATGTTTGATTTTATCCTTATATTTTCTTTGCCTTTTAAATTGATAAGATTAGTTAAATTTATTAGATAAGTCTTATCTTTAAAACTTAATTTTTTATTAATTAAATTATCTTGAGTTTGGATAGGATTTTTTAGATTGATACGATCTAGATTATTAAACAATTTATTAATTTTATCCAGATCAATATTGACCTTATCATCATTGTTATTTGAATTTTCAGATTTGTTTATGTTTAAATTTAAATTTTTAGGGTTATTAATTATTTTCAGATTTTCTGAATTTTCTAAATTAATTAGATTTGTTTTATCAGAAAATATCCTAGGGGTATTTTTGCAAGTATTGTCAGCTACACTATTTGCACAAATATTTTCAGAAATATCCAAATTAATATGCATATTCTTTAAACTACTATTAGTAGGGGTGTTTTGATAATTACTAACCTTGAGCGCAACCCCTAATTCAGTAGGCTTTTCTGTTGGATCTGACTCAAGTTTGGATTCGATTTCGACTTGATCGTCTAACTCCAACGGCTCCTCGTAAAGTTTGATCAACTGGGTCTAAAGCTCATATGCATTCTTGTACTTTTCTAGTCTGTATAAAACATTGTTAGGTAAAACATTACAAATAATTTTACTTACATTTTTATTCAGTTCCGAGTACTGAGAAGGTTTTCTCAATAATAGCACATTATCGAAATCTAAGATTTCTAAGAAGCATTCCATTAATCACCTCCAGTAGTTGAAATCTTGATCGTATGGTGGTGGTTCATGGGGGTTCCGTCCTTCTTGAAGAGACATTGGTCTTGCACACAAGGAAACAGAGAAAAAGTCCCAAGACTTGGTCTTGGATTAGCAGTGTTGGAGAAAAAATATAGTATTTCACTATTTTTGAAAAAAATATTAAAATATTAAAAAAATATTATTTCAAATTTTTGAAAATATAATATTTTGTCAATACTAAACAATGGTGAAAAGATGATGATGTATTTTTTAAAAATAGTTTTGGGGGGAAAAACGAAAGGCATAAGGTTTTATTTTAAAGACAAACGATGTCTAATTTTCTTAAAAAAAACACCCCCTTTGCTTGATTGGTGGTTGCACCAAATCAGAGCGGTACCCGCTCTGATACCACTTGTTGGATCGTGATCGTCGATAGAGGGGGGTGAATATCGATAAAAAAAATTTGTCAAGTAAAGTACGCAGCGAAAAAGTAAAATCAATGCTAACACAGGTCGATTTACTTGGTTCAGAGCCTGTGTCGACCCCTACTCCAAGGCCCGCACACAAGGGTGCTTTCGATGGGCAATTCACTAGCAGTTTGAAAGTTATTACAAACTAAGTACAGAGAAATGTCAATGAAAAATTAAAGCAATATCGACAAAGTAAGAGACTAAAAAGAGCAGCGCGTTTGTCGGAGCTTAATAGCGTCGCAGGAGCACAGGAGAGCGAATTCTGAGTTGTATTGGAGCTTCAGCCTTGACCCTCCTTATATAGGAGGTTCGAGGGCGCTGGGAACCTTCAGGGCGCCTCGGTGTGACGTAGCTGACCTAATCAGGAGCCTCCATGTGGCGTTGACGCGAAGGGGATAAAACTTTGCCTCCGGGCGCCTGGGTACCTCCCGGGCGCCTAGACCCAAGTTTTCCAGCAGACTCCTTCCTGCAAGAAACACATTAGTCCAAGACAATTATACCCTGCAAAACATATTATTAGTACAATTCATTGTTTAACATAAATGAGTATGACTTAGATTCTGTCTTTCCGAGACCAGAATCTAGTCACGATCTCAACTTAGATTTCCGAAATGGATCTAAGTTGGATCGACGTTTAAGTTCCCTTCCCGGGAACGCGTCCTCACAGTCACTCCCCTCCAGTGACTTACTTTTACTTACCTGCCAGACGTCTGGTCAGCCCTTCGACCCGTCTGGGCTTAGTGCCAGCTATCCGGTCAGCCTATCGACTTACCTGGACTTCGTGCCAAACGTCCGGTCAGCCCGTCGACCCGTTTGGACTTCGTGCCAGCTATCCGGTCAGCTCGTCGACCTAACTGGGCTTCACGCCAACCATCATGTCAGCCCGTCGACCTGTCTGGACTTCTCCTACACACTCGGTCAGAGTGTTAGATCAACAACAAAACTAACTTAACATATTTTATCATTCATCAAAACCTGGGTTAGACCGTTAGTGCTAACCGCACCAACACTTAGGAGTACAGGAAGTTGAGCGGAAGACGCAACTAGCGAGAAGGATGACATGGGAAGGGAGCCGACGAGCTCGGTGCATCTGAGGGACGAGGTGCTGGGAAGAGTACACCGGTGGACGAGAAGAACATACGTGACGTTCGAGGGACAAGAAGCTGGAGCAAAAGCCTACTCGAGGAGAAGATCAGAAATTGGGTTCGGATGAGCCCTATTTCGGTTGGACGCAATCACCCAAGCGATTGGAGTAGCAGAAGAGCGAAAGAAGCTGATGAAGACTACTAGAGGCACCCTCAACAAGAGTTGAAGGTGCCTGCGCACCTCTGCCACCTTCAGGCGGAAAGACGTCTTCCATGAGCATGGAAGGCACCCTCCGTAAGCATGGAAGGTGCACCCCATGAGCATGGAAGGTGCCTTCCATGAGCATGAAAGGCGCCTTCAACTAGGAAAACTGACTGTTATCAAGAGATAAAACTCTATCCCTTGGCGCCTCAATGGAGGCACCCTCAAGCTAAGGATAGGATTTTCAAGAGCTATAAAAAGGCTCCTGAAGCTAGGAAATAGTACAACAACTTCTATTGACACACCCATGTAGTCCCTGCCAGAAGAAATTTAGGTAGCATCTCCCCTGTACTGGTGACAATATGAAACTTACTACAATTCCCTCAGGGCCACATATATCTCAGCCAACACGACCAGAACAATATATATAAATAATAAGCAACATCCACGCAGTTTAATAGTAAAACTAAACTAATACAGCGATAAGGAAAATCATCTCAAAAATCCTACTCAACTACACCCATAAAACTCAAAACTTATATCCAACTCCACTACACCCATAAAACATAAATCACAACGATAAAAGTAACTCACCTCTTGTAACAACCCAAATTTTCTCATTTGGAGTCCTAATAGTGCTTAAAAATATTTAGAAATGCTTTAGAAATATTCTAGAGATTTTTAAAAATTTTAAGAGTATTTTTATATAATTTTTGGAGTTCGTTTGGTATTTTTACCAAAAGAAACAAGTTGCAAAAAATAAAGAAATTAAGCCGAGGTTCGAACCGGAGACCTCCGGTTAAACAAAACCTTAAGTTGTCTCGGCTGACCAGGAACCCAGCAGGGCCATGCTGATCAAATAAGGGACGAAATTAATTTAAGTAGTAGTTAAGTAGTAGTAGTTAAACAGAAAATAATTGGGAATAAAAAGGTTCGGCTGAGGATTCGAACCCACGAGCTCCAGCCCGATTCAAACCTTAAGCGAATCCGGCTGACCAAGTGCCCAAGTGGGCGTTGCTAATTAAGGAAAGAGCGGAAAATATTTATATGGTAGTAGATAACAAGAATATCAAGGTATTAAGAGAGGAATCGGGTTAATCTTCCGTGACCTAATTTCTTCTTCCCTTCTTGTGCGTCGGCGTTTTTCTTCTCGGGCGAAACCACAGCAGGAGGTTAGGGATCGTCTTCGGCGGGCGGCCAAGGTGTTCTCCAAGGGGTTTTCTTCACTATCACAATCCCCTCATCGAGGAGATTTCGTGGACACGAAGAGGAGCCGAGATTTTCACTCCTCCGAAACCCTAGAAGAGTTTGAGCCATTCTCTTCGGCTGTGAGTTCAAGAACACGATGTAAGCGTTTCTCACCTGCAGTAAGAGTGGTTTTCAAATTTCAATTTCATTCTGTGTTTTCGGTAGAGTTTGTGGCTTTTGAATTTCCTGCCGTGAATCTCAAAAGAGAACAAAGGAAGGTAAATTGTATTTTCGGTTGAAGCATGCTTGAAGGATTTCGTTGCCATATGAAAACCCTAGGATCTGTTGCTATAAGAATATGTGTTTTATTAAATTCATTAGGTGTTTATGAGTAGCTATAATAAAGAGAGACCAAGGTTTGTTTCCTCTTTGCATTGTTGTTGTGGTATGCTCGGATTTTCTTTCAGACTTTGTAATTGGTTTTTGTTTACAGAAAGTGAGTTTAGTTTCCATTTTTCAGAAAGTGAGTTGGATTCTGTTCTGTTTGTGATCTTAATGTGCAAGTCAAGCTGTGCCGTGAAAGGGGCACAAGTAGCTTCTGTTCGGAATTTTTCCTATGCAATCTGGTCAAATTTGGCTATTAGACAATTAACATGAGAAAGTGTACAGATTTAATGTATAGTTTTGGTTTCCAGTAGCATGCTATGGGTTCTTGTTTTTGAAGTTCTAGTAGTTTCTTTTATTTTAGTTTTAATGCATGAGTGCTTGATTGCTTCAATTGCTATAATCCGAACCCTAAATTTAGTTTGTGCTTATGGCTTTAGAATTTCAGTCTAGGTCTTGTTGATTATTCCAAGCACACAGATTTAAGTTTTTCTTGCCGCCACAACATGCATGAGATGGTTTAGTTTTAGTTTCCTATATATATGAAATGGATAGTTTAGTCTTCGGTGTTGGTGTTTTAGTTTCCATTTTTAATTGCCGAGATATATGTTTAGAGTCAGCTAGTTTAGTTCTTTTAATTCGAAGCATGCAGTATAGGTTTTAATTCCAACAAGTTTTCGATTTAGTTTAAGCTTGTATGCAGAACTTCAATCATAGAGCAGATTTTTGTAAGCTTATAGTGCAGTTTTCTTTAGAGTTTATAGTGCAGATTTGATTAAGCTTATAGTGCAGAATTTTGATTAAGCTTATAGTGCAGAATTTTGATTAAGTTTGTAGGCAGATTTGATTAAGCTTGTATGCAGATTTAGTTTTAGTGCAGTTTCAATAAGCATTTCAGTACAGTTTTATTAAGTATTTCCATGCAATTCTGTTAAGCATTTCAGTGCAGAGTTAATAAGTATTTTAGTGCAGTTTTGTATGAGACATTCTTTTATTAGAGGTATTAACAAGTATAAGAGAGATAAAGAAAATAAATAAAAAGGCCAAGGCCTTAAGTAGATCCCAAAGTCAAGACTTTAGGGATTTTGACACACAAGGTGCTTGTTAAAATGCCAAGGCATTTAAAGAAGAAATAATTAAGATAATAAGATATTTTACTTTGAAGAGGCTAGTACCCGACTTCCAAGATTGTCGTTAAACAAATTCAGGTGTCCAATTCCAAGGTCTTGGCCCTGGTAGACCAAAGTCTGCTCTTTTAGGATTGGTGGCTCGCTACCCCAACCTATTAGGGAACGCGATAAGATGGTACTACGCCTGGGCCCAAGGGAAGTTGATTATTATTTTGAAGTATTAAAGTATAAGTTTTAAACAAGTGAAATAAAAGAATAAGTTTAGAACAAATGAAATAAGTTTCACTTTGTTTTAAAATCAGCAAGTTTAGTTTTCTTTTATGCTAGCATGTTATTTAGATTAGCTTACTGTTATTTGCTAGTAGGTGAGCATGAGCAGCTTTACATGTTTAGCATTTCAGTTTGTTATGATTCCTTTACTATTAGATGAGCATGAGTAGTTTTCAGTAAGCATTCAGTTAGTTTATGTTATAGATATATGTACATGCATATCGAGATTTTGTGAGTTAGATAGCGCTTACTAAGCAATTTTGCTTATAGTTTGCATTTCCTCTTACTGCAGATAAAGGAAAGAAAAAGCTATAATCAAGGAAGGCGGCAAGGAGGTGTGGATGGATGTGTGATGCCTGGACTATAGAAGCCTTGGGACTTAGTTTAAGAATTTATTTAGATTAATTCTTTATTTAGGTTGATAAGAAAATTTTGGAGTAAGAAGTTGTATGTCATTATGTTTCCGCTATTCATTACTTGCATGATCTGATTTATTAAACTGCGTGGATGGTGTTATTTTGCTTGTGTATATATGCTTATATTGTCACCGGTACAGGGGAGATGCTGCCGGAAATTTTTCGGTAGGAACTTCTCTAGGAGCGTGACAAATTTAAGTGTTGCTAATATTAGCATAAGTAACACTAGTGAGTAGAGTTAATAGTTAAGTAACGGTCACCTTAGAGAGTAGTAAGGAAGGTGGGTCGTTACACCTCTTTTGCCATCTTGGTAGGCATATAGCAAAACCTATCCAATAAAATCCATCGACAATAAAACCATACAAGATCCAAGTGTCAAAAACCAGAACAAGTCTAGATAGTAATAAGAAAACCAAAAGATAAAAACACACATCCTCTCGATCTGCAGGGGATTAGCGAATGGAACTCCACCGGACAGCCTCAACCTGAAAATAGTAAATATCCACGGGGTGAGTCAACTCCTCAGCGGGTAACTACTGATATGCATAATAAATAAAATAATAAATAGACTAATCATGTGTACAGTCTCCTGATATAAGAAGGATAAATGCGAACTGAAATAAATAGGAGAACAACTGTACTAACCAGGACCTGGTGTATGGATAATAAACCGAAAGGTATAGAAATCCTGTATGCATGTCAAACAAATGCATCCATCCAATATGCAGCAAATAAATGCAGTAAGCACAAGCAATAAATGCATCAATGCGTATGATGCCAATGACATGTCCTGGTCACCCTTACAGCTAGTCAACCATCTCACACATGATGGTGAGACCGAGTGGGTAGGGATGTGACAACCGTGCACTCTGCCATCACTGCTCCTGATGAGTGACCGACTGGACGGGATGCTGTCGGAGTACACCTATCCTCCTATCCAAAATCATAAGTGGGGGAGCTCAATGCTCTCATCTCCTTGAGAAAGTCCAGAGGAGGGATCCCTGTCCTGCTACAACGCTGCGTCACACTACCCATGAGTGGATCAACGGAGCCCTTGACAGAGCACCTGCTGCAACACACCCTACCTGAATAAAAATCACTAACCCATGAGTGGTGGTGTGTGCAGATCCATGTAACTGACGATGTGCTCAATAATAATAGAGTCAACTATTGCACAACATGCAATCATGCGAGATGGTGCATGACACTAAGCATGGAAATATCCTGAACATATCCATCTTTACATATTGTGTACCATGGGACAATGAATCAAATCAAAGGTCTAGGTACACAGATCAGATAAGGTATAAAAACCTAGGGCCTGAACATAATAAAGCATGGTTATGTCACTACCCCTATAAGCATGTATAATCAGGTAGGTACTAACATGAAGTGCATAACAAGTAAACAAAACAAGCATGTAACAGGTATCGGGTAGTGACCAACCGATGCAGATAAGAAACATAATCATTACTATTTGTTAAAAACACTACTATGCATATCAAATGACATATCTAAAAAGATAAGTCAAAGTACCCGCCTCCAATAAGAGGATCGTATCTGATCCAAATCCGACGTCGAGATGCTCGTCTCGCGTCAAAGTCTTGTATTACCAATTTAAATATATTTTATTTAGCTACAATTCTTATAAATAGCTAAATAAAATCTCTAACCCTAAATTAGGGTAAAATCCTAATCAACACATAAACATAAACCTAATTCACACATAATTATACTAAAAAACCTAAATCAACCTAATTTAACCTCTTACCTCAAACTCACAACCAAGTGACTGCTGGAAATTGTGGCCGGAGTTATTGTTGTCATAGTTTTGTTGCTGTCACTACCCAAGAACCACTGTCAGGCATCCTTCATAGTTAGACCATTCCCATAAGGATATCAAAACGCAAACCTCTACGAATCTTGAACCCAAAAGTAAACGGACTTACCCAACCGACAGTTTCCCCTCTGGCGGAATTGACGCAGTGAAGAGAGTTGAGGCGTCGGCTGCGCTAGGAGGTGCTGAGCGATTCTGGGCGGTGTCGACCGATCAGCGGCGACAATAGCCAGTGGTGAGCGGAAGACGGCTAGGGCAAAGAGGGGAAAGCATTGCTCGAAGCTTTGGCCGGCGGTAAGAAGAGAGGAGATGGGTCGGCGGCGGTGCTAGGGCATAGGCAACGACGGCGCTGGGTCGAACCTAGTGGCCGATGGTGCTCTTGTGACGGCTGGCTGGCAACGGCGATCAGGTGGCAGAGGGAGTTGGCGTCGGTTGTGGTGGCTAGTGGCTGGCTAGGGCACGAGCACAGAGAGGGATGGAGATCGGGAGAAGGGAAAAAGAGGAAGGATCGGGAGGGTGGCTCAACCGGTGGTGGTTCGCGCTTGTCGGCGCTTAGGCAGGGACGGAGGAGAAGAGAGTAAGAGGATTGGGCAGAGGCAAGGAAAGCGTTCGGTTTCGACCATGAAGAGGAAGAGAAACCCTTGGCCGAGGGGTTTAATCGCGAGGGGAGGAGCGTTGCGGGCGACAGCGGTTGGAGAAAGGAGTGATTCGGCACGTGGAGGTTAGGGCACAACACGGGTACGCGGAGAAGAAAGGAAAAAATAAAGAAAAGAAAAGGAAATATTTAAAAAAAAAAATCAAACATTTCCTCGCTTAAATGGGTAGCCTAACAGGCTTTCTCAGGGCCCAATATTTATCCCCGTAAACTTGTCATACGAGCTCCAAAAAATTCCCAATTTTTTTTTAAAAATTTCAAAAAATTCCATTATGATTATTCACCATTTTTCGATATTTTACATTCTCCCCCACTAATAAAAATTTGGTCCCCAAATTTTGTTATCTACCATCAGCAAGTACTAACAACAGATAGAAAGTATAAATGCTGAACGGAAAATAACCTACATACCTCAAATGAAAAGATGGGGGTATCAAGCTCGGATCGTATCCTCAAGTTCCCAGGTAGCCTCCTCATCCGAATAATGCTGCCATTCGACTTTAACCAGTCGGATAGTCTTGTTCCGCAGCTAACGCTCTTTCTAGTCCAGAATCCGTACCGGAACCTCCTCGCAGGTAACGTCAGGCTGAACGAGAACTGAGATATCTGTCAGCACATGTGTCGGGTCAGGTACGTATCTCCTCAGCATAGATACGTGGAATATGTCGTGCACGCCTGCCAGGGACGGTGGCAGTGCAAGACGATAAGCTACTGTTCCAATCCTCTCCAGAATCTGGAAAGGGCCAATGTACCGCGGAGCTAGCTTACCTCTGAGGCCAAATCTCTTCACCCCTTTCGTGGGTGAAACTCGCATAAATACATGATCGCCAGTAGAGAACTCCAGGGGTCTCCATCTCCAATCAACATAACTCTTCTAGCGGTCCTGCGCCCCCTGACATCCTCCGTCTGATAGTACGGACCAACTCTGCCTCCTGCTGAGCTCTATGAGGTCCCAACAGCTGGGCCTCCCCAACCTCATCCCAGAGGGTGGGTGTCCGACAAGGCCTACCATACAACGCTTCAAACGGTGCCATTTGGATAGTCAAATGAAAGATGTTGTTGTAGGCGAACTCTACCAATGGCAAATGGTCCTCCCAACTACCTCTAAAATCCAATACACAAGATCTCAGTAAGTCCTCTAGAGTCTGAATGGTCCGCTCTGACTGTCCATCTATCTGCGAATGGAAAGCTGTACTGAAACGGAGCTGAGTGGCCAAGGCCTGCTGTAGACTTTGCCAGAATCGGGACGTGAACCGTGGGTCTCTATCTGAAATAATACTCAATGGGACACCATGCAATCTGATGATCTCCTAGCAATACAGATATGCCAATTGATCCAGGGAATCAGTCTTCCGGATCGCTAAGAAGTGCGCAGATTTGGTTAATCGATCAACAATTACCCAAATCGCGTCATGGCCTCGTCGTGTCCTAGACAACCCCACCACAAAATCTATAGTAATATGTTCCCATTTCCACACAGGAATAGGAATCCGTTTTAGTAATCCGGCAGGTCTCTGGTGCTCAGCCTTCACCTGCTGATAGACAAGACATCTAGCTACAAATTCTGCAATGTCTTTCTTCATACCGTTCCACCAGTAGAAACGCCTCAAATCTCGATACATGCAGGTCCCACCTGGATGGATCGTAAATCGAGAGCGATGAGCCTCCTGAAGTAGCTCCTGTAAGACCGGGTGAGACTGAGGTACGCATAATCTGCCTCGGAAGTATATAATACGCTCCTCATCTCGTGTGAACTCGGTCTGCTACCCGAAAGCTATCTGGCTGCCAATGAACTGAAAATGTTGATCACTCTCCTGGGCCTCTCGGATCCTCGTCCTGATCGACGACTGAGCAACCATAGTAATAAGAATACCCTGCTCTATCTGTCCCTGCTCCTCAAGGCCTAACTCAGAGAAATCCTGAATCAAGTCTGTGACTGAAGTCCGGTGGCAAGCCAAAGTCCCTCTGGACTTCCTGCTGAGTGCATCGGCAACCACATTAGCTTTCCCTAGGTGATAGCTAATGGTACAATCATAATCCTTCATGAACTCCATCCATCTCCTCTGCCGGAGATTAAGTTTCTTCTGGGTGAAAATATATTTGAGACTCTTATGATCCGTAAGAATCTCAAAGGTAATGCCGTACAAATGATGCCGCCAAATCTTCAAAGCAAAGATGATGGTGGCTAGCTCCAAATCATGTACAGGGTAGTTCTTCTCATGCTCCTTCAACTGACGAGAAGCATAGGAGACTACTCTACCATGTTGCATCAGAACAGCGCCCAAACCCTGAAGAGATGCATCGGTGTGGACCACGAATCCGTCCTCTCCGGAGGGTAATACCAAAATCGGAGTCGACAATAATCTCTACTTCAGCTCCTGGAAGCTGGTTTCGCAGTCCTCGGACCACGTGAACTTCACGCCTTTCCTGGTCAGGCGTATCAGTGGCATAGTAATCCGGGAGAAACCCTCGACGAACCGTCTGTAATATCCAGCTAGTCCCAAAAAACTGTGGATCTCCTAAACTAATTTCGGCTGCTCCCAACTGGTGACAGCCTCAATCTTCTGAGGGCCTACTGAAATACCTCTGCTCGAGACCACGTGTCCCAGAAAACCGACTGAGGATAGCCAGAAACCACACTTGCTGAACTTCGCGTATAGCTGATGTCGTCGAAGAGTCTCCAAGATTGTGCGAAGATGTTGTGCATGTTCCTCCTTGGAACGCGAGTAGACCAATATGTCATCGATGAAAATGATAATAAACTGATCAAGATACTCCAAGAAGACGCGGTTCATCAAATCCATAAATACCGCTGGAGCATTGGTAAGCCCAAATGGCATTACCAAAAACTCATAATGGTCATATCTGGTACGGAATGCTGTCTTCTAAATATCAGATTCTTTGACTCTCAGCTGATGATATCCGGACCGCAGATCAATCTTAGAATACACTGAGGTACCTCTGAGCTGATCAAACAAATCCTCGATCCATGGTAAGGGGTACTTATTTCTGACGGTCACTGCATTTAGTTGTCTATAATCTATGCACAACCTCAAAGTATCATCCTTTTTCTTGACAAATAATACCGGAGAACCCCATAGAGAAGCACTAGGGCGTATAAATCCCCTGTCTAAAAGCTCCTGGAGTTGAACCTTCAGTTCATTCAACTCTTTAGGTGTCATACGATAAAGAGCTTTCGATGTCGGCACGGTTCTCAGAATCAACTCAATAGCAAACTCCACTTGCCTTCTGGAAGGCAAACCTAGTAGCTCCTCTGGAAATACATCCAGATACTCTCGAACTACTGAACATAAGAGAGTTGAGAACTACTGCCATCTTCAGTATGAATCAAAGATAATAGAAAACCCTGACAACCATGTGACAGCAGCTTCTGAGCCTGAATCGTCGAAATAGTCGATATATCGCCGTCTCCGATGCCAGTGAAATCCCACGAGGGTTGGTTCGGAGGCCGAAATGTGACCACCCTCGTTTGGTAATCATCAGTGGCATGATATGCTAACAAACAATCCATGCCAAGAATAATATCAAAGTCGACCATTTCTAGTACTAAAAGATCTATCGTAAGTATCTTGTTGCCAAAGTCTAACAGCAATCTCTGACCTCCTGGGTGACGCCCAAAGTATCACCGGATGGTAGATAGATGGTCAGTCACTACGGTCTAAAAGTGGGTAATCTACTAATCTCCCTCATAAATACACGACGCTCTAACCAACTGAGCTAATAGGTCATCCTCTGGCCTACCATGCTCAGTGAATTAAATGTTGGTGTCGAAATTTAACTTGGGAAGGGTCTGCTCCATAGTCTCTATCCAAGACTAGGCCACACTCGAATCGGTCTCTCCGCGGAATAGTGTGAATCGACTCTTCATCGACTCTACTAATGTTGGAATCCGGGCTCGTGCCGCGACAATATCAGTGAGGTGGGTAGGGATCGACGCAGGAACTGACGGAATCCCTGGAGCTGGTGCTACAAGTAGTACCGCTGGATAGACTGGGGGAGGTACTCCCGGTATTGCTGTATAAACTGGGGCATATACCACTGGTGGTACTGCAGGGTGGATATGAGTGGTCGCGGCTGGAGGTACGATAGGTAGTGGTACCGGAAATGGAGCAACCGGTACCGCTGGTGCAGGTGTTGGGTACACTATATATACTGGGGGCACAGGTGCCGCTGTGTTAGTTAGAGCCCTAGAGCCAATCATTTGATGATTGTATGGACTCATGTATATCATATTCTTGTATATTAATAAAGGCATTTGTTTGGTTATTATACTTATTTGTATTAGTGCCAAATAGACTAAGTATAATAGCGTCCTTGAGTAGAATGTTCATACATATATCAATCGATTAGTTGAATCGATAGTGAGATGATATAGGGAACACTACTCTAAATCATTCCTAGTCGAGTATTAACATTCAGGGACAATGTTAATACAATAAGACTAGCATGTAGGTCAGCTCGATGACTTGATCTCACAAGTCATGGATATAGAGATATCAAGCTGACACATGGGTATGCATTAGAGAATGTATACTGAATGACCCGCCATGAGAAAGTATCATGGATCGTTATATGAGTGTCATATACTTTCTCATGTGGCTATTAGTATGACTATTAGTCCTTAGACCTGAAGTCACCATGGATCCCTACATAAGGAGTTATGTACTTTAGTTTCGTCAAACGGCACCCGGTGGACTATAAAGGCGATTACTGGGTATATAACAAATTATGCAGAGGGATGTGAGTGATGTAGATGGGATCTATCCTCCTATATGACGGGAGAGACATCGATATTCTTGATAGAGTGAGACCACGAAGTGTATGGCCATACCCAAATGAGTCAATATGAGATATTGAGCTCATTTGATTGAGTGAGTCTACTCGGAGTTCAAGATTTAGATTGGTCAGAGGATGACACGGTCTATGCCTCACATTGATCAATCTAGATGTCTAGGATAGAAGGACACTTGTCACATATTGTGAGGAGTCACAATTAGTAGTCACAAGGTGATGTTGGATCTCAACATTTCTTGTAACTTGGGTAGCAATGATGTATTGCTAGATGCCGCTCATTGCTTATGTTTTTAAAGGAGTTTATAACATTGCCAACGTTACAAGAACCTATTGGGTCACACACAAAGAACATGTGCATGGAGATTAGGTTCATATGATGAACCAATAGGATTAGATTCATATGATGAATCAAAGATTGGATTCAAATTAGACTTATTGAGTTAGACTCAATTAGATTCAATTGTTGAATGAGTCTAATTTAAATTTGATTCATGAGTCAATTTATATTAATGAATTGAGATTCATTAAATTAAAATTGACTTGAATCAAAGCTTGGATTTAACTCAACAAGGAAGAGCATTGGTCAAGTTTGACTTGACCAAATAGAGGTTGACACATCAAGTTTTGACTTGATGAATTGACACATCATGAGGATGACTCATCCTACATGGCATGCCACATCATCCCCTTATATAATGGTGTGCCACCTCATGGAGGTTACACACCATTAATCCTCTTAATGTGGTCGGCCACATTAATGTGGGGGTTACACATGTGGTGGCCGGCCACACTAAGTGAGGAGAGGGTTTCATTTGGTGGTAATTGAATGGTGTTCAATGCTTCTTCTTTCTTGGGTGCTTCTCCCTCTCTCGAGCTTGCTAATGGTCGTGGCTTCATGGTGGAGAAGAAGTGAGAGTTGATTCCAAGCAACTAGGTGGTGTGAAGGTCACAAAAGGAGAGTACCTAGAGGAGTGTGTGAGTTCCTTTTTCCCTTCTCTCCTTTCTCACCTTTTAGATCCAATCCGAGAGCCCTAGAAAGTGCTAGCACACTTGTGGGTTCTCCTCTCCATCTTTGAGTGGTAGAAGACCACTCCTTGTTCGTGTGGATACCGCTAGAGGACCGTTCGCATGACGGTCTCGAGATCCGGCTACCTTTTGGACGTTGCGGGATTACGAAGGGCACGCATCAAGGGTAAATGTTTTTCCCTTGTAGATCTAAGAGTCGATCGTGTTTTAAACTTGTACTCGTATTTTTCAAAAGTTTTACCTTGCACGAGATCCGTGGCTTGGGCGATTCGGGGTTTCCGCGACGCGAAAAGCGGTTTTCGCGGCCCGAAAAACCCAACAGTGGTATCAGAGCCACGTGCAAGGCTTGTACGAGTTTGTTTTTATTTTTATGAAAAATAAAACCTTCTGTGATTTTCTGTAAAAATTAGTTTTTTATGATTTTATGGGTAATTTTTCCGTAGAAGCGAAGCACAAGTGTCTCGGCACTTGTAGGCTTCGGCTACCGGAAAGATCTTTCAAAACCGGCTTCGTTTCGCCCCAAATCCGTTTGGGACAGCGGGCTTGGGTGCCATTAGATCGCAAAGGAGCAACTCACGATGGTTAGATCGTGGGTAGGGGTACTGCCCCTAACCCCGCAAGGGGATTTGCTTCGCGATCGCACCCGAAATCGCTTAAAACGAACCCGCCGGGAAGATTTTTCCGAAACGGCAATGTCTCGGCCCAAATCGTTTTGGGACAGCGGGTTTAGGCGCTGTTGGATCGCAAAGGAACCCTCGCGATGGTTAGATCGCGGGTAGGGGCGCTGCCCCTGGGCCCCGCAAGGGGATCCGTTCCGCGATTGCGCCCGAAACTGCTAAACGGGATCGCCGGGAAATTTTACTCGTAAAATTGTAAAAATTATTTTAAAAATTATAGAAAATTATGAAAATATATAATTTTGAATTATATATTAATTTTGTGATAGTCATGGCCCAAAAACCCAATATGATTGGATTGTGTTGTAATTCATAATACGGCCTGCGTGCCGTTATGTGTTTGCGCGTGTTGTATGTTTTATTTTTCCGCGACCTGCGCGTCGTGCCTTTCTCTTATATTCTTGTTGTAAATTAGATTTAGACTCGAATGTAACTCGAGTTTCAAATTGTAATGTACAAATTGGAGCGGTGGAGGGTCCACACGAGACGGAGTTCCGAGGCGGGCACGAGCAACACAAGGTGGTCAAAGGGAGGAGCTTGGAGAAGCTGTTAACCCTAGGTTGACCAATCGATCTTCTCATTGGCTTGAGAAGATCGTAGTAGGGCCATGACTAAATCACAAATAAATTAATTAATTGCTTGTGTATGTGATGCATGTTTAATAAGTAATTAATTAATTAGTGCCTTACGATTAGATTAGATCTAAGTCGTGCACATGATGCACCCTTGCGATTAGATTAGATCTAAGTGTGCACAAGATGCATCCTTTTCGATTAGATTAGATCTCGATCGAACCAACTCTAAATGCCTAACCGTGTCGTGATACCTATCACTACCTCGATCACATGTATTGTTGAATCTGCCAAAGCAGAGCAATACATATTATCTTGGTAGGGTACGGAGGGATAATCTTGGTCCCGCCTATCAACGCATGGGTGAATACAAGCTCAATTAGATTGAGTATTCCTAGTTACTCGGTTGGATTGAGTCAACTATAGGCATTATTCCAACGGTTGGAAAAGATAGATCAAAATCACATCTATATTAACTCTCGGGCGTATTAGCCAAAGCTAACTCGAGTTTTAATATAAATGCGGATATTGATTTTATAAACAAGAGTTGCATAGAGATGTAATTGGTAATCGTTATCTACCGATCATACTAAGCCTTGGGCGTATTAGCCAAAGCTAACTCAAGGGTTAGTATGATGTGGATCTTATCCCACAAGAATTATAGAATTCAGTGGGAGCATCATTTAATTGATGGCCTAATTAAATGATTTTAAAAGAATATGATATTTATTTCTGCAAATTTTCTGTTGTAGATAACCATGACGTCAAATACGAACATTTTCTCTCTGCGATGTGTCCTTAAGAAGGACAAGCTCAACGGAGCAAATTTCCTGGACTGGTACAGGAACCTGAGAATAGTTCTCACCCAAGAACGTAAACTGTACGTTCTGGAGCAGCCCATTCTGTACGTTCTGGAGCAGCCCATGCAACAATGTACTCGACCTCTATCGTAGAATCAGCTACTGTGTCCTGCTTCGAACTCTCCCAGCTCACAGCACCACCATTTATGCTAAATACGAACCCTGACTACGATCGATAATCATCCTGATTGGTCTGGAAGCTGGCATCACTATAACCCTTTACAGCTAGCTCATCATTGCCTCCATATATCAAAAAATATTCTTTAGTCCTTCTTAAGTACATAAGAATATTCTTGACCGCTATCCAGTGACTTTCACCTGGATCTGACTGGTATTTGCTTGTCATGCTCAAAGCATACGAGACATCAGGTCGAGTACATAGCATAGCGTACATGATAGATCCTATGGCTGAGGTATAAGGGATCTGATCCATGCGGTTTCTCTCCTTTCTAGAAGAGGGACCTTAAGTCTTCGAAAGACTCACGCCATGTGACATCGACAGAAATCCCTTCTTGGAGTTTTGCATGGCAAACAGTAGGAGTACCTTGTCAATATATGTACTCTGACTTAGGCCAAGCAATCGCTTAGATCTATCTCTATAGATCTGTATCCCTAGAATGCTGGATGTCTCACCTAAGTCCTTCATTGAGAAGGAACTCCCTAGCCAGGTCTTGACAGACTGAAGCAAAGAGATGTCCTTCCCAATGAGTAGTATGTCATCCACATACAATATGAGGAAGACAACTATGCCACCTACAACCTTCTTGTAGACACAAGATTCATCTTCATTCTTGATGAAACCAAACTGTTTGATCGCATCATCGAATCAAAGATTCCAACTCCGAGAAGCTTGCTTTAGTCCATAAATGGACCTATGCAGCTTGCATACTCTGCTAGTATGTTGTGGATCTACAAAACCCTCAGGTTGTGTCATGTACACATCCTCGAGCAGGTTTCCAATTAGAATGGATTTAAACATCGCTACTGGAGAAAAGGTTTCATCATAGTCAATACCATGAATCTGCTTGAAACCTTTAGCTACCAAGCGACCCTTATAGATAAGTCCATCCATGTCAGTCTTTCTCTTAAAGACCCACTTACACCCAATGGGTTTTACCCCTTCAGGTGGATCAACCAAAGTCCATACTTGGTTGGTGTACATGGATTCCATCTCGGATCTCATGGCCTCTAGCCATTTCTTGGAATCTGGTCTCATCACAGCTTCCTGATAGGTGGTAGGGTCATCCTCTATGAGCACAACGTCATCATGGTCAGACAAGAGAAATGAGTATCTCTCAGGCTGACGACGTACCCTATCAGACATGCGAAGAGGTATGTCTACTTGAACTGGTTGTTGTTTCTCAACTCCTTGTGGAACAACATCATCCACAACACTTTGTGGTTCCAGTTCAACTTTCATCGAGGTTTCAGTGCTATTGTTCGCATTTTGAACTTCTTTAAGATCGAACGTGCTCCCACTAGTCTTTCTAGAAACAAAGCCCCTTTCTAGAAAGACCCCAGTCTTTGCCACAACTATCTTATACTGACCGGGAATGTAGAAGTAATATCCCTTAGTTTCCTTGGGATATCCAATAAAGTAGCACTTGTCGGATTTAGATCCTAATTTGTCTGAGACTTGACGTCTAACGTAAGCCTCACAACCCCAAATCATCATAAAAGACACCTGGACATCTCTCCCAGTCCATATCCTATATGGTGTCTTTATCACGGCCTTGGATGGAACTCAGTTGAGTATAAAAGCTGCCGTGACTAAAGCATAGCCCCAAAGGAATATCGGAAGATCTGTGTGACTCATCATAGATCGTACCATATCTAATAGGGTACGATTCCTCCTTTCGGATACACCATTCCACTGTGGTGTTCCAGGAGGAGTGAGTTGGGATAGAATCCCACACTCAGCTAGATAGTCACGAAACTCATGGCTAAGGTATTCTCCACCTCGATCTGATCGAAGTATCTTAATACTCTTGTCAAGCTGGTTCTGTACTTCATTCTTGAATTCTTTGAACTTTTCAAAGGATTCAGACTTATGTGTCATCAAGTACACATAACCATATCTACTGAAGTCATCAGTAAATGTGATGAAGTACATGTAACCGCCTCTAGTAGCGACATTGAAAGGGTCACATACATTACTATGTATAAGACCTAACAAGTCAGTCGCTCTCTCACTGTGCCCACTAAAGGGAGTCTTGGTCATCTTGCCTAATAGGCATGCCTCGCACGTCTCATAAGATTCAAAATCAAATGAGTCCAGCATACCATCCTTATGGAGATAAGCGCTTGTCATTTATATTACCTAAGCGACAGTGCCAGAGATAGGTTTGGTTCATGTCATTTGACTTGAACCTCTTGGTATTTATGTTATAGATAGAGCTTTCAAGGTCTAGAATGAGGTACACTACAATAAAACATATCTTTTAAATAAACTGAACAACATTTGTCCTTTATTATAAAAGAGAAACTTTTCTTGTCCAAACAAGAAACAGAAATTATGTTCTTAGTTAATGTAGGCACATAACAACAATCATCCAACTCTAATACAAGCCCAGAGGGCAAAGATAGAAAATAAGTCCCTACAGCAACAGCAGCAACCCGTGTTCCATTGCCTACGCGTAGGTCCACCTCGCCCTTCGCCAATGCCCTGCTATTTCTCAGCGCCTGCACATTAATACAAATGTGAGAAGCACATCCGGTATCTAATATCCATGATGAAGAAATAGATAGATTGACTTCTATAACATATATACCTGAAGTGGAAGTCTCACTTCGCTTCTTCTTAAGATCTTCCAGGTACACCTTGTAGTTCCTCTTCCAGTGTCCGGTCTGACCGCAGTGGAAGCAGGTAGCATCCTTGGCGACCCCTCCTTTAGGCTTCAGTGCCTTGCCTTTGCCCTTGGCTTGGGAATTTCCTTTGCCTTTGGGCTTGCCCTTGCCCTTGTGTTTCTGAACCATCAGAACAGAGTGGGGCTTTGCCTTCTTAAGGTTCAGCTCAGCAGTTCTTAACATGCTAAGCAGCTCGGGCAGTGGTTTGTCAATTTCGTTCATATTGTAGTTTAGAACGAACTGACTATAGCTATCCGGCAAGGATTGCAAGATCAGGTCAGTGGCCAGCTCTTGGCCAAGCGGGAATCCCAACCTCTATAAGTTTTCTATGTACCCAATCATTTTGAGTACATATGGGCCTACGGGAGCCCCATCCGACATCTTGCATTGAAACAGTGCCCTTGAGATCTCAAATCTCTAATGCCGCGCTTGTCCTTGATATAGTTGACAAAGATATTCAACCATATCATAAGCACCCATGAACTCGTGTTGCTTCTGAAGCTCAGAGTTCATGGTCGCGAGCATTAGACAGGACACATCTAATGCGTCATCTTGATTCTTCTTGTAAGCATCTTTGTCTGCTCGCGTGGCATTGGCAGGAGGAGCCTCCGAAATGGGCTGCTGCTCCAGAACGTACAGTTTACGTTCCTGGGTGAGAACTATTCTCAAGTTCCTGTACCAGTCCAGGAAATTTGCTCCGTTGAGCTTGTCCTTCTCAAGGACTGAACGCAGGGAAGAGTTCGTATTCGACGTCATGGTTATCTACAACAGAAAAATGCAGAAAATAAATAAATATCATATTCTTTTAAATCATTTAATTAGGCCTTTAACTAAATGATGCTCCCACTGAATTCTATAATTCATGTGGAACAAGATCCACATCATACTAACCCTTGAGTTAACTTTGGCTAAATCGCCCAAGACTTAGTATGATCGGTAGGTAACGATTTACCAATTACATCTCTATGCAACTCTTGTTTATAGGATCATTATCCGCAATTATATTAAAACTTGAGTTAGCTTTGGCTAATACGCCCAAGAATTAATATAAATGTGATTTATGTCCTATCTTTCCAACCGTTGGAAGAATGCCTACAGTTAAACTCGATTTAACTAGTTGTACTCAAATAAATTGAGTCTCTACTCACCCATGCGTTGATAGGCGGGACCAAGATTGTCCCTCCGTACCCTACCAAGATAATATGTGTTGCTCTGCTTTGGCAGATTCAACAACACATGTGATCGAGGTAGTGATAGATATCACGGCATGGTAGGCATTTTAGAGTTGACGCGATTTAGATCTAATCTAATCGACGATGTGTATCATATACTCGATTTAGATCTAATCTAATCGTAGAGGAGGTGCATCATGTGCGCGACTTAGATCTAATTTAATCGTCGAGATGTATCATATACGCGATTGATCGAATCGAATCGAATCGTTAGGCACTAATTAATTACTAATTATGCATCACATACACACAAGCAATTAATTAAATTATTTGTGATTAGTCATGGCCCTACTACGATCTTCTCAAGCCAATGAGAAGATCGGATGGTCAACCTAGGGTCAATAGCTTCTCAAGCTCCTCCCTTTGACCACCTTGTGATGCTCGTGCCCTCCTCGTAATTCCGTCTCGAGTGGACCTTCCACCGCTCCAATTTTGTACATTACAATTTTGAAACTTGAGTTACATTCGAGTCTAAACTAATTTACAACAAGAATAAATGGAGAAAGGCACGACGCGCAGGTCGCGTATCAAATATACAGCACACATAACACAAATTACGGCGTGCAGGCCGTAATATGAATTACAACACAAATCCAATCAGATTGGGTCTTTTGGGCCATGACTATCACAAATTATACATAATTCAAAATTATGTAATTTCCATAATTTTCTGTAATTTTAATACTAATTTTTACGTGTAAAATTTTCCGACGGTCCCGTTTAGCGGTTTTCGGGCGCAATCGCGGAACGAATCCCCTTGCGGGGCCAGAGGCAGCGCCCCTACCCGCGATCTAACCATCGTGAGGGTTCCTTAGCGATCCTACAGCGCCTTAGCCCGCTGTCCCAAAAAGTTTTGGGGCGAAATCTTGCCGTTTCGGAAAAATCTTCTCGATAGTCGAAGCCTACAAGTGTCGAAACACTTGTGCTTCGCTTCTATGAGAAAATTACCCATAAAAACCATAAAATACTTAAAATTACAGAATGTTATAGAATCTATATTTTTCATAAAAATACAAACTAAACTCGTACAAGTCTTCGCATGTGGCTCTGATACCACTGTTGGATTTTTCGGGCCGCGAAAACCGCTTTTTCGCATCGCGGAAACCCCGAAACCCCGCCACCGGATCCGTGTGAACAATAAAACTTTCGAAAAACTACGAGTACGAGTTTCTTAGACTTAGTTCTAAACTAAATTTACAAGGAGAAAACCTTTTACCCTTGATGCGTGCCCTTCGCGAGTCCCGCTTGTCCAAAGAGATGTCGGATCTCAAGTTGTCAAAGTAGACAACTTTCTATGCGTATCCAGACGAACTAATTAGGTGGAGAAGACCAAACAATAGGTGTGCTAGCACCTAGGTGGTTCGGCCAAGGAGAAGAGGGAGAACAAGAAGAGGGAGCTTTAGGAGGAAGAAGATGAGTTGAATGAGCCTTGAATGAAAAATGAATTCCATTCACAATCAAAAGTGGTCGGCCACCTTCATGGATTGTAACCTCCATTCACAATTAATGTAGCCATTAAAGGAGAGTTGTAACCTCCATGAGGTGGCACACACATGTGCTAAACATGATGATGTGGCACATCATCATTGACCATTTAATGCCAAGTCACTAATGATGTGGCATAAAGTCAAGTCAAACTTGACTCTTCCTCTTCCTCTCAAGTCAAGTCAAACTTGACTCAATCTCTCTCATGGTTGATCTAATCCAACCATTTAATTCAAACAAATTTAATATAATGAATCGAATTCATTTAATTAAATTGATTCAATGAGTCATAATCTAAATTAGACTCATTGAACACATGAATCAACTTGAGTCTAACTCAATTAGCCCAATTAAGATTACTCTTAATTCAATTTGATTTATCACATGAATCTAATCCTCTTGGTTCATCATATGAACCTAATCTCCATCTAATTGTCCTTAGTGTGTGACCCTATAGGTTCTTGTAACATTGGCAATGCCCCTAAACCCATTTAGGAGCATAAGTAATGAGCGATATCTAGCAACACATCATTACTACTCAAGTTACAAGAATGTTTAGATCCAACATTACCTTGTGACTACTAATTGTGACTCCTCACAATATATGACAAGTGTCCTTCTATCCTAGACATCTAGATTGATCAATGTGAGGTATAAACCGTGTCATCCTCTGACCAATCTAAATCTTGAGCTCCAAGTAGACTCAATAAATTAAATGAGCTCAATATCTCATATTGACTCATTTGGGCATGGTCATGCACTTCGTGGTCTCACTCTATCAAGAATATCGATGTCACTCCCATCATATAGGAGGGATAGATCCCATCTACATCACTCACATCCCTCCGCATAATTTGTTACATACACAATAATCGCCTTTATAGTCCACCCAGTTACGGGTAACGTTTGACGAAGCCAAAGTATGTAACTCCTTATGTAGGGAACCATGGTGACTTCAGGTCCAAGGACTAATAGTCATACTAATAGCCACATGAGAAAGTATATAACACTCATATAACGATCCATGATACTTTCTCATGGCGGATCATTCAGTATACATTCTCCAATGCATACCCATGTGTCAACTTGATATCTCTATATCCATGACTTGTGAGATCAAGTCATCGAGTTGACCTACATGCTAGTCTTATTGCATTAACATTGTCCCTGAATGTTAATACTCGACTAGGAATGATTAAGAGTAGTGTTCCCTATATCATCTCACTATCGGTTCAACTAACCGATTGATATAGGTGAAAATCTTCTACTCAAGGACGCTATTATACTTAGTTTATTTGGCACCAATACAAGTAAGTATAATAACCAAAAACAAATGACATAATCAGGTATCGAGTAGTGACCAACCGATGCAGATAAGAAACATAATCATTACTATTTGTTAAAAACATTACTATGCATATCAAATGACATATCTAAAAAGATAAGTCAAAGTACCCGTCTCCAATAAGAGAATCATATCTGATCCAAATCCGACGTCGAGATGCTCGTCTCACATTAAAGTCTTGTATTACCAATTTAAATATATTTTATTTAGCTACAATTCTTATAAATAGCTAAATAAAATCTCTAAACCTAAATTAGGGTAAAATCCTAATCAACACATAAACATAAACCTAATTCACACATCAATTATACTAAAAACCTAAATCGACCTAATTTAACCTTTTACCTCAAACTCACAGCCAAGTGATTGCTGGAAATTGTGGTCGGAGTTACTGCTGTCACAGTTTTGTTGTCGTCACTACCCAAGAACCACTGCAGGCATCCTTCATAGTAAGACCATTCCCATAAGGATATCAAAACGCAAACCTCTACGAATCTTGAACCCAAAAGTAAACGGACTTACCCAACCGACAGTTTCCCTCTCTGGCGGAATTGACGCAGTGAAGAGTGTTGAGGCGTCGGCTGCGCCAAGAGGTGCTGAGCGATTCTGGGCGGTGTTGACCGATCAGCGGCGACAATAGCCAGTGGTGAACGGAAGACGGCTAGGGCAAAGAGGGGAAAGCATTGCTCGAAGCTTTGGCCGGCGGTAAGAAGAGAGGAGATGGGTCGGCGGCGGTGCTAGGGCATAGGCAACGACGGCGCTGGGTCGAACCTAGTGGTCGACGGTGCTCTTGTGACGGCTGGCTGGCAACGGCGATCAGGTGGCAGAGGGAGTCGGCGTCGGTTGTGGTGGCTAGTGGCTGGCTAGGGCACGAGCATAGAGAGGGATGGAGGGGATCAAAATCGATGATTCCTCTACGTCTTCACCTTCTCCTCGATGAAGGGGATCAAAATCGGCAAGGTTTGCCGGAAGAAAGCCTTCGCCGGCCGCCGGAGAAAGGAAATCTAGCTCCGCCACCTCTTTCGCCCGAGCAGAAGTCGCGACGCCGCGCAGAAGAGGAGAAAGAAGAAACGAGGGTTTAAGTTACGGGAGAAAATAAACCTCCCTTTATAACTAGGTATTCTATTAACCAACTACTACTTAAATAAAATTCGCTCTTAATTTGTTTACAAAACAGCCGCTGATCACTTGGCTAGCCGCTCCGCTTAAAGCTTCGCTGCGGTCGGAGGTCTTCGGGTCGAGCCTCGGCTCGGCCCTTTTTCTGCAACCTTTTATTTCTATTATCTATAACCGCTACTTAAATTTATTTCGTTCTCTATTTGTTCACAAAAATAGCCACGGCATAGCTGGTTAGCCGGTTTTAACCGAAGCCACGGATCTTGACTTCGATCCCTCAGTCGCGCCCTTTATTTTTCAATTTATTTTAAATGTTCCAATTACAACTTAAATAAATTCGCTTCCCTTCTTAATCACAAAACAACCGCAGACCAGTTTGTTAGCTGGGTTCGGTTAAGGTTTGGTTCGACCCGAGGTCATGGATTCGAGTCTCACCTTTAACGGTTTTTTGTCAAAATTTCTTTCTTTTTGTAAACATACTAAACGACCTCTGAAAATTACGTAAAAATACTCTAAAAATTCCTAAAAATCTCTAGAATATTTTAAAAGTATTTCTAAATGTTTTTGAATACATTTAGAACTCAAAATAGGGAAAATTGGGTCGTTACAATCCCCCATACCTTATAAAAAGTTCGTCCTCGAACTTAGAGTAATTCTGGATATTTCTGTCTCATACTGTCCTCACGCTCCCAATTGACTTCCTCATGCTTCTGGTTCTGCCAGATGACCTTCACTAGTGGCACTTCTTTATTTCTTAATCTCTTAACTGCTCTGTCCACTATCTGTGTAGGTCTGCTCTCATAACTAAGATCCTCCTGGATCTGCACTGTCTGAGGCTGAATCACTTGGTTAGGGTCGTGGAGACACTTCTTTAGCATGGAGACATGAAATACATTGTGTATGGCTGACATGTCTTGTGGTAAGTCCAACTTGTATGCTACCTTTCCAATCCTCTCTTTAATCAGGTAAGGTCCTACATAACGAGGACTTAATTTGTCATTCTTGCCAAATCTCATCACTCCCTTCATAGGAGCAACCTTGAGAAAGACTGAATCCCCTACTTGGAATTCAAGTGGCCTACGGCGTGTGTCAGCATAACTCTTCTGTCTACTCTGGGCAGTCTCAATTCTCTGTCTGATCTTCTGGATAGCCTGAGTAGTCTCATCCATCAGCTCTGTCTGAATGCCCAGTTCCACTTCCATTTCTCTTCTTTCACCTGTTTCTTGTCAGCAAATGGGTGATCTGCACTTCCTCATATGGTGCCATCTTGATAGTGGCTTGATAGCTATTGTTGTAGGCAAACTCAGCTAAGCATAGATACTTGCACCAACTTCCTTTGAAATCTAGTGCACAAGCTCTGAGCATATCTTCTAGAATCTGATTTACTCGCTCTGTCTGTCCATCAGTCTGAGGATGGAAGACTGTGCTGAACTTGAGTTTGGTGCCTAGTGCATTCTGAACACACTCCCAAAAATGTGAGGTGAAGCGTCAATCTCTATCAGAAACAATAGATTTAGGAACTCCGTGAAGTCTGATCACTTCCTT
Source organism: Zingiber officinale (assembly GCF_018446385.1). Classification (NCBI taxonomy): domain Eukaryota; kingdom Viridiplantae; phylum Streptophyta; class Magnoliopsida; order Zingiberales; family Zingiberaceae; genus Zingiber; species Zingiber officinale. The sequence continues at coordinate 73,921,018 of NC_056001.1, forward strand.
GACGTACAGTTATGCCAACTGCTCTATAGAGTGGGACACCTTACTGGCTAGAAAATAAGCAGACTTGATCAATCTGTCCACTATTACCTATATCGCATCATATCCATTTGTGGTTCTTGGGAGACCTGTTATGAAGTCCATGAATATGTCTTCCCACTTCCACTCTGGTATTGGAAGAGGCTGTAGAACTCCTCCTGTTCTCTGGTGTTCTGCTTTGACCCTCTGACATGTCAGGCATGTACTGACATATTTAGCAACATCTCTTTTGAATCCAGACCACCAGAATCTCTATTTCACATCTTGATACATCTTGGTAGAACCAGGATGCATGGAGTAAGGTGTATTATGAGCTTCCTCTAAAATTTTCCTTCTTAATTCCTCATCATTGGGGACACAAAGGTGGTTCCCCTGATAAAGAACTCCACTGTCTGATTCTCGAAACTCTGTATCTTCTTCTTGTATCCCCTGCTTGATCTTCTGGATATCTGGATCTTCGCTTTGCTTTCTTTGTATAACCTCAAGCAATGTGGACTCTAATGTCAATGCAGAAAGTTGCCCATAAATAATTTCATTCCAAAGTCTGACAACTCCTTCTGCAATGGTAGGGCTAATGATGACAAAGACATCAGGGATGCACTGGATTTTCTGCTTAGTGCATCTGCCACTATATTAGCTTTGCCTGGATGGTAGAGGATTTCACAGTCATAATCTTTGACCAACTCTAGCCATCTACGCTGTCTCATGTTTAAGTCCTTCTGAGTGAAGAAGTACTTAAGACTCTGATGGTCTGTGAAGATTCTACACTGAACTCCATACAAATAATGTCGCCAGAATTTCAGTGCAAAAACCACAGCTGCCAACTCAAGATCGTGAGTGGGTAGTTCTTCTCGTAGTCTTTGAGTTGTCTGGAAGTATAGGCTATGACTTTTCCTTCTTGCATGAGTACAGCTCCTAAGCCCATATTGGAAGCATCACCGTAGATGTCAAAACTCTTGTCACTATCTGGAACGGTCAGAATGGGAGCACTGGTCAGTCTCCTCTTGAGTTCTTGGAAACTCAGCTCACATTTGTCTCACCATTCAAACCTCTTGTTCTTTCTGGTGAGGACTGTTAGTGGAGAGGCTATCCTGGAAAAGTCCTCCACGAATTTCCTGTAGTACCCAGCTAAACCAAGGAAGCTTCTGATCTCCCTGACATTCTTGGGTCTATGCCAATCGTTGATCGCTTCTATCTTGGCTGGATCCACTCGGATACCTTCTTTAGAAATTATGACACCTAGAAACGTCACCTGATCTAACCAGAACTCGCACTTAGAGAACTTAGCATACAGCTGCTTTTGCTGAAGGGTCTGCAATACTATCCTCAAGTGCGTGTCATGCCCCTCTGGGGTTCTGGAGTAGACTAGAATATCGTCGATGAACATGATGACAAATTTATCAAGGTATTCTCTGAACACTCTGTTCATCAAGTCCATAAAAACTGCAGGTGCATTAGTCACACCAAAAGGCATGACTACAAACTTATAGTGTCCGTATCTGGTCCTGAAAGCTGTTATGGGTATGTCACTTTCCTTCACTTTCAACTGATGGTACCCAGAGCGCAGGTCTATCTTGGAGAACACTGTTGCCCCTCTCAACTAATCAAATAAGTCGTCGATCCTGGGAAGGGGGTACTTGTTCTTGATGGTCACTTGATTCAGAGCTCTGTAATCTATGCACATCCGCATAGATCCATCCTTCTTCTTGACAAACAACACAGGAGCTCCCCAAGGTGAGTGACTAGGGCGAATGAAGCCTTTGTCGAGTAGCTCCTGAAGTTGTTATTGTAACTCTTTTCAGCTATGCTGAAAACATTCAGTACGGAGCTTTTGAAATTGGACCAGTACAGGAACCAATTCAATTTCAAACTCCACTTCTCTGTTGGGAGGTAGTCCAGGTAGCCCTTCTGGAAATACCTTTGGATACTCACAGACTACCCGAACATCTTCCTGCTTGGGTCTTTCTTGTTATCTTTGTCCTTCTAGTTCTGATTACTTGACTGGGTTCTTTGTTTCCCCGCTGTCTTGTCTTCTATCTTGACTGGCTTGTGTTGCGTTTGTTGTGCCTTGTTGCTGTTCAGATAGTGCTCACTAATACCCTGTTGACCAGCTCTTCACCAATCTATGGTCGGTGAGTTTCATTACTCACATTAAGTGCTATTTCTGGTCTCAGCCTTCGGAGCATCAATCTGACTCGTTCTTTCTCTGTACTTACTAACTCTAGGCAAAGACGAGCTAGCCTGTTGAATCTTTTGACCACTTCTTCTACTGGTAGGTCAACTGGTCTAAATTCTATAAACTCCTCATAATGTTTATTGGTGATCCGTTGACGGAAAAATTGTTCATAAACTCTGTCTCGAAATCAACCCAGCTCATCTGGTTGACTGCTCTCTTACTCTTAACTCGCTTCCACCTCATACGAGCATCTCCAGATAGGCAGAAAGAGGTACACTTAACCTTCTCGACTTCTGGCCAGTCAAGAAGCTCCATTGTGCTCTCCCGTGTCTTGAACCAAGCCTGGGTATCCCAGGGTTATCGTGCCTGAGAAACTTTCTGGCTTCAGCTTCAACCACTGTATCAGGGATGCTTCTTGTCTTCTAGGTGTTGTGGCGACTTCCAGGGCAGCTGATGGGACTTCAGTCACCACTGGGGTCTCTACATTAATGGTTGGGGGAGTGGGAGGAGCTGGCTGCTGATTTGCCATCAGGTTGCAATCACTTGTTGCTGCTCTACTACTTGTCTCTGGAGTTGGGCAACAACTTCAGAAAGATTGAGCTCAGTTAATCTAAGATCTTCGTTCTCCTGATCTTGGTTCTCAGTACGAACGGTACGTGGACGTCCTCTTCTTGACATCTTGTTATGCAGAGAAAAAAAATTGATATCTTCTCTATCATTTCTAAACATAATCCTTTCTAAACATACATATGTATGAATAAAGAGAAACAAAACTTCTATCTTACTAGAGCGCATATAAGCAAATACTATATACTGCAGTTAATAATAAGGAAAGCAATAGAAGAAAGAATTTAAATACTTTCTTACTTGAAGACGGCAAAGATGATGCTGATATGTGTGTGATGCTGGAGAATGAGAACTGCTCTGATACCAACTGTAACGACCCACCTTCTACACTACTACTACTACTCTCTAAGGTGACCGTTACTTAACTACTAACTCTACCTAACCGGTATGATTAAAAACCACATGAAAACCCTACCGAAAAATTTCGACAAAATCTCCCTTGTACCGGTGACCTTAAACTGATATACAAACACTATATACGCAGCCACAGACGGCTAGAACTTATTTCAAACAATCACGCAGTTTATATATAACAAAAAGAAGCAAAATACCAAAAGATCAACTCCAGCAATACACGATAAAACAATCCCAAGAAAATAGCATATACAAGTTTTAAATTCTTTTAACAATTAAGACTCTTAATAAAAAGAACTAACAACTTCTTATATCACTCCACAGTCCAGACATCACACACCCATCAAGCCTTCCCTTGTCGCCTCTTTTCATATCTATTTGGCTTTTTCTTTATCTGCAGTAGGAGGAATGCAAACTATAAGCATAAAGCTTAGTGAGCGCTATCTAACTCACAAAAACTCGATATGCATGTATATAAATGAAAACATGCTAAAACTGAATGCTAACATGTAAAGCTACTCATGCTCATAAATAGCAAAGGAATCATACTAACTGAAATACTAAACATGTATAGCTAATCATGCTCATAAACCAATAAAGGAATCATACTAACTGAAATACTAAACATGTATAGCTAATCATGCTCATAAACCAATAAAGGAATCATACTAACTGAAATACTGCATGCTAGAAATAAGAAGAACTAAACTTACTGATTCTAAACATATGTGAAGCTTGTTTCACCTGTTTAATACTTATACTTTAATACTTTTATACTTCAAAATAATAATAAACTTCTCTTGGGCCCGGCATTGTACCAATTTGCGCGCATCCTTAATAAGAGTCGAGGTAGCTAATCCCGAAACTACTAAGGTACTTCTAGGCGATCTTGTGCCTAGGGGCGATCTAGGAGCCCACCCAATGGACCTTGTGTCCGGTACATGTCATTTAAAAGTAAAATACTTATTTTCTTTTTAACTATAACTTCCTTATACTTGTTATTCTTTTAGCTCTTCTAATATAAAATGCCTTGGCATTTCTTCAAGCACCTTGCGTGCTGCTAATCCTCAAATACTGGAATTTAGGATCAGGTTTAAGACCTTGGTCTTTTCTTACTTATTACTTCTCATAATCTTCTAGAAGAGTTTAACATGCTTGTGTAGTAGCAAGAAAAAAATCTAATTCTGCCTACTTAAAATTAAATGGCTAAAAACAATATCTTAAAACTGAATACTAGCATGGTAACAAAAGATTTAACTTACTGGAACTTAAAGAAGCCTAAATTGCTTACTTTCATACAAGTTGTCTAGTTCATGCTTAGTAAACCAGCAAGAAAACCAAACTTGTAATGTACAATATTGCTGTTCATGCTAGTTAATTGCAAAGGAACATCTAACTAAAATGCTATTCATACTAACATAATAAGAATCTATTCATGCTTGTTAATACTAACAAACTTCTTAAACTATCTACTCAAGATAAGGGGCTGTTCATGTATGGTAATTAGCAAGGAGGAATCAAAACTAAGATGCTGCACATTCTCAACTGATAGCAATGAAAACTTCTGTACACGTACACATGATAACAAACATAGGCTATTGTTAAGGAACTAAATGAAACATGGAAAACTACACAAGGAGGAGGGTTGTTCTATGCTCCAAATGAAGCTGCCCGTATCTGCAGAAATACACCAAAGAAGGCTATTCTATACTCCAATTGGAGTTGTCCATATCTACTGCAAATACCACAGAAAATAAGACTGTTCGTGCCCCTTCCACAGCACAAACCGAAACCTCACAGCAAGCTCCAACTCAAGCTAAAACCTACTGGGATCTTCAAACATATGTAAAACTTGTTCCATTTGTTCATAGCTTATACCTTAATTGACAATTTGAATGCTATAGGCTTACAAAACCCAAGTCGAAGGTAAACACGAACTTAAAATTCATTTAAGTTAATCACAACCTATTTTGAAGTATGTCCGCATCTCAATCTGAGAATGAAGCTACAAGATGGCATTTAAACATTTGCAGATTCATTTCCATAAGATACAGAACTATATATAACTACATCTATATGTAACTATTTCTTGTTATTTAATTCAATCTAGATGCTCAATTAAACTAAACCATTTCTTGATCCTTCTTTGAAACCCATGGCAGCAACACCAAAATCGCAAGAACCAAAAGGAAACCAGCCGAACAACAGGAAGGCGCAGAAATACCAAATCAGAGCTCATTCGCAAATCAAGACTCGCGGAACTACTCCTACTGCAGGTGAGTAGCAACTCACCTCGCTGTTCTTGGACTAACAACCGGAGAAAGAGGGCTCTAAAGCTTCTAGGGTTTCAGGTGAGGTGAAGATCTCGGCGATTCCTCTACGTCTTCACCTTCTCCTCGATGAAGGGGATCAAAATCGGCAAGGTTTGCCGGAAGAAAGCCTTCGCCGGCCGCCGGAGAAAGGAAATCTAGCTCCGCCACCTCTTTCGCCCGAGCAGAAGTCGCGACGCCGCGCAGAAGAGGAGAAAGAAGAAACGAGGGTTTAGGTTACGGGAGAAAATAAACCTCCCTTTATAACTAGGTATTCTATTAACCAACTACTACTTAAATAAAATTCGCTCTTAAAATGTTTACAAAACAGCCGCTGATCACTTGGCTAGCCGCTCCGCTTAAAGCTTCGCTACGGTCGGGAGGTCTTCGGGTCGAGCCTCGGCTCGGCCCTTTTCCTGCAACTTTATATTTCTATTTATCTATAACCGCTACTTAAATTTATTTCGTTCTCTATTTGTTCACAAAAATAGCCACGGAATAGCTGGTTAGCCGGTTTTAACCGAAGCCACGGATCTCGACTTCGATCTCTCAGTCGCGCCCTTTATTTTAAATGTTCCAATTACAACTTAAATAAATTCGCTTCCCTTCTTAATCACAAAACAATCGCAGACCAGTTGGTTGGCTGGGTTCGGTTAAGGTTTGGTTCGACCTGAGGTCATGGGTTCGTCGAGTCTCATCTTCAACGATTTTTTGTCAAAACTTCTTTCTTTTTGTAAACATACTAAATGACCTCCGAAAATTACGTAAAAATATTCTAAAAATTTCTAAAAATCTCTAGAATATTTTAAAAGTATTTCTAAATGTTTTTGAACACATTTAGAACTCGAAATAGGGAAAATTGGGTCGTTACATAATCAAAGTAGATTATTTTCAAATGATTTAATTTTCAAAATATTAATCATAATTATTTTTAAATATTGTTTTAAAAAAAATTTAATTACTCAAACGTATATGTTTTCAAATTCAAACTTATACTTTACTTTTAAAATCAAAATTTAACTTAAATTATTTTTGAAATATACTTTAATATCATAAATATTTTTCAAAGTTAAAGATAAAATTAACCTCACTTTACTCCGTCTCTCACACAATCATGAACTGAATATGCTTGATAACATAAAATAGGTGAGATGGAAAATTAGGAAAATAAATAATAACTTTTATATTTTTTTCATGCTTGGACTCTATGACCCTAAACAAATTCATTGTCATTAATTAAGGGGGAGTGCAAAGAAATTTAAGACATTAATTTTTTATTAAGTATTATTTTTCAAAGTTAAACTTTTCAAAAGTTCAAAATATTTTTGAAAGAGGAAGTTCAATTTTTTAAACTATTTTTGAGAATAAAAATAAATTGTTTTTTTTTTAAACAGAAACTAAGTATTTTTAAGTATTTTTTTTTTAAAAAAATCATTTACTTAGCTAAGTATTTTTACAAGAAAATATTTTTAAAGTTAAGTTTTTATCAAAATATTTTTAAAGCTAAAGTTTTTATCAAAATCTTTTTTTAAAGCTAAGCTTTTTGAAAATCTTTTTTTAAAAAAAAAAAGGTTGAGCACTTAACTCAGTTTTTATCAAATCTTTTAAACTAAGCTTTTATCAAAAAAATTTTAAGCTGAGTACTTTTAACTAAGCCTTTTTCTATAAAGCTAAGTATTAAAGTTAAGTTTTTATCAACTTCTTGTGAAAACCTAAGTACTTGATAAAGTTTTTAGCTAAGTGTTTGTCCAAACAATTATTTTTAAAGCTAAAATTTAGTTAAGTTTTTTTTAAAAAAAAAGATAAGTATATTCAAAGAATTTCTAATTTAACTAAGTATTTTTCAAAAAAATTATTTTCAAAGCTAAGTTTAGCTAAGTGCTACCTTTCAGGGGAGCTTAAAGTTAAACAGAGTAATAAAACTGTAACACCCCACCCTCCTCACTACTAGTCTGTGAGGGTAGAGTGCTACTGGACTACTAACTTAACATAATTAGAGTTGTTCACATGTAAATATCAATACATAAAACTCTCTAAACATGCAATTAGTGATAGCGGAAAACTTAAACAACTCATCCTATCATATTCACAAGCATGTGTTCACAACTAACATTGCGTATCAATCTGAACATGCTAAACACACATCTATTAATCTGAACATACACGCAATAATACTACAACTCAAATAAATAGAACTAATGTGCACCACAAAAGAATTCTAAAACATAATTATTTCATAAGCAAATCTAACATCATAGGAAAACTAATTCTAACATTCTAAATACAAAATCTTAATAAATTTCTAAAACTAAGTCCCAAGGCTTCTATAGTCCAAACATCACACATCCATCTGCACCTCCTTGTCGCCTTCCTTCGCTATAGCTTTTCCTTTCCTTTATCTGCAGTAAGAAGAAATGCAATTATAAGCAAAATTGCTTAGTAAGCGCTATCTAACTCACAAAAACTCGAATATGCATGTGAATAAGAATAAATCTAAAACTAAATGCTTTAAAGGAAATACTACACATGCTCATCTGATAATAGAGGAATCAAACATACTGAAATGCTAAACATGTAAAGCTGCTCATGCTCATTTAACAACAGTATGAAATTCTAAATAACATGCTAACATAAAAGAAACTAAACTTGCTGAATTTTAAACTTATGTGAAGCTTATTTCACTTGTTTAAAATTTATACTTTTATACTTGAAAATAATAATCTTTTCTTTCTTGGGCTCAGACTTAGTACCAAATGCGCGCTCCCTAATAGAAACTGGGGTAACGAGCCACCAGTCCTATGAGGGTAAAGACCTTGGTCTTACCAAGGCCGAGACCTTGGAAACGGTCACCTGAATTTGTTTAACGACAATCTCGGAAGTCGGGTACTAGCCTTCTCAAGTAAAATACTTATACTTGTTAATACTTCTAATAAAATAATGCTTCTTTCAAAACTGATATGTTTAAACAAATTCTAACATTGAAATGCTTAAACAAAAATCTGCATTCGAAGCTTTAACAAAAGAAAAACTGCATACTATGCTAATCAAAATTTTGCATACTTTGTTAACAAAATTATGCATACTATGTTAATCAAAATTCTGCATACTAAGCTAATAAAATTCTGCATACTATGCTAATCAAAATTCTGCACTATAAGCTCTAAAGCTGGTATAGGATTAATGGGCTGTTCTTGTTCATTGTATAGCACAACCGAAACCAACAGCAAGAATGTTCATGCTCAATAATTCTACACCAAAACTAAATCTGTTTAAGGTCACAAGCAACCTAAAAACATAGAACTATCTCATACTAAAAAGAACCAAAAACAATAATCCTTCTTCATGTTCAATGCCACGGCAAGGAAACAAAAAAAAAACAAACCAAAGTGCCACACATAACTTCTCCTATTCAGTACCACGACAAGGAAACCAAAAGGAACCCAAAATGCAACTATTCTGCATGCCTTGTACCACGGCAAGGAAGACCAAAATGCAACTAGTAAGGAAACATTGCTATTGGAAATCTAGAACCATGTTTGTTGCTCATACCCAGTGCCACGGCAACAACAAAAATAGAACATTACTAGTTTTCATATGGTCTGAACATGCTCCTCAAGGTCACAAACAGAAAATCTAACTCAACAACTAAAATACTAAATCCAAAGCCTGGAGAAACCAATAAACACATAACAGTGTATAGAATTGCAAGTAGTATAGAATTTGCTACTGGAACCCAACAAAACAACAATCCTCTTATTCCATGCCACAACAAGGAAACTATAAGGAACAAATTGCTCAACATACTTAACTCCTCCATATTCTTTCTTTGAGTCTCACAGCAGCAAGCCTTAAACCAAAAATCTTCACAACAAAATTCGAAAACAAGAAGAACAAGAATCCGGAACTACTCTACTGCAGGTGAGGAAGCACTTACCTCGTTCTTGAGCTTACAACCGAAGAAACAAGGCTTCTAGGGTTCTGGAGATTTGCAAGTTCCAGCCTCTTCTTCGTGCCTATGGATTCTCCTCGCCGAGAGGATCGTGATGGTGAAGAAACCTCTCGGAAATCACCCTCAACCGCTCGCCGGAGAGAAGCCCTAGCTTCTCTTCTCTGTTTTCGCCCAAATGGTCGTCGCACGCGAGAGAGAAAAGGAGAGGAGAGGTTTAGGTCACGGAAACAAAACCTCAACTTATCCCTCTTTATAACTTAGTATTTCTGTTATCTACTACTGCTTAAATTAATTTTGCCCGATATTTGCTCAGCACGGCCCACTTGGGCGCTTGGTCATCGCGCTTCGCTTAAGTCTTGGACCGGGTCGGAGGTCGCGGGTTCGAACCTCGGCCAAAACTCTTTTATACTTAATATTTTCTGTTTTCTATTACTGCTTAAGTTTATTTCGCTATATATTTAATCAGCACGGCCCTGCTGGGTTCCTGGTCATCCGAAACAACTTAAGACTTTGCTTAACTAGAGGTCTCCGGTTCGATCCTCGGTCGAACCTCTTTATTTTTTGTAACTTCTTTCTTTTGGTAAAAATATCAAACGAACTCCGAAAATTACATAAAAATACTCTAAAAATTTCTAAAAATCTCTAGAATATTTCTAAAGTATTTCTAAATATTTTTAAGTATTAGTAGGACTCGTAATGAGGAAATTTGGGTTATTACAAAAACTACCTTCTCTCTACTTAGTATTATTTTTTATTTATGTCAAAGGAGGAGAGAAAAGTCAAAGTTAAGAATTTAAACATAACCTTTATGGAAGGGGGAGCATAAGGGAGTTTTTTTTTACAAACTTTATTTATTGTTATGTTTTACTTAACTTTGAACCGTGTTGCCATAATCAAAAAGGGGAAGATTGTTGGTGCGGTAAGCATCTGACGATCGAACTTGAGTTTTGATAACGTCAAAGGGCCCAAAGTTAAGTTGTCTTGTGATCTAACAACTTTTAATGAGCTTGTAGGAAAGTTCTAAGTATTCTTAGGCAAAATTCCTAGCTGCAGCTAGGCAAGTGAAAAACCTAGGAGGTGGTAACCCTACGTCCTAGGGGCAGTAACCCTAGGTGAGGAAAAGTTCTAGCTGCGATTAGGCAGGTGGAAAACCCTAGGGGGTGGTAACCCTAGGTCCTAGGGGGTGGTAACCATAAGTGAAAAGTCTTGGCGGGTTGAGAGCTTCAGGTAAAATCCTAGAGTTGGGGACTATAAGTTGGAATCCTGGTGTCGCGAATTGGGTGGAAGTCTGGGTGGGTCGTGGAGTGGACGCCCAACATGAAGACAGGAAGTTTCGGGCATTGAGCAAAAGTCTAGTTGGTCTGGAGGATCAATCTGGCAACAGGTAAACTCTCCTGAGAGGAGCAAGTGAGGACACGTTCCTCGTTGAGGAAACAATAGGTGTCGGTTCGACCTAAGATTTTCGAAGGAAATCCGAAGTTAGAATCAGACAGTCCAAAGGCTGTCAACTTAATTGTTTAATATTATTTGCTCTATTTGCCTAACTCTATTTTGTAGGAACCTAACAGTTCTACAATGTCGGACTCAGCCTTAATCGGTCGACTGAACAACCTGATCGGTCGACAGAACCCTATTACACAAAGGATCTCCAGGTGACTCCATAAATCCTTTACCTGCTACCTGGTGAAATAAACTAGTTTACAGGGTGGTGAGTACTAAGACTCAGCGGGTAATAGACAGATAGTGCATGAACATAATAAAGAACTAGAGATACAAAGATATATAATCTCGGAGAGATAAATAACAGATACAACAGTGATATTATAATAAGTGTCAATACCTGAAATCATATACTAGGCTAGTAATAGAAGGTCAGGTGTAGCAAAGTCCTGCTACAGTACTGCTCATAACTACATGGGTAACATGTGAGGTATATACATATTACCAATAAGCAAACTAGTGTCTAAACTCATACCTCAGGTATATATATCTCAACTTATGTGACCATATCGGCATAAGTAAGCAACAGCAGCGTAAATAAGCAATAGCAGCATAAGTAAGCAACAACATCAACCGGTATAATAATAACAGTATATGCACGGATGGTCACTCCCGCCCACCCCTCTGCATCATGACCCCTGTATGGTCGAGAGGGCGGGTTAGTGACAGACTGTACACCACTCCAGCTACCACTACTCTCGAGTGATCGAGGGGACAGTTGCATAGTAGCTAATTAGCTATGTCTACGACGGGGGTCTCTACTGTTCGCAACTCCAGCTATCACTACCCATGAGTAAGAGAGTGGGAGCACGACAGGACAAGCAGCACGCTCCAGCTACCACTATCCATGTGTAACGCTCGCCCCTCCCATGCTAGTACTACTCTAAGAAGGGACTGGTGTTACTTGGACTACGTGACATACATATGCATATGAATTCATGGCAGCGGAAGGTGTATTTAAAATTTTCTAATTTATCATATGCATTGTACTAAACATGGCATGTGAGTAATATAACCATATAACATGATGGATATGCTACATACTAGTATTCATGCATAATACTTGAACATGATTCATAATTCTATAACTTAAGCATAGGCATACCAACATGAAATCAAAACATGGTTCACATGCAAGTTTAGACATATATAGGTTCTAAAACATAAATGGATCTATTCCACCATGCCACTTCCACACACATCATCATTGCCTTTCCTGCTGCTCCCCTTAGTTTAGTCATTCTTTACTCTTTTCTGCAGTACAAGGAAATATAAACTATAAGCACATAGGCTTAGTAAGTTCCTTTCCTACTCACAAAATCCATAAATCATGAACATAGCATATGGCAAATCATAAATAGAACAAGTGAGAACATAAGGTAAATCATAGCATATCATGTGAGAGCATAAGGTAAATCATATCATAATATGTGAGAGCATAAAACATATCATAGCATAACATGTGAGAGCATAAGGGAAATCATAGCATATCATGTGAGAGCATAAGGTAAATCATATCATAATATGTGAGAGCATAAGACATATCATAGCATAACATGTGGGAGCATAAGCATAAAATAGTAGCATGTACATCTATACATCATAATCATATCTCAAGGGCATCTTTCTAAGCATAAAGATCACATAACATGAAAGTATCTCTATAGAGCATTTTTCTAAAGCATAAGGCATCATATAGCATGAGATATGTGGATGCAAGATGCTCTTTTGAAAACATGTACATATAGAATGAAATGAGAATATGCAAGATGTTCTTTTGAAAACATATATCATATAGGTACTTAAACATAATCTCAACATGAGGGCCCGACTTTGTACCACATACATACATAAATGCGCGTATCCTAAGTAGATCCAAGGTAGCTAATCTTGAACCTACTAGGAACTAGGTCCGTTTCATAGACCATCGACCTAGGGGCAACTACGGAGCTCATCCCTTTTACTAGGCCCATTTCATTAACCATCGACCTAGGGGCACTTAGGAGCTCATCCCTGGTACAAGTCATACAAAGTAAAATATCATGTCATATCATGTCATATCATAACATATCATGTTCTTGTCATATCATAACATTTCATGTTCTTGTCATATCATGAAGAGTGCTCTTGATCCCAACTTAAGGGAATCATCTCTTAGGCTTTTCATCTTACATAAGCCTTGCATAAACATAGCATGATGGCACCAAGTGCACATAACATATAGCATATCATAAAAAATATAACATGATGACATAAAGTGCACATTATATAGCATCTCATAAAAAACATAACATGATAACATGAAGTGCACATAACATATAGCATCTCATAGGAATTCATAACATGATGACACAAGTGCATATATCAATTAACATGGTGACATAAAATTCATATCATATCATAAGAGTCCACATCATGCATGGTTAAGGTTTTGAAACTTCTTACAAGCCCTAAATCATGCTTGGCCGAAACATATAAACATACATCATAGATTTTCAAATAACATGGAGACATGAAATCAACTACCTAAGTCCTCATAATCATTAATCATAACATGTAAGACCTTAGGAACCCTAGGTAGCTTCTTAACCTCATTCTTCTTATCTTGGCCGAAACATGAAGGCATGTTTTAAAATTTTCTTTAATCAATTTAAAGCATGAAACTTTTGCAACCTACATAGCATAGCAAGTGAGTCCCTTGGTAACCATAAGTGAGGTTCTAACTCTAACATTCAACCTCGGCCGAAACCTCAAGGTAGGATTTCTAGGTTTTTCATGCAACATAAGACATGAAAATTTAACCTAACATTGTATAGGAAATCATACATCATGAGGAAGCATAAAACAAGTATAGTTTAGGTCTACAACTTTCTCTAGGCCCCTTTTCTTTCCTTGGCCGAAACCTAAAGGTAAGGTTTCTAGGTTTTTCATGCAACTTAAGACATGGAAATTCAATCTAACATTGTATAGAAAATCATACATCATAAGGAAGCATAAAACAATTATAGTTTAGGTCTACAACTTTCTCTAGGCCCCTTTTCTTTCCTTGGCCGAAACCTAAAGGTAAGGTTTCTAGGTTTTTGAGGCAACATAAGACATGAAAATTTACCCTAACATGGTATAGAAAATCATACATCATGTGGAAGCATAAAACAAGCATAAATTAGGTTTAAAACTTTCTCTAGTTCCTTTTCCTTTCCTTGGCCGAAACCTAAGGATAAACTTCTAGGTTTTTGAGGCAACATAAGACATGGAAATTTAACCTAACATGATATAGAAAATCATACATCATGTGGAAGCATAAAACAAGCGTAGTTAGATTTAAAACTGTCTCTAGTTCCTTTTTCTTTCCTTGGCCGAAACCTAAGGATAAGCTTCTAGGTTTTTGAGGCAACATAAGACATGGAAATTTAACCAACATGGTATAGAAAATCATACATCATGTGGAAGCATAAAACAAGCATAGTTAGGTTTCAAACTTTTCTCTAGACCTCTTGTCACATCTTGGCCGAAACCTTAAATGAGTAGGATTCCAAATTTTCCAACAACATGAAGCATAAAAACTTTTAACATCCATAGATAGTCCCTTAACCTCATCATGGCCGAAACTCATATGGCAAGATCTTAGTTTTCAAGTAACCTATAAGCATAGAAACGTCTTAAACTACTTGTACTGCAGGTGAGGGGATACTTACATCCTTTCGCTTGGTTTACAATGAAAAGAAACCTTGCTTGTGAAGTTCTCCTAGGAAGAAGACCTCTTGTTTGATTTCGGCAATGAGGAAGAGGAGGCTTGGGATTTCGGTAGGAGAAGGAAGGAGGAAGAGAGGGAAAAATGAAATTCCCTTTCTCTTTTTCCTATTTATGCTAAATGAAGGAAGAAGACAAAACCATCTTCTCATGGAAGGTAGTAGAAGAAAACTCCAACTTTTCCTTCTAAGTGGAGGGAGCCTTTCCTTACCTTTAATTATCATGTCCCTCTCTTTCATAATAGCACTCCCCTGCTGGGGCTACTGGTTAACACATACATGCATCTACTAAGAGGTCCAAGGTTCAAACCTTGGTCATGCATCTTTTTAGTTCTATTTTCTTTTATTTTTTTTGAAAAATCCACATAAGGCCTATTTTAATCATGCATAAAATTCATATGACATTATTAGAGATCCTATGGGTGTTACACCATGAGTGGCCGAGCGTGCGACCCTGGCCAACGACCCTCTCAACCACAAGTGAGACATGGTCGCCGGCATGCATGCAATGACATGATGCGTAAAATGCAGCAGTCATCATATATATATAAACAGAAAAACATGTATGCTACATGAAGGCGACATGCTCAATAAGGTATGTAAATATACAACATTTAAAGCAAGTAAACATGGTATATAGTATCCATATATCCAATATCTAATACCTAGTATCTGGTAATCCGGTATCTGCTAAATATCATGGATAGTAACGTGAGACTGTATAGATATAGAAACGAATAACTCAAAGATTGAGTAGATAAGTATCAAGCACAGGAAAAATACGAGTGGAGTTAAGATAAACACAATAACTATCTGAACATTTAGCTCATGCACTAAGATCAATGTGCTAAAGAGATAAAGCAAGAAATACCCACTTTTATACATAGATCGTGTCAAGTAATCTCACGTCGAGACGCTCATCCCGAACCCAAGTCCTGCTATCACATAGGGTATAATATAACTAGTCAAGTAAGAATTAGTTAGCTAAATCCATCATAAACCAAATAACTAACTTATACCAATCTGAATAGGAATCTATACATTAATTCCATTTCAATATTAACCCCAAATCTGATAGTTAACCAATCTCATTAACGTAAACCATCACCTCTTGTGATTCTCTTTTCATCTTAATCTGATTTTCAATTAATCAATCTAGTTAACTCAATCCGATAATGATATCAGCTTCAACATTTCATAGCTCAAACTAATATGTGATTAACCCATAACTTGTTAGTTAATCAAATCGGTTAGCAATAGCCTTATATTCTTTCAATTACCATGTTAAATCGGTATAATAGAGTTTGTATCATCAACAAGTGTTAACAGAACAATTACTCCCCAACTTGCTAACCAGATTCATATTAATATGTTAAGATTAATTACTCTAGTAATTACCACTAATCAGATTTAAAATTTGTGAATGAACAAGACTTAGGGAAGAGATTTTCGTTACCCATAGCTTTTTCTCTCATAGTAGCCCACGACAGCTGGCGATGGTCGACTGGAGGTGACAGCAATGACCAAGTCAGGTTGTGCCAGTAGTGGCTAGAGCTCCGACGTGGCTTGACTGAGAACATTACCGACAAAGAGTGTCAACAAGGAAGATCACAGTCGCTTGCTTGTGCTGGAGAGGGTTGGCAGCATCGACTTGTGCTCACAACAAAGGGGAAGACCAGCATAGGCACGCATCACAGATACAAGGGGAAGAGAGGCAGTCTACAATCGTCGACGAAATATCACGATGACGATGACGTCTTGCGATGGTGGTGGCATCATCGGGTCGACCTCACGCGAACAGGAGCAACAGTGATCCAACAGTAGCTTCTTGGGATGAGCACTGCCTCTGGCACAAAGGGTGGCAATGACTCTGAGATGGCTACAGCTGTGAGGAGGGATGGCGGCGACAACTACAGAATCACCGATTAGGTCTTCGTGTAAATGGGGAGGAGGCAACAGTAGATCGGGAGTCGGCATCGATGGATCAGAAGTCGACGTCGATGATGGAAGTTAGGGCACATGTGAGGTCGAGACCGGAGACTCCCTCAATAGCTCATGCAAATCGATCGAGTGTCTGCTGTTGTCAAGCGATTGGGGATCGAGAGGTGGCTGCGACGGATGAAGATGAGCAGAAGAGAAGCAACGGAGAGTGGAATTTGAGAGGAAGGGAAGAGGAGATCAGAAGAGGTGACGGCGGTTCAGCTTCGCGGTGATAAGGAGAGGAGGAGATGCGATCGGGGAAGAGAAGAGGCGGAAACGGGGTGAGGCGCGGTGAGAGGAAGTATTAGGGCAAAACTTATAAACTTATACATAGGGTTTAATTTATTAAACCCTAAGTTGATTCCTCAATCAAATCACACTTAAATGGTGTTCCAAATAGGCTCCCACCTAGCCCCACCGATTCATCCCCTCAAACGGGTCATACGGACTCCGTTTAAATCCCAAATAATTTCTAAAAATTCCTGAAAAATCCAATAAGACTATTTCTCGAATAACCTTATTATTTATTAATTATTTGGGCACCGTATTTTACAGAGACCATCGGTTGATTGTTTGACTGAACAGAGAGATCGATCGAACGAATGCAGGCCCTATCTAGAGAGACTACTTCTGGACAGAAGGTCAGGCAAGTTCAGCAGGTTCGGTCGACCAAACCAGGGTATCAGTCGACCGATCTGGGTCGAGTTAAGGCTTGATCATGAAGATCAGTGGATCTGGATCAGGCTTGAAGCTACTATAAAAAGGGGTCTCAGCCAGCTACTTCGAACAACAATTCTACAAGCAATCTTCGAAGCTGTGCTCTACACCGGAACGACTTAACGACGCTCAGCTGCTGTTTCGACAATTGATGACTACTTCTGTCATCTTTTGTATTGTCGGTATAATCTTTTAAGTTTAATACTTGTATTTACTTATTTGTAAAAGATTCTCGAGCTTATAGTGATTGCCCATTGAAACTACTCTCACGTGAGGGCCTTGGAGTAGGAGTCACCACAGGCTCCGAACCAAGTAAATCCTTGGTGTTTGTGTTTTGTTTGTCTCTCTCTTATTTCCGCTGCATATTTACTTTGAGTTTACTCGAAACCAACGAATTATCCAAGAGTGCTATTCACCCCCTCTAACGCTTTCGATCCTATAGAGTCCAGGCACCCAGATTGGGTCCGGGCGCCCGAAATAAGAAAGTCAACCTCTTGTTGACTTTCGGTCCCGGTCTTCATCTTCGGTTCCGCTCGCCTTGGTCCGAGTCTTCCGCTCCAGCTCTGGCTCCACTTGGGTGATCTAAGCTATTTAGAATAGGGCTCACCTAAACCCAACTATCGACCTTCAAGTAAACTTCTGCTTCGGCTTCTCATCCCTCAGAAACGCCATGCACCTCCTTCTCGTCCATCCGCGTCTCTTTCGTAACATCTCGTCCCTCAGACGTACTGAGTCCGTCGGCTCTCTCCCATGTCGTCCTTCTCGCTAGCTGTGTCGTTTGCTTGACTTCCTATGCTCCTAAGTTCCTGCACACTTAGACATAGGGTTAAAAACTAACAGGATCTAATCTTACTTGGTTGATCATATCAAACCTACCTTGGGGTACCAATAATTTTGTGTCATTTTCATATTACACATCCACATTTGATTTATATCGTTAATGAAATTAGTACTATTATTACTATTAGATTTTGTTACAATTATAGTAATTATAACTTATTTAGTTATTGTGTTACAATTATAGATTGTTTAAGGGGTATTTAGTCCATAAATTTTTAATATGTTAAGTTTAACTAAGGTGTTGTGTGGTGTATACGATATTAAATATAACTCAAGTAAGAAATTGAACGATTAAGTCTTCATTTGGTGGGCTAAACTTGAATTAATAATACATAACATTTGCCATTAGGATTAAGCCCCAATTAAATATCTAATGTATGGTGCATGAAAGGGTATAGATTCGGGGGCGCTGGGGGCGAGCGTATTCACCTTTTTGCCACAATGAAAGGGTTTAGATTATTTACTTCCTCCATGTTGGCCCTGGGATGGATTAGCGGGAGACGCTGGGATGAACGTATTCATCTTTTATCATTATGAAAGAGTTTAGATTATTAAATGTAGATTGGATGGGTAGATTTAATTATCTGATTTATTAATATTAATAAATTATTAATGAATCATAAACTTTATGTGGATGATCGTCATATGACTAGCTGAATATAAAAAGAAGGAAGTCAAAATCAATTGAATATCTTTAATCGACTCTCTCCTGTCTTCTCCATTGAGAGAACTCTTTGGTTGTTGCCATCCCTATAGAAGACCCTTTTGCTAGGATCACATGTTCGTTCAACAACAATTCAGGTTCAATGGCTTTGGCTCTTAATTCAGATCCGCCCTTCGATTTGCCATTATTTCATTTGGTTTTAATGTTAAGATGTAAAGATTGATGATAATTAGTTCCGATTGATGCATCATTATATTTTCAATGTATCGTATTCTTTTCTTTCATCAATCACAAATAACAATCTACATATGTTTCCATGAATTTATATTGTACTTGGACTTTCAATAATAATACAATTAGTTTTTAACAAAGACATATTATAAACATTATATATATACATATCAACATGACACAAATTTTAAATCATATACAATATTAATGGAATTCTAACAAGTGAATGAGTTTATCTTCAAGGCGGTGTAATATCTTAGATGCAAAATTTATTTAGAGGTTGTGCATTAGATTTCTTATGGGGGATTCTTTTCCGATCGGGATTTAATCATAGTTAGCATCAACGACCAAGATTTATTATAAATGCTAAGGTAGTTTTTTTTTTCTTTAAAAAAAATATGTTAAATTTTAGAAATTATATAGTCGCTAATGGGCTTGACTTGATCGCTTACATCTCGTTATCCATTTTGTTTTGTTTTTTTTTCTGCCTTGAGGCCATTTGGATTTCGATGAAGCCTTCGATTCTGGTTGGAACTCCTTGTCGGCTCCCCCTTCTCCCGAGCCGTCGGAGATTCTTGGCCAACCCCGAAATTGTGGACAGACTCCCGTTTGCCTCCATTGTTTCCGCCTCTCGTTGCATCGTCCCTGTCTTGCTTGCCGGCCCCAGTACGAAGAAGTTTCTTCCTTTGTTGTAGCTTGGGTGAAGTTCTTTGCTGAAGTTGTCTTTTGACTTTATTTACTAGGAGCGGTAGCCGTCTCTGCTGAAGATGCTGTTGGCTTAGGAGGAGGAGGGGAAGGAGGACGAGGAGAAGGAGGTGGAGGAGATTTCCAAGAGTGCGAATTTGTTCAAGTCGGGTACATAAGTAGCATACATGGGATCAAAGGCGAGGTGCGAGTGACGCCATTGACGGACTTCCCGGAAATTAGGTTTTGCACGGTATAAGATCCGAGCTTTGGCAAAGCTTTGCAGAAAAGATTAGATTTTGGTGCTTTATTGGATTGTGGTTTGATATAACCTTTGAGTTTGTTTACTGTTTTATATCTTTTACTATAGCCTGGAATACGATGGTTAAAGACCCGCGTCTCAGGGAAGGAGTTAATATCGCAAGTGCAACTTACTGGTGGGAGAGGCCATTCTGGTCAGAAGAGCTGGATTGTTAGTTTTAGTGGGATTGACACAATGGACAAAGTAAGGATTTCTTTCTGAATTTTTTGTATAGGTGTTGTCTTGAAGAAATCAAATACGTTTAATCCTAAAAAACCTCTGCTACAAGATCCAAGTAGTTAGTTACGTGGACTTAATACCTGGGAATGCAAATAATTGCAGAATGATTAGAATATGGAAGTTGCCTATCTAGGTTGGAGGAATAAAATACAATCCAGATTAATATTGTAGCGTTATACACAACAATCAAACATTCTCATAAACCAAGTGGACAGTGCGAACTACTAGGTTGGAAATTAAACACAAAGCATTGTTTTGTATGATAATTACATTATCATTACTATTTGACTCTACTTCATTATTAGATTTTACAGGATGTGTACATTAACTTCTTTGATGTGAAACATGAATCATTTGGGAAGAACTTTCTTTTGTGAAACAAAGGCCCATCAATTATATTAACTAGTCGATAAAGTTCTTAGATATGAACTGATATTCAGGTAGTTTGGAAATACTTCTTCAAAGGCCATAATATTCTTACAATTCTTTATTCTTTCCCAGAGCATAGTATTTTCTGCTTAGTTAATATATTTAGTGAAATTCATTCTATAACATACTAAGATAAACTCAAAACCATTATTTATTATTTCTTTCTCTTTGTTGATAAAATATGCTATGGTTCATTGTTATGTAGTACCATACTGATTCTTGATAAGTATCTGTTGTTGTATTACCAATGTGAGATTATAAACCTTTGGTTTTCATGATTTTTTCTTCATACTAGTTCTTATTATTTGATATAGGCTAAACAAATTGTTGGCTCAACTTTGCTGGTAAGAGAATCAGACAGACCGGACCTGGAAGAAGGCGAGTTTTATACTCGTGATCTTGTTGGGATGCGAGTTGCTCTTAAGGTTGAGTTCTGAATTGTCTTATTAATTTAGCAATATGATTTTATATTTACTTGTTAGAAGTATAAAACAGAACAAATAGATGCTAGACTAAGCAACTATTCAACGTGGATATTAGTTCAAAGGATTTTTTCTTTCTTCAAATTCTACTATTTTTTAGGAAATCTGTGAGGTCTTGATTTGATTTTTTCTTATTAATTTAGCAATATGATTTTATATTTACTTGTTAGAAGTATAAAACAGAACAAATAGATGCTAGACTAAGCAACTATTCAACGTGGATATTAGTTCAAAGGATTTTTTCTTTCTTCAAATTCTACTATTTTTTAGGAAATCTGCGAGGTCTTGATTTGATTTTTTTTTTTTTGAAACTTTTCATCTTTGGATGTGTTTCCAATGACCATCTTGAGTGAGTCTCATCTATTTTCTTTGGTATATGGTGTACTATACCTTTCCCCTTATTTAATCTTTATGTGAAATTCACTTTTATGCTTGCTTTTTTGGCTATAATTTGAGGACATCTTCATTCCTAGCCAACTAAAACTTTTCCCTATTTTCTTTCAGGAATCAAGAACTCTTGTGGGTATGGTGACTAAGGTTGTCAATTATGGTGCTAGTGATCTTCTTCATGTCATGCTTGCAACTGAAGATAGCCAAGATTGGGGTAATTTATCTGAAGAACCAGATTTGAATTCCCATGTTCAACATGTATGGGTTCCATTTGTGGAAGCAATAGTTCCTGATGTTGACATGGATAAGAGAGAAATGCTGATAACTCCACCAAAAGGTCTTTTGGAGCTGAATTTGCGTCCAGATACAAGACCAAAAAAAGAAAGACGACAGCTGGTTAGGTCTGCTCTTTTTTATTATCCCAGTAGCATTTGATTATGATTTATTGTATTTGTTGTTTAAAAACTTTCTGACATTTGTTACCCTAGAAACATTGTCCTAAAATGTGGTTCATTCGGGCACGTATTTACCTGCCTATACCCACCTGTATGCTGTGTATGCATATGTGGTAGTTATATATTACTTAAGGGGTGTTTGGTTGATGGGTTTGGGAATGGAGGAATGGAATGATAGTAAAAGATAGTGTTTGGATTGTGGGTTTGGGAATCACATTTTGGGAATGATTACCAGATTTATGGGAATCCCAAACCCATATAACTTGATGAGTTTCATTTCCATTCCTATTCCCATTCCACTCTACTATCAAACCCATATCCATAGTCATTCCCATCATTTAACCAAACACCCCCTTAATCATCAATGGATTCACAAGATCTGACATCTTTGGAAATATATATATATTGTCAAGCAGTCCACTTAGACAAGGAAAGGGATCCCTTACTGAGACAAATGACTGAAGACTTTTGTATGTTTGAAACAAAAAAAAGTTCACACTTGGATCATACTATGTTGGAAAATTTATTAAAATTTTATTTGAGAGCTAACAAGCAGTTCCAACTAAGTCGCATGGCCATCCATGTCGGAAAATTTTGGCAGTCTATAAAGCAGGATATCTTAGAAACCAATTGCTTCCTTGGTATCTCAGAATAGGAATATTTTCCTTCCACTAGGTTCAGAGTAATTACATCAGCATTAAATCTATGCTATTTTTAGGTCAAATACACAAAATTTCAAATTGGTCCCATTGGAATTATTTTCTTTTTGTGCAGTGTGTTCGGGGTTGCCTCTTCTTCTTCTTTTTTTTTTTTTACCTTGGTGCGCCAATTATTTATATTTTCTGCCTTAGAGTCAAAACTCAAAAACATGAGTCTTTGCACCTTGTTATTTTAAATTTGTATTCTTGAAGTGAATTGCCCCTTATTTTTCTGGGTTCAGATCGTTTTATTTATTTACATCTTAGTCTCTATTTCGCTTCGTCTGTGTCTCCTCTCAATATTGCTATCAATGTGCTATTACAATGTTTCTACATGTGCTCTGATCAGGTCAGATGCAAAGTTTAATTAAACATTTACTGAAATACTTGTGTGAACATAAGTGCATAGCATAGAAAGTGTAAAGACTGTTCTGGAGTTTCGTAGAGTTTGTTTTATGGTTGGCTACCCATTGGTTATTTTTTTGGCAATTCATTTTTTTATATAATTACAGGAATGGAAAGAAAGAAAGAAGTTAGAGCGACATCTTGCTGTAGCTAAAAGAAAGCTAGCTGAAATGGGTCAGACGCATGTACTAGAAGGACTGAGAATTGGAGAGAAGGCTCAAAAGAATTTGCTTGCTAGACAGATTATAAACATTGACTTTAAAATGCTCCAGCATGCTATTCAAAGTTTCAACAATCCATCTAAGAGGTTTAGTATCTTATTCCCCATCCCTAGCCATAATTTTGTGGTTTATTTTTGTAATTGGAAACAAGAACTTTTGTCATTTTACTCTCTTGATTGATCCAACAATTTGCCGACTCCACCTAGTGGGATAAGGCTTGATTGTTATTATTATTGTTGATCGATCCAACAATTTAAAGGAGTAAAATAGGAGAACAACAGTATGCCACTATCATTCATTTGATCATCGGTTATCATCAATTGTTATTGCAATTCAGGCACTTCTTCTAAACCTTATTGGGGCAGTGCTAAATGAATTCACTCTTTATTAAGAAATCCTTACTCTATCTTCTAGATTGGCATTATCCATGCCCCCCCTGGGTTGGTGCAGTTGGTACCTATGATGCGGCGGTTCAAAAAAGGTGCCACGTGGGATCAAGAAGTCAACATAGATGATGTGACAATCAACATAAGGAATGAGGTGATAGTCAGAATCACGACCGTGGTCAATGTAAACCTTGCTCACTTGCAATAGTGCCTCCTGATTGGGGCCGTCAAGGTCATGATTGATACAAGCCCTGGTTCTAGCCGATCGGTAGTTGTATTGTTCGATCGGGCGTTCCTCAAGTCGATTGGGCATACGAGCCCTGTTCTAGCCGATCGGTAGTTACACCTCCCGATCGGGCGTTTATCAAGTCGATTGGTTCGCTCATGCATGAACGAGATGCTCGCATGCACCCAAAGGATATTCTTGAGGCACCGGTATGACCAATCTCTTGTAGCTAAGTCATCAATCAGGAAACCTATACCATCTTTAATCAGGGGAAATGTTGTTTTGACACTATTTCTGTGAGTTAATGGCACCTACATTAAATACCTATTATTAATCGTTTTGTGCATGGGGAAAGGGAACAATTTGACAAAGTAAAACAATAGTCTCCCTCATTAATTATCCATGTATTATGACTTCATTAAATACATAGAAGAAGAAGAAACAAAGATCCTTTGTAGTTAATGCAACATCATTAATCAGAGGAAGAAGAAGAGTCCACCAGAAAAGTATAAGAGGATAACTTCTCTTCTAATGAGGGGATCGATCTTTGGCAGTGCCCCTAACAACAATCTCTTCAAGAACGGCCAAATTTCTTACGAGTAAGCCGGCGAGTCAACTTTGAGGATCTTGGAGCAGGATCAAATTGGCGTCCCATGTCGGAATCTACCCCTGAACTATGTACTCATGGAAGACATCAGGCGTATTACTCTAATTCAAGTAGAGTTGACCCAGATCGTAGCGGACATTGTGAGAGATGCACTGTTGCAGCTTTAAGTGAACTAAGTACAATATCAACAGGCGACAAGGCTTTAGGAGCAAGAAAACCTTCCTCCACCCAGAATGGGGTCTCCCGTGCAAACAGAACAACCCTACTTATCTCGATCGACTTCGAGGCAAATTAGCGGCGCGAGATTGAACTCGATCGGGAACCCTGGGGTGCTCGATCAATCGAATCATCCGCTAGGAATACTCCTCCATGCGATTCCACTCGAGCTCAGGCATCTATGAAATATCGATCAGGGAATCTAGCCATCTCTGCTTTCGGCCCTGACATTCTAGAAGATCCATTGCCCGTCATTTTTAACCACCAACTGCAGGAGACTATAGTGGTTCTATGGATCCCGAAGACCATCTCTACAAGTTTGAGAATATGTCATTGCTGCATCAATATTCAGATGGGGTGAAATGTGGGTATTTCTTACTATGCTTTCAGGACAGCACAAAGATGATTTTCCCGACTCCCAGTAAACTCCATTCACTCGTTTAAAGAATTTCGGACTCGATTTCTACATCACTTTGTCAGTAGTAGGAGGTATCACAAAACCTCCATGAATTTATTTGCCTTGAAACATAAGCCAAAAGCGACATTGAAGGTTTACATTCAAAGGTTTAACAGGATGACCCAAGATGTTCCTTTAGCCACTTCAAAGATACTCATGAGCGCCTTTTCACAAGGCCTCCTTGAGGGGAATTTTTTCAAATCTTTAGTAAGAAAACCGCTTACTAGTTTTGATGATTTACTTGGTGGGCCAGTCAAATATGTTAACGTTGAGGAAGTTCAATTTGCTTGAAGAAAAGACCTTGGAATCCCTAACTTACTTAGTAGTCAACCTGAGCGAAGGGCACCTCTTCCTTTGAAAGTGGTAGATCCTTATTCATACAAACATAAGGATTGCCGAGCGAAGGGAGCCGCCGATAACATAGAAGCCACCCCTTCAGCTCAACATTTGGGGCCCAGACTCACAAAGAAGGAGAGATTTTGCATTTACCATCAGTCCCGTGGGCATGCCACTGAAGACTGCTACAACTATAACAATCACTAGCAAAGAGCTACCTCTCGGACGTGGTACAAGAAGCCAAGATATGTTTCTTCTTGGTCAACTCAACCGACCCAAGAAAATGGTCGATCAACACGGTAAGAACAACAAGGACAAGAACCCCTCAAACGCCAAAAAGAAGCTTCACAGTTGTCTGACAAAGATCAGAGGAAACAAGAAAAGGGAAAAGCTATCGCTCGGGGCCTGTAAAAGGCTTAATTGGGATGATTTCGGGAGGGCCGACTAATGGTGACTCCAACCAATCCAGAATAACTCATTTTCGCCGATTAGAAGTCTATGTGGTGGAAACTAGCTGGGATAAAAGAGTCGGTCCTTCCATCAGCTTTGGGCCAGAAGACCTTGAAGGCATTGAAGCACCACATGAGGATGTCTTGGTAATTGAAGCTTTAATTGCAAATTATACTGTTAAAAGGATTTTTGTGGATACAGGGAGTTTCATAAACATTATCTTCAAGAAGGCGATAGATCAAATGCAAATTGATAATGAAGAATTGCAACCCTTAGCTACTCCATGATCGGGTTTACCGGACATCAAGTACAGCCGCTCGGGATGATCTCCCTTTCGGTATCACTTGGAGATGCTGCTTTGGAGAGGACCAGGAGATCACCTTTTATGGTGGTCGACATCGCTTCCTCCTACAATGTAATTTTGGGGAGACCTGCACCAAACGCTTTCTAAGCAGTCGTTTCCACTTATCACTAGAAGATCAAGTTTCCAATGGGAGACCAAGTGGTGGAAGTGAGGGGTGATCAACTAGCATCCCGAAAATGTTACGTGGATATTATGCGGTTGGAATCCGAAAATCTCGTAGAACTCTGGAAACTTTGCAAATTGCACAAGACCTTCCTCGACCGACTGAAGAGGAGAAACCTCACCGACTGAAGGAAGATGAACAAGAGGAGATTTGCATCCGCCTAAGTGGGAAGATGGTGTCACCCGAATCTCTGTAGATCTAGAACCAAGCTTAAAGCAAAAGCTAGAAGACTGCCTAAGGAAAAACTATGATGTCTTTGCCTGGTCAGCAAATGAAGTCAAGGGTATTTTTGCTGAGTTGATGGAGCATAAATTAAATATATTTCCGATTCCCGACCGGTCAAATAAAGGAGGCATTTTAGTGCTCAGCAAAACAAGATTATGCGGGCAGAGGTAAACAAACCCTTAGGCGGGACATATAAGAGGTGCAATTTCCAACTTGATTGGCAAACGTCGTGTTGGTACCAAAACCAAGTGACAAGTGGCGTGTCTATATTGACTTTCGGGACCTCAATTGAGTGTGCCCGAAAGATTGTTTTTCCCTCCCTTGCATAGACCAGATGGTAGATTCAACCTTTGAATGTGAGTATATCTGTATGTTGGATGCGTATCAGGACCTAGTGATTAAGAAAAAGTAAGTTTCGTCATTGTAGACGGAACATTTTGCTACACTATTATGTCGTTTAGTCTTAAAAACACAGGAGTCACTTATCAAAGAATGATGGATTGGGTGTTTAAAAACCAGATCGAGCGGAACTGGAAGTCTATATGAATGTCATACTCATAAAACAATCTAGGGCGAAGATTTAATTGCAGACATTCAAGAAATTTGTAATACTTTGAGGAGACACATGGTCAAATTGAATCCAAAGAAGTGTCTTTAGAGTAAAGAGCAGACAATTTTTTTTGGAGTATATGGCGACCGAACAGGGCATTGAGGCTAACCCAAAAAAGGTAGAAGCTTTGCAACGTATGACTCCTCCACAGAATCTTCAAGAAACTCAGATTAGTGGACCAAATAATAGCTCTGTCTAGATTTATCTCCTGAATGGCCGATCGGAGTCTACTATTTTTCAAAGTCCTCTACAAGAGCATCTAAGTTTGAGTGGGACGCCAGAGGTGATCAAGCCTTCAATGAGCTAAAGGAATATTTAACTGGTCTGTCCGTACTATCCAAGCCTATAGTGGGAGAACATTATTCTCATATTTATCGTCAACGGAGCAAGCCGTTGGATCAGTTTTATTATGGGAAGAAGGTATGATTCAATACCCTATTTATTTTTATAGTCATTTATTAATCATTTATTAAAAAATGCAGAGAGTAGATATCTTGTGTTGGAGAAGTTGGTGTTAGGATTGGTCTTAACCACTTGGCGGCTGAAGCCATATTTTTTTTTTCATCCCATAATTGTCCTTATAAATAGTTAGCTTGGTCGAGTCTTGGTAAACCCTGAAGTCGTGGGACAGCTGGTTAAATGGACAATGGAGCTCGAGGAATATGATATTCAATATCAACCCTGTATGACAAGCAAAGCACAAGCTCTA
The DNA here is from genome assembly GCF_018446385.1 of Zingiber officinale. Classification (NCBI taxonomy): domain Eukaryota; kingdom Viridiplantae; phylum Streptophyta; class Magnoliopsida; order Zingiberales; family Zingiberaceae; genus Zingiber; species Zingiber officinale. Next base: position 73,949,204 of record NC_056001.1, read on the forward strand.
GCCAATTTTATCGCAGAAATTTCCAATACCAACTCAAACAAAACTTGAAAAGTATATGTGGATGATTCTTCCAATCGGCTGGCTAGTGGTGTGGGAGTATTGCTGATTTCTCCTCGACAGGACATTCTGTAATTAGCCGTTTGGTTTGCCTTTCGAGCATCCAACAATGAAGCAGAATATGAATCCCTATTGGCCGGTCTTCAAGCAGCAAAAAGAGTGGGAGCCACTTGGGTAATTATACACTCTGATTCATAACTGGTAGCTCAATAATTGGAGGGTACGTTCGAGATCTGAAACGAGTGACTGAAACGGTATGTGGAAGTTTATGAACCGTTAAAGACTAGTTTTCAAGAAGTAATCCTTAAGAAAATACTCCCGTCGGACAACCTCAAGGAAGATGAGTGGCAAAGATGGCAAGTGCCTTGGCCACTTGGACTTTAGAGGATACAGTCGCTCACACCTTATATGTCGCGCACATAGACCAAACTGACAGGAAGAAGACCGGAGGACATCTATAATTTTATTCCTCCAACATGGAGCATTACTAGCTGATTCGTTTGAAGCTCGTTTATTAAGAAGAAGAGTCCCTTGATACACAATGATCGGGGAGCATTTATACCGCCGAGCTTTTGCTCGCCCTTTTCTCAAATGTCTCGGGCCCAATGAGACTGATTATGTCATGCGGGAGATTCATGCAAGCATCTGTGGCAATCATCTAGGCAGAAGAGCTATGGCCAACGTTGTAGGCAGATACAGCTAAATTTGTTGCTACTTGTGAACATTGTCAAAGGCATCAACCATTATCCCTTTGCCCTACTGAACTGTTAAAAACCTCCACTGTCTCTTGTCCCTTTAATCAGTGAGGAATGGATATAGTGGGACAATTCCTGATCGGCCCCTAGCAGAAAAGGTTTCTATTGATCATAGTGGATTATTTTTCAGCGTGGGTAGAAGCGGAAGCTCTAGCGTGAATTACAGAGGAAGCACTTTTGCCAATACGGAATTCCTCACAAACTTGTATTAGATAATGGAAGACAATTCTAGGGACTTAAGCTCCGAGAATAGTGTGAGGGACTGACTATTCAATAAGCTTTCACATCTGTAACTTACCAGCAATGGGTAGGCTGAAGTGGTAAATCAGAAAATCATTAGAGGTCTCAGAATCAAGCTGGATCAGGTTAAAGACAGCTGGGTTGAGGAGCTCCCAAGCATCGTTTGGGCATATTGTATGACTCCAAGAGAAGGTACTGATGAAACGCCTTTTCACTTAGTATATGGAGGAGAAACTGTTGTACTAGTAGAAGTTGGAGAAGAGTCCGTTCGGCGACGAAATCTTGAGGAAGCAAATAATACCGAATAGTGCCTCATCGACCTTGACTTGGTAACTGAAGTCAGAAATAAAGCTGCCACTCGGCTTACAACCTATAGACAGAGGATGATGCAAACATATAATAAAAGAGTGATTCCTCGATCATTCCAAGTCGGGGATTTAGTGTGGCAAAGGGTTAAGCTAGTTGGCGATGCCAATAAGCTAGAGTCACAATGGGGAGGTCCTTACCGAATTACCAAGAAGTTGAGCACGGGGAGTTATTATCTAGAAGAGCTTAATCGAGCAAGATACCTCGACCTTAGTGTTAATCATTTGCTGCCTTACAGAGGTTCATAAGAGTTAATATCCTTTTTTTATTGTCTACTTTTGTAAGAATGTTTGATCATATGAAAATAAAAGCTTCTATTGGGTTAATCAACATATAGATTAGCGGAAGCTAATAAAGTTATCCTCCTACGTGAGGGTTCAATCTTCCCGAGTGGAAGATAATAAAGTTATCTTCCTAAGCGAGAGTTTAACTTTCTCGAGTAGAAGCTAATAAGATATTCTCCTACACGAGGGTTTAACCTTCCTGAGCGTAAGCTAATAAAGTTATCCTCCTACGCGAGGGTTCAACCTTCTCGAGCAGAAGCTAATAAAGTTATCCTTCTACGCAAGGGTTCAACCTCCCGAGCAGAAACTAATAGAGATACCCTCCTACATGAGGGTTCAACTTCCCGAGCGGAACCTAATAAAGTTATCCTCCTACGCGAGAGTTTAACCTTCCCGAGTGGAAGCTAATAAAGTTATCCTCCTACGCGAGGGTTCAACCTCCTGCGCGGAAGCTAATAGAGATATCCTCCTACGCGAGGGTTCAACCTTTCCGAGTGGAAGCTAACAAAGTTATCCGCCTGCGCGAGGGTTCAACCCTCCCAGGATTCTCCTATAAGGCCCAAATGTGGCTAAGTGTTCTGCCCTCAGGATGGTGGCTGTGATATTGATCAAGAATATTGTACTATTCCCAATCAGACATTAAGATGCATGAAACAACAATCTATCGACATATTTGAATGAAAAATCCCAATAAATAGATCAGTAGATAAACAACAATTGATCTACCAAAAAGTCAAAAAGCCTTATGGCTTATCAAGTTCGAGAGAGTTATCAAGCATTTACAAAGTCTTCTCTGACTCTGGCAATTCTTCCCATACTTTGCCTAAGTCCAAGAACTCTAGTTCATTACCTTGGGGTACTAGTCCAACTTGGATAAACTGACGAGTAGCTCCTTCAAAGCCCTGTTTCATTCTTTTCAAAATTTGAGCAGCTAACAACTCATAACACTCCTCTAATTTTAGGAACTTCGCTGTGAAGCTCGCTCAACGTTCTTCCTCTTAAGCCTTGTAGGAGAACAGTTCAAGTTGCTCTTCTGTGCTATTACCTGACTTTGGATGGCTGCCGCTGCTTGTTGTTGAGAAGAGGTAGCCTCTTCTTTCGCTTGGTTTAGTTGGCCGTGCAGGTTGGAAATTTCTCTGCCCAGGTTAGCAAGTCGAGCCTCCTGAGCAGTAGCTCTTGCAGAAAGTTCATCCTGTACGGTTGTCAGCGAATTTATTTGTAAGTTAGAGGCTTTTCCTCTCTGTGTAGCTTCGTCTAGCTCAGCCTGTATGGAGAATACTTGTGCTCTGGATAGTTCTAGTTTTTCATGGAGACTGGCGGCTAAGGTTGCTTGTAAACGACTTTCCTTATCTCGAGTGGCCTCCACCAATGAACGGGATGATTCTGATAATCATTCCTCCAGATTGGCAACTCGTTTCAGCAATTGCTCGATCTGTTTCACTAGGTTTGGGATGCAGCTATGGACGTGTAGCTACTTTGTCCATAACTACAAAGGATACGTTAGTTAAATTGATGCATAACGAAATTAGTGGCGCTAAATTTCGCATGTGTACCTTAATCATGGATGCATTAGAGTGGCGGCTGACCTTGATTACATCTAAATTCTACAGAGACTTAGCATAATCACCAGTCTTAAAAAGCTTTAGCACCGACTTGGCGTGACAACTCTTCAGATCGACTTAGACTCGGGGGAATGCAGGGAAAGGCTGATCCGGCGGATACCTCTAGTTTAGGAATAGACTCGCCTCCTGTGGAGTTTGATGGTACGCCGGTTGGTATCTCAGAAGTTGATTGTATAGGACTTGTAAGTGGAGAGCTTGCCGAAGGTTCTCTGATTATAATGCCTGCGCCTGGTCGGTAAGATGGTTCTTCGAGGGAGACCACTGCTCGATCGGACAATGTGAGGCATTATGTTTTCTTATTAGTGGAAGAGGAGCTGGCGGTTCGGTGTCCCCTTCGATTGGCTCTTTTGTCACCTCTTCGATCAGAGGAGCACTTTCAGCTGAAGGAGACACCACTGAAGAGCCTCCCTCAATTGCTCTCGCTCGGCTAGAGGATCCCACCTCCACGTCCACACTCATGGGCCCTCGAGGAGGGGGTAGATCGGTTTAAGTGGATGCCCCATCAATGACATCTAAGGAAACTTCAGGTGTCGCTAACGCCTGAAACGGTGCTCGCTCCGCCTTCGACAATTTGCTCATTGAGGCATCCAATATGTTCTTCTCTGCAAGCAAACAAGAAACTTGAGTTAGTTCTCACAAAAAATGAGTAGAAAGGAAGACTTACTGAGCGATTTCTCTAGGTCGGCCATGTTGTGTCCAAAGGATGTCCACATATCAACACAATGACATAATATTATCCACTTTGGGCCTATGCCCTCATGACTTTGTTATTGGGCTCTCCCCAAAAGACCTCATGCCAATGGAGATATCCTACATCCTTTTTAAATTTATGATCTTTTCCAAATCTTTCCAATGTGAGACTTTGATTGAACCCCAACAATCCTCCCCTCAAACGAAGGACCACCATTACTCTCATGGTCTGCCCCCCGTGAGCATTTAGTCACCCTGACTTGTTCCAAGCCTCCCCGCAAGCAGCTGGATCCGGTCAATCTTTACCTGCTTCGGGCCGGGCTTCCCTGCGAGCATTCAGTCACCCTGACTTACTTGCCTCCCCGCAAGTATCCGATCACCTTGACCTGCTCCAGGCCTCCCTGTAAGCATCTAGTCACCTTGACCTACTCCGGATTCCCCGCGAACATCCGGTCACCCTGACCTACTTCGAGCCTCCCCGCGAGCTTCAGTCACCCTGACTTACTCTGAGTCTCTTTGCAAGCATCCGGTCACCCTGACCTACTCCAGACCCACCCTCAACTTCGTTCAAGGCCACCCCACATTGTATCGAATCTGGACCATAACTCTGATATCATTTGTTGTGCCCAAAGGATGCCCACATATCTCCATAATGACATGTATTGTCCACTTTGGGCCTAGGCCCTCATGCCTTTGCTCTTGGGCTCTCCCCAAAAGGCCTCATGTTAATGGAGATATCCTACATCCTTTTTAAACTCATGATCTTTTCTAAATCTTTTCAATGTGGGACTTTGATTGAAGCCCAACAGGCCGCAGTAGGGCTTAAATGAGTTTGGTTGAGCAAACCTTCATTCTAGATGATGGTAGTGCAATTGAAGCACAAGCCAATCAATGTCTCCATAGCATGTAAATATCCTAGGTCTTTTTTATTCTTCCCAAGTGGTGATGGATTAGGGAGCTCTCCTCGCCAGCCGATCGGGAAAGTGAAGGGGGCTGAAGGTTTCAGATAAAAGAATATATTTTTCCAGCCTTTGTGTGAGGATGAGTTTCTGTCTAAAAACTTGCATCATGCTCAGGAATACTGCTAATTTTACCCTTTTTGGGTGGAAAAAATAATGGAAAAAGGTAGGAGTCAAAGGGATGTTATACAATCGGAAAACTACAGCGGCACCGTACAATATCCTAATGACATTGGGAGCTAACTGGTGCAAGGAGATGCCAAAATATGCAGAAATATCATGGAAAAATTCAAGAACGGAGAATCGAAGTCCACTGTCAATTTGCTTGTGGAAAAGGGTGGTAAATCCCGACAAAGGCATAGAGGGTATTGCACCCCTAGGTAGTTTTGATGTGATCAAATAAGCTAAGTTAGGTTCTATTGTGTTTAACCCTGTGTCTAAGTGTGTAGGAACTTAGGAGCACAGTACGTCGAGCAAAAGACGCAGCTAGTGAGAATGGCGGCACGGGAGAGAGCCGACGGGCTCGGTGCGTCTGAGGAACGAGGTGCTGCGGAAGAGTACGCGGCGGATGAGAAGGAGGCATGCGGCATTTCCTAGGGACGAGAAGCCGGAGCGGAAGCTTGCTCGAGAAGGCCGGAAGTTGAGGTCGGGTGAGCCCTATTCCGGATGGTCGAAATCACCAAACGAGTAGAGCCGGAGCGAAAGATTCGGACTGTTGCGAGTGGAACCAAAGCATGAGGTTGGTACCAAAAGTCAGCAAAGGCTGACTTCTGGGACTCGGGGCACTCGGACCAGTCCGGGGGTGCCCGGAATCCGAAACTTAGCCACATTCAACGTGACACGTACCGTTGCGTCGGGGATAAAATATTATCCTATTCCAGGCGCCTGGAACCCTTCCAGGTGTCCTGATCAGGGCCAGCCCTGCTCCCAGAAGCTAAAAACAACAAGAAAAAGAGAAACAACACTTGTACTCGTTCAGTTTTATGTTTAGCTTCTGTTTCTGTGCGTTCATTGCTGTAAAGAGACTTCTCCGCTTGCTCTGTCTTGGATTAACAACCTCCCTGGTTGTAATCAGGTAAACCTGCCGTGCCTATTTCCTTTTAGTCTCTTTTATTATTCTTATGCAAGTGTTATTTTAATTAAGTTATAAGTCAAGAAAGGTTCGTTTGGTTAATTTGTGCAGGGGATATTCACCCCCCCCTAATCGGCCGTTAAGGGTCCTAACAAGTAGTATCAGAGGCAGGACGCTTCAGGAGGACTAACCGCTAAACGAAGTACACGAGATGGCCGGACCAAGCATCTACCCACCAAAGTTCGAGGGGGAGTTCACAAGCTGGAAAAAGCGAATGGAGGTATTTTTTAAAACCGATTTTGAATTGTTTTTAATAATGAAGTTCGGTTTTGTAGTACCCGAAGGTAAGGAAGAATACCAATGAACGAAGAAGGAGCATCCTACCGCCACAAGAAGTCAACCAAATTGGCGCCTACAACTCAGCAAAGGAGCTTTGGGAGAAGTTCCTTGAGCTACATGAAGGGACGTTCGAAGGCAAGCTCGCGAGATGGGATTTGCTAAGGAACCAACTGAGTAACATAAAATTGGAAGCAGAAGAAACTGTTGCACATCTTCACTCGAGAATGAAGGAACTAATCACTGGGCTCACAAATCTCGGAGAAAAGGTAAGCAACCGAGATTCGCTAAGGTACGCGCTTAATACGTTTCCTAGAACTACCGAGTGGGCATCATTAGTAGATGCTTACTATATATCTAAAGATTTAGAATTTGTCATCTTAGAAGAAATGTTTTCAACATTTGAAGTAAATGAAACGAGATGTGCAGATTCGAAGGAGTCGAAGGACAATATTGCTCTCAAGGCGAAGATGGATGAACTAGATTTAGAATCCTCTCTCGACGACGATGACGAAACAACAATGATGGTAAGACGATTTAAAAAATTATTTAAATTTAGAAAAATTAACCATCTGCAGGGTAGAAAGTAAAGAAAAATCAAATGCTACTACTGCAATAAAGAAGGGCACGTTAAAGACAATTATCCTAAGTTGAAGAACAAGGACAAGGGTAAGAACAAGAAGCCTGTCCAATCTAACAAGTACAAAATGCTAAAGGCAACATGGGACGAAACATCGTCGAAATCGGAAATTAAAGCCATCGCCGGACTTGCGTTAGTGGCAAGTCATCAAGAAGACGAAAATGAAGTAAGCTCGTCCGAAATGAGCGTCGAGAGCATCGATAACGGTGGAGCGACATTGGAAGAAAGCAGCAGTTCAGGGGGAGCTACGGATAACAGGATCGACAAGGTAAGTCAGGTACGATTTCTGCGTCCCGATAAATTATTCAAGTTTGTTAAATTATTGTCAAAGGATTGCTGTAAGCTAGAAAAAGAAAACTAAGACTTAAAATTAATTCTAACTAAATCTTGTCCATTAGAAGAATTTGACAAAATAAAATTGGAAAATAATAATTTGCAAGATGAAATAAAGAACTTGAAAAATCATATATGCTCATATAATACAAGTATTAGAAAATTTAATGGTCTAAATTGCTACCTTAATTACCACAAGGGACAAGTTAGGAAAATTTCTCAGAAATATATTCCTAAAAGATTTTTAATCAACCCAGTTGGAAGGAACTTATATTGGGTTCCAAAATCATTCCTGGATTAAAACTTTAAAGTTAGGGCTTTCTGAGAGTAGATTAAATGTTTGATTTCCTTAAGCAACTTTGTCTAGAAAGTGGTTGTTGCTCCAATAACCAAGAAAGTGGTTGGGGCTCGGGGCGCCTGGACTAGTCTGGGGCGCTCGGAGTCGAGCGCCTGAAACCCGAAACTTAGCCACATTCGACGTGGCACGTACCGTTGCGTCGGGGATAAAATATTATCCCATTCCAGGCGCCGGGATCCCTTCCAGGCACCCTGAGCAGGGCTATATATGCAACCCTGCTCTCAGAAGCTAAAAACAACAAGAAAAAGAGAAACAACACTTGTACTCGTTCAGTTTCTGTTTAGTTTTTGTTTCTGTGCATTCATTGCTGTAAAGAGACTTCTCTGCCTAAAGGAGAAATTAGTGCGACTTCATTTGCCTTGGATTAACAACTTCCTTGGTTGTAACCAATTAAACTTGTTGTGTCTCTTTCCTTTTAGTCTCCTTTATTATTCTTATGCAAGTGTTATGTTAATTAAGTTATAAGTCGAGAAAGGTTCGTTTGGTTATAGCCGGCCGTCAAGCGTCCTAACAGGGTACTTAGTCCCCTCAAGGTATTCGGATTACATATTCAGGGGGATGCCGTAATCTAGCCTAAGCCCCTCTCGAAGCTCCCCAGTCATGGGCGAATGAGTGGATTTGTACCACAGAATGAAGGACATTAGAGAATACGGAAGGGTGCGAGTGCTAAATGTAGTCTAAGCGATGAAAGCTATAGAAATAAGAGGAGTAAATAGGAGATTTACGCGATGATTAAAGACAGGGGTAAGGAAGACGGAGAGGAAAGGATTGTTGAAGTTGCAGCAGAAGATTGGCATTGGGAGAAGGGGAGAAGAGAATGCCCTAAAAAACTAATATACCTTTGGTTCTTCGATGGTAACTGTAGGATTAGGGGTCAATGGTGTGCGGGATTAATTTGGGTCTGTTGGATTTGGCGTGGCTATCGAGGAATCTTCCCTTAAACATTATTCTTATCTGTAAATCAAACCTCCATTGTCATATCACTTGATGTTGTTAGGACCCTTGGCAGTCGGCTAGAGGGGGAGGGGGGTGAATAACCCCTGCACAAATTAAATAAAAATACCTTCTTCAACTTATAACTTAAACAAACACTTGCATAAAAAAGAATAAGGAAATAAAAAAGACAGAGGCGCATAAGTTTTTACATGGTTACAACCGGGGAGGTTGTTAATCCAAGTGGAGCGCACTAATATCTTCTTCAGGCGGAGAAGCCTCTTTACAACAATGATCGCACAAAAAGACAAAGCTAAACGAAATTAGAAGCGTACAAGTGTTGTTTCTCAAGATGCTTGTTGTTTTTAGCTTCTGGGACGAAGACTGTATTTATAGCCTTGGTCGGGGCGCCTGGAAGGGTTCCAGGTGCCTGCAGTGGGATAAAAACTTATCCCCGACGCAACGGTCAAAGACCACGTCGAAATGGCTAAAACTTGGGTTCCGGGCTCTCGGACTGTTCAGGGCGCCCAAAATTGTTTCGGAGGCAAGAAATTGTTCCAGACGCCCCAAAGGGGTTCGGGCCTCCAGCTTCGGCTCCGCTTGCTTCGGTCCCGGTTTTTCTGCTCGCATAGATGATTTCGGCCATCCAGAATATGACTCACCCAAACCCAACTTCCGATCTTCTCGAGCAATCTTTCGCTCTGGCTTCTCGTCCCTTGGAAACGTCGCGCGCCTCCTTCTCTTCCGCCCGCGTACTCTTCCACAGCACCTCGTCCCTCAGACGCACCGAGCCTGTCGACTCTTTCCCGTGTCGTCCTTCTCGCTAGCTGCATCTTTTGCTCAACTCTCTGTGCTCCTAAGTTCCTACACACTTAGATACAAGGTTAAATACAACAAGACCTAACTTAACTTGTTTGATCACATCAAAACTAGCTTGGGGTACCAACAATCTCCCCCTTTTTGATGTGAGCAACCCAAGTTAAGTTAGGGTAAACCAACATAGAGTTAAAGTAATAAATTTGCAATTAAAGTGCAAAAAATTAAAAAGGTTAAACTACCTTCCCCTAGACTTAATCTTCCCTTCTCCCCCTTTGATCACATAAAAAATAAGGTACCAAAGAAAATCTAAGGTAACTTTTTCAAAAAATAGTAAAACTTTTTTTAAAAATATTTTTGAAAAAATTTATCAAGTTTTTGAAAATTTTAAAAAATAATTTTGATAGCACTAAAAAAATTGCAATAATTTTTAGAAAAACTTTTCTAAGTAATTTTTTTTTTTATATCACCAACAACAAATATCAATAATTTTCTAAGTTTGCAAAAACTAATTTTGTAGAAATAATTTTGGTAAAGTAAAAATAACTTTAAGTTTTTTTTAAAAAAAAATTCTAAATTAAAAAATATTTGATTAATTATTTTAAGCATTAATTACAATTAAATACTTTATCAGTTAGTCAATTAAATATTTTATTTCATTAATTGGCTTCCAGGCTGTGGCGAGGCACTAGACCTTCTTGGTTATTGGAGCAACAACCACTTTCTAGACAAAGCCTTTTAAAGAAATTCAAACGTTTAATTTTCTTGCCGAAAGTGCTAAGTCTAATTAAAGTTCAAGTTAGACAAGACTTTGGAACCTAATATAGGTTCCAGCCAACTGGATTAATTAAGAATTTTTTAGGAACATATTTTTTGAAAATTTTCTAATTTGCCCCTTATGAAATCTAGGATGCCAGCTTAGTTTATTATAATTTTGAGTTCTAACATTCAAGCATGCATGATTTTTCTAGTTCTTTATTTCATTTTGTAAATTATCATTTTTCAATTTTATTTTATGAAATTGTTATAATGGACAAGATTTTGCTAGAATTAATTTTAATTCTTTAATTTCTTTTTCTAGCTTGCAACAATTCTTTGATAAATATTTTATAAACTTAAACGACTTATCAGGAGGAAGAGATCGTACCTGATTTACCTTGTCGATCCTGTTATCCGTAGCTCCTCCTGAAGTGCTGCTTTCTTCCGATGTCGTTCCCCCTTCATCAATGCTCTCGATGCTCATTTCGGACGAGTTTGCTTCATTTTCATCGTCTTGATAGCTTTCTATTAACGCGAGACAGAGAAAACCTCAATCTCTGATTCAGACGATGTTTCGTCCCACGTCGTCTTCAGGTTTTTGTATTTGTTCGTTTGGACGGGCTTTTTGTTCTTGCCTTTGTCCTTGTTCTTCAATTTATTGCAGTTGTCTTTAATGTGCCATTCTTCATTGCAGTGATAGCATCTGATTTTTCTTCTCTTTCTACCCTGCAGATGGTTAGTTTTTCTAAATTTAAATAACTTTTTAAATTGATTTACTATCATCGTCGTTTCCTCGCGTCGAAAGAAGATTCTGACTCTTGTTCATCCATCTTCGCCTTGAGGGCAATATTGTGCTTTGGCTCCTTTTTTAAATTTGCACATCTCGATTTATGGGCTTCAAACGTTGAAAATAACTCTTCTAAGATAACAGATTCTAAGTCCTTAGAGATATAGTAGGCATCTACTAATGATGCCCATTTCGTATTTTTAGGGAAAGCATTTAGAGCATATCTTAGCGAATCTTGGTTGCTTACCTTTTCTCTGAGATTTATGAGCCCGGTGATTAGTTCCTTCATTCTCGAGTGAAGATGTGCAACGGTTTCTTTTGCTTCCAATTTTATGTTACTCAGTTGGTTCCTTAGCAGATCTCGTCTCGCGAGCTTGGCTTTGGACGTCCCTTCGTGTAGCTCAAGAACTTCTCTCAAAGTTCTTTTGCTGAGTTGTAGGCTATGTAGCACGGACACCCCTAAAAAAATTTTTTTGGGTGTGTCGGGCACAGACACGACACGCAGATACGCATGTCGGACACGGCAAAAACCGTGTCGTTGACTTTTTCCAAGTTTGACCAGCCAGACACGGCTAGGACACGGTTGAGACACGTTTCCGGACACGTTTGGGCACAATTGTAACAAAATTAAAAATTTCGAGGGTAAAAATGAAAAATAATAAAATTATGAGGACTAATTATTAAAATGAAAAAAAAACCCTAAATTACTCTCCCCACTCCCGATTCCTTTTCTCCATCGCGACAAATTGTTTCACGCTGCGAGACGCGACCATCTCCCCTGTGCTTTCGCCGCGTCGCCTGTTGCTGCTCGAAGAAGTCTGCCACAACTCCACTGCTCGCAGAACCCAGCAGCAGTTCGCTGCTGCTCGCAGAAGCCCAGCAGCCAGCGTCGCCTCTCTGCTCAACAGCGTTGTCGCCGCTGCTTGCAAAAGCCAGGTGTCGCGCAGTCGCCTGCTCAACAGCAGCCCTCGCAGAAGCCAGCAGCAGCCCGGCGCTGCTCACCGTCTCCCTTCGTTGCTCGCAACAACCCACTGTCTCCCGTTGCTGCCCTCTTTCTGCCCAGTGCCCTCTTTCTGGTAAAGTGGTAAGTTTAATTTTTTGTTTTTTCTTTTGAGATCACGAATTTGTTTTTGATTTTGGTACGATTTCTGGTAAGTTTAACAATAGGCTCCCCAGTCCCTGCGTTGCTTCTTATTTCTTAATTGTTATTTCTGCCCGATATGGATGTTTGATTTTTTTTTACAGTTTTACTTGTTTATTTAAGATGTATTTGGTGTATTGCATTTTGTTATGTTTACTTTTTGTTTGTAATGGATATTATGGTTGATCTAATATGAACATGATTTTCTATTATAGGATTTTTAATTTTTAATACGATATATATATATATAATATTTTTTATTTTTTAATAATCGTCGTATCCTAGCCGTATCGTGTCCTATATTTTTAAAATTTTTCGTATCCCCGTATCTGTGTCGTATCCAATACGATACCCGTATCCGTATCCGTGCAACACTGGTTGTAGGCGTCGATCCGGTTGACTTCTTGTGGTGGTAGGACGCTCAGCAGATGCCGTTTGCCACAAAGTCGGCCTACTCCTTCTTCGTCCACTGGTATTCTTCCTTACCTTCGGGTGTTACAAAACCGAACTTTATTATTAAAAGTAATTCAAAATCGATTTTAAAGAATACCTGTATTTTCTTTTTCCAATTCGCGAACTCCCCTTCGAAGTTCGGTGGGTAAATACTTGGTCCGTCCATCGATTTGGTGCTTCGATTGACGGTCAATCCTTCTGAAGCGTCCTTGCTCTGATACCACTTGTTAGGACCCTTGGCGGTCGGTTAGAGGGGGGTGAATAGCCCCTGCACAAATTAAACAAAAATACTTTCCTCAACTTATAACTTAAACAAACACTTGCATAAAAAAGAATAAGGAAACCAAAAAGACAGAGACACAGAAGTTTTTACTTGGTTACAACCGGGGAGGTTGTTAATCCAAGGAAGTGGAGCGTACTAATATCTCCTTCAGGCAGAGAAACCTCTTTACAGCAATGATCGTACAAAAAGATGAAGCTAAACGAAATTAGAAGCGTACAAGTGTTGTTTCTCAAAATGCTTGTTTTTAGCTTCTGGGACCAAGGCTGTATTTATAGCCTTGGTCGGGGCGCCTGGAAGGTTCCAGGCGTCTGGAGTGGGATAAAAACTTATCCCCGATGCAACGGTCAAAGACTACATCGAAATGGCTAAAACTTGGGTTTCGGGTGCCCAGACTGCTCTAGAGCCCCGAAGGGGTTTTGTTGACTTTCTCTGGGCCTCCAGCTTCAGCTCCGCTTGCTTCGGTCCGGGTTTTTCCGCTCGCTTGGGTGATTTCGGCCATCGGGAATAGGGCTCACCCGAACCCAATTTCTGGCCTTCTTGAGCAATCTTCCGCTCCGGCTTTTCGTCCCTCGGAAATGTCGCGTGCCTCCTTCTTGTCCGTCCGCGTACTCTTCCGTAGCACCTCGTCTCTCAGACGCATCGAGCCCGTCGGCTCTCTCCAGTACCGTCCTTCTCGCTAGCTGTGCCTTTTGCTCGACTCCCTGTGCTCCTAAGTTCCTGCACACTTAGACACAAGGTTAAACACAATAGGACCTAACTTAACTTGTTTGATCACATCAAAACTATCTTGGGATACCAACAGATGTGACCTCAATCAAGTACACAATCCTAGTAAGGCTATTGGCCCAACTAGGATTTGACGTCACAAATCACTTACGAAGCGTGGCACGCTTCATTAATAAGTGCCACGCCTCATAAATGTACAATCCTTCGGTATGTGCTTCAATAAATACAGAAGGTTTCCGCGCACTCTCTCTCTCCACGTGGTAAGCGTACTTAGGTTTTAGACTAAGTCAATATCTCAAGTAGATTCACACCTCCTTCGACTGGACTAGAGGGAGAGGCTTGTGACGTCAGATGACGTGGCAGTCAACATAAGGAATGACTTGATAGTGAGAATCACGATCGCAGTCAATGTAAACCTTGCTCAGCCGACTAGCTATAGTGCCTCCTGATCAAGGTCGTCAAGGTCACGATTAATACAAGCCATGGTTCTAGCCGATCGGCAGTTGTACTGTCCGATCAGGTGTTCCTCAAGTCGATCGGGATTCTAGCCGATTGCTAGTTACACCTCCCGATTGGGCGTTCATCAAGTCGATTGGTCTGCTCGGGCATGAACAACATGTTCTCATGTGCCCAAAGGAAATTCTTGAGGTGCTGGTATGACCAATCTCTTGTAGCTAAGTCACTAACCAGGAAACATATACCTTCTTTAATTAGGGGAAATGTTGTTTTGACACTATTTCTGTGAGTTAATGCCGCCTACATTAAATACCTATTATTAATTGTTTAGTGCATGGGGAAAAGTAAAACAATAGTCTCCTTCATTAATTATGCATCTATTATAGCTTCATTAAATACATAGAAGAAGAATAAACAAAGATCCTCTATACTTAATGCAACATCATTAATAAGAGGAAGAAGAAGAGTCCACAAGAAAGGTATAAAAGGATAACTTCTCTTCTAAAGAGGGGATCGATCTTGGGGGTTGTCCCTGACGACAATCTCTTCAAGAATGGTCAAATTTCTTACGAGTAAGCCGGCGAGTAAGCTTTGAGGATCTTGGAGCATGATCAACCTACATGAGTGTTTGCTTCAATAAATCTTGGGGTCAATTCCTAGTGGGTGCAAAATGTCTCATTGAGTGCTTGACCTCCCTCATACAAAGGGCCGCTCTGCTAGGGCAAAATACCTTCCGTGATTTACCTTTTCGTATCTTGTCGCGGGGCCAGCGATACTGAACCGCTTGAGGTGAGTGATATCATCTTTTACTTGACATTACCCATGCACTTATGCATACTTATCATGATGTAGATTTTTCGTTGATTCTCTTGATGATCAATTCTCTACCTATATATTTCCTATCTTCCTTTGCAATAATCTAGTTAGGAGCTCCAAGAATAGTGTTGCTCCAGTACCGCCAATCACACTATAAAGTCGGCTTAATTCCTTCTAAATTGCAAATATTCTGGTTGGCTTACTCTTTTGTGCAACACCCTTGTACCCTTGCAGGCATTGTCTTGTTGTGAATCCATTCCAGTTTACCTCTTCCATTCCAAACTGAACATTTTATTTCCACAGTCAAGTTTGAGCGGGCCATCATAACAACTAATAGTGACTGTAAATAAATCATGTCATGCGTTCAAGTTATCATACCTAATAGAGGTGGTTATGCATAAATCTGTAACAATATTACTCTATATAAGCATGCATGGACATTCCCCAAGGTTAAATCAGCAGACCACTGCTCAATCTATGCTCTTGACAAGGGCTGTTGACTTATTTGCGCACGTCAACTCTCACTGGGCCTTCAAGTATTGTAATTTTGATTTGTAACTTATTACAGCTTTCAAGAGTTTGGAAGTGTTAACTCAGCTACTTCTCTTAAGAGTCCAATCAGGGTATCTCTAGAGTACCTCATGAATTGTGCAAGTGAAGAGAAGGAAGATTCAAACTATATATTCCAAAAAGAGGGTCTGCAACTACTCTCAAAATCTAAAACTGCTATTGTTTTGATTGTAAATGAAGAGGGAAACAATAGAGAAGCTATTGAGACAAATGGAGTTTCTAAATCTTCTCTTAGCAAGTTTGAGAATGTGCTTCTTGGATGCAGTAAGTTTTGGAAGGTGAGATATCTGATACTTTTCTCATGTATCATTTTGATTTCCATTGTTTCATATTCTCTTATTCATGAATTTATCCTTTTTTGCATACTTCTGTCCTGGTTATAATGTTGTGCAACAAGGTTTAAACTTTAAACTAGTACTTAAAATATCCATCTCTTGTGGCTGACCTGTTTCGTATGTCTCTTCAAAGTTATAACTTTGGTATGTGCAAATTTTTGTACATGGAGATATGCAGAGTTGAATTTTCCAATGATGTTTGCCTAAGTATGATCTACCAATTTGAACCTGAAATCTAAGAACTTTTTTTTTCTACCCTCTAAAATAAATCATTTCTACAAGAAACTTTTCTAACATTGGAAAAAAATTGATGTTTAACAGGAATCTAGCAGCCCTGAAAAATATATTCAACAAATACATCCATTATGTAAAATGTAATTCTGGGTTGGTGCTCATTGCTCAACTTTGTTTAGTTAAAAGGATTATGGTCAACATTCAAAATTTTCATATTAATTTATCTGACTGTTTTGTAGGCAAACCTATTCAATTTTGCAGAAGAATAATAACTTTATTCCTTTAAAAGACTGATTTGTTATGTGCATGACTTTAAACACACGACTTCCTTAAATAATAATATTACCTACTTGCGTAGTGTAAAGAAAATGCTGTTTCCTGTCTGAAAAAAACTTTGATTTTGTCATGAAGTTGTCTGTTTCTCTTTATACTACACAAGTATACCATACTCCTGTGACATGATATAATGGAAAAGTTGGATGAACGTGTATGCACTGATATTGGTGAAGAAATGCAGGAAGGTATACTTTTTAAATTCATTGATCGCCTGCCTGCCTGCCCCTTTCTAGGAGAAATACTTGAAGGTAGTTATTGAATTAGGATACTGCGACAAATAATCTGTTGTAGTTTAGAATAGGTTGTATTATACTTGAAAGACAAATACTTGGATTTTTCTGATGGTCGTATTGAAGTTATAAATTTGTATTGCATTAGCTCATCAAAACTCGTTTTGCATTAACTTATCCATATATTGATCCATATTAATGCGCCCAAAACCTTGGTGGATCAGTTCATTCATCTTAATTTGCATTGTTTTTCTTTTTTCTCATATATATTGAAATGATACCAATCTTTTGTTATTAGAAAAATGTATTTGAATTCATTATTATTTTTTTACTGGGTTGTTTTTTGCACCTTTCTTTTTGCGGTTTCGTGGGAAATCATATTGAATCAAAATCAATATCAACATGCTTTTACACCACATTTGACTGATGGTTTGATATTTTTTTTTTGTTTGCATATCAGGTAGAAGAAGATAAGACTGCTCCTCTCATTGTGGTTTCTCCAGCTCATTTAATCAATTCCTATGAAAAATGTTTACAGGACAATAACTATTTTGGCATGAACAGTGAGAAGGTAATGTCTTTTCTAGCTCTCGTTTGCACTTGGTAAGCCCTTAGGATCTTTATAAGATGCTCTTTACAGCATATAGCTCATTGTTTCTTTTGCACTTTGGTAGGTTCTTAGGATCTTCATGAGATTAGCTCTTTATGGCTTATAGCTCACCTGCTTCTTTGTTACGTCAGTTGGAACTTATTATCATTATGGATAGGTTCTTTATGTTTTATAGCTCACTGTTTCCTTTTTTACTTTGGTTGAAACTTAGGATGTTTATGAGATTGACCATTTATGGCTTATACGTCAGTATTTCTTTTAGCTTTAGTAGGAACTTAGGATTTTCATGAGGTTGACCCTTTATGGTTAGCACCTTATGATTTCTTTTTTCTTCTTCTTTACTTTAGTTGAACAGATTGAAACTCATTCAATTTGACCAAATTTATCGGCACACTTGTTCAGTTTATCTGAAGTGACTACCATTCTTATTCCTTTGGCTCAATCTGACTGCATGCTTCGTGACTCAAAGTGAAATTCTTTATGAGTAACAGTCTTAAAGAAAAAAAAAATACATTCTAAACCATGAAAAGTGAAGTTCTTAACATAGTTAATAAAAAATTAAATTTTCTTAGATTGGTTATTTTCCAAGTCCGAGGTAGTTCCTTTCTTTCCATTAGTGACCCTGTATGGGCCTTCTCAATTTGGTAGGTTAACACAACGTATACCACACAGGTCTTGGCAGATTTTCCTTTAGTATTGACTTGTGTTATTACTTTTGTTGTTTAAAGGTTTTGAGTTTTGACTGTATGATTAACGTAATGAATGATGTGCTGACAGGGTGATGTTTGTTCTCTCGGTTTCAGGTTTGGTTCTTAGAAGAAGTACAATTACCAATTGTAAGCATGCCTGTAGATCAAAATAGCAGCAAGATTCTCTTGAAGTCTTTATGGGAACTACTAGAAGCACCCATTGGTTCTGGAGGATTTTTCAGATTATTGTTATCAAACAATATACTGGCTCAGCTGTGTGAAATAGGTGTTGAATTTGTCGAGGTTTGACAATCATTTCTCTAACCCTTTTAAGTGCTATACTTAAACCTTTTTTGGATCATTATTTAAAATCATCTTGGAATCATAGAATCTAGAGAGACAAGTACTCACCTATGGCATATACTGAATGGCCACATGTTCATGGCATTAAACAAACAATTGTACATTGAATGCTAAAACATATTAGTCCCAAGTACTGTCAATTGTCTTACCTAATCATCATATATCAATAAGCCTATCCTTTTCAGAGGAAACTGGAGGAAAATTCTACAGTCAAGAAGCTTATCCTGGATTCTGACCATTCCTTTTGTGAACTTTGCTCCTATTTTTCAAATAAGAGATTATTTTGTATCTTATAGAAGGTGGTCCTTGATCTCAAATAAGATCCAATGCCTTTGCCAATAGTATGATCAAGATAGAGGCCAGAGTCATTTGTTTATTTTGCAAAAGAATATTTTGAATTCCAGATGCTTAAACCATGATAAGGCTTTTAGAAAGGTCATGATTATCAATGTTTAGATCAATCTGGCGTGCTTTAGGAGATTTTTTGATATTGGCGTGCTCAAATCATTACCTATGTACAATTGTTCTAAATGAGGTGAGTGGATGTAGAAAAGTTCCATGTATATGCTGTTTGTTGACGCTAGTATGTGTTCTTAACTTAAGCAAATAGGAACGAATCAAAACAGAGACAAAGGTGATAAGTGATTACTCTAACTGATTAAGTGTTGACAGAAAAAAAGATATGTACCAACAAATAATGTGGCTAAGAGAGATAAGGATCTTGTTTGCAATTCTGATGTTGCTAGAATAAGGTAAATTAGAAATGTGAAATATTTATTTTGGTCTCAATAAAAAATCACAAAACACACCAATTAAATCTTGGGCCAGTTTTAGGGGAGACAGGAATGTAAAATAACTGAAAATTTAGAGGAAGGATATGAAGTCACATATACCCCTTCCACTTGGATTGTCTCCTTAACCTGTAACCATTTTTGGAAACAGAAAGCTGTACTTGCAGCAACAAATTGAATGTTAAAACACTTTTCTCCTCCCTCTCTCTCTCACATACAAAACATTCACATACTCCATTTGCGATGTTATCCCAGATTTAATTTTGCATGTTTCGCCTTTTGCCTTCTTCCACTGGAGTAGGAATAGGGTTGCCAAAATCATTTTTTCTTCAAGGAAACTTGGCTGAGATTATAATCCTTGGGTATTGGTTTAGTAATGTTTTGAAAACTTATTGTCAATGTACTATAATCACCAATTGTTGATTCACTCATATTGTTCAAATGTTTAAAGTTCCTTTGCTTACTTGCTCGGTCATGCATCATTCAATAAAAGATTTGGCTGGGATTATGTCTGAAGCAGTCCAAGTAGTGTGATTTTTGTTTGAACTGGAGTTTCTTGTTCTTTTTGAGTCACCTGGTTCGAGGCTGGATTCCTAGCTTTGGTTCAGATTATATTTCATAATGGTTTCCTACCTATTATCATTCATGCAGTCGCTCAATCTTAGGATTTGAATCTAGTGTCTCGTTAGATACATTGAACAAAAAAAATTTCATCTTGTCTGCGATTTAAATACCAAAACGATTCTGTAAGTGCTTATTCTCAGTTTAATTGGTTCCACAGGTCTGCAGTTTGAATGATAGGGCAACAGGTGGGCATCCCTTATTCTTTGGGTTAGTCAGTTCCCTTAGAGCAGATGTAGGGATCAAAGTGTTTGAGAACAGCAGAGGGGAGGAGGAATTCGACATTATATTTTCCATGAGGCTTTTGAACAGAATAGCCGGACGAGTAGATAAACTCCAGTTTCTTGCAAGTCCAGAGCAGCATGTGCATTTTAACCAGGACAGAAATGAGTTGGCCACAAGGTATCCGGATGCACCTAATTCCTACAGGTTCCGATGCTCGATATACGACTCCTTGAACAATTGCTCAGAGGATGAGATATGTGTCATGGAGATCTTTGAATAAATCTGTGAACAAGGTCGGAGTGATCATGCTTACGGAGACTGAAGCTCCTTGGTTTTGGGGCAAAACAGTGTAATTTTAAATACAATGGATGAGTTCTTAGGAGCACTAAAGCTACATTGGTGGTAATAATCTGTATCTTCACCTCTTTATTTGAATTAATTAGAAATATGGTAGTTTTATTTTACATTTTGTTAAAAGTTATTTGACTTAATTTTCTAAATCCAATATTTAAAAAAAAACGATAGATTGTGCTGAACCTGATCCACATATAATAATTATAGAAATATGGTGATAGGGTTATATATATGTATATACAAAGCCGTTACCATATGGGACTTATAATACGTGCCTGTGCGCGATGGCTCCATTGGCTTGTGTGCGTGGCTTTTCTTTGGCGTGCGTGTTTTTCACATAACACGTTTTACTTTTCTTTTGCTTTTGCATTTTTCACATAATACATTCGTCTTCGCAACCAAAGCCGGTCTCTTTCATCAAACCTTTGTAGGGAACCTAGGACAATCCTATTTCACTGTACTTGCTCCTCTGATGCTCCTCGCTCTCAGATCCTCGTACGGTTGTGAAGCTTCTAAATTCTTGAGCTTCTCATTGTCTCTCTCATCAAACATCTGAAGAGAAGCTAGGGCAACATTATTTCTCCATCGCGATCCCATCCTCGTCCCTCTGATATTCCTCACTCTTAGATCCTCATCCGGCCGCGAAGCTTCTAGATCCTCGCGCCCCTCACCACCCCATCTTAGGGTTTCCTATGGGATGCCATCCTTCAAGGCTGCCGACCTCTAGCCACCGCAACCCCTCTCCGTGACTCCTTATCTTTCCTGGGTCCCTCTTCTACTTCCCATTGCTCATCGTTTCTCTCTCTTCCCATCTTTGGGCTCAATGTATTCTATAAAAATCATGTTGGTTATGGTCATTCTCATTTTTATTTCCATGAGCCTTTAGAGGATGAATTCTTCTAGCCTGTTCCTGAAAATCCTCCATGAGCAAAGATTGTCCATGATAATTACATTTTTCTAATGACACTAGTTTTCTTGTTGTGTATAATTTAGCCATGAATTAGTTGGTCACAACATAGTGCTTTAATTTGATTAGTTAAAACATATAATATAATGACCACATGTTAAAGTTGTAATATTTATAATTTATCTGCATGAACAAATTATAAACTATTTATTTATTTATTTATTTTTATTTTCTACCAATGAAGTGTTATGAATGATGTTCCTTAATCAAAATGAGGTGTTATGAATGTTCTTCAAAAAATGAAGTGTTATGAATGAAATTTAGTTAATAATAACACCGTGCAACTATACCAATTATAGGAATTGAGAGGTTGGAAATTCAATTGTATAAGGTGGGAAAGGTTATGATTTTGTCTATAGGATGCATTAATATTATACCAATCAATTATTTATGCAATTCCTCTAAAGTTGACATGTCTTATATGCACATAGTAAATTTATTAGTTTAACGGTAATATCGATGCACTCGACTGGTGAGTTTTGTGACAGACTATATTTTCTATAAAATATGCACAAACATTTTAACCGTCATCAATTATGAGAATTCAAAGCTCAAATATCATTTTAATTTACTTTTATGTCTATTTGTTTTAGAATTTGTGAAATTTGGATTTGAACGTCTTTTTCTTTCATAACTTATATTCTTTTGGTTCTACAATTACAGAAAACTTACAAAACTTCAACTCTATATATACAATCCATGATAAATCATTTCATTTAAGTTCTAATATTTTGTTTATATAAGATTTTGGATATTGTTTTAATGTAGGGAAAAACATATGTTGTATTTGTTTGACATGAACCGATAATTTATGAAATGTGGGAAGAAGCTTCTGATCATGTTATTGGCTTTAAGGGCTATACACAACTTTTAAAAGTAGAGAGGAGACACAAAAAACTTTTGACACATAGATAAGAAATCTGCATGAACTTCCTTTGCCTCTAGTCAAAATAAAATATCATGTGCAACTTCAAGTTAAAAGTAAGTTCAAATTTAAAGAGAAAACTTTGAAAACTAAAAAAATTATTAAGTTGAAAGATGTATTGAAAGAGATAGGCATAAGTTGGATTCTCTTCTGATCAGTGATGATAATGATGATGATTAGACATGTTTCAAGTTGTTATATAAGTTGAATTTCACACATTGATTTTATTTTGAGTGGTTGCAAGTGTTGTATCGAAATTAAAACGATGATTTAATCTAAATTGTTTTATCTAAGTTGTTACAAGTAATATGATTAAGTTGCGGATTTTGCAAAATGCAGGAGGTATTACAAGTGCACTAACATGGGATGTGCTTGAAAGTCATATTCAAAGAGCTTCCTCAAATGCTTAAGTTGCCATTATATACAGTTAATTTTTGCATATTGAAAGTGCAGTTGATCCTATTCTCTGTGCAAGAACTTTAGTGTGTTTACATTCTTTCAATAATCGTGTTTCACTTAGCTAATGACCCTTCGACCATTCAAATTATGCCTCACCATCTAGGTCGACACAACTAGTAATTATCACACATCAAGTTTGCCTACCCTTGTGAGCATTGCATAGCGAAGCCCAATTCTCAATATCAATTGCACAACCATTTAAAAGCTCACCAACCTTGCTAAACTCACACATTAGATTATTACCTCAGCTAAACATAAAATAAGACTAAACATGATCAAACTCCTCAGGAACCATCTCCATCCAACTCATGTCCTCATATTACTCTCTGTCACGCCCCGAGGGAGTCCCTGTCCGAAGAAATTTCGGCAGCACCTCCCCTGTACGGGTGACAATCTGAAGCAATTCTACATACAAAATATACATCAGCCACAAACGGCTGGAATATACACACAACCACGCAGTTTATATCATCAGCCCACTCGGCTGGAACAAAATAAACAACCACGCAGTTATATATATATTTAACAGCCTACACAGCTGTACTAACACCAAAAACACAGCGGAAAAAGATAACACATACAACCCAAAACGAAAACTGCTAGCCGGCTAGGCTTACACAATAAACAAAGCAACATTTCCAGAAACAAAACCGAAACACAGAACCAAAAACTCACATATCATATACCATGATAAAACAGCAAAAAGACAGCGACATGTCTTCTGATGAGACGCGGGGACCAGCAAACAGGATGCTCCAAGCGACACCATAAATAACCTGGTACCTGAAAAATATAGTGTCCACGGGGGGTGAGTTCAAAAACTCAGCGAATACCAATAGACATGCCTAGTAAGATATATCTAACAGCAATAAACATGGAATACAGCTTCCGAATAATATATAGGAAATATACAAAACTGAAAAGTAACCAAGGAAGCTGTACTCACCAGGAACTCCTATCCTGAACTAAAGGGTCATCAAACCGATACGCAGTATGTCTCCTGTATGCATGTCAAACAAATGCATCCACCAAAATGCAGCATATAAGTGCAGCAAACACAAACAAATAAATACAATCAATGCATGTGATGACCGTGCACTCTAACATCACTGCTCCTGAACAGTGACCGAGTGTACGAGTACTCCTGTCCTCCGACCCCAAATCATAAATGGGGAGCTCAATGCTCATCTCCCTGACACGACGACGGGAGGATATCTCACGCCACCACCGAGTCACCGACCAACGGAGCCAAACAGTCCACCATCTGCCGGCTACCACGCCGCTACACTAAATGCCGGTGAGCTAAACAGAAGGAATCTCTGCCGGCTACCACGCTGAGTCACCTGACCAACGGAGCCAAACAGCAGAACCGCCACACACCTGCCTGATAAACCACTAATCCATGAGTGGTGGTGTGTGCAGTACATGTAACTGGCGATGGGCTCAACCATAGTGGAGCCGACAATCGCACAGCATGCAATCATGATGCATGACACTAAGCATAGCAAAACTGATCAACATAACCATATCCATATATACAAAATGAGTACTGTAAAATCGATAGTCACATACCAAGATCTAGAGTACACAGGTCAGATAGAATATCAAAAAAACCTATGTCCCGAACATAATAAGTATGGAATATCTTGATCAGCATAGAAAAATCCATATATACATAATATGAGTACCACAGTATCAGTAGGTCAAATCCACAGATCTAGGGTATACAGGTCCTCTATGGTATAACAACCTAGATCCTAAACCTATCCCCCTTCCATAGCATATGTACCAACAATATGCACAGATCAAAGCCACAAGGTCTAGGTACACGAATCATATATGATATACTAATAGAAATACACAATCCAGGCATGGCATAAAAACCTAAGTATCAGATAATTTGGATACACATGCCAGAAACAAAAATCCAGAGCCTAGTCCTAACCTCGGTAAAGCATGGTATGTCACTCTAGAAACTAAGATACTAATGGTAATAAAGTACTCATGGCAACAAGATACTCATGGTAACAAATCATGAGATATAAGTACGGATACTTCACAGGCGACAAATTTAACATGCTATGGATATCAAACAGTGACATACCAAAGGCAAACATGTTCATTGCTTGTAGTTATAAAATACTATGCATATCCAATGACAATATCATAAAAGATAAGTCAAGAGGTACTCGCCTCCAATGTAGATCGTGTTGTATGTCCTCTAATCAGAGCTCTTGTCTCAAATCAAAACCCTGAAATAAATATACAATCAACACTTAGGTTTATCGTAGATCGGATAATGCAAGCCGAAACCTTAATGAATCCAATCTTATGACCTCACCCTTTTCTTCCAAAACTCATCCAACACCTGATAATCATTTTCTGTTAACATAATCCACCTTAACAATTCCTCAAATAAATGATTACTAATGAATCTAAATCTGTAACTAAACTCTAGTTAAATCCACAACCGGAAATGAAATCAAATCTCCAATCTCAATAGATTAATAAATTCAAAATCAATTAAAGATTATCAACTAGATGTCCAATCGGATTCAGTTCCTTACCCAAACAAACATCCAACTTCCTTCTTCCCAACCTTGCTAGTTGATCCACATCACACAACCCTGCAGAAAAGAACCTTACTGTTGGAATTAAACGAATCAAGAACAAGACCAAGCAATGGAGTTTACGGATCAAACATCAACCCAACTCACCTTGCCGTTACCTTACTTAAACCCCATTACTCTGAAAAGGAGATGGAGCCTAGGTCACAAGAGAGGTCGGTGGCACTTGCCAGAAGCGAAGAGAACGACTACCGGCACTAGTGCAGAGAGGAACATCACCATCGCTCCAATTCAGAGGCACGAGGAGGAAGGAGGAAAAGGAGGGAGTCACGGTCGGCCGGCTAGGGCTCACAGACAGCGGCGCTCAGCCTCATCTTGTCACTGTAATCTCGGCTCGGGCAGAGAGAAGAGCGGCTGTGAAGACGGCTAGGGCACCGGTGCTAGGCAGGGGGACGAGCTCGGCCGGCAGTGGCTCGGGGAATTCGGTGGCTGGCGGCTGGGGCACAAGAGGAAGATGGCCGCCGGAAATCGGGTGGTGCCGACCGATCAAGTCGACGTCGTTGGAGGGGAGAGGGAGGCAGCGACGCTAGGGATGAGGAACGGCTCGGCCGGCGGTGGCTCGTGCTCGCCGGCGCTTGGGCAAGGATAGAGGAGAAGGAAACTGCCGGCGCTAGGAGGTTAGGGCACGGGATGAGTTCGGCGGAGGAGAAGAGGAATGGCACGCCGGGGAGGTTTGGGGCACGACGACAGAAGAGGAGAAAAATAAAATAAAGAAAAAAGAAAACAAAAAGGAAAAATGAAACTTTTCCTTGCTTAAATTGGGTAACCTAAACAGGCTTTCCCCGGGCCCTGTTTCTGTCCCCGTAAACTCGTCCATACGAGCTCCGAAAAATTACTGAAAAATTTCTAAAAATTCCAGAAAATTCCCTTATCATTATTCGCCATTTTCCCGGTATTTTACACTCTCATTCCTAACCAAACTCTCATGCATCCAACTCCTAGCAAATAATGTTTTAACATCAGAGAGTGACATGCATTCAATTCCTGATTTTGCCTGATCATCTTGATCTGATAGGTATAATCCCTCAATCAACCATATCATTATTGAAAGAATTTATGGCCAAGCATCAACTATATATATATATATATATATATATATATATATATATATATATATATATATATATATATATATATATATATATATATATATATATATATATATATATATATATATATATAGGCATGGCAAAATGAGACCAAAGAACTCATGTTCTTAATAATTTAGAGTATTGCAAACAAAGATACTAGCAGTTCAATAACCTAGATTACACAACCATCAAACTCTTGAACACCACGTTAAAAATGATAGAATTTGCAAATCTTAAACAGATATAGAAATGATTAAAGAGTTCACAATAGTCTGCTCAAATGTGAAACTTATGAAGCTTGTTCAAATGTCTCTCCAAGCACTAGGTCTAGGATGTCATCGTCTTCTCCACCTTTAGATGCTGCAACTTTAGATTTAGATGCTTGTCTCTGCAACTGCTATGTGAGCTTCATAAAGTTCTCTAGATTATAAGGCCTGAGTGAACAAATGTTCACTCAAATGTTAATAAGAGCATTCATAAGTACAAATCAAGCTAACACAAGTGTTATAACTAACAAATCAGAAATAAATTGTGTAGACATCTTCTGTGGAACTAAATATACATAATTAATAAAAGTGAAAAAGAAACCTTCAACATGGATTTTCCTATATTGACCAAGCTTTAGACTCTGTCTAATATTACCCCATTGAATTATTGGCTAGCACTCATTGTTAGAACCTACAATAATAAAGACAATTATTAATTTTAATATCTCAATCAATCAATCACTAATTTTAAATTAAACTTTGATAGTACTTAACTATTATTGATGCTAATTCTTCTTCATATGTGTCATCATCACTGTTATGATGATTATCCAAAGTTGATATGACAATCAACACATCGTCATATTTACACAATTTAATAAAAGTAATTGATTTACAAATAAAACTATCATACAAATGGAGAATTAGTCGATGTATACCCTTGTTGTAAAATTGGACAATTATACTTGTCATGTGACACACCTCGATGCCTACATCCACGACATAACTAGGACTTGGAGATTGACTTCTCCTTTGATGATTTCAATATCTTCCTACATCCCTTTGTTCTTACTAAAGAAGAAGGATCAATAATATTAGGGAACTCATCCATGGATTTCTTCCTTTGACCTCTTGTAGTGTCCGAAACTACTTATTTAATTAAGGAGATTTATTGGGTTAAATTATAATTTAATTAGAATTTAGATTTATTTAATTAAAGATATTTATTGGATTAATTATAATTTAATTAGAATTCAGATCTATTTAATTAGGTAGATTTATTAGATTAATTGTAATTTAATTAAAATTTAGAATTTATTGAATTAAGAGGATTTATTTAATTATTTATGATTTAATTAAGAATTTATTTAATTTAAAGATGTAGTTAGTTAGATTTAATTAATTAAGTTAGCTTACATTTATGGAATTTGAATATAAATATATAAAATTTAATTAAAAATCAAATGTGTATATAAAAATTTATATAATCCATGTATATAAATTTTTATATAAATTTATATGACTTAGTAAATATATAAAATTTTATATAACCCATTTTATAATAAATTTTTATTATGAATAAAATTTATAAAGACTTAGTGTGTAGATAAAAATTTATATAACATAGGGATATAAATTTATATATATATAATAAAAATAAATTATACAAGACTTAGCATTATAAAAGTTATAAGACTTGGTATGTAGATAAAAATTTATATAACATATGAATATAAATTTTTATGACTTAGTATAATAAAATTTATATGACTTAGTGGATAAAATTTAGACAAAGTCCTAAGATCCATCTTTTTAAAACCCAATAGCTCAATTAAGAATAATTTAGATTTAATTATAATTTATTAATCAATTACATTAAAAAAAATAGTAGGATATAAATATGCATAAAATTATTAGAGACTTATAAAATTTTATATCTAATCAATATAGAAGTCAAGTATTAAATTTATATTGTGTACATAAAATTAAATAAAGGATTAATATAGCTTATACATATCGTGTATAACATGTAAAATATATAAGACTTAGCATTTATAAAATCTATCTAGTATGAAAATTTACATGATTTAGTGAATAAGATTTAGAACAAGTCCTAATGGCCCTACCTTATATAAAACCCTCACATAAAACTCCACCGGATCTTTTTGATCTCCGCTGGCCCTAAGCCTCTCACCCTCACCAAGTTCCACTGGTTCATAGCTCCAAGGGAAGACAAGAAGTGGGGGTAATAGCTAAAGATTCAAAGGCATGCTTCCCACCTTGTTAATACTCTAGTTAGTTTTTATAGTTTGTGTATTTCGGGTACCATAGTTTGATATTCTTAGCTGTTTTGGGGAGCATGATACCATCTCTTTACGTTCTTTTCATAAGCCCCAAATGGTTTGTATGAATAGAGGGTTTCAGATTTCTTGAAGGGATAATTTCCTCACAAAATGTTAAAGGTTGCCCATAATGCTTCTACTTTATAAGTTTGTACATGTTCTTTGTCTTCTAGATGCTCTAAATCTTACTTACAATATGAAAAATTAAGGGACCATATGGGGAACATTTAGATGAATTAAAACTGAATTTAATGACATTTAATCACTGGTGAAAATGTTAAGGTTCTTCATACTTCATTAAATTGAAACATGGTTTGTAGTTTTAACATTTTATATAGTTTCTTCATTCTTTTGATGCATATAATGACCCTTAAAATTAGATAACTCATGGTTACTATATAGAAAACATTTAGGTGAATTAAATCTGAATTTAATGTCATTTAATTGTTGGTGAAAATGTTCCTTCATACTTCATGAAATCAGAACATTGTTTGTTGTTTTAACATCTCATGTAGTTTCTTTATTCTTTTGATGCATATAATGACTCTTAAAATTAGAGAACTCATGGTTACTATATGGAGAACATTTATATGAATTAAATATGGATTTAATGTAATTAAATTGCTGGTGAAAATGTTAGGTTCCTTCATATTTCATGAAATCAGAACATGGTTTGTAGTTTTAACATTTTATGTAGTTTTTTCATTATTTTGATGCATATAATAACCCTTAAAATTAGATAACTAATGATTACTATATGGAAAACATTTAGGTGAATTAAATATGAATTTAATGTTATTTAATTACTGGTGAAAATGTTAGGTGTTGGATAGAGTTGCATGTGAGAGGGGGGTGAATCACGTGATTTTCAAAATTTATTTTTTAAGTTTTCAAATCAAAGTACTAATGCAGTAGAAAAAGAATTTATAAAATAAAGTAGAAAAATAGGCAAGAAAGCACGTGTTCGATTTTACTTGGTTTGGATCCTTCGATGACTTCTACTCCAAGACCCAGGTCTCGTGGATCTATCGATGGATAATCCACTAAAATGCCTCATTCGGTACCTCTGGAAGAGGAAATCAAGTACAAAGAAAGTTAGAACAAGTGCAACACCCTTCACTTGTTCTTTTGCAATAATTAATTACAAAAAAATAACTTTCGTTACCGACACATATGAATCAAAGTGAAGAGCGCTCGAGTGTTGGTGTTGATGTGCAAGTCATGATCGGAAGTTCTCGGAGTAGTAGTCAGGCACAACACCTTCACAGCAGAGTCGTAGTAGGATGTCGGAGCAGTTAGAACCTCAAATAGATATGTGATAGCTCGTATAGTAGTTGTTGAATGAAGCTTGGTCGAGACTGCCTTAAACAGGGCATGGAAGGTGCCTTCCATTGGTGTTGAAGGCACCTCCAATGAGAGAAATTTTATCTAAACTTTGTTGTACCTTATCTGCGCTGAAATCCAAATTTTATCCCTTAGAAGGTGCCTTTAAGCCATTGAAGACACCTTCCATGAATAGTGTGAAGGCACCTTCCAATGCTTGAAGGCGCCTTCGGGTACTGTTAATTAGAAGGCTTTTTGCTCCTTTTGCCCTACAAGTTGTGTTAGTCCAAAACTAAAACATCTAACCTGCAAAACAAAGTTAGCACAGTGAAAATAAGTAGTAATTAGCTCATGTCCTAGGACCAGGAACTAGTCAAGATCTCATATTAGGGATCCAAAATGGACCTAACCTGGACCAACGCTTACTGTCCCTCAACCAGGACGCGTCCTCACAAAGTCACTCTCCTCCAGTGACTTACCTTTACTTACCATCTTGCAGTTGGTTGACTAGTCTTCTAACCCACCAGGTCTTCATGTAAGTTGTCCGGTCCGCAGACCCAACTGGACTTCTACCGGTTGTCTGATCCCTCATACCCAATCAAACTTTTTGCCAGAAGTTTGGTCGGCCCGTTGACCTATCTGGACTTCGTACTAGCTATCTGGTCCGGCGGACCTAGCTGGATTTCAGCCTGATGTCTGGTCTTTTGGACTTGTCAATTTCTGCACACTCGGTAAAGTAATTAGATCACAAAATCCTAACTTAACTCACTTATCATTCATCAAAATCTGAGTTAAATTGTTAGTACAAACTGCACCAATAATCTCCCCCTTTTAGATGCAATGATAACCTGAGTTAAGTTAGGAAAAATATACAACAAATACACACAATATTATTCTAAGAGAAGCAACACAAAAAAATGAGATAGTTAGTTTCGTTTCTCTTTATCATTTTTGGAGTTAATGTTGGTGCGGGAAGCATCCGATGATCGAACCTAAGTTTTGATAATGGCAAAGGGATTCAAAGTTAAGGTTAAGTGTTATCTAACAGGTATGAATGAGTTTGCAGGAAAGTCCTAACTACGGTTAGGCAGGTGGAAAACCCTAAGGGGCGGTAACCTTAGGTCCTAGGGGATGGTAACCCTAGGTGGTGGAAAACCCTAAGGGGCAGCAACCTTAGGTCCTAGGGGGTGGTAACCCTAGGTGGTGGAAATCGTAAGGGGGGGGTGGGTAACCTTAGGTCCTAGGGGGAGGTAACACTAAGTGACGGAAAATCCTAGGGGGCGGTAACCCTAGGCAGAAAGTCCAGTCAGTCTGGAGGACCGAACTGGCATCAGGTATGCTCTCCTGAGTGGAGTAGGTGAGGATGCGTTCCCCACGGAGGGAACAGTAGGCGTTGGTTCGACCTAGGGTTTTTGGTCGGAAATCCGAAGTCAGAATCGGATAGTCCGGTGACTGTCATACATTTGTTTTTATGCTATTATTATGTGCTAACTTTGTTTTACAGGATATGTTATTGTTTTGTGGACTAACATGTCTTGTAGGGTCAAAAGAGCAAAGTTTACCTTGGGTGAACAGTACTCGAGGCGCCCTCATGGAGCTTGGAGGCGCCTCAGGTGCAAAGGATTAGAGGTGCACGCAGCAGAGCTGGAGGCGCCCTCATGGAGGCTTGAGGCACCTCGGACTACCTTAAAGGCACCCTCAAGGAGTATGGAGGCGCCTTCAAGAGGATCAGCGAGGACTTCTTCAGAGTTCATCTGCGCGGCGGATTTGGCGTGGATGAGGGCGCCCTCAAGGGGATTGAGGGCGCCCTCAGCAGGCTATACAAGGAGGTCTTGACCAGCACTTGCATACAATGAATTCCAAGACATCTTTGAACTGCGTACTGCTAACAAGACGACCCGGCTGAGCTACGACAAGACCCCAATGACCCGAAGCTTCAAGATTGCTATTTTCATCATCGGTATAATTGTTATTTCAATTCTAATATTATACTCTAAAGTTGTAACCTTTTACGCGATATAGTTGTTGCCCAAAGTAAATGCTCAATGTGCGTGGGCCTTGGAGTAGGAGTCGTCCTAGGCTCTGAACCAAGTAAATACTTGGCGTTTTTTTGTATTTGTGTTCTTATTCCGCTGCTTAACTCTCGTTAAGTTTTCGAATACGATAATTGAAAGCCACGAGCGCTATTCACCCCCCTCTAGCACTTCTTGATCCAACAATTGGTATCAGAGCGGGGTCGCTTCGATTTGGTGCAACCACCAGTCAAGCACATTTTCATGGAGTCTTTTAGCTTTTCGGAGTCGATCGGAATCGGTATTCTTACCATCTTCTGATCTATTTTTTTCATAATCGAATTTGTCTCGAAATTGGTGCAATACCTCTCGAGATCGCGTAGTATCTTCTCTTTTAAACCGCACTACTAATCCAGGATCAAGTCCTAGGACACATTTTTTTTTTGTTTTTGTGCTAGATCTTCAATGGCTCTCCTAGAAGGCTATAGCACCGCTCCCCCACCGCTCTTCACCGGAGATGACTTCGGTTACTAGAAGGGCTGGATAGAGGTATACCTTCAGACTCACTTTGAAGTCTGAATGATCGTCAAAATCGGGCTCGAACTACCAACTGACGGCGCCGACAAACCAATACTATATGAGAACTAGGACATGACTTTAATCAATAAAGTAGAAGGCAATGCCAAAGCGACCTACACCCTTCAATGTGGACTAACGAAGGAGGAGTTGAACCGCATCGACTCATTCTCGAGCGACAAAGAATTATGGGAGAAGCTGATCGAGTTGCACGAGGGCATGCCCGATACAAAGGTAAGTAAGAGGGATATAATTCTTAATAAATTATTTAATATTAAGTTGCAGGAAGGAGAAATAGCAAGCCAATTGCATGCCCGCATCCAAGACCTCCTCAACGGTCTCCACGCAATCGGATAAAAGGTAGAAAATAGAGATATCATCAGGTATTCCTTAAATGATTTTCCGAGGAATACCTTGTGGGCGTCCATAGTAGATACTTACAAGATATCCAAGGATCTTTCTTCAATTAAATTGGATGAGTTATTTTCAGAATTCGAATTGCATGAACATATTAACTCACATGCAGCCGAGAAGGGTATAACTTTGGTTACAGGTACAGGCAGAGTACGTGAGTCAAAACCAAGACGCAGAACTGAACTGGAGTCAGAAGAAGAACCGGATTCAGGTGACGATGATGACGAGCTCACGGTCGAACTCGTCAACCTGTGAGGAAGCTCTACAGAAAGAAGAAAGGCTTCAACAAGAAGGATGTCAAAAAGGTAATCCAATCCAAGGAGGTCCAACCAAACTCAAAGATGAAAGTCGAAGTCACCTGCTACAGATGCAACCAGAAGGGGCACATCAAGATGAATTGTTTGAACTAGAAAGACGTGAAGAAACCAAGAAGGAAGAAGGCTCTGAAGGCGACCTGGGATGAGTCCTCTTCAGAAGAGTCCGACAATGAAGAACTCGAACAGACGAGTTTCCTTGCAATGACGACCCTGGACCAAATCAACGAATCTGAAAGCGAGGACGAATCGGAGGCTGAGTCCGAGAGAAGGCACAGATCCATATTTATTTTCGAAGGGCCTAACCCCTCTGTAAGTATTTATCGCCTATACAATTTAATTAATTATTTAATGCATAAATTAGATAAATCCAACATTCGGATCAAATCACTTCTAAAGGAGGTAACATTCCTTAAAGAAGTGACCAACCCCCCTTCAAGCCGGCCGTCCGATCCCCAACAAGTGGTATCCGAGCGAGGATGCTCTCTATTGGCCTAACCGCCAAGGAGGCAAAAGATGACTGGCTTGATTGAACCTCCAAAGTTTGAAGGAGGAAGCCTTGGGGACATCACCTATTGGATGATGAAGATGGAGATCTTCTTCAACATGGATTGGGACGCCATGATGGTAGTAAAGGAGCCATTCAAAGTCCCAAAGGACAAGAAAGGAAAGAAGCTCCGAACACGACATTGGACAGAGGAGCAAACCTCACGATCGGAGGCAAACTCAAAGGTAATAGCAATTTTAATTGATTTATTGCCTCCTAATGTGATAAGTGGTGTAGGTAAATATGAGAACGCCCAAGAATTGTGGAGCAAAGTGAAGAAATTACCATGGGAGGAATTTTGGCCTACACAAGAAGAAGAAGAAAAATCCGAAGAAAGTGATGAAGTGGTCCAAGAGGAGAAGAAGGACCAATCGGATGTGGAGACCAATTCAACATCAAAAGAAGAAGAGGAAGTAAATTTCATCACATTTGAGGAAAAGGATGAAGAAAGGTCATCCACAAGTGTGGATGAGGAAGATATAGCATCTACATCATTAAATGTTGAAGAAGAATCCAAGACAAGTGAAGAAGAAGAAGAAGAAATCTTGGAAGAAGTCAACCTAGTGAGCACCTCCACCGAAGCAAAGTCAAAAGATCACATCATTTGTTTCGGGTGCAATGAGAAGGGACACTACAAGAGTAGATGTCCTATGGGTAAGAAAGAGGTATCTCTGAAACTCAATTCAATCTCTTTAGAATCTAATTTGAGTTGTAGGAAGAAGAAGGAGAAGAAGCATATTAGATGCTTCACGTGTGGAGAACTTGGACACTACCACACAAGATGCTCAAGGAAGGGAGAGTTCAAGAAGTTGGAGCATCTAAAGAAGTGGGAGAAGAAGAAGAGGAGCTCAAGTCAAGGGGGAGCTTCAAGGGTAAGGGAGGTATACCCTAATTTGAAGTGTAATTCAAATTCAAATTCTTATATTCCCATGCATGTTAGGAAAAATAATGTTAATCATTATATGCCCATGTAAAATTTTGGTTTCAAATATCATGATAGGAGTAGGGTAATTGTAGATCAAAACCCTAGGAGACCCATTCATGAAAAATCTAGAAATGGTAGACCTAAGGAGACCCAAGGCATTAATCCCAAGAAGGGGAGACATATGCCTAGAAAGGGTAGGTCTAGGAATGTCCAATTTGGACAAATTAACTCTAGGGTTAGGAACCTAGAGAAGGAGAATCAAGCCTTAAAGGGAAAGCTTGATAAGTTAGAACAATTCCTTAAGAGATTCAATGTTGGATCTAAGAAATTAAATATGATGTTGGGTAGCCAAAGACCCAACCATGATAGATCGGGCTTGGGATACCGATCTAGTTCCTCCAAGGCTAATGAGAGATCATGTGCTAGTGTGGCAAATGATCATGGCAAGGGAGAGTCCTCCAAAGCTAAGGGAAAGTCTTATGCTAGGGTTGCATATGACTATAGCAAGGAGAAGCCAATAAATGGCAAGGGAAAGCCATTTAATGGTAAGGAGAAATTAACCAAGGACAAAGTGTCCAAGGTTAAGAAAGTTATATTTGTAGGCCAAGTGTCACCGGAGGTGCACCGGAATGGCCTAGCCATTGTGGATGAGTCACCTAGGGAGGTGACTAAGGCTAAGAGCTCTAGGGGGAGCTCAAAGAGTCAATTTGGGACCCATGGCCAATGGATCTCAAGTGGATTTTACTTGGGAGTCTAGGTTAGGTCATGGAATGTGCCAAGTGGTTTAGAGACGTACTTGAGTCTCAAACCTAGGGAATTGACACACATGGGTTATATTTCATGCTTGAAAATATGATATTGGGGTCATATAGCATGATAATTGATTTTGGATGTATATATGCCATATAAACCAATGCTAGGGATGCATTGTGGGTTAGTATGGACAAATACATCAAGAGGAAACCAAAACTAGGACTTTAGGTCAAGGTTCAATTGAACTTTTTAGCTAGTTTTGTGTTTTGTGTCAATCTTGGGATTGGTGATAGATATATTTTTATATATATTTTTCCCAAATAGATATTGATATAATATACCTCTCCATAAAATTTGGGAATTTTTGGAGGTTTGTGAAATTTCTGGCGCATTTCTGAAGTTGGTCAGAAAGGCTGATTTTTTCATGAATAGTGTACCAGTCGACTGGTACAGTTATCAGTCGACTGGTAACACTGTTCATGAGCACAGAATCTCTTTGTAAGCTCATTTTCATGGGGGCAGTCGATTGGTACTTCTTGCAGTCGACTGATACCAGTCTGAAAGTGTTTTCAGCACTGGATTTTGACCGGGTCAGCTCATATAGATGTATGAGATCCATGGGGGATACATACATGAGTTTAGGGTCATTTGGATGACAAGTTTTCAATAATTGGGATATTTTTGGAGAACTTTTTGAATGTTAGGAAAAGGGGGAGAAGTAAGGTTTAGTTGGGAAAACCTGAAAGTACCTTTGTGTAGGGGGAGCCTTGGGATAGGTTCTTAAAAAGCCCGTTGTAAAAATCCTAGCTCATGGGGAGCGTAGGTGTAGGGGGAGCCTTGGGATATGTTCAAATGTATGATGCATTGTTACGGCGGTTGCCAAGTGTGTAACCTTGGCAACGTAAGTCCATTCGGCGGAGTAAGTCCAAGTGTGTAGCCTTGGCATCGTAAGTCCATAGTATGTATTAGCATGTTTATTTGCTATTTGTTTTCCCTAACTTAAACGTATTACCAAACACCAACAAGGGGGAGATTGTTGGAGCAATCCCAATGGTCCTTGCGATCATGTGTTTTGGTGTTTGGGCAAAGGGTTTAAGTTAGGTTCACCCTTGTTATTTGATATGTGTACTTGAGTTGTGCAGGACTGCAGGATACACATGTGACTCAGGTTGACATCTTCGGGTCCGGTGAAGGATGGAGCATCCGAGGGACCATGGACAAGGCAGCGAGGATAAGGGCCGAGAGAAGCGACTTCGAGGCATACGCGAAGGATGGCATTGAGGATGAGCTGCGGGATTGAATGCATCCGAGGGGTGAGAGCCAAAGGAAGTAGGCTTGAAGGCAAGAGGTTAAAGCTGCAAAGGAAGTGTCAAACGAGTCATAAGGGTGAGGGTACGAGTGCATGAGAGATTGTAATCGGAGTAAATCTTAGTTTTAGGGCTTTACTGTAGCAGTACTGTAGCGCTACTGTAGCAGTACTATAGCAGTCGACTGCATGTTTTAGCGGTCGACTGGTGCAGTCGACTGGGGCAGTCGACTGGCAGCGAACAGAATGTCTCTGTTCGCTCAGTTAGTGTGGAATTGAGTCGTTGGGATGTAACGGTCGAATTTCCACAGAGGGCAGTCGACTGCATGTTTTAGCAGTCGACTGGTAGGCGGGGTTTTCCAACCCTTGGCCTATATAGCCAAGCCTTGGAAGCTTGGTTGAGGTTGATAAAATAGAGGTGGTTAATCTCTATTAGTAGTATACTTGTGCCTTAGCTTGTAAAGAGTCCTTGGTGAGAGTTGTGGTGAGGTTTCTCCACCCACAAGGAGCTATGTGAGCTAGCCGGAGGTCTTCTGGGGAGTTATCCACCGACGGATAGGGATTGTCCACCTTACGGACAGCCGTGGAGTAGGAGCTTTATCTCCGAACCTCGTAAATCGGCGTGTGTTGGTTTGCTTGCTCTTTCTTGTTCTTTGTATTTGTATTTAGCTTTCGTATTTGTGTTTGTATTATTTGTATTCCGCTGCACAACTAACAAATACATAGAAAGCGATCGATTTGGGGGCACCGTCTATCCAACCCCCCTTCAAGTCGGCCGTTCGATCCCCAACACGGTTCACACTGGGTTCCAAGAATCTTGACCTGATTCTTGGAAAACAGAAGGCCGTATACAATCGATTCGGACTAGGGTTTAAAGCTAGAAGAAAGTACCGGTCTTATCTATCACTTGTTAACAAACCGAATGGAAAGGTAGTCCAAGCATGGGTACCTAAGTCCAACTTGGTCAATCAAGTTGGACTTGGCTAATATTGGGTCCCCAAGGATCAAGTTCATTACCTTGATAGACCATATCAAGGCTATGATCCAAGGGGAGCCAATAGAAAAACTATCTTGATAAATAGATAAAATTGCTTGATGATTGTTTATTTCCTTTTCTTTATAATATACATATTTAGATTAGGATAGATTAAGGACCTAGGCATAATTTATACTTGTCTAGTTAAACCTAGGGTGTAACGACCCAATTTTCCTTATTTCGAGTTCTAAATGTCCTTAAAAATATTTGGAAATGCTTTTAAAATATTCTAAAGATTTTTAGGAATTTTTAGAGTATTTTTATGTAATTTTGGAGGTCGTTTGGTATTTTTACTAAACGAAAGAAGATATCAAAAATAAAAGGGCCGAGCCGAGGTTCGAACCCGCGACCTCAGACTCGAACCGAACCTTAAGTTAATTCGGATGACCAAGTGTCCAGAAGATGTTTCAAGAAGAAAACCCAACCGAATTGTATTTAAGAGGTTTTAGAAACCGGAAGTAAACCCTAGGTATTAAGGATGGGTTAAAGAGGGGATCGGGAAAATTTTACCCGAGACCTAATTCCTCTCTTCCTCACTTCTCGCGCGGCGATTTCCTCTCGGGCGAAAATCAACGCCGACGTTAGGGCTCCTCCTCCGGTGGCCGGCCAAGGGGTTCTTTTGTGAGATCTTCACATCTACGAATCCCTCTCGTCGAAGAGGACACGCGGACGCGAAGGAGTCGTCGAGGAGGCACTTCTCCGGGAACCCTAGAATTATCCTCTTCAGTTGTAAGTCCAAGAACATCTCGATGAGTGCTTCTCACCTGCAGTAGGAGTAGCTTCCGGAATTGTTTTCCTCTCGTTTACCGTCGCCGCATGTTTTTAAGAATTTTGTTGCGTGTGGAAACCCTAAACCTCAGATTTAGATGTTCTTTGTTACCTTAATGGGCATGACCTGCTTAGGTCTTCCTGATAGGCAAGGGGCATAGAATTTTGGAGGATTTCCCATACTGTTTATATCTAGTGCCATTTAAAGGGCACGAACAGTTCCTTAATTATTTTCTTTGAGCATGTAGTAAACCTCTAGTTGCTGTTTTACCATGCCCGAACAGTTCCCCCCTTGCATTTCAGTTCTAGTGTTGTGGCATCTGTGCATTGCTCGTACATTGTAAATGTTTGTAGAAGCATGAAGATTAATTCCACAAGCAAGAACAGCCTTATAGTTAGCGTGTCAGATGTGGTTTCTTTGGTAAATTAATGAGTATGAATAACTTTAGGTCAACAATTCAGTTTAGTTCTTTTGCAAAGATTATTAAGCACGGACAACCGGCCTTCTCTTTAGCTTTGTAGTTTTATTTTCCTTGCAAATCAGTGAGCTTGAATGGTCTATTTTAAAGCATGAAAATCTTAGATTTCTTTGTTATTGGACAACATATTTAGTTAGATGCAAATTCCTTATTTTCACAGCAAGTCTTAACGAATTGAACTCGTTCTATGCAACTCTAGAATTTATATGTACATATAGTGTTCTATAAAATCCTTTTAGGGATTTATGAGAAGTTATAAGTAAAGGAAAGACCAAGGTCTGGAGAAGAAAAGATAACAAGTAAATCATTAAAAGAGGCTAGTACCCAACTTCCAAGGTTGTCGTTAAACAAATCCAGGTGTCCAATTCCAAGGTCTTGGCCCTGGTAGACCAAGATATGCTCTTTTAGGATTGGTGACTCGCTACCCCAACCTATTAGGGAACGCGCATAAGATGGTACTAAGCCTGGGCCCAAGAAAAGAGAAAATTAAATATTAATTTCAAATAGAAGACTATAAGTAAATGAAACAAGCTTCATATATGCCTAGAATTAGGAAGTTTAGTTCTTTTAATTCTAAGCATACGGTATTAGTTTTCATTTGCTTTCCTTATTGGTTTATTAGCACGAGTAGCTTTCTTCTTAAGTATTCAGTTTTAGCATGTTTTTATTTATATACATGCATATCGAGTTTTTGTGAGTTAGATAGCGCTTACTAAGCTTTTTGCTTATAGTTTGCATTTCCTTC
The DNA here is from genome assembly GCF_018446385.1 of Zingiber officinale. Classification (NCBI taxonomy): domain Eukaryota; kingdom Viridiplantae; phylum Streptophyta; class Magnoliopsida; order Zingiberales; family Zingiberaceae; genus Zingiber; species Zingiber officinale. The sequence goes on from NC_056001.1 coordinate 73,989,040, forward strand.
TACTGTAGATAAAGGAAAAGCCAAAACAGTATGAAAGGAGGCGTCAAGGGGATGCGGATGTGGTTGTGTGTTGTTCGAGACTATGGAAGCTTGGGACATTGTCAAGAATATAATTAAACTCTTTCCTTGTCGTTAGATATATAGTTAATTTGATCTCTCTTTTCCTTACTGCTAAGAATTGATTAGAGTCTTCCTTAAAATGTTAAGAGTTTCCCTATGAATTGATTCTTTTGCATTGCTAAAGATTAAGTTTTCTTGTATTACTGCTACTAGGATTTGGTAGATGAGTTTATTACTGTTTCCTGTTCTGTTTCGGTTTGCATTGTTAAACTTGTATTGTCATGCACTGCTGGAAATGATTTCTTTAGCTTTGCTTGAATTGTTTACACGGTATCTTTAAGAAGTTGGTTAGTTCTTTTTCTGGAAATGCTTCTATCCGAACCTGCTGCTGAAGTTGATAAATTCATTCTGATTTCCTGGAATTCGGCTTATTACTACTGCTTATAGTAACTGCCGTGAGTATTAATTTTAGTATAGTAGTTGGGCATGCTTTGCTTTGCTTTAGTATCATGAACCGGGTATTGAGATAAGTCATGTATATTACTTTAGTCCTAGTATTAAAGTTCTATTTTTTTGAAGAAGGTTATGCTAATTCCCTTATATGGTTTGTTGTCGTTGAGTTAAAATGGCATGCATTGCAAATTTGAGATTAGATCTGTCTACTTTTGTATCAGAAAATGTGTAGAGAGTCACTTGTCCAGGTTGCTTGAACTAAACTAGTTGAGAACAACATTAGCAACATTCGAACTAGCTGAGATTTATTTATCCGTATGCCTGCATGCTTCAATTTGTTACTGCTAGTTTATGACTAGAGTTTAGTGCTATCATTAGTGTAAGCATAATAGTCAAGTATAGTTAGAAGTTAAGTAGCGGTCACCTCAGGGTAGTAGTAAGGAGGTTGGTCGCTACATAGTGGTTTCAAAAAGGAGATTAAATATATTATTTCTTTGAAAGGCTCTGTCTAGAAGTGGTGGATGATCTCATACCCAAGAAGGCCTAGTGCCTCGTCACAGCCTGAGAGCCAATCTTTGAAATATGTATTTAATTGACTAATTGGAAAATCTAAGTCTAATTCAAATGTAAATTAATCCTTAGAAATCATCTAAATTAAAGATAACCATCTCATAAAACTACTTAAGGTTCCCTGATTGATAACTTAGAATAAGGTGAGATGGATCTAGGATGAATTTAGACTAAATTAATTTAACTTAACACTAAATCAACTTAAATTAAATTAACTTAATCAACTTAAATTAAATTAACTTAATCAACTTTAATTAAATTAACTTAATTAACTTGAATATAACTTAATAAACCATCTCACAACCACCCATAGGAATACTGGTATAACGAATCTGTCACATCCGCTAATCAAATTGTACAAATGTATATTATATTCACTGAACCCCTTAATTAAACAATAATGTCGTAGTAACGAGCCCAGGATCGATCCGAGGAACCAACGGTAGAATGTAATTTAGGATTGTCTTTTTATTCCTATTTTTGGGGTTTTCGATATAAAAATGGAGTTGGGGGTTTTAAAGCTTTGAATATAAATCTACAAAGGAAAACACAGCAGTAAAGAAATTAATCTAGAGCATAACTAAAACCTACCTATGTGCCAACAATCAAACCTTAACGTATTGTCACTCCTACATTGAGATTAAATCATTGACACACTCTTAAACTAAGGAATGAAATACAAGATGCAAATAAATCTGATCTACAACACCAATTAAAACCCTAGCTTGAATTTAAACTCTAAACACTTAACCAAGCAACAAATTAAAATTAAACCAAGCTTTAACAAGGTAATGAAATACTAAATTACTTGCTAAAATCATAACAAACATCAAATGAATATGTTCTAAGATGTAAAAACAATAACAAAATGAAATAAAACCCTAACCAATCCAACTCACAACCAATCTAACAAGCTTCACACTCTTGCCGTCACACAAGAGTGCCTAAGTCGAAACCACCCGACTCTGGACCTCAATGAAGATTCTAAGCTGCAAATCAGTTCGAGGAATGCTCACAAGTGCCGACGGACCACCCCCGGCGAGCTAAGAACACCCAAAACCCCATGAATGACCGAAAATGCTGGAAATCTGCATTCCGGAGCTCTCTGGATCTGAGATGATGTAGCGGACTGCGGATGGCATTGGATGAAGCTCAATAACGCCGGCGGACCACCTCCAAGCGTCACTGAATGGAATCGGAGCGCAGATTTGGAAGACCACCACCAAATCTGGCGAAAACAGAGAATGCCGGAAGTGCAGAATTCACCGGAGGGAACACCCGCCGGAGGCTCCAGATGATCGGGACGTGCTGCCGAGAAACTCTCCACCAAGGTTGAAGCTCGATAGATTTGGTCTGAGAAGGAAAGGGGCCGAAACTCGTTGAAGAAGAACGCGCGACGCAGCTGTGCGGAGGAGGAGATCGACCAAGGCACTGTAGCTACTGTAGCTTCTATTTAAATCAGATTTGGATCTGATCGGACGGCTGGGAGCAATTTGGAGCTAAATCAACGGTGAAAGCTTGCCCAAAATCTGATCCAAAAGTACTGATGTTGATCTAGGATCTGGATCTACCCTCCCGTAGGTTGGATCGATCAGATTATCACTGGATGGCCCGGATCTGCCCAGTCTTCAATGAACGGCCCAGATTGTTTCGGGCTGGATCAATGGCTAGATGAACTCAGATCTGGATCAAAACTTCTGGATCTTCATCAATGGCTAATATCTGCTCCCCATTAGGTTGGATCGGCCAGATCTTCAACGGATGGTCCAGATCTGTCCTATTCTTGATAAACGGCCCAAATCGACCCAAAGCTTGATCTTGTCTTTTGAACTCCGATTCGAGCCCAATTCCGGTCCAAATAGATCCAAATCTAAGATCCTTTGATGCCTACAAAATAAGAATCAAATATTAGCATCAAATAACACCAAAAATAATATAATTTGTAATTAAGTCTAAAAATACACACTATGCACAAAATGTGATATAACCATGATTTAAACTATGAAATCAACATCAAACCATGCATATATGAATCAAAATAATGCAGTAAAATCATGGTTATCAAATCCCCCACTTAGTCTTGAAAGTCCCGTGAAAGTAAAGAAAACTAAAAATCATCTCCATAGAAAATTCCCTAGCAATACCTAGAAGATAGTAAAAAGAATTTAATTAAGACCATCTAAAGATCACAAACAATCATGAATACAATCCAAACAATAATTAGTAGGTACGGTAGTTTCAATCCAATTGAAAAATTAAGCAAGTTGCAATCTCACAAGGGATTTACCTAATCTATCTCTCACACTCAAGCATGTGTATAAGTGGAGCTCACTCAATGCAACTCACAACATTTCACTACCATAAGCTTGCTTATTTTCTAATTCTCCACCACTATAAACATAGCATACATGAATCAAAAGGAATTTATCATGAAGAATTGAAATAGAAGCAAGAAGAGCAATAAAAGTGAATGAAAATGGCAAAAGAAAAGTATTTAATGAAGAAAATGAGAAGATGAGAGTATTGGAGGAATATACTTGATGAGTTGACCATTTTGATGTGAAAAGAGATGAATACCATTTGTCATTACCAATTCAACATATCAAGCTAATCTCTCCTTCAATTTGATGGCAAACAAAGAATCTTGATACTCTATCTTCCACCTTTGACACACTCTTGATGTGCCAATTTTCTAAATTTTTATACTTCACTGTTTTTCCACTTCAATTCTAGCATTTGGAAGCTCAAATAATCAATCAACTAACAAAGAACGCACTCCCCCACACTTAAACTTTGGCCGTCTCGGACAATGAAAATACAACATCCTTTCCAATTCATATCACACCATATGTCACTTCCTTTTCCTTTTTCTGCAGATCCAAACTATTGTTTCCCCTCCAACAGCAACCATCTACCCTTCGAACTCAAGTTTTGAAGCAAAAATTGATCCATTCTTAAGCACTTCAACTTCAGAAATTCACTATTAATACTTTCATTAATAAGGGAGCTTTCTCTGATGGAAATCCTTGTTTGCATTTCAACAGTTCAACAATAAACAGATTTAAAGCAAACAGATGTTCAGATAATCAATTCAAAACTTCAGTTTCAAGCATTGGATTGCAAGATGATAAACTCAATACTGATTGAGCAGCCAAGTTTCCAAATTTTCATGAACCAATGGCCTCTACTTCCATTGTTTATGCCAAATGCTTGTAACATATCTTGGTACACAACTGGTACACCAATTTAATACTACAATTCTGCACATTTCGCAAAATTCCAGCAGTTCAAAAGATATTCAATTAATTAAGCTGCAAATCAGAACTTCAGAAACAATTTCAGCAAAGCTATCCAATCAAAATCAGATTCAAGAAATTCAGCAATATGGGTTATGAACTTAGAGATTTACAGAACTGATATAAACTTTTCAGCCCTGCTCTTCAATTCCTGCAAATTTCCACAGCCTTTCTGTTGTGTTATAGTTTCAGTCCCTTGCTCCTAATCAGAAATTCTTATTACTTCAAGACTGCAAATGAGAACTTATCACATAGATTTCATACTTCTAATAGAAATTGACCACCAAAGACCAAATTGTTACTTAAAATTCAGAACTGAATTTCTGCAGAAAAACATTGTTGGTCAATCAGATGCAACAACAGTCAACAAAATCAGAACCAAAGTAACAACTTAGGTTGTCAGCTTGTGTATTACAGTTGGATCTGTAGAGCAGCAGATTTCAGAACAGAATTTTAGAAACTTCCACAGCAATAACAATCATTCTTCTGACATTTTAACTGCAGAAAATAGAATAAAGGATTGGCACAAAACTAGTATCAAGCATGTCATTGTTCAAGATTTTGGTCCTACAGCCTTTTACAGATTTAAATTAGTAAGCTTCAGAAACCGAGGGCTCAGTTTCCAGATTCATAATCAAGAACCAACAGCAACATAATTCAGATTCTCAGATTAAACATAAATCAGGTTCACAGAAAAATGTGTTTTTACATCAGCAATCCACACTTTTATCAGCTGCAGTTCTTGTTTATTCTCCATAAATCAATTCAGCATCAGTTTGTTGCTTCTATTGTCAAATTCCTGAAAGCATGCTCCTCAAATCTGTTCCTTTCTGCAGGTTAATGTATCATTCTGTGCCTGTAGTGAACATGTCTTTTTCTTTTCATTTGTTCGACTTCCAAACTGAAATTATAATCTTAGAATGAAATATCACTGAATAACTTTTAACCCATCACTGTCCAACAACCGAACACAATGAAACTGAACAGTTGCAGAAACTCAATTCCATATAAATCAAAAGCAGTTAGTTTGAAACGATTCTGGAAATTCAGGAATTCTGATACAAAGAAGTTTCATTTCAGTCCTTGAAACAAGAAGGCATTGAGAAGGAGATATTACCACTTGATAATGATTGAATAAGAACTTCATCTCAGTTCCTTCTTTTTTTGATATCATTTTATAAATTTTGATACTCCATAGCTCTCAACTTTTACAGCTTTCAGCTTATCAGAATTGCATAATTCTGCACCCCACAGAATTCTGGATTTCAGATTTGTACACTTAATATCCTCATCTGATGTTACAACTTTCTCACTTCAAGCTTCATCAATTATTCCCATAGAACTTTTACAATCATTAAAACAAATAATAGCTTGATTTCCATCTTGTTTCAGCTTACAAAATCAATTAGAAAGCTTGCTGCAAATTCAGAATTCTACACATTTGATACCATCCGAATTCTATCCAGCAGGTTTGAAAAGAATTTAAAGGAGATAAACAACAATTGCTTTTGGAAATACAAGAGTTGCAATTAATTCCCAAGGACTTTAAGGGCTAGTGATGAAAAATTTGCACACACTTAATACCACATGTGACACTGAATCTGTTTCCAGCTTTTCATCTCACTGTTTTAAGTTCCAATTGCTGCCCTTTCCTCCAACTTTTCAAAGTAATTGACGCTATGCTCACATGCTTCATTAGTGGAATTACACCCACCAATTAAATTCCGAATTCTGGTCCATTTAAATCAAATTTCAGTAGCTACAAAAACTCCCTATTTCTGCCTTTCTGTGTCCAGATTCTGTGCTGAATTTCATCCTTTCTTATTTTGCAGATGCCATAGAAGCAAGAATACATTTGTTTCAGCACAATACTGAACTTAACTTGAGTTTCACATTGGTTTTAAGGCTGTTCCTAAATTTTGATACTCCATTTGATACAAAATAATTTCCAGCTTCCTTGTTTATGCACTTTCATGCTCTGCAGATTCAAGTCTTAATTACTGTCCAGAATTTTAATGCCTCAGTTACCTCTCAAAAGACCCAAAAGAATAACTTCAGAGCTAACTCTGGGTTCTCATTTCCAGAAATGCTGATTAAATAAAAGGAACAATAGATTTTTCAGCATATATCATGCTCATCCCTTGCTGTGCTTAGTGAGTTGGTACCAATTTCTTGAAGTTTCCACTTACTTGATATCAGAAAATAGTGTCATGAATCTGAATTCAGAATATCAGTTCTAATGATAGCAGGTTTTACTGATCTGTAATTAGTGGAACACCAACAACAACCTTGCTCACAAGATTTAGCCACAATCATCAATGAAATAATTAAATACAATATCACTTCAAGCACTCTAATTTTCTCTTTATTAGAAATCTGCAGGTTTATGATTTAATGAACTGATTCCTGATCAGCATCCAGCTTAATAACTCAACCAACCTCACTGATTTCAGCATTAAAATGCAGCTGCCAAATTCCTGCACAGATTTGATATTCACCAAAATGGCACATTAGAAGTTGGTAGTGCATATTCTGAAACTAGAAGTTGATTATTGCAAACAAATTTTGTTACTGAACAACTAATCAGTGTTTTCTTTCAGAATTTGCAGCTTGGTAGCAAACATCTAGCATCCCACATCTTTGAATGATCCCCGAATTTGAGACTTCTGAATTGTTGCACAGCTAGATGCAGAACTGGATCTTTATAAAGAATTCTGAATTTGAGATTTCAGATTTCAGTCTCATAGCTGGAATTCAAGGGCTATTGAAGGTTCTTAGATCTTCAAAAATCTGAGTTCAAAAACCTGCCAGAAGTGATCTTCAGAATTGAATTTTCCAGATTTTCAACTATTGAAGCTTGAATTCCATTTGTCAATGAGGAATAAAAGTTTTCATTTGCATCATTTACTGATCAGAGAGTTATAAGAAAAGCTTGGCACACAATTGACACTCTAAATTCAGAATCCCTCTCTGTTTATGTAGTGACCAATTTCTCCAGATTCCAAAAAATACAAACAGCTTCAACTTGCTGAATTAAGTATCAGCAATGAATACTTAAAGTGAATTCAGCTTGAAGCATATAATATAAACAAGGGAACAAAATTTTACACCAATCAATTTGCAATTGATTCCAAAATTATGCATTTCTGCCAGTTCTTTTTTTTTTCTGCTTTTACAATTGGTTTCTTCATCTGTAGTTAGAACTCATTCCTTGTTGAATTATAAATACATTTTAGTTGTGATTTAGATCCTACAGAAGGATGCCATCAGATTTCAACCAATCTGTTTCCAGTGGCTATCTTCCATATTCTTCATCATCACTGTTTTTGTATCAATTGGCTTTGATTCTTACTCGAATTCTTTCGTTGTTGCTTTGTGCCAATCATTTCAAAAACTCATTCCAAGATTCTGAACTTTGTTTCTGATTTCATATCTAGTTGATTCAGAAATCAAACAAGTATGACCTCATCATAGCTTTTGTTTCAAAGTTCACAGTTTAATAGTCTTGAAAATCCGAATCAATTTAATTTCGAATTCTTCTTCCCAATGTTAGATTCTAGTGGCTACAAGAGTTCATTGTTTCTGCATTTCCAAATCTTCTATTTCCAGAACTTGATTCTTCTAGTTTCTGATAACAATCTCAAACTGAATTCTGATTTCCAGTTTCTCACTTCACTGTTTTAAGCAACCTAAATCTTCAAGATTCTGTAAAATCCAGATTGAAAAAGGTATGAATTGAATTGTTGAGAGTTGAAATACCACCTCTGAAACCCTGCAATCCAGAATCCTATAACAACACATTCAGAATTCAGCTTATAACAGAAATTCAAACGGCACTGCACTGCTAGCATTTACAATTCAGATTACATGAATCCCTTATTCCAACTCCACCTCCCAGCAATTCAAATTAATTCTGCTCTGTTACTTATTAAAAGAAATCTTGGTGCACACAACTTCAAATTCTGCAGCATCTTTGTTAGCACACACAACTTCCTAACTGACATTTCAATATGCTGAATTCTTGTTCTCCAGTTTTCAGCTTCAGCAATTAGAATTTGTAGCAATCCACTTGTTTCTTCCACTGCTAGAAATTCAAAACTTCCATAATGAATTTACATTGCTTCAATTTCTGCAAGAACAAACTCCATTCGAAATCTAAACTTTTTAACTCAGCAATTTAAGCTTCTGATAATTGTCCAGCAGTTTCAGTAAATCATACAAATGAAGAACTCTTGTCACTTCCATTTCATGCTCGAAAATCAAAGGTCAATTCTCATGAAGCCATCCAAAACATTCAACATCTTCAAATGTATACCAATCCTCCCCCACACTTAATCCTTTGTCATCTTGCAAAATCTAACTCATCAAGTATTCAACCAAAACACTCAATAAAAGAATGACAAGCAAAGATTATCAAGAATTAAAATGCTAGATGAGAATGTATAAACATGAGGAAAGAAATTGGAAAGTATGAAGGGGAACAAAATTGACAAAATCCTCAATTTCCATGCACACAAATGCTATTGTGACTTTGAAAAGAAACTAAGCAAGTTCTAGAGTTTCATTTATTGTAAGTGCATGTCACACAACAAGAAAATAACGTGTAGGCTTAGGGTGGTCCTCTCTAGGTAATTTTTATATGCAATCAAGCCCAATTGATCAAATTGGAATCCACCACCATTTTAACCAATGTCATGTGAGTAGAGCATTCAATCATGTCATATGACCTAAAATTGATGATCAAATTAAAGAAACTTTTACCATCTTAAAAATATTACTAAACAATTCATGGAGAATTTTATTCAAATGACATGCTATGTATACCAAACTAAATATAAATTATGAAAGTAAATGTGGAAATAAAATGCAAAATGTAAAAACAAAGTACAATTGCAAAGTATTAAATCAAAGAAACATATAACGAATTTATTAACACAAAGCATGAATTAAAATGCAAAAGCAAGCAAAATTGGAACCAACTCCCCTTTAATTCCCGGTGGTTGAAGAAGATCTAACAAAAGAAGCCACCCCGGAAGTGGAGTAATCATGGTTCTACTCAAATTCTTCTTATTACTCATTTTTCCTTTCAAAATTCTCTCTGGAGGTCTAAGTCGGTTTAGTGTAAGCATCCACTCTGGACGCTTATGTTCTCCTACAACATCAATCAAAGAAAACACCTCCCACAAGCATGTGGGATTAAAATAAAATAGGAGAAAATTAGTGTGGGTAAAACATATATCAAGAAATGCATCACATCTAATAAAATCAATAAATGGTATATCTATGAAATTCTCTAATGAAAAATTACACAAAATTCTCACCTTGTCATCTAGAAAGGTACCTGGAGTGGTGTTTATTACCTCTTTATCATCAAATAACGACTCAACCTCTTGTTCTGGTGAAGGTTCAACTTCATGTAGTGATTCTTGGGTGCTTGGCTCCATAGCACAAGTCCCTACACTTACATCCTCCATTCTTGGTGATTCTTGAGGTAATGCTTCCAGTAAGCAATCCCCTACACTTAAATCATCTTCTGCAACAATACCTGCATCATTCACATCATCTAAAGCAACATCATCAGTAGATTCAGAAATTTGAACAACTACATCATCATCACAAATAAAATTAGAAAATTGTTGTGAAGAAAAAGAAGTAGTGTCAGGCCTGACAAGATCTCCATAATCCACCTCTTCATTGGCGTTTTGTATTTGTAACTGATTGATGGACGATGCAATCTGATCTAACTGACTCTGAATATTTTGTATCCTTGCAAATTGTTGCTCTTGATGCTCTCTCATTTGTTGCATAACTTCATTGCATTTCCACATTGATTCTTCAATTTGTTCTTGTGCATCCTCATACCTATTCTGTTGCTCCATAGGTAGGTAGGACTGATAGAACTGAGTCTGAGGATGATAAAAATAATTCTCCATCCCATTTCCAAAATACGGATAATATGGATCCATGGTCACAAGAATTTCCTGTTCTTACACTGAAAAACTAGCAAATAAAATTAGAAGACTCAGGAACAAATAAAATCAACACATGGATATATAAACATGAAATCAATCAAAATAATCCTAAAATTACTAAACATTGCATATTAAAATCCCCGGCAACGGCGCCAAAATTTGGTATAACGAATCTGTCACATCCGCTAATCAAATTGTACAAATGTATATTATATTCACTGAACCCCTTAATTAAACAACAATGTCGTAGTAACGAGCCCAGGATCGATCCGAGGAACCAACGGTAGAATGTAATTTAGGATTGTCTTTTTATTCCTATTTTTGGGGTTTTCGATATAAAAATGGAGTTGGGGGTTTTAAAGCTTTGAATATAAATCTACAAAGGAAAACACAGCAGTAAAGAAATTAATCTAAAGCATAACTAAAACCTACCTATGTGCCAACAATCAAACCTTAACGTATTGTCACTCCTACATTGAGATTAAATCATTGACACACTCTTAAACTAAGGAATGAAATACAAGATGCAAATAAATCTGATCTACAACACCAATTAAAACCCTAGCTTGAATTTAAACTCTAAACACTTAACCAAGCAACAAATTAAAATTAAACCAAGCTTTAACAAGGTAATGAAATACTAAATTACTTGCTAAAATCATAACAAACATCAAATGAATATGTTCTAAGATGTAAAAACAATAACAAAATGAAATAAAACCCTAACCAATCCAACTCACAACCAATCTAACAAGCTTCACACTCTTGCCGTCACACAAGAGTGCCTAAGTCGAAACCACCCGACTCTGGACCTCAATGAAGATTCTAAGCTGCAAATCAGTTCGAGGAATGCTCACAAGTGCCGACGGACCACCCCCGGCGAGCTAAGAACACCCAAAACCCCATGAATGGCCGAAAATGCTGGAAATCTGCATTCCGGAGCTCTCTGGATTTGAGATGATGTAGCGGACTGCGGATGGCATCGGATGAAGCTCAATAACGCCGGCGGACCACCTCCAAGCGTCACTGAATGGAATCGGAGCGCAGATTTGGAAGACCACCTCCAAATCTGGCGAAAACAGAGAATGCCGGAAGTGCAGAATTCACCGGAGGGAACACCCGCCGGAGGCTCCAGATGATCGGGATGTGCTGCCGAGAAACTCTCCACCAAGGTTGAAGCTCGATAGATTTGGTCGGAGAAGGAAAGGGGCCGAAACTCGTTGAAGAAGAACGCGCGACGCAGCTGTGCGGAGGAGGAGATCGACCAAGGCACTGTAGCTACTGTAGCTTCTATTTAAATCAGATCTGGATCTGATCGGACGGCTGGGAGCAATTTGGAGCTAAATCAACGGTGAAAGCTTGCCCAAAATCTGATCCAAAAGTACTGATGTTGATCTAGGATCTGGATCTACCCTCCCGTAGGTCGGATCGATCAGATCATCACTGGATGGCCCGGATCTGCCCAGTCTTCAATGAACGGCCCAGATTGTTTCGAGCTGGATCAATGGCTAGATGAACTCAGATCTGGATCAAAACTTCTGGATCTTCATCAATGGCTAATATCTGCTCCCCATTAGGTTGGATCGGCCAGATCTTCAACGGATGGTCCAGATCTGTCCTATTCTTGATAAACGGCCCAAATCGACCCAAAGCTTGATCTTGTCTTTTGAACTCCGATTCGAGCCCAATTCCGGTCCAAATAGATCCAAATCTAAGATCCTTTGATGCCTACAAAATAAGAATCAAATATTAGCATCAAATAACACCAAAAATAATATAATTTGTAATTAAGTCTAAAAATACACACTATGCACAAAATGTGATATAACCATGATTTAAACTATGAAATCAACATCAAACCATGCATATATGAATCAAAATAATGCAGTAAAATCATGGTTATCAAATACCATGCTTGATCATCTAGACTGGGTGAGATGGAACATTAAGGAGTTGATTTCAATTAAGCTATCTTCTAAATCCATTTAATTGACCCAAATCAGATAACTTTATGTAAGAATATAAAGATTTGGATCAATTGATGCTAGATAGTGAATACTCCAGACACATGACTGGAGATAGATTGAAATTCACTAAGCTGAAACTCAAGGACCTAGGGTCTGTCGCATTCGGCAACGACGGAACCCTTAAGGTAATCGAAATACGTAATATCTAATTAAATACCAATTTTTACATTCAAAAAGTCTTATTGGTTGAACAATTTAGTTTTAATTTGCTTAGTATTAGCCAGTTATGTGACTCAGGATACTTAGTCACATTTTCAAAAACTGGGTGCATAATTAAGAATATTAAAAATCCTGAAATCACACTTAAGGGAATTAGGAAAAAGAACATCCATACAATAGATCTACCAACCTTCTCACTAGAGTATCTTTTGACACAACAAGAGGAAACTGAGTTGTGACACAGAAGACTGGGTCACACTCACACTAGACTCATTGCAAAAATGAGTCAAAATGGTTTAGTCAGATGTTTGCCCAAATTAAAATTTATTGAAAACCCAATTTGTAATGCCTGTCAACAGGGCAAATAAACCAAGTCAAACCATAAGTTAACCAACCTGAACAGAACAACTTCGATACTTGAGCTCCTTCACCTAGACTTGTTTGATTCACACGGGGCTATGCCACTAAGCAAAAACCAATATTACTTAGTAATAATCGATAACTACTCAAGATTTACTTGGGTAAAATTCCTAAAAACTAAAGATGAAACCTTCGAAGTCTTTAAAATCTTTTGTAAATTAATATAAAATGAAAAAGACTCTCAAATAAAGAGAATTAAAAGTGACCATGGGGGAGAATTTGAAAACCACAAATTTATTGAATTTTGTAAAATTAATGGATATAAACACGAATATTCATGCCCTAGGACCCCCCCCCCCCCCCAACAAAATGGTTTAGTAGAACGTAAAAACAGAACCCTACAAGAAGTCGCTAGGACCACGTTGAATGAATACAACCTATCTAATCAATTCTGGGCTGAAGAAATTAATACAACTTGTTATATACAAAATAGAATTTTAATTAATAAAGTTTAAAATAAAACACCTTACAAAATATATTATAATAAAATCTCCAACTTAAACTATTTAAAGGTGTTTTGGTATAAAGTTTTCATTCTAAACACCAATGACTACTTAGGAAAATTTATGTCAAAAATAGCCCCAGGAATATTTTTAGGGTATTCGACAACCAGTAGGGTATATAGAGTTTTTAACAAAAACACCCTAAAAATTGAAAAATCAACCAGTGTATTCTTTGATGAAGAAACTAACCTTTCCAACGTAACAAATGAAAATATTAATACAAAAAATATTAGGAACATAGAAGATGATGAAGATATTCAACCTAAACCTAGTGAATTACAAGAACTAGAAACTGACCCAAATATAAGACCAACAAGAGTAAGTACTTATTATCCATCTGACTAAATTTTGGGTGACCCAACTCTAGGAGTTAGAACTAGGTTAGTGTAACGCCCCGCCTCCTACTAACTAGGCTGTAAGGCCGGGGTTAGATTATGCTGTGCTAAGCTACTCCATGACCATCACTAAGTCTAGATGCGGAAGCTGTACTAATTGAAATCTTTGCTAACTGCTACTAAATTCAGAATTTATACTCAAATCACTATTTTTATTATCAATCCTAGGCTAAGGAGTGTAATCTAAGTTGTACATGTCATATATTACATCCCCCCATGGTCAAGGAACTGAACTAAGGGTTTCCAGCTGATATCAGACCTCCCAATCGATCGGTTGATCGATTGGAGTAGTCTGATCGATCCACTGATCGATTCAGCGTGCTACTGTGCACGGACAAGATCCTGGATCGATCGGCTGATCGATCCGTCATGACTAATCGATCCATTGATCGATTCAGCGCGCAACTGTGCGCGGAGTGATATTCTGGATCGATCGACTAATCGATCCAGTCTTGCCAATCGATCCAGTGATCGATTCAGAAGCTCTCTGTTCGCGAGGCTAATTCCCCGGTCGATCCAGCGATCGATTCCAGAGCTTACTGTTCGCAGAAATCAGCTCTCAATCGATCAACCGATCGATTGCGGTCCCTCCAATCGATCGGTCGATCGATTGGAGTTTCTGATTTCGCTGCAGAACTCTGATTTCAGAGCTCGATCATACACAACTCAATATAATAAACCTAAAATGCCTAGAGAACATTGTAATTAGTCTTCACTAACATCATGCATGATTTACTACTCATCAATCAGCTAGCTAGTGTCCTAGGCATGGCATAAGCATGGTTTCACAATTCAAAATTCTTAAACATTCTAAAAGTGCATAAACATTGAAAAGAACAAAAGGTTCTAATTCCTTAAATTTGCTAGTTCCCAAGGGTCTTCATTCCAGGTTCCTTCCCACACACATCTTTGTAGCATTGACCTCCAGCCTCCGCTAGTCCATCTTTCCCATACCTTTATCTGTAGTATAAGGAAAAGAAAGTATCTGTAAGCTTGAGAGCTTAGTAAGAAACCATCTACCTCACAAAACATGCATACGATGCAATGTATGCTTTTTAAAACATGCTATTGAAATCTATGCTGAACATGTTAAAGCATGGCATGGCATACTATCATGTAAAACATAGAATCAAAACTGATCATAGAACTATCACATGTATCAACAAGAAAGAGCTAAGCTAAAGCATGACTGAGCTACACTAAAACTAAGCTAGAACTGAAATTAAACTGTACACGCAACTGATTTGTGAGTTTTTGAAAGCTATTTATCGTAATAGATTAAAATACATAATCATGCTGCTGATGGGCCCGACAACTGTACTTACTGTGCGCGCATCCCTAACTAAACCCGGGGTTGCAAATTCTGAATCTAGTAGGGTTTACTAGGTTATCTAAACCTAGGGACGACTGTGGGAGCCCAACCCATTGGACATCTGGTCCAGTACAGTGCCACTGATAAAGTAAAATACTAGTATAGCTGAATTTTTCTTATCCTGTTATTTCTAGGTTATCTGAACCTAGAACTAGGTTATTTGAACCTAGAGGCGACTATGGGAGCCCACCCATTGAACCGTAGTCCCATATAAGCTGTAATAACACTGACTGCACTAAATAAATGCTTCTCTTGCATTTAACTAAGCTATTAAAATACCTAAGTTGCATTTTAAATGGGCTGCACATACTATCGAGCACTTGGTGTGCGCTATTGCTCACCCTATGTGCCAAAAATCCATATACTACTAAATTAAAGCATGAAATCATACGAGAACTACTTATACTGCAGGTGAGGGGTTTCTTACCTCCTGCTCGAAGTTTCTTACAAATCTAAACGCTAGGTTTCCTGTGGAGAAGATCCCTTCGTCGATCTCCTCGCGTCTACGTGTTCCTCTCGCGGAGAAGAGCGTTCTCGTGTTGAAGTCGTCGTTGGAAGGTGCTCCTATGGCCCTTGGAAGGGAACCCTAGGTTCCTTAGTCTTGGGCTCCGAGAGGGTGAGGGAGAGGGGTTGGCGGGTGTGTGAGGGTTTGAGGGAAAAGTTTTTCTCGTTTAAGAAAATAACAATTCTTCACTTAAATTCCCTATTTATATTAAGTGGGTAATTCGACCCAACTCAAATATAAATATAACTGATTCCCTTTTCTTTCAACACGGCTCTGCTGGGTTCACTTGGTTTCTAGAATTATCCGCAAGCCGTAGGTCTCGGGTTCAATTCCCGCTTAGGCTGTTTTACGACTTATTTATTTTTATTACTTTCGTTACTCTAAAAATTCTAGAAAAATATCCCAAAATTCCAGAAAAAATCATAGAATATTTCTAAAAGTATTTTGAGAATTTTTCGGGCGCTACAATCCCCCATACCTTATAAAAAATTCGTCCTCGAACTTAGAATAACTCTGGGTACTTCTGTCTCATACTGGCTTCTGTCTCCCAAGTTGCCTCTTCTGTTGTGTGACTTTGCCAAATAACTTTTACTAATGGTACCTCTTTATTCCGTAATTTCTTAACTGCTCGGTCTATTATCTGAATAGGCCGACTATTATAGCTGAGGTCTTCGCGGACTTGTACTGACTGGGGCTCAATCACCTGGGTGGCATCTGGGATATGCTTCTTCAGCATGGAGACATGAAATACATTGTGGATAACTGACATCTCCTGAGGTAGCTCTAGCTCATAGGCTACCTTGCCAACTCTTCTAATGATAAGGTATGGTCCCACATATCTGGGACTTAACTTACCCTTTTTCCCAAAATGCATTACTCCCTTCATGGGAGCTACTCTGAGCAATACTGTATCCCCAACTGAAAACTCTAAAGGTCTGCGCCGTGTATCAGCATAGCTTTTCTGGCGGCTCTGAGCTGTCTCAATCCTCTGGCGGATCTGCTGTATAGCTGCTGTGGTATCTGCTACTAGATCTGTTTGAAGTTCTAGCTCTTTCCGTTCACCACTCTCATACCAGCAGATCGGAGATCTACACCTCCGCCCGTAAAGAGCCTCGTAAGGTGCCATACCGATAGTGGCCTGATAGTTGTTGTTGTATGCAAATTCTGCTAAACTCAGATATTTGCACCAACTTCCCTTGAAGTCTAGGGCACATGCTCGGAGCATATCTTCGAGTACCTGATTCATTCGCTCCGTCTGACCATCTGTCTGAGGATGGAAAGCTGTGTTGAATTTTAACTTGGTGCCCAATGCTGACTGTACACACTCCCAGAAGTGTGATGTGAATCGACTGTCTCTGTCTGAAATAATGGTTCGTGGGACTCCATGTAGTCTAACAATCTCCTTGAGATACAACTGAGCTAGCTGTTCCATGGAGTAGGATATCCTGATAGCTAAGAAGTGGGCTGATTTAGTTAACCTGTCAACTATTACCCAGATGGTATCAAAACCATTCGTGGTTCTGGGTAGTCCCACTATGAAATCCATAGAAATGTCTTCCCACTTTCATTCTGGGATCTGGATAGGCTGCAGAACTCCTCTTGGTCTCTGGTGTTCTGCCTTGACCCTCTGACAGGTTAGACAGGTGCTGACATATCTAGCGATGTTTCTTTTCATCCCAGGCCACCAGAAACGTTTCTTCAGATCTTGGTACATCTTGGTGGAACCAGGATGCATCGCATAAGGAGTCCTGTGAGCCTCGTCTAGGATTTTCCTCCGTAGTTCCTCCTGATCTGGAACACAAAGTCTGTCACCAAAATATAACACCCCACTATCGGACACCCTGAACTCTCCACTTTCTGATTCTGCTAACCCTTGCTTGATTTTCTGAAATTCAGGATCCTGTTCCTGAGCTGTCTGGATGTCATCAAACAGGGTAGATTCTAATGTCATAGTAGAGAGCTGCCCAACGATTAATTCGAGGCTGAAATATGTAATCTCCTTCTGTAGGGGCGGTGACATAGCTGTTAGAGATAATAAGGTAGCACTGGACTTCCTGCTAAGTGCGTCTGCCACCTTATTAGCTTTTCCTGGGTGGTAGAGGATGTCTATGTCGTAATCTTTGACCAGCTCGAGCCATCTGCGCTGTCGCATATTCAGATCCTTCTGAGTGAAGAAATACTTCAGACTCTGATGATCTGTATACACTCTACACTTAGCTCCATACAGGTAATGTCTCCACATTTTGAGAGCGAAAACGACTGCTGCAAGCTCGAGGTCATGAGTAGGGTAGTTCCTCTCATAATCCTTGAGTTGTCTAGAGGAATAGGCAATCACCTTACCTTCTTGCATCAGTACTGCTCCTAGTCCCAATTTAGAGACGTCACTGTAAATATCAAAGCTATCTGTGTTTTCTGGTAGAGTCAGAATAGGTGCACTGGTCAATCTCTTTTTTAGCTCGCTGAAGCTATTCTCACAATCCTCTGTCCACTGAAATTTTCTGTTCTTTCTGGTAAGAGCTGTCAGTGGGGAGGCTATCCTGGAGAAGTCCTCTACGAATTTCCTGTAATAACCTGCTAGTCCCAAAAAGCTTCTGATCTCACTAGCGTTCTTGGGTCTTTTCCAGTTACTCACAGCTTCTATCTTGCTGGGGTCTACCATGACACCATCCTTGGAGATGATGTGACCCAGGAAGGCTACCTGATTGAGCCAGAATTCACACTTCATGAACTTGGCGTACAGCTGGTTCTGCTGAAGGGTCTGCAGTACTATTTTCAGGTGCTCTGCATGTTCTTCCTGAGTTCCTGAGTAGATAAGGATGTCATCGATGAAGACAATAACAAACTTATCTAGATATTGTCTGAATACTCTGTTCATGAGGTCCATGAATGTAGCTGGAGTATTTGTCACGCCGAAGGGCATGACTACGAACTCATAGTGTCCGTATCTGGTCCTGAAGGCTGTCTTAGGTATATCACCTTCTTTAACTCTAACCTGGTGATATCCTGATCTGAGGTCTATTTTAGAGAACACAGCTGCTCCCTTTAGCTGATCAAACAGGTCATCTATTCTGGGAAGAGGATACCTGTTCTTGATCGTGACTTGGTTTAGTGCTCTGTAGTCTATACACAGGCGCATGCTCCCGTCCTTCTTCTTCACGAACAGTACAGGTGCTCCCCATGGTGAGTGACTAGGACGTATGAAGCCCTTGTCAAGCAGCTCCTGTAGTTGCTCCTGAAGTTCCTTCAGTTCTGCTGGAGCCATGCGATAGGGTGCTTTGGAGATGGGATTTGTACCAGGAATGAGTTCTATCTCGAATTCAATCTCCCTGTCTGGTGCTAGGCCTGGTAACTCTTCAGGGAAGACTGCTGGGTAGTCACATACAACTCGAACCTCTTCTAGCTTTTGGTCCTTGTCCTGACTGGTATTGACTGCATGCGCTAAAAATCCCGTACATCCTGAATCTAGCAATTTCTGTGCTTTCAGAGTTGAAAGAAATTTCTTGGCTTTTCTCTTTAATTCTCCGTTGTACTCAAATTATACTCCTGCTTCAGGTTGGAATATGACTTTCTGTTTACGACACTCTATGGAAGCCCCGTACTTGATCAGAAAGTCCATTCCCACGATGACATCGTAGTCAGCCATATCTAGCACTATCATATCACCAAACAGCTCTCTGTCTGCTATAATGACTGGCACTGCTCTAAGCCAGTGCGTAGATGCCATAACTTCTCCCGAAGGTAGCGTAGTCAAAAACTGACCACTGAATAACTCTGGGGGTACTGCTAACTTTTCGACGAATGCCCTGGATATATAAGAATGGGTTGCCCCAGTATCGAATAAGACAGTTGCACTTTGCTGTAAAATACTAATTTGACCTGTGACAACTGTCGAGGCATTCACTACATCCTCTCTGGTGAGTGAATAGATCCTTGCGTTCGTCGTGGCTGAGGGGGCTTCTAGTCTGCCCTGGCTGATGGATGGACCGTCTAAAACAGCCTACATCAGGTGTAACTGGGCTGGCTGGCCTCCATGTTGAATTGGTCGTGGTTGAGGAAAACCGGTCTTGTTCGGGCACTGCTTAGCCATATGCCCCTCTTGTCCACATTCGAAGCATCCCCATGTGCCTTTGCGACAAACTCCTAGGTGGAATCTCCCATAAGTAGAACACTTGGGATAACTAGGCTGTTTGTTGGCTGGCCCTCCTTTTGAGTAACTCCCTGGTTTGCGTTTGTTGCTGGAGTTCCCTTTCCAATTAGAGCCGTGGGAGCTGTGGCCCTGGTGTTTCTGAGTATCTGAGCCTCCCTGACCTTTTGGCTTTGAGAGGACTTGCTTCTGCTGTCTGATATTGTTCTGGTAGTGCTCGGTGGTCAAAGCACTGCTTACTAGTTCTTCAGTGGTTTGCGGCCTATGGACGCCGCTGGTCGCGTTCATTGCTATTTCCGGCCTTAGCATCTTGAGCATCAACCGGACTCGTTCTTTTTCAGTGCTGACTAATTCAAGGCATAGACGAGCCAATCTGTTGAATTTCTTCACGGCTTCTTCCACTGAAAGGTTGCCCTGGCGAAATTCCGTGAACTCATCGTAGTGGCGGTTTGTAACCGCATGTGAAAGAACTCCTCGAAGAATTTCTTCTCGAAGTCAGCCCATGCCATCTGGTTCACTAGGCGCTTCGCTTTAATTCTCTCCCACCACATACGTGCATCCCCTGTCAAGCAAAAGGAGGCACACTTCACCTTCTCATGTTCTGGCCAGTCCAGAAGCTCCATCGTACTCTCCAGTGTTTTGAACCAGGCCTGAGCATCCCATGGTTCACTGGTGCTTGAGAAGTTCTCTGGCTTAATTTTCTGCCACTGGATCAGATAAGCTTCCCTCCTTGCCCCTGCTGCTGGGGCTACTAGTGCGGTAGGTTGGATTGGTGGAACCGCTATTACTGCTGGGGTTGCTAAATTGGGTTCTGGGGTGATAGTGGGAGTGTTCTGCTGATTAGTCCTGAGGGTGGCTATCTCCTGTTGTTGTTCAGCTAGTTGCTTCTGTAACTGAGCCACTACTGCTGTAAGGTCTGGAGAAGGCACTGAATTGCCTGCCTCATGCTGGGGCTCAGTAGCTGGTGTCTTTCTAGATGTGCGTCCTCGTACCATTTTCTAAAGAAATAGAGGACATACATAACTAATAGGATCATATTGCATAGCTATTGTTATCATGTAAAAACAAGCTCTAGTCATCTATAAACATGAAAACAAACTAAGCACAAATAAAGTGAGAGATGTTCTTACTTGGAAACTGCAGGTGCAATGCTGATGTGTGTGTAGGAAGTATGGAACTTTTGCTCTGATACCACTCTGTAACGCCCCGCCTCCTACTAACTAGGCTGTAAGGCCGGGGTTACATTATGCTGTGCTAAGCTACTCCATGACCATCACTAAGTCTAGATACGGAAGCTGTACTAATTAAAATCTTTGCTAACTGCTACTAAATTCAGAATTTATACTCAAATCACTATTTTGATTATCAATCCTATGCTAAGGAGTGTAATCTAAGATGTACATGTCATATATTACATCCCCCCATGGTCAAGGAACTGAACTAAGGGTTTCCAGCTGATATCAGACCTCCCAATCGATCGGTTGATCGATTGGAGTAGTCTGATCGATCCACTGATCGATTCAGCGTGCTACTGTACACGGACAAGATCCTGGATCGATCAGCTGATCGATCCGTCCTGACTAATCGATCCATTGATCGATTCAGCGCGCTACTGTGCACGGAGTAATATTCTGGATCGATCGACTGATCGATCCAGTGATCGATTCAGAAGCTCTCTGTTCGCGAGGCTAATTCCCCGGTCGATCCAGCGATCGATTCCAGAGCTTACTGTTCGCGGAAATCAGCTCTCAATCGATCAACCGATCGATTGAGGTCCCTCCAATCGATCGGTCGATCGATTGGAGTTTCTGATTTCGCTACAGAACTCTGATTTCAGAGCTCGATCATACACAACTCAATATAATAAACCTAAAATACCTAGAGAACATTGTAATTAGTCTTCACTAACATCATGCATGATTTACTACTCATCAATCAGCTAGCTAGTGTCCTAGGCATGGCATAAGAATGGTTTCACAATTCAAAATTCTTAAACATTCTAAAAGTGCATAAACATTGAAAAGAACAAAAGGTTCTAATTCCTTAAATTTGCTAGTTCCCAAGGGTCTTCATTCCAGATTCCTGCCCACACACATCTTTTTAGCATTGACCTCCAGCCTCCGCTAGTCCATCTTTCCCTTACCTTCATCTGCAATATAAGGAAAAGAAAGTATCTGTAAGCTTGAGAACTTAGTAAGAAACCATCTACCTCACAAAACATGCATACGATGCAATGTATGCTTTTTAAAACATGCTATTGAAATCTATGCTGAACATGTTAAAGCATGGCATGGCATACTATCATACAAAACATAGAATCAAAACTGATCATAGAACTATCACATGTATCAATAAGAAAGAGCTAAGCTAAAGCATGACTGAGCTACACTAAAACTAAGCTAGAACTGAAATTAAATTGTACACACAACTGATTTGTGAGTTTTTGAAAGCTATTTATCGTAATAGATTAAAATATATAATCATGCTGCTGATGGGCCCGACAACTGTACTTAATTACTGTGCGCGCATCCCTAACTAAACCCGGGGTTACAAATTCTGAATCTAGTAGGGTTTACTAGGTTATCTAAACCTAGGGACGACTGTGGGAGCCCAACCCATTGGACATTTGGTCCAGTACAGTGCCACTAATAAAGTAAAATACTAGTATAGCTGAATTTTTCTTATCCTGTTATTTCTAGGTTATCTGAACCTAGAGCTAGGTTATCTGAACCTAGAGGCGACTATGGGAGCCCACCCATTGAACCGTAGTCCCATATAAGCTGTAATAACACTGACTGCACTAAATAAATGCTTCTCTTGCATTTAACTAAGCTATTAAAACACCTAAGTTGCATTTTAAATGGGCTGCACATACTATCGAGCACTTGGTCTGCGCTATTGCTCACCCTATGTGCCAAAAATCCATATACTACTAAACTAAAGCATGAAATCATACGAGAACTACTTATACTGCAGGTGAGGGGTTTCTTACCTCCTGCTCGAAGTTTCTTACAAATCTAAACGCTAGGTTTCCGGTGGAGAAGATCCCTTCGTCGATCTCCTCGCGTCTACGTGTTCCTCTCGCGGAGAAGAGCGTTCTCGTGCTGAAGTCGTCACCGGAAGGTGTTCCTATGGACCTTGGAAGGGAACCCTAGGTCCCTTGGTCTTGGGCGCCGAGAGGGTGAGGGAGAGGGGTCGGCGGGTGTGTGAGGGTTTGAGGGAAAAGTTTTTCTCATTTAAGAAAATAACAATTCCTCACTTAAATTCCCTATTTATATTAAGTGGGTAATTCGGCCCAACTCAAATATAAATATAACTGATTCCCTTTTCTTTCAGCACGGCCCTGCTGGGTTCACTTGGTTTCTAGAATTATCCGCAAGCCGTAGGTCTCGGGTTCAATTCCCGCTTAGGCTGTTTTACGACTTATTTATTTTTGCTACTTCCGTTACTCTAAAAATTCTATAAAAATATCCCAAAATTCCAGAAAAAATCATAGAATATTTCTAAAAGTATTTTTGAGAATTTTTCGGCCGCTACAGTTAGCCTATAGAAACCTAAGTCAAATAGCCTTGATTTCCAAAATTGAACCCAAAACTATAGACGAAGCCTTACTAGACCCAGACTGAATATTAGCAATGCAAGAGGAATTAGCCCAATTTGAAAGAAACCAGGTCAGGGAACTAGTACCTAAACCCATTAACAAGACCATAATTGATACTAAGTGGGTTTTGAGGAACAAATTAGATGATCAGGGAGAAATAATTAGAAACAAAGCAAGATTAGTTACTAAAGGGTTCAACCAAATAGAAGGATTAGACGATGAGACCTATGCCCCTGTAGTCAGACATGAATCTATTAGGATACTACTGGCCTATGCAGCACATAAAAGATTCAAGCTATATCAAATGGATGTAAAATCTACCTATCTAAATGGATTTATCAAAGAAGAGATATATGTAAGCCAACCTCCAGGATTTGAGAACTTAGAACATCCAAACCATGTTTTTAGGTTAAAGAAATCCCTATATGGACTAAAACAAGCACCTAGGGCTTGGTATGAATGCTTATCAAATCATCTAATATCTAAAGGGTTTAATTAAGGTCAAATAGATCCAACACTGTTTGTAAAAACCTTAGAAAAAGACATATTTATAACCTAAATTTATGTAGATGACATAATTTTTGGTTCCACCAACTCTAAATTTTTAAAAGAATTTATCAAATTAATGGAAAATGAATTTGAAATGAGTTTAGTAGGATAATTTAACTTCTTCTTAGGTTTATAAATTAAACAAACCAAAGATGAAATTTATATTTTCCAAACAAAATATGCTAAGGAATTAATTAGGAAATTTAGAATGGAAAATTCAAAAAATATTAATACACCAATGACTATAAACATTAAAATTGACTCAGACGTAGAAGGAAAACCAGTAGACTTGGAATACTATCAAAGTGCGATAGGGAGTCTACTGTACCTAATTACAAGTCGACCGGACATTCTTTTTGCAATAGGTATGTGCGCAAGATACCAATCTTATGCAAAAGAGTCACACTTAACATATGTCAAAAGAATACTTAGGTATATTAAGGGAACCCTAAACGTAGAACTATGGTACCATAGGTCTTGCACCTTTAATCTAACTGGATATTCTGACTCAGATTATACCGGGCGCAAACTAGATAGAAAGAATACAAGTGGTAGCTGTCAATTTCTAAGTCAATGCCTAGTGAGTTGGTCAAGCAGAAAGCAATACTGTGTTGCTTTATCTACTACTGAAGCTGAGTACATAACCCTAGGTGAATGTGCATCTCAATTAGTATGGATGATGCATGCCCTAAAAGACTATCAACTAGAATATCAAAATATGAAAATTTCAATTGATAACATAAGTTCAATTAATCTAACCAAGAACCCAATTCAACATTCAAGAACTAAACACATAGAAGTAAAACACCATTTTGTAAGGGATCACATAGCTAAGGGTGATGTTGTGCTTAACTATGTTGAGTCCAAATCAAACCTGGCTGATATATTCACAAAACCCTTATCTAAACTTGAGTTCAGTGCTCTTAGAAGACAAATAGGGATGTGCTTAGTAGAATAGAGTTTATTTCTGCTTACTATACTTTTAATTCAGTTCATTTTTAAAATTCTTTTAAAATTCTAGGAAAAATATGTTTCAAAATTCCAACTTTTGTTAGTTTTTTCAAAAGTCTGGTTTAGCCTAGGAAATTACCCCTATAAAGCATGTACCCCTAGAAAAAGCCAAAGCATCTCACAAGCACACTAGGTTTAACTTGCTTGTATTTGAAAATACTTAGAATGGTGTGAGATGCATAGGGTATTACCTATACTTAAGAATGCTTATGTCTGTGCATCGACATAAGTCTGGGCGTTAAATACCAAATTACATTAATCAAGTTAAGTTATCTTGTTTTAGTCAAAACTAATTGGATCACTAACTTAACTTGACTAACCAAGTAAAAACTGTTGCCCTCTAGGTAAACAGCTAGTAGCAAATGGTTAGACATGTTGTTAAGGAAATTAAGTTACTCATGCTTGGGCGTTAGGACTTTTTGGAAAGAGAACTAACTTTTCTTACTCTTTATGGTTCTAAGTGAAAATGGCCTTAGTTAAAATTTTACAAATTGATACTATTTTTAAGTTAAGTATTTAAAAAAAAAAATTTCGTTTAAACTAAATTTTTTTTTCTCAAAATTGGCTAAGTGATCTTTTCAAAGATAAATCATCTTCTTAGCTAAATTTTCTTTCCAAACCTTTTTGAGTAATTTGTTTCTCTTAAAAATCTGATTACTTATTTCAAAAGCTAAGTATTTATTCTAATATACTCCCTTCTTTTAATAATTAAGGATTTAACAGTGTCTTGTCAAAAGTTTCTCTAACTCAAAGCTAGCTAAGTCACCTTTCAAGTCAAAAACTTTTCTTTAGCTAAAAATATTCTTGTAAACTTGGTTTTCTAACCAAGCTCCATACCTGGCTTTTGATAAAACGTATTTTTACTTAGCTAAAAAGCCTTCAAGAAAATTCATTCCCAAAAGCTAAGTGTTTTATCCGAATATTTTATGTAATGACCTAGCCCCTCGGCCCCTTGGGTGGCCCAACTGGCGGCCCATTTGGCGGCCCCTTGGCGGTCCCTTGGGCGGCCCAACCGGCGACCCCTTGTGTCATCGATCGACGACCCTCGGCCGTGCCGTTACTCACTAGGACTTCCCACCCCTGGCTAGTGGATTTTTTGCCTTCCCCAGGATTCGAACTCTAGACCTCCAGGCTAAGTACTTAGCCTGGAGGTCTAGAGTTCGAATCCTGGGGAAGGAAAAATCCACTGGCCAGGGGTGGGAAGTGCTAGTGAGTAACGACACGGTCGAGGGTTGTCAGTTGACGACATAGGGGTCGTCAGTTGGGCCGCCCAAGGGACCGCTAAGGGGCCGCCAAATGGGCCGTCAGTTAGGCCCCCCAAGGGGCCGAGGGGCCGGGTTGTTACATTTTACGTACTTGTCTGCTATTAAATTTTCATTAAGTTTTAGCTAGAAGATTTTGTAAAAAGCTAAAGTTTTCTAAGCCTAAATCTTTAAAACTATGTTTTTTGAAAGCTAAGTTTTTCAAAACCTTCTGAAAAGCTAATATGTTTTTCGAATTTATTAGCTAAATTTTTAGCTAAGGCCGATGATCACTTTCTTAGTCTTTAGTAGCTTTCTTTTTGTTGATGATTTTGATATATGGCAAAAGGGGAAAGTAAAAAAATTCAAAGAAATTCTATTTCAAGCTTAAAGAGGAGCTTTTATTAAGGGGGAGTCTTTAAGCTCTGACTAAAGGGGGAGATTTGACTAAGAGAGAGCTCTGTTCTTAATTTTATGTTTATACTATCATGCTTATGCTTGAACTATAATCTTTTATGGCATTATTTTTTCTTAACTTTAAATTTTTATTGCCATAATCAAAAGGGGGAAATTGTTGATGCGAGAAGCATTCGACGATCGAACCTAAGTTTTGATAATGACAAAGGGATTCAAAGTTAAGGTTAAGTGTTATCTAATAGGTATGAATGAGTTTGCAGGAAAGTCCTAACTGCGGTTATGCAGGTGGAAAATCCTAAGGGGCGGTAACCTTAGGTCCTAGGGGGTGGTAACCCTAGGTGGTGGAGAACCCTAAGGGGTGACAACCTTAGGTCCTAGGGGGTGGTAATCCTAGGTGGTGGAAATCGTAAGGGGGGGGGGGGAACCTTAGGTCCTAGGGGGAGGTAACCCTAGGTGGCGAAAACCCTAGGGGGTGGTAACCCTAGGCAGAAAGTCTAGTCGGTCTGGAGGACCGGATTGACATCAGGTATGATCTCCTGAGTGGAGTAGGTGAGGACGCGTTCCCCGCGGAGGGAACAGTAGCCATCGATTCAACCTAGGGTTTCCGGTCGAAAATCTGAAGTCAGAACCAGATAGTCCGGTGACTGACATACATTTATTTTTATGCTATTATTATTATGTGATAACTTTGTTTTGTAGGATATGTTATTATTTTGTGGACTAACATGTCTTGCAGGTCAAAAGAGCAAAGTTTGCCTTGGGTAAACAGTACTCGAGGCACCCTCATGGAGCTTGGAGGCACCTCGGTTGCAAAGGATCAGAGGTGTGCGCAGCAGAGCTGGAGGCACTCTCATGGAGGCTTGAGGTGCCTTGAACAACCTTGAAGGCACCCTCAAGGAGTATGGAGGCGCCTTCAAGAGGATCAGCGAGGACTCCTTCAGAGCTCATCCGCGCGGCAGATTCGACGCGGATGAGGGCACCCTCAAGGGGATTGAGGGCGCCCTCAGCAAGCTATACAAGGAGACCTTGACCAGCACTTGCATACAACAAATTTCAAGACATCTTTGAGCTGCGTACTGCTAACAAGATGATCCGGTTGAGCTATGACAAGACCCCAACGACCCGAAGCTTCAAGATTGCTATTTTCATCGCTGATATAATTATTATTTCAGTTCTAATATTGTACTCTAAAGTTGTAACCTTTTACACGATATAGTTGTTGCCCAAAGTAAACACTTAACGAGCGTGGACGTTGGAGTAGGAGTCGCCCTAGACTCTGAACCAAATAAATACTTGGCATTTTTTTTGTGTTTGTGTTCTTATTCCGCTGCTTAACTCTCGTTAAGTTTTCGAATATGATAAGTGAAAGCCACGAGCGCTATTCACCCCCCTTCTAGCGCTTCTCGATCCAACAGTTAAGTTATTCTTTCGTTTGTTTTCTAACTTAACCCCTAACCCTCCCTCTTTGACATTCATAAAAAAAATGAGTAGATAATAGAAAAAATGTGTGATAAGTAAAGTAATTAGTGAGAATAATAAAATTTTTCAACAAATTTTTTTTAGGATTATTGGGGAAAGGAGTTAAAGGAGTTTTATAAACCTTTAAAAAAATTTTTCATTGAAGTACTTGTATTTTATATAAAAAATATCAAAATTTTGTGCAAGGAAAGTTTAGAATTTATACTAGGTTTTAAAAGATAACTTTTATAAAACTAACGGTAAAGTTTAAAGTTCAAATAGTTTTGAAGAAACTTTCAAGGTAATTTTCAAAAGTAGCATAATAGTGGTTTTGAAAAGTACTTCTATAAAAATAATAATTTTAAAAAAAGTTTTGAAGAATTTTTGAATAAGGAATTCCAAAACAAGAATTTGAAAACATTTTCATAATTTCTTCAAGATATCTTAAGATAAGTTGTATTATATTTCTCAACCTACTTGTAAAATGTAGTCAACATTATCTAGAAATGTAATTTTTTCAAAAAGAATTTTGGAAAAGTTTGAGTGTGGTTTCGAAAACATTTTTCAAAGTATATTTCAAGTAGTTTTTCAAAGACACTTTGTATTTTAAAATTATTTTGAAAATTTAGTTTTAAAATCCTCCCCCTGAATCTGATATTAAAAATAATCTAAACACCTAGAAAGTGTCCTTCCATGTCTAACCAATAGTTACTAACTAACTATCAGAAGATAGTAGTGTTCACTTGGTTAGTCAAGTTAAGTATTTATGTCCAGTTAGTATTTAACTAAGATGGATTACTTAACCTAATCACTGTAATTTAGTACTTCTCGCCCAAACTTGTGTTAATGCACAAATATAAGCATTTTAAGTTTAGGCAAAGGGCCTACGCATCTCATGTCATTCTAAGTTTTGGAATACACAATCAAGGGAGTCCTAGTGTATTTATGAGATGCTCAAGTCCTAGATCTATAGGAACATTCTTTCTATAGATCTGATCTAGACTAAGGCTAAAATCAATTTTGAAAGTCTAAGAAAATGAGAATTTTAAGAAAATAAAAGTAAAGATTTTTCCTTAGAATTTTTAAACTGTTTTAAAGAAAGTAAAAATAGCAGTCCTATTCTATGAAACACATTCTTAGTTATCATCATAAGTTGCTAAATTCACTTTTAGGGAGTGATTGGGTGAAGATATCAGCTAAGTTGGATATATAATCAATATAATTGAGTTCAATATCTTTTTTAGCGACATGATCCCTGATAAAGTGGTGTTTTATTTCAATGTGTTTAGTTCTTGAATGATGCACTGGATTTTTTATTAAGTTGATTAAACTAATATTATCAATTAACACCTTTGTGTTTAACATTTAGATTGTAGTCTTTTAAGGTGTGCATCATCCATAATAGTTGTGCAACACATTCTCCTATTGCAATATACTCTCCCTTAGTAGTAGATAAAGTAACACAGTACTACTTTCTATAAAATCAACTGACAAGTGATGATCCAAGTGGTTGACAACCACCACTTGTACTTTTTCGATCAAGTTTACAGCCGACATAATCGGAGTTAGAGTATCCTAAGAGTTCAAAATTTTCTACCTGAGGGTACCACATTCCTACGTTGGACGTACCTTTTAAGTATCTAAAATTTCTTTTAACACAAGCCAAGTGTGATTCCTTAGCACAAGTCTGGTACCTAGCACACATACTGACTACAAATGAGATATCTGGTCGACTTACAATTAGGTACAGTAGGCTTCCTATGACACTTCTATAATATTTGAGGTCCATAGGTTTTCCACTTGGGTCACTTTCTAGGGTTGTATTGGTAGCCATTGGAGTTTTCCATTCCAAATTTCTTAACTAATTCAAGTGTATATTTTTGTTAATAAACATAGTTACCTTCATTTGTTTGTTTGATTTGTAGACCTAGGAAGAATGTTAGTTGTCCTACTAGACTCATTTCAAACTCATGTTTCATTAGAGTTATGAATTCTTGTAACAATTTTGAGTTAGTTAATCCAAATAGTATATCTTCCACATAGACTTGAGCTATACATAGATCTTGATTAATTACTTTTACAAAAAGGGTTGAGTCTATTTGATCTTGTTTGAAGCTTTTTGAGATTAAGTATGTGGTTAGACTTTTATACCAAGCTCTGAGGGCTTGTTTTAGACCATACAAGGCTTTCTTTAATTTGAACACATGATTCGGGTATTCTAAGTCTTCAAACCTGAGGGGTTGACCTATATATACCTCTTCCTTAATCAGTCCATTTAGAAAGGCTGACTTAACATCCATTTGATATAATTTGAATCTCTTATGGGCTGCATAACTCAAAACATTCTAATTTATTCGAGTCTAGCAACTGGTGTATAGATTTCATCGTAGTCAAGTCTCTCAATTTGGATAAATCCTTTTGCTACTAATCTGACTTTGTTTCTAACAACTTCCCCTTTTTCATTAGTTTGTTTCTAAAGACCCATTTGGTTTCAATTATCCTTTTATTTTCTAGTAATGAAACTAAATCCCATACTTCATTTCTTTCAAATTGGGCTAGTTCTTCTTGCATGGCTAAGATTCAATCTGGATCACTTAATGATTCTTCTATTGTTTTGGGATCGATATTAGAGATTAAAGCTATTTGACTTAAGTTTCTAAAGGATGATCTATTTTGGACTCTTAGGTCTGGGTCACCAATTACTTGATCAAGTGGATGGTTGGGTTAACCCTTATAGTTCTAATTTGTGTTGGTGCGGGAAGCATCCGACGATCGAACTCCTGTTTTGATAATGGCAAAGAATTCAAAGTTAAGATGGTTTGTAGTCTAACAAGTCTACTTGAGGATTTCAGGAAAGTCCTAGCTGCAGTTAGGCAAAGGGTAAAACCCTAGGGGGTGGTAACCCTAGGTCATAGGGGGTGGTAACCCTATGCAGAAAGTCTTGGTAGGTCGATGTCTTCAGGCAAAAGTCCTAGGGGGTGGTAACCCTAGGTGGAAAGTCCTGGTGTCGCGAACCAGGTGAAAGACTGGACTAGCCAGGGAAGCGAATGTCCAGCAAGAAAGTCCGGAAGCATCGAGTGCTGAGCAAAAGTCCAGCCAATCTAGAGGATCGACTGGAAACAGGTAAATCTCCTGAGTGGAGTAGGTGAGGACGCGTTCCCCGAAGAGGGAACAGTAGGCGTCGAGTCGACCTAGGGTTTCCGGTTGGAAACCCGAAGTCAGACTCGGACAGTCCGGAGACTGTCTATACTTCATTTATCATGTGTATTGTGCTAACTTTGTGTTGCAGGATAGTGTTTGGGACTAACGTATCTTGCAGCTGCAAAGGAGCAACCTAAAGCCTCGGATGAACAGTGTCTGAGGCGCCTCTATGGAGCTTGGAGGCGCCTCGGGTGCAAAAGCTGAGCTGGCTTCGAAGCACCACTGGAGGTGCCTTGAAGCAGGCAGAAGGCGCCTTGGGAGGCGCCTTGAGAGGGATATAAGGCGCCTTGAATGGATGAAATTCGACCAGGTCAGTTTTGATCCACACGGAAGATCAGGCAGCATGGAGGCGCCTTGAACAGCCCTCAAGGCGCCTTGAACACCCTTTATAAGGGGGATTCGACTAGCACTTCAGGACAACGCATTCTAAGTCTTCTCTCTTCAACGTGCTGCTCCGAAAGACGCCCGGAAGTGCTACCACAAGTCTCCGACGACCCGAAGCTTCAAAATTCTACTCTTGTCGTCGGTATAACTAGTTTTTCCATTTACTTGTACTTCATCTTGTAATCATTTTATCGAGCTTATAGTTTTTGCCCACCGGAAGTGATCAAGGATCGCGGGCCTTCGAGTAGGAGTCGATCAAGGCTCCGAACGAAGTAAAAATCCTCCTGTCTCTGTGTGCTTGTTTTTTTTTTATTCCGCTGCTTAATTACTCCGATAATTCTTACGATTCCGATAATCGAACAAAATAGCCACGAGCGCTATTCACCCCCCCTCTAGCGCGTCTCGATCCAACAATTGGTATCAGAGCGGGGTCGTTTTGAATCAGTGTAACCACTATTCAAAATAATTTTCACATGGTATTTTCATTTTTTTTGGTCGATTAGAATCTAACCTCATAGCTATATTCTAATTTCTTTTCACGAATCGATTTTCTGCTCAAAGTTGGTCAATACCACTTGAGCCTGTTATTTTTTTCTTCCTTCCTCCCGCACTACTAATCCACGACTTAGTCTTGGAATAGATCTTGTTGTTTCTGTTTTTGTAGATCTAAATGGCCCAACAAGAAGGATATAGCACCGTTCGTCCCCCACTATTTTCCGGAGAAGACTTCGGATATTGGAAGGGGCGAATGGAGATATATCTGAAGATCCAGTTCGACACCTGGATGATAGTCAAAACAGGACTGCAACTACCAACTGATACCGACGGTAAGCCTACATCCTGTGAGAACTGGGAGCCAGCATTTATCAAAAAGGTGGAAGCCGACTCCAAAGCCACCTGCACCATCCAGTGCGGTCTTACCAAAGAAGAGCTCAACAGAGTCGGTCCATTCTCCTCCGCAAAGGAACTATGGGAGAAACTGATCGAACTTCACGAGGGCACCTCGGAAACCAAGGTAAGTAAGCGTGATTTGTTACTTAATAAACTATACAATTTGAAAATGCAGGAAGGCAAGACGGCAAGTTCTTTACACGCTCGAATTCAAGATATCCTGAATTCCCTTCATGGAATCGGGCAGAAGGTAGAAAACAGAGATATAATAAGGTATGCACTTAACTCATTTCCTAGGAGTACATTGTGGGCATCAATGGTAGATGCCTACAAAGTCTCTAAGGATTTGTTGTCCTTAAAATTAGATGAGTTATTTAGCGAATTTGAACTCCATGAACAAACTAATGCACAGCCATCCGAGAAAGGTATTGCTTTGATTGCAGGAACGAGTCGAACACGGGAATCAAGAGGACGGCGAAAAATTGAATCGGAATCAGAAGACGAACCCGATTCAGAAGATTCAGAAGATGAACTGACCAGCGAACTTGTGAATCTTGTAAAGAAGCTCTACAAGAAGAAGAAGGGCTTCAACAAGAAAGATATGAAGAAGGCAGTTCAAACTAAGGAAGCCCAACAGAACTCAAAGGTAAAATTCGAAGTCACTTGCTACGGGTGCAACCAGAAGGGGCATATAAAAGCCAACTGCCCCAACCAAAAGGAAGCCAAGAAGCAAAGAAGAAAGAAGGCCCTAAAGGCAACCTGGGACGAATCTTCTTCGGAGGACGAAGACGACGAACTCGACCAAACGAGTTTACTCGCATTGATGGTCCGGGACCAGATCATCGAATCCGAGAGCGAGTCAGAAGCCGACTCCGAGCAAAGCCACGGATCCGAAGGGCCAGACTCCGCTGTAAGTATTCCTAGGCTTAATAATTTAGTCAATTATTTACTTCGCAAATTAGCCAAATCAAATATGAATATAAAGTCACTTCTAAAAGAAGTTGCTATTCTTAAAGGAGTAACTAACTCAAAATACTTACCTGATCAAGTTCAAACTGAAGATTCAACTCAAGTTCAACAACTTGAGGAGGAAAATTCAAGTTTAAAAAATCAGGTAAAAGACTTAAAAAATACCTTAGAACGGTTTTCTTTAGGATCCAAGAATCTGGACCTAATTCTTGGGACACAAAGAGCCGTCTACAATAGAACTGGGCTAGGATATAAAAGTAAAAAGAAATATAAATCTTATTTATCCCTAATAAACAAACAAAGTAGTAAATCAGTCCAAGCATGGGTCCCCAAGTCCAAATTGATCAATCAAGTTGGACTTGGCCAATACTGGGTTCCGAAGGATCAAATATACTACCTCGACAGACCATATCGAGACCGTGAACCAGGGAAAGCTAAAATGAAAACGATCTTAAAAATCTAAATTCAAAATTCGAAATTAAATTAAAAATTCAAAATTAAATTACAAATTCTAAATTCAAAATTCGAAATTAAATTCAAAATTCGTAATTAAATTAAAAAATTCAAAATTAAATTAAAAATTCAAAATTAAATTA
Organism: Zingiber officinale; assembly: GCF_018446385.1. Taxonomy (NCBI): domain Eukaryota; kingdom Viridiplantae; phylum Streptophyta; class Magnoliopsida; order Zingiberales; family Zingiberaceae; genus Zingiber; species Zingiber officinale. The sequence continues at coordinate 74,023,234 of NC_056001.1, forward strand.
TAAATTCTAAATTCAAAATTCGAAATTAAATTAAAAATTAAAAATTAAATTAAAAATTCTAAATTAAATTCTAAATTCTAAATTCAAAATTCGAAATTAAATTAAAAATTCAAAATTAAATTACAAATTCTAAATTCAAAATTCGAAATTAAATTAAAAATTCAAAATTAAATTCTAAATTCTAAATTCAAAATTCGAAATTAAATTAAAAATTCAAAATTAAATTACAAATTATAAATTCAAAATTGAAAAATAGATGGAGGATCCAAACTAGCTGGCACCTCCAACTGAACTACCCGACAGGGTAACTGAACCTAATTTACCCGGAATGGGTAGAACAAGAATAGATTACCCGGCAGGGTACCCGGCAGGGTAATTAAGGTCAGATTAAAATGGGATAAGTTTAACTTGAACCACAGTACTGGTGAAGTTTTTGGATGATAGTACGTTAGGGAAGCTTGGGCATCGCATGTCTAGAAAGATATGGCTTCGACCTGGTGCATTTGGCCAAGTGGAATTGACCGAAGCTACCCTTAAATGGATCCTAACTAGTTAGACCAAGGATTAGTATTAAGTTCAATGGGTAGGACTATTTGGAAGACCTCGAAGGCATGGTTACTTTAATGAGTTCCTTGTGACTCACCATAGTCCAGAAGTTTATCCAAAGAATGCCTACTTGTTGAACCCAAAGCTAAACTTGAATCTAACACAAAGTTAAACCTTACCCTAAAAATTCAACCATAATTCATCTTACAAAAATTATAGGATTCCCTGATTGAAAATTTAGATCGGGTGAGATGACTAAGTAATTAAAATCAAACTGATAATTAATTCAAATTCAATTAAAAAAATTATTTTAAGAACCTAAATTTCAAAATTATTTTAAAAACCTAAATTTCAAAATTATTTTAAAACTTAAATTTCAAAATTATTTTAAAAAACTTAAATTTCAAAATTATTTTAAAAACTTAAATTTCAAAATTACTAAACTATCTTTATTATTCTTGTCAAAATCTAATTATATCAACTCAAAACTTCAAAATAGGTTTAAGTATCTGCTGAATTACTTCAAATATAATTGAGTAAAATAGAAAATCTAAGGAGTCTACTTCAAATAAGCCATCTTTAAATCCATTTAAATCCAACTCAAACTCCTTCATGTGTAGGAGTTAGATCAATGGATGTTGGATAGCGGATGCTCTAGACATATGACTGGAGATAAGTTGAAGTTTACAAAACTGAAGTACAAAAAGTTAAGATCGGTTGCATTCGGCAACGACGGTAAACTTAAAGTAATCGAAAAAGGTAATATTGAACTTAGTTCCGATTTCATTATTCGAAATGTCTTATTGGTTGAAAATTTTAACTTTAATTTACTAAGTATAAGTCAATTATGTGACAGTGGATATCTAGTCAATTTTGACAGATCTGGATGTTTAGTTAAAAACATAGAAAACCCTGAAATTAGACTTAAGGGACTTAGGAAGAATAACATCTACACGATTGACTTATCAATATCCTCAATAAAGTGTCTTTTGACACAACAAGAGGAAACCCAACTGTGGCACAGAAGGCTAGGTCACACTCACACTAGACTCATTTCAAAAATGAGTCACAATGGTCTAGTTAGAGGTTTGCCCAAATTAAAATTCATTGAAAACTCAATCTGTGATGCGTGTCAAAAAGGAAAACAAACCAAGTCAATCCACAAATCAACCAATCTGGAAAGAGCTAACATCATACTCGAACTTCTTCATATTGACCTATTTGACTCACATGGAGCCAAGTCACTAAGCAAGAACCAATATTGCCTAGTAATAATTGATGACTACTCCAGGTATGCATGGGTAAAATTCCTAAAAACAAAAGATGAAACCTATGAAATATTTAGTAACTTTTGCAAATTAACGGAAAATGAAAAAGATACTAAAATTAAAAGAATAAGAAGTGATCACGGGGGAGAATTTGAAAATCATAGGTTTACCAAATTTTGTAAAATAAATGGATACCAACATGAATTTTCATGTCCTAGAACCCCCCAACAAAATGGACTAGTAGAACGTAAAAATAGAACACTACAAGAAGTCGCTAGGACAATGTTAAACGAATATAAGTTAAGTCACCAATTTTGGGCTGAAGCAATAAATACGGCAAATTATATTCAAAACAGAATCTTAATAAACAAATATCACAACAAAACACCGTATGAACTCTACTATCATAAAATTCCCAACCTAAACTATTTAAAAGTATTTGGTTGTAAAGTTCACATTTTAAATACTAAAGACTACCTAGGAAAATTTACACCCACATCTAACCAAGGAATATTTTTAGGATACTCCTCAACCAGTAGAGCCTTTAGAGTATATAATCAAAACACCTTGAAAGTTGAAGAAACAACTAATGTAATATTTGATGAAGAAAATAATTTACCTAATATAACTGTAACGTCCGAAAATTCTCAAAACTATTTTAGAAATATTCTATGATTTTTCTGGAATTTTAGGATATTTTTACAGAATTTTTAGAGAAGCGGAGTTAGCAAAAATAAATAGAAAACGAAAACGGCCTAAGCGGGAATTGAACCCGAGACCTATGGTTTACGGATAATTTTAGTAACCAGTTGAACCCAGCAGGGCCGTGCTGAAAGGAAAGGGAGGCAATTAAATTTATGTTAGAATTGGGCGAATTAATCCTTTAATATAAATAGGGAGGAATTAAGTGAAGAGTTATTTTGGATCGTAGCTTTTCTCTCCTCAAACCCTCACCGCCGACTTCCCTTCTCCTCTCCTTCTCTCGGCGCCAACCACAAGAAAGCCTAGGGTTCCTCTCCTAGGGCTTCAAGGACACCTTCCGGCGACATCTCCGACACGAGGACGTTCCTCTCCGCGAGAAGAACGCATAGAAGCGAGAAGATCGTCGAAAGGATCGTCTCCTTCGGAAATCTAGCGATTAGAATCGTAAGAAAATCCGAACAGGAGGTAAGAAACCCCTCACCTGCAGTATAAGTAGCTTCCGTGTGAATTCCATGTTTTAGTTTAGTACTATGTAGACTTTCGGCACAAGGATGTAAATTAGTGCATACTAAGTGTTCGATTAAATTATTTAGCACAGAAAAATGCAACTTAGGAATTTTAATAGCTCAGTAAATGCAATAGAAGCATTTAAATAGTTTAGTTAGCCTTCCCACAGCATATATGGGACTACGGTCCAATGGGTGGGCACCCACAGTCGCCTCTAGGTTCAGATAACCTAGTAAAAGCAAGGTAAATTAATTAGCTATGATCCAGTATTTTACTTCCAGTAGGGGCACTGTACAGGATTAGATATCCATTGGGCTGGGCTCCCATAGTCGGTCCCTAGGTTTAGATAACCTAGTAAACCTCACTAAATTCGGGATTTGCAACCCCGGGTCTAGTTAAGGATGCGCGCATAGCATGTACAGTTGCCGGGCCCGTTAGCAGTATGATTATGTACTTTAATCTATTACATTATTAGTTTTTCAAAACTCACAAAGATTAGTTATGTTAGTTGAGTTTGAATTCAGCTCCAGTCTAGCTCAGTTTATGTTCAGTTCAGTTTTTTTTATTGATACATATGATAGTTTATGGTTAGCTTTGTATGCCATGCTTTGGTGTTCATGTTCAGTTTCGTTACACATGTTAGATGATAGTATGCCATGACTAGCTTTGATTTCTATGTATGATAGCATGCCATGTTTCAGCCTAATCAGTACATGTTTTAAATAGCATGTTTTCAAAGCATGATTTGCATCGATTGCATGTTTTGTGAGGTAGATGGTTTCTTACTAAGCGAAAGCTTATAGATACTTTTTCCTTATACTGCAGATAAAGGTAAAGGAAAGATGGACTAGCGGAGGCTGGAGGGAAATGCTACGAAGATGTGTGTGGGCAGGAACTTGGAAAGAAGATCTTAGGAAACTCTAGCAAGTTGTTTAAATATTAGAACTTTTCAGTGTTTTAGTATTTTGTACTTCAGTATGTTAATTGCCATGAATTAGTTAACCATGCACTTTATTATGCTTAGAACACTTCTTTTATGATGTTAGAATGTTATTTGTTAGTGGTGGAGTGATTCCTAGTCGTTTTAGAACTTGTAATAGGATTGAAGCACGAAACAGTGCTGAAATCAGAGCTTAACTGCAAAAGCAGAAACCCCAATCGATCGGTGGATCGATTGGGGGGTCCCAATCGATCAGCTGATCGATTGGGCAAATTGCTCCGCGAACAGTAGGCTTCTGGATCGATCAGCCGATCGATCCAGCAATTTATATCGCGAACAGAGAGCTCTGGGATCGATCACTGGATCGATTGACCAGCCTGGATCGATCAGCCGATCGATCCAGAATATCGCCCCGAGCACAGTAGCGTGCTGGATCGATCACTGGATCGATCCAACCTATGTCCCGCCTACAGTAGCTGGCTGAATCGATCACTGGATCGATCAACTATTCCAATCGATCTGGGGATCGATTGGGAGGTCTGATAACAGCTGGAAAACATTTATTTCAGTTCCTTGACCATAGGGGATGTAGTATATGCTAGGTATACTTTAGATTACACCCTTTAGCATGTATAGAATCAAGAAAAGTAACAGTTTAGCAAAAATTTAAATTAGTACAGCTTCCGCATCTAGATTTTATGATGGTCAGGGTGTAACGACCCACCTCCTACTGACTAGGCTGCGAGGCCGATCGTTACGTAATGCTGTGCTAAATTACTATTGTAAAAAAATCTGGATTGATTAAAATTTTTACTAAACCAATTACTGTAAACTGAACTCAATATTCTAAGAGTACCTAGGAGTCGTACACATGCTAGGGGAGATATTCTATGCCTTTCAGATGTCCTGCTAGTTGTAATCAGGCATTTCAATCGATCCATGGATCGATTGGGCTGTCGGATCAATCCCGTGATCGATCCAGCTTGATAATGGCACGGAAGAAGGCTCTGGATCGATCGGCTGACCGATCCACAAGCTTCATCGCTACTGTACGCGGCTGGATCGGTCTACCGACCGATCCAGGAGCACACTGATCGGTCGGTAGACCGATCCAGTGGCTCACTGATCGGTCGGCTGACCGATCAGTGAGTTGCTGCACCTTCTGTTCGCATTTGGATCGGTCGGCTGACCGATCCATAAACTCTCTGTTCGCAACTGGATCGGTCAGCTGACCGATCCAGAGGCACAACTCCACTCTGAACGATCCGTAGATCGATCAGAGTTTCTGATTTCGCACTGGAACTCTGATTTCAGCACTCTGGCGTGCCAAAACCTCACACAACAATTCTAAAATCAATTGGAATATATTATAGCAACTATTAACCAGCATTCTAACATAATTACTAACAAACTAAATAAATCTACCATGGTTTAAACATTCTAAGGTCTAAAAATGCATGAAAGAAGAAATACTAATAATTCAACTATTTAAACTTGCTAAAACCCCTGAGGATCTTTTATTCCAGTTCCTGCCACACACACATCTTTGCATTGAACTCTAGCTTCCTCTGCTAGTCCATTTTCTCTTTACCTTTATCTGCAGTATAAGGAAAGTAGAATCTGTAAGCTTAAAGCTTAGTAAGAAACTAACTACCTCACTAAAACATGCAACGATGCAAACATGCTTTTAAAGAATGCTATTTGAAAACATGTACTGGCATGACATACTATGGTTGCAAGCATAAACTGAAATAACTGAACATGTAAGCTGAAGTATGGCATAGCAGGCTAATCACATAAAACAATAATAGAGAACTAAGCTAACTGAAGCTAACCTGAAGCTGGAATCAAACTCAACTAACATAACTGATTTTATGAGTTTTGAAAACTAATAGCATAGTAGATCAAAATAATAATCATGTGCTGTTGGGCCCGGCAACTGTACTTACTGTGCGTGCATCTCTAACTAAATCCGGGTTTGCAAGTCCCGAATTTAGTAGGGTTTACTAGGTTATCTGAACCTAGGGACGACTGTGGGAGTCCAACCCAATAGATATCTAATCTGGTACAGTGCCAACTGAAAAGTAAAATACTGAATATAGCTAAACTGTTCTAATTTGCTGTTTCTAGGTTATCTGAACCTAGAGCTAGGTTGTCTGAACCCAGAGGCGACTGTGGGAGCCCACCCATTGGACCGTAGTCCCATATAAGCTAGAATAAACTAATTTACTGATTTAGATGCTTTTAATGCATTCAACTGAGCTGTTAAAATGCCTAGTTTGCATTTTTACTTAACTAGCTATTTTATCGAACACTTAGTGTGCCCCAACTCTCCTCTCTATTAGGGAGACCACTTCTAGGCACTCGACAACGTCTAGAAACCCCCCACTGAAGAGGGATTACGTGTCCGGCCCATCTAGAAGTGCTCACTAAATCCCTAAACCTGCGAGGAGGGTCAATTTCACGCTATGCGTTGATAAAAATCTGCTTATAGCTAAACTAATGCGTAGAAAACCCAAACGGAGCTACTTATACTGCAGGTGAGGGGTTTCTTACCTCGTACGCTAATTTCCTTACAATTCTATTCGCTAGAATTCCGGTGGAGACGACTTCTCGATGATCTTCTCGCGTCTAAGCGTTCCCCTCGCGAAGGAGAGCGTCCTCGTGCCGGAGTTATCGCCGGAAGATGTCCTTGGGGCCCTAGGGAGAGAACCCTAGGTCTTCCTTGTGGTTGGCACCGAGAGAAGGAGAGAAGAAGGGTGTTCGGCGTGAGGGTTTGAAGGGGAGGAGTTTGCCGAACCAAATTCTAAAATAAACCAAACCCAACCTAACTCTTCTATTTATATTAAGTGGATAATTGAACCCAACTCTAATATAAATATAATTGATTCCTCTTTCTTTTAGCACGGCCCTGCTGGGTTCACCGGTTACTAAGGCTAACTAAAAGTTATCGGATCCGAGAGGTTCCGGGTTCGATTCCCGCCTAAGCTATTTTGCGGTTCTAATTATTTTTGCTGCTTCCGCTACTCGGAAAATATCTAAAAATTCCAGAAAAATCATAGAATATTTATAATGCAGTTTCGAGAATTTTTGGGCATTACAATCCCCCATACCTTATAAAAAGTTCATCCTCGAACTTAGAATAATTCTGGGTACTTCTGTCTCATGCTGGCTTCTGTCTCCCAAGTTGCCTCTTCTGCTGTGTGACTGTACCAAATGACTTTGACTAATGGTACTTCCTTGTTCCACAATTTCTTAACTGCTCGGTCTATTATCTGAATAGGCTGACTATCATAGTTGAGGTCTTCGCGGATCTGTACCGACTGGGGCTCAATCACCTGGGTGGCATCTGGGGTATGCTTCTTCAGCATAGAGACATGAAATACGTTGTGGACAACCGACATTTCCTGGGGTAGCTCTAGCTCATATGCTACCTTGCCCACTCTTCTGCTGATAAGGTATGGTCCCACATATCTGGGACTTAGCTTGCCCTTCTTCCCAAAACGCATTACTCCCTTCATGGGAGCTACTCTGAGGAACACTGAATCCCCGACTGAAAACTCCAAGGGTCTGCACTGTGTATCAGCATAGCTCTTCTGGCGGTTCTGAGCTGTCTCTATCCTCTGGTGGATCTGCTGTATAACTGCTGTGGTATCTGCTACTAGATCTGTCTGAAGTTCTAGTTCCTTCTGTTCACCACTCTCATACCAGCAGATTGGAGATCTACATCTCCGCCCATAGAGAGCCTTGTAAGGTGCCATGCCGATAGTGACCTGATAGCTGTTGTTGTATGCAAATTCTGCTAGGCTCAGATATTTGCACCAACTTCCCTTGAAATCTAGGGCACATGCTCGGAGCATATCTTCGAGTACCTGATTTACTCTCTCCGTCTGACCATCTGTCTGAGGATGGAAGGCTGTGCTGAATTTTAGCTTCGTGCCCAAAGCTGACTGTACACACTCCCAGAAGTGTGATGTGAACCTACTGTCTCTATCTGAAATAATGGTTCGTGGGACTCCATGCAGCCTGACGATCTCCTTGAGATACAACTGAGCTAGTTGCTCCATGGAATAGGATATTCTGATAGCTAGGAAGTGGGCTGATTTAGTCAACCTGTCGACTATTACCCAGATGGTATCAAAACCATTTGTGGTCCTGGGTAATCCCACTATGAAGTCCTTGGAATATCCTCCCACTTCCACTCTGGGATCTGGATGGGCTGCAAAACTCCTCCTGGTCTCTGATGTTCTGCCTTAACCCTCTGACAGGTTAGGCAGGTGCTGACATATTGAGCGTTGTCCCACTTCATCCCCGGTCACCAAAAACGTTTCTTCAAGTCCTGGTACATTTTGGTGGAGCCAGGATGCATCGCATAGGGAGTCTTGTGAGCCTCATCTAGGATTTTCCTCTATAGTTCCTCCTGATCTGGAACACATAGCCTGTCACCGAAATACAACACCCCGCTATCTGATATTCTGAACTCTCCACCTTCTGATTCTGCTATACTTTGCTTGATTCTCTGAATTTCAGGATCCTGCTCCTGAGCTGTCTGGATGTCCCCAAGCAAGGTAGACTCTAATGTCATAGTAGAGAGCTGTCCGACTATGAGTTCGAGACCGAAATCTGAGATCTCCTTCTGTAGGGGCGGTGACATGGCTGCTAAAGATAATAGGGTAACGCTGGACTTTCTGCTGAGGGCGTCTGCTACCCTATTTGCTTTTCCTGGATGGTAGAGGATATCTATGTCATAGTCTTTGACCAGTTCTAGCCATCTGCGTTGTCGCATATTCAGATCCTTCTGAGTGAAGAAATACTTCAGACTCTGATGATCTGTATACACCCTGCACTGAGCTCCATACAAGTAATGTCTCCAAATCTTGAGAGCGAACACTACTGCTGCAAGCTCAAGGTCATGGGTAGGATAATTCCTCTCATAATCCTTGAGTTGTCTGGAGGCATAGGCGATCACCTTGCCATCTTGCATCAGCACTGCTCCTAGTCCCAACTTCGAGGCATCACTATATATGTCAAAGCTATCTGCGTTCTCTGGCAGAGTCAGAATAGGTGCACTGGTCAATCTCCTTTTCAGCTCGCTGAAGCTGTTCTCGCAGTCCTCTGTCCACTGAAATTTTCTGTTCTTTCTGGTAAGAGCTGTCAGTGGGGAGGCTATCCTGGAGAAGTCCTCTACGAATTTCCTGTAGTAACCTGCTAATCCCAGAAAGCTTCTGATCTCACTGGCGTTCTTGGGTCTTTTCCAATTGCTCACAGCTTCTATCTTACTGGGGTCTACCATGATACCATCCTTTGAGATGATGTGACCCAGGAAGGACACCTGATCTAGCCAAAATTCACATTTCGTGAACTTGGCGTACAGCTGATTCTGCTGAAGGGTCTGCAATACTGTCCTCAGGTGCTCTACATGTTCTTCCTGAGTTCTGGAATAGATAAGGATGTCATCGATGAACACGATAACAAACTTATCTAAATATTCCCTGAATACCCTGTTTATGAGGTCCATGAAAGTAGCTGGAGCATTTGTCACGCCAAAGGGCATGACTACGAACTCATAATGTCCGTATCTGGTCCTGAATGCTGTCTTGGATATATCCCCTTCTTTAACCTTCATCTGATGATAACTTGATCTGAGGTCTATTTTAGAGAACACTGCTGCTCCCTTTAGCTGATCGAACAGGTCATCTATTCTGGGAAGAGGATACCTGTTCTTGATTGTGACCTGGTTCAGTGCCCGGTAATCTATACATAGGTGCATGCTTCCGTCCTTCTTCTTCACGAACAATACAGGCGCTCCCCATGGTGAGTGACTAGGGCGTATGAAGTCTTTGTCAAGTAGCTCCCGTAATTGCTCATGAAGTTCCTTCTGTTCGTCTGGAGCCATGCAGTAGGGTGCTTTGGAAATAGAGTTGGTACCGGGAATGAGCTCTATCTCAAATTCAATCTCCCTGTCTGGTGCTAATCCTGGTAACTCTTCAGGGAAGACTGCTGGGTAGTCACTTACGACTAGGACCTCTGCTAGCTGTTGGTCCTTGTCCTGACTGGTACTGACTACGTGTGCTAAAAATCCCGTACACCCTGAATCCATTAATCTCTGTGCCTTCATAGCTGAGAGAAACCTCTTGGCCTTTCTCCTTGGTTCCCCGATGTATTCAAACTGTGCTTCTGCTTCGGGTTGGAATACGACTTTCTGTTTATGACACTCTATGGAGGCACCGTATCTGATCAGGAAGTCCATTCCAAAGATGACATCGTAGTCGGTCATATCTAGCACTATCAGATCACAAAAGAGTTCTCTGTCTGCTATAGTGACTGATACTGCTCTAAGCCAGTGCGTAGATGCCATAATTTCTCCCGAAGGTAATGTCGTCAGAAACTGACTACTGAGTACCTCTGGAGGTATTGCTAACTTGTTTGCGAATGCCCTGGCTACATAAGAATGGGTTGCCCCAGTATCGAATAAGACAGTTGCTATTTGCTGAAAAATACTAATCTGACCTGTAACAACTGTCGAGGCATTCGCTATGTCATCTCTGTGACTAGATCCTCGCATTGGTCATAGCTGGAGGGGCTTCTAATCTGCCCTGGCTGATGTGTGGACCATCTAGAGTGGCCTGCATCTGATGCAACTGTGCTGGCTGGCCTCCGTACTGAATCGACTGTGGCTGAGGAAGACTGGTCTTGTTTGGGCACTGCTTAGCCATGTGCCCTTCTTGTCCACATTCAAAGCATCCTCGTGTGCCCTTACGACAAACTCCAGGATGAAATTTCCCACAAATAGCACACTTTGGATAACTGGGCTGCTTGCTGGCTGGTCCTCCTTTTGGGTAACTCCCTGGTTTGCGCTTGTTACTGGGGTTCCCTTTCCAGTTAGAGCCATGAGAGCTGTGGCCCTGCTGCTTCTGGGTACCTGAGCCTCCTTGACCTTTAGCTCCTGAGAGGACTTGCTTCTGCTGCTTGATACTATTCTGGTAGTGCTCAGTGGTCAAGGCGCTGCTGACTAGTTCTTCGGTGGTTTGCGGCCTGTGGATGTCGCCAGCCACGTTCATTGCTATTTCCGGCCTCAGCATCTTGAGCATCAACCGGACTCGTTCTTTTTCTGTGCTGACTAGTTCTGGGCATAGACGAGCCAACCTGTTGAATTTCTTCACGGCTTCCTCCACTGTAAGGTTGCCCTGATGAAACTCTGTGAACTCGTCGTAGTGGCGGTTCATAACCCGCATGTGAAAGAATTCCTCAAAGAACTCCTTCTCGAAGTCAGCCCATAATATTTGGTTCACTGGGCGCTTCGCTCTTATTCTCTCCCACCACATGCGTGCATCCCCTGTCAGGCAGAAGGAGACACACTTCACCTTCTCGTGTTCTGGCCAGTCCAGAAGCTCCATCGTACTCTCCAGTGTTTTGAACCAGGCTTGTGCATCCCATGGTTCACTAGTGCCTGAGAAGTTCTCTGGCTTGACTCTCTGCCACTGGATCAGATAAGCTTCTCTCCTTGCCTCTGCTGATGGGGCTGCTAGTGCTGGTGCTACAGGCTGACTGGTTGAACCTCTAAGACCACTGGAGTCGTCAGATTTGGTTCCGGGGTGACTGTGGGGGTATTCTGCTGATTAGCCCTGAGGGTGGCTATCTCCTGTTGCTGTTCAGCTAGCTGCTGCTGTAACTGAGCCACTAACGCTGTAAGGTCTGGGGGAGGCACTGAACTGCCTGCCTCATGCTGGGGCTCAGTAGCTGGTGCCCTTCTAGCTGGGCGTCCTCGTGCCATTTCTAAAGACATAGAGGATAGGACATGTATAACTAATACAATTATATTTGTATAACTATTGCTATCATGTTATCTACTATCATATACTAACATGCATCAGTTATCTATAAACATGAACTATAACAAGAAAGCAAGAAACATAAATAAAGCAGAGGTATTCTTACTTGGAAGCTGCAGGTTCAATGCTGATGTGTGTGTAGGAAGTATGAAACACTGCTCTGATACCACTCTGTAACGACCCACCTCCTACTGACTAGGCTGCGAGGCCGATCGTTACGTAATGCTGTGCTAAATTACTATTGCGGAAAATCTGGATTGATTAAAATTTTTACTAAACCAATTACTGTAAACTGAACTCAATATTCTAGGTGTACATAGGAGTCGTACACATGCTAGGGGAGATATTCTATGCCTTTCAGATGTCCTGCTAGCTGTAATCAGGCATTTCAATCGATCCATGGATCGATTGGGCTGTCGGATCGATCCCGTGATCGATCCAGCTTGATACTGGCACGGAAGAAGGCTCTGGATCGATCGGCTGACCGATCCACAAGCTTCATCGCTACTGTACACGGCTGGATCGGTCTACCGACCGATCCAGGAGCACACTGATCGGCCGGATCGATCTCACCGATCGGCCTACCGACCGATCGCTGAGTTGTCGCACCTTCGTTACGATTTGGATCGGCTGACCGATCCATAAACTCTCTGTTCGCAACTGGATCGGTCAGCTGACCGATCCAGTGGCACAACTCCACTCTGATCGATCCGTAGATCGATCGGAGTTTCTGATTTCGCACTGGAACTCTGATTTCAGCACTCTGGCGTGCCAAAACCTCACACAACAATTCTAAAATAAATTGGAATATATTCTAGCAACTATTAACGAGCATTCTAACATAATTACTAACAAACTAAATAAATCTCCCATGGTTTAAACATTCTAAGGTCTAAAAATGCATGAAAGAAGAAATACTAAGAATTCAACTATTTAAGCTTGCTAAAACCCCTGAGGATCTTTTATTCCAGTTCCTGCCACACACACCATCTTTGCATTGAACTCCAGCTTCCTCTGCTAGTCCATTTTCCCTTTACCTTTATCTGCAGTATAAGGAAAGTAGAATCTGTAAGCTTAAAGCTTAGTAAAAAACCAACTACCTCACTAAAACATGCAACGATGCAAACATGCTTTTAAAGAATGCTATTTGAAAACATGTACTGGCATGGCATACTATGGTTGCAAGCATAAACTGAAATAACTGAACATGTAAGCTGAAGCATGGCATAACAGGCTAATCACATAGAACCATAATAGAGAACTAAGCTAACTGAAGCTAACCTAAAGCTGAAATCAAACTCAACTAACATAACTGATTTTATGAGTTTTGAAAACTAATAGCATAGTAGATCAAAATAATAATCATGTGCTGTTGGGCCCGACAACTGTACTTACTGTGCGCGCATCCCTAACTAAACTCGGGTTTGTAAGTCCCGAATTTAGTAGGGTTTACTAGGTTATCTGAACCTAGGGACGACTGTGGGAGTCCAACCCAATGGATATCTAATCCGGTACAGTGCCAACTGAAAAGTAAAATACTGAATATAGCTAAACTGTTCTAATTTGCTGTTTCTAGGTTATCTGAACCTAGAGCTGGGTTGTCTGAACCCAGAGACGACTGTGGGAGCCCACCCATTGGACCGTAGTCCCATATAAGCTAGAATAAACTTATTTACTGATTTAGATGCTTCTAATGCATTCAACTGAGCTGTTAAAATGCCTAGTTTGCATTTTTACTTAACTAGCTATTTTATCGAACACTTAGTGTGCCCCAACTCTCCTCTCTATTAGGGAGACCACTTCTAGGCACCCGACAACGTCTAGAAACCCTCCACTGAAGAGGGATTACGTGTCCGGCCTATCTAGAAGTGCTCACTAAATCCCTAAACCTGCGAGGAGGGTCAATTTCACGCTATGCGTTGATAAAAATTTGCATATAGCTAAACTAATGCGTAGAAAACTCAAACGGAGCTACTTATACTGCAGGTGAGGGGTTTCTTACCTCGTACGCTAATTTCCTTACAATTCTATTCACTAGAATTCCGGTGGAGACGACTTCTCGACGATCTTCTCGCGTCTAAGCGTTCCCCTCGCGAAGGAGAGCGTCCTCGTGCCGGAGTTATCGCCGGAAGATGTCCTTGGGGCCCTAGGGAGAGAACCCTAGGTCTTCCTTGTGGTTGGCGGCGAGAGAAGGAGAGAAGAAGGGTGTTCGACGTGAGGGTTTGGAGGGGAGGAGTTTGCCGAACCAAATTCTAAAATAAACCAAACCCAACCTAACTCTTCTATTTATATTAAGTGGATAATTGAACCCAACTCTAATATAAATATAATTGATTCCTCTTTCTTTCAGCATGGCCCTGCTGGGTTCACCGGTTACTAAGGCTAACTAAAAGTTATTAGATCCGAGAGGTTCCGAGTTCGATTCCCGCCTAAGCTATTTTGCGGTTCTAATTATTTTTGCTGCTTCTGCTACTCGGAAAATTCTAGAAAAATATCTAAAAATTCCAGTAAAATCATAGAATATTTATAATGCAGTTTCGAGAATTTTCAGGCGTTACACAGGGAGTAGTTAGCACAGCCTAATGTGACGATCGGCCTCACAGCCTAGTCAGTAGAAGGTGGGTCGTTACAATAACTGACAATGCTGACATTCATCCAAGAGGTACAGAAGATGATGAAATCCAACCTAATCTTAATGAGACAGAAGAACCAGTACTTGAACCACAACCAAGACCAACTAGAATAAGTACCTCTCACCCACCTGACCAAATTCTGGGTGACCCAAACCTAGGAGTCAGAACTAGGTCATCCCATAGAAACCTTAGTCAGATTGACCTCATTTCCAAAATTGAACCTAAAACTATAGAAGAAGCTCTTCCTGACACAGACTGGATCATTGCAATGCAAGAAGAATTAGCACAATTTGAGAGAAACCAAGTCTGGGACCTCGTCAATAATAGACACCAAATGGGTTTTTAGGAACAAGTTGGATGATCACGGTGAAATAATAAGAAACAAAGCTAGGCTATTAGCCAAAGGATTTAGTCAAGTCGAAGGCTTAGACTATGATGAAATCTATGCTCCGGTAGAGACTCGAGTCCATTAGGATGTTACTAGCCTATGCAGCAAATAAAGGGTTCAAGTTGTACCAAATGGACGTTAAGTCAGCCTTCTTAAATGGTTTTATCAAGGAAGAGGTCTACGTAAGGCAACCTCCAGGGTTTGAAGACATAGACTATCCTAACCATGTATTTAAATTAAAAAAGGCATTATATGGATTAAAACAAGCCCCTAGAGCATGGTATGAAAGATTATCTAATTACCTAATATCCAAAGACTTTAACCAAGGTCAAATCGATCCGACCTTGTTCGTGAAAACTATAGGAAAAGACATCTTTTTAGCCCAAATCTATGTTGACGACATAATTTTTGGCTCAACTAACTCAAAATTTCTAAAAGAATTTATTAAGTTAATGGAAAGTGAATTTGAAATGAGCATGGTTGGGGAACTCAACTTTTTCTTAGGCTTACAAATAAAACAAACCAAAGATGGAATCTACATTTATCAAACTAAATATGCTAAGGAGTTAATCAAAAAATTCAGCATGGAAAATTCAAAAATTATAAATACTCCAATGGCAACCAACATAAACATTGACTCTGACCCTGAAGGAAAACCTGTAGACCCAAAACACTATAGGAGTGCCATAGGTAGTTTACTTTATCTAACTGCAAGTCGACCTGACATACTGTTTGCAGTAGGTATGTGTGCGAGATACCAATCCTGTGCAAAAGAGTCACACCTAACTTATGTTAAAATAATACTTAAGTATATTAAAGGAACTCTAAATGTAGGACTTTGGTATCCAAGAACTTGCACTTTTGACCTTTATGGCTATTTTGATTCAGACTATGATGGGTGCAAGTTAGATAGAAAAAGTACAAGTGGTAGCTGCCAAATTCTAGGTCAGTACCTAGTAAGTTGGTCAAGCAGAAAGCAACAATGTGTTGCTTAATCCACTACAGAAGCTGAATACATAGCTCTAGGAGAATGTGCATCTCAATTGTTATGGATGATGCATACACTAAAAGACTATCAACTAGACTATAAAAATACTAAAATCTTTATTGATAATATCAGCTCGATTAATCTGACCAAAAATCCTATTCACCATTCTAGGACCAAACACATAGAGGTAAAACACCACTTTGTAAGGGATCATGTAGCTAAAGGTGAAATTGCACTCAACCACGTTGAGTCCAAATCAAACCTAGCTGACATCTTTACAAAACCCTTACCTGAACTTGAGTTCAGTGGACTTAGAAGGCAAATAGGAATGTGTTGGGTAGAGTAGATATCTTACTATTTTTTTCTATTATTGTGTTTCAAATTCTAGGAAAAACAGTTTTCAAAACTTCAATTTTGCTAGATTTTTAAAAAATTTCTGGAATTAGCCTAGGATTTCCCCCTAGATATCATGTTCCCCTAGAATTAAGCCAGAGCATCTCACAAACATCTAGGTTTACCTTGATTGTGATTAAAAAACATAGAACGACGTGAGATGCATAGGGTATAGCCTTGACTCAAGAATGCTTATATTTGTGCATCAATATGAGTCTGGGCGTTAAATATGCAATAAACATTAATCAAGTTAAGTTCTCCAGCTCTAGTCAAGTCTATCTGGACCAAAATAACTTAACTTGACTAACCTAGTGAAAGCTATTGTCCTGTAGACTATCAGCAAGTAACTAAAGGTTAGACAGTTGGTAAAGGATACTCAATTTTCTTTTTAAGAATGTTTTGTTCTTTATGGCTCTGATACCTAGTAAATCAATCTAGTGAACATGACTTGTGCTTGGACTTAAGGACCAACTGAACTTAAATGAATAACCTTGTCCTAAAACTTAAAATATTATTGAAACTAAGTTCCAATTGACCTTAACTTTCAAACCCTGTTGAACATAGCTAACCTGTTGACCTCAGTAAATTCCTGTACAATTCAATTTCTATTTTTGCCCATTTTTGATATATGGCAAAGGGGGAGAGTAGCAAATATGTAAATATAAAATTCAAGTTAAGGGGGAGCAAAAGTTAAGGGGGAGCATATAGGGCAAATTTGCTTTAGTTACTGTGTTCATCTAAACTTAGCAGATTTGCCTGTGTTAAAAACGTTTATCGATTCGGTTGTTTACTTAACTTTGAATTCGAGTTGCCATAATCAAAAAGGGGGAGATTGTTGGTGCGGGAAGCATCCGACGATCGAACTCGTGTTTTGATAATGGTAAAGAATTCAAAGTTAAGATGTTTTGTAGTCTAACAAGTCTACTTGAGGATTTCAGGAAAGTCCTAGCTGCGGTTAGGCAAAGGGTAAAACCCTAGGGGGTGGTAACCCTAGGTCATAGGGGGTGGTAACCCTATGCGGAAAGTCTTGGTAGGTCGATGTCTTCAGGCAAAAGTCCTAGGGGGTGGTAACCCTAGGTGGAAAGTCCTGGTGTCGCGAACCAGGTGAAAGACTGGACTAGCCGGGGAAGCGGATGTCCAGCAAGAAAGTCCGGAAGCATCGAGTGCTGAGCAAAAGTCCAATCGATCTAGAGGATCGACTGGCAACAGGTAAATCTCCTGAGTGGAGTAGGTGAGGACGCGTTCCCAGAAGAGGGAACAGTAGGCGTCGGGTCGACCTAGGGTTTTCGGTTGGAAACCCGAAGTCAGACTCGGACAGTCCGGAGACTGTCTATACTTCATTTATCATGTGTATTGTGCTAACTTTGTGTTGCAGGATAGTGTTTGGGACTAACGTATCTTGCAGGTGCAAAGGAGCAACCTAAAGCCTCGGATGAATAGTGTCCGAGGCGCCTCCATGGAGCTTGGAGGCGCCTCCATGGAGCTTGGAGGCGCCTCGGGTGCAAAAGCTGAGCTGGCTTCGAAGCACCACTGGAGGCGCCTTGAAACAGGCAGAAGGCGCCTTGAGAGGGATATAAGGCGCCTTGAATGGATGAAATTCGACCAGGTCAGTTTTGATCCACGCGGAAGACCAGGCAGCATGGAGGCGCCTTGAACAACCCTCAAGGCGCCTTGAACACCCTTTATAAGGGGGATTCGACCAGCACTTCAGGACAACGCATTCTAAGTCTTCTCTCTTCAACGTGCTGCTCCGAAAGACGCCCGGAAGTGCTACCACAAGTCTCCGACGACCCGAAGCTTCAAAATTCTACTCTTGTCGTCGGTATAACTAGTTTTTCCATTTACTTGTACTTCATCTTGTAATCATTTTATCGAGCTTATAGTTGTTGCCCACCGAAAGCGATCAAGGATCGCGGGCCTTCGAGTAGGAGTCGATCAAGGCTCCGAACGAAGTAAAAATCCTCCTGTCTTTGTGTGCTTGTTTTGTTTTATTCCGCTGCTTAATTACTCCGATAATTCTTACGATTCTGATAATCGAACAAAATACCCACGAGCGCTATTCACCCCCCCTCTAGCGCGTCTCGATCCAACAATTTGTTGTTCTTGAGGTTGATGTTCTTCTTCGTCACTTGCTCCCCCTAGATTAGTGCTACCTCTAATAAAGTTAATTAGTTGAATATGAGTTTGTTCTAGGTTCAGATTGGATTCTTCAAATTTTACATTTGTTGTCTCTTCGGTTTTTAGTGTATTATTATTATGTACTCTGTACCCCCTATTGTTTAATAAGTAACCCAAAAAAAAAAAAAAATCCATTTTCTACTTTTTAGGTAAATTTTTCTAAGTGTTATCTTGTATTTAATATATAAACTAGGTATCCAAATACTTTAAAATATTTAATATTATGTTGCTTATTATAATAGAGTTTAAATGAGGTTTTATTATAAGTTTTATTTATTGTGGTTTTGTTTTGTACATAATAGGTTGTACTAGCAGCTTCTGTCCAAAAATATTATAGAAGTTTATGCCCATTTAGCATTGTCTTGGAGGCTTCAAGTAGGGTTCTATTCTTTTTTTCTACTACTCCATTTTTTTGAAGTGTTTTAGGAAATGAAAATTCGTGATGATAACCATTTTCAAGGTAAAATAGATTAAAGTTATGATTCTTAAATTCGCCTTCATTATCACTTCTGATTCTTTTGAATTTTTGATCTTTTTCATTTTCAGTATGTTTGCAAAATTTATTGAACACTTCAAACTTTTCATCTTTATTTTTTAAGAATTTTACCCAAATAAATCTTGAGTAATCATCTATTATTACTAGGCAATAGAGACTCCCATTTATGGATTTGATTCCATGGGAGTTAAATAGGTCCAAGTGCAATAATTCTAGTATTGAATTGGTTTGAGTTTGATTAGTTGATTTGTGGGTTGATTTGGGTTACTTTCCTTGTTGACAAGCATTACAGATTATTAAATCTAAGTTGAGTAATTTTGGTAATCCTCCAACTAAACCATTTAATTTTGTTAAGTTTCTAAAGTTTGTGTGGGACATTCTTCTATGCCATAACCAGGTTTCTTCTTTTTGTGTCAGGTGACACTTAAGTGAAGAGACAATTAGGTTGATTGCATAGATATTGTTCTTCCTAAACCCTTTTAGGTTTATGTTAGGGTTTTCTAAGTTCTTGATTAAGCATTCAAATAATAGGAACCTAACCTTATATCCAGAATCACATAGTTGACTAATGCTAAGTAGATTATATTTGAAGTTATCAATCAATAACACCTTTTTAACAATAAAGTCAATTTTGAGTTCGATATTACCTATCCCAATTACCTTAAGTTTGTCATTGTTTCCAAAGGCAACTATTCCTAAGCTTTTGCATGTTAGATGAGTTAACTTGGTATGATCTCCAGTCATGTGTCTGGAACAATTATTGTCCAATATCCACTTGGTTTCTTATAAAAAGTAGGAGCCACTTATTAACTAAATCAAGGATTAAGTTTGTTTTAATTTTAACTTAAATTTAAGTTTAATTTAATTTGACTTTAATTTAGTTAATTTAGTTTATTTTTAATTTATTTTAATTTATTTAATTTTTGATTATTAGTCATCTCACCTGATCTATGTTTTCAATTAGGATATCCTATAATTTTGTGAGATGAGTCTCGATGGAATTTTTAGGATTGAGTTTAACTTTATGTTAGATTCAAGTTTAGCTTTGGGTTCAATAAATATGCATTCTTCGGATAAACTTCTGGGCTATGGTGAGTCACCTGGACATGATTAGAGTAACCATGCCTTCAAGGTTTTCCAAATAGTCTTATCTATTGAACTTAATAACTAAACTCTGGTCTAGCCAGTTAGGATTCGTAAGGGATAGTTTCAATTAGTTTCACTAAGCCAAATACATCAGGTCGAAGCCATATCTTCCTAGACATGCATAAACAGAGTTTTCCTAACCTACTATCATCTAAAACTTCACCAATACCATTGATCAAGTTAAACTTTTGTCCCTTTTTGACTAATCCTAATTACCCAGCCGGGTAAATTGTTATTTTGGAGGTGCTAGCAAATTTGAAGCCTTCCCCTAAATTATTTATCTTTTTAAGTTTTGGATTTATGTTGATTACTTTTATAATTATAGTGGACTTGATGGTAATTTGAGTTAGTTTTGTAGTTATTTAATTTAAGTTTATTTGAATTTATATTATTTGATTTTATCTTATTTTTTAGTTTGGAATTTAGTTTTGAAGGTTTATTTTGATTTGGTTTTGAATTGATAAGTTTAGTTGGATTTGGTTTATATAATGAATTTCATTTTTAGGTACATAAAAATGATTGAGGTTAAGCATGCTTTCAAAATCCAGGCTTTAGTTAGTTTCTTATTTTAACTTATTAGTGAGATAAACATTTTGTTAGTCGAGCTGGAGTTGTATCTGAGTCCGGATTTATTGTATCAGCTCTTTGTGATCTAAGTATCATGTTAAGGTACTTGGATCTATTTATGAATTTTTCTAGTAGTTCTTTTAGTTCAAGTATTTCACCTTTCAATCTGGAATTATCCTCCTCAAGTTTTGCAACTTGAGTCGGGATTTCAGGTTGAATTGGCTTAACTGTTGAGTTTGAGTTCAGTTGATCGTTAAGTAATTTATTTTGTAGATTTAGTTAGTTTCAGACATAGTTAATTTTTTATTTAAACATCCTATTATTTTAAAAAACTCTTTGCTTAAAGTAAATTGTACCTCATCGGAACTTTCGGAAATGATTGCGGACTCATTGCTCAATCCGGGTTCGGACTCGTCTTCTGAGTCACTTTCCAATTCTGGTCCATAAGCCATTAGCGCTAGGTAGTTGGTGTGCTTCAGTTCGTCGTCATCTGATTCCTCCGCGGATGATTCATCCCAAGTCACCTTGAGGGCTTTCTTTTTCTTCAGATTCAGGTAGTCATTCTTGTAGTGTCCCTTTCTGTTACATCCAAAGCATGTGACGTTCGTCTTGTTGTTGCTGGAGATTGAGGTTGAGTTGATCTTCTGTAGGTCCCTTTTTGTGAAATTCTTCTTTCTCCTAGTGAACATCTTCCTTACTAGGTTCACTAGGTATTCTTCATCGTCTGAGTTTTAGTCAGACTCAACTTTAGGTTCCGGTTTGGTTCTAGTCTTTTCTTTTGATATTTTGCAATAAAAGCAACACCTTTCTCGGGTTTGGCGTTAGTCTGTTCATGTAGCTCCAATTCATAAAAAAGTTTATCTAACTTTAACTTGGATAAATTCTTCGAAATCTTATAGGCATCCACGATGGCTGCTCACAATGCATTTCAAAGAAATGAGTTTAGCGCATACCTTATAAAATTCTGGTTCTCCATCTAGTGGCCAATTGTGTGAAGTCCGTTAAGGATATCTTTTATCCTCGCGTGCAGCTGACTAGCAGTCTCACATTCCTGTAATTTTATATTAAATAATTTATTTAAATATAGATCTCTTTTCGTTATCTTTGTGTCATTGGTTTCCTCATGTAGTTCTATGCGTTTATCCCATAACTCCTTGGCGTTTTCGTGTGGGCCTATGCGGTTTAGTTCTTCCTTTGTTAACCCACACTGGATGTGTTGAGGGCCTTGAAATGAATCTAGGCCTTCTTTTTCATTTCTGGATTCCAATTTTCTAGGTCCATTGGAATTCCGGCGTTGTTAATTGGCGCCTTGTACCCTTTCGTGATACTGAACTATTGGTCGAAGTCAGTTTTTAGCTACACCTTCATCCTCTTCTTCCAGTATGAGAAATCGTTCTTGTAGAAGAGTGGGGGACGAACGATGTTGTACCCTTCATTTTGGATCATTTAGAACTATAGATAGAAAACTGAAGAAAGGTACCAAGAATTAGTTTTGGATTAGCAGGTTTGAGAAGAAGAATAAAATTTCGAGGAACTCAAGTGGTGTTGCACCAACTTTGAGTTAAAAATTGAACAAAAAATCATTATTTGAAAGGGTAAGTTCTACAAATTCAAATTGAGTAAGAAAAACTAAAATTCGAAAAGAAAATAAAACAATTCCCCCTGGCTTGATTAGTAGTTGCACCAATTCAGAGCAGAACTTGCTCTGATACTCCTTGTTGGATCAAGTCGCACGTGAAGGGGGGGGGGGTGAATCACGTTGTTTTCAAAATTTGTTCTTTTTAATTTTTAAATTAAAGTACGAATGTAGCGGAAAAAGAATTTAGAAAGAGAAGTAGAAAAATAGGCAAGAGAGCACGCGTTCAATTTTACTTGGTTCGGAGCCTTCAGCGACTCCTACTCCAAGACCCAAGTCCCGTGGACCTATTGATGGATAATCCACTAAAATGCCTCTTCTAGTATCTCCGAAAGAGGGAATCAAGTATAAAGAAAGTTAGAACAAGTGTAACACCCTGCACTTGTTCCTTTGCAATAATTAATTACAAAAAAATATCTTTGGTTACTAACATGTATGAATTGAAGTGAGAGTGCTTCAGTGTTGGTGTTGATGTGCCGACCGCGATCGAAAGTCCTCAGAGCAGTAGTCGGGCGCAATACCTTCGCAGCAAAGTCACAGCAGGATTCCGGAGCAGTCAGAACCTCAAATATACGCGTAGTAGCTCGTATAGTAGTTGTTGAATGAAATTTGGTCGAGATTGCCTTAAATAGGGCATGGAAGGTGCCTTCTGTAATGCCCCAGCCCGGGAGGGCCCCCCCAGGACCGAACCGGGAACGCCACTAGAATTGCCCATCGAGTTGACAACTAGCTCCATAGACCACCGGAGGTCCTTTCAGCGTGCTTTGTCCTCACTCGCATGCATCCGGGAAAACTTCTCAGGAGGTCACCCATCCTCAGATTTCTCCAAGCCAAGCACGCTTAACTTTGGAGTTCTTAAGTTTGGGCTTCCGAAAAGGAAGGTGCACCTTAGTGATATGGATAGTACCATCTAACCTTTTAAGTCATACTTAACCAGAATCTCAGAACCAGGGTATTACAATCACCCCCACTTAAAGACACAACGTCCTCGTTGTGTAACCACAAATCACACCACAGACAAATCCCAGAATCTCACTCGCTAGGTGGTGCCCTGGGTGCTCCTACCACAGGCGCACTCACGGTCGCAAGGTCGCTCTGATACCATCTGTAACGCCCCGGCCCGGGAGGGCCCCCTCAGGACCGAACCGGGAACGCCACTAGAATTGCCCATCGGGTTGACGACTAGCTCCACAGACCACCGGAGGTCCTTTCAGCGTGCTTTGTCCTCACTCGCATGCACCCTGGAAAACTTCCTAGAAGGTCACCCATCCTCAGATTTCTCCAAGCCAAGCACGCTTAACTTTGGAGTTCTTAAGTTTGGGCTTCCGAAAAGGAAAGTGCACCTTAGTGATATGGATAGTACCATCTAACCTTTTAAGCCATACTTAACCAGAATCTCAGAACCAGGGTATTACACCTTCCATTGGTGTTGAACGCACCTTCAATGAGAGAAATTTTATCTCCATTTTGTTGTGCCTTATCTGCACCGAGACCCAAATTTTATCCCTTGGAAGGCATCTTCAAGCCATTGAAGGCGCCTTCCATGAATAGTGAGAAGACTCCTTCCAATGCTTGAAGGCGCATTTGGGTACTATTCATCTGAAGGTTTTTTGCTACTTTTACCCTACAAGTTATGTTAGTCCAAAACTAAAATATCTAACCTGTAAAATAAAGTTAGCACGGTGTAAATAAGAAGTAGTAATAACTTCCGTCCTCCTAAGACTAGGAACTAGTCAATGTCTTAGATTAGGGATCTAAAATGAACCTAACTTAGACGGACGCCTACTATCCCTCAACCGGGATGCGTCCTCATAAAGTCACTCTCCTCCAGTGACTTACCTTACTTACCATCTTGTAGTTGGTTGACTAGTCTTTTGATCCACCAGGTCTTCATGCTATTTGTTTGGTCCACAGACCCAACTAGATTTCTGCCAGTTGTTCATCCCTTGGATCTAACTGGACTTTCTGCCAGATATCCGATCGGTCCGTTGACCTATCTGGACTTCGCACCAGCTATCTGGTCCCACGGACCTAGCTAGATTTCAGCCTGGTGTCCGGTCCTTTGGACTCGTCAATTCCTACACACTCGGTAAAGTAATTAGATCATAAAATACCTAACTTAACTCACTTATCATTCATTAAAACCTGAGTTAGACTGTTAGTGCAAACTGCACCAACATTAGGTTCCTTCATACTTTATAAAATTGGAACATTGTTTGTTGTTTTAACATCTCATGTAGTTTCTTTATTCTTTTGATGTATATAATGACCCTTAAAATTAGAGAACTCATGGTTACTATATATGGATAACATTTAGGTGAATTAAATAGAAATTTAATGTCATTTAATTGCTGTTGAAAATGTTAGGTTCCTTCATACTTCCATAAAATCATAACATTATTTTTTGTTTTAACATTTCATGTAATTATTTTTATTCTTTTGATGCATATAATGACCCTTAAAATTAGAGAACTCATGGTCACTGTATGGAGAACATTTAGGTGAATATAATCTGAATTTAATGTTTTTTTAATTGCTAGTAAAAATATTAGGTTCTTCCATATTTCATGAAATCGGAACATTGTTTGTTGTTTTAAAATTTCATGTAGTTTCTTCATTCATTTGATGCGTATAATGACCCTTAAAATTAGAGAACTCATGGTTATTATGTGGAGAACATTTAAGTGAATTAAATCTGAATTTAATGTCATTTAATCCTTGGTGGAAATGTTAGGATTCTTCATGCTTCATTAAATCAGATCCTTGTTTGTAGTTTTAACATTTTATATAGTTTCTTCATTTTATTGATGCATACAATGACCCTTAAAATTATGGAACTCATGGTTACTATATAAAGCACATTTCAGGATGTTGCATCAGAATTTAAGGCCCCTTAAATACTATAAAAATATGCAGGGATCTTCATATTCCATGTAGTAAGGTCATTGAATGATGTTGTTGACATGCTAGTTGTTTAATATCACATGTTACAGCTTAAATTTTGGTTTGTATCATGATAAATGTTAGAAAATCAGTAACCTTAACAACTCATCAAAGTGATAATAGTTTTGGATCCTTAGGGCTTAACAAGTTAGGTTATAAAACATATCCTCGAGGACTTTTCATTGTATAATGTCGTTGATAAGTTAGTTTGTTTGATATGTACCAATTAAATTCCAGTGTACATCATTTCAAATGCTATGGCATCAGAACCTTATTAACTCATTAATGGGATACAATTTTTGGATCCTTAGGGTGCAACAAGTTAAGCTATAAATCATATCTTTCCCTTACAATCATGTTTAGGTCCTTATACTTGCATTCTGTTAGAAGTGACACTTTCCTTGATGCTCTAGATGGATTGTATAATTTGTAGGTTTTGGATTTAATAGCTCCTTATGATCTTTTATGTTTTAAGAAGGTGATACCATGTTAGCTCCTATAAATTGTAAGTTTTGGAATTTGCTTAGTGTGCTTGTGCTTACTCTTGCTTCACATCATGACAGTTTAAGTAAGCTATAGGTATGATATGAATTTGCATCCTTACATTTAGGTTTATGATTATGCCATGTCTAAGTTGCTATGCATGCTCATGCTATGTTGATGTGCAAGTCTATGCTTAGGCTTATGTTATGAATTTTGCATGCTTCTGCTTAAGTTTATGTTCATGTTCTTCTTATGTCTGATTATGATACCTTAAGGTGATAGAGGTAAATTACAGAATTCTAGGTTTAGGTATATGTTTATGTTTCTTCCTACATCTTATCATGATAACATTTATAGGTTACATGTTAAGTTTACAGATCCTTAGGATTTCACATGCTATGAAGATAATTATGATAATGATAAAGATTTAATGAGGATACTGTGAGGGAAAAGACCCCAGAGGAAGTCTATTTATGGAAAAGGCCCCAAAGGGAGCCCAATATTGGGTAAGTTGACTGTGATAAAATAATAATGATTTGATAGAAATATGTGAGGGAACATACCCCAAAGGGAGCCCGTTTATGGGCTAAGGCCCCAAAGGGAGCCAACTACCAGATTTTCATAGGCCATGGCCTAGTGACAAAAGAGTTGTTGGAGACCCCACCAACTATAGGCCAAGGCATAGCAACTGAAACGTGGTTGCTGATGTTTTACCGCTTGGTACCATGGTTTTATAGTTGAGATTGATCAATCGACCATATGATGATAGCTAGTCACTATCAATGATCCAACCTTTCCTTAAAAAGATTTTACAATTTATGATCCTTTTTAGAAACATGGTGGTGATAACCATATAAATACGTTATTTGGTATTCATGAATGGGACGGGGGTTATGATCAGTGTCCTTAGCTCGGGAGCTCACTAACCCTATGTAGTTATGTTTATTTTCATACTTAGCTTATTTACACACTAATGCTTATGATTAAGTCTATTCTTATGTGTATGTTTATTCCATGCAAGTATGCTTACTTTATGCTTATGTACATGCTCATGATTAAGTCTATTCTTATGCGTATGTTGATGCCTTGTAAGTATGCTTATGCCGATGCTTATGGACATACCCATGATCAAGTCTACTATTATACCTAGTTACCTAGAATGTAGTTCCCCTTAGTATACTAGATTATAGGCGCTAACTATTGCATAACACGATTTTGAATATGCTGAGTCTCTCGACTCACAAATTTTAACATTTTTCCAGATAATGGGACGAATGAGACAGGAGTCATTGACCAATGAGCCAGTTCGGGACAATGACAGTATAACCCGAAGACCTTCCAGCTTAGTTTCTGCATTAGTTTAGGTTTTAAGAATCCTTTATGTAACTTCGTTGAATTGAGAACCCACTATGGTAGTATGTATAAGTGACGCCCATAGTTATATTTATATAAAATGTTATGAAAGAAAATGTAAACAAATAAATTTTAAAAAAACTAGGGACGTTACACCTTTATTGTCACATGTTCTACTAATGTTCATTTCTTGAATTTTACTGTAGACATAATTCAGTTGTTCATCCAAGAAGTTTGTCTCCTCATCAGTTAAAGATGAATCATCAAATAATAATGAAACTTTATAGGGTAACTTTGAGTGCCTTGACATCAAAAACCTATTTGGATCATCAATAAAATTTTGCACCCCCAATGCATATATTGCTCTAACCTTTGCATCTTGTATCCATTGTTTGAGTATATACTTATCAGACAAATGAAACACTTGGTTGATATGAAAAAAGCTAACATATGCCTACATGGAATGCCATCGAACTCAAATTTTCTACAACTACAGGATATGTTGTCCCTCTGTTTGTCATGCGTGAGCACCCTTGGTTTGGAGGAAGAACAACTTTGAAAATTCATCACATCGTAAACCACTATATCAACTCCCATAGATACTTGTTGTACATAATAACCATGACTCTCACTCATTTCACTTTGAAACTCCACCCATTTCTTTTTCATGTACAACTTAGTCATTTGAGTTTTTATTGGCCAGTTTGTCTTAATTCTAGGATGGTCATTCATATCAATATGATTTGCAACTAACTCATTGCATTTTTGGTGTCTCAGTGCCCTATTGAAATGGGTGATAAAATCCATCAATGAATTTTTATTTGAGACATATCTCTTGAAAAATACATGTGAGCCTTTAGATCTTTGACTACTTGGCATTCTAGCATAAAATACATGGCTAAAATAAGCTGACATCCACTTATGTCGCAATTCATACATCAAAGATAATCAATCATTTTTCTCCAAGTTAGCACACTTGATAACCTCTTCTCATGAATTCTCAAATTTATTAAGTGTTGTAGAATTTCTAATGACATTATTTATACTTTGATAGTAGTTATAAAAAGTCAAAGGATGTAAATTTTCTGGAAACTCGTTCAGTATGTGCTATAAATAATATCGATGCACTGTTTGAGAGAAAATTTGGTACATGCTTGTACCTACTTCTACTGGCACATCCTCAACGATACCCATAGGGTACCTGTAGGAGTGATCAACAAGTTGTAGTGTTATGGTAGTAAGTTTAAAATTTTTTAGACCTAATTTATTACAAATAGAATAAGGAATGAGGCTAACACTTGGCCCCAAATCACAAAAAGCTTTCTCAATAAATTCAGTTCCTATATTGCAAGGAACATAAAAGCTTCCGGGGCCTTTCAACTTTGGGGAAGTGTTCTTTTCAAAAAGAGCGTTGCATTCCTCTATAAGTGCAATGGTCTCTATATCTCCTTTCCTCCTCTTATTCGACATGATGTCCTTCAGGAATTTGGCAAACTTGGGCATTTGAAGGATTGCATCAATGAGCAGTACTTCAACACATATTTCTTTTCTCCAAGAATTTACCAAACTCTTCATCCTTCTTTAACATAATAAGTCTTTGAGGAAAAGGGACTGCTATACTTTGATGGTGGAGTGGAAGAGTCTCTTCAGCCTTAGTGGTACTCTCCTCATCAACTTGAATCTGATTTGGTGCTGGAGGAGAGAGCTCTTCTTTAGTGTGCATCTCTTTTGGAGCAATCACTTGGGGATCTCCCAAGGTCCGTCCGCTCCTAAGCTCAATTCTGTTGCAGTGCTCTATGAAATTGACAGCAGGCTTGCCAGGTAATTGTCCTGGTGCTCTAGAAGATGAGGAAGCTAGTTGGGCAATCTGACTTTCCAAGATCTTTTGATGTCTATCAGAATTATCCATTCTCTGAGTAAGCTTTAAAATGTCTTGTTTCATTTCATTTTGAGTGGACATAATATCTTCAAACATCTTTTCAATTTTAGACATAGGAAAGCCTTGGGAAGATTGTTGTTGAAAATTTTGTTGCCCGAATTAAAAATTAGGCCTTGCCCCCATGGATGGTCCTTGATCTTGGTTATTTCTATAAGAGAAATTATGATGGCTCTTCCATCCAGGGTTGTAGGTATTTGAGTATGGGTTGTTCTGCCTTTGATTGAAACCCATGATTGCATCACATTGCTCTAATTGATTGATTTGTCCAGTGATAGCCCCCAATGGACATGAGTCATTCGAATGTTCAGAACTTTCACAAACTTCACAGGAAAAAACAATGGCATTGGCCGTACTTGAACTAGCTCCCATATTCTCAAACTTTTTTGTAAGAGCATCCAGTTTTGCAGCCAATAAAGTTACTGCATCAACATCAAATTTTCCTGATGCTTTTGCTATTGGGTTCATACAAGAATAGCCACCACTTCTTTCATTAGCCCATTGATGGTGGTTTTGTGCTACACTTTCTATTATCTCCTCGGCTTCATCCAAACTCTTGTTCATAAGTGCCCCTCCAGCAGCTGAGTCAAGGGACACTTTTGTATGATAATTAATGTCATTATAAAATGTATGCAGCACTAACCACCTTTCCAAACCATGGTGTGGGCATTGTCTGAGCATACTATTGTATCTATCCCAAGCTTCAAATAAAGATTCAGAGTCCGCTTGTTTGAAGCTTGCAATGAGATTTCTCATATGCGCTATTTTACTTGGAGGATAGAATTTATCAAGGAATTATTGCTCACATTGCTCCCATGTGGTGATGCTATTTGGAGCCAAAGAATTCAGCCACTGCTTGGCTCTATCTCTCAAAGAAAACCCAAATAATAGAAGGCGCACTGCCTCTGAAGGAACACTATTCATTTTCATTGTGCCGCATATTTCGTAGAAAACTTCTAAATGTTGATTTGGGTCTTCATGCGGTCCTCCACCAAATTGATTTTGCTGCACCATGGATATAATCATAGGTTTGATCTCAAAATTATTTGCTTCAACTGAAGGCCTTGAAATACTAGATCGAAAACCCCTAGCATAAGGTGCTGCATAATCCTTTAGTGGTATATTCACCATAATAGAATGTTCTTATTCTTTTTGTTGTCTTTGCAGAATTTTTCTTCTATGAAATATTCTGTCTATCTCAGGGTCTAGAGGAAGAAGTTTTCCTGCAAAGTTAGATCTTCGCATACACAAGAACAAGATAGCAAGATATGTTTAAAAGAAAAGAAAGAAGAATGAAACTAAATTAAAGACAAGAAAAACAGAGAAAAGTTAGGTTAGAATGTTAAGAATTAAAAAGTGCAGAATTAGAATTACATAAGAAAGGAATTGACAAGAATGTTATACAAAAAATGAAAAACTTATGAAGATAGAATTCTAACAATTAGTTACAACTATGCAAATGAAAAGAAAAGTTATGTCTAGTCTAACTCAATTGATAATCTCTAATGTTATAGCGCAGTCCCCGGCAACGACGCCAAAAACTTGTTAACCTCCGCAAGTGTGCAGAAATATCGCAAGTAATATAAAAGATTATCGTATCCACAGGGACTAGAATAAGCACTAAGAATATCTCAACATGAATTAGCTAGACAACAAATCAATGGATTGACAAAGTCTAAGTGTAACTATGAAAAGTAAACAAAAGAATGAAAGAATAGGCAACAAGAATAAAAGCAATGATAAGGGATATTCTAGGAGTTTTGGTTTCTTTGTAAGGTTGTTCAATGTAAATGATCTACCAAATCTTTTTTCTCAATCGTTCATCATTTTTAGAAGGTTATCGGTTCTCTCTTGCAATAGAGAACCGACCTAGGACTGAAATCCATACCTAGATTGATCAATTAGGAATGAATCTATGTTGTCCTTACACGGGCTTGCCTGTCACGTGTGTCCCTCGAAAAATCAACATAAGAATCCATCGCTCATCAACCCATCAAGATATAAAGGTTAATGCATAAATCTATGCTACCCTCTTGAAATACCTAATTTCCCCTTCAAGATAATCCCTCAAACGTCCTTACACGGGCATGTTCCTGTCACAAAGATCCCTCGAAAAATCAAATGAAGAATTACCTCTACAAGATCCACAAGATATCCAAACATTCAATCAAGCATGGTAATTAGGCACAATCACAACATTCCACACAAGATCAAATAGATACAAAACAGGACAAAATCATAGAAATGGGAAATTGGCATATCCACAAGAGTTTTACATTAAGATTTCCTTACAAATACTCCCTCTATCCTAGAACAAGAGATCTACTCCATAAATTGAAGAAAGAATCTGAAAGAAACAAAGATTACAAGCATTTCTAATCCCTCAAATCTAAGAAAGGAGAGAAAGAAAACTTATCTACGAAGAAGAATGGTCTTCGGATCTAATCCTTCGATCTTGGAGTCGAATCAGTGAATATCCTCCCTAGAATCGTCGGAAAATCCCTCCAAGATGGAGGGAAATCACCCCAAATCTTCCTTTCTCCCAAAGGGGAGAAGATCCTCTTTCAAATCTTGAAGGAAGCCTTATATAGAATAGGGGTTTAGGCGCCACACGTGCCCGAAGCACGGTCGTGTGAGGTTCACACGACCTGCTCCATTCTCTTCTCTGCTAACCTCACACGGCCGTGTGAGGTACACGGTTGTGGCTCACCTCTACCAATGCCCCCCTTGCACGACTGTGTAGATCTACACGGCCTGTACTGCCTTCGCCTCTGGAAACCTGGCACGACCGTGTGGTGCACACGGCCAGCACTCTCTTGCTCACTGGAAACCTCACACGACCGTGTAGCATACACGATCGAGGCTTCTCTGGTCTCTGGAAAACTGACATGGCCGTGTGGTGTACACGGCCTAGGCTTCATTGGGCTTCAAAACTTGGCACGGCCGTGTGAGGTTCACATGGCTAGGCCATCTCCTTTCTCTGCTATAGCTACATGGCTTCTCATCTCCACATGACCTGGGCAAACCCCCATGGCAGGGCCATGTGGGGTTTAGGTATCATGGCTCCCTCTATCGCTTTGCTTGCAGATTTGTCCTCGAACACGCATTCTTCACCAAATTCGACTCCTGCGTACAGAAAATGCATAAAAGCAGATCTCCGAACAAAGAGAGTAAATATGCTAAAAAGGAAAGCTGGAAGTACGAAAATGCATAGATCAAGCATGCTTAAAGTATGTGAATGTGCGTCAAAACATGCTAACAAGTATACACAATCTACGTACATCAGGCCGCTTGGAAAAGATTTGACCAGGGAAAGGGGTCGCTACACGTATAGTAGACAAAGATCGACCGAACATAATAGACCGATCGAGCGTAGAAGTACTTAGCTTTAAGCTGTCCTCAATACTTATATACGCCCGACTGATTAATCTCGATCAATAAGGCATGATCGGCGGGGCTCCATAGACCGGCCGAGCGTTGAGGCATTTAGTCTCACGCGATCCTGGGCATACGACCAACCGAGGAAAGATTGACTGGGCGAAAAGGCTTATATACGTCCGATTGATTAATCTCGGTCGATAAGGCATGATCGACCGGGCTCCATAGACCGGCCGAGCGTTGAGACATTTAGTCTCGCACGATCCTTGGCATATGGCCAATCGAGGAAAGGTCTACCAGGCAATAATGTTTGTATATGCCTGGCTGGTTAATCTCGATCAATAAGGCAGGATCGGCTGGGCTCCACAGACCGGCCGAGCATAGAGGAGTTTAGTCTCGTGCGTTCCTTAGCATATGGCCAACCAAGGGAAGGCCGACCAGGCGAGAGGTCTTATATACGCCCGACTGATTAATCTCGGTCGATAAGGCATGATCGACTGGGCTCCATAGACCGACCGAGCGCTGAGGCATTTAGTCTAACGCGATCCTTGGCATACGGCCAATTGAGGAAAGATTGACCAGGCGAAAAGGCTTATATACGCCCGACTGATTAATCTCGGTCGATAAGGCATGATCGGCCGGGCTCCATAGATTGGCCGAGCACTGAGGTATTTAGTCTCGTAAGATTCTTAGCATATGGCCGACTGAGGGAAGGTTTACAGGGCAATGGTGTTTGTACATGCCCGACTGGTTAATCTCGGTCGATAAGGCAAGACAGGCTGGGCTTAATAGAATGGCCGAGTATGGAAAGCAGATTGAGCATGTCACGCCCCAGGTAGTCCCTACCAGAAGAAATTTCAGCACCATCTCCCCTGTACGGGTGACAATATGAAACTTCCTATAATGCCCTCAGGGCCACATATACCTCGGCCAACACGGTCAGAACATTAACAATAAAAATAAGTGAACACCCACGCAGTTAAATAGTAAAACTAAACTAATGTAATGATAAGGAAACCCATCTCAAAAATCCTACTCAACTACACTCATAAAACACAAATCTGATATCCTACTCAACTACACCCATAAAACTCAAATCTGATATCCTACTCAACTACACCCATAAAACATAAAACTCCAGTATACATCCAAATGAAAAACCCATCGATAACATGGGATCGTACAAGATCCAAGTGCCAAAAGATACAAGTCTGAAAACATAGACAATAACATAATAAGAAAACCAAAGAGAAGATCCAAAATGGAAATCCTCGCATGTAACTGACGATGTTCTTAACAATAATGGAGCTGCCAATCGCTCAGCATGCAATCATGCGTAATGATGCATGACACTAAGCATAGAAATATCCTGATCCTATATACCTCCATAAAAACATGTACCAAATACGTGGATCAAATAATATGATCTAGGTATATAGGTCAGGTATGGTATCTAACCAGTTCGGTATATCATAAAGCATGACATGTCACTACCTCTATAACATAAGTAGTAAACAGGGCATGAATGCTAAACAAGTAACAAACAAAACATGCTCAGAAAATAAATAGTGACATGCCGATGTAGATATAAACATATTTAGTACTACTTGTTAAAATCTACTAAACATATCAACAAGACATATCAAAATAGATAGGTCAAGGTACCCGCCTCAAAAAGAAGGTAGCACCAAGCAATCCAAAGTCGAGACGTCCATCTCGAATCAGAGTCCTGCGTCAAACAATATATATATTTTATTTAGGTATATCCAAAAGAATAGTAAAATAAAATCCCTAATACTAAGTTAGGGCAAAACCCTAATCACATCACAACTAATTACAACCTCAAATCAAGCCTACACATGATCTACCACATGTTCCAACCATACTAATCATGAAATCCTCCAAATTCAATATGATCTACAACCAAGATCAATTACCTACATTCAACTAATCAATCACACTTAACCTGATTCATCTAGAACATGTATCAATTACTCCTACACATACCTCAATCAAGCTACTGGAAAGTAAGGTGATCTGCTAGACCAGACAAGAATCCCTCAATTAACAGCCACTGTTGATTGGGGAAACCAGGAGAGCTACTGGTTGGGGTGCTGCCGGACCAAAAACATGCAACCCTCACAGCCTACAGAACCTCTCTGCTGAATTCACTTCACGATCACAGATCCTCATCTCACTGGAGTCAATCAGATCATAAGAGATGAGATCAACAATTCAACACACCAATCCCATGACCTAAATCAGCCACAAAGAAAAGGATTCAGCAAAAACAGTGAAGACAAGGCTGTTACCTCACCACACCATTGTCACTGGACAGATCAGACAAGGGCACAACACCACCAAAGGAAGAGGAGAAGGATCAGGAGAAAGGTTCGGCGTTGAGGCTTACGGGAAATCAAGGAAGAATTAGATAGCTCACCCTTGAAGCTCCGGAAGTAGATCTATCCCGGCGGTGCCGAGGGAAGAAGAAAAAGTTCAGTGAGATTCGAAAATTTGGGCGTCACCGCGAGACAATCTTGCAGCCTCGAGGTCATAGGAACACCACCGGCTGAGGAGGACAACCCGGCAATCGTACCCCTGGTTGGCGCTAAAGACGCAACGATGTGGATAGGCGCCGACGACGAATGGAAAAGAAGTTTCGTCGAGTCGTCCGCGAGAACAGAGAGAAGAAGAAGGGAAGGAAGAGTTCACAATTGGGGAAGAGGAGGGAGGAAGGAATCGAAGCTTCCTTTGGTCAGCCATTTTGTACGCGAGGGGAGGAGAGGAATCGACGCGGTGGCGGCGGTGTTGGTTTGGGGGAAGAAAAGGAGAAACTGACGAAGTGAGGCGTGGGCAGTGGGTCAGGGAAAGGAAAAGGGAAAAAGAGAGGAAAAAAAGAAAAAGAAAAATAATATAAAAATTCAACTTTTCCTCACTAAAATGGGGTAGCCTAAATAGGCTTTTCCGGGACCCAATATTTATCCCCGTAAACTCGTCATACGAGCTCCGAAAAATTCTCAAAAAATTACTAAAAATTCCTGAAAATTCCCTTATTATTATTCGCCCTTTTTTTTTTTTGATATTTTACATTCTCCCCCACTAATAAAAAATTTGGTCCCAAAATTTTCGTTATCTACTATCAGTAAGTATTAGCAACAGATAGATAGTATAAATGCTGAACAGTAAATAACTCACATACCTCAAGTGAAAAGATAGGGGTATCGAGCTCAAATCGTATCCTCGAGCTCCCAAGTAGCCTCCTCATCTGTCTGGGCTGTCCTCCATGACCAGACACTCTAGAAGCCATATGTGTAGGACCGTTGGGCCGGCTAGAAGGGGGGTTGAATAGCCCTGTAAAAAAAACAAAAGCAACCCTTCTCGAACTCTTAAACTAACACTTGTATAAAATTAGCTAAGCAGAAATACAAGAAAGAAACGAGGCACCGTGTTTGACTTGGTTACAACCGGGGAGGTTGTTAATCAAAGGAAAGTGATTGCACTAAAAAACTCCTTCGGGCGGAGAAGCCTCTTACACCTGTGAAAGCACAAAAATAGAAGCTAAACTAGAACAGTGAGCGTACAAGTGTTTGGAATGCTAATTACTGAGTTGATGAAAAGCTTCTGGACTAAGGCTATATTTATAACCTTGGTCGGGGCGCCTAGAAGGGTTCCGGGCGCCCTGGGGGGATAAAACTTTATCCCCCAACGTTCAGATCACGTAAATCATGATCCTGGTCAAAATCAAGGTCCGGGCGCCTCGGAGCCCAAAGTCAACAGCGTTGACTTTTTCGTCCGGGACCTCTTCTCTAGTTCAGTCCCTTCTCGGTCCGGGTCTTCCGCTCCGGATCCGCTTACTTGGGTGATCTCTGCCATCCGGAATAGGGCTCACCCGAACCCAACTTCCGGTCTTCTCGAGCGTGCTTCCCTTCGACTTCTCGTCCCTCGGAATTACCGCGTGTTTCCTTCTCGTCCGCCAACGTACTCATCCGCAGTCTTCGTCCCTCGGTCGTCGATCTTCTCGCTAGCTGCGTCTCTTGCTCCCCGAGCAATCTTCCGCTCCGGCTTTCGTCCCTCGGAACCACCGCGCGCTTCCTTCTCGTCCGCCGGTGTACTCTTCCGTAGCGCCTCGTCCCTCGGACGCACAGCGTGCCGTCCTTTTCGCTAGCTGCGTCTTCCGCTCGACTACCTGTGTTCCTAAGCTCCTGCACACTTAGACAGAAGGTTAAAACAAAGAGGACCTACCTTAACTTGTTGATCACACCAAAACAACCTTGGGGTTCCAACAATCTCTCCCTTTTTGGTGTGATCAACCCAAGTTAAGCTAGGGTTAAAATAGAATTAAGTAAATTAACTTAAATTGCAATTTAAGTGCAAAAAGATAGAAAAAAATTAAATCCATCTACCTACCTCCCCCTAGACTTATACTTTCCCTTCTCCCCCTTTGATCACAAAAAAAATGGGGTTCCAAGAAAAACAATCTAAGGGTCAAAGACTTAGAAAAAGTATTTCTAAAGAAAATTCTAAGTTTTTTAGAAAATTTTTCTAAGTAATTTAAGCTGAGATTTCTAGTTTCAAGAAAAAAGTTCTTAACTTAGGAAATAATTTTTGAGAATATTTCTAAGTAAAAAAAATCAAAAAAATTTTGAATTTTTTTTTTTTAAAAAAAATCCTAACTTAAATTTTTAAGTTTTTTTTTAAAATGACTTAGTCAAAAAAAATTTCTAAGTAAGTCAATTTCTAATTTGAAATAAAATATTTTGAATAACCTTTTTCAAGAACTAATTAATTCTTGTATTAATGCTTCATTAGTAAGTTAATTAAACATTTATTTCAATATTTTGGCTTCCAGGTCGTGGCGAGGCACTAGGCCTTCTTGGTTATTGGAGCAACAACCACTTCCTTAGACAAAGCCTCATAAAGAAATTCTTTGTTTAATTTTTCTCACTTAAAGCGCTAATTTTAATTTTAAAATTAATTTAAACATGATTTAGGAACCCAATATAGGTTCCAACCTACTGGATTAACTAAAAAGTTTTTAGGGACATATTTTCTTGAAATGTTCCTAATTTATCCTGGGTGATATCTAAAGTACCAATTTAAATTATTAAATCTTCTAAAATTGGTTTTAGATGAACATGCATAGTTTTTTAAGTTATCTATTTGAATATTCAAATTTTTATTTTCTAATTCCAATTTTTCATTTTTTAATTTTAATTTATCTAATTCTTCTAAGAGACAAGACTTAGCTAGAATTACTTTTAAATTTTTATTTTCACTTTCTAATTTGCAGCAATCTTTTTTTAAAAGTTTAACGAACTTAAACATTTTATCGGGAGGAAGAGATCGTACCTGACTTACCTTGTTGATCTCATTGTCCATTTCTCCCCCTGAGCTGCTGCTTTCTTCCGACGTGTCTCCCCCTTCATCGATGCTCTCGATGCTCATTTCGGAAGAGCTTGAATCGCAGTCGTCGTCTTGATGGCTCGCCATCAGTGCGAGCCCGAAGAATACTTCGACTTCCGATTCGGACGACGTATCGTCCCACGTCGCCTTCAGGGCCTTTCGTTTCTGGATAGGCTTCTTACCCTTCTCCTTGTCTTTGTTCTTCAGCTTGGGGCAGTTGTCCTTGACGTGCCCTTCTTCGTCGCAGTGGTAGCAGCGGATCGTCCTTTTCTTCTTCCCCTGCGGATGGTTAGTAGATCAAGATTTACAGAGTTTCTTGAATCTTCTTACCATCATTACCATTTCCTCGTCGCCGAGAGAGGATTCCGACTCAGGTTCGTCTCTCGAAGCTTTGAGGACGACGTTGTTCTTGGGCTCCTTCATTCCTGCACATCTTGACTCATGGACTTCAAATGTTGAAAAAAATTCTTCTAATGAAATTTTTTCTAAGTCCCTAGAAATGTAAAAAGCATCTACTAGTGATGCCCATTTTGAATTTCTCGGAAATGAATTTAACACGTACCTGAGCGAATCTCGGTTACTTACCTTTTCTCCGAGATTCATGAGTCCGGTGATGATTTCTTTTATTCTGGAGTGCAGATGTGCGACTGTCTCGTCTTCCCAAGTGGCGGTGGTGAGCTGATTGCGAAGAGTCTCCTCTAGCGAGCTTGGCTTTGGATGTTCCTTCGTGAAGTTCTTCCAAAGTTGTATTTACCGATCCTGTTGACTTCTTGAGGCGGAAGAACGCTTAGCAGATGGTACTCTGCTTTGCCGTTCGCCACGAAGTCGGCCTGCTCCTTTTTTGTCCATTTATCTATTTCCTTTTCCTCTGGAGCTTCAAAGCCAAATTTCATTGTTAAAAATAATTCAATATCTATTGTAAGAAATACCTGCATCAGTTTTTTCCAGGTAGCGAAGTCCCCTCCATATTTCGGTGGGTGGATGCTTGGTCCGGCCATTGCGTTGCTTCATTCGGCGGTTAGTCCTCCTGAAGCGCCTCGGCTCTGATACCACTTGTAGGACCGTTGGGCCGGCTAGAAGGGGGGGTTGAATAGCCCTGTAAAAAAAACAAAAGCAACCCTTCTCGAACTCTTAAACTAACACTTGTATAAAATTAGCTAAGCAGAAATACAAGAAAGAAACGAGACACCGTGTTTGACTTGGTTACAACCGGGGAGGTTGTTAATCCAAGGAAAGTGATTGCACTAAAAAAACTCCTTCGGGCGGAGAAGCCTCTTACACCGGTGAAAGCACAAAAACAGAAGCTAAACTAGAACAGTGAGCGCACAAGTGTTTGGAATGTTAATTACTGAGTTGATGAAAAGCTTCTGGACCAAAACTATATTTATAGTCTTGGTCGGGGCGCCTGGAAGGGTTCCGGGCGCCCTGGGGGGATAAAACTTTATCCCCCAACGTTCAGATCGCGTAAATCACGATCCTGGTCAAAATCAGGGTCCGGGCGCCTCAGACTGTTCCGGGCGCCCCGGAGCCCAAAGTCAACAACATTGACTTTTTCGTCCGGGACCTCTTCTCTGGTTCAGTCCCTTCTTGGTCCGGGTCATCCGCTCTGGATCCGCTTACTTGGGTGATCTCTGCCATCCGGAATAGGGATCACCCGAACTCAACTTCCGGTCTTCTCGAGCGTGCTTCCCTCCGGCTTCTCGTCCCTCGGAATTACCGCGTGTTTCCTTCTCGTCCGCCAGCGTACTCATCCACAGTCTTCGTCCCTCGGTCGTCGACCTTCTCGCTAGCTGCGTCTCTTGCTCCTCGAGCAATCTTCCGCTCCGACTTTCGTCCCTTGGAACCACCGCGCGCTTCCTTCTCGTCCGTCGGTGTACTCTTCCGCAGTGCCTCGTCCCTCGGACGCACAGCGTGCCGTCCTTCTCGCTAGCTGCGTCTTCCGCTCGACTACCTGTGTTCCTAAGCTCCTGCATACTTAGACACAAGGTTAAAACAAACAGGACCTACCTTAACTTGTTGATCACACCAAAACAACCTTGGGGTTCCAACAATATGCTGAGCCTTCAGCGAACAATCCCGGCTCAAGTGCCCGGGCTGTTTACAATAATAGCAAACCGGGTATCCCAGGGAGCAGGCTGTGGTGACGTGGTCTCTGGACCCACATATGGTGCAGTGAGTATCACTGGCGGGTTGTTTCCTGTTCTGCTGAGAAGATCGGAAACATCCTGATGAAGATCACCCTGACTTCTGAGGCTGACTAGAAACCCCAGAAGTACCCTGACCTGGCCGACTGCGACCACTCTGCTGTTGTCCGGTCACCTGTGGTGACTGGGTCTGTCCTGATGTCTGACCCGTCTGCTTCCTTTTCTTGTCAGGAAATGATCTCTGCTGAGATGACTCAATAATGAGGGCTCTGTCCAACGTCTCTAAATAGGATGAACTCCCAAAACCAGCAAGCTTTACTTGCAGATGTCCATCCAGTCCTTGGATAAACTGAAGCATGCAGAATCTATCCTCAACAACTAATTCTAGATAAAACTTGGCCAACCGATTAAACTCAGCATTATACTTTGTCACTGTGCAGTTGTTCTGCCGCAGACTCAGAAAATCCTGCCGGCGAGTCGTCTGATATGCCCGAGACAAGTACCAGCTCTCCAAAGCCTCTCTGAATCTGGCCCAGGTGATGTTCTGCTTGCCTATGATGGATCGTTGCGTAACGCACCAAGTGTTGGCCTCATCCCGTAAATGGAAAGCAGCCAGCTCTGCTTTCTCCCACTCGGAGCAAGCCATGTAGAAGAAGGTCCGCTCAATGGTCTCTATCTAGAACTGAGCCACACTCGGATCAGTCTCTCCTCAGAAGAGTGTAAATCGACTCTTCATCGACTCTGCCAGTGCTGGGATCCGGGCTCGTGCCGCAGCTATATCAGTGAGGTGAGTAGGGATGGCTGCAGGAACTGGCGGAACCACTGGAGCTGGTACTACAGGTGATACTGCTGGATAGGCCAGGGGAGATACTCCCGGTGCTGCTACATAAGCTAGAGCATGTACCACTGTTGGTGGTGGTGCCGGGTACGCTACAGGCTCTACTGGTGGAGGTACCGGGTTTGCCACAGGTGGTACAGTGTATAATGTATAGGTGGGTACCTCTAATGAAGCCACCGGAGTCTGAGAGGCCGATGCGCCCGCAGTATCATGAGTCTGTCACTGACCGACAGGCTCAACCCCAGTAAATGTCTCTGGCGACTCTGCTGCAAAGGACTCGAACGTCCTCTTGCGTGGTCGTCCTGCACCACATCTCGGCACGGGAGCATATGCACCTCGCCTCATATCGGTTCAATTGTAATGCAAATATTACTATAAGTAACAAAAATTATAAAATTACCTTTTACCTAATTGATGTCTGGAGATGTTCCGTCGCTGTCCAGTCCCCCATTATAACCTCAGAATCCCGTATGAGAAAATCAATAGAAATCCGTACAAATCTAAAATAAAATTCCAAAACACGAACATAACGAAAATCCGTACAAATATGAAAATATGCAGTTTGACTCGCAAACTTCACTTTGATACCAAAAATTGTCACACCCCAAGTAGTCCCTGCCAGAAGAAATTTCAGCAGCATCTCCCCTGTACGGGTGGCAATATGAAACTTCCTACAATGCCCTCAGGGCCACATATACCTAGGCCAACACGTCCGGAACATTAACAATAAAAATAAGCAAACACTCACGCAGTTAAATAGTAAAACTAAACTAATGCAACGATAAGGAAACCCATCTCAAAAATCCTACTCAACTACACCCATAAAACACAAATCTGATATCCTACTCAACTACACCCATAAAACTCAAATCCGATATCCTACTCAACTACACCCATAAAACTCAAAACTCCAGCATACATCCAAATGAAAAACCCATCGATAACAAGGGATCATATAAGATCCAAGTGCCAAAAGATACAAGTCTGAAAACATAGACAATAACATAATAAGAAAACCAAGGAGAAGATCCAAAATGGAAATCCTCGCAACCTGGAGGGGAAACTAGCAATTGGAACTCCTCCGGACAGCCTCAATCTGAAATAGTAATAACGGGAGTGAGTCCAACACTCAGCGGATACTTAGTTGACATGTATAGTAAATAATAACTAGTAGTAATAAATATGCGTACAGTCTCCTGAATAAATATCATATGAAAAATAAAAAAATTGTAAGGTTTTTAGTATCTCTATTAACCAGGACTTGGATATAAGGAAAAGTAAGGTTGTCAGACTGGGGAGTATCATAATCCCGTATGCATGTCAATCAAATGCATCTATCCAATAGCAGCAAACAAAGTGCAGCAAACACAAGCAATAAATGCATCATGCATATGATGCCAATGACATGTCCTAGTCACCCCTGACGCTAGTCAACCATCTCACACACGATGGTGAGACCGAGTGGGTAGGGCTGTGACAACCATGCACTCTATCGTCACTGCTCCTGATGAGTGATCGATTGGACAGGATGCTATTGGAGTACACCTATCCTCCTACCCTAAATCATAAGTGGGGGAGCGCAATGCTCTCATCTCCCTGAGATAATCCAGAGGAGAAATCCCTGCCGGCTACCACGCTGCGTCACACTATCCATAAGCGGACCAACGCATCCAAACAGAGCAACCTATTGCAACACACCCTGCCTGAATAAAAATCACCAACCCAAGAGTGGTTGTGTGTACAGATCCATGTAACTGGCGATGTGCTCAATAATAATGGAGCTGTCAATCGCTCAGCATGCAATCATGCGTAATGATGCATGACACTAAGCATAGAAATATCCTGATCCTATCTACCTCCATAAAAACATGTACCAAATACGTGGATCAAATAATATGATCTAGGTACACAGGTCAGGTATGGTATCTAATCAGTTCGGTATATCATAAAGCAAGACATGTCACTACCTCTATAACATAAGTAGTAAACAAGGCATGAATGTTAAACAAGTAACAAACAAAACATGCTCAGAAAAAAATAATGACATGCCGATGCAGATATAAATATATTTAGTACTACTTGTTAAAATCTACTAAACATATCAACAAGACATATCAAAATAGATAGGTCAAGGTACCCGCCTCAAAAAGAAGGTAGCACAAAGCAATCCAAAGTCGAGACGCCCGTCTCGAATCAGAGTCCTGCGTCAAACAATATATATATATTATTTAGCTAAATCTAAAAGAATAACTAAATAAAATCCCTAATACTAAGTTAGGGCAAAACCCTAATCACATCACAACTAATTACAACCTCAAATCAAGCCTACAGATGATCTACCACATGTTCCAACCATACTAATCATGAAATCCTCCAAATTCAATATGATCTACAACCAAGGTCAATTACCTACATTCAACTAATCAATCACACTTAACCTGATTCATCTAGAACATGTATCAATTACTCCTACACATACCTCAATCAAGCTACTGGAAAGTAAGGTGATCTGCTGGACCAGACAAGAATCTCTCAATTAATAGCCACTGTTGATTGGGGAAACCAGGAGAGCTACTAGTTGGGGTGCTGCCTGCCGGACCAAAATCAAGCAACCCTCACAGCCTACAGAACCTCTCTGCTGAATTCACTTCACGATCATAGATCCTCATCTCACTGGAGTCAATCGGATCATAAGAGATGAGATCAACAATTTAACACACCAATCCCGTGACCTAAATTAGCCACAAAGAAAAGGATTGAACAAAAACAGTGAAGACAAGGCTGTTACCTCACCACACCGTCGTTATTGGACAAATCCGACTAGGGCACAGCACCACTAAAGGAAAAGGAGAAGGATTAGGAGAAAGGTTCGACGTTGAGGCTTACGGGAAATCAAGGAAGAATTAGATAGCTCACCCTTCATGCTCCGGAAGTAGATCTACCCCGGCGGTGCCGAGGGAAGAAGAAAAAGTTCGGCGATATCCAACAATTTGGACGAGACCGCGAGACCATCTTGCAGCCTCGAGGTCACAGGAACACCACTGGCTGAGGAGGACAACCCGACAACCGTACCCCTGGGCTGGCGGTGAAGACGCGACGATGTGGATAGGCGCCGGCGATAAACGGAAAAGAAGTTTCGTCGAGTCGTCCACAAGAACAGAGAGAAGAAGAAGGGAAGGAAGAGTTCGCGATTGGGGAAGAGGAGGGAGGAAGGACTCGAAGCTTCCTTTGGTCAGCCGTTTTGTACGCGAAGGGAGGAGAGGAATCGACGCGGTGACGGCGATGTTGGCGAGGGGATTTTGTTTCTTGAAAGACTAGTGGGAGTACGTTCGATCTTGAAGAAGTTCAAGATGTGGACCATAGCACTGAAGTCTCGATGGAAGTTGAACTGGAACTACAAAGTGTTGTGGATGATGTTGTTCCACAAGGAGTTGAGGAACCACAACCAGTTCGAGTAGACCTACCTCTTCACAGATTTGATAGGATACGTCATCAGCATGAGAGATACTCATTTCTCTTGTCTGACCATGATGACGTTGTGCTCATTGAGGATGAGCCTACCTCCTATCAGAAAGCTGTGATGAGACCAGATTCTGAGAAATGGCTAGAGGCCATGAGATCTGAGATGGAATCCATGTACACTAACCAAGTATGGACTTTGGTTAATCCACCTGAAGGGGTCAAACCGATTGGGTGTAAGTGGGTCTTTAAGAGAAAGACTGACATAGATGGACTTATTTATAAGGGTCTCT
This sequence comes from Zingiber officinale, assembly GCF_018446385.1. Classification (NCBI taxonomy): domain Eukaryota; kingdom Viridiplantae; phylum Streptophyta; class Magnoliopsida; order Zingiberales; family Zingiberaceae; genus Zingiber; species Zingiber officinale. Next base: position 74,067,684 of record NC_056001.1, read on the forward strand.
TGGTAGCTAAAGGTTTCAAGCAAATTCATGGTATTGACTATGATGAAACATTTTCTCCAGTAGCGATGTTTAAGTCCATTCAGATCATGCTTGTTATTGCAGCGTACCACGATTATGAGATCTGACAGATGGATGTCAAAACCGTGTTTCTGAATGGTAACTTGCTCGAGGATGTGTACATGACACAACCTGAGGGTTTTGTTGATCCACAACATACTGGAAGAGTATGCAAGCTGCATTGGTCCATTTATGGACTAAAGCAAGCTTCTCGGAGCTGGAATCTTCGATTTAATGATGCGATCAAATAGTTTGGTTTCATCAAGAATGAAGATGAACCTTGTGTCTACAAGAAGGTTGTAGAGAACAGAGTTATCTTCCTTATATTATATGTGGATGACATACTACTCATTGGGAAAGACATCCCTTTGCTGCAGTCTGTCAAGACTTGGCTAGGGACTTGTTTCTCAATGAAGGACTTAGGTGAAGCATCCCGCAGTCGAGGCATATAGATCAATAGAGATAGATCTACGAGATTGCTTGGCCTAAGTCAGAGTACATACATTGACAAGGTATTACTTCGGTTTTCCATGCAGAACTCCAAGAAGGGATTTCTGCCGATGTCACATGGTGTGAGTCTTTCGAAGACTCAAGGTCCCTCTTCTAGAGAGGAGAGAGACTGCATGGATCAGATCCCTTATGCTTCAACCATAGGATCTATCATGTACGCCATGCTATGTACTTGTCCTGATGTCTCGTATGCTTTGAGCATGACGAGCAGATACCAGTCAGATCCAGGTGAAAGTCACTGGATTGCAGTCAAGAATATTCTTAAGTACTTGAGAAGGACTAAAGAATATTTCTTGATATATGGAGGCGATGATGAGCTAACTATAAAGGGTTATAGTGATGTCAGCTTCCAAACTGAGCAGGATGATTATAGATCGCAGTCTGAGTTCGTGTTTTGCTTGAATGGTGGTGCTGTGAGCTGGAAGAGTTCGAAGCAGGACACAGTTGCTGATTCTACAACAGAGGCCGAGTATATTGCTGCATCAGAAGCAGCAAAGGAGACAGTTTGAATCCGCAAGTTCATTACTGAGCTTGGGGTGGTTCCTTGCATTACAGATCCCATAGAGCTCTATTGTGACAACAATGGAGCAATTGCGCAGGCTAAGGAACCTCACTCACACCAGCGGACCAAACACATACTACGGCGCTTCCATCTCATTCGAGAGATTATCGATAGAGGAGATGTGAAGATTTGCAGAGTACCCACAGAGGCTAACATCATAGATCCCTTGACCAAGTCTTTGGCACAGAGAAAGCATGATGGTCACACTAGGTCATTAGGCCTTAGAGCCTACACTGATTGGCACTAGTGCTAGTGGGAGATTGTTAGTTAGAGCCCTAGAGCCAATCATTTGATGATTATTGTATGGACTCATTGTATCATATTTCTTATGTATATAAAGGCATTTATTTATGGTTATTATACTTACTTGTATTGGTGCCAAATAACTAAGTATAATAGCGTCCTTGAGTAGAAGGCTCTTACCTATATCAATCGATTGGTTGAATCGATAGTGAGATGATATAGGGAACACTACTCTTAATCATTCCTAGTCAAGTATTAACATTCAGGGACAATATTAATGCGACGAGACTAGCATGTAGGTCAACTCGATAACTTGATCTCACAAGTCATGGATATAGAGATATCAAGTTGACACATGGGTATGCATTGGAGAATGTATACTGAATGACCCACCATGAGAAAGTATTATGGATCGTTATATGAGTGTCATATACTTTCTCATGTGGCTATTAGTATGACTATTAGTCCTTGGACCTGAAGTCACCATGGTTCCCTACATAAGGAGTTACATACTTTGGCTTCGTCAAACGTCACCCGTAACTAGGTGGACTATAAAGGCGATTACTAGGTATATAACAAATTATGCGGAGGGATGTGAGTGATGTAGATGGGATCTATCCCTCCTATACGACGGGAGTGACATCATTATTCTTGATAAAGTGAGACCACTAAGTGCATGGCCAAACCCAAATGAGTCAATATGAGATGTTGAGCTCATTTGATTGAGTGAGTCTACTTGGAGTTCAAGATTTAGATTGATTAGAGGATGACACGGTTTATGTCTCACATTGATCAATCTAGATGTCTAGGATAGAAGGACATTGTCACATATTGTGAAGAGTCACAATTAGTAGTCACAAGGTGATGTTGGATCTCAACATTCTTGTAACTTGGGTAGTAATGATGTGTTGCTAGATACCGCTCATTACTTATGCTTCTAAATGAGTTTAGGAGCATTGCCAACGTTACAAGAACCTATAGGGTCACACACAAAGGGAAATTAGATGGAGATTAGGTTTATTTGATGAACCAAGAGGATTAGGTTCATGTGATGAACCAAATTGGATTAAGAGTAATCGAAAGTAAACTAATTGAGTTGGACTCAATTTGGTTCATATGTTAAATGAGTCTAATTTGGACTTAGACTCATTGAGCCAATTTAATTCAATGAATAGAGATTCATTAAATTAAAATTGACTTGAACCAATGGTTAGATTTGATCAACCATGGGAGATAAAAAGATCAAGTTTGACTTGACTTAAGTAGGAAGATAAAGAGTCAAGTTTTGACTTGACTTTGATTTGACCAATGCCACATCATCAAGGCTTCTTCATTTGGTCAAGTTTGACTTGACCAAATGCCACCTCATGGAGGAGATCAAGAGATTTGACTCTTGATATTCCATGGGGCTTTAGAAGCATAAAGTGGCCGGCCACTTTGGTGGGGGTTACAAGAGTGAATTGATTTTTCATTCAAGGCTTCTTGGGTTACAAGAGTGAATTAATTTTTCATTCAAGGCTTCTTCTTCCTCTCTACCTTTATTCTCTCCCTCTCCTCCACCATTGCTAATCCTCTAAGGTTGCTAGCTCATCTTTAGAGGTTCTCTCCATCGATTTGTTCGTGTGGATACACATAGAGGGTTGTACACTTGACAACCTTGAGATCCGGCGAACCTTGGACAAGTGGGATTTGCGAAGGGCTTCGCATCAAGGGTAATCTCTTTTTCTTTGTAGATCTAGTGTAGATCTAGGTTAGAGAAACTCATACACGTAGAAAATTTTGTTTTATAACTTTGCACGGATTCGGTGGCATGAGATTCGGGGTTTCCGCAACGCAAAAAGTGGTTTTTGCGGCCCGAAAAACCCAACAAAATTTTTGTTATCTACTATCAGCAAGTATTAGCAACAGATAGATAGTATAAATGCTGAACAGTAAATAACTCACATACCTCAAGTGAAAAGATAGGGGTATCAAGTTTGAATTGTATCCTCGAGCTCCTAGGTAGCCTCCTCATCTGTCTGGGCTGTCCTCCATGACCAGACACTCCGGAAGCCATATGATGAGCCTTCAGGGAACAATCCCGGCTCAGGTGCCCGGGCTGTTTACAATAATAGCAAATCGGGTATCCCAGGGAGAAGGCTGTGGTGACGTGGTCTCAGGACCCACATATGGTGCAGTGAGCATCTCTGGCGGGTTGTTTCCTGTTCTGCTAAGAAGACAGGAAACATCCTGATGAAGATCACCCTGACTTCTGAGGCTGACCAAAAACCCCAGAAGTACCCTGACCTGGCCGACTACGACCACTCTGCTATTGTCCGATCGCCTGTGGTGACTGGGTCTGTCCTGATGTCTGACCCGCCTGCTTCCTTTTCCTGTCCGGAAATGCTCTCTACTGAGTTGACTCAATAATGAGGGCTCTGACCAACGTCTCTAAATAGGATGAACTCCCAAAATCGGCAAGCTTTACTTGCAGATGTCCATCCAGTCCTTGGATAAACTGAAGCATGCGAAATTTATCCTCAACAACTAATTCCGGACAAAACCTGGCTAACCGATTAAACTCAGCATTATACTTTGTCACTGTGCGGTTGTTCTGCCGCAGACTCAGAAAATCCTGCCTACGAGTCGTCTGATATGCCCGAGACAAGTACCGGCTCTTCAAAGCCTCTCTGAATCTAGTCCAGGTGATGTTCTGCTCGCCTATGATGGATCACTGCGTAACCCACCAAGTGTTGGCCTCATCCCGTAAATGGAAAGCAGCCAGCTCTGCTTTCTCCCACTCGGAGCAAGCCATGTAGAAGAAGGTCTGCTCCATGGTCTCTATCCAGGACTGAGCCACACTAGGATCAGTCTCTCCTCAGAAGAGTGTAAATCGACTCTTCATCGACTCTGCCAGTGCTGGGATCCAGGCTCATGCCACAGCTATATCAGTGAGGTGAGTAGGGATGGCTGCAGGAACTGGCGGAACCACTGGAGCTGGTAGTACAGGTGATACTGCTGGATAGTCCAGGGGAGGTACTCCTGGTGCTGCTGCGTAAGCTAGTGCATGTACCACTGGTGGTGGTGGTGTCGGGTACGCCACAGGCTCTATTGGTGGAGGTACCGGATTTGCCACGGGTGGTACAGTGTATAATGTATGGGTGAGTACCTCTATTGAAGCCACCGGAGTTTGAGAGGCCGATGCGCCCGCAGTATCATGAGTCTGTCACTAACCGACAGGCTCAACCCCAGTAAATGTCTCTGGCGACTCTACTGCTAGGGACTCAAATGTCCTCTTGCGTGGTCGTCCTGCACCACGTCTCGGCACGGGAGAATGTGCACCTCGCCTCATATCGGTTCAATTATAACACAAATATTACTACAAGTAACAAAAATTATAAAATTACTTTTTACCTAATTGTTGTCTGGAGATGTTCCGTCACTGTCCAGTCCCCCTTTGTGACCTCAGAATCCCGTACGAGAAAATCAATAGAAATCCGTATAAATCCAAAACAGAATTCCAAAACACGAACATAACGGGAATCCGTACAAATATGAAAATACGCAGTTTGACTCGCAAACCTCGCTTTGATACTAAAAATATTGTCACGCCCCAGGTAGTCCCTACCAGAAGAAATTTCAGCAGCATCTCCCCTGTACGGGTGACAATATGAAACTTCCTACAATGCCCTCAGGGCCACATATACCTTGGCCAACACGACCGGAACATTAACAATAAAATAAGCAAACACCCGCGCAGTTAAATAGTAAAACTAAACTAATGCAACGATAAGGAAACCCATCTAAAAAATCCTACTCAACTACACCCATAAAACACAAATCTGATATCCTACTCAACTACACCCATAAAACTCAAATCCGATATCCTACTCAACTACACCCATAAAACTCAAAACTCCAGCATACATCCAAATGAAAAACCCATCGATAACAAGGGATCGTACAAGGTAGCAACTCATCTTGTATCTTATCGACAGCGAATGTGACAGAACTACAACAAAAGAGTTATCCCCCGATTCTTTCAAGTAGGGGATTTAGTGTAGAAGCGTGTTAAACCTGTGGGAAACGTTACTAAATTAGCGCCCCAATGAGGAGGACCATACAAAATTATATAGGAGCTTGCTTCCGGTTCTTATTACCTCCAAGACTCAGAATGGAGAAATCTCGAGAGGCCTTGGAGTGCAAACCACTAACAACCATACAGAGCCTAACAAGTACGCCTGTAATTCATCCATGTATTTCATTTAATTTTTGGATATAATGAAAAAATACAGGCGCCCGCTCTCTAATTAATACATATATTTGCTGGAATAGACAGATCGATTCTCTTTTCGAGCGTACTTCCTTCGCTCAGCATCAGTCGATCGGGGACCTTAAGGAGTAACCATCACGACTTCCTTAAGGGGAACCGGAGACTTTAAACCCTTAAAATTTGAGCGTGCTTCCTTCGCTCAACATCAGTCGATCAGGGACCTTAAGGAGTGACCGACATGGCTTCCTTAAGGGGAACCAGAAACTTTAAACCCTTAAGATTTGAGTGTACTTCCTCTGCTCAGCATCAGTCAATCGGGGACCTCAGGAGTGACCGTCTTGGCTTCGTTAAGGGGAACTGGAGACTTTAAACCCTTAAAATTTGAGTGTGCCTTCTCCGCTCAACATCAGTCGATCGGGGACCTTAAGGAATGATCGGCCTGGCTTCTTTAAGGGAAACCAGAGACTTTAAACCCTTAAAGTTCAAGCATGCTTCCTCCAACCAGGAAACCCTAAGGAAAATCCGGCCGGGTCTCTTTGAGGATAGTCAGAAACCTTAAACTTGTAACTGGTATGTGTCAGATTTAAAATTCCTCAATATATCATTATTATAGGTGAACTCGCTCGGGAGGACATTCCTGACCAAAATGTGGCAATATTCTAGCCTCCTCATATTAATTCAAACTCGCTCGGGAGAACATTCCCGACCGAAATATGACAATATTCTGGCCTTCTCATATTAATTCAGACTCGTTCAGGAGGATATTCCCGACCGAAATGTGGTAGTATTCTGGCCTCCTCATATTAATTCAGACTCGCTCAGTAGAACATTCCCGACCAAAATGTGGCAATATTCTAGCCTCCTCATATTAATTCAGACTCACTCGGGAGGACATTCCCGATCGAGATATGGCAATATTCTGGCCTTCTCATATTAATTCAGACTCGTTCGGAAGGACATTCTCGACCGAAATGTGGTAATATTCTGGCCTCCTCATATTAATTCAGACTTGCTCGGGAGAACATTCTCGATCGAAATATGGCAATATTCTAACCTTCTCATATTAATTCAGATCCGCTCGAGAGGGCATTCCCGACCGAAATGTGGCAGCATTCTGGCCTTCTCATATTAATCTAGATCTGCTCGGGAGGATATTCCCGACCAAAATCTACCAATGCTCTGGCCTTCTTGCATCAATGCAAATTCATTCGGAAGTATATCCCCGATCGAAGAATGTCAATGCAATGGCCTTCTTATATTCGCTCGAGATTACATTCCCAATTGAAACAGGCCCAAGTTCTAGTAAAGTTCACCCTTGGGTATGAAACTTAACTGGAATACTGATGATTCACTCTAAAGATAGGAGTAAAACAAGGTCATTTTCGAAGATAAACTGGTATATCTTATCTCTCGAGTTGTCATTTATAATTCAGAAACATATTATATGCATCCAACTACTTTACAAGTTTCCTTTTCATGCATTAATTAACACAAGTTCATTTTGAAAATTCATTTGCAAGTATACTTGAAGTAACTAGCCATAGTAGGTAAGTTTCACGAATACAGTTTCAAAAGAATTCAACACAAATGGTTTTACCTATCTACCAGAGTCTCACTTAAAACTACTGATAAGGTCCTTAGGTAGCTCCATGTTAAGTCGCTGACGGTCTATGAATCAGGGAGGAAGTTCCTGAGGTAGGAACCCTCCTTCCCGCAATTATGTCAGAACCTCATCGACTGAATGAGTAAAGGCCCCCACAATGCGACTGACGAACTCATTCATGAACTCAGGAGAAGTCAAGTACTCTCGATGACAACTTTCCCATCTTTCCTCTTCACCCGCCTTATATGTCTATAATTCTGACTCAAGGTGTTCCTCTTTCTCCTGGAAGTTGGCCTTTTCAGTTTTGAGATGCTTTAACTCTTTAGTGAGGAAATATACTTTTGAGTCTTGAGCTTTTAACTTCTCCTGTAGCTATAATAGCTCAAAATTCTAAGAAACCAATTCTTGAGCTGAGTCCAGGGACCTAGGGAGTGAAATCTGAAAGTGCTCTAAAATAGAAGATTTGAGGGCAGCATCTGAGACAGCTTTGTCTTTCTTGGCTACTTCAACACTTAATTGAGAGGATAAACTCTGTATTTGCAGCTCCAAAGACTTCTTCTCTTCTCCCCTAACCCCTAGCATCTGGCAATGATTCTGTAAGTCCTCCTCTAAGAGAGTCATTTGATGAGCTTGAAAACTTATCTTCTCCTAGAGTTGGGTAACCTCATTGCTCAGAGTAGGGGAGGCTACCTTTAGGGCCCTTAATTGATTCTTCAACTCCTTATTCTCCCTCTCTAAGTCTGTGGCTAAGTTTCCCATGTAGAAGCTTGAGGCGAAAAATTGAATAAATACAATAACATAATTATAAGCTGTGGACATAAACTAGAGAGGCATATCTGGAATACTTATAGCGGAGGCTTGTCGATTGTAAGCATCAGCCTGATCAAAAACATTTTTTCCTCTCAGAGAGTTCTGGCCTTGTACCCAAGATTCGGCAATGGAATCCTTTAGCTGAATGATGCCAACAGAAGAAGGAAAAGGGTCGTGCATCAACAAAGAAGGAAGACCATGGGCCAACTTGGAAAGCACTCAAGGAGGGGCCGGAGCTAAAGGTCCTGTAGAAGGAGAGGGTAGTGACCCCGGAAGGAAATAAGAAGGCCTAGTTGGTTGCTACTCAAAATACCGTCCTATTTCCCTTGTACAAAAATTTGTACAAACATAGAACTATCCTAGCTACCCATGTGTTCTACTGAAGTTAAATTTGGATTGCAAACGATGCTTAACATTATTAATCCAAATTTTTCCTTTAGAAGTTAAACTTGAATTGGGAACGAAACTTAACATTCTTACTTCAAGTTTAACCGATGTGATCTTCCTAAGTTAAACCATATTACAGAAGTTGATCAAATATCTATTTCAAGGATTGGCTTCCAGGTCAAACGTGGCGAGGCACTAGGCCTTCTTGGGTATGGGATCATCCACCATTGCCTAGACAAAGCCTTTAAAAGAAATCGGATATTTAAACATCTCACAGTAAACAAGGTTAACAATAGAAACCTCAATAGAAACACATTATCGAAACATGAAATTGAAACAAATATCGAAAACAAAGATGATAATTAAAATCAATAACCTCTTGTGTTTGATTTTACAAGATCTATACAAAAGGATGCGCTAGTTATGATACGGAAACTAATAACTAGTTATACCTTATGTAGCTTATAGACCTTATGATCTTTTATTGTATTCCTCTTCTTATCTCGGACGTCGTGTGGGCGACGATCTACCAAGATGAGACTCCACCAAAACCTTCTTCTTCCATCCAAGTTTCGGCCACCAATAATCTCCTAGAGATGAAGAACTTCGGCCACCAACCAAGCTCGAAGGAATGCTAAGAAACAATGCCTCCTATCTCTCCTTCTTCCTCTAACAAGATCCGGCCACAAACAACTCCTAGAGATGAGATGCTGCCGGCCACCAAGGAAGAAGAATAAGAAAAGAGCAAGAGAAGAGGGCCGACCACCACCAAGGAAAAGAGAGGAGAGGAAATAATAGATGTATTGTTGTGAGGTGAGACACCTCTACTCTCTCTTTTATATTCCTTGGTCTTGACAAATAAGAAAAGTTTTAATTAAAACTTCCTTATTTTCCTTGCCAATAAAAAAGAAATTTTAATTAAAATTTCCTTTTAATCTTGCTTTGGCCGACCACCTCATTGAGCTCCAAATAAGGAAAGTTTTAAACACAAAATGAAAACTTCCTTATTTGTTTATGAAAATTTTTAAAATAAAAATTTCTCTTTTAAATTCCCTTCATGGTTGGTTATAAAAGGAAATTTTTATAAATTAAAATCTCTCTTTTAAAACATGTGGATGGTTACAAGGAAAATTTTCTCCAAAATTAAAATCTTCCTTTTCAACTACAACTAAGAAAAGATATTAAATCTTTCTTTTAATCTTTTGTAGAAAGCTATAAAAGGAAAAATTTATAATTTTTAAAACTCTCTTTTAAAACCATGAGGATGGTTACAAAAAGGAAAGTTTTATCAAAAATTAAAATCTTCCTTTTAACTATAAATAAGGAAAGATATCAAATCTTTCTCTTAATCCTTTGTAGAAACTATAAAAGGAAAATTTTAATTTTAAAACTCTTTTTTAAATCATGGCTTCCACATAAGGAAAGATTTTAAAAAATTAAAACTTCTTTTAATCTAATGTGGCCGACCATCCTACTTGGGCTCCAAGCTAGGGCCGACCACCACTTGAACCCATCTAGACTTGGTTTGGCCGACCCTATCTTGGGCTCCAAGTTAGGCTTGGCCGACCACCTTAAGGTGGGTAAGAAAGTGGGTATTGGTGGATATAATGTTGGTGCAATCGACCTAGGTTTTGATCGGTACGATCATAGTTTTGATGTGTGTGTCAAAGAGTTTAAGTTAGGTTCACCCTTGTATTTGATATGTGTATTTAGGTTATGCAGGTTTGTAGGATACACATGCGACTCAGGTTGATGGCTTCGGGTCCGGTGAAGGATGAAGCATCCGAGGGACCGTGGACAAGGCAGCGAGGACAAGGGCCGAGGGAAGCGACTTCGAGGCATACGCGAAGGATGGCATTGGGGATGAGCCGCGGGCTTGAATGCATCCGAGGGACGAGAGCCAAAGAAAGTATGCTTAAAGGCAAGAGGTTAAAGTTGCAAAGGAAGCATCAAATGAGTCGTAAGGGTGAGGGTACGAGTGCACGAGAGATTATACTCGGAGTAAAATCCTAGTTTTAGGATTTTACTGTAGCAGTACTATAGCGTTACTGTAGCAGTACTGTAGTAGTACTATAGTAGTACTGTAGCAGTCGACTGCATGTTTTAGCAGTCGACTGGTGCAGTCGACCGCGCAGTCGAATGGGTGCGAACAGAATGGTTCTGTTCGTTCGGTCAGTGTGGATCAGTCGACTGCATGTTTTAGCAGTCGACTGGTAAATGACCGTTGGCATACTGTTGGTGCTGCGAAGTAGTCGTTGGCTACCTCCAACGGTAACACCAGTCGACTGATGGTTTTGCCAATCGACTGGTGCCGAGATGAGTTGATATGATGATCAACTCTCTCCTCTTATTTAAGGGAAGCTTTGGGGCTTGAAGGAGGTTACTCATGCTTGTTGAATAACTCCTTGTCATTGGCCAAAGCTTCCAAGCCTACTCTCTTCCTCTTAAACTTAAGTTCATCATTATAAAGAGGAAGAGATCCTTTGTGAGAGGTTTGCTCCACCAAGAAGGAGAAAGCTCTAGTCGGAGATTGCTGGGGATTGATCCATCGAAGGATCAAGGGCTCGTCCACCTCAAGGACACGCCGTGGAGTAGGAGCAAGTAATCTCCGAACCACGTAAAGGATTTGTGTTAGCGTTTGTTCTTTCTTGCTTGTTCTTATTGTTTTTGTTTAGTATATTCCACTACGCACTAACACCTTGTAGAGAAGAAAGGAAATTGGGGGTGACCTAGCTATCCAACCCCCCCTTCTAGCAGGCCACCGATCCCTTACAAGTGGTATCAGAGCGAGGACGCCCTTCAACGGACTAATCGTCGAGAAGAGCACTTCATCAAAATGGCCGGCTCAAACATTTATCCACCCAAATTCGAAGGGGACTTCTCTTGGTGGAAGAAGAAAATGGAGGTATTTTTCTAAATCGATTTTGACATAATGCTAATCATGGAAAATGGTTTTGAAGTGCCTAGGGATCAAGACAACAAGATACTTGAGAAAATAAGGTGGAGCAAGAAACAAAGGGAAGAACATTTAGCGAATTCTAAGGCCATACATCATCTACACAATGTTCTTCCCCAACAAGAAATAACAAGGGTTAGAACCTACTCAAGTGTCAAGGAGTTATGGGAAAAGCTAGTGGAGCTTCATGAAGGGACATCGGAAGCAAAATTGATAAGAAGAGACCTCCTTCGAACTCAACTCAACAATATCAAGCTTGAGAAAGGAGAAAAGGTATCAATTTTACATTCTAGAATTAAGGAAATTATTAATGGACTAACAAGTATAGGTGAGACACTTCAAATCGAGACATGATGATGAAAGCCCTAAATGCTTTCCCAAGAACCACAACTTGGAGCTCCACTGTAGATTCATACTACATATCAAAGGACCTAGAGAAATCCTCTCTAGATGAACTCTTCTCAACAATGGAGCTTCACGAAACAAGAGTTGAAGGGTTAGATGGAGAAGCTCATATATCAAGAGGAGTAGCCCTTGTGGCAAACAAGGGAAAGGGAAAGGGAAAGAAGAAGAAATCTTCATCGCCACCATCCTCCGACTCTGAAGAATCAAGCACCTCAATGGATAGTGATCAAGAGGCGTATATGGTAAGAAAAATGAGAAGGGCATTTAAAAGGTTTTCTACTAACAAATCTCATGCTAGAAAAAGCTCAAGAAGCAAAAGTAGAACAAGGCGGGTAATTTGCTACAATTGCCAAGGAGAGGGAAACATAAGAGATGATTGTCCTCTCTTGAAGAAGAAGGAAGGGAAGAAGAGGGAGGAGAAGAAGACAAAAGAAAAGGGGAAGAAGGCTCAAAATCTAAAAGCAACATGGGATGATCCTTCATCATCATCGGAGGAAGAAGAGCACCATGTAGTCAATTTTGTGCTAATGAGAATTGATGATGTAACCTCCACTTCATCCGAAAAAGAAGAAGGAAGGAGCTCAAGTGAAGATGAAGAAGGGAGCTCAAGTGAAGGGGGAGGTCAAACTTTGGATTCAGACTTCTGGGTAAGTGAGGTACATAATCTTCCTCCCCATATTTTAATCAAAATTATTTCAAGTACAAATGATGATTTGTTTAAAGCTAAAAGGAAAAAATAAATCCTTGAAAAATGATATTTGCATGCTTGAAGAAAGATTAGAATCCATGTGCTCTAAGGACTACAATATGCATGATTCTTCTAATTCTTCAAATGATTCATGTTTAGAAGAAGAAAATAGGAAATTAAGGGAAAAGGTAGAATACCTTACCAATGCCCTTAGAAAATTTGAAATTGACTCTAAAACCCTAAACATGATCATTGGGAGCCAAAGGGCAAGTTTTAAGAAAAATGGGTTAGGATACAATGAACCCAACAATGAAAAGACCTACCATTGTCTACTTGCTAGGGGCAATCAAAAACCAAGACCATAGATAGAAAATGGATCCCCATGGAATATTTGGTTAACCCAATTAGAAAGAATTTCTATTGGGTGCCAAAATCAATCCTCAAGGGTTAGAGGATTTTAGGTTAGTCAACCGTTAAAATCATAATTCAAATCCTTGAAAAATGGTTGACTTGAGCCTTAAGGGGGAGCACTTAGCCTTGATAGAAATTCATGATCAAGGGGGCTAAGTAGAGGTTACCAATATACCTTATCTCATAATGACTTGTATGATTTTCCAACCATAAATGTGAGATAATGGGATGATACTAATAATTCACATATGCTTATGGCATTTTGACGAGTTATGAAATGTATCAAATTTTTAGTGATCATAAGCCAACTATGGGGAAAGCAAATGTTTAATTAATGGACATCTTGCCCATAGATCATAGTTGGACATTTCAAATGTTTTAAAATAATTCTATGTTTTATTTACAGTGGATAGTTATTTTGAAACATATGAATTTAAAACTAGGTTTTAATTTGATACAAACTTGAGTGTTTTTCAAGGTGTTTGAGTTTTTATCAAAACTTCAAAAATATGATGAATTTTCATGAAAACATATTTTTCCTTGGTAAAGAACATTATAAGAAATGTGTGTTCAACATTTCATGATTTTTTGAATTTTCAAAAATTTTCTATGCATTTCTAAAATTAGCTTTAAAATGCTGAAAATTGGGTTGGTTTGTGCCAGTCGACTGCGAAAGATAGCAGTCGACTGGTAGCTGTTTTCTAGCACTGTCAAGAACTAATTTTGGGTATTTTTAAGTCCACATTGATACCATAGTATGTATACATGTTTGGTATAATTTTTGATGGTGTCAAAGGGGGAGAAATGCGGAGGTTTAAGTTAGAAACCTAACTATGTGCAACTATGTGCAAAACTTAAAAATTATGGTTGAGAGCATATGTTAAGGGGGAGCTTGGGTATTTTGCTTCATGTTTACATATTGCTTCTAATTTTCATGTTGATATTTATGCATAACTTAAACTGTAAAATACGTTGCCCAAATAATAATTAAATAATAAGGTTTAATGGACGAATAATTTTAACAGAATTTTTAGGAATTTTTAGAAATTTTCTAGGATTTAAACGGAGTTTGTATGATGTAGGTTAAGGGGATCAGTTATTGGGCTACGAGAAAACCTGTTTCAGCTATCCTATTTAAACAAGGAAATGTTTAAAAATTTTATTCCTTTTCCTTTTCTTTTATCTCCCTCCGTGCCCTAAAACTCACGCCGACAACCCGAGTCGTCTCTCCCTTCTTCTTTCTCGGTTCCAGCCAAGCCACCGCCGCCTCCTTCCTGCCTTCCGGGCGCCGCCGGCACCTCCTCACGCCAGCACCCGAGACGCCGCACCAGCTCCGGTCACGACGAGCCCCTAGCCGCCGGCCTTTCCTCCCCGCGCGGACAACACAGCGGCAATCCTTCTCCCTCACACGAGCACCTCGAGCCACTGCCGCCGATCCACTTCTCTCCGATCCGTGCCATACCTGATCCGGCAAGTATTTTTCGTATGAAATTGGGAGATCTGTGAGATATGGGATTAGAACCTAGGATGTTGGATTGTCTTCTATGAGCTTCGATTGACTCATTCTGTGAAGTTCTTGACCAATTTAGGTTTTCTTTGTTTTTACGTGATGTTCGCTACTGTGCATTTTTGGATCGTTTGATTTCTGTGTGATTTTGGCAACGGGTTTGGAGTGTCAGTCGGAGGATTCTTTGCCTTGGTTTCGTGGTTACCGATCTGCTAAGAATGAGCTTGTGTATGAATTCTTCTATGAGGATCGATGTTGAGTTTTTGTGCAACGTCTCTGTTTGTTTAAATGCTTGACAGAACTGTCGATCGGCTGTTTGAGTTATGATTTGGGTTCCTTAGGATGTGCTAGTTCTGAATCAAGAATTTCTGTGACCTTTAGGATTTAATTTGTGTCTTCCGTGAAGTTTGGTTCGATACCTTGTGAAGTTCTTACTTGAAATGCATATGCTGTTGGCTGAGATCGTATGCTGTTACTGGAATTTTCGAATTGGTTTTGTTATGAGTCTGTTCTTATGCTAGTTTTGGGTAAGGTTTCGGGAATTTTCTTCAATTGAATTCGTGTCCTTCGTGAAGTTTAATTTGGGTGAAGTTCTTGCTGGAGAAAATCGTTCTGCTATCTGAAATTGTTTACGGGTTTTGGTTGGAAATTGTTTTCTTACATCGTTGCTAGGATCCAGATCTGACTTTGAAATGAAATATTTTAGTGTTGATTCCGCATGTGTGGGCTGTTGTATCCTAGATAGAATTGAGGTGTTTTAAAATGGTTGTCATTGTGTTTTACCGTTAGTGTTGGCTGTGAAGTTCTGGATAGATTCGAAGGGATAGGTTTTAGTGTGGTTAGGTGGATGTGTCTACAATGTTTTCTTAAGTAACCTAAGTTAGGTTTGGGTTTGGCTAGATGTTGTTTATGGAATTAGCTAAATTGTGTATCTCGTGATTTGCAGGACGTTGATTGAAGACGGTTGACACGATTTACATATAAAGGCGGGTATTTCTTGCTTTGTCTCTTTAGTCCTTTGAACTTGGTTCATGAGCTATTTTTGGATAAGAACTGCTTTACCTTGACTCCACTCATAATTTTTCCTATGCTTGATACTTCCACTCAAAATCTTTGAGTTACTCGTTTTTATATCCATACAGTCTCTTGTCGTTGTCCATGATCAGTAGCAGATACTAGATACCATGTTTGTATGCTTTGATTGTTGCTTATTTATGTACGATATTGAGCATGCTGACCTCATGTAGCATACCTATTTCTGCTTATATATATATACATATGATGACTGTTGCATTGTTCGCATCATGTCATTGCATGCATGCCGCATCCTCGGCCACTCGAGAGAGTGGTAGCTGGAGTTGATGCCGCTTGTCCTGTCGTGCCACACTCGGCCATTCGTGTGAGTGGTAGCTGGAGTACGAGCAGCAGGGACCCCATCGCAGATGTAGCTAGTTAGCTACTATGCAACTGTCCCATCGGCCACTCGTGTGAGTGGTAGCTGGAGTGGTGTACAGTCTGTCACTGACCCGGCCTCTCGACCATACAGGGGTCATGGTGTAGAGAGGTGGGCGTGAGTGACCATCCGTGCATACGCTGTTATTATATTTGCTTGGGCTGCTGTTGTTTATATATGCTGTTATTGCTTACTTACTGCTGTCGTTTACATATGTTGTTATTGCTTGTATATACCTTGCTTGTTGTCTTTGTAGTTATGAGTAGTACTGTAGCAGATTAGTACCTGTTCTAACCTACTATACCTAGTGTAGGATATGGTTTCAGGTATGAGCATTTGTTTTGATTCTATCTTAGTATCTGCTATTTCCTTTTATGAGACTGTATATTCTTGACCTGATTTCTATTTGTACATTATGTTCATGCACTATCTTTCTATACCCGCTGAGTTCCAATGCTCACCACCCCGTAAAATGGTTTTCTTTCGCCAGGTAACAGATAGATGAGTCATGGATGCTTGGAGAGATGTCGGCTGCCAATCCTGGGTCCCGCGTCATATTCGAAAATTAATTTTGGTTCTGTTTCTCTTTACTTGCATGTCGTATTCGTTGGATTTGGTGTAGTGAGAACTAGGTTTTGATACTTGTGGTGTGGACTTGGTATTTGTGATGTTTTGATAACTTTGCAATTTGTGGGTTTTCTCTTCGTTTTCTTTCCGCTGTGCTTATTTTTTTTTTTTTTTTGTCCAGCTGAGTAGGCTGAGTATATTAACTGTGTGGTTGTGTTTTTCCATTTTCTATGGTATATATATTCCAGCCGAGTGTGGCTGATGTATATTTTGTATGTAGTAATGCTTCAGATTGTCACCCGTACACGGGAGATGCTGCCGAAATTTCTTCGGATAGGGACTCCTCCGGGGCGTGACAATTTAGTGGTATCAGAGCCGGTTTCGTGATCTGGATTTTTGATGTTGGGTTGTGTGTTTTTGGAATTTCGATCTTGTTGTGATTTACGACTTTTTGAGTTAATCTGATACCAATTTAGTGGTATCAGAGGAGTTTCGATCTGGTTTTGATTTATGATTTTTAAGTTAATCTGATACCAATTTAGTGGTATCAGAGCGGGTTTACGATGTTTGTTGTTTTTTTTTGTATTATGATTTTTGAGTTAATCTGATACCAATTTAGTGGTATCAGAGCGAGGTTCGATCTTGGTCTGCTTTATGATTTTTTTTCTCGAGTTAATTCCGTGTTCTGGTTTTATTTTTTTTTGAGATTTCGATTTGGTTTCGACCCCTTGATGTGACTCTTGAGTTTTGGGACCAAGCACCGGCAGGACATCTCCGAGCTATAGGATGTAAGTGGTCTACTACTAAATCATTTTCCTTACATATTTATTATTAACAGGAATGGCACGAAAAGGGTCGACTACTGTGCATCACCGTGGACAAGGTCGACCACGAAAACAACCCACGGTATCGATGGGTCCCGAACCTACTGGCCAAGAGACGGAGTTTACAGGAAACCAGAATGAGGTTGATTCAGGTAGCAGTGATAGGAATCCTCCAACCTCTACTAAAGAGCATGATCTACGGACGCCGGGGGTACCACCTTCTATACCTGCTCCAGACACTACTGGTTGGGTGATGGATAGAGCCCGAATACCCTTGTTGGCGAAGTCTGTGAAGGATCGAACTACTCTGTTTCATGGGGGTGCTGACCCTTGGGCGACTCGTAGCTGGTTGAAGAACTTGGAGGGCACATTTTGGTACATGAAGTGTACAGATGAAGAGAAGGTGGAGTTGGCTGCATATCATCTTCGGGATCAAGCCGTCACTTGGTGGGACATGCAAAAGTCGATCTTTGGGGAACAACGTATCACGTGGCAGATGTACCGGGAGGCATTTGAGAGATAGTATTTTCCGGTTACATTTTATCTATCCCGTTGTCGAGTTTCGAGCCTCAAGCAAGGCGACCGCTCTGTGATGGAGTATAATGCGAATTCAGTAGATTGGCCGAGTTTTGTCCTCATCGGTGGCTCTGGATTATGATCGGATGCATCAGTTTACTCAAGGACTTGCGGCATACATACGACTCAAGATGTCCGAATTTCCAGTAGTTCTTATCGAGAGGTTTTAGATCGGGCGTTATTCATTGAGATGACTCAAGAACAGTGAACTGGAAAAAGTAATAATAAACAAGTGACGCAGAAGAAGGAGAAAAGAGGACAGAGCTCACAGGTTACTTCAGGAGGGTCCTCTCCACCTCGTAAGACAAGGCGATCCTCGGATGGGGGTTCTCGTTCCTCTCAACGAGACCGGAAGAACAACTTCGGAGGGATCACGTGTTTTCAGTGTGGCTCCAAAAGTCATACCAGGAATGATTGTCCGTTGGATCACGCTATATGCTTCTATTGTAAGCTTCCAGGGCACGAGAGTCGGGATTGCCCTCTGAAGGCTCAATTAGAGACGACTAAAGATACCACTCAGGGAGGGCGATCCACCCAGCCACGACAGCAGAAAGGACCTCCAAGGACTCAGAACGCTTCATATCAGCCGCAACTGCCGGGACCCCAGGGAAAAATATACCATATCCAGAGTCAGGAGTATCCAGTGATGCCAACGACCACGCAGTACTCGACCGCAGCGTCCCCTTATCAGACGTATCCGATACAGCAAGATCCTGCACTTCCATCTCAGCCTTATTCGGCATTCCAGCCACAGACTCAGCCTCAGTACCCGCAGCAGCAGCAGGGTGACGCTCCTCCGATTCCACGTCAGCCTACTTTAAGGATGCCACCATCGAGTGCAGAGGTGGGACGAGGTTATGCCGTCACACGGGAGGAGGCACAGCGGGCTGAGGGATTGGACTTCCGAGGTATTAACCACTTTAAACATTTTGTGTAGATCTATTGATAGATACTGGTAGTTCTCATTCGTTCATCTCTCGGGTATCTTTGGATAAGATTAGGGGTCCCCTACACGCTAGACACATGAGTTAACAGTATTTGTACCATCTAAAGGGGTACTTATTAGTAGTCAAGAAGTCAAAGAATGTTCTTTGGACTTGGTTGGTTAGACACTGGTGATGGATCTATAGGTGTGGGAAAAAGGTGGGGTTTGACCTCATACTAAGCTTAGAGTGGATGGCTATAAAACATGCCATTTGTGGTTTAACGTGGTTAGGTAGTAAATTTGGGGACCAAATTTTTTTTAGTGGGGGAGAATGTAAAATACGTTGCCTAAATAATAATTAAATAATAAGGTTTAATGGACGAATAATTTTAACAGAATTTTTAGGAATTTTTAGAAATTTTCTAGGATTTAAACGGAGCTTGTATGATGTAGGTTAAGGGGATCAGTTATTGGGCTACGAGAAAGCCAGTTTCAGCTATCCTATTTAAACGAGGAAATGTTTAAAATTTTTATTCCTTTTCCATTTCTTTTATCTCCCTCCGTGCCCTAAAACTCATGCCGACAACCCGAGCCGTCTCTCCCTTCTTCTCTCTCGGTTCTAGCCAAGCCACTGCCGCCTCCTTCCTGCCTTCCGGGCGCCGCCAGAACCTCCTCACGCCAGCACCCGAGACGCTGCACCAGCTCGGGTCACGACGAGCCCCTAGCCGCCGGCCTTTCCTCCCTGCGCGGACAACACAGCGGCAATCCTTCTCCCTCGCACGAGCACCTCGAGCCACTGTCGCCGATCCACTTCTCTCCGAGCCGTGCCATACCTGATCCGGCAAGTATTTTTCGTATGAAATTGGGAGATCTGTGAGATATGGGATTAGAACCTAGGATGTTGGATTGTCTTCTATGAGCTTCGATTGACTCATTCTGTGAAGTTCTTGACCAATTTAGGTTTTCTTTGTTTTAACGTGATGTTCGCTACTGTGCGTTTTTGGATCGTTTGATTTCTGTGTGATTTTGGCAACGGGTTTGGAGTGTCAGTCAGAGGATTCTTTGCCTTGGTTTCGTGGTTACCGATCTGCTAAGAATGAGCTTGTGTATGAATTCTTCTATGAGGATCAATGTTTTGAGTTTTTGTGCAACGTCTCTGTTTGTTTAAATGCTTGACAGAACTGTCGATCGGCTGTTTGAGTTATGATTTGGGTTCCTTAGGATGTGCTAGTTCTGGATCAAGAATTTTCGTGACCTTTAGGATTTAATTTGTGTCTTCCGTGAAGTTTGGTTCGATACCTTGTGAAGTTCTTACTTGAAATGTATATGCTGTTGGCTGAGATCGTATGCTGTTACTGGAATTTTCGAATTGGTTTTGTTATGAGTCTGTTCTTATGCTAGTTTTGGGTAAGGTTTCGGGAATTTTCTTCAATTGAATTCGTGTCCTTCGTGAAGTTTAATTTGGGTGAAGTTCTTGCTGGAGAAAATCGTTCTGCTATCTGAAATTGTTTACGGGTTTTGGTTGGAAATTGTTTTCTTACATCGTTGCTAGGATCCAGATCTGACTTTGAAATGAAATATTTTAGTGTTGATTCCGCATGTGTGGGCTGTTGTATCCTAGATAGAATTGAGGTGTTTTAAAATGGTTGTCATTGTGTTTTACCGTTAGTGTTGGCTGTGAAGTTCTGGATAGATTCGAAGGGATAGGTTTTAGTGTGGTTAGGTGGATGTGTCTACAATGTTTTCTTAAGTAACCTAAGTTAGGTTTGGGTTTGGCTAGATGTTGTTTATGGAATTAGCTAAATTGTGTATCTCGTGATTTGCAGGACGTTGATTGAAGACGGTTGACACGATTTACATATAAAGGCGGGTATTTCTTGCTTTGTCTCTTTAGTCCTTTGAACTTGGTTCATGAGCTATTTTTGGATAATAACTGCTTTACCTTGACTCCACTCATAATTTTTCCTATGCTTGATACTTCCACTCAAAATCTTTGAGTTACTCGTTTTTATATCCATACAGTCTTTTGTCGTTGTCCATGATCAGTAGCAGATACTAGATACCATGTTTGTATGCTTTGACTGTTTCTTATTTATGTACGATATCGAGTACGTCCGACCTCGTACGAAGATACCTATTTCGCTTATATATATACATATGACGACCGCATCGCTCGCATCATGTCATTTCACGCGCGATCCTCGGCCACCGAGAGAGTGGTAGCTAGAGTTGATGCCGCTTGTCCTGTCGTGCCACACTATCATTCGTGTGTAGTGGTAGGTGGAGTACGAGCAGCAGGGATCCCATCGCAGATGTAGCTAGTTAGCTACATGCAACTGTCCCCTCCACTCGTGTGAGTGGTAGCCGGAGTGGTGTATAGTCCATCATCGACCCGCCTCGACCAGGCGTGGTGCGAGAGGTGGTGGAGTGACCATCCGCATACTGTTGTTATTATATTTGTCATTGTTGTTTATATACTGTTATTGCTTACTTCATCGTTTATATACGTTGTTATTGTCAGATATACCTTGCTTGTTGTCTTCAGAAGTAGTAGTATCAGAGCATTAGTACCTGTTCTAACCTACTATACCTAGTGTAGGATATGGTTTCAGGTATGAGCATTTGTTTTGATTCTATCTTAGTATCTGCTATTTCCTTTTATGAGACTGTATATTCTTGACCCGATTTCTATTTGTACATTATGTTCATGCACTATCTTTCTATACCCGCTGAGTTCCAATGCTCACCACCCCGTAAAATGGTTTTCTTTCGCCAGGTAACAGATAGATGAGTCATGGATGCTTGGAGAGATGTCGGCTGCCAATCCTGGGTCCCGCGTCATATTCGAAAATTGATTTTGGTTCTGTTTCTCTTTACTTGCATGTCGTATTCGTTGGATTTGGTGTAGTGAGAACTAGGTTTTGATACTTGTGGTGTGGACTTGGTATTTGTGATGTTTTGATAACTTTGCAATTTGTGGGTTTTCTCTTCGTTTTCTTTCCGCTGTGCTTATTTTTTTTTTTTTTGTCCAGCTGAGTAGGCTGAGTATATTAACTGCGTGGTTGTGTTGTTTCCATTTTCTATGGTATATATATTCCAGCCGAGTGTGGCTGATGTATATTTTGTATGTAGTAATGCTTCAGATTGTCACCCGTACAGGGGAGATGTTGTCGAAATTTCTTCGGACAGGGACTCCTCCGGGGCGTGACATAAACATATTGCCACAGATCAAAAGTGGGGAGATTGTTGGTGCAATCGACCTAGGTTTTGATCGGTACGATCATAGTTTTGATGTGTGTGTCAAATAGTTCAAGTTAGGTTCACCCTTGTATTTGATATGTGTATTTAAGTTGTGCAAATTTGCAGGATACACATGCGACTCAGGCTGATGGCTTCGAGTCCGGTGAAGGATGAAGCATCCGAGGGACCGTAGACAAGGCAGCGAGGACAAGGGCCGAGGGAAGCGACTTCGAGGCATACGCGAAGGATGGCATTGGGGACGAGCCGTGGGCTTGAATGCATCCGAGGGACGAGAGCTAAAGAAAGTATGCTTAAAGGCAAGAGGTTAAAGCTGCAAAGGAAACGTCAAATGAATTGTAAGGGTGAGGGTACGAGTGCACGAGAGATTGTACTCGGAGTAAAATCCTAGTTTTAGGATTTTACTGTAGCGTTACTGTAGCAGTACTGTAGCAGTCGACTGCATGTTTTAGCAGTCGACTGGTGCAGTCGACCGTGCAGTTGACTAGTTGCGAATAGAATGGTTCTGTTCGTTCGGTCAGTGTGGATCAGTCGACTGCATGTTTTAGCAGTCAACTGGTAAATGACCGTTGGCATACTGTTGGTGCTGCGAAGTAGCCGTTAGCTACCTCCAACGGTAACACTAGTTGACTGATGGTTTTGCCAGTCGACTGGTGCCGAGATGAGTTGATATGATGATCAACTCTCTCCTCTTATTTAAGGGAAACTTTGGGGCTTGAAGGAGGTTACTCATGCTTGTTGAATAACTCCTTGTCATTACCCAAAGCTTCCAAGCCTACTCTCTTCCTCCTAAACGTAAGTTCATCATTGTAAAGAGGAAGAGATCCTTTGTGAGAGGTTTGCTCCACCGAGAAGGAGAAAGCTCTAGCCGGAGATTATCGGGGATTGATCCACCGAAGGATCAAGGGCTCGTCCACCTCAAGGACACGTCGTGGAGTAGGAGCAAGCAATCTCCGAACCACATAAAGGATTTGTGTTAGCGTTTGTTCTTTCTTGCTTGTTCTTATTGTTTTTGTTTAGTATATTCCACTACGCACTAACACCTTATAGAGAAGAAAGGAAATTGGGGGGTGACCTAGCTATCCAACCCCCCTTCTAGCCGGTCACCGGTCCCTTACATATAAGAATTTATAAATAAGAGGCTACAATAGGGACCGAGAGGAGGAATTGGTTTTGGTCTTCCGATGAGCTTGAGCTTCTTGTGTTCACCCCGAACACCCAACTCAAGTTCATCAATAATATCTCATTCCACTAAAGAGTTTTTATTGCACTACCGCACCAATCCCATATTACTATATGGGCTCCTTCTTATCATGAGTGCGTTAGACTCTCTATATTTAAGATGTAGAATGTCCACTAATTAAATGAGTTACTGACAACTCACTTAATTAATATCTAGTTCCAAGAGTAGTACCACTCAACTTCATTGTCATGCCGGACTAGGTCCACCTGCAGGGTTTATATGACAATCCTTATGAGCTCCTCAAGGGGACATCATCAACCTAGATTACTAGGACACAATTTCATTCTATAATCAACAACATACCATATAAATAATACCATTTAACAACTTATCGGGTCTATTGATTTAACGAGCTAAATCGCACCCTTTGATAAATCAAATAAATAAATATTAAATATATGTGCTTGTTATTATATCATGATCAAGAGCATGCACTTCCATAATAATAGAGGTATTATTTTTTATATAGTCAGTATAAAAAGAAACTACCTCAAATGGTCCTGCTCAATACACTCATAGTATACTAATGTAATTTATTAGTCAAGATAAACTATAATACCTAATTACACTACAACCACTCCAATGGTTTGTCTCATTCCATCTTGGTCGTGAGCAACTGTTTATAATTTATAAGGAATTAATAACATGAACTTTTGTGTGTCTCCTCACACCATGTTATCTACAATATAAATTAAGTGGACAACTACACTTAGCATAAATGTAGACATTTGACCATTGTGATTCTTATAAATGTTTATACAAAAAGCTAGACTTTTAGTATACACTCTAACAATCTCCCACTTATACTAAAAGACTATGCTACCATATACCTTACCATACATCTGATTCCCAACCCTTTAGCATGCCCATCAAAAACTCTTGCCTTAAGGGTCTTAGTGAAAGGATCTCCCAGGTTATCATCTGATGCAATCTAAGCGACAACAACTTCTCCTCGTTATACGATATCTCGTATTGGGTGGTACTTGCGCTCTATGTGTTTACTTGTCTTATGGGCTCGTGGTTCCTTCGAATTTGCTACTGCACCACTTATTATCACAATACATTGTAATAATTTTAGGAAAATCAGGAATCACATCTAAGTCCATCATGAAGTTTCTGAGCTATATAACTTCTATGGCTGCCTCAGAGGCTGTCATATACTCGGCTTCCATAGCGGGGTCCGAAAAAAGCACCTATGCTTAACACTCCTGCATAGTTATGGTTTCACCTTCTAAAATAAACACAAAACCCTAAGGTTGACTTACTATTGTCCCTTTCTGATTGGAAGTCAGAATCCGTGTAACTCATAGGGAGCAAATCATCTGCTTAGTAAACTAGCATATAATCTCTAGTCCTTCTCAGGTACTTTAATATATGCTTTATGGCAGTCCAGTGTCACGGTCCTAGGTTACTTTGATATCTGTTAACCATGCCCACAGTAAAATAGATATCCGGTCTCGTTCACAACATAACATACATTAGGCTCCCTACAGCTGAAGCATAAGGAACTACCTTCATTTCTTCTATCTCTTTTGATGTCTTTGGAGACATCTCTTTAGATAAATATACTCCATGCCCAAAAGGTAGAAAAACCTTTCATGGAGTCTTGCATGCTAAAACGAGCTAGGATAGTATCGATATATGAAGCTCGGGATAAGCACAACATTATTTTCTTGTGATCCCTTATTACTTTGATCCCGAGAATATGTGCGCATTCTCCCAAGTCCTTCATATCGAATTGCTTGGACAACCATACCCTTACTTCCGACAACACTTTGATATTGTTTCCAACTATCAAAAATGTCATCTACGTATAGTACAAGAAATACCACCACATTTCTATCACACTTCTTGTATACGCAAGACTCATCCGGACACTGAATAAATCCATACGACTGGATTACTTCATTAAACCGGATGTTCCAAGACCTTGAAGTTTGCTTCAGTCCATAAATAGACCGATTGAGCTTACATACAAGATGCTCTTTGCCATTTACAATGAACCCCTCTGGTTGCTTCATATGGATGCTTTTCTTCAAGACTTCCAATAAGGAAAGCTGTCTTGACATCCACTTGCCAAATCTCATAATCCATATGAGTAGCAAAAGATCCGGATAGACTTAAGCATGACTACCGATGAAAAGGTTTCCTTATAATTGATATCCTTTTTCAACAAGCCTTGCTTTGAAAGTTTCCACCTTCCCGTCTGCCCCTCTTTTCCTATTGTAGACATATTTATACCCAATGACTTTTACATCATTTGGTGGTTCTACAAGCTCTCAGACTTAATTAGAATACATAGATTCTACTTCTGTATTCATTGCTCTTTGCCAAGATGCTGCATCTTTATCTCGGAGCGCTTTGTCATATGTCCGGGGATCAGGTTCATGTTATCCAGGGATCAAGGCCAAAGAATCTCCCAAAACATGAATCTTTCAGGTTGCCTAACAACCCTCCCACTATGACGAGGCACTGTCTGCAATTGTGCATCATTTGTGACACGTGTTGCAGTTTCTTGTGGTATCTCATCTTGTACAGTTGGTACTAGTTTAAACGTATCTTCTCTAATTTCCTTAAGAACAATTTTACTCATGGGCTTGTGGTTCATAACATAGTCCTCTTCTAAAAATCGGGCATTGGTGCCAACAATGACCTTCCGATTTTTTAGGACTATAAACCTCCTTTCATTTCTCTAGGATAACCCACAAACAAGTGAACTCCTGTCCAACTTATCAATGTTTCCCTTCAGCACATGTGCTGGTGGACTAACCTAAATCTGAATTTTCTTCAGAATAAGCTTACACCCATTCTATAATTCTATGGGAGTAGAGGGTTGTGACTTTAGAAGGTACTATGTTCATTGTCGTTTCCAGAGTTTATCTCCAAAATGAATTTGGTAATTCTGAATAACTCATCATCGATCTAACCATTTCCATAAGAGTCTTATACCTTCATTCTGGCACACCATTCTGTTGGGGTGTACCAGGTGCAGTCAGTTGGGATTGAATCCCGACTTCTGATAAGTGACTCCTAAATTGTCCTAAGAGGTAATCGCCACTACGATCTTACCGTAGTATCTTGATACTTTTACCATGATGTTTCTCCACATCAGCCTTGTACTCTTTGAACTTTATCAAAGCACTCAGACTTGTGGTGCATCAAGTAAATGTACCTGTATCTCGAATAGTCGTCTAAAAATGAAATATTCGAAACCATCTCTTGCCTGGATAGTTATAGGTCCACACAAATCAGAATAATTCCAACACATCTTTGGCTCTATACCCCTTAGTTTTAAAAGGTCTCTTGGTCATTTTTCCTTCCAAGTAAGACTAGCAGGTTGGAAAGTTTTCCACCACCAATGAACCCAAAAGTTCATCGGCTATTATCCTTTGAATCCTACTCAAGTTAATATGACCTAGATTTAGATGCCAAAGATATGATTGGTTCATTTCTGAAGGTTACTTTCTCTTATTAGAGTTAGAAGATGTGTTATTAATTTTCATTTGTTGCATTGTGGGAGTTTTTGGATTTAGAATATATAAATTGTCAACCAACGTACCAGAATAGATAATTTCCCTATTTTTCTTGATAACAACTCTATTATCAAAAGAGACAGAATATCAAGTTCTTTGAATAGTTTAGAAACTGAAATCACGTTCTTTCTAAACTTGGTACGTAAAGACAATTTCTCAAAATACATGTTTTATTCCTATCAGAGGATAAACATCTCCCACTGCAACAGCTGCTACTTTTGCAGCAGTGCCCATGTAGATGGTGATTTCCCCTTCATATAGTTGTCAGGTTTCCTAGAACCCCTACAATAAATTGCAGACATAATCAGTGGCTCCCGTATCTACATACCAGGTACCAGTAGATAACACCACTAAACATGTTTCAACAACTAATGAATAAAATACACTTTTATTATTTTCAGTTCTGAGAGGACAGCCCACCTTAGTGTCCTAGTTTTTGTTTCCAACCATTAGGACTACTAAGTCTATTCTATAGTATAACAGTTAGGGCATTGAAAAATATTTGAAATCCTAGAATCACAAAAATATTTTGTCAAGACCAACACCTTAAAATCCCTGTGAATTTTGTATGCCATGTTAGTGTGGACATATACAAATTTAAACATTAAGAGGAGATTTTATCCATTAATTTTATTATCTTGTCAACTATCTTTATGACAAATAAAATTAATAGTTGGTGCGTCTTCAATCAAATATTTGGTCAAAACTTTAGAATTTAAAAATGATATTGATTCCTCAAAACAATATCATTTAAATTCACCAACACCTCAAACACCGTGAATTTTGTATGCCACGTTAGTGTGGACGTATATAAATTCAGACATTTGTAAGAGGAGGGTCTTACCCATTAATTATCTTGTCAACCTTAAATTACCTCAAACACCATGAATTTTGTATGCCACATTAGTATGGACGTATACAAATTCAATTGTTTGTAAGAGGAGGTTTTACCCATTTTATTTTGTCAACCTAACTTTATAACAAATAAAATTACCACAAACACCGTAAATTTTGTATGCCACGTTAGTGTGGACGTATACAAATTCAGACATTTGTAAGAGGGGGTTTTACCTATTTTTATGACAAATTAATAGTTGGTTTTCCTTTGGTCACACAAATAATAGCAGTAACTCCGTTGGGGAGGATACTATTAAATGCGCCTAAGTGTATATCATTACTTGATACTTAGTCCATTAAATAGGATTGTGCCCCTTCAATTGGAGAAGATCACACGATCCTAAATAATTTCCTATAACTATCCATAAAGGAAGTTTGATTTAGTGATCCGTAAACAAACTCATCCGTTGTGGAGGGAGGCACTCAGAGCCAACACGCAAGTTTGTTGCATCACTTACAAACCAGTAATGGAGACCATGGATTTTTTTTTAAAATCCCTCTCCCACTTAGTTATTTAAGGTGAGGAAATTTAACCATGCAAGCACACATCACACACATCACAGTAAATAAAAGCAATAAATATGGAAATATAATTTTCCAACTATTATGGCCTCTTCTATCACTGTCCTCCGTGTGTTGCCAACCCTAGCTGCTACCATTTTTAACCACCGCTATCAGGTTTAGTTGTCGCATCTATCTTGCTTCTTTTTCCACTGCGCCTCTGGTCCTCAAATAGTCCCACGCCTCGCAAAGATACGATCCGCGACAAAAATAGAATTTTACATTTATCGATCCTATATTCCACAAGAGAATGTACATGCAATCTAGATCGAAATAAAAATGTAAAATCCTAAAACTAATACAGCTCCTGCTGTATTTAATACATACAATCATGCACACTCATAAAATGCCCTCGACATGTCCGAGGGTCCAATCACACACAATTATATTAGGGTCATAATAGTTGGATCTAGGATGTCTACAACCACAGAGTTAATCTATTTACACATCCTACTATTATCCTGCCTAAAATATGTATGACATGTATATAATTAAACTAAAACCAAACACACAGAGGTAAAAACCTAGCTTTGATACCAATTGTTGGTTGCTACTCGGAATACCATCCTAATTCTCCTGTACAAAAATTTGTACAAGCATAGAACTATCCTAGCTACCCATGTGTTCTACTAAAGTTAAATTTGGATTGCAAACGATGCTTAACATTATTAATCAGAATTTTCCTTTAGAAGTTAAACTTGAATTAGGAACGAAACATAACATTCTTACTTCAAGTTCAAGCGATGTGATCTTCCTAAGTTAAACCATATTACAGAAGTTGATCAAATATCTATTTCAAGGATCGGCTTCCAAGTCAAACGTGGAGAGGCACTAGGCCTTCTTGGGTATGAGATCATCCACCACTTCCTATACAAAGCCCTTCAAAGAAATTAGATATTTAAACTTCTCACAGTAAACAAGGTTTAACAATAGAGATCTCAACAGAAACACAGTATCGAAACATGAAATCGAAACAAATATCGAAAACAAAGATGATAATTAAAATCGATAACCTCTTGTGTTTGGTTTTACAAGATCTATACAAAAGGATGCGCTAGTTATGATGCGTGTAACGCCCGAAAATTCTCAAAATAATTATTAGAAATATCCTAGTATTTTTATGGAATTTTAGGATATTTTTACAGAATTTTTAGAGTAACAGAAGTAGCAAAAATAAATAGAATCGTAGAATGGCCTACGCGGGAATTGAACCCGGGACCTAGGAGGCCCTATGTCTTATAGATAGCTTTAGTAACCAATTGAACCCAGCAGGGCCGTTCTGAAAGGAAAGGGAAACAATTTTATTTAAGTTAGAGTTGGGTGAATTAATTCCTTAATATAAACAGGGAATTATTAAGTGAGGTGGGTTTTTAACGCAACTTCTCTTCTCCTCACCCTAATCCCGCCGAACCTCCCTTCTCCCTCATCTCTCGGCGCCAACCACAAGCAAACCTAGGGTTCCATCCCTAGGGTCCCAAGGGCTTCTTCCGGTGACCTCTTGGATACGGGGACGCTCCCCTCCGCGAGAGGAACGCATAGACGCGAGAAGATCGTCGAAAGGATCGTCTTCTCCGGAAATTTAGCGACTAGATTCGTAAGAAAACTAGCGCAGGAGGTAAGAAACCCCTCACCTGCAGTATAAGTAGTTCTCGTGTGATTTCATGCCGTAGTTTATTAGTATATGGCTTTTTGCCGCATAGGGTGTGCAATAGCGCACGCCAAGTGCTCAATAGTATGTTCAGCACAATTAAAATGCGACTTAGGCATTTTAATAGTTTAGCTAAATGTGGTAGAGCATTTAATTAGCATATGCAGTGTTACTACAGCTTATATGAGACTACGGTCCAATGGGTGGGCTCCCACAGTCGCCTCTAGGTTCAGACAACCTAGCTCTAGGTTCAGATACCTAGAAATATCAATATAAGAAGAACTCAGCTATATTCAGTATTTTATTTTAGCAGTGGCACTGTACTGGATTAGATATCCATTGGGTTGGGCTCCCACAGTCGTCCCTAGGTTTAGATAACCTAGTAAACCCTACTAAATTCGGGACTTGCAAACCCGGGTCTAGTTAGGGATGCGCGCATAGCAAGTACAGTTGCCGGGCCCAAACAGCAGCATGATTATT
Source organism: Zingiber officinale (assembly GCF_018446385.1). Classification (NCBI taxonomy): domain Eukaryota; kingdom Viridiplantae; phylum Streptophyta; class Magnoliopsida; order Zingiberales; family Zingiberaceae; genus Zingiber; species Zingiber officinale. The sequence continues at coordinate 74,098,040 of NC_056001.1, forward strand.
ATTTTCATCTATCTATGATAAATAGTTTTCAAAACTCACAAATCAGTTGTGTATACAGTTTAAACTCCGTTCTAGCTTAATTTTAGTTTTAGCTCAGTTCATGCTTCAGCTTAGTTCATCATTGATACATGTGATAGTTCTATGATCAGTTTTGGTTTCCATGTTGTATGATACCATGCCATGCTCTCACCTGTTCAGCGTATCTTTCAAATAGCATGTTTTCAAATCATAAATTGCATCGTATGCATGTTTTGTGAGGTAGATGGTTTCTTACTAAGCGTAAAGTTTACAGATACTTCTTTCCTTATACTGCAGATAAAGGTAAAGGGAAGATGGATTAGCAGAGGCTGGAGGTCAATGCGATGAAGATGTGTGTGGATGGAACCTGGAATAAAGACCTTGGAAGAACTAGAACATTTAAGAACTTAGTGTTTCTTATCATGTTACTCTTTGCTTATTTAGTTATCTAAGTGCATGAAATTATAGAAAATCTGCTTAGCTTGTTAGTAACCATGTTTAGAATGTTAGTTGTTTGCTATTAAAATGTTTTCCAGTTATTTTAGAACTTGTGTATGTGAGTTTGGCACGAAACAGTGCTGAAATCAGACTTCTTATACGAAATCAGAAACCTCAATCGATCAGTGGATCGATTGGGGGCCCTCAATCGATCAATGGATCGATTGGGAGCCTGGTTCCGTGAACAATAAGCTTCTGGATCGATCAGCCGATCGATCCAGACGCATTCTGTCGCGAACAGTAAGCTCCTGGATCGATCAGCCGATCGATCCAGTCGTATTCTGTCGCGAACAGAGAGTTTGGGGATCGATCGTTCGATCGATCGGGGAATTTGCTCCCGTGAACTGAGAGCTCTGGAATCGATCAATGGATCGATTGGCCAATCTGGATCGATCAGCCGATCGATCCAGAATATTAACCCGAGCACAGTAGCCATCGGAATCGATCCACGGATCGATTCAACAGCTTGTAATCGATTGAGTTCAGTCTGGATCGATTGGGAAGCTGGGTTTCATCCAAGAGACCTTGTAGTTCAGCTCCTTGACCATAGGGGATGCAAGATATGCCATGTATACCTTAGATTGCATCCCTTAGCACATGTAGAATTTAGAAATAGTATTAGTTTAGCAAAGGTTTAAATTAGTTCAGCTTTTCCGCACCTAGACTTAGTGATGGTCATGGATGTAGTTTAGCACAGCATATTGTGACGGTCCGGCCTTACAGCCTAGTTAGTAGAAGGCGGGTCGTTACAGAGTGGTATCAGAGCAGAAAGTTCCATACTTCCTACACACACATCAGCATTGAACCTGCAGCTTCCAAGTAAGAATACCTCTCACTTTGCTATGTTTATTGCTTTCATGTTTGTAGATAACTAGAGTATGCTTATCTGTGATAGTAACTAACATGATAGTATTAGCTATGTAAACATGATGCTTTAGTTATGTACGTCCTTTGTTCCTTTAGAAATGGCACGAGGACGCCCAGCTAGAAGGGCACCCGCTACTGAGCCCCAGCATAAGGCAGGCAGTTCAGTGCCTCCCCCAGACCTTACAGCAGTAGTGGCTCAGTTACAGAAGCAGCTAGCAGAACAACAGCAGGAGATAGCCACCTTAAAGGCTAATCAGCAGAACACCCCCACTGTCACCCGGGAACCAAACATAGCAACCCGAGTAGTTATAGAGGTTCCACAAGTCCAGCCTCCAGCACCAGTAGCCCCAGCAGCAGAGGCAAAGAGAGAAGCCTATCTGATCCAGTGGCAGAGAGTCAAACCCGAGAACTTCTCAGACACCAGTGAACCATGGGATGCTCAAGCCTGGTTCAAAATGCTGGAGAGTACGATGGAGCTTCTGGACTGGCCGGAGCATGAAAAGGTGAAGTGCGCCTCCTTCTGCTTGGCAGGAGATGCACGTATGTGGTGGGAGAGAATTAGAGCGAAGCGCCCAGTGAACCAGATGACATGGGCTGACTTCGAGAAAGAATTCTTCGAGGAGTTCTTTCACATGCGGGTTACAAACCGCCACTACGACGAGTTCACTGAGTTTCGTCAGGGCAACCTATCAGTTGAGGAAGCCGTGAATAAATTCAATAGACTGGCTCGTCTATGCCCTGAACTAGTCAGCACAGAAAAAGAACGAGTCCGGTTGATGCTCAAGATGCTGAGGCTGGAAATAGCGATGAACGTGGCTGGCGGCGTTCATAGGCCGCAAACCACCGAAGAACTAGTCAGCAGTGCTCTGACCACCAAGCACTACCAGAACCATATCAAGCAGCAGAAGCAAGTTCTCTCAGAATCCAAAGGGCAAGGAGGCTCAGGTACTCAGAAACAACAGGGCCACAGCTCTAACTGGAAGGGAAACTCCAGCAACAAGCGCAAACCAGGGAGTTACCCAAAGGGAGGACCAGCCAGCAAGCAGCCTAGTTATCCCAAATGTGCTACTTGTGGGAAATTTCACCCAAGAGTTTGTCGCAAGGGCACACGGGGATTCTTTGAATGTGGACAAGAAGGGCATATGGCTAAGCAATGCCCGAACAAGACAAGTCTTCTTCAACCACAGCCGATACAGTATAGAGGCCAGCCAGCACAGCTACACCAGATGTAGGCCGTATTAGATGGTCCACACATCAGCCAGGGCAGACTAGAAGCCCCTCCAGCTATGACGAATGCAAGGATCTACTCCTTAACCAGAGAGGACGTAGCGAATGCCTCGACAGTTGTTACAGGTCAGATTAGTATTTTACAGCAAAGTACAACTGTCTTATTCGATACTGGGGCAACCCATTCTTATATATTCAGGGCATTCGCCGAAAAGTTAGCAGTACCCCCAGAGGTATTCAGTGGTCAGTTTTTGACGACGCTACCTTCGGGAGAATTTATGGCGTCCACGCACTGGCTCCGGGCAGTGCCAGTCATGATAGCAGACAGAGAACTCTTTTGTGATCTGATAGTGCTAGATATGACTGATTATGATGTCATCCTTGGAATGGACTTCCTGATCAGATACGGTGCCTCTATAGAGTGCCGTAAACAGAAAGTCGTATTCCAACCTGAAGCAGAAGTGCAATTCGAGTACATCGGAGAACCAAAGAGAAAGGCCAAGAAATTTCTCTCAGCTCTGAAAGCACAGAAATTGTTGGATTCAGGATGTACGAGATTTTTAGCGCATGTAGTCAATGCCAGTCAGGACAAGGACCAGCAGCTAGCAGAGGTCCGAGTCGTATGCGATTACCCAGTAGTCTTCCCTGAAGAGTTACCAGGCTTAGCACCAGACAGGGAGATTGAATTTGAGATAGAACTCATTCCCGGTACAAATCCTATCTCCAAAGCACCTTATCGCATGACCCCAGCAGAACTGAAGGAACTTCAGGAGAAATTACAGGAGCTGCTTGACAAAGGTTTCATACGCCCTAGTCACTCACCATGGGGAGCGCCTGTATTGTTCATTAAGAAGAAGGACGGGAGCATGCGCTTGTGCATAGACTACCGGGCACTGAACCAAGTCACCATCAAGAACAGGTATCCTCTTCCCAGAATAGATGATCTGTTCGATCAGCTAAAGGGAGCAGCAGTGTTCTCTAAGATAGACCTCAGATCAGGTTATCATCAAGTGAAAGTTAAAGGAGGGGATATACCCAAGACAGCATTCAAGACTAGATACGGACACTACGAGTTCGTAGTCATGCCCTTTGGCATGACAAATGATCCAGCTACTTTTATGGACCTCATGAACAGAGTATTCAGGGACTATCTAGATAGATTTGTTATTGTGTTTATCGATGACATTCTTATCTATTCAGGAACTCAGGAAGAACACGCAGAGCACCTGAAGATAGTATTGCAGACCCTTCAGCAGAACCAGCTGTACGCCAAGTTCACGAAATGTGAATTTTGGTTAGATCAGGTGTCCTTCCTGGGTCACATCATCTCAAAAGATGGTATCATGGTAGACCCCAGTAAAATAGAAGCTGTGAGTAACTGGAAAAGACCCAAGAACGCCAGTGAGATCAGGAGCTTTTTGGGACTAGCAGGTTATTACAGAAAGTTTGTAGAGGACTTCTCCAGAATAGCCTCCCCACTGATAGCTCTTACCAGAAAGAACAGAAAATTTCAGTGGACAGAGGACTGTGAGAACAGCTTCAGCGAGTTAAAGAGGAGATTGATGAGTGCTCCCATTTTGACTCTACCAGCCAACACCGACAGCTTTGATATCTATAGTGACGTCTCTAAGTTGGGACTAGGAGCAGTACTGATGCAAGAAGGTAAGGTGATCTCCTATGCCTTCAAACAACTCAAGGAATATGAGAAGAATTACCCTACTCATGACCTTGAGCTTGCAGCAGTAGTGTTCGCTCTCAAAATTTGGAGACATTACTTGTATGGAGCTCAGTGCAGAGTATATACAGATCATCAGAGTCTGAAGTACTTCTTCACTCAGAAAGATCTGAATATGCGACAGCACAGATGGCTAGAGCTGGTCAAAGATTATGACATAGATATCCTCTACCATCCAGGAAAAGCCAATAAGGTGGCAGACGCACTTAGCAGGAAGTCCAGTGCTACCTTACTATCCCTAGTAGCCATGTCACCACCCCTATAGAAAGAGATCACAGATTTTGGTCTCGAACTTATAGTGGGACAGCTCTCTACTATGACATTAGCATCTAACCTGCTTGGTGACATTCAGACAGCTCAGGAACAGGATCCTGAAATTCAGAAAACCAAGCAAGGGTTAGCAAAATCAGAAAGTAGAGAATTCAGAGTGTCCGATAGTGGGATATTATATTTCGGTGACAGACTCTGTGTTCCAGATCAGGAGGAACTAAAGAGGACGATTTTAGATGAGGCTTACAGGACTCCTTATGCGATGCATCCGGGTTCCACCAAGATGTACCAGGACTTGAAGAAACATTTTTGGTGGCCCGGGATGAAAAGAGACATCGCTAGATATGTTAGCATCTGTCTGACCTGTCAGAGGGTCAAGGCAGAACACCAGAGATCAGGAGGAGTTCTGCAGCCCATCCAGATCCCAGAATGGAAGTGGGAAGATATTTCTATGGATTTTATAGTGGGACTACCCAGAACCACGAATGGTTTTGATACCATCTGGGTAATAGTCGACAGATTGACGAAATCAGCCCACTTCTTAGCTATCAGGATATCCTACTCCATGGAACAGCTAGCTCAGTTGTATCTCAAGGAGATCGTCAGACTACATGGAGTCCCACGGATCATTATTTCAGACAGAGACAGTCGATTCACATCACACTTCTGGGAGTGTGTACAGTCAGCATTGGGCACTAAGTTGAAATTTAGCACAGCTTTCCATCCTCAGACAGATGGTCAGACGGAGCGAGTAAATCAGGTACTCGAAGATATGCTCCGCGCATGTGCCCTAGACTTCAAGGGAAGTTGGTACAAATATCTGAGTTTAGCAGAATTTGCATACAACAATAGCTATCAGGCCACTATCGGTATGGCACCTTATGAGGCTCTATACGGGCGGAGGTGTAGATCTCCAATCTGCTGGTATGAGAGTGGTGAACAGAAAGAACTAGAACTCTAGAAAGATCTAGTAGCAGATACCACAACAGCTATACAGCAGATCCGCCAGAGGATAAAGACAGCTCAGAGCCGCCAGAAAAGCTATGCTGATACACGGCGCAGACCATTAGAGTTTTCAGTTGGGGATTCAGTATTCCTCAGAGTGGCTCCCATGAAAGGAGTAATGCGTTTTGGGAAGAAGGGCAAACTAAGTCCCAGATATGTGGGACCATACCTTATCACCAGAAGAGTTGGCAAGGTAGCATATGAGCTAGAGCTACCACAGGAGATGTCAGCCATCCATAATGTATTTCATGTCTCTATGCTGAAGAAGCATATCCCAGATGCCACCCAGGTGATTGAGCGTCAGTCGGTACTAGTCCGCGAAGACCTCAGCTATGATAGTCTGCCTATTCAGATAATAGACCGAGCAGTTAAGAACTTGCGGAACAAGGAGGTACCATTAGTAAAAGTTATTTGGCAAAATCACACCACAGAAGAGGCAACGTGGGAGACAAAAGCTAGTATGAGACAGAAGTACCCAGAATTATTCTAAGTTTGAGGATGAACTTTTTATAAGGTATGGGGGATTGTAACGCCCGAAAATTCTCAAAATAATTATTAGAAATATCCTAGTATTTTTCTGGAATTTTGGATATTTTTACAGAATTTTTAGAGTAGCAGAAGTAGCAAAAATAAATAGAATCGTAGAATGACCTACGCGGGAATTGAACTTGGGACCTAGGAGGCCCTATGTCTTATAGATAGCTTTAGTAACCAATTGAACCCAGCAGGGCCGTGCTGAAAGGAAAGGGAAATAATTTTATTTAAGTTAGAGTTGGGTGAATTAATTCCTTAATATAAACAGGGAATTATTAAGTGAGGTGGGTTTTTAACGCAACTTCTCTTCTCCTCACCCTAATCCCGCCGAACCTCCCTTCTCCCTCATCTCTCAGCGCCAACCACAAGCAAACCTAGGGTTCCATCCCTAGGGTCCCAAGGGCTTCTTCCGGTGACCTCTTAGATACGAGGACGCTCCCCTCCGCGAGAGGAACGCATAGACGCGAGAAGATCGTCGAAAGGATCGTCTTCTCCGGAAATTTAGCGACTAGATTCGTAAGAAAACTAGCGCAGGAGGTAAGAAACCCCTCACCTGCAGTATAAGTAGTTCTCGTGTGATTTCATGCCTTAGTTTATTAGTATATGGCTTTTTGGCGCATAGGGTGTGCAATAGCGCACGCCAAGTGCTCAATAGTATGTTCAACACAATTAAAATGCGACTTAGGCATTTTAATAGTTTAGCTAAATGCGATAGAGCATTTAATTAGCATATGCAGTGTTACTACAGCTTATATGGGACTACGGTCCAATGGGTGGGCTCCCACAGTCGCCTCTAGGTTCAGACAACCTAGCTCTAGGTTCAGATAACTTAGAAATAGCAATATAAGAAGAACTCAGCTATATTCAATATTTTATTTTAGCAGTGGCACTGTACTGGATTAGATATTCATTGGGTTGGGCTCCCACAGTCATCCCTAGGTTTAGATAACCTAGTAAACCCTACTAAATTCGGGACTTGCAAACGCGGGTCTAGTTAGGGATGCGCGCATAGCAAGTACAGTTGTCGGGCCCAAACAGCAGCATGATTATTATTTTCATCTATCTATGATAAATAGTTTTCAAAACTCACAAATCAGTTGTGTATACAGTTTAAACTCAGTTCTAGCTTAGTTTTAGTTTTAGCTCAGTTCATGCTTCAGCTTAGTTCATCATTGATACATGTGATAGTTCTATGATCAGTTTTGGTTTCCATGTTGTATGATATAATGCCATGCTCTCACCTGTTCAGCGTATCTTTCAAATAGCATGTTTTCAAATCATAAATTTCATCGTATGCATGTTTTGTGAGGTAGATGGTTTCTTACTAAGCGTAAAGTTTACAGATACTTCTTTCCTTATACTGCAGATAAAGGTAAAGGGAAGATGGATTAGCAGAGGCTGGAGGTCAATGCGATGAAGATGTGTGTGGATGGAGCCTGGAATAAAGACCTTGGAAGAACTAGAACATTTAAGAACTTAGTGTTTCTTATCATGTTACTCTTTGCTTATTTAGTTATCTAAGTGCATGAAATTATAGAAAATCTGCTTAGCTTGTTAGTAACCATGTTTAGAATGTTAGTTGTTTGCTATTAAAATATTTTCCAGTTATTTTAGAACTTGTGTATGTGAGTTTGGCATGAAACAGTGCTGAAATCAGACTTCTGATACGAAATCAGAAACCCCAATCGATCAGTGGATCGATTGGGGGACCTCAATCGATCAATGGATCGATTAGGAGCCTGGTTCCGCGAACAGTAAGCTTCTGGATCGATCAGCCAATCGATCCAGACGCATTCTGTTGCGAACAGTAAGCTCCTGGATCGATCAGCCAATCGATCCAGTCGTATTCTGTCGCGAACAGAGAGTTTGGGGATCAATCGTTCGATCGATCGGGGAAATCGCTCCCGCGAACAGAGAGCTCTGGAATCGATCAATGGATCGATTGGCCAGTCTGGATCGATCAGCCGATTGATCCAGAATATTAACCCGAGCACAGTAGCCATCGGAATCGATCCACGGATCGATTCAACAGCTTGTAATCGATTGAGTTCAGTCTGGATCGATTGGGAAGCTGGGTTTCGTCCAAGAGACCTTGTAGTTCAGCTCCTTGACTATAGGGGATACAGGATATGCCATGTATACCTTAGATTGCATCCCTTAGCACATGTAGAATTTAGAAATGGTATTAGTTTAGCAAAGGTTTAAATTAGTTCAGCTTTTCCGCACCTAGACTTAGTGATGGTCATGGATGTAGTTTAGCACATCATATTGTGACGGTCCGGCCTTACAGCCTAGTTAGTAGAAGGCGGGTCGTTACAATGCGGAAACTAATAACTAGTTATACCTTATGTAGCTTATAGACCCACGATCTTCTATTGTATTCCTCTTCTTATCTTGGACATCGTGTGGGCGACGATCTACCAAGATGGGACTCCACCAAAACCTTCTTCTTCCATCCAAGTTTCGGCCACCAACAATCTCCTAGAGATGAAGAACTTCGGCCACCAACCAAGCTCCAAGGGATGCTAAGAAACAATGCCTCCTATCTCTCCTTCTTCCTCTAATAAGATCCGACCTCCAACAACTCCAAGAGATGAGATGTCGCCGGCCACCAAGGAAGAAGAATAGGGGAAGAGCAAGAGAAGAGGGTCGGCCACCACCAAGGAAAAGAGAGGAGAGGAAATAATAGATGTATTGTTGTGATGTGAGGCACCTCTACCCTCTCTTTTATATTCCTTGGTCTTGGCAAATAAGGAAAATTTTAATTAAAACTTCATTATTTTCCTTGCCAATAACAAAGAAAATTTAATTAAAATTTCCTTTTAATCTTGTTATGGCCGGCCACCTCATTAAGCTCCAAACAAGGAAAGTTTCAAACACAAAATTAAAACTTCCTTATTTGTTTTCGGAAATTTTTAAAATAAAATTTTCTCTTTTAAATTCCCTTCATGGTTGGTTATAAAAGGAAACTTTTATAAATTAAAATCTCTCTTTTAAAATATTTGGATGGTTACAAGGAAAGTTTTCTCCAAAATTAAAATCTTCCTTTTCAACTACAAATAAGAAAAGATATTAAATCTTTCTTTTAATCTTTTGTAGAAAGCTATAAAAGGAAAGATTTATCATTTTTAAAACTCTCTTTTAAAACCATGAGGATGGTTACAAAAAGGAAAGTTTTATCAAAAATTAAAATCTTCCTTTTAACTACAAATAAAGAAAGATAACAAATCTTTCTCTTAATCCTTTGTAGAAACTATAAAAGGAATAATTTAATTTTAAAACTCTCTTTTAAATTATGGCTTCCACATAAGGAAAGATTTTAAAAAATTAAACTTCTTTTAATCTAATGTGGCCGACCATCTACTTGGGCTCCAAGCTAGGGTCGGCCACCACTTGAACCCATCTAGACTTGGTTTGGCCGACCCTAGCTTAGGCTCCAAGCTAGGCTTGGCCGACCACCTTAAGGTGGGTAAGAAAGTGGGTATTGGTGGATATAAGACTTTATAAATAAGAGGCTACAATAGGGACCAAGAGGAGGAATTGGTTTTGGTCTTCCGATGAGCTTGAGCTTCTCGTGTTCGCCCCGAACACCCAAGTTCATCAATAATATCTCATTCCACTAAAGAGTTATTATTGTACTACCGCACCAATCCCATATTACTATATGAGCTCCTTCTTATCATGAGTGTGTTAGACTCTCTGTGTTTAAGATATAGAATGTCCACTAATTAAATGAGTTATTGATAAATATTATATATAATCTTCTAAATAAAGATAATTTCAGCAATTTAATAAATTCAAAATTCAAAATAAAAAAAGTTAAATCTTAAATATAATCAATTAAACAAAGATAATTTAACCAATTTAATTAATTCAAAATTAAAAACTTGAATTAAACTAAATTTTCAATTAATTAAATATTAATTAAATCATATTTAAAATTTAATTAATCTTAATGAAACTTAACAAAACAAAAATTATAAGATTCAAGGGAGTCTCTAAATTAATTGGCACCTCCAAAACATAGTCTACCCATTTGGGTAATTAGGACTAGATTAGAAAGCTAATTTGATTCTTATTCAACATAGTACCAGAGTGGAATGATATGTTAGGAAAACTTAGTCTAGGGAGTCAAGTAGGGTAAGGTGTACCTTGCTTGGTCTACTAAGCTAAATGGAACTAACCCAAGCTATCTCGACACATCCTATACTAGTTAGACTAAGGCTTCTCAATACGAAGGTTAAATATACAATTTCTTAAAAAGGGTTTGTTTGGAAGTAGTGGTTGTTCCGATACCAAGAAGGCTCATGTGTCTTACCATAAACTATAAACCAATTTTTGAAATGTCTATTTAACTAACTGACGGTTAAAACTAAATCTAACACAAGGTCAAATTATCGACAAACTAAAATTTTAACATAACTCATCTTACAAAATAATATGAATACAATGGTTGCGAACAATTAAACTAAGTGAGATTATTAATATTAATTAAAAATAAATTAGAATTATAATTAAATTAAAAACATTAAGATTAAAAAAACTCATTTGAAAAAAAATATTTTAAAATACTTTAAAAAGTTTATTTTAAAAAATCCATTTAAACAAACTATTTCCAAAATTCTTTTAAAAAATATTTTAAAAATTCTATTAAAAACCTTTTAAAAATTTTTTAAAAAACTATTTTAAAAATTCTTTTCAAAAAACTATTTTGAAAATTCCATTAAAAATAATTGTAAAATCTTTAAAAAAAACAATTTTAAAAATATTTTTAAAATTCTTTTAAAAATAACTATTTAGAAAATTATTTAAAAATTATTTTAAAAAATTAAAAAAACCTTTTATAAACTATGTTGAAAATCATTTAAAAAACTATTTTAAAAATCATTTCAAAAATTATTTTAAAAACTATTGTAATAATACTTTTAAAAAAACCATTTTGAAAATTCATTTAAAATTCATTTTAAATATTCTTTTTAAAAAACCTTTTAAAAACTATTTTAAAAATCCTTTAAACAAATATTTTAAAAATTCTTTTAAAAAACATTTGAAAAAATCTTTTAAAAACTATTTTAAAAATCATTTAAAAAAATATTTTAAAATTCTTTTAAAAAATATTTTTAAAAAATCTTTTTTAAAACTATTTTAAGAAATCCTTTCAGAAAAAACCTAAGCTAAAAATTCTTTTAAAATTTATTTGAAAAATCATTTTAAAAATTATTCCAAAAAATTATTTTAAAAGTCATTTTAAAAATGATTTTACTAAATCATTTTAATAATAATTTTTAAAAATCATTTATAAAATTCTTTTAAAATATCTTTTCAAAATTATTTTAAAAAATCCTTTTAAGAAATATATTTTAAAAATTATTTAAAAATTCATTTCAAAAATTCTTTTTATAAATTCTTTTGAAAAACCTGTTAAAAACTATTTTAAAAATTATTTTAAAAATTCTTTTAAAAATAATTTTGAAAACTCTTTTGAAAATAATTTTAAAAATTCTTTTAAAAATAATTTTAAAATTATTTTAAAAACCTTTAAAAATTCTTTTAAAATTCATTTTAAAAACAATTTTAAAATATATTTTAAAAATCTTTAAAAAACTTTTTTAAAAATATTTTAAAAACTATTGTAAAAATCTTTAAAAAACTATTTTGAAAATCCTTTTAATAACTAGTTTAAAAATCATATATTTTTTTTAAAAAATTATTTTAATTAGATTTTTAAAAAATTACTTTAGTCTTGATTTTGACAATCTTTAAAAAATATTTTGAAAATAAATAAATATATTTTAAAAAAATTAAGACATTAGTCAAATAAACTCAATTAACAATTAATCTTATTTAAACTCTCTTAAAACATTAATCTCTTGTGAATTGCTTACCTTAATTTAATTAACTGAGCTTAATTAAAACTTAATTTTAAAACTTTATCATAATTTAATTTAGTCAAATTCAATTTTAACATTAATCCAAATCTAAACTTTAGTTTAATTCAATCCTAATGTAACTTAATTAAAGATTAACTCTAATTAAACCTTAACTTTATTTAACTTTCATTAATAACTTAAACTTTATCAAATTTAATTTAACTTTAATTAAAAAAATTAAAACTTAATCTAATCTAGTTAATAATTCAACCTAAAACGAACGTTAACTAAAAATTGAATTTAATAAACATTAATATAATTAAAAAGTTAAACTAAATTCAAATTAATTTAATTAAAACATAAATTTAACTTTAATTAATCATCTAACATTAATTACAAAGGTAGATTAACATTAATTGATGAGTTAATTTAACTTTAATTTATACCTTAAATTATTTTAATCTGAATTAAAACCTTAATTTTAGTTTAACTCACTTTAAATTAAACTTACTTTAGTTTAAAATTTAATAAAAAAGTAACTTAAACTTAACATAATATTAATTTAAATAAATTAACATTTATGTCAATTTAACTTATCTTTAATTAAAAACCTTTATAAAATTCTAACTTAAACAAACTTACAACCTAATTAACTCTATATTAATACTAACTTCAACTTAGTTAATCCTAATTTAACTTCAACCTTTTATTTAATAATTTAAATTAATTTAACTTTAATTAAAGTCAAATCTAATTAAAACTTAAACTTCTTAGACTTAATCAACTTAAATAAATGATATTAAACTAAATTAATTTATAATTGATTAAGTACAATAACATATAGTTTACAAACAATATTACTTTTTTGAAAATAAGTATTCCCAATACTAAATTCCCTGGATACTTAGGTAGAGCTTTTTGTAGCTAACAAGGGTAACTGGGAGTGTCAGATTAAGGGAAGGAAGTGTTGAAATATTTTAAAAAATATTTTGAAACTTTATTTGAAAATCTTTGAAACAACTACTTTAAAAAATTTTGAAACATTACATTGAAAATTTTTATAAAAGTTTCCAAATCTATTTTTTTTAAAGAATTGAAAATAAATTTGAAAATATCTTGACAAATTACTTGAAAAATATATTAATAATATTTTCTTAAAATTATTGGAAACCATTTGAAAAATATCCTAAAAATTCTCCGTCACACATAACTTGTGTTTCATAATTTGTGACTTATCTACAAATTTGTGATTATTGTCTGTTATACTTGTATATTTTTGATGAATGCCAAAGAGGGAGTAAGAAAAAGTAAGAATTCTATGAAAATCTTAACCCTAAAATGATTAAGAGAATAAACAAAAAGTTAAACTAATTTTGTTATCTTAAATCATAATCATATTCTTTTCTTGTAAAATTTTCTGACTTTAACGCAGGTTGTCATTGCATAAAAAGGGGAAGATTATTGGTACAGTTAGCACCAATGGTCAAACATAAGTTTTGATGAATAACAAATGAATTAAAGTTATATGTTGTGTTATCTAATCTTTTTACCGAGTGTGCAAGAGACGAGTCTAGAGGGTCTGACACCAGGCTAAAGTCCAAATATGTGATTTTAACGAGAAGTCCAACTGGGTCTGTGAGACCTGACAATTGGTAGAAGTCTAGTCAGGATGTTCATGTTGGTTACTAATCGGAATACCGTTCTAGTTCCCCTGTACAAAAATTTGTACAAGCATAGAACTATCCTAGCTACCCATGTGCTCTACTGAAGTTAAATTTGGATTGCAAACGATGCATAATATTATTAATCCAAATTGTCCTTCAGAAGTTAAACTTGGATTGGAAACTATGCTTGACATTTTTACTCCAAGTTTAATCGATGTGATCTTCCTAAGTTAAACCATATTACAGAAGTTAATCAAATATCTATTTCAAAGATCGGCTTCCAGGTTAAACATGGTGAGGCACTAGGCCTTCTTGGGTATAGGATCATCCACCACTTCCTAGACAAAGTCTTTCAAAGAAATTAGATATTTAACTTCTTACAGTAAACTAAGTTTAGCTATAGAGACCTCAATAGAAGCACAATATCGAAACATGAAATCGAACAATAAAATTGACAACAAAAAATGATAACCTAAAACCGATAACCTCTTGTGTTTGGTTTTTCAAAATCTATACAAAAGATGAACTAGTTATGATGCAGAAACTAATAACTAGTTATACCTTTTGTAACTTATAGACCTCTTAATCTTCTGTTGTATTCCTCTCCTTCTCTTGGACGTCGTGTGGGTGACGATCTTCCAAGATGAAATCCACCCAAGCTTCTTCCTTTGCTTCCAAGTTTCGGCCACCAACTAACCTCCAAGGGATGCTAGACAAGAGAGCTTCCTTCTCTTCTTCTTCTCCTTCAAGCAACCGGCCACCAAGAGAAGACCAAGCTTGATGCTGCCGGCCTCCAAGAGAGAAAACAAAAGGAGAAGAGAGAAAGAAGAGGGTCGGCCACCAAGGAGGAGAAGAGAGTTTCGGCCACAATAGAGAGGATGCAAGGCTTAGGTTGTTATCAATGAGACACCCTCTCCCTCTCTTTTATATTCTTTGGTGAATCCAAAAAAGGAAAGTTTTAAAACAAAAAATTAAAACTTCCTTTTATTCCTTTACATGGTCGGCCACCTCATGTCAAACAAGGAAAGATTTTAAACAAAAATTAAAATATCTCTTTTAAAATCCCTTTTGTGGATAGTTATAAAAGGCATGTTTTGTAAAATTAAAATCTTCTCTTTTAAATCCTTTTGTGGATATCTATAAAAGAAAAGTTCTAAAATAAAACTCCATTTATATCATGGTTACAAAAAAGGAAAGTTTTATCAAAAATTAAAATCTTTCTTTTAAACATTATGGATAACTACAAATAAGGGAAGATTTCAAATCTCTCTTTTAATCCTTTGTAGAAAGCTATAAAAGGAAAGATTTTATAATTTAAAACTGTCTTTTAAAACCATGTGGAAAACATCATAAAAGGAAAGTTTTTAACAAAATAAAAACTCCCTTTTATTTCCTTTTCTTATATGGTCGTCCCCTTGCTTAGGCACCAAGCAAGGCTTGGTCGGCCCTAGCTTGAGCTCCAAGCTTGGCTTGGCCGACCCCTTGCTTGGGCTCCAAGTAAGGATGTGGTCGGCTCCTAAGCTTGGTTAAGAAGCTGGGCTTTGGATAGATATAAGGCTTTATAAATAAGAGGCTGCAACAGGGACCGAGAGGAGGAATTGGTTTTGGTCTCTCGATGAGCTTGAGCTTCCCATGTTCACCCCGAACACTCAACTCAAAGTCATCAATAATAACTCATACCACTAAAGAGTTATTATTGTACTACCACACCAATCTCATATTACAATATGGGCTCCTTCTTATCATGAGTGTGTTAGTCTTCCTGTGTTTAAGATATCGAATGCCCACTAATTAAATGAGTTACTGACAACTCACTTAATTAATATTTTAGCTTCAAGAGTAATACCACTCAACCTTATTGTCATGTCGGAGTAAGTCCACCTGTAGGGTTTACATGACAATCCTTATGAGCTCCTCAAGGGTACATCATCAACCTATATTACTAGGACACAATTTCATTCTATAATCAATAACACACCATATAAATAATATCATTTCCCAACTTATCGGGCCTATTGATTCAACGAACTAAATCTCACCCTTTGATAACTTAAAGAAATAAATATTAAGTATATGTGCTTGTTATTATATCATGATTAAGAGTACACACTTCCATAATAACAGAGGTCCTGTTCTTTTTTACAGTCAATATAAAAAGAACAACCTCAAATGATCCTGCTAAATACACTCAAAGTGTACTAGTGTAATTTTATAGTCAAGATAAACTAATACCAAATTACACTACACCCGTTTCAATGGTTTGTCCCATTCCATCTTGGTTGTGAGCAACTTTTATAATTTATAAGGAACTGATAACATGATCTTCTGTGTGACACCACACACCATGTTATCTTCAATATAAATTAAATGAACAACTACACTTAGCAAATAAATGTGGACATTTGACCAATGTGATTCTTATTTCAAAATAAATGTTTTATACAAAAATCTAGACTTTTAATATACATTCTAACAGTTCAATTCTAGACGATTAGCTAAAGCCCAAATGTGTGATTCTGGTTGGAAAACCTGGTGGGTCAAAAGGTAAGTCAAGTTATTACAAATGGAATTGGAGGAGAGATCCAGTGAGGATGCATTCTCAGCTGAGGGAATAGTAGACATCGATCTGACCTAGGATTTCAGCAAAACTCAAAGTTAGAGTCAGACAGTATGGAGACTGTCATATATTAGTAATCTTCTTTCCATGTTATTTCATGTTGTACTAACTTTGTGATGCAGGAAATCAAAATGGATGAAAAAGGGGCTCCAGACGCTTTGGACACAATCCAAGAACCTGGAGGTCTGAGTGTTTGGAGTTAATTCAGGTAGTGGAGGTCCATGCGGCCGGAGTTGGTCTAGGCAGCCGGAGGTCCAGGCGCCCGAAGTTAGTCCAAGCACCTGGAGGTTCGGGGCCCCGGAGTTGGTCCAGGCACCCGGAAAGGGGCTGACGGGCAATTAGATAAGTTGAGGTGGCACACGTTTATTGGCTAGCATATGTTATAGTCCATGCCCTGGGATCGGTCTGGGCACCCGAAGTTGTATAGATTTTTCACGAATAGAACTTCATCGAGGTATGCCCACATCAATGATCTAGGTGCTCGAGGGTGGTCCAGGTGCCCGAAGTTGGTTATAAAAGAAGCTTAGAATAGCAATCTTAGAATAACCTTTGCTTTGACTTTTGTACTCTTGCATTGCTTCAAGAAGACTCCTACGACACTGAAAGGATACTCCGATAATCAGTGATCAAGCTTCTATTCCTTTTGTTGTTAGTATATTTTTATTTTCCTACATTGTACTTAAATCTTTGTAATATTTTTGAGCTTATAGTGATTGTCCAAAGAAAGCACTCAACGTGTATGGGCCTTGGAGTAGAAGTCGTCAAAGGATCTGAACTAAGTAAAAAAAACTCGTGTTAGCACTTGCTTCTCTTTGTCTCACTTTCTTTTCTTATATTTATGCTACACATTTGATTTCAAAAAGAAAAGAAATACTTTTAAAATCATGTGATTCACCTCCCCTCTCACGTGCTCATGGTCCAACATCAACCATCAACTCCGTCTAAGACTCAACGTTAGATTCTGACATCCTCCCTATCTCAGCCTCAGTAGCCTACTTTGTCTATCTTTAAAGTCACTGAACATCAACTTCATTTCCTCATCCTCAAATCCAGCCCACACCCTAGGTTGGCCAGCTAAAAATGTGTAGGGCACATGTGGATGAGACAGTGTAATTGCCTCATCAATGAGACCATTTCTCCATGAATATAACTCATGGCATTGGATGAATGGAGAAGGGATTAAGTGGTTATCAGTTTTTATCTCCTAGATGCCCTCCTTCAACATGTAACATTTAGCAATGGGGAAATAACTAACAACTGTATGATCTGGTTTCCTCATTGCCTCATGTGAGGATGAAGGAGAATGCAACTATGATGTGGAGATGTTCTTCTAACAGCTATATAAACCCTAAAGAAGGTAAGTGTAGAGGATTCATGACTCTCTCTCACACTCTCTTTGGCTACATTAAATTCTCACAGTTTCTTCTTCTTCCTCTACTAGCTTCATATCTCAAGCAAACCCTAACTTGAGCATCGAAGTGTCCAACTGGGATCCCTCTCCAATGACATTCTAACTCTTTGTTGAAGTGCATTTCAAGTCCTCCTCATCCTCTTCACTGACAATCTAAAGAGAGCATGTATGTTAGCTTGTTCATTGACTGGTGGCTTGACCATCCACAATATTTGGCTAGAACACCTTTTTTGGTTTCGACTATGAGTGATGCTAGGAAATCAATTAATTGAAGTTTTCTATTTTTTTTTATAATATAATTATCTATCTCTTACAATCCAATTAATCTTCGAGGTGACCGATCTAATCCCATGGAAGTTTTTCATTGGCCACCTGGTTAAATCGGAAAGAGCAAATAGGTCATGGTGAACGGTCCAACGTCACAAGTATTCTATATTTTTTTTATTAATTCAGGTATCTATCTTTTTGAACCAATTAATTATGGAGGTGACTGGTCTAACCCCACATAAGTTTTTCATCAGCTAACAGGGTAAATTTGGAGGTGTGAATGGTTCGTCGCTCCACAGCCAGCATCTCAAGGTTGTCTTCCCACTGGAGAAAATTAATCCTCTATGTGTCACAACTGGAAATTGACCTATGGGTGCCTGGTTAACTATGGAAGCTCCTTCCTATTACATCATAGCTTGGGGGCTTCTATTTTTTTTATAAAAGCTAAATATGTATATATCATCAAAATATACATCGAGACTTACGATAGCTGCTCATGTCTAATGAAGTATCATATCTGAGTAAATATCCAAAGTTCTATTTGCATGTGTTTGTACTTTCTTAAATACCAACTCTACATCAAAATGTACACCCTCAAACCTGCTACAATTCCTTGTCTTTCATACATGATAAATCATAGAGGACATGACAAGGTGGTGAGTTTGTTGGTACAAATACACACATCCTCCAATATGTGGTCATCATCTAGGTCATATGGAGCCATGCTCTGATCATCATACATAGTGGGCTAACTCCTTGACATCTTAAGAAGATGTGCTCCTGCATCTCCTCCTTCACCCTACAAAAGGTACAGTCTCTATCTTCTATATAATCCAACCTGTCCCTAATAGGAAGTCTCCTATGTGCTAGCAACCATAGGGTGAATCTATGGCTTGGTTGAAGATACTTCTTCCATACAATTCCTACCTAAGGCTTCCTAAGACTAGCAACTCTGTAGAAATCATAGACCTATCTGGTGCCTTTTCTTGGTTGACTGAACCATATCACTAACCTTTGCTGCACTATCTGATGTGCATAAATTATGCATATTTTTAGGTATCATTTATCGCATATTTACTTGCATTTCATGAGCATGATTTATATTTATTACACCCTATTTCATTATTATACAACAACAAAATTGCTAATAGACAACGGTTAAAAACAATTGTAAAAGCCCCAAACAAACCATTGTTAATCAACGTATTGAGAAAGATAGTCGCGATTAAAGACAATGGTTAAAAATCGTTGTCCCTTAAACTTAAACACAATGGTTAAAAACTGTTGTGTTTCTAGTAAAAATTACAACAATTTTGTCCTATAATGACAATGGCTTTTCACCATTATGTTTTTAGGTTAAGAGATAATGGTTAAAAGCTGTTATCTTTGACTGCGACTATGTTTCTCAACGCGTTGATTAACAATGGTTTGTTTGGGTCTTTTACAATGATTTTTAACCGTTGTCTTTGAAGTGCAAAGGCAACAGATTGTAGCTGTTGTCTTTGAACGACCTTTCTTTCGCAACGTTTCAAATTTGGTAATTTTTTTTAGTCTTAGACAATAGATTTTAACCGTTGTAATTTGTCCATTTTAACCATTGTCATTTCTCATCATATCATTTTAATCATTATCATTTCTCAACCCACACTAGAAAATAATAAACCATTGTCTACAAACAAATATAATAAATAATTTGCTATATCATCCCAATTTAAATGATCACTTCTTATATATACAAATTAAAATGTATAAAAAACATATATACAAACATGTAGCAAACCATATTTAATGAAACCCTATTTAGTCACTTCATGTCCTACAATTTGGAGGCTTAGACCTGAACAGAAAGTACAAAGCCAACAGAAAGTCTTAGCTCATCACCCTACAAAGTCAACAACAACGTCCAAAAATAAATTTGTCTAAAAACATGTCTCTAGAAGATCAAAGCGACTATTAAAATGATTTGCAAAGCTTCTCAATATGCATTTGGCACTAATGAGAACCATCATGAAAATTAGTCTACCAAATCCTTTAATTACCGCATACAGAATTTCCTCTAGGGAAGCACTTTTTAGAGAGAACCATGAGTTAAAGCCTCAAAGATCCATAGGAGCAAAGCCACAATGCCAAGGGCCTTCAAATCACTCTTTAATTCCTGATTTCCATGTTTTAGATTAAAAAATGTATGAAAAATATAGAAAACTTTCAGTAATTAGTATTATTTATAATAATAGAAAACAGAATCCAATGAATAACCAATGTAATCATAATTCAAAGCATGAGATAATATCATGCATATTGTAGAGGTAAAATTCTGAATAATCAAACAACTTGATCAAGATTATGACTACAACACACTAGATCAACAACTAGTTAACATCCACAATTGTTTATTAACTTTCACTCACTTAAAAAAAACTGAACCATTAAAAATAATTATGCAAAGAACATGAACTTCACAATCAACAGGAAGAAAATCATACACAGGATCGAGAAAGGAGAATAACATAAAGCCATAATTATAAAATTTTCCTAATCTATAAGGTGAACAATCTAATAGGATATAGACATTTCATTTATGTTTTCCAATATTATTCATAAATGTTCTTCTACATCATTTTAAGTTTAGTCGAGTTTGTTTGAAATTTGATAATAAATACATTGTTATATTCATTGATGCCTATTTAAGAATAAATTTCCTTTTCTTGATAATCTAAAAGATTATTACAAAGTTGATTAAAATTTTTCGTTTCCTTTCCGAGAAGTTATAATGGTAAAAATTTCCTCGCCCCTTTTGATTTTTTATCTCTTGCTAAGGTTTATTCATTGGTTATCTTGTCCACATAATTCTCATAAAATGGTGTACCTTAAACAAAAAATTGTCACTTGATTAAGACTACTTGAACACAAATATTTAGAGAAGTTATCGTTCTTACACCATCCTATCTTATAAACTATATGGTATTTTCTATTCTTCATGGTCATGCACCCTTTATTACTCTGTTTCAACACAATTATATCTATTGTCTTTTATTCCAAAGTCATTGGGTGTACTCATGTTGTCCACAGCTTCTATTCTGATTGAGATAAGCAATAAGTGTGTCTTTTTGCCTACTATCATTTCAAAAAGGATTGTTGCTACTACCTAAGTTATAATGTATATTTATTTTTGTTGATGACACCTTTATTTCCACTCTATTCTTTTCAAACTTCCCATCTACTTTAGAGTCTGTGATTGAAGTTCCACCATTGTCCAACTTATTACCTCCACCATTACCTTTATTATATGCAATCATGAACTTACAAAGCAATAACTAATCATAATCTTTATTGTATGTAACCATGAGTTTTGTATCTATCATACACTAATATACAAAATATATTATCCTCTTAACTTTAAATATATAAAAAAAAAGTTAAAACTCACCGTATTATTCAAAAACTAGTAATACAAGCAATTAACTCTTGGGAGCCATGTTTTAGAATTTAGGAGCTACTAACTTTCGTCTTCTTAGAATTTGCTGATACACATTTAATTATATTTAAGCATTGCCTAAAAAATGAATTACATTCATGCACTATGTTAGCGGTAAAAGACCAAACAAGCAAAAGAGAATAGTTTTTAATGAGTCATTAAAGTAAACTTGACCCTTAGTTATGCTTTTCTAGGTGGTCCTGATAATGATTTCCACTAGGAGAAAAACTCTTCAACTAAGATTGAAAAAGGCTGTAAATCTAAATTAAATATTTAATAGAATGATAAACTTACTAATGTATAAGGTAGTCCAAGGATAGTGTCACGCCCCGGGGGAGTCCCTGTCCGAAGAAATTTCGGCAGCATCTCCCCTGTACGGCTGACAATCTGAACCATTTCTATAGATATAATATACCTCAGCCACAGGCGGCTGGAATATACACACAACCACGCAGTTTATATGCAGCCTATTCGGCTGATATAATAAAAACACAACCACGCAGTTATATGTAAATCTAACAACTCACTCGACTATACCAAAATCAAACACAACAAAAAATACAATGGGCAGCACATACAACTAAAAACGAAGAATGCTAGCCGGCTAGACTTACACCACACAACAAAATAACACTCCAGAAACAAAACTAGAACACAAAGCGAAATACACAAATTTCATATACCAAAAATAAAAATAAACAAAAGCGGAGACAGGTCTTCTGATGTGATGTGGGGACCGGCAGACAGAATACTCCAAGCGACTCCATAAACAACCTGGTACCTGAAAAAGATAGTGTCCACGGGGGTGAGTTCAACAACTCAGCAGATACCTAGTTGACATGTATAGTAAACTATAACAAATAGTAATAACTATGGAGTACAGTCTCCTGGACAAAAGCTGGAAAATGCACAATAGAAAAGGGCTCAATGGAACTGTACTCACCAGAGCCTCCTATCAGAATAATCAGGTCGTCAGACCGAGAGTATCATAAATCCTGTATGCATGTCAAACATATGCATACATCCAAATGCAGCATATAAGTGCAACAAACACAATCAGTAAATGCATCCATGCATATGATGCCAATGACATGGTCACCCCTGACGCCAGTCAGCCATCTTACACACGATGGTGAGACCGAGTGGGTAGGGCTGTGACAACCGTGCACTATGCCGTCACTACTCCTGATGAGTGACCGAGTGGACGGGATGCTGTCGGAGTACACCTATCCTCCTACCCCAAAACATAAGTGGGGGGGGGAGCACAATGCTCTCATCTCCCGGTACACGATGACGGGGAGGGATCCCTGCCGGCTACCAAGCTGCGTCACACTACCTATGAGCGGACCAACGGAGCCAAACAGAGCAAATATGTCATGTCGGCTACCACGCTGCGTCACCACTGTTAATACAGTCTGACCTGGCTGTTATTTTGATGTTGACACTGATTTAAGTTTGTATCAGATATTAATTAAACTCAGACTAATTAATGATCGAGGTTGATCATGTGGAGAGGAAAAGTCCAAGTACGGATACTTGGCACGCGAAGTCGGAGAGGGCTCGGTAGCTCGTTCTCCGGACTAGGTCAAAGAGGGCTCGGTAGCTCGTTCTCTGGACCGGACGAAGTCGGAGAGGGCTCGACAGCTCATTCTCCGGACTAGGTCAGAGAGGGCTCGGTAGCTCGTTCTCTGGACCGGACGAAGTCGGAGAGGGCTCGGCAGCTCGTTCTCCGGACTAGGTCAGAGAGGGCTCGGTAGCTCGTTCTCTGACCCGGACGTGGAAGTCGGAGAGGGCTCGGTAGCTTGTTCTCCAGACTAGGTCAGAGAGGGCTCGGTAGCTCCTTCTCTGGACCAGGAAGACGTTAGGGTTTAGGGCTGGGAAGCGCTAAAACCAACAGAGGCATTGGATCGGTCTGTTGACCGATCCAGTGATACTTTGACTGTCTGGATCGGTCTGTCGACCGATCCAGTGATACCTTAGTTATCTGATCGGTCTCGTGACCGATCAGTAACCACACAGTAGCTCTCTGTGGATTATCTAATCGGTCTGGTGGCCGTCAGTAAGAAGCGATGGGATTCAAAAAACAATAGGGGATCGGTCTGTGACCGATCCATCTATAGGCTGATCGGTCCACAGACCGATCAGGGATCGCAACCAACTCTCTGTGAGAGTTGGGATCGGTCTGGGGACCGATCAGCGTAGGGCCTGATCGGTCCCCTGACCGATCAGATCCGCCCTGGACCGATCAGGGTGGAGCCTGATTGGTCCAGACCTAGCCGTTGAGTCACAACGGCTAGATTTCTGCTTCTTCTTTGTCTTCTTCGCAGGTTCATATAAGAGGGTCACTACAGGGAAGCAGACTGGTTCTTCCTCCTTGCTATCTGAGCTTTGTTGAGCTCTCCACTGCTGAAGCTTCGTGTGAGCTTCCCTCAGCTGAACTCCAAATGATACAGTGTTGCTAACTTACTACTCTTGACTGCGATCTGAGCTTTGCTGAGCTCTTCATCCCTGAAGCTTAGTGTGAGCTTCCCTCGGCTGGTTCTCTGATCAGCTGCTGTTGGCATCGGTGAAGTTGTTGCTTCATCAACAGACCCCAGTCGACGAGAAGGCAAGCTAACTTGGTAGGGTGTTTTTACATTCATATTGTCCTTGGTTTCTTGCTCTATTTCTTGTACTCCGATCTTGCTGTTGCAAGAGAGATTGTGGCGAGGTTTCTCCACCCAGAAGGAGTTTTTATTAGCCGGTTCTCCGGGGTCTCATCCACCGACGGATTGATAGAATTCGTCCACCTTACGAACACGCCGAGGAGTAGGAGTATCATCTCCTAACCTCGTTATATCGTCACGTTTGAGGTTTGATATTCTCCTGTTTCGTTTCTATCTTTTATTTCCGCTGCACTAACTAAAATTGTAGGAAGAAACATGAATTTGGGGTCGACTATTCAGACCCCCCCTCTCTAGCCGCGTCCGAAGGTCCTAACAAGTGGTATCAGAGCAAGGCGCTCTTCATCCGGATTAACACCCTAAAGAGCAAGAAGATGGCTATGAAGGAAGGTTTTAGCACCAATCGTCCACCCTACTTCGACAGAGCGGACTTCCAATATTGGAAGAGTCGTATGGAGTATTATCTCAAGACCGACATCTCCATGTGGTTCTCGGTCAAGGAAGGGTTCACACCTCCGAAAGACGAAGAAGGTAAGGAACTAGAATCGTCAAGGTGGTCCGCCGAGCAAACTCGCAAAGGACAAGCCGATGCCAAGGCGGTGGTCACTCTATAATGTGGGATAGCCAAAGATCAACTTGTCAAGGTAGGTCCATTTGTGAGCGCAAAAGATTTGTGGAACAAGCTCATCGAGCTCCAAGAAGGAACCCGAGACTCTCGGATCGCCAAGAGAGACTTGTTCCTGAACCAACTACAAAATCTCATCATGAAGGAGAACGAAACGGTAAGTGAACTACACGGAAGGTTCAAAGAGATCATCAATGGTCTTCATTCCGTAGATGAACGCGTAGAGAATCATGATCTTGTAAGGTACGCTCTCAAAGCCTTTCCGAGGAATGCCTTGTGGTCATCTATGGTAGATGCCTACAAGGTCTCCAAGGACCTTTCAATTGTTAAATTAGATGAATTCTTTTGTGAAATGGAACTTTATGAACTTGCTAACAAGGGTCAAAAAGAGAAAGGTATTGCCTTAGTTGCAGGAGAAAAGAGCAAGGATGGAAGAAGGAAGAAAGAAAAGAAGAAGGAGAAAGAGATTCCTACATCCTCATCCTCCTCCGAGTCCGATGATGAAGGTGGATCATCATCAAGCGAGATGGCCAACTTCGTAAGGAGAATCATGAGAAGGAGCCGGAGATACAAAGGGAAAGGTAAGTCTATTGATCAAAATGTTGATAAGACTAATGTTACGTGTTATGAGTGTAGCAAGAAAGGACACTATCGGAGCGAGTGTCCAAAACTCAAGAAGAAGGAGGAAAGGGCCAAGAAGAAGAAAGCTCTCAAAGCTACTTGGGATGAATCCTCCTCAAGCTCATCGGAGGAAGAGAAGAAGGAGAAAAGCACTCGCCAATTAGCGCTCATGGCAAGGGAGGAATCAGATTCCGGAAGTGATACATCAGTCGCGGCTTCATCATCTTCGGATGATGAAGAGGTAACTTCTCCTCACTTAGAAAAATGCTATAAAACTATTGCACATTTATCTACTTTGCTTAGGAAATCAAAAACTGAAATCAAATCATTAAAAGATGAAGTAGAACACTTGAAGACTCTTAGGGAAGATGAGGTTGATGACCTACATCAAGAGCTTCTTGAGGATGAAAACAAAGCCTTAAAGAGTGAAGTTGAGAAACTCAAGAAAATGCTTGAGAAATTCTCAACTAGCTCTAAGACCTTAGATATGATTCTAAATGCCCAAAGGGCGGTCTACAACAAGGCTGGGTTAGGATATCAACCTAAGGAGTCTAGTTTCATTTCCCTAGTGTCTAGAACCCAATTTCATAGATCACATGCTTCTAGGGTTCATGAGACTAGGAAGGGTGTGACCAAGGCATGGGTTCCTAGGTCTTTCATTGTAGATGCATTAGGTCCCAAGATTTGGGTACCTAAAACATCTATCTTTCATGTCTTGTAGGCATTTGTCAAGGGGGAGCATCTATCAACTTGGTTTGTTGATAGTGGATGCTCCAAGCACATGACCGGGGATAAGTCACTCTTTACTACCTTCAAAACAAAATAGAGGTAATATGTCCTTTGGTAATAATGGTAGCCTTAAGGTTATAGGAGTTGGAGATATTCATATATCCGAATGTCTCCAAATCAAAAATGTCCTTCTAGTCAAGGGGATGACATTTAATCTCCTAAGTGTCAGCCAATTGTGTGATATGAGTTACACAATTGAGTTTTATTCAAGTCAATGTCTGGTCAAACACATTGACACACTTGACACGGTACTAGTAGGCACAAGGGTAGATAACATTTATCAAGTATTTTTTAAAAGTGCTACTAATGCCTCTGCTAAGTGTTTTATGTCAAAAGAAGAAGAATCATGGCTGTGGCATAGGAGGTTGGCCCACGTAAACATGAAGAATATTCGAAAGCTGACCAACAAAGGATTAGTGCGAGACTTGCCAAGCATCAAGTACCAAAAGACAAAATTATGTGATGCATGTCAAAAGGGTAAGCAAACAAAAGCGTCTCATAAAGGTAAAAGCGCTGTAAGTACATCTACTGCTTTAGATTTATTGCATATGGATTTGTTTGATTGCAGTAATGTTATTTCATTGAATGAAAGTAGATACTGCTTAGTGATCATTGATGATTTTACTAGATATACATGGACTTTCTTTTTGAAAAATAAGGATCAAACCATAGATGTTTTTGTTTCTTTTTGTAGAAGAACTGAAAATGAAAAATCAACAACAATTAAAACAATTAGAAGTGATCATGGTGGAGAATTTCAAAACCATAGATTTTTAGAATTTTGTCAAGAAAAAGGATATAGGCATGAGTTCTCTACTCCAAGGACCCCACAACAAAATGGGGTTGTGGAGAGAAAGAACCGAGTCTTGCAAGAGGCTGCATGAAGCATGCTCAATGAGTACTCACTACCGAGCTACTTATGGGCTGAAGCTGTAAATACTGCTTGCTATGTGCAAAATCGAGTCTTGATACATAGGTTTTTAGGAAAGACTCCCCATGAACTTTGGTTTGGGAGACCCCCTACAATTAAACATCTTAGGGTGTTTGGTTGTAAGGTGTTTATCTTGAATACCAAGGATCATCTTGGAAAGTTCACGGCTAAGGCTGACGAAGGGATACTAGTCGGGTACTCTCTTATCAGCAAAGCCTGTCGAGTCTACAACAATAGGACCAAATTGATTGAAAAGTTCTCGGATGTAGCATTTGTAAATCAAATGATCGATCGAGGGATGTATGAGAAATTCAATTTGAACTTAGAAGGCTAAGTTTGAATGATCAAAACATAGAAAGAGTCGAAGTTGACTCCGATGATGATGAGCAAAGGCAAGAGAGGGCTCAGTCTGATCCTTTGCCTGATACTGAGCCCTTGCCTGTGTCTAGTGAGACCACTCATGAGGCACCGCCAACACCAAGGCAATCTAGGATAGCCTCTAGTCATCCCCAAGACCAGATTGTGGGAGACATTCAACAAGGGGTTAGGACTAGATCATTCTTTAGAAATGAGTCTAATGAGGTCGCCTTGATCTCAGAAATCGAACCAAAATTAGTTGATGAGGCATTGCACGATCCTGATTGGATTATAGCTATGTAAGATGAGTTAGGTCAATTTGAAAGGAGCCAAGTGTGGAACTTAGTTCCTCGACCTAAGAAGACCACCATTATTGGAACCAAATGGGTCTTCAAAAATAAGTTAAACCAAAAGGGAGAAGTCGTAAGAAACAAGGCAAGACTTGTAGCCAAGGGCTACAATCAAGTCGAAGGCCTCGATTATGATGAGACTTATGCTCCCTGGCTCGATTAGAGTCCATTTATTTAATGCTAGCTTTTGCTGCACATAGAGGCTTCAAGCTCTATCAAATGGATGTTAAATCGGCCTTCTTAAATTGTTTCATTAAAGAAGAGGTCTATGTTGAACAACCACCGGGGGTTGTGAATACCGAAGCTCCAAACCACGTGTACAAGCTCAAGAAAGCTCTTTATGGGCTTAAACAAGCACCTCGAGCATGGTACGAAAGGTTGTCAACTTACTAGAAAAGGGTTTTGTAAGAGGTCAAATAGACCCAACACTATTTCTGCATAGAGATGGTGAAGACATATTTGTAGCCCAGGTGTATGTCGATGACATAATTTGTGGCTCAAATAAGAAGGACTATTTGAATGAATTTATCACTCACATGGAAAGTGAGTTTGAGATGAGTCTGGTGGGAGAATTGACATTCTTCCTTGGACTTAAAATCAAACAAACTCGAGATGACATTTATGTCCATCAAACAAAATACACTCAAGAGATGATCAAGAAATTCAAAATGAGTGACTCTAAGGAAGTATCCACTCCAATGGCGACGAACACTCGCCTTGACAATGATGAGAATGAAAAACCAGTTGATCTAACGCAATATAGAAGCATGATCGGTAGTCTTCTATATCTCACAGCTAGTCGACCGGACATACTTTTTGCTGTGGGCATGTGTGCTAGATATCAAGTATGTGCCAAGGAATCTCATTTAATTGCAGTTAAGAGAATTCTGAGATACCTTAAGGGCACAATTAGAGTAGGTCTCTGGTACCCTCGTACTGAGTCTTTTGATTTGGTAGGTTATACCGACTCTGATTATGCTGGGTGTAAATTGGATCGGAAAAGCACTAGTGGGGGTTGCCAATTTTTAGGTTCATCATTGGTTAGTTGGTCAAGTCGGAAGCAACATTGCGTTGCTCTCTCCACAACCGAGGCTGAATACATTGCCATGGGAGAGAGTGTATCACAATTGTTGTGGATGATCCACACCCTAGAAGATTATGGGCTTTCATATAAGGGAGTGCAAGTGTTGTGTGATAACATAAGCACAATAAACCTAACAAAAAATCCAGTCCATCATTCAAGGACCAAACATATTGAAGTGCGTCATCACTTCATTAGAGATCACGTAGCTAGGGGAGACATTGCACTCACATATGTTGAGTCAAAGTCAAACCTAGCCGATATTTTCACCAAACCTCTTCCGGAAAATGAATTTAGTCATTTGAGGAGAGAATTGGGAATGTGTTTGGCTCAATAGGTCATTAGGACCACGTCATGATTAATAAGGACAATTAAAACGATAAGGAAAAAATGGGAAATTAATTTGGGCAACTTGGGAACATCTCACACAAACTATAAGGTTTAACAAATTATTTTTGTTTGCTAGAAATGGGGTGAGATGCTAGGATCAGCCGAATTATTCAAAATGTATCATGCATCCCTTGAATAATTAGGTTGAAGAGACATAAATTGAGTATGGGGAAGACCATTACATAATTCATGTGTATTTGGTTCCTAGATCTTACTCATATATTCCAACCAAGGAAACTTGGTTGGACCTTTACCTAGAAATTATGTAACTTTAGTTGATGGACTGTTTGATACCTTTGATCGATACTTTTCATGATTTTGATTGAAACTAGGACAAGTCCTTGAAATAATGATAGCAATTTGGTTATATTTTGACAAACTTGAAACTGAACATAACAAAGTCGAAAATTTCAGTTTTCAAGTCTTGAGTTGTCTAATTTCAGACCATAATCTTTAGGAAATAGTTATGCTTGTAGATTCTTCAGGTTCTAGGTACTGAATTTGGAAGTTTTACTGGAGAAACTTCTACGAATTATCGAACACCTCTACGAATTTCAATTACTGAAATTACTGGAGAAACTTCAGTATCAGACACTGATCGGTCTACAGCCCGATCAGGAGAAGGTGGATCGGTCTGTCGACCGATCCAAAAATCTGTCCAGACCTTCTGTTTGTAATCTAATCAGTCCAGGGACTGATCAAGTTCGTTTTGTACGCCAGGAAGCCTACTGATCGGTCTACAGACCGATCAGGAGTTCCCTGATCGGTCCGGGGACCGATCAGGTCAGTCTGGTACGCAGAGGGGCTACTGATCATTTTCTGATCGGTCTACAGACCGATCAGGAAGTTCCCTGATCGGTCCATAGACCGATCAGGAGGTTCCCTGATCGGACTGGTGACCGATCAGGAAGTTTCTGATATCTCCTGATCGGACAGCCGTCCGATCATTTCAACACCTGGACCCTAGCCGATCTCTCTTAAATCTTCCCGATCCTTTCTCTTCTCCTTTCACACTGAAGCCCTAGCCGACATTTTCCTACACCTCAACTCTTCTCTTCTCTTTGCACGCCGAAGCCCTAGCCAAAGCCCTAGCCAAAAGATACTTCAATGGCACCAAGATAACTCCATACTTCCCTAGAACTACTCACCTTGCCATTTCAGTTTCATTTCTCACCGTATCTGTGCATTTTGTTTTAGTTTCGATTGTTGGTGGCTCCGGTGCTCACTTATTTGCCCCATTGTATCACATTGTTACACCTTAGGAAGAAACAAGTGGGTGAAGGAACCTCTAAGTCGCCTGAGAAGTCTAAGTCTAAGGCTCCCTCCCGACCTCAACCATCTGTCTCCGGGAGATTCCCAAACCACCATTTTGAACAAGCCTTTAAACAACGGACCTTCAAATTACTCCCTTGTAGATCTGTGGATCGAAAATTCATGGACGAATTTTGTCCATCTGTGTCAGAAATCATTACCTATTACAAACTTGATTCACTTGTCTATTTAGAACGAGATATCAATTATGACTTAGTATCTAAGTTTTATAACAATCTTCATCAAACTAATGATGTAAGTTATAAAACAAAAGTTGCTAAGCAGACTCTTGATTTCAGTTTCTCAGCTTTCTTTGATTATCTAGCTTGCCGTAGGTGTTCAGGAAATGTCTTTTCCATATATTCTGACTTACCAGACCCCTTATCTTCACCCTTTGATGTCTCATCTGACTCCATTTATGAGTATTTCTTCGGACATCCTAGACCGGGTGGGCTAGATGAATTAGATGTTGATTTTCCTACTTTTGCAGCCTTGAGATTATCTGCCCCAGATTACATTCTCTTTAAGATTGTCATAAACTGCCTTCTGCCAATCACATATAAACCCTTGGCTGAGATCCGACCATATCATTGCCTGATGCTTTATGGATTGCGTCGGCGTCTCGACTTTGACATCATGTCTAGCATCTATTCTTCGATCATCTCCTATAGTGAGCCAAACAGCTTCACTGTTTATATGCCTTATGGGCATATAATTACAGATTGGCTCGAGACCCTTCAGATTGATGTCTCCAAGGGTAGAATAGTCAAGATGGTCAGGCAGGACTGCAGACTTGGGAAACGGGCATTTTCCAAGTCTGGCATCATAGGACAGAATGGGGAGGTTCGGTGGAAGGATGGGAGAGCACTAGGTGAGTTACCACGGGCACCTCCACGATAGGTTGCGGTTGCTCCTGTTGCTGCTCCTCCTGCTGCTGCTGCTGACGATGGAGAGGCAGATCCTGATCTGCGCTGGCAGATCGCCGAGCTGGAGAGCCGCATTGATCAGCACGATGAGCTGCTGGTTGCTGAGCTCCACGGGCTGCGCGTTCGGATTGACCAGCGCTACGATGATCTACGCAGTCAGCAGTTGGCGACACATCAAGCGATTATGGGATGGATGGCCAGATACCCACCTCTGCAGTATTTCCCGGGCTATCCATCCTCGAGCAGCGGCATGCCACCTCAGGGACCCACTCCTCTAGCTGATGATGCTGATGCTCCTCATGATGAGGAGGTTGATTGATACACATTGTTCTATGCTGTCATTTTGATTTTCTATGTTTTGGATGTTGTTTGTTGGATACTTATGTCTGACCTGGATACTTGCTGATTTCATATATTTATGTTGCTCAATTTCTTATTTTTCTTTATGTTTCATTTCCTATTGGCTATTAATATAATGTTCATTTGCCATGTCTTGTTTGTCGCTTATTTCTTTATTACTGTCTTATAATACACTTAAAGGGCATTCTAGGTGGATTAAGAAAAAGACAGTATGGGTTAAGGGGGAGTCCTTTAACGTTTTCTTACCGAATTCGCACCTTTTCTGTGTTTGACAAAGGGGGAGAAGATAACTAAGTTTAGAGATAAATGAAAGTTTGGCTTTAGGGGGAGGATCTTGATTCCCCTAAAATTAGGAAAATATGAACATTTTTTATCTAAACTTAAATCGTGTTGTCAAACAACAAAAAGGGAGAGATTGTTAATACAGTCTGACCTGGCTGTTGTTTTGATGTTGACACTGATTTAAGTTTGTATCAGATATTAATTAAACTCAGACTGATTAATGATCGAGGTTGATCATGTGGAGAGGAAAAGTCCAAGTACGGATACTTGGCACGCGAAGTCGGAGAGGGCTCGGTAGCTCGTTCTCCGGACTAGGTCAGAGAGGGCTCGGTAGCTCGTTCTCTGGACCGGACGAAGTCGGAGAGGGCTCGGCAGCTCATTCTCCGGACTAGGTCAGAGAGGGCTCGGTAGCTCGTTCTCTGGACCGGACGAAGTCGGAGAGGGCTCGGCAGCTCGTTCTCCGGACTAGGTCAGAGAGGGCTCGGTAGCTCGTTCTCTGACCCGGACGTGGAAGTCGGAGAGGGCTCGGTAGCTTGTTCTCCAGACTAGTCAGAGAGGGCTCGGTAGCTCCTTCTCTGGACCAGGAAGACGTTAGGGTTTAGGGCTGGGAAGCGCTAAAACCAATAGAGGCATTGGATCGGTCTGTTGACCGATCCAGTGATACTTTGGCCGTCTGGATTGGTCGATATCCAGTGATACTTTGGCCGTCTAGATCGGTTTGTCGACCGATCCAGTGATACCTGGGTTATCTGATCGGTCTCGTGACCGATTAGTAACCACACAGTAGCTCTCTGTGGGTTATCTGATTTGTCTGGTGATCGATCAGTAAGAAGGCGATAAGATTCAGAACGATGGGGGATCGGTCTGTGGACCGATCCACCTATAGGTTGATCGGTCCACAGACCAATCAGCATCATCCCAGATCGATCAGGATGTGTCCTGATCGGTCCAGAGGACCATGGATCGGTCTGTTGACCGATCCACAGCGATGTCGTTTGTCTCTGCTGTTTCTCTGTGATTTCTAATTCATCTGATCTAACCATCTGCTGTAAGCTTTTTGAGTTACAGGTTGCAGGTATCGTGCCAATGCTTAAATTCAAATTAAGCTCCATCAGAAGAATAAGACCAAGTGCTCTTTCTGCTGTGTTTCGCTGCAAATGGTGCAATTGGAGCGTCAACGTTCACTGGCTGCGATCAGTTGGCAACAGCTTGACTCTTGCTTATTGGTTCGAGCTCAGAGACACCAGTGAAGACCATGGATGGTATTGGTGTGAGTTCAGAGAACCAGATGAGGAGGAAGAGTGATTGGCGACGCCTGAGTTGGTCGCAGTGATTCGATACAGGTGATAGTGATTCGGCTCTGGCTGAAGACAGTGAGAAAGCAGAGGAATAAGAAGAAGGAAGAAGAGAGGTTTGGGAAGGGATTTTGAAAAACTCTCTGTCGATCAAGCAAGAGTGCTGTGTTTTTGAGCTCTTGACTAAGGAACTTCTTCTGTCTTTGCGCTTTGCTTTCATCGTGGCTGTAAGTTTATTGTTCATTCCTTTTAGCCACTAAACTCTGTAAGTCTTGTGCTTCATTTCAAATCTTTTCTGAGACTTTGTGGAGAGGTTACTCCACCGAGAAGGAGAAATACTTAGCCAGAATCTGTCCGGGGTGTGATCTACCAAAAGATCAAGGGATCGTCCACCTTACGGACACGCCGAGGAGTAGGGGCAAGTTATCCCCGAACCTCGTACATCCTTGTTGTGTTAGTGGTGGGTTATTTCTTTTCCTTGCATCAGTTTTCCTTTTGCTTATTTTCGCTGTGCTAACAAACTTTTGTGAGGAGATTAATTGAGTTTTTAGAGGAGGCTATTCACACCCCCCCCTCTCTAGCCATCCGAAGATCCTAACAACCACTACCCAGCGGAGCCTAACAAAGCAACCTGTCTGCCGGCTACCACGCTGCGTCACCACTACTCAAGAGTGGAACAGCGGAGCCTAACAGAGTATAGCTGCCACACACCCTACCTAAAGATACCACTAACCCATGAGTGGTGGTGTGTGCAGATCCATGTAACTGGCGATGTGCTCAACAATAATGGAGCAAACTATCGCACAGTATGCAATCATGCGAGATGATGCATGACACTAAGCATGACAAAATCCTGAACAGCATAGCAATATCCATATATATATAAAATGTGTATCATAGGACAATGAACCAAATCAAAGGTACACAGATCAGATAAGGTATAAAAACCTAGATTCTGAACATAATAAACACATGGTTGTGTCACTACCCCTATAAGCATGTATAATCAGGTAGGTACTAACATGAAGTGCATAATAAGTAAACAAAACAAGCATGTAACAGGTATTGGGTAGTGACCAACCGAAGCAAAGACGAGCATAATTATTACTAAAGGTTATAACCTACTAAACATATCAACATGACATTATCAAAGATAAGTCAAGATACCCGCCTCTAATAGAAAGGATCGTATCCAGTCCAAATTTGACTTCGAGATGCTCGTCTCACGTCAAGGTCCTGTGTCACCAATATATATACATTTTTATTTAGCTACAATTCAAACGAATCGCTAAATAAAAATCCTTAAGAACCATTTAGGGAAAAACCCTAAATCATAAACCTCGACCTGCCTAAGTTAAATCCAACGATTAATTAGGGTTAGTTTTCCTAATCCCTAATCAACCCATTACATAACAAATCTAAACCTAAATCAATCTACACATGAACAACTATCTAAAATAATCAATCAAAACCATGATCTATAGCATGTATCAAATGCCCTACACCTTACCTTGTTTCTCAGCCGCTCCTATTAATCCACAGGCAAGGAAAGTTGCTGCTGGATGAAGTAACTGCTGTTGGAAACAAAACAAGCAAACTTAAATCAGCAATTTCCCTTCCAAACCATGTTCCCAAACCATAACCATTACCTCTACGGTGGCAGCTCCTTGTGTCTAACTGAGACACCCCTCAAGACTAGCTGTTGGTGGTCTTCTGTGGCCGGAGAAATGGCTGACAGCGCACACAGCCGAAACCCAAATCCTAACAGCGTAAGGATTTGATGAAGAAAGAACCTGGTGTTAGGACCTTCGGATAGTGGCTAGAGAGGGGGGTGTGAATAGCCGACCCCAAATTCTCGTTTCTTCCTACAATTTGAGTTAGCGCAGCGGAAATAAAGAGTAGAAACGAAAATGGAGAAGATCAAACCTCAAACACGACGATATAACGAGGTTCAGAGATGATACTCCTACTCCTCGGCTTGTCCGTAAGGTGGACGAATCCTATCAATCCGTCGGTGGATGAGACCCCGGAAAACCGGCTAATAAGAACTCCTTCTGGGTGGAGAAACCTCACCACAATTCCTTTTGCAACAGCAATAATGGAGTACAAAGAATAGAGCAAGAAACAATGGACAATATGAATGTAAAGACACCCTACCAGGTTTGCTTGCCTTCTCGTTGTCGACTGGAGTCCGTTGATGAAGCAGCAACTTCACAATAGCAGCTAGAAAACTAGCCGATGGAAGCTCACACGAAGCTTCAGAAAATGAAGAGCTCAGCAAAGCTCTGGTCGCAGTCTTGAGGAGGAAGAAGTTATCTTTTCCACCTTCACTGTAGAGGCTTATAAACTGCACCTGCGAAGAAGAAACAGAAGACACAGAAATCTAGCCGTTGTGACTCAACGGCTAGACCTGGACCGATCAGGCTCCACCCTGATCGGTCCAGGGTGGATCTGATCGGTCAGGGGACCGATCAGGCCCTACGCTGATCAGTCCCCAGACCGATCCCAATTCTCACAGAGAGTTGGTTGTGATCCCTGATCGGTCTGTGGACCGATCAGCCTTCTTACTGATCGGTCACCAGACCGATCAGATAACTCACAGAAGGTTTCTGTGTGGTTACTGATCGGTCCACAGACCGATCAGATAACCCAGTGTTTCACTGGATCGGTCAGCAGACCGATCCAATTACCCAGCCTTAAACCTAAAGCCTTCCTGATCTAGAGAATGAGCTACCGAGCCCTCTCTGACCTAGTCCGGAGAACGAGCTACCGAGCCCTCTCCGACTTCCACGTCCGGTCCAGAGAATGAGCTACCGAGCCCTCTCTGATCTAGTCCGGAGAACAAGCTACTGAGCCCTCTCCGACTTCCACGTCCGGTCCAGAGAACGAGCTACCGAGCCCTCTCTGACCTAGTCCGGAGAACGAGCTACCGAGCCCTCTCCGACTCCATCCAGTTCAGAGAACGAGCTACCGAGCCCTCTCCGACCTCCAAGTCCGGTCCAGAGAATGAGCTACCGAGCCCTCTCTGACCTAGTCCGGAGAATGAGCTACCGAGCCCTCTCCGACTCCATCCAGTTCAGAGAACGAGCTACCCAGCCCTCTCCGACCTCTCATGCCAAGCTTCCATACTTGGACTTTTCCCCGTGCCAAGCTCCTTGCTTGGACTTTTCCATGCCAAGTCTCCATACTTGGACTTTTCCCGTGCCAAGCTCCCTGCTTGGACTTTTCCGTGCCAAGTCTCCATACTTGGACTTTTCCCGAATCAGGTCAACTCAAGTCGGGTCAACCAGATCAACCTTGACCAAAGGTTGCACCCACAATCCCCCAAGTTCCTATTCTTGTCAAACATCAAAATACAACTTCTCTATTCTTGTCAATCATCAAAATATACCTCGAGTCAGGTCAACTCGAGTCGGGTCATCCAGGTCAACCTTGACCTAAGGTTGCACCAACACCTGGCAGTGGAAACCTAGGCCTCAGTGTGACGCCTGGTCTCCCGACAAGCTCCTATGGACCGCGACCCGGAGAAGGAGAGGTCAAGTGGTGCTTAGCGGCTGGCACAGAGGAGGCGATATGTGGTGGGTCGGCGCTAGGGTTCCTGTGGCCGACGGTGTCTCAGAAGGGTGAGGGAGTCACGGGTCGACCGGGGCTAGGGCAGAGGAAGCCGCGGCGGCGTAGGCTATGGCGACGATAGCGGTGCTAGGGCACGCGAGTTCGGTGGTGTGGGGTCGGCATCAGCGCGCAGAGGAGAAGAGGAAGAGGGGTGCGGCGTCGAGCGGCGGCGCGATGAAGAAGACGAAGAGGAGAAGAAT
Organism: Zingiber officinale; assembly: GCF_018446385.1. NCBI lineage: Eukaryota > Viridiplantae > Streptophyta > Magnoliopsida > Zingiberales > Zingiberaceae > Zingiber > Zingiber officinale. The sequence goes on from NC_056001.1 coordinate 74,135,291, forward strand.
CGGGCGGAGCCGACTAGAAAAAGTGAGGAGAAGAAGTGGCCGAGGGACTTGTATACTCAGGGAGGAGGAAACCGTCGCGTGCGCGTGCGGTTAGGGCAGAGAGATCGCGCGTGAGAGGGCTCGGGTGAGGGCACGGGAGAGGAGAAGAAAAAACAAATAAAAGAAAAAGGAAAATGAATCTTTTCCTCGTTAAAATGGGGTAGCTCAACCAGACTTTCCTGGGGCCCAATATTATCCCCGTAAATTAATTCATACGAGCTCCGAAAAATTTCAAGAAAATTTTTAAAAATTCCAGAAAATTCCTTTATGGTGATTCACCCTTTTTCGGTATTTTACAGATAGTGCCACTAGCTTTCTGACAAAATCAAAAGGGTAGAAGATAGGTTCACTATGGGGGAATTTAAAAAGAAATTAGTAGGTCATGTGTATTTTTACCTTATGAATTTCAGCAAGCAAAAGAAAAATAGTGACATTCTCAATTTGCATGTTAAACTTGTTCCATGGGAGAACAGATTGCTTGCAATTGCAGCTGCCTAATTAGAACTAGTTATTAGATGTATATACATGACAGATTTATTCATTCCAGCAATTCATGTAGATGGCAATTCATCAATGAAATCGATGTAATATGGGTTCCTCTATATAATCATGTTCTTACACCCGTTCATGCATCAGTGTTATTGGCGATAATAAGATGGCAGAAAAGATTTGTGTTAGAAAACCTTTTATGAAGCATTGGATGTGTCTCATACCTGATACACCCAAATTACATAAAAACTACATGAATTTTTTATTCTGTGTCAACATCTCATTGCATAACCCTGGGATAGCTCCTATTCGATATGCAATTCTAAACTTTCTCTTTCCACTACTCATGAAGAGAGCATGAAATAGGTCAATGTAATCTAGGATTGGCCTAAACATGGGTAAACAATAATCAAAAGTGAGAATCTTCATAAACTTGATCACATTAAACAATTGAAGAAGTGAAAAATAACCACAGTGAACTCCTTCAAAATCCAGGTAAATTGTATATATGGTGTTGTTGGTGCTGTCAAGGATGCGAGATTGTTCTGCAGCAACCACACTGAACTCCTTCAATGTCTATAAACATAAACTTCTTTGTTGATGCTAGAAAATCCACTATCAATCTACTACAGCTTGTATTTAGAAAGTAGGAGGATGTACCTAGCAAAAAGTTTCTAATACTGGCCATCATGTTTGGAAACTATTAGTTCCATTTCAACCTTTTCTAACTCTTTAATGATCTGTTGCTATTCTTTAGCCACTGATTTCAATGGTATCTGCAAACACAAGTAGCCCATCAGCATCATGGGAACTACTAGCTTTGAGAGTACAAAATACTTGTATTCATGATTTCAAAACCTTTGACGCAGCTTCCAAACTGACAATATCCTCATGGAAATCTAGAAATTGTGTAGACTTCTCAGCAAGGACATGAACTCAATAATGATGCATAGAATATAACTTTAAAATTCCAATGTGAAATCTAATAATTACAAATTTTGAACAGTATATTGATTCCTCATCCTTATTAACAAAACAAAAGATCACACCTTACATAGGTAATGCATAGAGGTAATCCTATTATTGGTTGCATGAGTATCTATAAGCTTTAGAAGGTTATCCAAACAAAAACCAACTGCAAATCCTACACAATATTAGAAACAACAAGAAGTTGTGAGAAAAATTAACAATAAAATTCATATAAAAATACAAGAAATTACCTCTAGCAGTTCCCTGGTTTAGAGTGTTTTTAAGAGATGAAATTTTCTTCATGATTTCCTTTAGCTCATCTAAGATGCGAACATGCTGCAAAAAGGTTGGAACCGCCAACCCAGCGGCCCCCTCAACCCGGCCCCACAAGTATGAGAGGGAGTAAATCACGGTGAATACGGGCCCAGCTATGACATGGTGGTCTCAGGTGTTTAGCACGGACAGATATTGATGTTATCGCATTTGCTGCCGCAGACCCTCGACCTCTCGACTCATGCTGCAAGAATCCATGTCATAACCAGTTGATCCCGCCCGTGGGGGCTCATCTAAGATGCGAACATGCAAAGCCATTAGGAAGTTATCCATCAGGTACACTAGAAAATATAAGGATTTTAATAATAGTTACCTTGTCACAAGCATAATTTACAGTGTGCAAATATCTCATAGTCGTTTGAAGTTGCACATTCATGACTGCAGGTATTAAAATATCTCATACCTGGATTTTGTTTTTTATCCTTTACCTCATGCAGCAATGCACTATGTGCACACTTAGCAACCATTCTGTATCCTACAAAATCACAAGGGCATTATATAGATAGTACAACTAAAACCCTGTCATTCAATTAATCAATTTGTATTCAATGATGCAAGTAATGCGATGTGCAATTACAGTGACCAGAAAACTTTCCAGCTTGTTGAAGTCCTAACATTTTACGAAACCGGACATCTAATTCAGGTATATTACATAGAAGATGCGACCAAAGAATTAATTATATAATAATAAATGCACTTATGCTCGTATGCTTGTAAATATAATAACTATGAACTATGTACCCACAAGACAGTAGGGGGCATCCTGGAGAAGTCGTCGAGATGAAGGTTTTACCTTTTACATGTCCATAGAATTTATTCTAAGTTCTAGTGATTGGGTGATGCCTCAGCAATTAGACTACCTTCAATACCAAGAGAATAATAGTTACAAAATTGGATATCTTCATCGCAAACTCATTCTTCGCCTCCAAGTCATCTCGGAAGTCAACAATTCCAAACATAGAACCCAAAGAGTCAGCTTCTTCAAAAGATCTCAAAGTGGCTAATTACCTTTCTTACAGAGTTACAGTTTTCAAACGCCAAAATAAAAGAGAAATATGAGGTGATCCTCTCAATATTTAACTTATTTTGATTTATAGAGAACTTACCGAATATGAATTAGAAATCATCAACAACCATATTTTTGGCCAAGTTTTTAATGTACAAGACACTTGTAGGGTCTCCAAGAGAATAATTCTATAAGGTTGAAATTATTTTTTTTCCATCAAACCAAGTATACATGAATAGTAATCTAAATATAATGACAAGATACACTGATCCAAACTACCATTAAATGATGTGCAAAAGTGAACTTTAGTTTTAAAGATATGGAATAAAGAAAAAGTGAAAGCACTAGTAATATAAAAAAAGGTGCATTCATATATTAAGCACAAAGATTCAAAATACTAGTTTTAAGAGACCATAGTAAGCATAAAGAAAAAAGGATGAGAAATCATATAAAGATAATAAATACAAAATACATACTTTGTATCCGACGGTAATATGCAATAAACTATGGACAAGGATGAAGGCAACAGATAAATGCAATATCATAAAAATTCTAAAAAGACTTACATGCATTCATGTTTCTTTTTCTTTTAAAAAATTAGTAAATTTGATACCAGAAACCTGGTATAAAAAAATAAGAAGAATGATACGTTAAACATGAGAAGAGATAGTATTTCCTCTAGAAACAACTATCCACTTTTAATTTCTTGTGGTGTCACGATAAGTGATAAGTGATAAGTGAATGCTCAAAATGTTCATTATCTAGAGCAAAAAAGAAACATGAAATTATCCAACTTCATTTTTGAACTCAGTGATGCCTTGTGTGGATGTATTGGATAGTCTTTTCACAGCTATCTCTTGTCCATCAACCAACTTCCCTGATATGTTCCATATTGCATTGTTAGTGTTCTAAGTTTTTATTCTTATAGACTTGGTCATACCTTATACACTGGACCAAATCCACCTTGACCGAGCTTGTTCTCTGCAAAATTACATGTTGCAGCTAAAACTATGTCTAATTCAAATAAAGGAAGGTCCAGATCCTTTTCTTCTATTTCTTTAACAACAATGCGTCTTCATGCAAATAACAAGATGTGTTATGGAATTAAATAAGAAATGAGAAGGTAGAGTATGAATAATACTTCTCTTCCTGCGCTTGCAAAAATATCATCCAATGCAAAATAGGAGAAAATGGCGAGGGCAGGAATTGCAATCATCACAGCTAAGTAACTATATCCAGATGATTGATTTGGCATTTGATTCGATTGATCTGTGATACACAAATTTTATGAGCAACAAAATTGCATGTTTGTTGAAATATATTTTTTATGAGCATCCTTAAACAATTGGCATCCCACAAAGGAAAAAAGCTTTTAACATACATATAATCCAATCAAAAACCGCTAGCCTAACTAACAAATCTTGTCCTCCTCCAGTATTATTGTACAATTTGATATTAGTGATGTCATCTATCCTCATTATGCATCTACATAGGCTGTACAAGAGCAATTCCTCATGCATAATTCGTGACACTTTGCTGCTTAAGATAATGAGTGATTCTATAATTGTTGTACGACACTCAACGACATCGGTAATTGTTTCACAATAAATAACTTTTTCCTCATCATGAGAATGTTCTCATGAACAAACATGATTCTAAATGTCTATCACTACTATTTATATCTAGATAAATAAAAGGAGAAGAAAAAATCTGAAAATGCCATGGGAATTAGACAAGATAAAGTAGAAGGAATGTGAATAAAAATAGAGGAATCTTACAAACTAGTTCTTTACATCTATTGGTCATGGTGGATGGATCCACGGAATGATGGAAGCCCCAAATCAACATAAACAATTCAAAATTAACCGAAATAAAGCAAAAAAGAAGCACGAAATAAAATGACGATGCAAGTGAGGTGAGATATTTGCAAAGTATCCTAAAATATCGAGAGAGGGTGAAATGAAGGAAGATTGGCGGAGCAATTCTGACGTGGAGAAGGGATCGAGGAAGAGAGAACACAAGGAAAAAATAGAAGAAACAAAAAAAAACAGAGATTGAAGCTTCTGGGGCAAAACAAATGGTCGACCCTTCACTAGCAACTCCTACAGCTCACGGTGGAAGGAAGCATCCATGGAAACATCGCGCTCATCGACGGCAATGTGGAAGCCTTGGATGATGGCGCGGAAAGTACAACAGTCCTCGAAGGTGCGTCAGATGCTACGGAGCAAGGTGAAGTAGAGAAACACCTTGGGGCGCTTTGGCTCATTGACAATGGTTCATTGCACCATTGCCCCAACTATTGTTAAGATTGTATTTTGGCATAACTGTTGCATTAAAGACAACAGTTTTATCAAATACCGTTGTCTTTTGCCAAATTTATAATAGTTTTTCTTAAAATTGTTATCTTTGTTGTGTTGTTTTTGTGCAGTTTTGTTGTAGTGTTATGTCATACTTCCAAAATACTCAAGTTCGCTCTCTTCATATTTTGATTGAAAAGATGTATTTTGGAGTGAAAACGGAGTAAATTGAACATTAGAGCAAACTTGAGCAGAATACATGGTCATGCCTCATAGGCACATGACTGTGTCTTCCAGACCCGAGGCTTGCAACAAATTATATGGTCCGACAATGCCTAAGAGGAACGACAATGCCTCTCCTATAGTTGTGACTATGCAATGGTTGTGCCTCCCAGGCACGGTCGTTCCCTACACCTTCAGAGTAGTAGATTTTATGAGGCATGATCGTGCCTTCATTTAAGAGACTCCTATACCTAGGCAGAGCCTAAAAGGCATGACTAGGCCTTTTCACCAGTGGCAATTATGCCATGGTCATGTCTTCTCAATTAAAGATTCTTTGTCATGGCCATGCCATATTACCAGCAGAGATTATACCACGACCATGCCCCCTAGGCATGACCATGTGGTAAGAAAACATGGTCCTGTGCCCTATTAAACAAGGGGAGTTAGATCCCATTTTGAATAGAGAAAGGGTTTCCCCTTCAAGGATACCTTCAAGGTCCATTTCCTCGGAGTTCTCAATGATCCATCCAAAATTCAAAGCTGATTTCATCTATCCGTCCACCATTCAAGCAAGGAGTTCATCCCGAGACGTCAGTTACATTTTGCTAAGCATTTATTCCTCTCTCTTCTTCATTTGAGTTGTAAGAATGCTTATTCCATTGTCTTGTGATTGTATTTCTCTTGCTATGGAGTAGATCTTTTAGATCTTAGGATGTAGGGAGTATTAATGATGTGATGTTGATGTATTAATTATGATTTTTTCAATTTCTCTATTCAATAAGATGTTTATGTCTTGTCTTGTTCGATTGAATGTGTGTACGATGAATGAATTCTTATATGTGTTGTTTAATTGAATGAATGTGAAGAATTGGTTACCATGTAGAGGAAATGTTCTAGATCATATGATTGGGGAGCCTTTAATGATAGAAGATATCCCTTTAACCAAACTTTCAAGAGTATTGTCTTGAAATGGAGATGAACTCATTACAAGGGATTAGCTAATTAGAGTTTAATGAGTTTCTACCAATTCAATATTAGGAAGTAACTTGTGTTATCTAGATTGTATGGTTGAGGGGGTGTTGCGCTTCCACAAGTGCACGGATACGTCGTCAGTAATAAAAGATTATCGATCCCACAAGGACTGGTTATAAGCACTAGTGATTGTTCACGTAGAATTAGCTAAACTACCGATGGTTATAAGTGAACTGTTTCTTGAGAAGAAAAGAACTTGGGAAGTAGATGTGAGAACTGGCAAGAGAGACAGAGAGTTTTACTTGGTTTGGGAAGAGCTCTAGGATTTCAGTTTCATTGTGGTGGTAACTAATATATCATGTTATATCCTTTCCTCATTGTCAATCAACATGTACTTGTCGAAAGTTATAGCTACTACCCTTAAGCACTAAATAGAGAAGCTCCTTGTAAAATCCTGTTACGGTTAACCCCTGTCACTAGGGTGCCTTGGTAGATCACAAGAATGCAAACCTGATCGGTATCATTAAGGATAGAGATAGGGGTTTGGTTTGGTTTCTTACTTCCTTGTGGAGGAATTACTGTTGGATCGAAAAGCGCTAGAGGGGGGGTGAATAGCGCTCGTGGCTTTCACTTATCGTATTCGAAAATTTGATGAGAGTTAAGCAGCGGAATAAGAAAACAAACACAAAAGACACTAAGTATTTACTTGGTTCGGAGCCTAGGGTGACTCGTACTCCAAGGCACACGCTCGTTGAGCGTTTACTTTGGGCAACAACTATATCACGCAAAAGGTTACAACTTTAGAGTACAATATTAAAACTGAAATAACAATTATACCGACGAGGAAAATAGCAATCTTGAAGCTTCGGGTCGTCGGGGTCTTGTTGTAGCTCAGTCGGATCATTTTGTTAGCAGTAAGCAGCTCAAAGATGTCTTGGAATTCGTTGAATACAAGTTTTGGTCGAGACCCTCTTATATAGCATGCTGAGGGCACCCTCAATCCCCTTGAGGGCACCCTCATCCGCGCCAAATCCATCGCGCGGATGAGCTTTGAAGAAGTCCTCATTATCCTCTTGAAGGCGCCTTCAAGGCTATCCGAGGCACCTCAAGCCTCCGTGAGGGCGCCTCCAGCCTTGCTGCGCGCACTTCTCCTCCTCTGCACCCGAGGCGCTTTCAAGCTCCATGAGGGTGCTGTTGGACCCCGTGATAGTTTTGATGTGATCAAACAAGTTGGTTAGGTCCTGCATTGTGTTCGATCCCTGTGTCTGAGTGTGCAGGAGCTTAGGAGCACAGGAAGTTGAGCGGAACACGCAGCTAGCGAGAAGGACGGCACGGGAAAGGAGCCGATGGGCTCGGTGCGTCCGAATGATGAGAGAGCTATGGAAGAGTACTCCAGTGGGCGTGAAGTGCGTGCGCGACGTTCGAGGGACGTTAAGTCGGGATGGAAGGCTACTCGAGGAGAAGGCCGGGAATTGGGTTCGGGTGAGCCCTATTCCGGTTGGCCGCAATCACCCAAAAGATCAGAGCATCGAAAGCCAACGCAAAAGAGCTGGAAAAGAAGCTATGCTGGATAAACAGCTCAAGGCGCCTTCAAGCTGCCTTGAAGGCGCCTTCAAGGCTGATGAAGGCGCCTTAAGCCTGGTCGAACGGACCGTTTGCGCAGTGGATAAAGTTTTATCCGCTGACCGAGATGGAGGTGCCTTAAACCTTGTTGAAGGCGCCTTGGACCCTCGGGATAGGATTTCCAGGACCTATATAAAGGCTCCTGGAGCTAGGAAATATACAATAACTCAAGCATCCAACTTGTAATCAATTCCTAGCAACTAAGTGAGCGTTCTAAGTGTAAAAAGGCTTCTCCGCCTACAGTGAAGGAGATTCTGCTAGTGGAGCTTTTTCATCGCCCTGGATTAACAACCTCCCTGGTTGTAACCAGGTTAAATTCTGTTTTACTTTACTTTCCTATTTTATTTGTATAGTTGCTATTTATTGAGTTGAAATCCGAGGAGGGTATATTTTATTTTTATTTTCAGCAATTCACCCCCTCTTGCCGGCCTCCGCTGCACCTACAGGTACCTCGAGTACTGTTCATCCGTGGCACACTTTACCTTTTAGTCCCTGCAAAATATGTTAGTCCACAAAATACTAACATATCTTGCAAGACAAAGTTATCACATAATAAACACAATAACAGAAATATTTTGACAGCCTCTGGACTGTCCGGTTCTGACTTCGGATTTCCGACCGGAAACCCTAGGTCGAGCCGATGCCTACTATTTCCTCCGCGGGGAACGCGTCCTCACCTGCTTCACTCAGGAGAGCATACCTAATGTCAGTCCGGTCCTCCAGACCGACTGGACTTTCTGCCTGGGGTTACTACTCCTAGGACCTAGGGTTACCACCCCCTAGGGGTTTTCACCACTTAGGGTTACCTCCCCCTATGACCTAAGGTTACCCCCCCCTTAGGATTTCCACCACCTAGGGTTACCACCCCCTATGACCTAAGGTTACCGCCCCTTAGGATTTTCTACCTGCCTAACCGCAGTTAGGACTTTCCTACAAACTCATTCATACATGTTAGATAACAATTAACTTTAACTTTGAATCCCTTTGCCATTATCAAAACTTGGGTTCGATCGTCGAATGCTTCCCGCACCAACAATCTCCCCCTTTTTGATTATGACAATAAAAATTCAAAGTTAAGAAAAAAATGATACCATAAAAGATGATAGTACAAGTAAAAGTATGATAGTACAGATATACAATTAAGTACAGAGCTCCCCCTTGGTCAAAGCTCCCCTTTAAGCTTAAAAAAAATAAATTTTGAATTTCTTTGAATTTTCTTATACTCTCCCGCTTTGCCATATATCAAAATCATCAACAAAAAGAAAGCTACAAAAAATTGAGAAAGTCATCAGCCTTAGCTAAAAATTTAGCTAATAAAAGAATATTAGCTTTTCAGAAGGTTTGGAAAAACTTAGCTTTCAAAACATAGTTTTAAAGATTTAGCCTTAGAAAACTTTAGCTTTTTACAAAATCCTCTAGCTAAAAGTTAACAAAAATTTAATAGAAGACAAGTACGTAAAATATTTTGATAAAACACTTAGCTTTTGGAAATGAATTTTCTTGAAGACTTTTTAGTTAAAAAATACTTTTATCAAAAGTCAGATATGGAACTTGGTTAGAAAACCAAGTTTACAAGGATATTTTTAGCTAAAGAAAAGTTCTTGACTTGAAAGGTGACTTAGCTAGCTTTGAGTTAAAGAAACTTTTTGCCAAGACACTATGTTAAATCCTTAATTTTTAAAAGAAGAGAGTATATTAGAATAGATACTTAGCTTTTGAGATAAGTAATTTAAAATTACTCAAAAAGGTTTGGAAAGAAAATTTAGCTAAGAAAATGATTTATCTTTGAAAAGATCACTTAGCCAATTTTGAGTTAGAAAAAAAAATTTAGTTTAGAGAGCGAAAAAGGAATTTTTAGAGATTGAAAATTTAGTTAACTTTGAAAAATGCTTAACTTGTAAATAGTATAAATTTGTAAAATTTTAACTAAGGTCATTTTCACTTAGAACTATAAAGAATAAAAAAAAATTAGTCCTCTTTCCAAAAAGTCATAAAGCCCAAGCATGAGTATCTTAATTTCTTTAGCCACATGTCTAACCATTAGCTACTAGCTGTTTACCTAGAGGGTAATAGTTTTCACTTGGTTAGTCAAGTTAAGTTAGTGATCCAGTTAGTTTTAACTAAGACAGGATAACTTAACTTGATTAATGTAATTTGGTATTTAATGTCCAGACTTATGTCAATGCACAGATATAAGCATTCTTAAATCTAGACAGTACCCTATGCATCTCACATTATTCTAAGTATTTTCAAACACAAGCAAGTTAAACCTAGTATGCTTGTGAGATACTCTGGCTTTTTCTAGGGGTACATTCTTTCTAGGGGGTAATTTCCTGGGCTAAAACAGACTTTTTGAAAAACTAACAAAAGTTGGAATTTTGAAAAATGATTTTTCCTAGACTTTTTAAAAGAATTTTAAAAATAAACTAAAAAAGCATAGTAAGCAGAATATAAGGTCTATTCTACTAAGCACAAGACTAAACAACCCAAAAGTAAGTTATCAATACAAGAAGTAAGTGTATGTCTAATAGATACAATGCATGTCCAAAGTATGATCAACTAGGAGGATCATTAGTTGGAGGAGGTGATCGCTCGGGTGCATGTAGTGCACGAAGAACCTCCTCTCAGAAAGTGATCATCTCGGCCTATAGTGTACGGAAACCATCCGAGATGAGCTGTCATGTCTGCGTGGAAGACCGCTCGAGACGAGCGAGTCTATCCTCAATGGATAAGGAAGTGGAAGGCTGAGCTGATGTCGAGGGCTGTGATGGATTGAGAGGCTCCCCAAATAGTTGAACATCAGTGAACTCGAATAACTCCTTCTGTCCCTCGGCTGGCTGAAAGTACTCATCTGGGGCTAGGTCAAACACCTCGACTGGAGCAACAGGCTCATCCCTAACTGGATCGGCTGGTGGCAGCCTACCTCTCCATGCAAGGACCCATTGAGCAGTGATGTCTATGTGTGCTAATCTAAGATGACGCTGGCCAAACTCATCATAAGGTGTAAGGTGGGTAACCATCCCCTGAGTTATATCTATCCCTCTATAGTCGAGAAGATGTATGTTAAGACATGGCAGTAGGGCATATGGACTACACAGGACGTAACGAGACTGGCCGCATGAATAATGTTATAAAAAAATATGTAATGTGATGCCTATGTCTAAGTGCTGACAAAATGCATACAAAAAGAAGGAATACGATGGACGCATCTTCGGGACATCTCGAGATGAGATAGGCAAAATGTATGCTGTCAGGACTCTATACAAATGTAGTCCTGAACCCTAAGAGAGAGTGACCTGAAGTCAGAAACTCCAAGTGGTCTCCACCACCCAAAAAAAAAATACATATGGTGTGTATCCAATGTGATGTGGGAGTAGGGCTCATCAAATGGCAAATCCCTACTAGGGTAGCACAAAAATGGACATGTAGAGGGTCTAAGATCTAGACTAGTACGTAATGAGGGGGTAAGCTCAAAATCCTTTCCACCAACTATGGTGGAATAGGTCAAGTCATCAACTCTTTCCAGGTTGTTATAGAATTGAGCACATAAGGTCTGATTTATTGCATTACTGCAGTAAACCAGCTTATCAAGCCGAAAATGCTCAATCGTTTGGCCACAAGCTGACAAAAACTAGTAAAAACTTGTCTATTCAAATTTCTACATTTGATTACACAATATGTATGCTCAATGAAATCAAGCCTATGTTGCTCAGTGGAGAATCTAGCATCGACAAAGGGGGCACTACTGGAAGTGGACGCAACATTGCATCGTTTCCTAGTTTTTTTTAACCAAACATGGATATAACAAAAAAAACGCACAATAAAAGTATATAGAAATATTTAGGATGGATTGGGGTATACCTAGGCGGCATTGTGAGGTTTAAAGGGAAGAGACTTTGGGTTGAAGGTGCCTCGACGTGTTGATTTGAGGAGAAAATAGCGAAGAACTGCGTGAGGAAAGCAGACAGAGAGGTCTCTATTCGTTGTAACTTTTCGTGTTGAGGGCGCCTTCAAAGCACTTGAAGGCGCCCTGAAGACTATGTTGGAGGCGCCTTGGTGTGGTCAGAGGCGCCTCAAACGTGTTTGGTGGGAAGTTTCCCGCCACTCTCGAGGGTGCCTCCTCTTGCATTGGAGGCGCCTTCGAGAGGCATTTTGCGGCGCCTTCAAGAGGTGCCTTGCCGAGTTTTAAATTAGTATAAGATTTAATATTAGTTTTAGTTTATTAAGAAATTAAGTTATGCTTAATTTATTATATAGATTTAATTAAACTAATTAAGTTTAATTTGTTTTAATTTTGATTAAACTAATTAACTTAATTAATTAGATTAAGTAAATTAAGTGGTTAAGTTAATTAATTAGTTAAGTTAATTAATTAGTTTAAGTTAATTAAATAGTTAAGTTAATTAATTAAGTTAATTAATTAATTAATTAATTGATCAATTTAAATTAAATTGGTTAAGTTAGTTAATTTTGACTAAATTCATCCTAGATCCATCTCACCCGATTCTAAGTTATCAATCAGGAAATCTTAAGTAGTTTTGTGAGATGGTTATCTTTAATTTAGATTATTTCTAAAGATTAATTTACATTTGAGTTAGACTCAGGTTTTCTAATTAGTCAATTAAATACACATTTCAAAGATTGGCTCCCAAGCTGTGGCGAGGCACTAAGCCACTTCTAGACAGAGTCTTTCAAAGAAATAATATATTTAATTTTCTTTTTGAAACCCCTAGGTTTAATTAGACAAGTGTAAATTATGCCTAGGTCCTTAATCTATCATAATCTAAATATGCATATTGTAAAGAAAAAGAAATAAACAATCATCAAGCAATTTTATCTAATTATCAAGATAGTTTTTCTATTGGCTCCCCCTGAATCATAACCTCGATATGGTCTATCAAGGTAATGTACTTGATCCTTGGGGACCCAATATTGGCCAGGTCTAACTTGATTGACCAATTTGGACTTAGGTACCCATGCTTGGACTACTTTTCTATTCGGCCTATTGACAAGCGATAGATATGACCGGTATTTTCTTTTAGCTTTAAACACTAGTCCAGATCGATTGTATATGACTTTTTGTTTTCCAAGAATCAAGTCAAGATTCTCGGAACCTAATGTAAACCATTCCAATACTATCTTCAAATCCTTGACTTAGGTTTTCAGGCTAGAATTCTCTTCCTCAAGCTTTTGGACTTGAGTTGAGGTTCTAGCCTGAACCGGGTCAGTCAAGGATTCGGAGTTAGTCACTTCTTTAAGGGATGTTACTTCCTTTAGAAGTGCTTTAATCCGAATGTTGGATTTAGCTAATTTATGCATTAAATAGTTAATTAAATTATATAAGTGAGAAATACTTACAGAGGGGTTAGGCCCTTCATAAATGGATACGGATCCGTAGCTTCTCTCAGACTCAGCTTCCGATTCGTCCTCGCTTCCGGATTCGTTGATTTGGTCCCGGGCCGTCATTGCAAGGAAACTCGTCTGTTCGAGTTCTTTATCGTCGAACTCTTCTGAAGAAGACTCATCCCAGGTCGCCTTTAGAGCCTTCTTCCTTCTTGGTTTCTTCGTGTCTTTCTGGTTCGGACAGTTCGCCTTGATGTGCCCCTTCTAGTTGCATCCGTAGCAGGTGACTTCGACTTCCATCTTTGAGTTTGGTTGGGCCTCCTTGGACTGGATTACCTTTTTGACATCCTTCTTGTTGAAGCCTTTTTTCTTTCTATAGAGCTTCATCACCAAGTTGACGAGTTCAGGCATGAGCTCATCGTCGTCGTCATCTGAATCCGGTTCTTCTTTTGACTCGGGTTCAATTTTGCGTCTTCGTTTTGACTCAGCGTTCTGCCTGTACCTGAAACCAAAGCTATACCCTTCTCGGTCGATTGTGCATTAACTTGTTCATGCAATTCAAATTCAGTAAATAGTTCATCTAATTTAATTGAAGATAAGTCCTTAGAAACCTTGTAAGCATCTACCATGGATGCCCACAAGGTGTTCCTTGGAAAGGCATTTAGGGCATACCTTAAGATGTCGCGATTCTCCACTTTTTGTCCAATTGTGCGGAGTCCGTTGAGTTGATCTTGTATCCGGGCGTGGAGTTGGCTAGCCGTCTCTCCTTCCTGTAATTTAATATTATACAATTTATTGAGAAATAGATCCCTCTTGCTTACCTTAGTGTCGGACGTGCCCTCGTGCAACTCGATCAGCTTTTGCCACAATTCTTTGCCGCTCGAGAATGGGCCGACGTGGTTCAGCTCCTCCTTGGTTAGGCCACACCAAAGTGTACAAGTTAATTTGGCGTCTGCTTCTACTTTCTTGATTATGCTTGCACCCTAGTTCACGCATGATACCGGTTTTCGAGAGTCGTCCAGTGAAAGTTCAAGACCAGTTTATATGATCATCTAGACCTCGAAGTTAGTTTGAAGGTACGACTTCATTCGGCCCTTCCAGTAACCAAAGTCATCTCTAGTGAAGAGTGGTGGGCGGGCAGTGCTATAGCCTTCTTAGAGAGCCATTGAAAGAGAAATGAACTGCGCAAAAAAAATCGAAAAACTTATCCCAGGACTTGATCCTGGATTAGTAGTGCGGTTTAAAAGAAAAATAAAATTCGATCTCGAGTGGCGTTGCACCAACTTCAAGACAAAACTTCGATTATGAAAAAATTAGATTGGAATGGGGCAAGAATACCGATTCCGATCGACTCTGAAAAACTGAAAATTACCACGAAAAATATGCTTGACCAGTGGTTGCACCAAATCGAAGCGACCCCGCTCTGATTGTAACGACCCAATTTTCCTCATTAGGCATTTTAAAAGTTCTTAAAAATATTTAGAAATGCTATAGAAATATTCTAGAGATTTTTAGAGTATTTTTATGTAATTTTTGGAGGTCGTTTGGTATTTTTACTAAACGAAGGAAGTTTCAAAAAAAAAATGTTCAAGTCGAGATTCGAACCGTGGACCTCGGACTTGAACCGAGCCTTAACCAAATCCAGCCAGCCAACTATTCCAGCGGGCGTTTCTTATTAAAGAAGGAGAAATATTCTATTTAAGCAGTAGTTAATGAATAGAGAATAAATAGGAAGAAAAATGGTTGCAGCCGAGAATCGAAACCGCAGCCTTTTGACTCGGTTAAAACCCGACTGACCAGGTGTTCAAGCCATCGGTTTTGTTTAAAAAGGGTAGCGAATTTATTTTAAAAAGTTAACAGAATATTGAGTTATAAGAGGAGAACTTAACTTAGGGCTTGATTACCCATGACCTAATTTCTTACCTCTCCTTCTCTTCGCGCAGCGTCGACTCCTCCTCTCAGGCGAAACCACAGCAAGGAGCTAGGGCCTCTCCGGCGGCCAGCGAGGGTCCAATCCGAGAGCTTTTCGCCTCTTCACGATCCTCTCGGTGAGGTGGACGCATAGGCACAAGAAGAGGTCAGGAACTCAAGCATCTCAGCAACCCTAGAAGCCCTTTACTCCTTCGGTAGAGAGTCTAAGAATGCGAGGTAAGTAGCTCCTCACCTGCGGTAAGAGTAGCTGTGGAGATTTTTTTTCCTTCTTGTTAGTTTCCCTTTTTATTTTCTATCCGAAGTGTGTTGTAAGGAACAAGCTTGAAATTTTTTGCCGTGGATTAAGGTTTCGGGTTTCTTGTTAGCTTCCTGTTTCTTTCGGAGCTTTGTTGAAAACCCTAGAGTAGTTTCGGGATTTGATTGCTCCTGTTATTTCCCGTTCGTGCCTATGGCTCGAGTAATTCGGTGTAGATTTTGTTTGTTATGGTTTGCTGCTGTAAACCCTAAGGAAGGAGGGAAGGATTAGTTCAGTCCAAGCATGTGGGATTGTTAGATTCGGAAGTTAACAAATTGTTTAGTTTGTGGTTGCTCATTTCAGATTTTTGTGTTCTTGAATTTGAAGCATGCTGTAAAGTGTGAGGCTTTTGATTTTGTGTTGCTGTCGTGGGTTTGCTAAAGAAGAGGAGAAGGGATTTGAATGGATTTAGCATGTTGTTTAGACTTTTCCTTACTGTTTAGATTTTTCCTATTCTGTTTAGATTTTTCCCTTGCTGTTTAGTTTTCATTTGTTGTTAGTTAAGCAGGATCAGTTTACCATTTTGCTAATATTCAAGCATGAGCAGTTTTCTTTTAAAGCACTTAGTCCTAGTTTCGGTTTGATGCCAGGCAATGAACATGGAACGGTTTAGATTTTTCTTTGAGCATGTAGTTTCATGTTGTGGTCATTGCGATGAATAGAAATGCTTATATACATGTAGTATCTCAGTTTTGGTTGTTCTCTTCTTTGCTGCCATGTGTAGGAATAGGCTTCTAAATAAGCATGCAGTAGAGCTGTTTTATGCTGTTAACATTTCAGTTGTTTAGTTTTCGATATAGATCCTTCCTTATTAGTTTTTATGAAGGCAGATTTCAAATTTATGTAGCTTCAATGAGTAGGAACAGCTATATAAGTCCACATTGCAGTTTCGATTTTCCTTTGCATTTTAACCAGGCTGAACAGCTTTTGTTCTAGCATGCTTAAAGATTTCAGAATTGTTTTCCTTTGTTTTAAATCTGTTGTAGAATGTTTGAAGAAGTTAGATTTGCTTTCTTTTGATTTGTTTCTGATGTAGCATGCTTATAGAAGTTAGATTTTCTTTCCTTTGATTTAATTCTGTTGTAGCATGCCTATATTCTTTTTAAGAGTTTAAGAAAAATATAAGAAAGATAAAGAAAAGAAAGAAAAAGGCCAAGGCCTTAAGTAGATCCCAAAGTCAAGACTTTAGGGATTTTGGCACACAAGGTGCTTATTAAAATGCCGAGGCATTATATATTAGAAGTATTAAAAGATAACAAGTATTTTACTTTTATCAGTGGCACTGTACTGGACTCTCAGTTGTCCTTGGGTTGGACTCCCATAGTCGTCCTTAGGTTTAGATAACCTAGTATGTAGGACTCTCAGTTGTCCTTGGGCTGGACTCCCATAGTCGTCCCTAGGTTTAGATAACCTAGTAAACTCTACTAGATTCGGGACCAGCTATCTCGGGTCTAGTTAGGGATGCGCGCATAGCAAGTACAGTTGTCGGGCCCAAGAAGAAAGTTGATTATTATTTTAAAGTATTATAAGTATAAGTTTTTGAACAAACAAAATAAGTTTCACATAAGTATAAAAGTATAAAAGAATAAGTTTAGAACAAATGAATTAAGTTTCACTTTGTTTTAAAATCAGTAAGTTTAGTTTCCTTTTATGCTAGCATGTTATTTAGATTAGCTTACTGTTCTTTGCTATTAGAAGAGCATGAGTAGCTTTATATGTTTAGCATTTCAGTATGTTTGTTTCTTTTACTAGTAGATGAGCATGAGTAGTTTTCCTTTTGAGCATTCAGTTTTAGTTTTCAGTATATTCACATGCATATCGAGATTTTGTGAGTTAGATAGCGCTTACTAAGCATTTTGCTTATAGTTTGCATTTCCTCTTACTGCAGATCAAGGAAGACGACAAGGAGGTGCGGCAGGTGTGTGATGCCAGGACTATGGAAGCCCTCGGACTTAGTTAAGAATTTGTTTAGATTAATTCTTTATTTAGGATGATAAGAAAATTTGGAGGTAAGAAGTTGTAATTCATTATTAAGTTTATGCATTTTAGTATTTGGGATGGTATATGCTATTTTGATGTTATTAGGACATAGTAGATGAATTGTAATCTTGTGTGGTGATTTCTGGTATAGTTTTCTTTTGGTTTTGACACTTATATAACTGCGTGAGAGTTTGTTATCTGTTCCAGCTGCCTGTGGCTGTGTATATAGTGTTTGTATATCAGTTTAAGGTCACCGGTACAGGGGAGACTCTGCCAAAAATTTTCGGTAGGGTTTCCATGTGGTTTTAATCATACCGGTTAAGTAGAGTTAGTAGCTAAGTAACGGTCACTCTTAGAGAGTAATAGAGTATTAAGAAGGGTGGTCGTTACACTGATACCAATTGTTGGATCGAAAAGCACTGGAGAGGGGGTGAATAGCGCTCGTGACTTTCACTTATCGTATTCAAAAATTTGACGAGAGTTAAGCAGCGGAATAAGAAAACAAACACAAAAGACACCAAGTATTTACTTTGTTTGGAACCTAGGGCGACTCCTACTTCAAGGCCCACGCTTGTTGAGCATTTACTTTGGGCAACAACTATATCGCGCAAAAGGTTACAACTTTAGAGTAGAATATTAAAACTGAAATAACAATTATACCAATGAGGAAAATAGGAATCTTGAAGCTTTGGGCCGTCGGGGTCTTGTCGTAGCTCAGACGGATAGTTTTGTTAGCAGTGTTAGTGCAAGTTGCACCAGAATCAAACCTAAGTTTTGATATTGTCAAAGGTTCAAATTAAGTCTTGTTATGATCTAACAAGTTGACTGAGTGTGCAGGCTGTTTACTTAACCGGGAAAGACCTACTTGGAAGCTAGGCAGGAGAAATCTTAGCAGATCGTGGAACCTAGGTGCAAGTCCAAGTGGGTCGAGGGGATCGGACGCTTGGTGGTGTGATCGAGAGGTCTGGAGGACCGAAGATCAAGAGAAAAGTCCTGGCGAGCCGATCAAAGCTAAGTGAAAAGTCCAAACTAGATCTGGAGTATCTAAGTTTGGCATGTAGGTTGAGGTAAACAACTGGAGGAGCGACAGTGAGGTCGGGTTCCCGAAGGGAACAACCTTAGGTCACTGATCCAACTGAAGAAATCGAGAAGGTTTCCAAGTTGAGATCAAGACAGTTCCATTGTCTTTTATATTACTTATGCATTATAAAATTATTGTGCTAACATCTGTTTTGCAGGATATTTTGTCTAACATTGTTTTGTAGGTCTGACTGGATCGGTCGATCGAACAAGTGAATAGGTTTACCGAACAAGGTGAATCAAAGCTATGTTCAGATCATACCAGAACAGACCGAGTCAGATCAAAGCTTGATTGATTGACCGATAAATATGTTCGGTCGACCGAACCTGATGACTCAGCACAAAATCAACATCGATCAGAAGCAGAAGGAAATAAAGTTGATCAATCGAGCGAACCCATGGATCAGTCGACCGAACTAATCAACCATTAATGCAGCATTAAAAGTGGATCTCGGCAAATTTTGACAAACAAGGAAGGAGTCTGTTCGGTCGACCGAAAAGAGGGATCGGTCAACTGAACCCTTAATGACCAGTTAATGTCGAAGATCGAATCAGCGTCAGACTCCAGCTAGGAAGGAAGGGAGCTGGTTCGGTCGACCGAACAGAGGGATCGGTCGACCGAACGTCAATTACACTTATAAAAAGGGGCTCGAGGTTTGAGGCTTTACAACTCTTACTGATTATCTAAAATCTCTCCTCTGTGTAAGCTGATCGTGCTATAAGTCGTCTACAACGCTTCAAGCTACTCCGTCCAGAAGTACCGACCGAGCTTCAAATTCTACATTTTGTCAGTATATCATTTCTTAGCTTGCATTGTATTATTTCATTAGTAAGATAGTAGGTTGTTACTATCTTACTCATTTGTACGATCTGCTTCTTTATCAGGATTTCGGAAAGAAGGATTATAGTGGATTGCCCATCGGTGCAGTCAAGGATCGCGGGCCTTGGAGTAGGAGTCGACCTAGGCTCCGAACCAAGTAACTGAATCGAGTCATTTATTTTCCGCTGCTTACTCTACTTGTTTTTTAAATATGAAAAGAAAAGTTTTAAAAAGCACGATATTCACTCTCCCTTTATCGCACTTATCCGATCTAACAATTGGTATCAGAGCCCGGACTGCCAAAAGGTTTAACCACCAACTGTGCACAAGAGCTTTGGTCTAATTGAGCTATGTGGGTACAATATTGACCTCAAACAAAGAAAGTGGGGGCTCCTATATTTGGATCAAGAGGACCAGACACCAGGCAGGAAGTCCTAGTTGCGGCTAGGCAAGGAAGCCCTAGTAGGTCGGGCGGACCGAGGGGCAGGAAGACCTAGTGGGTCGAGGACCGGACGTGGGAAGCGTGTGGTCTTTGTTTGTGGGGGGGATTGTTGGGGTTGCAAGGTTGCAAACATAATCGCACATTGAAAACACATGGGAAAGATCATGGGTTTATAAGAGAAAAGATATCTCCATTGGCAAGAGGCCTTTTGGGTAGAGCCCAAGAGCAAAATCATGAGGTCTTAGGCCCAAAGCAGATAATATCATGCAATTGTGGAGATATCTAAATTCTTTTCAATCCAATAATTGGTATCAGAGCCTCGTAAGCTCTGAAATTACTTAACCATTTTTCAAAGCACCTTTTTAAAACTTCTTCTTTTTATCAATTAGTTTAGAATATTATTTTTGTATTTTTCAACCACTACTAATCCCAAGACGAGAGTCTTAGAAATCTGTTTGTTATTGTTTTAAGGATGTCAAACTCTTATCAAGAAGGATACAGCACTGTCCGACCTCCACTATTCAAAGGAAAAAATTTCAGTTATTGGAAGAATAGAATGGAGTGTTACTTGAAGTCTGATATCGAACTTTGGTTCACAATCTTGAAAGGCTACACTCCCTCGATGAAAGACGGAACACCATTAGAACCAGAAGATTGGACTCCTCCAATGATCAAGAAGGCACAACTAAACTACAAGGCGATCAACACCATTCAGTGCGGGCTCACAATGGAGGAGTTGAACCGAGTCAGTCCCTACGACAACGCTAAAGAACTATGGGACTCCCTAGTCAAACTACATGAAGGGACTGACGAATCTAAGGTAAATAAAAGGGATTTGCTTTTAAATAACTTATTCAATATTAAAATGTTCCCCGGAGAGACGGCTTCGCAACTCCACGCTTGACTGAAGGACATCCTCAACGGTCTCCATATGATCGGACATAATCTTGAAAATCACGACACAATAAGGTACGCGTTAAACACTTTTCCAAGGAATGCTTTGTGGGCATTAATTGTAGATGCATACAAAGTTTCTAAGGATCTTTCAATTCTTAAGTTAGATGAATTATTCTATGAATTGGAATTACACGAACAATCTAATGTAAGCCATGTCGAGAAAGGAGTAGCTTTGTATGTAGGTCCAAGCAAGGAAACTAAAACAAGAACAAAGATCGAGTCTGAAAGAGAGTCAGATGCTGACTCAACAAATGAAGAAGAGTTAGTCAACATGGTCCGAAGATTGCTGATGAAGAAGAAATTCAGAAAAAGTA
Organism: Zingiber officinale; assembly: GCF_018446385.1. Classification (NCBI taxonomy): domain Eukaryota; kingdom Viridiplantae; phylum Streptophyta; class Magnoliopsida; order Zingiberales; family Zingiberaceae; genus Zingiber; species Zingiber officinale. Next base: position 74,156,404 of record NC_056001.1, read on the forward strand.
CCAAGAAGACACTACTCAACCAGACCCAAAACAAATCAGAAGTGATTTGTTATGGATGCAACAAAAAGGGGTATTTCAAAAACGAATGCCCAAATCAGAAGGAAGAAAGGCCTAAATCGACAAGACGAAAGAAAGCCCTCTAAGCAACATGGGACGAGACCTCTTCTGACGAATCTCACACGGAGCAGACAAAGCATTCGATCCATCTTGCATTTATGGCAAGAAACGAAGATTCCGACTCCGAGTCCGATGAAGAGTTCGAGTTTGAGATCGACATCGATTCTGAAAGAAGCAACGGATCAGAAGATCCAAATATGATAACGATTTATTCTAAGTCTGACTTGCTTAAAGTAGTTAAATGCTTGTTTAAAAAATTATCAAAATCTGAAAAATAAAATAACTTGTTACTTAAGGAAATAGACCACCTTAAGCAACAAGTTAACTTGAGTGACTCGACTAATCAAATTCAAGTTGGAACTTCAACTCAAGTTGAAAAACTTGATAAAGGAAATTATGACTTGAAAGGTCAAGTCGAGCGACTCAAGAAAACGTTGGAAAAGTTTGAACTGGGGTCCAAGTGTCTAAACATGGTACTTGGATCATAACGAGTCGTGTACAACAAATCAGGACTTGGCCAGATTCTGTCCTGAGTTAGTCGCCGATGATAGATCTCGTATACTCCAGTTTGTCCAGAGACTGGACGGGCATCTTCAATTGAAGATTGTTGGTTTTGGTACTTCATCATACACCGAGACACTAGATAGAGCTCTTATGATTGAGTCTGCTCAGCAGAGAGTGAATGCAGACAAGAAGAGGAAGCAGACTGATCAAACTTCTGGACAGATCCAGCAGCCACAAACCACAGGACAACAGCAGAGCAGTCGTACTCAGACGAGTCAGGGTACTTCTGGGTCATCTGGCCGACCTCAAAAGTCAGGACGATCAGGACGTTCCCGATCTACTCAGTAGAACCGGAAACAGTCCACTGGTGACCCTTTCTGCACCAGATGCGGATCCCGAGATCACATCACCTCTGCATGCTCCTTGGGACAGTCAGTTTGCTATCATTGCAAACTGCCTGGACACATAAGCCGAGACTGTTCGCTAAAGGCTCAGCATGTAGCTTCCAAGATTTCTGTTCCTGGAGGACAGTTTGGTCAGTCCGGGACTCAGCGAGGTGGGTCGAAAGCCCAATCTTCGCATCGTCAGCGGAGGACAACTCCTCCTGCAGAAGCTGCATATGGCATGCATGGGCAGGAGCATTCCGGTGTCCTTGTGGAGAATGTAACGCCCGCCCTTCTTACCCAACCAAAGGCGGCGCTACGTTCTTTATACTACTTACGTACATGTTTTACTATAACAGCGGAAGAATAAAAAAAAAATTTAAACCATTCATTTTATTTAAATAAGCATGATATCACAGATTAAATATGCATATATTGATTCTATAACTAATCATATCAATCTGTCCGAATCGTTCTTTGCCGAGCCACCACCACACACATCATTATCCGCTCCTCCTGTTGCTCCTCTAGTTCATCCAGTTCTTTTATCTGCGGTACAAGGAAAGTAAGCTGTGAGCACTTATGGCTCAGTAAGTTCCTTTCCTACTCACTAAAACCGAAAATCATCGTATATTAACATCATGCGTAATATCATAAGCATACAACGTACAAAGGTATCGTATTCATATCATCATGGCATCATATCAAATCATTAGCTAATTCAAGCACATATGCAGGCAATGCATCATGAATTTGAAAACTTATACTTGTAAGTACTTGAAATTAATATCATCATCATTGGGGATCCCGGTTTGTACCACATACATCATACGTAGGTCCAAGGTAGCAAGTCTTGAACCCTACCATACATACATACTAGGCCCGAGTCTTACTCCATCGACCTAGGGCATCAGAAGCCCATTACTGACGAGGCCCGAGTCTTATTCCATCGACCCCGGGGCGTTTACGGAGCCCACCCTTGGTACAAACCATACAAAGTAATTTATCATGCATAACTATCATATCATATCCCTAACAATCTTTCATGCATTTCATTTTTCATTCTTCTCATTATGTATAGCATTTCATACGCTATCACATATCATGGCATTCACATAATTTCATTCTTCTCATTATGTATAGCATTTCATATGCTATCACATATCATGGCATTTACATATTCTTCTCATTATGTATAGCATTTCATATGCTATCACATATCATGGCATTTACATAAATTTCATTCTTCTTATTATGTATAGCATTTCATATGCTATCACATATCATGGCATTTACATAAATTTCATTGCATAACATTTCCTAGGTTTCTTTCTTTCCCTTTTTTTTTTTCTTTTATTTCTTTCACATGGCCGTAACCTATCATTCTTTAGCTAGGTTCTTAAGTAGTCTAAAGCATAAAAACCTAAGTGAGTTTCATGGTAAAATTTACTAAGAAATAAACATATAAATTTAGTTCATGAACAACTTGGCCGAAACATACAAATCTTTTAACATCTTTGTATCCTACCTCATGAGCATGTTTATTTAAATTTAAGGGTATTCCTAACCCTAAACCCCTTCTTGGCCGAAACATATGGGTGGGTTTCCTTTTAGTTCAAACATCTTCTAAGCAAGAAAACTAATTACATGGTCCCTAACATTTCATAGGAAGAACCTTGTACTAGTTGAGTAAAACAATGAATTTCTCTAGCCTCTTAAAAATATTTTTGGCTGAAATTCTAGGGTTAAGTGCTCCTCTTATCAAGCATCATATAGGTATAAAAACATGAAGAAGAATCCTTTTCCATGGCATAGAAAATCTATCATTTAGTGAAGACTAGTTAAACATCACTAGATTTCGAAAGCTCTTCTTAACCGAATTTTCTCATACTTGTTTCTAGGTTTTAAAATCCTCATAAAATCATAAAAACATGTAAAAAGCCTTGTACCACAGGTGAGGGGAAGCTTACCTTCTTCGCTTAAGTTTCCTAGAATTGAGAACTTGCTTGGACCTTTCTTCTTGCTTGCTAGGTTCGGCACAAATGGAGGGAAAGGAGTGGCTAGGTCTTTTGGTGGAGAGGGGAGGAAGAAGAAGCTTCTTCCTCTTGTGTTTCTCGGCAACAACAAGGAAGAAAGAAGAGGGAGGGAGTGAGGAGGAAGAGGAGCTTCCTTCCTCTTGTGTTGCTTGGCAACAAGAAGAAGAGGAGAGGGAGAGGGGGTCTCGGCACAAGAGGGAGGAGGAGAGGGAGAGGAGTGGAGGATGAATTTGAAGTCACCCCTCCATGCCTATTTATACTAAAATGAGGGGAGGAAATTTGACTTGATTCATCCTCCCCATTTATTCCTCTTCTTTATGATAGGAATATTCTAGAGATATGCCTTGTGAGTTCTCTCTTAATCTCTCTCTTTTCTCTCCTTTAATAAAATTTTCTATCTCTCCTCTTACAATATCCTCTCTTATCCCACTTGGTTAATACATGCATGCATCCACAAGAGAACCAAGGTTCAAAACTTGGTTATGTATATTTTTATTTCTTTTTTTTTTTTTACTTCCTTTTTCTTTTAAGTAAAAAGAATCCTTTCTTATTCTTAACTACTTAATCCTTTCTCTCCTTATCAATAATTCTCCTATCCCCTTTGGTATCTTATACATGTTCCTTACAAGAGGTCCAGGGTTCAATCTCTCTTCTAACATTTTTATTTTCTTTTGTACATAATAATTCGTATATTTCCCTATTATGCATTATGCATAAATATTTCATACATGTATTCATATTTCTTCCTTTTGTCTACATTAATTCCATACATTATAAATCATGCATAGATGATTTATATTCTCAACTTTATTTTCTTTCATAATCATCTAAATCCTTCCCATCGTAACATTCAACGTAGACTATCTACACATTCTTTTTATTACATTCGTACTCTCATTGCCCTTACTTTATCTAGGCTTTCTAGGCGTGTTACAGAGAACCCCACGGTATTCCACCTTAGTGTTCTCCGGTATTATTCATCAAGAAGAAGGATGGTACTCTGAGATTGTGCATCGATTATAGGCAGCTGAATGCAGTGACTGTCAAAAATAAGTACCCATTGCCACGGATTATGATTATACTATTAGCTACCATCCAGGTAAAGCTAATGTGGTTGCTGATGCACTTAGCAGGAAGTACAGAGGGACTTTAGCTTGTCACCGAGTTTTAGTCACGAACTTGATTCAGGGATTCTCCGAGTTGGGTCTTGAGGAGCAGGGACGAACAGAGCAGGATATTCTTGTTACCATGGTTGCTCAGTCGTCAATCAGGATGAGGATTCGAGAGACCCAGGCCAGAGATCAGCATTTACAGTTCATTGGCAGCCAGATAGCTTCCGGACAGCAGACCGAGTTTACACGAGATGACGAGGGTGTTATTTAATTTCGAGGCAGATTATGTGTACCTCAGTGTCACCCGATCATGGAGGAGTTACTTCAGGAGGCTCATCGTTCTAGATTTGCTATCCACCCAAGTGGGACCCGTATGTATCATGATTTGAGGAGTTCCTATTAGTGGAACGGTATGAAGAAAGACATCGCGGAGTTTGTAGCTAGATGTCTTGTCTGTCAGCAGGTGAAAGCTGAGCACCAGAGACCTGCTGGTTTACTTCAGAGGATTTCTATTCCAGAGTGGAAGTGGGAGCACATTACTATGGATTTTATGGTAGGATTGCCTAGGACTCGATGAGGCCATGATGCAGTTTGGGTAATTGTTGACCGATTAACCAAATCCGCACACTTTTTAGTGATCCGGAAGACTGATTCTCTGGATCGATTAGCAGAGTTATACTGTCGAGAGATTATCATATTGCATGGTGTTCCGTTAAGCATTATATCGGATAGAGACCCACAGTTTACGTCCCGATTCTGGCAGAGTCTGCAGCAGGCCTTGGGCACACAACTTCGTTTTAGTACGGCATTCCATCCGCAAACAGATGGACAGTCAGAGCGGACCATTCAGACTTTGGAGGACTTGCTGAGGTCTTGCGTTATGGATTTCGGAGGCAGTTGGGAGGATCACCTGCCCTTGGTGGAGTTCGCCTACAACAACAGCTATCATTCGACTATCCAGATGGCACCGTTTGAGGCGTTGTATGGTAGAACTTATCGGACACCCACCCTCTGGGAGGAGGTTGGGGAGGCCCAGCTGCTAGAACCTCAGAGAGCTCAGCAGGAGGCAGAGTTGGTTCGCACTATCAGAGGGAGGATGTCAGAGGCTCAGGACCGTCAGAAGAGTTATGCTGATCGGAGATGGAGATCCCTAGAGTTCTCTGTTGGTGACCATGTATTTCTGAGAGTTTCACCCACGAAAGGGGTGAAGAGATTTGGTCTTCGAGGTAAGTTAGCTCTACGATATATTGGGTCGTTCCAGATCTTAGAGAGGATTGGAGCAGTAGCCTACCGTCTGGCGCTACCACCATCTCTAGCTGGCATTCACAATGTATTCCATGTATCTATGCTGAGGAGATACATATCCGACCCATCACATGTTTTGTCAGATATATCAGTTCCCATTCAGCCTGACGTTACTTACGAGGAGGTTCCGGTACGGATTCTGGACTACAGAGAGTGTCAGCTGCGGAATAAGACAGTCCGGCTAGTTAAAGTCGGATGGCAGTATCATTCTGACGAGGAGGCTACTTGGGAGCTGGAAGATATGATCCGAGCTCGATACCTCCATCTTTTTACTTGAGGTATGTGGGTTAGAGGTCTTTGCAGCATTTATACTGTTTGGTTATATTCTAGTGTTTGCTGTTGGTTATAGCAAAATTTGAGGACCAAATTTTTATTAGTAGGGGAGAATGTAAGATATCGGAAAATTTAAATAAATAGGGTTATTTGAGAAATAACCTTATAAAATTTTTCCGTAATTTTTAGAAATTTTCTGGAAATTTTTCGGAGCTCGTACGACGGGTTTTGAGGGGATCGATTGGCGGCGCGGATAAAGCCTGTTTGGGATACCCGTTTAAGTGAGGAAATGTTTTATTATATAATCCTTTTTCCTTATTTTCTTTCCCAAAACGTCGAACCTCTCTTTCCCAACCCCTCGCGACCCCGACTTCCCTCTCTTCTCTTTTCTCTCTCGAGGATGACCGACACCGACGGGAGTAGAGCTTCTGCCTTCGGCGATCATCTTCATTCATCGGAGCTTGCTGGAGCACGACAGAAACCAGCGGAGCTCAGGCTATCTTTGGCCGAGGAGTTGTTGATCGGCGGAGTTTGCGGCCGATCACCGAAGGTGCTGTGGCTAGGGTACGGTGAAGGATCAGATCTCGCGTCGTCTCCCAACCAATCAACCTCCTGTTTCCTCTCCTCAAGCTGCTCCCAGTGCGATCCACCTCTTCGCGGTCGGATTTGGATCAAGAGACGCCACCGAGGAGCGATCTTGGAGGTAGGGTGTCGCTAGATCTGTGTATTGGCTAGATTAGGGCTCTTCTCTATATTTATCCTCGCTCTCTCTCTCATCTGTGCTCTAGAACCATCGTCGGAGAGGGATCTTGGCCGCCGGCTACAGATTCTTGGCCGAGATCACCAAGTGCTCGTTAGGGAGCAAAGTCGAGCATCCGATTCTATTCTGTGGTGTTGATTCTTGATCACCTGAGATGTTATTTGTATCCGATCAGTAGGAAGGATTGGATCCAGTGAGGATCTGTGAAGGTGATCTTGGTTTCCAGCAGCGTTTCTAGTTTCGGCAGTGACCTCATCTAGCAGATTTGCTTGGTTTCAGCAATTTACAACAGCTTGATCGAGGTAAGGTGTATAGGTTTTGTTCTTTGTTTTAGATAATTGATCTTAGTTGTAGATCATGTGTAATGCGATTTAGGTTTTGGATTTCTAATCTAATTGGTGATTAGGGATTAGGTAACTAACCCTAATTGACCGTTAGATTTAATTAGGTAGGTTGTGATGGCTGTTGATTAGGGTGTTTGCCCTAATTTAGTTTTAGGGATTTTATTTAGCTATTCTTTTGGATTTAGCTAAATAAAATATATATATGTTGTTTGACGCAGGACTCTGATTTGAGACGGGCATCTCGACTTCGGATTTAGATTGATACGACCCTATATTTGAGGTGGGTACCCTTTAACTTATCTTGTTGATATTATCTTACGATACGTGAAGTTTATATATAATTACTAGTGATTGATAGTTTTAGTACTTCCCTGGTTTTAGTTTAGTTGATACCTGATACATGCTTCTACTGTTAGCTGCTATACCTTAGTATGCTTTTCTTTCTCGCTATGCTTATCTGTGTTCATAGAGATAAAGTTATTTATTGTGTTTCTCTTGATACTGGATTAGTAGATGGACATGTTGGATATGTGATGTTGGATTCCTATACTTATTATCCTTGTTATATACGTGTTTATCTTTTCGGCACCTACGTATATGGAGGAGGATATGTTTAGGTATGACATACAGTAGCCGCATGTACCATATCACATGATTGCATGCTGGGCGATTGACGACTCCATTATTGTTGAGCTCGTCGGCCGGCTACATGGACCGGTACACAACGTGACCACTGCATGGGGAGTGGTACAGCACTCAGGGTTGTGTGGCAGGTTGCTCGATGGTGCTCCGCTGGGATGCTCATGGGTAGTGTGACTGCAGTGTGGTAGCATGCCGGGGTCCCTCCCCGTAATCGCGTACCGGGAGATGAGAGCATTGCGCTCCCTCACTATGATTTGAGATAGGAGGATAGGTGTACTCCGACAGTATCCCGTCCACTCGGTCACTCATCAGGGGTAGTGATGGCAGAGTGCACGGTGTCAGCCCTACCCACTCGATCTCACCATCACGTGTGAGATGGTTGACTGGCGTCAGGGGTGACCATGCCATATTGCATCATATGCACAGATTGCATTCATTATGATTGTTGCATATTGGATGATGCATTTTGGTGACTGCATATGATTGACATGCATACAGGATACATGCTTATTTGCTCTGACTATCTTTATCTGTGTATGTCCACAGTCATTTGCTCAAGCCTCGCAGGTGAGTATAGTTTATTTCGGTTATGCATTTCTTATTATTCTTGCTGTAGACTGTATTACATGCTTATTGTTAGTTACTACAGTTTATTCAACTATGCATACCTGTTCTACTGTTAGGAGACTGTACTATAGGTTCTATGGTTTAGGAGATTGTCACGCCCCGGAGGAGTCCCTGTCCAAAGAAATTTCGACAGCATCTCCCCTGTACGACGGACAATCTGAAACTTTACTACATCACCATATACCTCAGCCACATGCAGCTGGAATAAATAACAATAATAAACAAACCACAACATATAGACATCCACGCAGTTTAATAAGCAATGATAATAAGACTCAAAATCCACCCTACTCAACTACACCCATAAAACTCAAAACCGATATCCTACTCCACTACACTCATAAAACACAAATCCGACGATCAAATCAACTTACCTCTTCTGCCGTCTAGGCAGGCATATAGTAAAATAAATCCAATTAAAAAATCCATCAACAAGTACAATCCATACAAGCTCCAAGTATCAAAACAAAACCAGTCCAAACATAGTCTAGTACATAAAACCAAAATATAAATAAACATCCTTGTGGCTGCAAGGGACTAGCAACTGGAACTCTCTCCTGACAGCATCAACCTGAAAATAATAAATATCCACGGGGTGAGTCAACTCCTCAGCGGGTAACAACTGATATACATAGTAGAGAAATAACATCTAGCACTAATCATGTGTATAGTCTCCTGATATAAGAAGGATAAAATGCAACTGTAGTAAACAGGAGAAAACTGTACTAACAAGGACCTGGTACAAGGATAAACAGTCCGAGAGGTATAGAAATCCTGTATGCATGTCAAGCATGGTATCCAACCAATATGCAGCAAATAAATGCAGCAAACACAATCACAAGAAATAAATGCATCAATGCGTATGATACCAATGATGCGTCCTGGTCACCCCTGACACCAATCAACCATCTCACACACAATAGTGAGACAGAGTGGGTAGGGCTGTGGCAACCGTGCACTCCGTCGTCACTGCTCCTGATGAGTGACCGAGTGGGCGGGATGCTGTCGGAGTACACCTATCCTCCTACCCCAAATCAAAAATGGGGGAGCGCAATGCTCTCATCTCCTGGTACACAATGACGGGGAGGAATCTCTGTCGGCTACCACGCTGCGTCACACTACCCATGAGCAGACCAACGGAGCCAAACAAAGTCCCTGCTGCAACACACTCTGCCTGAATCGACCACTAACCCATGAGTGGTAGTGTGTGCAGATCCATGTAACTAGCGATGTGCTCAACAATAATGGAGCGGACTATCGTACAGCATGCAATCATGCGAATGGTGCATGGCACTAATCATGGAAATATCCTGAGCTAAACCATATATATATAGAAGGTGCACCTTAGGTCAATGAATCAAATCAAAGGTACACAGATAAGATAAGGTATAAAACCTAGGTCCTGAACATGGTGAAGCATGGTATATCACTACCCCCTATAAACATGTATAAGCAGGTAAGAAATAACATGAGATGCAAAACAAGTATCAACCAAGCATGTAACAAGTATCGGGTAGTGACTAACCGAAACAGATAAGAAACATAATTATTGCAATTTGTTAAATTCACTACTATGCATATCAAACGACATAAAGTCAGAAGTACCCGCCTCCAATAGAAATGTACAAATCCGACATCGAGATACTCGTTTCGCGTCAAAGTCCTGTGTCACCAATATATATATACACTTTTATTTAGCTAAAATTCAAATGAATTGCTAAATAAAATCTTTAAAACTATTTAGGGCAAAACCCTAAATTATAAGTATCAACCTACCTTAATTAAATCCAACAGTTAATTAGGGTTAGTTACCTAATCCCTAATCAACCCATTAGATTAATAATTCAAACCTAAATCAATTATACTCACAACAATGCATTTATCTCAATCCAAACTCACCCAAATTTGTATACTTCGTCGTAAATTTGTCGATTGAGCACCTGCTGCCGGAATTATGGCCGTAGCTAGAGTGAGCCACTGACCTACACATCAAACACCCAAACTTTGTAGTCAATACATCCACCGCTGTGAATTAAACCCTAACATTACATCCACAGTTTTAAACCAACAGCTTACCCTAAACCCAAGGCTCGGTAGAACCCAGGGCAGCAACTCACACAAGTGTGAGGCTCAGCTAGGGCAGAAGAAAAGGTCAACTCGGCACTGGGGCAAAGGGTGTGGCGGCAGAGACAAGGAAGTGGCGTCGAGCTCGCTAGGGCACAAGCACAGAGGAGGGGCCGACGATGTCTCGTCGGACCAGAGGAGGGGAGAGGAATCGGGAGGCGGCGTTGGCACACAAGGGTGACAGTGGATCGGCGGTGGCAGATTCATCGCCGGCGCTTGGGGAAAGAGGAAGAAGAAGACGTCGTGTGCGGCTCAGGAGGAAGTGAGGAATAAAAGGGAAGGAGAAGAAAACTGTCGCGGCCGGCGGTTAGGGCAAAGAAGGTGATGGCTCAACGCGAGGAGAGGGAGATCGCGTGAGGGGCTCGGGCACGCGAGCACGCGGGGGAAAAAGCACAGGGAAAAGAAATAAAGAAAAGGGAAATAGGAAAAAAAATTCAGAAAATAAAACTTTTCCTCGTTAAAATGGGGTAGCCTAAACAGGTTTTTCCAGACCCCATTTTTATCCCCGTTAACTCGTCCGTACGAGCTCCGAAAAATTCCCGAAAAATTTCTAAAAATTTTGGAAAATCCCCTTATTAATATTTGCCTATTTTACATTCTCCCCCACTAATAAAAATTTGGTCCCCAAATTTCGTTATCTACCATCAGCAAGTACTAACAACAGATATAGAGTATAAATGCTGAACGGTAAATTAAATCACATACCTCAAGTGAAAAGATGGGGGTATTGAGCTCGGATAGTATCCTCGAGCTCCTAAGTAGCCTCCTTATCTAAATGATGCTGTCATCCGACTTTAACCAGTCGGATTGTCTTGTTATGCAGCTGACGCTCTTTCCGGTCCAGAATCCATACCGGAATCTCCTCATAAGTGACGTCAGGCTGAACTGGAACTGAGACATCTGTCAGTACATGTGTCGGGTCATGTACGTATCTCCTCAGCATCAATACGTGGAATACATCGTGAACGCCTGACAGGGACGGTGGTAGTGCCAGTCGGTAAGCTATCGCTCCGATCCTCTCCAAGATCTCGAAAGGGCCAATGTACCGCGGAGCTAGCTTACCTCTGAGGACAAATCTCTTCACCCCTTTCGTGGGTGAAACTCGCAGAAATACATGGTCGCCAACAGAGAACTCTAGTGGTCTGCGTCTCCGATCAGCATAACTCTTCTGGCGGTCCTGCGCCTCTGACATCCTCCGTCTGATAGTACGGACCAACTCTGCATCCTGCTGAGCTCTATGAGGTCCCAACACCTGGGCCTCTCCAATCTCATCCCAGAGGACAGGTGTCCGACAAGGCCTACCATATAACGCCTCAAACGGTGCCATCTGGATAGCCAAATAAAAGCGGTTGTTGTAGGCAAAACTCTACCAATGGCAGATGGTCCTCCCAACTACCTCCGAAATCCAAAACACATGACCTCAACAGATCCTCTAAAGTCTGAATGGTCCGCTCTGACTGTCCATCTGTCTGTGGATGGAAAGCTGTACTGAAACGGAGCTGTGTGCCCAAGGCCTGCTGCAGACTCTGCCAGAAACGAGACGTGAACCGGGGGTCTCTATCCGAAATGATACTCAACGGAACACCATGTAGTCTGATGATCTCTCGACAATACAGATCTGCTAATCGATCCAGGGAATCAGTCCTCCGGATCGCTAAGAAGTGCGCGGATTTGGTTAATCGATCAATGATTACCCAAATCGCGTCATGACCTCGTCGTGTCCTCGGCAAACCCACCACAAAGTCCATGGTAATGTGATCCCACTTCCACTCAGGAATAGGAATCCGTTGAAGTAATCCTGCAAGTCTCTGGTGCTCAGCCTTCACCTGCTGACAAACAAGACATCTAGCTACGAAATCTGCGATGTCTTTCTTCATGCCGTTCCACCAGTAGGAACGCCTCAAGTCTCAATACATACGGGTCCCACCTGGGTGGATCGCAAATCGAGAGCGGTGAGCCTCCTGAAGTAGCTCCTGTAAGACCGGATGAAACTGAGGTACGCATAATCTGCCTCGGAAATATATAACACCCTCCTCGTCTCGTGTGAACTCGGTCTGCTGCCCGGAAGCTATCTGACTGCCAATGAACTGCAAATGCTGATCACTGGCCTGGGCCTCTTGGATCCTCGTCCTGATCGACAACTGAGCAACCATGGTAACCAGAATACCCTGCTCTGTCGGTCCCTGCTCCTCAAGATCTAACTTAGAGAAACCTTGAACCAAGTCTATAACTGAAACTCGGTGGCAAGCCAAAGTCCCTTTGGATTTCCTGCTGAGTGCATCGGCAACCACATTAGTTTTCCCCGGGTGGTAGCTAATGGTACAATCGTAATCCTTCAGGAACTCCATCCATCTCCTCTGTCGGAGATTAAGCTCCTTCTGAGTAAAAATATATTTGAGACTCTTATGATCAGTCGCTAGCCCCCATGTGTCGATGATTCTCCGTTGTCGACTTTTATTTTCATTCTATGTCATTTTATACTTGTGATGTGAGACTCTTGTATTGTGGACTTTATGACGAACATTTGGGGTTTGCTATTCTTGTTTTTCCGCTGCGGATGTTTTCATTACTTCATGGATTTCATTTCTTCGTCGTAGTGGAGTAGGAGTTTACATATATCTGCGATGATTTCTATATTGTCTTTTCTTTTAGTAAATTTTGTTGACAGCCGGAGGCTGTATATAAACTGCGTGGATTGTTATAGTGTTTGTATTGTATTGTTCTGGCCGTGTGGGCCGATGGATTGATATATGTATTCTGAGATTCATATTGTCACCCATACAGGGGAGATGCTGCAGAAATTTCTTCTGGCAGGGACTACCTGGGGCGTGACAAAATGGTTAATCCAAACAGGCTTTCTCCAAGCCTAATACCTCTATCCCCTTAAAATGTCATACAACCTCTTTTTAAATTCTGAAAAATTTCTAAAAATTCTCTAAAAATCCAATAAGGTTATTTCTCCAATAACACTTATTATTTATTTTGTCGTATCTTACACGTCATCAGTAATAAAAGATATCGAACCACATGGACTGGTTATAAGCACTAGCGATCGCTCACGTAGAATTTGCTAAACTATCAATTGTTGAAAATTTACTATCTAGAAAGAAAGAAGAAACTTAGAAGAAGGAAAAGAGAACTAGAGTAGTGTTGAATATATCGATTTGGGGAATATTCTAGGAGTTCGATTTCATTGTGGTGTTTACTAATGTATCATGGTCTACCAATTTCCTACATTCAATTAGCATGTACTTGTAGGAAGTTAGATTTATTATCCCTAAGTATTTAATAGAGATGATTCCTATGAAATCTGAAAATGGTTAACCTTTGTCACTAGGGCACCTCGGTCATAAATCACAAGAATATATGTCTAGTAAATAACAATAAAGATAAAGATAGAAATTAGGTGTGATTTCCTACTTCCTTATGGAGGAATTACTTCTCCTTTCAAGGGAATATCCTAGACGCCCATAAATAGGTTACCTCTGTCACTAGGACCCCTCAGGTATACGATCTAAGACACTTCTTCTACAAGATCAGTAATTTCTACACAAACATTCGATCTAACATGGCAAAACATCTCATTCACATTAGAACGAATAGATACAAAGCAAGTTACTATCATATAGATAGATAAAAGGCATAACCATGAGTTTTTACATCATAACACAACCGCAGATGCTCCCTTGTCCTAGAATAATAAATCTACTTCATGGAGGAAAGAAAAGAATCCAAAGACATCAAGAAATAAAGCAATCAAAACCCAACGAAGAGAGTGAGGGAGAAGAAGGCTTATCCAATGACGTCGAGTAATCCTTGGGTCCAATACTTCGCTTCCAAAGTTGATGGAATGATGGAATCTGTCTCGTATCGTTGAACGATAATCGAGGACGGCATGGAACGACACCAGGATAATTCTCTCAAGGTCGATGGCTTCCCCTTTTTAGAGAAGGTCTAAAGCCCCTTTTATAGGCTAGGGCACGGGCCTAGCACGACCCGTGCCACAGCCGTGTGAGATTCACACGGCCAGCATCGCCTTGGCTTCAAGTCAAGTGACACGGCCATGTGAGATCCACACGGCCGTGTTCTTCTTCGACTCTAGATGTATTGCACGACCGTGTGGGATCACACGACCGTGTTCTTCTTCGGCTCTGGATGGGTGTCATGGCCATGTGGGAGCACACGGCCATGTGCTACTCCTCTAGACCGGCCACACGGTCGTGTAGGATCACACGGCCGATGCCAATATCTTTTGCTTGCTCTCCGGTTCGTCGACGATCGCCTTTTTCATTCCAAAAGTGATTCCTGTCAACATAAATGCACACAAAGAGCATATCTCTGACATAGGAAAATAATTATTTTGTAAATATGATAGGGAGTGTAAGAATGCATAAATCAATCATGAATAAAGTACGTGATTGTGCATGAAAATATGCATAAAAGAGTATAAGATCTACGCACATCACAACACCATCCAATGCGAGCTAACCATGGAAGAACTGAACCAAGTTGATTCGTACAAAAATACAAAAGAACGGTGGGACCATCTGGTAAAGTTACATGAAGGAACAGATAAATCTAAGGTAAATAAGAGAGATTTACTATTAAATAATTTTTTTAATATTAAAATGCTTCCCGGAGAGACAGCCATGCAACTACACACTCGATTAAAGGATATTCTCAACGGCTAACATCTGATCGAACATAACCTAGAGAATCGTGACACGATAAGGTACGCACTAAATGCCTTCTCGAGAAACGCTTTGTGGGTATCAATGTAGATGCATATAAAGTTTCAAGGGATCTTTCAGTTCTTAAATTAGACGACCTTTTTTTTTTAATTAAAATTACATGAACAATCTAACTTGAGTCAAGCCGAAAAAGGGATTGCTTTGTATGTAAGATCAAGCAAAGAAACCAAGACCAGAATCAAGAATGAACCAGAAAGTGAGTCAGACTCAGACTCAACCAATGAAGAAGAGCTGGTCAGCATGGTCTGAAAACTACTAACAAGAAAGAAGTTTAAAAGGAGCACCAAGATGGTACCAATCAACCAGATGCAAAACAAATCAGAAATGATTTTTTATTGATGCAACAAGAAGGGGCATTTCAAAAATGAATGCCCTAACTGAAAGGAGGAAAAATCAAAATCAACAAGAAGAAAGAAGTCCCTCTAAGCAACGTGGGATGAGTCATCCTCCGAGGAGTCTGATGCGGAAGAACCGAAGCACTCGAACTATCTTGATCTTATGGCAAGAAATGAAGATTCCAAGTCCGAGGAAGAGTATGAGTCTGATACCGACACCAAGTTTGAGAGAAGCCACTGATCTGTATCCATTTCTGAAACCAAGAATGAACCAGAAAGTGAGTCAGACTCAGACTCAACCAATGAAGAAGAGCTGGTCAGCATGGTCTGAAAACTACTAACAAGAAAGAAGTTTAAAAGGAGCACCAAGAAGGTACCAATCAACCAGATGCAAAATAAATCAGAAATGATTTTTTATTGATGCAACAAGAATGGGCATTTCAAAAATGAATGCCCTAACTGAAAGGAGGGAAAATCAAAATCAACAAGAAGAAAGAAGGCCCTCCAAGCAACGTGGGATGAGTCATCCTCCGAGGAGTCCGATTCGAAAGAACCGAAGCACTCGAACTATCTTGATCTTATGGCAAGAAATGAAGATTCCAAGTCCGAGGAAGAGTATGAGTCTAATACCGATACCGAGTTTGAGAGAAGCCACGGATCTATATCCATTTCTGAAGGTCTCGATATGGTAACTTTTTATTCCAAGTCAAACTTACTTAAAGTAGTTAGATATTTGTTTAAAAAATTGACAAAATCTAAAAAATAAAATAACTTACTACTTATGAAAATAGACCACCTTAAGGAGCAAGTTAACTTGAGTAACTCGACTAACCAAGTTCAAGTCAGAACTTCAACTCGCGTTGTAAAACTTGAGGTCCAACTTGAAAGGTTAAGTCGAGCAACTTAAGAAAATGTTGGAAAAGTTTGAATTGGGATCCAAGTGTATAAATATAGTACTTGGGTCGCAACGAGCAGTGTACAACAAAATAGGGCTTGGCTATATAACCCAAACAAAATCAACAAATCATATATATCTTTAATTAGTCAAAATGTTAGAAATCAAGTCCAAGCATGAGTTCCTAAAAAATTCTTAACTAAAATAATTAAATCAAATCAATATTTGATCTCTAAGAATCAAATTCACTACTTAGATAGATCATATCTAAGTTATGACTTAGAGGGAGCAAATAGAAAAATTGTTTAACCAACTTGATTCATAAACTATGCATGTTTAGGATTAGGTTTACTTCTCTGCTTAGTTTAGAATGGTTAGTTAAAAAGGTTTACCAAACCCTAATAACATAGTATCAGAATGGATTTGAATGATAGTACGTCAAGTAAACTTTGTTGAAGGCATGTTTAGGTTAGGATCTTGTGCATTTTACCTAGTGCACTAGACTTAGTGGATTTGACCGAAGCTATCCCAGTCAAACATGGGCTAGTTAGACCAAAACATAGTTTAAGTTTTTTGGGCAGGACTATTTTGAAAAATATTCAAAAAGTGATTCACCATTGATACACAAGAATGTTTTATGTCTCACTAATAACTGAAAGCATATCCTTAAGAAACTTGCTTGAAAGTTAAGTTTCAATCTAACCTAGGATAAACAACCTTTTTATTAAAACATAAATTTAAAATTAAACTTAAACTTAATTTTAAAATATTAACTTAAAATAAACTTTAAATATTTAACTCAAAAGCTCTTAAACTAAAATTAATTAAAATTTTTTAAAGATTTAAATTATTTAAAACTTAAATTAAAATTATTTAAAAACATAAATCAAAATTAATTAAAAACTTAAATTATTTAAAACCTAAATTAAAATTAATTAAAAACTTAAATTATTTAAAATTTAAATTTAAATTATTTTAAAACTTAAATTAAAATTAATTAAAAATTAAAATTATTTAAAACTTAAATTAAAATTAATTAAAACTTAAATTAAAATTAATTAAAAACTTAAATTAAAATTAATCAAAAACTTAAATTAAAATTAATCAAAAACTTAAATTAAAATTAATTAAAAACCTAAATTAAAATTAAAATTAAAACTTAAATTTAAAATTAAACATAAACTTAACTTAAAAATATTAACTTAAAATAAACTTTAAATATTTAACTCACAATTATTTAAAATCTAAATTAAAAGCAATTAAAAACTTAAATTAAAATTACTTAAAAACTTAAATTAAAATTAATTAAATTAAAACCTAACTTAAAATTATTTTTTTAAAAAAATAAACTAAACTTAAAACTTAACTTAACTTAAAATTATTAAAAATTAAATTTAAATTATTAAAATTTAAATATAACTTAATACTTAACTAAAACTAAAATTTTAACTCAAAACAATTAAAACATTACAATTTAAAACTCCATTTACTAAATTTTGGTTTAACTTTTACGTTATATGTAGGAATCTAAAGCTCTAGACAAATAGATTTTGGACAATGGTTGTTCTAAACATATTACTGGGGACCAGCATAAATTCACTAATATCGAGTTCAAAATCCTAAGATCAATTACCTTTAGAAATAATGGCAAATTAAAGGTAATTGGTATAGGAGAAATTCAATTACAGTCTAACATATCAATTAAGAAAATATTGTTTATTGAACATTTTCATTATAATTTGCTTAGTATAAGTCAATTATGTAAATCTAGATTTAAAGTAAAATTTTTATCTTATGAAAGTCAAATAAGTTACACAAACTCAATCAATATATTATTAAAAGAATTTAGAGAAAAAAATATTTATTCAATAAATCTACTAAAACCTCACCCAAGTGTCTTTTGACACAACACGAAGAAACATAGTTGTGGCATAAGAGATTAGCTCACACCATGTTAGAAATTTACTAAAATTACAAAAATGGTTTAGTTAGAGGTCTATTAAAATTAGGAATTTCTGAAAATAAAATATATAATCCTTGTTAACAAGAAAAATAAATTAAATCAACTCATAAACTAACTAATCAAAACAGAATAAATAAAATACTTAAATTATTACAGTTAGACTTATCCGACTCCCATGGAGTTAAATCACTAAATGGAAGTCTTTACTGCTTAGTTATAATAGATGATTATACCAAATACACCTGGGTAAAATTATTAATTTATAAATATGAAAATTTTGAAATATTTAGTGATTTCTGCGAACAAATAGAAAATGAGAAAGAAATCAAAATCAAGAAAATTAGAAGTGATAATGGTGGAGAGTTTAAAAATCAAAATTTTATAAACTTTTGTCTAGAAAATGGTTACCATCATGAATTTTCATGTCCTAAATCTCTACAACAAAATGGTCTAGTAAAACATAAAAATAAAACTTTACAAGAAGCTGCAAGAACAATGCTAAATGAATATGATTTACCTAAGTATTTTTGGCAGAAGCTGTTAATATAACTTGTTACATCCAAAATAGAATTATAATAAATAAATTTCTAAATAAAACATCCTATACTTTAATAAAATTCCAAATATAAAATACTTTAAGGTATTTAGATATAATGTACATATTTTAAACCTTAAAGATTACTTAGGAAAATTTACTTTAAAAACCCAGTAAGGAATTTTCCTTAGATACTCATCTACAAGTAGAGCCTATAAAGTTTATAGCAAATCCACTGTCACGCCCTGAAAGTAAGGTTGTTCGAAAAAAATCGGACAACACCTCCCCTGTAGCAGTGATAAATGAATCATGTATACATAGTCACAAGCTCACACAAGAAATAATCAACAGCCCACACGGCTGGAACATACACAACCACGCAGTTATATACTCAGCCCATACGGCTGAAACATAAAGAATACAACGAAAGCAAATAAAACTACACAGCCTACACGGCTAGTACAAGTACAAACTACGCAGGATAAAACACTTATTGCATGCCGGCATGCTTATACCACAATACAAATCCAAAACGAAATAATGGGCCACAAAGCTCAAAACCATAAACAAATCCACATAACGCAATACTAAAACCAAATACAGAGTACCAATAGTGTAATGCCAAATAGCTTGGAAAGCTGATCTCAGATGTGACATGGGACTGGTAGCAAGGATCCTCCAAGCAACTCCTTATACCTCTACCTGCTTCCTAGCGAAAGAAAACCAGTACAAGGGGTGGTGAGTGTGGATCACTCAGCGGGTAATAAGAACATAGTAGTGCATGGACAAAAGTGTAAAGCGATCAAAGATGTACAATCTCAGTAGGGAAATAAGAACATGACCATATATGACATAATAAACATACATACCAGTACCGATCTAACACATATGGTATAACTATCAGTAAATCACTAGAGATCAGTAATAGACCTGCTCATAACACCTGGGCAGTATATATATATATATATAAACCCTAAACCCTAACCATATATGATAAAACAATAATAAATCATCAAATGTGATAGCAACACTCGTTCATAAGAAATACAACATATGTGGGAGCAGCGCTCTACCACAAGCAATGCAACATATATGGGAGCAACACTTCACTACAAGTAATCCACAATATGTGGGAGCAACGCTCCTCCATAAACAATCCATAATATGTATCAACAATATATATGGGAGCAATACTCCACCACAAACAATCCATAATATGTGGGAGTAACGCTCCACCATAAACAATCTACAATATGTGGAAGCAACGCTCCACCATAAACAATCCACAATATGTGAGAGCAACACTCCACCATAAATAATCCACAAGTGACCAAGACATCTAGCTATCTAGCTAGGGACTGCACGAGATCACTCTACCACAGATCACTGTGGACAGTCTAAAATATTAGGGTCCCTGTCTGCACGGATCACTCCACCACAGATCACTGTGGGCAGACAGGAAGTAGCTATCTAGCTACGGGCTGCGCGAGACCACTCTACCACAGATCATTGTGAGCAGCCAAGGGTATAACAACCCAGCCAGCATATCAAATCCACTATTGATGTACGTAGATTTTATACACTTGTTTAGCATGTTTTAACGTACATTCTTATGTTTTATACATGCTTTATCTATGCACTTTCATGTTCCTTGCTTTGCTTTTAGCATAAATACTTTTCTTTGTTCAGAGATCTGCTTTTGTGTGTTTTATGCTTTCAGGAGTCGAATTTGGAGAAGAATTGATGTCCGTCGCTGATTCTACAACCAAACGGAGAAAAAACAACTTTAGCAATGAGTGTCACACGGCCTTGCAAAGGGGAATGGCCCTGGCCGTGTGGTCATGACAGGGTCGTGTAGCATCAACAGCAAGGGAGAATGCCTTGGCCGTGTGAAGTTACACGGTCGTGCCACCTTCTTCAGCCAGCCAGTACACGACCGTGTATGGTTACACGACCGTGCAGCCTTTCCAGTGAAAGAGATTGCCCTGGTCATGTATTATTACACGACCGTGTAGCCTTTCCAGAGCTGAAGAATGGCATGGCCGTGTGTGCGACACGGCCGTGCAACTCTTCTAGAGACAAGAATTGACCAGGTCGTATGGTTTCACACGGCCGTGTAAGCAGGCAAAAGCGAAACATGGCACGGTCGTGTGAGGATCACACGGCCGTGTGACCTTGGCCGAGAGGAGGAATGCCTTGGCCGTGTGGATTTCACACGGCCATGTCCTGGGTCGTGTGGCGCCCAAATGTCCTCCTCTATATATAGAGCCTTTTCCTCTTTGAAGAGGGGAGGCTCTCCCTTTGGGGAGATCTGTTCTTGGGCAAATTTCCAGCGTTCGGAAGACTATTTATGTCCAAGATTCAACTCCAAGAGTGGAGGATTGGTTCCGAAGATCACTCGTCATATTGAGATAAGCATTCCTTTCTATTTTCTTGATTTGGATCGGAATGTCTTTGACCAACCGTACACTTGCGGTTCGTAACAACTATCATCTCTCTCAATATCGTAGTGAGTCACTCACCAATAGGAGAATTAGTTGATAGGTCACTGTCAACTCTCTCAACATCATAATCAGTCACTCACTCGTAGGAGACTTAATTGACAGGGTATACATATCACAATCACTGTCAACTCTCTCAACATTGTGGTGGGTCTCTCACTAGTAGGAGAATTAGTTGACAGGTCACTATCAACTCTCTCAATATCATAGTCAGTCACCCACTCGTAGGAGACTTAATTGACAGGATATACAACCAATGGCACAATGTAGACACTCAACATAGGTAGAATCATCATGACACTATAAATAATACACCCGACACATGTGTACATAGAGCAGGTTGTTGTCTCTCCGCAAGTGTACGGAAATATCGCAAGTAATATAAAAGATTATAGTACCCATAGGGATTGGAATAAGCACTAAGAATATCTCAAAATGAATTATCTAGACAATAAATCAATGGATTAACAAAGTCTAGGTGTAACTATGAAAAGTAAACAAAAGAATGAAAGAATAGGCAACAAGAATAAAGGCAATGATAAGGGTTATTCTAGGAGTTTTGGTTTCTTTGTAAGGTTCTTCAATGTAAACGATCTACCAAATCCTTTTTTTCAATTATCTATCATTTGTAGAAGGTTGTTGATTCTCTCTTGCAATAGAGAACCGACCTAGGACTGAAATATATACCTAGATTGATCAATTAGGAATGAATCTATGTTGTCCTTACACGGGCTTGCCTGTCACGAGCGTCCCTCGGAAAATCAACATAAGAATCCATCACTCAACAACCCATCAAGATATAAAGATTAATGCATAAATCTATCCTACCCTCTTGAAATACCTAATTTTCCCTTCAAGATAATCCCTCAAACGTCCTTACATGGGCATGTTCCTGTCACAAAGATCCCTCGAAAAATCGAATGAAGAATTACCTCTACAAGATCCACAAGATATCCAAACATTCAATCAAGTATGGTAATTAAGCACAATCACAACATTCCACACAAGATCAAATAGATACAAAACATGACAAAATCGTAGAAATGGAAGATTGGCATATCCACAAGAGTTTTACATCAAGATTTCCTTACAAATACTCCCTCCATCCTAGAACAAGATATCTACTCCATAAATCGAAGAAAGAATCCGAAAGAAACAAAGATTACAAGCATTTCTAAACCCTCAAATCCAAGAAAGGAGAGAAAGAAAACTTATCTACGGAGAAGAATGGTCTTCGGATCCAATCCTTCGATCTTGGAGTCTAATCGGTGAAGATCTTCCCTTAGATCGCCTAGAAATCCACCCAAGAATGGAAGGAATCGCCCAAATCTTCCTTTCTCCCAAAGGGGAGAAGATCCCCTTTCAAATCAAGGAGGAAAGCTCATATAGAGGTGAGGTTTGGGCGCCACACGGCCCCGAGGCACGGCCGTGTGAGGTTCACACGGCCTGCCTCACTTCCCTCTCTGCACAACTCACACGACCGTGTGTGAGACACGGCCGTGGCACACCCAGCATCTGCTATCTTCGCATGGTCGTGTAGATCTACACGGCCATGTCATTCTTCTCTTCTGGAAACCTTACACGGCCGTGTGATTCACACGGCCATGTCATTTTTCTCCTCTGGAAACCTTACACGATCGTGTAGATCTACACGGCCATGTAAGTCTTCAATACTGGAATGCTAATATAACCGTGTACTACACACGGCCTGCTCCTACTAGCTCCATATCTTGACACGGCCGTGTGAGGTTCACACGGTCGTGGCAACTTCCTTCTCTGTTTCAGCTACATGGCTAGAAATCTTCACACGGCCAGGGCAACCCCCCATGGCAAGGCCGTGTGAGGTTCAGGAATGATACCTTCCTCCTTTGCTTTGCTTACAGATTTGGCCTTGAACATGAAATCTTCACCAAATTCGACTCCTGTGTACAAAAATTACACAAAAGCAGATCTCCGAACAAAAGGAGTAAATATGCTAAAAGGAAAGCTGGAAGTACAAAAATACATAGACAAAGCATGTACAAAGTATATGAATGTGCGTCAAAACATGCTAACAAGTGTATACAATCTACGCACATCACACCCCCAGACTTAAACCTTTGCTTGTCCTCAAGCAAAATACTGCAATCCAAATTCATATGCTCCACAATGTTCTCATATCCCTAATGCATTCTCCTAACTCTATCAAAAGGTTTCATTAGTAAGCATGATCATGAAAATAAGTTTAGTTTGGCTCGAGCATAAGCACCTTGTGCACAGTGCGAAAACAACTCAAAACTCTTCAAGTTTCAATCTATGTCCTAGTCAAGTCGTCATCAAATTTGAATTCCTAATATTTCCAGTGATAGACAAGTAACCAGTGATAGGCACTTACTTGCCAAACACTTGGTTCATATTTCTCAATCAACCCAAGGTATTAAAGGCGTGCTCAATCTCAAGAGAATCTAACAGTCATTTCCCCAGTAACCCAACTCGGTCTCAAAGGGGTGACTTGCTAGTTCCACTCACGACAACTATTTTTTTTATATCCCTTATTCACTTTTTTTTCCTTTTCTTTTCTTTTTCACAATTTTTTTTCTCATAAGTATTTGCATTATGCAAATCTTATTTCACAAGTGTACTTTTAGCACAAATATTGGGATATTTTGATTTTTCCAAATGAGCTTATATGATTTGAGCCTTATCCAGTAACCAAAATGAAGTTTGAGAAATCACCATGGAAACCAAGTACTAAACAAACAAGATGAATCATGACTATTTCAATTATATCAACCATTCAAGCATCAAGTCCTTTGTAGTGAAAATAAGATCCTTAAGGTCAAGTCAAAACTAAACTCATCTCCAAATGATACTTAGCTTATATCATGCTACCCAAGATAGAGAAAAGAGGTACATTAAGCATACTATCATCATTTACAATATCATGAATCAAGATAAAGAATGTGCTAACAATTTGCTTTAAGACAAGAAAACATAAAAATAGAATTTGATGTTCTCAAGATGTATGCCACAAAAAATCAAAACAAAATGCAAGACATAAGCAAAAACCAAAAACAAACAAAGCAAATCAAATGCATCTAATGCATCCCCCAGACTTAAACTTTTCATTATCCCAATGAAAACTAAAAACAATGTAGAGGAGATTTTAAGAGAAGTTACCAAGTGATGAGCTCTAAATGGTTGACATTCATGTTTTTAAAGATACTCCTCCATCCAATACTCACATTCCTCCACAACTTTGAATTCTACAACAATAAGATAGACAAGAAAAATTAAGTAGAGGATACATGTTTATTATTGATCCTGTCTGAGAAGCTTGACAAAACAGAGAGCTGGGAGAAAAAACCTACTTCCTTGATGAAGAATAATACCTGACTGAATGCCAATCCGAGAAACCCAAAGCGGATTGGGAAGAGTAGAATCACAGAATACCTTCCTGGTGCAAAGCTCCAATGGCGAGAAAGAAATCTGACCGAAGAAAACCCAGATCCAGAGCTTCCAAGGCCTCCTGCGCACAAGGGACCAACCAACACTATCGTCAGTGACCTAAGACCGGGGTGGGAATCCCTGGCTAGGCCCTTCGACGCTCAAGTCAGTGATCTCTCTCGGTGTAGAAGAAGGAAGAAGAAGAAGATGAACAGTAGTTAAGAATTAGGGTTATGAATGTGCGCAATGATCTCAACTTACCTTGCCAACGGAGAGGATTCCCCCTTTTATACCACTTCATATAACCTCCGTAGTCATAAAGTGGACCCCGGTTCATTAGAGTTTGTTATGAGATGACGTAAGCTGTGTACTTGTGGAAAAATAGTTTTTAAGGAATTTTTTCTGTAACCCAGATGTACCTTATTTAGAGTAGATCCAAGATTTGTTTTTCCCTTGTAATTGGAAATTCGGATTTTTATGTGAGCTTATAGTGCAGATTTTTAATTAAGCCTATAGTGCAGATTTTAATTAAGCTTATAGTGCAGATTTTTATGTAGGCTTATAGTACAGATTTTAATTAAGCTTATAATGTAGATTTTAATTAAGCTTATAGTACAGACTTTTAATTAAGCTTATAGTGAAGATTTTAATTAAGCTTATAATGCAGATTTTTATGTAAGCTTATAGTGCAGATTTTAATTAAGATTGTAGTGCAGATTTTAATTAAGCTTATAATGCAAATTTTTATGTAAGTTTATAGTGCAGATTTTAATTAAGCTTATAGTGCAGATTTGGATTAAGTTTATAGTGCAGATTTTTGGTGGAACTTGTAGTGCAGATTTTTGGTGGAATTTATAGTGCAGATTTTAATTAAGCCTATAGTGCAGATTTTAATTAAGCTTATAGTGCAGATTTTTACGTAAGCTTATAGTGCAGATTTTAATTAAGTTTATAGTGCAGATTTTTTGTGGAATTTATAGTGCAAATTTTAATTCAGCCAATAGTGCATATTTTAATTAAGCTTATCGTGCAGATTTTTATATAAGCTTATAGTCCAGGTTTTAATTAAGCTTATAGTGCAGATTTTAATTAAGTTTATAGTGTAAATTTTTGGTGGAACTTGTAGTGCAAATTTTTGATGGAATTTATAGTGCAGATTTTTTGTGAAACTTGTAGTGTAGATTTTTGATGGAACTTATAGTGTAGCTTTTTTAAAAAAAGATTATAGTGCAGTTTGGTTAAGTATTATAGTGCAGAATTTATGTTTGCATACTATGCAGAAATAGTGTAGCATAGAAAGCAGAATCTTGATTAGTATAGTATGCAGAATTTTGATTAGCATAGTATGTAGATTTTTGTTTATGCATTTTAAAGTTAAAATTTGTTTAAACATTTCAGTTTTTAAAGAAGAATTCTTTTATTAGAGGTATTAACAAGTATAAGAAAGATAAAGAAAAGAAAGAAAAAGGTCAAGCCTTAAGTAGATCCCAAAGTCAAGACTTTAGGGATTTTGGCACACAAGGTGCTCTTTAAAATGCCAAGGCATTTAAAGAAGAAGTAATTAAGATAAATCAGCTTATGAATCAGTATTTTACTTTTATCAGTGGCACTGTGCTGGACTCTTAGTTGTCCTTGGGTTGGGCTCACATAGTCGTCCCTAGGTTTAGATAACCTAGTAAACACTACTAGATTCGGAACTAGCTACCTCGGGTCTAGTTAGGGATGCGCGCATAGCAAGTACAGTTGCCGGGTCCATCAGCAGCTTGATTATTATTTTTATCTATTATGAAAATAGTTTTCAAAACTTCACAAATCAGTTACATGAATACAGTTCAGATTCAGCATTAGCCTAACATCAGTTTAGCTCAGCTTATGTATCAGTTCAGTTAAACTTATTATTCTGAAGTACAAAAGTATAAGTTTTGAACAAGTGAAATAAGCTTTACATGTTTAGCATTTCAGCATGTCTTGTTTCTTTTGCTATTAGATGAGCATGTGTAGTATTTCCTTTAAAGCATTCAGTTTTATATTTATTTTATTCGCGTGCATATTCGAGTTTTGTGAGTTAGATAGCGCTTACTAAGTAATTTTGGTTATAGTTGCATTTCCTCTTACTGCAGATAAAGGAAAGGAAAAGTTATAGCAAAGGAAGGCGACAAGGAGGTGAGGATGGATGTGTGATGCCTGGACTATAGAAGCCTTGGGATTTAGCATAAGAATTTATTAAGATTGTCATGTATTTAGAATTCTTTCTTTTAAATTGTTTTGCACATTAGACCTATTATCTGAGTTGTATAATGGTTGCATGCATGTTCAGATTAATAACTATATTTCAGCATGATTAGATTGATATATAGATTTAGTTGTGAACATAAGTCTGAGTAGTATGTGTATATGAGTCATTTAGTCTTCCGCTGCAAGTTAATTGCATGTTTAGAGAATTTATGTATTAATATTCACATGTGTGCAATGTTGGTTAAGATAAGTTAGTGGTCCAGTAGCACTCCCCATCCTCACGGACTAGTAGTGAGGAGGGTTGGGTGTTACAAGTTGGTATCAGAGCAGTTCCTAATCTCCAGCATCACACATCAGCACCAGTCTTGCCGTCTTCAAGTAAGAAAGTATTTAAAATTATTTTATTAGTATGCTTTTCCTTATTAATTGTAGCATAGAGAAACCCTTAGAAATATTTGTTTATAAGTGCTAAAGTGAGATAAAAGTTTTTGAGCGCTGAGCAAAGTAACAGTTAAGGATAAGTACCCTCTTCTCAGAATAGATGATCTATTTGATCAGTTAAAGGGGGCAATAGTGTATCAGTTAAAGGGGGCAATAGTGTTCTCTAAAATAGACCTGCGCTTTGGGTACCATCAGTTGATAGTGAAAGGAAGTGATACACCCAGAATAGCTTCCAGAACCAGATGTGGACACTACAAATTCGTAGTCATGCCATTTGGGGTGACTAATTCACCTACGGCCACCAGGGACTTTATAGCAGGTCTTCCAAGGACCACTAATGGGTACAATGCGATATGAGTAATAGTGGACCGAGAAGTTAAGAAGACTAAGGGACAAAGAAGTACCACTAGTAAAGGTCATCTGGCAGAACCAGAAGCACGAGGAAATTACTTGGGAGCGTGAGGACTGCATGATGCAGAAATATCCAAAATTATTCTAAGTTCGAGGACGAACTTTTTATAAGGTATGGGGGATTGTAACGACCCAAATTTCCTCATTCCAAGTCCCAATTGGATTTAAAAATATTTAGAAATGCTTTCGAAATATTTTAGAGATTTTTAGAAATTTTTAGAGTATTTTTATGTAATTTTTGGAGTTCGTTTGGTATTTTTACTAAACGAAAGAATTTTCGACAAAAATAATGTCCAAGCCGAGATTCGAACCGGAGACCTCCGGCCGAGCCAACTCTTAAGCGAATCTGGCTGACCAAGTGCCCAAGCGGGCGTTGCTGATTAAAAGGAGAACAAAATTTATTTAAACAATAGTTAGGAAATAGAAAATAAATGGGAATAAAAGGTTCTAATGAGGAATCGAACCCGCGACCTCTGACCCAGTCAGAGGTTTCAGCGAAATGCGGATAGCCAAGTGTTCAAGCGGGCGTTGCTGATTAAAGGAGGAGTGAAAATTATTTAAGTGGTAGTTAATAAATAGAAAATAAATTGGAATAAAAGGGTTGCGACCGAGATTCGAACTCGCGACCTCCGACCCGAACCGGACCTTAAGCGAACCCGGCTGACCAAGTGCCCAAGCGGGCGATTCTGATTATAAAAGGTAGCAAAATTTATTTAAGAAGTTAACAGAATATTGGAGATTATAAAAGGGATAAGTTAGGAGAGGGTTTTATTTCCCGTGACCTAGAAACCTTTCTCCTCTCCTTTCTTCTGCTCGCGGCGACGACGATTTCTCGGGCGGAAACAAGCCGGAGCTAGGCTTCTCTCCGATGGCCGACGAAGGGCAAATCCCGAGAGTGTTCACCTACTTAAGATCCTCTCGTCAAAGAGAAGCTGTGGGCACGAAGAAGAGCCAAAATCTCAAGCTCACCGAAAACCCTAGAAGCCTAATTCGGATTTGTAAGACCAAGAAACCAAGGTAAGTGCTACTCACCTGTGGTAAGGGTAGTTTTGAGCTTTGATTTAGTGTTTCTTTTAGTTTTCGGAATATGCTGTAAAGGATTGTGGTTACTTGGGAATTTAGAGTAGATCCAAGATTTGTTTTTGCCTTGTAATTAGAAATTCGGATTTTTATGTGAGCTTATAGTGGAGATTTTTAATTAAGCCTATAGTGCAGATTTTAATTAAGCTTATAGTGCAGATTTTTTTGTAGGCTTATAGTGCAGATTTTAATTAAGCTTATAGTGTAGATTTTTATTAAGCTTATAGTGTAGACTTTTAATTAAGCTTATAGTACAGATTTTAATTAAGCTTATAATGCAGATTTTTATGTAAGCTTATAGTGCAGATTTTAATTAAGCTTGTAGTGTAGATTTTAATTAAGCTTATAGTGCAGATTTTTCTGTAAGCTTATAGTGCAGATTTTAATTAAGCTTATAGTGCAGATTTTGATTAAGTTTATAGTGCGGATTTTTGGTGGAACTTGTAGTGCAGATTTTTGGTGGAATTTATAGTGCAGATTTTAATTAAGCCTATAGTGCAGATTTTAATTAAGCTTATAGTGCAGATTTTTATGTAAGCTTATAGTGTAGATTTTATTTAAGCTTATAGTGCAGATTTTAATTAAGTTTATAGTGCAGATTTTTGGTGGAATTTATAGTGCAGATTTTATTTAAGCCTATAGTGCAAATTTTAATTAAATTTATAGTGCAGATTTTAATTAAGTTTATAGTGCGGATTTTTGGTGGAACTTGTAGCGCAAATTTTTGGTGGAATTTATAGTGCAGATTTTTGGTGAAACTTGTAGTGCAGATTTTTGGTGGAACTTATAGTGTAGTTTTTTTAAAAAAAAAATTATAGTGCAGTTTAGTTAAGTATTATAGTGCAGAATTTATGTTTGCATAGTATGCAGAAATAGTGTAGCATAGAATGCAAAATCTTGATTAGTATAGTATGCAAAATTTTGATTAGCATAGTATGCAGATTTTTGTTTATGCATTTCAAAGTAAGAATTTGTTTAAACATTTTAGTTTTTAAAGAAGCATTATTTTATTAAAGGTATTAATAAGTATAAGAAAGATAAAGAAAAGAAAGAAAAAGGTCAAGGCCTTAAGTAGATCTCAAAGTCAAGACTTTAGGGATTTTGGTACACAAGGTGCTCGATAAAATGCCAATGCATTTAAAGAATAAGTAATTAAGATAAATCAGCTTATGAATCGGTATTTTACTTTTATCAGTAGCACTGTGCTGGACTCTTAGTTGTCTTTGGGTTGGGCTCCCATAGTCGTCCCTAGGTTTAGATAACCTAGTAAACCCTACTAGATTCGGGACTAGCTACCTCGGGTCTAGTTAGGGATGCGCGCATAGCAAGTACAATTGTCGGGCCCATCAACAGCTTGATTATTATTTTTATCTATTATGAAAATAGTTTTCAAAACTTCACAAATCAGTTACGTGAATACAGTTCAGATTCAGCATTAGCCTAACATCAGTTTAGCTCAGCTTATGTATCAGTTCAGTTAAACTTATTATTCTGAAGTACAAAAGTATAAGTTTTGAACAAGTGAAATAAGCTTTACATGTTTAGCATTTCAGCATGTCTTGTTTCTTTTGCTATTAGATGAGCATGTGTAGTATTTCCTTTAAAGCATTCAGTTTTATATTTATTTTATTCGCGTGCATATTCGAGTTTTGTGAGTTAGATAGCGCTTACTAAGTAATTTTGGTTATAGTTGCATTTCCTCTTACTGCAGATAAAGGAAAGGAAAAGTTATAGCAAAGGAAGGCGACAAGGAGGTGAGGATGGATGTATGATGCCTGGACTATAGAAGCCTTGGGATTTAGCATAAGAATTTATTAAGATTGTCATGTATTTAGAATTCTTTCTTTTAAATTGTTTTGCACATTAGACCTATTATCTGAGTTGTATAATGGTTGCATGCATGTTCAGATTAATAACTATATTTCAGCATGATTAGATTGATATATAGATTTAGTTGTGAACATAAGTCTGAGTAGTATGTGTATATGAGTCATTTAGTCTTCCGCTGTAAGTTAATTGCATGTTTAGAGAATTTATGTATTAATATTCACATGTGTGCAATGTTGGTTAAGATAAGTTAGTGGTCCAGTAGCGCTCCCCATCCTCACGGACTAGTAGTGAGGAGGGTTGGGTGTTACAAGTTGGTATCAGAGCAGTTCCTAATCTCCAGCATCACACATCAGCACCAGTCTTGCCGTCTTCAAGTAAGAAAGTATTTAAAATTATTTTATTAGTATGCTTTTCCTTATTAATTGTAGCATAGAGAAACCCTTAGAAATATTTGTTTATAAGTGCTAAAGTGAGATAAAAGTTTTTGAGCGCTGAGCAAAGTAACAGTTAAGGATAAGTACCCTCTTCTCAGAATAGATGATCTATTTGATCAGTTAAAGGGGGCAATAGTGTTATCTAAAATAGACCTGTGCTCTGGGTACCATCAGTTGAAAGTGAAAGGAAGTGATACACCCAGAACAGCTTCCAGATCAACAAGATATGGACACTACGAATTCGTAGTCATGCCATTTGGGGTGACTAATACACCTACGGCCACCAGGGACTTTATAGCAGGTCTTCCAAGGACCACTAATGGGTACGATACGATATGAGTGATAGTGGACCGAGAAGTTAAGAAGACTAAGGGACTAAGAAGTACCACTAGTAAAGGTCATCTGGCAGAACCAGAAGCACGAGGAAATTACTTGGGAGCGTGAGGACAGCATGAGGCAGAAATATCCAGAATTATTCTAAGTTCGAGGATGAACTTTTTATAAGGTATGGGAGATTGTAACGACCCAAATTTCCTCATTCCAAGTCCTAATAGCATTTAAAAATATTTAGAAATTCTTTAGAAATATTTTAGAGATTTTTAGAAATTTTTAGAGTATTTTTATGTAATTTTTGGAGTTCGTTTGGTATTTTTACTAAATGAAAGAATTTTCGACAAAAATAATGTCCAAGCCAAGATTCGAACCGGAGACCTCCGGCCGAGCCAACTCTTAAGCGAATCTGGCTGACCAAGTGCCCAAGCGGGCGTTGCTGATTAAAAGGAGAACAAAATTTATTTAAACAGTAGTTAGGAAATAGAAAATAAATGGGAATAAAAGGTTCTAATGAGGAATCGAACCCGCGACCTCTGACCCAGTCAGAGGTTTCAGCGAAATGCGGATAGCCAAGTGTTCAAGCGGGCGTTGCTGATTAAAGGAGGAGTGGAAATTATTTAAGTGGTAGTTAATAAACAGAAAATAAATTGGAATAAAAGGGTTGCGGCCGAGATTCGAACCCGCGACCTCCGACCCGAACCGAACCTTAAGCGAACCCGGCTGACCAAGTGCCCAATCGGGCAATTCTGTTTATAAAAGGTAGCAAAATATATTTAAGAAGTTAACAGAATATTGGAGATTATAAAAGGGATAAGTTAGGAGAGGGTTTTATTTCCCGTGACCTAGAAACCTTTCTCCTCTCCTTTCTTCTGCGCGCGGCGACGACGATTTCTCGGGCGGAAACAAGCCGGAGCTAGGCTTCTTTCCGGCGGTCAGCGAAGGGCAAATCCCGAGAGTTCTTCACCTCCTTAAGATCCTCTCGTCGAAGAGAAGTCGTGGGCACGAAGAAGAGCCAAAATCTCAAGCTCTCCGAAAACCCTAGAATCCTAATTCGGATTTGTAAGACCAAGAAACCAAGGTAAGTGCTACTCACCTGCGGTAAGGGTAGTTTCGAGCTTTAATTTAGTGATTCTTTTAGTTTTCGGAATATGCTGTAAAGGATTGTGGTTGCTTGGGAATTTAGATTAGATCCAAGATTTATTTTTCCCTTGTAATTAGAAATTCAGAATTTTATGTGAGCTTATAGTGTAGATTTTTAATTAAGCCTATAGTGCAGATTTTAATTAAGCTTATAGTGCAGATTTTTTTGTAGGCTTATAGTGTAGATTTTAATTAAGCTTATAGTGTAGATTTTTATTAAGCTTATAGTGCAGACTTTTAATTAAGCTTATAGTGCAGATTTTAATTAAGCTTATAATGCAGATTTTTATGTAAGCTTATAATGCAGATTTTAATTAAGCTTGTAGTGCAGATTTTAATTAAGTTTATAGTGCAGATTTTTATGTAAGCTTATAGTGCAGATTTTAATTAAGCTTATAGTGCAGATTTTGATTAAGTTTATAGTGCAGATTTTTGGTGGAACTTGTAGTGGAGATTTTTGGTGGAATTTATAGTGCAGATTTTAATTAAGTCTATAGTGTAGATTTTAATTAAGCTTATAGTGCAGATTTTTATGTAAGCTTATAGTGTAGATTTTAATTAAGCTTATAGTTCAGATTTTAATTAAGTTTATAGTGCAGATTTTTGGTGGAATTTATAGTGCAGATTTTAATTAAGCCTATAGTACAGATTTTAATTAAACTTATAGTGCAGATTTTAATTAAGTTTATAGTGCAGATTTTTAGTGGAACTTGTAGTGCAAATTTTTGGTGGAATTTATAGTGCAGATTTTTTGTGGAACTTGTAGTGCAGATTTTTTATGGAACTTATAGTGTAGTTTTTTAAAAAAAAAATTATAGTGCATTTTGGTTATGTATTATAGTGCAGAATTTATGTTTGCATAGTATGCAGAAATAGTGTAGCATAGAATGCAGAATCTTGATTAGTATAGTATGCAGAATTTTGATTAGCATAGTATGCAGATTTTTGTTTATGCATTTCAAAGTTAGAATTTGTTTAAACATTTCAGTTTTTAAAGAAGCATTATTTTATTAGAGGTATTAACAAGTATAAGAAAGATAAAGAAAAGAAAGAAAAAGGTCAAGGCCTTAAGGAGATCCCAAAGTCAAGACTTTAGGGATTTTGGCACACAAGGTGCTTGTTAATATGCCAAGGCATTTAAAGAAGAAGTAATTAAGATAAATCAGCTTATGAATCAGTATTTTACTTTTATCAGTGGCACTGTGCTAGACTCTTAGTTGTCCTTGGGTTGGGCTCCGATAGTCGTCCCTAGGTTTAGATAACCTAGTAAACCTTACTAGATTCGGGACTAGCTACCTCGGGTCTAGTTAGGGATGCGCGCATAGCAAGTACAGTTGCCGGGCCCATCAGCAGTTTGATTATTATTTTTATCTATTATGAAAATAGTTTTCAAAACTTCACAAATCAATTACGTGAATACAGTTCAGATTCAGCATTAGCCTAACATCAGTTTAGCTCAGCTTATGTATCAGTTCAGTTAAACTTATTATTCTGAAGTATAAAAGTATAAGTTTTGAACAAGTGAAATAAGCTTTACATGTTTAGCATTTCAGCATGTCTTGTTTCTTTTGCTATTAGATGAGCATGTGTAGTATTTCCTTTAAAGCATTCAGTTTTAGATTTATTTTATTCACATGCATATTCGAGTTTTGTGAGTTAGATAGCACTTACTAAGTAATTTTGCTTATAGTTGCATTTCCTCTTACTGCAAATAAAGGAAAGGAAAAGTTATAGCAAAGGAAGGCGACAAGGAGGTGCGGATGGATGTGTGATGCCTGGACTATAGAAGCCTTGGGATTTAGCATAAGAATTTATTAAGATTGTCATGTATTTAGAATTCTTTCTTTTAAATTGTTTTGTACATTAGACCTATTATCTGAGTTGTATAATGGTTGCATGCATGTTCAGATTAATAACTATATTTCAGCATGATTAGATTGATGTATAGATTTAGTTGTGAACATATGTCTGAGTAGTATGTATAGATGAGTCATTTAGTCTTCCGCTGCCAGTTAATTGCATGTTTAGAGAATTTATGTATTAATATTCACATGTGTGCAATGTTGGTTAAGATAAGTTAGTGGTCCAGTAGCGCTCCGCCCTCACAGACTAGTATAGAGGAGGGTGGGGTGTTACACAATGATCCCTCGGAAAACCGAATGAAAAATTACCTCTACAAGATCCACAAGATATCCAAACATTCAATCAAGAATGGTAATTAAGCACAATCACAACATTCCACACAAGATCAAATAGATACAAAACGAGACAAAATCATTGAAATGGAAGATTGGCATATCCACAAGAGTTTTACATCAAGATTTCCTTACAAATACTCCCTCCATCCTAGAACAAGATATCTACTCCATACATCGAAGAAAGAAACAAAGATTACAAGCATTTCTAAACCCTCAAATCCAAGAAAGGAGAGAAAGAAAACTTATCTACGGAGAAGAATGGTCTTCGGATCCAATCCTTCGACCTTGGAGTCGAATCGGTGAAGATCTTCCCTTAGATCTCCCAGAAATCCACTCTAGAATGGAAGGAATCGCCCAAATCTTCCTTTCTCCCAAAGGGGAGAAGATCCCCTTTCAAATCAAGGAGGAAAGCTTATATAGAGGTGAGGTTTGGGCGCCACACGGCCCGAGGCATGGTCGTGTGAGGTTCACACTGCCTGCCTCACTTCCCTCTCTGCACAACTTACACGGCCGTGTGTAAGACACGGCTGTGGCACACCCAGCATCTGCTATCTTCGCATGGTCGTGTAGATCTACACGGCCATGTCATTCTTCTCTTCTGGAAACCTTACACAGTCGTGTGGTTCACACGGCCATGTCATTTTTCTCCTCTGGAAACCTTACACGGCTGTGTGGTTCACACGGCCATGTCATTTTTCTCCTCTGGAAACCTTACATGGTCGTGTAGATCTACACGGCCATGTAAGTCTTCAACACTGGAATGCTAATATGACCGTGTACTACACACGGCCTACTCCTGCTGGCTCCATATATTGACACGGCCGTGTGAGGTTCACACGGCCGTGGCAACTTCCTTCTCTGTTTCAGCTACATGGCTAGAAATCTTCACACGGCCAGGGCAACCCCCCATGGCAGGGTCGTGTGAGGTTCAGGAATGATGTCTTCCTCCTTTGCTCTGCTTACAGATTTAGTCTTGAACATGAAATCTTCACCAAATTTGACTCCTGTGTATAAAAATTGCACAAAAGCATATCTCCGAACAAAAAGAGTTAATATGCTAAAAGGAAAGCTGGAAGTACAAAAATACATAGACAAAGCATGTACAAAGTATGTGAATATGCGTCAAAACATGCTAACAAGTGTATACAATCTACGCACATCACAGGCACGTGAGCACACACAACGTAGGTATGATCGACATGATCCTCTAATAATACACACCAGACGCGCACACAACACATGTATAATCAATATGATATCTCCAACGTTACACACTCGACGCA
Source organism: Zingiber officinale (assembly GCF_018446385.1). NCBI lineage: Eukaryota > Viridiplantae > Streptophyta > Magnoliopsida > Zingiberales > Zingiberaceae > Zingiber > Zingiber officinale. Next base: position 74,192,422 of record NC_056001.1, read on the forward strand.
CACACGACTCAGGTATAGTCAACATGATATCTCCAACAATACACACTAGGCATGTGTGCACATATCTACGTAGGTATAATTGACAATACACCTCCAATAATACTCACTTAACATATATACACATACACCATGAGTATAATTAACATAATACTTCCAATAAAACATAATAGACACGAGTGCATATACAAAATAGATATAATCAACAAGATACCTCCAATAATACTCCAAACACATGTACACATATCACAACAAAGATTTAATTGATAAAATACATCTAATAATACTCACCATACATGTATGTACATACAACCTGAGTATAATCAACATACTCCTCTAATAAAACATATTAGACATGTGTGCACATTCAACATACATATATCCAAAAACATGATCAATCAATTATATATATATCTATATGCATGAAAAGATCTAACATGTGTTTACCAACAACATATATAGTATATAACAATACCTAAACACATGTGCACACCAGCATATGCATAATCAGCATGATAACTTCTACAGTATACATCATATGTGTACACTACAGAGTAAGAATAACCAAAGATGAGACTGTACAAATAATAAATAGATCATCTCAAAGATCAAGCAAATAAGTATCAAGTGCAGATAAAATATGAGTGGAGTCAAGATAAAGCAACATAATCCATAAGATAATCCATGCACTAAGTGTTGGTTGCTACTCGGAATATCATATCGGTTCCCCTGTACAAAAATTTTATACAAGTTCTGAACCATTCCTAACAACCTATTGTGTTCTTTAGAAATTAAATTTGGAATCACAAACAGAACTTAACATTATTGATTCCAAATTTAACTTATCTGTTCTTAGAGGTTTAGACTTGGATCGCAAACGATGCTTAGCATTATTAAACCAAATCCACCTATGTTACAAATTTGATTAAATATTTATTTCAGAGATCAGCTTCCAGGTTAAACATGACGAGGCACTAGGCTTTCTTGGGTATGGGATCATCCACCACTTCCTAGACAAAGCCTTTCAACGAAATTCAATATTTAATCTCCTTATAGTAACCCTAGGTTTAACCACTAAAAACAATCGAATCATAAGATCGAAAAACCAAAAGAAACACAAAGTTGAATCATAAATCCGAAACCTAGAATTGTTAGCCTCTTGTGTTTGGTATTTCAAGATCTAAACAAAAGAATAAACTAGGTATGATGCAGAAACTAATAACTAATTATACCTTTTGTAGCTTATAGACCTCACGATCTTCTATCATATTCCTCTTTTTATCTCGGACGTCGTGTGGGCGACGATCTACCGAGACGAGAATCCACCCAAGCCTCCTTCTTCTCCTTGTAAGTTTTGGCCACCAACAATCTCCTTAAGATGAAGAACTTCAGCCACCAACCAAGCTCCAAGGGATGCTAAGAAACAAAGCCTCCTTTCTCTACTTCTTCTCCAAGCAAAATCCGGCCACCAACCAAGCTCCAAGGGTTGATGCCGCCAGCCACCAAAAAATAAGAAAAGGAGAAGAGGAAGAAGATGAGGGTCGGCCACCACCAAGGAAGAGAGGGGAGGAATAATAGATGTGTTGTTCTAAGGTGAGGCACCTCTACCCTCTCTTTTATATTCTTTGGTCTTGGCAAATAAGGAAAGTTTTATAATTAAAATTTTCTTATTTTCCTTGCCAATGTCTAAGAAGGAAAATTTAATAAAAAATTTCCTTATAAACCTTTCAATGGCCAGCCATATCAAATCCTCCAAACAAGGAAAGTTTTAAACACAAAATTAAAACTTCCTAATTTGTTTCCGAAAATTTTTAAAATAAAATTTTCTCTTTTAAAAAATTCTCTTCATGGTTGGTTATAAAAGGAAACTTTTATAAATTAAAATCTCTATATTAAAACATGTGGATAATTACAATAAGAAAAATTTTCTCCAAAATTAAAATCTTCCTTTCAATCTACAAATAAGGAAAGATATCAAACCTTTCTCTTAATCCTTTGTAGAAACTATAAAAGGTAAATTTTAATTTTAAAACTCTCTTTTAAAATCATGTCTTCCACATTAGGAAAGATTTTAAAATAAAATTCTTTTTTATTTTTATTTTTATTGTGGCTGGCCACCTAAGCTTGGGTTCCAAGCTAGGCCGGTCACATCTTAATCCCATCCAAGGCTTGGTTTGGCTGACCCTTGCTTGGGCTCCAAGCTTGGCTTGGTCGGCCACCTAAGGATGGGTAAGAAGGTGGGTTTGGGTGGGTATAAGACTTTATAAATAAGAGGCTACGACAGGGACCGAGAGGAGGAATTGGTTTTGGTCTCCTGATGAACTTGAGCTTCCAGTGTTCGCCCCGAACACCTAACTCGAGTTCATCAATAATAACTCATACCACTAAAGAGTTATTATTGAACTACCGCATCAATCCCATATTACTATATGGGCTCCTTTTTATCATGAGTGTGTTGATCTCCCTGTGTTTAAGATATTGAATGCCCACTAATTAAATGAGTTACTGACAACTCGCTTAATTAATATCTAGCTCCAAGAGTAGTACCACTCAATCTTATCGTCATGTCGAACTAAGTCCACTTGTAGGGTTTACATGACAATCCTTATGAGCTCCTCAAGAGGACATCATCAACCTAGATTACTAGGACACAATTTCATTCTATAATCAACAACACACCATATAAATAATATCATTTTCCAACTTATCGAGCCTATTGATTTACCAAGCTAAATCGCACCCTTTGATAAATTAAAGAAATAAGTATTAAGTATATGTGTTTGTTATTATATCATGATTAAGAGTACACACTTCCATAATAATAGAGCTATTATTCTTTTATATAGTAAGTATAAAAATAAACTACCTCAAATGGTCCTGCTCAATACACTAAGAGTGTACTAGTGTAATTTTATAGTCAAGATAAACTAATACCAAATTACACTACGACTATTCCAATGATTTATTCCTTTCCATCTTAGTCATGAGCTACTATTTATAATTTATAAGGAACCGATAACATGATCTTCTGTGTGTGACACCACATACCATGTTATCTATAATATAAATTAATTGAACAACTACACTTAGCATATAAATGTAGATATTTCACCAATGTGATTCTTTATTTCAAAATAAATGTTTACAAAAAGCTAGGTTTTTAGTATACACTCTAACACTAAGTTCAAAGAACTATGAGTTCAAGGAAGAAGTACCCACCTTGAATGTAAGTCACGCTGAACTGCCCTTTAATCTGAACTCTTGTCTTGAATCAAAATCCTGCAACATAGAATACAATTATAGTTAACCTTATTCTGAATCAAGTGTCAATACCTAATACTTAACTGATTAGGAACACTGGACAATTTAACCTAATGATCCAACCATCTCTCACCGTCATTACTTACACCCTCACATAGGACTTATTTCAAGCATAATCAATCCAAAACTCACCCAATTCCAATGCACTCTGCTGATGGCTCGCGATCGAAGCACCCCACTACCGGAATTGTGGTCGAAGGGATTCTTGTTGCAGAAAATGTGGCTAGAGTAATAGGAAGCAACTGATCTCCAAGCCGGAAACTCAAATCAGTACTAAATATATACTAAAGCACCCACATTATGTTCTAGGGTTTGCTGGTTACCTTATAAGTGGCAACAAAGGCCACTATAATCGGTAGAGAGGCTCAAGAGTGAGAGATGAGCAGGGGGTTTGGCTGGCCGAAAGTCTACCGTCATACTAGGAGTGAACTCTAGCATCAGCAGACTAAGAGCGAAATCCATCATCGATCCTAAGGTAGGCGGGTGGCTGGAATAGCTCCGACGAAGCAGCGGTGCTGGGAAAATGCTAGTGGTGCTGGGAAAATGCTATTGGTGCTAGGGAATTTCCACAATTGGTCTTCTCGACCGACTAGAGAATGGACGGCCTGAAGGGCTCCATGGCTACTACTACCGTCGTCCACCTCCCATGCTCATGCGGGAAGCAATGTAGATGGCCAGCGACACAACCACCTGGTCAGAGATGTTCGTAACGAAGGGGAAGAAGGGGTAATTGGGACTCTTACTCGACCGATGGTTGTAGCATCGCCAATCCAAGCTCCCTCATAGGAAGGCCGCGATGGATCGAGCTAGGGCTTGGCTCAACCAATCGAAGGGTGGGCGATTGCAACACAGGGCACTGACGTCTCAGAGTCAGCAGCTGGCTACGGTGATCGGGGCTCGTAGCTGTCGGTGTCGGAGCTCTATGGTCGGCCACAATGAAGAGAGGCGATGGTAGGAGATCAGGGAAGGAGAAGATGAGGAATGGGGAGGGGAAGAGGGAATCGACGAAATTGAGGAGAGAACCTAGGTTTAGCTATTTATACCTAGGACTTAATTAACCAACTATAGGTTAATTTAATCAATTAACTCCTAACTTAATTGGGATATCTAATCAGGTTTTCTCCTAACCTAATAGATTCATCCCCTTAAACGTGTCATACGGACTACGTTTAAATCCTAAAAATTCCTAGAAAATTTTATAAGGTTATTTCTCCAATAATCCTTATTATTTAACTGCCATATCTTACATCCACCCTAAAAATTGAAGAAACAACTAATGTCACTTTTGATGAAAATTTTAATAAAGACATAATTAATCTTAAGAAAACTAATGATCAACCTAATTCAACAAATCAAGAAGAAGAGGAACAATTAACACAAAATAAACAAATAGAAAAAATCAACCAAAGAATAATACGACTAAACCCTGATCATCCAATTAAACAAATAATAGGAAATCCGGAGTTAAAATTTCAAACCCGATCAGCTTTTAGGAACCTAAGTCAAATAGCATTAATATCTAAAATTAAGCCCAAAACCATTAACAATGCATTGTTTGAACCTGACTAGATAATTACAATGTAAGAAGAGTTGGGCCAATTCGAAAGGAATCAAGTTTGGAATCTAGTACCTCCACCAAAAGGTAAGTCAGTTATTGACACTAAGTGGGTCTTTAGGAATAAGTTAGATGACCAAGGTAAAATCATAAGGAGCAAAGCCTGACTAGTTGCCAAAATATTCGGTCAAGTTGAAGGACTTGACTATGACAAGACTTATGCCCTCGTAGATAGGCTTGAATCAATTAGGATGTTGCTAGCCTATGCAGCGTATAAAAGATTCAAGTTATATCAAATAGATGTTAAATCTATATTCCTAAATGGGAAAAATTAAAGATGAGGTATATGTGAGTCAAGCACCAGGTTTTGAAAGCCTAGAATACCCAAACCATGTTTTTAAGCTAAAATGGGCACTATACGGATTAAAACAAGCACCTAGGGCTTGGTATGAAAGACTACCTAGCTTCCTAAATTCAAAAGAATTTAAAGAAGGTTAAATTGACCCTACACTTTTCATAAAAACCCTTGACTCAGACATATTCATAGCCCAGGTATACATAGATGATATAGTATTTGGATCAACCAACTTGAATTTTTTAAAAGAATTTATAACACTAATGGAAAATGAATTTGAAATTAGTTTAGTTTAAGAGTTAAACTATTTTCTAGGCCTACAAATTAAACAAACTAAAGAAGGAAATTACGTACATCAAACTAAATACACAAAAAAACTAATTAAGAAATTTGGTATGAAACACTCTAAAGAACTAAAAAAAACCTATGACAAATAACATAAATCTAGATAGCGACCCAAATGGTAAATTAGTTGACTAAAAATTCTATACAAGCATGATAGGTAGCTTCCTATACTTAACTGCAAGTAGAACTGATATATTATTTGCAGTAAGTATGTGTGCTCATATCAAACATGCGCTAAAGAAACCCACCTATCTTATGTTAAAAAAATAATTAAATATCTAAAAGGAACCATTAATGTAGGAATGTGATATCCAAGAATATCATATTTTAAATTAGTTGGCTATTCTAATTTAGATTATGCCAGTTGTAAGTTAGATAGAAAAAGTATAAGTGGAGGATGTCAACTACTAGGATCTTTTTTAGTTAGTTAGTTTAGTAGAAAGCAACATTGTGCTATCATATCTACTACTGAAGTCGAATACATAGCAATGGGTGAATGCATAGCTCAATTGCTATGGATGTCTCATACTTTAAAAGACTTTAATTTAGATTATAAAAATGTGAACACCTACATTGATAATATAACTCTATAAATCTAACTAAAATTCTAGTACATCACTCTAGAACTAAACACATAAAAGTTAAACATCACTTCATTAGGGATCATGTCACTAAAGAAAATATCAAACTTAACTATATTGATTCAAAAGCTAACCTAGCTGATATGTTTACCAAACTTTTACCTGAAACTGAATCTAGTAACTTAAGAAAACAATTGGGATGTGTTTTATAGAATATGTTTCTTTATTTCTTTGTATATTAATTATTAGTTTTTTAAAATTATGTTTTCAAAATTCTCCTTTCAAAATTTGTTTTCAAAATATTTTATCTTTTTAGAATAGGTAGAATTACATGCTCATATAGTTTTAGTAGTCAACATCTCACAAGCACAGTAAGATGCCTTGCTTGTGTATTTTAAAACATAGAACGATGTGAGATGCTTAGGACTTAGCCTAAGATTTTAAATGCTTATGTCAGTGCATCGCTATAAATTTAGACTTTAAACAAAACACATTGATTAATTTGAGTAATCTAGCTAGTAGCAAACTAGTTAAAATCAAATGCTTAAGTTGATCAACCTGAATCAACAATTGTTATTTTGTAGTAGTCAGCTACTTAAGAAAACAAATGCTCAAGGTTTGACATTTCATCATAAGGATATTTTTTTCTAGTTTTTAAAATCATGCTTGGACTTTTAGGTACTTATCAATTCTAGGGGGAGCTTCAATACCACTTTTGAAATTTTTTCAGGACTAAGAAAATTCACACTTAATTTTTTAAAATTATTTTCAAAATTTATCTTTACCAAATTTTCAAAATTTTTCTTTATCAAATTTTCAAAATTATTTTCAAACTTTATCTTTACAAAAAATTTTAAAATTACTTTCAAAATTTATCTTTAACAAATCTTCATAAAATAATTCATACTTTAGTTACTAAATTTTCAAAATACTTTTTAATCTTTATGAAAATTTCAAACAATTTCAGAAATTATCTTTACAATATGTTTTAAACAATTGTTTTCAAATATCTATCTTTTCAGAATTTATCTTATTTTGTCACTTGGTTTTTAGTTAATATTCAATCATATGTTTAGAAATGTTTTTAAAAGTCTACTTTTGAAATCTAACTGATTAATATTCTTGTTAAACTTTTTAAAACCAATCACTATTTTCAAACCATCTTTTTATTCATACATCTTGGAATGGTTCAGACTTGTCATATTTTGTTCTTAGAATTTATTTTCAAAAATTATACATTTGCAATCTTATAAAGATTTTTAAACCACTATATCTTTTGGAAACTTTCAAGCTATTTTTCTCTAAACTCCATCAATTTTAATTAACACTTGTTATTTGTGTTTCCCTTATTTTCATGTATGTCAAAGGAGGAGAGATAGTGAATTTAGGGAAAGTTGTTAAACTCAAGGGGAGAGTAAAAAATAAATGCTTGTTTACTTATCTTTATGTTATTAACTTAACTATAAACTTTGGTTGCCAAACATAAAAAATGGGAAAATTATTGGTGCAGAATGCACCAGAATTGAACATGAGTTTTGATGTTGTCAAAGGTTCAAGTTAAGTCATGTTGTGATCTAACAAGTTGATTGAGTGTGCAGGATATTTTTCCCAAATAGGAAAGTTTTAGCAGATCGTGGAAGCCAGGCAGGAAGCCCAATGGGTCGAGAGGACCCAACACTTGATAGGAAAGCTCAGGTCTATAGGACCGAAGATTGAGAGGAAGTCCTCGTGAGCTGATCTGATGCTAAGCAATAAAATCCAAACAGGTCTAGAGAACCAATGTTTGGCAGGTAGGTTGAGATGAACAATTGGAGAGGAGCAACGGTGAGGTCGTGTTCCGGAAAGGAACAACCTTAGGTTATTGATCTAACTGAAGAAATCGGGAAGGTTTTCAAGTTGAGATCAAGACAGTATTACAGCCAAATATTACTCATGCATCATATAACTATGCTAACATTTGTTTTATAGGGATATATAGGGATATATATACTGTTTAACTCTGTTTTGCAGGAACCAACATAATCGGTCGACTGAACCAAGGGATCAATCAACCAAACTAAATCGACTCAAACCAGAGATCAGACCAGAGCAAGACAAAGCAGAGTTAGAACAAAACCTGATTGGTTGACCAAATCAGCAGATTGGTTGACTGAATTGTGATGGCACGGCAGAGATCATATCAAGTCGAAGTAAAGAAGAAAGAAAGGCTGATCGGTCAACCGAACTATCACCTCATTAATGAAGAATTAAGTGCGAATCTTGGCGAACAGAGAAAGTTCACTGTTTGGTCGATCAAACAAGGTGATTGGTCGATCGAACCATTAAATCTTATAAATGCACAAGGATCAGATATCAGCAAAGAAGGAAAACACAAGGTTCAGTCGACCGATAGGAGGTTCGGTTGACCGAACTGATTAGTCAACCAAATGGTTTATCAATTGACCGATCAAGGCTTATATAAGCAGAGTTCGAGGTCCAAGGCAAGGCATCTATTTTCAAGTCAACATCGTATAAAGCTCCTGCTCGTTCTGATACTCTGAGCTTCACCTTCACAAGCAAATTACTCCATCCAGAAGTGTCGCCCGAGCTTCATCATCTACCTAGTGTCAGTATAACTTTTGTTTAAGCTTGCATTATTTTAATTTCCAAAAGATAGTAGTGTGTTACTATCCTACATTCTTCATATTGTATGTATTACTTCTTTCTGAAGATTTCACAAAGAAGAGTTTTAGTGGATTGCCCAACAGTACAATTAAGGATCACAGGTCTTAAAGTAAGAGTTGACCTAGGCTTTGAACCAATTAACCAAAATGAGTTTATTATTTTTCGCTGCACTACTCTTATTTCAACGCTTCAAAAGAAAAAGTTTTAATGTGCGATATTCACCCCCCCCCCCCATGGCATCTTTCAATCCTTCAGAGGATTCCCTCTTATCATTTGCATTTGCAATCATTGCATTCGACCTTCTTTTGTTCTTAGGGAACTTTACTGTGGCATACCCGCCAAAGTGCTCCATGGGTAACTTCCCATTACCCTTGATTGATGAAGATGTGTATCCTAAATCGGATCAATCACCATTAGATTTTTGACTATCCAACATCATACCTAATTTCTTAGATCTAACATTAAATCTTTCAAGGGATTTCTCTAACCTATTAAGCTTTTCCTTTAAAGTTTAATTTTCCAATTCTAGGTTTTTAACCCTAGAATCCACTTGTCCACCATGGGCATTCCTAGACCTACCCACCTTCCTAGGCATATGTCTCCCCTTCTTAGAATTGATGCCTTAGTTTTCAACTACTTTCCTCTCCTTAGGAAAAGTAGATTATTTTTGGTTCGGTCTAATCTACATTCGATTTTCTAGGGTTACGAACTATGTTAACCATATTTCTATCAATATACCTAAATCCATAATTATGCATGGGTAAAATAACCAACATTGTTATCTCTAGCATGCATGTCCCTAAAACTTAAATTAATATTAGAATTAAAGATCAAGTTAGAGATTACTTTCCTACCTACCATTGGAGCTCTCCCTTGACACAAGCATCCACATGACTTCTTCCACTTTCTCAATTGCTTCATTTTGATTTCTCCCTTCCTTGGGCACTTCATGTGGTAATAACGACTCTCACCACACGTGAAGTAAATGTTATGCCACTTCTTCTTCTTCTTAGAACCACCCTTCCTACAATCCACATTAGATTCTAATGAACTTTAGTGGGTTTAGGGTTTACCACCTTTACCTTTTTGAGCGAAGGGCACATACTCTTGTAGTGTCTCATTTTCCCACACTCAAAGTAGTTGATGTGGTTCATCTCGCACTTCTCGGTAGATAAGGTTGAGGGTTGACCTTCCAAGACTTCTTCTTCACCTGTCTTGGATTCTTCTTCCTCCTTTGAAGACGTGGATGGTTCCACTTCTTCCTCCTTCGAAGATGTGGCTGATTCTACGTCTTCCTCCTCATCAGATAATGAACACATCTCCACATCCAATTGGTCCTTCTCCTCCTCTTAGACCAATGAGCCCTTTTTTTCCTCTTGGGCCAATGAACCCTTCTCCTTGAGCTCCTCCACTTATCGTGCTTGTGCAAGATCTTCATGAAGAGCAATTAATTTTCTCCATAGCTTATAAGCACACCTGTACTCACTTACACATGACATAATATTAGAAGATAATAAATTCAATATAATTCTAATTATCTTCTTGTCTACCTCCGATTATAGCCTTTGCTCCTCGGTCCAATACCATGGCTAGGGGTGCTTCCCTTTTTTCTCTGTTAGAGTTTTGAAAGGAACTTCCAATGTGGTCCAATGGTCTTAATTCATTTTGAACTAAGTTTCTAACAGCTTCCTTTAATACTCAAAATCTTCTCGATCATATGGAGGTGAGATTCAGATATCCCATCCTAATAGTCCTTCTGTCTCCATCTTCTTTCTCTAGCACTTGCTCCTCCCGACAATTAATCTAATGAAGAGCAACCCTGCTTTGATACTCATTGTTGGGACCTTAATGTCTAGCTAGAGGGGGTGAATAGATGGTCCACTCCAAATCGTTTGTTTATTTCCTACACTTGTTAGCACACGGCGGAAATGTAAATACAAAAGTTAAACTCAAACAAAAAAGCAAACTTAACACATTGATTTATGTGGTTTGGAGATTAGGGCTCATACTTCATGACTGTCTATAAGGTGGATGATCCCTCAATTTATTCGTGGATTAATCCCTAGAACTATAGCTAGCTTGATCCTCCTTCGTAGTGGAGAAACCTCGCTACAATCTCTTGATCACACACAAGAATTATAATGAGAGCTTTGGAGACTCTAATAGGCTTTAACTAAGTTTATTGTTGCACACAAGATGACCATTTCAAGCTCCATTATATAGAACTTGGGGAAAGAAATCCAAGTTATTTTCCTACCACCAGTCGACTGACCTCTATGGAAAATTGGTTGTTACATCCCAACAACTCAATATCAATCGACTTGTGCCAGGACCAATCGATTGGTCCACTTCGGTTGAGATAACATAAATATTCTGTTCACTCCCATCAATCGACTAGTAAAGTCATCAGTCAATTGGTAAATGTTGACTCTCCGCAAGTGTACGGAAATGTCGTAAGTAATAATAAAAGATATCGTATCCACAGGGACTGGAATAAGCACTAAAGATGTCTCAACACGAATTAGCTAAACAAATAATCAATTGGTTTTCAAAAGCTAAATGCAACTATACAAAGTAAAACGTAGAAATGAAAGAATAAGAAACAAGAATAAGGGTGTAACGACCCAATTTTCCCTATTTCGAGTTTTAAATGTCCTCAAAAATATCTGGAAATGTTTTTAAAATGTTCTAGAGATTTTTAGAAATTTTTAGAGTATTTTTACGTAATTTTTGGAGGTCGTTTGGTATTTTTTACAAAACGAAAGAAGTTTGGACAAAAATTATTCAAGTCGAGATTCGAACCCACGACCTTGACCCGAGCCAAACCTCAACCGAACCCAGCCCAACCAACCGGTCTGCAGTTGTTTTGTGATTAAGAAGGGAAGCGAATATATTTAAGAAGTAGTTGATGACAGAAGTTTTAGGTATTAAAAGGAGAACTTAGGTTTTAGCCGAAACCTAATTTTCCTTCTCCTCTTTCTCTTCATGCGCGACGGTATTCCTGTGCTCGGGCGGAAACAACGTCGAGCCTAGGGCATCGACTTCAACAGCCAGCCGAGCACCTTTTTCGTGAGATCTTCACACGGTGGTGGTCACCTCGTCGAGGAGAGCACACGGGCGTCAAGGGCTCGCCGAAATAGCCACACCTCCGAAGCCCTAGAGGTCGTCTCCGTCGGTTGTAAGTGCAAGAACAAGGGGTGAGTTGCTACTCACCTGCAGTAGGAGTAGTTCCCTTTGATTGGTTTTCGAAAGAGTTTTGTCTTTGAAGATTTCTGCCATGAATTGAGGATTTGGATTTCTACACGAGTTTTGTGTTTTGTACTACTTCTTCTAGGTAGTTTGGGATTCCAGATTAAGAACGTGAAGGATTAGGCATGTAGATTAGACTCCTCAGCCTTATGATTTGAGTTTCATGTTTAGATAATTATTTGTTGTTACCTTAGTGGGCAGAATCGATTGGATCAATTTGTTGCTTTACAGGTTTCGGGTTTGTTTCATGCTACAGCAAATTTCATGAGTAGGTGGCTGCAAAACCCTAGTTTCGGTTGTAATTAGATCAGCCTTTCTAGCGAGCTTTTCAGTTTTGTTTTCCTTGTAGTTTAACAAGCATGTACAGTTTTGGAATTTAGAGGTTTAATTTTGAATTCTTTGTTTAATTTCCTGCTGTACAGTTAGCATGATCGTGCTATATAATGTCATGGTAGGTTTAGATGTTTCCCTTGGAATAGATAGCTTTTCTCAATGTGATACTAGCTTGGTTCCTGCACTCTCAATTCCATTGTGCATTCTGATCATGATTTATCAGGATTTGTAGCAAACCAATTTTGATTTCTCATTGTGATATTAGCTTGGTTCCTGCACTCTCAATTCCATAGCTTCCTGCAAGTCGGTAACTTCTGTACAAAACATTGTTCAAGTTGCTATCATCAAAGTAAATATCACATTAGTTGAACATGAACAGCCATTAACTTGAGCATGCACAGTTTAGCTTTCCTTGCTACTTAATGAGTATGCACAATTTGGTACGCTAGTATGATTAGCCTTGTTTTCCAGCATGCAGTTGTATTCTTGTATATCATGAGTATGCAAATTTTAGTGCTTTATTATTAGATATACATGATCAGATTTTCTAGTTTCTATTGCTATTAGACGTGCAGTTTTCTTTAGTTTTCATTTGCTATTTTAACAAGCATGAACAGCCATGTATTCTAGTGGAAAAATAAGAATCCTATTAAATACTTTTAGAAGTATTAACAAGTAAAAGAAAGAAAAAGAAAAGAAAGAAAAAGGCCAAGGCCTTAAGTAAATTCCAAAGTCAAGACTTTAGGGATTTTGGCACACAAGGTGTCTATTAAAATGCCAAGGCATTTAAAGAAGAAGTAATTAAGATTATAAGTATTTTACTTTTAAGAAGAGGCTAGTACCCGACTTCACAAGGTTGTCGTTAAACAAATCCAGGTGTCCAATTCCAAGGTCTTGGCCCTGGTAGACCAAGGTCTGCTCTTTTAGGATTGGTGGCTCGCTACCCCAACCTATTAGGGAACACGCATAAGATGGTACTATGCATGGGCCCAAGAGAAGTTGATTATTATTTTGAAGTATTATAAGTATAAGTTTTTGAACAAGTAAAATAAGTTTCACATAATTATTAAAGAATAAGTCTTTAAGAAAGTGAAATAAGATACAGAAGGTGTTTAGAATTCAGTAAGTTAAGTTCTTTATGCTAGCATGATGGTATAGACTTGCCTTACATGTTTAGCCTTTCAGTATGTTTCTTTACTATTAGAAGAGCATGAGTTAGCTTACTGTTATTCACCATTTATGAGCATGAGTAGCTATACATGTTTAGTATTTCAGTTAGTATGATTCCTTTATTGGTTTATGAGCATGATTAGCTATACATGTTTAGTATTTCAGTTAGTATGATTCCTTTGCTATGTATGAGCATGAGTAGCTTTACTTGTTAGCATTCAGTTTTAGCATGTTTCTATTTATATACATGCATATCGAGTTTTTGTGAGTTAGATAGCGCTCACTAAGCTTTATGCATATAGTTTGCATTTCCTCCTACTGCAGATAAAGGAAAAGCCAAAACGATATGAAGGAGGCGACAAGGGGAGGCTTGATGGGCGTGTGATGTTTGGGCTATGGAGTGATCTAAGAAGTTGTCAAGAATTTATTAAGAGTGTTTTGGTTTAATTGTTTAGAGTATTTAGAACTTGTACATGTTACTTTTTGGATTGTTTTGTCGTGTTTTGTTAGAGTTGGTTTCCTTTGGTATTTTGCTTCTTTTTGTTATATATAAACTGCGTGGTTGTTTGAAATATGTTCCAGTCGCCTGTGGCTGTGTATATAGTGTTTGTATATCAGTTTAAGGTCACCGGTACAGGGGAGATTCTGCCGAAATTTTTCGGTAGGAATTCCTCTGGGGCCGTGATAAATCTAAGTGTTGCTAATATTAGCATAAGTGACACTAGTAAGTAGAGTATAGTTAGGTAACAGTCGCCCTTAGAGAGTAGTAGTAAGAAGTGTGGTCGTTACAAAGGGCAATGGTAAAGGTATGTTCTAGGAGTTTTGGTTTCTTTGTAATGTTATTCAATGTAATGATCTACCAAATCTTATTCCTCAATTGACCATCATTTGTAGAAGGTTATCGGTTCTCTCTTGCAATAGACAACCGGCCTAGGACTGAAATCTATACATAGACGTGATCAATTAGGAATGAATCTATGTTGTCCTTACACGGGCTTGCCTATCACGTGCGTCCCTCCGATAACCAACATAGAATTCATCACCCCTCAACCGCATCAAGATATAATATATAATCTATACAAACTATCCTACCCTCTTGAAATACCTAATTTCCCTTTCAAGATTGCCCCTCAAATGTCCTTACACGGGCATGTTCCTGTCACGAATGTCCCTCAAAAAATCGAATGGGAAGCAATCCATACAAGATCCATAAGATATTTAAATATTCAATCAAGCATGGTAATTGAGCCCTAATCACAACAATCCACACAAGAAAGAATAGATACAAACAAGACAAAATCAAAGAAATAGGAAATTGGTAAATCCACAAGAGTTTTACATCAAATCTCCATTACAAATACTCCCTTCATCCTAGAACAAGAGATCTAATCCATAGAACAAGGAAAGAAATCCAAAGATAAAGAGAATACAAGCATCTTGATCCTAAATCCGAGAAAGAAAGGGAAGAAAAGCTTATCTACGATGAAGAACCATCTTCGGATCCAATCCTCGTTCCCCAGAGTCGAAACGATGAAGATCTACCCTTAGATCACCGGAAATCCCTCCAAGAAGGTGGAGGAACGCCCCAAATCTTAATTCCCCCCCCCCCCCCAAAAGGGAGAAAATCCCCTTTCAATTCATGAATGAGGCCTTCTATAGAGGGGAGGTTTGGACGTCACACGGCCCCGAGGAACAGCTGTGTGAGGTTCACACAGCCAAGGCCACTCCCTTCTCTGCCTTCCTTACACGGTCGTGTGTGATACACGGCCGTGGCACACACTGCTTCTGCTTCCCTTGCATGACCATGTAGATCTACATGGCCTGCACTGCATCTGTCTCTGGAAACCTCGCATGGTCATGTGGTGCATACGGCCAGAGTCTTTTTGGTCTCTGGAAACCTTGCACGACCATGTAGATCTACACGGTCGTGTAAGGCTTCAGCTCTGGATGTCTTGCATGATCGTGTAGTGTACACGACCATGGTCTTTCTGGCTTCAAATCTTAGCACAGCTGTGTGAGGTTCACACGGTCGTGGCAACTTCCACCTCTACTGCAGCCACACGGCCTGGGCTCTCCACACAGCCTGGGCAACCCCCCATGGCAGGGTCGTGTGAGGTTAAGGAATGGCGCCTTCCTCTCTAGCTTCGCTTGCAGATTTGGTCTCGAACATGAATCCTTCACCAAATTCGACCCCTATGTACAGAAAATGTACAAAAGTATATCTCCGAACAAAAAGAATAAATATGCTAAAAGGAAAGCTGGAAGTACGAAAATACATAGATAAAGCATGTGCAAAGTATGTGAATGTACGTCCAAACATGCATAAAAGGTGTATATATAATCTACGCACATCAGTACCCCCAGACTTAAACCTTTGCTTGTCCTCAAGCAAAATGCTGCAATCTAAATTCATATATTTTACAATGCTCTCATATCCCTAATGCATTTTCCTAACTCTATCAAAAAGTTTCATTAACAAGCATGATCATGGAAACAAGTTAAGTATGGCTCAAGCATAAGTCTCTTGTGCACAGTGCAAGGTAACTCAAAACTCTTCAAGTTTCAATCTATGTCTTAGTCAAGTCATCATCAAATTTGAATTCCTAATGTTTCCAGTGATAGACAAGTAACCAGTGATAGGCACTTACTTGCCAAACACTTGATTCATATTTCTCAATCAACCCAAGGTCTCAAAGGTGTGCTCAATCTCAAGAGAAGCTAAGCAGTCATTTCCCCAGTAACCTAACTCGGTCTCAAAGGGGTGATTTGCTAGATTCCACTCATGACAACTATTTTTTATATCCCTTATTTACTTTTTTTCTGCTTTTTTCACTTTTTTCATAAGTATTTGCATTGTGCAAAACTTATTTTCAAATGTACTTTTAGCATAAATGTTGGGATATTTTGATTTTTTTCAAATGAGCTTACATGATTTGAGCCTCATCCAGTAACAAAAATGAAGTTTGAGAAATCACCATGGAAACCAAGTACTAAACAAACAAGATGAATCATGACTATTTCAATGATATCAGCCATTCAAGCATCAAGTAGAAGTGAAGTGAAAATAAGATTCTTAAGGTCAAGCCAAAACTAAAACCTATCTCCATATGATACTTAGCTTATTTCATGCTACCCAAGATAGAGAAAAGAGGTTCATTAAGAATACTACTAACATCACTTAAAACATCATGAGTCTAGATAATGAACGTGCTAACATTTTAACTTGAAGATAAGAAAACATATAAGTGAAGTTTTGATGTTCTCAAGATGTATGCCACAAGATCAAAAGATAGTCAAGTGACTATCAAAAATCAAGCAATCAAAGCAAGAATAAATGCAAAACAAAAATTAATCATGTAGAAAATAAGCAAAAGCTAAAAACTAATGCATAAAGAAAAAATTAGGTTTGACACCCCCCCCCCAGACTTAAACTTTTCGTCATCCCGATGAAATCAATATGGTGGAGGAGGTGGAGGTGGACGAGGGAAAGGAGGCCTACGACATGGTTGGCCAATAGGAAAACTAGGAAAACCTAGAGTTTCGCTCAGGATTATATGATACTCAAATAAAGCATCAACTTGTTGGCTAGTGGCTCTCATGCTTTGCATAAAATCTCTCATTCTAGCCTGATCAGTATCATAGTCCTGGACAAATTCAGCCACTTGACCTTGAAAATTCCTTGTGAACTGAAAGTCATTTTGTACTTCTCTAAACTGATCATTTGATAAAGAGAAGCGACCTTCCAACATTTCACGTTGGGCATTTTGCTTCTCATGAAGTGAATCTAGAGATACACGAAAATCTGAGAAGTCAAATCTAAAGGGACTCGTACCATAGGCAAAAGAATACCTAGTAGGATCCGGATGACCGGAGGGCTGCGGGTATCCAGATGTCGAGGGCTCAATGTGTGGCTCTGTATCTCCGGATATGGAAGGAACATTCTCAGGGTCTAAATCAGTGATTACCCAATTAGCTGGGTTGCGAACTGAAGTTCGATCAGGACAAGGAAGAGGTAAAGGAAAATCATTCCTCCTAGGAAATGCAAAACCATTCTCATCCCAAACAATCATTTTCATAGCAAGACATGCATCCATGTCGATCATATCATTGCCATGAATAACTTCCAACCTATCTAAATCAAGTTCCAAGTTAATGGCTATTTGAGTAATCAAACCACCAAGCACTATTGATCCCGAAGATGCCCTCGCAGCTCTCACTAAGGTTTGCAAAAAATAAAAATCAGAGTCAAAATCAACCTTATGTAACATAGCCCATAGAGAATAAAGTTCTACTTTCTTAACGACTCCATCACTTTCCCCTCTACCAAAAATAGTTTTGCTCATGACTCGATGTAGATATCTAAAAATAGGGTTTTGCATGTGAGAGGCCTTGGCTCTAGAGGGCTCATAGGGATGATCTAATCCGGTGATTGAACTCCAAAAATTATTCCAATTAAACTTGGAGTCAAACCTCCGAGAGTTACTGGAAGACAATCCAAAACAAGTGTTAAAATCACTAAATGTTCATTGAAATTCTTGACTCATTAATCTAAAAGTTATCTTGCCAACCAAATCATCCTCATTAGCAAAATGGACATCTAGTGAACTTAAAAACTCCAAAACAAAGCGAGGATAAGTAGGTAGATATGTGTACAAAATGTCACTCCAATCTAAAAACCCAATCATCCAATCTATATCATCTCTAATTCCAATCATATCTAAAATGGTTGGGTCCATATACCTAGTACACACGATCTTTCTATTGACAAGAATTGCAAATCTAGTTATTTGATCATCATTTCTGAACACGATATTGAATTCGTTGTCATTACCTTCGTCGCGTGAGGTCCTCTTTCCTTTGCCCTTCACCAATTGTTTCCCTTTGTCTTTGGTTGGCTCCTTCCCTTTGTCTCCACTAGATCCACCACCCCCCTTGCGAAGTCTCTTCAAAAGATTGGACATATTATCAAGATTGAGTGGGGAAGGGTACTGTTTATGGTTGGAGAAACTAGATCTTGAAGAAATAGATCTCGAAGAACAAGATCTTAGGTTAAGGAAATGGAGATCTTGAGTCTAAGAGAAGAGAAAAATCTAGATCTAGATAAAGTTTGTGGAAAAGAAAGGGTTTTAGATCTAGATCTGAAAAGATTTGGAAGAAAGGTTGAAGAAGAGAGGAATTTTGGAGAGAAGAGGGTGTTGAAATGAAGAGGGTGTGTGGGGGACACGACCTGGATCAGGTCGTGTATAGAGGACACGGCCTTGAATAATTTTCTCCACACGAGTCGTGTAGATCTACACGGCCTCTCCCTTCTCCTTCTCGGGTTGGCTCACACGGTCGTGCCAATTGGCACGGCTGCAACCTTCTTCTCCTCGGCTATATTTGCACGGTTGTTCCTAGGACACGGCCTCACCATTCTCCTTTACTGGAATTAGCACATAGCCGTGTCTGTGACACGACCAATGCATGCTTCTGTACTTGTTTCTTCACATGACCGTATGTGAGACACCTTTTCTTCTCTGAATTCTTCACACGGTCGTGTGTGAGACACGACCGAGCACCTTTTCTTCTCTGGATTCTTCGCACAGCCGTGTGTGAGACACGACCAAGCACCTTTTCTTCTCTAGAGACTCTACACGGTCGTGTCATGTAGACACGTCCCAAGCATCTCCCTTTTCTGCAGCATATGCCTGGCCGTGTACAGCACACACCCATGCTCTATTTTGCTCCAAAAGATGATTTTTCTCCTTTCTTACTTCTCCAATACTTCCATGCCCATGAAGCGATCATGGCCAGCTCATGGAAGCGAAATTTCAACCTGAAAACCAAAAGCAAAAACAAAGTAAAGACACTATAATGAAAAATAGAAACATAAAATGCACTAACTAAAAGAACCCTTGGGTTGCTTCCCAAGAAGTGCTTGTTTAGGGTCTTTAGCTTGACCAATCTTAATCACTCTTCTCTTTTCCTTGCCCTTGGAGGGCAGACATATTTGTCATTTTTATTGGGAGGTCTTGTCTCAACATCTTCCACCATAATATTTTCTTCATTTGGTGATCTCCCATGAGGATGGAAATTTCATTCCTCAAGTTTGTAAATGATTGCCCAGCTACAAGCATTTAAAAGAGAAGAAACATGGTTAGAGGCATTAGATAAATCATATTCCAACCATTTCTTACCAATTACCTGTTGGGGTTGCAAGGTTGCAAACATAGTCCCATATTGGAAACACATGGAAAAGATCATGGGTTTATAAGAGAAAAGATATCTCCATTGGCATGAAGCCTTTTGGGGAGAGCCCAAGAGCAAAATCATGAGGGCTTAGGCCCAAAGTGGACAATATCATGCTATTGTGGAGATATCTAAATTCTTTTCGATCCTACAATTGGTATCAGAGCCTGGACTGCCAAAAGGTTTAACCACCGACTGTGCACAAGAGCTATGGTCTGATTGAGCCATATGGATACAATATTGACCTCGAACAAACAAAGTGGGGGATCCTATGTTCGGATCAAGAGGACCAGACACCAGGCAGGAAGTCCTAGTAGGTCGGGTGGACCGAGGGGCAGGAAGACCTGGTGGGTCGAGGATCGGATGTGGGAAGCCTATGGTCCTTTGTTTGAGGGGGGGATTGTTGGGGTTGCAAGGTTGCAAACATAGTCCCATATTGGAAACACATGGAAAAGATCATGGGTTTATAAGAGAAAAGATATCTCCATTGGCATGAGGCCTTTTGGGGAGAGCCCAAGAGTAAAACCACGAGGGCTTAGGCCCAAAGTGGACAATATCATGCCATTGTGGAGATATCTAAATTCTTTTCGATCCTACATTACCAAAGAAAGTTTATGATTTTTAACATCTATAATAGCTCCAGCTGTAGCAAGGAATGATCTTCCTAATATGATGGGAATTTTTGGGTCCTCCTCCATGTCTAACACAACAAAATATGTGGAAATTATACTCCCACCTACCTCTACCGGCACATCTTCAACAATACCCATAAGGTACCTGCAGGAATGATTAGTAAGTTGCAGTGCCATAGTAGTAAGTTTAAAGTTTTTGAGACCTAATTTATTACAAATAGAATAAGGAATGAGACTAACACTTGCCCCCAAATCACAAAAAGCTTTCTCGATAAATTCAGTTCCTATATTGCAAGGAATATAGAAGCTCCCTAGATCCTTCAACTTTAGGAAAGTATTCTTCTCAAAAAGAGCACTGCATTCCTCTGTGAGTGTCATGGTCTCTATATCTCCTCTCCTTCTTTTGTTCGACATGATGTCCTTCAAGAATTTGGCAAATTTGGGCATTTGTAGAATTGCATCAATAAGTAGCACTTCAACACATATCTCTTTAAAATTCTCCAAGAATTTACCAAACTCTTCATCCTTCTTGAGCATTACAAGTCTTTGAGGAAAAGGGACAACTCTACTTTGTTGGTTAAGTGAAAGAGTCTCTTCAACCTTAGTGGTACTCTCCTCATCATCTTGAATCTGATTTGGCGTTGGAGGAGAGAGCTCTTCTTTAGTTTGCATCCCCTTTGGAGCAGTCACTTGGGGATCTCCCAAGGTCTGTCCGCTCCTAAGTTCAATTTTATTACAATGCTCCATAGGATTAACATCAGGTTTACCAGGTAATTGTCCTGGTGCTCTAGAAGATGAGGAAGCTAATTGGGCAATCTGGCTATCCTGAATCTTTTAATGTCTTTCAGAATTATCCATTCTCCGAGTAAGCTTCAAAATATTCTGCTTCATTTCATTCTGATTAGAGATAATTTCTTCAAACATCTTTTCAATTTTAGACATAGGAAAGCCTTAAGAAGATTGTTGTTGAAAATTCTGCTGCCCGGACTGAAAATTAGGTCTTGCCCCCATAGATGATCCTTGGTCTTGATTGTTTCTATAGGAAAAATTAGGATGACTTTTCCACCCAGGGTTGTATGTATTTGAGTATGGGTTGTTCTGCCTTTGATTAAAACCCATGATGGCGTCACATTGCTCTAATTGATTAATTTGTGCAGAAATAGCCCCCAATGGACATGAGTCATTAGAATGTTCAGAACTTCCACATACTTCACAAGAAGAAACAATGACATTGACCGTACTTGAAGCAGCTCCCATGTTTTCAAATCTCTTTGTAAGAGCATCCAGTTTTGCAGCCAATAAAGTAACTGCATCAACATCAAATTTCCCTGATGCTTTTGTTGTTGGGTTCACACAAGAATAGTCACCAATTCTTTCATTAGCCCATTGATGGTGATTTTGTGCTACACTTTCAATTATCTCTTCAGCTTCATCCAAGCTCTTATTCATAAGTGCCCCTCTAGCAGCTGAATCAAGGGACATCTTTGTATGGTAATTGATGCCATTATAAAATGTATGTAACACTAACCACCTCTCTAAACCATGGTGTGAGCATTGTCTAAGCATACTATTATATCTATCCCAAGCTTCAAATAAAGATTCTGAGTCAGCTTGTTTGAAACATGAAATAAGATTCCTCATATGAATCGTTTTACTTGGAGGATAGAATTTATCAAGAAATTGTTGCTCACATTGCTCCCATGTGGTGATGTTATTTGGAGCCAAAGAATTCAACCATTGATAATAACAAAGGGTTCAAAGTTAAGTCGTCTTGTGATCTAATAGTTTGAATGAGCTTACAAGAAAGTCCTAAGTTGTACTTAAGCAAAAGTCCTAACTGCGGTTAGACAGGTGGAAAAATCCTAGGGGTGGTAACCCTAGGTCATAGGGGCGGTAATCCTATGCGGAAAGTCTTGGCAGGTCGAGGGCTTCAGACAAAAGTCCTAGGGGGTGGTAACCCTAGGTGGAAAGTCCTGGTGTCGCGAACCAGGTGGAAAACTGAACGAGCCGGGAAGCGGGAGTCCAGTAGAAAGTCCGGAAGCATCGAGTGCCGAGCAAAAGTCTAGTCGATCTGGAGGATTGAGCTGGCATCAGGTAAACTCTCCTGAGAGGAGTAGGTAAGGACGCGTTCCCCGCAGAGGGAACAGTAGGCGTCGGATCGACCTAGGGTTTTCTGGTCAGAAATCCGAAGTCAGACCCGGACTGTCAAATTTATTTCTATATATTATCGTTTGTGTTCTAACTATGTTTTACAAGAAATTAATACTTTTATGCAGGGTTATGTCTAACTGGGATCGGTCGACTGAACATTGGGATCGGTCGACCGAACCCGCAAGCCAACAGATCAAACTTCCAGAGATTGGACCAGACTGGACCAGAGGATTGGTCGATCGAACCCTGAGATCGGTCGACCGAACCAAGGATCAACGTCGACTGGATCAGGCCAGGTTGATTGGGTCAGAGGAGCTGATCGGTCGACCAAACGAGGGGATCAGTCGACCGAACCGAGGATGAGACTTGACCAGAACGAAGAGGAGCGAGCGGATCGGATGGGAGAAAACCGTCAGATCGGTCGACCGAACGCAGGGATCGGTCAACCGATCTACCTCGGGTCAAGCCTGATCCTGAAACTTAGGGATTTGGATCAGCTTCACAGAGCCTATAAAAAGGAGCCTCGGAAGCAGCCGAAGTACATCTCGAACAGAACAACCTGTGCTCTTTCGTGTGCTGCTACAAATGCTCCAACAACACTCTGCTACTCCAACGAATTAAAGCTCCAAAGTTCTTTGTTCTCGTTTCGTTGATATAGTTTTTTTTATTGCACTTAACTGTAATTCAAATTGTAATCATCTTTTTCGATATTATAGTTGTTGCCCACCGAAAGCGATCAACGATCGCGGGCCTTGGAGTAGGAGTCGCCCTAGGCTCCGGACCAAGTAAATTCTTGGTGTCCTCTGTCTTCTGTGTGTTTGTGCTTATTCCTTTTATCTTTCCGCTGCTTTAACTCGATACGTTTTTTACGATTCCGAAACGTGTGAAATAGCCACGAGCGCTATTCACCCCCCCTAGCACTTTCGATCCAACAGTCGGTTCTCTCTTGTAATAGACAACCAACCTATGACTGAAATCTATACCTAAACGTGATCAATTATAAATGAATCTATGTTATCCTTACACGGGCTTGCCTGTCACGTGCGTCCCTCGGATAAATAACATAAAATTCATCACCCCTCAACCGCATCAAGATATAATATATAATCTATACAATCTATCATACTCTCTTGAAATACCTAATTTTCCTTTCAAGATTATCCCTCAAACGTCCTTACACGGGCATGTTCCTGTCACGAATGTCCCTCGAAAAATCAAATGGGAAGTAATCCATACAAGATCCACAAGATATTCAAACATTCAATCAAGCATGATAATTGAGCCCTAATCACAATAATCCACATAAGAAAGAATAGATACAAACAGGGCAAAATCATAGAAATAAGAAATTGACAAATCCACAAGAGTTTTACATCAAATCTCCATTATAAATACTCCCTCCATCCTAGAACAAGAGATCTAATCCATAGAACAAGGAAAGAAATCCAAATATAAAGAGAATACAAGCATCTTGATCCCAAATCCGAGAAAGAAAGGGAAGAAAAGCTTATTTACGATGAAGATCCGTCTTCTGATCCAATCCTCATTCCCCGGAGTCGAAACAATGAAGATCTGCCCTTAGATTGCCAGAAATCCCTCTAAGATGGTGGAGGAACGCCCCAAATCTTGATTCCCTCCCAAAAGGGAGAAGATGCCCTTTTAATTCATGAAGGAGGCCTTATATAGAGGGGATGTTTGGGCGCCACACGGCCCCGAGGCACGACCATGTGAGGTTCACACGGCCAAGGCCACTCCCTTCTCTGCCTTCCTTACGCGGATATGTGTGATACACGACCGTGGCGCACACTGCTTCTGCTTCCCTTGCACGACCGTGTGGATCTACACGGCCTGCACTGCCTCTACCTCTGGAAACCTCGCATGGCCGTGTGGTGCACACGGCCAGAGTCTTCTTGGTCTTCAGAAATCTTGCACGATCGTGTAGATCTACACGACCGTGTAAGGCTTCAGCTCTGGATGGCTTGCATGGCCGTGTAGTGTACACGACCATGGTCTTTCTAGCTTCAAATCTTAGCACGGCCGTGTGAGGTTCACACGGCCATGGCAACTTCCACCTCTGCTGCAGCCACACGGCCTAGACTCTCCACACAGTCTGGGCAACCCCCCATGGCAGGGTCGTGTGAGGTTAAGGAATGGTGTCTTCCTCTCTAGCTTCGCTTGCAGATTTGGCCTCGAACATGAATCCTTCACCAAATTCGACCCCTGTGTACAGAAAATACACAAAAGTAGATCTCCGAACAAAAAGAATAAATATGCTAAAAGGAAAGTTGGAAGTACGAAAATATGTAGACAAAGCATGTGCAAAGTATGTGAATGTGCATCCAAACATACATAAAAGGTGTATATAATCTACGCACATCAGTAAACTCTAAACTTAGGGTTTTACCCCGAGTACAATCTCGCATGCACTCATCCTCACTCACACAACCTTGACCTTGTCTTCTAGCCTCCTCCATCAACCTTACGTCCCTCGGATGCTTCCCCATCCTTCACATCTTACCTTCAAGAGCTTCCTTCAACCTTGTCCTTTATTGTCGTGTCTTTCATTGCCAAGAGCTCCTTGCTTTGGGACTTCAACCTTGTTAAGTTATACTTGGACTTATGTTTCCAAGACTACACTTTTGAACTTACACCACCAAGCCTCCACACTTAGACTTTTCCTTGTTGTATTTGCATCATGCACACTTACAAGTGCATATCAAATACAACAATAATTTAACTTAAATTTTTTCTCAAACATCAAAACTTAGGATCACACCGATTGCTCTAACAGACATGGTTTCCATGTGACACTTCTTTTTAAGTGAAGGGGAATCCTAGATGTATGCCTCAGTACATAGTTTTGCATTTCATGGGATATGCATGAAGATTTTATGATTCTTTGGTTTTCCTAATTTAATCAAAAATTTTGAACATCAAAAGGAGAAGATTATTAGTGCAATAATGCCTTAAGTGATTAGTGTGATGTTAAGTTTTTGATGTTTAAATAAAGAGTTATAGTTAGACATTACCTTATGTATTTTAGTATGTGTATTTGAGTGTGTATGGGTGATAGGAGCACACTTGCACCTTAGAGAGCTTAGTGCTCGATGAGATTGAGTGTTGGATGATGGTTTGGCGTGCCCAAGGTGACACACTTATTGGCTTGAAGGTCTTGAGATTAGAGAAGGATGGTATAAGACATGTGAGGGAGCATAGGACAAGAAGCACTAAGGTGATGTTGGAGTAGCCCAAGAGCATTGGTCTGCCCTGACTAGATTGGTAGCTCGATGACTTGAGGTCTATAAGATCAAAGAAAGTTGCATAAGGCAAATAGAAGGACTATAGAATGAGGAGCATCAAGACAATGAGGACGATAGACATTGGAATTAGGTAGGAGTTACTGTAGAATCATTACGCAAGAGGGGGGAGGGGGTGAAGAGCGCTCGTGACTTTTTATGTTCATTTCAAACTCAAAGTAAAATACAATAGAAATAGAAAGTAAAAGAAAATAAAATGCTAACACAACCAAGTTTACTTGGTTCAGAGTCTATAACGACTCCTACTCTAAGGCCTACACTTATTGAGTGCTTTTGATATGTAATTACTAATTATTCAAAATAAGGTTTACAAATTTAGTATAAGAACATATAGTAGATTATAAGAGTGAAAATTAAAGCTATCGGTGACTTTGAAATGGAATATACATGCATTTTAGGTACTTTTAAATCGGTGATCTAAATGATGTTAGGTACTGTAAGGTCTATGTAACACTCACAAAATTAATTTTGTGAATAGGGGTGCTGCCCCTAACCCCGCAAGGGGAGTTGTTACTTGACCTCGGCCGAAAAATCAACAAACTAGACCGTCGCGAAGTTGCGACTCATAAAGGGTTGTTAGAGTAGTAGTAAATTTATGAAAATTTATGAAAAATGCATATTTTGAATACGTGTGTGATGTGTTCATGGTTATGGCCCAAACGACCCAATATGATTGGAAATTATGTGTTGTAATTCATAATACGACCTGCGAGCCGTCATTTGGTTATGAGTGTTGTATTTTGTTACACGACCTGTGTGTCGTGCCCTCTTTCTTTTAATATTCCTATTGTAAAATAGTTTTAGACTTGAATGTAACTCGAGTTTCACTTTTGTAATGTACAATTGAAGATGGAGTTACAAGAAGGAAGCCGACAACACAAGGTGGTCAAATGAAGACCATAGAGAAGGTGTTATCCCTAGGTTGACCATTCGATCTTCTCTTTGGCTAGAGAGGATCGTAGTAGGGTCATAACCATGTCACATTATCTTTGAATATTGATATATTCTTTGTGTGTATGTGATGCATGCTATTGTAGGGTAATTAGTGCCTTGATGCATATATGATACACATTAACGATTAGATTAGATCTTAATCAAGTCAACTCGAAATGTCTATCATGTTTTGATACCCATCACTACCTCGATCATTTGTTGTTGTTGAATCTGCCAAAGAAGAGCAACGCATATTATCTTGGTAGGGTGTGGAGGGACAATCTTGGTCCTGCCTATCAAAGCTTGGATGAGTACAAACTCAATTAGATTGAGTATAACTAGTTAACTCTATTTGATCGAGTATAACTATAGGCATTTTCCAATGGTAGGAAGATAGGATACAAATTACATTTATACTAAATCTTGGGCGATTTAGCCAAAGCTAACCCAAGTTCTAGTATAAATGAGGATCTTGATCCTATAAACAAGAGTTGCATAGAGATGTAATTGATAATTCGTTATCTACCAATCATACTAAGTCTTGGGCAATTTAGCCAAAGTTAACTCAAGTCATAGTATGATGTGAATCTTGTCCCACGAGAATTATAACTAATTGATATGAATCTAGTAGTTTGGTATGACCACATCTATGACTTGATTCTACAAAAGTCCTATAATTCAGTGGGAGCATCATTTAGTTAAAGGCCTAATTAAATGATAAATTGAATATATTTACTTTCTGCATTATTTCTGTTGTAGATTGTCATGTCGACAAACATGAATACCTTCTCCCTGCGTTCTGTCCTTGACAAGGACAAGCTCAGTGGAGCTAATTTCCTGGACTGGTACAGAAATCTGAGAATTGTTCTCACACAAGAAAGAAAATTGTACATCCTGGAGAAGCTCATTCCGGAGGCACCTCCTGCCACTGCCACGCGAGCCGACTGAGATGCTTATAAGAAGTATCAAGATGATGCATTAGATGTATCATGCCACATGCTCGCGACCATGAACTCTAAGCTTCAGAAGCAACACGAGTTGATGTCTGCTTATGATATGGTTGAACATCTTCATCAACTATATCAAAGACAAGCGAGGCACGAAAGATTCGAGGTCTCCAAGGCACTGTTTCAGTGCAAGATGCAAGATGGGACTCCCGTAGGTCCATATGTACCCAAGATGATTGGGTACATAGAGAACCTATAGAGGTTGGGATTCCCACTTGGCCAAGAACTGGCCACTGACTTGATCTTCCAATCCTTGCCAGAGAGCTACAGTCAATTTATCATAAATTATAACATGAACGAAATTGACAAGCCACTACCTGAGCTGCTAAGCATGTTGAGAACTGTTGAGCTCAACCTTAAGAAGGTAAAGCCCAACTCCATTTTGATGGTGTAAAAGCATAAAGGCAAGGGCAAGCCTAAAGGTAAAGGAAAGTCCCAAGCCAAGGACAAAGGCAAGATAATGAAACCGAAAGGAGGGGTTGCCAAGGATGTTACCTGCTTCCACTGCGGTCAGACCGGACACTGGAAGAGGAACTGCAAAGGATACCTGGAAGATATTAAGAAGAAGAGAAGTGAGACTTCTACTTCAGGTATATATGTTATAGAAGTCAATCTATCTATTTCTACATCATGGGTATTAGATACCGGATGTGCTTCTCACATTTGTACTAATGTGCAGGCGCTGAAAAATAGCAAGACATTGACGAAGGGCGAGGTGGACCTACGAGCAGGCAATGGAGCACGGGTTGCTGCTGTTGCTATAGGAACTTACTTTCTATCTCTGCCCTCTAGGCTTGTACTAGAATTAGATGAATGTTATTATATGCCTGCTCTTACAAAGAACATCATTTTAGTTTCTTGTTTAGACAAGAAAGACTTTTCATTTATAATAAAGAACAAATGTTGTTCCGTTTATTTAAACGATATATTCTATTGTAGTGCACCTCTGATGAACGGACTCTACATTCTAGACTTAGAGAATCTTATCTATAACATAAGTACCAAAAGTTCAAGTCAAATGATATGAACCGAACCTATCTCTGGCATTGTCGCTTAGGTCATATAAATGAGAATCGCTTATCCAAGCTCCATAAAGATGGTTTGCTGGACTCATTTGATTTCAAATCATATGAGACATGCGAGTCATGCCTATTGGGCAAGATTTTAGTGGACACAGCGAAAGAGCAACTGACTTGTTAAGACTTATACATAGTGATGTATGTGGCCATTTCAATGTCGCTGCCAGAGGTGGTTATAGGTACTTCATTACATTTACTGATGACTTCAGTAGATATGGTTATGTGTATCTGATGACACATAAGTCACAATCCTTTGAAAAGTTCAAAAAATTCAAGAATGAAGTACAAAACCAACTAGGCAAGAGTATTAAGATACTTCGATCAGATCGAGATGGTGAATACCTTAGCCATGAGTTCCGTGACTATCTAGCTGAGTGTGAGATTCTATCCCAACTCACTCCTCCTGGAATACCATAGTAGAATGGTGTATCCAAAAAGAGGAATCGTACCTTATTAGATATAGTACGGTCTATGATGAGTCACACAGATTTTCCTATATCTTTTTGGGGATATGCTCTAGACACAGCAGTCTTCACATTTAACTGTATTCCATCCAAAGTTGTGATAAAGACACCATACAAGATATGGACTGGGAAAGATACCCATATGCCTTTTATGAGGATTTGGGGCTGTGAGCCTTACGTTCGACGTCAAGTCTCAGACAAACTGGGACCCAAATCCGATAAGTGCTATTTTATTGGATATCCCAAGGAAATGAAGGGATATTACTTCTACATTCCCAGTCAGCACAAAGTGTTTGTGGCTAAGACTGAGGTATTTCTAAAAAAGGACTTTGTTTCTAGAAAAACTAGTGGGAGTACGTTCGATTTTGAAGAAGTTCAAGATATGGACCATAGCATTGAAGCCCTGATGGAAGTTGAACTGGAACCACAAAATGTTGTGGATGATGAGATTGTTCCACAAGGAGTTGAGGAACAACAATCAGTTCAAGTAGACCTACCTCTTCGCAGGTCTGATAGGGTACGTCATCAGCCTGAGAGATACTCATTTCTCTTGTCTGACCATGATGACGTTATGCTCGTTGAGAATGAGCCTACCTCCTATCAGGAAGCTGTGATGAGCCCAGATTTTGAGTCATGACTAGAGGTCATGAGATCCGAGATGGAATCCATGTACACCAACCAAGTATGGACTTTGGTTAATCCACCTGAAGGCGTCAAACCCATTGGGTGTAAGTGGGTCTTTAAGAGAAAGACTGACATGGATGAACTTATTACCTATAAGGGTCATTTGGTAGCTAGAGGTTTCAAGCAAATTTATGATATTGACTATGATGAAACTTTTTATCCAGTAGCGATGTTTAAGTCCATTTGGATCATGTTTGCTATTGCAGCATACCACAATTATGAGATCTGGCAGATGGATATCAAAACCGCGTTTCTGAATGGAAACTTGCTCGAGGATGTGTACATGACACAACTTGAGGGTTTTGTAGATCCACTGCATACTGGCAGAGTATGCAAGCTGTATAAATCCATTTATGGACTAAAGCAAGCTTCTCGGAGCTGGAATCTTCAATTCGATGATGCGATCAAACAGTTTAATTTCATCAAGAATGAAGATGAACCCTGTGTCTACAAGAAGGTTGTTGGGAACACAGTTGTCTTCCTTGTATTGTATGTGGATGACATACTAATCATTGGAAATGACATTCCTTTGCTGTAGTCTGTAAAGACTTGGTTGGGGAATTATTTCTCAATGAAGGACTTAGGTGAAGCAGCTTGTATTCTAGGCATAAAGATCTATAGAGATAGATCTAAGAGATTGCTTGGCCTAAGTCAAAGTACATATATTGACACGGTATTACTACGGTTTGCCATGCAGAATTCCAAGAAAGGATTTCTGTCGATGCCACATGGTGTGAGTCTTTCAAAGACTCAAAGTCTCTCTTCTAGAGAGGAGTGAGACCGCATGGATAAGATCCCTTATGCTTCAGCCATAGGATCTATCATGTACGTCATGCTATGTACTCATCCTGATGTTTCGTATGATTTGAGCATGACGAGCAGATACCAGTCAGATCCAGGTAAGCGTCACTAGATAGCGGTCAAGAATATTCTTAAGTACTTGAGAAGGACTAAAGAATATTTCTTGATATTTGGAGGCGATGGCGAGCTAGCTGTAAAGGGTTACAGTGATGTCAGCTTCCAAACTGACCAGGATGATTATAGATCGCAGTCTAGGTTCGTGTTTTGCTTGAATGGTGGTGTTGTGAGCTGGAAGAGTTCACAGAGACTAATGTCGCTGATCCCTTGACCAAGGCTTTGGCATAGAGAAAGCATGATGGTCACACTAGGTCATTGGGTGTTAGAGCCTACACTGATTGGCACTAGTGCTAGTGGGAGATTGTTAGTGAAAGCCCTAGAGCCAATCATGTGATGATTGTTGTATGGACTCGATGTATCATATTCCTATATACTTATAAAGGCATTTCTTTATGGTTATTATACTTGCTTGTATTGGCGCCAAATAACTAAGTATAATAGCATCCTTAAGTAGAAGGTTCTTATCTATATCAATCGATTGGTTGAATTGATAGTGAGATGATATAGAGAACACTACTCTTAATTATTCCTAGTTAAGTATTAACATTCAGGGACAATGTTAATGCGATGAGACTAGCATGTAGGTCAACTCGATGACTTGATCTCACAAGTCATGGATATAGAAATATCAAGTTGACACATGGGTATGCATTGGAGAATATATACTGAATGACCCGCCATGAGAAAGTATCATGGATCGTTATATGAGTGTCATATACTTTCTCATGTGACTATTAGTATGACTATCAGTTCTTGGATCCGAAGTCACCATGGTTCCCTACATAAGGAGTTACATACTTTGGCTTCGTCAAACGTCACCCGTAACTGGGTGGACTATAAAGGTGATTACTGGGTATGTAACAAATTATGCGGAGGGATGTGAGTGATGTAGATGAGATCTATCCCTCCTATATGATGGGAGTGACATCATGATTCTTGATAGACTGAGACCACTAAGTACATGGTCATGCCCAAATGAGTCAATATGAGAAATTGAGCTCATTTGAATAGAGTGAGTCTACTTGGAGTTCAAGATATAGATTGATTAGAGGATGACATGGTCTATGCCTCAATTGATCAATCTAGATGTCAAGGATAGAAGGACATTGTCACATATTGTGAGAGTCACAATTAGTAGTCACAAAGGTGATGTTGGATCTCAACATTCTTGTAACTTGGGTAGTAATGATGTGTTGCTAGATACCACTCATTACTTATGTTTCTAAATGAGTTTAGGAGCATTGCCAACGTTACAAGAACCTATAGGGTCACACACAAAGGGCAATTAGATGGAGAATAAGTTCATATGATGGACTAAGAAGATTAGGTTCATGTGATGAACCAAATTGGATTAAGAGTAATCCAAATTAGACTAATTGAGTTGGACTCAATTTGATTCATGTGTCCAATGAGTCTAATTTAGATTATGATTCATTGAGTCAATTTAAATCAATGAATAGAGATTCATTAAATTAAGTTGACTTGAATCAAAGGTTGAATTTGATCAACTATGGGAGATAAGAGGTCAAGTTTGACTTGACTTGAGAGGGAAGATGAAGGGTCAAGTTTGGCTTGACCAAATGCCACCTCATTGTGACTTGGCATGGGGTCGGCCAATAATGATGGTCCACATCATCAAGCCTACATCAAGTGTGTACCACCTCATGAGGGAGACCAAGAGTCATGACTCTTGGTATTACATGGAGGTTTAAAAGCCTCTAAAAGTGGTCGACCACATTGTGGGTGCATGAATGCATTTTGTGTGCTCATTCAAGGCATCATCTTCTTCCTTTCTTCTTCTTCTTCTCTCCCTCTCCTCCATTGCTGAAACCCCTTGAGAGAGCTAGCACACTCTAAGTGGTTTATCTCCACCTTTTGTCCGTGTGGATACTTGTAGAGGAGTGTTCACTTGACACTCTACGAGACCCGACAACTTTTGAACGAGCGGGATAAGCGAAGGGTTTTGCTATAAAGGTATAATCTCTACCATGTAGATCTAGTGCAGATCTAGGAGAAAACTATGTATATGTAAATTTTATCTTCGCACGGATCAGTGGCAAGAACTTCGAGGTTTTTGGCAACGCAAAAAGCGGTTTTTGCGACTCGAAAGTTCCAACATATAAGAGTGAAAATTAAAGTTACCGGTGACTTTGAAATGGAATATACATGCATAGTCGTAGTTGGTGCAGCGTTCAAGCATTGTAGGGACTTTTTAGAGCAGTGCGCAGGAGTGAAAGTTGTTCAGAATGTTGTGTTGAAGCTACTAGTCAAACCCTTCTTTTATAGCCCATCCGGGCACCTGGATCCCCTCCCGGACGCTTGAAGTGTGCTGACATGACAAGCTCTCATCAAAACTTCATCTGAGAAATTTATCCATGTTCGAGTTCCTGGAGCCCCTCTGGGCGCTTGGACCGCTAATGTGGGTCGGCCAGTCATAGTGTGCCACCATGGTCAATGATAAAATTTTGCTGGTCCGGGGCGCTTGGAGCAACTTCGGGCGCCAGACCATTGGTGCCTCGCTAGGCACCCACCTGAGCGCTCCCTTGTCGCAACTTACCCGAGCACCTAGAGCATCTCCGAGCACCCAGATAAGCTCTGAGTGCTTGGAGCCCAGCTTTCTAGCCACCAACTTTCTACATCACAAGGTTAGTATAAGTACAAATAATATGTAAAGTAATGTAATTTTTGACAGTCTTCGAATTGTCTGATCCTGACTTTGAGTTTTGTTGAAATTCTAGGTCGGACCAACGCCTACTATTCCCTCTACAGAGAACCCATCCTCACTTACTCCTCTTAGGAGAAAGTACTTCTTGCCAAATCAGTCCTTCAGACCGTTTGGACTTTTGCTCAGCATCCGAGACCTTGGGACTTTCTGCTAGACGTTCGATCCCCGACTTGTCTAATCTTTTACCTGATGTCCGTGACTCCCAAGACTTTCACCTAGTGTCCGTGACCTTAGGATTTCGCTCAATATTCTCGACCTACCAAGACTTTGCCCAGTCGCTTGGACTAGGACTTTGTTTCCTAGTCGCAGCTAGGACTTTCCACTTGCCTAGTGTCCACTAAGACTTCTTTACCTAGTCTCAACTAGGACTTACATACACACTCAGCCAATATTATTAGAATAATAATAATATTTAACTTAGAGTCCTTTGCCATTATCAAAATTTAGGTCCAACCATATGGTACTCCCTACACTAACAGTTAAGGGTTTAGGTGAGGAATATTTGACCTAACAGTAGATGACTAAGGGGTAGAATCAACTTGCAATGGTAAGACTCTAATGAGTTATGAGTGTTGAGTGACGAGGGTAGAATTAAACATAGATGACTCGACCTTAGAGGTAGTAATAATTAGGGGAAATAATCGACTAGGGATGAACAATAATTGACTGGTGATTGGAAAACCCAATACTCAAAATGGACTAAGGTTAGGGATTGACTAGTCAACTAATGATAGGCATCAATTGATAATCAACTAGCTTCAAGGAGCTAGAAAGCAAAATGAAAAAAAGGAGCTAGCAACCTTAATGATTTTATTTGTGGTGGAGTCGATTAGACAATCTATTAGTGACATTAGTTGACTAATGCTAAATAACTAGTCGACTACTTGCCCACTTGGAAAGAAAAAAAGGAATTATTGTTGTCCATTAGTAGTTATATAGTAATGACTATTCGATTGTTGGGTGACTGATAGCTTACGACAAAGTTTTGAAGATTATAAAAGGAGGGATTTAAGGCGGATTTAAGGCGGCTTTAAGGTTAGATTACTAGAGCTAGTCAAACTTTATTAGAAACCTTGTAATTCCTACACCATTCCTTTTGTAATCCACTTGTATAATCTTTGAATTTATAAGAGGTTTCTCCACCTCTAGTAGTTAACCAAGAATGATAAAAACTAGTAGTATTTTCAAAGTGATCTGTGTATGGATTATAAGCCCTAAAGTAAAAGCACAGGGGATTACTGAACCACATTAATCATACATGCTAGTGATTTGGTAAGTGTGATCGTGTTGGTTTTTATTTATGTTATGCTAATCACATTTGACCTTGCTAGTTTAATGATAACAATAGTTTAAATCATTCTTGTAGGTTTAAATCACTATTCATCCCTCTTTAACTCAATCATCTAATCCCAATATAGTAGACTTCCATCATTTACCAAACATCCAATCTACCTTAATATGTGTAAATTTTTATTGTCAACACATGCTAGACTTCTCCATCTCCCAACACTCTTGTTGGACTTCTTCATCTCCAAACTTCCTTGTTGAACTTTTCATTGTCAACATCTATTGGACTTTCATCATTGTCAACACTTGTTAGACTTCTCAATTATCAATTCCTTGTTTGAGTTTTCTGATTGTTAAATTCTTAGTCAATTTTGACTCATTTAGACTTTTCCATTATCAAGTATCGACCAGTCTTAACCTACTTGGCCCATCCAAACTAATTTATTATTTAAGCATCAAATATATCACTCAAACCTCAAAACACAAGTCTTGATCAATCTTATCATTAATTGATTACTCCAGCTTTGCTTGTACATGATTTTATAGATATTCAACTATTGCATATTTCATGATGTAGATCAATGTCTCCCTACGACTTTTACAATATTGGTTCAGTTGACTAGATTAATCACAATCAACTAACTAATTAATTGATCCCTTAAAAAAGAATCTTCTAATATTGAGTCATTGATGCATGATTCATAGTAATAGTAAATTGATTAGTTGTTCAACTAAAATAGAATAACACATTTACTTTGTGATTTAGAATTTGTGGTATAAGCAATCAACTAAGTAAAGTATTAGTCAATTAAATAAATTATTAACACGTTTTTTTTTTGAACTGAATGAACAAATCTTTTACTCGTTTCTATTTACCCCTAAGTTGCCTACTTAGTACACTCAAGTACTAGTCGACTAATATTTTAACTACAACTATTACTAAGATTGAGTTTGCTCCTAAGTCTAGTCTCATGTATACCCCAAGTACATGTGCGTGAGCTCAATTCTTCTCACACGAACTTACATTCAAAGGTTCTCCATTGCCTTGGACTTTGTGATGTTGGGATTTGTACTGTTTAACATCCAATTGATCTCAATATGTTATGACTAGTATTTAATTGATTTCAACCTATCAAGATGTTATTATGCTAATTACTCATTTGGACTTCCATTATTGCACCTATAATTATAACAAAATTATTCGTACTTGCACACTTGACACATATTTGAGATCAACATTATTGCGTAATTTAAATATTGTTCGTGTTGGATATATCATGAATGGAAAAGGAGGAAGGAGGATTCCTTGTGTATGAGTTTAGTCTTACATTGGAAGTTTCAAGGTATTATAGTTGATTTATATTATTGCACATACATTGATATGTGAATAAATGCACGGAGGATCTCTTATGTGTGGTATGTAGGGGGTGCAAATCTAGGGTCCAGATTGCACTGAACTAAGTTGACTCATGTGCGAGTATGATCTGCGCGTGCCGAATGCCGGACCAAGAATGTCGGATCGGTCGAAGTAAAATTTATCCAAGCAAATGAACCAATATTTTATCACCTGAATATTTTGCTTATTGCTCAAATGTAACAAATGCATTAATAAAAAATTAATAAAAAATCTGTAGCCTCCAGCCATTTGAGTTGGACAGATTAATAAGTAGTAAATGACTTTAATTCGGTCATTGAATTCTTCGAGCATTTCCGCTCGATGATTTGCCCGTGATAATAATCGGATACTTTCTCAGTTCACTACAAACAACCAATGCTTGGTTGTGTACGTGGTTCTATCATTGTATCGGAGGAAATGGACATCCATCATAATCTTAAAGCACAGCCGGAGGAGGAAGAATCTGTTTATGAAAACTGTTTGAAAGCAGGTCTCGACATCTTCTTTTCTACACTTGGGACTTTCAAGTCGGGAGCCTCCACTCGAGATTTTCAAGTTGAGAGCCTACAATCAGGACTCTCAAGTCGGGATTCTCAAGTCGAGAAGTTCCAGTCGAAACTCTATACTCGGGAGTCTTAAATCGGGACTTTGCACTCTAGCATACAAGACAACCAAATTTTCCATCTAACTCAGCTATCCCAAGTAACTCTTTCTTTCCTTCTTGACAGTCTGAGATTATCATCTCAAGTCAATTCAATAGACAAATTTGATTTGATTTATAATTTCAATTCAGACTACTATTCCTCTATCTCCGATTAGATTGTCCAATAATTTAAACATCAAAATATGATGAAAATAGGTCACGATTACACCATAGGCATTGACAATCATAGAAATTTAAATTTATAGATAAGTTGTTATTCACTCTTCCAGTCGATTCCTCAACTAGCAATTGAGAATATTTTCAAATTGACATGTCTAAGATTCAAGCGTAACTATATTGAATAACTCTTGAGTATGTAGAGTAATCTAAAATTTCTAATAATATTTCTTAGTATTATTTGAAAGATTATTGTACAATTTGAGAACTACCTTTATAATAAAAACTCATAGAAATAATCATTTCTCATAAATTTTAAAATGCAAAACTAAATAACAGCTAAAATATTAAACAATTGTGATATTTATATGGACCATCAAGACTTATTTTATTTAGACAGGGGTATGATTAGAATTTCAAGTTGACAAGGGCACGATTTGGTAAAATGAAATTGTTAGCTGCGCGTAAAAAAATATTTATAAATTTTGGCATGGAGAGAGAATTCCTGAGATTTTCCCGTCTATTCTATTCGACCTTTTTCTCTCCAATCGCCTGCGTTTCCCGAGCGAAGCCCGAGATATCGAGTTCCTCCACCAGATTCCGTTCTTTTAAGGTTTGGATACAGCTTTTCTTGCAGTGGATTGATGTCTCATTTGATCCTAATTTCTCCCTATTCTCTAACGCCTTTTTTTTGGGTTGTAATCTTGTTTGTTAGGGTTTTTGGAATCATTCACTTCGATGGATTCGGCGTCTCCGAGCCAGCCGGAGTTCGATTATTTGTTTAAGCTGTTGCTTATTGGTGATTCCGGCGTTGGTAAGAGCAGTCTTCTTCTCAGATTCACTTCGGACTCCTTCGAAGATCTTTCCCCTACAATTGGTGCGCTTTCAGTTCTTGCCTCTGTTGCTTTCTCCCTCTTTGATAATTAATAGGAAATTAAGTCTTTTTAGCTTTTTATGCTGGAATGGAATGAAATTTATTATCGTTGCATTGACGTTTTGCTGTTGCATTCATTGTTTGTCGATAGATATAGAGACTATGTGACATCACTTTACAGCAATTCCTCTCTTTCTTGAGGTTATTCATTATCAATTCTAGGACTGCTAATGTTGTTTGCTTGTTGGAGTTGACAAAAGTTTTATGTGAATAGAGTTGGAAAACACAGAGATATTTTGAACAAAATATCTCAGTTTTCTAGACAATTTTTCTTCCATCTTTATGGTCTGTCTTCACTTTGATGAATTTTAAGGAATTGTATTTCAAATTTTATACTTGCTCTTTGCTTGAATCAGGAATTTGCTCAGCTATCTTTTGCATGAATTTTTTGATTTATTTTCTTAGTTGAATTTGCACTTAAGAATCCTTCTGTCTATATTATTTAGGTGTTGACTTTAAAGTAAAGATTGTCAACATCGGGGGTAAAAGGTTGAAGCTTGCAGTCTGGGATACAGGTAAAACTACTCACTGTTGGTGCCATGACAATCATTTCTAATTTTCCTCTGGTATGTTCAATTGATATCAGTTTGGCATTTAGCATTAACACTTCCTTGAGAAAAAAAAATAATTCTTTTGATTTTGAGAAACTCCTTAATTGACTTTCTATTACCAATAAAATTCACATTGAAATACCAACTAGTATTGAATAAGTCCTTTACCATAAAATACTTAATTCAAAATCATTTGCAACATGAAGTGATGAAGGTGAGTGGGATTTTACTATGGCCAAAGTAACACATGGTGTTGAGATGACTAGTAGGCTTCTTGAAAAATCATGATTTCAAAAGTGAAGAAGCCACTAAGAACTTTTATGTTATGCAGAAAGCTGGATTCATGCTTTCCTGCAACAATTGATTGCACTTCATCATTAATACTATAGTCTAATACCATGATAGTAAGTTAAGTATGATGTAGATTGCACAAAGTCAGTGGTTGTTCAGGACTTAACTATTTAATGTGGGTAAAAACCTCACTAATTCTGCCACCACTAAAAGACACACGTGTATATGCCATTCAGTTAAGTATTTGGATGAGTGAAGAATTGATCAAAAGAGTGAGACATTCAAGATGGGAGGAGTTGATGTAATGTATAATAGCTGGATAATTTACTAGTGTGATGCATACCAGGGCATCATTTATTAGGTGCTCGCTCCCAAAGCCTATAAAGAGGGGCAATGTCAATCATTTAGGAACTTAAAGGAAAGCTTAGGGTAGCTAGAGAACTAACTTCAATAAAGGACTCTTTGTCTCCATCTTGTCCTTTTTCAAGCCTTTTCTTCACTTGACCCACGGCTACTCGAACCCCCCAATTCGGACTTCTACCACCAGCCCATAGCTTTTCTCTTAGATCCATCTCTTCATCAGAAAAGCAAGCTAGATCAACTCAGCCAAACCTCCACAACTTGGGTAAATTGAACCCCACATCAATTGGTACCGCCTATCATGTTTAAAATCTCGACCCGTGTCGAGGTTTCGGTCTTAGACCGGAACGATATGGTTTCGGGATCGTATCGTGCCATGCCGATATAGTTATTGTATTTTTTTTATTTATATATAGTAATTATTAGATAAATATGTTTATTGTGTATAATTTTAAAATAAGATGTATATATAAATTCTTAATTATTGGACATCCGGCGTCGTCGGACTCCCCTCGCGATTCCTTGTAGCCGTCCGCGCCACGTGAAACTTCAGCGCGTGAGGTGCCGGTTTTGCCCGTGCGGCAGAATGGTAAATACCGTCCGTGCTGCCCGACAGGAAACGACATTTCACTCCATGCCACCTATCATGGCTGAATTGAGTTCACTTCAAGTGAATTCTTTTCAACCTAATTACAACTTAACTGCTCTGTTCCTAACATGGATTCCTTTGTTCCCTAACTGAGTTCTGAGGCAATCAATTGTATGACTTCTCTAGTTTATTGTCAATTAATCTTAAACTTTTTTCTACACACCTAATAAAGGTAAAACTTAGAGAACCAAATTCAAACATCAGCCTGAATTTTAATGAAAAGTGTTTTATTTTCTCTGCAGAGCAAGAAAATAGTGAAGTTTTTCTTGTTATTATTTAGAAGATCATTTTTGTTTTCCAATTATCACTGGTGTATAAGGGGAACAAGGCTTAGGTATTTGAAAGCGTCATATGATATGAATTTCTTACTTTTTAATGTAGAATATTTCTTTTTTAAATATGTTGTGAGTTATGACTTGGAACTTAAAAGCCATCTCTTGCATAGCTGGGCAGGAAAGATTCAGAACCTTAACAAGTTCATATTACAGAGGAGCACAAGGAATCATCATGGGTACTTCTTAATCTGTATTAGCAATTATATATTCTATTTTTCTTGTTATATTCTTTAATATTGTTTGCTGTTAAAGAATCTACTAAGTGATCAATTTGATCTGACATATTTTCTTCTGCACAATTTCTGGGCTTTTTAGAAAGTCTTAGGATTCTTCTGCACATAATTTCTATGGATTTCTTTTTGTAATGAGTAAATTGTGAAAGTGGGAATGCATCCATGGCACTTGCTACTAACAACTATGACCTTTTAACAATTATTCTAGCTTTACACCTTATGCCATTGTTTTCAATGGTAAAGTGTAAGATATCTAAAGTTACAGCTCATAAGAGAGAGATGAAACTGAAAAAGAAAGAAAAATACATTCTTCCTTTCGACCG
Organism: Zingiber officinale; assembly: GCF_018446385.1. NCBI lineage: Eukaryota > Viridiplantae > Streptophyta > Magnoliopsida > Zingiberales > Zingiberaceae > Zingiber > Zingiber officinale. Next base: position 74,233,309 of record NC_056001.1, read on the forward strand.
ACCAATTTGTATTTGTGCCAAGCATTTAGGGTGAGTTACATGATTTTATCCCTTCATTGTGCGCTATACAACAAAATTTTACTAGTAGCATTCAAATTAATTAAATTATTTTTATTATATTGACTAGTATTTTCTTGGTTCTCTATCTACCCCTGTTGTATCTTTCACTTTAATAGATTCAACCTTGCTAGAGAACATATTGGTCATCTTTGAATTAGTCCATTTTATGCGAATCTATTTTTCTCATTTTATTATCTATTGGATTAATACCAAGGATTGCTCTTGAATATATATATATTTGACTTTTAATTTCACACATCCTAGTATTTTTTTTTTGTTTAATACATCTAGTATGTTGTCCTTCTTAATAACCTAGCACTCACACTCTGATCCATAAAGTATAGTGAATCATACTACATTCTTATAACATTTTCTTTCAACCTAAGTGGGATGATCACACAAGTCTCTAAAACCTGCTCTTATTTAACATCTTTTCTATATCCTTTTAATTATCGTTTTAATTATATCCTTATATTTTTCAAGACACCAAGACTAATGGGGATTTGATGATTATCCATCTTAACTATTCCATCATTTTTTTCTTGTTATTGACATTACAAGTTTTTCCTCTTCTTATCTCAAAAGCTTTCTTTTTCTAATGCATTTGTTCACAATTCAACCTTCAAATTTAGTTTAATCACACTTATCAAGTAACATAATAGCATTTACAAAAAATACACTAAGGGAGCTTATGTTAAATATGATTAGTTTGTGCATTTAATACTAATATAAAAACATTGAGGCTTAGAGTTGATTGTTAATGTAAACTTAAAAATATAGAAAATTATTTGTCACCTTCCTAGTAGCTCTAATAGTTGAAATACCATTATGATACATATACTTTATCATATCAATATAATTATTCTAGATATTCAAGTTTTCTCTGAAGCTCACCACTATATCATCACTCACCATTGTAGTTTTTTTGAAGACTATTATTGACTTTTTCTACATTTGTACGATAGTTGTTTGAAGACTATTATTGACTTTTTATACATTTTTCTTATAAGAAAATAACATATGATCTTCCAAACTTGTCTAATCATGATACCAAATTGATTTTTTGAAATTGTTATTATCTCTTACTCTTCAATTAATAAATCATTCCTAGAGTTTCATAACATGATTTATTAAATTAAACTCTATAATTATAACAAAATTACTTATCAATCTTATTCTTATTTATAGGTAAAGAATAACTTTTCTTTTATTTTTGGACATCTTGATTCTCAAAATTCTATTTAATAATTTTATTTTTAATAAATTACACTTTGATCTCCTAAATGCTTCCAAACTTCAATAAAATTATTATTCGTATCTAGACTTTTAGCTACCTTTTTTTTTTGCTTTAATGGTGCATTTGGTTTAAAAATTAATAAAATAACTATTGCAGAAATTAGAACCATAGGTTAAAATCTTGAGCCGAGATTTCAATTTTAGATCAGAATGATAGGTACTGTATCATGCCATGCCGACATAGTTTCAATATTTTTTAAATATAAAATATATTAACTAAAAATAAAAAATTTAATCTAAATAGTTAAAAATAAAAAATATATATATTTTAAATATGTATCTATTAAATTAATGGAATAATTTTATTAGGCGTTAATTAAGCCTATCTAAATTATCTCAATTGGAGTTAATTAAAGCTATTAACATAAGTTATTTAATTAAATTAAAATCGTCATCGACCTCACTATATTTCGGCCTGCGCGATGTGTCCGGATGCGTCACCGGTCAGCGTACGACGTGTGTCGATTCATGAGCGGAACGAAATGCGCACGAGATTTTAATGTATGATTAGAACAAACAAGGAATAAAATATAAATATTCTTTGATTTAGCCTATGGAAGAGAATATAGATGGTGAAGGATCGATAGAAAGTGATAGAAGGGGGGGGGGGGGGGGTGAAGATCGCACGTTAAAAATTCTTTCTTTTCGTAAAGTAAAAAAACAAGAGCAGTGTAGCGGAAAATGAAATACACGTTTCAGTTACTTGGTTCGGAGCTTAGGTCGACTCCTACTCAGACCTGCAATCCTTGATTGCATCATTGGACAATTCACTATAATCCTTCTTTCCGAAACCTTCGGAAAGAAGCAATTCATACAATAAAAGATGTAAGATAGTAACAACCTACAATCTTACTAGAAAATAAGTATAATGCAAGCTAATAAAAATTATACCGACAGAAGAATAAAGATGCAGCTTGTCGGTACTTCTGGGAGCAGTAGCTTGCTTATGTAGATGTAGTAGTAGCACGAATCAACAGGAAACAGATACTCAGCCTCGGACCTCGAGCTCCACTTTTATAAGAATCGTTATCATTCAGTCGATCGCCCCTTGGGTTCGGTCGACTGAACTCACTCCCTTCCTTCTTCGTTGAGATATGATCTTCAGGCATTGATGACATTTAATAGTTCGGTCGATCGATCACCTTGTTCGGTTGACCGAACAGTGAACTTTCCCCGTCCGTCGAGATTCTTCATTAATGCGCCTTTAATGTAATGATTGTTCAGTCGACCGATCCCTTGGTTCTGTCGATCGATTATCCAGGCTTCCATCTTTGCTTCTGATCGATCTGATCTGTGCCATATCATTGAGGTTCGGTCGACCGATCCTCTAGTTCGATTGATCGACCAGACTCTGCTCTGCTTTGGTCTGAACTAGTCTCTAGTTTGAGTTAGCTGTGTTTAGTCGACTGATCTCTGTGTTTGGTCGACCGATCAAGTCGTTCCCTGCAAAACAGAGTTAGGCAATTCCCTGCAAAACAAAGGTTAGCACAGTAATAAGATGCATGAGTAGTAATAGACAGTAACTATCTTGATCTAGGTTTGTTCCTTTTCGGAACACGACCTCACTGTCGCTCCCTCCAGTTGCTTACCTCAACCTACCTGCCAAACATTGATCCTCCAGACCTGTTTGAGCTTTTTCGCTTAGCATCAGATTGGCTCACCATGACTTTCCCTCGATCTACAATCCTCTAGACCTACTGAACTTCCTTATCAAGTGTCGGGTCCTCTCGACCCACTTGGACTTTCTGCCTGGCTTCCACAATCTGCTAAGACTTTCTCCATGTTGAGTAAACAGCCTGCACACTCAGTCAACTTGTTAGATCATAACAAGACTTAACTTGAACCTTTGACAACGTCAAAACTCATGTTCGACACCAACAATCTCCCCATTTTTTATGTTTGACAATTAAGGTTCACAGTTAAGTTAATATATGCAAAAATAAGTAAACAAGTATTTAACTCTCCCCTTGAGTTAAACAACTCCCTTTGTATTCACTATGTCTCCTCTTTTGATACATATCAAAAATAAGGAAAACATGAACAACAAGTAATGAACTTTAGAAACAAAATAGCTTGAAAAGTGTGAATTTGAAACTTCTAAAAGATATGGATTTTAAAATGAACATGAATAAAATATATTTTGAAAAACAGTTGTTCATAATTTCAAAAAAAATTCTTTTGAAGAAATTTTCAAACATTTTGCAATATCATTTTCAAATATTTTCAAGATACTTTTGAAAAAATATTTCTAAGCTAATTTCAAAAATGTTTTCAAGGAATTTTCAAATAATTTACTAAGTAAAATCTTTTAAGAATATTTTTAAAATAGATATTTCAAGAGTCAATATTTTTTCAAAAACAAGATGCTTCCAAAATATTTTTTTAAAGTAATTTTGTAAGAGTGATTTTAAAAAATATTTGTCAAGGAAAAATAATTTTCAAAAAGATTTGCAAATTTTTTTTATCAAGCATCCTTTTCAAAGAATTTTTTAAAGTATATTTCAAACTATGATTTTGCAAAATGCTTCCAAAAGTATGATTTTGAAGAATATGTTTCTAAAAGAGAATGCTTGAACTACGTTTAAAGGAGAATATTTTGAAGTCAAAACTTTTCAAAATTCTTTTTGAAGAAAAAAAGGATTTTTCAAAAGGATTTTATTTTGAATCTATTTAAAAAATATATATTTCAATATAGTGTCCTCCCCTTAACCAGACACTCTTTTGAATATCCTTGTTACCCATAATGAAAACATGCCTATATATGTCTAAGGGTCATGGTTAACTTTAAAATCTAAAGACTTAGGTGGTGATCAATAATAATATATCATACACCCAATCAATCATCAATCAGAATTTTGAAAATCTTTTTAAGAAAAATATATTTATAAGTTTTGAAATATATTTTCAAAAAATAGTTTTAATTTTCTTAGCATTTCACCCATTCTAAATTTTTAAATATGGAAATTCTATAATTGTGGAGATGACTTTATTGATTTTGAGTTGTAATTTGAATTGTGTTAAAATTGAGTTTGAAGTGAACTTAGATTATTTTAAAAAAATTGATAGAATCCATCAAATTGAGATGAAAATAGATGAAGTCGAGTTAAATTTAGTCCTATTGAAATGACTTTAAGAACTAAATTAGCCTTCCCTTTAATCAGAGCAAGATTCTTAGAAAACTCACATGGGAAGAAGTGAGCCTTGGTTACCCCTCTTAAATTGCCACAACTTGAGAGTCACCATTAGATATATAATAAATTGCTTAGTCCTTCCAACTAAAAGTTTATTCAAATGTAGTTAGAATTTGACTTAAATCTTATAACATTAGATATAAAGTTATAACAAATTTAAAAAATTTAATATCCTATTTTATTATTAGTTAATTTATGTTCGAAAATAGGATTTTATCATTGGTTATAATCTATTTTTGTTTTTCATTAATTTTATATTAATAAATGATATGTGTTCTATTATTATAATTACACGTATAATGACATAGATATTCTTTCTAAGATTTTAAAATATTTGTTGTAGTATAATATAATTTTATTATACCTTGCTCACTTTTTTATTTTTTTCCTATGATTTTAATTTTGTCAATCCTACTAATTTGATTCAACTAATAATTGGACTCTTTGGCTTTTTGATTCTAATTTTAACAACTATGCTATGTGGTTTGTTCAACCTGTTTGGTTCATTCGGCCTACCTGATATGCTCAAGCTACTTTGTCTGCTCATTTCGCTTAGGTCAATTAGTCCACTTGTTCCACATGGCTCACTTAGTGTGTGTGGTTTGCATGACTCAGTGTGCTTGGTTAGTTCATGAATTGTCCTATTGGGTTTACTTAACGTGCCTGGTTAGGTTGGTTCACTCAACTCGCTTGGTGTGATCGACTTGCTCGATTAGTCCCATTGACTCATTTGGCTTGTTTGTTTTGCTTTGCTTATGCATAATTGTCAAGACTCAGGGTACGACTCCATGGGCAAGGAGTAACCCCTCCTAGTGACAATTTGCTAGAAGGCTACAATTGCAAGTACAATGGAATGCTGTAATGCACAAAAGATAACTATGTAATCCCAACAAACTTATATATGAATGCTGTAATGCACAAAAGTTAACTATGTAATCCCAACAAACTTATATATGTATTTTACTAATTTGTTAAACTAGAATATTCAATTTCAGGTCCAAGTAGAAAAATGTTAAATATAAAAGAAGTGTATCAATACACTATGAGGAAAGAATCGGCTCGTATGAGGAGACACATCAACAGTGTGAAAAAGAAATGCTATTAAGGGAACATATAACTAATTTAAAACATTGAACAACCAAACTAATTTTTAGCACAAATCTAACTTCGATTGAAATTGGCTAATATCTCTTGTATTTCTCTTCCTACAAATATGGAGGCTAAATAAATATAGAGAGCATGCAAAATTGTGAATGGGCTAAATAGAAGTTATGTGCATTATGATTTAAAAGGATAATAAGGGTATTTTTCTCATTTAGCATTTAGCCTTACTTTGTTTTACCTTTGTATCACTTATTTAGCACATTTGAATATTTATTTTATGCTAGTAGGTTTACAAAAGAAGTCAATCACTAAGCGAGGTCTATAGGGTACATGTAGCGTCATACACATGGGTTGAAGATTACACTGGTGATAGGAAAAGCAATATAGTGATGCATGCAAAGCTAACCACACGTAACACATGCTGGCTGGTTTGCTAGGGGCCTGGATCAGAGTTAGTCTTTGTTTTGCCATTTATAATAGCCATTTATTCTCTTTTAAGGTTTACAAATTGAAGCTACTTTAGGATTGAATGACCTAAATCAAAATTTAATAAATTGCACTAGTTTAATCATGTATTAAAGATGGATTCAAGGTTGAAGTACACATGTAAGAAAGCATGTAATAATGGAATATAATCAATGTGGACATAGAAGGTGAAGCAATTTTAAAGAAAAATATAACAGATGAGTAGCTAGAACATCATGTTTTAAATTTACCCACATTTGTAGAAATGATCAGAGAGGCTAACCAAGATCAAGGTGCTCGTCCTAAATGAACTTCTACATCAACGATCACGGAACAACTTAAGAAGAATCCATGATTACACTAACAATAGTAAGCCTAAAAATTCAACGTTATCATAAACCATTAAATTGGATCCTAATCCAATTATACAATCCCCAGGTTAAAGCAAAACTTCCTAACCATAGATAACAATCCTAAAATCCCAGATTATTTACAAAAATCGGACTCCCCTTCCTAAAATTTCAGATTATTCAAAAATAGGATTACCCACCATCAAGATGCCAACTCAATATCAGAATCACTAGCAACAATTAATGTAGAGAATCACAGGCAAAAGGAATCATGACACCACCCTTACTATTCTTACCACTGTTCTAATCCAGATGAAGCTAACACCAATCCTAGATGTATTGCTGGAATCAATCACAAAAGCAAAAAGAGAGGTCAAGTTCTAAGTTCCGATTGTTAACCTTGATCACAGCCAACTTGGGCAAGATCCAAAATCCTTACCTAGCTTGATCAGTTCAATTCCAAACTGGAAGAAGTAGCAGGTGGGAATCCCTAATTTGTAGGTATCGGTTGCTCATGAGCAAAGGAAATTGAAGGGAAAAAGTTTGGCCTGCTCCAAATTAAGGACACATCAGCAACTCAACTTGATTCACCACTGTCAAAGGTAGCCACCACCACTCACTACTCCCAAGATCCGATCATCGATTTACTCAAGAGGACAACATTGAAGCATAAGGAGACCAAAAGAGGAAGAGAGCAGAGAGGGAAACCCACTACCTAGGGTTGGCCCGAGTTGAAATCACTGATCGACAATGTCACGTGATCTTGACATATGAGCTGGTGTAATCAAGAGATTGACGAGGAGGGAACTAGCACCAATGATAGAGAAGGCTCTGTTGTGGCCTACCACTTCAATGCATGACACCCCGACGTGATCTAGGCAAGTGATACAGTGGGGTCAGGGTGTGGTGAGCTCAATTTATGGCGATAGAAGCCCTAGAGATGGTTGCCAGTCAAGAAGACGGTGTGACTAATCAGTTTCAGCTTTGCACCCTCTCTTGGGTGGATTTGACTATGATGCAAGTAACAAGAAGGATTGGGAAGTGGAAGAGGAAGGAGAGAAACTTTGAGAGTTTGATCTATGGTGAGAAGGAAGAGGAGATGAGTTTAAATAAGTATCCTTAATTCCTATTGAATTGAAAAATATGATTAAATCAGATCAAACCCAGAGCAACTTTGGTTCAGTCCTAAACCCAGTTACATTGAGTCCCAAACATCCTAATTTAAACTCACACAACCATGGCCATGACACCTACATAATAGACTTTGAAGAATCTCAGTCTAACCTCTGTAAAGTTAATATTTTGATTTGGTTCAACTTATTCAGTGGCTACAATTTAAAAAAAATTGCACTTAAAAATTCAAGCAAACTAAAAATTATGATATGTAACAATAATATATAATTTTTGAGGTTAATTAGAGAAGCATGAATTTCTTGAAGAATGAAATAGATAAGTAATAGCCATTCTTTAAATAGAGTACGGAATAACTATTCTTGGAGGAATAGAGAATCACAATTCCAAGCAAATTTATATTCAAGGTTTTGCAAATAAATTTATTCTATGAGAATTCACGAGGGTAAAGCAATTATTCTTATTAACCAAATGCCTTTTAATCTCACTTGATTAATATTTTGAACAAATATATGATTCTTAGATCTTTTATAATTTTCTCTCCAAAATTAATTGTTATGTACAATGCTCATTACATTTTGTAAAAATAAGTTTTCCATCTATTCTCGATTCCATTATCATCACCAATAAGCTTTTGATTTTCAACTTTTGTGCGTTTAAAAGTTTGTAAATATATTTCTCTTTGTTCTCAGATTCTAGATTATCAATTTATAGCTTTTGACTTAAAACTTTACTATGTTCATAACTTCTTTATACCTTATTTTATACTTGTTTAAATTGCTTATGTATAACTTTGACAATTTTTTTAAAATGACTTTTTTCCAAACTAATAGCCTTTTATTCCTCATAGAGGTCATGGGTAAAATTATTGTCGTGTGATCTAGAGGTCATGGGCGTTGAATAGCTATTCTTCCTGTGATGTTAGCACACAGACAATATGTACCGGAATTGAAAAAACAAAAGTAAAACAGACTAACACTATTTAACGTGATTGGAAACCTTTGTTTCTACTCCATGACCTATGATCCTTTAGCAAATCAGTCCCGAAAACCTTTTATATTTTCTCATTCTCAGACTTCCTTTGGTAGTGGAGAAATCTCATACAAGCTTTCCAACAAGCTTTTCAAGGTGTTACAATTGAGGTTTACAATTTGGAAAAGAAGGGTTTGCAATGAACTTAGAGCAACAAGAATGTGACAATGAACATTAGCTTGAAACATCATCAATTGCTCCCCTTTTATAAGCCTCCAATGCTTTAAGCTAGACTTGATCGTTCAACTATGCTAATGCTGATTAGCTAGCCATTAAGCCATTCAACTATTATTATGTAGTTTTTTCTCATAAATGAATGTTTTCAACTATCTTGGTGCAACTTTAGTCAAATGAGTTATCTCCTCAGTCCACTTAGCCACAAACATAAATATTATATTCATTGATCTGATTGAGTTCATTGCTGGGTCAACTCAACCACTGTCATTGATCAACTCAATAGCCGACTCAACTCAGGCCTAAACATAAGCATTCTATTTGCTGGCTGATGCATTCTAAGTCGACTGGATCATCAACTAGGACCATTCTAATCCACCTAAATCGAGATCTACTCTCTTTGTGGCACATGCCTCTCAACTTTCAACTCACTAAGAATTTACCTTATAGCACCTTTACCCCAAAGCCCTCTCTCTCTTTTGAGGCTTCTCGTCTCTCAAATGCACTCGAGCCCTCGATTTGTTCCATGTGCCATCCCTCACACTACCTACCTAGTCCGTCTTCACAAACATAGTTGCAGTCCGATGCTTCTCATCTTGTAGTACCTCGGATGTTCCGTACCATTCTTCGATACTTACCTCGAGCCATTGGGTTTCCACCGACCTCAATTGCGCTAAGTTGTCTCCACGTGTATATTTACCAAATCCTTCATGACTCAATACATGTATCAAATACAATAGATCTCCTAACTTGAACTCTTTGCCAAACATTAAAACCTTCACTTAGGGTTTGATTGCATTCACATTGTCTTTCCTTCATTGCAATTTGTATATTGATTGCATCATGTTTTGTGCAAAATGAAAGGCTATCTAAAATTATTAATGAAGTAAGTTTTGTGCATAAATCTTTCTGATGCGATTAGTAAAATTGTTAGCTCATTCAAAATGGGAAGTGATAGGTAAGGAATAGGCATATAGTTTGACAAGCTTTGACTAATTTATGATTTTGAATTGACTACGATGGGGAGATCAATTTGTCGAATTGTTGAAAGTAAATTGGGTAAATGGTTGCAAGGTTAAATACCAAATATCTATTTTCACTAGAGATGTAAATGAACCAAACGGTTCGCGAGTTATTCGGAGCTCGGTTCGATAAAAAGCTCGTTCGAGTTCGTTCGTTTATCTTATCAAGCCAAGCTCGAGCTCGATTTCGAGCTCGACAGTTTTATCGAGCCGAGCTCGAGCTTAAGGATATTTGGCTCGTGAGCTCGCGAACATGTTTGTTTGTAGGCTCACAAGCCAAATAACGAGCCTTAAAACGAGTAAAAAAACGAGTTCTAAAACGAGCCAAAAAACGAGTTCTACAATGAACCTTAAAATGAGCTTTAAAACGAGCTCTAAAATGAGCCCGAAAACAAGCCCGAGCTCGAACTGTTCGCGAGCTTGATAATTCCAAATTGAGCCGAGCTCGAGCCTTGTAATAAAAGTTCGAGCCGAGCTCGAGCCCAAATATAACTTAAACGAGCCGAGCTCGAGCCTAATACTGTTCGGTTCGGTTCGACTCGTTTACATCCCTAATTTTCACCTACTAAACACCTTAAAAATATTCTAAATTGGAGTAAATTACCTCATACTAACCACTGATTTGCAGATGAAAATTTAACTTGATTCTAAATAATTTCTATAAGGTTTTCCAAAAATGGTTGACAAATTTCACATTCTCATATGACACTATAGATGTGGCTAGCCTATGCAAGTGAACAATTTCTCTACGGAACAATTTGACTATTTGTATTGCATCATTTGTTTTATTGCATGGAATGAAATGCACCATTTGTTAAAAATGATTTACAAATGCTAAATTTGAGTCATGGCTTTGGTTGGTCTAAAGGTAATCCTGATACAAAGTTCATATTAATGTCTATCCATGGGGTATAGCTGTACAATCTTGGTGTTTTGCCTAGTTGTCTTGGTTGGCTAATGTGTGACATTGCAATACAATTCATGCAATATCGTGTTGTAGTGACGCTAATAAAATTGAATTGCAATGGTTCCTATTTTAGACATCCTGAAAGGAAACAAGTGACATACTTGTCTTTAAGAGAGTTAAATCCTACTACAATTTTGTTCGTAGTGTGTAATATGGCGACATGACTTAGTGCATCAATTTGCTTGTTGTTCACTCTAAGACAATGTTTTAGATCAAAAGTGTCCACACAGAGGAACACTTAACATCTTTTGAGACTTAATGAACCACAACACTTTATCGTCCGAATGAAGAATAAACCTGTGGAGTAGCAGCTAATAATGTCAATGTATTAAAGCTTGAATATTAACGTAAAACTCTACCGAGGGTGGAATAACATTGTGTCTCATTAAGTTGTTCCCTAAAGAAGCCAATCAGTGCCCTTCTTGGTTTGTGCCCCCAATACGTTACTCATCACCAGACACCTCAAATGGTTTAGAATGTTGAGGGTCTTCCTTTTTTTAACCTCCCTAAAGGCTGCCAAGGCGGATCTAATCCATTAGAATGCCTCTTTCTTCAAAAATCATATTATGAGAGCCATGATACTTCTAAAGTCATTAATAGAATGATGATCGAAGGTCGATAAACTATGAAAGGTTCCAGCTTCTTAAAGGGTATGCGACTCGAACCATTCATTGATTACCATAATCTTTTTATCTATCAAAATACCCCCTTTAGAAATGAACTAAGGAATAAAACTTGGCATCGCAGGAAAAATACTTATTGAGATTGGAAAATAGTTTTTCTGTCCTAAGGATCTCTTGAGTGAGGGAAATGTGCTTTAGGTGGGCGTTGTGTCATGATATGGTCATTGCGTGTTACAATACCGTGACATATGATGATGATATACAATCAATGGAGAAGCATTTTCTATATATGATGATGATAGTGGTTGTCATCTGTGTGTTGTAAATTTCTCCAAATACGATTGAACAAATGAGTGACATAGAACTGAAGAAATGAAAAAAAGGTCTCAATTATTTGCCTCACTGATAGAAGTGGAGAAGTCAATCAACAAACATGGACATGCTGTGGTAGCATAGATCTCACGAGAGGGACTTGACAACACATTGAGAGCTAAGAGCCAGATGTGGAAAGGGAGAAAGGGTTGCCACCTTGGATCCTAACAGATCGAGAGTTTGAAGATGACGATGATTAGGTGCTATACATGGGAAAGGAGAAAAGGAAGCAAGGTGGAAGGTATCAGTTGAGGGCTTTGGAGGCAATGAGTAGAGGATGACGGTCTCCAGTGGAGATGGATTCAAATGCTGGTCATGGGGTGAAGTTAGGAGATGCGTCGCATGCCCACATATAAAAAATGTGTAAAAACAAAGAAAAAGAAAGAAGAAAGAAAGAAGAAAGAAAAGAGGGTTCCTGAGATGACCATGGCAGATGACTGCTCTAGTCATCTCCCTGTTCTATTCTGATAACTCTAAGGGTGCGTTTGGTTTAAGTTATCATGTATAACTTGATTACGTGATTATCAGGTAATCACATAACAAAACATAACTAAATGTTGTTTGGTTCAATCTAGGTAGTGCAACAAAAACTTATTTGTTTGAATCGATGAATAACCTAGTTTAATATTTTATTGTATTACCCTCACAAAACCAACCATACATATTATTATTATTATTATTATTATTTATTTTGAAACTTTGCGTTTTTCTTTTTTTTAATATTTTTTTTACTTTTTCTTTTTCACATTTTTTAAAAAAAATTTTACGTTTCTTTTTACTTTTTTAAAAATTTTTTTACAGTTTTTTTTACGTTTTTCTTTTTCTTTTATTTTTTTCCCTTTTTATACTGTTTTTACTTTTTTTTTAATGTTTTTTTACATTTTTATGTGTTTTTTTTTCTTTTTTTTAATGTTTTTAATTTTTAATTTATAATTTTTTTACATTTTTTAATTTTTTATGTCTTTTTTCTTTTTTAAAAATTTATATATATATATATATATATTTATGTTTTTCTTTTTTTTCTGGTATGTTTTCTTTTTTTTTTTCACGTTTGTCTCTTATCGGAGGGTGTTTTTGGTAAAAAAAGATTCATTAACCTCGGAATCAAGAAAATTTTCAGTTTCCCAAGGTTTTCCGATTTTGGGTTGCATGCCCCTTTTGCTGACGTGTCAGATATGGAACATTATTCGGGAATCATTGATTACCTAAACCAAACAGGGTTTTCGTTGATAACCTTGGATGGATAACCAAGGTTATCAAGATAACCCCTAACGAAATGCACCCTAAGGAATCAACAACATGGAACACTAAGATAATTGATACTTATAGAATATGGATGACTATTAAAAATATAACTCATATTACCATATCCTTTTCAATTTGATTTAAATACAGTCAAAATGAAATATACAACCATAAATAATTTAAGAAAAGCATAGAAGAATAGATCATGAAATGAATATTCCTAATGAATCCTATAAGCAAAAAAAAAAAAAAAACCCAAATGTGATTCTGGATAGAATTGATACTTGTATGGTAAATGAAAACTAATTAAATTCATGGGATTTTGACACAACCTCATATGACAGATCACATCACATGGATCAAATCCTATGTGTTTAATTAAACACATGCTTTTGTTCTTCTGCTTGCTGACCCTACCTCCTATTAAGAGAGGGCTTTGTTCTGGTTGTGAGCTTTATGTTGTTAGTTGCTCAAATGTGACACCTTTGTCAAAGAGAACTATGAGAGACAAAGTGATGAGAGCAAGTTGTCAGATATTAACTCAATTTAATAGTTGGATAAGTGACGGAGCTGGTAGCTGAACACAGAGAAAGAAACCTGAGATGCAACAACCTTTTTTTCGGGGAAAAAGTGGAAAATTCTGACTTGATGAGGGTTGACATGTCATTTTGTTAGTCAAAAAATGAAGCAGTCTTTATTTCATTCTTTTCTTTGTTTTATTCCTTATAGGCGTTCCTCTTTTCAATTTGCTTAAATTGGTCTTGTTTAAGCCCAAAAGACTTATTTGGGAGATGAACAATATGGTTTGCATCAGTATTACAAATTAGGCTTTTTTATGTTAAGATGTTAAGTTTGACAAGTTGCTAATCATCACATTTTCAAATGACAGTTTATGATGTGACAAGAAGGGACACGTTCACAAATCTTTCAGATATATGGACCAAGGAAATAGACCTTTATTCGACTAATCAAGATTGCATTAAAATGCTTGTTGGTAACAAGGTTGATAAGGTAATGTGGCATATTTTTGATTATTTGTATTCATTAAAGTTTCTACAAAATAATCTACTGTTTGGTATAGATCATTGTACATCATGTCTTTCTTATTGTAGGAAAACGAGAGAGTTGTGACTAAGAAAGAAGGAATTAACTTTGCCAGGGAATATGGATGTTTGTTCCTCGAATGTAGTGCAAAAACTCGTGTTAATGTGGAGCAATGCTTTGAGGAGCTTGTGTTAAAGGTGCAAAGTAATTCCAAGCTTGTTCATGAAAAAATTGGGTCTCATCTGCACTTTTTTGGTTTCTTGTAATGATTTTGCAAGATTCATTCCCATTTCTCCCCTTCTCAATAAAGTTTGATATTTCAAATTTAACCTGCATTAGATACCTCGTTTAGCAGTGCCACTCTAATTGGCTTCCCCTAATCTGTGCAGATCTTGGAAACCCCCAGCCTTTGCGCTGAGGGTTCATCCAGTGTGAAAAAGACCAACATCTTCAAGCAAAAACCCCCTCAAGAAGATGCATCTACCAGCAGCTGTTGTTAATAGTTTGTTTGTATTCAGCCTCTGGTTGTATGGTTCTAATGTTACCCTTGGTAATCGTTCTAAAGCTTCTCCTTGATCGTTATAGGTTCATGTACAGTGGTTATTAAAGTCTGTTTGATTTGTGTCACATTCCCAGCTGGTTCGATAAATTTCAGCTAGGCTTTGACTAGTGCATTTTTTTTATGAGAGAGCATTGGCAACTTTTTTGAATAATAAAGAATGGTCTATAATACACGGTTGAATGTGTTTGAACATGTTATGCCCAACTTGAAAGATTAAATTTAGCACATTCAAAATTATAATAAACTGGAAACTGTACAGATACTTGGCATCAAATATAGATTCCCAAGTATTTACTAACACAAACTAGAAATGCAAGAGTTGCCAAAGTCTACATGTCTTCAAACACAAGTTACTAAGCAAGCTTTCCAATCTATTCAGTAAGCATGGTCAGCTAATACAGTTCTTCCAACCTGGTGAGCACAAACAACTCAAGCACAATGCACAGGGCCAAGACAACCACTGATTATGAGTGAATTCCTCAGGCAGGTGTGCAGTGGGAACCAGTCACAGCTTTAAACTGCAGGGGCTGGTAAAGGCTGTGCACAGATTGATTATGTTGTGGTTCGTTAGTCCATCATCATTACTGCTGCTGCTACTTTTGCTGATACCCAAGTCTGCTCAAATCACTGTTTTCTGCCAGAGTATGTAACTTTGTCCTTTAGCTGTTTTCTGCCAGAGTCTGTAGCTTTGTCAGTGATGTTCTGACGATAATGCAAGTCCAGAGATCTCAGGCAACAGTTTGCTAGAGCAATCATTCTCTCATCTGCACTGACGAAACAAAGATTGGTTAGGACTGTTGATCCTGTAAAAACAGATAGTCTTTCAACCAAAAGCTAGCAGAAAATGGAACTCCAATATGATTCCATGGTCCCCTTGATGATGTATGGTTTCAATATTTAGCAAGAGGAATGATATTCGCCGCGACAGATTACCGCGAGAAATTGTCGCGACCGAGTTGGCAGTCCGTGTGGCCGTATCCACCTCAACCCTCTCTCTCTTCACTTCGCGAATGCAGTCCGCGTTAAAATGTGTGATTTTTTTCGCGTGCCCTAACGCTCTACCCTCTTCCCCCTTGCGAAGCTGCGATCCCCCTTGTGAAGCTTCGCAGCTTCGCAGCTTCGCAACTTTTGCTTCCCCTTCTCCTTCCCTTGCCATTCTCTCTTCTCCCTCTGCCACAGTCCTTATTTCTCCATTGTAGTTCTCAGATCTCCCTCCTTTGCCGTTTTCTCTTCTCCCTCCCCTGCCCTAATCCTCCTCCCAGCGAAATTAGTGTCGTGCCCTAACTTCTTCAAAAGCGCCGCCGCGTCTTCTCCTTCTGCGACAGATTCCTCCTCCCAGCAAGCCTCGTCTTCCTCCTCCTAGAATTTTCGAAGAGCAAGGAGCAGTGACTTTGAGTATTTTTTGAGGTAACATTTTCTTTTTCTCCTCCTTCTTTTTGTTCTGCTTCAGTTAACATTTTCTTGAATGGTTCTTGGTTATTTTCCCTTTAGCTAAGTTGTTGTGGTAGATGTATTGAGTACTCTTTGAGGTAACATTTTCTTTTGCTCCTCCTTTTTCTTCTGTTCTTCTGCTTCAATTAACATTTTCTTCAATGGTTCTTGGTTATTTTCCCTTTAGCTAAGTTGTTGTGGTAGATGTATTCTATTTTAGTGTTTCTTAGGTATACTAATTTTCCCCCGTAGGAGCTTCTGTTGCTCTCTCTTTAATTTATATATTCTTTTACTTATGACATTTCTATTTCCGTTGGAGATGGCCAACATGATCAAGTCATATATATTTGATTCTCATATTGGAAAATTATTTAGCAGGAATGAAGTGACCCCTTTTTTGATTCTGTTTACTAGATATCTTTTGCCTGCCAATGTACGATGTCACATAATTTGTTTTCCCTCGAGTCGTTTAACACTATGTTTCAGTTTCAGGATATATTTCCTCTGTGGTGAGACTTTCTTTCCTGATTTCTGTGAATCCTATATGCATCCTCAATTTCGCATTCTAGTTCAATTTTGTGCAGACTTATTGTTCACTTTTCAGGATCCATTCTCTGTTTCTTTTCTAATTTATGTTATTAACTTGGCCAACTCCCCATTGGCAGTCCGCGAAAGACATTATTGATTTGCCCTTTTATAGATTTATTTTTGTGAAGAATGACAGATTTTTTTTAATCTAAGTAATGAAAATTTGATTATTAGGTACTTCATGGCATCATCAAGTTATAGCAGCATTGACAATACAAGATTTCAAGATGTAACATGTAGGGACTGCGGACAAAGAACAATAGTTTGTGTTTCTAGATCAACCAAGAATCCCGGAAGACAATATTACAAATGTGGGCAACATGGATGGCAAAAGTGGGTGACGTCCAATACTGCTTTATCTGGCAAAATTAAAAGTGAACAGAATGTTTCTCGTGGAGGAATAATCAATGTACCAAAATTCATTTGGATATCAGTGATGGTGAACTTGATTCTCTTAGCCCTAATCCTGATTGTGTTGTTAGTTCATCTGGTTAGTTAGAGTTAAGTAATGTTGGTGTTCTAATGTAATTTGTTATTTGTAATTCTGGATGTAAACTTGGTTTGTTAGTTTATATGGTTAAACACTGTTTGAGAAATTTTTGAATATTTAATTAAATGTTTAATTACAGTATTCGAATAGAAATATTGTTTAATTGAAATGTTTAATTGAAATGTTGAGTTCTTGGCTTTTGTCTGGCAATGAGCCACTACCAGGAGTTCAGAGTCACGATGGACATTCTGAAAGAGGAGCAAACATGGAAACTTGGCTTTTGTCTGGCAATGAGCCACTACCAAGAGTTTACATGTCCATTCCTCTTCAAGCTGGACATGGTAGTTTAGATCCTTGTCAAAATGTTTTTATGGTCAATGGAAGAAATAATCAGTTGAATCCTTCATTACTTAGAAGTGTTAACCTTGGTAGATACCATCTTAATGGATATTCTGGTCAGTGTGACAGCTTTATGCTTCCAAACGGGATGAACGAACCATCATGTTTCCTATATAGTGATGGCATAAGTTCCAATGGACATGTAGTTCTGGGCAGATTTGGTGAACAAAAATTTCTTGAAAATTTTCTAATAAAATTACATGGAGGGAGTTCATCTCTATTTTCTGAATCTAGTTCTAGTGGATGCAGTCAATTGACCCAATTTCAGAATAATAGTGCTCTAAACTTGGATATTCTAAAAATCAAAGGTTCCTTTTTTTCATAATTCCAATCAGAAAATGAAATGTTCATCGCTGCATTTCAGAAGTTATTCATTAGACAAATATCATTGATCAGTTGCATTTGTTAGCTAAGGATCAGAATCACTGCCACTCCTTGCAGAGCATATTTGATAAAGGAAAACAAGAAGATTTTGATAAGATATTTCTTGCAGTCATCAACAATTGATTCTTGATTCACACAAGTCTACAAAACTCCCAGCTAATATAGGATACACAAATTCAATAACATTGCTAATCACAATTTAATAGTGCTAATAGAAATTTCATCTCCTTTCAAAAGTCCATTTCAACTTTAGAACTAGCAACTTAACAAAAATCCATATTCTTCCAAACCAGCAACTTCAGAAGCCGCAACTTCAGATATATCGTCCAATGTAACAGAGGCAAAAAATGATCCATGTTCTTTCAAAAGTCTTTAGAGAAGGCATGATCTGCTCCAATAAAAATGATAAATAAAACAAAATAAGATGTTAAAAGGAACGAAGATGTTAAAAGGAACGATTTAGACAAAGGAAACTTGGATTGCAACATACTTACACTGCTTCAATATCTATACTTTAAAGTTGCATTGGAATAAACCACAAATTGCATGGAAATGGAAAACAAAGCCTTATACCATTATACTTGCAATTTCTACCTGATGGCATGGAAATAGAAAACAAAAGCAAAGCCAATAAAATTGTTTCCTTAATTGTAAATCAAAAAGACAATGATACCAAGCATTTTCATTAACTAACCTGAATTTTCATTCTATCGTCAGCCAAAAAACCAGTACTCATAGCTGCAAGATAGATTATAAACAAACTTTAAACTAGCTAAAACCACATGAATATACTTGTACAAAATAGTAACATCACATACCTTCTTTCGGGCCTTTGCAAATGATTTCTTCACAATTTGTTCAACCTTAGATTGTTTTCTCTTTGTGGGTGGACGACCTTTGGTTCTTACTTTCAATGGAGAGTGTATCGCTTTTGTCCCGGATGTAGATGCTTCTTCAAGTTGTTCAGCCCTTGATTGCCCATTCCCCATAGCAATAATAAGTTTTTCCTTAGTGTCTTTCATGATTTCCACCAAAATAGAACAAATGTCGTCGCTTTTGGCTCCAAGTTGTTGAACCTCTTGCATCAATGGGGTGAGAGTATTATACCGAAGTCTTTTTCCACCACAATCATAATCATTATATATGTTACTGATGCTTTGATACCCACGCTTAATATCTTTGCGCCATCTGTCCATAATATAACTCATTGGAACTTCAATAACCTTCATTCTCATCAACACTTTGATCATATGCCTACATAAAATTCCTCGGAACTCAAACAAACGACACACACACTTTAGTTGGCAATCTAACTCGATATAATTTACCCTAAAGGAAACTTCTCTTCCAAGTTGTCCATTCTGTCCCAACATATTTTCTACTACTTCAAATATTAAAGTTGTCCCTTCTTCCCTCAACAAAGAGGCATCACAAAACATCAACCCTCTTATTTCATCTTCGAACAACTTAAATATATTGTTAATGTAGGCATTTTGGAATTGTCTTTCAATCGGATGACCAAGAATAACTGGCATGATAGAATTAAAAGAAACAAAATCTAATTTTTTTTATTCTCAATATTCTTCTTCAACGCACTATCATACTACTCAACAAATTGCTTCAAAGATGTTTTAGAATGAACATAGTCATCAAAAAATGCATTCATACTTTCACTTCTTTGAGTTGTAGACATACCAGCCCAAAAGTGATCTTTAACATACACAGGTATCCATCTATTTCGTTCCTTATACAAAGATTTCAACCAATCATTGTTCTCTAACTTAAACTCCTCAATCATTTTTAACCAGTTTTCATCACACTCATCAACTGTGAGCGAGTTATAAACAATGGTCTTCAATTGTTTCTTTATCATTTTGTAATGAACATGACCACCTAACTTCGTTGGCAGTTTTTTCATAATATGCCAAAGACATAGACGATGATGAGAATTCAAAAATATCTTTTCAATTGCGATTGCCATGGCATGACATTGGTCCGTGATTATAGCCTTTGGAGTAGATCCGTGCATACATGTCAACCACGAGTTGAACAACCATGTGAATGTTGCTGAGTCTTCACTTGATATTAATCCACATCCCAACAAGATAGATTGCCCATGATGATTCACCCCAACAAATGGAGCAAAAGGCATGTCATAACTATTAGTCAAATAGGTTGTATCAAAAGTCACAACATCACAAAAGTAATCATATGCAACCCTACATCTTGCATCTGCCCAAAAAATATTTTTTATTCAAGATTCACCATCTAAATCCAGCACATAAAAAAAGTTTGGGTTCCTACTTTGCATTCGGCAAAAATAATTACTCAAAGCTTCAGCATCTCCTTCCCCTAATCTCAACCTTCTAGCTTCTGAAATATAATTTCTACATTTTCTCTCATCAAATGATAAATTCTCATAACCTCTAGCCTCAACTACACAAGAGTGAAAACTTTTGCTTAAAGTTATTCCAGCTTGATTATTTAATTCTAATTTTCTCTTTGTAGCTGAATTCAATACTTTATTACATCTAAAATGTCGTGACTTTCCAGGGCTCAAAATATGATTATGCTCAATGTATACACTAGTTATCACAAAGTTCCCATCATTTCGAACAACTACATTAATTTTAGCTTTGCAATTTGTCTTACTAGAAGCTCGAGGGTGCAAAACATTTTTAGCTTGAGATAACTTCTTACGATTTTTGGCACATCCAATAGAAAAATATTTTTGTTTTCCATCATCTCCATTCCTACCACCTAATTTCGAAATACCGAAACCAACATTGGTAGCATAGGAATTATAAAAAGTACGAACTTCTTCTTCAGAGGAAAATATCATTCCAATCTCAGGTAGCTTGACTTCTTCGACAGTAGATGGAGATGGGTCTTGATCCACATGGTCGGTGTTATCCTTCATCTCATTCAAATCAATTTTTCCTTCTTCCATTTTTCTTTCTTCACCTACATTTATTAAGAGAAAAGTTAATAACATAAATCAGAAAAGAAACAGAGAATGGATCCTGAAAAGTGAACAATAAGTCTGCACAAAACAGAGGAAATATATCCTAAAACTGAAACATAGTGTTAAACGACTCGAGGGAAAACAAATTATGTGACATCGTACATTGGCAGGCAAAAGATATCTAGTGAACAGAATCAAAAAAGGGGTCACTTCATTCCTGCTAAATAATTTTCCAATATGAGAATCAAATATATATGACTTGATCATGTTGGCCAGCTCCAATGGAAATAGAAATGTCATAAGTAAAAGAATATATAAATTAAAGAGAGAGCAACAGAAGCTCCTACGAGGGAAAATCAGTATACCTAAGAAACACTAAAATAGAATACATCTACCACAACAACTTAGCTAAAGGGAAAATAACCAAGAACCATTGAAGAAAATGTTAACTGAAGCAGAAGAACAGAAGAAAAAGGAGGAGCAAAAGAAAATGTTACCTCAAAGAGTACTCAATACATCTACCACAACAACTTAGCTAAAGGGAAAATAACCAAGAACCATTCAAGAAATGTTAACTGAAGAAGAACAAAAAGAAGGAGCAGAAGAAAATGTTACCTCAAAGAATACTCAAAGTCACTGCTCCTTGCTCTTCGAAAATGCTAGGAGGAGGAAGATGAGGCTTGCTGGGAGGAGGAATCTGTCGTGGAAGGAGAAGACGCGACGACGCTTTTGAAGAAGTTAGGGCACGACACTAATTTCGCTGGGAGGAGGATTAGGGCAGGGGAGGGAGAAGAGAAAACGGCAAAGGAGGGAGATCTGAGAACTACAATGGAGAAATAAGGACTGTGGCAGAGGGAGAAGAGAGAATGGCAGGGGAAGGAGAAGGGGAAGCAAAAGTTGCGAAGCTGTGAAGCTTCGCAAGGGGGAAGAGGGTAGAGTGTTAGGGCACGCGAAAAAAATCACACATTTTAACGCGGACTGCATTCGCGAAGCGGAGAGAGAGAGGGTTGAGGTGGATACGGCCACGCGGACTGCCAACTCGGTCGCGACAATTTCTCGCGGTAATCTGTCGCGGCGAATATCATTCCTCATTTAGCAAACTGATGATAAGGATGTACTAGCATGAGCACACAAACAGACTAGTCCAAATCCCTTAGATCGGGGCATCCAGTTGCTAAACTGGTTACTCCTTTGTCACCCACTCAACACTTTCGCACCAATCCAAATTCAAAGCCTTGTCAATTGCAGCTCTCACACATCAGCTGCACTGATATCCATCGCCTGGAGTATACAAAGTGTTAGTTAGAGCCCTAGAGTCAATCATTTGATTATTGTTGTATGGACTCGTTGTATCATATTCTTGTATATAAATAAAGGCATTTGTTTTTTTGTTATTATACTTACTTGTATTGATGCCAAATAACTAAGTATAATAGCGTTCTTGAGTAGAAGATTCTTACCTATATCAATCGATTGGTTGAATCGATAGTGAGATGATATAGGGAACACTACTCTTAATCATTCCTAGTCGATTATTAACATTCAGGGACAATGTTAATGCGACGAGAGTAGCATGTAGGTCAACTCGATGACTTGATCTCACAAGTCATGGATATGGAGATATCAAGTTGACACATTGGTATGCATTGGAGAATGTATACTGAATGAGCCGTCATGAGAAAGTATCATGGATCGTTATATGAGTGTCATATACTTTCTCTTGTGGCTATTAATATGACTACTAGTCCTTGGACCTGAAGTCACTATGGTTCCCTACATAAGGAGTTACGTACTTTGGCTTCGTCAAACGTCACCCGTAACTGGGTGGACTATGAAGGCGATTACTGGGTATGTAACAAATTATGCGGAGGGATGTGAGTGATATAAATGGGATCTATCCCTCCTATATGACGGGAGTGACATCAATATTCTTGATAGAGTGAGACCATGAAGTGCATGGTCATGCCCAAATGAGTCAATATGAGATATTGAGCTCATTTGATTGAGTGAGTCTACTTGGGATTCAAGATTTAGATTGATTAGAGGATGACACGGTCTATGCCTCACATTGATCAATCTAGATGTCAAGGATAGAAGGACACTTGTCATATATTGTGAGGAGTCACAATTAGTAGTCACAAGGTGATGTTGGATCTCAACATTCTTATAACTTGGGTAGTAATGATGCGTTGCTAGATACCGTTCATTACTTATGCTTCTAAATGAGTTTAGGAGTATTGCCAACGTTATAAGAACCTATAGACACACAAAGGGCAATTAGATGAAGATTAGGTTCATTTGATGTACCTAAAGGATTAGATTCATGTGATGAACCAAATTGGATTAAGAGTAATCCAAATTGAGCTAATTGAGTTGGACTCAATTTGGTTCATGTGTTAAGTGAGTCTAATTTGGACTTAGACTTATTTAATTAATTTAATTCAATGAATAGAGATTCATTAAATTAAAATTGACTTGAACCAATGGTTAGATTAGATCAACCAAGGGAGAGAAGTGGTCAAGTTTGACTTGACTTAAGTAGGAAGATGAAGAGTCAAGTTTTGACTTGACTTTGACTTGACCAATGCCACATCATCAAGGCTTCTTCATTTGGTCAAGTTTGACTTGACCAAATGCCACCTGATGGAGGAGATCAAGAGACTTGACTCTTGATATTCCATGGGAGTTTATAAGCCTAAAGTGGCCGGCCACTTGGGAGTTACACAAGGTGAGAATTCATTCTCATTCATTTCTTCTTCTTCCTCTCTAGGTTTCTTCTCTCCCTCTCCTCCTCTTTGGCCGAACCTTACAAAGGTGCTAGCACACCTTTGTGTTAGGTTTCTCCATCTCTTGCTTGTGTGGATACACATAGAGGAGTATCTATTTTGATACTCTCGAGATCCGGCGAACTTTGGATGAGCGGGATTAAGCGAAGGGCTTCGCATCAAGGGTAAATTTTTATCTTGTAGATCTAAAGTAGATCTAGGTTAGAAAACTCGTACGTGAAAGGTTTTACGAAATTTTATTTCTTTGCACGGATCCGTGGCATGGAAATTTCGGGGTTTCCGCAACTCAAAAAGTAGTTTTTGCGGCCCGAAAAACCCAACACAAAGGCCTGTCAATCAACCTTAGGCTTTTGCTAAGGTCTAATTCCCTTAAATCGTGGCAGTAATTAGCAACTGTTTTAGCTGCTTTGTCCTTCAGTTGTGGAACATAATTTTGTCGAAGAGTCGAAACATGAACCTGTGGCAACTTGGGTACAAGCGACTGCACAATAATATTCTATTGGTGCAATTGATCTTCAAGATTTTAATGTCCTACAAATATATTTAATGGAGTTTGATCAAGAAAAATTCTAGTACCGACTAGGCAAGGGTGAGAAGTCAACCGAGTGACTAGTTCTAACTACGATTAGGTAAGGGAAGCCCTAGTCGCGATTAGGTAAGAGAAATCTCGGCAGATCATGGAAACTATGTAACAAGATTCGATAGGTTTGGAGGACCCGATATCGAATCCCTAGCGGACTGATCTGATGTTGAGTCTTAGTGAGTAAAGCCAGGCGGAGAAAACCTTAGGCGGAGGTAACCTTAGGTCCTGGTGAGTGAAGTCAAGTGGAGAAAATCCTAGAGGGAGGTAACTCTAGGTTCTGGTAAGTGAAGTCAGATGGATAAAATCCTTAGGGGAGGCAACCTTAGGTAACGAGAAGTCTTGGAGGAGTGAACTTCAAGCAAGGTTGATCGCGCGGTCGACCGGACCAGCGAATCTTGATAAATCTAAGTTTAGTTTTACCATAGTGTTTTGCATTACTATTATTATTGTTGGCTAATGTAGTATTGCAGGAAAAGTCTTAGTAGATCAGACGATCATACACTGAGCAGAGAAAGTCTAAAAGGGTCTGGAGGACCAATATTTGACAGGTAGGTTGAGGTAAGCAATTGGAGAGGAGCGATGGTGAGGTCGTGTTCCGGAAAGGAACAACTTTAGGTCGTTGATTCAACTGAAGAAATCGGTAAAGTTTCCAAGTTGAGATCAAAACAATTTTACTGTCAAATACTACTCATGTATTATATATTACTATCCTAATGTTTGTTTTGTAGGAAATATATGTTTAACTCTGTTTTGCAGAAACCGGTCTGATTGATCGACCGAACCCGTGGATTGGTTTACTGAACCAGGTTGATACAGAACAAAGATAAGATTGCGCTAAAGAAAATATGGAAGCAAGGCTGATTGGTCGACCAAACACAGGGATCGGTCGACCGAATGATACATGCATTAATGAAGAATTAATGGTGAATATTGGCGAACAAAAAAACTACACTATTCAGTCGACCGATTAATTAATACTCATAAATGTGCAACAATCATATCTCATCGAAGAAGGAAAGTACAGGGTTCAGTCGACCATAGGAGGATTAGTCGATCGTCGGCTTTTTGGTCGACCGAATGAGACTTATAAAAGGGGTGCTCGAGGTTTGAGCCGAAGTAACTCTGTCATCTGTTCTGAATTAGTTCTTTGTTCATTCTCCTGCTATTCTGCGCTGCATCTCCATAAGCAAGTTGCTCCATCAAGAAGTGTTGACGAGCTTCGCATCTTATTCTTTGTCAGTATATTTTTTATTAGCTTGCGTTGCTTAAATTCCAAGAAGACAGTAGTGTACTACTACTATCTTCTATTTGCATTGTATGAATTATTTTTTTATGAAGATTTTATAAAGAAAAATTATAATGAATTATCCAAAGGTGCGATCAAGGATCGTGAATTTTGGAGTAGGAGTCGACATAGACTCCAAACTAATTAACCATCTGATCGAGTCATTCTTATTACTCTTTCTTTTTTACATTGCTTTACTTTGATTTATTTGTTTCGATAAAAGAAAAAGATTTTAATGAGCGATATTCACTCTCCCTCTGTAGCTTCATTTCGATCATTCATTTTCATGTTGTTTATACACCTGCAGTATAAAAACCCACTCTTAAATGAACACGCAGGAATACAATAAACTTCTGAAACTATACTATGAACAATACGAAGGTTTAGTGTAAAACTAATAAACAAAACCATCCATCTGTATACTTTGAAGATCCATCCTATTAGAGAGGATGAAATCCTCAGAAACAGAAGCAAGATAATCCCTCACTTATGATAATATCCAAAATAATTTTAAATAGTTAAGAAATTTGTTGTGACTCATTTATTCCCAGTTAACCATCTTAACACAAGTTTTGCTTTCTACTACAAGACTTTCTAAGTTGTTCCTATACACAGGTGGCGTCACATGTTTTACACAAGAGAATGCCCATTATTATAATGAGTTTTTGCGGCATAAGTTTCAGTTGTGAACTCCTTGGTTTGAAACAACAGGGAGTAATTCTAATCATATTTGTGTTCTGTTGATATTTTGTATAAAACAATACCAAAATATAATTGTTGGTAAAAGTTCACCCTTCCTATAACATGATCACCAAACTTTACCAATGAAAAATCAACAAGCCTACTTCATAATTCAACAAAAATGACTCAGGCATACAATATTATCCATAGTCATATTTAATAACCCAATGAACTCTTCAAAAGAGTTACAAAGATAACAAAAACCTACGTAGCAAAAAAACTAAAGCTCATGACTACAGCATGATAATGAGAGATTAGAGAATTCGATGGCTTCTCTCCAGCCAATACCAATGCATGAAGCTACAACCTCAATTTGCATGGAGCTGTGTTGTCAACGAGATAAAGAATTCGTAGCACAGCTCTGCCAGAAGGTCCTTCCAACTCATCATAACTGCAACCTTTGCCTCCATCTCTTTCTGAAATTGGACACCTCTTGAATCACCAGTTAGTTGCTCATCGCTAACTGCTACTGTCTACCACTCCAACCATTTAGAAAAGAGAGAGATGTAAACTTGGCTTTTTAGGTTTAGCAGCTCGAGGTTGTTTCCATGTCATATGATCTTTGACAGGTCACTCCACGAAATCTACTAATTTTCTCCTTCTCAAAACTCTTCCAAAGGTGGAGGAACCCCTTATAAGATTCAAGTACAAAAGTGGGGAAAAAAATACAAGTGATAGAGAGAGATTTAGTAAAGAGTTTAGCCGAAGTAGTCCTTGTAGAAAAGTTCTCCTTCGTAGCTCATTGTTCCTATTGTTGACAGTAAGAAACAATTTGTACGAAACGAAAAGACTTACAGTGAACATAGAGAAGGAATCAGAGAAGAACTTGCCGTCGGAAGAGTGATCACGAATGAATCGAAAAGATCTTCACCGTTCACAAACCAAATCCCTCTCGTTGCTCTTGATGTTCTTCTTCCCAACCTCTTGCCCCAATTGCCTTGCACACCTTCTTATACAAAAGGCAAGCGACGGTAACATCACTAATTAAAGAGGAAGATGAAGGAGAAGAGATGCCATTTCACCTTCTTAACTTCAACATCTCCCACTCGTCCAAGTCAATCCATAAAGTTCTAGTCACAAAGACCATATAAGAACATTCAATTCATGCTTCAGGGAAAATGGTTCGTACGACAACAAACACACTGAGCAATTACTACCGAGAAAGTTATTACACTTAACTTGGCTACTCTGTAGAACAAATCTGAGATATCAATATTTACCTTAGATTAAATTATTTACATCAATATGAATATATCTAATCCTTCATAATGACGATTATGTCGATAGCATATTTAACATATTCAATCAATACAATATTCACAATCACATTTTAAGTACTCAACAAAAATATAACTGGTTGACCAGTGAATAAATGCTAAAGATGTAAATTAATTTTAATCTTTCTTTTTTAGCTAGAATCTATTTATTTAAATCAGTACTTTTCCTAGTTATGTTCCATAGACTGAATCATCCATAGCCAAAGGATACATGCTAGACTAGCAGTCACTGATTATAACTTCAAGTATACAACTAAATAGTCACTTAGAATAATATTGAGATTAACTTATAATCTCAAGGGTCTCACATAGTAGAGAAGTAGGGATCCATTCTCCTATTACCCTTATTGTCGCCATAACACATGTAGTATGAATCACATGCTACGATATTTTTCTCTTTACTAAAAAGGGTGCATATTTTTTCTCAGAATTTATCATCGTATAGATTTTGATCTAAATATACCTAATGTATAATCCTGAATTCAACTTATGAATTCCAATTTGGCCTTTAAGAAGATTCAGTAAATGGTGGGTTCATTTACTCTGATCATACATAAATGATCTCATCTTGACATAATTATCAAGGTGATTCTAACTTATGGGTATGTCTCTATTCACGACTACATAAACTGTCCTATAAGTAATAGTCTTACCTCTATTTATACTAAACAAATAGAAATGATTGTTTATATGAGTGGACTAATCTTAACCTGCCAACATGCTTATCGAGAATTTATATAAATGCAACAAAGACTTATATTTACACTGAATAGATCATGATATTTTGATATACTAATTGTCTTTATAATATGTTACATTCTTTGAAGTCCCAAAGACTTCACATATCCTTGAAATGATCAAAGTTAATGGCTTAGTAAAAAGATTTACAAGCATAACACGTGTAAGGGATATACTCAAGAATTATCTTTTTCTTGTCTACAATATTCCTTACAAAATTATACTTAATTTCTATGTGCTTGCCATTACTGTGATATTAGCAGCTTAACTATCACAGTACACTGTAACAACACTTCCACTATTCTCAGTAATTTTTAAATGCTTTAGGAACCTTCTCAACCAGATAGCTTCTTGCATAGCCACTGCATAAGCCATATACTCAGCTTCCATTGTCGATAATGACACAAGCATGTTTTTTGTAGTTCCATGAGATGACGCTACCATTCAGCAAGAAGGTATAGCTAGATGTGGATTTTCTATCATCAAGGTCTCCTATCCAATCTGCATCTGTGTACCCCTTCAGGCTCATATTTGATCCTTGAAAACAAAGACAATAATCGACTATCCCTTTGAGATATCTGAATATCCTCTTCACCGCTTTCCAGTGGCTCGATCCTGGGTTTGATTGGAAATGACTAACTAAGCCAACAATATAACTTATATCAGGATGAGTACACAACATAGTGTACATTAAACTACTAATGACACTGACATATGATTTTTTTCTTCATTTTGACTATTTCTTCAAAAGTCTTGGGATACATACTTTTACTCAAAATAGTATTTCTCACTACAGGTATTTGTTCAATGTTGTAATCTAATATGTTGAAGTGTTGTAGCATCTTAGTGATATGAGTCCTTTGAGATAAACCCAAAAGCCTTTTTGATCGATCTCTAATGATCTTTACTTCTAAGATGTACTCAGCTTATCTTATATTTATTATGTCAAATTGTGATGAATGCCATAATTTGACTTCTATCACACATTTTATGTCACTTTCAGCTATTAGCATATCATCAACATATAATGATAAGATGACAAACTTTTTTTTTCCTTTCTTAGGTAAACACAATGATCCTCATTGATCATTTCAAAATTATAAGACAAAATGACTTTATTAAATCTTATGTTTTATTGTCTTGACATTAGCTTTAACCCATATATAGACTTTTTAAATCTACATACTCTATTCTCTTGGCCTTCAGCAATATAACTTTCTGACTATACCATATAGGTTTTCTCATCAAGATTACCATTAAGGAAAGTCATTTTTACATCCATATGATGTAATTGCATGCCAAAATGTACTATAATGGATAGGATGTCACGTATTGACATAAACTTTACAACTGAGAAGAATGTCTCTTCAAAATTAATATCCTCCATTTGAGTATATCCTTTTGCAACTAGTCGAACTTTGTATCGATTAATCGATCCATCTAGTTTTCTCTTGATTTTGAGAATCCACTTATTACTAATAGTCCTCGGCTCAAAGGAAGATCGACTAAATTTCAAACTTGATTCTTTCTCATAAACTCCATTTTCTTATCCATTGCAAAATTCCATTCTTCTCTAACCGAGCATCTCAAAGCTTCGTCAACCATTAGAGGTTCCTCATCATCAATTGGGATAATCATTAATGTCTCATTCTCAATATCAAACTTTCTTTAAGGAATAATCTGATGACTACTTCTTCGAATGTTAAACTATTGAGAAACTAAATCATTCATCAAAAAATCACTCTCATTAGGTTGACTAGATTCAGGCATCTCTTGTGATAGAGACATTCATTGATAAAAGAACATTATCCTCCTCC
Organism: Zingiber officinale; assembly: GCF_018446385.1. NCBI lineage: Eukaryota > Viridiplantae > Streptophyta > Magnoliopsida > Zingiberales > Zingiberaceae > Zingiber > Zingiber officinale. The sequence goes on from NC_056001.1 coordinate 74,263,431, forward strand.
TTTATTGCAAATAAAGGAATGGTCTTATCAACTTCACCTCTGGTTGGGAATCCAGTTTTGAGAAAAGTAGCATCTCCTGACTCTATTTCAGAGATAGATCTATCTTGTTGCTCACCAATGAAGACATAACCCTTAGGATGCATTTGGTTCAAATTATCATGTATAACCTTGGTTATGTGATTACCAAGTAATCACATAACCAAAGTTATGGGGAATAAAATATAATTAAATGTTGTTTGGTTCAACCTAGGTAATGCAACAAAAACATGTTTGTTTGAAAGTTTTAATGAATAAGCTAGTTTAATATTTTACTATATTACCCTTATTTACAAAACTAACCATATATTATTATTGCTATTATTATTATTATTATTATTTAAATTCTACGCTTTTTTATTTTTTTCATGTTTTTCTTTATTTTTATACGTATTTTTTAAATTTTTTAAAAATTTTTTTACATTTTTTTTCCCTATTTTTTTATGTTTTTAATTCTTTTTTTATGTTTTCTCGATTTTTTTTAGTTTTTTTACATTTTTTTATTATTTTTACGTTTTTTTATTTTTTATTTTTTATTTTTTTCTATTTTTATGTTTTTACCATTTTTTTATTTTTTTTAAATTTTTAATGCTTTTTCTATATTTTAAATTTTTTAAAAAGTTTTTTATTTTATTTTTTATATTTTTTATTTTTTTATTTATATTTTCCTTTTTTTTATCACATTTTTCTCTTATTCGAAGGTATTTTGGGTAAAAAAATTTCATTAACCCCGGAATAAAAAAAAACTTTAGTTTTCCGATTACCTAAACCAAACAGGGTTTTCGTTGATAACCTTGGATGGATAACCAAGGTCATCAAAGATAACCCCCAACCAAACGCACCCTTAAAAGTATCATAATACCTTATAAAGATACACTTCTTACCTCTAGGTCATAATTTTCTATATTTGTGAGTTTTATCATGAACGTAGGCAATGCCCCTCAAGGTATCAAATTACTCAATTCTAGTTTTTTGCCTGTCCAATGTTCATATGGAGTAGATGGAATAGATTTAGAAGGCACTCGGTTAAGTATATAGGTTGCAGCTAATAATGTATCTCCTCAATTGGATATCGGCAAATTAGCTTGAGCCATCATATACCTAACCATATCTAGAAGAGTTTGATTTATTCTTTTAGCAACTCCATTTTATTGTGGAGTTTCATGGATAGTTAGTTTCATTACATATTGTCTTAAATTGATTAGATAAATATTTACCTCCACAGTTAGTGTGTAAGGTTTTAATCTTACATTCTAATTGATTCTTAACTTCATTCAAATAACTATTGAAGCAATCTAATGCTTCAGATTTACGAGAATTCAAATACAAATGACCAAAATGTATAAAGTCGTCAATAAATGTAATGAAATAGAACTTCCATGTCTAGCTTTCACATTCATTGGACCATAAATATCCAAACGGATTAATTGCAATGGTGATTTAGCTCTAATATCCTTACCTAACACACAATATTAGAATACCTTATAAAGATAAACTTCTTACCTCGAGGTCATAATTTTCTATATTTGTGAGTTTTATCATAAATGTAGGCAACTGCCCCTCAAGGTATCAAATTACTCAATTCTAGTTTTTTGCCTGTCCAATGTTCATATGGAGTAGATGGAATAGATTTAGAAGACACTCGGTTAAATATATAGGTTGCTGCTAATAATGTATCTCCTCAATTGGAGATCGACAAATTAGCTTGAGCCATTATAGACCTAACCATATCTAGAAGAGTTTGATTTCTTCTTTTAGCAACTCTATTTTATTGTGGAGTTTCAGGGATAGTTAGTTTCATTACATATTGTCTTGAATTGATTAGATAAATATTTACCTCCACAGTTAGTGCGTAAGGTTTTAATCTTACATTCTAATTGATTCTTAACTTCATTCAAATAACTATTGAAGCAATCTAATGCTTCAGATTTACGAGAATTCAAATACAAATGACCAAAATGTATGAAGTCGTCAATAAATGTAATGAAATAGAACTTCCATGTCTAGCTTTCACATTCATTGGACCATAAATATTCAAATGAATTAATTGCAATGGTGATTTAGCTCTAATATCCTTACCAAATGGTTTCCTAGTTGCTTTTCTAACAAAACAATACTCACATATAGAATAGTTAACTTTAGCATGAGTGTCGAGTAGACCCTCTTTAGTTAATTTATTCATTCGTTCTTGTCCTATATGTCCTAATATAACATGTCAAACTTCATCATTTATATCAACATCAACTAGTAAGAGTAATGTTTGAAAAATAACCATTATTTCTATAATTAATATCTGGTTCTAAATCAAGAACCATGAATCTATTTGATACATAATCATATCCTATTAATACATAGTTAATAGTTAGTTCCACACAACAACGGTAAAAGTTTACACATTAACCCAAATCAAAAAGACTGGTAATGTAAACCAGATTTCGTCGAATCTCAAGAGCATACATGACATCATGTAGAAACAAGGTATGCCCACCACGTAGGTTGAGTTTGCCAACTCCTTAACTTCAATCCTTGTATTGTTTCCCGTATATATCTATTTGTTTCTAGCTAGTACCTGACGGTACTCCACGTATGTGGCTCGTGATTGAGCTACATGGTTCATTGGTCTTAAATCTATAATCGACAAAGGATAAGAATCAGCAAATAACACTAAACTAGCAACATAATCCTCATGAAAAGAAGATAAACATGAATTTACCTTTTTTGGCTCAGTATATTCCCGAGCAAGTGGGCCTTCTTGCCATAGTTATAGCAAGTTAGCTTACTTTTAGGTTTCTTTCCATACTTTTTTTTTTCATTTCTTCTTGATTAGGCCTCGTCCAGCAACAACACTAGCTTCTTTTCCCTTTTTCTTTCCTTTTGAGAATCATCTTTTCTTATTCTTGGATCCAGATGCTTCAATACAACCTTCAACTACAAAATCTTGTCTAGAAATCCTTGAGGGATTCTATTCTCTCTGCTTCCAATTCAACATGACATGAAACATCAGTGAAAGTCTTAATACTTTCATTGTAAGCCAGATTCTATTTCATCATTTTCCAAGAACCAGGAAGGGAATGAATAACTTTCTAAATATGTTGTTCATCAGTCAACTCATGACTAACAATCTTTAGATCCCAAATCATATTAGCTATTTCCCTTTGATGTTGGACCATGGATACATTTGGATGCTTTTTTAAAATTGTCAAACTTAATTGTTAATTAGTTGATGAAGCTTGCTTAGACTTACTCTACTATACTTCTCTCTAAGGGCTACCTAGACATCATGAGCCGATAGAAATGACTCATACTCAAAGAGCAAGTCATCCACCATTAAACTAATCAATATACCCTTAGCAGTGGAATCATTTTTCTTCCATGCCTTAGAGGCATCTATGTCTCATTTATGCTATGATGTAGAACCATCTGTAGATTCTTCTATAAACTGATGAACAATCTCTATAACTTCTTGTTCCTCAAGAACATATTATATCTTGAGGTGTCAGATTTTGTAGTTATCCCCATTAATCTTCTCTCCCTTATTGAGCTCAACTATGATATTTTTAGTAACCATAATCTACTATAAATAAACTAATTATTTAGTATTCAGTGTAATTCATATGCATGTAACTAATGATTGACTCAATATAAATTAGATTGGTTTACAAAATTAAATGGTAACTATGTTTCCACTCATCATTCATATATTCCAATCTAATCAAGATTGATTAGTTATATTACATACATCCTATCAAATGAACTAATCATTAAGTGAACAAATCATGAAATGGACTCATCATTTAAATGAATTAATCATTCTTTTAAGACTGTTAACACATAACATCCTTTTTTACATAAAATATAACATTGTTCATACATAACAATAGTTTCTACTATATTATTTTCATAAAATAAATGAGCTAATACTATTCGTATATAATGATAGTAAGAATAACAAAACTCCAATAAGTTAGATAAGCTAACATCACTCCCACTAGGACACATACTAGTGCAGTGGTCAACACTATCCCTTTCATCCTGAAGTTGGTTCGAGCAATCTCAGGTAGGCCAATTCCAGGATTCTCTATTTGGTCCATATTTGGATCCTCTTCTAAATTCTCCTCAAACTCTTTAGGATCCTCCTTAAACTCTTCAAAATTCTATTTTTTCACATGATGAAGCAGCTCTACATACAACTCCATATATAAGGTACGCCCTTCAGAGACCCACCATATATGGTGTGCTACTATCATGGGATACTCAAATAATGATTGAATCAATGCGCAGATCTTGTAATTATCTAAGATTAGAAATTCTTCCTGCTTAAGTTTCTAGAATAATCGATCGAGTCATCTAATATATCCTTTGACTCCGTATTCCGAGTCATATTCTATATCCTCAATTGCCTCCCTTAGCTTATTCTATCGCACATCATGATGAGTTATTGTGTATATCATTCTCTGCATTTGTAATTGAAAATAATAATGTCACTATAAAATTGGTTCAATTCAATTTACACATATGCATAGAACAAACACAGACAATCCATAAGTAAATAAGAAAAAAAAATTCTTTAATTGAGGAGCTCCAGTTGGCTGACACACTAGACTAGTCAATTGAGAATCCTGATTCTAAGCATTAGCTTAGTTCCTTGTCCTCATTAGAACTGATTTAATTGAGATATCTTTTTGTTATTGTTTAACCTAAGCCCATTTAATTTAAACTTAGACCAATTAGATTCAATCCGATTTCATTGAATCAAACTAATCTGGTAAACCAATCAATAATTTGAAGCAGATTAGGTTCTTAAAGGACCAACTTGGTCTGGTTAAACCAACCAATAATTTGAACTTGACTTGGATTTAATTGGACCAAACTAGTTCAAACCAATTTGATTTAAACTAGATCGGTTCAAGATAGAGAAGAAAAAAAACTTAAGTTACGGTTTGTCTTTTTTTCATTTGATTTATTTAAATCAAACATTTTCTCAAGTATCTAAGTTTCGTTTGATTTATTAAAATCAAACTTTTTCTCATCCCTTCGTCTTTGTCGCGATTTCCTTTTTATTTTTTTTCTTTCACCGCAACGAACATGCGGTCATTGACCATGATAGTTGATTGTTGGCCTCCCAACGTGGTGTCGACATTTCTAGCCATAGAAGTCGATCCCTAGCCATCCAACGTGGTAGCTGGCCATCGAGGAGGGCAAAATTGTGAGATACTTCTGCAACCATCTCTATCGCGACGAACATAATTTTCAGCCTTTAGCTCGGTCACTAGCCTGCGATAGTCCCGACGATGGAGACAAAGGGGCACCACCATGGCTCAACTCTACCATGGCGCCCTATCTTCCAGTGTATGCAAGTTCCCAACAGCCAGGCAAAAATCTGTTGGGTTCTTCGGGCCGCGAAAACCGCTTTTTCGCGTCGCGGAAACCCCGAGTCACCCAAAGCCATGGATCTCGTGCAAAGATTCGTAAACAAAATTATCGAAAAACCTTTTCTTGTACGAGTTTGTAAAAACTTTAGATCTACACTAAAGTTAAGATCATTACCCTTGTAGCGAAGCCCTTTGCGTTCCCGCTTGTCCAAGATGTCGCCGGATCTCTAGTTGTCAAAGTAGACAACCTCTATATGTATCCACACGGACACAAGTAGAAGGAGATGACCAAAACACAAGGTGTGCTAGCACCAATGAAGTGTTCGGCCAAGGAATGGGAGAAGGAGAAGAGAGAGCACCCAAGGGAGAAGAAGAGTGAATGAATCAATGAGAGGAAATTCAAAAACCCCTTAGCCATCAAGTGGCCGGCCACTCTAGGAGGTGTAACCCCCACATTAATTCCAATTAATGTGGAGACCATTAAGAGTTGTAACCCCCATGAGGTGGCACTCTAGGATGATGTGGATCAACACTATTGGTCCACATCTTACCACCTCACTAAATGACATGGCAACAAGTGTAACCTCTTCATTTAATGTGGGCCGGCCACATTAAATGCTATGGAGGCTTGTAACCTCCATGAGGTGGCACACATTGATGATGTGGAGCAATCCTATTGGTCCACATCTTGCCAACTCACTAGTGATGTGGCAAAAAGTCAAGTCAAACATGACTTTTTCTCTTCCTCTCAAATCAAGTCAAACTTGATCAAATCTCTCTCATGGTTGATCTAATCCAACCATATGATTCAAGCCAACTTAATATAATGAATCTAATTCATTAAATTAAGGTGATTTAATGAGTCATAATCTAAATTAGACTCATTGAATACATGAATCAACTTGAGTCCAACTCAATTAGCCCAATTTGGATTACTCTTAATCCAATATGATTCATCAAATGAATCTAATCCTCTTGGTTCATCATATGAACCAAATCTCCATCTAATTGTCGTTAGTGTGACCCTATAGGTTCTTGTAACGTTGGCAATGCCCTAAACCCATTTAGGAGCATAAGTAATGAGCGGTATCTAGCAACACATCATTACTACCCAAGTTACAAGAATGTCGAGATCCGACATCACCTTGTGACTACCAATTGTGACTCCTCACAAAATATGTCAAATGTCCTTCTATCCTTGACATCTAGATTGATCAATGTGAGACATAGACCGTGTCATCCTCTAATCAATCTAAATCTTGAACTCCAAGTAGACACACTCGATCAAATGAGCTCAACATCTCATGTTGACTCATTTGGGCATGGCCATGCACTTCGTGGTCTAACTCTATCAAGAATATTGATGTCGCTCCCGTCATATGGGAGGGATAGATCCCATCTACATCACTCACATCCCTCTGCATAATTTATTACATACCCAGTAATCGCCTTTATAGTCCACCCAGTTACGGGTGACGTTTGAGGAAACCAAAGTACATAACTCCTTATGTAGGGATCCATGGTGACTTCAGGTCAAAGGACTAATAGTCATACTAATAGCCACATGAGAAAGTATATGACACTCATATAACGATCCATGATACTTTCTCATGGCGGGTCATTCAGTATACATTCTCTAATGCATACTCATGTGTCAGCTTGATATCTCTATATCCATGACTTGTGAGATCAAGTCATCGAGCTGACCTACATGCTAGTCTTATTGTATTAACATTGTCCCTGAATGTTAATACTCGACTAGGAATGATTTAGAGTAGTGTTCCCTATATCATCTCACTATCGATTCAACCAATCGATTGATATAGGTAAGAACCTTTCTACTCTAGGACGTTACTATACTTATTTTATCTGGCACTAATACAAATAAGCATAATAACCAAAAACCAAATGCCTTAATATATATACATGAATATGATATACATGAGTTCATACAATCATTAAATGATTGGCTCTAGGGCTCTAACTAACAAAATCATGACACTATCGCGATTTCCCGGCTACTGCCGAAATCATGACTTAGGGGAAAAACCATCGTGATGCGGTCGTCGATGCTTGCAGGCTTTGATACCATTGCTGATAGTAACAAATAATTTGTACGAAATGAAAAAACTTACTGTGATCGTAGAGAAGGAACTAGAGAAGAACTTATCGTCAGAAGAACGATCATGAACGAATCAAAAAGATCTTCACTGTTCACAAACCAAATCCCTCTCATTGCTCTTGATGTTCTCTTCTTCCCAACCTTTTTCCCCAATTGCCTTGGATGCCTTTTGTACTTCTTATACAAAAGGCAAGCGATGGTAACATCACTAATTAAAGAGGAAGATGAAGTGGAAGAGACAACCTTTCACCTTCTTAACTCCAACATCTATATTTATCTCCTTAGCCTAAGATCTCAAGAAATCTCTAGAAACATTTCATTTTTTCTTCATAAGTTGATTTCTCTTGAATGACTAATCATTTGCTTACTACTGATTGCTATTGGGCAACTCTAATTGTTATTCAGTTGAATATATCCCTCTATTAGTTGGCTTTCATCATCTTAAATAATTTTCATAATGAACTAACCATTCCATTATAGCCATCTAACCACCATTAGTCAATTGCTAGAAGCTATTACAATAAAATTGTTGGTGCAATCATGCCCCATATGTGTAGATATATATGATTTTCATGTTGGACAACATTTAAGTTAATGCAAACCCATGGAGTCTTATATTATTGTCAAATGTGCAGCAAAAGCCTACTTGATAGAGGAAATCCTAGCAGGTTTGATGACTAGATGCAAGGCAGTGAAGTCCAAGAAGGCTAGAGGTCTGATGATTGGATGTGAGGTAGTGAAATCCAAGAAGATTAGAGACTGGATTCTTGGCAAAAGGAAAGCCCAAATAGACTAAGAGATCATATGTGGGGCAGATGAAGATTTAGAGATGAGACGACTCTAGGCATGGAAGTCTAGGGAACAAGAGATTCCTCTATCATGAGGTAAATAAGGGACGTAGATAAAAGAAGTTAGGTGTGACACATCCATTAGAATGGATAAGAATCATAGTAACAATTGACTGATATTCATGTATGAATCAACTATTGTACAAGAGAAGAGAAGGCAAGACCCTTAACCATGTTTGGGGTATTGGTAGCAATCAACTATTAGGCATATAGTAGTCGATTGCTCGAGCCAAACCATGAATGTTTGAGGTTTTACACATTAGTTGATTGATAGGAATTAGTGGTGTCACGCCCCAGGTAGTACTTGCCAAAAGAAATTTCGGCAGCATCTCCCATGTACGGGTGACAATATGAAACCATACTACATGCCCTCAGGGCCACATATACCTCGACCAACACTGCTGGAACAATAACAATAAAAGTAAACAAGCAAATCACGTAGTTTATATATTTAAGCCTCTAGCTGACACAACCACGTAGTTTTTATTAACTAAAACCTATTCCACTACAACGATGGAAAACTTAAAACCACAACAGAGAAACCAACGCAATGAAAAAATAAGTGCAATAGACCAAAACTCGATAAAAATTCTCGAGTACAATCACACATCACAAGTATATAGAAAAATACATAACAAGTAAATCAACACAAAACAAGGAACCAAGTCTGTAAGCAGAAAATCATCACGACATTAAGTAAGGACTGGCAACTGGAACCTCCTAACGGCCTCAACCAGAAATAGATATAATCAACGGGGTGAGTTCAACAACTCAGTGGGTATCGGGTTGACATGCATAATAAGAAATAACTAATAGTAATAAATATGTGTATAGTCTCCTGGAGTAATGAAAAATGTAAAACTGTAAGAAAAGGAGAAGCTGTACTCACCAGGACCTCCTATCAGAATAATAAGGTCGTCAGACCAAAAGTAACATGTCCCTGTATGCATGTCAAACATATGCATCCATCCAATATGCAACAAATAAAATGCAGCAAACACAAGCAATAAATGCAATCATGCATATGATGCCAATGACATGTCCTGGTCACCCCTAACGCTAGTCAGCTATCTCACATATGATGGTGAGACTGAGTGGGTAGGGCTATGACAACTGTGCACTCTGTCATCACTACTCCTGATGAGTAATCGAGTGGACAGGATGCTGTCGGAGTACACCTATCCTCCTATCCCAAATCATAAGTAGGGGAGTTCAATACTCTCATCTCCTTGAGATAGTTCAGAGGAGGATCCCTGACATGCTACCACACTACGTCACGCTACCCATGAGTGGACCAGCGAAGCACTGACAGAGCAAACTGCCACACACCCTACCTGAATAAAAATCACTAACCCATGAGTGGTTGTGTGTGCAGATTCATGAAAATTGGCGATGAGCTCAACAATAATGGGGCTACCAATCGCACAGCATGCAATCATGCAAGATGGCGCATAAGACTAAGCATGCAAATCCTGACTATATCTACCTCCATAAAACATGTACAAAAAATAAATGGATCAAATAAACAGATCTAGGTACACATGTCAGATATGGTAAATGTCTAGTCCGGTGTATCATAAGGCATGGTATGCCACTACCTCTATGAGCATAAATAATCATGGCAATAAACAAGAGGGTATAAAGCATAAATGCAGAACAGATAAAAGCATGCAACAGGTATCATGTAGTGACATACCAAAGCAAAGATAAACATAATTATTACTAGATGCTATAACTTACTACGCATATCAACATGATATTGTCAAAAGAGATAAGTCAAGGTACCCGCCTCCAATATAGTGCATGTCAAAAGAAACCCCACGTAAAGTAGCTCGTCGCAAATCAAAGTCATGTAATAACACCTTTAATTTAGCTACTGCCGCAAATATCAAATAGCTAAATCAAATTCTTATTTACCAAGATCCCTAATCCTTCCATTATATCTCAATTAGCTACATAATCGAGTCTAACTCAAAGCTTAGATGAAATCCATTATTTAATCCCTAGTTCAGTATAACTCACAAGTTAATTAGGGTCAGCTCCATTAACCTTAACTATCAAGACAACCACTTGGGTCTATCATTTCTAATCTTCCTAATTTCAATTTTAGGTGTAACCTACAGCAAGGATAAATTCCTCCACCTCTTACCTCAACTCAAGCCACCACTGTTGACTCGCGGCCGAAGATCGCAACTGCTGGGAATACCTAGAAACACCACTACTCTGGCTGGAAACCTCCTCAATGCCCGGATCAAAAGGAGATCAGAAAGCAATCAAGAAATCTATTCACTATCACAATCCAACAGCAAAATAGCTTCCATTAGCTCTTCCTCCTCAATCGCCGGTGATGATAGCAAGCAACAGTGGCTGGTCAAAACCAAATCTGTTGTATCAGCCCATTGTCGGAAACCCTAGGTTAGCGCTGAAGCAGAGAGTTCAACTAAAGGACTAAGGCTAGGGCACGAGATATAAATTTCGTGCTATGCATGGCGACAAGTGGTCGCAGAACCAAAGGATTAGGCATACCCTGAGAAAATCAAGAGAAGAGGATAACGAGGCCAGCCGCTACGGGCGTATTGACCGGCCAGCCTCTGACAGCAGTGCGCAAGCAGGCACCGCCAGAGATCAACCGGATGCTCGCTTCTATCCATGACCGAAGATAAGATCGAGTGGCACTCACACTCATGGCTCACAAGTAGAAAGAAAACTAGTGCACCTAAGCATCGCGGCCAGGGTACGCCAGAACGCAGGCTGTCACCGCTCCTAAGTAAGCGGGTAATGATCGGATGCCGATCAAGCATGAGGAGATATAATGACTGGAATCTCTACTTAATTTGAGGCAATATGGGGTAGAGGGCGGGAAAGGACGCTAGGGCTCTGTGCCTTGGTCAAGGAACGTGGGGAGAGGAGGCGCTTACGACGACTATTTTGGGAAGACAAGAGAAGAAGACATGAGAGAAGGTAAAGAAGAGGAAGAAATAGGGATGGCGCCGGTGAGAAATGTGAGGAAAGGAAAAAGAAAAGAAGAAATAAAAATAAACTCTCATTCAATGGGTAGTCTAAACAGCTTCCGCCCAATATCGATCCTCAGAACTCATACTGCTACCCACCTCCAAAAAATTCTCAAAAATTTTCTAAAATTTTGAAAATGTCATTAAGGTTATCTCTCTTATTTAACCCATGATGAATTAATATTTCGTCGTATTTTACAAGGGTTGATTGATGTGAGTAAATTGAAGTCGTTAGGGTTTGCATATTCGGACATTTAGGGACTTCATAACTAAACCCCATACGGCAATTTAGAAACAATTGATTGCTAGGAACATTGTAGTCAACTGATGAAATAACATTGAAAGTTGGGGTTTATATGAACATTAAATCAAGTGCACAGTTGATGCGCTCTTCTATTTTATATAGATTTTAATTATTTTATGTATTTTTGACAAATTTTCAGGTACTAACTAATGATTTCATATCTTTATGTTTCATTTGATTTATTTTAGTTTATGGTATTGTTTGTGTATTTCCTATGTTAGGAGTGGAACAAGTGAAAACAAGGATTGTAAAGATCGCTAAAGAAAGCCCGAGGTTGAATGACGGGGCACCAGGCCCAATGGCACTACCATGCTCCTTTTTCGAGAAACACGCAAGCGGTCAAGCTTCCAGTAGCGGGAAGGGGTAAAAATAATCACCACCAAGTGAGCATTGTGTGCCTATGCCTTAATGGCATGTCCGCTTCTCGCCGGGCCTCAAGCAATAATGTTCTCGACACTGCTACTGCGCTCAGCAAAGACGGCTCCATGTCGGGCTTCCGCCTGCTCATTTAAGCTCTCTACATCGATTTGAAGGAATCCAATCAGAACCAATTGAGGTTCCAAGAGGCTTGGGAGGAGATCCAAGTGAGAACTATGTCAGTTTAGGGGTGAAGGTGAAGGACAAGATATCATGGAAGAAAATCAATCAAGCCTAAGCCTCTTCTCTTTCATTTCACTAAGATTGTATTTATGATTTAGATTGTAATATGTTGAAGCAATCATGTAACCCCAGATTTTATGTTTGGAAAAAAAGTTTAAGTTAGGGTTATTATTGTATTTGATATGCTTTGTGAGTATGTAGGATGTGTACAACAAGGCAAAGTCCAAGTGTGAAGGCTTGACAATGTAAGTAAGTGTAGTAGAAGGTTTGAAGTATAAGTCCAAGTGTAGTCTTATAATATAAGTTCAAGTGTAAGTATTTATAAGGTTGAAGTCTTGAAGAAGAGCCTAGCAATGGAATACCCGATCGATCCCGCTTTGAGAAGCTTGATAAAATCTAGAGCGTAAGGAAAACCATCATTACGAAGAATAATACCGAATCGAATGCTAACCGAGAAACCCATGGATTGGGGAGAGAGAACGTTGTACTTCATAAAGCGTCTCAATGGCGAGAAAGAAATCTATCAGAAGAAAACCTGATCCGAGCTTCCAAGGTTTCCTCAAGGCACCAAAGACCAACCAACACTCACCACGACCTAAGACCGTGGTGGAATCCTCGGTTAGGCCTCCAAACGCCAAGCCGCGATCTCTGTGGAAGAAGGAAGAAGAAGAAGATGAATGAGTTGGAAATTAGGGTTATGAGTGTGCGCAATAGATGTGAACTTTCATTTTTACACGAGGACTCCTTTTATACCACTTCATAACCTCCGTGAGTCGCCAAGTAGAATTCAGCTTTGTTAGAGTTTGTTGTGAGATGGCGAATGATACTTGTGGTAAATGACTTTTGGCGAATTTTTAATTTTGATAAATTATTTGTCGTCTAGCACTGCAAAATAGTCTAAACATTTTCCAAACAGTACAATTGCTACATAATTCATATAATAAAATATCTCATTAACTACTTTATTTGAAATATTTACTTCATCCTGCTTCACAAGTCCCTAAAGTGTTTCTACTATCTCACCGCCTCCTATTTTTTCTATATCATAGATAGCTAATATAACAACAATGTTCCTACTCCACACACACAATGGAGCTTTTAACTTTGGTTTCACACTATTATTACCTCTGCCAGGCTCCTTGGGCAATGACCGCCAAGGTTCTCTATGCTTATTATCCCATCAAAGATCAGCCATATTTCATCAAGTATGTACTTTTCTTCTGCCATCACATCTTTCGCGTATTATTCAACCCGCCGATATTAGCCTTCCTCCTCGGGTTGCATATCTCATCGAGCATCGCCATTTAACATATCCCACTGACATTACTTCCTTCTCATATCCCACTGACATCGTCTACTCATTCAAGTATATCCTTAATTTATCTTAGCCAACTCCCGGAAGTATCTTGATCGAGCGGGTCCGCTCCCTCGAAGTATATCCCAAATGGCTAGTCTTCTTCCTCGGAAGCATGTCCTACTCGACATCGTCTACTCACCGAGTATATCCCGATCGATATTGGCCTTCCTTCCGGCGTTGTCCGCCGACATGGCTTCACCTTGAGGTATATCTCGTTGATATTTGTCACTCCTTGAGGTATATCCTCCCATCGATATCGACCTACCTCCTTCGAGTATATATGCTGTTGATATTAGCCTACCTCCTTGAGTAAGATATCCGCCGAGCATCGGTCTTCCTCCGAAACATATCCCCGGCCCGGACATTGGCCCACCCTCCTTGAGGTATATCTTGGTTGATATTCGCCTCACCTTCTTCTGGTGCATATCCCATCGACATCGCCTACCCTCCTTCAAGTATACGCCTACCGATAATACTCACCTTAAGGTATATAACGGTCGACATTACCACCTCGAGGTATATCCCACCGATATTGGTCTCTCATCCTTCGAACATGTCCCATCTATCACCACCCTTCAGGTACATCCCGGCCAACATCGATATATCTTCCATCATTATCTCCTTCCCTCCTTATCGACCCAGAAACCCAACCCATATCATTTAGCTCCCTTTAAGTCTAGCCTAAGGAGGTAGAACGACTAGACACAGTCTGATGAGTTTTCACCGTGACTCCTGCTGTGCATCAAGTGACCTACAAATTTTACAGATAAATTATCTTGTGAACTCGAGTACAATGATCCCGCAAATTAGTACAATGACTCGTCCCTTGATCCTTTAAATAGGGCTACAACCTCTCTTCATCATCACCCACATAAGTTCTTTTCCTTCCTTGATAACTCTTCCGCTACAGTATGCCTTGATCCCCTCTTCGGGGTGATTCTTTTAGACAAGGCGGATCTGTATGAGCTTAATCCAAGTTTTACTCTCTGCTAATCTCTAGGTTCGAGAAACTATCCCAAAAATGACGCTTCGATTTAGGATCTCCAACCGGCTTAACTACCTGGAGACTCAACGAGCTTTGGAGGAATTCCTCTACGGCTTGAGGAATCAACAAAATAATCATGGATGTCGCCATTAACGCCAGAGTCATGTTGCCCTGGGCTAGGATTACCGCCTGAAGCAGAAGCCTAGGGTCTTTATGCTGTGGGAGAGACTTTTCAACACATTTGCACCATGGTCCTAATGGTTCCTAATTCCTTCCCCTTGCCTCAGACCACCCTCGCTTCATAGTTTTCTTCGTCTCAGTAAAATATTATCACTACGCTCAGAGCAACTCTCTCGTGCTTGCAAAATATTTCCACTTCGCCCATGACAAGTTTGACTCTAGTGGATCAAATTTTCTAAGCATCCCAGAGCCAAGTTTGTAACTTTGTTAACTTTTCGAGAGGCTTAAATGTTTTGAGGAAACAACGTTATGTATCCGATTAGATTCCCAAATGCAAAAATAATCTTTTGTATTGAATCTAGTGACCTCATCAATCCCTTTAATTCCTAAGAATACGGACAGCCTCAATATTGTAAGTAAAATTATTTCGCTCAATGCTATTTACGCAATAACATTAATTGGTCAGGCTTTATGTCTAAATAACCTCATTATTTTTCATCCTTAACTCGGATTTAGTCAACCCAACCTCTTCCTTTATTACGCTAAGAAACCAAGCCTTCTCTTGGACCTGTTTGTGATTGGTCTTCACCTGTAAGAGAATGTAGGAAGGTGAGCACCCAGGTATTACTAACCCCGCGATGATCCGTCCGTCATTCAACATAAATGTTTCTTTATGGATTATGTGACACATAATCTCTCTCTCTCTGCTTACGCCATGTAAGTATTTTGTCCTTTTCCTTTAATCCTCAACGCTCATTGAGATAAAAATGTTTTGATCTAACGACGCCATGTGTTTTTCAAACCCTAAACCCTTCGCTTTCTTTTCAACTTCATTCCTTCCTTTCTTGCCTGGCCCTTTCTTTGGATGCCGCCTCGATCAAAACCTCGTGCTCTAAATAAGCTCGGCGATCTCTTTCTTGCTTCTAGTAAGTAACTTATTGTTCTGTTAGCCTTTACTTTTGTCTATGGCCGAGGAAACGATTGCCTGGCATGTCCAAATGTCTTCTTTGATAAAAATGCGAGGCTCATCCAATATGAAATCCCCAAGAGTATAACATCTATCCAAACCAGATGATCATCCTCTCATCATCCCCCGCTAATTGTGTGACTTTTCATGACTGGGCCGATAGGAGGTTTAAGGTTTCTATCTCCTTCCAATCAAGCAAGCCAAGATTTGATATTCCTCAGCAACAGACCTAACGCCTTCGTTATCTCGTGAGGTGCTTACATGTTATTTCGTTGTTAGATATCTCTCCTATTTCTCAAAATTTCTTCTGTTTTCACCCCAAGTGTTCTAACTCGTGTTTTCTCGTTTAACCCTAACTAAAATGGTCCTTTGAGATACTGCCTCTTAAAGCTTAAATCTGCTTTTCCTTCATAAAGTTTCCAGGACTATTCCTTGGTCTCATGCTTGCATCCTCCTCCCTTGCCCGACGTCAGGAGTTTCATCTTCATCATTCTTTTCCTATTTATTGTAAAGTTGCTATGCTCACTTATCCCCAAGTGGGTCGAGGGCCTGACCCCATACTTATTCGCCCAAGCCCCATCAAACTCAAGCACAAGTCTCTTTAGGTAAAATTCGCCTTTATTGATTTTATTAACTAAATCATTTTTCTATCTTTGTAGTGGACAACTTTGACCCGCTTTTTAATCGATGAAGAATCAAGGCTCGAAGTATGATGCACTCAAGCAAGAAAGAGCAAGAGCTACTGGGTCGCTGTTCGCCACCCGCTGAAGATCCGACTCTCCGGTTAGTTTCACTGTGTGGTTCCCCGAGGTTCTCAAGGTCTCCCCGCAGAACTCTCGTTGTTTTCGTTCGTTGTTGCTTTACTAGGTGGATGTCAAGCACTTACCGCCTGCCCCTTCCTATCATTGAACTCACATCTCCGGCAACGAAATCATCACTAGTTGTTGTCAAGAAACACCAAGAAACTTATTAGGCCCCTCCCAAAAGAGAGAGACGATCCTTCCGCCGATGAACTTGTCTCGTATATTTTGTCTTCACGACCTTCCTCCGACGAACCTACCGCCGAGCTCTATCCTTCTCTCACCTTCACCTCTTCCAAAGACTAAAGTCCCCGGTGATGTTTCTTTCAATTTTCCATTGTCTATTCCCGAACTCGATCCTACCTCACCTCTTCTTATTTAGTTTTTGCCCTCCTTCATTCCTACTTTCTCCACGGTTCTTCCATTCCTCGGCCCTCCCCATATTAAACAGAGGTTCTTTCAATGCTCGGGAGAAAGTTCTGCCCATTTTTGGAAGAACTTACCACCAAATAATTGATCAAAGCCCCATAAAGAGAATCAAATATGCTTTTATTAACGCCTACTTTTTATTCATCAAGAATTATGTCATAACCTTATTATATTTCTAGCGATGGATAGGTACGGGCTTATCTCAAGCAATGTATAATTATACAACGAGAACAAGAAGCCGAGATCCGAGAATGACAAGTCAAATAGCAAGTTACCAGTTATCTTCCGCCACATTTTCCGCTCCAAGTAAATGAACTTGAAGTCCAAATTGAAAGTCTTTTGTATTACGCTCAAATCATCTACGATTCAACAAAAATTAACTCCAATTTGGAGAAACCGGCCACTGAGTCAGAAGTTAAAGGTCGACATGAATCGCTATTAAAAACTTAAAGCTCGCAGCTGAAGGATGACGAGAGATAACTTCTTTGAATACTCAACCAGGTAAACTGTAGATCTCCACCAAAGAAGCCGAATCGAAAACTTCTCGGGAACACTTGGTCGCCTACATACGAAGACACTCGCTCAAGGATAAATACTATCATGATTAAATCTACTGAGTTCAATGTTTCATCGTGAAGTCGATCCTAGCAGCCTTCACTGGAGCTGAAGGGCTGGTGCAACAATCACGTAGAGGTGCATCTCTTATCTCGCGATCCCCGCCTAACTTCCTCAAATCGCCGCAAACTCCATCGATAACAGCCTCCCGACCTATTTCACCGACTTTTGAATGATTTTCTTTACTTGAATTCAACCTTGTAAGGATCGACTGGTGATGACAATTAGTAAACGCAGAAGTCGAATCTCTCTTTATTGTTAAACATGTTCCTCCCGCGGTGATTGTTCGCTTTCGTTTTAAGTATGTTGAGTAAGTCAGCTCGTCGGCCGCCATAAAACTTCGCTCAATATATTATAATATCCTCATGTCGATCGCCTCACAGACCGGCTCGATGGCTGCTAGTATGACCAACAATCATCCTAAGATTTCATCAAGTGATTAGGTCCCATTCAATTTAGTATGTTTCATAGTCATGTATATTTCACACGCCGCTTTATTATACCCGATTAATTTATACTTGTATTTATGGTCATCAATGCATTATACTAACATATATAATTTATGCACATCAACTCCATGCACCAAAGCCCAAGTTATAACAGCATGCTGTTTATAAAAGTTTCGCATCTCTACGACTAGGTCGTTATGTTTAGCATGCCTCATACTTATAAAGTTCAGATTTCAGCACGAGGTCGAAGTTATACATGTATGCTCTCGTGACTTATAAAAGTTTCGTGACTCCCTGCACCTGCCGATTATAAGTGAGTGATACCTCGTCACTATAAAGTCTGAGACTCGCACACCCGTGATAGGTTATGGGCGATCATGTTGTCACACTATGTCATAGACTCCTCGCGGCATCAAGGCTACAAGCAATGACATGCTTTTGTGCCCTTATACTCTTCTTAACCTCGTAATGATCACTCAAGCTTATAAGTAAAGCAACCCATTTCTTATTCATACTTGCTCGGTCAATTTCATTCTCGATAAATCAGATATCATAGGATAAAGAAAATTTTATTCTACTTAAAGTTAATTTCATTTGGATGAATTATGTAATATAAAGGATAAATTTTTTATTTTCCCATAATATCCACAATTCAATTAATAAGATCATAAGCATGGGCAATGTTAAAAGGTTTGGTTTAGATTGGGGATTTTCATCGGGACTTCCTCATTATGGTTACAAGATGATGGTTCTATACTTGGGAATGCCTCACTTAGGAAAACATCTTTCATTCAGGAAATGTGCATTCTTACACGAGGAGCTATTGATGCACAAAGACTACACGTAGAAGACAAGAGGATTTAATTAGCGACTTGAGTCAATTTATCATTCCAATCTTATTTAAAATATAAGTTTTGCACAGTTGGCCAGCACAACATATAAGCATGCCTTTACATTTAATCAACTTACTTGAAAAACTATTTAGGAGTTCTCTAATAGTGTTTATTCATTCATAAAATCTTCTAGGAGGTTCGGAGAGAGATAGCCACCTCATGCAAGAAAAGAATCACCCTTCAGCCCCTGTGGATCGAAAGTGTTCGTGAATTCAATTCCCAAAGATCTCACCAAATTCTTGAATTTGATAGCTTTTCGCCTAACCTTGAAATGGTCATCCTCAACTCTTTAAAACAACAACTTTAGACTGAAGTGTCTAGTTCAAATTTTGTAGGGATTCACCAGCCTGGGTGTCCAAGTTATGTTTTTCTGTTGGGTGCAAGATTTGCTATCTCCGAAGATATTTCTGTCGCTTTGATAGATCTGAAGCAAGGGAAAGCTCGGTTCTTTATACCAAAGACGGCCCCGCTCTCAAGTTGTTCAATAGTCATTTAGTTTTTACACATTCGCACTAACCTTAGACTCACCACCAATGTAGTTTCTAAATTTCTTTGCATTCTTAGTGAGACTCCCCAGCTGAGACTCTCTCAACTTTGCTCGACATCACAACAAATTTCGCTGAGTTCTACCTCTGTAATGAATGTCTCCTTCTGGATTGAGGTAGAAGTCAATTCCTGGGACTACTCCTTGCTGGGATTTTATTGTCCCTCTCAGGCTAACCACCAGGATGGTTTGTATTTTAATCCCTAAGGCATAGAACCAAAAACAAACAACATTGAGAAGGGTTGTTAGAAAGGTTCATTTTTTGGAAGAAATAGCACCAATCACTCATGGTGGTAGCCTGCCGTTCCGCAGATCCAACGACCTGATGAATACACAATTATAGCTGCATAGGGAAACACCGCGGCCGAGAATAGAAGGTATGCTGAGAGTGGGCCGCGATCGCTCATTTCTCGAACGGCTGGATGCCAGAAGCCCGTGAGGGTGGTCATCCGGGTGCGTCGCCGATAGCGACCGTAGCACTCGAGTGACGCCTTTTACGAAAGTGAGACATCAGATTTGCTAGACCTGATGGAGCTACTCGCCATTTGAGGAAGGTTGGGAATTAAGGTAACTCACCAAATTGTTGACTTCTCCTAAATCTCCTCGCCTAGTCGATTTAGGGTGTCTTTATTTACTCGAGCTCCGCCAAAGAGGAAGGCTCTAGAGATCGCTCCCCATTGCATTCATAATACTTCTATAAATACAACTATAGGAAAATATTATTTGAGGCTCAAGTAGGAAGGAAAGAAATACAAGTCTTACTAAAGGAGAGGACCATTTCTTAAATTTAGTCGATTCAATCCAATATATATAATGTTCTCCTCTTGAAGCACAACGAATATCAAACTGTTCAATTAATTTCGAGCATGGTCTGCTTCAGGATGGTTCTCACGAGGTCACCTGGTTGGGTGTAGGTGGAGGCTCTATTTGCTGCTGCAGGCCAGGACACCCGAGTTGAAGGTGATGAAAAATAGTTGCTTCTCCAATCATCACTTGCATTTCAAGAATTTCTCAAAAGACCCGAGTTGATTATACAAAGGAAACAACTTCACTCACTAAGTTGGAGACGAAAGAAGTAGGAACAAATGGGGAGAGAGAACTCAAATAGGTGGGAAACAATGGACATCCCAAGATATTACACGTATTATAATTGAGAAGAAGTTGTCAAGAGGAACGCTAGTACTAGCTCACCCCGGTGAGAAAAAGAAGGAGAGAGAATTGTGAGGGGCCACCTACATTCGGCCTCAAAGAAAAGCTACAGAATGGAAGAAGGAAGAAGAAATACGTAGCTTAGTACTATGATATGCAAATAGGAGGAATGTCACACTGTAATCGAATATCATCGAGTCTATACTAAGTAACGGGAAATTAGTGGAGTATAAGCTGGACCAGAAGTAGCCACCGGAGGCTAAGAAAGGATTCACCAGAGAGAGTAAGGAGGAGAGAATGGAGGAGAGACAAGGTCACGGAAAATTGTAAGTTCAGGAACTCTCAGGAGGAAGAAGATGATAAAACACGTAAGGGTTTAGATTTTTCTAAAGGTTCTCTAAGGAAATTTCGTGAAATACCCCCCTTTAACATGGGTCCCCATCGGAAAATAAAATTGGGTTAGTTATTATGGCCATCGGATCAGAGGACCAGATAACGTAATCCTAGAAAGGTGAGCCGACATGTTAGAAAAGTAACGCTATGCACACCATCACCACAAGAAGAGAACAACATGCACGGATGGGACAATCGATCATCATCACAAAAGTGGGCGCCATATTAAGGCAGATTTGTTTCAGTCACTAAGCGGCTAACTTAAGACCCTTAACGATTATCGCCTCTAAGTGCAGGGCAAGTTTCTACCCTTCCACCCTTCTATCGCTAAGGAATCGACCGATTTAAAGTCCAAACTAAGTCTTAGAGACCGTTGGTCTTGGTCTATCTAACAAGATGGTCCTATTATACACATACGAGAGATTGTCCTTATTCAAGTATTTTTATCGACATTGATAATCATCGTGAAAACGACATCAAAAGAATTTTTAAATTTGAGCCCTCTAACTACACAACGCAAGATAGAATTGGACTTAGGTCGCTTTCCAACGAAAGCAACTATAGATGATAATCTTAAGATTGCATATTTCTATTTTCGAGGTTTTCAATATAGAAACGGGGGTTTCGATTTTGATCAAACCCACAAATTAGAAGCAAAGCAAGCATAAAATTAATCTAATGATGGAATGAAATCAACTATACCAAATAACTAATCCATATAACGATTGTCACTTTACGCCATGGATTAACCATCAACACACAATTAAACGAAGGAATGAAATGATAAAGCATCAAATGAAACGTACTCCAACAAAATAAATACAATGGGCAATGAAAGCTAAGTCTAACTTAACCACAATTGTAGAAATTAAAATGACAACATGAAGTAAAGCATCAATGAAACTAGCATGTGTCTAAACCTAACCAATCTATCCTAATTCCATTCCAATCAAAACTAGAACATAAATTCAATTGAAAAGAACAAGACAAAGTAAGAATTAAACAAACTAAATACATCAAATTAAAACTAACTATTGGTTGAAGCAATTCATCTAATATGTTATGGCATGAAACTAATTAAACATAGCACGAACAATTCAAACATGGAAAAATCATATTCAATACAAGCATTCAATAAAAAGAACTTCAACACAAGCAAACATCAACAATGAACAAATTAAACTAAGTTCACTAAACCAATCCACACATCCACTTCACACTCCAACGAGAACCCTGTCAGACCCGACGACGAACCTCGAACCTGAATAGTAGCTCACTGGCTTCTGGACTTTCATTACCGCTTCACAATGAGGATGAGACAAATCTTCCAATCAAGAACCCCTGATGGAAGGCAAAAATTATATGCCGCCACCGCCTTTTGCCGCCAAACCCTAGTAGGAAGAAGCTGGCTGCAGTTGAAGCAGGAGGTCACAATCGAGAAACCCTTCCTGCTGTAAGGGAAGTTGGTCAAATCACTTGCGCCTTCGTGTTGTTGCCGTCATCGCTACTTGGAATCAAGAAGATGAGGTGGATCAGGATGGTCGGTCACCTATAGCAAGGGAAGAGCCATTGACTATGGGGGAAAGAAAGAAAGAGGAGGAAGCCCATTTACGCTGCCTCATTAAAACCTATCCACTTCAGGAAATGTAGAAGAAGAGGATCTATTCGTCTCTGCTTGAGAGAAAAAGAAAGAGGAATGTGGATTTAATGGGTTTCTGTGTCTGTTAAGGAGAGGAATCCAAATCCAATAAGAAAAGTGAAATTGGGATTTTAGAATTGGGCTTTAAGAGTGAACTTGATGATTGAATTGGGTTTTTAAAATTGGGCTCCTCTCTTATCCAAATTGAATTGAAGCTTTAAATGAACCCTTGGATGTCTTGAGTTTTCAATCAACGACCTAGATGCTCTAAATGTAATCTCTTCCTTTTCCCTTCAAATCAAGCTGAGCTTGATCAAACTCAACTCAGATTCATGGCTCTTTAGATTTCCTACAAAACCAAATTCAAAATATAAGAAATCATGTCATGACTAAGGAAAAATTATAATTAAGTCTAAAATAGGTCCCTATTCATAAATCATGATATAAACACAACATTAAGCATGCAAGAAGGTAAAAATGCTAAGTATAAAAGTCAAAATAATAGATAAAAATACTAGTTATCACACACCCGATCGGGAAAAGGTGCTTGGCCCAGTGAAAGATAGGTGGACACTTTAGGTTTTTTTTTAAAACAACAAGGCGCAAGGAGATAAATAGTCACAACTAAACAAACAAAACAACCAAATATAATTTTGAAATATGAAAGAGTGATAGTTCCAAAACTAAATTACAGGAGTTATATTATTCACCAGAGGTGATAGGGAGACTACTTTAAAATAGGAAAAAAAATTGGGTGAGCATTCTTTGATAAGCCTCTGACGGTCCAAGAAATTGGCAAGAGTAGTTGACGTCAAGTAGCCTTTTTCTTGTAGTTGCTTGATTGCATTATTGGCTCCAAAACTAAGAGCATTGACGATGGAATTGACAATTGGCATGTTGAAGTCTTCTGACGCCAAGAGGATTTTCTTCCTCGCTTCAAACCGGTCCTTCTCCCTGTCCTGATAAGAGGTTAGCTATGCCTGAGCGGCTGTTAGCTTGATCAAAAGACATGCTACTTCCAATTTGCTGGCATTTATAGTAGCTCGATCAGCCTCTAAGTTCACTCAGAGCGTCTCTAGCTCGGTTTCTTAGGCGTCCACCCTCTGTTGCTGTTCGACCACCAATTGAATTTATACCGCAAGGTCCACAACGTGGCTGGCCTTTAAGTCTTCCAGGGTGGCCAAACACTGGATTTTGACAGTCTTCTCGTCAAGCTCAGCCAGTATATTGGCTCGGCGAGCAATCTCTTAGCGTGGCCTATCTTTTGAGGTTTTTAGGGTAGGTTTGACTTTCTAGCCACTCGACGTCAGTTTAGTTCTTCGCCCGAATCTCTTGGAGTTCTTTTTCTACTTGGCTCAACCGTTCTAGTTGATCCTGGCTTGCTTGGCTCAAGCGGGAAGAACTGTCGGGTGTGTCTACCTCAGATAGGCTCTTCTTCAAATCTTTATTTTCTTGGGCCAAAAATGTGAACTTGTGCATCATGCCCAACTCAGATCTCCTGACTCTCAGCATAAATTCGAGTGACCCTAAGAATCGGATGGTATTTCACTTAGACATCCAAACTCCCAGCATATATTCGAGCGACCCTAATAATCAGACAGTATTTCACTCAGATATCTAGACTCCTAGCATATATATTCAAGCGACCCTAAGAATTAGATAGTATTTCACTTAGATATCCAAACTCGTAGCCTATATTCGAGCGACCCTAAGGATAGGGCGGTATCTCACTCAGATCTCCAACATTACCATACATGTATATCATAGTAGTGCAGAGAGCAGACCAACCTTATAAAACTCAAAGTTCCCTTCATTACTCACTCGGGCAGGTCAACGCCTGCCCGAGATATGCTCAGGGAGCAACATTGTTAGAGAATCCTAACAACTTATCAGAGAATAACAACAATCTGTCAGAAAATATTCTTTTAAAATGATACAAGTTCAGGGAACCTTTCTCAGAGGCAATTATACTTCTCTCAGCCGACACATTATGACCGCATATTCCTTCAACCGCCTCATTAGTGGTGTCAGTTATAAAAAGGATGAACATGAGTGGCAGAAGATTCCTCGGACTGGCTATACACCTTCCAGGATGCATATACTTCATTGCCCAATAACTTCTGACACCTAATATTCTCTGTCATCTCATGATTGCGGAGGTTATAGAGATGATATATAAATAGAGAGTTCTGTCCAATGGTAAGGTACGCACACTTCATTACACTAAGCGCACATCCTGTTGTTCATTACTACTATTCTACTTCTCGTCTGGGCAACACATTGATTTGAGCATCGGAGGGCCTTCACAAGGGACCCCTTCCTTGGTTCTGACATTCTGTTGGCCTGTTTGAGTGGTGTAGGGACCTTAGTGCACCAGTCAAGAGTCTTCGATCCAATCCAGAGGTCTTCATTCAGTCAACGTCACAACCACCTACCCAGCGTGTCATCTCCATCTTCAGACAGGATCTGATCGTATAAAATTTTCCACTGGTCATCAAGATAAATCAGAAATGCTCAGGGTGACCCATCTAAACGGCTAGCGTTGTTGGGTTTGTTATCCCAATGAAATCCTAGCCTTGGAAGCATAGATAATTTCTTATCCAATGGTAACTTTTTTTAGCGGTTTCTCTAGGGTGACTCCACACATTGTAGAATGGGGTAGGTAAATCATGAGGACTTATTCAACCTTAGCTGAGTAGTTATAAAAAGTAGGTGCAACATGAGGACTTCTCAGAAGGTCACATATTCTAGTATTATTCTTGACCAATCATACTGAACTTTGAAGGTTTGATAAAATTCAATGTATTAGTACTGGTATAATCGATATCACTCTCTTGATATGAAAGGGGGAGAGGTAACAAATTTAAGTTAGGAACCACTACTTGATTATTATTGATAAAAGGAAGAGGACCTCATACGCCCATCTTAGAAGAGGAAAATGTTGAATGGACATTATCTTAGTTACCTTAATCATGGACATAGTGCAACATTACTTAATTATGGTCTAGGATTGCTTTGTTACTGTCGTCGCCATTAGAGACATCATATAGTGGAAACGAGCTATTAGAGTTTGCTTCCCCTTCTGAATTTGTATTTGTGATGAGAGGATGATCTGGTATTGAAAGTAGCCTTTTGAACTGGTAAATTATCTGCAACATTTGAATGAACACCATCTCAATTTATATTACCTCCCATTCTAACTGCAACATACATATGTGATTTGTGCCTGGGTAATGATATAGTGACAAAATATTTTCTTTAACTTTTTAGATATTTAAAAATTGAGTCTCAGTTTTAATAAAATAATAGATAATTTTGTTTAATAGACAGTCGACAGAATAATAGACTGAGTCATCATCCTGAGTATTTCTTAAATTATTTTGATAACTGATAAAAAATTTTCATAGGATCAAATTAGTTATCCCAAAATTAATTAACATAAGCAGCATATCTGACATCAAATAATCCTAAAAAAAATCTATGATTTTTAAAATTTGGCTGAATGAGCAATTAAATTATGCAAAAGGCACTTAAATGTCTAATTTTTATATAATAAAAATTAATAAAATATTTTATAAATATAAAAATTAAATATTATTCAAAAATAGTTAAAAATATTACGTATTATTAAGAAATATTAGTTAATAATAACAGTCTTCTTAAATATTTTTACCAAATTTTAATTGAGATATAAAAAATAGTGTAGAATTAGCTCTATGCCGTCCCTGGGTTTAAACACGGCAAATATTGGGGTCTGTCCATGAACAACGGTCCAACCCGTGCCGGGCCGGGCCCATCCACTGGTGTGCGTGTGTGTGATATTGTGCCGGCCAGACGAGGACGAAATGGAGGCGGCGGCGGCGAGGAAGCACTTCTCCCTGTAGGCTTTCGGTCGTCGTTGAGGCCAATGGAAAACTCAAGATTTGATTTTGATTTGGTGCGAGCTCCACAACCCAACGTCAGATTGCCGCCTTACAATGAAAACCACTTTTTTTTTTTTTTTGTCCTGAGGTTAGGCGATTATTTTGTGTGGTTTTCCTCGCGACGGGCCCAACGCGACCCTTGAGTCCTCCGAGAGCCAAGAATTTATCGAGGCGAATCTTCAACCTCCTGGATTCGAGTTTGGAATCCTCCGAGTCAATTCCTATTTTCTGTGCCAATCCGATGAATTTCCGAAGGACATGGAATCTCACTATAGATAGGTTTCGTTCTTCATCTTTTGAGCTTAGCTTTTCTTCTCCTTGTTCTGAAGGTCCGAGTCAAAGTCCTTGTTTTGAGTGACGAGTGCCTCCCTCTGGCATTTACGAAGGCATTGGAAACGTGCGACAGGTAATATTCGTCTACTTTTGGAGTATCAGGTTTAGTTTGCGTATGGTCTACGAGAGGAGGCCTAAACTATCAGTTATTGAAGCATGGAATTGTGCGTAAGAGTGTGAATTTTCTATATGCTCAAGGGGAGTGAGTTGCTCAGTAAGGTATTATGATGTTCTAGGGTGTATTCTGGTTTGTAGGGCAAATTGTAAGCAGCAGTCAAAGTTCTGCTTTTCACGTCAAGCTAATAATCTGTATACCATTTATCATTTCTATATATCTTTGGTTGCAGGGATTCGGCTGTTGGGTTCCAGATCCAATGATAAGAACTACTATTAGATTGCAGAGGGGAATTTATAGTGGAAGTAAGAAAGGTTTCTTCTGAACATGGATTCATTTAAAGCATTCCATGCTAGAGACAAAAGCCCAGAGCCAAATGACCTTAGTAGTCATTTAAGTTTGATGAATATTGGAACTTTTACTGATCTGTTCAACCCTTCAATCATTGATCAGTCTTTTGCACAATTCAGTTGCTCCACTCAACCAGATTTCCATGTGCAAACCACAGATGTTGTGGTTAGAATGAGAGGTAATATGAGTAATAAAGATGGTGTTCATCCAAGTGTTGGAGATAATTCACAAGTGCAAACCACAGATGTTGTGGTTAGAATGAGAGGTAATATGAATAATAAAGATGTTCATTCAAGTGTTGGAGATAATTCACCAGTTCAAAAGACCACTTTACAATCCCAAGTGACCCTTGATACTCTCCCTATAAATATGGTAGGGGAAACAGAATCCAGTAGCTCGTTTCCACCATGTGATGTCTCTAATGGTGATGACAGTAGCAAAGCAATTCGTAGACCAACTGTAGATGTTTCTTTAGGTGAAAAGTTACTTACAGCATTATTTTTGTTTAAGGAATTTTGTCAATTTACTGGAGGAGAGATACTCGCCCAAGTTTGGATGCCTTTCAAGCAAGGCGACGAATATATATTAAGCACCTCCGAGCAGCCCTATCTACTTGATCCGGCTTTTGTAGAGTATCGAGAAATATCAAAAGCTTTCACTTTCTCTGGCAGAGAAGCACCTGGGTCTCTCCTTGGCCTTCCGGGTCGTGTATATATCTCTCAAATGCCAGAGTGGACCTCAAACATCAAATACTATAGTCATTTAGAATTCTTGAGAGTGGATCATGCGCTGAAGTATGAAGTTCAAGGGACACTTGCATTGCCTATTTTTCATGATAATGAGCATTCATGTTGTGCAGTTCTTGAACTTGTTACAAACAAAGAGAAACCCGATTTTGACTCTGAATTTGATCATTTTCGCAATGCTTTACAGGTTAGAATTTAAAATAATTGCTTTGATACTTTCTTCAAGTCTACATTACACATGATTGCAATTGGCATTATCATTTTTCCAACACAAATTACAATTTGGGATGACCTCAATAACCTTTTTTTTTTATCCTATTGAAAAATCTCTAAAGAATTGCTTCCTCTATGCTTTGATTTTCTTGGTGTGGCATGATCAGTGGATGTAAATGTTCATCAACATTTCAATTCTCAAAACAGTTGTTTTGATGATTGGGGCTTATTGCCCGATGAAAAATACTTTCGTTTTATATGTTTATAGGAAAATATCTTGAAATCAATATTGTAGTTATGATTGAATGATGGTCATATCTAATGTTTACATACTATTACTTTGCAGGCTGTAAATTTGAAGAGCACTAAAGCACATGCTATGCAACAGTTCGTGGTAATAATTTTCTCATCTTTTTAATAATTTGATTTGGTCAAATTTATGTTCACTTCCATCAAACCAATTATAATTTAAATATTGTTTCATTTCTTTTTTGATAAACTGTATTGTACAGAGTCTTCAAATTAGTCAGACGTTTGTCTTCACAGAGATACACAATGTGTTGAGAGCTATTTGTCATGCACATTTGTTGCCTTTGGCACTTACTTGGATACCTTTTAGCTATTGTAACCGGGATATGGACAAAATGACCATAAATGTTGATGAAGAGGTATCTTCCATGCTAAAGAAGGAAAACATGCTTTGCATCCAGGAGTCAGCCTGCTATGTCAATGACCAAAAAATTCTTGGCTTTCTACATGCATGTTCAGAGAACTGCCTGCGAGAGGGTCAGGGCATTGTAGGAAGAGCAATTCAATCTCACCGTCCAATTTTCTCATCTGACATAAAAACATTGGATGTGCACCAGTATCCACTTGCACATCATGCACGCAAGTTTGGACTGCATGCAGCTGTTGCAATCAGGCTGTGGAGTACTTACACTGCAAATGATGATTATGTATTAGAATTTTTTCTTCCAGTCAATTGCAGAGGAAGTGATGAACAACAGCGTTTGTTAAATAACCTTTCAATTACATTGCAAAGACTGTGTGGAAGTCTGAGAACTGTATCAGATACTGTGGTAACTGGCTTGGATGCCTCTAAAATGACCGTTGATGGATCGGGAATAGATGATTTTGATTCAATGAATTTCTGTGAGAAACATTATCAATCCAGTCATAATGAACAAAATTCAACTGACTCCCACAATAATATGCAGACCATAAACAGTTATCAGGGAGAAGCTGCTCATCTCAATCAGGTTATATTTTCAACTATCATTGTGCTAGATTTTTAGAACCTTCTTCTATGCATAAGTAATTTCATCTCTTGATGTCAGCTCAAGTTGTTGTGTCAAAAACATATTGTCGCCATTTTAGTAAACTTTATGAACTCAACTACTATTATGAATTTTCTATGTCACTACTTTTGAATTGAGATCTATATACCTTTTCCTTCATGTAGCACAAGATAGCTTTGATGCCATATTGAAATTTAACCCTAAATTAAAAAAAAAAAAAAATCAAAATAGCTATCTCACACAAAGAAGGTATGTTACATGGACAAAAAGGAGAAAAATCTTATTAATCAAAAGCTAAAGCTGGAAAATACATACAAATATTGTACTTTTCTATACTCAAATACCAACTAAATGATAATTCCACTTAGTGGGATGCATAATAATCCTAATAAACTCTTATTAATTAGCAACTACTCATTAAACTACTACAAAATGAAAAAGATACTCAAACTAAATTATATGGTACCTAAAATAAAACAATTATCAACTAATCTAAAATTCAAATCGACTTGTTTTTTTCGTCGTTATCTTTCAGCTCTTTAGATGTCCATTCCAATGAAAGACAAATTGATACACTTTATTTTACTTTTTGAGCTGTATCTTTCCTTTTGGTTACATGTGCCAATGAATTAGAACCTCCTTATCATATAGTGAGTATATTGTTCCATGTCTTTACCACAATCATTGGGTGAAAAGTAACAATGGTGAGAAGAAATCCGTAGAAGCACAATCTTTGACAAAATTGATGGAGGCTCAATTTTTCTAGTGGATTAGCATATCCTTCAATTTAAAAATTGAATCACAATTTAAAACAATTGGAACATGGAATAAACAAGCATTAAAATTAAGTTCTCTTACAATGCAATTGAATAAATTAATTATTGACACTTCTTAACTAAATAATATTAGACAATTATAATTATAAATAAATAATGACATTTAGATATGAGATAATTAGAATTCATAAATGCAAAATAACATTTGAGTGCATCACTAGGTACTTTATAGTAATTGACAATATAATTTCTCTTCTAATTTTGATGTGTTGCTTTTGTATCAGATTAAAAAAAATTTGACGGTAAGTGATATATAAGGAAACAAACTCATTAACTCATTAGGTTGATGACCTTTTAAGTCATTACTAGCTATAAAGATATACTAATAAGAGTGTTACTTGATTTAGCTATTTTTTTAATTCATGTTTTTCATTAGTTTACATGTTTATTTTTTCAATTCTCTCTTTTGATGGGTAAGATAAACAAGTTATAATTTATAAGCTAGGTGATGTTAATGACTCTCTAAGGGGGGCAAGTCGAGGGTCCTTTAAAATTATGTCATTAAGAGATGTTATTAAAGGATTTTTTTCTAAAATAAGTTTTTTTTTAAAGTTTAATTTCTTTATTTTAATTAAAATTTCTTTGATTATGAGCGAATTATTGGCTTTACATATTGTTTTTGAATTTCAATTCACTTAGGAAAATTTCTTTAAGGTGATAAATTTAATCGATCACTCTCTAAAAATATTGAGGAATACATGATTTCCTCTAAAACGTGCAAGCCAACAGCTCCCATGCTCTTGTATCCGAGCAGATCCTTCACTCGAGTAGTCCTTCACCTGAACAGGTCCTTCACTCGAACGAGTCCTTCACCCGAACGGATTGGGGGCCAAGAGTGATGTGGGTAGCCACCGCTCTCCCTGGCTACACAACTGCATCTCTTCCTTTCAGTCCAAATCCAGCAGAGCATTTAATCCCGCGCACCCAAGTGAGTCTCTTGCATACAAGTCAACACCGATCAACAGGGGCCAAGGTAGCCAGCGTGACTCCTCTGACCGTCAAGTCAGCACGAAGCTGAAAGAAAGAGTCAACGTGGAGCTAAAAGAGAAAATGTTGTCTCCTCAAGAGAAGAGCGCCTAAGAGAGGAAGTTGAGTGGATCAACTTAAAAAAAAAATGAAAGCACTTTAAGCAACTTAGTGTCTTCTTTGGGAGAAGTGCTTTAGCAAGGGGAAGAAGAAGATCAGTAGTTGACCAAGTCAACTCTCTTGACTTAGAATCAATTATAGCGGATTGCAATTACCTTCTCCCGGTGCACAAGCTGCCCTTTATATAATGGTGAGACAAATGTCTACGTCGATTGCCATTTGTGCCAGCAAACAGACAGTGACAGGCATGGCCAGAGGTGGGTATGCCACTACCTTTTGTTAGAGACAAGGTCTAACACACGACATGTCTAGGTAAGGGTCTAAGGTTGACCTCTACTCATCCTACATGATATTGTGCCCAGTGGACCACTGGCATCAATCAGCTCCCTTCCCATTGCACATGGGGCCTGTACACCTGGTCGGCTGATGTCAGCTTCCCTTTGAACAACTACTATGCTCATGCTTAAGACAACACCGCTTTTGTTAGACTCATGGTTAAAGAATCATTAGAGAGAATGATTAGATTTAATATGCGAAGCGGTTGAATTTGGAAGAGAGATTCTTGAGCGGAGATGTTCTCATGTTCCGAATCAGCATGTTGAGTATGTTTCGGGATGCTCCTGCATGATTAACTAGTCATGAAAAGGTAGAGTAATAGATTCAGTTGGCTTTCGCGAGGGAGACTCGAGTGGGTGTTTTTTTGACAGGAATTTACTTGAGCTAGTCGACTGCAACATCTTTTCTGAGCGGGGAGGTTCATAAAGCTGCAACATCTTTCCAGGATGTTCCCGCACGGGGATGCTCCATTGTGCCTTCTGGTTTATCCTCCTACTTGCCTGGTCATATCTCTAACCGACACGTGTGGACCTGTCCAGGTATATATGCCTGGGCGGGGATTGTGAGGCATATCACATGCCTCCCCCACTTAGTCAGGCAAGAACATATGATTGATGAAGCCTGACTGTTGACATGGCTAGATATATATAGATATTTCCGAACATGGATGTTCCTGTGCCCCAAGCGTAAATGTAAAGGATGTTCCTGAATGGGGATGCTTCTGTATGCTAGCTGGTAGCAAGGTTACAAGTCTATGCGGTCTTTCTAGTGATGCTCTTACGTGAGGATATTCCCAGACCTGTGCAAGCTTTTCGGGGATGTTTCCATGCTACAATGACTTTCCCGTCGTGCCTTCTTTAAGAGATAAGGGCTTAAGAGTAAAGAAGATGCATAGGAAGAAGATGTTACCAATTATTCTCCTTTTCTTGCTCCGTACTATCATATTTATAGAGGTGAGTTATCAAGTTATAATGTGTTATTCAATCTTGGTACTCGGAGTTACTGAGCCGGCAGGAGAGCAAAATCACCAAAACCACACCAACTTGAAGTAGGGGATAATAAGAAAACTATAAAATTAGAATAGGGAGACCAGAATACCGATCCAGGCCCGCTCAGGGAGAGGAACTCAATCTCGTAGGGTTAGGGGATGATAAAATTTCCAAACACCAGAACACCAAACCCACACCCACTCAGAGTCGAGAGGGAATAAGAATAGCAAAGTAGGCTCGGGAAGAGCTCGATCCCGCGAGGTTGGGGATGATAAGAATAGAAAGTATCGATTCAGACTCGTCCGGGGAGAGGAGCTCGATCCCATGAGGTTGGGGGATGATAAGAATAGCAAAGTATTGATCCAGACTTGCCTGGGGAGAGGAGTTCGATCTCACGAGGTCAGGGATGATAAGAATGTCCAAGTACCAGAATTCCAATCTAGACTCTAGACCCTCTTGGGAGAGAAGCTTGATCCCACGAGGTCAGGGATGATAAGAATAACAAAGTATCGATCCATAGGAGCTCGATGTCATGAGGTAAGGGGATTATAAGAATCACAAAGTAACGATTCAGACCTGCCCGAGGAGAGGAGCTTGATCCCACGAGGTCAGAGGATGATAAGAATAGCAAAGTATCGATCTATATCCGCCTGGGAAGAGGAGCTCGATCCCATGAGGTCGGGGATGATAAGAATATTCAAGCACTAGAACATCGATCCAGACCTGCTCGGGGAGAGAAGCTCAATCCCGCAAGGTCAGGCTAGGTCCCATATTGACCAAGGAGAGAAGCTCAATCCCGTAGTCGTGAGGATACACCAAAACGCCAATCCTCTAATCGGGGAGAGAAGCTCGATCCCACGATTGTGAGGATACACCCAAAAGCCAAACCCATGCCAACCCTGAGTCCAGGGAGAATAAGAATACCAAAACACCAGAATGTGCCCGAGGAGAGGAGCTTAGTCCTACATAGCTGGAGGATAATAAGAATAACATAATACAAAAAATTCGATCTCAACCCACCTGGGGAGAGGAGCTCAATCTCATGGAGTCGGGGAATAATAAGAATACCCGAACAACAGACCACCATCCCAATATCAAAATACCAGAACTATAATCCCCACCCGTCCAAGATAATAGAATACCAGCATACAAGAAACCGATCTTGACCCACCTGGGGAGAGGAGCTCAATCCCACGGAGTCGGTGAATAATAAGAATACTCGAACACTCATCCCGATATCAGAATACTAGAACACTAATCCTGACTCGTTCGGAATAATAGAATATTAGTACACAAGAAAATAGATCTCGATCCGCTCGGGGAGAGGAGCTCGATCCCATGGAGGCGAAGAATAATAGCAATGCTAGAACGTAGAGAACTAATCTCGACTAGACCGGTGAGGGGAGCTTGATCCCATGGAGTCGTGATCAATTAGACACTAATCTTGTTTATCCAGTAAAGACAAAATATATAGTGATTGAGAATTATTTTTTCTGAAATGGTTTTATATGACACAATTAAAGTAAGAGATGTGGAATAAAGGTAATGCATCAAATATTATCCATAGAGTGTCTTTCCAAAAGATCTTTTTAAGAAATTTTGTGTCAAGCCTGAACTTATCTCCAAAATTTCACTGTAATTGAATATATATTTTAGGTTGGAAATTAAAAAATTTACTGTCTGAACTTGCTCTGTTAAAAATTTCAAAATGAAACTTCAAAGTGATCTTTTAGCAGTTTTTTTCCTATTGTTTCATGATTTAGAATCTTAAAGGCAGTTCCTGTTTATTGAACCTAATGATTAATGTGTTTTTGAGTCTTTGTCAATATTTTCTTTCAGGTTTTCTTTCTATTTCTGGTTATTTGGTATTTGGGCTAGTGGTGTCTAGCATGCATGAACGACTTTTCCTTTCTTTCATTCTGATTAAATTTATTAAAAAAGTGGGCGTGAGTGTTGGAATGAATTGAATTAATGGACTAACCGATGTTAGAAGGAATGCATACTATCTGTGAGTGAGAAACTAGGTGATGAACAAAAACAGAATAAGTGAGAACTCATTATTGGTTTTGATATCGTTGACCACATCAGTCAGTACATGCTGTGGTATATGGGATCTTGGTTTAACTGATTAACAGCAATCGGTCTGTAAAGCAAATCAAAATAGAAGGGCAAGAAAAAGGTAAGATCCTGGCAAAAGGGATAAGCGTGTACCAGCTGGAAACAACTGCATTGACGTTTTTTCTTCTCTTTGGCCCACCTTTATTCAGCTTGTGGCAAGAAGTTTTGTCAGAAATATCATATTCTCATTTTAATATGTTTTCAGCTTAGTATAATACTAATGATGCTGTTGATGATGTTTCTTTTGTGTTTTCAATTATTAAAGCCATTAATATGAAAAATGTTGCACTTCTATTTCATATATATGAAATTTTCCTAGATCAATTTTTTGTCATGCAACCTATCCTTTTTGTTCTGATTTTTGATAGAAAGATTTAACTGATACTCCAGGAAGTAAATGGTTGGTGAATGCAAAGAGAGTTTTCTTCATCTGTAACTGTTTTAAAGTGCAGTGAACTCAGGAGATTCAGTGAGTGATCAAGCAAAAATCAGATTTTTCTCTGATAAAGTTTCTGTATCAAGTAGTCATAATTAGATGGATGTTTATTGGATGCTTTCAATATTCCAATTAATAGGGAACTACACTAATCTCTAAGAAAATCTGACTGCTGTGTACTCTTCTATTGCTTTCTTTTTTAGCAAATAGAACTGCAGCTAGATGGATGGCTTCAAAGTTTTTGAATGTTCCTAGATTTAGATGTCGTCAAAGTTTCTTGATTGTTGCTAGATTTCTAGGATAGCTTTGGTTGGTTTGTTAATTTTTTTGTTTTAGTCCAAGATGGTTGTTGATAACTAAAAAATAGCACAGAAGTATGTTTTCACTAACTTTACTTTTTGTGATCAGACACATGTTGGTTCTAGAAAGCATCGAAAGAAACCAAGAAGTTTAATTGAAAACAATGTTAGCTTGAGTGTTCTTCAGACATACTATTCTGGGACCCTAAAGGATGCTGCAAAGAGCATTGGTGGTGCGTTTTCTTTCACATATTGTCATAACTTTCTTATTGGAATTTGGTAGCTGTTTTTTATTGCACCATTTGCTTTTAATTGCTTGAATGTACAAGGAAAATGAGTCCTTAAAGAATCAATTATAATTTTGTATAGTTAGCAGGGCAGAGTTTTTCCAGGTAGAACAAATGTTTTATTTTTATGTCAGTTTGTCAGAGTTTGATTCTCCCTAGCGCTCTTAAAATACTTTCTTTCTTTCGTAAGATTTTGACAGATTATAGTTACCCATACCACCAAGTTGAACCTATGGACTGTGTTGGTTTTCCATATAAAGAACTAAAATAAATATCATGCGATTCAACTATAGAAAACTTTTGAAGATGATACAAAGTGAAAGTTATGGAATATTTGCATTAGCTACCTATGTGATGTGATTTAAGTCATTAAACATTTTGATTACTGTTGATAAAATCTGAATGTTTTTTAACCAACTTCATGCAGTCTGCCCAACAACACTGAAACGAATATGCAGACAGCATGGCATTTTAAGATGGCCATCTCGGCAGATAAAGAAAGTAAACCATTCTGTTAAGAAGGTCCAAAGTGTGATAGATTCTGTACCAGTTTCGCTGGGTTTGGGAAAGTTAATGTATGATCCCAACAGTCAAGGTTTTGTCGCTGAAGTATCACCTGAAAAGTCACTATCTTTTTTAGAATCAGCTGGTCAGGCCTTATCGACCATGCATTCTGCCAAAAGACATGAAAACAAGCAGTTCGCAGGTTCATCAAAAGCATACAACTGCTTCATTAGTAACTGCAAGCAGAGGGAGAGATCAGGAATATCTAGATCGATATATAGGAAACATGATAAAGCAGAAGTTTCTCCACTTGATAACAGCACTGAACAAAAGTTCCATTCAGTTGGAGTAGCTTCCCATCTTGCACATGATGCATACCATCGTGATGTTCTCAACAAAGGTGATTCACATTTAGAAAGTATGCAATGCCAATTAGTGTCAAGGAGTTCAACTTCAAAAATAACCGAGGAGATGCTGAAAGAAACTCCCAAAAAGAGTGTTATACAGTATGGCCATAACACAGCAGATAGCAGAATCACTGAAGGCAAATATGCTTCTTGTTCCAACAGTACAGATTCATCCAGAGGCAGTTCATCGAGTGACCAAACTCTCAAAAAGAGTGTAGAGATAGGGATGTTGCTCATGGAGACAGATGACTTACCTTCGCACAATTGCACATCCATCAGAGTCAAGGCTAATTATAAAGAGGATGCAGTGCGGTTTAAGTTCAATCTATCCCTGGGTTGCAGACAATTATTTGAAGAAATTGGAAAGAGATTTAGCTTATCTGTAGGGACATTCCTGCTCAAGTATAAGGATGATGAAGATGAGTGGATCACGTTGATGAATGACTCTGATCTGCAAGAGTGCGTTGAAGTTTTAGAGCAATGTGAATCCAATTGTGTGAGAATTCTTGTTCGAGATCTTCCAAGTGCTGTTGGTAGCTCAGGCAGTAGCAACAATCTGCTTCTGAAGTCATGAGGCCTGAGGAAGAATGCCAATGATATCTTCGTATACTCGAACCGATGATTCTGGTCTGTTCAAACTGGTCAAAGTGGTACTCACTGTGAGGATAGTGCTTCATTTGTCTCGCTGACTAGCCATTATATTATATAGCCAACTAGCTACCCGTTAAGGCTAGCGATGCTATATCATTTAACATTTATTTTAGTGTAAAAGGCATAAAAATGGCATTTATTATAGTGTATTTAGAAATTCTAGTAGATAAATCAGTGTGGTAATGGTGAATAATATGGCAACACAGGTCCCCTTTGTTAAGTTATACTAGGTAAGGCGTAGTTGAGTTGGTACCCAATGATAATTTTGAAGTAAGATGGCTGAATGCTTTCCATTTCCGGATCTTTACATTAAATAAAATTGCTATAGAAATTATCTTGAGTAAAAAAATATATATAACATATTAGTTACAGATTATCTATTCTAGGTATATACTAATTACAGATAATCTAGGTACGAAAATATATTTCATAATTAATAGTCTATAATTTCTGCTATTGATATCCCTCTTTAAATTAATTTCGGATGATTAACAAGCATCAATTTGTTAACAAAAAAATGATGACAGTGTCGAGAGAGCGCATTAGTAAACACATCAATAATCTGAAGTTCAGTGGTGATATGCGGAAGAGAGATGACATGTGTATCATATACTTCACGAATAGAGTGACAATCCACTTCAATATGCTTGATGTGCTTGTGAAATATTAGATTAGCAACAATTTGAATAACACCAGTATTATTCGCATGAAGCAGAGTAGGCTTAATTTGGGGAAACCTAAAACCTAACAGCCCCCGAATTTAAACTATTTTAGAACAAGCGGAGGACATAGCACAATACTCTGACTCCGTGGAAGATTTAGGCATCCCATCTTGCTTCTTACTTTTCCAAGCAATAAGAGAGGTACCAAGAAACATGCATCAACCTGTAACTGAACGTCGAGTATTAAGACAACCAGCTCAATCAGCACCACTATATGCAATCAAACAAATAAGAGAACCCACAGGAAAGAAAAGACCCCGAGCAGAAGCGCCTTGCAAATAGTGAATAATGTGTCAAATAACGACCAACTGAAGGTGCCTAAGCACCTAGGTGCTTGTATAAATTAACTAACTTGTTGAACAACAAAGGAAATATCAGGTCGAGTAATAGTCAGATAGTTCAAGCTCTCCACTAGTTGTCTATATGAAAATCTCCCTCATCATGGTGATATTAACATTCATCTCTAAAGGGTTATCAATGAATCTCGACAAAGTCGAGGTAAATATCTCCCTTATGTGCTAGTCACTATTCCAAAGGCTAGTAGTCCTTTTTGCATGTCACAAGGCTCACCAAATTGATAAAGATTGGAACTCACATAAACTAAATGAAACACGTGTAGTAAGGAGTCCCAAGTCGTATTTTTCCAACGATTAACTAGTAAATGTGTGTAAATTCTAGAATTGGTTCCAATCAACATCTAATTCCACTTGAATACATCTTATTTCCAAAAGTGCACAGGAACAATCTATAATAAAAAAAATAACCTTTCATTCACCATCACAATCAATTTCAACATTCAACTTATCAACCAACTTAAATTCAGAATCTCAATCAAGAGTATTAACAGAGGTAAACAATGAGAAGGGTAAATGATTCATTCATCAATCAAGCACATTTACAGCCACATCAAAATTCATTTAATCAAACAAGAATTTTCTAAATTCATGAATTGAAGCTAACTTGTTCTTGTTGAAATAGAAACATAAAATTCTAAACTAGAAATGAATTACAAACTAAGTTAGTAGTTCATCATGGATGGAATTGCAGAAATCTTAAGACAAACAATTGTGCAAGAAAGTAATCTGAAATGGATTTGCAACAGGAATTCAAACAAAACGAGATGATAAGAAATGAATTAGATCTGTTGATCTGAGCATATTCAAAAACAATTAAAAGATAAAGACAAAAGAAAGCAAAAACCCTAACATTCCTCAACCAAATCCCGAACTCAACTCCTCGACAATCTGCCGTGAAGCAGAAATGCTCTCGGAACCCCTTAAGCATTCAACAAACAATCTCTAA
The DNA here is from genome assembly GCF_018446385.1 of Zingiber officinale. Lineage (NCBI taxonomy): Eukaryota > Viridiplantae > Streptophyta > Magnoliopsida > Zingiberales > Zingiberaceae > Zingiber > Zingiber officinale. The sequence continues at coordinate 74,303,076 of NC_056001.1, forward strand.
GCCTACAGCTATTACCAGGTGATGATCACAGTATCTTGGAAACCTCCCTTCAGCTCACATCACTCTGATAACCTCACCAACCGAAGAAACAGAGCTCAGGTTCTGAAAATTTGCAAACCAGATCAATCGGCCAAATCGACTCAGGTTTGCTACGGCATGGCAATCGGAAAACGTCCAGAAGCATCTGAGAAACATCTCTTCAAGCTCTGGTGGAAGCGAATAACGCCGATCAGGAGACCTCCTCAACCGGGTATGAGGCGATGAAAAAGATCCCAAATCGCAATCGGGAAACCTCCTCGATCGCTCTCTGATCACCGGAAGATGAACGCAGTAGCTCAGTGATCGCCGGAGATGAAGAAGTCTAGCTCGCGGATCGGGAAGGAGAATGGGAACTCGGCCGCCGCAAGGAAGAAGACGATGACACTGTAGCAGAAATCGCGAACCCGAGCCCGAGCACTGTAGCTTCTCACGCGGCCTTTTAAATCTCCTCAGATTTGATCCAACGGCTGAGATACTTCGGAGCTCGATCAATGGTGGAAAACATCCCAGATCTGGATCAAAACTTCTGGATCTTCATCTATGGTCCAGATCTATTCCTCATTAGGGTGGATGGGCTGGATCTTCAATGGATGACCCAGATCTCTCTGATCTTCAACGAACGGTCCATAATGCTCCAAGGTTTGATCGCCTCGTTTAGCCCTTGATTTGAGCCCAGATGTGGTCTGATTTGATCGGGTCCATGACCCTTTTGATGCTTATAAAATAATAATCAAATATTAGCATCAAATACCATAATTATAAGCCAATTTGCAATTAAGTCCAAATTCAAATGCAATTTATGAAATGCAATCTAAATGTGAGATTATGCTGTGAATAATCCAATAAAAACATGCATTATGAATTAAAATAATGTAGCAAAATCATGGTTATCAAATCCCCCACACTTAGCCTTGGACGTCCCGTACAAGTCAATAAAACCTAAAATCATCTCCATATAAATTCCCTACCAATACCTAGAAGATGGTAAAAAGAATTTAACTACGATCATTTTAAAGATCACAAACAATCATGAATACAATCCAAACAATAATCAGTAGGTATGGTAGTTTCAATCCAATTGAAAAATTAAGCAAGATGCAATCTCACAAGGGATTTACCTATTCTAGCTCTCACACTCAAAATATGTATTAGTGGAGCTCACTCAATGCAACTCACAACATTTCACTACCATAAGCTTGCTTAGTGTCTAATTCTCCACCACTATAAACATAGCATACATGAATCAAAAGGATTTTATCAACAAGAATTGAAATGGAAGCAAAAAGAACAATGAAAAAGAATGAAATGGCAAAAGAAAAGAATTCAATGAAAAATTGAGAAGATAAGAGTATTGGAGGAATATACTTGATGAGTTGACCAAATTGATGTGAAAAGAGTTGTAAACCATTTGTCATTACCAATTCAAAATATCAAGCTACCCTCTCCTTCAATTTGATGGCAAACAAAGAATCTTGATACTCTATCTTCACACTTGATACTTTCTTACTTGTGCCATTTTTCAAAAATTTCTTCTGTTTTCACTGGATTTTTCACTTCCACTCCATCACTAGAAAGCTCAAAAACAAACTCACATTAGCTAATGGAAAATAGCACCCTCCCCCACACTTAAAACATTGGCCGTCTCGGACAATAAAATACAACATGCTTTCCAATTCATAACACACCATATGCTCCTTACTTTTCCTTTTCTGCAGATCCAAACTCTTGTTTCCCCTTCAACAGCAACCATCTACCCTTTGAACTCGAATTTTGAAACAAAAACTGATCCATTCTTAAGCACTTCAACTTCAGAAATTCACTATTAATACTTCATTAATAAGGGAACTTTCTCTAATGGAAATCCTTGTTTGCATTTCCACAGTTCAACAATAAACAGATTTAAAACAAACAGATGTTCAGATAATCAATTCAAAACTTCAGTTTCAAACATTGGAATCAAGGTAGTTGCTGGTCTAGAACTGTGATGATAAATTCTCAAACCTTCCCTCTAATCAGAAAAGCTTAAGAGAATTGCCATCTACACTTCCATAATCTTCCATACTTTGATGTGGATTTACAAATATTATACTGCCATCAAGCAGAATAAATTTCAGAACCAGTCTTAAAGAATCAACTTCAGCCCAGAAATTAGTTTCTAGAATTACAGCATTCCACGTTCAACAATCAGAAATTCCTGCACTTCATTATTTCTTCTTCCCCTGCTTCTGCATTCTCATGAAGTTCCACCCAACTACTGAATACTTCAGATGTGCAGTATCAACTCTAGCTCAGAAGAATGGATTCTGCTTCCAGATTTCAGAATTTGAATAATTTGCTTATCTGAAGAATTAAACAGCTGACATTCTATTCCAAAGCACTTAAGAATGGCACTTCTATTGCATTGATAGAACACAAATTATGCTCCAGCAGCAATATATAATTGAAGTTCAGTTTTCAGATGTCATCTAGCATCGAGTTAACAGAACTGGAATTCAGTTATTGTTCTGGACAGAAGCAATATGAAAAATTGGCACAACACATGTACTTATTGGTACATTGGCTTTATTTCTGCAATTCTGCAAAATTTCCAGCACTTCTTACATAAAGATGCACTGATTGAGCAGCAAAATTTCAAAATTAACATGAACCAATGGCCTCTACTTCCATTTTTCATAGCAACCTACTGATTTCAGTTTCTTTTTATGCAGATATCATTTGTTGTCTAAACAATTGCAGAAATGGAAATTTGTTGCTGTACTTTGATACTCCATTTGATACTCAACAATTCCCAGCTTTCTTCAAGCTCAAACACATTTTAAATCTGCATTTCATTTCAAGATTCCGCATTCCTGCACAGCAGCAGTCTATTGCACAATTTCTGAAACTAACAACAGCTCTGCATTCTGAGTTCAGTTTCAGAATCAGTGATATCCACAATCCTCTGATCTCTACAACTTCAAAAATTCCAGGTTTGGCATACAATTAAATTTCTCAAGGATTTGAGAATTAAGAGAGGAAGTTGGCACACAATTTACACAAAAATCAAAGACCAACAACTCACAAATCAGTTTCAAAATACATTGCTGGATTATGAAATTGTATCTGATTGGGCACTATTTCAATTCATCCTGAAGAATAAATCTCATCAAAATTAATCCAAGTTGATACATCAGTTTCCAAATCTGATCTGTAGTTTCTGTTTTTTTTTCTGTTTAATTCTGCATCACTTGTCCATACCTAATTCAGATTAAAATCCAGCAGAAGCTCATTTGATACTTCTTTAATGACTAAAGTGTGCCAATTTTCTCTCCTAATTGTTACATTGTATCAACTTCACCCTTTGTCTATCAATTCCTGACATTTGTTCTTCAAAAACTTAGAAATTGATTACTCAAAATCATTTGTTTCAAAGAGTTATGGTATTTTCTGGAATTCAGATAAAACAATCAGATTTAAGGAATTCACGGTACAATGATCAGCAAACTCATCCTGTATTTATGTCGTGTATAGGATCCATCATTCAGTCAGCAGCTATGTCCATTAGTTTACTTAGTAGTACTGTCCAGAATTAAGTATTCCTCCACACAACAATTTCAGCAACTCGCAGTTTCCCAAGTTGGCACAGAACTGCCACATAATTCTGCCTTTCTACTTATGAATTTCCAAGATTTAGCAAACTGCATATTTCAGCATTTCTTCATTTCCTTCTTTTCAGTTTCAAACTACTGCCCTTGTCTCCATTTTTTTCATTTCCAGAGAGTAGTACTTCACCTATCCATTTGCCTTTACTCCTTTACTGCTTTGCTGCTTTGTGAGTATAAATCCCAATGATAGCTCCTAAGATTTGTTTCTTTCTTTGCCTTTAGCACTATTACTTTCTTTTCCTGATCGGATCAAAGATGTCTTCCAAAGTTTGTGTAGTTAAGAAACCAATTATTTTGTTCTCCAATGAAAATAGCAAACCCATTCTGAATTTCTGCATTTAAGTTTTCTAGTCTCACATCCCTGATTTTCTTGGACTTTCCAACCACATCTTGAATTTGATTCCAACCTCACTAACAGTTCATTATCACAGAATTCATTAGCCACTGAACTTAATTTGATGAATCCAGTGAGTTGCTATTAAACATAAGAATTCAGCTTGAACATCATAAATTTCAGAATTTAACACCTTGAAAGACTATGTATCACTATTCTTAAACATACAATGAATCACTTCAATATTGCTTCCCAATAGCCACACTCGTTCATTGCAATGTGCCCATCAATTAGTAACCAATGAACCTTGCTTAGCTTCTTAGGCAATTTAAGCACTTGATACAAATGATAAACTCTTGCCACTTTCATATCATGCTCGAAAATCATTAATGAAATTTTCCATCCAGCAGCTATGCTTTGATGCTAAATTCTCAATTTCAAAATTTCCAAACGATTTGAAATACCTCTAAGATTGAACAATTTGAAATAAGAAACCTCCATGATTCTTAAGCATATACAATTCTTCCCCCACACTTAAATCTTTATCCATCTAGTAAATCCAACTCATCAAGAAATTCCACCACAACTCTCAATAAAATGATTTCAAGCGAAGGCAATCAAAATTTAGAATGCTAGATGAGAATGTTTCAAGAAAATTGTGAGGAAAGAAATTAGAAATTATGAGGGGAAATAAAATTGGCAAAATCCTCAATTTCCATGCATACATATGCTATTATGATTTTGAAAAGAAATTAAGCAAGTTCTAGAGTTCAATTGCTATGAGCACATGAAACACAATTAAGCTAAATAGATCAACATGAAATCCACTACCATTTTAACCAAAATCATATAAGTAGAGTATCCAATCATGTCAAATGACCTAAAGTTGATGATCAAATTTAAGAGACTTTTACCATCTTAAAAGTATCACTAGAAAAATTCATGGAGACTTTCATTCAAAATGAAAATGCTATGTACTATGAAAATGCAAAATATGAAAGCAAAGTGGGGAAGTGCAAAATATATAACTAAAGAAATGCATAACAAGAATTTATTAACAAAGCATGAATTAAAATGTATAAGAAAACGAATTTGGAACCAACTCCCCTTAAATTCCGGTGGTCGAAGAAGGTTTAGCAACAAAATCCACACCGGTAGAGGTGTAATTGTGGTTCCACTAAAATTCTTTTTATTCTTCATTTTTCCTTTCAAAGCTTTTTCTAGAGGACGGAGGCGGTTCAGTTCAAGCATCCACTCTGGAAGCTTATGTTCTCCTACAACATCAATCAAAGAAAACGTCTCCCACACGCATGTGGGGTAAAAAGAAGATAGGAGAATATTAGTGTGGGTAGAAAATTTGTCAATCAATGAATCACAACTAATAAAATCAACAATTGGTACCTTAATTAAATTCTCTAAAAAATCACAAAAAATACTAACCTTTTCATGTTGAAAGGTACCTGGAGTGGTGATTTTTACCTCTTCTTCATCATGTTGTGGCTCAAGCTCTTGTTCAAGTGATGGTTCAGGTGAATGTACATCCTCATGTAGTGATTCTTGGGTGCTTGGCTCCATAGCACAAGTCCCTACACTTACATCTTCAACTTCATCACATCCAGGTGATTCTTGAGGTAATGCTTCCAGTAAGCATTCCCCTACACTTAAATCATCTTCAAAAACATGTTCAGAACCTGAATCACTATCAACATCTTCAACAATAATATAAGTAGGATCAGAAATTTGCATAATCACATAATCATCACAAAAAATATTAGAAAAATCATGTGAATTAATGGAAGTAGGGTCAGGCCTGACAGAATCGCTACTTTCCATCTCTCCACTGGAGTTTTGTGCTTGCGACTGATTGATGGATGATGCAATTTGATCTAACTGAATCTGTATGTTTTGTATCCTTGAAAATTGTCGCTCTTGATGTTCGATCATTTGTTGTATCATCTCCCTGAGTTTCCATGTTGACTCATCCATCTGAGGATCGTTTTGTTGAAAAGGTTGTGGCATAAAATTTGTTGAAACTTCTTGGAACCCATATGAACTCTGGTAAGCTGGATATGACTCAATAAATTATCCTTATACACTTTCATACCTGAAACATGAATTATCCACCCAATTAGCATTAAATCCATTTGAAAATGACTCATACCTATTTTGTTGATCCATGTTTGGGTAATATTGATACTCAGGCTGAAAATGATAACTCTCCATTCCACCTCCATAATTCTGAAAATATAGATCCATGCTAAAGAAATCTCTTGTTCTTCACTACAACACTAGAAAACTCAATGTTAGAAGATTCAAAAGCATAAAGTTTCATTCACATGAAAACATGAACAGTAAAAACACTTAGAAATTCAAGAACAAACCAACATGAAAAGACAAAAAGAATAAGCAATCAAATCAATCAACATGCTGACAAATAAAATCAATCAAATCCAAAATAAACACACATTGCTAGTTAAGTTCCTTGGCAACGACGCCAAAATTTGGTGTCGGCCTTTTTGCATGTCACAAGGCTCACCAAATTGATAAAAATTGGAACTCACATAAACTAAATGAAACACGTGTAGTAAGGAGTCCCAAGTCGTATTTTTCCAAGGATTAACTAGTAAATGTGTGTAAATTCTAGAATTGGTTCTAATCAACATCTAATTCCACTTGAATACATCTTATTTCCAAAAGTGCACAGGAACAATCTATAATAAAAAAAATAACCTTTCATTCACCATCACAATCAATTTCAACATTCAACTTATCAACCAACTTAAATTCAGAACCTCAATCAAGAGTATTAACAGAGGTAAACAATGAGAAGGGTAAATGATTCATTCATCAATCAAGCACATTTACAGCCACATCAAAATTCATTTAATCAAACAAGAATTTTCTAAATTCATGAATTGAAGCTAACTTGTTCTTGTTGAAATAGAAACATAAAATTCTAAACTAGAAATGAATTACAAACTAAGTTAGTAGTTCATCATGGATGGAATTGCAGAAATCTTAAGACAAACAATTGTGCAAGAAAGTAATCTGAAATGGATTTGCAACAGGAATTCAAACAAAACGAGATGATAAGAAATGAATCAAATCTGTTGATCTGAGCATATTCAAAAACAATTAAAAGATAAAGACAAAAGAAAGCAAAAACCCTAACATTCCTCAACCAAATCCCGAACTCAACTCCTCGACAATCTGCCGTGAAGCAGAAATGCTCTCGGAACCCCTTAAGCATTCAACAAACAATCTCTAAGCCTACAGCTATTACCAGGTGATGATCACAGCATCTTGGAAACCTCCCTTCAGCTCACATCACTCTGATAACCTCACCAACTGAAGAAACAGAGCTCAGGTTCTGAAAATTTGCAAACCAGATCAATTGGCCAAATCGACTCAGGTTTGCTACGGCATGACAATCGGAAAACATCCAGAAGCATCTGAGAAACCTCTCTTCAAGCTCTGGTGGAAGCGAATAACGCCGATCAGGAGACCTCCTCAACCGGGTATTCTGCGATGAAAAAGATCCCAAATCGCAATCGGGAAACCTCCTCGATCGCTCTCTGATCACTGGAAGATGAACGCAGTAGCTCAGTGATCGCCGGAGATGAAGAAGTCTAGCTCGCGGATCGGGAAGGAGAATGGGAACTCGGCCGCCGCAAGGAAGAAGATGATGACATTGTAGCGGAAATCGCGAAGCTGAGCCCGAGCACTGTAGCTTCTCACGCGGCCTTTTAAATCTCCTCAGATTCGATCCAACGGCTGAGATACTTCGGAGCTCGATCAACGGTGGAAAACATCCCAGATCTGGATCAAAACTTTTGGATCTTCATCTATGGTCCAGATCTATTCCTCATTAGGGTGGATGGGCCGGATCTTCAATGGATGGCCCAGATCTCTCTGATCTTTAACGAACGGTCCATAATGCTCCAAGGTTTGATCGCCTTCTTTAGCCCTTGATTTGAGCCCATATGTGGTCTGATTTGATCGGGTCCATGACCCTTTTGATGCCTACAAAATAAGAATCAAATATTAGCATCAAATACCATAATTATAAGCCAATTTGCAATTAAGTCCAAATTCAAATGCAATTTATGAAATGTAATCTAAATGTGAGATTATGCTGTGAATAATCCAATAAAAACATGCATTATGAATTAAAATAATGTAGCAAAATCATGGTTATCATTCTCTATATGAAAATCTCCCTCATCATGGCGATATTAACATTCATCTCTAAAGGGTTATCAATGAATCTCGACAAAGTCGAGGTAAATGTCTCCCTTATGTGCTAGTCACTATTCCAAAGGCTAGTAGACGCCCGTGATTTACCTCCTCCGTGTTGGCCCTGAGATGGGTTGGCGGGGGTGCTGGGGGCGAGCGTATTCGCCTTTTGCCTCAATCTAAAGGGTTATCAACGAAACATCCATCTTGCACACCAACCAAAGTGACTATCTCCTGGAGGTATCTATGTTGGTGTAAGTAGAATGTGTTGGTCCGTGTAGGCCGGCTGGAGAGGATTGAGTTACCTAAAACACTAAAACAAAACACCTTTTTCCTCTTTCAACTTAGATTAGCAGCAATAGCATAAAAATAAAAAATACGAAACTAAAAGAAAGAGATTCAGAATTTACTTGGTTACAACAGAGGTGGTTGTTAATCCAAGATAGATGAAAGCTCACTAAGAATTTCCTTCGGTGAAGGTGGAGAAACCTCTTTCACACACTAACAGCTCAGACTATTGCTAGGAAATGAATACTCAAGTTGTTACATCTTTCCTAGGTTCAGGGGTCTTTCTATAGCCCTTGGAAAAACTTATCCGCAAGCTAAAGACGCCTTCCATAGGGCTGGAAGGCGCCTCTAGTGAGGCGCCGATGGATAAAGTTTTATCCACTGCAACAGCTCGAACCAGCTTGGTCGAAGGCGCCTTCCATAGTCATGGAAGACGCATTCCATGATGAGTTGAAGGCGCCTTCCATGCACAGTGAAGGCGCCTTCCAACAAAAGGCTTCAGCTTCTTTTTCTCTTCCTCTCTCTCTTCCGCTTGGGTGATTTCGGCCAACCGAAATAAGGTTCACCCGAACTCAATTTTCGCATTCTTCTCGAGCAACCTTCCTCCCCGACTTCTCCCCCCTCGGGCATTCGCGTGCATTCTTCTCGGTCACCGATGTACTCTTCCACAGCACCTCGCCCCTCAGACGCACCGAGTCCGTCAGCGCTCTTCCGTGTCGTCCTTCTTGTTAGCTGCATCTTTCGCTCGACTTTCTGTGCTCCTAAACTCCTGCACACTTAGACACAAGGATCAAAATATAACAGGACCTAACATAACTTGGTTGATTACACCAAAAATAACCTTGGGATTCTAACAATCTCCTCTTTTTTTTATGTGAGCAACGCAAGTTAAGTTAGGGTAAACTAATCATAAAGTAAAGATAATAAAATTGCAATACCAAGTAAAGATAATAAAATTACAATTATGTAATAAAGTGTAAAAAGATTTTCAAATTTAAATTTGAATTGAACTATTACCTCCTCCTAGACTTAATTTTCCCTTCTCCCCCTTTGATCACATAAAAAATTAGGGTACCAAAAAAAAAAATCTAAGGGTAACTTTTTCAGAGAGAAATTTTTTTTCAGATTTTCCAAAAAAAAAATTGAAAGAATTTATCAAGTTTTTGACAAAATTTTGGTAAAAGATTGTAACGTTAATATTTTTTAGAAACTTTAAGTTTTGCAAAAATAATTTTCTAAGTAATTAAATTTTCAAACAATTGACAAAGATTGAAAGCATTATCTTAATTTCACAATTTTATCAGTTTGTCAATTAAATATTCAATTCAGTAATTGGTTTCTAGGCTGTGGCGAGACGCTAGACCTTCTTAGTTATTGGATCATCAACCACTTTTAGACAAAACCTCTTAAAAACTTTAAACATTTAACTTTTCTGAAAGCTTTAGGTTCAAAAAAAATAATGTTAATCTAAGTATGATTTTGGAACCCAATATAGGTTCCTTCCTACTTGATTAATCAAGAATTTTGGGGGCACATAACTTTTGAGAATTTTTCTAATTTGACCCTTGTGAAATTTAAGATACCAGCTTAGCCTTTTAAAATTTTGAACTTGAACAGTTAAACATGTATGATTTTCTAAGTTTCTACTTGTGTCCTCAATTTATCATTTTCAATTTTTAATTTTTCAAAATCTTCTAACAGATAGATTTTGCTAAAATTATTTTTAATTTTTTATTTTCTTTTTCAAGTTTGCAACAGTCTTTAGTTAATAATTTAACAAATTTAAAGAACTTATCAGGTGGAAGAGATCGTACCTGACTTACCTTATCGATCTCGTTGTCTGTAGCTCCCCATGAACTGTTGCTTTCTTCTGTTGACGCTCCCCCTTCATCGATGCTCTCGATGCTCATTTCGGACGAGCTTGCTTCGTCTTCTGGTAGGTACTCGGCTATTAGAGTTGTTCTGATGATGACTTGGTGTCCATCAAGGAGTTGAATTTGGCTTCTTTTGATTCTTCATGGACCTTCAAGAACTGTTCCCAAAGTTCTTTTGCACTTTGGTAGTCGCTGATTTTATTGAGATCTTCAACTGGTAGTACACTTAAAAGATGAAATTTAGCCTTACCATTTGACGTAAAATCGTCACGCTGCTTTTTGGTCCAGAGGTGTTTTTTGATTTCTTCTCCGTTTGTGTTCTTCGGTGCTTCATAACCATATTTCATTATTAATAAAATATTAAAATTTGTTTTGAGAAATACCTCCATTCGTCGCTTCCAAAACACGAACTCCCCCTCGAACGTTGGTGGGTAGATACTAGCTCCGACCATTTCTTGTTTGCTTCAGTCGGCGGTTAGTCCTTCTGAGGCGAACTTGGCTCTGATACCACTTATTGGTCCGGGTAGGCCGGCTGGAGAGGGTTGAGTTGCCTGAAACACTAAAACAAAATACCTTTCTCCTCTTTCAACTTAGAGTAGCAGAAATAGCATAAAAATAAACAATATGAAATTAAAAGAAAGAGACTCAAAATTTACTTGGTTACAACTAGGATGGTTGTCAATCAAGGCAGATGAAAGCTCACTAAAAATCTCCTTCGGTGAAGGTGGAGAAGCCTCTTACACACACTAATAGCTCAGACTATTGCTAAGAAATGAATACTCAATTTGTTACATCTTTCCTAGGTCCAGGGGTCTTTTTATAGCCCTTGGAAAAACTTATCTGCAGGCTGAAGGCGTCTTCTATCTGGAAGGCGCCTCCAGCGAGGCACCAGTGGATAAAGTTTTATCCACTGCAATGGCTCGAACCAGCCTGGTCGAAGGCAGCTTCCATGCGTAAGGAAGGCGCCTTCCATGAAGGCTTGAAAGCGCCTGTCACGCCCCAGAGGAGTCTCTGTCCGAAGAAATTTCGGCAGCATCTCCCCTGTACAGCGGACAATATGAAACTTTCTACATATCACATATACATCAGCCACAGGCGGCTGGAATGATAACAAAAAAAAATAAAGACAAACACCACGCAGTTAATAAAGATATCCATAACAATAGGACTCTGACTCAAAATCCACCCTACTCCACTACACTCGTAAAGCTCAAATCCAACGAACTCACCTCTTCTGCCGTCCAGGCAGGCATATAGTAGAATAAAAACCAAACCATCCAAAAGTCCATCAAACGGTAACAATCCGTACAATATCCATAAATAAAATCCAAAACAAAACTAAAACATAGTCTGATGGAAGAAAAACCAAAATAAAGCAAATAACAACCTAGTAGAGAACTAGCTCTATGTGCAGATGGGGGGCCAGCGACTGGAACTGCTCCGGACAGCCTCAACCTGAAAATATATCAACAATGGAGGCGGGGTGAGTCCAACACTCAGCAGGTACAACTGATATGCATAATAAAACAAATAACAGACAACACTAATCATGCGTACAGTCTCCTGAATATGAGGAGGATAAATGCAACTGAAATGAAATCAGAAGATAACTGTACTGACCGGATCAAAGTATAAAGGTAACAGGTCGTCAGACCGAGTGAGTCATAATCCTGTATGCATGTCAATCAATGCATCCAAACAAATGCAGCATATAAGTGCAGCAATCACAAGCAAATAAAAATGCAATAAATGCATATGTCAACCCCATACTCTGAAATCAATGCTCCTGTGCAATGACGGGATGCTGTCGGAGTACTCCTGTCCTTTGACCCCAAATCATAAATGGGAGAGCTCAATGCTCTCATCTCCCGGTACACGATGACGGGGAGGTATCTCTGCCGGCTACCACGCTGAGTCACTGACCAACGGAGCCAAGCAGAGTCCACCGTCTACCGGCTACTACGCCGCTACACTAAATGCCAGAGGCTACCACGCTGAGTCACCTGACCAACGGAGCCAAACAGCAGAACCGCCACACACCAGCCAGATATACAAATCCATGGGTGATGTGTGCAGTACATGTAACTGGCGATGAGCTCAACCAAAGTAGAGCCGACAATCGCACAGCATGCAATCATGATGCATGATACTGAACATGACAATCTCATGAATAACATGGCATGATCCATATAAATAGATACAAAGTGTGTACCACAAGAAGACGTATCAAATAGAAGGTACACAAATCGAAGAGGGTATCAAATAAACCCTAGGTCCAGAATATAACAGAGCATGTGGTTAGGTCACTACCTAAGGCATATGTGATCAGGTAGATAATATGCAGTGCAGAATAAATAAACAAACAACATGTACTAATCATGTAGTGACCAACCGAAATAAACAGGTAACACAATTACTGTTATATGTTAAACATATTATCATGCATATCAAAAGACATAAGTCAAAGTACCCGCCTCCAATAAAGTGATCCAAATCTGACTCCAAGATACTCGTCTCGCGTCAAGATCCTGTGTTACGAATATAAATATATTTCATTTAGCTACATTCTCATAAATAGCTAAATAACTCTCTAACCCTAGTTTAGGGCAAATCCCTGACCAACACATAAACCCAATTCAACCCATACATGATCAATAGCATATATCAAATTCCTATGCCTTACCTGAAACTCACAGCCGTTTTATCACTGTTGGAAGTAGGATCGTTTGCTGCTGGAATCCTTCCTACTGATCAGATCATGTTGAGATCAATAATTGGGAATCACAAATCAAACAACAACCCATCTTACAACCTAATCTTACCTCAGGTGTGCCAAGCTGTTGACAGGGGGTGGTGGCCGGAATCAAACAGAGACAGCAACAAACTCTTGATGCTGTGATAACCGGAACCAACTAGGTCACTGTCTTCCAACAATCGAATCGAAAGAAATCACACTACAAATGCATCAACAACCCAATCAACTACTAGTGCACAACTAAAATTTCAACCTAATCCTTACCTTCATCCAGTAGCTCACTGGATTAGAGGACGGAGGAGTTAGGTCACCGGTGTTGTTTCCAGCAAGGGCTACTGAGGCAGTAAACCAGAGCAAAGGGGCGACGACGACATACAGATCCCAAGTGGTGGCCACGGCAGAACCCTTACCAGCGTCGGAAACAGAGGCTAGGGCAGAGGCTACAAATCGACAATTGCTTTGAGTGTTGGCAGCCGGCTATCTGCTGAGCGGGGGCTAGGGCACGGTGAGAACTCGGACAAGGAGTCTCGGAGTGGCACAGAAGAGGTCGGAAAAAGGCGTCGACGGCGTTGGCACCTAGGGCTCGGTGCTGCTCGGCGTCGGGAGAAAGAGAGACAGTGGCATCGGCAGAGATGCTAGGGCATAGAGGAAAGGCAGCCGAGGCTGGGAAATCGGTGCCGGCAGTGGCATCGCTGGAGTCGGGGCAGAGGCTAGGCACCGGCGATTTGGGGACGGCAGAGCGGAGAAGAAGAAAAAGGAACAAACCTTGATCGGGGCTTAAATCGCGAGCGGTTAGCTCGGCGCCGGTTAGGGCAAGGGGGTGAGGACTTCGGCCGCGCGGCAATGAAAGAAAACGGCGGAGGAAAATAAGAAAAAGAATAAAGAAAAAGGGAGAAAAATCAAACATTTCCTCTTTAAAACGAGGTAGCCTAAACAGGCTTTTCCGGACCCCATTTTTATCCCCGTTAACTCGTCCGTACGAGCTCCGAAAAATTCCCGAAAAATTTCTAAAAATTCCGGAAAATTCCCTTATTAATATTCGCCTATTTTCGGTATTTTACAGCGCCTTCCATGAAGGCTTGAAAGCGCTTTCCATGCACATTGAAGGCGCCTTCCAGCAGAAGGCTTCAGCTTCTTTTTCTCTTCCTCTCGCTCTTCCGCTGGGGTGATTTCGATCAACCAAAATAAGGCTCACCTAAACCTAATTTTGACCTTCTTCTCGAGTAGCCTTCTTCCCCGGCTTCTCGTCCCTCGGACCGCTGTGCGTGTCCTTCTCGTCCACCGGTGTATTTTTCTACAGCACCTCGTCCCTCAGACGCACTGAGCCCATCGACTCTCTCCCTGCTGTCTTTCTCGCTAGACACGTCTTCCGCTTGATTTCCTATGCTCCTAAGCTCCTGGGTCTCCTGCTCGATTTCCTGTGTTGTCTTTCTTGCCAAGAAGGACATATGAGGGATACATATCCTCTCCTAAAGAAGAAAGTAGAAAAGAAGAAGAAGACAAAAGAAAAGGGGAAGAAGGTCAAAAATCTAAAAGTAACATGGAATGGCCCATCATCATCGAAAGAAGAAGAACGCCATATATCCCATTTTTCTCTAATGGGAATTGATGAAATTGCCTTCACCTCATCCAAAAATAAAGAAGAAAAGAGCTCAAGTAAAGAAGAAGAAGGGAGCTCAAGTGAAGTGGGAGGGCAAACATCAGATTCGGACTTCTCGGTAAGTGAGGTATACAATATACCCACTCATACTTTAGTTAAAATTATTTCAAGTACAAATGAAGGCTTGTTTAAGGTTAAAAATAAAAACAAATTCTTGAAAAATGAGATTAGCATGCTTAACAAAAAATTAAAATCTATGACTCTTACGGATAATGATATGCATGTTTCTTCTTCTAGTTCAAATGCATCATGTTTAGAAGAAGAAAATAAGGACTTAAGGAAAAAGGTAGAATACCTTACCAATACTCTTAAAAATTTTAAAATTGGCTCAATACCCTAAGCATCATCATTGGGAGCCAAAGGGCAAGTTTCAACAAAAAGGGTTTAGGGTATAAGGAATCCAATAATGAAAAGTCTTATTATTATCTAATTGCTAGGGGCCAACCCAAGACAAAAACTATAGATTTTTCTTAAAATGGATCCCTAAGAAATATTTGGTTAACGCAATTAGGAAGAACTTCTATTGGGTACCAAAGTCAATCCTCAAGGGTTAGAGGATTGTTGAGGTTAGTTAACTATTGAAGTCATATTTAAATTCTTTTGAAAAATGGTTGACTTAAGATCTTAAGAGGAAACAGTTAGCCTTGATAAAACTAAATGATAAAAAGGGCTAAGTAAAAGTTACCTTCATTTCATCTCACAATGGCTTGCATAATATTTCTAAACATGGATGTGAGATGATAGGATGATACTCATAATTCACTTATACTTATGACATATTGTTGAATTATGAAATGTGTCAAAATAGTGATCATAGACCAACTATGGGGAAAGTAAATATTTAATTAATGGACATCTTTCCCATAGATCATAGTTGAACATTTTAAATATTTTAAAAATAATTCTATGTTTTATTTATAGTGGCATAGTTATGTTAAAGCATATGAATTCAAAACAAGCTTTCAAATTGATACAAACTTGAGTGATTTTCAATGTTTTTGAATTTTTGTCAAAACTTCAAAAATACTTTGAAATTTCATGAAAATATATATTTTTTTCTTATTAGAGAACATTAAAATAAATATGTTTTCAAATTTTCATGATTTTATGAATTTTATAGATTTTTCTGTGCATTTTTGAAGTTGGCTTCAAAAAGCTGAAATTCAGACTGCTTATGTACCAGTCGACTACATCAGATACCAATCAACTGGTAGCATTTTCCAGTACTTTCAAAAGTTGGTTTTAGTTAACTTAGTCCAAATTTGATGCCATGGTATGCATGATTGTTTGGTACAATCTTTTTGATGGTGTTAAAGGGGAAAAATGTTAAGGTTTAAGTTAGAACTTTTTTTCTTATTTCTCCATAATTGTGCAAAACTTAAAAATTGAGTGATAGAGAATATGTTAAGGGGGAGCATGGATTTATGATTCATGTTTACATTTTACTTGTAATTTTCAAGTTGTTATTTGTGTCTAACTTAAACATATTATCACACATCAAAAAGGGAGAGATTGTTGGTGCAATCGACTTAGGTTTAATCGGTACGATCATAGTTTTGATGTGTGTGTCAAAGAGTTTAAGTTAGGCTTTCATATGTGTTTTATATGTGTTTGAGTCATGCAGAACTCACATGAGGAGCTTGGTGCGACAAAGCTTAGAAATCTCATCTTATGGCTCGGGTCTTTGAAGATCAGTGAAGGATGGTGCATCCGATGGACCGCGGACGAGGAGCAACAGAGTAGAGCCAAGGGAAGCGACTTCAGGGCAACGTGAATGATGTCAAGGAGAGGAGTCGCGGGCTCGAATGCATCTGAGGGACGAAGGCCGAGGAAGAGGCCTTCAAGTGTGAGTGAATGTAAGGTATCAGTCAACTGGTACTGAGACCAGTTGACTGATCCAAACTCACGACAACACAAAATGCTTCTGTGCCCGACGAGTGCGAAGACCAGTCGACTGGTGTTAACACCAATCGACTGATGGAAAGTCCCTTGGCAGAATCCCAGATTCTACAGAGAGCCGTTGGTTATGTCCAACGGCTACACCAATCAACTAGTGTATGGACCAGTCGACTGGTGCCGAGATGAGTTGACCTTATGTTCAATTCTCTCCTCTTATTTAAGGGGATCTTTGGAACATGAAGGAGGTTATTGATTGTCATTGTAAAACTCCTAAGTCATTACTCAAAGCTTCCAAGCCACACTCTTCTTCCTACTCTTAATCTTCATCTTGTAAAAGAAGAAGAGTGTTTTGTGAGAGGTTGTACTCCACTGATAAGGAGTAAGCTCTAGAGAATAATCCATCGAAGGATTGAGATTCACCCACCTCAAGGATAAGCCATGGAGTAGGAGCAAGTAATCTCTGAACCACGTTATATCGAGCTTGTTAGCATTTGTATTCGTATTTACTTTCATTGTGTTAGTAATCTCCGAACCACGTCCACGATATGTCCATAAGATGGGCGAATCCTCAATCCGTTGGTGGATTAATCCCCGAAAGACCTCTGGCTAGCACAATCTCCTTATGGATGGAGAAACCTCACGACAACCTTGATCATGTATACACAGATCACACACAGGAGCTTGGAAGACTACTAATAGGATTTAACCACCTTTATTTTATCAACCTTGCCCAAGCACCCTGAGCTCTCTTAAATAGAGGTTGGGAGGAAACACTTAAAGCATCCACATTAAATACCCTATTTAAAAATTTTATCCTAAATTTTGGATAGGGTAGCTAAAATTTTTTTACATCGGCTACTCTATCTATTCCCTAAATTAAACATTTATGAACAACACTTCTCAAAATTCAGGGAATGAATTCCATTCCCTAAATATTATAGAAGAGAGAGAAGAAATAGGGAAGTTGATATATGGTATATTGAAAAGTGGATATCCAAATTTAATAAAGTAATTTTTTACCCTAAATTATACATTTTAGATAGGGAAGCTAGTGCGGATGCTCTTAGCTGTGTTTCCGAACCGGTTGACTAGTAGTCGATTGATCCTATATGGAATCTTACAAATGGCTGCGACCAATTGATTGATGCAAACACCAGTCGACTTCTCCACGTGGGTCGAGCGAACAGAGGCATTCTATTTACTCCCCAATCAACTGACCAATTGATTGAGCCCATACCAGTCGACTGATACAACCACCAATCGATTGGTTAAACCCTAACCCTAGGAGTTATGACTCCCAAATACATTCACTCATCACTCTTCCTCGCCTGACCAATCTAGACCTAACCTTCTAGCCTCCTCCATCAGCCTCGTGTCCCTCGGATGTCTCCTCATCCTTCATGCCTTCCCTTCTAGTGTTTCCTTCAGCCTTGTCCTTATTGTTGGGTCTTCCTTTTCCAAGAGGCTCCTCACTTCCGGGACCTCAACCATTGCCAAGTCACACTTGGACTTACGTTGTCAAGACTGCATGTTTGGACTTATACCATCAAGACTCACACTTGGACTTTCCTTGTAGTAACTATATCTGCACACTCACAATGCATATCAAATACAATAATAAACCTAACTTAAACCTTTATTCAAACATCAAAACCTAGGGCACCCATATTGCTCCAACAATTAATATATCAGAGGATACAAAACTTAAAGCAAGACACTCGATTCGATGAGTATACCACTAAATTTTTTCAGTTAATTACTAGGAATGAAATACAAGAAAGTGAAGATCGTTGAAATATCATATTCAGGATATTGTGAATATGTTTGACCCATTTCTGTGTCTACTACATACTACAGAGCATTGTTAGTGGAAAAAAACATACATGACGTAATAGCATTTTTTTCCTATACACACTGTGAGTGGAGGATCTAGTGGTGTGGATACTAGGATTGGTAACAAAAGTGTCAAACAAATTAATAGAGGAAGTGGTAGCAATGGAGGACAAATTAATAGAGGAGTAGAAGCAGTGGAAGACTAAGGTGTTTCAGCTGCAGTGAGATTAGGAACAAACAATCAGTGTAAAAAAGTTGTAGGAAAGAAAGCACCATTTATGGAGAATGATGATTGTGAAGGTGTAGTCGAGTTCACAAGAGACCCCGTGTATTATAAAGAGGTGATAAATGAAGTGTAGTTGGAAGGAAATGTTGTTGGTGCGGGTAGCACTAACAGTCTAACCTAGGTTTTGATGAATGACAAATAGGTTAAGTTAGTTTTGTTGTTGTCTGACACTTTGATCGAGTGTGCAGGAGAAGTCCAGACAGGTCGACGGGCTGACCGGATGTCTGGCACGAAGTCCAGCTAGGTCGACGGGCTGACCGGATAGCTGGCGAGAAGTCCAAGCGGGTCGACGGGCTGACCGGACGCTTGGCGAGAAGTCCAGACGGGTCGACGGGCTGACCGGACGTCTGGCAGGTAAGTGAGGTAAGTCACTGGAGGGGAGTGACTGCGAGGACGCGTTCCCGGGAAGGGAACATTAGGCGTCGATCCGGCTTAGATCCATTTCGGATATCTAAGTCGAGATCGTGACTAGATTCCGATCTCGGAAAGACGGAATCTAAGTCATACTATTTGTGCTAATTCATACTATTATAAAATGTGCTAACAATCTATGTTGCAGGATATATATTACCTCGGACTAACTTTGTTTTGCAGGAAAAGGGAGTTTTCTGGAACAAGGTGGTCCGGGCACCCGGAAGGGATCCGGGCACCCGGAAGGCAAATTATATCTAGCCAAGTCGTCGCCACGTGGAGCATCACGGTTTGAGCAGCTACGTCACATTCTAGGCGCCCGGAAGGAATCCAGGCTCCCGGAGCAACATATAAAAGAAGCCCCAGGCAGGAGCTTCAGACAATCAATCATCAATCTGAGAACTCTTCTACTGCTGGTCCTGCTGCTCTGCTGCGACGCCAACAAAGCTCTGACAAAGTGCTCCTTCGGTTTTTAGTTAATTTCCTTGTCGGTATTACTTTGTTTAACTAGCATTCCCTGTATTCATTTTGTAATTATATTCGAATTGTTAGTGATTGCCCAACGAAAGTGGTTAAGGACCACGGGCCTTCGAGTAGGAGTCGTCACAGGCTCCGAACGAAGTAAAAACAACTGTGTTCATTTACTTTTCCGCTGTGTATTTTTACTCGACTTTTCGAATCGATATTCACCCCCCCCTCTATCGAATCTAACGGTCCTACAAATGTTAGGACTGCATTAGTGGTCTGACATTCCTATTTGACACCAAAATTGGTAATGGACGATGATTGACTGTGGAGTGCAATTTTTCAGTCAACATGTACCATTCTAGGTAGGGTATATCATTTTGTGATCGATGATAGAAGTTGTGAAAACATTGTGTCTATTGAAGTTGTGTAAAAATTAAATATTCAAACGGGAAATCTCTCTAAGCCTTATAAATTGGAGTGTCTTAAGAAGCTCTAGTTTCATTTTCCATTGGTCAGAAATATAAAGATGATATTTGATGTGATGTAATAGCGATGGATGATTGTCACACTTATTGTTGGATAGACCTTGACAGTATAATAGAGACGTGCATCATGATTGGCGAGCCAATACTTATAGTTTTATGTTTGAGTGGGTTAAAATTGTTCTACTATCGTGCAAACAGATAGTGAAACAACCTAAACTTGCAAGTGATGTTTCAGCTTTATTGTGTCAGGCTTGGTTTGACAAGAAGTTGCAAGAAGCAGAAAGAGGGTGTATGTTGATGGGAAAGGAGATGGTCGAACCTAACACTATTTCAAATTATGTGGCTTCATTGATTGATGAATTTAGTGATTTTTTTTAAGACTTACCAAACAGATTGCCTCCATTATGTGATATTCATCATCATATTGATTTATCAGCACTGCTGAACAGAATGCATAACGTGAGCATGAAGAGTTGTGTTGACAAGTTGAAGAATATTGGTTAAGGGCCATATAAGGGAGAGCATGAGTACTTGTGTTGTACCTACTCTTTTGATACCAAAGAAGGATGGTTCTTGGCATGTGTGTGGATAGTAGGGCCACTGTCAGGTACTGCTTTCCCATTCTCTTTTGGATGATTTGTTTGACCAAATTAGTAGATCGACTGTGTTTACTAAACTAGATTTGAAGAGTGGGTATTATCATATTCGTTTTAGTTCGGGGATGAATGGAAGACAACTTTTAAGAGTAGGGAGGAATTGTATGAATGACTAGTGATGATTTTTGGGTTGTCTAATGCCCCTAGTATTTTTATGCGTGTGATAAATCAATTATTGTGACCCTTTATTGAGAGATTTATTGTGGTGTATTTTAAAGATATTCTGATATATAGTGTGACTCTTGAAATTCATCTTCAACATGTGAGGAAGGTTTTTAGTGCGTTGCATAGGGAAAAAATTTATGGTGCAATGAAGAAGTGTGTTTATCACCCCAAGATGTGGTTTTTGGGATATATGATTTTAGGAGCATGTTTGGAAGTGGACGTCACTAAAGTATAAGTAGTGAAGAAATGACCTACACTAACAACTTTAACAGAAGCAAGTTTTTAAGGTCTGGCCTCATTTTACAAGTGTTTTATTGCTTTTTTAGCAGCATCATGGCTCCTATAACAGATTGTATGAAGGGTAGCAGATTTGAGTGGACTGATGGTGCATATTCAACTTTCCGATTGATTAAAGAGTGACTCACAACTACACCAATCTTAGTGCTTCTAGATTTTTCATAGCCTTCTGAGTCACACACAGATGCTTTCAAAGTTGGTATTGATGCAGTAATCAATCAGAACAACAAACCTATGACATTTTTTAGTGAAAAGTTATCAAGAGAAAAGCTTAATTACAACACTTATGATGTTGAGTCTTATGTCATTGTGCAAGCAATGAGGCATTGTCATTGTTTTTATTTCATAGTGGATTTATTTTGTACACCGATCATGATTCGTTGAGACATCTACACCGACAAAACAAGGTGTCACCTCGCCATACGAGATGAGTGCTTATTTGGAGTAGTTTACTTATGTGGTAAGGCAAGGGTTGCTAATCATGTGACAGATGTTTTGAGTCGTAGGAGCAACCTATTGGTTATGATGCTAGTTGAGGTGCTAGGTTTTGACTTTTTTCATGATTTGCTTGCTACTAACCCTTATTTTATTGTAATACTATAAGATGTATAGGTTGGGAAGAGAACATAATTTTTACTGTATGAATTTTTGTTTAAAGGCGAATAGTTATGGATTTCAGATTGTAATCTTAGCTTGCATATGATCAAGGAATTGCATGGTGAAGGGCGCGTTGGCAGGTATAGAATGTTGCAATTAATTCAGACTTCCTTCTTTTGTCCAACTTTGTAGCAAGAGGTCAAGAAGTATGTGTAGCGGCATAAAATTTGTTAAGTATCTAAGGGGGTAGTCACTAATGCAGGACTATACATGCCACTGTCAGTCCCTTCTCAGTCTTAAATTGACATTAGCATGAATTTTGTATTGGGTTTTCCACTTACCCAGCAAAGTAATGATTCAATCATTGTTGTCGTCAATAGATGGTTCATGTTATTCCTTTCAAGAAGACTACATATGTTGTTAATGTGGTAGAATTATTCTTTGGGGATATCTATCATCTTCATGGCCTTCCAACATCCATTGCTTTAGATTGGGTTACTCATTTCCTTAGCCATTTTTTGTGCAGCCCATTAAAGTGGTAAATACACAATTGAATTTCAGTAGTGCCTATCACCCTCAAACAGACAGACAGATGGAGGTTGTGAATAGGTCACTTAACGATTTATTGCTCTTCTTGGTAGATCATGACCAAGTGAAGAGTTGAGATCAAAAGCTATGTCAGGCAGAATGTGTTCATAACCATGCAATGAATCGCAATACTGGTTTCAGCCTATTCTAGGTGGTTTATTTGGTTCAGCCTCATGGCCCACTGGATTTGTTGTCATTACTAAGCACCATGGTAAAGCAATTGACTTTGTGAATTGCTTACTGGAGGTCCATAAAACAGTACATGAACATTTATCTATCTCTAATTCCAAGTACAAATATAAAGCAGACCAAAAGCTGCGACACTTGGAGTTCGATGTTGGTGACTTTGTGTGAGTAGTTTTAACTAAGAATCATTTTGTCACTGGAAATTATAACAAATTATTAGCCAAGAAGATTGGTCTGATCGAGATTGCTGAGAAGATAAACCTCAATGTGTATCGTTTGAAGCCGCTTGGTCATATTCGCACTGCCAATGTTTTTAATGTGAAGCATTTGATTCCTTTCCATGGTGATTCTTCTGATGATGATGTGACCAATAATTCAATGATGAATTTTCTCTATCTTGGGGAGAATGATGCGAGAATGATAAATAAATTTTCAGAGGTCATAACTTTTAACTTGGTGTTAAAACGGATAATCTATGCGCTAAATCAAAGCTCGTTCAGAATCTATATTTATTATTGGGTGAAACCCTTAACCGACCACTTTTAGATCCAAAAATTATCATTTAAAACCTTTTTGGAGGCTCCGAATATTTTTTTTACTATTTTTAGTAATTTTTAAAATTTTTGGGATTTACTATATTGTGGCAATTCCTGTCTTTTGCAAGTTAGGGCTTTGGGTTCATTTAAACATTTGTTTAATTGTTTTGAGACAGTTTTAATAAATATCAATTTTTAACCATAGTCTTCTACTTCAAAACAATGAGTTTTGTTTTCCTATTTTTTGGTATTCTATGAATCAATAGGTTTTAGAAGATTATTTTCGATATTCATATATGAATCAACGAATTCAATAACTTTTGTAGCATCACCTTGAGATCACACTTGAAAGCTAAACAGATACTCGCAATATAGATATTTTAAAAATAGTGTAGTACAAGAAAAGTGACTTCATAATAAGACACAATTAATACTTATTTACATTGAGAGTATGCTTCAGCTGAAGGACTTAATTTGTCACCAAGGGAAACTGTGACTTCTGCAAACACTTTTTATTCCTTTCGTCCTTTCATCACAAGTATCAAGTCGAAGAATTTATCTATCTCTTTTGGAAGTTGAGGAACTTGATAGAATATGCAAAGACAAAAAAGAACATGATGACAAAGCCCAAGTTAGTCAATGCCGCCCACTTAACAAAGCTATACTCATAACCCAGGTTATCTTTCAAGTATTCTGTAAGTGGTTTATCATGTTCTCCAGGAATCTGAACGGTGCCCCCCTTTTTCCCCAACTGCGATGCTATGACACCATAAATTGTCCAAGATACTGGATTTCCCCAGTAGTACCACCTCCACCATATGGGAATATCCTGCAAAATGTGCCAACAAGAGTTCAGCGCAAATATCAACATCACAAATGAACAGTTTGCTCAGGAACCATGCATCCTCTGAGATATGTAATCACTTACCGGTCGTGCAATCAGGAAGCCTGAGAACAAGTTCCAGAAGTTGTAGAAGAAACTAGACACAATACCGGCAACTTGGTGGTTGGGTGTGAGTGCCACAGCCATCATACCATAAAGTGAAAAGTAGGTAAAGGACATTACAATGAAGTAGAAGAGCCAGAAGAAGTTCTCCGCATGCCAAGTAAAGCCAATCATCGAGAAAAGGAGAATTGTATAGATGAATCCCTGAACAAATATGTATAGTGCCTCAATGCTCACCTGCAAAAAGCAAAAATTATAAGTAGCTCTCAGTTTTTTGAGAAAATCAAATAGCTCTAGAATAATGAATGAAATTATTAACACTGTCTTTCCAAGTTAAATATATGCAAGTACTAGACTTCAAAGGAAGATGTGAAATAATTTTCCTTGTTAATTTTTGTCTGCCAAGTAAACAGCATATAATTACTGAAGAAACAATTTGACAACTATAGCCACAGAACAATAATTTTTGCTGTTCTGCTAAAAAACTGCAAAAGCAATCAACAAGGAACTAGTCCGTTTGCACTTTATACATATTTATTACCAGATAAATGGTGTATATATTTTTCTTTTAGTTTTCCTTTCGTTTTTGCCTTTTTGTTCTTTCTTCTTCGTCTAATGAAGCACAGTCAGTCCTATCAGTGTTGAATTGGTACTTTAGCACCTTTAAGCAATAGATCAACTACTTAAAAAATTATTAGAACTTGAAAGAACTGGTAACTTTTAGCACACTAGGAGTAGTATTAGAATTTTTAACTTACAATTATTTTGTAATATCTCTTTGTTATCTCTGAAATCTGATCTTTTCTTTTACTTATAACTAATATTTTCATGATGGACTAGCAAATCCATCCATAAAATTCAATGACTTTTCAAGTTTCCACATTCATGTTTCAATATTATATCACTATTCATACTTCTTTCATTTTTTATATAGAATGAGCAAGCATAATCTCATAATTTACTCTCTAGAGACTTACTTGAGCAAATGCGTAGGCCATGGCTGAGTACATCCCTGCCGCTCTTTCACGATAGAAGACTGTTCTCTCAACAGCCACAACAGGCTGCACATTGATAGAGTTGCTGGAACCAAGGAAAAAGACCGCAGCATAGAAAGCTCCAACTAGATTCAAAACGTCTTGTTGAGTCGAACTGTTCATGTCCAATAGATGAGGAAATTGTAAGTCATGATTATGAAAATTAAAGAATACTTAAAAGGAAAACACTCTCTACAAGTTGATATAGAAAACTTAATACCAAAATGTACAAATTAAATTCTAGTTTTTCCTCAATAAAGAAAGCATCACTTGGTTTGTTAATTTCTCCAGAAATTCTGAATTTAGAAGCAAGTGAGCTTTGATTAAGAACACCATGAAAAGTAGATTAATATAGCCTTTTTAGTTGGTCTATAAAAGAAGTTTCTTCTTATGCTACTGATAAAAAGTATTGCAATTCATACAGTGATATGGAAAGAAAAATGAAACAAAAAAAACAATTTAGAAGTTAGAAATCTTACGTCTTGTCTCCCATCTGCCAAAACATTGTGCCAAATATTAAGGCTATGATGATTGTCAAGAAAAATCGGACAGCATTATATTGTGGGTTTCTCCAATATGACCAATATTGTTTCCAAAAGCAAGCCTGACATTGAGTAGTAAAACTCTGGGAGTACTTTTTAGGGAAATATAAATCCTTAGAATCTGGTGGTGGAATGCTCAATTCCTTGATAAGTTCTTGAATTTGTCTGAGCAACAAAGTGGATCCATAAGGAAGATGATTTTGAGGTAATATATTTTAATAAAATATATATCTTATACTCACTTATAAAGTTCCGAATTCGAATAAATTTCAGCAAAGTCTACATTCAAGCTAGCCTCAACTTGGGGAGTACTTATTTCCAACATCCATGTTGCAGGGTTCACACCTTCTACGATCTTTGGTACACCTGGAATTGCCTACAAGATTGTCTCTTTTATGAACCAGAAACTCAAAATTCAGTGGAATATAATTCCTAAAATTAATTCATTCTATGGATACTTTCTACATGATTATATCTTGCACCTATTGAAAGTAATTTATTATTGTATTTTATGAATGAAAATATACAAAATTTTGAAATGACGTTTTAATTAATTAAATTATCAAACAGTACTTCAAAAATCATTAAGTGATTGGAAACTTACTTCGAAATATTCGATCAGCTTGTGGGAGTGGCGACCAAGAGGGCCAGCATAAATAACTTGACCTCCCCTTTTCATCAAAAGAAGCTAGATACAAAAAGAAAATAACTCATCTCAAGAAACAATGTTGCATCAACAAATAAAACTACATTGGATCAAAATTTATGATGCAAGAGGAAGTGAACCTCATCGAAAGCTTCAAAAATATCTATGCTTGGTTGGTGGATCGTACAAACAACGGTGCGTCCTGTATCCACTGTATTCCTAACTGTCCTCATAACTATGGCTGCAGCTCTTGCATCGAGTCCTGATGTTGGCTCGTCCATGAATATGATGGAAGGATTTGCAACAAGCTCAACAGCAATTGTGAGTCTTTTTCGTTGCTCAGTCGATAGACCATCAACCCCCGGAACTCCAACTAGAGCATCTCTCAAAGTGTCAAGTTCAACCAACTCCATAACCTCTTCCACAAACATCTACAATTAAATTGTTGTTAGTCCAGTTAAATTATGGGTCAAAAAAGAACACAAGTGCAGGAAGAATTTAGAGAAAATTTCGAATAACAAACCTAAATATCTATAGACGGTTGGTGTTCAATAAAAATGGCAATATTCAAATGTGCAAATGGAAACTAGAAATCTTACAAAACATGAAGCAGCGAAAGCATAAATTGCAACTTACCATTCGTGTCTGCTTGTCAATTTCAGGTGCAAGACGCAGCCAAGCAGAGTAAACAAGTGATTCATAAATAGTCATATATGGCGAGTGAATGTCATTCTGTTCACAGTAACCACTTATCCTAGCAAAAGTCTCTTGATTTTTAGGATAACCAGAAATACTAATGCTCCCTTCAATATAACCACCAGTTTTCCTTCCTGCTAGAACATCCATCAATGTAGTCTTTCCGGCTCCACTTACTCCAACCAATGCGGTCAAAACTCCAGGCCTAAATGCACCGCTTATAGCACATAGTAATTGAAGACGATCTTCCTCAATTCCTCGTCTCTTCATTTCCTGATGAGAAACAAAAATGCCAGTTATGATTTTTTATTCTTTTCATTTTTTGCCCCCCTAATGCATACTAAAGTGCTAAATGGAACAAGTTTAATGATATGTTTGTATCTTAATAAAAAACAAGAGACCTATTGAGGAATCCCATACTATAAAAATTATTAAGATCATATTTAGATAGAAAATAAATTTGGAGGAGTTGAATGAATATGAAAACTTTATAATTGATCTCATATGTTGTCATCCTTTGTTTTGAAATCAGTTGAAATAAAAAAATGTTTAAATCTAGAAATTTAGAAATACTATCAAATTCAAACTCTTTTATTTTTTTAAATGCTAGGAGTTTAGACTACTCTCATACAAACATGACCTAAAGAAATTGATCATAAAGATTATTCTCAGGTTTCCGGCCTTTAGATTTTGTTTATCCAAAGGAGAGAATTTATTTATCAAATTAGATAAAGAATATATGATCCAACAGAAGGTACAATAAATCACTTGGTCAGGATTAGCTATCGAAGATTACAAAAAAACTGGAGCAATGACTCTATTCATTCAAATCAAAAAAGTTTTGATGAATTAACTCCAATCTAGAAAAACTGGGTGCAAGAGCAAACAACCAAGAGCTTTATAGAGGTAATGTGGGATAAGTCGTTGCATCAAAATGGAAAAAGGATAACATATGTTAGATCTACTTACAGCAGGCATGTCAACATAATAGTTCACATGATTGAAAGCAAGAGAGAGAGGCTGGAAAGGCAAAACCATTCCTCGCTTTGCTGAATGTACTGAAGCGCTAAAAGTTTCAGAGTTGTTTCTCCTTGTTGATTCTGGGGGAGACAAAAATAAAACACTTTAAAAGAATAAATAAAATTGAAAGCTATTAAAATTATTTAAAGTTATGACATAGCTTGAAGAAAGCAACAGGTACATCTCATTTGATTGCCTAATCAGAAACAAACCAATGTGACTGTTTGGTTATATGCTAGATCGTGACAGTCCAAAGCCATTCGCCAGCGATATATTTTTACCCAGACCAAGATTTGCACCATGTTGGACAAGAACACTTGGATCGTACTTAAAAAAGATTGAGTAGGGAATGAAATCAGGTGATGGTATTATCTTATTATAAGATTTTATTTTAAAAACTTCTCATATTGTGAGTTCATAATCAAAATACTAAACATTGTGTTAAAAAAATAGGACAAATGTGATAATGCAATCTGACCTGATAAATCCTGTGGATCAGAATGTGCGATACTTCCTATCATTTCAATCCTTCTATTTAATATTGATGAAGTTTTCTTTTTCTTACTAGATTCCTCATCAACAATTGCATTTTGTGCACTTGCCAAAGCTACAAATAAGGAAAATTTGTGACACATGATAGAAATGATCAAGTAAAGAAATGAAAATTTGAAATTCTAGTGAACATTGAAAACTTACGATTCAAGTAGGTGAGCGCAAGGACAAATAATACGTTGAACAGAATAATAAATCCGATGAGAGCCCCAATAGCAAGCCAATACCAATAGCCACGGGAAAACATTCCTCTAGATTTGAGTATAGCAGTTCCTACAGTTAATGCATCTATGTTGGTGTCATTATTTGGCTGCAACAAGGATGTGGAAAGCAAGCATTAGGTATGGTAATGCATATAGCAGTCAGAGAAAAAACTTGTGATAGAACCTACTGCACCCCATCTTGGATCAAGGAACTCATTAATAGCAATAGCATTTTGCCCATACATTAAAGGGGAACTCCAGAAACCCCATATCCACCAGGATTTGATGTCATCTGCTCACATAATAATCAAATGCTAACTTCAGTCTCAATATATCAGTTCAAAGATTGTAAATTATCAAGAAAACGATACAATTTATGAGGAAACAAGAAAAGAATTATTAGTTAGAAGTTTTCAAACCTTTAGAAATAACAAAGCCTCCTAGCACAAAAACAATAAGCAAAGCAAATGTTCCAAATGTATTGGCTACAACCATGGTTCTTCCAGCTGCAGCAATGAAGCGGAACAGGCCAAGAGCCATCTGATGTACAAGGAGAAGTGCTAGGAACTGGCGGAAGAACCTAACATATTAGGAAAAAAAATTAAGAGAATGCTGATTGAAATTAACCTAAATATATCATGTCATGGGAAAAAAGAAGTCGCAGCCATGAAATGTATCTTAGGTACTATAGGAGTACCTTAAGTGGTAAACATTAAAGAAAATTATTCAAAAAATAATAGGAAAAATTTTAAGTTGTTACCGGCTTGCAGCAGGGGCAAAACCAATCACATAATAGGTAAGTATGATCCAAATTCCAGTGTCCAAGAAAGAAAGAGGGATCCTGAGGAGACAATATGCAATGCCAAAAGCCCAAGCAGGGTAAAACAAGAAATCTCTTTGTTTATAGAACACAGGGAGTTTCTCAACAGTCATCACCAGTTCTGCCATTCCATTGAACATGACATTGGTTAAAGTGAAGAAGAGTGCACCATAAAATTTGTTGCCATCGGGGATTGTTTCATGATGCATTTTGGTTCTTAGAAACACAGTCATGGCTATTAAAGAAAGTGTAGTTATCTGGGTTGTCTTGAAAATGTAGACAAAAGAGTTTCTTTTCATCAACAACCACTCCCTTGATAAACATGCTTTAAGAAGTTCCCAATTAGAAATGCCATATTTCCGTGTTGTCAGTGCGGCAGGATGTGCTTTAGATTTATCATAAGAAATAGTAAGCTCTGCATATAGTTCTTGCCCGACATGAAATTGCTTAAAAAGCTCCACAAACTCAGAGACTGAAATAAAACGGTATGGTTTGTCCTTATTGTACCAATATTGTTCTTGATCCTTCAAAGAAGTTACCTCTTGAAGAAAGTCAGCAACTCCTTTCCTTTCAGGACATCTAAAGCCAACAAACTCAAAGAACTCAACAACATGCTCTCGAGGACCTTGATAGACTATTTGACCCTCTGATAATAGAATAACATCATCAAAAAGTTCAAATGTCTCAGGTGCAGGTTGAAGGAGAGATATAAGCACTGTCCCATCCATGACATGAACCATTTGCCTAATGAACTTTATTATTTGAAAGGTCGTAGAACTGTCAAGTCCAGTTGATATTTCATCCATGAAGAGTGCTCGTGCAGGCCCAGTTAGCATCTCTCCTGCAACAAAAATCATTATGTTGAGGTTACTAAAGATGAATACATTTAGAACAAACAAAATTGAAGTTGAAAAAGGTCAAATATGTCAAAAGCATTGAAGTGAAAGGATGGAAATTACACCTTACTGAATGATTTTCCTTCAAGCCTAATGGCCTATAAATTTGAAGATTTGGGCATGTTAAACATCATAAGAGGGGATACTTTAATATTTAATCTTAGAGAGATTAATGATTTTTATAGTATTTTTCTTTAAGACGGTGATAACTTGAGTTGTAAACAAAGATAATGATATTCACCATCTAATTTAGTGTTGCATAAGTTTCAATAAAGTATATAGTTTTTCATAAACTCTTTGTTTTGAAAATAACACCCACATATAATTGAAGGAACCAATTATCTGGGCTGAAAGACCAATCATTTAATAAAGGTCAATGAATGACAACCAATGTATTCATATTCTCATAGAAAAGAAATTACCCGTTGTCACTCGTTTCTTTTGCCCCCCAGAAATGCCTCGACGCATCTGATCACCAACCAAAATGTCTGCACATATATCCAAACCAAGTACCTATTGCCCAATATTTCAAGAATTATAGCTAATAACAACTTGAGAAATGATGAATTACATTGCAAAGTTATAGGCATGAACCTTTAGAACGTAGTCAGTTGATACATTAGTTCTTTGTCCTTCAACTGCAGCAGCCTTCATGAATGCATCAATCTCAGGATCTGGTTTAATTCCTGCATCTCTCTCTCGTCTTGACAATTCTGATAACATTTCATACCTTGATCCCACACCTAAACATCGTGCTGAGAAATCCAATGTTTCTCTAACTGTCATCTCACCATTGTGAATGTCCAACTGACTAATGTAAGCAGATGTTCTTTGAGGAACAAATTCTGAGAGTTCATGGCCACAATATGTGACTTTACCCCATTGCTGCAATAAAAGCAAAAAAGATTAATAAA
Organism: Zingiber officinale; assembly: GCF_018446385.1. Classification (NCBI taxonomy): domain Eukaryota; kingdom Viridiplantae; phylum Streptophyta; class Magnoliopsida; order Zingiberales; family Zingiberaceae; genus Zingiber; species Zingiber officinale. The sequence continues at coordinate 74,334,582 of NC_056001.1, forward strand.
CATTGTGTAAAAATTTATGTGAATGCTCATAAAAAAATATAAAAAATTGTATATTGATGCAAAATAAGAGAAAGAAGAAGAGAAAAGTACCCTTAGTCTCTTATCAAGTTTCCCAGCTAGTGCAAGCAATAGTGTTGTTTTCCCTGAGGCTGGAGGCCCAAGCAGCAATGTCATTCTGAGAGTTGAATAGATATTGAAGAATGAGTTATATTTCTCATAATGATTCATAATTTGAGCATTTAGAAGCCTCTTTGTATACATGTTAAAGTGCCCATACCACAAAAAAAATTCACTTCACATGCTTGATGTATGAAATCATTGTAAGTTGTTTTCATAAGAAGAACTAAACAGTACTAGTTACTACTAAGGAGCTTGATGTTGAATATAGAAAAAAGCTCATAAATTTGAAATGGATTTGATTAAAATATGTGACTTTCTTCCAATGTTAATTCATTCCCATATTTTTAGAAAACCAAGTATCCTAGCTAAAGCTATACATCTTCTCTAGAAATTCCCTAGATGATAATTATAATGAATATATGATAGAATCAATGAAATTTTGTGGCATGTAAAATCTCTATTAAATAATCACTACCTCTCTCTCTCTCCTTATCTTTAGGGATAACTAAAGTTTTATTTTTCTTTACTAATAAACTAAAATGTTGCTGAGTCTTATTATTATTATTATTATTATTATTATTATTATTATTATTTTAAGATTTAGATTAAACCATATTAGGGTTTAGACTAAGTCATGTTATCAATCTATAAAAAGGAGTGTTGAGAGTTTTTTTTTGAGTTGCGAGTATGAGAGAATAATTTTGTATCAATCTACTATTTGTCATTAATAAAAGTTCTTCCTTCAATCTCTTCCTTTGAATCTACAAGGGATATCAAAGCCAAGGGTTGGGACTAGTTACCAAGGACTTCAAGAGCAGCGATCAAGGATTGTGTTTACATGGAGATGTCACTAGGTCACACTCGACGATTGTGAAGTTTATTGATCTGGGATTAGACTTGGCTACTTATAGTTGATACCCAAGTCAATTTGGCGGATATGATAATTTTTGAAAGTGATTTTGAAAAGTTTAATAATAATAATTATATCACTTGGAGTACTTGTATGCCAATTTTATTTACTTAGCAAGATTTATGAGAGTTATTGGGGGATTTGAGATATCACTTCCAGTAAATCAAGATGATTTTAAAAGGTCAAAGATCAAAACTTGTAAAGTAATGTACACTTTATCAATATCTGCCAAGGATGATTGGCTACAACACATCATAGATGCAACACCTAAAGAGGCATGAGACACTCTTGCTAGAATTTTCGCTTGGACAAATAATGCTAAGTTACAACAAGTTGAGAATGAACTATTATCAATCTCGCAACATTGTATGATGGTGAGTGAATATTTTACCAAAGTTAAAGCTTTATGTTAAGAAATTTCAAAATTAGATCTTCAAAATCAAATTACAGAGACAAGGATGAGGATTATTGTTCATGGGTTGAGTTTCGAATTTAATGCACTACTCACAACGATTCATGGATGGTCTAAAGAACTGATGTTGGATGAGATAGAAAATGTGTTAGCCAATCAAGAGGCATTGGAAAAACAAATGTTTAGAGTTTCAATCAACGAAGAAGAGAAAGCTCTCTAAAGTAATAAGATGGGTAAGACTTCTATCATTGAGAGATCAAGAAATGGAGGAGAATCAAAGAAAGATGAATGGCATAACTATCAACAAAGAAGGAGTTGGCTAGCTAGAGGTAAAGATAAGTTTCTAAATGAATAATCAGTGCTACAATTGTGGAAAAAGATGTCACTATGCTAGAGATTGTCAAATATAACATAGCAGAAGGAAATGTTGCAACATCCTCCCATCCACAAGTTGAAAATGAAGATGAATAGGATTTTTAGAACTCCAGTTCTAGTTTAGAGCCAATTACAAGTAATTCTAATAATTCTATTCCCTCTCTCACAATTAAGTTAGAGGAAGAGCACATAATGATAAGTGATGATTCTATTAACTATAATGATGATTGGATAATAGATTGTGGATGATCCAACCATATGATAGGAGATAAAGAAAAATTATCAAATATGTTAAAGACAAAAGAAGCGAATTATTGTCAAGGCAAACACTCAAAGTTACTCATAATTCATGTTGGCAAGACGATGGTGGTGACCCGACTCAATTCAAACCAAGTAAAGTTGGGGAATGCATTTCTTGTATTTAGGATGAAGAAAAACCTCATATCAGTGTCACGACTAACATCACAAGAAACTTTGTTGTGTTCAAGCCAAAGGATATCAAAGTTTGAAGCTGACTAGCACACCACTCATAGAGGGATGAAAGCTAGAATATGTTTACATGATGTCATCTCAAACAACTACTGACAAATCATATGAGAAGACTAAGTCTCCTTGAAAAATAGGAAAATATCAACAAATTGAAAAAGAAGGAAGACCAAGCCAACTAGAAGAAATCCATGCAAATGAAGAAGAGGAAACTCGGTCATATTTAATAAGATCAAAAAGACAAAGAAAGTCAAATCCAAAGTATGCAAATGTTGTGGTTATTGAAGAAAATAAAGTAAAAGAACCAAATACATATGAAGAAGCATCCTCTAGCAAAGAATTGAGAAAAGCTATGGAAGAAGAAATTTATGCTATGAAATAAAAAGAAACTTGGGATTTGATACCAAAGCCTAAAGATGTAAAGACAATAACAATAACATGCAAATGGATGTATAAAATAATGAGTCATCTTGATGGATCAATAGATCGATACAAGGCATGATTGGTGACTCAAGGATTCTCACAGAAATATGGAGCAGACTATGAGGAGACATTTAATCTAGTTGCAAAGATTACAACAGTACATGCTCTATTAGCCTTAGTTGCTTGTAAGGATTAGAAGCTCAAGCATATGGATGTGAAGAATGCACTTTTGTATGGCAAACTTGGTCGAGAAATATATATGGACCAACCTCAAGAATTTCAGAGAAAGACTCACCCAAATTTTGCGTGCAAATTAAAGAAAGTACTTTATGATTAAAAGCAAGTCCCAAGAACTTGGTATAGAGATAGCAGAGTTCTTGATTCAAAGTGATTGCTCAATGGCACCATCAGAGTCCAATTTATTTGTAAAAGCTCAAGGAGGTTAGTTGACAAGAGTACTAGTCTATGTAGATGATCTTATTATCAAAAGAGATGACAAAGTAGAGATTGATCAAATCAAAGTCAACCTATCGATATGTTTCCAAGTTAAAGATGTGGGAGAATTATAGCATTTCCTCAATCGTTGGACTCTTCTCATGCAAACGAAATGTACTAAGGATCTCCTAGAAAAGTATGAGATGCAAGAATGTAAGCATATCAACTCCACTAGAGGTACATACAAGGATATACTCTGCTGAAGGAACAGATTTGGAAGATGCAATAATGTACATGCAACTAGTTGGCAACCTAATCTATCTCAATCTCATAAGACCAAACATATCATGTGCAGTGAAAATAGTAAGCAAATTCATGTAGAAGCTAAAGAAACCTCACTTGGAAGAAGTTGTTTGAAGAATTCTAAGATTCATCAAAGGTACCATTGATTGTGGTATATTATATTAAAGAAAGGGAAAAGGAGAAGTAATTGGGTATTTGAATGCTGACTATGCTAGAGATTATGAAACAAGATGCTCAACTACAGGATATGTGTTTAGTCTTGATTTGAAACTTATCTATTGGTGCAGCAAAAGACAACCAACGGTATCACTATCAAGTAATGAATCAAAGTATTGATCTCAATAGCTACAATAACTCAAGAGGATACACGGTTGACGCAGCTAGCAAAGTATCTTCTTCAACCGATTGATAATGCAATACAACTACATTGTTATAGTTAGTCAACTATACACTTAATTGAGAATCCGATGTTCCATGCAAGGACCAAACCTATTGAGGTACATTATCATTTTGTGAGAGAGAAACTCCTAGATTGAGGAATTAAGATGGAATGTGTCAAAACTGAAGACTAAGTTGCAGACATATTCCCTAAAAGATTTAATGGTGCAAAGTTTGAAGACTTTAGAAGGCAACTAACTTAGCATGGTAAACAAACATACACTAATTAGAGAGTAGTAAGTAAGAAGAGGAAGTATTAAAGAATCACCACATTTCTCTCTCCTTATCTTTAGGGATAACTAAAGTTTTATTAGAACAAATTTTAAAATAGGCCAATTAGAATTTTTCTTTATTGAATAAACTAAAAAGTTGCTTAGTCTCTCTTTTATTATTATTATTTTTTAAGATTTAGATTAAGTCATATTGAAGAGGAGCCTTGACACAACGATAAAGTTGTTGCCATGTGACCAAAAGGTCACGGATTCGAATCCTGGAAACAGCCTCTTACAAAAAGTAGGATAAGGCTGCGTACAATGGATCCTTCCCCGGGACCCCGCATGACGGGAGCTTCGTGCACCGAGCTGCCCTTTTATTTAGATTAAGTCATATTAGGGTTTAGACTAAGTCATGTTATCAATCTATAAAAAGGAGAATTGAGAATTTTTCTTTTATGTTGTAATAAGAGTTTCGAGTGATTGCGAGTATGAGAGATCAATAAAAGCTCTTCTTTCAATCTCTTCCTTTGAATCTACAATCTCTTGGGTAGAAAATATTTTATCAGAAACTTCATTAGATGTTTCAAACAGCTAATCTCAGATTCAGACTTAAAAGAGGAAGAAAAATCGATTAGCAATTACAACACTCATATGAATAACTAAATGATTGGAAAGACAAAATTTAGATAATCTCTCCACATACCTTGTTGGCTTGAGTATTCCACTGACATCCTTAAGAATTTTTATGGTCTTTTTCCTGGATTGGTTGAATCTTACAAGACCAAAGATATCCTGAATATGTGTATTAGAATACAAAGAAAAGAAGAAACATTAAAAGGAGTAATGAAATTTGGAAGTGCAATTGATATTTTCTTTTCATAAGAGGAAAAAAAGCAATAAACAGAAACTTCCTCAACTATAATTCTCTGGAAGAATTGGAACTAGACTCTGGAAAAGGTGGAAGGATCAATGACTAGTGATGGAACTTAAAATATAGAGTCATCAATATAAAAATTCAGTGCCAAAATGACGCCAAAAAATTCAATCATAATTCAGACATTTAGGTAAAAATTAAGTGTTAATTTTGTCTATTTTCAGAGGGCAGTAAGAGTTGCACCTATTTTCCTACTGAAAGTGGAAAGCATGATCACAGAGTGACTAACAAGGAAGAGAATTCACTCTTTTTGAGTGATTTCCTTTTTGCTATCACTCTTGTTCTTTTCCATGTTCCTCTTATTAGATTGTCTTATAATTCCCCTTTTATTTGCCTCGTTTATTTTAACATGGTCTCATGAGACAGTGAGTACCTCAAGAATGTTTATGGTGAAATTCCACAAGGTGGGTAGTGCTCTGCTTCCAATATAAACATCTGCCTCCACGGATATGTTCTCATACCGTACCTCAATCTTTGGAAGTTCCAGCCCCACCCTGTTCCAAAATACAAACAAAACATCATAGTTTCTATATATATATATATATTTTAAAAAAAAAAAAAGTAAAAACCAGATGTCGACGAATGACGATTATAAAAAGAAACAAACAATATTTTAAAATTCACACAAAAGATTCCTTTTTCCACATAAGATTTGTTAGTAAAAATGCACAAATAAAATCGTTGCTAATAGATAGACGACAAACTTGTACACCGTTATATTGTTTGTCTTTCGGTCAACAACTTTGGAATTTCAGCAAAGGTGCTGCTAGTTGAAAAAATCAAGATAAAAAAACGAAATTATAAGCGTTGTTGCAACCCACCGGTCGATTCGATCGCGGAGGCGAATGAGGAAGCGCTCGTTGTCCTCCTCCACCACCTTGAAGATCTGCTCGAGGAGGCGCTTCCGATCCTGGGGGCCAAGATTGTTGACATCAACTTCGCTGGCGATGACGTTTCCGTTGTCGATCACCTGACGGATTATGCCCTTGCGCATACGGTCGTATGTAGGCAGCTTCTCCAGCGCTGCCCACTTGAGATTCTCCTCATCGTCGCCCTCCTCCTCCACCAGGCTGCGCCGGAATACGTCTGCCCTGTCTCGGAAGCTGTCAGCCCAGCTCCGCCGACTGCTGCTGTTTCTAGTGAGATCGTTTGTCATTTCCAGCTGGTTGTTCCCCTTCTTCTTTTTCTACTACTACTTCTACTTCTTCTTATTCTTCTTCTTCAGTTTGATTAATCACGCATTCGGAAGTAGGAGGAGAAGTAAAGAGGTGAAAAGGGAAATGAAGAAACTAGTGACAGCGAATGAAAGCTTCTTCTCAAGTGAGGAGGAGGAGAAGGAGGGAGTGATGAGAGTTCTTATAGTGTGTTGGAGAAGCTTCTTCTCGCGGTCTACGTTTTATTTCCTTCGGTTATATTTGTTTTTTGTTGGTTGGTGGACTGACTGTGATATATATGGGAGTTACTTGGTGCCGGAGTTGACCCTCTAATCATTTGGCAAAAATGAAAAGGATCCCTCTTTTTCAAAATACTAAAGGGGTATTTCTTTTTAATTTATCATAAAGGGGCATATCTGTCTTTTGCTAAATTTATTCCTCTCTCATGGTCTAAAGCTAACCTAAACTGCTAAATTCATCTAAAAAAACCCTAATTTGCTATGAATTTTATAAAAAAAAGTCATCCTAAAATTTTTTGTAATGAAATTTACAACGAAAATTTGATCATTATAAATAGATCGTCTCCAAATTTTATGACAAAAAATAAAAATTCATCATTAAATTTGTAACAAATAAAATATTTATCGTTGACCGACGACCCCGAAAATATTTTCATTGTAAATTAATGATGAAAAATTTCATAGCTAATATGTAATAAATATGGTTTTCATTACAAATCTATAATAAAAAATATCATCGCTTATTTGGTAAATTTTGCAAAAAAAAATCCAAAGGCACGTATCTGCAAATTTGTTCCATCGTTCATACATATAAACTTGCAAATCTGATCCAATCAACATAAACAACAAAATCAAGCATCCCACAAAACAAAATAACAAATTAAATATCATACATGGCAAATTAAAAATCCAATACAAAATCATATACATCATACACATACGATAGAAATTAAGAGAAAGGAAAATTAATTATATTATTGAATTCAAAATTGATTGAGAAATAAAGAGTATAGGACCTTTATATAGTTAATTATAAGAAAAAATCTAAACCCTAAACTGAAAAGATAAAAGACTAAATCTAAACCCTAAACTGAAATGGTAAAATATTAAATTGCCCTCAAGGCTATAAACAAATAATTCTAATAGATTATATAATATAAATTATATAATCTAACATCCCCTCAAACTCATGATGCTACAGCCAGAAGCATTCAGAGTTTTTCAGATAAAAATCGGAAGCGCAAAGTGGAATGAGCCTTGGTAAACATATCAACAATCTGTAATTTGAAGGAACAAAGGCAATGTGATGGTGCCAATCTGAAGATGGTGACGAGTAATGTGACAATCAATTTTAATATGTTTCATCCGTTCATAAAAAATTGAATTGCGCGTAATTTGAATAACACTCTGATTATCATAATATAACGGAGTAGCTTGATGAAGAGAGATACTCATATCCGCAAGCAACCAACGTAACCAAACTATCTCACAAGTAGTTGAGGTCATGACACGATACTCAGCTTCTGTGGAAGATCTAGAAATAACATCTTGTTTTTTACTCTTCTAAGAAATGAGGAAATCAGCAAAAAAAATGCAAAAGTCAGTGGTAGATTTGTGATCCGTAGGATCACCAGCCCAATCCGCATTAGAATATGCACACAACTCAAGAGATGAAGTAGAAGGAAATAAAAGGCTTTGAAATTGAGTGCCCCGAAGATACCTAAGAATACGAAGAACAACAACCCAATGAACTGTAGTTGGTGCAGTGACAAATTGACTAACCACATGAATAGCATACGCAATATCTAAACGAGTCACGATGAGATAAACTAAGCTTCCAGCAACAGTTTTGTACAAACTAGGATCCGACAAAGGTGAGACATTAGATGGAGAATATCGAGCATTAGTCTCATAGGAGTATCAACAACCCTATTATCAGTAAGACGAGCACGCTCAAACAAATTAGATATATACTTTGACTGAGATAAAAGATAACCTTTCAGGGAATAAGCAACCTTAATGCCCAAAAAATAGCGTAGTATACCCAAGTCTTTCATAACAAAACAATGAGCCAACTCAGACTTCAAGGAAACAATTCCATTAGAATCATCACTAGTAATAATCATGTCATCAACATATAATGATAAAAGAATATGACCTGCACTCGTACATCTGACAAACAATGTTGAATCATGATTACTAAGATGAAAACCAAACGAAATAATCACTATAGATAATTTCTCAAACCAAGCACGAGGTGCTTGTTTGAGACCATAAAGCGCTTTACGAAGCCTGCAAACTTCACCAGGTTGGTGTGAAATACCAAGAGGAGGTGTCACATAAACTTCTTCATGAAGATCATCATTTAGAAATGCATTCTTGACATCCATCTGAGATATTCTCCATCGGCAAATAGAAGCAACAACAATCAGAGTACGAACAGTCGTCATTTTTGTAACAGGAGCAAATGTTTCCTCATAATTCATATCATACTCTTTAGAATAACCTTTAGTAACAAGACGAGCTTTGTATCGTTCGATAGATCCATCAGATTTAGTTTTGATCTTATATACCCAATGAGAACTAATGGTATGCTTTCCTGGTGGCAATGGGACCAAATCCCATGTATGACTTTGATGCAAAGTAGTTAGTTCCTCAGCCATAGCACTCTGCCAAAGTGGGTTACAAATAGCTTCTCTATACGATACGGGCTCAGAAAGACAATGAATAGATGCAACAAATGAAGCAAAAGAATGAGAATAACAAGAGTAAGCAAAATATGGTAGTTTAGTAGACTTAGGAACATGAGTGGATTGATGATAGTGGAGAGAAGGATCATCCGCAATCTCAGGAGATGATTGGGTGGAGACAGAAGGAGGAGCATGTGGAGCGGATATCGTGGGAATCAAAGTACCAGATTCAATTGAACTACTAGTAGGAGCTGTGGGCGAAGCTTCCTTAGTGCCGGTATTGAAAGGATCAATGCAAAGTAGATCTGACTTTGTCATATTATGCGAACTAGCAAGAATAGAAAAGAATGGAATATGTTCAAGAAACACAACATGATGAGAGACATACAATTTTTGACTAACAGGATCCAAGTAACGATATCCTTTTTAACTAATACCAGAACCCAGAAAGACACAAAGAGAAGACCGAGAGGCTAACTTATTACGCTCTGCATGTGGACGAAGGACAAAGCAAGTACAATCAAAAACACGCAAAGAGGAATAGACAGTCGCATACTCATATAATTTTTTAAAAGGTGACAAACCTGAATTGTGTGAGGTTGGAATTCTATTAATGACATGAGCAACAGTAAGGATTGCTTCTCCCCAAAAGGCACTAGCAACACTAGCAGACAATAAAAATGAACAAGTTATTTCAACAAGATGTCTATGTTTCCATTCAGCCACGTCATTTTGTTCAGGAGTATCTGTACACGAGGTTTGATGAATAGTACCATCAGAAGCAAGTAAATGTAAAAATTGATTCGAAGTGTATTCACCCCCCAAATCACAACGAAAACACTTTATGACACTAGAATGTTGAGTTTTCACAAGATCTCTAAAGTTATTAAAAATTGTAAGATAATCAAACCTGTGTTTCATAAGATAGACCCAAGAGTAACGAGTGCAATCATCAATGAAGGAAACATAATACCTTGAACCTTCTTTTGTAAGAATAGGAGAGGGTCTCCACACATCAGAATGGATAAGATTAAATGGAGCAGAAGAAAAAGAAAAACTTTTAGAAAATGGTAAGGCAAAAAATTTGGCCAGTTTACAACCACTACAATAGGAAATATCAGAACTTTTTAAAGGTCCTAATACTCCTGTAAAAGCTAAAAACTGCAAACGAGACGCTGAAACATGACCTAAACGGGAATGCCACAAATAAAAATCAGAAGATGAACGACTCAAATGAAAAGATGATAAATCCACACTTGAAGCTACAACTTCTAGTACTTTGAGTTGATCTAAAACATAGAGTCCTCCTTACCTATGATCGGTCCCAATCAGCCTCTAAGATTACGGGTCCTGAAATAATAATTGGATGAAGAAAAAAAGACTAGGTATCCAGACTCACATAATTAACTAACAGAAACAAGATTTAGAGTAAGACTTGGAATATAATAAACATTAGTTAGAGATAAAGAAGATGTAACAATTGAACCAACACCTGCTAATGACATATGAGTACTATCAGCAGTCACAATAGATATAGATGAACTGGAAGAAAAAGAAATAAAAGATGACAAATTGGATGACATATGATGGGAGGCACCAGAGTCCAAAATCCATAAGGATGAAGATATATCTGAAATACTAGACGATGTCAAACATATATGAGAGGAAGCTGACATGGCAGAGGGCTGTGAAGTAAGGAACTGTTGAAACTGCTCAAACATATACGAATCAGATTTCTATGAAACATGTTAATGCCGAAATTAGTAGAAAATGACGTCAATGCCGAAATTGACAACATAGGACATCGACATCGAAATCAGCAAAAATGAACGTCGACACATAAATTAGTAACGCAGGGCGTCGGTGCCGAAATCGACAGAACAGGGTGTCAGCGCCGAAATCGACAGAAGCAGGACAAAAAATAGATGACGGCGCCAAAATCAATAGCAATAGTAGGAGACCACAGCAGCAACAGGAAACAATAACAGAGGGCGGTAGAAAAATTAAGTTAGAGAAGGAGAACCTTGCTCTGATACCATGTAGAAATTAAGAGAAGGAAAAACTAACCATATTATTGAATCCAAAATTGATTGAGAAATAAAGAGTACAAGACCTTTATATAGTTAATTATAAGAAAAAATCTAAACCCTAAACTGAAAAAGTAAGAGACTAAATCTAAACCCTAAACTGAAAAAGTAAAAGACTAAATTACCCTAAGACTATAAACAAATAATTCTAATATATTATATAATATAAATTATATAATCTAACACATACAAATTCCAAAACAAATCAATCTAATGATCAGCATTGTTCTAGTCAAACTAAATAATGTAACAAAAGATCCTATAACATCACGTATTTCCTCGTCTTCTTTTCCTTGATTTTCTTCCTTTTTTTTTTCTTGTATCATAAAACAAATAAACAAAAAAGTAAAACAGTTAGATGAAAATACCAATAAAAACCCCTTGATTTACGATTGATTTAGCTACAAAATATTATTTTTGTCATTAATTAGTGATGAATTGTTAACTAGAGATAAAATAATATTTCCTTCGCTAATTAGCGACTGAAGTATTATTGTGTAACTAATTAATAATGAAATATTATTTCCATCTCTAAGGTAGGTAAAGTAATTAACATTTTTTTTAATGTTTTCCCTGTTTTAGCAACGGAATTATATTTTCATCGCTTATTAATGACTGAAATATTATTTCGTCTCTAATTAATGATGAAAATAATATTTCATCACTAAGTTATCAACGTAATGAATAATTTTTTGTCCTATTTTAGCGATGGAATTATATTTCCGTCTTTCAGTTGCTAATTAGCAACGGAAATAGCCACAAAATTATATTTTGTCACTAATTCCTAACAAAATCAGGGTTTCCTACCCGATTCTTCTTTTCACGCAATCTCCCCTTTGTCTCTCTAACTCTACAGTGATCATGTCCGATGACTATCCGCGAAACCTCTGGCGTACTAGTCTCTGACGCGTCCTCTCCGGCTAGTCCTTCGCAAGTTCTCTAGCTAGTCCCTCTAGATGTCCTCGATAGTCCCGTCCTTAGCCCCGTGTCCAGCGACCTCAGTCTCTTCTCCTGTAAAATACTGAAAATAGGCAAATATTAAAAAGGGAATTTTCCGGAATTTTTGGAAATTTTTTGGGAATTTTCCGGAGTTCGTATGGACGAGTTATCGGGGATAAAAGCAAGGTCCGGGAAAAGCCTGTTTAGGCTACCCAATTAAATGAGGAAAAATTGATTTTTATTTATTTACTTTTCCTTTCTTATTTCTTTTCTCCTCCCCGCGTGCCGAGCCATTCCCCCGATGCCGCCCTTCACTCTTCTCCGATCGCGTGCCCTAACCGGCGCCGCGGCAGTTCCCATCTCCTTGCAATTCAAGCCGTGGTCGCGGGTTGCATCTCCTTCTTCCCTTTCCTTCTCCACGCCGTCCCTGTGCCCTTCTCCCCTTCCGCGACACTGAAGCCACCACCACTGGCTCCTCCTTTCCTGCGCGCCGACGCAGATTTCCTGCTACTGCGAGTCCTAGCCGACTCCTTCCCGACGCCTTCTCTGCCCGAAGCCGATCACCTCTTCCTCAGCCCTACCATCGGCCCTTCTCCTCTTTCGAGCGTCAGCAACCGACCAAACTCCTCTGCCTTAGATCGTCGTTGCACGGAGCAGCACAGACACACCACAGATCCCTCTGCCCTAGTTGGATTCCTCCCTTTTGAGGCCTAACTCCGAATTAGGTAAGGCAGATTTTGGGTAGGGTTGTTCACTGTAGGATTTTGATTTGGGCTCCTGTGATGAACCGATTGACGATTCACTGTGGTAAAAGTCACTGATTTCGTTGTCTTACTATTGGAGCAGGGAAGAAACACTGCTGCTAGGGTTTTTGGGCGTTGATCACGCTGTTGTATTGCCGCCGAGGAGTTATAGGGTTTGCTTTACTGTGGAGTGTTCTTGGTCCGGCAGCATCCTTCCCTAGCAGTGGGTAAGTACAGATTTAGATGTGTTTTTGTGTTGAATCTGTGATGGATTATGTTATAGTAAGTCCTAATTAGAAGGTGGAACGATTAGGGTTAATTTCATTAACCCTAATTGATCAATGGATTAGGATTTAGTTTAGTTAATGAATGCATGATAGAATTAACTAAACTAAATATTATGACACAGGACTTTGATTCGAGACGAGCATCTCGACGTCCGAGTTGGACCGGACTGATCTTATTTTCCTATTGGAGGCGGGTACTTTGACTTATGTCTTTGATGTGCATAATAATATGTTTAACATATAGCAGTGATTGTGTAATCATTTTGTTCAGTTGGTCACTACATGATAGTTACATGGTTGCTTGTTTATTTATTCTGCACTGCATATTATTTACCTGATCATATATGCTTTAGGTAGTGACCCAATCACATGCTATGTTATCTTCTGGATCTAGGGTTTATTTGATGCCCTATCTGAATTGTGTACCTTCTATCTGATACATCTTCCAGTGGTACACACTTTGTATTATTTATATGGTCATTGTTGGTGTAATTTCCAATAGGTCAAGGTTGACCTAGTTGACCAAGAGTAAACCTTGGTCAAGGTTTCGATGTTTGACAATACAGAAAGACGTGTATACATGGAAAATGTAGGTGCAGTTGTCCATGTGGAGAGATACTGATCAGGGTCTGATCAGGTTGAATGAAGAAGAGTCAAGTAGGTCAAGGTTGACCAGATACTTGACTGGGGAGTCCTAACTGGGATGTTAGGCAGTTCGGAAAGTCCTGGTAAGTGAAACCAGGCAGTTCGGAAAGTCCTGGTAAGTGAAACCAGGCAGTTCGGAAAGTCCTGGTAAGTGAAACCAGGCAGCTCGAGGAGTCCTAACTGGGATGTTAGGCAGTTCGGAAAGTCCTGGTAAGTGAAACCAGACAGTTCGGAAAGTCCTGGTGAGTGAAGCCAGACAGTCGGGAAATCCTGGTGAGTGAAGCCAGGTGAAAACCCTAGTGAGTGAAGCTAGGTGAAAGTCCTGATGAGTGAAGCCGGGCAAGGGAAAATCCAGATGGATCAAGGGTGATCGGACATCTGGTGTTGAGAAGGTCAAGTAGGTCAAGGGAGTGACCGGATACTTGACACGAAGAGAAAAGTCCAAGTGGGTCAAAGGGATTGACCGGACACTTGGTGGGGAGTCTTAGCAGGTCAAGGGAGTGACCAGATGCTAAGCATGAGATACCAATAGGTCAAGGTTGACCGGATATTGGTTTGGAAGACTTGGAACTTGGTTTGGGCAAAAACCAAGCTCTGGATCGATCAGTGGATCGATCCAGCGATACGCTGGGTATCTGATCGGTCTGGTGACCGATCAGATAACGATCAGTGGCTTACTGAGGTTCTTCTGATCGGTCTGCATGACCGATCAGAAAGCGAACAGAAGGCAAAGAGAAAAGGAGGGGATCGGTCTGTGGACCGATCCACATGCACCCTGATCGGTCCACAAACCGATCAGGAGACGATCAGAGAGTTGGGCAGCTCTCTGCGAAGTGTGCTGATCGGTCTGGGGACCGATCAGCATAGGGCCTGATCAGTCCCCATGACCGATCAGAGAGGCTCTGGACCGATCAGGGTGGAGCCTGATCGGTCCAGGTCCTAGCCGTTGCGACACAACGGCTAGTCTTCTTCGCTGTCTTCTGCAGGTTATAAAAGGAGATAGAGCCTCTACTTCTGGGTTCTTTTTCTTTTTTCTTGCTCTTCTTCCTACTGAGCTGCTGCTGTGCTCTTGAGCTTTGTTGAGTTCCGAAGCTTCGTGTGAGCTTCTTCGACTGGGTTCCTGTTGTTGTAGGCATCTCGTGAAGTTGCTGCTTCAACCAGTCGACGAGAAGGCAAGCGTGTTTGTTTTACATTCATATTGTCTTGTGCTTCTTTGTATTTTGTGTACTTCTATCTTGCTGTTGCAAGAGTTATTGTGGCGAGGTTTCTCCACCCACAAGGAGTATATATTAGCCGGTTCTCCGGGGACTCATCCACCGACGGATTGATAGACTTCGTCCACCTTACGGACACGCCGAGGAGCAGGAGTTTCATCTCCGAACCTCGTTACATCGACGCGTATTGAGGTTTGATTTCTTGTCTTCGTTTCTTGTTTTTATTTCCGCTGCGCTAACCCTAGTTTGTAGAAAGAAACGAAACGATTTGGGGTCGGCTATTCACACCCCCCTCTCTAGCCGCGATCATCGATCCTAACAAGTGGTATCAGAGCGAGGTCGCTCTTCGCCGGATTAACACCCGAGGGAGCACAAGCTAGAGATGGATCAACTCGGAGAGGACATCACGATTCCACCCTTCTACGATCGCGACGACTTCGCATTTTGGAAGGTAAGAATGAAATATTTTCTTATGACTAATCTTGAGAATTGGAGGTGTGTGCAAGTAGGTTTCACTCCTCCGGAGGATGAAGAAGGAAAACCTCTCAAGATGAAGAAGTGGATGAAGGAACAAATCCACCAATTCACAATCAATGATGAGGTAACGAAAGTTGTAGAATCTTCTTTACCTAATGATATTTTGTGTAGGATAGATAGATACAACAATGCCAAGGAGTTGTGGAACAACTTGGCTAAGTTCCATGAGGGGAACTCCACTTCAAGCCATGAAGAGGAGTCAAGTGAGCCAAGGAGCTCATTTCATGGAGGAATGGATTTAGAAGTTGAGGGCCACTCAACATCTAAAGAAGAAGAGGAGAAGAGTTCTTCTTCAAGATCGGAGCAAGAAGAAGAAGCGTCTACCTCCGGAAGGGATGAAGAAGAGAGCTCTCATCCACCCTCAAACCTAGGTAACTCAAGCATTTCAATTTCAAATAAATTGCATATATTATGCTTTGAGTGTAGGGAATTTGGACATTACAAGAGTAAGTGTCCAAAGAGGGTTAGGAAGACTCCACCGGTGCCAAAGATCAAGGAAGCCGGAGTCCCGATACGCAAGGGCAAGGAGCACGTGGTGTGCTTCCAATGCAAGCGAAGGGGACACTATAGGAGTCAATGTCCGAGGGGGAGGCAATCTCACAAGGACAAGAGATCGAGCACATGTATAGGGGGAGCTAGGGCAAACCCTAAGGTAATCTCTAAGGCACATTCTTGCAATTCTAGTAGGATGCATGCTAGTAGCCTTATTGCTATTGTCAAGAATGATAAGCATGATAACATTAGAAATCGATACACATGCTTAGGTGCTAAACATGTTAGCCTAGATAAGGACAATTCTAGAAATGTTAACCCTAGAATTAACTCATCTAAGGCTAAGGAGAATCTAGGTAGAAATCCCAAATCAACTAGACACATGCCTAGGAATACCTCAAAGAAAAATGATAAATTAAAGCTTGAGGTATTAGAGAAAGAAAATCAAGTCTTGAGGTCAAGACTTGACTCTCTAGAAAAGGCTCTTGAGGATTTGACTCTTGGGTCTAGGGGTCAAAAACCCAAGTCCAAGGACAAGAAAGGTTTGGGTCACAAACCTAAGTCCCAAATGGTCAAGCCCACTTATCACAATGTTCCATTCGATTATGGAACAAAATCTAGGGCTAGGAAGACCATCACCAAGGTCACAAGGGGAGTCACCCCTAGAGTTGATCTTGATGAGTCCCAAATGACCAAGGCTTCAAAGCCTAGGAGGGTCATTAGAAGGGTTGCTAGGGAAGTCATCCCTAGTGAATACTTAGTGAACCCAATGAGCTCCAATAGGTATTGGGTTCCTAGGAGCATGATTTCATCATGCTAGATGAGTTAGGGTGTGCCAACCTTACTTGAATAGGTAGTTAACCTAATCATGGAAAAAGGTGGCACTTTAGGAATTTTCAAGGTGCAATCAAGCCTTGAAAATGAATTTGAAAATTATTCCTAAGGTGATTAGGATGTGCCAATCACATTTGAGGAGTTCTCTTAGGTCAATTTAATTGGCACATAGTGATCTAAACATCCTTAGTATGTGATTTTAGGTCTATTACACTTAGGAATATAGAATTTATGGCAAAATGGTCGAAATCATCAAAAATGGCAACTAAGGCTAGAATTAGGTATTTTCTATACCTTTACATGTTATTTGCCATATATTGTTTGCCATATGCCATGTCATGATATCATATTTAATCTATGATCATTTGAAATGTCATGATAATGCTTAGGTTATTTATATGTCATGCTTTATTTAAGTTTCATACTTTATGCCATGACATCATGACATTGGCACATGTTATTATATATGATATCATTATATGCCATGTCATCATCTCTTCTCTTACATTTATAATTAATGAAATTGATTTAAGGATAAAAACACAATTTGATATGGAGATCAAATTGATGTTTAGAAAATGCATGAGACCTTAGAATAAGATAACCTAAACCCATATCTCACATCAAAATTGACTTGAATGTGTTTGATACACCTTAGATGTGTGTGAGATATTAGGATCGTGAGTTAGGATCAAGGTGCATAGTTCTTGTACCTAGATGAGCCTAATTCTAATTGGGGATCATAGGGAAAGCTTATGTACAAGTCATGTACATTTAGCCCTAAGATTGTGGTCCTAAATTAAAGGGTTTAAAATCATTTCAAAATTGATTTGAAAAACCTTGATGAAGCTCATCTTGTGATAGCATTCATCATTGAGTAGTTTGATACAAAGATGACTTAACTTTGAGCTATTTCAAAGACTTGTGAACTTTGTATCAAGATTGAAAAATGGAAGCTATTTTCGTAGAAAACTATTTTTCCTTGATAGTATATGTTATGAGGAATGTATCCTCAAAGTTTTACAATTTTTGGAATTTTCTGAAATTTTCTAGGAGTTTCTGAATTTCGGGAGGAAAATCAGAAATTCTGATATCAGACTTGTGGACCGATCAGAGAGGATTCTGATCGATCCAGGAAAGTGTGGATCGGTCACTAGGACCGATTCAGGAGAGTGTGGATCGGTCTGGTGACCGATCCAGTGAAGGTTGATCGGTCTGGTGACCGATCAGCGCGTGCCAACTTGTTGAAATTCGACTTGTTGTCTGAAATTTCAGCTCGGGAAGTGGTGTTTTAGGTTTCTAAAGGTTTGAAACTCACCAAGACATTGTTGGTGCAATGGTCAAGGGGGAGTTACCTTTAGGGGGAGTTTTACCTATTAGTCAAGGGGGAGTTGACTTTTAGGGGGAGTTTTTACTCCTAAAGACTTGAGTGATATGGGATTATCACTAAGTTGATTGTTGAATTTAGTATCAAAGGAGAAATTAAGGGTTTCAATGAAAGGTATGGGATTTTCATTAGGAAGAAACTCTTGACCTTGATTCACTCCTTTTGATGTGTGTCAAAAGGGAGAAGATTGTCTAGAGAATGTTCAAGGAAGAACATTGGAGTTAGTAGGAGAGTTTGTTGATGTGTCCCAATAGGGGGAGAATGAAGGGTTTAAGTTAGACCTTCATTATCTAAGAAGGAGGTTGCCTTCTTAGAAGGAGAATGTAAGGTTGTAACTTATGCTTCATTACCTAGTGGCATGAGGAAAGTTGAGGCTATTGGATTAGCCTAACTTAAAGGTATTATCAAACATCAAAAAGGGGGAGATTGTTAGTGCAATTTCCAATAGGTCAAGGTTGACCTAGTTGACCAAGAGTAAACCTTGGTCATGGTTTCAATGTTTGACAATACAGAAAGACGTGTAGACATGGAAAATGCAGGTGCAGTTGTCCATGTGGAGAGATACTGATCAGGGTCTGATCAGGTTGAATGAAGAAGAGTCAAGTAGGTCAAGGTTGACCAGATACTTGACTGGGGAGTCCTAACTGGGATGTTAGGCAGTTCGGAAAGTCCTGGTAAGTGAAACCAGGCAGTTCGGAAAGTCCTGGTAAGTGAAACCAGGCAGTTCGGAAAGTCCTGGTAAGTGAAACCAGGCAGTTCGGGGAGTCCTAACTAGGATGTTAGGCAGTTCGGAAAGTCCTGGTAAGTGAAACCAGGCAGTTCGGAAAGTCCTGGTAAGTGAAACCAGGCAGTTCGGAAAGTCCTGGTGAGTGAAGCCAGGCAGTCGGGAAATCCTGGTGAGTGAAGCCAGGTGAAAACCCTAGTGAGTGAAGCTAGGTAAAAGTCCTGGTGAGTGAAGTCGGGCAAGGGAAAATCCAGATGGATCAAGGGTGATCGGACATCTGGTGTTGAGAAGGTCAAGTAGGTCAAGGGAGTGACCGGATACTTGACACGAAGAGAAAAGTCCAAGTGGGTCAAAGGGATTGACCGGACACTTGGTGGGGAGTCTTAGCAGGTCAAGGGAGTGACCAGATGCTAAGCATGAGATACCAATAGGTCAAGGTTGACCGGATATTGGTTTGGAAGACTTGGAACTTGGTTTGGGCAAAAACCAAGCTCTGGATCGAACAGTGGATCGATCCAGCGATACGCTGGGTATCTGATCGGTCTGGTGATTGATCAGATAACGATCAGTGGCTTACTGAGGTTCTTCTGATCGGTCTGCATGACCGATCAGAAAGCGAACAGAAGGCAAAGAGAAAAGGAGGGGATTGGTCTGTGGACCGATCCACATGCACCCTGATCGGTCCACAGACCGATCAGAAGACGATCAGAGAGTTGGGCAGCTCTCTGCGAAGTGTGCTGATCGGTCTGGGGACCGATCAGCATAGGGCCTGATCGGTCCCCATGACCGATCAGAGAGGCTCTGGACCGATCAGGGTGGAGCCTGATCGGTCCAGGTCCTAGCCGTTGCGACACAACGGCTAGTCTTCTTCGCTGTCTTCTGCAGGTTATAAAAGGAGATCGAGCCTCTACTTCTGGGTCCTTTTTCTTTTTTCTTGCTCTTCTTCCTACTGAGCTGCTGCTGTGCTCTTGAGCTTTGTTGAGTTCCGAAGCTTCGTGTGAGCTTCTTCGACTGGGTTCCTGCTGTTGTAGGCGTCTCGTGAAGTTGCTGCTTCAACCAGTCGACGAGAAGGCAAGCGTGTTTGTTTTACATTCATATTGTCTTGTGCTTCTTTGTATTTTGTGTACTTCTATCTTGCTGTTGCAAGAGTTATTGTGGCGAGGTTTCTCCACCCACAAGGAGTATATATTAGCCGGTTCTCCGGGGACTCATCCACCGACGGATTGATAGACTTCGTCCACCTTACGGACACGCCGAGGAGTAGGAGTTTCATCTCCGAACCTCGTTACATCGACGCGTATTGAGGTTTAATTTCTTGTCTTCGTTTCTTGTTTTTATTTCCGCTGCGCTAACCCTAGTTTGTAGAAATAAACGAAACGATTTGGGGTCGGTTATTCACACCCCCCTCTCTAGCCGCGATCATCGATCCTAACAGTCATTACTATGTTATTCATGAGATTGCCATGCTTAGTGTCATGCATCATGATTGCATGCTGTGTGATTGTCGGCTCCACTATGGTTGAGCTCATTGCCAGTTACATGTACTGCACACACCACCACCCATGGATTAGTGGTATATCAGGCAGGTGTATGGCGGTTCTGCTGTTTGGCTCTGTTGGTCAGATGACTCAGCGTGGTAGCCGGCAGTCAGTTCTGCTCTGTTTGGCTCCGTTGGCATTTAGTGTAGCAGCGTGGTAGCCGGCAGATGGTGGACTCTGTTTGGC
This sequence comes from Zingiber officinale, assembly GCF_018446385.1. Taxonomy (NCBI): domain Eukaryota; kingdom Viridiplantae; phylum Streptophyta; class Magnoliopsida; order Zingiberales; family Zingiberaceae; genus Zingiber; species Zingiber officinale. Next base: position 74,355,110 of record NC_056001.1, read on the forward strand.
TCCGTTGGTCAGATGACTCAGCGTGGTAGCCGACAGAGATATCCTCCCCGTCATCGTGTACCGGGAGATGAGAGCATTGAGCTCCCCCATTTATGATTTGGGGGCAGAGGACAGGAGTACTCCGACAGCATCCCGTCCACTCGGTCGCTCATAAGGAGCAGTGATGTCAGAGTGCACGGTCACCATATGCATTTATTGCATTTATTGTTTGTGATTGCTGCATTTACTTGCTGCATTTATATGGATGCATATGATTGACATGCATACAGGATTATGACTTCCCCGGTCTGACGACCCTGTTACCTTTGTACTTTGATTCCGGTTAGTACAGTTATCTCCTGATTTCGTTTCAGTTGCATTTATCCTTCTCGTATTCAGGAGACTGTACGCATGATTAGTGTTGTCTGTTATTTGTTTTATTATGCATATCAGTTGTACCTGCTGAGTGTTGGACTCACCCCGCTTTCATTGTTAATATAGTTTCAGGTTGAGGCTGTCAGGAGCAGTTCCAGTCGTTGGTTCCCACAGCACGTAGTGCTAGTCCTCTGCTAGTTTTGAGTTGTTATTTTATTTTAGCTTTTCTCTATCAGACTTTGTTTTAGTCTTGTTTTGGATTTTACATATGGATATTGTATGGAATCCTTCCGTTTGATGGACTTTTGGTATGATTTGGATTTTATTCTACTACATGCCTGCCTGGACGGTAGAAGAGGTGAGTTCGTCGGATTTGAGCTTTACGAGTGTAGTTGAGTAGGGTGGATTTCGAGTCAGAGTACTATTGTTTGTGATTACTATTATTAACTGCGTGGTTGTGACAGCCAGAGGCTGAATGTCTATATAAACTGCGTGGTGATTGTTTTTATTTATTGTTATAATTCCAGCCGCATGTGGCTGAGGTATATGTGTTATGTAGAAGTTTCAGATTGTCCGCCGTACAGGGGAGATGCTGCCGAAATTTCTTCGGACAGGGACTCCTCTGGGGCGTGACATCTCCAGCCTCCTCAGAAGTCTCTCTAACTTCCTCAAGCTCCAACCAAATCCTATAGAAAAGTGCTTGTGTCCATGGTGCTCATCTCCGACCGAATCCTCTCCGGTGTGCTTGTCTCTAGCGGCCTTTGACTATGCTGCTCTTCTCCAGTGACCGCCTACTGCTCCTTGCCGATAACTACTGCTCCTCTCCTGCATCCTTGTCATCAACCTCCTCTATGTAGTTCAGGTCTAACATTCAGGCGTGAGCAATCTTCTCTCCAATACGAGATAAACAACTCATACATAATAATCTACACTTTAAACCATGCTTAGTCATATTTTTACATAATTCTTAATAGGCTTTTGCAAAGAAATCCTCCCTCTGCAGCTAGGACAACGTGTCATATGATCGTTTGAGGAATTCTAAGGGCTATCCTAATTCTCCTTCTACTAAGGTATAGTCGTTAAGACAAGAAAATCAATAATTGAGAGATCAACTGCGATAGTGGAGTAGAAGACGGTCAATCGAGAGGTGAGAGATGATATTGTCTTAGTTGAGATGCGAGCAGTCATTGCTCAATTTACCGTATCACAATATCATTTTGAGTCACAGGAAATTGAAGACCCACATGACCCTATTAAGTAGCTCATTATTGTAGCAAAAGGTAGAATCCGCCATCCCAGCGACCCCACACGGTCGGCCCCACGACCATCTATGAGGAGGTAAATTGGAAAGTTGTAGTTGGCTAGTGCGGGGGAGGGTTTTTTCCTCGGCTTTGCCGAGATTCGAACTCTTGTCCTATTGTAGCAACTCTACCTTGCACTAACCAACTCAACCTTACCCCGGGGGCAAAGTAGCTTATTATGAAGTTTGTTTAACTACAACTTAATTTTTTCACTCATAAAACAAGCAAAATATATTTATTCAGTTTTGATATTATAATATGCTCACCTCTAATTATATTATATTTTCTCAAGACCAATTCATCACTATTGATATATTTTATATATCACCACTATTAGATATCCAAAATATTATTCAAGTAATTTTTTTTAAAGAAATAATAGTTATACATTTATGTTTTTAGTGTATTGTTCTTAATAATAATTTTTGAATCAATTTGCTTCTCATGATTCTGATAAAAATCTATCGTATTTTACTTTTTACATAATTTGATAGTATTAGCTCATAGGATTGTATTTGAATATCTTTGTAGTAGATTATGGACATGGTTTGTATATTTTTCAATATGTCGATCGTTATTGGATTTGAATAGTTTATTATGGATATTTGTGATAGTTTATATGGATTGGAATAGTTGATTATGAATGTTTGTGAATCTTTATATCGCAATATGTTTATGAATGTAATGAGTTTGTGAATGTACCGTTGATTTGATTATTTGTGTATGGATTGTAATGAGTTTGTGAATGTAATTAGCGATGGAATTTAAATTCCATTGTCCAAACCATCTACGATCAAATATCTTACGACTAACTAATTTTCGTCATAATTTTATTGCCATAACCAAATAACGATGGAAATATTTGTCGCTAAAAGTAATTTTTTTATAGTGTACAAAGAGTATGAATATAAACAATCTAACCCAAAAACTAATATAAACGCTCACTTCTTCTGATATGGATTTTCATTTGTCATCACCTTGATGACCATCTTGAAAAAAATTAACACCGGACAAAATTTTTTATAGAAAATAATAGATTAAGGCAAAATAAAGCTATAGGATCATCAGCAATAAAGATAACCAATAATCAGAAAAAAAAAACAACCATAGAATTTCAGCCATATTAGGACTGGTGCAACAAAGACTTTAAAAACTAGTTTTAAACAGTTGCCAATCAACTCATTGAAGAGTGTCAAGTCAACCCACTAGATAGCAGTAGGGTCCAAGCGATTGGTACTAAAATAATATCAAAACTAATACGTTTTTTTTATCAAAAAAGGAGTAGCCGTATTTTCTTATTTATAAAAAAATATCTTAACTTTAAAATTATTAAAAAAATATATAAGAATAATGTTATTCCCTTCGTCCTCCTCCGGTCAATCTTCTAAATCTCATATTATTTTTCAATACATAGACTTGATATTTTTCATATCAAACCCAGAGCCGTACCTGTGTTCGACGGGGCCTGAAGCGCATATTAAAAAATGACTCTTTTACTACGGTAACTATAATAAAGTTCAATTTACAAATAACATATATACTAAATATATAAATAAACTAAAAATAAATATATTACATCAATAAAAAGTTAATAAATATTTAAAATAATTATATAAACACTACTAGTCTAGATGTTTTAAAGATAAAAATATTTATTAAATTTGTATAATTCAATTGTCAGACTCTTTCTTTCTCAATCGATAATATTGATAGTCTATTTAGTGTATCCTGTAATACTGAGACCAATGCAGTGGACGCAAGCAGTAACAATACGATAAGTAGTGACCACCATGCAATTAGGTCGCAATAACCACAAGCGACTGAGGTAGCGTGCGACAGCCCCACGCTACGCAATTAGGTCACATGAGCAAAGGCCAACCGCCAGCTCGCCTCCGAGTGAGATAACCACTACGAGAATCGACGTGATTAGGTCGCATAAATGATCCTTGTTGCACAATTAGGTTACAATTAGTGTCACGTGTTGCAAGACGAAGAAGATGGTCGAAGAAGGAGATTATGATTACCTCTTATTCCGTAGATCCGTGACTTGGTAGAAAGAATGTTGTAGAAAAAATCGCGTGTAAAGAAGAGCAACATCAAAGAAGAAATTACATGCAAAGAAGAGTCATGCGTCGGTGTATGCCTGAAGCCATGAGAATAGGTTTAACGACCATTTAAGATCCATGTCTCTCATTTTTTTAGTATAATTAAAAAATGGGCCCTTCATTGAGCTGGGCCTGAGGCGGTTGCCTCTCTGGCCTTATGAAAGTTACGGCTCTGATCAAACCCAATATACATGATATATAAAAATATTAGGGCCAAGCTGGGCTTGATATGAAAAATATTAAGTCCAGATTGAGTCTGATATTCGACCATATTAGATCCAGAGTAGATTTGATATGAGAAAATATCAGGTCAATCGTTGAGTCTGATATGATATCATGTTCTTTTTAATCCTAGAGAGAAGGGATGCATTGGAAAATGACGATAGAGGAGATTTAGGAGGTTAGCAAGAGAGGTAGGAAGAGAATAATATTATTTTTATGTTCTTTTTTATAATTTTATAATTAGGATGCTCTTTTGGATAAATAAAGAAACGTGACCGTTTCTTTTGGGATAAAAAACCGAAACTAAGATATATATATGTAACAAAGTGTATAAATCAATGAAAACAAATATACAATCAGAAGTAAAAAAAAATGATAATTGATAAGGAAACACATAGAACAACAAAACACATTATATTTCACAGTAATGACAAAACACAACAAACATATGAATACATAACACATATTGGCACATCACAAGAAAAATTACGTAGTAATAACATTCTTATCCTGAAATTTCAAAATTTCTGCTTTCTTTTCTTTTATATGCTGGTTTTTAGAATAATTTTAGATGATATATGATACGATGCATGATAGAGGGGTCGGATAATTAATGTGGTCGGAAGTTAAGTTCATGTGACGGTCAAAAGTCAAGCCTACGAGGTGGTCAGAAGTCAAGCCCACATGGAGGTCAGAGGTCAAACTTACGTGATGGTCAAAAGTCCGACCTATGTAGTGATCAAAAGTCCGGCTCACGTGGTGATCAAAGGTCCAAAGTACAGGGCGGTCCTGGTCGAGCATAAGTGGCGTTCAGGGGTTAGGCCTACAGGGCAAGAAGGAACTTGGAGGATAAGACATGCAAAACATGATACACAGACCAGGACGTACAGATCAAGATAAGCAAACTAAGATTTACAGTTACAGGTCAGGATTTACCGGACGAGACATATAGACCAGGATGTACAGATCAAGGTAAGCGGACTAAGGTTTACAGGTTAGGATTTACAGGATAGGACATACAGACCAGGACATACAGGTCAAGGATATGCGGACTAAGGCTTACAACACAGGAGTTACGGGATAAGATTTACAGAACAGGATACACGGACCAAGGCGTATAGGTCAGGATATGCGGATTAAGGTTTATAGGTCGAGATTTACAGGACGAGACATGCAGAACGAGATATGTGGGTCAGGACATACGAATCAGGACCTACAGGATAAAATATGGAGCAGGACCGTGCATATGGGACGAAACTTAAGGGATGACAAGCGAAGGCCTAGATTGACAGGTCGGTATGCGCAGGTCTGGATTTACCGAATGACAAATGCAAGACTGGACATACAGATCTAGATTTACGGGGCGACAAATACAAGCCAGGGAATGCGCCAGGGAATGCAGGTCTGTGCCCACAGGTCAAGATTTGCAGGTACGAGGACCCAGACCTTAACAGACCAGGGCGGTCATACACTATACAACAATCAAGTCAGGGAATCGTAACAACCCGTCAGAAAATAATCACCGCATGTCAGGGAATATACTAACGGTCTAGGGCTCATTGCCCACCAATCCCTCCTCAGACCTATAGGAGGATGCCATGTGTCATTCACCGCTAGACAAATCCTGACACCTTACATTCCCTGACACTTGTCAGACTCCAGAAGTACCCACTGCCATATAAAAAGGGAAGCTTTTTCCCTTACGCAGGTACGCTCACTCATCTTTTCACTTTTCGTTCTTTCGTTTCACTGTACTTTCGGGGAAAAAGTACTTGACTTGAACGTCGGAGGGCCTGACTCGAGGACTTTTCCCCTGATTCTTGATCTCTAACGACCTGGGTGCTTGTCTGAGTGTGCGCAGGAAATCGACCCTCACCTCATCGTCTCCGTCATCACCCCTCGTCACTCACCCGTGGGAACCTTTCCGGTAGGTGCCAGGTCAACAAGGTATTTCCGCGACTTTCCGTCAACAATGAGGACAGCGCAATCAGTCTCTGTCCGACTCAATTTCCGGACGGGATTAATATAAGTGTTTGTTAGATCCAAGTATCCAATAAATTAGACAGTCCATCTTCATACCTCTTTGTTCTTTTATGTACTCTTCGCGAACAAAAATGTGCATTATAAAGAAACACTAACTTATTAGCTAATTTTTCATCCAGCAAATAAACGAAGTTAGTATTCCATAACAATGTGCGTCTTAATTTGTGATAAAAAAACATACATAATAATCACAGGAAACACTTTTTACAAGGCACACTTTTTACAAGAGAGTGAGAACGGCAACAAATCGAGGAGGAACAGAAATATAAGGAAAGAATTTAATTGAGGAGTTGCAAGGCCAGGGCTTCTGCTCACTGCCTTGGAAACCTTCGAGGAAACCCATCCCGGAGGACGATCGGGAAGCTGGAGCTCTCATCTCGCCGGAATCGCCACTCTAACGACTTACAAACGGAATAGCGATTCCGGCGTTGTTGGCGATGTTCGCGATGGGGAGGAAGCGATCCTGCTCCCACACGCTGCCGCCGCTTTCGTGGCTTCCGGCTCCATCTACCGTGCTGGATGAAGAAGCCTCCGCCACCGCCCCGCTGCTAGAACCTTAGAAACATTGCGAAGATCCCTAGAGGCGAACCCTAGATAGCGAGAGTAGAATGAAGGAGGCAGTGCAACGGATTCCTTGACGGTGATGCGGAGGGGGAAAAGACGTGCCCTATCGGTAACGTGCGTCGGGGAAATGATGTCGTCTTACGTTTTAGCTAAATGACGGTGAAAAAATTTAACCGGTTTAAATTATTACTTAGAAAAATATGGTAATGGATTTAAACTTTAGTATTAAAAATTGTAAATTTTATTATATGATTGATTTTATAAAATAAATATTATAAGGTAAAATGTCATTGCTATAATTTTTTTTTTAAAATTATGGAGTTTAAAATTATATTTATCTCACTAATTTTATAATCAAAGTTGATTATCATATATTAATTTGTAATTAATAATTACTAAAATAATTAATAGTAAAAATTTATCAATAAAATTCTACTAGTGACCAATCAAAAATTTACAAACTTAATCAAGTAACAAATATTCAAAAATTCTAAATTTGTGACCAATAACATTCATACATAATAATTTCAATCATCATCATCATTGTAATATGTCAAAAATGTAAATAAAGATGTAAATAACTAAAATTAGACTTAATTAAATTATTTTAGTGGATAATATATCAAGAAATAAGACGATATGAATTTATCAAATTTTATGAAATTTTTTGAAATTTAAATGAGTTATTTTAGGTTTTCAGAGTATAAATGGGTAAGAAAAAACCCATTTAGAAATGAGAGTTGATTGGATATATAAAAGCCAAGGTTCATTAATCAAACACTAACTTGGTCTTCTCTCTTCCCATTCTTCTCTTGGTTTTCTCTCTTCCCATTCTTCTCTTAGCGACATAGCACCAGGCAGTCGCGATCACCGGTGCGATCGTTGTGCTCGCGTGACCGTCGCCTCGGCGCGACCGCTGTGTTCTCGCGACCGCCGCGTCCTCGAGACGACCGCGTTCTCGCGACCGTCGCATCCTTGCGACCACCAAGCTCGTGCGATGTCCGTGTCCGCAGGACCGCGACACCATCCTGGGAACGGTTGCTGCCATCCCACTGCTACAACCGTTGCCACGCGCGTCTTAGCCGCCAGTCACCGCGATCAGATGTCCTATAGTCCTCGCGTGCTCGCGTCGAAGTAGCCTCGCTGCCTCTATGCTCCACCTCCATGGAGTGATGCTGTGCTCACTGTCAACGTGCCGCCAAGGAAGAAAGTGTTGTCGTCTCTAACGCCGCCGCTACTGTTTTCACCTCCGGTCATCAACCACTAAGCCAATGCTACCGTGCGTCGCCGCAGGGAAAGAAGTCGCCAGAGAAGAATAACCGGTAACGAGGTAAAGCTAATTAGATTATTTGGATTTACTGCTTGTTTAGTAGATTTAATTAATCAATTTCTTAGTTAATTGATAATGGGAGGATAGTATATTATTGGGATCAAATAGTTGGAGTGATGGGATTTGTGAAATGATAATGAAGTAATTGATATGAATGGAGGTAAATTAGAGTTTACTGTTAATGGTGGGATTAATTAACAGATTTATGAATTTATTGATTAGTGATTAATTAACAGTGGATAATTGATTAAAGATCAATTAAGAGTTATCTAAGTTAATTTAATTAACTCAGTAGTTAACTGAATTAATAATAAGAGTATTCTTATACTTAGACTAGATTTGTATCCTATATTTGTAGGAGCCGAGCTTGAGGTAAACTTTGGACTTGAAGACGATATTCTACATTTGAGGTGGGTAGATCTTGCTTATTTTTTTGATAGCTTGGATTGTAGTGCATGATTATTTACTGCCATATCTGATGAGGTTACAGTTACCAGCCTACTTTAAATATGTCCTATAGTGCTTCTGAGGTTGATACTTTATTGTTGCCCTTATATCCTTATATGTTGACCTATTTTTGATAGTTTATGTAGTCTCGTTTATTATTCATGATTGTCTCTATATGTGTGTGTATGATATTACCAGACCCTAGTATAGGACATTGGATATTCTACTAGACCCCTTAGTAGATGATTTAACTTTGTTAGAATGATCACACCATAGTATAGGATATTGAGTATCTTGCTAAACCTTTATTTGTTTTGTTCATACTAGGGTGTAGGATATTGAATATCCTAACAGACCCTTGTTGTTAATTAAGCCTATAACTTATGTTCGTAAATTTGTATTATACTATGGTTATATAGTTAGGCTCGTGCCTGTAGAGCACTGATATTATAAGTAGTATAGTTGTATACTAGTGCGAGGACAAATATGATGGTGAGATTATATTGACCTACACTTGAAGGAAATCACGCCCTAGCAGAAGGTTAGTGTATTCCACTAGGCTTTCCCCTTTGAATAAGCCTCTAGGATTACTTGATATTAATCCCATTGTTTGTTATATCTGCTATGATTCCATAGAATTAGTCGAGATATTAACACTAGATGACTAGTAACTTGGGGACCTGATTGTCTATTGTCTGTCTATATATTAGTAGAATTATATCGTAATATGGCGTGCCGAGTACCCTAGTAGACCCTTTATTGTTATATAGGCTCATGCCTATATGTTAGTAGAATTATACCATAGGGTAGAATTCCATGGATCCTACTAGATCCCTTAGTTATTATACCATGTCGACTATGTTGGTGCAACCTTAGGTCAAGGTTGACCTGGTTGACCCGACTCGAGTTGACGTGACTCAAGTTATATTTTGATGTTTGACTTGGGAAGATTGTCGGTGCAACCTTAGGTCAAGGTTGACCTAGTTGAGTTGCATGTTGATGGTTGACACTCGTGGAAGAGTTGTATTCTTGATATGGGACAAGAATAGATGTTTGGGAGATTGTAGGTGCAACCTTAGGTAAGGTTGACCTGGTTGACCTGAAAAGTCCAAGTGTGGAGACTTGGCAACGGAAAAGTCCAAGCAGGGAGCTTGGCACGCGAAAAGTCCAAGTATGGAGACTTGGCACGGGAAAAGTCCAAGTATGGAGACTTGGCACTGGAAAAGTCCAAGTATGGAGACTTGGCACGGAGAAGTCCAAGCAGGGAGCTTGGCACGAGGAAAAGTCCTAACTGGGATGTTAGGCAATGGGAAAGCCCTAACTGGGATGTTAGGCAGTTGGAAAGTCCTGGTGAGTGAAGCCAGGCAGTGAGAAAGTCCTAACTGGGATGTTAGGCAGTGTGGAAAGTCCTGGTGAGAGAAGCCGGGCAAGGGAAAATCCAGATGGATCAGGGATGATCGGACTTCTGGTGTTGGAAAGTCCAAGTAGGTCAAGGGAGTGATCGGATACTTGGCACGAAGAGGAAAATCCAGATGGATCAGGGACGATCGGACTTCTGGTGTTGGAAAGTCCAAGTAGGTCAAAGGGATTGACCGGACACTTGGCAGGGAGTTCTAGCAGGTCAAGGGAGTGACCAGATGCTTGGGATGAAGTACCAATAGGTCAAGGTTGACCGGATATTGGTTTGAAGTCTTGGAACTTGGTTTGGGCAAAACCAAGCTCGGATCGGTCACCGATCGATCCATAACTTTGCTCGATCGGTGCGGTGACCGATCGATCGAAACTCTCGTTCGATTGTCCGGTGACCGATCGCTTAACAGAGGCGAAAGAAGCGGTGATCGGTCCACGGGCCGATCGAGGTCCATCTGATCGATGCCGGGACCGATCAGACGATGTCGCGGAATCACAGCCAGAGTTGGGATCGGCCTGGACCGATCCATGGATCGATCGGTCCACGACCGATCGAACTATAGCGAGACGCATACATGTCGATGCGGGGACCGATCGGCCTAGGCCTGATCGGTCCGTAGACCGATCAGGTTCGCGCGCACAAGCCTGTTCGTTCCGTCTTCTTCGCGGTATAAAGGGTTCGAGGGCTGCTACATGCCTTCTTCTCTTCTTCTTCCTACTCCTGCCTGCGATCGAGCTTTGTTGAGCTCTCTAGCTTCTGAGCTTCCAGTCGACGGTCAGCTGCTGCTGTTGTCCGAGAAGTTGTTGCTTCACAGGCAGTCGACGAGAAGGCGAGTTAGTGTTTATACATTGTTCTTGTCTTTCTACTTGTATTCCTTGTATTCTAGTCTGCTGTTGCAAACGTTTGTGGCGAGGTTTCTCCACCCACAAGGAGTATATTGTATTAGCCGGTTTTCCGGGGGCTCATCCACCGACGGATTGATAGGGCTCGTCCACCTCACGGACACGCCGAGGAGTAGGAGTTCATCTCCGAACCTCGTTACATCCTTGCGTTTGAGGTTTGCTTTCTTCTTCTTAGTTTCTTCCTTGTATTTCCGCTGCAACTAACCTAATCGTAGGAAGAAACGCGAAAGATTGGGGTCGGCTATTCACACCCCCTCTCTAGCCGTACGAAGGATCCTAACAAGTGGTATCAGAGCGAGGTCGCTCTTCGACGGATCAACACCCGGGGGAGCACGGGCTAGAGATGGATCTCTACGGAGAAGATGTCACGATTCAACCCTTCTACGAGTCTCACGACAACTTCACATATTGGAAGGTAAGGATGATGTATTTTCTTAGGACTAATATGTTAAATTGGTTTTGTGTACAAGAAGGGTTTTCCCCTCCGATGGATGAGGAAGGAAAACCTATCAAGAAGAAGGAGTGGACGAAGGAGCAAATCCACCAATCAACCATCAATGATGAGGTAACGAAAATTATTGAATTCTCTTTACCTAATGATGTGTTGTGTAGGATAGGTGAATACAATAATGCTAAGGAGTTGTGGAACAACTTGGCCAAACTCCATGAGGAGAGCTCCACTTCAAATCATGGAGAGGAGACAAGTGAGTCATCAAGTAGCTCACATCATGGAGGTGAGGAATTAGAAGTTGAGGGCTACTCAACATCTAAAGAAGAAGAGGAGGTGAGTTCTTCTTCAAGATCGGAGTACGAAGAAGAAGCTTCTACCTCCGGGAGGGATGAAGAAGAGAGCATCCATCCATCCTCGACCCTAGGTAACTCAAACACTTTAAGTTCAAGTAAATTGCACATTATGTGCTTTGAGTGTAGGGAACATGGACATTACAAGAGTAAGTGTCCAAAGAGGGTAAGAAAGACTCCACCGGCGCCAAAGGTCAAGGAAGCCGGAGTCTCGAAACGCAAGGGCAAGGAGCACATCGTGTGCTTCCAATGCAAGCAAAGGGGACACTATAGGAGTCAATGTCCAAGGGGGAGGCAACCTCACAAGGACAAGAGGCCAAACACATGTAAAGGGGGAGCTAAGGCAAACCCTAAGGTAACCTCTAAGGTTCATTTTTGCAATTCTAATAAAATGCATGCTAGGAATTTTATTGCACTTGTCGATAATAACAAGCATGATAACCTTAGGAATCAATACATGTGCTTAGGAGCTAAACATGTGAATCTAGATAAGGATAATTCTAGAAAGGCTAACCCTAGGATCAACCCATCTAAGGCTAAGGATAATCTAGGTAGGAATCCTAAATCAACTAGACATATGCCTAGGAATACCTCAAGGAAGAGTGATAAATCAAAAATTGAGGTATTAGAGAAGGAGAATCAAGTCTTGAAGTCAAGACTTGATACTTTGGAAAAGACTCTTAAGAACATGGAGAAGTCATCTCTAGGGTTTAAGAGTCAAAAACCCAAGTCCAAGGACAAGAAAGGTTTGGGTCACAAACCTAAGTCCCAAATGGTCAAGCCCACTTATCATAATGTTCCATTCGATTATGGAACAAAACCTAGGGCTAGGAAGACCATTACCAAGGTTACAAGGGGAGTCACCCCTATAGTTGACCTTGATGAGACCCAAATGACCAAGGCTTCAAAGCCTAAGAGGGTCATTAGGAGGGTTGCTAGGAAGTTATCCTAGTGAATATTTAGTGAACCCAATGAGCTCTAATAGGTATTGGGTTCCTAGGAGCATTTTCTCTACCCCATAGATGGGTTAGAGAGTGTCAACTCCAATAAGAAGGGTAGTTAACTCAACTTTGAGGAAATTGACACTCAAGGAACATTTTCAAGGTTTTTGGAACCTTTGAAAATGAAATGGAATAATCTTTATCATTCACTCCTTGGAAGAGTAAAGTGTGCCAAAGTGAGAATATTTTAATCTTATTTGGCACAATTTAAGAAAACATAGAGAAATACCATAATTGGGATTTTGGTTTTTCTCTTAGGGATATATGGGCAATCTAGGGTTAGGTTTTAAGTTAGCTAAAGCTAAGGATACTTAGATAGGGAATTTAGGTATTTTATTTGTGCTAACTTGCCATGATTGGTTGCCATATGCCATGCCATGACATCATATTTATTTTATTATCATTTGAAATGTCATGATATGATAATGCTTAGGTTATCTATATGTCATGCTCTAGTCAAGTTTCATACTTTATGCCATGACATCATGACTTTGGCACATGTTTTCCATTTATGATATCATTTATGCCATGTCATCATCTCTTGCATTAATAATCAATGAATTTGATTTAAGGATAAAAACACATTTTGATATTGAGATCAAAGTGTAGTTTAGCAAATGCATGAGAACTTAGTCTAAGATAACCTAAACCCATATCTCACATCAAAATTGACTTGGATGTGTTTGATACACTTTAGATGTGTGTGAGATATTAGGATCATGAGTTAGGATCAAGGTGCATAGTCATTGTACCTAGATGACCCTAATTCAAGAAATTAAGGATCATAGGGAAAGCTTGTGTACAAGTCATGTACATCTAGCCCTAAGATTATGGTCCTAAATTCAAATGGTTTTAAAAACATTTTAAAATTGATTTGAAAAACCTTGATGAAGCTTTCCTAGTGATAGCATTCTTCATTTAGCAAAGATGATACAAAGATGACTTAAACTTGAACTATTTCAAAGTTTTTGAACTTTGTATCAAGATTGAAAAATGGAAACTATTTTCATAGAAAACTATTTTTCCTTGATAGTATATGGTATGAGGAGTGTATCCTCAAAATTTTACGATTTTTGGAATTTTCTGGAATTTATTAGGAGTTTCTGAATTTCCGGGAAGGGAAATCAGAAATCTCTGATTTCAGAGTGTGGATCGGTCACCGGACCGATCCAGGGAAGGCCTGATCGGTATGGTGACCGATCAGTGACGATCCAGTGCGTTCGGTGAAGCGTGGATCGGTCTGGGGACCGATCCAGGGGGCTTCTGATCGGTCTGGGGACCGATCAGGGCGTGCCGAATTTCTGATTTTTCAGCTGTTGGTCTGAAATTTCATCTGGAAGTTGGGTTTTGTGGATTTCTAAAGGTTTGAAACTCTCCAAGACATTGTTGGTGCAATGGTCAAGGGGGAGTTGGCCTTTAGGGGGAGTTTTACCTAATTGTCAAGGGGGAGTTGACTTTTAGGGGGAGTTTTTACTCCTTGAGGATTAGTGATACGTGATTATCACTAAGTTGTTTGTTGAGTTTAGTATCAAAGGGGGAAACTAAGAGTTTCAAATGAAAGGTATGAGACTTTCATTAGGAAGAAACTCTTGACCTTGATACCCTCCTTGTTCTTTTTGATGTGTGTCAAAAAGGGGAGAGTGTTCATTGGAGAATTATTGGAGAACCCAAGTTAGGTTATCAAGTTAACCTAAGCTAGGGGAAGAATGTCTAGGAATGTTCAAGGAAGAACATTGGAATTCTTTTTGATGTGTGTCAAAAAGGGGGAGAATTATTGGAGAACCCAAGTTAGGTTATCGGGTTAACCTAAGGGGAGAATGTCCAGAGAATGTTCAAGGAAGGAACATTGGACATTGGAAGATGATTGAAAACCTAAGTTAGGTTATCGGGTTAACCTAACTTGATTATGGTTTTGTCAAACATCAAAAAGGGGGAGATTGTTGGTGCAACCTTAGGTCAAGGTTGACCTGGTTGACCCGACTCGAGTTGACGTGACTCAAGTTATATTTTGATGTTTGACTTGGGAAGATTGTCGGTGCAACCTTAGGTCAAGGTTGACCTAGTTGAGTTGCATGTTGATGGTTGACACTCGTGGAAGAGTTGTATTCTTGATATGGGACAAGAATAGATGTTTGGGAGATTGTAGGTGCAACCTTAGGTAAGGTTGACCTGGTTGACCTGAAAAGTCCAAGTGTGGAGACTTGGCAACGGAAAAGTCCAAGCAGGGAGCTTGGCACGCGAAAAGTCCAAGTATGGAGACTTGGCACGGGAAAAGTCCAAGTATGGAGACTTGGCACTGGAAAAGTCCAAGTATGGAGACTTGGCACGGAGAAGTCCAAGCAGGGAGCTTGGCACGAGGAAAAGTCCTAACTGGGATGTTAGGCAATGGGAAAGCCCTAACTGGGATGTTAGGCAGTTGGAAAGTCCTGGTGAGTGAAGCCAGGCAGTGAGAAAGTCCTAACTGGGATGTTAGGCAGTGTGGAAAGTCCTGGTGAGAGAAGCCGGGCAAGGGAAAATCCAGATGGATCAGGGATGATCGGACTTCTGGTGTTGGAAAGTCCAAGTAGGTCAAGGGAGTGATCGGATACTTGGCACGAAGAGGAAAATCCAGATGGATCAGGGACGATCGGACTTCTGGTGTTGGAAAGTCCAAGTAGGTCAAAGGGATTGACCGGACACTTGGCAGGGAGTTCTAGCAGGTCAAGGGAGTGACCAGATGCTTGGGATGAAGTACCAATAGGTCAAGGTTGACCGGATATTGGTTTGGAAGTCTTGGAACTTGGTTTGGGCAAAAACCAAGCTCGGATCGGTCACCGATCGATCCGGTGATACCTGTTTGCTCGATCGGTGCGGTGACCGATCGGATACCAACGAAACTCTGTTCGATTCTTGGTCCGGTGACCGATCAACAAGCGAGGCGAAAGAAAGGCGGTGATCGGTCCACGGCATCGATCGTCTGATCGGCGGGACCGATCAGAGACGATGTCGCGGAATCACGGCCGAGTTGGGATCGGTGCGTGGACCGATGTGATCGGTCCACGATCGAGTACGCATGAAGGTTACGTGCACTAACGTCGATCGGCGGGACCCGATCGGCCTGATCGGTCCGTAGACCGATCAGGCTTTGTGACGCAACGGCTAGTTTCTTCATTGTCTTCTTCGCAGGTATAAAGGGTCGAGGGCTTCTACACGGCTTCTTCTCTTCTTCTTCCTACTCCTGACTGCGATCGAGCTTTGTTGAGCTCTCTAAGCTTGTGAGCTTCGTCAGCTGTTGCTGTTGTCCGAGAAGTTGTTGCTTCACAGGCAGTCGACAAGAAGGCGAGTTAGTGTTTATACATTGTTCTTGTCTTTCTACTTGTATTCCTTGTATTCTAGTCTGCTGTTGCAAACGTTTGTGGCGAGGTTTCTCCACCCACAAGGAGTATATTGTATTAGCCGGTTTTCCGGGGGCTCATCCACCGACGGATTGATAGGGCTCGTCCACCTCACGGACACGCCGAGGAGTAGGAGTTCATCTCCGAACCTCGTTACATCCTTGCGTTTGAGGTTTGCTTTCTTCTTCTTAGTTTCTTCCTTGTATTTCCGCTGCAACTAACCTAATCGTAGGAAGAAACGCGAAAGATTGGGGTCGGCTATTCACACCCCCTCTCTAGCCGTACGAAGGATCCTAACAGACTATTGTCTCCCATTCATGGTTGAGTGAATCGTTAGCAACTGTTGGTTTATCCTATCGACCATTATCTCCCATTCGTGGTTGAGAGAGTCGTCAGCGACTGTTAGTATATCTTGTCTCCCATGTGTGGGTGAGAGAGTCATTAGTGATCATTGGTATATACTCTGTCTGCCCACGGGAGCATCCATAGTAGAGCGTTCTCTTGCAGACAGTGACTAGTTATTTACCCTATCTGCCCACGGGACCATCCGTGGTAGAGTGTTCTCTCGCGGACAATGACTAGTCATTTACCTTGATTGCCTACGGGACCATCCGTGGTAGAGCGCTCTCTTGCAGTCAGTGTTTGTTATATACTTGCTATATGTCGGTCATGTATTTGTTCATGCAGGTTGGAATGCACTGTATGTACTCCTGACTTGTTGGTTATACTTGGTTGAGCAGGTTAGTGAAATGCTATGTCAGTGATTTTACTTTTGGTTAGCTGGTGACTATGTTAGACACCTACGTTGGTTAGTAAATGTTTTACCTGAGATTGCATCTTTGATATCCTGTCAGTATATTATTATGCACTATTTATTCTATCCACTGAGTATATTTTCTTATACTCACTACCCGTTGTTCTTCTTTGATTCTCTAGGTTAGAGGATGTGGGTCACTCAGAGGTCCTGACTGCCAGTCCCACTCGAGGTGGATTTCTTCATGAGTTGTTGGGTTTCCTTTCCATTACTTATAGTTTTCGTTTTTATTGTGTATCGGATGTTTATGTCAGAGGTTATTCTTTTGGTAATCTTAATACGTTCTCATGTACATGCATACATATACGCATATGTTTATTATGAGTTGTGATTTTATATTGCATCGATGCTTGTGTTGGTTTTTATTGGTTTGGTATCAGTTATTTCTTATATTTTCACTAAGGGGTATCGTCTAATTTGGAGGATAAGTATATCCTCGGAGTGTGACAATTTTATTGGTATCAGAGCCAAGTTCGAGTCAAATGCTAGGTCTTGTGTTTTTGGGATTTCGATCTTGTTTTGATTTATGATTTTTCGAGTTTGGGACAAAGCAAGCCAAAGGACATCTTTGAGCTATAGGAAGTAAGGTACAACTCTGATGATTATCTTATCTTCTATGTTCACTATCTTATTAGGTTATGGTTAAACACTCTCCAATTTAGTTGGATTGTGTATCTGTTTCTATATCTATCTAGTAGGTATTCCCTGACTTGGTGTACCATGATGACACTTAGTCAATAAACCCTATTTGTAATTATGGTCGAGGTCGACCATGGAAGCGACTAGTGACCATTGAGGACTCGACCTTGATGAAGATAATGTTATTTCTCTAGTAGCACTGACTGATACCGAGTCGGAAAGCAAGGGTTGAATCTGTTAACAACCTAGAGGAGATCAAGGAACATAGTCTCAGGTCATTCCTTGTTATTACCAGGTTGGTAAAGGACAAAGAATATATACTCATACTCATAGTTAGTAGAGGATCGATGCATCCTAGTCATTGGATTTTGAACATGAATTGCTTGTACTTGGTTAGCTAACCTAGAAAGTATCTCTAGTATGTGACCTGCACCGATACAGGAAAAGTATAGAGTGAGATACTTAAGACTTACGAGATACATCCGAGTATGTTACTAAACCCGATGTGAAGAAGGATATAAGCTGCATGTCATTGTTGGCTCGGTAAGTAAAGATCGATTTACTCTATTTCTTAGAGTTTCTGACCTTAGGTAGGTTGTGCCTGGTTAGATAACTTGGAGGGCACATTTGTGTATATGATTTGTACAGATATAGACGAGATTGAATTAACTACATACGATCTACAGGGTCGGGCCATACTTGATGGAAAATGCAGAAGATGATATTGAGGGGAAAAAATGCATCACTTGGTTTTATTTCGGGATACCTTATAAAGGCAGTACTTTCCCACTCTATAGTATAATAGATTGTAAGGTGATGGTTAGTCAACTCGCCTAATACTTTTCTATAGGAGTTTTTGACTCACGGATTGGTCGTGCATGGTGGATAACCTCGATTGTACATTGAAACTTACGACCCTCAATGATACAGAGGGTGTATTGTTAGCTATTTAACCCCTATGAGATCTGACCGTTGTTGAGTGGAATTTTACGATGATGGTCTTCGAGTGGCAGAGCGTCGATTGACAGTTATATCGACCAGCCATCTAGTGTTAGGGATCCTTTGTAGTGTGATGGATTACAAGATAATGGTTAGTTGATCCAACTAACATTGTCTCCGTCAACTAGTTTAAGACCTTAAACACATGATCATTTACCTAAGGTCTTGAAATCTATATTATGTCAGATTAGTGGACACTTTGTCAGCACATGCTGGAAGATAATTTTGGATAAGATTAATAGGGTTTCTATACTCATATCGTATGGATTAGCAGCATCTTTACCACCTAGAGAGGGACGATCATCAACCAGGAAGTCTAGGGATGCCTCTTGGACTTCAGTAGTCATACACTTGTGAGGGGATGATTTTATTTTGCTCTAGCGTTGTTCAAGAAGCGATCAAGTTTGATTGATATTGAGGATGATTTGAGACATTGATGGATATTGTGAGATTAGATTTGGTGATATGCCAATTTCTAATGGTCTACTCATGGATATGGACTTAATGGTTTATCATTAGGTATTTATCGTTGATTGTAGTGTAAAGAGTGACACGAGGTGATATCTATAGATTTGATAATTTGCAGTTGATGATCAGATTATAAACCCGTTGCTAGATTTGATAATTTTGGTTGCACACAACAAGGAAGACCGAGTTGGTAGGCAACACGTCATGTTCGGAAGTGACGAACAATATTCAAGACTGTCGATATATTTTCACGCGATAAAGAGGAAATTCTCCATTTTTGATGAAGGTTGTGTATTCTCGAGACAGATCCGATTATAGAAGACCTACATTGAAATACACGTCGATCATGATTTATGGATCATTGGGGAATACTTTTGCGTATCATGACCTAAATTGCCCCTACTAGTGGAATGATAGGAAGAAAGATATTGTGGACTTGGGAGTCCGATGCTTTGTGTGTTAACAAATGAAGATAGAACATCAAAGTGGCGTAGTAGAGGGGTAGTGGGCCCCTAACCCACTGATAGCATCAGGGATTAGTAGACTTATTTAGGATGAGTTTGGTATGATAGAGGGTATATGATTCGATTTGGGTGATCGTTGATCGATTAACCAAGTTCATCCATTTTTCTACTGACATGCTAGATGACTCTTTGGATCACTTGGCAGAGTTTCCAATGAGTTATGTGTACAAAACTTTATTTGTGCAAAATGTTAGACAGACAGATGGAGCACACCATTCACTAACTAGAGGATTTACGTTAAGCATGCAAGATGGACATCAAGGACAGCTAGAAGGTTATTTATAGCTAGTGAATTGTACCCACCATGGTTAGTTAGACGGTAATGTGAGTGTAGTTGCAGCAGATGGGCTCATAACCCATAAAGGAGTGCTTTCCACCTAGGAGAAGATCATCTAATAATTATAAGGAACCCTTATTCTCTAATAGTGAAGACCTCCCATGCTTTGAGAATGAACGAGTATAAGAGTGTATTGCATAGTTATCACTTTAGATGAGAGTATCATTGTATTACAATCTAAGTGATAAATTTGGGGACCAAATTTTTATTAGTGAGGGAGAATGTAATATGCCAAAAACATAGATAAATATGTAAATAACTAAAATTAGACTTAATTAAATTATTTTAGTGGGCAATATATCAAGAAATAAGATGATATGAATTTATAGAATTTTATGAAATTTTTTGGAATTTAAATGAGTTATTTTAGGTTTTCAGAGTATAAATGGGTAAGAGAAAAACCCGTTTGGAAATACTGATGTGCGTAGATTTTATATACTTTTATGCATGTTTTGACGCACATTTACATACTTTGAGCTTGCTTGATCTATGCATTTTTATACTTCTAGCTTTCCTTTTAGCATATTTACTCTTTTTGTTCGGAGATATGCTTTTTGTGCATTTTTTGTACACTGGAGTCGAATTTGGTGAAGATTCTACATTCTTGAACAAAACTTATGAGCAAAGCAAGCGAGAAGGCACCTGGCCGTGTACCAGACACGACCCTGCATTGATAGGGAGCTCTGGCCGTGTGGAGTTCAGAGGCCGTGTGGCAGCAACAGCAAAGGAACTTGGCCTGGCCGTGTGAACCTCACATGGCCGTGCCAAGTTTTGAAGCAAATCAGAGTCCAATCCTTACATGATCGTGTGGATCTACATGGCCATGTAAGGTTTCCAGAGACTAAGAAGGCCCTGGCCGTGTGCACCGCACGACCGTGCAGGGTTCCCAGCGCTTAAAAGTGTTCTGGCCGTGTGCACCACACAACCGTGCCAGGTTTCCAGAAGCTGGGGCAGTCCAGGCCGTGTGGATCTACACGGCTGTGCTTGGAGGTTTTGATGGGAGTTGTCCACGGTCGTGGCCACCACACGGCCGTGTATGGATGGCAGAGAGGGGAAAGGCTCTGGCCGTGTGAACCTCACACGGCTATGCTTCGGGGTCGTGTGGCGCCTGAAAACCCCCCTCTATTTAAAGCTTCTTTGAAGATTTGAAAGGGATCTTCTCCCCCTTTGGGAGAAAGCAAGATTTGGTGGATTCCTCCCATTCTTGGGAGGATTTTTTGGGCGATCTAAAGGGAGATCTTGGCGAATTCGACTCCGGGAGCGAGGATTGAATCCGAAGATGGAGCTATATTGTAGATAAGTTTTCTTTCTCTCCTCTTCTTGGATTGGGATGGAAGAAATGCTTGTAATCTTCTTATCTTTGGTTTTCTTTCTTCGTTTTATGGAGTAGATCTTGTTGTTCTAGGATAGAGGGAGTATTTGTGAGATAAATTGATGTAAACTCTTGTGGATTTGTCATTTCTTTGTTTCTATGATGTTGCCTAGTTTGTATCGATTGGATCTTGAATGATTAATTATGATTAGGGCTTAATTCTCATTCTTGATTGATTGTTTGGATATCTTATAGACTTTGTAAAGATTAACCCACTCGATTTTCCGAGGGATCCACGTGACAGGTGCAAGCCCGTGTAAGGACGTTTGAGGAATAACCTTGAAGGGGAAATGAGATTATTCAAGAGGGTAGGATAGATGGTATGATTCAATTCTTGTATCTTTATGGGTTAAGAAGCTATGAACTTCTATGTTGGTATCCGAGGGAAGTATAGTAATAGGTGCAATCCTGTGTAAGGACAACGTTGGTTCATATCTAATTGATCACATTTAGGTACATTTATCAGTCCTATGCCGGTTATCTATTGCAAGAGAGAACCGACAACCTTCTACAAATATTAGACAATTGAGAAATAAGAATTGGTAAACCATATACATTCAAGAGATTTCACAAAGAAACCAAAACTCCTAGAACCTTCCTTTATCATAACTCAAACCCCAAACTCTTGTTTGTTAATCTTTCATTTTAGATTTGTTTTTCATCCTTAGCATTTGAACCAATTGATTAGTTGTTTAGCTAATTCGCTTTGAGATATCTCTAGTGCTTATTCCAGTCCCTGTAAATACGATAATCTTTTATATTACTTGCGACATTTCCGTACACTTGCGGAGAGTGAACAAATACCCAATTAAAATGGGAGTTGATTGTGTATATAAAGCTAAGGTTTGTTAATCAAACCCTAACTTGGTTTTCTCTCTTCCCATTCTTCTCGTAGCGACAAAGCAGCAGCCATGATCACCGGTGCGATCGTTGTGCCCGCGCTACCGCCATCTCCGCTATCATCGCGTTCTCACAACCACTGCGTCCTCGCGACGGTCGCGTTCTCGCGACGGTCGCGTTCTCGCGACGGTCGCGTTCTCGCGACCACCGCATCCTAGTGACCGCCGAGATCGTGTGACGTCCTTGTCCACAGGACTGCGACACCATCCTGTGAGCAGTTGCTGCCATCCCACCGCCACCGCCGTTGCCACACGCATCTTAGCCGCCAGCCATCGCGATCAGATGTCCTGTAGTCCTCGCGTGCTCGTGTCGAAGTAGCCTCGCAGCTGCTATGCTCCACCTCCATGGAGCGTTGCTTTGCTTATTGCCAACGTGCTGCCAAGCAAGAAAGCGTTGCCGTCTCTAACACCGCCGCTACTGTTTTCACCTCCGGTCATCAACCACTACGCCAATGCTGCCGTGCACCGCCGCAGGGAAAGAAGTCATCGGAGAAGAATAACCAGTAATGAGGTAAAGCTAATTAGATTATTTGGATTTACTGCTTGATTAGTAGATTTAATTAATCAATTTCATAGTTAATTGATAATGGGAGGATAGTATATTATTGGGATCGAATAGTTGATGGAGTGATGGGATTTGTGAAATGATAATGAAGTAATTGATATGAATGGAGGTAAATTAGAGTTTATTATTAATGGTGGGATTAATTAATATATTTATGAATTTATTGATTAGTGATTAATTAACCGTGGATAATTGATTAAAGATCAATTAAGAGTTAACTAAGTTAATTTAATTAACTCAATAGTTAACTGAATTAATAATAGTAGTATTCTTATACTTGGACTAGATTTGTATCCTATATTTGTAGGAGCCGATCTCGAGGCAAACCTTGGACTTGAAGACGATATTCTACATTTGAGGTGGGTAGATCTTGCTTATCTTTTTGATATCTTAGATTATAGTGCATGGTTATTTACTGCCATGTCTGATGAGGTTACAGTTACCTGCCTAGTTTAAATCAATCCTATAGTACTTCTGAGGTTGATACTTTATTGTTGCCCTTATATCCTTATATGTTGACCTATTTTTGATAGTTATGTAGTCTCGTTTATTATTCATGATTGTCTCTATATGTATATGCATGATATTACCAGACCCTAGTGTAGGACATTGGATATTCTATTAGACCCCTTAGTAGATGGTTTGACTTTGTTAGGATGATCATACAATAGTATAGGATATTGAGCATCTTGCTAAACCTTTGTTTATTTTGTCTATACTAGGGTG
Organism: Zingiber officinale; assembly: GCF_018446385.1. Classification (NCBI taxonomy): domain Eukaryota; kingdom Viridiplantae; phylum Streptophyta; class Magnoliopsida; order Zingiberales; family Zingiberaceae; genus Zingiber; species Zingiber officinale. Next base: position 74,378,308 of record NC_056001.1, read on the forward strand.
TAGGATATTGAGTATCCTAATGGACCCTTATTGTTAATTAAGCCTATAACTTATGTTCGTGAATTTGTATTATACTATGGTTATATAGTTAGGTTCTTACCTGCAGAGCACTGATATTATAAGTAGTATAGTTGTATACTGGTGCGAGGACAAATATGATGGTGAGATTATACTGACCTACACTTGAAGGAAATCACGCCTTAGCAGAAGGGTAGTGTATTCCACTAGGCTTTCCACTTTGAATAAGCCCCTAGGATTACTTGATATTAATCCCATTGTTTGTTATATCTACTATGATTCCATAGAATTAGTCGAGATATTAACACTAGATGACTAATAACTTGGGGACCTGATTGTCTATTGTCTGTCTATATATTAGTAGAATTATATCGTAATATGGTATACCGAGTACCCTAGTAGACCCTTTATTGTTATATAGGCTCATGCCTATACGTTAGTAGAATTATACCATAGGGTAGAATTCCATGGATCCTACTAGATCCCTTAGTTATTATACCATGTCGACTATTGTCTCCCATTCATGGTTGAAAGAATCGTTAGCAACTGTTGGTTTATCCTGTCGACCATTATCTCCCATTCGTGGTTGAGAGAGTCGTCAGCGACCGTTAGTATATCTTGTCTCCCATGAGTGGGTGAGACGGTCGTTAGTGATCATTGGTATATACCCTGTCTGCCCACAGGAGCATCTGTAGTAGAGCGTTCTCCCGCAGACAGTGACTAGTTATTTACCCTGTCAGCCTACGGGACCATCCGTGGTAGAGCGTTCTCCCGCAGACAGTGACTAGTCATTTACCCTGATTGCCTATGGGACCATCCGTGGTAGAGCGTTCTCTTGTAGTAAGTGTTTGTTATATACCTTCTATATGTCGGTCATGTATTTGTTCATGCAGGTTGGGATGTACTGTATGTACTCCCGGCTTGTTGGTTATACTTGGTTGAACAGGTTAGTGAAATGCTATGTCATTGATTTTACTTTTGGTTAGCTGGTGACTATGTGAGACACCTACGTTGGTTAGTAAGTGTTTTACCTAAGACTGCATCTTTGATATCTTATCAGTATATTATTATGCACTATTTCTTCTATTCACTGAGTATATTTTCTTATGCTCACTACCTGTTGTTCTTCTTTGATCCTCTAGGTTAGCAGATAGAGGATGTGGGTTGCGCAGAGGTCCTGGCTGCCAGTCCCACTCGAGTTGGATTTCTACATGAGTTGTTGGGTTTCCTTTCCGTTACTTATAGTTTTTGTTTTCATTGTGTATCGGATGTTTATGTCGGAGGTTATTCTTTTGGTAATCTTAATACGTTCTCATGTACATGCATACATATGCGCATATGTTTATTATGAGTTGTGATTTTATATTGCATCGATGCTTGTGTTGGTTTTTATTGGTTTGATATTAGTTATTTCTTATATTGTCACTAGGGGGTACCGTCCAATTTGGAGGACAAGTATACCTTCGGGGCGTGACAATCATTATCACCATCGTCACCATCTTAGGGAGGAATTTGACTTGGAGCGGAGGTTAAATGAAGATGTTGCATGTTGAAATTCTATTGTTGGTGTAAATCACTAATTTCTTGATCCTTTTACCTCATTTTTTGATCCCTTTGCACTAGTTGCTCCTTTGTATTGCTAACCTTTTTAGTCAATTTATTAATTTCTCCCTTTACTACTATAGTGAGGTGGAAGAAGATGTATCAGCGGTTCTACAATTTCTACTTAAAGAACCCAATTTAAATATTCTTTCCCTTTTGGCTCACTGCTTGTCTATGTAGGACCGTTAGATTCGATAGAGGGGGAGTGAATATCGATTCGAAAACTTAGAGTATAAACGTAGCGGAAAAGTAAAATAAACACAAATATTTTTTACTTCGTTCGGAGCCTGTGACGACTCCTACTCGAAGGCCCGTGGTCCTTGACCACTTTCGTTGGGCAATCACTAACAAGTCGAAATATGATTACAGAATGAATACAGGAAATGCTAGTGAAAATAAAGCAATACCGACAAGGAAATTAAATAAAAACCGAAGGAGCACTTTGTCGGAGCGTTGTTGGCGTCGCACTGAACGTCGAGCAGCAAGACCAGCAGTAGAAGAGTTCTCAGATGAAATTAATTTTGAAGCTCCTGCCTGGGGCTTCTTTTATATGCTGTTTCGGGCGCCTGGATCCCTTCCAGACGCCTGGAATGCGACGTAGCTGCACAAACCGTGATGCTCCACGTGGCGACGACTCGGCTGGATATAATTTGCCCTCCGGGCGCCCGGACCTCCGGGCGCCCGGACCACCTTGTTCCAGAAAACTCCATTTTCCTGCAAAACAAAGTTAGTCCGAGGCAATATATACCCTGCAACATAGATTATTAGCACATTTATAATAGTATGAATTAGCATAAGTTAGTATGACTTAGATTCCGTCTTTCCGAGACCGGAATCTAGTCACGATCTCGACTTAGACATCCGAAATGGATCTAAGCCGGATCGACGCCTAATGTTCCCTTCCCGGGAACGCGTCCTCCCAGTCACTCCCCTCCAGTGACTTACCTCACTTACCTGCCAGACGTCCGGTCAGCCCGTCGACCCGCTTGGACTTCTCGCCAGCTATTCGGTCAGCCCGTCGACCTAGCTGGACTTCTCGCCAAGCGTCCGGTCAGCCCGTCAACCCGCTTGGACTTCTCGCCAGCTATCCGGTCAGCCCGTCGACCTAGCTGGACTTCTCCTGCACACTCGATCAAGGTGTCAGACAACAACAAAACTAACTTAACCTATTTGTCATTCATCAAAACCTGGGTTAAATCGTTAGTGCTAACCGCACAAACAATCTCCCCCTTTTTTGATGGAATGACAACCTGGTTAAGTTAGTGAAAACATATGCAAGAAACAACATGCATTTTTGTGGTTTTAAAGTTAGTTTGTATTTTCAAATTGGTTTAGCTAACTTAACCACCTAACTCTCCCCATTTGACATTCATCAAAAATAAGCAAGGGTAAATAACCAATTTTAACACCAAATTTGGTTCAAAAATTTTAACACCAAGTTAAAAAATAGTCAAGGTGACTTGGGGGAGATAAGTTGAATTTTGAAAAGTATAAATTTAAAGTTAATCAAGTTTAACTTTCCAAGCGTGTAAAAATTTTCAAATCAGGTTTTTCAAATTTACTTTTCATGTTTAAGTAACAATTTACTTTTCAAAAAGGTAAATTTTCAACTTCGATTTTTCAAAACAAAGCAAAAATTAAACAAGTAAGAATAATTTTTCAAGAAGTAAAATTTTTGCCAAAATAAATTTTTAAGGCTAATTTGATAAAAGCTAAGTTTGTAAAATTGAATTTTCAAGCATATGTTACAAAATTGAATAAGTTTAAATTTACAATATTCAACTTTTAAAATCAGGTTTAAAAATTAGGTGGGATTAAACTTAGTTAAATTTAACTTTTTGAATTCTGGTGTTTTAAAAATAAGCTAGTTTAAAAAAACATTTTTTTAAACATACAAAGTTAATTTCTCCCCCTGAACTTGATACTTAAATATACCAGCTGTCTAACCAATTAGGTACTAATTAACTATCAGAAGATAGTAGCTTTCACTTGGTTAGTCAGATTAAGTTGATTATAAGCAGTCAATGTTTGACTTGACTGATGAACTTGTAACGGCCACCCTCCTTACTACTACTCTGAGGGTGACCGCTACCGATTCTACTAACTACTGTACTACTTGCTTTAAGACCAGAGATATTTTAAACTATTGGAAAACATATCATATATCAGAACATGCCTCTAAATAACAGCATAAAATTTCTTGATACTTTTTATTTATATTTCTTTCTTGTTTATCTCCTTTTTTTTTTATACAAGATTGAACATGCAATTGAGTGTAACAACCAGTATAACATGCAGATCTATAAAGCTTAAATACCTCTACTGCTTACTACATCACTTGTTATCTTGCATTCATTTTATTCTACAACCGAACAGAAATAAAAGGAAGTCAATTAAACCTACTGCTCATTTATTGCACACAAATCCGAACATCACATGTTTTCCTTCCATAAAATAAATACTTCTACAAGAATGCAGATTACTAGCATGCAAAGCAGTTATCAAGAGAATAACTCCCAACTAGCAGTAACCAAAAACTAGCATGTACATAAGGATACTGAGCATATAACAAAACGAACCTCCCATGCAATTTCCTCCATAGAGCAAAACTCATATAGCATACCAGCATTCACATAAGGCTACTGAGCAGTCAAGACCGAATTTTCATATGCATTTTTTCCATAAAACAACTCATATAAAAATTCCAGCATGCATAAAAACTTCTGAGCATTTAACCAAGCATTTAACCATCCGAATAATTCCAGCAAATTTAATATTCCAGCAGATTTAACATTCCAGCGGATTATAAGGAAGTACTGAGCATAAGTATTTACCATTTATTTGATTCTAACACATAAATGAAGCAATTTAAAACAGATCCTTAGTATTGAAAAATAATTCCCTTTTAGCAGTAATCAAAAGAACACTAGCAGTAACATTTCCAAAATCTTCCAACAAGGTCCCAAGCTTCCATTATCAGCCACCACACACACACATCATCAACGTCTCCTTGTCGCCTTCTTCTATACCACTTTAGCTTTTCCTTTACTTTTATCTATGTCTGCAGTAGGAGGAAGGTAGTATCTATAAGCTAAAAGCTTAGTAAGTGCTTTCTACTCACAAAATCCGATACGGAATGCATAAACATAAAAGAACGCAGAAAGTGCATGCTCCACATGAAAATAGCAACTAAAACTACATCATGCATCTCTAAAGGAACAACAAATTTAACTTGCTAGAATTTGTAACTTAGATAAAAGAACTTGTTCCATTTGTTCCCAAATTAATACTTTTATACTTTAAAATAATATTCAACTTTTCTTGGGCCCGACATTGTACCACTTTGCGCGCCTTTCTTAATGAGAATCGAGGTAGCTAATCCCGAAACCATTAAGACACTTCTAGACCTTGTGCCTAGGGGCAACTTGGAGCCCATCCCTTGGACCTTGTGTCCGGTACATGCCCTTTAAAAGTAAAATACTTTTCCTTATATCCTTCTTTAAATACTTCTTGTAATAAAATGCCTTGGCATTGATTTAAGCACTTAGCGTGCTTTGATTCTAAATTCTGAAATTTAGGATCAGATTGTGACTTAGTCTTGCTTTACTTGCACTTCTCTCATTTATTCAGTATACAAGAGATTCTAAACCATATGTCACTGATATAAAAATATGAACCAGTACATATTTAAACTAAATTCCACAGTAATTTAAAAAGAACAACTATACCACTGGAATGTAACATGATATGTTCAAACCGAATTCAACAGCCAATAAAATAAATACATGGTCATAAGGAATAACCTTAATCAGGCTCACGACAGTAATAGTTTCCCCACAACAAGCTTGTAAAACTACCTTATTTCGAATCTTAACAGTCCCTTGATCATGCTGTAATTTGAAGGAAGTTTAACTACTTAATCATGCTTGAAGTGTAAGGTAAATACATCTAATTAGCATGCTGTGGTAATCAAGGAAAACCCTCAAAAATTTCTATCCGTGCACTAAAAACACATCAAAAGATTTAAACCAAAACTTAATCCAATTTGCTAGAACAAGGGTCAAAATCCGAACCATATGCTAGCATGAAAAGGTTACTTTTGTTCATTTCACAACAAAATGCAAAACAAAACCCCGAGAGCTACTCCTACCGCAGGTGAGAAGCACTTACATCGGGTTCTTGGACTTACAACCGAAGAGAAATGCTCTAGGGTTTCGGTGGAGCTTCGATTCCACCTTTTTCCTTGTATTTCCCGAGCTCCCCCTTGCCGGAATGATCACCCACGAGTGGAGACCGGCCGGAAAACACCTCGCCGACGTCGAGAGGAGGAAACCCTAGCCTTGGCTGCGGTTTCGCCCGAGAGGAGAAGACGGCGCCGCGTGGGTGAGAAAGGAGAGAGGTTTGGGTTTTTAGGTTTCGGGAAAGAAATTAACCTCCTTTAATAACCTAGGTGATTCGGTTCCACCTATAACTTAAATATATTTGTTCACACACTTAGTTAATAAAACGAGCTCAGCTCGGTTGGTTGGGCCGATTACTGCTTGGGCCCGAGAAGCTGGGTTCGAATCCTAGCTCTTGCACTTTGTGTGTGTTTTTTTTTTAAACTTCCTCCTCCAGGTAAAAATGGCAAGCGGACTCCAAAAAAAATTGCATAAAAATACTCTAAAAATTCCTAAAAATCCCTAGAATATTTTAAAAGTATTTTCAGATATTTTCAAAGATATTTAGAACTCAAAGTAAGGAAAATTGGGTCGTTACAACTCCCCATACCTTATAAAAAGTTCGTCCTCGAACTTAGAATAGTTCTGGATATTTCTGCCTCATACTGTCCTCTCGTTCCCAAGTGACTTCCTCGTGCTTCTGGTTCTGCCATACGACCTTAACTAGTGGCACTTCTTTGTTCCTTAGTCTCTTGACTGTTCTGTCCACTATCTGTGTAGGTCTACTCTCATAACTAAGATTCTCTTGGATCTGCACTGACTGAGGTTCAATCACTTGGCTAGGGTCATGAAGACACTTCTTTAACATGGAGACATGAAACACATTGTGTACTGCTGACATGTCCAGTGGCAAGTCCAGCTTATAAGCTACTTTACCAATCCATTCTGAAATCAGGTACGGTCCTACATAGCGAGGACTTAATTTGCCCTTCTTGCCAAATCTCATCACTCCCTTCATAGGAGCAACCTTGAGAAAGACTAAATCTCCTACTTGGAATTCCAGTGGCCTTTGGCGTGTGTCAGCATAGCTTTTCTGTCTACTCTGGGCAGTCTCAATCCTCTGTCTGATCTTCTGAATAACCTGAGTGGTTTCTTCTATCATCTCAGTCTGAATGCCCAGCTCTACTTCCATTTCTCTTCTTTCTCCAGCTTCTTGCCAGCATATAGGTGATCTGCACTTTCTGCCATACAATGCTTCATATGGTGCCATCCTGATGGTGGCTTGGTAGCTGTTATTGTAGGCAAACTCAGCTAAGCACAGATACTTGCACCAACTGCCTTTAAAATCTAATGCACAAGCCCTAAGCATATCTTCTAGGATCTGATTTACTCGCTCTGTCTGTCCATCAGTCTGAGGATGGAAGGCTGTGCTGAACTTGAGCTTGGTGCCTAGTGTAGTCTGTACACACTCCCAAAAGTGAGAGGTGAAGCACCCATCTCTATCAGAAATAATAGATTTGGGAACTCCGTGAAGTCTGATCACCTCTTTAACATACAGCTGTGCTAACTGCTCTATAGAGTGAGACACTTTGATGGCTAGAAAATGAGCAGACTTGGTCAATCTGTCCACTATCACCCATATCGCATCATATCCATTTGTGGTTCTTGGGAGACCTGTTATGAAGTCCATGGATATGTCTTCCCACTTCCACTCTGGTATTGGAAGAGGTTGTAAAACTCCTCCTGGTCTCTGATGTTCTGCTTTGACCCTCTGACATGTCAGGCAGGTACTGACATATTTAGCTACATCTCTTTTAAGTCCAGACCACCAGAACTTCTGTTTCACGTCTTGGTACATCTTGGTAGAACCAGGATGCATGGAGTATGGTGTACTATGGGCTTCTTCTAAAATTTTCTTTCTCAGCTCTTCATCATTTGGAACACAAAGGCGATTCCCCTGATAAAGAATTCCACTGTCTGATACTCGAAATTCTGAACTTCCTTCCTCTTGTATCCCTTGCTTGATCTTTTGAATATCTGGATCTTCGCTTTGCTTTTTCTGTATATCCTCAAGCAGGGTTGACTCTAGGGTCAATGCAGAAAGTTGCCCATAAATAATTTCAAGTCCGAAATCTGACAACTCCTTCTGTAGTGGCAGAGCTAATGATGATAAGGACATCAAGGATGCACTGGACTTTCTGCTTAGTGCATCTGCCACTTTATTAGCTTTACCTGGGTGGTAGAGGATTTCACAGTCATAATCTTTGACCAACTCTAGCCACCTGCGCTGTCTCATGTTTAAGTCCTTCTGAGTGAAGAAGTACTTAAGACTCTGATGGTCTGTGAAGATTCTGCACTGGACTCCATACAAGTAGTGTCGCCAGAGTTTCAGTGCAAAGACTACAACTGCCAGCTCTAGATCATGAGTGAGATAGTTCTTCTCATAGTCTTTGAGTTGTCTGGAAGCATAAGCTATAACTTTTCCTTCCTGCATGAGTACAGCTCCTAAGCCCATCTTGGAAGCATCACTGTAGATGTCAAAACTCTTGTCGCTCTCTGGAACAGTCAGTATAGGAGCACTGGTCAGTCTCTTCTTGAGTTCTTGAAAACTCTGCTCACATTTCTCTGACCATTCAAACTTCTTGTCCTACCTGGTGAGGGTTGTAAGTGGAGAGGCTATCCTGGAAAAGTCCTCCACAAATTTCCTGTAGTACCCAGCTAAACCAAGGAAGCTTCTGATTTCCCTGACATTCTTGGGTCTTTTCCAGTTGCTGACCGCTTCTATTTTGGCCGAATCCACTTGAATGCCTTCTTTTGAAATAATATGACCTAGAAATGCCACCTGCTCCAACCAAAACTCGCACTTTGAGAATTTAACATAGAGCTGCCTTTGCTGAAGGGTCTGTAGGACTATTCTCAAATGCGTGTCATGCTCTTCTGGGGTTCTGGAATAGATTAGAATGTCGTCGATGAATACAATGACAAATTTGTCAAGGTATTCACTGAACACTCTATTCATCAAGTCCATGAAGACTGCAGGTGCATTAGTCACACCAAAAGGCATAACCACGAATTCATAGTGTCCATATCTGGTCCTGAAAGCAGTTCTGGGTATATCACTCTCCTTTACTTTTAACTGATGGTACCCAGAGCGCAGATCTATCTTAGAGAACACTGTTGCCCCTTTCAATTGATCAAATAAATCATCGATCCTGGGCAGTGGATACCTGTTCTTGATGGTCACTAGATTCAGAGCTCTATAATCTATGCACATTCGCATAGATCCATCCTTCTTCTTGACAAACAACACAGGAGCTCCCCATGGTGAATGACTAGGGCGGATGAAGCCTTTGTCAAGCAGCTCCTGAAGTTGTTCTTGTAACTCTCTCAACTCCGCTGGGGACATGCGGTATGGAGCTTTTGAAATTGGACCGGTACCAGGAACCAGTTCAATCTCAAACTCTACTTCTCTATTGGGAGGTAGTCCAGGTAGCTCTTCTGGGAATACCTCTGGATACTCACAGACTATCCGAACTTCCTCCTGCTTAGGTCTTTCTTCTTCCTTGGTACTCACAATGCATGCAAGAAAACCAGCACACCCTTTAGCTAGCATCTGGTGAGCTGTGAGGGAAGAGAGAAATTTCTGAGTCTTCCTATTTGGCACTCCTGTAAATTCAAAGGATGGTTCACCTTCTGGACTAAAGATCACTTTTCTTCTGCGGCAGTCTACTGAAGCACTGTACTTGCTGAGGAAATCCATACCCAAAATGATATCGAAATCCTGCATAGCGAGGACTACCAGATTAACACATAGCTCTCGGTCTAAAATTCTGACTGGTACAAACCGAAGCCACTGACTAGATTCCATGACTTCCCCAGAAGGTAGGGTTATCAGGAACTTAGAATTCATGCTTTCTGTAGGTACCTGTAATTCTTTGGCAAAAGGTATGGATACAAAAGAATGGGTCACCCCAGTATCAAATAGTGCAGTAGCTATATGCTGAAAAATAACTACTTGACCTGTTACGACCGTGGAGGCACTAGCAGCTTCCTCTTTGGTAAGGGAGAATACTCTAGCATTGTCAAAGGCTGGAACTGGTGGAGCTTCCAACCTTCCTTGACTGATCTGAGGTCCTTCCAGAGTTGCAGGCATATAATGTAGTTGAGGCTTGGCTCCATATTGTATTGGCTGTGGCTGGGGTGCTTTGAACTTGTTAGGACACTGTTTGGCCATGTGTCCTTCTTGACCACAAGAATAACATCCAGTCTTACCCAAGAGGCAGGCTCCTGGATGTGTTCTCCCACATTTAGGGCAGGGAAAGAGCTTAGTCTGTTTGGTTTCTGGTCCTCCCTTCTGGTTACTTCCTGAATCCCACTGCTTCCTTTTAGTACCCTTGCCTTTCCAGTTCTGATTATTTAACTGGGGTTTCTGATTTCCCCCAGTCTTGGTCTCCATCTTGATTGGCTTGTGCTGCTCTCTTTGTGCCTTCATGCTGTTCAGATAGTGCTAAGCTACTAAGGCTCTACTGACCAACTCTTCTCCAGTCAGGGGCTGATGAGTTCCACTGCTCACATTAAGTGATATCACAGGCTTCAGCATCCTGAGCATTAATCTGACTCGCTCCTTCTCTGTACTTACTAGTTCTGGGCAGAGACGAGCTAGCCTGTTGAATCTCTTAACTGCTTCCTCCACTGTCAGATCCCCCTGTCTGAACTCCATAAACTCCTCGTAGTGCTTGTTGGTGATCTTTTGGCGAAAGAACTCGTCGTAGAATTCTGTCTCAAAATCAATCCATCTCATCTGATTGATTGCCCTCTTGCTCTTTACTCTCTCCCACCACATGCGTGCGTCTCCAGTCAGGCAGAAGGAGGCACACTTGACTTTCTCGGCTTCTGGCCAGTCAAGAAGCTCCATGGTGCTCTCCAGTGTTTTGAACCAAGCCTGGGCATCCCAGGGCTCAGTCGTGCCTGAGAAGCTCTCTGGTTTCAGTTTCAGCCACTGAATGAGGTAGGATTCTTGTCTCTGGGGTGCTGTGACGACTCCTTGGGCAGCTGGTGGAACCTCAGTTACCACTGGAGTCTCCACAGTTACTGTTTGAGGAGTAGGAGGGACTGGTTGTTGATTTGCCATCAGATTGGCAATTACTTGCTGCTGCTCAGCTACTTGTTTCTGAAGTTGGGCAACAACTTCAGAAAGATTGGGCTCCGTTGAGCCTGGCACCTCTTTCTCCTGTACTTGGTCCTCAATACGAGCGGTACGGGGACGTCCTCTTCTCGACATCTAGTTAAACAAATAAGAAAATTTGATGATTTCTCTACCCTTTCTAAACATACCCATTTATATATTAAGAAAGGAAATAGCTAAAAAAATAAAACTCTTATCTTACTCATTCACTTATAACTATCAATCCATACTGCAAATAATAATAATAAAGGAAAGCACTAAAGAAAGAACTTAAATACTTTCTTACTTGAAGGCGGCAAGGATGATGCTGATGTGTGTGTGATGCTGGAGAATTGGACCTGCTCTGATACCAACTGTAACGGCCACCCTCCTTACTACTACTCTGAGGGTGACCGCTACCGATTCTACTAACTACTGTACTACTTGCTTTAAGACCAGAGATATTTTAAACTATTGGAAAACATATCATATATCAGAACATGCCTCTAAATAACAGCATAAAATTTCTTGATACTTTTTATTTATATTTCTTTCTTGTTTATCTCCTTTTTTTTATACAAGATTGAACATGCAATTGAGTGTAACAACCAGTATAACATGCAGATCTATAAAGCTTAAATACCTCTACTGCTTACTACATCACTTGTTATCTTGCATTCATTTTATTCTACAACCGAACAGAAATAAAAGGAAGTCAATTAAACCTACTGCTCATTTATTGCACACAAATCCGAACATCACATGTTTTCCTTCCATAAAATAAATACTTCTATAAGAATGCAGATTACTAGCATGCAAAGCAGTTATCAAGAGAATAACTCCCAACTAGCAGTAACCAAAAACTAGCATGTACATAAGGATACTGAGCATATAACAAAACGAACCTCCCATGCAATTTCCTCCATAGAGCAAAACTCATATAGCATACCAGCATTCACATAAGGCTACTGAGCAGTCAAAACCGAATTTTCATATGCATTTTTTCCATAAGACAACTCATATAAAAATTCCAGCATGCATAAAAACTTCTGAGCATTTAACCAAGCATTTAACCATCCGAATAATTCCAGCAAATTTAATATTCCAGCAGATTTAACATTCCAGCGGATTATAAGGAAGTACTGAGCATAAGTATTTACCATTTATTTGATTCTAACACATAAATGAAGCAATTTAAAACAGATCCTTAGTATTGAAAAATAATTCCCTTTTAGCAGTAATCAAAAGAACACTAGCAGTAACATTTCCAAAATCTTCCAACAAGGTCCCAAGCTTCCATTATCAGCCACCACACACACACATCATCAACGTCTCCTTGTCGCCTTCTTCTATACCACTTTAGCTTTTCCTTTACTTTTATCTATGTCTGCAGTAGGAGGAAGGTAGTATCTATAAGCTAAAAGCTTAGTAAGTGCTTTCTACTCACAAAATCCGATACGGAATGCATAAACATAAAAGAACGCAGAAAGTGCATGCTCCACATGAAAATAGCAACTAAAACTACATCATGCATCTCTAAAGGAACAACAAATTTAACTTGCTAGAATTTGTAACTTAGATAAAAGAACTTGTTCCATTTGTTCCCAAATTAATACTTTTATACTTTAAAATAATATTCAACTTTTCTTGGGCCCGACATTGTACCACTTTGCGCGCCTTTCTTAATGAGAATTGAGGTAGCTAATCCCGAAACCATTAAGACACTTCTAGACCTTGTGCCTAGGGGCAACTTGGAGCCCATCCCTTGGACCTTGTGTCCGGTACATGCCCTTTAAAAGTAAAATACTTTTCCTTATATCCTTCTTTAAATACTTCTTGTAATAAAATGCCTTGGCATTGATTTAAGCACTTAGCGTGCTTTGATTCTAAATTCTGAAATTTAGGATCAGATTGTGACTTAGTCTTGCTTTACTTGCACTTCTCTCATTTATTCAGTATACAAGAGATTCTAAACCATATGTCACTGATATAAAAATATGAACCAGTACATATTTAAACTAAATTCCACAGTAATTTAAAAAGAACAACTATACCACTGGAATGTAACATGATATGTTCAAACCAAATTCAACAGCCAATAAAATAAATACATGGTCATAAGGAATAACCTTAATCAGGCTCACGACAGTAATAGTTTCCTCACAACAAGCTTGTAAAACTACCTTATTTCGAATCTTAACAGTCCCTTGATCATGCTGTAATTTGAAGGAAGTTTAACTACTTAATCATGCTTGAAGTGTAAGGTAAATACATCTAATTAGCATGCTGTGGTAATCAAGGAAAACCCTCAAAAATTTCTGTCCGTGCACTAAAAACACATCAAAAGATTTAAACCAAAACTTAATCCAATTTGCTAGAACAAGGGTCAAAATCTGAACCATATGCTAGCATGAAAAGGTTACTTTTGTTCATTTCACAACAAAATGCAAAACAAAACCCCGAGAGCTACTCCTACCGCAGGTGAGAAGCACTTACATCGGGTTCTTGGACTTACAACCGAAGAGAAATGCTCTAGGGTTTCGGTGGAGCTTCGATTCCACCTTTTTCCTTGTATTTCCCGAGCTCCCCCTTGCCGGAATGATCACCCACGAGTGGAGACCGGCCGGAAAACACCTCGCCGACGTCGAGAGGAGGAAACCCTAGCCTTGGCTGCGATTTCACCCGAGAGGAGAAGACGGCGCCGCGTGGGTGAGAAAGGAGAAAGGTTTGGGTTTTTAGGTTTCGGGAAAGAAATTAACCTCCTTTAATAACCTAGGTGATTCGGTTCCACCTATAACTTAAATATATTTGTTCACACACTTAGTTAATAAAACGAGCTCAGCTCGGTTGGTTGGGCCGATTACTGCTTGGGCCCGAGAAGCTGGGTTTGAATCCTAGCTCTTGCACTTTGTGTGTTTTTTTTTTTTAAACTTCCTCCTCCCGGTAAAAATGCCAAGCGGACTCCAAAAAAAATTGCATAAAAATACTCTAAAAATTCCTAAAAATCCCTAGAATATTTTAAAAGTATTTTCAGACATTTTCAAAGATATTTAGAACTCAAAGTAAGGAAAATTGGGTCATTACAGAACTTTAATCTGATTAATATCTGAGTTGTATTTAACGTCCAGACTTATGCTGATGCACTGAAATAAGCATCTTAAGTCCAGACCGTTGGCCTATGCATCTCACCCCTTTCTATGTTTGTCAAACACAAGCAAGGTAAGCCTAAGGTGTTGGTGAGATGCTTAAAAACTAGTCCTATGGGTACATGCTTTCTTGGGATTCAAAACTAGTCTAAGGCCAAAGCTGTTTTTGAAAATCTAAAAATGGAAAGTTTTGAAAACATACAGTTTTAACTTATAAGTTGAAAAAACATTATTTTAAAAATAGTTTTTTTTTAAAATCCTAGTCTATTAGGCACATCCCTAATTTTCGCCGTAAGTTGCTAAATTCACTTTCAGGGAGTGGTTTTGTAAAAATGTCAGCTAAATTTGATTTGGACTCAATGTACTTGAGTTCAATATCACCTTTAGTAATATGATCCCTGATGAAGTGGTGCCTAATTTCAATATGTTTGGTTCTTGAATGATGCACAGGATTCTTGGTTAAGTTAATTGAACTTATATTGTCAATTAATACTTTTACATTTGTGATATTTAAGTTGAAATCTTTTAGAGTATGTATCATCCATAATAATTGTGCAACACATTCGCCTATAGCTATGTATTCTGACTCAGTTGTAGATAGAGCAACACAATGTTGCTTTCTACTAAACCAGCTAACAAGTGAGGATCCTAATAATTGGCATCCACCACTTGCGGTCTAATTTGTATCCAGCATAATCTGAGTCAGAATACCCTATTAGTTCAAAATTATTTGTCCTAGGATACCAGATTCCTACATTTATTGTTTCTTTAAGATATCTAAAAATTCTTTTAACTTGTGTCAAATGGGATTCCTTAGCACAAGTTTGGTATCTAGCACACATACTAACTGCAAATAAAATATCAGGTCGGCTTGCAGTTAAGTACAGTAGGCTACCTATTGACTTCTATAATGTTTTAAGTCAATTGGTTTTCCATTTGGGTCACTGTCTAAGATTGTGTTTACTGCCATAGGTGTCTTTATTTCTTTTGTATTTTCCATTCCGAATTTTTTAAGTAATTCTTTGGTGTATTTATGTTGATAAATATAATTTCCTTCATTTGTTTGTTTGATTTGTAATCCTAAGAAATAGGTTAATTTTCCCACTAAGCTCATTTCAAATTCTTTTTTCCATTAGATTAATAAATTCTTCTAAAAATTCTGAATTTGTTGAGCCAAATATTATATAATCTACATATATTTGTGCAATAAATATGTTTGTATTTAATGATTTAACAAACAAGGTTGGGTCAATTTGACCTTGTTTGAATCCTTTAGACGTTAAGTAAGATTTTGAAAAAAAAATTTAAAAATTAATTTTTAAGTTTAAAATTTAAATTTTGAAATTAATTTTTAAGTTTAAAAATAAAATTTTGAAATTAATTTTTTAAATTTAAGATTTAAAATTTTGAAATTAATTTTAAGTTTAAAAATAAAATTTTGAAATTAATTTTAAGTTTAAAAATAAAATTTTGAAATTAATTTTAAGTTTAAAATTTTGAAAATTTTTAAGTTTAAAATTAAAATTTTGAAATTAATTTTTAAGTTTAAACATAAAATTTTGAAATTAATTTTTTAAATTTAAAATTAAAATTTTGAAATTAATTTTTTTTTAGGTTTAAAATTAACTTTTGAAATTAATTTTTTAAATTTAAGATTAAAATTTTGAAAATAATTTTTAAGTTTAAAAATAAAATTTTGAAATTAATTTTAAGTTTAAAATTTTGAAAATAATTTTTAAGTTTAAAATTAAAATTTTGAAATTAATTTTAAGTTTAAAATTAAAATTTTGAAATTAATTTTTTAAATTTAAGATTTAAAATTTTGAAATTAATTTTTAAGTTTAAAAATAAAATTTTGAAATTAATTTTTGAAATTTAAGATTTAAAATTTTGAAATTAATTTTTAAGTTTAAAAATAAAATTTTGAAATTAATTTTAAGTTTAAAATTTTGAAAATAATTTTTAAGTTTAAAATTAATTTTTAAGTTTAAAATTAAAATTTTGAAATTAATTTTTTTTTTTTTTTAGGTTTAAAATTAACTTTTGAAATTAATTTTTTAAATTTAAGATTAAAATTTTGAAATTAGTTTTTAAGTTTAAAAATAAAATTTTGAAATTAATTTTAAGTTTAAAATTTTGAAAATAATTTTTAAGTTTAAAATTAAAATTTTGAAATTAATTTTTAAGTTTAAAATTAAAGTTTTGAAATTAATTTTTAAGTTTAAAATTAAAATTTTGAAATTAATTTTTAAGTTTAAAATTAAAATTTTGAAATTATTTTTAAGTTTGAAATTAAAATTTTGAAATTAATTTTTTAAATTTAAGATTTAAAATTTTGAAATTAATTTTTAAGTTTAAAAATAAAATTTTGAAATTAATTTTAAGTTTAAAATTTTGAAAATAATTTTTAAGTTTAAAATTAAAATTTTGAAATTAATTTTTAGGTTTAAAATTAACTTTTGAAATTAATTTTTTAAATTTAAGATTAAAATTTTGAAATTAATTTTTAAGTTTAAAATTAAAATTTTGAAATTAATTTTTTAAATTTAAGATTTAAAATTTTGAAATTAATTTTTAAGTTTAAAAATAAAATTTTGAAATTAATTTTTAAGTTTAAAATTAAAATTTTGAAGCCTTATTCATCTCACCCGATCTATATTTTCAATCAGGGAATCCTATGATTTCGTGAGATGAAATTGGATTTTTAATTATGGAGTTTTGGTTTAACGTGTGTTTGATTCAGATTTAGTTTTGGTTTCCACAAATAGGCATTCTTCGGATAAACTTCTAAGCTTGGTGAGTCACATGGACATCATTAGAAGTAACCAACCTTTCGAGGTTTTCCGAATAGTCCTATCCACGGAACTTAGTACTAAATCTTGGTCTAACTGGTTAGGATTCATTTAAGGGTAGCTTCGGTCAGTTCCACTTGGCCAAATGCACCAGATCGAAGCCATATCTTTCTAGACATGCGATGCCCAAGCTTCCCTAACGTACTATCATCCAAAAATTTCACCAGTACCATGATTCAAGTTAAACTTGGTCTCTTTTTAACTAATCCTAATTACCCTGCCGGGTTGGTAAATTTTGGGTTACCCTGTCGGGTAAGTTAGTTTTGGAGGTGCCAGCTATTCTGGAGCCTCCCCCTGAATTATTGGCCTTTAATAAATTTTGATTTTAGGCTTGTGTCGATTCTTTTTATAGTTATGGTTATCTTGGTGATAATTTTGTTGATTTTTAAACTGTTTAGATTTTGAATTTGATTTAGGTTTGTATTTTGGATTTTGGTTTGGTTTATTCGATTTTATATAATGTATTTTTTCTTTAGGTATATAATATTGATTAAGTCCTACTTGCGTGGTCAGACACGCTTTCGGAACCCAAGCTAGATTGGTTGATTTGTATTGGGTTATTAATGATTTGAAGGTTTTATTTGAATTCGACTTATATCCTAGTCCGGTTTTATTATAACATGCTTTTTGATTATTTAGGATTAAGTCTAAATTTTTTGATCTTGTTGTAAATTTTTCTAGCATTTCTTTTAAATTTTTAACATCATTTTTTAATGATAGATTCTCCTCCTCAAGTGTTAGATTTTGAGTTGGATTCGAATTTTTGATTTGTTCCTTGAGGTTTTGATTTTCCTCAAGAAGTGATTTGTTTTCATTTTCTACTTTAGTTAATTTACTATTTAAACAAGAGATGATTCTAAAAAACTTTTTGTTTAAATTAAAATATACCTCATTCGATCCTTCGGAAACGAGTACGGACTCGTGGCTTGTTTCGGGTTAAGACCCATCTTCATCTTCCGACTCATTTTCTGTTTCGGCTTCGCGGGCCATCAGTGCGAGGTGGCTCTGATGTTTCTGCTCTTCTTCCTCCGATTCGTCCGAGGAGTCGTCCCACGTTGCTTTGAGTGCCTTCTTTTTGGTTGGCTTTGGTTTGTCGAACTTCAGTTTTGGGCATTCGTTCTTGTAATGTCCCTTTTTGTTGCAGCCATAGCAAATCACGTTCTTTTGTTCTGAGGGAGAGCTGATCTTTTGAAGGTCCTTTTTGCTGAAGCTCCTCTTTCTCCTGGTGAACATTTTTCTTACCAAGTTCACCAGGTGTTCTTCGTCTTCGGAGTCTTGGTCAGATTCCTCTTCAAATTCAGGCTTGCTTTTCTTTTCTTTGGAGGAACCTGCAAATAGAGCTATACCTTTCTCGGCTCCAGCATTAGTTTGTTCGTATAATTCTAATTCACAGAAAAGCTCGTCTAATTTTAATTCAGAAAGATTCTTAGAAATTTTGTAGGCATCCACTATTGATGCCCACAAACTATTACGTGGAAAGGCGTTTAATGCGTACCTTATTAAGTCTCTGTTCTCCATCTAGTGGCCTATCGCATGAAGCCCGTTGAGGATGTCCTTGATCCTCGCGTGGAGTTGATTCGCTGTTTCTCCTTCCTGCATTTTTATATTAAAAATTTTATTTAAAAGCAAGTCTCGTTTTGTTACCTTAGCGTCGCACGTTCCCTCGTGCAGTTCGATCAACTTGTCCCATAGCTCTTTAGCGTTTTTGTGTGGACCGACTCTGTTCAGTTCTTCTTTTGTCAATCCGCACTGTAGAGTGTTGATCGCTTTATTTTCTGTTGATGCTTTTTTCTTCAGATCTGCTGTCCAGTCTTCAGGATCCACTAGATTCCCGGAGTTGTCTACTGGAATTTTGTAGGGTCTCGTAATGCTCATCCACTGGTCGAAGTCTATTTTGAGGTAGACCTCCATGCGCTTCTTCCAGTATGGAAAGTCGTCCCCGTTGAAGAGTGGAGGTCGCATTGTGCTGAATCCTTCTTGTTGGGACATTCTGTGCACAGGTAAATAACCGAAAAAAAACCCCAAGACTTGGTCTTGGATTAGTAGTGCGGGAAGAGAGAAACAGTAGAAAAATCTAGATTGGTGTTGCACCAATTTAGCAAAAAAAAAAATAATAAAAAATGATAAACCAGTTTGGAGTTTGAGTGTAAAACTGAAAACCGGAAAAAAAAATTTCACCCCCAGTCTGATTGGTGGTTGCACCAAATCAGAGCGGTACCTGCTCTGATACCACTTGTAGGACCGTTAGATTCGATAGAGGGGGGGTGAATATCGATTCGAAAACTTAGAGTATAAACGCAGCGGAAAAGTAAAATAAACACAAATGTTTTTTACTTCGTTCGGAGCCTGTGACGACTCCTACTCGAAGGCCCGTGGTCCTTGACCACTTTCGTTGGGCAATCACTAACAAGTCGAAATATGATTACAGAATGAATATAGGAAATGCTAGTGAAAATAAAGCAATACCGACAAGGAAATTAAATAAAAACCGAAGGAGCACTTTGTCGGAGCGTTGTTGGCGTCGCACTGAACGTCGAGCAGCAAGACCAGCAGTAGAAGAGTTCTCAGATGAAATTAATTTTGAAGCTCCTGCCTGGGGCTTCTTTTATATGCTGTTCCGGGCGCTTGGATCCCTTCCGGGCGCCTGGAATGCGACGTAGCTGCACAAACCATGATGCTCCACGTGGCGACGACTCGACTGGATATAATTTGCCTTCCGGGCGCCCGGATCCCTTCCGGGCGCCCAGACCTCCGGGCGCCCGGATCCCCTTCGGGCGCCCGGACCACCTTGTTCCAGAAAACTCCCTTTTCCTGCAAAACAAAGTTAGTCCGAGGCAATATATACCCTGCAACATAGATTATTAGCACATTTATAATAGTATGAATTAGCATAAGTTAGTATGACTTAGATTCCGTCTTTCCGAGACCGGAATCTAGTCACGATCTCGACTTAGACATCCGAAATGGATCTAAGCCGGATCGACGCCTAATGTTCTCTTCCCGGGAACGCGTCCTCCCAGTCACTCCCCTCCAGTGACTTACCTCACTTACCTGCCAGACGTCCGGTCAGCTCATCGACCCGTTTGGACTTCTCGCCAAGCGTCCGGTCAGCTCGTCGACCCGCTTGGACTTCTCGCCAGCTATCCGGTCAGCCCGTCGACCTAGCTGGACTTCTCGCCAAGCGTCCGGTCAACCCGTCGACCCGCTTGGACTTCTCGCCAGCTATCCGGTCAGCCCGTCGACCTAGCTGGACTTCTCCTGCACACTCGATCAAGGTGTCAGACAACAACAAAACTAACTTAACCTATTTGTCATTCATCAAAACCTGGGTTAAATCGTTAGTGCTAACCGCACCAACAGTCTCGAGCCATAGATTTATATTAGTACCAACAGATGACTTAGATCCGTCATTATTATCATTTGTACTATAGCTTCTTCATGTTAGCTCATCATATCTACCATGTATTATAATGGGGAAAAAAAATTAAAATAACAATATAATGGAAATGCATATATCTTGATTACATATATAAGATCATAAGACTACAAAGGATCTAAATTATAAGCATTCATATTAACATTGAAAAAGTTAAAATTTATGAAAAAAGGATAATTTCGGTCAAATGATTCATTAGAAATCAAATAATCTAGTAAGTAATAAAAATAAACATTCGAGAGACTAACCTAATAAATTCATCTTACTACATTTTTATGGTATAGTTAATATAATATATTCAAATCAACATTGAAATTACAAACCTTAATTGCTTTAGCCCTGTCTCCGCTCTATATCTTGTCTTTTTTAAAAAGATGTGTGTGAAAGTGTCTATGAATAATGGCTTGGTCCCCATTCCTTGGCCTAAAAAAATATTGTTAGAAATAATAAAATAGTTTGAATTAGATTCAAAAATTAGTGTTAAAAATTACTATTCTTTAACTATGTTCATTGATATTGATCTAGTTTCCTGCATACGTCACAAATGATTCTTCAAAATTATAAACTTGACTTATTTTATTATGTTGACTTCTTTGTCGGCTGTCCATAAATTTCCAAAAATGCACAATCTTGCCCTAATTATCCTTGGTGATGCAAGGAGACTTTTTTCCCTTAGTCTTCGCATGATTTAGGTTATGTCGGATGTGATCAATCACATTTTTTTATTAAAATCCTCCTTATTTTCAACTATTCAATCTTATTCCAAGTGAATACTCGGTTCAATGGAAAAAATAATATATATTAGAAACTTAAATTCATATATAAATTGATTGAGATAGCTTATCTTGAACTCATTCCATCATAGTGCTCTTTTATTGGATTTGAAGTACTTGTATAAGTCATTGAATCTCCTCACCAATGGTTATTTACTGTTCTATTAAGCTCATGAATAACACATACAAAATTTGTAAATCTATAATAAAGTTACAAATAAACAATGTTAAATAAATTTAACTAGTTGAAAAAAATAAAACAAGGACAATAAATAAAAAAAATAATACATGTAAAATTTTAATCTTTAGTACTTATAAATCTCCATAAGGGGCTATCAACTCTCGACTGTCTTCGCTTTCTACAATTGAGTGTTGCACCAAAGGGACTAGCAAAGGTACTGGTGAAGGCATTTGAATTACATGTTCATTAGATGCATAATGAAGAAATGAAAAAACTTACCATATTTATATGAATGAAACAAGACACCAATATGTCACCTCTAATCTCTAATGACCTATAGAAAAAAAGATAGTGCATTGATAGATAAAATATATAAATTTAAGAATGAGATAGTAAATAGACAACTAATTCTTTTACGAGATATCCAAAAATTTATAAATTAAAACTAAATTTACTCACATAAAATAAACATTATTGATCCTGTCTGAAAACTGGGAGATGGCGCACTGGTGATGATGATGACTTAGCTGTTGACCAGAACTAGACTTGTAATCACCGAGAGTACCTTTCCTTCCAATTCCTGCACATAATCCAATGATTCAACAGAACGTTAGTGACGAAGACCGGGGTGGGGATCTCTAGAAAGGCCCTCCGATGCTCAAGTTAGTGTGATCCAATAGAGAAGAAGAACAGTAGTAGTTACAGTGCCTGCGTAATATTGGAATTCGGATGCAAGAGTTTGTGTACCTTGCCAACGGAGAGAATTCCCCTTTTTATGCCACCTCACCTAACCTCCATGATCGTGAGGTGGTCCCTCGGTACCTACGAGTTTGTTAGAAAATAAAGAAAGTACAACCTGAGCCTTCTGCGATAATTCTTCGAGGAATCTTTTTTTACCCCAGATGTACCCTCTTTGTCGTTTATGAATCATTCAAATTGTGAAAGAACTATGCCATTACAATTGACCAATTAATGAAGAAGCTTCAAAGGAATATTCCTTGACAATCTTACCAAGTTGTTAAAATATTATCTGCTGCTTCTCTATCATATATCTTGAACGATCACTGAGCCGACCGGACTCATGAATAAACTGTAGGTCCCTTTGGAGGCCGGCAAGAGGGGAGGGGTGAATTGCCCTATAAGAAAAACACAAACCTTTCTCGGATATATCGACTAATTCAAAAGAACTTGTAATAAAAAATAAAGAGACTAATAAAATACAAATTAGACACAGAGGGTTTACTTGGTTTGCAATCAGAGGATTACTAATCCAAGGAAAAGATGGTGCACTATCTGATTCTCCTCTGGGCGGAGTAGCCTCTTACAGCGTTGATAACACAAATAAAAGAAACAGAAATGAAAGCACAGAGAAAACTGATTACAAATTAGTTGATTTGACTTTGCAGATTAGTGCTATATTTATAGAACTGGTCAGGGCGCCCCGAATGGGTTCCGGGCGCCCTGGGGGGATAAAATTTTATCCCCCAATGATCAGATCGCGTTTGACGCGATCCTGGTCAAAATCCAGGTCCGAGCGCCCGGAAGGGTTCCGGGCGCCCCGGGCTGCTTAGGGCGCCCCGGACTGCTCAGGGCGCCTTGAGCCCTGAAGTCAACATAGGTTGACTTTTTCATCTCTGGTTCAACTCATCTCGATCCGGGTCTTGTTCGCTCCGGCTCCGCTAGCTTGGGTGATCTCGACCATCCGGAATAGGGCTCACCCGAACCCAAGTTCCGACCTTCTCCTCGAGCAGTCTTCCTTCCCGGTTTCTCATCCCTCGAACACCACGCACGTTCTTCTCGTCCACCGGTGTACTCTTCCGCGGTCACCTCGTCCCTCGGACGCACCGAGCCCGTCGGCTCTCTCCCCTTGCCGTCCTTCTCGCTAGTCGCGTCTTCCGCTCGACTTCCTGTGTTCCTAAGCTCCTGCACACTTAGACAAAGGGTTAAACAAACGCAGGACCTAACTTAGCTTGTTTGATCACATCAAAACACCTTGGGGTTCCAACAATCTCCCCCTTTTTGATGTGAGCAACCCAAGTTAAGTTAGGGTAAACATATGCAATAAAAATAATTTATATTCAAATAAGTCCAAATAGTTTTCAATTGAAAAATTATATTACCTCCCCCTAGACTTAACATACTTCTCCCCCTTTGATCACATAAAAATTGGGGTTATAAACAAGTCTAAGGTAAATTCTAAAAAAAATTTAAGGAAAACATATTTCAGAAAAATAGTCATAAGTGTTTAACAAAAAATTTTCTAAAATTTTAAGTTTGAAACTTATTTCAACATTTCCTAAATTTTTTTTCTTCTAATTTTCAGAAAAAAATTTCTAAGTTAATTTTCATAAGAAACAATTCTAAGTCAATTTTTAAAATAAATTCTAAGTCAATTTAAAAAAAAAATTCTAAGGCAATATTATCATAAAAAAAAATTCTAAGTTAACTTTCATAAAAGATTTCTAAGTCAGTTTTCATAAACAATTTCTAAGGTAATTTAAAAAAAAATTTTCTAAGTCAAGTAAAAAAATTTAAATATTTTATAACACAAATTGAATAACTCTTTTAAAGCATCAAGTAAATTAAATTAATGCTTTTTCAGTTAATCAATTAAACTTTTCATTTCGATATTTGGCTTCCAGGTCGTGGCGAGGCACTAGGCCTTCTTGGTTATTGGAGCAACAATCACTTCCTTAGACAAAGCCTCATAAAGAAATTAGTTCTTTAATTTCCTTGCTGAAAGTACTAAGTCCAATTTTAATTTTAAATTAAACTGATTTTTGGAACCCAATAGAGGTTCCTACCTATAGGATTAACTGTTGGGTTTTTCGGGCCGCGAAAACCATTTTTTCGCGTCGCGGAAACCCCGAATCACCCTAGCCAACGGATCTCGTGCGAAGAAAAATTTGAAGACATACGAGTACGAGTTACAAAACTTCTAGATCTACATGATGAAGATCTTTACCTTCGATGCGTGCCCTTTTCGTATCCCGCTCGTCCAAGATTCGTCGGATCTCGAAAGTATCAAGGATAGATACTTCTCTATATGTATCCACACGAACACACTAGGTGGAGATGACCAAAACAAGGTGTGCTAGCACCTTTGGATGGTTCGGCCAAGAGAGGAGAGGGAGAGAAAAATTGGAGCAAGGAAGAAGATGAAGGAATGAATGAGATTAATTCCAAAATGAAACTTATCTCACCCATTCATGTGGCCGGCCACATTAAGAGCATGAGTAACTCCCATGGAATGCCAAGAGTCACAACTCTTGGTAACTCCCATGAGGTGGCATTCCACATAAGCAACCATGATGATGTGGAGCATTATCATTGGTCCACATCTTGCCCACTCACCAATGAGGTGGCATAAAGTCAAGTCAAACTTGACTCTTCATCTTCCTCTCAAGTCAAGTCAAACTTGACTTAATCTCTCTCATGGTTGATCTAATCCAACCATTTAATTCAAGCCAATTTAATATAATGAATCTAATTCATTTAATTAAATTGATTTAATGAGTCATAACCCAAATTAGACTCATTAAACACATGAATCAACTTGAGTCTAACTCAATTAGCCCAATTAGGATTACTCTTAATCCAATTTGATTCATCAAATGAATCTAATCCTCTTGGTTCATCATATGAACCTAATCTCCATCTAAATGTCCTTAGTGTGTGACCCTATAGGTTCTTGTAACGTTGACAATGCCCCTAAACCCATTTAGAAGCATAAGTAATGAGCGGTATCTAGCAACACATCATTACTACCCAATGTTACAAGAATGTTGAGATCCAACATCACATTGTGACTACTAATTGTGACTTCTCACAATATGTGACATTGTCCTTCTATCCTAGACACCTAGATTGATCAATGTGAGGCATAGACCGTGTCATCCTCTAATCAATCTAAATCTTGAACTCCAAGTAGACTCACTCGATCAAATGAGCTCAACATCTCATGTTGACTCATTTGGGCATGGCCATGCACTTCGTGGTCTAACTCTATCAAGAATACCGATGTCGCTCCCGTCATATGGGAGGGATAGATCCCATCTACATCACTCACATCCCTCTGCATAATTCGTTATATACCTAGTAATCTCCTTTATAGTCCACCCAGTTACGGGTGACGTTTGACGAAACCAAAGTACATAACTCCTTATGTAGGGAACCATGGTGACTTCAGGTCTAAGGACCAATAGTCATACTAATAGTCACATGAGAAAGTATATGACACTCATATAACGATCCATGATACTTTCTCATGGCGGGTCATTCAGTATACATTCTCTAATGTATACCCATGTGTCAACTTGATATCTCTATATCCATGACTTGTGAGATCAAGTCATCGAGTTGACCTATATGCTAGTCTTATTGCATTAACATTGTCCCTGAATGTTAATACTCAACTAGGAATGATTAAGATTAGTGTTCCCTATATCATCTCACTATCGGTTCAACTAACCGATTGATATAGGTGAGAACCATCTACTCAAGGACATTATTATACTTAGTTTATTTGGCACCAATACAAGTAAGTATAATAACCAAAATCCAAATGCCTTTATTTATATAGAATATGATACAATAAGTCCAAAAATACAATCATCAAATGATTGGCTCTAGGGCTCTAGCTAACATTAATCAAGTATTTCCTAGGTACAAAGACTTTTGATATATTTCTAACTTGACTTTGATGAAATCTATAATACCAATTTAAACCTCTATAATTTCTAAAAGTAGAAATATTTGAACCATTAGCTTTTTCAATCTTTCTATTTCTTCTTTTAGTTTTTCATTTTTAATTTTCAATTTTTCAAAATCCTCTATAAGACTTGATTTTGCCAAAATTCTTTTTGTTTCTAAAATTTTATTTTTTAATTTGTTATTTTTATTTTCTAATTTATACATGGATTTAGCCATTGCCTTAATACCAAAGTAAAGTTCATCATGGGGTAAGAGGCATACCTCACTTACCATATCAGACTTGAAGCCTGAATCTCCCCCTGCTTTGCTACTTCCATCTGAGGTCGCTCTCCCTTCATCGATGTTGGGTTCTGATGTACTTTGTCCTTCGTAGCTTGCCATCAGTGCTATCCCGGCATATTCTTGAATCTCGGACTCAGATGATGAAGTGTCGTCCCAAGTGGCTTTTAGGTTCTTGTGTTTCTTGGGTGTCTTCATTTTGTCCTTCTTTAGTTCTGGGCAATCCTCTCTTAAGTGTCCTTCCTTTTGACACTGGTAGCATTGCATCTATATTCTATTTCTTGGATTCTTTTTATTCTGCATTTCTTTAAATTTATTAGATCTAAAAAACTTTTTAAAGTTTCTTACCATGTATGCTTCCTGATCGTCTTCTGAATCTGACTCGGGTTCATCCTTCTTGGTTGCGTTTAGTGCAATCATCTGGCTTGCTTCCTTTGTTGTCCCGGCACACCTGGTTTCATGCAATTCAAGAGTGGAGAACAATTCTTCTAAAGTACTTACCTTCAGATCTTTTGAAATGTAGTAGGCGTCGACGATTGATGTCCATTTTGGAGTTCTGGGAAACGCGTTGAGTGCGTAGCGTATGCTGTCCCGATTTGTTACTGTTTCTCCGAGGTTCTCGAGATCGATAATTAGTTCTTTTACCTTCGAGTGTAGATTGGCTACTTTCTCACCTTTTTCCAGACGAATGTTCATCAACTTGTTCCGGAGGATGTCTCTTCTGGTGAGCTTCGCTTCAGACGTGCCTTCGTGGAGTTCCAGGAACTTCTCCCAGAGTTCTTTAGCAGATGAATAGCTTCCGATGCAGTTGACCTCTTGAGGCGATAACACACTCAGCAGGTGATATTCCGCACGACTGTTTGCTACAGATTCATTCTACTCCTTCTTTGTCCAATTGCTCTCTTCTTTTTCTTCTCCATCTTGATTCGTCGGAGCTAAAAAATCATACTTCATTATAAACCGAATTTCAAAATCAGTTCTTAGGAATACCTCCATACGACGCTTCCAGTCTGCGAAGTTCCCCTCAAATTTTGGTGGAACGATGCTTGGTCCGGCCATCTAGTTGCTTCGATCGGTGGTGTTGGTTGCTACTTGGAAAACCTAGAGGTTTGACTGTACAAAAATTTTTTACAAAGGTCTGAACCTTTTCCTAGCTACCATGTGTTCTTTTAAATTAAATTTTGGATCGCCTGCGGAACTTAACACGTTTGATCCAAAACTCAATCTATTTGTTCTTTTAGGTTTAGACTTGGATCTCCTGCGGAACTTAACACGTTCGATCCAAATCACCTTAAGTTATTAATTCCATTAAATATTAATTTCCATAATTGATTCCCAGTACTGAAGTGGCGAGGCACATGGCCTTCTTGGATATGGGAGCAACCACCACCGACTAGACAAAATCTTTTATGGAAAGCTAATATTTAATTTCCTAAAATAACTTTAGGTTAACCGAAAGGAACAATCAAATCACAAGGAAAAGAAAAAAAAATAAAAGAACACAACATCGAAAAACATATTCGAAATACTAGAATCGTAAGCCTCTTGTATTTGGTATTATTTCCAAAAATAACTAGTATGATGCGGAAAGAAAAATTACTAGTTATACCTTTTAGAAAGACCTCTTGATCTTCTACCGTATTCCTCTTCTAACCTCGGACGTTGTGTGGGCAACGATCTTCCAAGATGAGAAACCACCAAACACCTTCTTCTCCTCCTAGCTAGGTTCAGCCAAAACAAGAAAGCTTCACCAAGGAAGAAGAAAAAAAAACACCAACCAAGCTCCAAGGGATGCAAACTTTCTCTCCTTCTTCTTCTTCTTCTCCAAGTAGTATCCGGCCACCACAAGAACTCCAAGCCAAGAGAAAGGTTCGGCCACCACAAAGTAGAAGAGGGGAAGAGAGGTTGGCGGGCCACACCAAGGAATAAGAGAGGGAGAAAAATAATAGAGGTTATGTCTCATGAGGGCACCCCAACCCCCTCTTTTATATTCCTTAGTCTTGGTAAATTAGGAAATTTAATTACAATAAAATTTCCTTAATTTCCTTGACATGATTTAATTGAATAAAATAGAATTTTCCAATTAATCTTATAATGGCCGGCCACATCATAGAGAGGAAAAATTAGACAAGTTTCAATCAACAAATTAAAACTTCCTAATTTGTTTCCGGAAATTTTAAAAATAAAATTTCTCTTCAAAAAATCCCTTCATGATTTATAAAAAGAAATTTCTATAATTTTAATTTTTCAACATGTGAATAATTTTCAAAGAGAAAATAAAATATCTTTCCAATCTACAAATAAGGAAAGAGATCTAATATCTTTCTTTAATCTTTTGTAGACCCTTTTAAGAAAGATATTTTAATTTTAATTCTCTTTAATAAATTATATCTTCCACATAATAAAAATTAAAATTAAAATTCTTTTTAATTTTATTATGGTCGGACCCCCTCTAGCTTGGGTTCAAGCTAGGGCCGGCCACCCATAAACCAAGCTTAGGCCGACCCTAGCTTGATTCCCAAGCTAGCTTGGCCGACCCCCTTTAGGTGGGTATAGAAGGTGGGTATAGGTGGGTATAGTACTCTATAAATAAGAGGCTACGATAGGGACCGAGAGGAGGAATTGGTTTTGGTCTCCCGATAAAATTAAGCATCCCGTGTTCGCCCCGAACACACAACTTAATTTTATCAATAATAATTCATTCCACTAGAGAACTATTATTGAACTACCGCACCAATCCCAAATTACATTTTTGGGCTCCTTCTTATTATGAGTGTGTTAGTCTCTCTGTGTTTAAGATGTCGAATGCCCACTAATTAAGTGAGTTACTGACAACTCATTTAATTAATATCTTAATCCAAGAATAGTACCACTCAACCTTATCGTCATGTCGGACTAAGTCCACCTGCAGGGTTTAACATGACAATCTTTATGAGCTAATCTTGGGGACATTATCAACCTAAATTACTAGGACACAGTTTCCTTCTATAATCAACAGCACACACTATAAGTGATATCATTTCCCAACTTATCGGGCTTATTGATTCATCGAACTAAATCTCACCCTTTGATAAATTAAAGAAATAAATATCAAATATATGTGCTTGTTATTATATTAGGATTAAGAGCACACACTTCCATAATAACTGAGGTCTTTGTTCCTTTATAAAGTCAGTATAAAAGAAAACGACCTCTGATGGTCCTACTCAATACACTCTAAGTGTACTAGTGTAATTATATAGTTAAGATAAACTAATACCTAATTACACTACGACCTTCCAATGGCTTGTTCCTTTCCATTTTGGTCGTGAGCTACTGTTTATAATTTATAAGGTACTGATAACATCATCTTCTGTATGTGACACCACATACTATGTTATCTATAAATTAATTGAACAACTAAAACAAATGTAGATGATTTGACCAAATGTGATTCTTTATTCAAAATAAATGTTTACAAAAGCTTAGGCTTTCAGTATACACTCTAATAATCTCCCACTTATACTAATGACTAAGCTGCTATATCTTCTGCCATACATCTGATTCCCATTCCCTCCACATGCCGATCGAAAGCTTTTGCCGGAAGGGCCTTAGTGAAAGGAGAAAGGATCTGCTAGGTTATCTGCTGATGCAATCTTGGCGATGACAACTTCTCCTCGCTTCATGATATCACGTATCAGGTGGTACTTGCGCTCTATATGTTTACTTGCCTTATGGGCTCGTGGTTCCTTCGAGTTTGCAACTGCACCGCTATTATCACAATAAATTGTGATGATTTTGGGCAAACCAGGAATCACCTCTAAGCCCATTAGAAAGTTCCTGAGCCATACTGCTTCTTTAGCTGTCTCAGAGGCTGCTACATACTCTGCTTCCATGGTTGAGTCCGAAACGCATTTCTGCTTAACACTCCTCCATGTAATGGCTCCACCTCCCAAAGTAAACACATAGCCTGATGTAGACTTACTGTTGTCCCTATCTGATTGGAAATCTGAATCCGTGTAACCCACAGGGAGCAAATCGTCTGCTTGGTAAACTAGCATATAATCTCTAGTCCTTCTCAGGTACTTTAATATATGCTTTACCGCAGTCCAATGTCCTTGTCCTGGATTACTCTGATATCTGCTAACCATGCCTACGGTAAAATAGCATTGCATACATTAGGCTTCCTACAGCTGAAGCATAAGGAACTGCTTTCATGTCCTCAATCTCCTTTGATGTCTTCGGAGACATCTCTTTAGATAGAGCTACTCCATGCCTAAAAGATAAGAAACCTTTCTTGGAATCTTGCATGCTAAAACGAGCAAGGATTGTATCTATGTATGAAGCTTGGGACAGACACAACATTCTTTTCTTGCGATCCCTTATAACTTTGATCCCAAGAATGTGTGCACAATCTCCTAAGTCCTTCATATCAAATTGTTTTGACAACCATACCCTTACGTCCGATAATACCTTGACATTGTTGCCAATTAACAAAATATCATCTACGTATAGTACAAGAAATACCACCATGTTTCCGTTACACTTCTTGTATACACAAGACTCATCCGGACACTGAATAAATCCATATGACTAGATTACTTCATTAAACCAGATGTTCCAAGACCTTGAAGCTTGCTTTAGTCCATAAATGGACCGATTGAGCTTGCACACTAGATGCTCTTTGCCTTTTTCAATAAACCCTTCTGGTTGCTTCATATGGATGTTCTCTTGTCTTGACATCCATTTGCCAAATCTCATAATCCATATGAGCAGCAATGGATAAGAGTATCCGGATAGACTTAAGCATGACTACCGGTGAAAAGGTTTCCTCATAGTCGATTCCCTCTTTCTGAGTGTACCCTTTCGCAACAAGCCTAGCTTTGAAGGTTTCTACCTTCCCATCTGTCCCTCTTTTCCTTTTGTAGATCCACTTGCATCCAACGACTTTTACACCATCAGGTGGTTCTACAAGCTCCCAGACCTTATTAGAGTACATAGACTCTATTTCAGAATTCATTGCCTTTTGCCAAGATACTGCATCTATATCTTGGAGTGCTTCGTCATATGTTCGGGGATCAGGTTCATGTTTACCCGGGATCAAGTCCGAAGATTCTCCCAAAAACATGAATCTTTCAGGTTGCCTTACAACCCTCCCACTACGACGAGGCACTGTCTGTGGTTGTGTGACACGTGTTGCAGTCTCTTGTGGTACTTCATCTTGTACTGTTGGTACTGAAGTAGACGTATCCTCTCTAAGTTCTTCTAAAATAACTTTGCTACTGGGCTTGTGATCCATTATATAGTTTTCTTCTAAAAACTGGGCATTGGTGCTAACAATGACCTTCTGGTCTTTAGGACTATAAAATAAACCACCTTTCGTTCCTTTGGGATACCCCACAAACACACGAACTTCTGTATGAGATTCTAACTTATCAGCATCTGGTTTCAGCACATGTGCTGGACTACCCCAAATCCGAATATGTCTTAGACTGGGTTTTCACCCATTCCATAATTCTGTGGGAGTAGAAGAAATTGATTTAGAAGGTACTAAGTTCAGAATGTACACTGCCGTTTCCAGAGCGTATCCCCAAAACGAATTTGGTAATTCTGAATAGCTCATCATTAATCTAACCATCTCCATAAGAGTCCTATTCCTTCATTCTACCACACCATTCTGTTGGGGTGTACCAGGTGCAGACAGTTGGGATTGAATCCCGGCCTCTGATAAGTAATTCCTAAACTCTCCTAAGAGGTATTCGCCACCACGATCAGACCGTAGTGTCTTGATACTTTTACCTAGTCGTTTCTCCACATCATCCTTGTATTCTTTGAACTTATCAAAGCACTCGGACTTGCGGCGCATTAGGTAAATGTATCCGTATCTTTAATAATCATCTATGAAAGAGACAAAATATTCAAAACCTCCTCTTGCCTGGACAAACATAGGACCAAATAAATCAGAGTGAACCAATTCTAACACTTCTTTGGCTCTATACCCCTTGGCCTTAAAAGGCCTCTTGGTCATTTTACCTTTTAAGCAAGATTCACAAGTTGAAAAATTTTCCAACTCTAATGAACCCAAAAGTCCATCGGCTATAAGCCTCTGAATCCTACTTAAGTTAATATGACCAAGCCTTAGATGCCAAAGATATGCTTGGTTCATTTCTGAAGGTTCTTTTCTCTTATTAGAGTTAGAAGATGAGTTATAAATTTCCATGTTTTGCTTTGTAGGAGAAATTGGATTTAAAGTATAAAAATTGCCAACTAATGCACCAGAACAGATAATCACTTTATTTCTCTTAATAACTACATCGTTACTAAAGGAAACTGAATATCCATCTAAAAACAGTTTAGAAACTGAAATTAAATTCTTTCTAAAACTGGGTACATAAAGACAATTTCTTAAAACCAAATTTTTATTTCTACTAAAAGATAAGTACTGCAACAGCCGCCACCTTAGTAGCATTGCCCATGTAGACGATAATCTCTCCTTCAGATAGTTGTCGGGTTTCCTGGAACCCCTGCAAGGAATTGCAGACATGATCAGTGGCTCCCGTATCTACACACCAGGTGCTGGTAGATAACACCGCTAAACATGTTTCAACAACTAGAGCATGAGATATACCTTTGTTGTTCAGATTCCTACGAGGAAAGTCCGCCTTCCAATGCCCTGACTGCTTGCAGATGAAGCACTTGCCCTTCGGCTTCTTCACTCCAGCTTTAGGTCCTGTACTCTGAGATTTATTCACTTTCTTTACTGAACCAACTTGTTTCTTCTTCTTCTTTCCTTTCGGTTTAGAAGTAGAACCATTTTCAGCATAGTGAATATGAGAATTGTGACGAAACAAACCTTCTGCTGCCTGAAGTTCTGTCAGTAGTTCCGCCAATGAATATACCCTTTTGTTCATATTGTAATTCAGGCGGAATTGCTCAAAACTTCTAGGTAGTGTTTAGAGGATCATATCGATCTAGGTTTCCCCATCAATTTCTCCTCCAAGGATCTGTATTTCGTTCAGATAAGCCATTATCTTTAGGATATGAACCCTTACAGGAGTACCCTCTTGCATGGTGGCTATCATTATTTTTCTCATGACTTCTTTCCTAGAAGCCCGATCCTAATGACCAAAGAGTTCCTTGAGATTGTTCATAATATCATAGGCTGTTGGTAAATCTTGATGCTGATGTTGCAATACATTTGACATTGAAGCCAAAATGTAACACCGCGCCATCTCATCTGCTTTTACCCATTTCCTATGATATTCAATCTCCTCTTGGGTAGATTCACCAATGAGTGCATCAGGACAAGGCTCAGTCAGTACAAACTTATAGCTTTCAGTAGTAAGAACAATGTCTAGGTTCATTTTCCAATCTATGTAGTTAGGACCAGTAAGTCTATTCTGTTGTAGTATGATGGACAGTGGGTTGAAAGTCATCCTAAGAATCACAAATAATTTTTGGTCAGAACTCTAAATTTAGAATAATATTGATTCCTCAAACAATACTATTTTAAATTAATCAACACCTCAAACCACCATGAATTTTGTATGCCACGATAGTGTGGACGTATACAAATTCAACATTTGTAAAAGGAGGATTTTAACCCATTAATTTTATTATCTTGTCAACCTAACTTTTTGACAAATAAAATTAATAGTTGGTATCCTTTGGTCACACGAATAATAGCAGTGACTCCGATGGGGAGGATACTATTAAACGTGCCTAAGTGTATACCATTACTTGACACTAAGTCCATTAATAAGATTGTGCCCCTTCCGATGGGGAAGATCACACGCTCTTAATTAACTTCCTATAGTCATCTAAAATGGAAGTTTGTTCTAGTGATCCACAAACAAGCTCATCCGATATGGAGGAAGGCACTCAGAGCCAATGCGCAAGCTTGTTTGCATCACTTACAAACCAGTAATGGAGACCGTGGAATTTTTTTTTAAAAAATTCCTCTCCCACTTAGTTATTTATAAATGAGGAATTTTAACTATGCTAGCCTACTGGACATGTATACTAACATGCACACACATCACAATATAAAAGCAATAAATGAAAAACTACTTTTTCAACTATTATGGCTTTTATCTATTGTTGTCCTCCGTGTGTTGTCATCCCAAGCTGCTGCCATATTTGGCCACCGCCACCGGGTCTAGCTATCGCATCCATCTTGCTCCTTGTTCCGCTGCGCCTCTGGTCCTCAAAAGGTTTCACGCCTTGCAAGATTCGATCCACGACATAAATAGAATTTTACATTTTTCGATCCTATATTCCTCGAAGGAATGTACATGTAAACTAGATCGAACATAAAATAAAATTTTACATCCATCGATCCTATATTCCATAAAAGGAATGTACATGTAACTAGATCAAAAATAAAATCCTAATAAAAACTAAATACAACTCCTGCTGTATTTTATAATACAATCATGCACACACATATAAATGCCCTTGACATGTCCAAGGGTCCAATCACACACATAATAACTAAAAGCCATAATAGTTGGATCCTGCATCCACAAAGTTAGCACATCCTACTATTATCCTGCCTAAATTATGTATGACATGTGCATAATTAAACTAATACCAAATACACAGAGGCAAACCCCTAGCTCTGATACCAATTGTTGGTTACAACTCGAAAAATCTAGAGGTTCCACTGTACAAAAATTTTGTATAAAGGTCTGAACCTTTTCCTAGCTACCATGTGTTCTTTTAAATTAAATTTTGGATCGCCTGCGGAACTTAACACATTTGATCCAAAACTTAATCTATTTGTTCTTTTAGGTTTAGACTTGGATCTCCTGCGGAACTTAACACGTTCGATCCAAATCACCTTAAGTTATTAATTTCATTAAATATTAATTTCCATAATTGGTTCCCAGTACTGATGTGGCGAGGCACATGGCCTTCTTGGATATGGGAGCAACCACCACCGACTAGACAAAACCTTTTATGGAAAGCTAATATTTAATTTCCTAAAATAACTTTAGGTTAACTGAAAGGAACAATCAAATCACAAGGAAAATAAAAACAAAAGAACACAACATCGAAAAACATATTCGAAATACTAGAATCATAAGCCTCTTGTATTTGGTATTATTTCCAAAAATAACTAGTATGATGCGGAAAGAAAAATTACTAGTTATACCTTTTAGAAAGACCTCTTGATCTTCTACCGTATTCCTCTTCTAACCTCGGACGTTGTGTGGGCAACGATCTTCCAAGATGAGAAACCACCAAACACCTTCTTCTCCTCCTAGCTAGGTTCGGCCAAAACAAGAAAGCTTCACCAAGGAAGAAGAAAAAAAAACACCAACCAAGCTCCAAGGGATAAAAACTTTCTCTCATTCTTCTTCTTCTTCTCCAAGTAGTATCCGACCACCACAAGAACTCCAAGCCAAGAGAAAGGTTCGGCCACCACAAAGAAGAAGAGGGGAAGAGAGGTTGGCCGGCCACATGAAGGAATAAGAGAGGGAGAAAAATAATAGAGGTTATGTCTCATGAGGGCACCCCAACCCCCTCTTTTATATTCCTTAGTCTAGGTAAATTAGGAAATTTAATTACAATAAAATTTCCTTAATTTCCTTG
Source organism: Zingiber officinale (assembly GCF_018446385.1). NCBI lineage: Eukaryota > Viridiplantae > Streptophyta > Magnoliopsida > Zingiberales > Zingiberaceae > Zingiber > Zingiber officinale. The sequence goes on from NC_056001.1 coordinate 74,414,208, forward strand.
ACATGATTTAATTGAATAAAATAAAATTTCCCAATTAATCTTATAATGGCCGACCACATCATAGAGAGAAAATATTAGACAAGTTTCAATCAACAAATTAAAACTTCCTAATTTGTTTCCGGAAATTTTAAAAATAAAATTTCTCTTCAAAAAATCCCTTCATGGTTTATAAAAAGAAATTTCTATAATTTTAATTTTTCAACATGTGAATAATTTTCAAAGAGAAAATAAAATATCTTTCCAATCTACAAATAAGGAAAGAGATCTAATCTCTTTCTTTAATCTATTGTAGACCCTTTTAAGAAAGATATTTTAATTTTAATTCTCTTTAATAAATTATATCTTTCACATAATAAAAATTAAAATTAAAATTATTTTTAATTTTATTATGGCCGGCCCCTCTAGCTTGGGTTCAAGCAAGGGCCGACCACCCATAAACCAAGCTTAGGCCGGCCCTAGCTTGATTCCTAAGTTAGCTTGGCCGACCCCCTTTAGGTGGGTATAGAAGGTGGGTATAGGTGGGTATAATACTCTATAAATAAGAGGCTACGATAAGGACCGAGAGGAGGAATTGATTTTGTGTCTCCCGATAAAATTAAGCATCCCGTGTTCGCCCCGAACACACAACTTAATTTTATCAATAATAATTCATTCCACTAGAGAACTATTATTGAACTACCACACCAATCCCAAATTATATTTTTGGGCTCCTTCTTATTATGAGTGTGTTAGTCTTCCTGTGTTTAAGATGTCGAATGTCCACTAATTAAGTGAGTTACTGACAACTCATTTAATTAATATCTTAATCCAAGAATAGTACCACTCAACCTTATCGTCATGTCGGACTAAATCCACCTGCAGGGTTTAACATGACAATCTTTATGAGCTCATCTTGGGGACATTATCAACCTAAATTACTAGGACACAGTTTCCTTCTATAATCAACAACACCCACTATAAGTGATATCATTTCCCAACTTATCGGGCTTATTGATTCATCGAACTAAATCTCACCCTTTGATAAATTAAAGAAATAAATATCAAATATATGTGCTTGTTATTATATTAGGATTAAGAGCACACACTTCCATAATAACTGAGGTCTTTGTTCCTTTATAAAGTCAGTATAAAAGAAAACGACCTCTGATGGTCCTACTCAATACACTCTAAGTGTACTAGTGTAATTATATAGTTAAGATAAACTAATACTTAATTACACTACGACCTTCCAATGGCTTGTTCCTTTCCATTTTGGTTGTGAGCTACTGTTTATAATTTATAAGGTACTGATAACATCATCTTCTGTACGTGACACCACATACTATGTTATCTATAAATTAATTGAACAACTACAACAAATGTAGATGATTTGACCAAATGTGATTCTTTATTCAAAATAAATGTTTACAAAAGCTTAGGCTTTCAGTATACACTCTAACAGGTGGTTAGTCCTCCTGAAGCGCGCCTTGCTCTGATATCACTTGTAGGTCCCTTTGGAGGTCGGCAAGAGGGGAGGGGTGAATTGCCCTTCAAGAAAAACACAAACCTTTCTCGGATATATCGACTAATTCAAAAGAACTTGTAATAAAAAATAAAAAGACTAATAAAATACAAATCAGACCCAGAGGGTTTACTTGGTTTGCAATTAGAGGATTGCTAATCTAAGGCAAAGATGGTGCACTATCTGATTCTCCTCTGGGCGGAGTAGCCTCTTACAGCGTTGACAGCACAAATAAAAGAAACAGAAATAAAAGCACAGAGAAAACTGATTACAAATTAGTTGATTTGACTGTGCAGATCAGTGCTATATTTATAGCACTGGTCGGGGTGCCCCGAATAGGTTCCGGGCACCTGGGGGGATAAAATTTTATCCCCCAACGATCAGATCGCGTTTGATGCAATCCTGGTCAAAATCCAGGTCCGGGCGCCCGGAAGGGTTCCGGGCCCCCCGGGCTGCTCAGGGCGCCCCGGACTGCTCAGGGCGCCCTGAGCCCTGAAGTCAACACAGGTTGACTTTTTCATCTCCAGTTCAGCTCGTCTCGGTCTGGGTCTTGTTCGCTCCGGTTCCACTAGCTTGGGTGATCTCGGCCATCCGGAATAGGGCTCACCCGAACCCAAGTTCCGACCTTCTCCTCGAGCAGCCTTCCTTCCCGGTTTCTCGTCCCTCGAACGCCGCGCACGTTCTTCTTGTCTACCGGTGTACTCTTCCGTGATTACCTCATCCCTCGGACGCACCAAGCCCGTCGGCTCTCTCCCCGTGCCGTCCTTCTCACTAGCCGTGTCTTCCGCTCGACATCCTATATTCCTAAGCTCCTGCACACTTAGACACAAGGGTTAAACAAATGCAGGACCTAACTTAGCTTGTTTGATCACATCAAAACACCTTGGGATTCCAACATAAACATGTCTCAATTACGCACCAGCTGCTTATCAAACTCCCTATTGAACATATTAAGAATATCTTCTGTTGAATATATCTCGTCCAATCATTGAGCTAAACTTATATTAAAAATACCTTCTGTTGAATATATCTTGATCGGTCATTGAGCCGATTGTACATTAAGAATACCTTCTGTTCAATATATTTCGATCGGTCATTGAATCAGTCACACACTAAGAATACCTTCTGTTGAATATATCTTGATTGGTCATTGAGTCGATCGCACATTAAGAATACCTTCTGTTGAATATATCTCGACCGATCATTGAGCCAGTCGCACATTAAGAATATCTTCTGTTGAATATATCTCGACCGGTCATTGAGCCGGTTGTACACTAAGAATACCTTCTATTGAATATATCTCGACTGATCATTGAGTCGGTCGCACATTAAGAATACCTTTTGTTAAATATATCTTGACTGGTCATTATGCTGGTTGTACATTAAGAATACCTTCTGTTAAATATATCTCGACTGGTCATTGATTGAGATTCTCATTAAGTTGTGTTCCTTTGAGCTTATCGGGACTGCGCTCAATTTAGTATACATGGGACCTTGTATTCAATCACCCTTTACTTGGCTAATCTTATGCTAGGAGATGTGTATAAGGCTGAGTGTCCTTAAACTCGTTTGGGCTTTGCCCGGTCGAGTGTGTACAAAGAGCCTTTTATCCGTTCGACTTTCGCTCGATCGACCATGTGTTAAGATCTTTCTATAAGGTTGTGTCTTTAAGCTCATCTGGGCTTTTTCTGGTCAAGCGCACACATAGAACTTCTTATTCGATTGACTTTCGCTCGACCGATCGTGTGTTAAGATCTTTCTGTAAGGTTGTGTCTTTAGGCTGGTCTCGGTTTTGCTCGATCGAGCATACACAGAGAACCTCCTATCCGCTCGACCTTCTCTCGACTGACCATGTGTTAAGATCTTTCTGTAAGGCTGTGTCTTTAGACTCATCCGGGCTTTGCCTGGTTGAGCATACATAGAGAGCCTCCTATTTGATCGGATTTATGACTGGTTGGCTTTACCCGAGCATTCTGTTCAAGGAACGCTCATGTCTGGTATGATGCGGGGCGATCAGCAGAACTATGTAACAAACTTTGCCTTGTCTCATCCCTGACCCCCACCTCATCATGGTTCTAACATCTTCATCATCTTTCGAACACATTCATCATAACCCGTATCAATTACCATAAATTAAAACTAAATTTACATTACCATATCATCAAAAATTGAAGTGTTCATTGTCATCCTCATTCTTATCATCATCGTCATCATTGTCATCGTCGTCTTCATCATCATCATCATCATCATCATCATCATCATTCTCAAAATTAGATTCTTCACCATCATCCTCGTGAATTTTACTTGCATTGACGTCTATCACTACACACCAATGGGATTGAAATGTTGGAATATTATATTCTTTTGTCTGAAATGTGTTTGTAGCTTTCTCTTATTGATATGCTATGTTTTCTCAACATTCAATTTTTTTTCATGCTTTCATTCACAAATAGTCCACCAATCAATTTTTATCACATTTCAAACTAGGATATGAAGCATAAAATGCTTGAATCTCTTGTTGTGTTAACACGAATAATTCGTATTTCTTATAAAATTTCATATGATTTATTTTAACCAAATTAAACTATAGATGCACCTTCATCCATCCGATAGGGTCAAACCAGTAACACAAATAAAACAACTCACACTTTTGGTCCATGGTACTCTACCTCAATAATTTCATCTAGTAACCCATAAAAATTATTTCTTGCACCTCCATCATTGGATGATTAAACACAAACCCCACTATTCATTATAGTTTTTCTCATTCCATAATCTTGAGTATGAAAATTATATTCGTTTATGAAATATGCTGGCTAAGTTTGTACCATTGATTTTGGACCTATGATAAATGGATTAGCAAATTTTGCTCAGCTTGATTATCATGAATGTAAAGTTAAATAACTATATCATGATTAAGTCAAGATATGTATAAAAATAATTTATAGTGTACTTACATAATTTTAAAACCATGGTGCAAATTCTTCATCGCTAAAGCAATTAAACTTATGTGTAGAAATATCAAAATATAGGTTTTGGAAAATTCTACCATAAAAAAATAAATTATAACACAAACAATTTATGATATAAGAAATACATAAAATATCAAATTTATACTTTCTTGAAATATGAAAATACTTTTGGATAGTTCAGTAAAATATATGTGTGGGCTGACCACCATTCTTGACCCATTAAATATCTAAGCGTACATTGCCCACTTGGTCAACTAAGGTAGTTAAACATTAAGAATGACTTCAAATTAGTATCAATAGGACTCTCATCATTTCTTTTTGGTTTCCACCTTTTGCACTGAATGTGAGACTCAAAATAATATGATGTAAAAGTTCTTCCTTCCTCGACAATGTACGCATTAACAATAGAGGAGTTGACCCATGCCTTGTTTTTCACTTTTTTCTTCAAATGATATAGGAATCTAATTATAATAAAATAAAATATATTAGAAAATAATATATAATCAAATTAGTTATTTTATCAACATTGATAATAAAGTATAGAAGATGAAAATTTTACCTTTCAAATTGATATATCTATCAAAATTTTACCTCATATAGCAAGTGAACCAAAAGATGTTTCATGGAATAAAAAGTGATAGTGGAAATATCTTTTCTAAATTATAAAAAATGATTGGAAAAAAAAATAAATGATTGGAATATCTCCACATTCAAGACACAGTACCGTGGTGCATGTTGTTTGCAGATGATATTATTTTGATAGAAGAGACACGTGAAGGAGTAAATGCTAAACTAGAATCTTGGAGGGAAACACTAGAAGGGAAAGGTTTTAAGCTTATTAGATTAAAGATAGAATATATGGAATTTAAGTTTAGCAATATTAGAAGTAATGAAACAATTGTTAAGATAGGAGAGGACGAGTTGTCTAGAATCGAGAGATTTAAATATTTAGGATCATTTTTGCAAAATGATGGAGGGATTGAGAGAGATGTCTTACATAAAATACAAGCATGATGGGTGAAATGGAGGGGAGCGTCGAGTGTTTTATGTGACCGTAAAATACTTCTTAAACTTAAAGGTAAATTCTATAAAATCGCAGTTAGACCTGCTATGTTATATGGAGCTGAATGTTGGGCTATGACTCGAGCACATAAGCAGAAGATGAGAGTTGCAGAGATGAGGATGTTAAGGTGGATGTGTGGACATACGAGGATGAATAAAATAAGAAATGAGAGCATTAGAGAGAAAGTCGGAGTTGCATCTATAATTCGTATCTCTTATAAAATTTCTTATAATTTATTTTAACCAAATTAAACTATAGATGCACCTTCATCCCTCCGATAGGGTCAAACTAGTAACACAAATAAAACAACTCACACTTTTGGTTCATGGTACTCTACCTCAATAATTTCATCTAGTAACCCATAAAAATCATTTCTTGGACCTCCATCATTGGATGATTAAACACAAACCCCACTATTCATTATAGTTTTTCTCATTCCATAATCTTGAGTATGAAAATTATATTCGTTTATAAAATATGCTGGCTAAGTTTGTACCATTGATTTTGGACCTATGATAAATGGATTAGCAATTTTTGCTCAGCTTGATTATCATGAATGTAAAGTTAAATAAATATATCATGATTAAGTCAAGATTTGTATAAAAATAATTTATAGTGTACTTACATAATTTTAAAACCATGGTGCAAATTCTTCATCGCTAAAGCAATTAAACTTATGTGTAGAAATATCAAAATATAGGTTTTGGAAAATCCTACCATAAAAAAATAAATTATAACACAAACAATTTACGATATAAAAAATACATAAAATATCAAATTTATACTTTTTTGAAATATGACAATACTTTTGGATAGTTCAGTAAAATATATGTGTGGGCTGACCACCATTCTTGACCCATTAAATATCTACGCGTACATTGCCCACTTGGTCAACTAAGGTAGTTAAACATTAAGAATGACTTCAAATTAGTATCAATAGGACTCTCATCATTTCTTTTTGGTTTCCACCTTTTGCACTAAATGTGAGACTCAAAATAATATGATGCAAAAGTTCTTCCTTCCTTGACAATGTATGCATTAACAATAGAGGAGTTGACCCATGCCTTATTTTTCACTTTTTTCTTCAAATGATATAGGAATCTAATTATAATAAAATAAAATATATTAGAAAATAATATATAATCAAATTAGTCATTTTATCAATATTGATAATAAAGTATAGAAGATGAAAATTTTACCTTTCAAATTGATATATCTATCAAAATTTTACCTCATATAGCAAGTGAACCAAAAGATGTTTCATGGAATAAAAAGTGATAGTGGAAATATCTTTTCTAAATTATAAAAAATGATTGGAAAAAAAATAAATGATTGGAATATCTCCACATTCAAGACACAGTACCGTGGTGCGTGTTGTTTGCAGATGATATTATTTTGATAGATGAGACACGTGAAGGAGTAAATGCTAAACTAGAATCTTGGAGGGAAACACTAGAAGGGAAATGTTTTAAGCTTATTAGATTAAAGACAGAATATATGGAATTTAAGTTTAGCAATATTAGAAGTAATGAAACAATTGTTAAGATAAGAGAGGACGAGTTGTCCGGAATCGAGAGATTTAAATATTTAGGATCATTTTTGCAAAATGATGGAGGGATTGAGAGAGATGTCTTACATAGAATATAAGAAGGATGGGTGAAATGAAGGGGAGCGTCGAGTGTTTTATGTGACCGTAAAATACCTCTTAAACTTAAAGGTAAATTCTATAAAACCGCAGTTAGACCTGCTATGTTATATGGAGCTGAATGTTGGGCTATGACTCGAGCACATAAGCAGAAGATGAGAGTTGCAGAGATGAGGATGTTAAGGTGGATGTGTGGACATACGAGGATGGATAAAATAAGAAATGAGAGCATTAGAGAGAAAGTCAGAGTTGCATCTATTGATGAAAAACTCTGAGAGACATATTTAAGATGGTACAGACATGTACTTAGACGATCAATAAATGCTTCAGTTAGGCGATGTGAAACTATGATAAACATACACATCAAATGAGGAAGAGGAAGACCAAAAAAGACTTGGTTAGCAACAATAAAATAAGATAAAATTTATTTAAATATAGATGATGATATAATAGGAGATAGAGCTCAATGGCGTAAAAGGATTCATACAGCCTACCTCACCTAGTGGGAAAAGGCTTGGTTATTGTTGTTATTGTTGTTGATTGGAATATCTCTCTCTAACATCTCCATGTGTGAATGTCTCAACACTATCAAGCAAATATCATAAAGGTAAATGCTTAACTCCGTAAGGACACCCTAAACAAAATTTGATAAGAGTTCTTTAAAAACAATAGGAATTAACCTTTCCATGAATATATAACAGTCATGACTTTTCAAACCAATCAATTTGCATTCCTTCATGTACACTGTAGGTCCATGTTAGGCCGGCTAGAGGGGGGGGGGGGTAAATAGCCTTGAGAAGAAGTTAGAATTTCTCTTTCCTTTTGAACTTAGAAAGGATATACAATTAGACAATAAAAAGAAAATGAATAAAATAAATAAGATGACAAAAAGAGTTTATTTGGTTACAACCTAAGTGGTTGTTAATCCAAGGCAATGAAAAGCTCTAAAAATCTCCTTCATTGATGGCAGAGAAGCCTCTTACAGTCGTTGAACGCTTAGAAATAGTTAGGAATTGAAGACAAGAATTATTTTTTAATTCCTAACTCTGGGGTCTTTTTATAACCTCTTGGAAAGAAGTTACCGTTGGTTTTCATCGGTTGGAGGTGCTTCTAAAGAGGTCCAGGACGCCTCTAAGAGGATATTGCATATACTCTACATGATAGAGTTTTATCTTCTATCAACGGTAGCATAGTGACTATTGGAGGCGCCTCCAAGGGAGGCACGAGGGCACCTCTAAGGGAGGCTCGAGGGTATCTCCAACCATGTTGGAGACGCTTTCCACTAAGAGGCATGAGGGTGCCTCCAAGTACCTTGAGGGTACCTTCTACTAGCCGACTTGACCAGTTAACCTCCAAAAATAGTTAACTCTTTCTTGCTCTTCTTTGGGTGATGTTTCGGTCATCTAAAGTTGAGCTCACCCGAATTCAACTTCGACCTTCTCCTCGAGAAAGCTTCCTCCCTAACTTCTCGTCCCTCGAATATTGCGTATGCCCTTCTCATCCACCGATGTACTCTTTCACAGTACCTCATCCTTGGGACACACTAGGTTTTCCAACTCACTTCCCGTGCCATCCTTCTTCCTAGCTGTGTCTTTCATTCAATTTCTTGTGTCCTTATGTTCCTGCACACTCAGATACAAGGTATCAAAACTATAAGACCTAACTTAACTCAGTTGATCACATCAAAACTAGTCTGGGATACTTACAATCTCTCCTTTTTTGATATGCACTCACCCAAGTTAAGTTAGGATAAACAGATAATAAAATAATTTATGTTAAAAATTTAGCAATAAGTACAAGAAATAATTTTGCAATAAGTACAAGAAAAATATATCAAAATTTTGCAATTTTACCACCTCTCCTTTAACTTAATCCATAACCTCCCATTTGATCATATCAAAAAATTATTAGAGAAAATATGAAAAAATTAGAAAAAATAGTGAAACTTTTTCTAGGGGTTTAAGATAAAATTTTTAGTTATTTGTTCCTTTATCAAAATTAACTTCCAAAAGTAATAATTTTTATCAATTAAATCTCAGTTTTGGCAAAAATAATTTAAAACTAATTTTTTGGTTTTGAAAAAATGTTAAAAAAATTTGTCACGGTCAAATAGAAAAAGTAGGATCAAGAAAAAAAATTTCAACGCACATACTATTTTCTTTCATTATTAAAATATATGTTTTTAGATAGAAATAATCATTTTCAAATTTAAATGATTAAAATATAATTTTAATCAAAAAATCTGTCTGATTTTTATCAACATTTAAAATATAACGTTGTTTAGCTAGAAATTTAGGTTTTTCAAAATTTATCTCCAAAAAAGTTTAAATTTTAAATTATATTTTTTCTGTCAAAAATTTATAAAAAAATCAAATAATTATCAAAAAATCTTGAAATTTTTTATTCTAATAGAAAACCTACATCATTATAATAAAAAATTATAATTTTCAAAAATAAATTTTTAAAACAGTTTTAATTTTAAAAATATGTTTTTTATCAGAAAATTAAAAAAAAATAATAATATAAATGTCAACAAATTTCGAAAAATTTTCTATTAGTAGATAATAATTTGGATTTTCATATAAAAATATTTGGATAAAAATATGAATAGTAGATATATAAAACAGTTAGTTTTATCCAACATGTTAATAATTCAAGTAAAATAAATCTAAGCATACGGGTAATTCGCATTCCTTTATTTCTCGTGCATTTATGAGGGAGATTGGTAAACTACCTATCCTTAGACCGCGACGACTGACCGTCGCCCTGCCATCCGGTGATGCATTGGATGTCACTCAGGAGGTCAGAGGATGCCCATTGGACTTCGACAACCATATACTCATTGTAAATTTTTACTAGTACTGGAAATTGTCGAGTTCAACATTATCCTTGGCATGAATTGGCTGTCAGCATATCATGCAATGGTTGATTGCCAGACGAGGGTGATCACATTCCGACCTCCGAACCAACCCTTGTGGAATTTCACTAGCATCAGGGATGACGGTATATCGACCATTTTTGTGATTCAGGCTCAGAAACTGCTGTCACATGGCTGTCAGGGATTTCTATTGTCGTTAATTAATGCTGATGACAATAGTAGTTTTCAACTCTCAGACGTTCCAGTGGTCCGAGAATATCCAGATGTGTTTCCGGATGATCTACCAGGCTTGCTTCCTCGAAGGCAAGTGGAGTTTGCTATTGAGCTGATTCCGGGGACCGGGCGGCATCGAAAGCTCCTTACCATATGACACCGAAAGAGTTGGACGAGCTAAAGGTCCAACTCTAGGAGTTATTGAATAGGGGATTTATTCACCCTAGTGTATCTCCGTGGGGTTCCCCAGTATTGTTTGTCAAGAAAAAGGATGGAACCCTGAGTTTGTGCATTGATTATAAACAGCTGAATGCAGTGACCGTCAGAAATAAGTATCCCTTACCACGGATCGAGGATTTGTTTGATCAACTCAGAGGTACATCAGTGTATTCGAAGATTGATTTTCGATCCAGATATCATCAACTGAGGGTTAAAAATTCTGATATTCAGAAGACAACATTTCGCACCAAATACGGACATTATGAGCTTTTGGTAATGCCATTTGGGCTTACCAATGCTCCAGCGGTATTTATGGATTTTATGAATCGTGTCTTTCTGGAGTATCTAGATCAATTCGTTATCATTTTCATCGACGATATTTTGATATACTCACATTCCGAGGAGGAACATGCACAATATCTTCGCATAGTCTTGGAGACTCTTCGACAACATCGTCTATATGCGAAGTTCAGCAAGTGTGCTTTTTGGCTATCCTTAGTCGATTTTCTGGGACACGTGGTTTCTAGTCGAGGTATTTCCGTAGACCCTTAGAAGATCGAGGCTGTCACCAGCAACCGAAATTAGTTCAGGAGTTCCATAGTTTCTTGGGATTGGCCGGATATTATAGACGGTTCGTTGAGAGTTTTTCTCTCATTGCTATGCCGCTGACATGCCAGACTAGAAAAGGTGTGAAGTTCACGTGGTCAGAAGCCTGCTAGACCAGCTTCCAGGAGCTGAAACGGAGATTAGTGTCGGCATCAGTTCTGGTTTTGCCCTCTGGAGAGGACGTATTTGTGCTCTATACCGACGCTTCTCTATAGGGCTTGGGTGTTGTTTTGATGCATCACGGCAGGGTAGTCTCCTATGCTTCTTGTCAGTTGAAGGAGCATGAGAAGAACTACCCAGTACATGATTTGGAACTAGCCGCTATTATCTTTGCTTTGAAGATTTGGCGGCATCATCTGTATGATATTACATTTGAGATTCTCACTGATCATAAGAGTCTCAAATATCTTTTCACTCAGAAGGAACTCAATCTTCGACAGAGGAGATGGATGGAGTTCCTGAAGGATTATGACTGTATCATTAGCTACCACCCAGGGAAAGCTAATGTAGTTGTCGATGCACTTAGCCGGAAGTCTAGAGGGAATTTAGCATGTCACCGAGTTTTGGTCACGGACTTGATTCAGGGTTTCTCCGAGTTGGGCCTTGAGGAGCAAGGACAGACAGAGTAGGGTATTCTGGTTACCATGGTTGCTCAGTCATCGATCAGGATGAGGATCCGAGAGGCCCAGGCTGGTGATCAGCGCTTACAGTCCATTGGCAGCCAGTTAGCTTCTGGGTAGCAGACGAAGTTCACCCGAGATGACGAGAGTATTATTTATTTCTGAGATAGGTTATGTGTACCTCAATCTCACCCAGTTATGGAGGAGTTACTTCAGGAGGCTCATCGCTCCTGTTTTGCTATCCACCTAGGTGGAACCCGCATGTATCGAGATTTGAGGCATTCCTATTGGTGGAACGACATGAAAAAAGACATCGTGGAGTTTATAGCTAGATGTCTAGTCTGTCAGCTGGTGAAGGCCGAGCACCAGAGACCTGCCAATTTACTTCAGAGGATTCCCATTCCGAAGTGGAAATGGGAGCACATCACCATGGATTTTGTGGTGGGATTGCCTAAGACACGACGAGGCTATGACGTGATTTGGGTAATCGTTGATCGATTAACCAAATCTACACACTTCTTAGTGATCCGGAAGACTGATTCGCTGGATCGATTGGAATAGCTGTATTGTCGAGAGATTATCAGATTGCATGGTGTTCCCTTGAGCATTATATAGGATAGAGACCCACGGTTCACGTCCCGATTTTGGCAGAGTCTGCAGCAGACCTTGGGCACACAGCTCCGTTTCAGTATAACATTCCATCTGCAGACAGATGGACAGTTAGAGCGGACCATCTAGACATTAGAGGACTTGCTGAGGTCTTGCGTTATGGATTTCGGAGGCAGTTGGGAGGACCACTTGCCATTAGTAGAGTTCGCCTACAACAACAACTATCATTCGGCTATCTAGATGGCACCGTTTGAAGCATTGTATGGTAGACCTTGTCGGACACTCATCCTATGGGAAGAGATTGGGGAGGCCCAGCTGCTAGGACCTCAGAGAGCTCAGCAGGAGGCAGAGTTGGTCTGTACTATCAGACAAAGGATGTCAGAGCCGCAGGACCGCCAGAAGAGTTATGCTGATCGAAGACGGAGACCCCTGGAGTTCTCTACAAGCGACCATGTATTTTTGAGAGTCTCACCGACGAAAGGGGTGAAGAGGTTTGACCTCCGAGGTAAGCTAGCTCCACGATACATTGTGTCTTTCTATATCTTGGAAAGGATTGGAGTGGTAGCCTACCGTCTAGCGCTACCACCAGCTCTGGCAGACATTCACGATGTATGTCATGTGTCCATGCTGAGGAGATATGTACCTGACCCAGCACATGATCTGTTAGATATATTAGTTCTCATTCAGTCTGACGTTACCTACGAGGAGGTTTCGGTACGGATTCTGGACCACAAAGAGCGTCAGTTGCGGAACAAAACTATTCGGCTGGTTAAAGTCAGATGGCAGTATCATTCTGACGAGGAGGCCACTTGGGAGCTCGAGGATATGATCCGAGCTCAATACCCCAATCTTTTTACTTGAGGTATGTTGGTTAGCTTTCATTCAACATTTATATTATTCATCTATTGTTAGTACTTGCTGATGGTAATTAACGAAAATTTGGAGATCAAATTTTTATTAATGGGAGAGAATGTAAAATACGATACCCAAATAATAATTAAATAATAAAGTTTAATAAACGAATAATTTGATTAGAATTTTAGGAATTTTCAGAAATTTTTTGGAAATTTTTCGGAGCTCGTATGACGTATTTGGAGGGGATGCATTTACATGCTTGGGAAAAGCCTGTTTGGAATACCCAAAGGTGGGAGTTGATTGAGGAGTGTACTTAGGGTTTGATTAAGCATACCTAAGTATATAAACTTACTCCTCATCCGTGCCCAAATCCTCACCGCGCCATCCCCTAAGCTCCCAACGCCTTCCCCCCCACTCTTCGCCTTCTCCCCTTCCTCTCCCTCACCCGATTTCTCTCCCTCTCCCTCTCGCAGCGTGGAGCGCCTTCTCCCCTTCCCCTATCTCTCTCTTGCGTGAAGCCGCTTCCGTCCTCCTTGATCACCAGATCTCGCTGCCATCTCAAATCCATCGCTGGCGTAGATCCAGTCACCGTCGGCCCTTCTCCGGACTTGGGCGAGAGCACCGACTTTCCATTTGCATCGCCCCTCTCCCGTCACCATCGGGTGGTGGTTTTGGGAGCACGCTGTCGGATGGATACCGGATGGATGTGGAGAGTCGACCATCACCATCTCTACTTCTGATTTCCTTCGACCATGAGCCGTGCCCTAGGTTAAATCAGCGTTGCCTACTCACTGGCTAGGCATAGTCATTTTCATGAACCATCATCACCGTGTAACCACCACCGGCCAGCATCTACCTCCAATCTAGAGCCCATTGGTGGTCTGTCCAGATTCAGAGACAGATTCAGAGGGGGGTCGATCAGAGACACCATCTCTTGTTCAGATTCGAAGAGGAGAGAACCATTTCTAGCACAGCAACATTCAGGTTTCATTCTAGAGGAAATTACAGGTTTGGTTTTAGGTAAGACATGCTTGACACTTTGATTTTTGGGTTGTAGAGATCTGAATTCTAATTTTTGAATGGGAAGTTTGTGCTAACTAGGTTGGTTGATTATTGTAGCTTCGGCCTTAGGTTTTTGTCAGCCTAGCTCCGGCCATAGTGTCTGACAGCAGGTGCTCCATCGATAAATTAACGACGAAGTATACAACTTGGGTGAGTTTTGGAGTTGATTCAGGATGGTTATATGGTTTAATTGATATAGATGGTAGTATGATCGTTAAAAGGATCATTGAATTGTTGTGGATTAAGTTAAACCTAATTAAAATGATGAATTAGGGTTTCCCTAATTAGATTGGGAATTTTATTTAGCTATTTGCTACATATGTAATTAGCTAAATACATTATGTGATCGCACGACTTTGAGTCGAGGCGAGCGTCTCGACGTGTGATTTTCTGATATGATCTTCGTTTTGAGGTAGGTACCTTGACTTATCTTTTGATATTATCATTCTGATATGCTTAGTGAGTAATAGTTATGCTTATATCTGCTTGGTATGTCACTACTTGATACCGTAGTTTACCATATTGTTATGCATTTATGCTTATGTCCTCTTGATTCTTGCATTGTGTACTTATGTAATAACATACAGTCCATTACCGGATACAGGTCTAGCTACTAGATTTGCTTGACATGTGTACCTAGTTTACTAGTTGGCATGTGCACCTAGTTTATTACCTGGTATGTGTATCTAGGTTTATTACTTGGCATGTGTACCTAGATCATTGATAGGGGCTTGGTTTTCCTTTTGGTACACATTACAAGGAGGTTGGTATTTTCAGGATTACATGCTTAGTGTCATGTACCATTTTACATGATTGCATGCTGAGCGATTGTCAGCTCCATTATTGTTGAGCACATCGCCAGTTACATAGATCTGCACACACAACAACTCATGGGTTAGTGGTATATCAGGTAGGGTGTGTTGCAGTAGGTTGCTCTGTCAGGGCTCCGCTGGTCCGCTCATGGGTAGTGTGATTGCAGCGTGATAGTGGACAGGGATCCCTCCTCTTGACTATTACATAGGGAGATGGGAGCATTGAGCTCCCCCACTATGATTTGGGGTAGGAAGATAGGTGTACTCCGACAGCATCCTGTCCACTCGGTCACTCAGGAGTAGTGATGACAGAGTATACAGTTATCATAGCCCTACACACTTGACCTCACCATCGTGTCTGAGGTGGCTGACTGGTATCAGGGGTGACTAGGACATTTGCATCATATGCATGGATTGCATTTATTGCTTGTGATTGTTGCATATTGGATGCTGCATTTTTGTGGTTGCATATGATTGACATGTATACAGGAGACATGAGGTATTTGGTCTAACGATCCTTATATCCAGATAGGAAGTCCTGGTGGGTTCAGCTTCTTTGCTTGTTCAATTTTCGCATTTCCTATTTTTGATTAGGAGACTATACTCCATGATTATTACTGTTAGATATATCTTACTATGCATGTCGGTTTGATACCCGCTGAGTTGTTGAACTCACCCCGTTGCTTTATTTCTATTTCAGGTTGAGGCTGTCAGGAGGTTCTAGTCGCTAGACCCCACCTTGTGTAGATATTGTTTTCTACATTCAGACTTTGTTTCCTTGTTTTGTGATCTACATGTGTATGATGTGTAGATCTTGTACTTGTGGATGTTATATCGAATTTTGGTCCACTACCCTTATTTTCCGCTGCGATGGTTTTCCGTTGTGGGTTGTGTTTCCTTGAGTAGTGGAGTAGGTTTTATAATAAACTGTGTGTTGTGATTTATTGTGTAGTCAGCCGGAGGCTGATTTTGTTAGTAATTAGCCCTAAGAGCCAATCATGAGATGATTATACCTTTTGGTTACTAATTGAGTTAGACTCAAATGAATCCACTATTGGATTGAATCCAATCCGAATTAGACACATTGGATTAATGGGTTAGACTCAATGGGTTCGACTTATTGGGTTATTGGATTAATGGTTAATCCAATATAATAAATCCAACCCATTAAGAGGAATAGAAAGAGACAAAAAACCCTTTGTATTCATTAGATGAATATAAATAGTTTTTTTTGGATTTTATTTTTCATTAGATGAGAAAAGGTGACTCTTGAGATTCCATCTTCTTCCTCCTCCTTCCATGGTCGATTCTTGATGTTTAGCTGAATCATTCTTCTTGCTAGCACAAGAAAATGGTTCTTCTCTGAAGGCTTCGTTCGTGCGATGAACGAAGGATATGTTCGTGTGGATACCGTAGAGGCGTAGACACTTGAACGCGCTGAGATTTGGATTCAAAGAAAAGGTTGCTGTCGGGATTGCGAAGGGCATGCAACAAAGGTATAATCCTATCATGTAGCTTAGCATAGATTATTTTTATAAAATGTTTCTTCCCTTTGCATGGATTTGCTAGATAGCGGATCTAGCAATTTTTCCGTGCGTTTCCGCGTCTTTGTCGTGCTAGATCCCTACAGATTTATTATAAACTGTGTGGATTGTTTGTTCATATTATTGTATATGTTCCGGCTGTGTTGGCCGAGGATTGTGAGGCCCTGCGGGCTATGTAGTCAAGTATCAGATTGTCACCTATACAAGGGAGATGCTGCCGGAATTTCCTCTGGCAGGGACTCCCCCGGGGCATGACAATGCGTCCTCACCAAGTCACTCCCCTCCAGTGACTTACCTTAACTTACCGCTTTGCCAGACATCCGGTCAGCTCGTCGACTTGTTTGGACTTTGTGCTAGCTATCCAGTCGGTCTGTTGACCTTGCTAGATTTTGTGCCAGATATCTAGTCAACCCGTCGACCTATCTAGACATCGTACCAGCTATCCGGTTAGCCCATTGGCCTAGCTGGATTTCTTGCCATATATCCTGTCAGCCCGTTGACCTATCTGAACTTCTTCTTCACACTTAGTTACATCATTAGATCATAACAAACCTAACTTAACTTACTTTGTCATTTATCAAAACCTGAGTTAAATCGTTAGTACAACCTGCACCAACACCTTGATCTGAAATATATTTGCAACCTCCTCTTGTTGATATACAATGTCTTCCCAATGTTCCTCTATTTTTTTCCGTGCTTTCGTTTTACAAATAGCCCACTAATCAATTTTGTCATGTTTCAAACTAGGATATGAAGTATATAAAACTTGTTACCAAAATAAATTGTTCATGTCTCTTATATAATTTTTTATGATTTATTTCAACCAAATTATACCATGGATGCACCTTCATCCCTCTGGCAGGGTCAAACCAGCGATACATAAATAAGATAACTCACATTTTTGAGTCAAGGTATTCTATCTCTATAATTTCATCTAGAAAACCATCAAAATCATTGCTTACACATCCATCATTGGATGACTGAACACATACCCCACTATTCATTGTAGTCTTCCCTTTTCCATATTCTTGAGTATAAAAATTATATCTGATATGAGTTATAGCGAGCGGATCTCAAAGATGACGTGTTGGTCAAAGTTAGTATGGGGGAGCACTTCCCATATGGCTTTGTCGATCGCCCCCGTTAAAACTATAGGGTCCTGCCTGAGTGGTTACAAAGTAGGACACTCAAATAAAGCCGATCAACCTTAAAGTCGGTTAGATATAAGGACTCTAGTATTTTACTTTAAAAGTTAGGAAATAATGTACCCGATTAGTCAAGTAGCCGATTGAGTGCAAGGGAGCCTAGCTAGGTGAAAACCAGACCGAGCTCTAAGCGCTTAAGCCTTATAAAACTCTTAGTATAAGACTAGTTAAACAAAGGCCAGACGAACATAAGGCTCTATCATGCCCCAAGGGTATACTTGTCCTCTAAATCGGATGGTACCCCCTAGTGACAATATGGAAATAATCGATATCAAACCAATTTAAGCCGACATAAAACACCAATGTAGTATAACAACACCAAGTCACAAATGACAATGCATGTATGTATGCATGAACATGTGATCATATTAAACTAACAAAAAATATAACCAACAATATAAATATTTGGTACAAAACAAAAACCAAAATTTCAAACAGCAGAAAGTACACCAACAACTCAAACAGAAATCTAAACTCGAGTGGGACTGGTAGCCAGGGCCTCTGAGTGACACAACACCTCTATCTACTAACCTGAAAGTTAAAATAAAAGTAAAGGGTAGCGAGTAAAATAACTCAATGGGTTGAAGAATATAGTGCATGAATAATATAATGTCAAGAGATCAAAGGATGCAACCTTAGGTGAAGTACTTACTATAACAGTAAGAGAGTCATTATGATTAACCACTAACGGAGCATAACTAACTATATACTCGTCTACTAACCTATTCAACCAAGTGTGACCAATAAATTGGGAGTACATATGTTACATCCCAACTTGCACGAATAAATACATGACCGACATATAACAAATATATAACAAGTACTGACTGCAGGAGAACATTCTACCACGGATGACCCCATGGACAATCAGGGTAAACAAATAGTCATTGTCTACAAGCGAACTCGCTACCACAAATAATCTCATCGGCAGATAGGATAAGTAAACAATCACTATCTATAGGTGAACTCTCTACCATGAATGGTCTCGTAGGAAGACAGGGTATATATGTAGCTGTCTAGCTACGGAGTACACACGAACTCGCTATCACAAATGGTCTCGTGGGCAGTTGTATATATATCATGATCATTGATGACTCTCATCGCATTAACATTGTCCCTGAATGCTAATACTTGACTAGGAATGATTAAGAGTAGTGTTCTCTATATCATCTCACTATCGATTTAACTAACCGATTGATATAGGTAAGAACCTTCTACTCAAGGACACTATTATACTTCGTTATTTGGCACCAATACAAGTAAGCATAATAACCATAAACAAATGCCTTTATATATATAAGAATATGATACAATGAGTCATACAACAATCATCAAATGTTGGCTCTAGGGCTTTAACTAACAATCTCCCACTAGCACTAGTGCCAATCAGTATAGGCTCTTAGGCCCAAAGACCTAGTGTGACCATCATGCTTTCTCTGTGCCAAAGCCTTGGTCAAGGGATCTGCGATGTTAGCCTCAGTGGGTACTCTGCAAATCTTCACATCTCCTCTATTGATGATCTCTTGAATGAGATGGAAGCGCCGTAGTATGTGTTTGGTCCGTTGGTGTGAGCAAGGTTCCTTAGCCTGTGCTATTGCTCCATTGTTGTCACAATAGAGCTCTATGGGATTAGCTATGCTAGGAACCACCCCAAGCCTAGTAATGAACTTGCGGATCCAAACTGCCTCCTTTGCTGCTTCTGATGCAGCAATATACTCGGCCTCTGTTGTAGAATCAGCGACTGTGTCCTACTTCGAACTCTTCCAGCTCACAGCACCACCATTTATGCAAAACACGAACCCCGACTGCAATCGATAATCATCTTGATCAGTTTGGAAGTTAGCATCACTGTAACCTTTTACAGCTAGCTCATCATCACCTCTATATATCAAGAAATATTCTTTAGTCCTTCTCAAGTACTTAAGAATATTCTTGACTGCTATCCAGTGACTTTCACCTGGATCTGACTGGTACCTGCTCGTCATGCTCAAAGCATACGAGACATCAGGACGAGTACATAGCATGACGTACATGATAGATCCTATGGCTAAAGCATAAGGGATCTGATCCATGCGATCTCTCTCCTCTCTAGAAGAGGGACCTTGAGTCTTCGAAAGACTCACACCATATGACATCGGCAGAAATCCTTTCTTGGAGTTCTGCGTGGCAAATCGTAGTAGTACCTTGTCAATGTATGTACTCTGACTTAGGCCAAGCAATCTCTTAGATCTATCTCTATAGATCTGTATGTCTAGAATGCGGGATGCTTCACCTAAGTCCTTCATTGAGAAACAAGTCCCTAGCCAAGTCTTGACAGACTGCAGCAATGGGATGTCTTTCCCAATGAGTAGTATGTCATCCACATACAATATGAGGAAGACAACTATGTTCCCTACAACCTTCTTGTAGACACAAGGTTCATCTTCATTCTTGATGAAACCAAACTGTTTGATCGCGTCATCGAATCAAAGATTCCAGCTCCGAGATGCTTGCTTTAGTCCATAAATGGACTTATGCAGTTTGCATACTCTGCCAGTACGCTGTGGATCTACAAAACCCTCAGGTTGTGTCATATACACATCCTCGAGCAGGTTTCCATTCAGAAACACGGTTTTGATATCCATCTGCCAGATCTCATAATCGTGGTACGCTGCAATAGCAAGCATGATCCGAATGGATTTAAACATCGCTACTGGAGAAAAGGTTTCATCATAGTCAATACTATGAATTTGCTTGAAACCTTTAGCTACCAAGAGACCCTTATAAATATGCCCATCCATGTCAGTCTTTCTCTTAAAGACCCAGTTACACCCAATGGGTTTGACCCCTTCAGGTGGATCAACCAAAGTCCATACTTGGTTAGTGTACATGGATTCCATCTCGGATCTCATGGCCTCTAGCCATTTCTCAGAATCTGGTCTCATCACAGCTTCCTGATAGGAGGTAGGCTCATCCTCAATGAGCACAACGCCATCATGGTCAGACAAGAGAAATGAGTATCTCTCAAGCTGACGACGTACCCTATTAGATCTGCGAAGAGGTAGGTCTACTTAAACTGGATGTGGTTCCTCAACTCCTTGTAGAATAACATCATCCACAACACTTTGTGGTTCCAGTTCAACTTCCATCGAGGCTTCAGTGCTATGGTTCACATCTTGAACTTTTTCAAGATCGAACGTACTCCCACTAGTCTTTCTAGAAACAAAATCCCTTTCTAGAAATACCCCAGTCTTAGTCACAACTATCTTGTGTTGACTAGGAATGTAGAAGTAATATCCCTTCGTTTCCTTGGGATATCCAATAAAATAGCACTTATCGGATTTGGGTCCCAATTTATCCGAGACTTGACGTATAACGTAAGCCTCACAACCCCAAATCCTCATAAAAGACACCTGGGCATCTCTCCCTGTCTATATCCTATATGGTGTCTTTATTATAGCCTTGGATGGAACTCGGTTGAGTATGAAGGCTGATGTGTCTAGAGCATAGCCCCAAAGATACATAGGAAGATTTGTGTGACTTATCATAGATCGTACCATATCTAATAGGGTACGATTTCTCCTTTCGGATACACCATTCCACTGTGGTGTTCCAGGAGGAGTGAGTTGAGATAGAATCCCACACTCAGCTAGATAGTCACGAAACTCATGGCTAAGGTATTCACCACCTCGATCTGATCAAAGTATCTTAATACTCTTGTCAAGCTGATTTTGTACTTCATTCTTGAATTCTTTGAACTTTTCAAAGGATTTTGACTTATGTGTCATCAGGTACACATAACCATATCTACTGAAGTCATCAGTAAATGTAATGAAGTACTTATAACCACCTCTAGCAGTGACATTGAAAGGGCCACATACATCACTATGTATAAGACCTAACAAGTCAGTCGCTTTCTCACTGTGTCCACTAAAGGGAATCTTGGTCATCTTGCCTAGAAGGCATGACTCGCATGTCTCATACGATTCAAAATCAAATGAGTCCAGCAAACCATCTTTATTGAGCTGGGATAAGCGTTTGTCATTTATATGACCTAAATGACAATGCCAGAGGTAGGTTTGGTTCATGTCATTTGACTTGAACCTTTTGGTACTTATGTTATAGATAGGGTTCTCAAGGTCTAGAATATAGAGTCCGTTCATCAGAGGTGCACTACAATAGAACATATCATTTAAATAAACTGAACAACATTTGTTCTTTATTATAAATGAAAAACCTTTCTTGTCCAAAAAAGAAACTGAAATTATGTTCTTAGTTAAAACAGACACATAACAACATTCATCTAATTCTAATACAAGCCCAGAATGCAGAGATAGATGATAAGTTCCTATAGCAGCAGCAGCAACCCGTGCTCCATTGCCTACTCATAGGTCCACCTCACCCTTTGTCAATGCCCTGCTATTTCTCAGTGCCTGCACATTAGTACAAATATGAGAAGCACATCCGGTATCTAATACCCATGATGAAGAAATAGATATATTGACTTCTATAACATATATACCTGAAGTGGAAGTCTCACTTCTCTTCTTCTTAAGATCTTCTAGGTACACCTTGTAGTTCCTCTTCCAGTGCCCGATTTGACCGCAGTGGAAGCATGTAGCATCCTTGGTAACCCCTCCTTTGGGTTTCAGTGTCTTGCCCTTGCCTTTGGCTTAGGACTTTCCCTTGCCTTTAGGCTTGCCCTTGCCCTTGTGCCTTTGCACCATCAGAATGGAGTTAGGCTTAACCTTCTTAAGGTTAAGCTCAGCAGTTCACAACATACTAAGCAGTTCGGGCAGTGGTTTGTCAATTTCATTCATGTTGTAGTTCATGACAAACTGACTGTAGCTCTCTGGCAAGGACTACAAGATCAAGTCAGTGACCAGCTCTTGGCCAAGGGGAAATCCCAATCTCTGTAGGTTTTCTATGTACCCAATCATCTTGAGTACATATGGGCCTACGGGAGTCCCATCTTGCATCTTGCACTGAAACAGTGCCTTAGAGATCTCGAATCTCTCATGCCTCGCTTGTCCTTGATATAGTTGACGAAGATGCTCAACCATATCATAAGTGCCCATCAACTCTTGTTGCTTCTGAAGCTCAGAGTTCATGGTCGCGAGCATGAGACAGGACACATCTAATGCGTCATCTTGATGCTTCTTGTAAGCATCTCGATCAGCTCGCGTGGCGGTGGCAAGAGGTGCCTCGGGAATAGGCTGCTCCAGGACGTACAATTTTCTTTCCTAAATGAGAACGATTCTCAGGTTCCTATACCAGTCCAGGAAGTTAGCTCCGTTGAGCTTGTCCTTATCGAGGACAGAACGCAGGGAGAAGGAATTCGTGTTTGACGATATGGCAATCTACAACAGAAAAATGCAGAAAATAAATATCATATTCTATTAATAATCTAATTAGGCCTTTAATTAAATGATGCTCCCACTGAATTATAGAATTCATGTGGGACAAGATCCACATCATACTATGCCCTGAGTTAGCTTTGGCTAAATCGCCCAAGACTTGTATGATCGGTAGGTAACTAATTACCAATTACATCTCTATGCAACGCTTGTTTATAGGATCAAGATTCGCATTTATATTAAAACTCAAGTTAGCTTTGGCTAATATGCCCAAGAGTTAATATAAACGTGATTTTGACCTATCTACAAACCATTGGAAAATGCCTATAGTTAAACTCGATCCAATTGAGTTAACTAGTTACTCAATCTAATTGAGTTGTACTCACCCATGCGTTGATAGGCGGGACTAAGATTGTCCCTCCGCACCCTACCAAGATAATATGCGTTGCTCTGCTTTGGCAAATTCAACAACAACATGTGATCGAGGTAGTGATGGGTATCATGGCATGGTAGGCATTTCGAGTTGACGCGATTGAGATCTAATCTAATCGTCGATGTGTATCATATACTCAATTTAGATCTAATCTAATCGTGGAGGTGCATCATGTGCACGACTTAGATCTAATCTAATCGTTAAGGCACTAATTAATTACTAATCTAGCATGCATCACATATACACACACAAGCAATTAATTAAACTTTTTGTGATTAGTCATGGCCCTACTACGATCTTCTCAAGCAATGAGAAGATCAGATGGTCAACCTAAGGTCAACAGCTTCTCAAGCTCCTTCTGGTGACCACCTTGTGTTGCTCGCACCCTCCTCGTAACTCCGTCTCAAGTGGACATTCCACCGCTTCATTTTGTACATTATAAAGGTGAAACTCGAGTTACATTCGAGTCTAAACTATTTTACAACAGGAAATAAAATAGGAAAGGCACGACGCACAGGTCGCGTATCATATACAACACGCACATCACAGAAAATGGCACGCAGGCCATAATATAAATTACAACATAATTTTTCCAATCAAATTGGGGTCTTTGGGCCATGACCATCATAAAATGATACATAATTCTAAATTATGTAATTTCTATAAATTTCTGTAAAATTTTCACAATTTTTAGAATTTTATGAGTAAAAAATTCCCGGCGGTCCCGTTTAGCGATTTTTGGGCGCAATCGCGGAACGAAGCCCCTTGCGGGGTTAGGGGTAGCACCCCTACCCATGATATAACCATCGCGAGTGTTCCTAAGCGATCCTACAATGCCTTAGTCTGCTGTCCCAAAATTAATTGGGTGAATCCTTGCCGCTTCGGAAAGGTTTTCTCGGCACCGGATCCGTCCAAAGTTTAAAATTCATGTATGAGTTTCTCTACTCCTAGATCTACATTAGATCTACAAGATCAGAAGGTATACCTTTGAAGCAATGCCCTTCACTTAATCCCGCTCGTCTAAATGATGCCGGATCTCGAGAATGTCAAAGTAGACACTCCTCTATGTGTATCCACACGAACAAGGAGATGGAGAAAAGACACTAGAGTGTGCTAGCACCCTTTGTGGCTCATGACAATGGAGGAAGAGAGGGAGAGAAGAGAGTCGTGCTGTAGAATAAATCCATGGGTTTGTTAATTGATGATAAGTGGATTAATCAATTGATATATGGATTAAAAATTGAGTGGCTAATGGATTTAGTAATTAATTGTTGATCAAAGAATTTTTGATTCAAGATTTAATCGGATCAAATAGGTTGGATGATAGAGCTAACTCTACTTTGATCAACCGATGAGATTAAAAGGAGTTAAACACTTAGTTATGAATTAATTAATGATCATTAGCTAGAATTTTCCCCGGATTAGTTTGGGACTTGATTTAGTAATTTGAGAAATTATATTGTTAGCTAAATTACACTTGGTTGCAGGTTTTTGATTTGGGATGAGCTAGGAACCGTGGGATTTTTCTGATACAATTTCCTTTTCGAGGCGAGTACCTTTGACTTATCTTCTTTTGATATTGTCTGCCTTCGTATGTCACTACTTGATACTTGTGGTATGCCTTTATTTAAATTTGTTACGTATTTAAGCCTATATCACCCTGATTCTTGTCATGTTTAATTATGTTCTTAGAAGTAGCGGCATATAATGTATTTCTGGGTATGGAACTAGCTACTAGATATCCCGAGCATGAGTACCTAGATTTATGATTCCTAGATCATTGTTATGGTCTCATTGTTCTTTTTGGTACATATTATAGGGAGGTGCATATTTTCAGGTGTTACATGCTTTAGTGCCATGCACCATCTTGTATGATTGCATGTTGAGCGATTGTCAGCTCCTTTATAGTTGAGCACATCGCCAGTTACATGATCTGCACACACAACCAGTAATGGGTTAGTGGTACATCCGGTAGGGTGTGTGCAGTTGCTCTGTCATGGCTCCGGTCGACCGCTTATGGGTAGTGCTGACGCAGCATGGTAGCGGACAGGGATCATTCCTCTTGACTATGACACAAGGAGATGAGAGCTTTGGCTCCTCCATTTAGTTGGGGTAGGAGGATAAGTGTACTCCGATAGTATCCTGTCCACTCGGTCACTCGAGAGTAGTGATGGCAGAGTGCACAGTTGTCATAGCCCTACCCACTCGACCTCATCATCGGGATGACGGTGGATGACTGGCGATAGGGGTGACCATGTCATTTACACCATATGCATGGATTGCATTTATTTATGTGTGATTGTTGCATTTTGGATGCTACATTTTGGAAGCTATATTTTAGTGGCTGCATATGATTGACATGCATATAGGAGACATTATATATTTGGCCTAACGATCCTGCATCTGTTTGTATGGTTCATACCCTTATGTCAGGATAGGAGGTCTTGGTAAGTACAATTTCTTCCGTTGTCCTATCTTGATTTACCTATAAATGTTCAGGAGACTGTACTGCATGATTATTACTGATAGTTATATTTTACTATGCATGTCTGCTCGATACCCGCTGAGTTCATTAAACTCACTCTGTTGATTTATTCCTATTCTAGGTTGAAGCCGTTAGGCAGTTCCAGCTGCTAGTTCCCTCTCCATGTCGCAACGATTTCTATTTTTGATCTTTTGTTTCCTTGCTATGTGACCTATTGTTAGAATGTATACTAAAAACCTAGCTTTTGTATAAACATTTATTTAGAAATAAGAATCACATTGGTCAAATGCCTACATTTATGCTAAGTGTAGTTGTTCAATTAATTTATATTGTAGATAACATGGTGTATGGTGTCACACACAGAAGATCATGTTATCAGTTCCTTATAAATGATAAACACTAGCTTACGACTAAGATGGAAAGGAACAAACCATTAGAATAGTCATAGTGTAATTTGGTATTAGTTTATCTTAACTATAAAATTATACTAATATACTCTGAGTATATTGAGTAGGACCATTTAAGATAAGTTCTTTTTATACTGACTGCACAAATGAACAAGACCTTTGTTATTATGGAAGTGTGTGCTCTTAATCATGATATAATAACAAGCACATATACTCAATATTCATTTCTTTAATTTATCAAAGGGTGTGATTTAGTTAGATAAATCAATAGGCCCGATAAGTTGGGAAATGGTATTATTTATATGATGTGTTGTTGATTATAGAATGAAACTGTGTCCTAGTAATTTAGGTTGATAATGTCCCCAAGAGGAGCTCATAAGGATTGTCATGTAAACCCTGCAGGTGGACTTAGTCCGGTATGACAATGAAGATGAGTGGTACTACACTTGGAGCTAGAGATTAATTAAGTGAGTTGTCAGTAACTCATTTAATTAGTGGACATTCTATATCTTAAACACAGGGAGACTAACACACTCATGATAAGAAGGAGCCTATATAGTAATATGGGATTGGTGCGGTAGTTCAATAATAACTCTTTAGTGGAATGAGATATTATTGATGAACTCGAGTTGGGTGTTCGGGGGGAACACGAGAAGCTCAAGTTCATCGGGAGACCAAAACCAATTCCTCATCTCGGTCCCTATCGTAGCCTCTTATTTATAAAGTCTTATACCCACCTATACCCACCTTCTTACCCATCCTTAGGTGGCCGGCCAAGCCAAGCTTGGAGCCCAAGCAAGGGCCAGCCAAGATAAGCCTTGAATGGACCAAGTGGTGGTCGGCCCTAGCTTGGAGCCCAAGCTTAGGTGGCTGACCACATAAAAAATAAAAGGAGTTTATTTTAAAATCTTTCCTTATGTGGAAGACATGGTTTTAAAAAAGAGTTTAAAATTTAAATCTTTCCTTTTATAGCTTTCTTCAAAAGATTAAGAGAAAGATTTGATATCTTTCCTTATTTGTAATTAAAAGGAAGATTTTAATTTTTGATAAAACTTTCCTTTTTTGTAACCATCCTTATGGTTTTAAAAGAGAGTTTTAAAATTTAAATCATTCCTTTTATAGCTTTCTATAAAAGATTAAGAGAAAGATTTGATATCTTTCTTTATTTGTAGTTAAAAGGAAGATTTTAATTTTGGAGAAAACTTTTCTTATTGTAATCATCCATATGTTTTAATAGAGAGATTTTAATTTATAAAACTTTCCTTTTATAACCAACCATGAAGGGAATTTTAAAAGAGAAATTTTTATTTTAAAAATTTCTGGAAATAAATTAGGAAGTTTTAATTTTGTGTTTAAAACTTTCCTTGTTTGGAGGATTTGAGGTAGCCGATCATTAATAGAAGAAAAGGAAATTTTTTTTATTAATTAAATCTTCCTTTCAATGGCAAGGAAAATAAGGATGTTTTTATTAAAATTTTTCTTATTTGCCAAGACCAAGGAATATAAAAGAGAGGGTAGATGTGCCTCACCACACAACAATAATAAATCTTCTATTATTCCTCTCTTCCTTGGTGGTGGTGGGCCCTCTCTTCCTCTTCCTCTCCTATTCTTCTTCCTTGTGTGGCCGGCGACATCTTCATCTCAAGGAGCTTGGTGGTGGCCGGATCTTGTTAGAGGAAGAAGAAGAGATAGGAGGCTTTGTTTCTTAGCATCCCTTGGAGCTTGGTTGGTGGCCGAAAGTTCTTCATCTCTTGAAGATTGGTGGTGGCCGAAACTTTCTTGGAGAAAAAGGAAGCTTGGGTGGATTCTCGTCTCGGTAGATCGTTGCCCACACGACGTCCGAGATAAGAAGAGGAATACGATAGAAGATCGTGAGGTCTATAAGCTACAAAAGGTATAACTAGTTATTAGTTTCCACATCATAACTAGTTCATCTTTTTGTTTAGATCTTGAAATATCAAACACAAGAGGTAACGTTTCTAGGTTTCAGATTTATGATTCGAATTTGTGTTTCTTTTGTTTTTCGATCTTGTGATTCGATTGTTCTTATTGGTTAAACCTAGGGTTACTATAAGGAGATTAAATATTGAATTTCATTAAAAGACTTTGTCTAGGAAGTGGTGGATGATCCAATACCCAAGAAGGCCTAGTGTCTCGCCATGTTTAACCTGGAAGCTGATCTCTGAAATAAATATTTAATCAAATTTGTAACATAGGTGGATTTGGATTAAGAATGTTAAGTATCGTTTACGATCCAATTCTAAACCTCTAAGAACAGATAAATTGAATTTGGAATCAATAATTTTAAGTTCTGTTTGTGATTCCTAATTTAATTTCTAAAGAACATAATAGGTTGTTAGGAAAGGTTCAGGACTTGTACAAATTTTTTGTACAGGGGAACCGGTATGATATTCCGAGTAGCAACCAACACATATAACTGGTGATGTGTAGTTCTTACACTCGTGGATTTTTTTTATTTTTATATTGAGGTTGGGTATGCTACCCTTGTTTTCCGCTGTGAATATTTTCTAGGTGGGTTGTTTTTTCCTCGTTGTAGTGGAGTAGCTATTATATATATCTACGATGTTTTAATACTGTTTCACTTCTTTTTGTATTATGTAGTTTGCCGGAGGCTATCCTTATTAAACTACGTGGAATATTTTATTTACTTTATGGTATATGTTCCGATCGTGTTGGCTGAGGATTGTGAGGCCCTGAGGGCTATGTATTTCTGGATTCATATTATCACCGGTAGAAGGGAGATACTGCCGGATTTTCGCCGACTGGGACCCCCTGGAGCCGTGATAATTTAGGTTTCCAAACCCTAATTAAGACAATAATAAATTGTATATTAATTCTCACTTAACCATATCAATATATAGTCCTCTTTAATGAGTTGGATTAGAAAGTCCAAATCCAACCCATGATGCATTAACCAAAAATTAGCTCATTAACCCTTTGGTTTGGTTCACAACTAAATCAAGTTGACTCATGGCTAAACCAAATTAGTTCATGGCTAAACTAAATTAGTTCATGACTAAACTAACTAGGTCCAACTCTTTCATAAGAGATATAGTTCATCTGTGCTTCTGTTCCGATAAATATTTCCATAATTGTCTTATGTATGGTACAACCAAATATTTATCTCTTAATATGAGAATCATATTCTCTAACTTATTTTACTTCTTTTTAGAGACTTGTAGTACATGTGACCCAATAGGTTTTTGATTTATCTTGGTCATCCATAATTAACTACTTAATTATGAAATAATTATGATTGGTACCTAGTAGTACATCATGATCCCCAATTAATCAAAAAATCATAGTTAATTTCAGAACTAATTTTGAACCCTTCAGCAGCTGCAATGAATCATGACTCATTCCTTTCACTCATTTTATACCCACTTGGTTCAAAACATGGTCTATGTATCTGTCCTAACTAGGCTGACTTCATCACACCTAGATCAAGTAATACTTTCTCATTCTGCAGATTTAAATTACTCATACATGTGTATAAGAGTCCCATACTCTTGACATGTGATGCTTTAGCTAAAGACTTTGAGCAATAATCCTAAGGAGTGACCATAGGTTATACGTCTCCTTACAAGGAACGATGAATTTTATGTGGGTTATCCAAATACCTTCGGGCACTTCAACTTATACCCAATCATCTCGGATCCACACCTCCAAGAGATGCTTGCTTAAGATGTCAAAGTATAAGTCTCCATGACCAAGATATCTTGTATATCTCAAGTCGAAGGAAACTTGCACTAGAGCTGTAATTAGAACTTCACAGACATATCCATATATATAGAGAACCATATGAAGTTTTATAGAAAGTCACTCCAATGAACTAGTTACCATAACTAGCGTCCACGTTTAACTCTTGACATCCCAATATCTCCAACTAGTGAGGAGCAGTTGCTTGACTGAACTAAGGAGTATAATCCGTGCTAGTCTTACAGAATTGATGATGTCCGAATACACCAATTCGACGACTAGGGAAATTCTAATTTGTTCATAATTATACATATAAAGATAATCACAAGTTGTGATCTAATCACAAATTCTCTCATGCTATAAATTATATTACGAACATTAAGTAAATGAGTTTAAGACTATTCAAATATATAATATGCACTCAAATAGTGAATCTATATTTATCAAATAAATGGTAAAACCATAAAGTGATTTCCTTAGGACATCCCTCAAATTCTAACACTCCCACTTGGCCTAATGCCAATCACCATGGTGTAATAAACCATAAGCATGGACATGACTCTCAAACATGCTTTGTGGTAGAACCATTGTCAAAGGATCCTCTATGTTCCTTTTAATGGGAATTTTCTAGAGTTGTTTTTCTTTTCTACTAATAATCTCCCTGATCAGATGATAGTGATGAAGCACATGTTTGGATCACTAATGAGTCCTAGGTTCCTTTGCTTGTGCAATGGCTCCAGTGTTATCACAGTGAACAGGTAATGCTTCAATAGTGGATGGAACCACACCAAGTTTGATAATGTACTTCTTGATCAAAACATCTTCCTTTGTTGCTTCCGAAGCTACAATGTATTCCACCTCACAGGTAGAATCTGCAATAGTATCTTACTTGACACTCTTTCAACTAACTACGCCTCTATTTAGTATGAATATGAATCCAAACTGGGACTTAGAGTCATCTTTATCATTCTAGAAATTGGCATCTATATACCCAATGATCCATTCCTGGATCTGACTGGTATCTGCCCGTAACACTCAGAGCATACGATACATCGAACCTTGTACATAACATAGCATACATTATAGATCCTATTTTGGATGCATAAGGTATCTTATCCATGTAAATCCTCTCGTCTTTTGTGCGAGGGCACACAGACTTTGAAATATGAATTCTATGCCTCATAGATATGAAACCTTTCTTGGATTCAGATATGCTAAACCGTTTTAGCACTCTATCTATATATGTTGACTATGAAAGACCAAGCAACCTTTTTGGTCTATATCTATAGATATTTATCCCTAGGATCTAAGTTTCTTCTCCTATATCTTCAATGGAGAATGCCATGGACAACCAAACTTTAGCTAACTATAGAACTGACACATCATTTTCTATAAGCAATATGTCATCAACATATAATATTAGGAATACGACCACACTCCCACTAACCTTTTGATACACACATAGTTTGTCCAGATTTTTTGAGAAATCAAACTCTTTGATCGCCTCATCAAAATGGATATTCCAACTCCTGGATGCTTGCTTATCCATAAATGGACCATTGAAGCTTGCATACTTTATTCTTGTTAACAGATATGAAACCTTCGGGTTGTATTATATAAACGTCCTCGAGCAGGTTTCTCTTAAGGAAACTTGTTTTCACATTCATTTGTCATATCTCATAATCATGATGAGCTGATATGGCTAGAAGTATCTAAATGGATTTAAGCATAGCTACAAGTGAGAATGTTTCATCATAGTCAATACCTTACCTTTGACAATAGCCTTTTTCCACCAACCTTGCCTTGTAGGTAATTACATTACCATCCATGTCAGTTTTTTTCTTAAAAATCTACTTACACCCTATAGGCGTAATGACTTTAGGTGGGTCCACCAAATTCTAAACTTGGTTTTCGTACATGGAATCCATTTTTAACTTCATGGTTGTAAGCCACTTGTCATTCTCTAAACTATTCAGAGCTTCTTCATAATTAGTAGGTTCCTCATCCTCAATAAGTAATACGCCATTTGATTCTATTACAAGAGTCCATATCTCTTAACAATATTGCATGTCCTACCTGATCTACAAGAAGGATGTGTTATAATCAGTTGCAGTTCTTAACTAGGCATCTCATTAGTATCTATTGGAGTTTCTTGAACTTCATCAAATTCAACTATGCTCCCACTTGTTAGTATTAGCCCTAGTACCAATTATGAGATAATTGTAAAGGGCACATTTTGTATCATATATCACTATTAATAAAAGGCAAAGGTTTTGGTTATTATATTTATTTCAGTTCAGTGTTAATTGAATAAGTATAATAATGTCCTTGGATAGTAGGTTCTTATCTACAATATATCAATTGGTTGAATTGATAGTGAGATATTATAGAGAACACTACTCTTGACTATTCCTAGTCGAGCATTAATATACAAGGACAATATTAATGCATTGAAACTAGCATGTAGGTCAACGGATGACTTGATCTCACAAGTCATGGATATGAGATATCAGGTTGACACATGGGTATATATTAGAGAATATATACTGAATGACCCGCCATGAGAATGTTTCATGGATCGTTGTATGAGTGTCATAAACATTCTCATGTGACTATTGGTATGCATAGTCCTTAGACCTGAAGTCACTACAGTTTCCTACATAAGGAGTTATATACATTGGTATCGTCAAACGTCACCTGTAACAGGGTGGACTATAAAGTCGATCACTGGGTATGCAATGAATTATGCGGAGGGATGTGAGTGATGTAGATGGGATCTATCCCTTCCATATGATGGAAGTGATATCTATGGGCCCCTTGATTAGTAGGACACAAGAAAGCATGGCCATGCGTACATGAGTTAATATGAGATATTGAGCTCATTTGATAAGTGTGTCTACTTGGAGATCAAGAAACACAAAGATTGATAAGAGGATGACATGGTCTATGCCTCATTGATCAATCTAGATATCAAGAATAGAGGAACCAAGTCATACATGATGATAATCACAGACAGGTTAGGTCGGATCTCAACTTTCTCGTCACTTGGGTAGAAATGATGCCTTGCTAGATGCCACTCATTGTTTATGTATCACAAATGTTGATTTGGGTGCATTGTCAACGTTACAAGAGCCTATAGGGTCACACACAAAGAACAAGTTGATATGGAGATGGGTTCATGTGATGAATCAATGGATTAAGTGTAATCCGAATTTGACTCATTGAGTTAGACTCAAAGGGATCCAATTGTTGGATTGAGTCGAGTTTCTTGAGAATCAATGGGTTGGACTCATTGGGTGAACTTGAGTTCACCAAGGAAGTTGAATGGTCAAAATTGCCATTGGATTGAATGGTTAATTTTGAGCCATTAAATGAGAAGATCAAAGGGTGGAGACTCTTGGTATACCATGGGATGGTTATAAATATCATTTGGATGATAATTTTGTGTAGATGAATAAGTGTTGAGACCCTTGGCATTCTTCTTCTTCCTCCTTCCTCTTCTTGGCCGAAATCACCATTGTGGTTGCTAGCACAACCTTGTGATTTCTTCTCCATCTTGCTTTGTTTGTGAGACAAGCAAAGACCAGGCTTGTTCATGTGGATACCGTAGAGGCACGGACACTTGAACACGCTGAGATCTACACCGAAGAAAGGTTGCTGTCGGGATTGCGAAGGGCACGCAACAAAAGTATAATCCTATCATGTAGCTTAGTATAGATTATGAATAGAAAATGTTTCTTCCCTTCACATGGATCTGTTGGCTAGAGGATCTAGTATTTTTCCACTGCGTTTCCGTGTCTTTCGTGTGCTAGATCCCAACACCACTTGCTTCCTGCAAGAGAAACTCTTTCTCGAGGAATGCAGCATGATTTGAAACAACCACCTTTTGTTCCAAGGGATGATAGAATTGATAACCCTTAGTTTCCTTAGGGTATCCAATAAAAAAACACTTATCAGAATTAGAGTCCAACTTGTCAGATACAACCCTCTTCACATAAGCAGGATATCCCCATATCTTCAAATAAGATATGAGGAGTTTCTTAATAGTCCATACCTCATATGGAGTAGTTGAGATTGCCTTCATCGGGACTCTATTTAGAAAGTCAATAGATGTCATGAGTGTATAACCCCAAAAGAGTTTGGAAAGATTTGTAAGATCTATCATTGCACTAACCATGTCCAATGGATGTCATGAGTGAATTTGAGAACTTTGATGAAATAGCCCTTCTACTGCTTGAAGTTTTGTCAGAAGTTCCGCCAACGTATAAACCCTCTTGTTTATATTGTAGTTCAGGCGGAACTGCTCAAAATTTTTAGGCAGTGTTTGGAGAATGATATCGACCTAGGTTTTCCCATCGATTTCAGCTCCAAGGATTTCTATCGCATTCAAAAGAGACATCATTTTGAGGATATGATCCCTTATGGGTGTCCCCTCAAACATGGTGGTTGTCATTAAGTTTCTCATAGCCTCTTGCCTAGCAGCCCGATTCTGGTGTCCGAAGAGATCCTGGAGATTTTACATCATGTTATAGGTAGTAGGCATGGCCTGATGCTGATGTTGCAGTACATTTGACATAGAGCCAAAATGTAGCGCCGTGCCATCTCATCTGCCTTGACCCATTTCTTATGATACTCAATCTCCTCTACACTAGAATCGCTATTAGGCAAGCTTGGACAGATCTCATAAAGCATGAACTTGTAGCCTTCAGCAGTTAAGACAATATCCAAGTTTCGTTTTCAATAAATATAATTGGGACTAGTAAGTTTGTTCTCTCTCAATATAATAGCAAGGGGATTCAAGGGCACCCTAAGAATCACAAAACATTTGGTCAAAACTTTAGAATTTAAAATAATATTGATTCCTCAAACAATATCATTTAAATTCACCAACACCTCAAACACTGTGAATTTTGTATGCCACGTTAGTGTGGACATATACAAAATCAAGCATTTGTAAGAGGAGGGTTTTACCCATTAATTATCTTGTCAACCTAACTTTATGACAAATAAAATTACCTCAAACACCGTGAATTCTGTATGCCACGTTAGTGTGGACGTATACAAATTCAAACATTTGTAAGAGGAGTTTTTACCCATTAATTTTATTATCTTGTCAACCTAACTTTATGACAAATTAATAGTTGGTTTTTCTTCGGTCACACAAATAATAGCAGTGACTCCGATTGGGAGGATACTATTAAATGTGACTAAGTGTATACCATTACTTGATACTTAGTCCATTAAATAAGATTGTGCCCCTTCAGTTGGAGAATATGACACGCTCCTAAATAATTTTCTATAATCATCCAATAAGGAAGTTTGATCTAGTGATCCGCAAACAAACTCATATGTTGTTGAGGAAGGCACTCATAGCCAACACGCAAGTTTGAATGCATCACTTACAAACTAGTAATGGAGACCGTGGAATTTAAATAAAATTCCTCTCCCACTTAGTTATTTAGAGATGAGGAATTTTAACATGCACACAAGCACACAAACACAGCACATCACATCATAAAAGGCAATAAATATGAAAACTAATTTTCCAACTATTATGGTCTCATCCATAGCTATCCTCCGTGTGCCGCCAACCCTAGATGCCACTAACGGGTCATGTCGTCGCGTCAATCTTACTTCCTTTTCCGCTATGCCTCTGGTCCTCTAATAGCACCACGCCTCGCAAGGATACGATCCGTGAC
The DNA here is from genome assembly GCF_018446385.1 of Zingiber officinale. Taxonomy (NCBI): domain Eukaryota; kingdom Viridiplantae; phylum Streptophyta; class Magnoliopsida; order Zingiberales; family Zingiberaceae; genus Zingiber; species Zingiber officinale. The sequence goes on from NC_056001.1 coordinate 74,450,092, forward strand.
AAAAATAAAATTTTACATTTATCGATCCTATATTCCATGAAGGAATGTACATGAAATCTAGATCCAACAAAAATGTAAAATCCTAAAACTAATATTGCTCCGGCTGTATTTAATAATTACAATCATGCACACATATAAAATGCCCTCGACATGTCCGAGGGTCCAATCACACACAATCACAATAGGCCATAATAGTTGGATCCTACAACCACAGAGTTAATCTATTTGCACATCCTACTATTATCTTGCCTAAACTTATATATGAAAAGTGCATAATTAACTGAAAACCAAACACACAGAGGCAAAAACCTTGCTCTGATACCAATTATTGGTTGCTACTCAGAATACTATTCTAGTTCCTCTGTACAAAAATTTGGACAAGTATAGAACTATCCTAGCTACCCATGTGCTCTATTGAAGTTCAATTTGGATTGCAAACGATGCTTAACAAAATTAATCCAAATTGTCCTTCAGAAGTTAAACTTGGATTGGAAGCGATACTTATATATTTACTCCAAGTTTAACCGATGTGTACTTCATAAGTTAAACCATATTACAGAAGTTAATTAAATATTTATTTCAAAGATTGACTTCTAGGTTAAACATGATGAGGCACTAGGTCTTCTTGGGTATGGGATCATCCACCACTTCCTAAACAAAGTCTTTCAAAGAAATTGGATATTTAACTTCTTACAGTAAACTAGGTTTAACTATAGAGACCTCAATAGAAGCACAATATGAAAACATGAAATCAAAAAATAAAATTGATAACAAAATGATAACCTAAAATCGATAGCCTCTTGTGTTGGTATTTCAGAATCTATACAAAGAAAACTAACTAATTAATTTGAAGCGGAAACCATAAATTAGTTATACCTTTCTTTATAGCTAAAAAGACCTCTTGATCTTCTGTTGTATTCCTCTCCTTCTCTTGGGCGTCGTGTGGGCGATGATCTACCAAGATAACTCCACCCGAACGACTTCTTTGCCTCCAAGAAACTTGAGCCACCAAGGGATGCTAAAATAGGAAACTTTCTTTCTCTTCTTCTTCTCTTCCAAGTATCTGGCCACCAAAGAAAAGGAACTTCTTGATATGCCGCCGGCCTTGAGAGAAAGAAACAAGGAGCAAGGGAAGAAGCAAGGGTCGGCCACACAAGGATCAAGAGAGAAGACTAAGGTTATGTTCTCATGAAGGCTCCCTCTCCCTATTTTTTATAATCTTTGCTCAAGTCAAAAAAGGAAAGTTTTAAACCAAAATTAAAACTTCCTTTTAATCCTTGCTAATGACTAAAAAAGAAAGTTTTAAAACAAAAAATTAAAACTTCCTCTTAAACAATACATGGTAGGCCACACAAAAGCAAAAAGGAAAGATTTAAACCAATTAAAATCTCTCTCTTTTTAAATTTCATATTGTACATGACAATAAAGAAAAGTTTTAAAAATTAATCTCTCTCTCTTAAAACATGTAGACAACTACAAAAAAAAGAAAGATTAATTAACACTTCTCTTTTTAAATCATGGTTACAAAAAAAAAGGAAAGTTTTATCACAAATTAAAATCTCTCTTTTAAACATTATAGATAACTACAAATAAGGAAAGATTTTAACAAAATTAAAATCTCTCTTTAATCTTTTCTAGAAAGCTATAAAAGGAAAGATTTTAAAATTTTAAAACTCTCTTTTAAAACCATGAAGATGGCTATAAAAGGAAATTAAATATTTCTTTTAACCATTGTAGATAACTACAAAAAAGGAAAGATTTTAACAAAATAAAATCTCTCTTTCAACCATTGTAGATAACTATAAATAAGGAAAGATTTTAACAAAATAAAATCTCTCTTTTAACCATTGTAGATAACTACAAATAAGGAAATATTTTAACAAAATAAAATCTCTCTTTTAACCATTGTAGATAACTATAAATAAGGAAAGATTTTAACAAAATTTTGTTTTAAAAACAAAACTTCATTTTCCTTTTCTAGTGGTCGACCCCGAGCTTGGGCACCAAGCTTGGCTGGCCGCCTCTTGGCTTCCAAGCTCATGCTTGGCCGGCCCCCTTGCACCAAGGATGTGGCCGATGTAACACCCACCAAGATTTTAAGATGAATAAGAGAATGATGAATTTGCCTTAGAAAAATATTAGTAGAATGTTGAACCAAAAAGAAATAAAAAAAGAAATAAAAATAGGGAGTAGTCAAGGATTGAACCTTGAACCTCTTATATTATAATTTATAGAATTAATTAGTAGAAACCAATTGGGATAGAGAGAAGATATTGATAGCAAGGAAAGGGAATGCATGATAAATATAGGAGTAAAGATCTAAAAAGAGAAAGCAAGAAAAGAGCAAGAGAAAGGCAACTTGCCTTCCTCCCTTTCTCGCTCTTTTCCGTCTCTTGCCGTGACATTAAATGGAGAATGAAGGGGATTCATTCCCCCTTGTTCTCATCATAAATGATGAGAATAAATTAGAAAATAAAATAAATAAAAGAAAATAGAAAATGGGTTAAAGGAGAAGGAAAGCAAAAACCAATTTTGCTACCTCTTCCACCTTAATATATAAAAAAAAAGAAGAGATGAGGTAAAGGGAAAATTCTATTTTTCTCTCATTTTCCCTCATCCTCCCTCTCTCTCACCGAACCCTCAGTCCCCTCTCCTCCATCTTCGGCCCCAAGCCAAGGTTTTCTCCTAAGAAAGCCTAAGATACAAGGAGGACTTAGCAAGGGAATCAAGGGAAGGGAACTAGAAGAAGAGGCTACTTCTTCCATCACCACACCTTAGATCCACAAGCGAAAAGGAGGTAAGCTTCCCCTCACCTGTGGTACAAGGCGTTTTACGTACTTTTCAGATGTTATGAGGATTAGAAAACCTAGAATAGAATTTAAGAAAAATTCGGCCAAAGAAGAGTTTTCAAATCTAGGAAGGTTTAAACAAGTCCTCATTTCATGATATTTTTCTATGCTATGTAGGAAGGTTTTCCTTCATGTTTTTATACCTATATGATGCTTGGTCAGAGGAGTACCTAACCCTAGAATTTTGGCCAAAAATATTTTAAAGAGGTTAGGGAAATCATTGTTTAACCAAACTAGTACAAGATTCCCTCCATGAATTACTAAGGGTCTTTTATTGGTTTTTCTTGCTTGAAAGTTACTTGGAACCAAAAGAAATCCACTCATATGTTTCGGCCAAGAAAAGAGCTTAGGGTTAGGAAGACCTTTAAATTTAGGTAACCATGTTTATATGATAGAATATAGAGTTCTCTTAAAGAATTGCATGTCGAATATTGCTAGAAATTCATGAACTCTTCATTAAGATTTTCGGCCATGATAAGATGGATAGCTTAGAAAAGCTTAAACAAAATTTTAACATGCTCAAGACCTCTGTGATATTAAGATATGAAAGTTGTTTAATGCTCTCATGCTTAATTAGGGTATAGAGAATTTAGTTACATGATATATGACATGTAAGATCACAAGGGTCCTAGCTTGTTTATGAACCAAATTTGTATATGATGTTCTTAGTAATATTTTCCATGAAACTTACTTAGGTTTTCCATGCTTTAGGCCACTTAAAACCTAGTTTAGAGAATGGTAGGTTTCGGCCATGAGGAAAAATAAAAGAAAAAGGAAAGAAACCTAGGAAGCCTAAGACACAATTCACATGTATGTTTATTATGCTTGTCTTTATACATGCTATGAAACTTGTATGACTTCCTATGCTTTTAGGCTATCGGAAGCAAATTTAAACACTGATGAGTCTCGGCCAAGTAGGGTTTTAATGACCTAGAGGCCTTAGAATTGAAACCAATTGTGTTAAAAATGCTTCTTATGGAAATATGATAATATGTTGATTGTGTCACATGCTTGTATAATTTTTCCATGACCTAAATGGACCATTGTATGTTTCGGCTATGAAAGGATAGATGCCCTAGAAACCCTAGAACAAAAATTAAATATGCTCATGTCACTCTACATGAAATATGATAAGTAGAAAGCCAAAGTTCTCATGCTATATGTTGTTTAATGACCTAAAATGAGGCTAGGGTAAGTTTCGGCCATACCCATTGTATGATGCCTTATTATGAATTTATACATGATGTTAGTTCAAGTTCACATGCTTGTATGCTTGCTTTTAGCTCTAATGAATACTTGTTAAATTTCGGCCATGACATATGTTAAGGGCTTGAAGAACTTAGGAACTAGCTCAAATATGCTTACTATGTTACTTGGATAAAAATGCTATAAATATGGTTTAAGGTTTCCATACTTTCATGACATTTGGGACCTTGTTTCACACCTGATAGGGTTCGGTCACATGAAGTTTAGGGACTTGGAGAACTTAGAAACCAAGTTAATCATGCTTATAATGCTTCCTATGAAATTGATGTGATGATAATTTAGGTTCCACATGCTTGGAGGTTGTTTTGACCTAAATTGAGATCTAAAGGGGGTTCGGCCATGATAAGAACCCAAGGGATTAGGAAGCTTAGAACCCAAGCTAACTATGTTACCATGTTTCTTATGATAGTATAATCACATGATACACCCTTATGCTTAAACATGTATGCTTGTGATTTATACTTTCCATGATATGATATGTGCTTAGAAATATGCATGCTTTGAGGATATGCTATGTGCTTAAAAAAAAATGCATGCTTTGATGATATGCTATGTGGATAGAAATATGCATGCTTTGATGATATGCTATGTGCTTAAAATATGCATGCTTTCATGATATGCTATGTGGATAGAAATATGCATTCTTTGATGATATGCTATGTGCTTAAAATATGCATGCTTTTATGATATGCTATGTGGATAGAAATATGCATGCTTTGATGATATGCTATGTGCCTAAAATATGCATGCTCTCATGATATGCTATGTGGTGAAAATATGCATGCTTTATGACATGATGTATGCCTAAGTTATGCATACTTTTATGACATGATGTATGCCTAAGTGATGCATACTTTTTATGACATGATGTATGCCTAAGTGATGCATACTATTTATGATATGATGTATGCCTAAGTGATGCATACTTTTATGACATAATGTATGCCTAAGTGATGCATACTTCTATGATATGCTATGTGACTAAATGATGCAGTTTTATACATGCTACTTTACTTTGTAAGGCTTGTACCAAGGGTGGGCTCCTAATCAGCCCCTAGGCCTTTGGCTGTGTGATCCAGGCTAGTAAAAACAAAGGGATGGGCTCCTTAGTACGCCCCTAGGTCTATGGCTGTGTGATCCGGACCTAGTTCTTAGTATGATTCAAGACTTGCTACCTTGGATATACTTAGGAAGCGCGCATATCTACGTGATTTATCTATGTGTGGTACAAGCCGGGGCCCTGATTATGTTGATATTATGTTCAAGTATATATGTAAGAAGAAATAGTTTTATAGATCATGAGCCATACACATGTTTTTCGGATACATGTTTTCAAAATCATATTGCATATACCTTATGATCATGTTGTGATGATGCTATGATTTATGATATGCCATGATTAGATATGATTATGTTATGTTTCATGCTATGCTTTAAGAGCTTGATATGCCATGCGACCTTATGATGATACTATGATATGCCATGATTAGATATGATTATGTTATGTTTCATGCTATGCTTTAAGAGATGATATGCCATGACTAGTTATGATTTTGTTATGTTGCATGATATGCTTAAAGAGTATGATATGTTATGCCATGACTAGTTGAGATCATGTTATGTTGAGACATTCTTTGATCATGTGATGATTTTCAGTTTTAGTGAGTAGGAAAGGAACTTACTGAGCCATGAATGCTCATAGCTTACTTTCCTTGTACCACAGATAAAGGAAAAAGCTGGATGAGCTAAAGGAGCAGCAGGAGAGGCCAGGAGTTGTGTGTGGCAGTGGCTAGGCAACCAAATAAGAACCTGCTTTAAAAACTTTTAAAGAACTATGCTTTGGTATCATGAATTGTAGTACCGTATGTGTGACTTGATGTTATGTTTCTACTAATTTTGATATCATGTTATTGATGCCGTGATAGTGTAGTTCAGATTTGATGAAAAGAAAAACAAAAGAAAAGTTTTTATTAAACTAAGAAAATTATTTTAAGTCTTCCGCTGTTTTAAAAAGAAAAATCTGTACATGAAGTATCGTAGCCCCGTCCCTTAGGGTTAGCAGGGAGGGCGGGCGTTACAGGTTGGTATCAGAGCCAGGTTTTTGCCAGCTCACTACACACACATCAAGCCTCCGACCTGCCGCTCCAAGTAAGAATGTTTATGCTTAATTTTCTTTTTATATGCTTATGCTTAGTTTCACGTGATATGACTTATGCTTTATTTTTCTTCCTTGTTATATTGCCTATGTTTTATTTTCTTTGCTATATTGCTTATGCTTTAGTTTCATGTTCTGCTTGCTTATGTTTGATGCTTTATTCTATGCTTTTTGTTATAATTTAGATTAGGATTACATATTAGTAGGTTAGGAATAATACCAGAACAAATAGATAGAAACAAAACAGTACGTTAGATTGGCTAAAAACGATAACCACTTACACTAGTCTATTTGTCACTATTTAGATAAACATGGTTAGGACACGCAATGGCCGAACCGAAGGGACAGTGACTCCACCAGACCTGACACAGGTAGTCGCAGACCTCCAGCATCAGATCACAGAACAACAGCAGCTGATCACTACCTTAATGGGTCAGCAAGGCAACCCGATTACCCCACCGGCAAATCAGAATACACTACCGGTTATACCTACAGTCGCGCCAGTACCCCCGGCAGCCCTTATTCCGATGGTCCGACAAGAGGCCTATCTGATTCAGTGGCAAAGGCTTAAGTCGGAAGCATTCTCGGGAAACTGCGAACCATGGGATGCACAAGCCTGGCTCAAGACCGTGGAGAGCATAATGGAACTACTGGACTGGCCTGAACACGAGAAGGTCAAATGCGCGTCGTTCTGCCTTACCGGAGATGCCCGGATGTGGTGGGACCGAGTAAAGGCGAAAAGACAAATAAACCAGATGCAGTGGACAGATTTTGAGACAGAGTTCTTAGAAGAATTCTTCCATATGCAAGTGACCAACAAGCACTATGACGAGTTCACTGAGTTCCGGCCAGGTGATCTGTCAGTTAACGAAGCCGTCAAGAAGTTCAATCGCCTAGCACGTCTGTGCCCAGAACTGATCCGTACCGAAAAAGAAAGGGTCCGGTTAATGTTAAAGATGCTCCGACCCGAGATCGCTCTGAACGTAGTCGGCGGAGTTAATAGACCGCAGACTGTAGAGGAGCTAGTCAGCAGTGCCCTGATTACCGAGCACTACCAGAAAGCAATGAACAAGGGCAAGAACCAAGCACTGACCGGAGGACAAAGATCGCACAATACCAGAACCGACTGGAAAGGAAACTCAGGTGGAAAGAGGAAACAGTGGAACAACACAAAAGGTGGTCCGGCCAATAAGCAAACCAAGTACCCTCAGTGTGCCACATGTGGAAAGATACATTCTGGAGTATGTCTCCTAAGCACCAGAAAGTGCTACAGCTGCGGAAAGGAAGGCCATTTGGCAAGAAATTGCCCTACTCAGTCTCAGGCACTACCTCCGCAGAACAACCAGAATAGGAGCACCCCTGCACAGCTTCACCAGATGCATACTGTCATAGAAGGGACTTCAATCAGCCAAGGAAGATTGGAGGCCCCTCCCACTATGACCAATGCCAGAGTCTACTCTCTCGCTCAGGATGACGTGGCGAACGCCTCTGCCATCGTCTCAGGTCAGCTACCTAATTTCAATCAACATGCTAAAGTTTTACTTAATGCTGGAAACGAACCAATATGGGAATCCATCGAGGAACCGAGACGTGTTTTGTATCCTTGGGTCGAAACTATGTCCGGGCGACTTTCTACCCTCACCATAACACCGACATTATTTGAGAGTATACTGGAAAAGCAAACCAGTGACCAAAACCTCCAGAGAATCAAACAAGAGACTTTGGAAGGAAAGAATGACGGGTTCCGTATCACGGACAACGGGATATTATACCTCAGGGATCGGTTATGCATTCCAGAGGATCCAGAGTTGCGAAAGAAAATACTGGAAGAAGCCCATACAACGCCTTATGCAATGCACCCGGGCTCCACTAAGATGTACCAGGACCTGAAAAAGAAATTTTGGTGGTCCAGTATGAAAAGAGAAGTGGCTCAATACGTCAGTACTTGTCTGACCTGCCAAAGGGTAAAAGCTAAACACCAGAGACCCGGCGGATTACTACAACCTGTCCAAATTCCAAAATGGAAATGGGAAGAAATCTCCATGGATTTCATTTCAGGTCTACCCAGGACGACAAACGGATATGATGCTATATGGGTGATCGTGGACAGATTGACGAAGTCTGCACACTTTTTGGCAATCAAAATGACTTATTCAACTGAACAGCTAGCTCAGTTATATGTTAAGGAAATCATTCGGCTACATGGTATTCCTAAGACCATTATTTCTGATAGAGACGGTCGCTTTGTTTCACACTTTTGGGAGTGCGTTCAGAAGACCCTCGGCACGAAGTTGTTATTTAGTACAGCTTTCCACCCTCAGACCGATGGGCAAACTGAAAGAGTGAACCAAATATTAGAAGATATGTTAAGAGCTTGTGCCCTGGACTTCAAGGGAAGCTGGTGCCGATATTTATACCTGGCAGAATTCGCCTACAATAATAGTTACCAAGCTACTATTAAAATGGCACCTTACGAAGTTCTTTATGGGAGGAAATGTAGATCCCCTATATGCTGGTATGAAAGTGGTGAAAAGAAGGAAATGGGGTTCCGAACGGAACTTATTGATGACACCACCCGAGCTATACAGAAGATTCGCCAACGAATAGAAACTGCTCAGAGTCGGCAGAAGAATTATGCCGATAAACGGCGCAGGCCGCTAGAATTCAACATCGGAGATTTGGTATTCCTTAAGGTATCCCCCATGAAAGGGATAATGAGGTTCGGAAAGAGGAGCAAGTTAAGCCCACGATACGTAGGACCGTACCGGATTGTAGAAAGAGTGGGCCAAGTCGCATACAGACTAGAACTACCTCTAGACATGGCAGCCATTCACAATGTGTTCCATGTATCGATGCTCAAGAAGTGTACTCCCAGCACAGATCAAGTAATTGAGCCACAGTCGGTACAGGTTCAAGAGGACCTAAGTTACGAAAATAGACCTATTCAGATCTTGGACCGAGAAGTCAAGAGATTAAGGAACAAAGAAATACCCTTAGTAAAGGTTCTATGGCGGAATCAACGATTTGAAGAAGCCACCTGGGAACGCGAGGACGATATGAAACAAAAGTACCCGGAGCTATTTTAAAGTTCGAGGATGAACTTTTTATGAGGTACGGGGTACTGTAACACCCACTAAGCTTTTAAGATGAAAAAGAGAATGATGAATTTGCCTTAGAAAAATATTAGTAGAATGTTGAACCAAAAAGAAATAAAAATAGGGAGTAGTCAAGGATTGAACCTTGAACCTCTTATATTATAATTTATAGAATTAATTAGTAGAAACCAATTGGGATAGAGAGAAGATATTGATAGCAAGGAAAGGGAATGCATGATAAAGATAGGTGTAAAGATCTAAAAAGAGAAAGCAAGAAAAGAGCAAGAGAAAGGCAACTTGCCTTCCTCCCTTTCTCTCTCTTTTCCCTCTCTTGCCGTGACATTAAATGGAGAATGAAGGGGATTCATTCCCCCTTGTTCTCATCATAAATGATGAGAATAAATTAGAAAATAAAATAAATAAAAGAAAATAGAAAATGGGTTAAAGGAGAAGGAAAGCAAAAATCAATTTTGCTACCTCTTCCCCCTTAATATATATAAAAAAAAAAGATGATGTAAAGGGAAAATTCTATTTTTCTCTCATTTTCCCTCATCCTCCCTCTCCCTCACCGAACCCTCAGTCCCCTCTCCTTCATCTTCGGCCCCAAGCTAAGGTTTTCTCCTAAGAAAGCCTAAGATACAAGGAGGACTTAGCAAGGGAATCAAGGGAAGGGAACTAGAAGAAGAGGCTACTTCTTCCATCACCACACCTTAGATCCACAAGCGAAAAGGAGGTAAGCTTCCCCTCACCTATGGTACAAGGCGTTTTACGTACTTTTCGGATGTTATGAGGATTAGAAAACCTAGAATAGAATTTAAGAAAAATTCGGCCAAAGAAGAGTTTTCAAATCTAGGAAGGTTTAAACAAGTCCTCATTTCATGATATTTTTCTATGCTATGTAGGAAGGTTTTCCTTCATGTTTTTATATCTATATGATGCTTGGTCAGAGGAGTACCTAACCCTAGAATTTCGGCCAAAAATATTTTAAAGAGGTTAGGGAAATCATTGTTTAACCAAACTAGTACAAGATTCCCTCCATGAATTACTAAGGGTCTTTTATTGGTTTTTCTTGCTTGAAAGTTACTTGGAACCAAAAGAAATCCACTCATATGTTTCGGCCAAGAAAAGAGCTTAGGGTTAGGAAGACCTTTAAATTTAGGTAACCATGTTTATATGATAGAATATAGAGTTCTCTTAAAGAATTGCATGTCGAATATTGCTAGAAATTCATGAACTCTTCATTAAGATTTTCAGCCATGATAAGATGGATAGCTTAGAAAAGCTTAAACAAAATTTTAACATGCTCAAGACCTCTGTGATATTAAGATATGAAAGTTATTTAATGCTCTCATGCTTAATTAGGGTATAGAGAATTTAGTTACATGATATATGACATGTAAGATCACAAGGGTCCTAGCTTGTTTATGAACCAAATTTGTATATGATGTTCTTAGTAATATTTGCCATGAAACTTACTTAGGTTTTCCATGATTTAGGCCACTTAAAACCTAGTTTAGAGAATGGTAGGTTTCGGCCATGAGGAAAAATAAAAGAAAAAGGAAAGAAACCTAGGAAGCCTAAGACACAATTCACATGTATGTTTATTATGCTTGTCTTTATACATGCTATGAAACTTGTATGATGTAACGCCCGCCCTTCTTACCCAACCAAAGGCGGCGCTACATTCTTATACTACTTACGTACATGTTTTACTATAACAGCGGAAGAATAAAAACTTTAAGAATTTAATTTATTAAGCATAATATCACATATTCTGATTTGTTCAAATGTGCATATATTGAACTTATAACTAATCATATTAATTTGTCCGGATCGTTCTTTGCCGAGCCACCACCACACACATCACTATCTGCTCCTCCTGTTGCTCCTCTAGCTCATCCAGCTTCTTTATCTGCGGTACAAGAAAAGTAAGCTGTGAGCACTCATGGCTCAGTAAATTCCTTTCCTACTCACTAAAACCGAAAATCATCGTATATTAATATCATGCGTAGTATCATAAGCATACGACATACAAGGGTATCATATTCATATCATGACATTATATCTAATCATCAGATAATTCAAGCACATATATAGGCAATGCATCATGAATTTGAAAGCTTATACTTATAAGTACTTGAAATTAATCTCATCATTATAGGGGATCCCGGTTTGTACCACATACATAATGCGCGCGCTTCTTAAGTAGGTCCAAGGTAGCAAGTCTTGAACCCTACCATACATACATACTAGGTCCGAGTCTTACTCCATCGACCTAGGGCATTCAGAAGCCCATTACTGACGAGGCCCGAGTCTTATTCCATCGACCCCGGGGCGTTTACGGAGCCCACCCTTGGTACAAACCATACAAAAATAATTTATCATGCATAACTATCATATCATATCCCTAACAATCTTTCATGCATTTCATTTTTCATTTCTTTTCATTATGTATAGCATTTCCTATGCTATCACATATCATGGCATTTACATAATATAAATTTCATTCTTTTCTCATTATGTATAGCATTTCCTATGCTAACACATATCATGTCATATACATAACATAATTTCATTTCTTCATTTTGTATAGCATTTCCTTATGCTATCACATATCATGGCATATTACATAACATTATGTATAACATTTCCTATGCTATCACATATCATGGCATATAATATAATTTCATTTTCTCCTCATTATGTTTAGCATTTCCTATGCTATCACATATCATGGCATATTACATAACATTATGTATAGCATTTCCTATGCTATCACATATCATGGCATATAACATAATTTCATTTTCTCCTCATTATGTTTAGCATTTCCTATGCTATCACATATCATGGCATATAACATAATTTCATTTTCTCTTCTTTATGTTTAGCATTTCCTATGCTATCACATATCATGGCATATTACATAACATTATGTATAGCATTTCCTATGCTATCACATATCATGACATATAACATAATTTCATTTTCTTAGCATTTCATAGAAGGAACCTTGTACTAGTTCGGTTAGACAATAATCTTACTCACCTCTTTAAAATATTTTTGGTTGAAATCCTAAGGTTAGATACTCCTCTGATCATACATCATATCAATATAAAATCATGGAAAGGAATCCTTCTACATAGCATAGAAAATCTTATCATGAAATGAGGTCTTGTTTAAATCATCCTAGATTTGAAAACCTTTTCTTTAGCCGAATTTTCTTAAATTCTTTCCTAGGTTTTCTAATCCTTATAAATCGAAAATCACATAAAAGCCTTGTACCACAGGTGAGGGGAAGCTTACCTTCTTTGCTTAAGTTTCCTAGGTTCGAGAACTTGCTTGTGGACCTTTCTTCTTCTTGCTTGCTTTGCTCGGCACCAATGGAGGAAGCTAGGTCTTTTGGTGGAGAGGGGGAGGAAGAAGAGACTTCTTCCTCTTGTGTTTCTCGGCAACAACAAGAAAGAAAGAAAAGAGGGAGAGAGTGAGGAGGAAGAAGAGGTTTCTTCCTCTTGTGTTGCTCGGCAACAAGAAGAAGAAAAGAGGGAGAGAGTGAGTTCGGCACAAAAGGGAGGAGAGGAGGAGAATGAGTGGGGAATGAAGTTGAAGTCACCCCTCCATGCCTATTTATACTAAAATGAGGGGAGGAAACTTGACTTGATTCATCCTCCCTATTCATTTCTCCCCTTAAATGACAAGAATATTCTAGAGAAATGCCTTTTGAGTTCTCTCTTTTCTTTCCCTTAATTTCTCTCTTTTCTCTCCTTTAATTAAAATTCCTCTCTCTCCTTATCAATAATTCTCCTATCCCCTTTGGTATCCTATACATGTTCCTTACAAGAGATCCAAGGTTCAATCTCTCGTTTTATTTTCTTTTGTACATAATAATTCATATATTACCCTATTATGCATTATGCATAAATATTTCATACATGTATTCATATTTCTTCCTTTTGTCTACATTAATTCCATACATTATAAATCATGCATAGATGATTTATATTCTCAACTTTATTTTCTTTCATAATCATCTAAATCCTTCCCATCGTAACATTCAACGTAGACTATCTACCATTCTTTTCATTACATTCGTACTCTCATTGCCCTTACTTTATCTAGGCTTTCTAGGGGTGTTACAAACTCCCCTACTTATTGAAAGTTCGTCCCCGAACTTAGAATAACAATTTCTGCTCCGATTCATTATTCCTCTTATGTTATAGCCTAAGGTTCTTGTATCTAGGCTACCATTCATGCATCCTACTTATCATCATGCACCATTCTCTAGGGTATAGCTTAAGGTATCCTTCCTAGGCTACCATTCATGTATCTTAGAGTATCATACTATTTTGCATACAAATAAATTATGCAACTGTACTTACTTGGAGCGGCAGGAAGGAGCTTGATGTGTGTGTAGTGAGCTGGCTAAGCTTCGCTCTGATACCACCTGTAACGCCCGCCCTTCTTACCCAACCAAAGGTGGCGCTACGTTCTTATACTACTTACGTACATGTTTTACTATAACAGCGGAAGAATAAAAACTTTAAGAATTTAATTTATTAAGCATAATATCACATATTCTGATTTGTTCAAATGTGCATATATTGAACTTATAACTAATCATATTAATTTGTCCGGATCGTTCTTTGCCGAGCCACCACCACACACATCACTATCTGCTCCTCCTGTTGCTCCTCTAGCTCATCCAGCTTCTTTATCTGCGGTACAAGAAAAGTAAGCTGTGAGCACTCATGGCTCAGTAAGTTCCTTTCCTACTCACTAAAACCGAAAATCATCGTATATTAATATCATGCGTAGTATCATAAGCATACGACATACAAGGATATCATATTCATATCATGACATTATATCTAATCATCAGATAATTCAAGCACATATATAGGCAATGCATCATGAATTTGAAAGCTTATACTTATAAGTACTTGAAATTAATCTCATCATTATAGGGGATCCCGGTTTGTACCACATACATAATGCGCGCGCTTCTTAAGTAGGTCCAAGGTAGCAAGTCTTGAACCCTACCATACATACATACTAGGTCCGAGTCTTACTCCATCGACCTAGGGCATTCAGAAGCCCATTACTGACGAGGCCCGAGTCTTATTCCATCGACCCCGGGGCGTTTACGGAGCCCACCCTTGATACAAACCATACAAAAATAATTTATCATGCATAACTATCATATCATATCCCTAACAATCTTTCATGCATTTCATTTTTCATTTCTTTTCATTATGTATAACATTTCCTATGCTATCACATATCATGGCATTTACATAATATAAATTTCATTCTTTTCTCATTATGTATAGCATTTCCTATGCTAACACATATCATGTCATATACATAACATAATTTCATTTCTTCATTTTGTATAGCATTTCCTTATGCTATCACATATCATGGCATATTACATAACATTATGTATAGCATTTCCTATGCTATCACATATCATGGCATATAATATAATTTCATTTTCTCCTCATTATGTTTAGCATTTCCTATGCTATCACATATCATGGCATATTACATAACATTATGTATAGCATTTCCTATGCTATCACATATCATGGCATATAACATAATTTCATTTTCTCCTCATTATGTTTAGCATTTCCTATGCTATCACATATCATGGCATATAACA
Organism: Zingiber officinale; assembly: GCF_018446385.1. NCBI lineage: Eukaryota > Viridiplantae > Streptophyta > Magnoliopsida > Zingiberales > Zingiberaceae > Zingiber > Zingiber officinale. The sequence goes on from NC_056001.1 coordinate 74,465,122, forward strand.
TAATTTCATTTTCTCTTCTTTATGTTTAGCATTTCCTATGCTATCACATATCATGGCATATTACATAACATTATGTATAGCATTTCCTATGCTATCACATATCATGACATATAACATAATTTCATTTTCTTAGAATTTCATAGAAGGAACCTTGTACTAGTTCGGTTAGACAATAATCTTACTCACCTCTTTAAAATATTTTTGGTTGAAATCCTAAGGTTAGATACTCCTCTGATCATACATCATATCAATATAAAATCATGGAAAGGAATCCTTCTACATAGCATAGAAAATCTTATCATGTAATGAGGTCTTGTTTAAATCATCCTAGATTTGAAAACCTTTTCTTTAGCCGAATTTTCTTAAATTCTTTCCTAGGTTTTCTAATCCTTATAAATCAAAAATCACATAAAAGCCTTGTACCACAGGTGAGGGGAAGCTTACCTTCTTTGCTTAAGTTTCCTAGGTTCGAGAACTTGCTTGTGGACCTTTCTTCTTCTTGCTTGCTTTGCTCGGCACCAATGGAGGAAGCTAGGTCTTTTGGTGGAGAGGGGGAGGAAGAAGAGACTTCTTCCTCTTGTGTTTCTCGGCAACAACAAGAAAGAAAGAAAAGAGGGAGAGAGTGAGGAGGAAGAAGAGGTTTCTTCCTCTTGTGTTGCTCGGCAACAAGAAGAAGAAAAGAGGGAGAGAGTGAGTTCGGCACAAAAGGGAGGAGAGGAGGAGAATGAGTGGGGAATGAAGTTGAAGTCACCCCTCCATGCCTATTTATACTAAAATGAGGGGAGGAAACTTGACTTGATTCATCCTCCCTATTCATTTCTCCCCTTAAATGACAAGAATATTCTAGAGAAATGCCTTTTGAGTTCTCTCTTTTCTTTCCCTTAATTTCTCTCTTTTCTCTCCTTTAATTAAAATTCCTATCTCTCCTCTTACAATATCCTCTCCTATCCCACTTGGTTAACACATGCATGCATCCACAAGAGAACCAAGGATCAAAACTTGGTTATGTATATTTTTACTTCTTTTCACTCCCTTTTTCCTTTTTAGTAAAAAGAATCCTTTCTTATTCTTAACTACTTAGTCCTCTCTCTCCTTATCAATAATTCTCCTATCCCCTTTGGTATCCTATACATGTTCCTTACAAGAGATCCAAGGTTCAATCTCTCGTTTTATTTTCTTTTGTACATAATAATTCATATATTACCCTATTATGCATTATGCATAAATATTTCATACATGTATTCATATTTCTTCCTTTTGTCTACATTAATTCCATACATTATAAATCATGCATAGATGATTTATATTCTCAACTTTATTTTCTTTCATAATCATCTAAATCCTTCCCATCGTAACATTCAACGTAGACTATCTACCATTCTTTTCATTACATTCGTACTCTCATTGCCCTTACTTTATCTAGGCTTTCTAGGGGTGTTACATATGACTTCCTATGCTTTTAGACTGTTGGAAGCAAATTTAAACACTGATGAGTCTCGGCCAAGTAGGGTTTAAATGACCTAGAGGCCTTAGAATTGAAACCAATTGTGTTAAAAATGCTTCTTATGGAAATATGATAATATGTTGATTGTATCACATGCTTGTATAATTTTTCCATGACCTAAATGGACCATTGTATGTTTCGGCCATGAAAGGATAGATGCCCTAGAAACCCTAGAACAAAAATTAAATATGCTCATGTCACTCTACATGAAATATGATAAGTAGAAAGCCAAAGTTCTCATGCTATATGTTGTTTAATGACCTAAAATGAGGCTAGGGTAAGTTTCGGCCATACCCATTGTATGATGCCTTATTATGAATTTATACATGATGTTAGTTCAAGTTCACATGCTTGTATGCTTGCTTTTAGCCCTAATGAATACTTGTTAAATTTCGGCCATGACATATGTTAAGGGTTTGAAGAACTTAGGAACTAGCTCAAATATGCTTACTATGTTACTTGGATAAAAATGCTATAAATATGGTTTAAGGTTTCCATACTTTCATGACATTTGGGACCTTGTTTCACACCTGATAGGGTTCGGCCACATGAAGTTTAGGGACTTGGAGAACTTAGAAACCAAGTTAATCATGCTTATAATGCTTCCTATGAAATTGATGTGATGATAATTTAGGTTCCACATGCTTGGAGGTTGTTTTGACCTAAATTGAGATCTAAAGGGGGTTCGGCCATGATAAGAACCCAAGGGATTAGGAAGCTTAGAACCCAAGCTAACTATATTACCATGTTTCTTATGATAGTATAATCACATGATACACCCTTATGCTTAAACATGTATGCTTGTGATTTATACTTTCCATGATATGATATGTGCTTAGAAATATGCATGCTTTGAGGATATGCTATGTGCTTAAAAAAAAATGCATGCTTTGATGATATGCTATGTGGATAGAAATATGCATGCTTTGATGATATGCTATGTGCTTAAAATATGCATGCTTTCATGATATGCTATGTGGATAGAAATATGCATTCTTTGATGATATGCTATGTGCTTAAAATATGCATGCTTTTATGATATGCTATGTGGATAGAAATATGCATGCTTTGATGATATGCTATGTGCCTAAAATATGCATGCTCTCATGATATGCTATGTGGTGAAAATATGCATGCTTTTATGACATGATGTATGCCTAAGTGATGCATACTTTTTATGACATGATGTATGCCTACTTTTTATGACATGATGTATGCCTAAGTGATGCATACTATTTATGATATGATGTATGCCTAAGTGATGCATACTTTTATGACATAATGTATGCCTAAGTGATGCATATTTCTATGATATGCTATGTGACTAAATGATGCATTTTTATACATGCTACTTTACTTTGTAAGGCTTGTACCAAGGGTGGGCTCCTAATCAGCCCCTAGGCCTTTGGCTGTGTGATCCAGGCTAGTAAAAACAAAGGGATGGGCTCCTTAGTACGCCCCTAGGTCTATGGCTGTGTGATCCGGACCTAGTTCCTAGTATGATTCAAGACTTGCTACCTTGGATATACTTAGGAAGCGCGCATATCTACGTGATTTATCTATGTGTGGTACAAGCCGGGGCCCTGATTATGTTGATATTATGTTCAAGTATATATGTAAGAAGAAATAGTTTTATAGATCATGAGCCATACACATGTTTTTCGGATACATGTTTTCAAAATCATATTGCATATACCTTATGATCATGTTGTGATGATGCTATGATTTATGATATGCCATGATTAGATATGATTATGTTATGTTTCATGCTATGCTTTAAGAGCTTGATATGCCATGCGACCTTATGATGATACTATGATATGCCATGATTAGATATGATTATGTTATGTTTCATGCTATGCTTTAAGAGATGATATGCCATGACTAGTTATGATTTTGTTATGTTGCATGATATGCTTAAAGAGTATGATATGTTATGCCATAACTAGTTGAGATCATGTTATGTTGAGACATTCTTTGATCATGTGATGATTTTCGATTTTAGTGAGTAGGAAAGGAACTTACTGAGCCATGAATGCTCATAGCTTACTTTCCTTGTAACACAGATAAAGGAAAAAGCTGGATGAGGTAAAGGAGCAGCAGGAGAGGCCAGGAGATGTGTGTGGCAGTGGCTAGGCAACCAAATAAGAACCTGCTTTAAAAACTTTTAAAGAACTATGCTTTGGTATCATGAATTGTAGTACCGTATGTGTGACTTGATGTTATGTTTCTACTAATTTTGATATCATGTTATTGATGCCGTGATAGTGTAGTTCGGATTTGATGAAAAGAAAAACAAAAGAAAAGTTTTTATTAAACTAAGAAAATTATTTTAAGTCTTCCGCTGTTTTAAAAAGAAAAATCTGTACATGAAGTATCGTAGCCCCGTCCCTTAGGGTTAGCAGGGAGGGCAGGCGTTACAGCCGACCCATTACTTGGGTAAGAAGTGGACTTTATGGATACAAGGATTTATAGAGGCTACAATAGGGACCGAGAAGAGAAATTGATTTTGGTCGCCCGATGAGCTTGAGCTTCCTGTGTTCACCCTAAACACCCAACTCAAGTCCATCAATAATAACTCATTCTGCCAAAGAGTTATTATTGCACTACCGCATCAATCTCAAATTACATTATGGGCTCCTTCTTATTATGAGTGCATTAATCTCCCTGTGTTTAAGATATCGAATGCCCACTAATTAAATGAGTTACTAACAACTCACTTAATTAATATCTAGCTCCAAGAGTAGTACCACTCAACTTCATTGTCATGCCGGACTAAATCCACTTGTAGGGTTTACATGACAATCCTTATGAGCTCCTTAAGGGGACATCATCAACCTAGATTACTAGGACACAATTTCCTCCTATAATCAACAACACTCCATATAAATAATATTATTTCCCAACTTATGGGGCCTATTAATTTAATGAACTAAATCTCACCCATTGATAAATCAAAGAAATAAATACTAAGTATACGTGCTTGTTATTATATCGGGATTAAGAGTACGCACATCCATAATAATAGAGGTTTTGTTCTTTTATATAGTCAATATAAAAAGAAACAACCTCAAATGGTCCTGCTCAATACACACATAGTGTACTAGTGTAATTTTATAGTTAAGATAAACTAATACCAAATTACACTACACCCACTCCAATGGGTTGTCCCATTCCATCTTGGTTGTGAGTTACTATTTATAATTTATAAGGAGCTGATAACATGATCTTCTGTGTCACACCAAACACCATGTTATCTACAATATAAATTAAATGGGCAACTGTATTTAACATAAATATAGACATTTGACCAATGTGATTCTTATTTCAAAATAAATGTTCATACATAAAGCTAGGCTTTTAGTATACATCCCAATAATCTCCCACTTATACTAAATTATTATGCTGCCATACATCTGATTCCCATCCTCTCAACATTCCCATCAAAAGCTCTTGCCGGAAGGGCCTTAGTGAAAGTATCTAGGTTATCTACTGATGTAATCTTGACGACAACAACCTCTCCTCGTATTAGGTGGTACTTGCGCTCTATGTATTTACTTGCCTTATAGGCTTGTGGTTCCTTCGAGTTTGCTACTGCACCACTATTATCACAATAAATTGTAATAATTTGGGCAAACCAGGAATCACATCTAAGTCCATCATGAAGTTTCTGAGCCATATAGCTTCTATGGCTGCCTCAGAGACTGCCACATACTCAGCTTCTATGGTGGATCCCGAAAGACATTTCTGCTTTACACTCCTCCATTGATATAGCTCCACCTCCTAAAGTAATACAAAACCCCGAGGTCAACTTACTATTGTCCCTATCAGTCCGAATCCATGTAACCCACAGGGAGCATATTATCTGCCTTGTAAAGTAGCATATAATCTCTAGTTTTTCTCATGTACTTTAATATATACTTTTCGGCAGTCCAATGTATCGATCCTGGGTGACTTTGATATCTGCTAACTATGTCTACGATAAAATAGATATCCAATCTCGTACATAGCATTGCATACATTAGGCTTCCTACAGCCGAAGCATAAGGAACCGTCTTCATCTCCTCTATCTCCTTTGATGTCTGAGGAGACATCTCTTTAGATAAGGGTACTCTATACCGAAAAGATAAGAAACCTTTCTTGGAGTTTTGCACGCTAAAATGAGCAAGGATAGCATTGATGTATGAAGCTAAGGACAATATCCTTTTCTTGCGATCCCTTATTACTTTGATCTCAAGAATATGTCCACATTCTCCCAAGTCCTTCATATCAAAACACTTGGACAACCATACCCTTACATCTGACAACACTTTGACATTGTTGCCAATGAGCAAAATGTCATCTATGTATAGTACAAGAAATACCACCACGTTTCCGTTACTCCTCTTGTATACACAAGATTCATCCGGTCACAGAATAAATCCACAAAACTGGATCACTTCATTAAACCGGATGTTCCAAGATCTCTTGCTCCATCATATGTCCAGGGATCAAGTTCATGTTCACCAGGGATCAAGTACAAAAACTCTCCCGAAAATAACCCTCCCACTACGATGAGGCATTACTTGTAATTGTGCATCATTTGTGACTGTTGGGTTTTTCGAGCCGCGAAAACCGCTTTTTCGCGTCGCGGAAACCCCGAAAGCCCCGTCACTGGATCTGTGCGAAGTAAAAATAAAACAAAATTCAAGTACGAGTTTACTAAAGCCTAGATCTATACTAGGAGAAGAGCCTTTTACCTTTGATACGCGCCCTTCGCAAATCCCGCTCGTCTAAGGTGCCGGATCTAAAGATTGTCAAAGTAGACAATCCTCTACACGCATCCACATGAACAAAAGATGGAGAAAACCAAACTAAAGTGTGCTAGCACCTTAGTAGGGTTCGGCCAAGGTAGGATGAGAGGGAGAGAAGAAAGAGCTCAAGGAGGAAGAAGATAGAATGAATACACTTGAATGAAAATTTCATTTTTCATTCATTTTAAGTGGCCGGCCACAATTGTAACTCCCTTACAATTAATGTGGCCGACCACATTAAATGGAAAGGGGTTTGTAACCTCCATGATGTGGCACACACATGTGCTAGCTTTGATGATGTGGCACACCATCATTAGTCCTCCTATTGCCAACTCACAAATGAGGTGGCAAATGGTCAAGTCAAACTTGACCTTTCATCTTCCTTCTCAAGTCAAGTCAAACTTGACCAAATCTCTCTCATGGTTGATCTAATCTAACCATTTGATTCAAACCAACTTAATATAATGAATCTAATTCATTTAATTAAATTGATTCAATGAGTCATAATCTAAATTAGACTCATTGAACACATGAATCAACTTGAGTCCAACTCAATTAGCCTAACTTGGATTACTCTTAATCCAATTTGGTTCAATACATGAACCTAATTCTCTTGGTTCATCATATGAACATAATCTCCATCTAATTGTCCTTAGTGTATAACCCTATAGGTTCTTGTAACGTTGGCAATGCCCCTAAACCCATTTAGGAGCATAAGTAATGAGCGGTATCTAGCAACACATCATTACTACCCAAGTTACAAGAATGTTGAGATCCAACATCACCTTGTGACTACTAATTGTGACTCCTCACAATATATGACAAGTGTCCTTCTATCCTAGACATCTATATTGATCAATATGAGGCATAGACCGTGTCATCCTCTGACCAATCTAAATCTTGAACTCCAAGTAGACACACTAAATCAAATGAGCTCAATATCTCATATTGACTCATTTGGGCATGGCCATGCACTTCGTGGTCTCACTCTATCAAGAATATCGATGTCACTCCCGTCATATAGGAGGGATAGATCCCATCTACATCACTCACATCCTTCCGTATAATTTGTTACATACCCAGTAATCGCCTTTATAGTCCACCCAGTTACGGGTGACGTTTGACGAAGCCAAAGTACATAACTCCTTATGTAGGGATCCTTGGTGACTTCAGGTCCAAGGACTAGTAGTTATACTAATAGCCACATGAGAAAGTATATGACAATCATATAACGATCCATGATACTTTCTCATGGTGGGTCATTCAGTATACATTCTCCAATGCATACCCATGTGTCAACTTGATATCTTTATATTCATGACTTGTGAGATCAAGTCATCGAGTTGACCTATATGCTAGTCTCGTCGCATTAACATTGTCCCTGAATGTTAATATTCGACTAGGAATGATTAAGAGTACTGTTTCCTATATCATCTCACTATCGGTTCAACTAACCGATTGATATAGGTAAGAACCCTCTACTCAAGGACGCTATTATACTTAGTTTATTTGACACCAATACAAGTAAGCATAATAACAAAAAAACCAAATGCCTTTATATATAAGAATATGATACAATGAGTCCATACAACAATCATCAAATTATTGGCTCTAGGGCTCTAACTAACAGTGACACGTGTTGTAATTTCTTGTGGTATCTCATCTTGTACCATTGGTACTAAAATAGACATGTCTTCTCTAATTTGATCAAGAACAATTTTACTCACGGGCTTGTGGTTTATTACATAGTCCTCTTTTAAAAATCGGGCATTGGTGCTAACAATGACCTTCTGATTTTTTAAGACTATAAAATAAACCATCTTTCGTTCCTTTAGGATAACCCACAAATAGGCGAACTTCTGTACGTGATTCCAACTTATCAGTATCTCCCTTCAGCACATGTGCTGGACTACCCTAGATCCGAATATGTTTCAGACTAGGCTTACGCCCATTCCGTAATTCTGTGGGAGTAAAAGTTCTGACCAAGTTCAGAATGTACACTACCGTTTCCAGAGCATATCCCTAAAACAAATTTTGTTGCATTGTGGGAGTTATTAGATTTAGAGTATACAAATTGTCAGCCAATGTACCAGAACAGATAACTACTCTTTTTTCTTTATCAAAAGAAACAGAATATCCATCCATAATTTTAGAAACTGAAATCAAATTCTTTCTAAAACTTGGTACATAAAGATAATTTCTCAAAAAATAATGTTTTATTCCTAAACAAACATCTCCCACTGCAACAACCGCCACTTTTGTAGCATTGCCCATGAAGACGGTAATCTCCCCTTCAAGTAGTCATCGAGTTTCCTGAACCCCTGCAATGATTTGTAGACATGATCAGTGACTCCTATAACTACACATCAGGTACTGGTAGATAACACCACTCAACATGTTTTCAACTACTAGAGAATACCTTTATTATTCTCCTTTCTAAGAGGACAGTCCACCTTCCAATATCCAGACTGCTTGCATGTGAAGCACTTGCCCTTCGACTTCTTCACACCTGCTTTTAGTCCAGCCCCTAGAGCTCGATTCACTTTCTCTGCTTATTTCTTCTTGCCTTTTGGTTTAGAAGGAGAAACGTTCCCAGCAATGTGAATTTGAGAACTTTGACGAAATAGCCCTTCTGTTGCTTGAAGTTCTGTCAGAAGTTCCGCCAACGTATACACCCTCTTGTTCATATTGTAGTTCAGGCGGAACTGCTCAAAACTTTTAGGCAGTGTTTGGAGAATGATATCGACCTGGGTTTCCCCATCAATTTCAGTTCCAAGGATTTCTATCTCATTCAAAAGAGACATCATTTGGAGGATATGATCCCTTACGGGTGTCCCCTCAGACATGGTGGTTGTTATTAAGTTTCTCATACCCTCTTGCCTAGCAGCCCGATTCTGGTGTCTGAAGAGTTCCTTGAGATTGTACATCATGTTATAGGCAGTAGGCATGACCTGATGCTGATGTTGTAGCACATTTGACATAGAAGCCAAAATGTAACACCACGCCATCTCATCTGCCTTGACCCATTTCTTATGATACTTAATCTCCTCTTCACTAGAATCGCTATTAGGCAAGATTGGATAGACCTCATAAAGCACAAACTTGTAGCCTTCAGCAGTCAAGACAATGTTCAAGTTTCGTTTCCAATCAATGTAATTGGGGCCAGTAAGTTTGTTCTATTTCAATATAACAGCAAGGGGATTGAAGGTCATCCTAAGAATCACAAAATATTTGGTCAAGACTTTAGAATTTAAAATAATATTGATTCCTCAAAGAATATCATTTAAATTCACCAACACCTCAAGCACCGTGAATTTTGTATGCCATGTTAGTGTGGACGTATACAAAATCAAACATTTGCAAGAGGAGGGTTTTACCCATGAATTGTCTTGTCAACCTAACTTTATGACAAATAAAATTACCTCAAACACAGTGAATTCTGTATGCCACATTAGTGTGGACGTATACAAATTCAAACATTTGTAAGAGGGGTTTTTACCCATTAATTTTATTATCTTGTCAACCTAACTTTATGACAAATTAATAGTTGATTTTTCTTCGGTCACACAAATAATAGCAGTGACTCCGATGGGGAGGATACTATTAAATGTGTCTAAGTGTATACCATTACTTGATACTTAGTCCAATAAATAGGATTATGCCCCTTCAGTTGGAGAAGATCACATGCTCCTAAATAATTTCCTATAATCATCCAATAAGGAAATTTGATCTAGTGATCCACAAACAAACTCATCCGTTGTGGAGGAAGGCACTCAAAGACAACATGCAAGTTTGAATGCATCACTTACAAACCAGTAATGGAGACCGTGGAATTTAAATAAAATTCCTCCCCCACTTGGTTATTTAGAGACGAGGAATTTTAACATGCACACATACACACAAACACAGCACATCACAGCATGAAAGCAATAAATATGAAAACTAATTTTCCAACTATTATGGCCTCATCCATAGCTGTCCTTCGTGCGCCGCCAACCCTAGACACCTCTAACGGGTCATGTCGTCATGTCTATCTTGCTTCTTTTTGTGCTGCGCCCCTGGTCCTCTAATAGCACCACGCCTCGCAAGGATACGATCCGCGATAAAAATAAAATTTTTACATTTATCGATCCTATATTCCATGAAGGAATATATATGTAATCTAGATCGAACAAAAATGTAAAATCCTAAAACTAATACATCTCCTGCTGTATTTAATAATTACAATCATGCACACATATGAAATGCCCTCGACATGCCCGAGGGTCCAATCACACACAATCACAAAGGCCATAATAGTTGGAGCCTGCAACCACAGAGTTAATCTATTTGCACATCCTACTATTATCCTACCTAAACTTATGTATGAAAAATGCATAATTAACTGAAAACCAAACACACAGAGGTAAAAACCTTGCTCTGATACCTATTATTAGTTGCTACTTGGAATATCATTCTAGTTCCCCTGTACAAAAATTTGTACAAGCATAGAACAATCCTAGCTACCCATGTGCTCTATTGAAGTTAAATTTAGATTACAAATGATGCTTAACATTATTAATCCAATTATTGTTTAGAAGTTAAACTTGGATTGGAAATGATACTTAACATTTTTACTCCAAGTTTAACCGATGTGTTCTGCATAAGTTAAACTATATTACAGAAGTTAATTAAATATCTATTTCAAAGATCAGCTTCCAGGTTAAACATGGCGAGGCACTAGGCCTTCTTGGGTATGAGATCATCCACCACTTCCTAGACAAAGTCTTTCAAAGAAATCGGATATTTAGCTTCTTACAGTAAACTAGGTTTAACTACAGAGACCTCAATAGAAGCACAATATCGAAATATGAAATCAAAAAAATAAAATTGATAATAAAATGATAACATAAAATCGATATCCTCTTGTGTTGGTATTTCAGAATCTATACAAAGAAAACTAACTAATTAATTTGAAGCGGAAATCATAAATTAGTTATACCTTTCTTTATAGCTAAAAGACCTCTTGATCTTCTGTTGTATTCCTCTCCTTCTCTTGAGCATTGTGTGGGAGACGATCTACCAAGATAACTCCACCCGAACCACTTCTTTGCCTCCAAGAAACTCGAACCACCAAGGGATGTCAAAATAGGAAACTTTCTTTCTCTTCTTCTTCTCTTCCATGTATCCGGCCACCAAAGAAAAGGAACTTCTTGATATGTCGTCGGCCTTGAGAGAAAGAAACAAGGAGCAAGGGAAGAAGCAAGGGTTGGCCACACAAGGATCAAGAGAGAAGACTAAGGTTATGTTCTCATGAACGCTCCCTCTCCCTCTCTTTTATAATCCTTGCTCAAGGCAAAAAAGGAAAGTTTTAAAACAAAATTAAAACTTCCTTTTAATCCTTGCTAATGACTAAAAAGGAAAGTTTTAAAACAAAAAATTAAAACTTCCTCTTAAACAATACATGGCCGGCCACACAAAAGCAAAAAGGAAAGATTTAAAACAATTAAAATCTCTCTCTTTTTAAATTTTCTATTGTACATGGCAATAAAAGAAAGTTTTAAAAATTAATCTCTCTCTTTTAAAACATGTAGACAACTACAAAAAAAGAAAGATTAATTAAAACTTTTTTTTTAAAATCATTGTTACAAAAAAGGAAAGTTTTATCAAAAATTAAAATCTCTCTTTTAAACATTATAGATAACTACAAATAAGGAAAGATTTTAACAAAATTAAAATCTCTCTTTAATCATTTGTAGAAAGCTATAAAAGGAAAGATTTTAAAATTTTAAAACTCTCTTTTAAGACCATGAGGATGGATATAAAAGGAAATTAAAAATTTTTTTTTAACCATTGTAGATAACTACAAATAAGGAAAGATTTTAACAAAATAAAATCTCTCTTTTAACCATTGTAGATAACTACAAATAAGGAAAGATTTTAACAAAAATAAAATCTCTCTTTTAACCATTGTAGATAACTACAAATAAGGAAAGATTTTAATAAAATTTTATTTTAAAAACAAAACTTCCTTTTCCTTATCTAGTGGTCGACCCCTAGCTTGGGCACCAAGCTTGGATGGCGACCTCTTGGCTTCCAAGCTCATGCTTGGCCGATGCCCTTGGACCAAGCAAGGAAGTGCCCGACCCATTACTTGGGTAAGAAGTGGACTTTATGGATACAAGGATTTATAGAGGCTACAATAGGGACCGAGAAAAGAAATTGATTTTGGTCACCCGATGAGCTTGAGCTTCCTGTGTTCACCCTAAACACCCAACTCAAGTTCATCAATAATAACTCATTCCGCCAAAGAGTTATTATTGCACTACCACATCAATCTCAAATTACATTATGGGCTCCTTCTTATTATGAGTGCATTAATCTCCCTGTGTTTAAGATATCGAATGCCCACTAATTAAATGAGTTACTAACAACTCACTTAATTAATATCTAGCTCCAAGAGTAGTACCACTCAACTTTATTGTCATGCCGGACTAAATCCACTTGTAGGGTTTACATGACAATCCTTATGAGCTCCTTAAGGGGACATCATCAACCTAGATTACTAGGACACAATTTCCTCCTATAATCAACAATACTCCATATAAATAATATTATTTCCCAACTTATGGGGCCTATTAATTTAATGAACTAAATCTCACCCATTGATAAATCAAAGAAATAAATACTAAGTATACGTGCTTGTTATTATATCGGGATTAAGAGTACGCACATCCATAATAATAGAGGTTTTGTTCTTTTATATAGTCAGTATAAAAAGAAACAACCTCAAATGGTCCTGCTCAATACACACATAGTGTACTAGTGTAATTTTATAGTTAAGATAAACTAATATCAAATTACACTACAACCACTTCAATGGGTTGCCCCATTCTATCTTGGCTGTGAGATACTATTTATAATTTATAAGGAACTGATAACATGATCTTCTGTGTCACACCAAACACCATGTTATCTATAATATAAATTAAATGGACAACTACATTTAACATAAATACAGACATTTGACCAATGTGATTCTTATTTCAAAATAAATATTCATACAAAAAGCTAGGCTTTTTAGTATACATCCCAATAGGTTATGCCTTTCTGATACACCATTATATTGTGGTGTATAAGGAGGAGTCCATTGAGACAATATACTTTTGTCCCTTAGATAATCTTGTAACTCTTGTCTTAAATACTCACCACCTCGATCAGATCAAAGTATCTTAATACTTTTACCAAGTTGTTTCTCTACTTCATTTCTGAATTCTTTGAAGTTTTCAAAGGATTTAGACTTATATTTCATTAGATACGCATACCTATAATGAGAGTGACCATCAATACATGTAATGAAGTAGCTATAATCTCCTAGTGCGTGAGTTGACATTGGTCCACATATATCGATATGTATGAGCCCAAGTAACTCATCAACTCATTCACCCTTTTCAAAAAAAAAGGTAACTTTGTTATCTTGCTTTTTAAACATCAATCGCATGTATCAAATGTATCTAATTCAAAAGATTTGAGAACTGCAATCTTTTACAATTCGAACATGTATTTCTTGCTTATATAGCTAAGGCAACAATGCCACGAGTAAAAGGTTAATTGATTATCTATTCGAGCGCATTTATTTCTCATTTCGATATTGAATATATCACTAGATATATCTAACGCGTAGATATCATTGCATAAAGTTATAGTGCCAAAAAGAATTTCATTCAAAGTTATATAACAACAATTGTTACTAAAAGTTAAATGGAAACCCTTTTTATTTAAGTAAGAAATAGAAACAATGTTCTTTATTAATGTAAGAATAAAATAACAATTATCTAGTTCTAAGATAAGTTCACTAGGAAGCTTTAACAAGTATGTTCTGATGGTGACTGCAACAACCTTTGCTCCATTCCCAACTCCCAGACTTGATTCTCCCTTGATGAGTCTTTTGCTATTCCTTAGCCCCTGTATGCCATTATATATATATAACCCACACGCAGTATCCATTACCCAAGTGTCTGAAGAAATAGCTTGACAATCAATAAGGAAAATACGTGAAGAGGATGGGGCATAGGATGCCTTTCTTCTTCACGGACTCAAGATAAATCTTGCAGTTTTTTCGCCAATGCCCCATCTTGCCCCAATGATGACATGGGCCCTTTTGTGCTGGTTCTACTGTCTTAGCCTTTTTACTCTTCCCCTTAGCCTAATATTTTAGCTCCCTCTCAGAATTTTTCTTAAAAGAGTCTACTAACATCATAGTTTTTTGTTCATCTTTAATAGAAAGCTCAATAGTCTTGAGCATATTAATCATCTCGGGAATGGTCGATTATAAATTATTCATCTGATAGTTCATCACAAATTATGAATAACTTTTTGGTAAACTATGTAGAATTAAGTCAATACTTAACTTATGATCCATCACAAAATCGAGTGATGTTAAATGCTCTATGTAGTTATTCATCTTTAATACAAATTGTACTACAAACGAACCCTCCTACATCTTTAAGTAAAAGAGAAGATTTGGAGACCTCAAACTTTTTGGATCTAGCTTACTCATCAAATAGCTCACAAAGACGATAGACAATATCATAAGCATCCAAATGCTCATGCTGTTTCTATAGTTCAGGAGTCATAGTGGCTAGTATGATGCAACTTGTAAGTACAAAATCATCTGTATATTTTTGATGGGATAATAATTGGTCCGCAGTTACATCAGCATCAAAACTTGTGGGAAGAGGCTCATCAATGATATAAGCTGGCTTCTCAACTTTGAGAACAATTCTCAAACTTTAAAACCAGTCCAAGAAGGTCGGCTAGTTAGTTTGTTCGAGTCCAAAATCGAATGTAGATTAATAGAAGTCATAATTAAAAAATTAACCTAAAAATAAAAAAATGAGAATGTATTAGAAACATGATTTTATTTATGTAAATAATTTACATGTATAAAAGCCCGCTTATTTATTAATTTAAATACCCTTATTTAGAATTCAGGAGATGACAGGTTTTCTCCAAGTGGGTTGATATTTACTATAGATAAGAACAACCGTGACTTTGGCCACCAAGTCATTCTTAGCTATAGCGGTAGGTAACAAGTTTACCGACTGCATATCGCTTATACGCAACTATCACATTATGCTTATAACTAATTGATTTTCGCATAAACATTGGGTTGTTAACACATTAATAAGTATACATCAAATGTATATCACCCAACTTTACCTCTATCCATATTGATCATGACTTTGGCACAACAAATCAACGCTTCAAGTTTAAAACCAACCCATTTATCATGAGATTGCATCTCTATGGTTTGAATATATTTAATTTCAAGTTGAGCTTGAGTTTGGCCAACAACTCAAATAAGAACTTAAACTCTGATTCTTACCATATTAACGAAAGATGTAGGTTTTAATATTGTGTAAGGGATTTTGTCTCATCTACATCATGCAAATATTCTATTTACATGATATTACATGCATGACATAAATGATAACATGACACATCATACGCATGACATAGCATGGCACATCACACATACAGCAAGATCTAATCACATCGCATACATGTTAAAATCTATTCATGTCATAATTAATATATCTACATGACATACAATATGGCATGAACATCGCATAAATTTAAATATATTTTAAATCCATTTAGGAAATAAAAATATTTTATAATTCTATTTTAGAAATAAAAATATGTTATAAATGTAATTTTAATAAATCAAGATTTATCTAATCAAATTAGGAAACTAATTTCCAAATTTAATTAAAATATCTTATTTACAATCTTTCTATCAATCAAGAATCTTTAATTATTTTATAAATAAATTTACAAAGTAATTTCCTAACCATTTAGAAAATGAATAAATAATTAATATTTCTTAATTTATTATAAAATAATTCAAATCAAGATTTTTTATGATTTTCTAAATATTTCCAAATTTGATATTTCCTAATAATTTAAGAAATTTTATAAAAATAGAATATTTTAATAAATAAAAAAAATCTCAGAAAAGATAATTTCTATAATTTAATTCAGAATATCTCAAATCTGAATTTTTATATAATTTCAAAATCTTTTCTAACAAATTAGAAAATTTTCTAAAAATAAAATATTTCTTAAAATTCTAGAAAATTTCAGAAATGATAATTTCTAAATTTATAGAATATTTCTAAATTACTTTTCTAAAATTATTTTAGAAACTTTCCAAAATTGAAATTTCCTAATAATTTAGGAAACTTTTAAAAATGAAAATTTCTTAATAATTCTAGAAAAAATCCTAAAAATTAATTACAACACTAATTATGAACCGTCAAATAATTTTATGATCATGTTGAAGCATGATAGTGTTGGGTTTTTCGGGCGGCGAAAATCGCTTTTTCGCGTCGCGGAAACCCCGAAACCCCCTAGCCATTGGATCCATGCGAAGAAAACTTTCAAAAATACGAGTACGAGTTTCAAACTATGATCTACAGTAGATCTACAAAGGAAAAACATTTTTATACCTTTGAAGCGTGCCCTCGCAAATCCCGCTCGTCCAACGGTACGCCGGATCTCGAAGTTGTCAACGTAGACAACTCTCTAGTGATATCCACACGAACAAGAAGTGTTCTCTAACACTCAAGGATGGAGAAGAGAGCACTACAAGTGTGATAGCACTCTCTAGGGCTCTCGGGTAGGATTGAAAGAAGAGGAAAGGAAAAGAAGAGAACACACTCCTCTAATATCTCTATGTGACTTTCACTAACCTTTCTTCTTGGATTAGATTCACTCTCCTTTCTTATCCCTTGCTTGAAACCCACGACCAAGAGAAGAGAAGGAGCAAGAAGAGAGCTTGGGAGGAGGAAGATCACTTGAATGAGAGTTACTCTTGCAAAATGAAACTCTTTTCATCTAATTAAGTGGTTTGTAACCTCCATGGGATACCAAGAGTCACAACTCTTGGTAACTCCCATGAGGTGGCACTTCACTTAAGTAACCATGATGATGTGGAGCATCATCATTGGTCCACTTAATGCCAACTCACCAATGAGGTGGCATAAAGTTAAGTCAAACTTGACTCTTCATCTTCCTCTCAAGTCAAGTCAAACTTGACTTAATCTCTCTCATGGTTGATCTAATCCAACCATTTAATTCAAGCCAATTTAATATAATGAATCTAATTCATTTAATTAAATTGATTCAATGAGTCATAATTTAAATTAGACTCATTGAACACATGAATCAACTTGAGTCCAACTCAATTAGCCCAACTAGGATTACTCTTAATCCAATTTGATTCATCAAATGAATCTAATCCTCTTGGTTCATCATATGAACCTAATCTCCATCCACTTGTTCTTTGTGTGTGACCCAATAGGTTCTTGTAATGTTAGCAATGCCCCTAAACTCATTTAGAAACATAAGTAATGAGTGGTATCTAGCAATACATCATTACTACCCAAGTTACAAGAATGTTGAGATCCAACATTACCTTATGGCTCCTCACAATATATGACAAGTGTCCTTCTATCCTAGACATCTAGATTGATCAATGTGAGGCATAGACCGTGTCATCCTCTAATCAATCTAAATCTTGAACTCCAAGTAGACTCACTCGATCAAATGAGCTCAACATCTCATGTTGACTCATTTGGGCATGGCCATGTACTTCGTGGTCTAACTCTATCAAGAATACCGATGTCACTCTCGTCATATGGGAGGGATAGATCCCATCTATATCACTCACATCCCTCTGCATAATTCGTTATATACCCAGTAATCGCCTTTATAGCCCACCTAGTTACGGGTGACGTTTGACGAAACCAAAGTACATAACTCCTTATGTAGGGAACCATGGTGACTTCAGGTCTAAGGACTAATAGTCATACTAATAGTCACATGAGAAAGTATATGACACTTATATAACAATCCATGATACTTTCTCATGGCGGGTCATTTAATATACATTCTCCAATGTATACCCATGTGTCAACTTGATATCTCTATATCCATGACTTGTGAGATCAAGTCATCGAGTTGACCTACATGCTAGTCTTATTGCATTAACATTGTCCCTGAATGTTAATACTCGACTAGGAATGATTAAGAGTAGTGTTCCCTATATCATCTCACTATCGGTTCAACTAACCGATTGATATAGGTGAGAACCTTCTACTCAAGGACGTTATTATACTTAGTTTATTTGGCACCAATACAAGTAAGTATAATAACCAAAAACCAAATGCCTTTATTTATATAGAATATGATACAACAAGTCCAAAATATCATCATCAAATGATTGGCTCTAGGGCTCTAGCTAACAATCTCCCACTAGCACTAGTGCCAATCAGTGTAGGCTCTAAGCCCCAATGACCTAGTGTGACCATCATGCTTCCTCTGTGCCAAAGCCTTGGTCAAGGGATCTGCGATGTTAGCCTCTGTAGGTACTCTGCAAATCTTCACATCTCCTCTCTCGATGATCTCTCGAATGAGATGGAAGCGCCGTAGTATGTGTTTGGTCCACTGGTGTGAGCGAGGTTCCTTCGCCTGTGCTATAGCTCCATTGTTGTCACAATAGAGCTCAATAGGGTCAGCAATGCTAGGAACCACCCCAAGTTCAGTGATGAACTTGCGAATCTAAACTGCCTCCTTTGCTGCCTCTGATGCAGCAATGTACTCGACCTCTGTTGTAGAATCAGCTACTGTGTCCTGCTTCGAACTCTTCTAGCTCATAGCACCACCATTAATGCAAAACACGAACCCCGACTGCGATCTATAGTCATCCTGGTCGGTCTGGAAGCTAGCATCACTGTAACCCTTTACAGCTAGCTCATTATTGACTCCATATATCAAGAAATATTCTTTAGTCCTTCTTAAGTACTTAAGAATATTCTTGACCACTATCCAGTGACTTTCACCTGGATCTGACTGGTATCTGCTCGTCATGCTCAAAGCATACGAGACATCAGGTCGAGTACATAGCATAGCGTACATGATCGATCCTATGGCTGAGGCATAAGGGATCTGATCCATGCGGTCTCTCTCCTATCTAGAAGAGAGACCTTGAGTCTTCGAAAGACTCATGCCATGTGACATCGGCAGAAATCCCTTCTTGGAGTTCTGCATGGCAAACCGAAGGAGTACCTTGTCAATGTATGTACTCTGACTTAGGCCAAGCAATCTCTTAGATCTATCTCTATAGATCTGTATCCCTAGAATGTGGGATGCCTCACCTAAGTCCTTCATTGAGAAGCAACTCCCTAGCCATGTCTTGACAGACTGAAGCATAGGGATGTCCTTCCCAATGAGCAGTATGTCATCCACATACAATATGAGGAAGACAACTATGTCCCCTACAACCTTCTTGTAGACACAAGGTTCATCTTCGTTCTTGATGAAACCAAACTGTTTGATTGCATCATCGAATCGAAGATTCCAGCTCCAAGAAGCTTGCTTTAGTCCATAAATGGACCTATGCGGCTTGCATACTCTGCTAGTATGCTGTGGATCTACAAAACCCTCAGGTTGTGTCATTTACACATCCTCGAGTAGGTTTCCATTCAGAAACACGGTTTTGACATCCATATGCCATATCTCATAGTCATGGTAGACTGCAATAGCAAGCATGATCCGAATGGACTTAAACATCGCAACTGGAGAAAAGGTTTCATCATAGTCAATACTATGAATCTGCTTGAAACCTTTAGCTACCAAGCAACCCTTATAGATAAGTCCATCGATGTCAGTCTTTCTCTTAAAGACCCACTTACACCCAATGAGTTTTGACCCTTCAGGTGGATCTACCAAAGTCCATACTTGGTTGGTGTACATGGATTCCATTTCGGTTCTCATGGCTTCTAGCCATTTCTCGGAATCTGGTCTCATCAAAGCTTCCTGATAGGTGGTAGGCTCATCCTCTATGAGCATAACGTCATCATGGTCAGACAAGAGAAATGAGTATCTCTCAGGCTGATGACGTACCCTATCAGACCTGCGAAGAGGTATGTCTACTTGAACTGGTTGTTGTTCCTCAACTCTTTGTGGAACATCATCATCCAAAACACTTTGTGGTTCCAGTTCAATTTCCATCGAGGCATCAGTGCTATTGTTCGCATCTTGAACTTCTTCAAGATCGAACGCGCTCCCACTAGTCTTTCTAGAAACAAAGTCCCTTTCTAGAAAGACCCAGTCTTTGCCACAACTACCTTGTGCTGACTGGGAATGTAGAAGTAATATCCCTTAGTTTCCTTGGGATATCCAATAAAGTAGCACTTGTCATATTTGGGTCCTAATTTGTCTGAGACTTGACGTCGAACGTAAGCCTCACAACCCCAAATCCTCATGAAAGACACCTGGGCATCTCTCCCAGTCTATATCCTATATGGTGTCTTTATCACGATCTTGGATGGAACTCGGTTGAGTATAAAAGCTGCCGTGTCTAGAGCATAGCCCCAAAGGTATGTCGGAAGATCTGTGTGACTCATCATAGATCGCACCATATCTAATAGGGTACGATTCCTCCTTTCGGATACACCATTCCATTATGGTGTTCCAGGAGGAGTGAGTTGGGATAGAATCCCACACTCAGCTAGATAGTCACGAAACTCATGGCTAAGGTATTCTCCACCTCGATTGGATCGAAGTATCTTAATACTCTTGCCAAGCTGGTTTTGTACTTCATTCTTGAATTCTTTGAACTTTTCAAAGGATTCAGACTTATGTGTCATCAAGTACACATAACCATATCTACTGAAGTCATCAGTAAATGTGATGAAGTACCTATAACCGCCTCTAGCAGTGACATTGAAAGGGCCACATATATCACTATGTATGAGTCCTAACAAATCAGTCGCTCTCTCGCTGTGCCCACTAAAGGGAGTCTTGGTCATGTTGCCTCGTAGGCATGACTCACATACCTCATATGATTCAAAATCAAATGAGTCCAACAAACCATCCTTATGGAGCTGGGATAAGCGCTTGTCATTTATATGACCTAAGCGACAGTGCCAGAGGTAGGTTTGGTTCAGGTCATTTGACTTGAACCTCTTGGTATTTATGTTATAGATAGGGCTTTCAAGGTCTAGAATATAGAGTCCGTTTATCAGAGGTGTACTACAATAAAACATATCATTTAAATAGACGGAACAACATTTGTTCTTTATTGTAAACGAAAATCCTTTCTTGTCCAAGCAAGAAACAGATATAATGTTCTTAGTTAAAGCAGGCACATAACAACAATCAACTAATTCTAGTACAAGCCCAGAGGGCAGAGATAGATGGTAAGTTCCTACAGCAATAGCAGCAACCCGTGCTCCATTGCCTACTCGTAGGTCTACCTCACCCTTCGTCAATGCCCTGCTATTTCTCAGCGCTCGTACATTAGTACAAATGTGCGAAGCACATCCGGTATCTAATACCCACGATGAAGAAATAGAGAGGTTGACTTCTATAACATGTATACCTGAAGTAGAAATCTTAATTCTCTTCTTCTTAAGGTCTTCCAGGTATTCTTTAGAGTTCCTCTTCCAGTGCCTTGCTTGTCCTTGATATAGGTGACAAAGATGTTCAACCATATCGTAAGCGCCCATCAACTCATGTTGCTTCTGAAACTCAGAGTTCATGGTCGCGAGTATAAGACAAGACACATCTAATGCGTCATCTTGATGCTTCTTGTAAGCATCTCGGTCTGCTCGCATGGCAGTGGTAGGAGGAGCCTCCGGAATGGGCTGCTCCAGAACGTACAGTTTACGTTCTTGGGTGGGAACTTTTCTCAGGTTCCTGTACCAGTCCAGGAAATTTGCTCCGTTGAGCTTGTCCTTCTTAAGGACAGATCGCAGAGAGAAGGTGTTCGTATTTGATGTCATGGTAATCTACAATAGATTACTAACCCGATCTATAATTCATGTGGGACAAGATCTACATCATACTAACCCTTGAGTTAGCTTTGGCTAATACGCCGAAGACTTAGTATGATCGGTAGGTAACGATTACTAATTACATCTCTATGCAACTCTTGTTTATAGGATCAATATCCGCATTTATATTAAAACTCAAGTTAGCTTTGGCTAATACGCCCGAGAGTTAATATAAACATGATTTTGTCCTACCTTTCCAACCGTTGGAAGAATGCCTATAGTTGTACTCGATCCAACCGAGTTAACTAGTTACTCAATCTAATTGAGTTGAACTCACCCATGCGCTGATAGGCGGGACCAAGATTGTCCCTCCGTACCCTACCAAGATAATATGTGTTGCTCTGCTTTAGCAGATTCAACAACACATGTGATCGAGGTAGTAGTAGGTATCACGGCACGGTAGGCATTAGAGTTGACGTGATTTAGATCTAATCTAAATGATGATGCATATCAAATACTTGATTTAGATCTAATCTAATCGTGGGGTGCATCATGTGCACGATTTAGATCTAATCTAATCGCTAGGCACTAATTAACTACTTAATTAAACATGCATCACATACATATAAGCAATTAATTAAATTATTTTGTGATTGTGTCATGGCCCTACTACGATCTTCTCAAGCCAATGAGAAGATCGGATGGTCAACCTAAGGTCAATAGCTTCTCAAGCTCCTTCCTTTTGACCACCTTGTCTTGCTCGCGCCTTCCTCATAACTCCGTCTCGAGTGGATCTTCCACCACTCCAATTTTGTACATTATAATTTTAGAAACTCGAGTTACATTCGAGTCTAAATCTAATTTACAACAAGAATAAAATAGAAGGCACGACGCGCAGGTCGCTAATCAAAATATAGCACACACATCACATGACGGCACGCAAGCCGTATTATGAATTACAACACAAATCCAATCACATTAGGTCTTTTTGGGCCATGACTATCAAAAAATTAATATATAATTCAAAATTATATATTTTAATAATTTTCTGTAATCTTTTTTATAATTTTTACAATTTTATGAGTAAATATTTCCCGGCGGTCCTGTTTAGTGTTTTTGGGCGCAGTCGCGGAACGAATCCCCTTGCGAGGCCAGGGGCAGCGCCCCTACCCGCGATCTAACCATCGCGAGGGTTCCTTTGCGATCTAACAGCGCCTAAGCCCGCTGTCCCAAAAAATTTTGGGGCAAAACTTTGCCGTTTTGGAAAATTCTTCTCGGTAGTAGAAGCCTACAAGTGCCGAAACACTTGTGCTTCGCTTCTACGAGAAAAATACCCATAAAAACTCTAAAAACCATAAAATTACAGAATATCACAGAACTGAATTTTTTTCATAAAAACAAAAACTAAACTCGTACAAGCTTCGCACGTGGCTCTGATACCACTGTTGGGTTTTTCGCGTCGCGGAAACCCCGAAACCCCCTAGCCATTGGATCCGTGCGAAGAAAACTTTCAAAAATACGAGTACGAGTTTCAAACTATGATCTACAGTAGATCTACAAAGGAAAAACATTTTTATACCTTTGAAGCGTGCCCTCGCAAATCCCGCTCGTCCAACGGTACGCCGGATCTCGAAGTTGTCAACGTAGACAACTCTCTAGTGATATCCACACGAACAAGAAGTGTTCTCTAACACTCAAGGATGGAGAAGAGAGCACTACAAGTGTGATAGCACTCTCTAGGGCTCTCGGGTAGGATTGAAAGAAGAGGAAAGGAAAAGAAGAGAACACACTCCTCTAATATCTCTATGTGACTTTCACTAACCTTTCTTCTTGGATTAGATTCACTCTCCTTTCTTATCCCTTGCTTGAAACCCACGACCAAGAGAAGAGAAGGAGCAAGAAGAGAGCTTGGGAGGAGGAAGATCACTTGAATGAGAGTTACTCTTGCAAAATGAAACTCTTTTCATCTAATTAAGTGGTTTGTAACCTCCATGGGATACCAAGAGTCACAACTCTTGGTAACTCTCATGAGGTGGCACTTCACTTAAGTAACCATGATGATGTGGAGCATCATCATTGGTCCACTTAATGCCAACTCACCAATGAGGTGGCATAAAGTCAAGTCAAACTTGACTCTTCATCTTCCTCTCAAGTCAAGTCAAACTTGACTTAATCTCTCTCATGGTTGATCTAATCCAACCATTTAATTCAAGCCAATTTAATATAATGAATCTAATTCATTTAATTAAATTGATTCAATGAGTCATAATCTAAATTAGACTCATTGAACACATGAATCAACTTGAGTCCAACTCAATTAGCCCAACTAGGATTACTCTTAATCCAATTTGATTCATCAAATGAATCTAATCCTCTTGGTTCATCATATGAACCTAATCTCCATCCACTTGTTCTTTGTGTGTGACCCAATAGGTTCTTGTAACGTTAGCAATGCCCCTAATCTCATTTAGAAACATAAGTAATGAGCGGTATCTAGCAATACATCATTACTACCCAAGTTACAAGAATGTTGAGATCCAACATCACCTTGTGACTACTAATTGTGACTCCTCACAATATATGACAAGTGTCCTTCTATCCTAGACATCTAGATTGATCAATGTGAGGCATAGACCGTTTCATCCTCTAATCAATCTAAATCTTGAACTCCAAGTAGACTCACTCGATCAAATGAGCTCAACATCTCATGTTGACTCATTTGGGCATGGCCATGCACTTCGTTGTCTAACTCTATCAAGAATACCGATGTCACTCCCGTCATATGGGAGGGATAGATCCCATCTACATCACTCACATCCCTATGCATAATTCTTTATATACCCAGTAATCGCCTTTATAGTCCACCTAGTTACGGGTGACGTTTGACGAAACCAAAGTACATAACTCCTTATGTAGGGAACCATGGTGACTTCAGGTCTAAGGACCAATAGTCATACTAATAGTCACATGAGAAAGTATATGACACTCATATAACGATCCATGATACTTTCTCATGCTGGGTCATTCAGTATACATTCTCCAATGCATACCCATGTGTCAACTTGATATCTCTATATCCATGACTTGTGAGATCAAGTCATCGAGTTGACCTACATGCTAGTCTTATTGCATTAACATTGTCTTTGAATGTTAATACTCGACTAGGAATGATTAAGAGTAGTGTTCCCTATATCATCTCACTATCGGTTCAACTAACCGATTGATATAGGTGAGAACCTTCTACTCAAGGACGTTATTATACTTAGTTTATTTGGCACCAATACAAGTAAGTATAATAATCAAAACCAAATGCCTTTATTTATATAGAATATGATACAACAAGTCCAAAATACAATCATCAAATGATTGGCTCTAGGGCTCTAGCTAACAGATAGAGCTCTGATACCACTAATGGGATATGCCCGAGGTAATGTGTACTAAAAATACATTTCGTAAACATGCACAGCGAAAGACTTAACGATAAATAAATTAATTTATTACATCACACACACTACATGCATGCAAGATACAATCACACAGATAAGATCATATAACAATTATTTTTGGTATCCCTTACGGATGACCTATAAAGAGAATGGCATCTACCTTTGTGATGTTATCGAACCTTGCCTCTATTTGTATCCACGCCGAGCTCTTCAAGACAATTTCAAGAGAATACACTTTGCCTTCGGAAAGTACTAGTGACGAGAGTAGGAGAAATATTAAGAAGAGGAAGAAGAAGCAAAAGGAAGATCTTCTTCCTTTGGGTGGCTCATGGCAACAAGAGGAGAACCTCTTGTTGTGGTTGGTGACAAGAGAGAGGGAGAGGGAGGTATTGGGTTTAGGTTTTTAAAATCTAATTAAGCCAATAATGAATTGTCTATTAATTCTCTCTTAACCATATTAATATATAGTCCTCTTTAATGAGTTAGATTAGAAAGCCCAAATCTAGCCTATTTTGTCTTAACTAAAAATTAGCCCATTAACCCCATGGTTTGATATACAACCAAATCAAATTAGTTCAAGGCTAAACCAAATTGGTTCATGACTAAACCAAATAGGGTCCATCTCTTTCATAAGAGATGTAGCCTATTCACACTTCCATTCCGACAAATATTTCCATATTTGTCTTATGTATGGTCCAACCAAATATTTATCTCTTAATCTGAGAATTTTAGTCTCTAACTTGTTTACGTCTTTTAGAGACTCGTAGTACATGTGACCCAATAAGTTCCTAATTTTTCTTGGTTGTCCATAATTAACCACTTAATTATGAAATGATTATGAGTGGTACTTAGTAGTATATCATGATCCACAATTAACCAAAAATTATAGTTGATCTCAGAACTAATTCTGAACTCTTCAGCAGCTGCAGTGAGTCATGAATCGTTCCTTTCACTTGTCTTATACCCACTTGGTTCAAAACATTATCTACGTGTCTGCCCCCACTAGGCTAACTTCATCACACCTACCTCATGTAATACTTTCTCATTTTGTAGATTCAAATTACTCGTACATGCGTACAAAAGTCTCATACTCTTGACATGTGATACTTTAGCCAAAGAATTTGAGTAATAATCCTAATGAGTGGCCATAGGGTATACGCCTCCTTACAAGGAGCGTGAATTCTCTGTGGACTATCCAAACACCTTCGGACACTTTGACTTATACCCAATCATCTTGGGTCCACACCTCCAAATGATGCTTGCTTAAAATGTCAAAGTATAAGTCTTCATGATTAAGATGAGTTGCATACCTTAAGTCAAAGAAAACTTGCACTCGAGCTGCAATAAGAACTTCACAAACATATCCATATATGTAGAGAATCATATGAAGTTTTACAGCAAGTCACTTCAATGAACTAGTTACCATAACTGACATCGATGTTTAAATCTCGACATCCTAATGTCTCCAGCTAGTGAGAAACAGCTGCTTAGCCAAACCAAGGAGTATAACCCGTGCTAGTCTTACAGAATTGATGATGTCAAAATGCACCAATTCGACGACTAGAGAAATTCCAATACATTCTTAATTATACATTTAGAGACAATCACAAGTTGTGATCCAATAACAAATTTTTCCATGCTATGAATTGTATTATAGACATTTAGTAAATGAGTTTAAGACTATTCAAACATATAATATATACTCAAATAGTGAATATATATTTATTAAATAAATAGTAAAACTATAAGGTGATTGTCTTAAGATATCCCTCAAAATCTAACAGTTGATGCATATGCATCGAGAGGAGAAATATTCTCACTTAGTGCTATTTTAATCAATGATTTTCCTGCATATGGGATCATGTTAGGTTGTGTTGTGAAAGTATATCATGCATGTCTAATATGTGGTGAAGAAATATATTCAACAAGGTTGAACCATAGTAGAAAATTTTTATAAGCATACCATAGAAGGTTTCTTCCTAGAAGTCATCCTTATCGAAGGCAAAAAGAAAGCATTTAATGGAAACCAAGAGTTTAACCTCACACCAAAACCATTAACTAGCATGAAGTTTTAGAAAGAGTTGAAAGAATTAATTACCATTTGAGAAAATGAGTGGGAAGCTCCAGTTAAAAGAGGGTGATGAAAAATTATGCTAAAAAAAGAAATCTATATTCTTTGAACTTGAGTATTAGAAACATCTATATGTTTGACATATTCTTGATGTGATGCATATTGAAAAAAAAGTGTTTGTGAAAGTCTCATTGTACGTTACTTGACATTTCAGGAAACTAAAGGATGGAATATGTAAGGAACTAGGGCGCTAAACATGCGAAAGGCATCATTTAGATACATAAGCAATGAGTGACATCTAGCAAGGCATCATTGCTACACAAGTGACGAAAATGTCGAGATTCGACTTAACCTTTTCATGGCTATTATCTTGTATGACTCAATCCTTCTATCCTTAATATCTAGATTAATCAATGAGACATAGAGCGTGTCATCCTCTTATCAATCTTTGTGTTTCTTGATCTCTAAGTAGACACACTCAATCAAATAAGCTCAATATCACATATTGACTTATTTAAGCATGTTATACATTCTTGTATCCTACTAATCAAGGGGATAACAGATATCACTTCCGTTATATGAAAGGGATAGATCCCATATACATTACTCACATCCCTCCGCATAACTTATTGCATACCAAATGATCAACTTTATGGTCCACCCTATTATGAGTAATGTTTGTCGATATCAAAGTATACAACTCCTTATGTAGAGAACCATAGCGACTTCAGGTCTAAGGACTATTCATACTAATAGTCACATGAGAATGTTTATGACACTAATATAACGATCCATGAAATATTTTCTGGTGGGTCATTCAGTATATATTCTCTAATATATACTCTTGTGTTAACCTGATAATCTCATATCCATGACTTATGAGATTAAGTCATCTGTTGACCTACATGCTAGTCTCAATACATTAATATTGTCCTTGCATATTAATGCTTGATTAGGAATAGTTAAGAGTAGTATTCTATGTATATCTACAATATCTCTCTATCAATTCATCCAATTGATATGTTGTAGATTATAACCTTCTACTCTAGGACATTATTATATTTATTCATTTGGTACTGAATTAAAGTAAATATAATAACCAATTTTGCCTTTATTAATAATGAAATATGATACAAAAGGAGCCCTTTACAATCATCTCATAATTGGTACTAGGGTTAATGCTAACAATCTCCCACTAGCACTAATATCAATCAGTGAAATATTTAATACCCAGTGACTTACTATGACCATCATGATTCGTCTATGCCAAAGCCTTGGTCAAGGGATCCACAATGTTAGCATTGGTCGGTACTATGCATATCCTCACATCTTATCTATCAATAATCTCTCGAATGAGATGGAACCGCTGTAGTATCTAATACCCAACACCACCATTTAAACAAAATACATACCCTAACTACGATCTATTATCATCTTTGTTAGTTTAGAAGCTAACATCAGTGTAACCCTTTACAGCAAACTCTTCATCGCCTCTAAAAATCAAGAAATAATCTTTTATCTTTCTCAAGTACTTAAGAATATTCTTGACTGCTATCCAGTGACCTTCACCTGGATCTGACAGGTATCTACTCGTCATGATTAACACATATGAGACATCTGGGTGAGTACAAAGCATAGCGTACATGATAGACCCTATAGCATATGCAAAAGGAAATTGATCCATATGATCCCTTTCTTCCTTAGAAGAGGGGTATTGAGTCTTTGAAAGACTCACACCATGTGACATTGGTAGGAATCCCTTCTTGGAATTCTGTATAGCGAAACAATTAAGCACCTTGTTAATATATATACTCTGACTTGGACCAAGCAATCTCTTAGATCTATCTCTATAGATCTTGATGCCTAAAATGTAGGCTGCTTCACCTAAGTCTTTCATTGAAAAATAATTCCCAAGCCAAGTCTTCACTGACTGAAGAGTAGGGATATCATTTCCAATGAGAAGTATGTCATCTACATATAATATGAGAAAGATGACTGTGCTCCCACTAACCTTCTTGTGGACACAAGGTTCCTATTCATTCTTAATAAATCAAACATTTTGATTTCATCATCAAATCAAAGATTCCAGCTTCTAAAAGTTTGCTTCAATCCATAAATAGATCTTCATAACTTACAAACCTTTCCAGCATTCTTTGGATCTACAAAACCCTCTAGTTGTGTCATGTACACATCCTCAAGGAGAATTTTGTTAAGAAATGTAGTTTTGACATCCATCTGCCAGATCTCATAATCATACTAAGCTATAATAGCAAGCATGATCCGAATGGACTCGAGCATCGCAACTGGTGAAAAGGTTTCATCATAGTCTATACCATGAATTTGCTTGAATTCTTTAGCTATCAATCTACCTTTACAGGTATGCATATGTCAATCCATGTCAGTCTTCACCTTGAAGACTCACTTACACCCAATGGGGTTGATCCTTCAAGTGGATCAACCAAAGTCCATACTTGGTTAGTATACAAGGAGTTCATTTCGGATCTCATGGTCTCTAGCCATTTCTCAGAATCTGGGCCTTGTATAGCTTCCTGATAAGATATAGGCTCATTGAGACCACAAGCACTACATCACCATGGTCAGACAAGAGAAAAGAATATCTCTCAGGTTGACGACAGGTCCTATCAAATCTGCATAGAACTTGTGATACTTGAACTGGTTGTTGCTCCACAACTTCTTGCGGTGTAACAAAATCATGATCCATAACATTTTGTAGTACCTGTTCAGTTTCCATTAAGGCTTCGGTGCTAGTTTGTGTATCTCAAATTTCTTCAAGATCAACTTGACTTCCACTAGTTTTTCTAGAAATAAACTCCCTTTCTAGAAAGACACCATTTCTAGCAACAAACACTTTGCCTTGTGTGGGATTATTAAAGTAGTATCCCTTTATTTTCATGGGATATCCTACAAAGTAGCACTTGTCTGATTTGGGCCCTACTTTATCTAAGACTTGTCGTCGAACATAAGCCTCACAACCCTAAATCTTCATGAAAGATATTTTGGAACTCTTCATGTCCATATCGTATATAGTGTCTTTATGGCGGCCTTAGATGGAACACGGTTAAGTGTGAAAATGGTCGTCTCTAGGGCATATCCCCAGAAGGAAGTAGGAAGTTCTGTTTGACTCATCATCGATCGTACCATATCTAATAAAGTATGATTTCTTCTTTCGATACACCATTCCATTGTGGTGTTCCAGGTGGAGTGAATTGAGATATGATCCCACACTCAACGAGATGATCATGAAATTCTTGGCTAAGGTATTCCCCACCTCTATCTGATTGGAGCATCTTAATACTCTTGCCAAGTTGATTTTGTACTTCATTCTTGAATTCTTTAAACTTTTCAAAGGATTCAGACTTGTGTCTCATTAGATACACATAGTCGTACTTACTGAAATCATCAGTAAAAGTAATGAAGTAATGGTAGCCTCCTCTGGCTGCTATTCTAAAAGGGATGCATACATCTGTATGTATGAGTTCTAACAAGTCATTAGCTCTTTCGCTATGTCTACTAAATGGAGTCTTTGTCATCTTGCCTTGAAGACAAGATTCACATGCCTCATATGATTGAAAATCAAATGAGTCCAAAAGTCCATCCTTATGGAGTTGGGATATGCGAATCTCATTTATGTGACCCAAGCGATAATGCCAGAGATATGTTTGATTCAAATCATTAGACTTGAACCGTTTGGTATTTATGTTATAGATTGGGTTGTCAAAGTCTACAATATTTCATTGAAATAAATGGAACAATATTTTCCCTTTATTACAAATGAGAATCTTTTCTTGTCCAAACAAGAAACATAGATGATGTTCTTAGTTAAGGTAGGCACATAACAACACTCTTCAAGTTCTAAAACAAGCATAGTGAACAAAGATAAGGAATATTCTCCTACAGCTATACCAGCAACTCTTGCGCCATTGCCTACTCGTAGGTCCACTTCACCCTTTGTCAATGATCTACTATTTCTCAGCCCCAGCATATTAGTACAAATGTGAGATGCACACCCGGTATCGAATACCCATGAAGAAGAAATAGATAGGTTGACTTCTATAACATTTATACTTGAGGCAGAAGTCTCACTTCTCTTCCGTTTTACTTCTTATAGTACAACTTGCAGTTCTGCTTCTAATGCCCATCTTCACCACAGTGGAAGCAGGTTCCTTCCTTATCCACCCCATCTTTAGGTTTCAATGCATGAGCTTTACCCTTGCCTTTAGCTTGGTCTTACCCTTACCTTTGGGCTTCCATTTGCCTTTGCCCTTTGGCACCATTAAAATGATGCTAAGATTTGCCTTCTTAAGGTTGAATTCAGTAGTTCTCAACAAGCTTAACATATCTCAGGCAATGGCTTGTCAATTTCATTCATGTTATAGTTTATGACAAATTGACTATAGCTTTTGGGCAATGACTATAGAATTAGGTCAGTGGCCAATTCTTGGCCTAGTGGAAATCCCAATCTTTGTAGGTTCTCCACATACTCAATCATTTTGAGCACAAAAGGCCCTACATAACTTCCTTGTTGCATTCTGCATTGAAATAGAGCCTTGAAGATCTCAAATCTCTCATGCCTTGCTCATCCTTGATATAGTTGTCTAAGATGTTCTACCATATCATAAGCATCCATATTCTGATGTTGCTTCTGAAGCTCAGAGTTCATGATAGCGAGCATAAGGCATGATACATCTAATGCATCATCTTGATACTTCTTATAAGTATCCTTATCAGCTCTAGTGGTAGTAGTGTGTGTGGGGGGGAGAGGGTGCTTCAGGAATGGGCTACTCTAGGATGTATAGTTTTCTTTCTTTCTTGATAACTATTCTCAAGTTTCTGTACCAGTCCAAGAAGTTAGCTCTATTGAGCTTGTCCTTATCAAGGATAGATCGCAAAGAGAGAGAGAGAGAGAGAGAGAGAGAGAGAGAGAGAGAGAGAGAGAGAGAGAGTATTTGATGTATCTGATGACATGGTGATCAATAATAAAATACAGAAATAAGTATCATATTTTGATCATTTAACTAGGTCTTTAATTAAATGATTCTCCCACTAAATTGTAAAGCTTTGGTAGGAGCAAGTCATGGATGTGGTTTTACCCACACTACTAGCTCCAAATCCAATTGTGATAACATTCATGTGGGACAAGATCCATATTATACCGCATCTTGAGTTAGCTTTGGCTAATCACCCAAGACTTAGTATAATTTAGGTAGGCAACATTTACCAATTACATCATATGTAACTCTTGTATCATTGTGTGAACAAGGCTATTTGTTCATTTGCCCATCTTATGAAATTTACATTACAACTCATCTTGAGTTAGCTTTGGCTAATTGCCCAAGACTAGTATAATTTGAATTTCATCGTATGGGATACGCCTCTATGTTTTCATCCAATTGAGGTAACTTAGTTAAGTCACACCCAAAGTCCAATAGTCAGACATCACTATTGTCCTGTCACACTCTACCAAGATAAAATGAGTTATTTTGCTTTGGTAAACCTGACTACAAATGATAGAGATAGTAGTGAGTACCGAACTTTGGTAGGCATATTTAAAAGACCTAATCATGATTAAACTACACATACATCACATACAATCATAGTATATCATGACAAACATCACATATATGCATAAATAAATGTGTCATGGTTATGACCCCATTTCTATGATCCTCTCAAGCCAATGAGAAGATCGTAATGTCAACCTAGGTCAAAACATCTTCTCCAAGTGCTTCCTCGATTGTCATGTGTTGTTGTCCTCCTACCTTTTCACCGTCGTCAAGTAGTCTTATTCTTCTCTAATTTGTACATTACAAATCTAAGAAAACTTGAGTTACATTTGAGTGTAGTCTAAATTTACAACAAGAATGAAAGAGGAGAGGCATGACACGCAGGCCATATTATGAATTACAACACACACATCCAATCATATCAGGGTTTAAGGGTCATAACCATGCACCATGCCATATAACATTCATAATCTATTATGATATAAAATTTACTATAATTTAAACAACTAATTATGAGCCGCAATGCCATGATGGTCTCGTTAAAAATCTCTTGGCCAAAACTTGCTCATAATCATGCAAATCATAATAAACATGTCATGCAATTTCTATATCACATATGAAATTCTACTACAACTTAGTATATGCCTTCATAACCTCGCTCTGATACCACTATAAGGAACTAGGGCACTAAATACGTGAGCATAGCGAAAAACATCTAGTTCCTCTAGAAGATCCATACGAAAGGAAACCATATACTAAGATTTACATGAGAGGGAGTTATACCTTTGTTGAGTGCCCTTCTCAATCTCGACAGTAACGTTTCTTTAGATATGGATCTTAGCGTGATCAAGTGACCCTGCCTCTATGGTATTCACACAAACAAGCCCTGTTTGTCTCACAAACTCACAAAGTGGAGAATGAAACAACCAAAGGTTGTGCTAGCAACCCTTCTTGGAAGTTTCGGCCAAGTGAAGGGAGGAGGAGGAAGAAGAGCAAGAACACCAAAAACTCATCATGAAAATGAATCCAAAAATCCCTTTTTATAGATTCATGAAATTGTCTCATGTCTTAATATCAATTGCCTTAATTGACATTAAAATTTGTCTTCATCCAATGAATCCAATGCATTTAACGCATCTGCCATTCAAATTGTTCACTCTTCATCCAATGCATCCAATGCATGAGTAATTCAAGTTGTACACTCCTCTTTCTTCATGAATTCAAATTCATGAAATTACTTAATGAGTCCAACTCATTAATCATCAATCTAATTGACTCAATGCGTCTAATTCAAAATGGACTCAATCTAATAGTTGAATTCAATTGAGTCTAACTTAACTTAATGAGTCTAATTTGAATTAGATTTAATCCAATGATCCATCATATGAATCCATCTCCATTGAATTGATCTTTATGTGTGACCCAATAGGTTCTCGTAACATTGGCAATGCATCCAAAAAAACATTTAAATACATAAGCAATGAGTGACATCTAGCAAGACATCATTGCTACCCAAGTGACGAGAATGTCGAGATCCAACTTAACCTTTTCATGGCTATTACCTTGTATGACTTAATCCTTCTATCCTTGATATCTAGATTGATCAATGAGGCATTGCTCGTGTCATCTTCTTATTAATCTTTGTGTTTCTTGATATCTAAGTAGACACACTCAATCAAATAAGCTCAATATCACATATTGACTCATTTAAGCATGATCAAACATTCTTGTGTCCTAATAATCAAGGGTCCCATAGATATCACTTCCGTTATATGAAAGGGATAGATTCCATCTATATCACTCACATCCCTCCGCATAACTTATTGCATATCCAGTGATTGACTTTATAGTCCACCCTGTTACGGGTGATGTTTGTCGATACCAAAGTATACAACTCCTTATGTAGGGAACCGTAGTGACTTCAGGTCTAAAGACTATTCATATTAATAGTCACATGAGAAAGTTTATGACACTCATGTAACGATCCATGAAACATTCTTGTGGTGGTCATTCAATATATATTTGTTAGTTAGAGCCCTAGAGCCAATTATTTGATAATTGTTGTATGGACTCATTGTATCATATTCTTGTATATTAATAAAGGCATTTGTTTGGGTTATTATACTTACTTGTATTGGTGTCAAATAACTAAGTATAGTAGCGTCCTTGAGTAGAAGGTTCTTACCTATATCAATCGATTGGTTGAATCGATAGTGAGATGATATAGATATAGAGAACACTACTCTTAATCATTCCTAGTCGAGTATTAACATTCATGGACAATGTTAATGCAATAAGACTAGCATGTAGGTTAACTCGATGACTTGATCTCACAAGTCATGGATATAGAGATATCAAGTTGACACATGAGTATGCATTGGAGAATGTATACTGAATGACCCGCCATGAGAAAGTATCATGGATCGTTATATGAGTGTCATATACTTTCTCATGTGGCTATTGTTGGTGCAACCTTAGGTCAAGGTTGACCTGGTTGACCTGACTCGAGTTGACCTGACTCGAGTTATATTTTGATGTTTGACTTAGGAAGATTGTTGGTGCAACCTTAGGTCAAGGTTGACCTAGTTGAGTTGTATTTTGATGTTTGACACTCGTAGAAGAGTTGTATTCTTGATATGGGACAAGAATAGATGTTTGAGAGATTATTGGTGCAACCGTAGGTCAAGGTTGACCTGGTTGACCTGATTCGGGAAAAAGTCCAAGTATGGAGACTTGGCAACGGAAAAGTCCAAGCAGGGAGCTTGGCACTGGAAAAGTCCAAGTATGGAGACTTGGCACTGGAAAAGTCCAAGCAGGGAGCTTGGCACACGAAAAGTCCAAGTATGGAGACTTGGCACGGGAAAAGTCCGAGTATGGAGACTTGGCACTGGAAAAGTCCAAGTATGGAGACTTGGCACTGGAAAAGTCCAAGTATGGAGACTTGGCACGGAGAAGTCCAAGCAGGGAGCTTGGCACGAGGGAAAGTCCTAACTGGGATGTTAGGCAGTTGGAAAGTCCTGGTGAGTGAAGCCAGGCAGTAGGAAAGTCCTAACTGGGATGTTAGGCAGTGTGGAAAGTCCTGGTGAGTGAAGTCAGGCAGTGAGAAAGTCCTAACTGGGATGTTAGGCAGTTGGAAAGTCCTGGTGAGTGAAGCCAGGCAATGGGAAAGTCCTAACTGGGATGTTAGGCAGTTGGAAAGTCCTGGTGAGTGAAGCCAGGCAGTGGCAAAGTCCTAACAGGGATGTTAGGCAGTGTGGAAATCCTGGTGAGTAAAGCCAGGTGAAAACCCTAGTGAGTGAAGCTAGGTGAAAGTCCTGGTGAGTGAAGCCAGGCAAGGGAAAATCCAGATGGATCAAGGGTGATCGGACATCTGGTGTTGGAAAGTCCAAGTAGATCAAAGGAGTGATCGGATACTTGGAACGAAGAGGAAAATCCAGATGGATCAGAGATGATCGGACATCTGGTGTGGAAAAGTCTAAGTGGGTCAAAGGGATTGACCGGACACTTAGCGGGGAGTGCTAGCAGGTCAAGGGAGTGACCAGATGCTAGGGATGATGTACCAACAGGTCAAGGTTGACCGGATGTTGGTGTGGAAGCCTTAGGTTTAGGGCTGAGAAGTTTGGATCGGTCTGGTGACCGATCCAGTGATACTGCGTTTGCCCTGATCGGTCTGGTGACCGGTCAGAATCAGATCAGTGGCTCACTGATTGTAATCTGATCGGTCTGGAGACCGATCAGGAGGCAACGCAACCTCGCGAGAAGAAAGCCGTGGATCGGTCTGCTGACCGATCCAACCATGACCGATCCACCCATGGCAGACCGATCAGGCATAGATCAGTGGCTGAGGAACCGAAGCCTGATCGGTCTATGGACCGATCAGGAGGTTCCCTGATCGGTCCACAGACCGATCAGGAGACGCCGATCAGACGAGGGACCGAAGCCTGATCGGTCTGTGGACCGATCAGGAGGTTCCCTGATCGGTCCATGGACCGATCAGGAATCTAGCCGTTGCGACACAACGGCTAGTTCTTTGCTCTTCTTCTTCGCAGATATAAAAGAGGGCTACAGGACTTCGGTGAACTCTCTCCGTCGACTGGGGTCCCGGATGAAGTAGCAACTTCACGGACAGATGCAACAAGCAATTCAGCAGCAGCTGATCCAGTCGTGGAATGAAGCTCACGCGATGCTTCGATAAGGAGGAGCTCAACAAAGCTCAAGCACAACAGCACTTCGCAACAGGAAGGAGCTACTGTGTTTACATTCCTGTTGTATTTTGTTCTTGCTATTTTCTTGTACTCTTAGCTTGCTGTTGCAAGTGATTGTGGCGAGGTTTCTCCACCCACAAGGAGTTTGATTTAGCCGGTTTTCCGGGGACTCATCCACCGACGGATTGATAGGCTTCGTCCACCTTACGGACACGCCGAGGAGTAGGAGTTTCATCTCCGAACCTCGTTACATCCTTGTGTAGAGGTTTGATTTCTTCTCCTGTTTTCTTTCTACATTTAGTTTCCACTGCGCTAACCCTAGTTTGTAGAAAGAAACGCGAGCAATTGGGGTCGGCTATTCACACCCCCCCTCTCTAGCCGTACTAAGAGATCCTAACAAGTGGTATCAGAGCAAAGGTTTGCTCTTCATCGGATTAACACCCGGGGAGCACGAGCTAGAGGATGGATCTACTCGGAGAAGATGTCACCATTCCACCCCTCTACGAATGCGGTGACTTCGCGTATTGGAAGGTAAGGATGAAGTACTTTCTTATGACTAACATAATGAATTGGTTTTGTGTACAAGAAGGTTTTACTCCTCCGGTGGATAAGGAAGGAAAACCTCTTGAGAAGAAGGAGTGGACAAGAGAACAAATTCACAAATCCGAAATCAACGAAGAGGTAACGAGAATAATTGAATTTTCATTGCCTACTAACATCTTGTGTAAGATAGGTTACAACAATGCCAAGGAATTATGGGATAACTTGGCCAAGTTCCATGAGGGAAGCTCAAATTCAAGCCATGAAGAGGAGCTAAGTGAGCCAAGTAGCTCACATCATGGAGGAGAAGATTTAGAAGTTGAGGGCCACTCAACATCTAAAGAAGAAGAGGAGGAGAGTTCCTCTTCAAGGTCGGAGCAAGAAGAAGAAGCTTCTACCTCCGGAAGGGATGAAGATGAGAGCGTTCATCCATCCTCAACCCTAGGTAACTCAAGCATTTTAATTTCTAGTAAATTACACATAATGTGCTTCGAGTGTAGGGAATTTGGGCACTACAAGAGCAAGTGTCCAAAGAGGGTTAGAAAGACTCCACCGGCACCAAAGGTCAAGGAAGCCGGTGTCCCAACACGCAAAGGCAAGAAGCACGTGGTGTGCTTTCAATGCAAGCAACGGGGACACTATAGGAGCCAATGTCCGAAGGGGAGGAAACCTCACAAGGACAAGGGATGCACATCGATAGGGGGAGCTAAGGCAAACCCTAAGGTATCTTTTAAGGCTCATTCGTGCAATTCTAGTAGGATACATGCTAGTAATTTTATTGCATTAGTCAATAATGATAAGCATGTTAACACTAGAAATCAATACATGTGCTTAGGTGCTAAACATGTCAACCTAGATAGGGATACTACTAGGAATGCTAACCCTAGGATTAACACTTCTAAGGTTAAGGAAAACCTAGGTAGAAACCCTAAATCAACTAGACACATGCCTAGGAACACCTCAAGAAAGAATGACAAATCAAAACTTGAGGTAATAGAAAAGGAGAATCAAGTCTTGAGGTCAAGGCTTGATACCCTAGAAAAGGCCCTTAAAAATTTAGAGAAGTCAACTCTAGGGCCTAAGGGTCAAAAGTCCCAGGACAAGAAAGGTTTGGGTCACAAATCTAAGTCCCAAGTGGTCAAGCCCACTTACCACAATGTTCCATTCGATTATGGAACAAAACCTAGGGCTAGGAAGACCACCACCAAGGTCACAAGGGGAGTCACCCCTAGAGTTGATCTTGATGAGTCCCAAATGACCAAGGCTTCAAAGCCTAAGAGGGTCATTAGGAGGGTTGCTAGGGAAGTTATCCCTAGTGAATATTTAGTGAACCCAATGAGCTCAAATAGGTATTGGGTTCCTAGGAGCATCTTCTCTACCCCATAGATGGGTTAGAGAGTGTCAACTCCAATTAGAAGGGTAGTTAACCCAACTTTGAGGAAATTGACACTCAAGGAGCATTTTCAAGGTTTTGATAACCTTTGAAAATGAAAAAGAATTATTATTTACTCCTTGAAGAGTAAATTGTGCCATATTTGAAAAATATCGATTTTAATCTTATTTGGCACAATTTAAGAAAACCTAGAGAAATACCATAATTGGGATTTTGGTTTTCTCTTAGGGATATATGGGCAATCTAGGGTTAGATTTTAAGTTAGCTAAGGCTAAGGATACTTAGATAGGGAATTTAGGTATTTTATTTGTGCTAACTTGCCATGATTGGTTGCCATATGTCATGCCATGACATCATATTTATTTTATTATCATTTGAAATGTCATGATAATGCTTAGGCTAGTTTATATGTCATGTTTTATTTAAGTTTTCAAACTTTATGCCATGACATCATGACATTGGCACATATTTTTACTTATGATATCATTATATGCCATGTCATCATCTCTTGCATTATAATCAATGAAATTGATTTGAGGACAAACATATAATTTGATATTGAGATCAAATTGGTGTTTAGAAAATGCATGAGAACTTAGCCTAAGTTGACCTTAACCCATATCTCACATCAAATTGACTTGAATGTGGTTTGATACACCTTAGATGTGTGTGAGATATTAGGATCATGAGTTAGGATCAAGGTGCATTGTCCTTGTACCTAGATGACCCTAATTCAAGAAATTAAGGATCATAGGGAAAGCTTGTGTACAAGTCATGTACATCTAGCCCTAAGATTATGGTCCTAAATTCAAATGGTTTTAAAAGTATTTTAAAATTGATTTGAAAAACCTTGATGAAGCTTTCCTAGTGATAGTATTCATCATTGAACATTGTGATACAAAGTTGAGTTAAACTTGAACTATTTCAAAGTTTTTGAACTTTGTATCAAGATTGAAAAATGGAAGTTATTTTCATAGAAAACTATTTTTCCATGATAGTATATGTTATGAGGAATATATCCTCAAAATTTCACAATTTTTCGAATTTTCTAGAATTTTCTAGGAGTTTCTGAATTTCGGAAGGAAATTTGACAATCCAGAAGTCTGGATCGGTCCGGAGACCGATCCAGTAAGAGTCAGTGAGGCGTCCGATCCCAGTGAATGTGGATCGGCCTGGGGACCGATCCAATGGGAGCTTGGTGCGATCTGGTGACCGATCAGGGCGAGCCGATCCATGGGGTTTCTGATCGGTTTAGGGACTGATCAGAGCGTGCCAATTTCTGATTTTCAGCTGTTGGTCTGAAATTTCAGCTGGAAGTTGGGTTTTGTGGATTTCTAAAGGTTTGGAACTCACAAAGACATTGTTGGTGCAATGGTCAAGGGGGAGTTAACCTTTAGGGGGAGTTTTACCTAATTGTCAAGGGGGAGTTGACTGTTAGGGGGAGTTTTTACTCCTTAAGACTTTTGAGGATTAGTGATATGGGATTATCACTACGCTGATTGTTGAATTTAGTATCAAGGGGGAAATTAAGAGTTTCAAAGAAATGTATGGGACTTTCATTAGGAAAAAACTCTTGACCTTGATACCCTCTTTTTTTTTCTTTTTAATGTGTGTCAAAAAGGGGAGAGTGTTCATTGGAGAATTATTGGAGAACCCAAGTTAGGTTATCGGGTTAACCTAAGCTAGGGAAAGAATATCAAGGAATGTTCAAGAAAAGAACATTGGAATTCTTTTTTATGTGTGTCAAAAAGGAGGAGAATTATTGGAGAATCCAAGTTAGGTTATCGGGTTAACCTAAGGGGAGAATGTCCAGAGAATGTTCAAGGAAAGAACATTGGACATTGGAAGATGGTTGGAAAACCTAAGTTAGGTTATCGGGTTAACCTAACTTGATTATGGGTTTTGTCAAACATCAAAAAGGGGGAGATTGTTGGTGCAACCTTAGGTCAAGGTTGACCTGGTTGACCTGACTCGAGTTGACCTGACTCGAGTTGTATTTTGATGTTTGACTTAGGAAGATTGTTGGTGCAACCTTAGGTCAAGGTTGACCTAGTTGAGTTGTATTTTGATGTTTGACACTCGTAGAAGAGTTGTATTCTTGATATGGGACAAGAATAGATGTTTGGGAGATTATTGGTGCAACCGTAGGTCAAGGTTGACCTGGTTGACCTGATTCGGGAAAAAGTCCAAGTATGGAGACTTGGCAACGGAAAAGTCCAAGCAAGGAGCTTGGCATTGGAAAAGTCCAAGTATGGAGACTTGGCACTGGAAAAGTCCAAGCAGGGAGCTTGGCACGCGAAAAGTCCAAGTATGGAGACTTGGCACGGGAAAAGTCCGAGTATGGAGACTTGGCACGGGAAAAGTCCGAGTATGGAGACTTGGCACTGGAAAAGTCCAAGTATGGAGACTTGGCACGGAGAAGTCCAAGCAGGGAGCTTGGCACGAGGGAAAGTCCTAACTGGGATGTTAGGCAGTTGGAAAGTCCTGGTGAGTGAAGCCAGGCAGTAGGAAAGTCCTAACTGGGATGTTAGGCAGTGTGGAAAGTCCTGGTGAGTGAAGTCAGGCAGTGAGAAAGTCCTAACTAGGATGTTAGGCAGTTGGAAAGTCCTGGTGAGTGAAGTCAGGCAATGGGAAAGTCCTAACTGGGATGTTAGGCAGTTGGAAAGTCCTGGTGAGTGAAGCCAGGCAGTGGCAAAGTCCTAACAGGGATGTTAGGCAGTGTGGAAATCCTGGTGAGTAAAGCCAGGTGAAAACCCTAGTGAGTGAAGCTAGGTGAAAGTCCTGGTGAGTGAAGCCAGGCAAGGGAAAATCCAGATGGATCAAGGGTGATCGGACATCTGGTGTTGGAAAGTCCAAGTAGATCAAGGGAGTGATCGGATACTTGGCACGAAGAGGAAAATCCATATGGATCAGAGATGATCGGACATCTGGTGTTGGAAAGTCTAAGTGGGTCAAAGGATTGACCGGACACTTAGCGGGGAGTGCTAGCAGTCAAGGGAGTGACCAGATGCTAGGGATGATGTACCAACAGTCAAGGTTGACCGGATGTTGGTGTGGAAGCCTTAGGTTT
Source organism: Zingiber officinale (assembly GCF_018446385.1). Lineage (NCBI taxonomy): Eukaryota > Viridiplantae > Streptophyta > Magnoliopsida > Zingiberales > Zingiberaceae > Zingiber > Zingiber officinale. The sequence goes on from NC_056001.1 coordinate 74,507,493, forward strand.
ATGGCTGAAGTTTGGATCGGTCGGTGACCGATCCGGTGATATCGTTGCCTCGATCGGTGCGGTGACCGATCGGAATCGATCGATGGCTCATCGATAATCTGATCGATGCCGGAGACCGATCGAGGCAACGCAAGCTCGAGAAGAAAGTCGTGGATCGGTCTGCCGACCATCTCACTGATCGGTCGGCGGACCGATCGGGCATAATCGATCGGTGAAGCCTGATCGGTCTATGGACCGATCAGGAGGTTCCCCGATCGGTCCACACGAGAGACGACAAATTCAGAGATCAGAATCGAGGCCGTGGACCGATCAGGAGGTTCCCTGATCGGTCCATGGACCGATCAGGAATCTAGCCGTTGCGACGCCACGGCTAGTTCTCTGCTCTTCTTCTTCGCAGGTATAAAAGAGGGCTACAGGACTTCGGTGAACTCTCTCCTTCGACTTCTTCTTCTTCCTTCCTGTTGCGAAGTGCTGTTGTGCTTGATCTTTGTTGAGCTCCTCCTTATCGAAGCTTCGCTTGAGCTTCATTCCACGACTGGATCAGCTGCTGCTGAGTTGCTTGTTGCATCTGTCCGTGAAGTTGCTACTTCATCCCGGACCCCAGTCGACGAGAAGGCAAGCTATTGTGTTTACATTCCTGTTGTATTTTGTTCTTGTTATTCTCTTGTACTCTTAGCTTGCTGTTGTAAGTGATTGTGGCGAGGTTTCTCCACCCACAAGGAGTTTGATTTAGCCGGTTTTCTGGGGACTCATCCACCGACGGATTGATAGGCTTCGTCCACCTTACAGACACGCCGAGGAGTAGGAGTTTCATCTCCGAACCTCGTTACATCCTTGCGTAGAGGTTTGATTTCTTCTCCTGTTTTCTTTCTGCATTTAGTTTCCACTGCGCTAACCCTAGTTTGTAGAAAGAAACGCGAGCAATTGGGGTCGGCTATTCACACCCCCCCTCTCTAGCCGTACGAAGAGATCCTAACAGCTATTAGTATGACTATTAGTCCTTAGACCTGAAATCACCATGGATTCCTACATAAGGAGTTATGTACTTTGGCTTCGTCAAACATCACCCGTAACTGGGTGGACTATAAAGGCGATTACTGGGTATGTAACTAATTATGCATAGGGATGTGAGTGATGTAGATGGGATCTATCCCTCCTATATGACGGGAGTGACATTGATATTCTTGATAGAGTGAGACCACTAAGTGCATGGCCATGCCCAAATGAGTCAATATGAGATGTTGAGCTCATTTGATCGAGTGAGTCTACTTGGAGTTCAAGATTTAGATTGATTAGAGGATGATTCGGTCTATGTCTCACATTGATCAATCTAGATGTCTAGGATAGAAGGACATTCTCATATATTGTGAAGAGTCACAATTAGTAGTCATAAGGTGATGTTGGATCTCAACATTCTTGTAACTTGGGTAGTAATGATGTATTGCTAGATACCGCTCATTACTTATGCTTCTAAATGGGTTTAGAAGCATTGCCAACGTTACAAGAACCTATAGGGTCATACACAAAGGACAATTAGATGGAGATTATGTTCATATGATGAACCAAGAGGATTAGGTTCATGTGATGAACCAAATTGGATTAAGAGTAATCCAAATTGGACTAATTGAGTTGGACTCAATTTGATTCATATGTTCAATGAGTATAATTTAGATTATGAATCATTGAATCAATTTAATTAAATGAATTAGATTCATTAAATTAAGTTGGTTTGAATCAATTGGTTGGATTAGATCAACCATGGGAGATAATGAGGTTAAGTTTGACTTGACTTGAGAGGAAGATGAAGAGTCAAGTTTGACTTGACCATTTGCCACCTCATTGGTGAGTTGACATTAAGTGGCCTAATGATGATATGCCACATCATCATGTTTAGCACATGTGTGTGCCACCTCATGGAGGTTACAAATCTCCTCTTTAATGGCCACATTAAATGAGAATGGAGGTTACAACTCCAATAGTGGCCGGCCACTTATGGTGTGGATGAAAATTTGATTTTCATTCAAGGCATTCATTCCTCCTTCTTCCTCTCTTCTTGCTCTCCCTCTCCTCCTCCTTGGCCGAACCATCTAAGGTGCTAGCACACCTTTGTTTGGTCTTCTCCACCTAGTTTGTTCGTGTGGATACTTCTAGAGGATCGTACACTTTACGATCTCGAGATCCGGCTAACCGTTGGACGAGCGGGATTGCGAAGGGCATCGCATCGAGGGTAAATTCCTTCTCCTTGTAGATCTAGTTTAGAATTAGCATAAGAAACTCATACTCATAATGTTTTTCAAAAATTTTATCTTCGCACGGATCCGGTGGCTTGGGGTTCGGGGTTTCCGCAACGTAAAAAGGCGATTTTTGTGGCCCGAAATTCCCAACAGTGGTATCAGAGCCATGTGTGAAGTATTGTACGAGTTTAATTTGTATTTTTATGAAAAATATCAGTTCTGTAATATTCTATGAATTTCCTATTTTTATAATTTTTATGGGTATTTTTCTCGTAGAAGCGAAGCACAAGTGTTTAGACACTTATAGGCTTCGGCTACAGAGAAGATTTTTCCGAAACGGTAAGGTTTCACCCCAAATCTTTTTGGGACAGCGGATTAAGGCACTGTAGGATCGCTAAGGAACACTCGCGATAGTTATATCGCGGGTAGGGGCGGTGCCCCTGACCCCGCAAGGGGCTTCGTTCCACGATTGCGCCCGAAAACCCGCTAAACGGAACCGCCGGGAAGTTTACTCATAAAAATTATAGTAAAAATTACAAAAAAATATAGAAAATACATAATTTAGAATTATGTATTATTTTATGATAGTCATGGCCCAAAAGACTCAAATTGGATTTGGAGAATTGTGTTGTAATTCATAATATGGCCTGCGTGCCATTTTGTGTGTTTGCGCGTGTTGTACTTGATTCGCGACCTGCGTGTCATGCCTTTCTATTTATTTATTCTTGTTGTAAATTAGTTTAGAGTTGAATGTAACTCGAGTTTCAAAATTGTAATGTACAAAATTGGAGCGGTGGAAGGTCCACTCGAGACGGAGTTACGAGGAGGGCGCGAGCAACACAAGGTGGTCAAAGGGAGGAGCTTGGAGAAGCTATTGACCCTAGGTTGACCATCCGATCTTCTCATTGGCTTGAGAAGATCGTAGTAGGGCCATGACTAATCACAAATAATTTAATTAATTGCTTGTGTGTGTATATGTGATGCATGCTAGTATAGTAATTAATTAGCGCCTTAACGATTAGATTAGATCTAAATCGTGTACAAGATGCACCCTAACGATTAGATTAGATCTAAATCAAGTATTTGATACACATCGACGATTTGATTAGATCTAAATCGAGTTAACCCAAATGCCTTCCATGTCGTGATACCTATCACTACCTCAATCACATGTGTTGTTGAATCTGCCAAAGCAGAGCAACACATATTATCTTGGTATGGTACAGAGGGACAATCTTGGTCCCGCCTATCAACACATGGGTGAGTACAACTCAATTAGATTGAGTAACTAGTTAACTCAATTGGATCAAGTTTAACTATAGACATTTATCCAATGGTTGGAAAGGTAGGACAAAATCACGTTTATATTAACTCTTGGGCGTATTAGCCAAAGCTAACTCGAGTTTTAATATAAATGCGGATCTTGATCCTATAAACAAGAGTTGTATAGAGATGTAATTGGTAATTAGTTACTTACCGATCATACTAAGTCTGGGCGATTTAGCCAAAGTTAACTCAAGGCATAGTATGATGTGGATCTTGTCTCACTTGAATTATAGAATTCGGTGGGAGCATCATTTAGTTAAAGGCCTAATTAAATGATTAAAAGAATATGATATTTATTTTCTGCATTTTTTTTCTATTGTAGATAACCATGACGTCAAACATGAACACCTTCTCTCTGCATTCTGTCATTGACAAGGACAAGCTCAACGGAGCAAATTTCCTGGACTGGTACAGGAATCTGAGAATAGTTCTCACCCAAGAATGTAAACTGTACATTCTGGAGCAGCCCATTCTGGAGGCTCCTCCTGCCAATGCCATGCGAGCTGACAAAGATGCTTATAAGAAGCATCAAGATGACGCATTAGATATGGCATGTCTTATGCTCGTGACCATGAACTCTGAGCTTCAGAAGTAACATGAGTTAATGGGTGCTTATGATATGGTTGAATATCTTCGTCAACTATATCAAGGACAAGCGCGGCACGAGAGATTTGAGATCTCAAGGGCACTATTTCAGTGCAAGATCTCAGATGGGGCTCCTGTAGGCCCATATGTACTCAAAATGATTGGGTACATAGAAAACCTAAAGAGGTTGGGATTCCCGCTTGGCCAAGAGCTGGCCACTGACCTGATCTTTCAATCCTTGCTGGATAGCTATAGTCAATTCGTTCTAAACTACAATATGAACGAAATTGACAAGCCACTACCCGACCTGCTTAGCATGTTAAGAACTGCTGAGCTGAACCTTAAGAAGGTTAAGCCCCACTCTGTTCTGATGGTTCAGAAACACAAGGGCAAGGGCAAGCCCAAAGGCAAAGGAAAGTCCCAAGCCAAGGGAAAAGGCAAGGCACTGAAGCCTAAAGGAGGGGTCGCCAAGGATGCTACCTGCTTCCACTGCGGTCAGACCGGGCATTGGAAGAGGAACTGCAGGGTGTACCTAGAAGATCTTAAGAAGAAGCGAAGTGAGACTTCCACTTCAGGTATATATGTTATAGAAGTCAATCTATCTATTTCTTCATCATGGGTATTAGATACCGGATGTGCTTCTCACATTTGTACTAATGTGCAGGCGCTGAGAAATAGCAGGACATTGAGGAAGGGCGAGGTGGACCTACGAGTAGGCAATGGAGCACGGGTTGCTGCTCTTGCTGTAGGGACTTATTTTCTATCTCTGGCCTCTGGGCTTGTATTAGAATTAGATGAATGTTGTTATGTACCTGCTTTAACTAAGAACATAATTTCATTTTCTTGTTTGGACAAGAAAGATTTCTCTTTTATAATAAAGGACAAATGTTGTTCTGTTTATTTAAAAGATATGTTCTATTGTAGTGCACCTCTGATGAATGGACTCTACATTCTAGACCTTGAAAGCCCTATCTATAACATAAATACCAAGAGGTTCAAGTCAAATGACATGAACCAAACCTATCTTTGGCACTGTCGCTTAGGTCATATAAACGACAAGCGCTTATCCCAGCTCCATAAGGATGGTTTGCTGGGCTCATTTGATTTTAAATCTTATGAGACGTGCGAGTCATGCCTACTAGGCAAGATGACCAAGAATCCCTTTAGTGGGAACAGCGAAAGAGCGACTAATTTGTTAGGACTTATACATAGTGATGTATGTGGCACTTTCAATGTCGCTGCTAGAAGTGGTTATAGGTACTTCATCACATTTATTGATGACTTCAGTAGATATGGTTATGTGTACCTGATGACACATAAGTCACAATCCTTTGAAAAGTTTAAAGAATTCAAGAATGAAGTACAAAACCAGCTTGGCAAAAGTATTAAGATACTTCGATCAGATCGACGTGGTGAATACCTTAACCATGAGTTTCGTGACTATCTAGCTGAGTGTGGGATTCTATCCCAACTCACTCCTCCTGGAACACTACAGTGGAATGGTGTATCTGAAAGGAGGAACCGTACTCTATTAGATATGGTACGGTCTATGATGAGTCACACAGATCTTCCTACATTTCTTTGGAGCTATGCTCTAGACACGGCAGCTTTTATACTCAACCGAGTTCCATCCATGGTCGTGATAAAGACACCATATAGGATATGGACTGGGAGAGATGCCCAGGTGTCTTTTATGAGGATTTGGGGTTGTGAGGCTTACGTTAGACGTTAAGTTTCAGACAAACTGGGACCCAAATATGATAAGTGCTATTTCATTGGATATCCCAAGGAAACTAAGGGATATTACTTCTACATTCCCAATCAACACAAGGTAGTTGTGGCTAAGACTGGGGTTTTTCTAGAAAGGGACTTTGTTTCTAGAAAGACTAGTGGGAGTACGTTCGATCTTGAAGAAGTTCAAGATGCGAACAATAGCACTGAAGCCTCGATGGAAGTTGAACTGGAACCACAAAGTGTTGTGGATGATGTTGTTCCACAAGGAGTTGAGGAACAACAACCAGTTCAAGTAGACCTCCTCTTCGCAGGTCTGATAGGGTACGTCGTCAGCCTGAGAGATATTCATTTCTCTTGTCTGACCATGATGACGTTGTGCTCATTGAGGATGAACCTACCTCCTATCAAGAAGCTGTGATGAGACCAAATTCCGAGAAATGACTAGAGGCCATGAGATCCGAGATGGAATCCATGTACACTAACCAAGTATGGACTTTGGTTGATCCACCTGAAGGGGTCAAACCAATTGGGTGTAAGTGGGTCTTTAAGAGAAAGACTGACATGGATGGACTTATTTATAAGGGTCGCTTGGTAGCTAAAGGTTTCAAGCAAATTCATGGTATTGACTATGATGAAACTTTTTCTCCAGTAGCGATGTTTAAGTCCATTCGGATCATACTTGCTATTGCAGCATACCATGACTATGAGATATGGCAGATGGATGTCAAAACCACGTTTCTGAATGGAAACCTGCTCGAGGATGTGTACATGACACAACCTGAGGGTTTTGTAGATCCACAGCATACTAGCAGAGTATGCAAGCTGCATAGGCCCATTTATAGACTAAAGCAAGCTTCTCAGAGCTGGAATCTTCGATTCGATGATGCAATTAAACTGTTTGGTTTCATCAAGAATGAAGATGAACCTTGTGTCTACAAGAAGGTTATAGGGAACACAGTTGTCTTCCGCAGTCAGGGTTCATGTTTTGTATAGATGGTGGTGTTGTGAGATGGAAAAGTTCGAAGTAGGACACAGTTGTTGATTCTACAACAGAGGCCGAGTACATTGCTGCATCAGAAGCAACAAAGGAAGCAGTTTGGATCCGCAAGTTCATCACTTAACTTGGGGTGGTTCCTAGTATCGCTGACCCTATTGAGCTCTATTGTGACAATAATGGAGTTATAGCACAAGCTAAGGAACCTCGCTCACACCAGCGGACCAAACACATACTACGGCGCTTCCATCTCATTCGAGAGATTATCGATAGAGGAGATGTGAAGATTTGCAGAGTACCAACAGAGGCTAACATCGCAGATCCTTTGACCAAGGCTTTGGCACAGAGAAAGCATGATGGTCACACTAGGTCATTAGGCTTTAAAGCCTATACTGATTGGCACTAGTGCTAGTGGGAGAATGTTAGTTAGAGCCCTAGAGTCAATCATTTGATGATTGTTGTATAGACTCATTGTATCATATTCTTGTATATTAATAAAGGCATTTGTTTTGGTTATTATACTTACTTGTATTGGTGACAAATAACTAAGTATAGTAGCGTCCTTGAGTAGAAGGTTCTTACCTATATCAATCGATTGGTTGAATCGATAGTGAGATGATATAGGGAACACTACTCTTAATCATTCCTAGTCGAGTATTAACATTCAGAGACAATGTTAATGCAATAAGACTAGCATGTAGGTCAACTCGATGACTTGATCTCACAAGTCATGGATATAGAGATATCAAGTTGACACATGGGTATGCATTGGAGAATGTATACTGAATGACCCAGCATGAGAAAGTATCATGGATCGTTATATGAGTGTCATATACTTTCTCATGTGGCTATTAGTATGACTATTAGTCCTTGGACCTGAAATCACCATGAATCCCTACATAAGGAGTTATGTACTTTGGCTTCGTCAAACGTCACCCGTAACTGGGTGGTCTATAAAGGCGATTACTAGATATGTAACAAATTATGCAAAGGGATGTGAGTGATGTAGATGGGATCTATCCCTCCTATATGATGGGAGTGACATTGATATTCTTGATAGAGTGAGACCACTAAGTGCATGGTTATGCCCAAATGAGTCAATATGAGATGTTGAGCTCATTTGATCGAGTGAGTCTACTTGGAGTTCAAGATTTAGATTGATTAGAGGATGACACGGTCTATGCCTCACATTGATCAATCTAGATGTCTAGGATAGAAGGACATTCTCATATATTGTGAAGAGTCACAATTAGTAGTCACAAGGTGATGTTGGATCTCAACATTCTTGTAACTTGGGTAGTAATGATGTGTTGCTAGATATCGCTCATTACTTATGCTTCTAAATGGGTTTAGAAGCATTGCCAATGTTACAAGAACCTATAGGGTCACACACAAAGGACAATTAGATGGAGATTATGTTCATATGATGAACCAAGAGGATTAGGTTCATGTGATGAATCAAATTGGATTAAGAGTAATCCAAATTGGACTAATTGGGTTGGACTCAATTTGATTCATATGTTCAATGAGTATAATTTAGATTATGAATCATTGAATCAATTTAATTAAATGAATTAGATTCATTAAATTAAGTTGGTTTGAATCAATTGGTTGGATTAGATCAACCATGGGAGATAATGAGGTTAAGTTTTGTTGGTGCAATCATGTCCTAGAAGTTTCAATGTGTTGACAATTATTTAAGTTTAGGTTAATACGTTGGAACTAACATGCATTGTGAGTTTGCAGGAGGAGTTTCTTGCAGGTCGGAAGACCAGATGCAAGAGAAGTCCAAGAAGGTCAAGGACTGGATTCTTGGTAAAAAGGTTTCTTGCAGGTTAGAAGACCAGATGAAAGAGAAGTCCGAGAAGGTCGGGGACCGGATTCTTGGCAAAAGAAGCTCCTGTATGTCACAAGATTATATGTGTGTTAGGCTGACTATCAGAGATCAATTGGTGAATCGATTCAGACATGGCTGTGAGGCAGAATGCCTTTGAATTGATCAGCCGATCGATTGAAGGTAAGTCAATCGATCGGCCGATCGATTGGAAAAGATTTGCGCGAAGCACAGAACGCTTCTGAATCGATCAGCCGATCGATCCGTGAACATTCTGTGCGAAGCACAGAACCCTTCTGAATAGATCAGCCGATCGATTCAAGGTATTGAATCGATCGTCCGATCGATTCGTGAACATTCTGTGCGAAGCACAGAATCATCCTGAATCGATCAACCGATTGATTCAAGATGTTGAATCGATCGGCCGATCGATTCACAAAGCTACGATTTCATGATCAAGCGGCTGAATCGATTAAAACGCTGCCCCAATCGATCCAAGTCAAATAAAAGAATCTGCACCGTTGATCTTGACGCGATGGCTTCCAACGGATACTTGTGAATCGATTGGGACATAACCTCAATCGATCCACGGCGACGGCAGCGTGAGAAATGACTAGTTTTCTTGATGTTTAAAATGCTAGAAGAAATAGGAACAAGCACCGATTAACAAAAATTACTGTTCTATTGCTCTGGTGTGAAGAATCCTTGAAGTGATCAAGATCTCTCAAGCGTTGGAAGTTAGAGCTCTCAATCTCTCCAAGCTTTCAAATCTCACGCCACAAGGAAGAAGCTATTTCAAGTTTGTAAATCTCTTCTCTTCTTCATTGTAGTGAGTGTGAGTTATTTCCTTTGGGAGAGGAAGTATTGTAAGTGTTGTAAGGTTTCTCCACCTTCGGTGTGATTCCGAGAAGGAGGGTTTTTGGATAGTGAAAGAGTGGTGAGTGGTGTGGATCCTTGGACTAGTCACCTCCTTGAGGAGGTGGATACCAAGTAAATACCGGAGTTAGCATTGACTTCAAGTTTCCGCTCTGCAAAATCAAGATCAAGAAAATGAAGTGAGCCATTCCCCCCCCCCCCCCCCCCTCTAGCTCAACCGATCCTAACAAGTGGTATCAGAGCGTTGGTTTGCTTTTGAGGATTCATTGTCAAGAAAGCACAAGTTAAAGAGTTACAAGATGTCAATGAAGGAGGGACATAGCACTTCACGACCACCATTCTATGAAGGCAGCAATTTTGCTTATTGGAAGAGCCGCATGGAACACTATCTCATGACCGAAATTGATATGTGGTTCTCAATCACGGAGGGATTCATGGCGCCAACTGAAAATGGAAAAATGCTTGAGTCATCAAGGTGGACTGTTGAACAAAAAATGAAGGCTCAAGAAAATGCAAAGGCGATTGTGACTCTTCAATGTGGATTAAGCTCGGAACAACTCAACAAAGTTGGACCTTTTAAGAGTGCCAAGGATTTGTGGGATAAGCTTATTGAACTAAATGAAGGCACCAAGGATTCAAGAATTGCAAAGAGAGATTTGTTGATAAATCAACTTCAAAACTTCACCATGAAGGATGGAGAAACGGTAAGCTCACTACATGGGAGATTCATGGAACTCCTAAATGGTCTTCATTCAGTTGGAGAGAGTGTGGAGAACCGAGATCTCATAAGGTATGCTTTAAAATCTTTCCCAAGAAACTCTTTATGATCATCCATGGTGGATGCTTATAAGGTTTCAAGGGATTTGTCAATAGTGAAATTGGATGAACTATTTTGTGAACTTGAATTGCATGAGCAAGCTAACACAAGCCATAAGGAGAAAGGTATAGCCTTGGTTGCAGGTGAAAAGAGCAAAAAGAAGCACAAGGAAAAGAAAAAGGAGAAGGAGTCATCTTCAGAATCCGAACAAGATAGTGATAGTGATAGTGATGAAGAGCTATCATCAAGTGAAATGGCAAACTTCATTCGAAGAATGATGAGACATTCAAGGAAGTTTGACAAGAAGGATGTTAAGAAAATCTTCAATGATGAGAAAAGAAAAGGTAAATCTCTTGTGGATTCTAAGAATAAGACTGATGTAATTTGCTATGAATGTAAGAAAAAGGGGCACTACAAAACAGAGTGTCCAAAATTAAAGAAACAAGAGGAAAAGATCAAGAAAAAGAAGAAGGCGTTGAAAGCCACATGGGATGACTCATCATTAAGCTCATCGGAAGAAGATGAAAGGAAGAGCTCAAAGCACATGGCTCTCATGGCCTTAAGCCATGTAGAAGATAGTGAAGATGAAGATAGACATGGAGAAGATGTGGACTCTTCAAGTGAGTCATTATCTAGTGATGATGAGGTAATTTCTCCCAAGCTTGATAAGATGTATGCCACCATTGCATGCTTAACCAATGCACTAGCTAAATCAAAAGGGAAGGTTAAAAGATTGCAAAATGAATTGAAATCACTCAAAAATAAAATTGTCCCATGTGAAAGTTGCATGCTTCATGAAAATGACAAAAGTGATGTTGATGATCTTGAAAAAGAAAATCTATCATTGAAATCACAAGTTGATGATCTTAGATGTGCTCTAGAAAAATTTACTTCAAGCTCAAAATACTTAGACATGATTCTAGGAGCTCAAAGAGGCGTGTACAACAAAGCGGGACTAGGTTTTAAATTACAAGATAAGGAAGTTAAATTCATGTCTCTAATTAGTAGAAACCATGCTTCAAGGGTTAAGGTTGTTCAAGCTTGGGTACCCAAGCAATTTGTTATTAATGCTACCGAACCCAAAGTGTGGGTACCAAAACATTTGGTTCATCGTGTTTAAACTGGCATGCGTAAAGGGGGAGCATCCAACAACATGGTTCATTGATAGTGGATGCTCTAAGCATATGACGGGGGACTCATCAAAATTTTCATCATTTAGACACAAAAGTAAAGGTACCGTTTCTTTTGGTAATAGTGGTGAGTTAAAAGTTATAGGAATAGGAGATATTAGAATTTCCGAAAAATTTGTAATAAAAAATGTGTTACTAGTAAAAGGCATGGCTTTTAATCTTTTGAGTGTTAGTCAACTATGTGACTCGGGGTATAGAGTTGAGTTCAACTCATCTCAATGCCTAGTCAAGCATAGTGAACTAAACACCAATGTTCTCATAGGCCATAGAAAAGAAAATATTTATCAAGTTGAACTATTTAGTGCTACTAATATGTTTGCTAAGTGTCTCATGTCCAAAGAAGAGGAGACTTGGCTTTGGCACCGGAGACTCGCTCACACCAACATGAAGAATATCAAAAATCTTTCAAAGAAGGAGTTGGTGCACGGATTGCCAAAGTTGAAGTTTCAAAAAGACAAAATATGTGATGCATGTCAAATGGGTAAGCAAACCAAAGCTACTCATAAAGGTAAAAATGTTGTAAGTACCTCAAATACTTTAGAGCTCATTCACATGGATTTATTTGATAGTAGTAAATATATTTCTTTAAATGGTAGTAGATATTGCTTTGTGATTGTGGATGATTACACTAGATATACATGGGTGTTTTTCTTGAAACATAAGGATCAAACTCTAGATACCTTGATTGTTTTTTGTAATAGAGTAGAAAATGAAAAGGCTCATAAGATAAACAAAATAAGAAGTGATCATGGAGGTGAGTTTGAAAATGATAGATTCACAAGTTTTTGTATGAAAAAAGGCTACATACATGAGTTTTCAACCCCTAGAACACCTCAACAAAATGGAGTCGTTGAGAGGAAAAATAGGGTGTTGCAAGAGGCCGCTAGGAGCATGTTAAATGAATATTCACTACATAGTTTCCTATGGGCCGAAGCAATTAATACGGCTTGTTATGTCCAAAATCAAACTTTAATACATAGGTTTCTAGGAAAAATACCTCATGAATTGTGGTTTGGTAAACAACATACAATTAAGCATCTTAGAGTATTTGGGTGTAAGGTCTATATTCTAAACACCAAGGATCACTTGGGAAAGTTTTCCGCTAAGGCGGATGAGGGAATTCTTGTAGGTTACTCAAGTCATAGCAAGACATACCGAATTTACAACAAAAGATCAAAACTAGTTGAAGAATCACTAAATGTTGTATTTGAAGAAAATCCTTCTTTAAACTCTATAAGAACAAACGATGAAGAATTACAATTTGAGTTAGAGAAACTAACACTAAATGAGGTAAATCATCAAGGAGAAGAAAATCAAGAAAGTGATGGTGAGAAAAATGAACCTTTGCCACTTGAACCCGAAATTATAACAAATCAAGATTCAAGACCTACTAGGACTCATGTAAATCATCCCATAGATCAAGTAGTAGGAGACATTACTCAAGGAGTGAGAACTCGATCTTACTTTAGAAATGACGGAAGTCAAGTTGCCTTAATATCTCAGATAGAACCAAAAACCATTGATGATGCCTTGTTTGATCCGGATTGGATTTTAGCAATGCAAGATTAATTATCTCAATTTGAGAGAAGTCAAGTTTGGGATTTAGTTCCTAGGCCTAACAACAAATCAATTATTGATACAAAATGGGTCTTTAGGAACAAACTTGATGATAAAGGGATAGTGGTGAGAAACAAAGCTAGATTGGTAGCTAGGGTTTTCAATCAAGTAGAAGGGTTGGACTATGATGAAACTTATGCACCCGTAGCAAGATTGGAGTCAATTAGAATGATGTTGGCCTTTGCCGCCCACAAGGGTTTCAAATTGTACCAAATGGATGTAAAATCAGTATTTTTGAATGGTGCTATAAAAGAAGAAGTATATGTTGAGCAACCACCGGGGTTTGAAAATTTGGAGTATCCAAATCATGTATATAAACTTAAAAAGGCCTTATATGGGCTAAAACAAGCTCCCCGGGCTTGGTATGAACGATTGTCAACATTTCTAGTATCAAAAGGGTTTCATAGAGGAAAAATTGATCCTACTTTATTCTTGAAAAATAGTGGTAATGATATGTTTGTGGCCCAAGTATATGTAGATGACATTATTTGTGGTTCCACAAATAAAGATTTTTTAAATGAATTCATTAATCACATGGAGAGTGAATTTGAAATGAGTTTGGTTGGTGAGTTGACATTTTTCCTAGGATTACAAATTAAACAAACAAAAGAAGGCATTTACATTCATCAATCCAAATATGTCAAAGAGCTATTTAAGAAATTTGGGATGGAAAATGGAAAGGAAATATCTACCCCCATGGCCACAAATACTAAGTTGGATAAAGACATTGAAGGGAAAGAAGTTGACTCCAAGGTGTATCGTAGTGCTATAGGAAGTCTTCTCTATCTCACGGCTAGTAGACCGGATATACTTTTCGCCGTAGGTATATGTGCTAGGTATCAATCTTGTGCCAAGGAGTCACATTTGAGTGCCGTTAAGCGAATTCTTCGTTATCTCAAGGGGACTCAAAATGTTGGTCTTTGGTATCCTAGAACCGAAACTTTTGACCTAGTGGGCTATACCGATTCCGATTATGCCGGATGCAAATTGGATCGCAAAAGCACTAGTGGTAGTTGTCAATTTCTAGGGTCCTCTTTGGTAAGTTGGTCAAGTAGAAAATAACATTGTGTAGCTCTCTCCACAACTGAAGCGGAATATATTGCCATGGGAGAGTGTGTATCACAATTATTGTGGATGACTCATACTCTAGAAGACTATAAACTTACCTATAACAATGTTCAAGTTCTTTGTGATAATGTGAGTACAATCAACTTAACCAAAAATCCCGTTCATCATTCAAGAACGAAACACATAGAGGTTAAACATCATTTTATTCGTGATCATATAACTCGAGGTGATATTATTTTAAATTATGTTGGATCAAAATCAAACTTAGCCGATATCTTCACTAAACCACTTCCCGAAGATGAATTTAGCTTTCTTAGAAAGGAATTGGGAATGTGTTGTATTGATTAAATCACATCTTCCATGATCACTTCATAGGCAGAGTTCTTTAAGGTTTATTCGTCTTAACATTGCCTCTCACAAAAACATAGGATTGTCCTCTTAATGTGATTTAGATGGGGGTGAGAGGTTAGGGACATTTATTTTGATCATAATGCTTGTTATGATGCATTATTTTGGTCAAGAAAAATGGTTTTCATATGAAACATTCATTTGTCTAATCATAGGGAAAGCACGTGTATAAATCATGTGCACGTTGCCCTACGATTATGATTGGAAATTTTTAAAATCACCATAGGCACCATACTTATTTTTGAAACCTTGTAAGACTCACTCGAATCATTGATGTTTTCAACAATTTTTAATTTTGTGTAAATCTTATCTAGGGAGTGTCACTTTCTATCAACCTTTATTTTTCCTTGATAGTATGAGACATGAATAGTGTTTACACCAAATTTCATGATTTTTAGAGGAATATACAATTATTTGTGCATTTCCAAATCTTGGATCTGAGAGGTTTTCAAAAATGCAGAAATATCAGACTTCCCAATCGATCGGTCGATCGATTGGGAGGTTCACGTTTCACTCCAGAGAGCATTTGAATCGATCAATGGATCGATTCAAATCATCTGAATTGATCAATGGATCGATTCAGATCGTCTGGATCGATTACGACGCTTTTTCGTTTAACTATCGAACGTGTACTCAAATTCTTCCAGAAGGCATCTGAATCGATCAATGGATCGATTCAGATCATTTCAATCAATCAATGGATCGATTGGACAACGTTATTTGATTTTCACAGAAGGCATTTTAATCGATCAATGGATCGATTCATCCCGTTTGAATCGATCGATGGATCGATTGAGACGCCCGTTCACATTCTCACAGAACCGTTATGAATTGATCGACCGATCGATTCACCTACTCTCAATCGATCGATCGATCGATCGGGACCTTAAAACTCGTCTTAAACCCCTAAATCCGAATCGATCCACTTACTCTATCTTTTCCCCTTTCTCTCTCTCGACGTTGTCTTGCCCTAGGCGACTTCCCAGGCGACTCTTTCGCCTGCCTCGATCGGTCACTCCGGCGTGCATCTCCCGCGAAGGGAAGCTCTTCCACTTCTCTTCCATTTCTCTCTCGACGCACTGGGCAGCTCTTCTCCTCGTCTCCGCGTCCTCACACAACATACGGACTCAAAACCCTAACCCTAAGTAAATTTCTTTGCTCTACTCTTTGTTTGTTCTTTTTGCTCCTATATTTGCCCTAATCTATATGGTTCTTGTGTGTTTTTGTGCATTGTATTATCCCTCATGCATTGCATTATCTGCATTGCCCTAATTTTTGCATCTCCTTCCCATTCACTGTCAAACCGTGTGCATCTCTTGTATTTGTTTTCTATCCCTCAGAAAGAAACAAAAGGTTCGTGAAACGGGCGAAGGATCATCTGTACCTTCCTCACGTCCTCAACCTCCCACTGATCCGAGATTTCCAAATGCTGCAATGCAACAAGCTTTTAGCAAAAACACTTTCAAACTTATACCCCCTAGATCAGTTGATTTGCAATACTATAGGACATCTTGTTTTGATACCTATAATAGGTTCAAGCATTATAAACTTGACTCTTTGTTGACCTGTGAGAGGGACATCAATGTAGGTCTTGTCTCCGAATTTTATAATAATTTACACACTTCAGATGGTGTAAATTATCGCACTCGTGTTGTAAAACGAAGCCTGGACTTCTCTTATGAGATTCTTCAATCTTATCTCGAATGTCTACCTTCAAACAATGATTTTGTCTTTTATCCCAATCTTCTCGATGAGCTGCCTCCACCTTTTGAGCATATTAGCATTGCATCCATGCATCAGTTCTTCTTTGGTCGCCCTCATCCGGATGGGTCAGATGCTCATATCACTAAGTTTTCTTCTCTTGAGTTATCGGCTGAAAATGCAGCTTTGTTTAAAGTGATCATCAACTGCCTTTTCCCCATTGTCTCTCGTGCCCTAGCCGCTCTACAACCACCTCATATGTTTACTCTCTATGCCATTCGTCATTCCCTTGACATCAACATCGCTCTGAACATCTTTCATTGCATCATTCATTTTACCCAGCTCGTGCAGCAGACGATACATATACCTTTCGGGCATCTTATCACAGATTGGCTGGAGTCCCAGAAGATAGATGTCTCCCGGGGACGACTGGAGCACATGACAGTGGCTTATTCTCGGATTTCTTCCCGCTCTTTCAAGAAGTCGGGCTTGATTGGTGGTCCACATGGAGTTCGATGGATCGATGGGCGTGCTTTTGGTGAGGGACCCCGGGCTCACCACAGGGGGGATGCACAGGCCTTGGTCCCTGCGGCGGATGATGTTGAGGAGGATATTCCCGAGCCGGCTTCTCCGACATTCGAGGAGACTGTCGACACTCGACTGGAGGAGCTGTCCATGGAGGTAGCCGACCTGCGTTCCATGATGGAGACCATGGTTCATCGACAGACTTTGATGCAGGCGACCATGGATACATTAGTGGATTTGGTGAGTTCCTGGGTGACGGGTAATCCGTCTCAGTCTGCTCCCTCCACTGCTCCCGTTCCCCAGGCTGAGGATGTTGCTGGTGCTGACACTGAGATGGTTCCTGCTCCAGCTACTACTTCGGCTCCTCCTCCTGCTGCTGTTGCTGATCCCCCTCCTTCGGGCGATGATCTTATCGAGTTCTTTGTCCCGCTATGACATGTTATTGTATGCTATATGGATGGTTGTAGTTATGGAGTCCCTGTGTGAACTTCGTCTCTTTTTGAATGTATGATATATTCCTTATGATGTATTTCATTTTGTTTATATATATATGTCTCCATGTCAATGTTGTCCTATTCTGTGGATATATGTGTTTTAGGGGGGGCTCCCATCGGATTTATCGTATTTGCCTCGTGCACTTATTGAGGGAGAGTTCTGTTTTTTTTTTTTTTTTTTGACAAAGGGGGAGATATATATGTTGAAGTTTACGCTTAAGATAATTAAAATCAAACTTACTGCTTAAATATGTTCATGTTTATTGCTTATGCTTAATTTAGATGATTTTCAGAGTTGTTGCAATCATTATCTATCATTGTATCATTATGATATTTTGGAAGTTAGCCTAAACTTAAATAGATTGTCAAACATCAAAAAGGGGGAGATTGTTGGTGCAATCATGCCCTGGAAGTTTCAATGTGTTGACAATTATTTAAGTTTAGTTTAATACGTTGGAACTAACATGCATTGTGAGTTTGCAGGAGGAGTTTCTTGCAGGTCGGAACACCAGATGCAAGAGAAGTCCAAGAAGGTCGAGGACTGGAATCTTGGTAAAAAGGTTTCTTGCAGGTTAGAAGACCAGATGCAAGAGAAGTCTGAGAAGGTCGGGGACCGGATTCTTGGCAAAAGAAGCTCCTGTAGGTCACAAGATTATATGTGTGTTAGGCTCACTATCAGAGATCAATTGGTGAATCGATTCAGACATGGCTGTGAGGTAGAATGCCTTTGAATTGATCAGCCTATCAATTGAAGGTAAGTCAATCGATCAGCCGATCGATTGAAGGTAAGTCAATCGATAGGCCGATCGATTGGAAAGGATCCGCGCGAAGCACAGAACGCTTCTGAATCGATCAGCCGATCGATTCAAGTTATTGAATCGATCGGTCGATCGATCCGTGAACATTCTATGCGAAGCACAGACCCCTTCTGAATCGATCAGCCGATTGATTCAAGGTATTGAATCGATCGGTCGATCGATTCGTGAACATTCTGTGCGAAGCACAGAATCATCCTGAATCGATCAACCCATCGATTCAAGATGTTGAATCGATCGGCCGATCGATTCACAAAGCTACGATTTCATGAGCAAGCGGTTGAATCGATTAAAATGCTGCCCCAATCGATCCAAGTCAAATAAAAGAATCTGCACCGTTGATCTTGACACGATGGCTTCCAACGGATACTTGTGAATCGATTGGGACATAACCTCAATCGATCCATGGCGATGGCAGCGTGAGAAACGGCTAGTTTTCTTGATGTTTAAAACGCTGGAAGAAATAGGAACAAGCACCGATTAACAAAAACTACTGTTCTATTGCTCTGGTGTGAAGAATTCTTGAAGTGCTCAAGATCTCTCAAGCGTTGGAAGTTAGAGCTCTCAATCTCTCCAAGGTTTCAAATCTCACGCCACAAGGAAGAAGCTATTTCAAGTTTGTAAATCTCTTCTCTTCTTCATTGTAGTGAGTGTGAGTTATTTCCTTTGGGAGAGGAAGTATTGTAAGTGTTGTAAGGTTTCTCCACATTCGGTGTGATTCCGAGAAGGAGAGTTTTTGGATAGTGAAAGAGTGGTGAGTGGTGTGGATCCTTGGACTAGTCACCTCCTTGAGGAGGTGGATACCAAGTAAATACCGGAGTTAGCATTGGCTACAAGTTTCTGCTGTGCAAAATCAAGATCAAGAAAACGAAGTGAGCCATTCACCCCCCCTCTAGCTCAACCGATCCTAACAAGTTTGACTTGACTTGAGAGGAAGATGAAGAGTCAATTTGACTTGACCATTTGCTACCTCATTGGTGAGTTGGCATTAAGTGGCCTAATGATGATATGCCACATCATCATGTTTAGCACATGTGTGTGCCACCTCATGGAGGTTACAAATCTCCTCTTTAATGGCCACATTAAATGAGAATGGAGGTTACAACTCCAATAGTGGCCGGACACTTATGGTGTGGATGAAATTTGATTTTCATTCAAGGCATTCATTCCTCCTTCTTCCTCTCTTCTTGCTCTCCCTCTCCTCCTCCTTGGCCGAACCATC
Source organism: Zingiber officinale (assembly GCF_018446385.1). Taxonomy (NCBI): domain Eukaryota; kingdom Viridiplantae; phylum Streptophyta; class Magnoliopsida; order Zingiberales; family Zingiberaceae; genus Zingiber; species Zingiber officinale. The sequence goes on from NC_056001.1 coordinate 74,526,933, forward strand.
TAAGGTGCTAGAACACCTTTGTTTGGTCTTCTCCACCTAGTTTGTTCGTGTGGATACTTCTAGAGGATCGTACACTTGACGATCTCGAGATCTGACGAACCGTTCGACGAGCGGGATTGCGAAGGGCATCGCATCGAGGGTAAATTCCTTCTCCTTATAGATCTAGTTTAGAACTAGCATAAGAAACTCGTACTCGTAATGTTTTTCGAAAATTTTATCTTCGCACGGATCCGGTGGCTTGGGGTTCGGGGTTTCCGCAACGCAAAAAGGTAGTTTTTGCGGCCCAAAATTCCCAACAATATTCTCTAATATATACTCATGTGTCAACCTGATATCTCATATCCATGATTTTTGATATTAAGTCATCCAGTGACCTACATGCTAGTCTCAATGCATTAATATTGTCTTTGCATATTAATGTTTGACTAAGAATAGTTAAGAGTAGTGTTCTATGTATACCTACAATATCTCACTATCAATTCATCCAATTGATATGTTGTAGATTAGAACCTTCTACTCTAGGATATTATTATACTTATTCATTTGGCACTGAATTGAAGTAAATATAATAACCAACTTTGCCTTTATTAATAATAAAATATGATACAAAAGGAGCCCTTTACAATCATCTTATAATTGGTACTAGGGTTAATGCTAATAGAATAGCAGTAATACTAGACCTCATGGAGATGAATGTGAGTACTGATTTGGCACCAAAGATGGGGGAGAAGAGAATTTATTTGCTAGCATCCTCTTATACACTAAGTAATTATAAGAAACTAAAATTTTGCAATTCTTTGTTTGGAATAAAGATCCCTACAAGTTACTCATCCAATGTTAAAAATTTTGTGTCAACGAAGGACTTGAAACTTGTTGGCCTTAAGTCACACGACTATCACATTTTGATGCAACAATTTCTTCCAGTGGCCATCCGTAGTGCCTTTTTTAAATATATTAGGATACTATCACTTTGTTGTGTGACTTCTTTAATGTGTTATATAATAAAGTCATAAATGTCTCAAAGTTGTATGATCTATAAAGAAAGATTGTGATGCTATTGTATTTACTTGAAAATTATTTTCTCCCATCTTTTTTTGATACAATGATTCATTTAACTATTCATCTTGTACGAGAGGTCAAATTATGTTAATCGGTTTGGTATAGGCATATGTACCCATTTGAAAGATTCATGAAGATCTTGAAAGGATATCTGAGGAATTGCAATTGACCTAAAGGGTGTATAGATGAAAATTATATTGCTGAAAAGGTTGTAAAATTTTGCTCGGAATACATGTCTAGTGTGCATACAATTGGGATCCCATCAAGGCAAAGTCTCTATTTAGTTCAATAATGCCCTCCATTAGTCATGATGAGTTGCATCAAATAAGTTTTCTAGATTTTTGAGCCTATACATGAATCAAATATAGAACTTTTATATATCTTTATATGCTATAAAAAATAATAATTAAAAAAACATATGGTTTTCCATCCATTTTTCCTTTATATAGAAGTTATTTAATTTTTGGCGGCTTTCTTTATTCTAGAAATTGTAATTGCACCATTAAATAACAAAGTGTATTGGTTCAGTTTAACAATCATTTTGCTGGGAATGCCAACATCTTTGGTACCTGTATGATCCGAAAGATGCTACAGGAGGGGTGAATAGTGATCGTCGAAAATCGAGAGTGAATTAAATCGAAGTATGTAGCAAAAGAATAAAAAACAATGCTAACAAACCAAGTTTTACTTGGTTCGGAGCTTTCGATGACGCCTACTCCAAGTACCGCACTCGTCGAGTACTTTCATTGGGCAATCACTATCAGTTCATAAAAAGTGTTACAAGAGTTGAGTACAAGAAGTGAAAATAAAAGTTACCAAAAAATAGAAAGGAAACAAAATGCAGTCTCTCATTCTGTGAACTTCGGAGCAACCTTTTGGTGTTGTCGGAGCCTTTTTGGAGCAACATGTAAGAGAGAAGCTTATGTTTGTAAAATACCAACAAAAAAGGCGAATTATCATAAGGGAATTTTTTGAAATTTTTAGAAATTTTTCAAGAATTTTTCAGAGGTCGTATGACGAGTTTACGGGGATAAATATTGGGCCCCGTGGAAGCCTGTTTGGGCTACCCCGTTTTAGCAAGGAAACGTTGATTTTCTTTTCTTTTTCTTTTATTTTTCTCTGCCTCCTCCCCCACGTGCCTGACGCCTCCTCAAGCCGAACTCGCGCTGATCCCTTTCCCTAACCGCTCTGAGACGGTTCCTTCTCCTCTTCTCCTTTTTCTTCTGCGACACCAAAGCCTCGCCTCCACCCGACTCTTCTCCTCTTCATCTTCTTCATCGCGCCGCCTCCATGTTGAATACGGCCAGAAGCAAGGAACGGTCGGCTATGACCTAGCTCCCCTCTACCTTCATCTCTCCCCTTTCTCTCGGTAAAGTCGCAGACGACCGACGCCCTGTCACCGTTCCGACCAGGCGCCACTGGCTCTCCTCCAGCCAGAAGTGAGGTTGCTGATCCTCCTCTCGATTAACTCTGGCCTGGTGCCCTAGCCTTCGTCTACCACTAGCGCCTCGCCGAAGTTTCTTCTCCTCGGTGCCAGCCGCTGAGCCCCCTACCGATCGCCTTCAGCCACCTTCCGCGTGAGGTCTTCGGCAGAATCTGGGAGAGCCCGAGCATCCCCTCTTCTCCTCTTCTTACCTGTGTCCTAGTCTCCAGCCGACGATCCTCTGCCACACCAAGGAACCCTAGATTTTCACCAGATCCAGAGAAGGGTAAATCGTCGTAGATACCATTTCGTTTACATATTCAAATAAAAGGTAAAGAAAACCATTTTTATGATTGGATTGTAGTGGTGAATGGATTTCTAGGTTGATTCATGATTTTCTTTTTATCCGGGCAGTGAGGAGGGTCTTCCTGCAACTGCTCTTTTAGGCTATGGATTACCGGCTGAGGCTTCGGAATTAGGTAAGTGGAAGAGGTAATTTCGAATATGAACTAGATTTAATTCTAGCTATGAAAGGGATAGGGCTATTAGGGTGATAAGTAATGATTAGGGTTAAAGAAATAACCCTAGTTGAGCAATGGAGTAATTTGGGTAGAGTTAATATTTATGATCGATTAGGGTTTTTCCCTAAATTGTTCTTAAGGATTTTATTTAGCTATTCATTTAAGTTGTAGCTAAATAAAAATATATACATATTGGTGACACAGGACTTTGACGCAAGATGAGCATTTTGACGTCGGATTTGAATCGGATTGGACTTTTCGATTGAAGGCGGGTACCTTGACTTATCTATTTTGATATGTCATTTGATATGCATAGTAGTTTTTAACAAGTAATAATGATTATGTTTCCTATCTGCATCAGTTTGTCACTACCGGATACCTGATACATGTTTGTTTTTGCTTACTTGTTATGCATTCCATGTTAGTGCCCACCTGATTTTATATGCTTATAGAGGTAGTGACATAACCATGTTCTATTATGTTCAGGACCTAGGTTTTTATACCTTATTTGATCTGTATACCTAGACCATTGATTTGGTCCATTTATCCTATGGTACACAATATGTAGAGATGGACAGGATCAGGATATTTCCATGCTTAGTGACATGCACCATCTCGCATGATTGCATGTTGTGCGATAGTCGGCTCCTTTATAGTTGAGCACATCGTCAGTTACATAGATCTGCACACACCACCGTTAATGGGTTTGTGGTATGTCAGGCAGGGTGTGTGGCATTTCTGCTGTTAGGCTCCACTGGTCCGGTGACTCAGCGTGGTAGCCAGCAGATAGTTCTGCTCTGTTAGGCTCCGTTGGTCTGGAGACGCAGCATGGTAGCCGATAGACAGTTTGCTCTGTTTGGCTCTGTTGGTCCGCTCATGGGTAGTGTGACGCAGCGTGGTAGCCGGCAGAGATCCCTCCTCTAGACTTGCTCAGGGAGATGAGAGCATTGAGCTCCCCCACTTATGATTTGGGGTAGGAGGATACGTGTACTCCGACAGCATCCCGTCCACTCGGTCACTCATCAGGAGTAGTGATGCCAGAGTGCACGGTTGTCACAGTCCTACCCACTCGGTCTCACCATCGTGTGTGAGACGGCTGACTGGCAGTAGGGGTGACCAGGACATGCCATTGGCATCATACGCATTGATGCATTTATTGCTTGTGTTTGTTGCATATTGGATGGATGCATTTGTTTGACATGCATACAGGATTTCTATACCTCTCGAATTATTATCCATACACCAAGTCGTGGTTGGTACAGTTGTTCTCCTATTTATTTCAGTTTGCATTTATCTTTCTTATATCAGGAGACTGTACGCATGATTAGTGCAATTTGTTATTTTCTTTATTATACATATCAGTAATTACCTACTGAGGAGTTGACTCACCCCGTGGTTATTACTATTTTCAGGTTGAGGCTTTCCGGAGGAGTTCCCGTCGCTAATCCCCTGCAGATCGCGAGGATGTGTGTTTTATCTTTTGGTTTTCTTATTACTATCTAGACTTGTTCTGGTTTTTGACACTTGGATATTGTATGATTTTATTATCGATGGGTTTTATTGGATATGTTTTGCTACATGCCTGCTTGGATGGCAGAAGAGGTGAATTTGTTGTGATTTGTGTTTTATAGTTGTAGTGGAGTAGGATATCGGATTTGAGTTTTATGGGTGTAGTTGAGTAGGATTTTTGAGATGACTTTTCTTTATCGTTGCATTAGTTTAGTTTTACTATTAAACAGCGTGGTGATTGCTTATTTTTATATATGTATGTTCCGGCCGTGTTGGCCGAGGTATCTGGATTATGTAGTAAGTTTCAGATTATCACCCGTACAGGGGAGATGCTGCCAAAATTTCTTCTGGTTGGGACTCCCCTGAGGCGTGACAATTTATTTGGTATCAGAGCCAAGTTGGCGATACTTGTTTGTTTTTCGTTTTACGGATTTTTGAGATTAATCTTATACCAATTTATTGGTATTAGAGCAGGTTACGATACCTGCTTTTGGTGTTCTGGATTTTAGGGTTAGCCCAAGTTTGTAATTTAACTTGGGTATTTATTTGCGGATTTGTACGATTTCCGTCGATTTTCTCGTCTAGAATTTTGAGGTAAAATGGGGACTGGACAGCGACGGAACATCTTTAGACGACAAACAGGTATAAATGTAATTTTATAATTTTTATACTTGTAGTTACATTTGTGTTATAACTTAACAGATATGAGGAGATCTACTCGAGTAGCTGCGAGACGTGGTGCTGGACGGCCACGTAAGAGGACTTTGGAATCTCTGGCAACTGACTCACCAGGGATCCCTACTGGGTTTGAGCCTGTCGGTCAGGGAAAGACTCAGGATATTGCGGGCGCTTCGGGCTCTCAGACCCCGATGGCTCCTTTAGAGGTGTCTACCTCGGCTGCACCCGCTGTACCCACCCCTACCATATTTACAGTCCCACCAAGGGTACTACCGGCATACCCCGCACTTGCTCCGGTCGAGCCTACGGCGTACCAGGCACCACCGCCTCTTGGACCTACAGTGTATCCAGCACCCGCACCAGCGGTACCATTTGCTCCATTTTCGGTACCACCACCTACCGTACCTCTTGCCATGGCCACCCATATCGACTCTGCAGTACCACCAGCGGTATATGCCCCAGTTTATGCAGCAGCACCGGGAGTACCTCCCCCGGTCTATCCAGCGATACTATCTATAGCATCAGCTCCAGTGGTTCCGCCAGCTCCTGCAGCCGTCCCTACAGACCTCACTAATATTGTCATGGCACGAGCCCGAATCCCAGCGTTGGTAGAATCGATGAAGAGTCGATTCACACTCTTTCGAGGAGAGCTTGATCCGAGTGTGGCCCAGTCCTGGATAGAGACCATGGAGCGGACCTTCTTCTACATGGCTTGCTCCGAGTGGGAGAAAGCAGAGCTGGCTGCTTTCCATTTACGGGATGAGGCCGACACCTGGTGGGTTACGCAGCGTTCCATCATAGGTGAGCAGAACATTACTTGGGCCAGAATCAGAGAGACTTTTAAAAGCCGCTACTTCCCACGAGCATATCAGATGACTCGCCGGCAGGATTTTCTGAGTTTGTGGCAGAACAATCGCTCAGTGACCGAGTATAATGTCGAGTTTAATCGGTTGGCCAGATTTTGTCCAGAACTAGTTGCTGAGGATAGTTCCTGTATGTAGTAGTTTATTTAGGGACTGGATGGACATCTGCAAGTAAAGCTTGCTGGTTTTGGGAACGCATCTTACATAGAGACACTAGACAGAGCCCTGATGATAGAGTTAGCTCCCCAGATAGCGTATCCGAAAAAGAAAAGGAAGCAGACGGGTCAGACATCTGGACAGATCCAGCAGCCACAGGCTACACAGCAACAAAGTGGTCGCAGTCGGCCAGGTCAGGGTACATCTGGGGCTTCTGGTCAGCCTCAGAAGTCTGGGCGATCTACATCAGGACATTTCTGGTCTTCTCGGTAGAACCGGAAACAATCCACTAGCGACATTCGTTGCACCAGATGTGGGTCCAAAGACCACATCACCTCAACCTGCTCCCTGGGACATTCAGTTTGCTATTATTGGAAACTGTCTGGGCACCTGAGTTGAGATTATTTGCTGAAGGCTCAGCATATTGCTTCCAGAGTTTCTAGTCATGGAGTTCAGTTCAATTAGTCAGGGACTCATCGAGGAGGACGGAGAGCCCAATCTTCGCATACCTAGTAGAGGATAGCTCCCCCGGCAGCAGCTGCATATGGCATGCATGGACAGGAGCACCCCAGTGCCCTTATGGAACCACAGAGTTTTGTCGTGGGACCCCAATATCAGCTGCAGCCTCATCCCCTAGTCCAGTATCTACAGCTCCTAGTCTAGTATCTGCAGCCCCAGCCACTGGTTCAGTACCAGGTGCAGTCTCAGCTACCAGTACAATATCAGTCGCATCCCTCTCATCCACCTCTGGCACAGTCTCCAGCACTGCCTCAGTGGCAGGCTCCTGCCTAGATGCAGCAACCGCTAGCAGCGTTACCACCTTTACCTCCGCCAGAGACTGGACGGATACACGCGATTACCAGAGAGGATGCGCAGCGGGCTGACGGATCCATTTTCTGCGGTATGATTTTCATTTATGCCTTATCTGCTGATATGCTAATAGACACTGGTAGCTCGCATTCTTTTATATCCCATACCTTTATAAGGGAGATTGGTAGATTACCCACCTTCAGACCGCAACGACTGACCGTCTCTCTACCATCCTGTAATTCATTGGACATCACTCAGGAGGTCAGAGGTTGCCCGTTAGATTTTGGCAACATGATACTTATGGTTGATTTATTAGTGCTGGAAATGGTCGAGTTCGACATTATCCTTGGCATAGATTAGTTGTCTGCATATAATGCCATGGTTGATTGCTAGACGAGGGTGGTCACATTCCGACCTCCGAACCAACCCTCGTGGAATTTCACTGGCATCAGGGACGATGGCATATCGATCATTTCAGCGATTCAGGCTCAGAAGCTGTTATCACATGGCTATCAGGGATTTCTTGTGTCTATGATTAATACTGACGACAGTAGTAGTTACCAGCTCTCAGACGTTCCGGTGGTCTGAGAGTATCCCGATGTATTTTCAGATGAGCTACCGGGCTTGCCTCCCTGAAGGCAAGTGGAGTTTAATATTGAGCTGATTTCGAGGACCACACCAGCATCAAAAGCTCCATATCATATGGCACCGAAAAAGTTGGACGAGCTGAAGGTCCAACTCCAAGAGTTATTAGATTGGGGATTCATTAGCCCTAGTGTTTCTTTGTGGGGTTCTCCAGTACTATTTGTCAAGAAAAAGGATGGTACTCTGAGGTTGTGCATCGATTACAGACAGCTGAATATAGTGACCGTCAGAAATAAGTATCCCTTACCACGGATCGAGGATTTATTTGATCAGCTCAGAGGTACCTCAATGTATACTAAGATTGATCTGCAGTTAGGATATCATTAGCTGAGAGTCAGAGAATCTGATATTCAAAAGACAGTATTTCGTACCAGATACATCCATTATGAGTTTTTTGTAATGCCATTTGGGCTTACCAATGCTCCAGCAATGTTTATAGATTTGATGAACCGAGTCTTCCTAGAGTATCTTGATCAGTTTGTTATCGTTTTCATCGATGACATATTGGTCTACTCGCGTTCCGAGGATGAACATGCACAGCATCTTCGCACAGTCTTGGTGACTCTTCGACGACATCAGCTGTACGCGAAGTTTAGCAAATGTGTTTTCTGGCTATCCTCAATCGGTTTTCTGGGACACGTGGTCTCTAGTTGAGGTATTTCAGTAGACCCTCAGAAGATCGAGGCTGTCACCGGTTGGGAGCAGCCAAAATCTGTACAGGAGATCCTCAGTTTTCTGGGACTAGCTAGATATTACAGACGGTCAGTCGAGGGTTTCTCCCGGATAGCTATGCCATTGACACGCCTGACCAGGAAAGGCGTGAAGTTCACTTAGATAGAGGATTGTGAGACCAGCTTCTAGGAGCTGAAGCGGAGATTAGTGTCGGCTCCAATTTTAGTTTTGCCCACTGGAGAGGATGAATTCATGCTCTACACCGACGCATCTCTTCAGGGTTTGGGCACTGTTCTGATGCAGCACGGCAGGGTAGTCTCCTATGCTTCTCGTCAGTTGAAGGAGCATGAGAAGAACTACCTAGTACATGATCTGGAGCTAGCCGCCATTATCTTTGCTTTGAAGATTTGGCGGCATCATCTGTACAGCATTACCTTTGAGATTCTTACGGATCATAAGAGTCTCAAATATATTTTCACCCAGAAGGAACTTAATCTCCGGCAGAGGAGATGGATGGAGTTCCTGAAAGATTATGATTGTACCATTAGCTATCACCCAGGGAAAGCTAATGTGGTTGCCGATGCACTTAGCAGGAAGTCCAGAGAGGCCTTGGCTTACCACCGGGTTTCAGTCACAGACTTGATTCAGGGTTTCTCCGAGTTAGGCCTTGAGGAGTAGGGACAGACAGAGCAGAGTATTCTTGTTACTATGGTTGCTCATGTTGGAGTGTATATTAAAAGCCTAGCTTTTGTAAATATTTATTTTTGAAATAAAAGAATCACATTGGTCAATATCTACATTTATTTGTTAAATGCAATTGTTCAATTAATTTATATAGTAGACAATATGGTGTGTGGTGTCACACACAGAAGATCATGTTGACAGTTCTTTATAAATTATAAATAGTTGCTCACGACTAAGATGGAAAGGAACAAACCATCGGAATAGTCGTAGTGTAATTAAGTATTAGTTTATCTTGATTAATAAATTACACTGGTACACTCTAAGTATATTGAGTAGGACCATTTTAGATAAGTTCTTTTTGTACTGACTAAATAAAAGAACTAGACCTTGGTTATTATGGAAGTATGTGCTCTTAATCCTAATATAATAACATGCACATATATTTAGTATTTATTTCTTTAACTTATCAAAGGGTGAGATTTAGCTCAATAAATCAATATGCCCGATAAGTTGGAAAATGATACTACCTATAGTGTGTGTTGTTGATTATAGAAGGAATCTGTGTCCTAGTTATTTAGGTTAAGAATGTTCCCAAGAGGAGCTTATAAGGATTGTCATGTTAAACCCTGCAGTTGGACTTAGTCCAACATGACGATGAAGTTAAGTGGTACTACTCTCGGAGATAGATATTAATTTAGTGAGTTATCAGTAACTTGCTTTATTAGTGGGCATTCGTTATCTTAAACACAAGGAGATTAACACACTCATGATAAGAAGGAGCCCATAATGTAATTTGGGATTGGTGCGGTAGTGCGATAATAAACTCTCTAGTAGAATGAGTTATTATCGATGAACTTGAGTTGTGTGTTCTGGGCGAACACGGGATACTCAAGCTCATCGGAAGGCCAAAACCAATTTCTCCTCTAGGTCCCTATCGTAGCCTCATTATAACCTCAAGTCCATCCAAATGTAAGGCTCTTCTTGGTGTCCAAGAAAGGGGCCGGTCCAATGCTTGGTGACCAAGCAAGGGCCGGCCACATCCACTACTATAGGGGCCGGCCCTTTGCTTGGTGACCAAGTATGTAGGGGCCGACCACAATAATTCAAAAAGAGAGGGTTGTTTTGAATTTTTAAAATCTTCTCTTTGCAGAAAACTATAAGTTTTAAAAGAGAGATTTTAATTTTCAAAACATTCCTTATTTGAATTAGGTCACATGTTTTAATAGAGAGTTTTAAAAGTTTTAAAACTTTTCTTTTTTAACCATCCTCATGGTTTAAGAAAAAAAGGAAGATAAGTTTTAAAATTAAAATTTTCTATCATCATGTTAAAAAAGAAAATTTTATAAGAGAATTTTTAAATTTTAAAACATGGTTTTAATTTTAGAACTTTCCTTTTTTAACTCCTACTTTAGGAAAGAGAGCTTGTAAATTTTATAAGAGGATTTCTTCTTGTTAATTTTTTTTTAAAAAAAATATATATTTCCTTATTCTTGATGTGGTGGCCGGTCACCTTGATTGGAGCCCAAGCAAGGAGCCGGCCAATTATAAAAATAAATCATCATCTAATTAATTTGGTGATTGATTCAATCAAGAGGAAAGAAAAGGAAAATGAAAAGGGAAAAGGAAAAGCTAGAGGAAAATTTTATTTTTTGTAAAAAATTCTTCCCTTATTTGCCTTGGGCAATTAATATAAAAGAAGGGGTGAGGAGGCTTCATGAGACACAATTCTTATTCTCTTGCTTGGAGAACCTCAAGTGGTCGGCCCTCTCCCTCTCCTTTCTCTTTTCCCTTTTGCTCTCTTCTCCTTGGTGGTGGTGGTGGCCAGATTTTAGAAGAAGAGGAAGAAGCTTTTGGGTGGTGTTCATCTTGGAGGATCGTCGCCCACATGACGTCCAAGGCGAGACGAGGAATACGGAAGAAGATCTTGAGGTCATTTGCTTACAAAGAGAAGGTATAATTAGCAATTGTTTTCCGCATCATGCTAGTTATTTCTTTTTGTGAGAATTCCAAACACAAGAGGCATTAGATCTAGTTTTTCGAATTAGTTTTTCGAGTTTATGTTTTCTTCTTTTTCGAATTTGTGATTCGATTGTTCTTTTTGGTTAACCAAGAGTTATTTAAGGAAATTAAATATTAGCTTTTCTTAAAAGGCTTTGACTAGGTGGTGGTGGTTGCTCCCATATCCAAGAAGGTCGTATGCCTCGCCATGCAGTCCTGGAAGCCAATTTTGGAAATTAATATTTAATGGAATTAATAACATAGGTGGATTTGAATCAATAGTGTTAAGTTCCGCTTGCGATTCAAATCTAAACCATTAAGAATAAATAAGTTAAATTTGGAATCAATGATTTTAAGTTCCGTCTGTGATTCCTAATTTAACTTCTAAAGAACACAATAGGTTATTTAAGGAAAGGTTCGACACTTGTACAAAATTTTTATACAATGGAACCGGTACGTTTTCCTAGGACTAACCAACAATTGGTATCAGAGCTAGGGGTTGCCTCTGTGTGTTTAGAATTCAAATAGGTTATGCACATGTCATACATAATTAAGGCAGGATAATAGTAGGATGTGTTAACTCTTTGGTTGCAGACTCCAACTATTATGGCATTTAGATATTGTGTGTGATTGGACCCTTGGACATATCAAGGGCATTATTTTGTGTGCATGATTGTATGTATCAAATACAGCAGGAGCTGTATTATTTTTAGAATTTTATTTTTTGTTTGATCTAGAATACATGTACATTCCTTTATGGAATATAGGATCGATATTTGTAAAATTCTATATTTGTCGCAGATCGTATCTTTGTGAGGCGTGGTGCTATTGGAGGACCAGAGGCGCAGCGGAATAAGAAGCAAGATAGATGCGACAACTTGACCCGATGGCGGTGGCTAAAGATGGCAGCAGCTAGGGTTGGAGAATACTGAAGACAGTGAAGGAAAGGGCCATAATAGTTGGAAAATTAATTTCCAAATTTATTTCTTTTATTTACTGTGATATTTATGTGCATGTGATGTATGCTAGCATAGGTTAAAATCCTCATTTTAAATAACTAAGTGGGAGAGGGATTTTAAATAAATCTCATGGTCTCCATTACTGGTTTGTAAGTGATGCAACAAGCTTGCGTGTTGGCTCTGAGTGCCTCCCTCCACAACGGATGGGTTTGTTGCAGATCACTAGATCAAATTTCCATTTATGGATGGTTATAGGAAATTATTTAGGAGCGTGTGATCTTCTCCAATTGAAGGGGCACAATCCTATTTAATGGACTTAGTATCAAGTAATGGTATACACTTAGATGCATTCAATAGTATCCTCTCAAACAGAGTCACTGCTATTATTTTGTGTGACCAAAGTGAAACCAACTATTAATTTTATTTGTCATAAAGTTAGGATGACAAGATAATAAAATTAATGGGTCACACCCTCCTCTTACAAATGTTGAATTTGTATACGTCCACACTAACGTGGCATGCAATATTCACAGTGATTTGAGGTGTTGGTTAATTTAAAATAGTATTGTTTAAGGAATCAATATTATTCTAAATTTAGAGTTTTGACCAAAGTTTATTTTTGTGATTCTTAGGATGACTTTCAACCCACTGTCCATTATACTGAAAGAGAACAAACTTACTGGTCCCAACTATATTGATTGGAAAAGAAACCTGGACATTGTTCTTACTACTAAGAGCTATAAGTTTGTACTGACTGAGGCTTGCCCTGATGCACCTGACGGTGACTCTACCCCAGAGGAGATTGAGTATCATAAGAAATGGGTAAAAGTTGATGAGATGGCGCGGTGTTATATTTTGGCGTCAATGTCAAATGTATTGCAACATCAGCATCAAGATTTATCAACAGCTTATGATATAATGAACAATCTCAAAGAACTCTTTGGGCACTAGAGTCGGACTGCTAGGCAAGAGGCAATGAGAAAGCTAATGATAGCCACCATGTCTGAGGGGACGCCCGTAAGGGATCATATCCTCAAAATGATGGCTTATCTAAATGAAATACAAGTCCTTGGAGGAGAAATCGATGGGGAAACCCAGGTCAATATAATTCTCCAAACGCTACCTAGAAGTTTTGAGCAGTTCCGCCTGAACTATAACATGAACAAAAGAGAGTATATGTTGGTAGAACTTCTGACAGAACTACAGGCTGCAGAAGGTATATTTCATCAAAGTTCTCAGATTCACTATGCTAAAAATGGTTCTACTTCTAAACCGAAAGGCAAGAAGAAGAAGAAACAGGTCTTTTCAGCAAAGAGAGTGAATAAACCTCAGGGACAAAAAGCTGGAATGAAGAAATCGAAGGGAAAGTGCTTCATCTGCAAGCAGTTAGGACATTGGAAGGCGGACTGTCCTCGTAGGAATCAGAACAATAAAGGTATATCTCATGCTCTAGTAGTTGAAACATGTTTAGCGGTGTTATCTACCAGCACCTGGTGTGTAGATACGGGAGCCACTGATCATGTCTGCAATTCTTTGTAGGGGTTCCAGGAAACCCAATGACTATTTGATGGAGAGATAACCGTCTACATGGACAATGCTACTAAGGTGGCGGCTGTTGCAGTGGGAGACGTCTACTTATCTTTTGATAGGAATAGAAATTTGGTTTTAAGAAATTGTCTTTATGTACCCAGTTTTAGAAAGAATTTAATTTCAGTTTCTAAACTGTATTTGGATGGATATTTAGTTTCCTTTAGTAACAATGTGGTTATAAAGAGAAATAAGGTGATTATATGTTCTGGTGCATTAGTTGACAATTTATATACTTTAAATCCAATTTCTCTCACAAAGCAAAAAATGAAAATTAATAACACATCTTCTAACTCTAATAAGAGAAAAGAACCTTCGGAAATGAGCCAAACGTATCTTTGGCATCTAAGGCTTGGTCATATTAACTTAAGTAGGATTCAAAGGCTTGTAGCCGATGGACTCTTGGGTTCATTAGAGTTGGAAAACTTTCCAACATGTGAATCCTACTTGGAAGGTAAAATGACCAAGAGACCTTTTAAGGCCAAGGGGTATAGAGCCAAAGATGCGTTAGAACTGGTTCATTCTGATTTATGTGGTCCTATGTCTATCCAGGCAAGAGGTGGTTATGAATACTTCTTCTCTTTTATAGACGATTATTCAAGATACGGATACAATTATCTGATGTGCTGCAAGTCTGAATGCTTTAACAAGTTCAAAGAATATAGGACTAATGTGGAGAAACGTCTTGGTAAAAGTATCAAGACACTACGGTCTGACCATGGTGGCGAATACCTCTTTGGAGAGTTTAGGAATTACTTATCAGAAGTCGGGATTCAATCCCAATTGTCTGCACCTGGTACACCCCAGCAGAATGGTGTGGCAGAATGAAGGAATAGGACTCTTATGGAAATGGTTAGATCGATGATGAGTTATTCAGAATTACCAAATTCATTTTGGGGATATGCTTTAGAAACAGCAGTGTACATTCTGAATATGGTACCTTCTAAAACAGTTCCTTCTACTCCCATGGAATTATGGAATGGGCGTAAGCCTAGTCTGAATCATATCCGGATATGGGGTAGTCCAGCACATGTGCTGAAGGGAAATACTGACAAGTTGAAATCACGTACAGAAGTTTGTCTGTTTGTGGGATATCCTAAGGGAACGAATGGTGGTTTATTTTATAATCTTAAAAATCAGAAGATCATTGTTAGCACCAATGCTTGATTTTTAGAAGAAGATTATGTAATGAACCATAAGCCCATGAGTGAAATAGTTCTAGAAGAAATAAGAGAGGACACGTCTACTTTAATACCAACAGTGCAAGATGAAGTACCACAAGAGACTGCAACACGTGTCACACATGATACACAACCACAGACGGTGCCTCATTGTGGTGGGAGGGTTGTAAGGCAGCCTGAGAGATTCATGTTTTTGGGAGAGTCTTCGAACTTGATCCCGGGTAAACATGAACCTGATCCCCGATATATGATGAAGCACTCCAAGATATAGATGCAGTATCTTGACAAAAGGCAATGAATTCTGAAATAGAGTCTATGTACTCTAATAATGTCTGGGAGCTTGTAGAACCACTTGATGGTGTAAAATCCATTGGATGCAAGTAGATCTACAAAAGGAAAAGAGGGACAGATGGGAAGGTAGAAACCTTCAAAGCAAGGCTTTTTGCGAAAGGGTACACTCAGAAAGAGGGAATCGATTATGAGGAGACTTTTTCGCCGGTAGCTATGCTTAAGTCTATCCAGATACTCTTATCCATCGCCGCTCATATGGATTATGAAATTTGGCAAATGGATGTCAAGACAGTTTTCCTTAACGGAAGTCTTGAAGAAAACATCCATATGAAGCAACCAGAAGGATTCATTGAAAAGGGCAAAGAGCATCTAGTGTGCAAGCTCAATCGGTCCATTTATGGACTGAAGCAAGCTTCAAGGTCTTGGAACATCTAGTTTAACGAAGTAATCCAGTCATATGGATTTATTCAGTGTATGGATGAGTCTTGTGTATACAAGAAGTGTAACAGAAATGTGGTGGTATTTCTTGTACTATACGTAGATGATATTTTGTTAATTGACAACAATGTCAAGGTATTATTAGACGTAAGGGTATGGTTGTCCAAACAATTTGATATGAAGGACTTAGGGGAATGTGCACACATTCTTGGGATCAAAGTTATAAGGGATCGCAAGAAAAGAATGTTGTGCCTATCTCAAGCTTCATATATAGATACGATCCTTGCTCGTTTTAGCATGCAAAACTCTAAAAAGGGTTTCTTACCTTTTAGGCATGGAGTACTTTTATCTAAAGAGATGTCTCTGAAGACATCAAAGGAGATAGAGGACATGAAGGAAGTTCCTTATGCCTCGGCTGTAGGTAGCCTTATGTATGCAATGCTGTGTATGAGACCTGATATCTATTTTGTCGTGGGCATGGTTAGCAGATATCAGAGTAACCCTGGACAAGGACATTGGACTGCTGTGAAGCATATATTAAAGTACCTGAGAAGGACTAGAGTGTTAGTTAGAGCCCTAGAGCCAATCATTTGATGATTGTATGGACTCATGTATATCATATTCTTATATATATATTAAGGCATTTGGTTTTGGTTATTATGCTTATTTGTATTAGTGCCAGATAAAATAAGTATAGTAGCGTCCTTGAGTAGAAGGTTCATACCTATATCAATCAATTAGTTGAATCGATAGTGAGATGATATAGGGAACACTACTCTAATTTATTCCTAGTCGAGTATTAACATTCAGGGACAATGTTAATACAATAAGACTAGCATGTAGGTCAGCTCGATGACTTGATCTCACAAGTCATGGATATAGAGATATCAAGCTGACACATGGGTATGCATTAGAGAATGTATACTGAATGACCCGCCATGAGAAAGTATCATGGATCGTTATATGAGTGTCATATACTTTCTCATGTGGCTATTAGTATGACTATTAGTCCTTAGACCTGAAGTCACCATGGATCCCTACATAAGGAGTTATGTACTTTGGTTTCGTCAAACGTCACCCGTAACAGGGTGAACTATAAAGACGATTACTGGGTATGTAACAAATTATGCAGAGGGATGTGAGTGATGTAGATGGGATCTATCCCTCCCATATGACGGGAGCGACATCAATATTCTTGATAGAGTTAGACCACGAAGTGCATGGCCATGCCCAAATGAGTCAACATTAGATGTTGAGCTCATTTGATCGAGTGAGTCTACTTGGAGTTCAAGATTTAGATTGATTAGAGGATGACACGGTCTATGCCTCATATTGATCAATCTAGATGTCAAGGATAGAAGGACAATGTCACATATTGTGAGGAGTCACAATTAGTAGTCACAAGGTGATGTTGGATCTCAACATTTCTTGTAACTTGGGTAGCAATGATGTATTGCTAGATGCCGCTCATTGCTTATGTTTCTAAAGGAGTTTAGAAACATTACCAACGTTACAAGAACCTATTGGGTCACACACAAAGAACAAGTGGATGGAAATTAGGTTCATATGATGAACCAATTGGATTAGGTTCATATGATGCACCAAAGATTGGATTCGAATTAGACTTATTGAGTTAGACTCAATTAGATTCAATTGTTGAATGAGTCTAATTTAAATTTGATTCATTGAGTCAATTTATATTAATGAATTGAGATTCATTAAATTGAAATTGACTTGAATCAAAGGTTGGATTTAACTCAACAAGGAAGAAATTGGTCAATTTTGACTTGACCAAATGGAATTTGAAACATCAAGTTAGACTTGATGTATTGCCACATCATAAGGATGACTCATCCTTGCCACATCACCTCCACCTCATGAGGTATGCCACCTCATGGGGGTTACACTCTCCCCTTTGGTTTTAATGTGGCCAGCCACATTAATGAGGGGGTTACATTGTGTGTGGCCGGCCACACTAAAGGTGGAATTGGTTTCATTTAGTGTGGATTAATGTGTGGTAATTGTATCATCTTCTTCCTAGTTTTCTTCCTCCTTCTTGCTGGTTGTTGCCGTGACTTTTCATGGAGGAGAAGATGGTTGAGTGAATCCAAGAGCAAAGGAAGAGTGAAGGTCACAAAGGAAGGATACTACTAGTGAGTGTATAAGATTTCTTTTATACCTTCTTCTTTTCTTCCTTTCCAATCCCATTCGAGAGCTCTAGAAAGTGCTAGCACACTTGGGGCTCTCTTCTCCATCCTTTGAGTGTGGGAGACACTCCTTGTTCGTGTGGATATCGCTAGAGAAGTATCTACCTTGATACTTTGGAGATCCGACAAGTACCTTGGACGAGCGGGATTTTGCAAGGGCACGCATCGAAGGTAAAATGGTTTTTCCTTTGTAGATCTACTGTAGATCGTAGTATAAAACTCGTATTTGTGTTTTCAAAATTTTTCCTTGCACGGATCTACGGCTTTGGGTGATTCGGGGTTTCCGCGACGCGAAAAGCGGTTTTCGCGGCCTGAAAAACCCAACATAGAGATTATATGCTAGTCTAACAAGCAGATGATTTGCTCCCTGTAGGTTACACGGATTCAGACTTCCAATCAGATAGGGACAATAGTAAGTCTACATCAGGCTATGTGTTTACTCTAGGAGGTGGAGCCATTGCATGGAGGAGTGTTAAGAAAAAATGCGTCTCAGACTCAACCATAGAAGCTGAGTATGTGGCAGCCTCTGAGGCAGCCAAAGAAGCTGTGTGGCTCATGAACTTTCTAATGGACTTAGATGTGATTCCTGGTTTGCCCAAGATCATCACAATTTATTGTGATAATAGCCATGCAGTTGCAAACTCGAAGGAACCACGAGCCCATAAGGCAAGTAAACATATAGAGCGCAAGTACCACCTGATACGAGACATCGTCAAGCGAGGAGAAGTTGTCGTCGCCAAGATTGCATCAGCAGATAACCTGGCAGATCCTTTCACTACAGCCCTTCCAGTGAAAGGTTTTGATCGGCATGTGGAGGGGATGGGAATCAGATGTATGGCAACAGATATGGCAGCTAAGTATTTTAGTATAAGTGGGAGATTGTTGGAGTGTATACTAAAAGCCTAGCTTTTGTAAACATTTATTTTTGAAATAAAAGAATCATATTGGTCAATATCTACATTTATTTGTTAAATGTAATTGTTCAATTAATTTATATAGTAGACAACATGGTGTGTGGTGTCACACACAGAAGATCATGTTGATAGTTCTTTATAAATTATAAACAGTTGCTCACGACTAAGATGGAAAGGAACAAACCATCGGAATAGTCGTAGTGTAATTAAGTATTAGTTTATCTTGATTAATAAATTACACTGGTACACTCTAAGTGTATTGAGTAGGACCATTTTAGGTAAGTTCTTTTTGTACTGACTAAATAAAAGAACTAGACCTTGGTTATTATGGAAGTGTGTGCTCTTAATCCTAATATAATAACAAGCACATATATTTAGTATTTATTTCTTTAATTTATCAAAAGGTGAGATTTAGCTCGATAAATCAATAGGCCTGATAAGTTGGGAAATGATACTACTTATAGTGTGTGTTGTTGATTATAGAAGGAATCTGTGTCCTAGTTATCTAGGTTGAGAATGTCCCCAAGAGGAGCTCATAAGGATTGTTATGTTAAACCCTGCAGGTGGACTTAGTCCAACATGACGATGAAGTTGAGTGGTACTACTCTCGGAGATAGATATTAATTTAGTGAGTTGTCAGTAACTTGCCTTATTAGTGGGCATTCGTTATCTTAAACACAGGGAGACTAACACACTCATGATAAGAAGGAGCCCATAATGCAATTTGGGATTGGTGCGATAGTGCGATAATAAACTCTCTAGTGGAATGAGTTATTATCGTTGAACTTGAGTTGTGTGTTCGGGGCGAACACGGGATACTGAAGCTCATCGGAAGGCCAAAACCAATTTCTCCTCTAGGTCCCTGTCGTAGCCTCATTATAACCTCAAGTTCATCCAAATGTAAGACTCTTCTTGGTGTCCAAGAAGGGGGATGGTCCAATGCTTGGTGACCAAGCAAGGGCCGACCACATCCTCTACTATAGGGGTCGACCCTTTGCTTGGTTACCAAGCATGTAGGGGTCGGCCACAATAATTCAAAAAGGGAGGGTTGTTTTGAATATTTAAAATCTTTTCTTTGTAGACAACTATAAGTTTTAAAAGAGAGATTTTAATTTTCAAAATTTTCCTTATTTGAATTAGGCCACATGTTTTAATAGAGAGTTTTAAAAGTTTTAAAACTTTCCTTTTTTAACCATCCTCATGGTTTAAGAAAAAAAATAAGATAAGTTTTAAAATTAAAATTTTCTATCATCATGTTAAAAAAGGAAATTTTATAAGAGAAGTTTTAAATTTTAAAACATGATTTTAATTTTAGAACTTTCCTTTTTTGACTCCTACTTTAGGAAAGAGAGCTTGTAAATTTTAGAAGAGGATTTCTTCTTGTAAATATTTTTAAAAAAATATATATATTTCCTTATTCTTGATGTGGTGGTCGGCCACCTTGCTTGGAGCCCAAGCAAGGGGCCGACCAATTATAAAAATAAATCATCATCTAATTAATTTGGTGATTGATTCAATCAAGAGGAAAGAAAAGGAAAATTAAAAGGGAAAAGGAAAAGCTAGAGGACGATTTTATTTTCTGTAAAAAATTCTTCCCTTATTTGCCTTGGGCAACTAATATAAATGAAGGGGTGAGGAGGCTTCATGAGACACAATTCTTATTCTCTTGCTTGGAGAACCTCGAGTGGTTGGCCCTCTCCTTTCTCTTTTCCCTTTTGCTCTCTTCTCCTTGGTGGTGGTGGTGGCTGGATTTTAGAAGAAGAGGAAGAAGCTTTTGGGTGGTGTTCATCTTGGAGGATCGTCGCTCACACGACGTCCAAGGTGAGGCGAGGAATACGGCAGAAGATCTTGAGGTCATTTGCTTACAAAGAGAAGGTATAACTAGTAGTTTTCTTCCGCATCATACTAGTTATTTTCTTTGTATGAATTCAAAATACAAGAGGCAATTAGATCTAGTTTATCGAATTTATTTTTTGAGTTTGTGTTTTCTTCATTTTTGAATTTGTGATTCGATTGTTCTTTTTGGTTAACCTAGAGTTATTTAAGGAAATTAAATATTAGCTTTCCTTAAAAGGCTTTGACTAGGCGGTGGTGGTTGCTCCCATATCCAAGAAGGTCGTGTGCCTCGCCATGCAGTCCTGGAAGCCAATTTTGGAAATTAATATTTAATGGAATTAATAACATAGGTGGATTTGAATCAATAGTGTTAAGTTCCGCTTGCGATTCAAATCTAAACCATTAAGAACAGATAAGTTAAATTTGGAATCAACGATGTTAAGTTCCGTCTGCGATTCCTAATTTAACTTCTAAAGAACACAATAGGTTATTTAAGGAAAGGTTCGACACTTGTACAAAATTTTTGTACAATGGAACTGGTACATTTTCCTAGGACTAACCAACAGCTCAGTCGTCGATCAGGATGAGGATCTGAGAGGCCTAGGCCGATGATCAGCATTTTCAGTTCATTGGCAGCCAGATAGCTTCTGGGCAGTAGACTGAGTTCACACGAGATGAGGAGAGTATTATATATTTCCGAGGCAGATTATGCGTACCTCAGTCTCACCCAGTCTTACAAGAGCTACTTCAGGAGGCTCATCACTCTCGATTTACAATCCATCCAGGTGGGACCCGCATGTATCGAGATTTGAGGCGTTCCTACTGGTGGAACGGTATGAAGAAAGACATCGCGGAATTTGTAGCTAGATGTCTTGTCTGTCAGCAGGTGAAAGCTGAGCACCAGAGACCTGCCGGATTACTTTAGCGGATTCCTATTCCTGAGTGGAAATGGGAATATATTACCATGGACTTTGTGATGGGTTTGCATAGGACACGCCGGGGTCATGATGCGATTTGGGTAATCGTTGATCGATTAACCAAATCCGCGCACTTCTTAGTGATCCGGCAGATCTATACTGCCGGGAGATCATCAGATTACATGGTGTTCCTTTGAGTATTATTTCGGGTAGAGACCCATGGTTCACATCCCGATTCTATCAGAGTCTGCAGTAGGCCTTGGGTACTCAGCTCCGTTTCAGTACAACTTTCCATCCGCAGATAGATGGACAGTCAGAGCGGACCATTCAGACTCTTGAGGACTTGCTGAGGTCTTTTGTTTTAGATTTTGGAGGCAGTTGAGAGGACCATTTGCCATTAGTAGAGTTCCCCGACAACAATAGCTTTCATTCGGCCATCCAGATGGCACCGTTTGAAGCGTTGTATTGTATGCCTTGTCGAACACCCACCCTCTAGAATGAGGTTGGGGAGGCCCAACTGATGGGACCTAATAGAGCTCAACAGGAGGCAGAGTTGGTCCGTACTATCAGACGGAGGATGCCAGAGGTGTAGGACCGCCAGAAGAGTTATGCTAATTGGAGATGTAGACCCTTGGAGTTCTCTATTGATGACCATGCTTTTCTGCGAGTTTCACCCACAAAAGGGTTGAAGAGATTTGGTCTCAGAGGTAAGCTAACTCCATGATACATTGGACCTTTCCAGATCTTGGAGAGGATTGGAGCGATAGCTTATCGTCTAGCACTACCACCGTCCTCGGCAGGCGTCCACGATGTATTCCACGTATCTATGCTGAGGAGATACATATCCGACCTGACATATGTGCTGACAGATATCTCAGTTCCCGTTCAGCATGACGTTACCTATGAGGAGGTTCCGGTACGGATTCTGGACCGGAAAGAGCGTCAACTGCAGAACAAGACTATCCGGCTGGTTAAAGTCAGATGGCAGAATCATTCGAACGAGGAGACTACCTGCGAGCTCGAGGATACTATCCGAGCTCGATGCCCTCACCTTTTTACTTAAGGTATGTGGGTTATTTTTCGTTCAGCATTTATACTTTCTATCTGTTGTTAGTACTTGCTAATGGTAGATAACGAAATTTAGGATTCAAATTTTTATTAGTGGGGGAGAATGTAAAATACCTAAAAAGGGAGAATTACCATAAGGGAATTTTTCAGAATTTTTAGAAATTTTTCAGGAATTTTTCGGAGCTCGAATGACGAGTTTACGGGGATAAATATTGGGCCCCGTGGAAGCCTGTTTGGGCTACCCCGTTTTAGCAAGGAAATGTTGATTTTCTTTTCTTTTTCTTTTATTTTTCTCCGCCTCCTCCCCCACGTGCCCGATGCCTCCTCAAGCCGAACTCGCGTCAATCCCTTTCCCTAACTGCTCTGAGACGGTTCCTTCTCCTCTTCTCCTTTTTCTTCTGTGACACCAAAGCCTCGCCTCCACCCGACTCTTCTCCTCTTCATCTTCTTCATCATGCCATTGCCACGTTGAATACGGCAAGAAGCAAGGAACCATCGGCTGTGCCCTAGCTCCCCTCTACCTTCGTCTCTCCCCTTTCTCTCGGTAAAGTCGCAGACGACCAACGCCCGATCACCGTTCCGACCAGGCGCCACTGGCTCTCCTCCTGCCATGAGCGAGGTTGCTGATCCTCCTCTCGATTACCTCTGGCCCGGTACCCAAGCCTTCGTCTACCACCGGCGCCTCGCCGAAGTTTCTTCTCCTCGGTGCCAGCCGCTGAGCCCCCTACCGATCACCTTCAGCCGCCTTCCGCGTGAGGTCTTCGGCCGAATCAGGGAGAGCCCGAGCATCCCCTCTTCTCCTCTTCTTACATGTGTCCTAATCTCCAGTCGACAATCATCTGCCACGCCAAGGAACCCTAGATTTTCACCAGATCTAGAGAAGGGTAAATCGTCGCAGATACCATTTCATTTACATATTCAAAGAAAAGGTAAAGAAAACCATTTTTATGACTGGATTGTAGTGGTGAATGGATTTCTAGGTTGATTCATGATTTTCTTTTTATCCGGGCAGTGAGGAGGGTCTTCCTACAGCTGCTCTTTTCGGTTGTGAATCACCGGCTGAGGCTTCGAAATTAGGTAAGTGGAAGAGGTAATTTCGAATATGAACTAGATTTAATTCTAGCTATGAAAGGGATAGGGTTATTAGGGCGATAAGTAATGATTAGGGTTAAGGAAATAACCCTAGTTGAGCAATGGAGTGATTTGGTTAGTTAATATTTACGATCGATTAGGGTTTTTCCCTAAATTGTTCTTAAGGTTTTTATTTAGTTATTCATTTGAGTTGTAACTAAATAAAAATGTATACATATTGGTGACACAGGACTTTGACGCGAGACGAGCATCTCGACGTCAGATTTGGACCGGATTGGACTTTTCAATTGGAGGCGGGTACCTTGACTTATCTATTTTGATATGTCATTTGATATGCATAGTAGTTTTTAACAAGTAGTAATGATTATGTTTCCTATCTGCATCGGTTTGTCACTACCGGATACCTGATACATGTTTGTTTTAGCTTACTTTTTATGCATTCTATGTTAGTACCCACCTAATTTTATATGCTTATAGAGGTAGTGACAAAACCATGTTATATTATGTTCAGGACCTAGGTTTTTATACCTTATCTGATCTGTGTACCTAGACCATTGATTTGGTCCATTTATCCTATGGTACACATTATGTAGAGATGGACAGGATCAGGATATTTCCATGCTTAGTGGCATGCACCATCTCGCATGATTGCTTGTTGTGCGATAGTCGGCTCCATTATTGTTGAGCACATCGGCAGTTACATAGATCTGCACACCAACACTAATGGGTTAGTGGTATGTCAGGCAGGGTGTGTGGCAGTTCTGCTGTTAGGCTCCGCTGGTCCGGTGACTCAACGTGGTAGCCGGCAGACAATTCTGCTCTATTAGGCTCCGCTGGTCTAGAGACGCAGCGTGGTAGCCGACAGACAATTTGCTCTGTTTGACTCTGTTGGTCCGCTCATGGATAGTATGACGCAGCGTGGTAGCCGGTAGAGATCCCTCCTCTGGACTTGCTCAGGGAGATGAGAGCATTGAGCTCCCCCGCTTATGATTTGAGGTAAGAGGATAGGTGTACTCTGACAGCATCTCGTCCACTCGGTCACGCATCAGTAGTAGTGATGGCAGAGTACACGGTTGTCACAGCCCTACCCACTCGGTCTCACCATCGTGTGTTAGACGGATGACAGGCACTAGGGGTGACCAGGATATGTCATTGGCATCATACACATTAATGCATTTATTGCTTGTGTTTGCTGCATTTATTTGCTGCATATTGGATGGATGCATTTGTTTGACATGCATACAGGAGAATGTCTCCAATTTATTTCAGTCGGTTTATTATCCTTACACCAGGTCATGGTTAGTACAGTTGTTCTCCAATTTACTTCAGTTTGCATTTATCCTTCTTATATCAGGAGAATGTCTGCATGATTAGTGCTATTTGTTATTTTCTTTAGTATGTATATCAGTAGTTACCCGCTGAGGAGTTGACTCACCCCATGATTATTACTATTTTCAGGTTGACGCTGTCCGGAGGAGTTCCCGTCGCTAGTCCCCTGCAGATCATGAGGATGTGTGTTTTATCTTTTGGTTTTCTTATTACTATCTAGACTTGTTTTGGTTTTTGACACTTGGATATTGTATAGTTTTATTGTTGATGGGTTTTATTGGATATGTTTTGCTACATGCCTGCTTGGATGACAGAAGAGGTGAGTTCGTTGTGATTTGTGTTTTATGGGTGTAGTGGAGTAGGATATCGGATTTGAGCTTTATGGGTGTAGTTGAGTAGGATTTTTGAGATAACTTTTCTTTATCGTTGCATTAGTTTAGTTTTACTATTAAACTACGTGGTGATTGCTTATTTTTATATATGTATGTTCCGGCCATGTTGGCCAAGGTATCTGGATTATGTAGTAAGTTTCAGATTATCACCCGTACAGGGGAGATGCTGCTGAAATTTCTTCTGGCTGGGACTCCTCTGGGGTGTGACAATTTATTTAGTATCAGAGCCAAGTTGGCGATACTTGTTTGTTTTTCGTGTTACGGATTTTTGAGATTAATCTGATACAAATTTATTGGTATCAAAGCAGGTTACAATACCTGCTTTTGTTGTTCTGGATTTTAGGGTTAGCCCAAGTTTGCTAGTTAACTTGGGTATTTATTTTCGGATTTGTACGGTTTCCATCGATTTTCTCGTCCGAAATTTTGAGGTAAAATGGGGACTGGACAGCGACGGAACATCTCCAAATGGCAAATATGTATGAATGTAATTTTATAATTTTTATACTTGTAGTGATATTTGTGTTATAACTTAACAGATATGAGGAGTTCTATACGAGTAGCTGCAAGACGTGGTGTTGGACGACCACGTAAGAGGACTTTGGAATCTCTGGCAACCGACTCACCAGAGATCCCTACTAGGTTTGAGTCTGTTGGTCATGGACAGACTCAGGATACTGTGGGCGCGTCGAGCTCTCAGACCCCGATGGCTCCTTTAGAGATATCTACCTCAGCTGCACGCGCTGTACCCACCCCTACCATATTTATGGTACCACCAGGGGTACTTCCGGCATACCTCGCACCTGCTCCAGTCAAACCTACGGCATACCAGGCACCACCGCCTCTTGGACCTACAGTGTACCCAGAACCCGCACCAGAGGTACCGGTTGCTCCATTTCCGGTACCACCACCTACCGTACCTCCAACCGCGGCCACCCATATCGACCCTGCAGTACCACCAGCGGTATATGCCCCAGTTTATACAGCAGTACCGGGAGTACCTCCCCCGGTCTATCCAGCAGTACTACCTGTAGTATCAGCTCTAGTGGTTCCTGTTGGGTTTTTCGAGCCGCAAAAACCGCTTTTTGCGTTGCGGAAACCCCGAATCCCATGCCACCAGATCCGTGCGAAGTTATAAAACAAAATTTTATACGTGTACGAGTTTCTCTAACGTAGATCTACACTAGATCTGCAAAGAAAAGGAGATTACCCTTGATGCGAAGCCCTTCGCAAATCCTGCTCGTCCAAGGTTCGCCGGATCTCAAGGTTGTCAAGTGTACAACCCTCTATGTGTATCCACAGGAACAAATCGATGGAGAGAACCTCTAAAGATGTGCTAGCAACCTTAGAGGATCAGCAATGGTGGAGGAGAGGGAGAGAAGAAAGGTAGAGAGGAAGAAGAAGAAGGTTACCAAACCAAAAATTAAACTCACCCTTGAGTTAAAGTGGCCGGCCACTTCAAGAAGGCTTTTAAACCTCCATGGGATATCAAGAGTCACAACTCTTGATCTCCCTCATGAGGTGGCACATACATGTGCTAGCCTTGATGATGTGGCACATCATCATTAGTCCATTTAATGCCAACTCACAAATGAGGTGGCAATGGTCAAGACAAACTTGACCTTTCATCTTCCTCTCAAGTCAAGTCAAACTTGACCACTTCTATCCCATGGTTGATCAAATCTAACCATTTGTTTAAGTCAATTTTAATTTAATGAATCTCTATTCATTGAATTAAATTGGCTCAATGAGTCTAAGTCCAAATTAGACTCATTTAACACATGAACCAAATTGAGTCCAACTCAATTAGTTTATTTTGAATTACTCTTAATCCAATTTGGTTCATCACATGAACCTAATCCTCTTGGTTCATCAAATGAACCTAATCTCCATCTAATTGCCCTTTGTGTGTGACCCTATAGGTTCTTGTAACGTTGGCAATGCTCCTAAACCCATTTAGAAGCATAAGTAATGAGCGGTATCTAGCAACACATCATTACTACCCAAGTTACAAGAATGTTGAGATCCAACATCACCTTGTGACTACTAATTATGTCTCTTCACAATATGTGACAATGTCCTTCTATCCTAGACATCTAGATTGATCAATGTGAGGCAT
This sequence comes from Zingiber officinale, assembly GCF_018446385.1. Taxonomy (NCBI): domain Eukaryota; kingdom Viridiplantae; phylum Streptophyta; class Magnoliopsida; order Zingiberales; family Zingiberaceae; genus Zingiber; species Zingiber officinale. The sequence continues at coordinate 74,554,278 of NC_056001.1, forward strand.
AGACCATGTCATCTTCTAATCAATCTAAATCTTGAACTCCAAGTAGACTCACTCAATCAAATGAGCTCAACATCTCATATTGACTCATTTGGGCATGGTCATGCACTTAGTAGTCTCACTCTATCAAGAATAATGATATCACTCCCGTCATATAGGAGGGATAGATCTCATCTACATCACTCACATCCCTCCGCATAATTTGTTACATACCCAGTAATCGCCTTTATAGTCCACCTAGTTACGGGTGACGTTTGACGAAGCCAAAGTATGCAACTCATTATGTAGGGAACCATGGTGACTTCAGGTCTAAGGACTAATAATTATACTAATAGCCACATGAGAAAGTATATGACACTCATATAACGAACCATAATACTTTCTCATGGTGGGTCATTCAGTATACATTCTCCAATGCATACCCATGTGCCAACTTGATATCTCTATATCTATGACTTGTGAAATCAAGTCATCATGTTGACCTACATGCTAGTCTCATCGTATTGACATTGTCCTTGAATGTTAATACTTGAATAGGAATGATTAAGAGTAATGTTTCCTATATCATCTCACTATCGATTCAACCAATCGATTGATATAGGTAAGAACCTTCTACTCAAGGACGCTATTATACTTAGTTATTTGGTACCAATACAAGTAAGTATAATAGCCATAAACAAATGCCTTTATAGACATAAGAATATGATACAATGAGTCCATACAACAATTATCAAATGATTGGCTCTAGGGCTCTAACTAACAATCTTCCACTAGCACTAGTGCCAATCAGTATAGGCTCTAAGGCCCAATGACCTAGTGTGACCATCATGCTTTCTCTTTGCCAAAGCCTTGGTTAAGGAATCTGCGATGTTAGCCTTAGTGGGTACTCTGCAAATCTTTAGATCTCCTCTATCGATGATCTCTCGAATGAGATGGAAGCGTCGTAGTATGTGTTTGGTCCACTGGTGTGAGCGAGGTTCCTTAGCCTGTGTTATTGCTCCATTGTTGTCACAATAGAGCTCTATGGGATCAGCAATGCTAGGAACCACCCCAAGCTCAGTAATGAACTTGCGGATCCAAACTGCCTCCTTTGCTGCTTCTGATGCAGCAATATACTCAGCCTCTATTGTAGCATCAGCGACTGTGTCCTGCTTCGAACTCTTCCAGCTCACAACACCACCATTTATGCAAAACACGAACCCAGACTGCCATCTATAATCATCCAGGTCAGTTTGGAAGCTAGCATCACTGTAACCCTTTACAGTTAGCTCATCATCACCTCCATATATCAAGAAATATTCTTTAGTCCTTCTCAAGTACTTAAGAATATTCTTGACCGCAATCCAGTGACTTTCACCTGGATCTGACTGGTATCTGCTCGTCATTCTCAAAGCATACGAGACATCAGGACGAGTACATAGCATGGCGTACATGATAGATCCTATGGCTGAAGCATAAGGGATCTGATCCATGCGGTCTCTCTCCTCTCTAGAAGAGGGACCTTGAGTCTGTTGGTTAGTCCTAGGAAAATGTACCGGTTCCATTGTACAAAAATTTTTTGTACAAGTGTCGAACCTTTCCTTAAATAACCTATTATGTTCTTTAGAAATTAAATTAGGAATCGCATACGGAACTTAACATCATTGATTCCAAATTTAACTTATCTGTTCTTAATGGTTTAGATTTGAATCGCAAGCGGAACTTAACACTATTGATTCAAATCCACCTATGTTATTAATTTCATTAAATATTAATTTCCAAAATTGGCTTCCAGGACTGTATGGCGAGGCACATGACCTTCTAGGATATGGGAGCAACCACCACCGCCTAGACAAAGCCTTTTAAGGAAAGCTAATATTTAATTTCCTTAAATAACTCTAGGTTAACCAAAAAGAACAATCGAATCACAAATTCAAAAAACAAAACAAAAGAAACACATCTTCGAAACAAATCCGAAAGAATCCGAAAATCTAGAATCTAATGCCTCTTATGTTTGGAATTCATACAAAAGAAATACAACTAGTATGATGCGGAAACTAATTACCAATTATACATTCCTTTTGTATGCAACGACCTCTTGATCTTCTATCGTATTCCTCTTCTTATCCCGGACGTTGTGTGGGCAACGATCTACCGAGATGAGAATCCACCTAAGCCACCTTCTTCTCCAAGCATGATTCAGGCACCACAAATATTTCATGAATAGATGTGAATCGGCCACCACCACCAAGCTCCAAGGGATGCTTCCTTTCTCTCCTTCTTCTCCATGCTAAAATTCGGCCATCTTCAAGCTCCAAGAGATTACAAGGTCCGGCCAATGAAGAAGAAAGAAAAGGAAGAAGGAAAAATAATAGGGCCGGCCACCATCAAGGAAGAAAAGAGAGGAAGAAAAATAATAGAATCGTTCATCATGAAGGCACCTCTACCTCCTCATTTATATTTCTTTGTTTTGGCAAATAAGGAAATTTAATTAAAAACTTCCTTAAAACTTTTGCCATGAAAAGGAAAATTTTATTTAATTAAAAATAATTTTCCTTTTCATTATTACATGGCCGACCACTTATATCCCCATAACAAGGAGAGTTTTAATTAACACAAAAATTAAAACTTCCAAATTTGTTTCCGAAAATTTATAAAAAATTTCTCCAATAATTTTCCCTTCATGGTGGATTATAAAAAGGAAATTTTATAAATTAAAATCTTTCTTTTAAAGGAAAGATATCAAATCTTTTCTTAATATTTTGTAGAAACTTATAAAAGAGAATATTTAATTTTTAAACTCTCTTTTAAATCATGAACATGGTTAAAAAGGAAAGTTTTCTTAAAAATTAAAATTCACCTTTTAATCTACAAATAAGGAAAGATTTCAAATCTTTTCTTAATCTTTTGTAGAAAGCTATAAAAAGAAAGATTTAAATTTTAAACTCTCTTTTAAAACCATGATATTCACATAAGAAATAATTTTAATAAAAATCCTTTTTAATATTCTAGTGGCCGACCACCTAAGCTTGGGACCCAAGCTTTGGCCGGCCACCAACTTGACTCATCCACTTGGTCTTGGCCGGCCCTAGCTTGGGTTCCAAGCTAGCTTGGCCGACCCCATTAGGATGGGTAAGAAGGTGGGTATGTGGTGTGTATAAATCTCTATATACAAGAGGCTACGATAGGGACCGAGAGGAGGAATTGGTTTTGGTCTTCCGATGAAATTAAGCTTCCCGTGTTCGCCCCGAACACACAACTTAATTTCATCAATAATAATTCATACCACTAAAGAATTATTATTGAACTACCGCACCAATCCCAAATTACATTTTGGGCTCCTTCTTATTATGAGTGTGTTAATCTCCCTGTGTTTAAGATGTCGAATGTCCACTAATTAAGTGAGTTACTGACAACTCATTTAATTAATATTTTAGTCCAAGAGTAGTACCACTCAACCTTATCGTCATGTCGGACTAAGTCCACTTGCAGGGTTTAACATGGCAATCTTTATGAGCTCCTCTTGGGGACATTATCAACCTAGATTACTAGGACACAGTTTCCTTCTATAATTAACAACACACACTATAAGTAATATCATGTCCCGACTTATCGGGCTTATTGATTTATCGAGCTAAATCTCACCCATTGATAAGTAAAAGAAATAAATACTAAATATATGTGTTTGTTATTATATTAGGATTAAGAGCACACACTTCCATAATAACTAAGGTCTAGTTCTTTTATAAAGTCAGTACAAAAAGAACTTACCTAAAATTATCCTACTCAATACACTTGGAGTGTATTAGTGTAATTTATTAGTTAAGATAAACTAATACTTAATTACACTACGACTACTTCAACGGTTTGTTCCTTTCCATTTTAGTTGCGAGCTACTGTTTATAATTTATAAGGTACTGATAACATGATCCTCTGTGTGTGACACCACACACCATGTTATCTATAATATAAATTAATTGAACAACTACATTTATCATAAATGTAGACATTTGACCAATGTGATTCTTATTTCTAAATAAATGTTTATACCAAAAGCTAGGCTTTTAGTATACATCCTAACAATCTCCCACTTATACTAAAAGACTAAGTTGTCATATCTGCTACCATACATCTGAATCCCAACCCTTCAACATGCCCATCAAAACCTCTTGCCTTAAGGGCATTAGTGAAAGGATCTTCTAGGTTATCACTTGATGCAATCTAAGCGGCAACAACTTCTCCTCGTTATACGATTTCTCATATTGGGTAGTACTTGTGCTCTATTATGTTTACTTGCCTTATGGACTTATGGTTTCTTCGAGTTTGCTACTACACCAAATTATTTTGGGCAAACCAGAAATCATATCTAAGTCTATCTTGAAGTATCTGAGCCATACAGCTTCTATGGCTACCTCAGAGGTTACCATATACTCAGCTCCTATGGTGGAGTCTGAAAAAGCACCTATGCTTATCACTCTTCCACAGTTATGACTTCACCTCCTAAAGTAAACACAAAACCCCGAGGTCAACTTACTATTGTCCCTATCCGATTGGATGTCAAACCATGCAACCCACAGGGAACAAATTATCTGCCTTGTAAGCTAGCATATAATCTCTAGTGCCTCTTAGGTACTTCAATATATGCTTTACCGCAGACCAATGTCCTTGTTCAGGATTACTTTGATATCTGCTAACCATGCCCACGGTAAAACAGATATCTGGTCTCGTGTATAGCATACATTAGGCTTCCGACAGCCGAAGCATAAGGAACTGCCTTCATTTCTTCTATCTCCTTTGATGTCTTCGGAGACATCCTTTTAGATAAAGCTACTCCATGCTGAAAAGGTAAGAAACCTTTCTTGGAGTTTTGCATGCTTAAAACGAGCAAGGATTATTTCGATATATGAAGCTTGGGATAAATAGAATATTCTTTTCTTGCGAACCCTTATTACTTTGATCCCAAGAATATATACATTCTCCCAAGTCCTTCATATCGAATTGTTTGGACAACCATACCCTTACTTCTGACAAAACTTTGATATTGTTTCCAACTACCAAAAATGTTATCTATGTATAGTACAAGAAATACCACCACGTTTCCATCACACTTTTTGTATACACAAGACTTATCCAGTTACTAAATAAATCCATAGGTCTGGATTACTTTGATAAACCGGATGTTCCAAGACCTTGAAGCTTTGCTTCAGTCCACAGACTAATTGAGCTTGCACACAAGATGCTCTTTGCTCTTTGCAATGAACCCTTCTGGTTGCTTTATATGGATGCTTTCTCCAAGACTTCCATTAAGGAATGCTGTCTTAACATCCACTTGCCAAATAGATAAAAGAATCCGGATAGACTTAGGCATGGCTACCAGTGAAAAAGTTTCCTTTTTCATCAAGCCTTGCTTTGAAAGTTTCCACCTTCCTGTCTATCCCTCTTTTCCTATTGTAGACTTATTTTCACCCAATGGCTTTTACACCATTTGGTGATTTTATAGGCTCCCAGACTCTATTAGAATACATATATTCTAATTCTGTATTTATTGCTCTTTGCAAAGATACTTCATCTTTATCTTGGAGTGCTTCGTCATATGTTCGGGGATCAGGTTCATGTCCACCAGGGATAAAGTCCAAAGACTCTCCCAAAACATGAATCTTTTAGGTTGCCTAACAACCCTCCCACTATGACGAGGCATTTTTTTGCAATTGTGTATCATTTGTGATACGTGTTGCAGTTTCTTGTGATATTTTATCTTGTACAATTGGTACTAGATTAGACGTGTCCTTTATTATTTCCTTAAGAACAAATTTACTCATGGGCTTGTGGTTCATAGTATAGTTCTTTTATAAAATCGGCCATTAGTGCCAATAATGACCTTCCGATTTTAAGGACTAAAAACCTCTTTTCGTTTTTCTAGGATAACTCACAAACACGTGAACTCATGTCCAATCTTATTAGTGTCTCTCATGTGCTAGGCCACCCAAATCTGAATATGCCTCAGACTAGGCTTACGCTCATTCTACAATTCTATGGGAGTGAGAGTTCTGACTTAGAAGGTACTATGTTTACTTTCGTTTCCAATGTATATCCTTAAAACGATTTTGGTAATTTTCTGAATAACTCATCATTGATCTAATTATTCCATAAGAGTCTTATACCTTCTTTCTACTACACCATTCTGTTGGGGTGTACCAGGTGTAGTTAGTTGGGATTAAATCCCGACTTCTGATAAGTGACTCCTAAACTCTCCTATGAGGTACTTGTTACTACGATTTCACCGTAGTATCTTGATACTTTTACTTTGACGTTTCTCCACATCAGCCTAGTTACTCTTTGAACTAATCAAAGCACTTAGACTTGTGGCGCGTAAATGTATCCTTATCTCAAATAGTCGTCTATAAAAGAGACGAAATATTCGAAACAACCTCTTCCCTGGATAGTCAAAGGTCTACACAAATTAGAATGAACCAATTCCAGCATATCTTTGGCTCCATACCCCTTAGACTTAAAAGCTTCTTAGTTATTTTTCCTTCCAAGTAAGACTCGCAGGTTGGAAAGATTTCCACTACCAATAAACCCAAGAGTTCATTGGTTATTATCCTTTGAATCCTACTCAAGTTAATATAATCTAGCCTTAGATGCCAAAAATATGATTGGTTAATTTTCGAAGGTTACTTTCTCTTATTAATTTCCATTTATTGCTTCGTGGGAGTTATTGGATTATAAATTGTCAACCAACGTACCAGAATAGATAACTTCCCTATTTTTCTTGATAACAAGTTTGTTATCAAAATAGACAGAATATCTATTCTTTAATAGCTTAGAAACCGAAATCAGATTCTTTCTAAACTTAGTATGTAAAGACAATTTCTGAAAATCCATATTTTATTTCTATCAGAGGATAAACATCTCCTACTGCAACAGCTACTACTTTTACAGTAGTGTCCATGTAGATGGTGTTTTCCTTTTCATATAGCTGTCGGGTTTCCTGGAACCCTGCAATGAATTGCAGACATGATTAGTGACATCTATATCTACACTCCAGGTACTAGTAGATAACACCACTAAACATGTTTCAACAACTAATGAATTAAATACACCTATATTGTTCTCAGTTCTAAGAAGACAGTCTACCTTAATGTCCAAGTCCTATTTCCAATCATTATAATTGGGACTACTAAGTCTTTTCTATAGTATAACAACTAGGGGATTTGACATTTAAAATCCTAAGAATCATAAAAATATTTGGTCAAGACCAACACTTTAAAATCCCCGTGAATTTTGTATGTCACGATAGTGTGGACGTATACAAAAAGAGATTTTGTCTATTAATTTTATTATCTCGTCATTCTAACTTCATGACAAATAAAATTAATAGTTGGTCTATCTTTGATCAAATATTTTGGTCAAAACTTTGAATTTAAAATAACATTGATTCCTCAAACAATATTATTTAAATTCACCAACACCTCAAACACCGAGAATTTTCCATGCCATGATAGTGTGGACGTATACAAAATTGAACATTTGTAAGAGGAGGATTTTACCCATTAATTATCTTGTTAATAAATCTTTATGACAAATAAAATTACCTCAAACACCGTAAATTTTGTATGCCACGATAGTGTGGACGTATACAAAATCAAACATTTGTAAGAAGGGGTTTTCCCATTAATTTTATTTCCTTGTCATCCTGACAAATAAAATTACCTCATACATCGTGAATTTTGTATGCCACGATAGTGTGGATGTACACAAAAACTTGACATTTGTAAGAGGGGGTTTTAATTTTATTATCTTGTCAACTTATCTTTTTGACAAATTAATAGTTGGTTTTCCTTTGGTCACACAAATAATAGCAGTGACTCCGATGGGGAGGATACTATTAGACGTGCTTAAGTGTATACCATTACTTGACACTAAGTCCATTAAAAGGATTGTGCCCCTTCCGATGGGGAAGATCACACGCTCTTAATTAATTTCCTATAGTCATCTTAAATGGAAGTTTGATCTAGTGATCCGCAAACAAACTCATCCGATATGGAGGAAGGCACTCAAAGCCAACGCACAAGTTTGTTTGCATCACTTACAAACCTGTAATGGAGACCGTGGAATTTATTAAAATAAATCCCTCTCCCACTTAGTTATTTAAAATGAGGAATTTTAAACTATCCTAGCATACATCATATGCATACACACAAATCACAGTAAATAAAAGCAATAAATATGGAAATTATTTTCCAACTATTATGGCCTTTTTCTATTACTGTCCTCCATGTGCTCCAACCCTAGCTGCTGCCATCTTTAGCCACCACCATCGGTTCGAGTTGTCACATCCATCTTGCTTCTTATTCCGCTGCGCCTCTGGTGCTCCAAAAGTATCACGCCTCGCAAGAATCCGATCGGCGACAAAAATAGAATTTTACATATATCGATCCTATATTCCACGAGGGAATGTACATGTAATCTAGATCGAAAATAAAATTCTAAAATCCTAGGGCTAATACAGCTCCTGCTGTATTAGTTACATACAATCATGCACACACCAAATATTGCCCTTGACATGTCCAAGGGTCCAATCACATATAACATCAATAAGCCATAATAGTTGGAGCCTTCAACCAAAGAGTTAGCACATCCTACTATTATCCTGCCTAAATTATGTATGACATGTGCATAACCTATTTGAATTCTAAACACACAAAGGCAAACCCTAGCTCTTATACCAATTGTTGGTTAGTCCTAGGAAAATGTACCGGTTCCACTGTACAAAAATTCTTTGTACAAGTGTCGAACCTTTTCTTAAATAACCTATTGTGTTAATTAGAAATTAAATTAGGAATCGCAGACGGAACTTAACATCATTGATTCCAAATTTAACTTATCTGTTCTTAATGGTTTAGATTTGACTCGCAAGCGGAACTTAACACTATTGATTCAAATCCACCTATGTTATTAATTTCATTAAATATTAATTTCCAAAATTGGCTTCCAGGACTGCATGGCGAGGCACATGGCCTTCTAGGATATGGGAGCAACCACCACCGCCTAGACAAAGCCTTTTAAGGAAAGCTAATATTTAATTTTCTTAAATAACTCTAGGTTAACCAAAAAGAATAATCAAATCACAAATTCGAAAAATAAAACAAAAGAAACACATCTTCGAAACAAATCCGAAAATCTAGAATCTAATGCCTCTTGTGTTTGGAATTCATACAAAAGAAATACAACTAGTATAATGCAGCAACTAATTACTAATTATACCTTTCTTTTGTATGCAACGACCTCTTGATCTTCTACCGTATTCTTCTTCTTATCCCGGGCGTTGTGTGGACAACGATCTACCGAGATGAGAATCCACCTAAGCCACCTTCTTCTCCAAGCATGATTCGGCCACCACAAATATTCCATGAATAGATGTGATTCGGCCACCACCACCAAGCTCCAAGGGATGCTTCCTTTCTCTCCTTCTTCTCCATGCTAAAATCCGGCCATCTTCAAGCTCCAAGAGATTACAAGGTCCGGCCAATGAAGAAGAAAGAAAAGGAAGAAGGAAAAATAATAGGGTCGGCCACCATCAAGGAAGAAAATAGAGGAAGAAAAATAATAGAGTCGTTCACCATGAAGGCACCTCTACCTCCTCTTTTATATTCCTTGGTCTTGGCAAATAAGGAAATTTAATTAAAAACTTCCTTAATTCTTTTGCCATGAAAAGGAAAATTTTATTTAATTAAAAACAATTTTCCTTTTCATTATTACATGGCCGACCACTTATTTCCCCAAAACAAGGAGAGTTTTAATTAACACAAGAATTAAAACTTCCTAATTTGTTTCCAGAAATTTATAAAAAATTTCTCAAAAAGGAAATTTTATAAATTAAAAGCTTTCTTTTAAACATGTGGATACAAAGAAAGTTATCTCTAAAAATTAAAATCTCTTTCAATCTACAAATAAGGAAAGATATCAAATCTTTTCTTAATCTTTTGTAGAAACTTATAAAAGAGAATATTTAATTTTTAAACTCTCTTTTAAATCATGAACATGGTTAAAAAGGAAAGTTTTCTTAAAAATTAAAATCCACCTTTTAATCTACAAATAAGGAAAGATTTCAAATCTTTTCTTAATCTTTTGTAGAAAGATATAAAAGGAAAGATTTAAATTTTAAACTCTCTTTTAAAACCATGATATCCACATAATAAATAATTTTAATAAAAATTATTTTTAATATTCTAGTGGCCGACCACCTAAGCTTGGGACCCAAGCTTTGGCCGGCCACCAACTTGACTCATCCACTTGGTCTTGGCCGGCCCTAGCTTGGGTTCCAAGCTAGCTTGGCCGACTCCATTAGAATGGGTAAGAAGGTGGGTATGTGGTGGGTATAAATCTCTATATACAATAGGCTACGATAGGGACCGAGAGGAGGAATTGGTTTTGGTCTCCCGATGAAATTAAGCTTCCCGTGTTCGCCCCGAACACACAACTTAATTTCATCAATAATAATTCATACCACTAAAGAATTATTATTGAACTACCGCACCAATCCCAAATTTCATTTTGGGCTCCTTCTTATTATGAGTGTGTTAGTCTCCCTGTGTTTAAGATGTCGAATGTCCACTAATTAAGTGAGTTACTGATAACTCATTTAATTAATATTTTAGTCAAAGAGTAGTACCACTCAACTTTATTGTCATGTCGGACTAAGTCCACTTACAGGGTTTAACATGACAATATTTATGAGCTCCTCTTGGGGACATTATCAACCTAGATTACTAGGACACAGTTTCCTTCTATAATCAATAACACACACTATAAGTAATATCATTTCCCAACTTATCGGGCTTATTGATTTATCGAGCTAAATCTCACCCATTGATAAGTTTGAGAAATAAATACTAAATATATGTGTTTGTTATTATATTAGGATTAAGAGCACACACTTCCATAATAACTAAGGTCTAGTTCTTTTATAAAGTCAGTACAAAAAGAACTTACCTAAAATGGTCCTACTCAATACACTTGGAGTGTATTAGTGTAATTTATTAGTTAAGATAAAATAATACTTAATTACACTACAACTACTTCAACGGTTTGTTCCTTTCCATTTTAGTCGCGAGCTACTATTTATAATTTATAAGGTACTGATAACATGATCCTCTGTGTGACACCACACACCATGTTATCTACAATATAAATTAATTGAACAACTACATTTATCATAAATGTAGACATTTGACCAATTTGATTGTTATTTCTAGATAAATGTTTATACCAAAAGCTAGGCTTTTAGTATACATCCTAACAGAGTCTTCGAAAGACTCACACCATGTGACATCGGCAGATATCCCTTCTTGGAGTTCTGCATGGCAAACCGAAGTAATACCTTGTCAATGTATGTACTCTGACTTAGTCTAAGAAATCTCGTAGATCTATCTCTATAGATCTGTATGCCTAGAATGCGGGATGCTCCACCTAAGTCCTTCATTGAGAAACAAGTCTCTAGCCAAGTCTTGACAGACTGTAGCAAAGGGATGTCCTTCCCAATGAGTAGTATGGCATCCACATACAATATAAGGAAGACAACTGTGTTCCCTACAACCTTCGTGTATACAGAAGGTTCATCTTCATTCTTGATGAAACCAAACTATTTGATCGCATCATCGAATCGAAGATTCCATCTTCGAGAAGCTTGCTTTAGTCCATAAATGGACCTATGCAGCTTGCATACTCTGCCAGTATGCTGTGGATCTACAAAACCCTCAGGTTGTGTCATGTACACATCCTCGAGCAGGTTTCCATTCAGAAACGCGTTTTGACATCCATCTGCCAGATCTCATAATCGTGGTATGCTGCAATAGCAAGCATGATCCGAATGGACTTAAACATCGTTACTGGAGAAAAGGTTTCATCATAGTCAATACCATGAATTTGCTTGAAACCTTTAGCTACCAAGCGACCCGTATAAATAAGTCCATCCATGTCAGTCTTTCTCTTAAAGACCCACTTACACCCAATGGGTTTGACCACTTCAGGTGGATCAACCAAAGTCCATACTTGGTTAGTATACATGGATTCCATTTCAGATCTCATGGCCTCTAGCCATTTCTCATAATCTGGTCTCATCACAGCTTCCTGATAGGAGGTAGGCTCATCCTCAATTAGCACAACGTCATCATGGTCAGACAAGAGAAATGAGTATCTCTCAGGCTGACGACGTACCCTATCAGACCTGCGAAGAGGTAGGTCTACCTGAACTGGTTGTAGTTCCTCAACTCCTTGTGGAACAACATCATCCACAACACTTTGTGGTTCCAGTTTAACTTCCATCAAGGCTTCAGTGCTATGGTCCACATCTTGAACTTCTTCAAGATCGAACGTACTCCCACTAGTCTTTCTAGAAACAAAGTCCCTTTCTAGAATTACCCCAGTCTTAGCCACAACTATTTTGTGTTGACTGGGAATATAGAAGTAATATCCCTTCGTTTCCTTGGGATATCCTATAAAATAGCACTTATCATATTTGGGTCTCAGTTTGTTTGAGACTTAACGTCGAACGTAAGCCTCACAACCCCAAATCCTCATAAAAGACACCTGGGCATCTCTCCCAATCCATAACCTATATGGTGTCTTTATTACAGCTTTAGATGGAACTCGGTTGAGAATGAAGGCTGTTGTGTCTAGAGCATAGCCCCAAAGATACATGGGAAGATCTGTATGACTCATCATAGACCGTACCATATCTAATAAGGTACGATTCCTCCTTTCGGATACACCATTCGACTGTGGTGTTCCAGGAGTGAGTTGGGATAGAATCCCACACTTAGCTAGATAGTCACTAAACTCATGGATAAGGTATTCACCACCTCGATCTGATCGAAGTATTTTAATACTCTTGCCAAGTTGGTTTTGTACTTCATTCTTGAATTCTTTGAACTTTTCAAAGGATTCTGACTTATGTGTCATCAGATACACATAACCATATCTACTGAAGTCATCAGTAAATGTAATGAAGTACCTATAACTACCCCTGGTAGCGACATTGAAAGGGCCACATACATCACTATGTATAGTCCTAACAAGTCAGTCGCTCTCTCGCTGTGTCCTCTAAAGGGAGTCTTGGTCATCTTGCCTAGCAGGCATGACTCGCATGTCTCATATGATTCAAAATCAAATGAGTCCAACAAACCATCTTTATGGAGCTGGGATAAGCGTTTGTCATTTATAGGACCTAAGCGACAGTGCCAGATATAGGTTTTGTTCATGTCATTTAACTTGAACCTCTTGGTACTTATGTTATAGATAGGGTTCTCAAGGTCTAGAATATAGAGTCTGTTCATTAGAGGTGCACTACAATAGAACATATCATTTAAATAAACTGAACAACATTTGTTCTTTATTATAAATGAAAAGTCTTTCTTGTCTAAACAAGAAACTGATATAATGTTCTTAGTCAGAGCAGGCACATAACAACAATCATCTAATTCTAGTACAAGCCCAAAGGGCAGAGATCGAGAATAAGTTCCTACAGCAACAGCAGCAACCCATGCTCCATTGCCTACGTGTAGGTCCACCTCGCCCTTCGTCAATGCTCTGCTATTTCTCAGCGCCTGCACATTAGTACAAATGTGAGAAGCACTTCCGGTATCTAATACCCATGATGAAGAAATAGATAGATTGACTTCTATAACATATATACCTAAAGTGGAAGTCTCACTTCTCTTCTTCTTAAGATCTTCTAGGTACACTTTGCAGTTTCTCTTCAGTGCCCGGTCTGACCGCAGTGGAAGCAGGTAGCATCCTTGGCAACCCCTCCTTTGGGTTTCAGTGTCTTGCCTTTACCCTTGGCTTGGGACTTTCCCTTACCTTTGGGCTTGCCCTTGCCCTTGTGTTTCTGAACCATCAGAATAGAGTTGGGCTTAACCTTCTTAAGGTTGCTAAGCAGCTCGGGCAGTGGCTTTTCAATTTCGTTCATGTTGTAATTTAGAACAAATTGACTATGGCTATCTGGCAAGGATTGCAAGATCAGGTCAGTGGCCAGCTCTTGGCCAAGTGGGAATCCCAACCTCTGTAGGTTTTCTATGTACCCAATCATCTTGAGTACATATGGGCCTACGGGAGTCCCGTCTTGCATCTTGCACTGAAACAGTGCCTTAGAGATCTCGAATCTCTCGTGCCTCGCTTGTCCTTGATATAGTTGACGAAGATGTTCAACCATATCATAAGCATCCATCAACTCATGTTGCTTTTGAAGCTCAGAGTTCATGGTCGCGAGCATTAGACATGACACATCTAATGCGTCATCTTGATGCTTCTTGTAAGCATCTCGGTCAGCTCGTGTGGCAATGGCAGGAGGTGCCTTGGGAATGGGCTACTCCAGGACGTACAGTTTTCGTTTCTGTGTGAAAATGATTCTCAGGTTCCTGTACCAGTCTAGGAAGTTAGCTCCATTGAGCTTGTCCTTATCAAGGACATGTTGGGTTTTTCGGGCCGCGAAAACCGCTTTTCCGCGTCGCGAAAACCCCGAAACCCCCATGCCACTGGATCTGTGCGAAGTAAAATAAAACAAAATTTAAGAGTATGAGTTTCTTACATCTAGATCTACATTAGGAGAAGATCTTTACCCTTGGTGCGAAGCCCTTCGCATATCCCACTTGTTAGAATAAGTATAGGGGTAGTTTGGTCTTTTAATTTATTTCTTCTTTTCTATATAAAGGCCTAACTCGTGGTTCCTAAGATATACACGAGATTTTAGGTTTTACTTTGAACATGGTATCAGAGCGAGGTTAAAACCCAAAACCTAATTTTCTTATCTCAGCGCCGCGCGCCTCTCTCACCGCGTCTCTCTCTCTCGCCGCGAGCATCCCCTTCCACGACAAGGGCAACGCGGCGCCGTCGGCGACTCCTTCCGCGGCTTCCGCCTCTCCTGGACGGTCGACGACGCGCCGCTGCCTACGGTGCCTTGCTGCCCTCCGTCGAACGCGCACCCGCTGCCGCTGTCTTCTCGCGCCGCCTCTCCTTCCGCGCCGCCTCCTTCCTCGCGCCGCCTCCTTCCGCGCCGCCCTCCTTCCTCGCGCCGCCTCCTTCCGCGCCGCCCTCCTTCCTCGCGCGTCCTCCTTCCACGCGCGAGTTCTCCAGCAGCGACGGGCCTCTCTCCAGCAGCGACGGGCCTCGAGCGACGGCCTACCTTTCTCTGCTGCGAACTCTCATCCAGCGGCGCCGTCTCTTTCTGCTGTCATCAGCAGCCAAGAACTGACAGCAGCCAAGAACCTCCACCTTCTACTGTCATCTGCTGCGAACTCTCATCCAGCGGCGCCGTCTCTTTACTTTGAACAATCTTCATATTTGTAATTCGATTCTCTTTGTCAATAAGTTGAAGCAGCCCTTGCCTTAGATTAAGTTGAAGCAGCCCTTTCCAATTGAGGTGGAGCTCCTTCCCGTTGTTGTTTCCGATTTGAGAGTTCAAGCAAGCGCAGTCCGGTTCATAGTTCTATTCATGGCTACATCTGGCGCTCCAAAGCCAGATACCTCAATCTTTACCAACCATATTACTGCACCCCTCTCTTCCGAGCAGTTGGATGGTAAAAATTATATCTCCTGGGCATCTCACATTGAACTTCAGCTTGTTGGACAGGGGTATGAGACACATCTCACTCAAACTGAAGAAGATGTTCAAGACGCCGATCGTCCTCTGTGGAAGAAGGTTGACACTCAGTTGTGTTGTATTATCCGAGCCACCATCCATTCATCTCTTAGGAATGTCTTCCGTACTCACAAAACCTGCAAAGCTGTTTGGACACAAGCTCAACAACTCTTTACAAACACTTCTCGGCGACTCTATCAAGTTTGTGAAGATCTCATGACTATCCTCAACGCCAATCAGATTAAGGATTCAATGTCAACTTATCTGGGTTCAGTTTCTAGCCTTCTTTGTGACTTCAATGAACTGCTCCCACCTGCGGCCGATCCTGTTGAAGAGCTTGAAAATCGGAAGAAATTTTTTGTCTTTGGCTTTATATGGTCTGCCCACAGATTATTCTCATGTCCGTGACCAGATCCTGGGCAGCCCCACAGAAGCTACCATGGAAAATACCTGGGCGACTCTTCTCCGTGTCCCGACCAAAGTCTTGACGATGCCTTCTTCTGTTCCTGTCGACTCGTCAGCTTTAGTCTCTCGACACAAAGGACCTCCACCTCGCAAGGGTGGCAAAGGACGCCCTTGGTGTGATCATTTCCATCGACCGGGACACACGATTGATAAATGCTGGAGTCTACATGGTTGTCCTCCTCGTGCTGCTCAGATTGTTCAGAGTTCTGCTTCTCCTTCAGCTTCCACTTCACAGTTAACACCTGATTCGACTTCAACACCTTCTTATACTGACTTTCTGAAATGGTTTGAGGATCGACAGGCTTCGGGTTCCACTGCTACCATTGCAGACGCTGGTACTTCCTTTGCTGGCATATCTCATTCTTCGGGTCCTTGGGTTCTTGATTCTGGGGCTACCGATCATATCACTGGTAATAAATCCCTTTTTTCCTCTCTCACTACTTCTGGTAATTTACCAATGGTCACCATGGCCAATGGTTCCCAAACTCAATCCTAGGGTATTGGTATTGTTCATCCTTCTTCATCTCTTTCAATTCATAATGTTCTTTATGCTCCCGGCGCTCCTTTTAATCTATTGTCGATAAGTCAACTTACTCGATCTCTTGATTGTGTCATTTCTTTTAATAACACGTCTGCTTCCTTACAGGACCGGAGTACGGGGAGGATGATTGGCTTCGGATGTGAATCTCATGGCCTATATCGGCTTCAGCAACCCTCTTTTGTTGGTTCGGCGGCGGCATCTCCACTTCTTATTCATGCTCAGTTGGGACATCCAGGTCTTAATAAGTTGAAACAGTTGCATCCTAGTCTTTCTCACTTAGAGTCTTTATCTTGTGCGTCGTGTCAGTTAGGCAAGCATGTTCGTAGTTCTTTTTCTCCTCGTATTGAAAGTCGGGCTATGTCTCCTTTTGCTTTGGTTCATTCTGATGTTTGGGGTCCGAGTCGTGTTTCTTCTACAATGGGGTCAAGGTATTTTTTTACTTTTATAGACGATTTTTCCCATTGTACATGGTTATATCTAATGAAGGATCGTTCAGAATTGTTTTCTATTTTTGAATCATTTTTCCTTGAAATAAAAACTCAATTTGGTACTTCCCTTCGAACTTTACAAAGTGATAATGCACGCGAGTATTTGTCTACTCAGTTTCGTACCTTCTTGACATCTCATGGTGTGCTGCATCGCACGTCTTGCCCTCATACCCCTCAACAGAATGGGGTTGCAGAACGCAAGAATCGTCATCTCCTTGAAACCACTCGGACTCTTCTTCTCCATTCTCATGTCCCTCATCAGTTTTGGGGTGATGCGGTACTTACTGCGTGTTATCTCATCAATCGCATGCCTTCTTCCACTCTCCAGGGTAAAATACCTCATCAGGTACTTTATCCACATCAGTCCCTTCATTCTCTACCACCTCGGGTCTTTGGTTCTATTTGTTTTGCTCATGCTCTTGATCCTGGCATTGACAAACTCTCTCCTCGGTCTCATAAGTGTGTCTTCCTTGGGTACCCACGGTCTCAGAAAGGGTACAAGTGTTATTCCCCTATTCTTCGTCGGTACTTCATCTCTGCTGACGTCACATTCTTTGAGTCGGTTTCTTTTTTTGGTCCTTCCGCTTCACAGGCCGAGGTTTCTCCCTCTCCATCTGCACCAGTGACTATCTTTTACCCTCCGGAGGCGCCTCTATCACCTCCAGCCTCGTCTCCTCCTTTGCAGGTTTATCAGCGTCGTCCTCGTTCTGCTTTGCCGCCGACCGACACTGACACTGCTGTGGGAACATCTTTGGAGCCAAGTCCTTCGTCGTTTCCTCTGGTCCCATCTCCTGACTCTGATGTTCCTATTGCACTTCGAAAGGGTATGCGTTCCACTCGTAATCCTTCTCCTCACTATGTTTCTTTAAGCTATCATCGTCTTTCCCCTTCCTATTATTATTGTCTGTCTTCCCTGTCGTCTGTTTCTCTTCCAAAGACTGCAGGTGATGCCTTTGCTCATCTAGGATGGAAACAGGCTATGCTTGATGAAATGAGTGCCTTACAGAGCAGTTGGACTTGGGATCTCGTTCCTCTACCTCCTGGGAAGTCAGTGGTTGGTTGTCGATGGGTGTTTACGGTAAAAATTGGTATAGACGGCACAGTTGATCGGCTTAAGGCTCGTCTTGTCGCTAAAGGCTATACTCAGGTATTTGGATTGGATTATGGAGACACCTTTTCTCCTGTTGCCAAGATGTCTTCTGTGCGTCTTTTTCTGTCTATTGCTGCAATTCGCCATTGGCCTCTTCATCAATTGGACATCAAGAATGCATTCTTACATGGTGACCTGCTCGAGGAAGTCTACATGGAGCAACCTCCATGTTTTGTTGCTCAGGGGGAGTCTTCT
Organism: Zingiber officinale; assembly: GCF_018446385.1. Lineage (NCBI taxonomy): Eukaryota > Viridiplantae > Streptophyta > Magnoliopsida > Zingiberales > Zingiberaceae > Zingiber > Zingiber officinale. The sequence continues at coordinate 74,572,733 of NC_056001.1, forward strand.
GGTCTTGTATATCACTTACGGAAATCTTTATATGGTCTCAAGCAGTCACCCAGAGCATGGTTCAATAGATTTAGTACCGTAATTCAGCAGTTTGGCATGACTCAAAGCGAGCCTGATCATTCTGTTTTTTATCGCCACTCGTCTACTGGTTGCATCTATGTAGTGGTTTATGTTGATGATATTGTCATCACAGGTAATGATCATCTTGGGATTTCACAAGTAAAACAACATCTCTTCAAACATTTCCAGACAAAGGATCTTGGCAAACTCAAATATTTTCTAGGGATAGAAGTGGCACAGTCTAAAGATGGGATCATTATATCCCAAAGGAAGTATGCAATGGATATTTTGGAAGAAACAGGAATGTTAAACTCAAAGATAGTCGACAATCCCATGGATCCTAATGTCAAGCTCCTACCAAATCAGGGGGAGCTTTTTTCAGATCCTGAACGGTATAGGCGATTGGTAGGGAAACTAAGCTACCTTACTGTCACTCGTCCGGATATCTCATTTGCAGTGAGTGTAGTAAGTCAGTTTCTTAGCTCTCCATGCAAAGAACATTGGAATGCAGTGACTCGCGTTGTTCGATATATCAGGGGTGCACCAGGAAAGGGTCTTCTATATGAAGACAAAGGACATACTCAAGTGGTGGGATATTCTGATACAGATTGGGTAGGATCTCCCTCGGATAGAAGATCCACTTCTGGATTTTGTATATTTGTCGGAGGTAACCTTGTTTCTTGGAAAAGTAAAAAACAGAATGTTGTGGCAAGATCTAGTGCAGAGGCAGAATATCGAGCTATGGCTATTGCTAGTCAAGAACTTATATGGTTAAAACAGTTGCTTCAGGAACTAAGGTTTGGAGAGGTTACACAAATGTCACTCATATGTGACAACCAGGCCGCTATGCATATTGCCTCAAATCCAGTCTTCCATGAGAGAACAAAGCATATTGAAGTTGACTGTCACTTTGTCAGAGAGAAAGTCATATCTGGAGAAATATCTACTAGTTTTGTCAATTCAAATGATCAGCTAGCAGATATATTCACTAAATCACTTAGAGGTCCTCGGATTGACTACATATGTAACAAGCTTAGTGTATATGATCTATATTCTCAAGCTTGAGGGGGAGTGTTAGAATAAGTATAGGGGTAGTTTGGTCTTTTAATTTATTTCTTCTTTTCTATATAAAGGCCTAACTCGTGGTTCCTAAGATATACACGAGATTTTAGGTTTTACTTTGAACACCGCTCTTCCAAGTGATGTCAGATCTCGAGGTTGTCAAGTGTACAACCCTCTAGAAGTATCCACACGAACAAATAGGTGGAGAAACCTAACACAAAGGTGTACTAGCACCTTGGTAAGGTTCGGCCAAGAGAGGAGAGGGAGAAAGGTTGAGAGCTTGAGGAAGAAGATGAGTTGAATGCCTTGAATTGCATTCACTTGCAATTTAAATGTGGCCGACCACAATTGTAACTTCCATTCATTTAATGTGGACGACCATTAAAGAGAGGACTTGTAACCTCCATGAGGTGGCACACACATGTGATAACTATGATGATGTGGCACATCATCATTAGTCCTCCTAATGCCAACTCACAAATGAGGTGGCAAATGGTCAAGTCAAACTTGACCTTTCATCTTCCTTCTCAAGTCAAGTCAAACTTGACCAAATCTCTATCATGGTTGATCTAATCTAACCATTTGATTCAAACCAATTTAATATAATGAATCTAATTCATTTAATTAAATTGATTCAATGAGTCATAATCTAAATTAGACTCATTGAACACATGAATCAACTTGAGTCCAACTCAATTAGGCCAATTAGGATTACTCTTAATCCAATTTGATTCATCACATGAATCTAATCCTCTTTGTTCATCATATGAACCTAATCTTCATCTAATTGTCCTTTGTGTGTGACCCTATAGGTTCTTATAATGTTGGCAATGCTCCTAAACCCATTTAGAAGCATAAGTAATGAGCGGTATCTAGCAACACATCATTACTACCCAAGTTATAAGAATGTTGAGATCCAACATCACCTTGTGACTACTAATTGTGACTCCTCATAATATATGACAAGTGGCCTTCTATCCTAGACATCTAGATTGATCAATGTGAGGCATAAACGTTGTCATCCTTTGACCAATCTAAATCTTGAACTCCAAGTAGACTCACTAAATCAAATGAGCTCAATATCTCATATTGACTCATTTGGGCATGGCCATGCACTTCGTGGTCTCACTCTATCAAGAATATCGATGTCGCTCTCGTCATATAGGAGGAATAGATCCCATATACATCACTCACATCCCTCTGCATAATTTGTTACATACCCAATAATCGCCTTTATAGTCCACCCAGTTACGGGTGACGTTTGACGAAACCAAAGTACATAACTCCTTATGTAGGGATCCATGGTGACTTCAAGTCTAAGGACTAGTAGTCATACTAATAGCCACATGAGAAAGTATATGACACTCACATAACGATCCATGATACTTTCTCATGGCGGGTCATTCAGTATACATTCTCCAATGCATACCCATGTGTCAACTTGATATCTCTATATCCATAACTTGTGAGATCAACTCATCGAGTTGACCTACACGCTAGTCTTATTGCATTAACATTGTCCCTGAATGTTAATACTCGACTAGGAATGATTAAGAGTAGTGTTCCCTATATCATCTCACTATCGATTCAACCAATCGATTGATATAGGTAAGAACCTTCTACCCAAGGACGCTATTATACTTAGTTTATTTGGCATCAATACAAGTAAGTATAATAACCAAAACAAATGCCTTTATTTATATAAGAATATGATACAACAAGTCCATAATACAATCATCAAATGATTGGCTCTAGGGCTCTAACTAACAGGACAGAACGCAGGGAGAAGGAGTTCGTGTTTGACGACATGGCAATCTACAACAGGAAAATACAGAAAATAAATATCATATTCTATTAATCATTTAATTAGGCCTTTAATTAAATGATGCTCCCACTGAATTATAGATCTTTGTAGAATCAAGTCATGGACGTGGTCAAACCACACTTACTAGATTCTAACTAGCTATAATTCATGCGAGACAAGATCCACATCATACTATGCCTTGAGTTAGCTTTGGCTAAATTGCCCAAGACTTAGTATGATCTGTAGGTAACTAATTACCAATTACATCTATATGCAACTCTTGTTTATAGGATCAAGATCCACATGTATATTAAAACTTGAGTTAGTTTTGGCTAAATCGCCCAAGAGTTAATATAAATGTGATTTTGACCTATCTACCAACCATTGGAAAATGCCTATAGTTAAACTCGATTCAATTGAGTTAACTAGTTACTCAATCTAATTGAGTTGTACTCACCCATGCGTTGATAGGCGGGACCAAGATTGTCCCTCTGCACCCTACCAAGATAATATGCGTTGCTCTGCTTTGGCAGATTCAACAACAACATGTGATCGAGGTAGTGATGGGTATCATGGCATGGTAGGCATTTCGAGTTGACGTGATTGAGATCTAATCTAATCGACGATGTGTATCAAGTACGCGATTTAGATCGAATCTAATCGTTAAAGCACTAATTAATTACTAATCTAGCATGCATCACATACACACACACAAGCAATTAATTAAATTTTGTGATTAGTCATGGCCCTACTACGATCTTCTCAAGCCAATGAGAAGATTTGTTGGTAAACCTAGGGTCAATAGCTTCTCCAAGCTCCTCCCTTTGACCGCCATGTGTTGCTCGCACCCTCCTCGTTACTCCTCCTCGAGTGGACCTTCCACCGCCTCATTTTGTACATTACAAAAAGTGAAACTCGAGTTACATTCGAGTCTAAAACTATTTTACAATAGGAATATAAATAGAAGGACACGACGCGCAAGTCGTGAATCAAGTACAACACGCACAAACACACAAAATGGTGCGCAGGTCATATTATGAATTACAACACATATTTCCAATCAAATTGGGTTGTTTGGGCCATGACCATCACAAAATGATACATAATTCTAAATTATGTGATTTCCAAAAATTTCTTTAATTTTTCTAATATTTTTATGATTTTATGAGTCGCAACTTCCCAGCGGTCCCGATTAGCAATTTTCGGGTGCGATCGCGGAACAAAACCCCTTGCGGGGTTAGGGGCAGCACCCCTACTTGTGATATAACCATCGCGAGTGTTCCTAAGAGATCCTACAGTGCCTTAGCCCACTGTCCCAAATCATTTTTGACGAGACCTTGCCGATTCGGAAGCTATTTCTCGGTAGTCGAAACCTACAAGTGTTCAAACACTTGTTGCTTCGCTTCTACGAGATAAATACCCATAAAATACATAAAAATCATAAATTTACAGAAAGTTACAGAACTGATATTTTTCATAAAAATACAAAAGAAACTCGTACACGCTTCGCACCTGGCACTGATACCACTGTTGGATTTTTCGGGCCGTAAAAACCGTTTTTTGTGTTGCGGAAATCCCGAATCCCATGCCACCGGATTCGTGCGAAGTTATAAAACAAAATTTTCTATGTGTACGAGTTTCTCTAACCAAGATCTACACTAGATCTATAAAGAAAAGGAGATTACCCTTGAAGCGAAGCCCTTCGCAAATCCCGATCGTCCAAGGTTCGCCGGATCTCAAGGTTGTCAAGTGTACAACCCTCTATGTGTATCCACACAAACAGATCGATGGAGAGAACCTCTAAAGATGTGCTAGCAACCTTAGATGATCACCAATGGTGGATGAGAGGGAGAGAAGAAAGGTAGAGAGGAAGAAGAAGGAGGTTACCAAACCAAAATGAAACTCACCCTTGAGTTAAAGTGGTCAGCCACTTCAAAAAAGGCTTTTAAACCTCCATGGGATATCAAGAGTCACAACTCTTGATCTCCCTCATGAGGTGGCACACACATGTGCTAGCCTTGATGTTGTGGCACATCATCATTAGTCCACTTAATGCCAACTCACAAATGAGGTGGCAATGGTCAAGTCAAACTTGACCTTTCATCTTCCTCTCAAGTCAAGTCAAACTTGACTACTTCTCTCCCATGGTTGATCAAATCTAACCACTGGTTCAAGTCAATTTTAATTTAATGAATCTCTATTCATTGAATTAAATTGGCTCAATGAGTCTAAGTCCAAATTAGACTCATTTAACACATGAACCAAATTGAGTCCAACTCAATTAGTTTACTTTGGATTACTCTTAATCCAATTTGGTTCATCACATGAACCTAATCCTCTTGGTTCATCAAATGAACCTAATCTCCATCTAATTGCCCTTTGTGTGTGACCCTATAGTCTTGTAACGTTTGCAATGCTCCTAAACCATTTAGAAGCATAAGTAATGAGCGGTATCTAGCAACACATCATTACTACCCAAGTTACAAGAATGTTGAGATCCAACATCACCTTGTGACTACTAATTGTGACTCTTCACAATAAGTGACAATGTCCTTCTATCCTAGACATCTAGATTGATCAATGTGAGGCATAGACCGTGTCATCTTCTAATCAATCTAAATCTTGAACTCCAAGTAGACTCACTCAATCAAATGAGCTCAACATCTCATATTGACTCATTTGGGCATGGACATACACTTTGTGGTCTCACTCTATCAAGAATAATGATGTCACTCCCATCATATAGGAGGGATTGATCCCATCTACATCACTCACATCCCTCCGTATAATTTGTTACATACCTAGTAATCGCCTTTATAGTCCATCCAGTTACGGGTGACATTTGATGAAGCCAAAGTATGCAACTCATTATGTAGGGAACCATGGTGACTTCAGGTCTAAGGACTAATAGTCATACTAATAGCCACATGAGAAAGTATATGACACTCATATAACGATCCATGATACTTTCTCATGGAGGGTCATTTAGTATACATTCTCCAATGCATACCCAATGTGTCAACTTGATATCTCTATATCCATGACTTGTGAGATTAAGTCATCGTGTTGACCTATATGCTAGTCTAGTCATATTAACATTGTCTCTGAATGTTAATACTTGACTAGAAATGATTAAGAGTAATGTTTCCTATATCATCTCACTATCGATTCAACCAATCGATTGATATAGGTAAGAACCTTCTACTCAAGGGCGCTATTATACTTAGTTATTTGATACCAATATAGTAAGTATAATAATCATAAACAAATGTCTTTATATACATAAGAATATGATACAATGAGTCCTTACAACAATCATCAAATGATTGGCTCTAGGGTTCCAACTAACAGTTCTGCCAGTTCCTTCAGCCGTCCCTACACACCTCACTGATATTTTCGCGGCACGAGCCCGGATCCCAGCGTTGGCATAATCGATAAAGAGTCGATTCACACTCTTCCGAGGAGAACTTGATCCGAGCGTGGCCCAGTCTTGGATAGAGACCATGGAGCAGACCTTCTTCTACATGGCTTACTCTGAGTGGGAGAAAGCAGAACTGGCTGCTTTCCATTTACGGGATGAGGCCGACACCTGGTGGGCTACGCAGTGTTCCATCATAGGTGAGCAGAACATCACCTGGGCCAGATTCAGAGAGGCTTTTTAAAGCTGCTACTTCCCACGAGCATATCAGATGATTCGCCAGCAGGATTTTCTAAGTCTGTGGCAGAGCAATCGCTCGGTGACCGAGTATAATGCCGAATTTAATTGGTTGGCCAGATTTGGTCCAAAACTAGTTGCTGAGGACAGTTCCCGTATGCAGCAGTTTATTCAGAGACTGGATAGACATCTGCAAGTAAAGCCTGCTAGTTTTGGGAACGCATCTTACATAGAGACATTGGACAGAGCCCTGATGATAGAGTTAGCTCACCAGATAGCGTATCCGAAAAAGAAAAGGAAGCAGACAGGTCCAACAGCCACAGGCTACATAGCAGCAGAGTGGTCGCAGTCGGCCAAGTCAGGGTACTTCTAGGGCTTCTGGTCAGCCTCAGAAGATAGGGCGATCTACATCAAGACGTTTCCGGTCTTCTCGACAGAACCGGAAATAATCCACCAGCGACATTCGCTGCACCAGATGTGGGTCCAGAGACCACATCACCTCAGCCTGCTCCCTGGGACATTCAGTTTGCTATTATTGCAAACTATCTAGGCACCTGAACCGAGATTATTTGCTGAAAGCTCAGCATATTGCTTTCAGAGTTTCTGGTCATGGAGTTCAGCTCAGTCAGTCGGGACTCATCGAGGAGGGCGGGAGCCCAATCTTCGCATACCTAGCAGAGGATAGCACCCCCGGCAGCAGCTGCATATGGTGGACAGGAGCACCCCAGTGTCCTCATGGTACCATAGAGTTCTATCGTGGGACCCCAGTATTAGCTGCAGCCTCAGCCCCTAGTCTAGTATCTGCAGCTCCAGCCACTAGTTCAGTACCAGGTGCAGTCTCAGATACCAGTACAGTATCAATCACAACCCTCTAATCCACCTCTGGCACAGTCTCCAACACCGCCTCAATGGCAGGCTCTTGCCCAGATGTAGTAGCCGCTGGCAGCGTTACCACCTTTACCTCCACCAAAGACTGGACGGATATACGCGATTACCAGAGAGGATGCGCAGTGGGCCGACGAATCTGTTTTCCATGGTACGATTTTCATTTATGCCTTATCTGCTGATATGCTGATAGATACTAGTAGCTCACATTCTTTTATATCTCGTACCTTTATGAGGGAGATTAGTAGACTACCCACCTTCAGACCGCAGCGACTGACCGTCTCTCTGCCATCCTGTAATTCATTGGACATCACTCAGGAGGTCAGAGGTTGCCCGTTAGATTTTGGCTATATGATACTTATGGTTGATTTATTAGTGCTGAAAATGGTCGAGTTCGACATTATCCTTGGCATGAATTGGTTGTCTACATATAATGCCACAATTGATTTCCAGACGAGGGTGGTTACATTCCGACCTCCGAACCAACCCTCGTGGAATTTCACTGGCATCAGGGACGATGGCATATCGATCATTTCAGCGATTCAGGCTCAGAAGCTGCTGTCACATGGCTATCAGGGATTTCTTGTGTCTATGATTAATACTGACGAAAGTAGTAATACTGATGATAGAAGTAGTTCCCAGCTCTTAGACGTTCCAGTGGTCCGAGAGTATCCTGATGTATTTCCAGATAAGCTATCGGGCTTGCCTCACCGAAGGCAAGTGGAGTTTACTATTGAGCTGATTTCAGGGACCGCGCCAGCATCGAAAGCTCCATATCGTATGACACCGAAAGAGTTGGACGAGCTAAAGGTCTAACTCCAAGAGTTATTGGATATGGGATTCATTCGCCCTAGTGTTTCTCTGTGGGGTTCTCTGGTACTATTTGTCAAGAAAAAGGATGGTACTCTGAGGTTGTGCATCGATTACAGATAGCTGAATACAGTGACTGTCAGAAATAAGTATCCCTTACCATGGATCAAGGATTTATTTGATCATCTCAGAGGTACCTCAGTGTATACTAATATTGATCTACGGTCTGGATATCATCAGCTAAGAGTCAGAGAATCTGATATTCAGAAGACAACATTTCGTACCAGATACGACCATTATGAGTTTTTGGTAATGCCATTTGGGCTTACCAATGCTCCAGCGGCGTTTATGGATTTGATGAATCGCATCTTCCTGGAGTATCTTGATCAGTTTGTTATCGTTTTCATCTATGGTATATTAGTCTACTCGCGTTCCGATGAGGAACATGCGCAGCATCTTCGCACAGTCTTGGAGACTCTTCAATGACATCAGTTGTACGCGAAGTTCACCAAATGTGCTTTCTAGCTATCCTCAGTCGATTTTCTAGGACACATGGTCTCTAGCAGAGGTATTTCAGTAGACCCTCAGAAGATCGAGGCTGTCACCAGCTGGGAGCAGCCGAAATCAGTACAGGAGATCCGCAGTTTTCTTGGACTAGCTGGATATTACAGACGATTCGTCGAGGGTTTCTCCCGGATAGCTATGCCATTGACACACCAGACCAGGAAAGGTGTGAAGTTTACTTGGACAGAGGATTACGAGACCAGCTTCTAGGAGCTGAAGCGGAGATTAGTGTCAGCTCCAGTTTTGGTTTTGCCCGCTGGAGAGGACGGATTCGTGCACTACACCGACGCATCTATTTAGGGTTTGGGCGCTGTTCTGATGCAGCACGATAGGGTAATCTCCTATGCTTCTCATTAGTTGAAGGAACATGAGAAGAACTACCCAGTACATGATCTAGAGCTAGCCGCCATCATCTTTGCTTTGAAGATTTGGCGGTATCATTTGTATGGCATTACCTTTGAGATTCTTATGGATTATAAGAGTCTCAAATATATTTTCACCCAGAAGGAACTTAATCTCCAGCAGAGGAGATGGATGGAGTTCCTGAAGGATTATGACTGTACCATTAGCTATCACCCAGGGAAAGCTAATGTGGTTGTCGATGCACTCAGCAGGAAGTCCAGAGGGGCTTTGGCTTGCCACCGGGCTTCAGTCACAGACTTGATTCAGAGTTTCTCCAAGTTAGGCCTTAAGGAGCAGGGACAGATAGAGCAGGGTATTCTTGTTACTATGGTTGCTCAGTCGTCGATCAGAATGAGGATCCAAGAGGCCCAGGCCGGTGATCAGTATTTTTAGTTCATTGGCAGCCAGATAGCTTCCGGGCAGCAGACCGAGTTCACACGAGATGAGGAGGGTATTATATATTTTCGAGGCAGATTATGCGTACCTCAGTCTCACCCGATCTTATAGGAGCAACGTTAGGAGGCTCATCGCTCTCGATTTGTGATCCATCCAGGTGGGACCCGCATGTATCGAAATTTGAGGCATTCCTACTGGTGGAACGGTATGAAGAAAGACATTGCGAAATTTGTAGCTAGATGTCTTGTCTGTCAGCAGGTGAAGGTTTAGCACCAGGGACCTACCGGATTACTTCAACGGATTCCTATTCTTGAGTGGAAATGGGAATATATTACCATGGACTTTGTGATGGGTTTGCCTAGGACACGACGAGGTCATGATGCGATTTGGGTAATCGTTGATCGATTAACCAAATCCGCGCACTTCTTAGCGATCCGAAAGACTAAGTCCCTGGATCGATTGGAAGATCTATATTTCCAGGAGATCATCAGATTACATGATGTTCCTTTGAGTATTATTTCGGATAGAGACCCACGGTTCACGTCTCGATTCTGACAGAGTCTGCAGTAGGCCTTGGGTACTCAACTCTGTTTCAGTACAGCTATCCATCTGCAGACAGATGGACAGCGGACCATTCAAACTCTTGAGGACTTGCTGAGGTCTTGTGTATTGGATTTTGAAGGCAGTTGGGAGGACCATTTTCCATTGGTAGAGTTCGCTTACAACAACAGCTCGGTTATCCAGATGGCAACGTTTAAAGCGTTGTATGGTAGGTCTTGTAGGAAACCCACCCTCTGGGATGAGGTTGGGGAGGCCCAGCTGATGGGACCTCATAGAGCTTAGCAGGAGGCACAGTTGGTCCGTACTATCAGACGGAGGATGTCAGAGGCGCAGGACCGCCAGAAGAGTTATGCTGATCGGAGACGCAGACCCTTGGAGTTCTCTATTGACGACCATGTTTTTCTGCGAGTTTCACCCACGAAAGGGGTGAAGAGATTTGGCCTCAGAGGTAAGCTAGCTCCGCGATACATTGGACCTTTCCAGATCTTGGAGAGGATTGGAGCGGTAGCTTACTGTCTGGCACTACCACCGTCCCTGGTAGGCGTCCACAACGTATTCCACGTATCTATGCTGAAGAGATACATACCAGACCTGAAACATATGCTGACAGATATCTCAGTTCTCGTTCAGCCTGACGTTACCTACGAGGACCGGTACGAATTCTGGACCGGAAAGAGCGTCAGCTGTGGAATAAGACTATCTGGCTGGTTAAAGTCAGATGGTAGCATCATTCGGATGAGGTGGCTACCTGGGAGCTCGAGGATACTATCCGAGCTCGATACCCTCACGTTTTTACTTGAGGTATGTGGGTTATTTTCCGTTTAGCATTTATACTTTCTATCTGTTGTTAGTACTTGCTGATGGTAAATAACAAAATTTGGGGACCAAATATTTATAAGTGGGGGGGGATGTAAAATACCGAAAAAGGGAGAATTACCATAAGGGAATTTTTCGAGAATTTTTCGGTGCTCGTATGACGAGTTTACGGGGATAAATATTGGGCCCCGTGGAAGCCTGTTTGGGCTATCCCGTTTTAGTAAGGAAATGTTGATTTTCTTTTCTTTTTATTTTATTTTTCTCTGCCTCCTCCCCCGCGTGCCCAACGCCTCCTCAAGCCAAACTCGCGCCGATCCCTTTCCCTAACTGCTCTGAGACGGTTCCTTCTCCTCTTCTCCTTTTTCTTCTACGACACCAAAGCCTCGCCTCCACCCGACTCTTCTCCTCTTCATCTTATTCATTGCGCCGCCGCCATGTTGAATACGGCCCAAAGCAAGGAACCGTCGGTTGTGCCCTAGCTCCCCTCTGCCTTCATCTCTCCCCTTTCTCTCGGTAAAGTCGCAGACGACCGATGCCCGGTCACCATTCCGACCAGGCACCACTGGCTCTCCTCTAGCCATGAGCGAGGTTGCCGATCCTCCTCTCGATTACCTCTGACCCGGTGCCCTAGCCTTCATCTACCGTCGACGCCTCGCCGAAGTTTCTTCTCCTCGGTGCCAGTCGTTAAGCCCCCTACCGATCGCCTTCAACCACCTTCCGCGTGAGGTCTTCGGCCGAATCAGGGAGAGCCCGAGCATCCCCTCTTCTCCTCTTCTTACCTGTGTCCTAGTCTCCAGCCAACGATCCTTTGCCACGCCAAAGAACCCTAGATTTTCACCAGATCCAAAGAAGGGTAAATCATTGCAGATACCATTTCGTTTACATATTCAAAGAAAGGTAAAGAAAACCATTTTTATCACTAGATTGTAGTGGTGAATAGATTTCTAGGTTGATTCATGATTTTCTTTTAATCCGGGCAGTGAGGAGGGTCTTCCTGCAACTGCTCTTTTCGGCTGTGGATCACCGGCTGAGGCTTCGGAATTAGGTAAGTGGAAGAGGTAATTTTGAATACGAACTAGATTTAATTCTAGCTATGAAAGGGATAGGGTTATTAGGGCGATAAGTAATGATTAGGGTTAAGGAAATAACCCTAGTTGAGCAATGGAGTAATTTGGTTAGTTAATATTTATGATCGATTAGGGTTTTTCCCTAAATTATTCTTAAGGTTTTTATTTAGCTATTCATTTGAGTTGTAGATAAATAAAAATGTATACATATTAGTGGCACAGAACTTTGACGCGAGACGAGCATCTCGACGTCGGATTTGGACCGGATTGGACTTTTCGATTGGAGGCGGGTACCTTAACTTATCTATTTTGATATGTCATTTGATATGCATAGTAGTTTTTAACAAGTAGTAATGATTATGTTTCCTATCTGCATCGGTTTGTCACTACCGGATACCTGATACATGTTTGTTTTGGCTTACTTGTTATGCATTCCATGTTAGTACCCACCTGATTTTATATGTTTATAGAGGTAGTGACAAAACCATGTTATATTATGTTCAAGACCTAGATTTTTATACCTTATCTGATCTTTATACCTAGACCATTGATTTAGTCCATTTATCCTATGGTACACATTATGTAGAGATGGACAGGATCAGGATATTTCCATGCTTAGTGGCATGCACCATCTCACATGATTGCATGTTGTGAGATAGTCGGATCCATTATTGTTGAGCACATCGCCAGTAACATAGATCTGCACACACCACCACTAATGGGTTAGTGGTATGTCAGGCAGGGTGTGTAGCAGTTCTACTGTTAGGCTCCGCTGGTCCGGTGACTCAGCGTGGTAGCCAGCAGATAGTTCTGCTCTGTTAGGCTCCGTTGGTCTGGAGACGCAGCATGGTAGCCGATAGACAGTTTGCTCTGTTTGGCTCTGTTGGTCCGCTCATGGGTAGTGTGACGCAGCGTGGTAGCCGGCAGAGATCCCTCCTCTGGACTTTCTTAAGGAGATGAGAGCATTGTGCTCCCCCACTTATGATTTGGGGTAGGAGGATAGGTGTACTCCGACAGCATCCCGTCCACTCAGTCACTCATCAGGAGTAGTGATGGCAGAGTGTACGGTTGTTACAGCCTTACCCACTCGGTCTCACCATCGTGTGTTAGATGGTTGACTGGCAGTAGGGGTGATCAAGACATGTCATTGGCATCATATGCATTGATGCATTTATTGCTTGTGTTTGCTGCATTTATTTGCTGCATATTGGATGGATGCATTTGTTTGACATGTTTACAGGATTTCTATACCTCTTGATTTATTATCCATACACCAGGTTGTGATTAGTACAATTGTTCTTCTATTTATTTCGATTTGCATTTATCCTTCTTATATTAGGAGACTGTATGCATGATTAGTGCTATTTTTTAATTTCTTTATTATACATATCAATAGTTACCCGCTGAGGAGTTGACTCACCCCATAGTTATTACTATTTTCAGGTTGAGGCTGTCTGGAGGAGTTCCCGTCGCTAGTCCCCTGCTGATCGTGAGGATGTGTGTTTTATCTTTTGGTTTTCTTATTACTATCTAGACTTGTTCTGGTTTTTGACACTTGGATATTGTATAGTTTTATTGTCGATGGGTTTTATTGGATATGTTTTGTTACATGCCTGCCTGGATGGCAGAAGAGTGAGTTCATTGTGATTTGTATTTTATGGGTGTAGTGGAGTAGGATATCGGATTTGAGCTTTATGGGTGTAGTTGAGTAGGATTTTTTACATGACTTTTCTTTATCATTGCATTAGTTTAGTTTTACTATTAAACTGTGTGGTGATTACTTACTTTTATATATGTATGTTCCGGCCGTGTTGGCCGAGGTATCTGGATGATGTTGTAAGTTTCAGATTGTCACCCGTACAAGGGAGATGCTGCCGAAATTTCTTCTGGCTAGGACTCCCCCGGGGCATGACATGTGTTAGTCCCAAAATACCAAGCATACCCTGCAACACAAAGTTAGCACATAATAATAACATAAATATGAATATCTGACAGTCATCGGACCGTCCGGTTCTGACTTCGAATTTCCTACCGAAAACCATAGGTCGAACCGACGCCTACTGTTCTCTCAGTGGGGAACGCGTCCTCACCTACTCCACTCAGGAGAGTATACCTGCTACCAGTTCGATCCTCCAGATCGACTGGGCTTTTGCTCAGTGCCTGAGTCTTCAGGTCTTTCCGCTGGACATCCACTCCACGACCCGCCCAGACTTTCCACCCGATCCGCGACACCAAGATTTTCACCTAGAGTTTCTGACTCTAGGACTTTTGCCCGAAGACCTCGACCTGCCAAGGCTTTCCGCCTAAGGTTACCACCCCCTAGGACTTAGGTTTACCACCCCCTAGGATTTTCTCCCTGCCTAACCGCAGCTAGGACTTTTGCCTAAGATACTTTAGGACTTTCCTGCAAACACATTAGATCACAAATACCCTTTACTTTGAATCCTTTACCATTATCAAAACTCAAGTTTGATCGTCAGATGCTTCCCGCACCAACAATCTCCCCCTTTTTGATTATGGCAACAAAAATTCAAGGTTAAGTAAAAAGACATAAAGAATAATGCTAAAAACATTTTAAGAACAACGCAAGCATAATTGAATAAAAGCGTAAGCATAAATAACTTTAAGTGAGCATAATCATAAATAACTTTAAGCGAGCATAAAGTTAACAGCTCCCCCTTAATAACAGCTTCCCTTTTTAGAATTTTCTTAGACTTTTCTTTATACTTGACTTTTATATTTGAATTTTCTTATACTCTCCTCCTTTGCCATATATCAAAAATACTTTGTGAGGGAAGGAGTAAAAAATGGTGTTTTACAATATGTTGCTAAAAAAATGATTTTTCAACAAATTGACTAAGTTTAAGAGTGATAAAAGTTTATAAAAACTTAGCTTTTAAAAATATGAGAAAAAAAAACCTTTAGCTAAAACTAACTAACTTAGTTTACTAGGAGGTTGAATAAATACTTAAAACATTTTGATAAATACTTAGCTTTTAGAATAAATTTTCTTGTAAGAATATTTAGCTAAGTTAAGGAAACAAAACCACAAAGTTTTAAAATAATCTGTTGTTGGAAAGTACTTAACTTTTAGGAAAAAAATCTTTTCTCCTTTTTTTTTTAAAATGTTTTGCTCAAAAACTAGATTTTGAAAGTAGTTTAGCTCAGGGAAAGTTCATTGACTTTGAAAAGTAACTTAGCTAAATCTGAGTTTAAAAAAATATTTGGTAAAACTTTAAGAATATTTAAAAATAATATTTTTGAAAAAACTTTAGGGTTTCAAAAAGAAAATTTTGAAAAGTACATAGCTTAAATAGTATCAATTTGTATAACTTTAGCTAAGTCTACTTTCACTCAGAACCAAAAATAGTAGGACAATTAAAAAAAAACTTAGTTTTCTTTTCCAAAGTCCTAAAGTTCAAGCATGAGTAATTAAAAATTCAAACTAAATACCTAGTTTCCTTATCCACATGTCTAACCATTAGCTACTAGCTGCTTACCTAAAAGGCAATAGTTTTTACTTGGTTAGTCAAGTTAAGTCAGTGATCCAGTTAGATTTGACTAAGACAGGATAACTTAACTTGATTAATGTAAATATGGTATTTATTGCCCAGACTTATTGTGATGCACAGATATAAGCATTCTGAAGTCTAGGTAATACCCTATGCATCTCACACCATTCTAAGTATTTTCATACACAAGCAAGGTAATCCTAATGTGCTTGTGAGATGCGCTGGCTAAAAACTTGTGGTACATGCTTTCTAGGGGGTAAATTCCTAAGCTAAATCCAAATTTTTGAAAAACTAATAAAAAATGGAATTTTGAAAAATATTTTTCCTAGGATTTTAAAAACTAAGTAAAACAACATAGCTCATTTTAAAAGTAAGTTCTATTCTACTAAGCACATCCCTATTTGTCTTTTAAGTACACTGAACTCAAGTTCAGGTAAGGGTTTTGTGAAAATGTCAGCCAAGTTTGACTTGGATTCAACATAGTTGAGTACAATGTCATCTTTAGCGACATGATCCCTTACAAAGTGGTGTTTTACTTCTATATGTTTAGTCCTTGAGTGGTGAATTGGGTTCTTGGTTAGATTGATTGAACTTATATTATCAATTAAAATTTTTATATTTTGATATTCTAGTTGATAGTCTTTTAGGATATGCATCATCCATAATAGTTGAGATACACATTCTCCTAGGGCTATGTACTCAGCTTCAGTAATGGATAAAGCAACACAGTGTTGCTTTCTGCTTGACCAACTTACTAGGCACTGACCTAGAAATTGATAGCTACCACTTGTGCTCTTTCTATCTAGTTTGCACCCGGCATAGTCTGAGTCAGAATAGTCGATTAGGTCAAAGGTGCAAGTTCGAGGGTACCAAAGTCCTACATTTAAGGTTCCCTTAATATACCTAAGTATTCTTTTAACATTTGTTAGGTGTGACTCTTTTGCACAAGATTGATATCTTGCACGCATACCTACTGCAAATAGAATGTCTGGTCGACTTGCAGTTAGGTAGAGTAGACTTCCTATCGCACTTCGATAGTATTTTAAGTCTACTAGTTTTCCTTCTAAGTCAGAGTCAATTTTAACATTTGTAGCCATTGGAGTACTTATAATTTTTGAATTTTTCATTACAAATTTTCTAATTAATTCTTTGGCATATTTTGTTTTAAAGATGTAAATTCCATCTTTGGTTTGTTTAATTTGTAAGCTTAAGAAAAAGTTGAGTTTTCCTATTAGGCTCATTTCAAATTCACTCTCATTAATTTGGTAAATTCCTTTAGAAATTTAGTGTTGGTTGAACCAAAAATTATATCATCTACATAGATTTAGGCTATAAAAATATCTTTTTCTAAGGTTTTTACAAATAAGGTTTGATCTATTTGACCTTGTTTAAAACCTTTAGATATTAGATAATTTGATAGTCGTTCATACCAAGCCCTAGGTGCTTGTTTTAGTCCATATAGGGCCTTTTTTAGCCTAAAAACATGGTTCGGGTGGTCTAAGTCCTCAAATCCTAGGAGTTGACTTACATAGACATCTTCCTTGATGAACCCATTTAAGAATACAGATTTCACATCCATTTGGTATAACTTGAACCCTTTATGTGCTGCATAGGTTAGCGGCATCCTAATAGATTCAAGTCTGGCTACAGGTGTATAGGTTTCATCATAGTCGAGCCCTTCTACTTGGCTGAACCCTTTTGCTACTAGTCTGGCTTTATTTCTGATTATTTCGCCTTGATCATCTAATTTGTTCCTAAATTCCCACTTAGTATCAACTATGGTTTTGTTAATGGGTTTGGGTACAAGTTCCCAGACCTGGTTTCTTTTGAAATGGGCTAACTCTTCTTGTATTGCTAATATCCAGTCTGGATCTGGTAGGGCTTCGTCTATTGTTTTGGGTTCAATTTTGGAAATAAGGAATATTTGACTTAGGTTTCTATAAGATGATCTAGTTCTGACTCCTAGGGTTGGGTCACCCAAAATTTGGTCATATGGGTGATTGGTACTTATTCTTGTTGGTCTTATATTTGGGTGAGTAGCTGGTTCTTGTAATTCACTAGGTTTAAGTTGAATTTCTTCATTATCTTCTATATTTCTTAAGTTAATATTTTCTATATTAATATTTTCATTTATTACATTGGGTAAGTTATTTTCATCATCAAAAATCACATTGGTTGATTCTTCAACTTTTAGGATTTCTTTGTTATAGATTCTGTAAGCTCTACTGTTTGTGGAGTATCTTAGGAAGATTCCTATAGTTGATTTTGGTGTGAATTTTCCTAAGTAGTCCTTAGTGTTTAGAATATGAACTTTACACCCAAACACCTTTAAATAATTTAGGTTAGGGATTTTATTATAATATACTTCATATGGTGTTTTATTTCGAGTTTTGTTTATTAGAATTCTATTTTGAATGTAACAAGATGTGTTAATTGCCTCAGCCCAGAATTGATTGTTTATGTTGTATTCATTTAACATGGTTCTAGAGGCTTCGTGTAGGGTCCGGTTTTTCCGTTCTACTAACCCATTTTGTTGTGGGGTTCTTGGGCATGAGTATTCATGTTTGTATCCATTAATTTCACATAGTTCAGTAAATTTATGGTTTTCAAATTCTCCTCTATGATCACTTCTAATTCTTTTTATTTTAGTATCTTTTTCATTTTCTTCTAATTTACAAAATGTTTTAAAGATTTCATAGGTTTCATCTTTAGTTTTTAGAAATTTTACCCAAGTAAATCTTGAGTAATCATCGATTATAACTAAGCAATATTGGTTTTTGCTTAGTGAGTTGGATCCATGAGATTCAAATAGATCTAAGTGTAGGAGCTCAAGTATCGAATTAGTTCTATTTAGGTTGGTTAACTTGTGGGTTGACTTGGTTTGTTTACCTTGTTGACAAGCATTACAAATTAAATTTTCTATAAATTTTAGTTTGGGTAGACCTCTAACTAAGCCATTTTGACTTATTTTTGAAATGAGTATAGTATGAGTGTGACCTAGTCTTCTGTTCCACAACTTAGTCTCCTCTTGTTGTGTCAATAGACACTTTAATGAAGAGGATAGTAGGTTAATTGTATAAATAGTTTTTCTTCATATTCCCTTAAGTGATATTTCAGGATTTTTAATGTTTTTAATTAAGCACTCAGATTTTGAAAATGTGACTAAGTATCCTGAGTCACATAACTGACTGATACTAAGTAAATTAAAATTGAATTGATCAACCAGCAAGACTTTTCAAATATAGAAATCGGAACTTAATTAGATATTACCTGTTCCGATTACCTTAAGGGTTCCGTCATTGCTGAATGCAATTGACTCTAGATTCTTGAGTTTTAGCTTAGTGAATTTCAATCTATTTTCAGTCATATGCCTAGAGCATCCACTATCTAGCATCCATTGATCCAAATCTTTATGTTTCTACACATAAAATATTTGATTTGGTTCAATTTGATGGATTCAGTAGATAGTTTGATTGAAATTAATTCCTTAATGTTCCATCTCACCCAGTCTAGATTATCAAGCATGGTATTCTTATGAGTGATCGTGAGATGGTTATTTTGAGTTGATTAATTAAGTTAAAATTACTTAAACAAGTTAGAATTATTTAATCAAGTTAGAATTATTTAATTAAGTTAGAATTATTTAATCAAGTTAGAATTATTTAATAAAATTAAAATTATTTAATCAAGTTAGAATTATTTAATTAAGTTAAAATTATTTGTTTGAAATTAATTAATTCTAAATTTTACCTAGGTACATCTCACCCATTTCTAAATTATCAATCAGGGAACCTTATGAATTTTGTGAGATGGTTTAATTTTATCTTTGATTTATATTATGTCTAAGGGTTAATTTACATTTGAGTTATACTCATGTTTTTTAATTAGTCAATTAAATACACATTTCAAAGATTGGCTTTCAGGTTGTGGCGAGGCACTAGGCCTTCTTGGGTATGAGATCATCCACCACTTCTTGACAAAGTCGCTCAAAGAAATTGGGTATTTAATTTTCCTTTTTGAAACTCCTAGGACTAACCAATCAAATGTAAATTACGTCTAGGTCCTTAATCTATCCTAATCTAAGCATATGTAGAAAATGCGGTAAGCAACAATCATCAAACAATTCTTACAATGGTCTTCCTATTGGCTACCCATAGATCATTACCTCGATATGGTTTATCAAGGTAATGGACTTGATCCTTAGGGATCTAATATTGACCAAGTCCAACTTGATTAACCAAGTTTAACTTGGGGACCCATGCTTGGACTAGTTTCTTGTTTGTTCTATTAATAAGAGATAGATATGAATGGTATTTTCTTTTTGTCCTAAATCCTCGTCCGAATCGATTGTATACGACTTTTTGTTTTCCAAGAATCAAATCAAGATTCTTGGAACCCAATGTAAACTGTTCCAACGTGATCTTTAAATCTTTGACTTGAGTTTTCAGGCTGGAATTCTCTTCCTCAAGCTTCTGGACTTGAGTTGAGGTTTCAGTCTGAATAGGGTCAGTCAAGGATTCGGAGTTAGTCACTTTTTTAAGGGTTGTTACCTCCTTTAGAAGTGATTTGATCCGAACGTTAGATCTAGCTAATTTACGTATAAGATAATTGATTAAGTTATGCAACCAAGAAATACTTATAGTGGGGTTAGGCCCTTCAGAAACGAATACAGATTCGTGGCTTCTCTCTGATTCTGCTTCCAATTCGTCCTCATTTTTGGATTCATTGGTCCCGGGCCATCAGTGTAAGAAAGCTCGTCTGTTCGAGCTCTTCATCGGACTCTTCTAATGAGGACTCATCCCAAGTTGCCTTCAGAGCTTTCTTCTTTCTTTGCTTCTTTTCATCCTTTTGATTCGGACAGTTGACTTTGATATGTCCCTTTTGGTTACAGTCGTAGCAGGCTACTTCGAACTTCATCTTTGAACTTGGTTGAATCTCCTTGGACTGGATCGCTTTCTTGATGTCCTTCTTGTTGAAGCCCTTCTCCTTTTTGTAGAGCTTTCTTACCAAGTTGACAAGTTTGGTTGTGATCTCGCCGTCGTCATCATCTGAGTCTGGTTCTTCTTCGGACTCTGATTCGATTTTGCGTCTAGCTTTTGGTTCACGCGCTCTGTTTGTACCTGCAATTAAGGCTATACCCTTCTCGGACAATTGAGCGTTAATTTGTTCATGTAATTCAAATTCAGAAAATAATTTATCAAGTTTAATTAAAGATAAATCCTTGGATACCATGTAAGCATCTACCATGGATGTAACGCCCGCCCTTCCAGGTAGCACTAAGGCCACCCCGGAGGGACGGACGTCACTGAAACATAGACATCAATTATACTAATGCATATGGATTCATGGCAGCGGAAGACTTATTTAAAATTTTTCTTTTATCATATGCATTTAGTTTACTTATCATGGCATGTGAATCAAAGCATACTGAACATTATCATCATATCATCATTATTCTAACATGAGTAAAATATCATAAGTGTATGAAATACTAGCTGAAATCATAATCATAAGCATAGGTCCAACATTGTTCACATGCATAACTTAGATAATTCAAAGAAACTTAAATAGATCTATTCACCAGCACTTCCACACACATCTTCCTTGCCTTTCCTGCTCTGCTCCCCTTAAACAATCCATTCCTTGCCTTTATCTGCAGTACAAGGAAAACGTGTAGCTATAAGCCAAAGGCTTAGTGAGATCCTTGCCTACCCATAAATCCGAAAGAAACACATAACATAACATAATATGTAGAAAACATAGCATAGCATAACATAGCATGGAGAGTCATAACATAGAACATATCTTATCATGTAAAAACCATAACAACTCATAGCGTCACATGAGGGAAAGTAGAACATAATATATCATATCACATAAGGAGCATAACATATCAAAGTCTATCATGTGAAGGTACATCATGATTCATATCACATTCTTTAAACACATATCATGAAGCCTATCATATCATGTAAACATGTATCATAACTCATACCTGTTCATAAGGGTGCATAAACATAATTTCATAAATATGTGCATGTAGATGCAGTATGTATATTTTTAAAACATGTATCATGGAATGCACATATGCATCATGCTTCTTTCAAAACATATAGTATACATACTTGAATATCATATCATCATCATCATGAGAAGGGCCCTGGCTTATACCACATGTAAACATAAATGCGCGCAATCCCTAGGACAGGGTAGCTAGCCCCGAACCTACTAGGGATCTAGGTCCGTTCATAGTCCGTCGACCTAGGGGCGTACTGAGGAGCCCATCCCTTAACGAGGTCCGTTCATAGTCCGTCGACCCCGGGGCGCTTATGGAGCCCACCCTTGGTACAAGTCATACAAAGTAAAATATCATGCATATCATATCTCATCATATCATACATGTCATAATTCTTGTCATATCATTAAGAGAGCTCTTGATCCCAACTTAAGGGAAGCATCTCTTTACCATAGCATGAAGAGTGCTCTTGATCTCAACTTAAGGGAAGCAACTCTTTTCCATAACATGAAGAGTGCTCTTGGTCCCAGCTTAAGGGAAGCAACTCTTTAGGCTTTTCTTCTTACATAAGCCATTCATACATGCATTATGAAACATAACATGTTCTTATCATAACATAAAGCATAACATGTCATTTTCATATCATCAAACATGGCATATCATCTCATGAACTTAACATACATATCATGAACATGGCATATCATATCATGAGTCTAGCATATCATATCATTAACATGGCATATCATGTCATAAGTCTATCATGTCATATCATAAGCATGGCACATCTTATCATAAGACATAGAAATGCAACATATCATAAAGCATGAAAGCTTACTTCACTTATATATCAAAGACTACATATCATGAAAATGCCTAAGCATGTTTGGTTAGGTTTAACTCTTTCCTAACCCAATTTATCCATCTTGGCCGAACCATATCAGTAGGTTTCATCCTCATTTCATTCCATATTAAGCATAGAACTTACCCACATAACATGTAAAACTTAATCTAAGCACATACAAGGTAATATACTTCATGAATAAGCATGTTTGAGTTCAAAACTCTAACCTTAACCCATTTATCTCAATTTGGACAAAACATATCAGTAGGGTTCTTATATCATTTGGTTCCATATGAAGCATAAAACTTATCCACATAGCATGTAAATTTGATCTAAGCACATACAAGGTAATATACTTCATGAATAAGCATGTTTGAGTTCAAAACTCTAACCTTAACCCATTTATCTCAATTTGGACAAAACATATCAGTAGGGTTCTTATATCATTTGGTTCCATATGAAGCATAAAACTTATCCACATAGCATGTAAACTTGATCTAAGCACATACAAGGTAATCTACTTCATGAATAAGCATGTTTGAGTTCAAAACTCTAACTCTAACCCATTTATTTCAATTTGGCCGAAACATATCAATAGGATTTCATATCATTCTACTCCATAAGAAGCATAAGTCTTAACATGTAACATGCATATTTAATCTAAGTTCCTATAGAGCATAGTACAAGTACCTACAAGGAACCATACTTCATGAATAAGCCTATTTGAGTTCAAAACTCTAACCCTAACCCTTTTATTTTCATTTGGCCGAAACATATCAGTAGGGTTTCATGTCTTTTTATCCCTTAGGAAGCATAAAACTTAAACATGTAGCATGCACATTTAATCTAAGTACCTATAGAATATTGTACAAGTACTTACAAGGAACCATACTTCATGAATAAGCCTATTTGAGTTCAAAACTCTAACCCTAACCCTTTTATTTTCATTTGGCCGAATCATATCAGTAGAGTTCCATATCATTTTATTCCATAAGAAATATAAAACTTAAACTTATAACAAGCCCATTTAATCTAAGTGCCTACAAGGTATTGTACTTCATGTTCTAAGCATATTTGAGTTCAAAAACTTAAACCCTAACCCATTTATTCAATTTTGCCAACCATATCAGTAGGGTTTACCACCATTTCATTCCATATGAAGCATAAAAACCTTAGTTATAAACATGTAAAAATTCATACATCACAAGGAGGTACAACTAGTATGGTTTCTAATTAAAATTCTTGACCTAAGGCCTTATAATCAACTTGGCCGAACCATATAGTTAGGTTTCTTTTTTTTTTCTTCACGACATGAAGAATGAAGACTAAACTAACCACATATGAAATTCATATATCATAGAGTAGAAATTTAAGTATGTGATCAAAGAGAAAAAAAAAAACTTATTCTAGATCCTTTCTTCCATCCTTGGCCGAATCATGCAACAAGTTCTAAATCTCTTTTTTTTTTTTTTTTATAACATGAAGCATCTCTTATCACTTGTTAACCCTAAGTAACTACCTATTCTTTATCTTGACCATCTTCTTTCAAGAAAAGTTTTAGAGTTTCGAAAGAGAAAAACATTCTAAAAACCGAAGCTACTTGTACTGCAGTGAGGGGATACTCACATCCTTCGCTAAATTCTCTAAGGAGGGAACCTTGCTTGTGAATCCTTCCTAGAGGAGAGCTTCCTTGCTCCTTGGTCTCGGCAAGAAGAAGAAAGGGAGAGAGAGGTCACGGTGAGGGAGAGTAGGAGGAGGATGAGAGCAAATGACAACTCATCTTTAATTTCCTCCTTTTATTCATTATTTAATTTCCTCCTTTTAATTTCTTTTACTCTCTTCATAATTAAGAGAAAAGTCTAGATACATCCCTTCTTGGTGAGTAAGAAAGGAATATTCTAGAGCATCTCTTCATTAGAGAGGGAGAAGACAACTCTCACTTCTCCTTCTTAAGAGAAGAGCCTTTTCTTCTTACATTTAATTATGGTTTTCCTCTCTTTGCTTACAATAATTTCTCTTGGTCTAGTGGTTATCTTATTCAGGTATCTAATGAGAGATCTAGAGTTCAAGTCCTAGACCTTATGTATTTTTATTCCTATTTTATTTATTTAAGTGTTTGGCTAGGAGCAAAAATTCAACTAAAGCATATATATTTTTCTTTATTCTTTATTCATGATAGAATATTCTAGAATTTTGCTAAGGATCCTATGGGTGTTACAGTCTCCCATACCTCATAAAAGTTCATCCTCGAACTTAAAATAAGAATTTCGGTAACTCAGAACTTCCTACTGAGCGCATCTGCTACCTTGTTTGCTTTTCCCGGATGATAAAAGATCTCGCAGTCATAATCCTTGACTAGCTCGAGCCATCTCCGTTGTCGCATGTTTAGGTCTTTCTGTGTAAAGAAATATTTCAGACTCTGGTGATCTGTATAAATTTTACACTGGACCCCATATAGATAATGCCTCCATATCTTGAGAGCAAAGACTACAGCGGCTAGCTCTAAATCATGTGTGGGATAATTCTTTTCATGCTCCTTAAGTTGTCGAGAGGCATACGCAATGACTTTTCCATTCTGCATAAGTACAGCTCTGAGTCCCAACCTGGAAGCATCGCTGTACATATCGAATCCCTCGTTACTTTCTGGAAGAGTGAGAATTGGGGCACTAGTCAATTTTCTCTTCAACTCCGCGAAGCTTCTCTCACAATTCTCCGTCCATTCGTACCTTTTGTTCTTCTTGGTGAGGGCCGTCATGGGAGCTGCAATTCTGGAAAAACCCTCTACGAATTTCCGATAATAGCCGGCTAGTCCGAGGAAACTTCGGATCTCACTGGCATTCTTTGGTCTGTTCCAGTTACTCACGGCTTCTATCTTGCTTGGGTCTACCATAATTCCGTCCTTAGAGATCACGTGACCCAAAAACGACACCTGGTCAAGCCAAAATTCGCACTTTGAGAATTTGGCATACAATTGTCTCTCCCGGAGAATTTGTAATGTTATACTCAGGTGCTCAGCATGCTCTTCCTGGGTCTTCGAGTAGATAAGAATATCGTCGATGAAGACTATCACAAATTTATCGAGATATTCCGAGAACACTCGATTCATCAATTCCATAAATAGGGCAGGAGCATTTGTAACTCCGAAGGGCATTACTATGAATTCATAATGTCCGTATCTCGTTCGGAAGGTCGTCTTTGGTATATCATCTTGTTTCACTTTCACTTGATGATAGCCAGATCTCAGATCAATCTTGGAGAAGACGGTGGCACCTTTCAATTGATCAAATAAGTCATCAATCCGAGGTAAAGGGTACCTGTTCTTGATTGTTACTTTATTCAGCGCTCGGTAATCTATGCACATTCGCATAGATTCATCCCTTTTCTTCACAAATAGTACGGGAGCTCCCCATGGAGAGTGGCTAGGGCGAATAAGTCCCTTGTCAAGTAACTCCCGTAACTATTCCTGTAGCTCTTTCAATTCAGCTGGCGCCATACAGTAGGGTGCCTTAGAGATCGGTTTAGTTCCAGGAATCAATTCGATCTCAAATTCAATTTCTCTGTCAGGTGCTAACCCTGGCAATTCATCGGGGAAGACATCTGGAAAGTTGCATACAACTCTGACATTCTCTAGCTTCTGATCCTCTGCTCTACTTGCATCGACCACATGTGCTAGAAACCCCGTGCATCCATTGCTCAACAGCTTCCGTGCTTCTAGAGCTGATAGGAATTTCTCAGTCTCTCCCCTTGGCATTCCGCTAAATTCAAATATCAATTCTGCCTCGGGCCGGAAGACCACCTTTCTTTTACGGCACTCAATCGAAGCTCCGTATTTGCTCAAGAAATCTATGCCCAATATTATATCATAATCCTGCATATCCAGCACTATCAGATCACAGTATAGTTCCCTGTCTGCAATTCGGATAGGTGCGGCCCGCAGCATATGAGTGGATGGCATTACTTCTCCTGAAGGCAGGGTCGTTAAAAATTTGCCATCTAAGGCTTGCGGTGGCATATCTATCTTATTGGTGAAGGGTGTAGAGATAAACGAGTGTGTTGCCCCAGTGTCAAATAATACAGTAGCATACTGACTGAAAATGAGTATCTGACCTGTGACAACAGTCGAAGCGTTCGCCACATCTTCTCTAGTGAGGGAGTGGATCCTGGCATTCGTCATAGCTGGCGGGGCTTCCAGTCTCCCTTGGCCAATCTGAGGGCCTGCTAGTGCAGCTTGCATTAGATGTAGCTGTGAGGGGGCACCACTGTTCTGGATACTCTGCTGCTGAGGTGTCTGCATCTGAGTAGGACAATTTCTGGCCAAGTGTCCTTCCAATCCGCAGCTGTAGCACTTATTCGTGCCCACACGGCATTTTCCCGGATGCTTCTTTCCGCAGGTGGTGCACTGAGGAAACATAGGTTGCTTGTTCGCTGAACCACCCTGAGAACTATTCCATTGTTTCCTCTTACCGTTGGAGTTTCCCTTCCAGTTGGTTCTGTTATGTTGAGGTTTCTGAACTTGACTCTTACCCTCATTCATCGCCTTCTGATAGTGTTCAGTGATCAGAGCACTGCTAATTAATTCCTCGGTGGTCTGTGGTCTATTAACGCCGCCGGCCACATTTAGGGCTATCTCGGGTCTGAGCATCTTCAGCATTAGTCTGGCCCTTTCTCTTTCTGTACTGACTAGCTCTGGACATAGGCGTGCTAATCGGTTAAATTTCTTCACGGTCTCATTCACTGATAGGTCACCTTGCCGAAACTCGGTGAACTCATCGTAGTGTTTATTGGTCACCCGCATATGGAAGAACTCTTCAAGGAATTCAGTCTCGAAGTCTGTCCATCTCATCTGATTCACTTGTCTCTTTGCTTTGACTCGGTCCCACCACATTCTGGCATCGCCTGTAAGGCAAAATGATACACACTTAACCTTCTTGTGTTCGGGCCAATCTAAAAGCTCCACGATGCTTTCCACAGTCTTAAGCCACGCCTGAGCATCCCATGGCTCATAGTTTCCGGAGAAGGCTTCTAGCTTCAACCTCTGCCACTGAATCAGGTATGCCTCTTGTCGGACCACTGGAATAGGAGCTACCGGTGGTACCGGTGCCGGAGGTATTGGTGCCGGAGGTACTGGTACAGCCGCAGGTATAATAGGTATCGCATTTGGGTTCCCTGGTGGTGTAACAGGATTCCCTTGCTGATTCATCAATGCAGTGATCGTTTGTTGCTGTTCCGTGACCTGACGCTGGAGCTCGGTAATCACATGCATCAGATCGGGTGGAGGTACCGTCTCATTTGCTCGGGTAGTTCGTGTTCTAACCATGCTTTATCTTCAATAATCACAATAAGCCAATATAAGTTATCATTATTCATAACCAGACTACCCTAAGGTTGTTATTTTTCCTAATCTACCATCATATATATCTAAGCTAAAAAAAAAATGTGATAACTAAATAAATAAGATAATAAGCATGCATATTATCAAACATCATAAAGAAATAGATCAATCATAAATATCACCTCAAAATAAAATTTAAGCATAAAATCCTTACTTGGAGCGGCAGGATAAAGGCTTGATGTGTGTGTAGTGGAAGGTAGACCTGCTCTGATACCAACTTGTAACGCCCGCCCTTCCAGGTAGCACTAAGGCCACCCCGGAGGGACGGACGTCACTGAAACATAGACATCAATTATACTAATGCATATGGATTCATGGCAGCGGAAGACTTATTTAAAATTTTTCTTTTATCATATGCATTTAGTTTACTTATCATGGCATGTGAATCAAAGCATACTGAACATTATCATCATATCATCATTATTCTAACATGAGTAAAATATCATAAGTGTATAAAATACTAGCTGAAATCATCATCATAAGCATAGGTCCAACATTGTTCACATGCATAACTTAGATAATTCAAAGAAACTTAAATAGATCTATTCACCAGCACTTCCACACACATCTTCCTTGCCTTTCCTGCTCTGCTTCCCTTGCCTTTATCTGCAGTACAAGGAAAACGTGTAGCTATAAGCCAAAGGCTTAGTGAGATCCTTGCCTACCCATAAATCCGAAAGAAACACATAACATAACATAACATGTAGAAAACATAGCATAGCATAACATAGCATGGAGAGTCATAACATAGAACATATCTTATCATGTAAAAACCATAACAACTCATAGCGTCACATGAGGGAAAGCAGAACATAATATATCATATCACATAAGGAGCATAACATATCAAAGTCTATCATGTGAAGGTACATCATGATTCATATCACATTCTTTAAACACATATCATGAAGCCTATCATATCATGTAAACATGTATCATAACTCATACCTGTTCATAAGGGTGCATAAACATAATTTCATAAATATGTGCATGTAGATGCAGTATGTATATTTTTAAAACATGTATCATGGAATGCACATATGCATCATGCTTCTTTCCAAACATATAGTATACATACTTGAATATCATATCATCATCATCATGAGAAGGGCCCTGGCTTGTACCACATGTAAACATAAATGCGCGCAATCCCTAGGACAGGGTAGCTAGCCCCGAACCTACTAGGGATCTAGGTCCGTTCATAGTCCGTCGACCTAGGGGCGTACTGAGGAGCCCATCCCTTAACGAGGTCCGTTCATAGTCCGTCGACCCCGGGGCGCTTATGGAGCCCACCCTTGGTACAAGCCATACAAAGTAAAATATCATGCATATCATATCTCATCATATCATACATGTCATAATTCTTGTCATATCATTAAGAGAGCTCTTGATCCCAACTTAAGGGAAGCATCTCTTTACCATAGCATGAAGAGTGCTCTTGATCCCAACTTAAGGGAAGCAACTCTTTTCCATAACATGAAGAGTGCTCTTGGTCCCAACTTAAGGGAAGCAACTCTTTAGGCTTTTCTTCTTACATAAGCCATTCATACATGCATTATGAAACATAACATGTTCTTATCATAACATAAAGCATAACATGTCATTTTCATATCATCAAACATGGCATATCATCTCATGAACTTAACATACATATCATGAACATGGCATATCATATCATGAGTCTAGCATATCATATCATTAACATGGCATATCATGTCATAAGTCTATCATGTCATATCATAAGCATGGCACATCTTATCATAAGACATAGAAATGCAACATATCATAAAGCATGAAAGCTTACTTCACTTATATATCAAAGACTACATATCATGAAAATGCCTAAGCATGTTTGGTTAGGTTTAACTCTTTCCTAACCCAATTTATCCATCTTGGCCGAACCATATCAGTAGGTTTCATCCTCATTTCATTCCATATTAAGCATAGAACTTACCCACATAACATGTAAAACTTAATCTAAGCACATACAAGGTAATATACTTCATGAATAAGCATGTTTGAGTTCAAAACTCTAACCTTAACCCATTTATCTCAATTTGGACAAAACATATCAGTAGGGTTCTTATATCATTTGGTTCCATATGAAGCATAAAACTTATCCACATAGCATGTAAATTTGATCTAAGCACATACAAGGTAATATACTTCATGAATAAGCATGTTTGAGTTCAAAACTCTAACCTTAACCCATTTATCTCAATTTGGACAAAACATATCAGTAGGGTTCTTATATCATTTGGTTCCATATGAAGCATAAAACTTATCTACATAGCATGTAAACTTGATCTAAGCACATACAAGGTAATCTACTTCATGAATAAGCATGTTTGAGTTCAAAACTCTAACTCTAACCCATTTATTTCAATTTGGCCGAAACATATCAATAGGATTTCATATCATTCTACTCCATAAGAAGCATAAGTCTTAACATGTAACATGCATATTTAATCTAAGTTCCTATAGAGCATAGTACAAGTACCTACAAGGAACCATACTTCATGAATAAGCCTATTTGAGTTCAAAACTCTAACCCTAACCCTTTTATTTTCATTTGGCCGAAACATATCAGTAGGGTTTCATGTCTTTTTATCCCTTAGGAAGCATAAAACTTAAACATGTAGCATGCACATTTAATCTAAGTACCTATAGAATATTGTACAAGTACTTACAAGGAACCATACTTCATGAATAAGCCTATTTGAGTTTAAAACTCTAACCCTAACCCTTTTATTTTCATTTGGCCGAATCATATCAGTAGAGTTCCATATCATTTTATTCCATAAGAAATATAAAACTTAAACTTATAACAAGCACATTTAATCTAAGTGCCTACAAGGTATTGTACTTCATGTTCTAAGCATATTTGAGTTCAAAAACTTAAACCCTAACCCATTTATTCAATTTTGCCAACCATATCAGTAGGGTTTACCACCATTTCATTCCATATGAAGCATAAAAACCTTAGTTATAAACATGTAAAAATTCATACATCACAAGGAGGTACAACTAGTATGGTTTCTAATTAAAATTCTTGACCTAAGGCCTTATAATCAACTTGGCCGAACCATATAGTTAGGTTTTTTTTTTTTTCTTCACGACATGAAGAATGAAGACTAAATTAACCACATATGAAATTCATATATCATAGAGTAGAAATTTAAGTATGTGATCAAAGAAAAAAAAAACTTATTCTAGATCCTTTCTTCCATCCTTGGCCGAATCATGCAACAAGTTCTAAATTTATTTTATTTTTATTTTTTTTTTTAACATGAAGCATATCTTATCACTTGTTAACCCTAAGTAACTACCTATTCTTTATCTTGACCATCTTCTTTCAAGAAAAGTTTTAGAGTTTCGAAAGAGAAAACATTCTAAAAACCGAAGCTACTTGTACTGCAGTGAGGGGATACTCACATCCTTCGCTAAATTCTCTAAGAAGGGAACCTTGCTTGTGAATCCTTCCTAGAGGAGAGCTTCCTTGCTCCTTGGTCTCGGCAAGAAGAAGAAAGGGAGAGAGAGGTCACGGTGAGGGAGAGTAGGAGGAGGATGAGAGCAAATGACAACTCATCTTTAATTTCCTCCTTTTATTCATTATTTAATTTCCTCCTTTTAATTTCTTTTACTCTCTTCATAATTAAGAGAAAAGTTTAGATACATCCCTTCTTGGTGAGTAAGAAAGGAATATTCTAGAACATCTCTTCATTAGAGAGGGAGAAGACAACTCTCACTTCTCCTTCTTAAGAGAAAAGCCTTTTCTTCTTACATTTAATTATGGTTTTCCTCTCTTTGCTTACAATAATTTCTCTTGGTCTAGTGGTTATCTTATTCAGGTATCTAATGAGAGATCTAGAGTTCAAGTCCTAGACCTTATGTATTTTTATTCCTATTTTATTTATTTAAGTGTTTGGCTAGGAGCAAAAATTCAACTAAAGCATATATATTTTTCTTTATTCTTTATTCATGATAGAATATTCTAGAATTTTGCTAAGGATCCTATGGGTGTTACAATGGATGCCCACAAGGTATTTCTCAGAAAAGCATTTAGGGCGTACCTTAGGACGTCGCGGTTCTCCACTTTCTGTCTGATTACGTGGAGTCCATTGAGCGGATCTTGTATACGGGCATGAAGTTGGCTAGCTGTCTCACCTTCCTATATTTTAATATTATATAATTTGTTAAGAAGTAAGTCACGCTTACTTACCTTTGTGTCGGGCGTGCCCTCGTGCAACTCGATCAGCTTTTCCCACAATTCTTTGGCGCTCAAGAATGGGCCGACGCAGCTCAGCTCCTCCTTCGTTAGTCTATATTAGAGGGTGCAAGTTGCTTTGG
This sequence comes from Zingiber officinale, assembly GCF_018446385.1. Classification (NCBI taxonomy): domain Eukaryota; kingdom Viridiplantae; phylum Streptophyta; class Magnoliopsida; order Zingiberales; family Zingiberaceae; genus Zingiber; species Zingiber officinale. The sequence continues at coordinate 74,604,926 of NC_056001.1, forward strand.
CGTTGGCCTCTACCTTCTTGATTATGCTTGCATCCTAGTTCTCACATGGTACTGATTTTCCTGAGCCGTCGAGTGGAAGCGAGATCCCAGTCTTGACGATCATCCACATCTCAAACTAGGTCTGGAGGGATGACTCCATTCTACCTTTCCAGTATCTGAAGTCTTCGCCGGTGAAGAGCGGAGGATGGGTTGTGTTGTAGCCTTCTTGATGGGTCATTTGTAAAATAAATCTCGCACACAGACAGATAAACAACAAAAGGTTCCAAGACTAGGTCTTGGACTTAGTAATGCGGGTTAGAAAAAATAAACACGCTAACTTGAGTGGTGTTGCACCAACTTCGAGAAAAAAATCGATTACAAAAAAACTGGATCAGAAGGAGGCAATAATATTGATTCCGATCGACTCCGAAAAACTAAAAATCACTATGAAAAAATGCTTGATTGGTGGTTGCACCAAATCGAAGTGACTCCTCTCTGATACCAATTGTTGGATCGAAACGCGCTGGAGGGGGTGAATAGCGCTTGTGGCTCTCACTTTTCGATTTAAAACTATCGAATAAATGCAGCGAAAATTAAAAGAAAGCAGCGCAAGAAAGACACACCAAGTACGCAGGTTGGTTTTACTTGGTTCAGAACCTAGGGCAACTCCTACTCTAAGGCCCACGCTCATTAAGCGTTTACTTTGGGTAATTCACTATCAGTTCAGAAATCTTATAAAAGAATATTACAACTTAGAATGTTGTAAAGAAATTATATTGACTACAAAGGAATCGTAAAATAGAAGCTTCAGGTCGCCGGAATGTTGTTACGGCTTTGCCGGATCGTCTCATTAGCAATGCGCTGAAGAAGGATTGCCAAAACTATGTTGTCCTTTGCTGCTGCTCGAGACATGCTTAAATTAAGCCGTTGAGGGTGCCTTCAAGCCCCTTGAGGGCGCCTCCATCACCGGCGGATTTGCAGCGTGGATGAGCTTTGACTCCTTCACAGCCTATCCACTGGAGGGCGCCTCCAATGCCATGGAGGGTGCCTTCAAGGCCATCTGAGGTGCCTCATCACTCCATAAGGATGCCTCCAACTCTACTGCGCACACTCCCCAGCTCTTGCACCCGAGGCGCCTCCAAGCTCCATGGAGGGCACCTCGGGTACTGTTCATCCGAGGCAAATCAAGCTATTTTGTCCCTGCAAGATATGTTAGTCCCAAAATACCAAGCATACCCTGCAACACAAAGTTAGCACATAATAATAACATAAATATGAATATCTGACAATCACTGGACCATCCGGTTCTGACTTCGAATTTCCTACCGGAAACCCTAGGTCAAACTGACGCCTATTGTTCCCTCGGTGGGGAACGCGTCCTCACCTACTCAACTAAGGAGAGTATACATGTTGCCAGTTTGATCCTCTAGATTGACTGGGCTTTTGCTCAGCACCCGAGTCTTTAGGTCTTTCCGCTGGACGTCCGCTCCACGACCCACCCAGACTTTCCACCCGATCTGCGACACCGGGATTTTCACCTAGAGTTTCCGAGTCTAGGACTTTTTCCCGAAGATCTCTACCTACCAAGGTTTTCCGCCTAGGATTGCCACCCCCTAGGACTTAAGGTTACCACCCTCAAGGATTTTCTCCCTGCCTAACCGCAACTAGGACTTTTTCCTAAGATACCTTAGGACTTTCCTACAAACTCATTCAAACACATTAGATCACAAATAACCTTAACTTTGAATCCTTTTCTATTATCAAAACTCAAGTTTGATCGTTGGATGCTTCCTGCACCAACAATGTTATGTACTAGACTCGATGTATCATATGCTCTGAGTGTTACGAGTGGATACCAGGCTAATCTAGGAATGGATCATTGGGTGGCTGTCAAGATAATCCTTAAATACTTAAGAAGAAGTAAGGATATGTTCTTAGTTTATGGAGATGGTGATATGACCATACGCGGATATACAGATGCTAGTTTCCACACAAACAAGGATGACTCCAAGTCCAAGTTTGAATTCATATTCATATTAAATAGAGGCACAATTAGTTGGAAAAGTTCCAAGCAAGACATTGTTGTAGATTCTACCTATGAGGCAGAATACATTGCAACTTCGGAAGCAGCAAAGGAAGCGGTTTGAATCAAAAAGTTTGTTACTGAACTTGGAGTGGTTCCATCCATTATTGAAGAATTACCTGTTTACTGCAACAATAATGGAGTCATTGCGTAAGAAAAGGAACCAAGGTCTCATCAGCAATCAAAACATGTGCTTTGCCATTATCATCTAATCAGGGAGATCGTTAGTAGGAAAAAAATACAACTCGAGAAAATTCCCACTAAAAGAAATCTTGCGGATCCTTTGACAAAGGCTCTACTACAAAGCAAGTTTGAGAGTCATGTCTGTGCTTACGGTTTAGGATACTGTGGTGATTGGCTTTAGGCCAAGTGGGAGTGTTAGAATTTGAGACATATCCTAAGGCAATTACCTTATGATTTTTTCTATTTATTTGATAAGTATAGATTCACTATTTGAGTGTATATTATATGTTTGATTGTCTTAAACTCATTTAATAAATATCTATAATATAATTCATAGCATGAGAGAATTTGTGATTAGATCGCAACTAGTGATTATCTCTACATGTGCAATTAAGAATATACTGAAATTTCCCTAGTCATCTAATTGATGCATTCGAACAACATCAATTCTCTAAGACTAGCATGGGTTATACTCCTTAGTTAATCCAAGCAGCTATTTTCTCACTGGCTGGAGACAATAGGATGTCGAGAGTTAAACGTGGATGCTGGTTATGGTAACTAGTTCATTGGAGTAACTCGCTGTAAAACTTCATATGGTTCTCTACATATATATAGATATGTCTGTGAAGTTCTTACTGTAGCACGAGTGCAAGTTTCCTTCGACTTGAGGTATACAAGTCATCATGGCCATGGAGATTTATACTTTGACATCTTAAGCAAGCATCTCATTGAGGTGTGGACCCGGGATAATTGGGTATAAGTTGAAATGCTCGAAGGTGTTTGAATAGCCCACAAAGAATTCACCGCTCCTTACTGTTGGTGCAACCTTAGGTCAAGGTTGACCTGGTTGACCCGACTCGAGTTAACCTGACTCGAGTTGAATTTAGATGTTTGACGAGAACATGATGGGAGATTGTTGGTACAACCTTAGGTCAAGGTTGACCTGGTTGACCAGACTCGAGTTGTATTGACTCGAGTTGTATTTTGATGTTTGACGAGAACAAGCTTGGGAGATTGTGGGTGCAACCCGTGGTCAAGGTTGACCTGGTTGACCCGAGGTGAGTTGACCTGACTCGGAAAAGTCCAAGCAGGGAGCTTGGCACGGGAAAAGTCCAAGCAGGGAGTTTGGCATGGTGAAAAGTCCAAGCAGGGAGCTTGGCACGGGAAAAGTCCAAGTATGGAGACTTGGCACGGAGAAGTCCAAGTATGGAAGCTTGGCACATGGGAAGTCGGAGAGGGCTCGGTAGCTCGTTCTCCGGACTATGGTCAGAGAGGGCTCGAGAGCTCGTTCTCTGGACCGGATGGAAATCGGAGAGGGCTCGGTAGCTCGTTCTCCGGACTAGGTCGCGAACTGGGCTGTTAGGCAGTGTGGAAATCCTGGTGAGTGAAGCCAGGTGAAAGTCCTGGTGAGTGAAGCCAGGCATTCGGGAAAGTCCTGGTGAGTGAAGCCAGGCAGTTTGGAAGTCCTGGTGAGTGAAGCCAGGCAGATTGGAAATCCTGGTGAGTGAAGCCAGGTGAAAACCCTAGTGAGTGAAGCTAGGTGAAAGTCCTGGTGAGTGAAGCCGGGCAAGGGAAAATCCAGATGGATCAAGGGTGATCGGACATCTGGTGTTGAGAAGGTCAAGTAGGTCAAGGGAGTGACCGGATACTTAACACGAAGAGAAAAGTCCAAGTGGGTCAAAGGGATTGACCGGACACTTGGTGGGGAGACTTAGCAGGTCAAGGGAGTGACCGGATACTAAGCATGATGTACCAACAGGTCAAGGTTGACCGGATGTTGGTTTGGAAGGTTTAGGACTTGGTTTGGGCAAAAACCAAGCTCTGGATCGATCAGTGGATCGATCTAGTGATACACTGGGTATCTGGATCGGTCTGGTGACCGATCAGTAACCAAACAGTAGCCTACTGAGTGTTATCTGATCGGTCTGCAGACCGATCAGGAAACAACGATCAGAAGGCAAGAAGTTCGGGAGAAAAGGAAGGGACATGCATGCTGATCGGTCCCTGGACCGATCAGAGGAAGCTCTGATCGGTCCCCAGGACCGATCAGGGTCTTCCTGGACCGATCAGGAGATGTTCTGATCGGTCCAGCCCTAGCCGTTGGCTCACAACGGCTAGTCTTCTGTCTTCTGTTCTTCGCAGGTGAGTGCAGGTTATAAAAGGAGTTCAAGGGCTACAGTGGCAGATCTCTTCTTCTTCCTCCTCGAGCTGCTGTTCTTCTAAAAGCTGTGCTTGAGCTTTGCTGAGCTCCAAAGCTTTGGGGGAGCTTCTTTGACTGAGTTGCTTGTTGGCATTCGTCCGTGAAGTTGGTGCTTCATCCGGGACTTCAGTCGACGAGAAGGCAAGCGAGTATTTGTACATTCATTGTGTATTTTGTTCTTGCTCTTCTTTGTATCTCCTGTATTGCTTTTGTAAAACATTGTGGCGAGGTTTCTCCACCCATAAGGAGTTTACATTAGCCGGTTTTCCGGGGACTCATCCACCGACGGATTGATAGGCTTCGTCCACCTTACGGACACGCCGAGGAGTAGGAGTTTCATCTCCGAACCTCATTACATCGACGATTTTGAGGTTTGCTATTCTCCGCTTTCGTTTCTATTTAGTTATTTCCGCTGCGCTAACCCTAATCGTAGGAAGAAACGGGAAGAATTTGGGTCGGCTATTCACACCCCCCTCTCTAGCCGCGATCATCGATCCCAACAAGTGGTATCAGAGCTAGGTCGCTCTTCGTCGAATCAACACCTGGGAGAGCACGAGCTAGAGAATGGATCGTTTTGGAGAAGACGTCACGATCCCGCCCTTCTACGATCGCGACGACTTCGCGTTTTGGAAGGTAAGAATGAAATATTTTCTTATGACTAATCTTGAGAATTGGAGTTGTGTCCAAGTAGGTTTCGCTCCTCCAATGGATGAAGAAGGAAAACCTATCGAGAAGAAAAAGTGGAAGAAGGATCAAATCCACCGATCCGGAATCAATGACGAGGTAACGAAAATTCTAGAATTTTCATTACCTAATGAGGTCTTGTGTGAGATAGGTGGTTACAACGATGCCAAGGAGTTGTGGAACAACTTGGCGAAGTTCCATGAGGAGAGCTCCAATTCAAGCCATGAGGAGGAGTCAAGTGAGCCAAGTAGCTCACATCATGGAAGTGTCGAATTAGAAGTTGAGGGCCACTCAACATCTAAGGATGATGTGGAAGAGAGTTCTTCTTCAAGTTCGGAGCAAGAAGAAGAAGAAGCGTCTACCTCCGGAAGGGATGAAGAAGAGAGCTTTCATCCATCCTCAAACCTAGGTAACTCAAGCATTTTAATTTCTAGCAAATTACACATAATGTGCTTTGAGTGTAGGGAATTTGGACACTACAAGAGTAAGTGTCCAAAGAGGATTAGAAAGTCTCCACCGGTGCCAAAGATCAAGGAAGCCGGAGTCCCGATACGCAAGAGCAAGGAGCACGTGGTGTGTTTCCAATGCAAGCGAAGGGGACATTATCGGAGCCAATGTCCGAGGGGGAGGCAACCTCACAAGGATAAGAAACCGAGCACATCGATAGGGGGAGCTAAGGCAAACCCTAAGGTAATCTCTAAGGCTCATTTTTGCAATTCAAATAGAACACATGCTAGTAGCCTTATTGCTATTGTTAATAATGGTAAGCATGATAACATTAGAAATTGATACACATGCTTAGGTGCCAAACATGTGAGCCTAGATAAGGATAACACTAGGAAAGCCAACCCTAGAATTAACCCATCTAAGGCTAAGGAAAACCTAGGTAGGAATCCCAAAACAACTAGACACATGCCTAGGAATACCTCAAAGAAAAATGATAAATTAAAGCTTAAGGTATTAGAGAAAGAAAATCAAGTCTTGAGGGTCAAGACTTGACTCTCTAGAAAAGGCTCTTAAGGATTTGACTCTAGGGTCTAGGGGTCAAAAACCCAAGTCCAAGGACAAGAAAGGTTTGGGTCACAAACCTAAGTCCCAAATGGTCAAGCCCAATTATCATAATGTTCCATTCGATTATGGAACAAGACCTAGGGCTAGAAAGACCATCACCAAGGTCACAAGGGGAGTCACCCCTAGAGTTGATCTTGATGAGTCCCAAATGACCAAGGCTTCAAAGCCTATGAGGGTCATTAGAAGGGTTGCTAGGGAAGTCATCCCTAGTGAATACTTAGTGAACCCAATGAGCTCAAATAGGTATTGGGTTCCTAAGAGCATGATTCCATCACGCTAGATGGATTAGAATGTGCCAACCTTACTTGAATAGGTAGTTAACATAATCATGGCAAAAGGTGGCACTTTAGGATTTTTCAAGGTGCAATCAAGCCTTGAAAATGAAAGTGAAAATTATTCCTAAGGTGATTAGTATGTGCCAATCAAATTTGAGAAGTTGTCTAGAGTCAATCTAATTGGCACATAGTGATCTAAAAGTCTTGAGGATATGATTTTAGGTCTAATACACTTAGGAATATGGATTTTATGGCAAAATGATCAAAATTATCAAAAATGGCAATTAAGGCTAGAATTAGGTATTCTCTATACCTTTATATGTTATTTTCCATGTATTGTTTGCCATATGCCATGTCATGACATCATATTTAATTTATGATCATTTGAAATGTCATGATAATGCTTAGGTTATTTATATGTCATGCTCTATTTAAATTTCATACTTTATGCCATGACATCATGACATTGGCACATGTTTCCATTTATGATATCATTTTATGTCATGTCATCATTTCTTGCATTTATAATCAATGAAATTGATTTAAGGTTAAAAATGCATGAGACCTTAGCCTAAGATAACCTAAATCCATATCTCACACCAAAATTGACTTGGATGTGTTTGATACACCTTAGTTGTGTGTGAGATATTAGGATGATGAGTTAGGAACAAGGTGCATAGTTCTTGTTCCTAGATGAGCCTAATTCAAAATTGGGGATCATAGGGAAAGCTTATGTACAAGTCATGTACATTTAGCCCAAAGATTATGGTCCTAAATTAAAGGGTTTTAAATCATTTCAAAATTGATTTGAAAAACCTTGATGAAGCTTTTCTAGTGATAGCATTCATCATTGAACAAGTTGATACAAAGATAAGTTAACTTTCAGCTATTTCAAAGACTTTTGAACTTTGTATCAAGATTGAAAAATGGAAGTTATTTTCATAGAAAACTATTTTTTCATGATAGTATATGTTATAAGAAATGTATCCTCAAAGTTTTACAATTTTTGGAATTTTCTAGGAGTTTCTGAATTTCGGGAGGAAAATCAGAAATTCTGATATCAGACTTGTGGACCGATCAGAGAGGATTCTGATCGGTCCAGGAAAGAGTGGATCGGTCACTAGGACCGATCCGGGGGATGCTGGATCGGTCACTGGACCGATCCAGTGAAGGCTGATCGGTCTGGTGACCGATCAGGGCGTGCCAAGGTGCTGAATTTCGACTGTTTGTCTGAAATTGCAGCTATGGAAGTGGTGTTTTAGAGTTCTAAAGGTTTGAAACTCTCCAAGACATTGTTGGTGCAATGGTCAAGGGGGAGTTGACTTTTAGGGGGAGTTTTTACTCCTAAAAACTTGAGTGATATGGGTTTATCACTAAGTTAATTGTTGGACCTTAGTATCAAGCAAGGGGAAAATTAAGAGTTTCAATGAAAGGTATGGGACTTTTATTAGGAAGAAACTCTTGACCTTGATTCACTCTTTTTGATGTGTGTCAAAAAGGGGGAGAGTGTAGGTTTGGGGAGAATGTTCAAGGAAGAACATTAGAATGTTCAAGGAAGAACATTAGAAAACCTAAGTTAGGTTATCGGGTTAACCTAACTTGATTATGGGTTTGATTATGGGTTTTGTCTAAGTTAGGTTATCGGGTTAACTTAACTTGATTATGGGTTTGATTATGGGTTTTGTCAAACATCAAAAAGGGAGAGATTGTTGGTGCAACCTTAGGTCAAGGTTGACCTGGTTGACCCGACTCGAGTTAACCTGACTCGAGTTATATTTTGATGTTTGACGAGAATATGATGGGAGATTGTTGGTGCAACCTTAGGTCAAGGTTGACCTGGTTGACCAGACTCGAGTTGACTTGACTCGAGTTGTATTTTGATGTTTGACGAGAACAAGCTTGGGAGATTGTGGGTGCAACCCGTGGTCAAGGTTGACCTGGTTGACCCGAGGTGAGTTGACCTGACTCGGAAAAGTCCAAGCAGGGAGCTTGGCACGGGAAAAGTCCAAGCAGGGAGTTTGGCATGGTGAAAAGTCCAAGCAAGGAGCTTGGCACGGGAAAAGTCCAAGTATGGAGACTTGGCACGGAGAAGTCCAAGTATGGAAGCTTGGCACATGGGAAGTCGGAGAGGGCTCGGTAGCTCGTTCTCCGGACGGTGGTCAGAGAGGGCTCGGGAGCTCGTTCTCTGGACCGGATGGAAATCGGAGAGGGCTCGGTAGCTCGTTCTCCGGACTGTGATCAGAGAGGGCTCGGGAGCTCGTTCTCTGGACCGGATGTGGAAAGTCCTGGTGAGTGAAGCCAGGCAGACGGAAAAGTCCTGGTGAGTGAAGCCAGGCAGTTGGAAAGTCCTGGTGAGTGAAGCCAGGCAGTGGGAAAGTACCGGTGAGTGAAGCCGGGCAGATTGGAAATCCTGGTGAGTGAAGCCAGGTGAAAACCCTAGTGAGTGAAGCTAGGTGAAAGTCCTGGTGAGTGAAGCCGGGCAAGGGAAAATCCAGATGGATCAAGGGTGATCGGACATCTGGTGTTGAGAAGGTCAAGTAGGTCAAGGGAGTGACCGGATACTTGACACGAAGAGAAAAGTCCAAGTGGGTCAAAGGGATTGACCGGACACTTGGTGGGGAGACTTAGCAGGTCAAGGGAGTGACCGGATACTTAGCAGGTCAGTGGATCGATCCAGTGATACACTGGGTATCTGGATCGGTCTGGTGACCGATCAGTAACCAAACAGTAGCCTACTGAGTGTTATCTGATTGGTCTGCAGACCGATCAGGAAACAACGATCAGAAGGCAAGAAGTTCGGGAGAAAAGCATGCTGATCGGTCCCCAGGACCGATCAGGGTCTTCCTGGACCGATCAGGAGATGTTCTGATCGGTCCATCCCTAGCCGTTGGCTCACAACGGCTAGTCTTCTGTCTTCTGTTCTTCGCAGGTGAGTGCAGGTTATAAAAGGAGTTCAAGGGCTACAGTGGCAGATCTCTTCTTCTTCCTCCTCGAGCTACTGTTCTTCTGAAAGCTGTGTTTGAGCTTTGCTGAGCTCCGAAGCTTCGGGGGAGCTTCTTTGACTGAGTTGCTTGTAGGCATTCGTCCGTGAAGTTGGTGCTTCATCCGGGACTTCAGTCGACGAGAAGGCAAGCGAGTATTTGTACATTCATTGTGTATTTTGTTCTTGCTCTTCTTTGTATCTCCTGTATTGCTTTTGCAAAACATTGTGGCGAGGTTTCTCCACCCATAAGGAGTTTACATTAGCCGATTTTCCAGGGACTCATCCACCGACGGATTGATAGGCTTCATCCACCTTACGGACACGCCGAGGAGTAGGAGTTTCATCTCCGAACCTCGTTACATCGACGAGTTTGAGGTTTGCTATTCTCCGCTTTCGTTTCTATTTAGTTATTTCCGCTGCGTTAACCCTAATCGTAGGAAGAAACGGGAAGAATTTGGGTCGGCTATTCACACCCCCCTCTCTAGCCGCGATCATCGATCCCAACACTTACGAGGAGACGTATATCTTATGGTCACTCGTTAGGATTATTACTCAGTGTTTTTGACCAAATTATCACAAGTTAATAGTACAAGACTTTTGTACACATGTACGAGTAATTTGAATCCGTAGAACGAGGAAGTATTACTTGGGCTAGGTGTGACGTAGTCAGCATAGTAGGGACAAGACACATATACCATGTCTTGAACCAAGTGGGTATAAGACGAGTGAAAGGAACGAGGCACGACTAACTGTAGCTGCTGAAGGGTATAAAATTAATTCTAACATCAACTATGATTTTTCAACTAATTGGGGATTATGATGTACTACTAGGTGTCATTCATGATCGTTATATAATTAACTAGTTAATTATGGACGACCAAGATAAATCGGGAACCTATTGGGTCACACGCACTAACGAGTCTCTAAAAGATGTAAAGCAAGTTAAAGAATTGGATTCTTAGATTAACAGTTAAATTTTTGATTGGACCATACATAAGATAAATATAAAAATATTTTTTGCAATGGAAGCGTGGATGGGTCACATCTCTTATGGGAGAGTTGGACCATATTTAGTTTAATCATGAATTAGTCATGGACCAACTTGGTTTAGTTGTGAGGGATAATGGTTTTGATTTGGGCTTTCTAATCTAACTCATTAATGAGGGTTATATATTGATATGGCTGAGAGAAGATTATACACATGAGATCATTAATTGGCTTGTAAGGTTTTTGGAAAACCTTAACCCAATTTCTCTTCTCTTCTCCCTCTCCCCTCTCCCTTCCCGCGACCAACAACAAGAGGAAACCCCTCTTGTTGCAGTGACCACCACAAGGGAGAAAACTCTCCCTTGTGTGCTTCTCTTCTTTCTCTTGATCCCTCTTCTTCGCTCGTGGCTAGTAACTTCCGAAGGAGAGGCTTGTACTCAAGGAGTTATCCTAAGGAGCTCGGCATGGATATGAATAGAGGCGAGGTTTGACAACGATGCTACGGTTGATGCCCTTCTCGTTACAGGTCATCCATAAGGTACAACACCTAGCGTAAATTTATTTTTCCAAAAAATTAAATTATGCGATCATGTTTGGCATGTTGTATCCTTGTATACATGTGGTGTGTGTGATATAATAATTTAGGAATTATTATTGTTTTATTTTTCACTGTGCATGTTTACAAAACGTGTTTTAGCACACCCAACATATTTACCCTGCAAAACAGAGTTAGCACAACACAATAAAATCATAGTAATTAAATCTTATTTCCCTGAGACCAGGATCTAATCAAGGTCTCAACTTAGGTTTTCCAAATGAATCTAAGTTGTACCAACGCCTACAGTTCCCTCAACGAGGAACACGTCCTCACTGGATCTTTGCTCTAGTTTCTTACCTCTACTTACCAACTACAGTTGCTTGACTTACCTTTGACCCACCAGGTCTTCCCATCAGTTGTCAAGTCCGTAAACTCAACTGGACTTCAGTCGGTTGTCAGGTCCCGCAGACCCAACCGGACTTCCCGTTAGATATCAGGCTCCGCGGACTTATCTAGACTTCCCACCAGCTATCGGGTCCCGCAGACCTAGTTGGATTTCAGCTTGGTGTCAGGTCTTTCAAACCAGTCAACTCCTGCACACTTGGTAGAAAGGTTAGACAAACATCACATCTAACTTTAACCTATTTGTCATACATCAAAACTAGATTATTAGTGCAACCTGTATCAGCAGTATCGACTTTGAAAATGTCTTATGGTATTTTGTTGGATTTAGAATATATTTACCTTTCACGTAATTATTTATTGTATGTTCTTGATTATTCTTAAAAACTCATTATTGTATAAAATAATAGTCGTGCTTCTATGGTTTAAATATACATATGGTAGTCTTATAAACATAGGAAACATGTAGATTTTATTTTAGGTGTATGTATTTTGTAAATCTTAGCTGATATATGTGCCTTTTTTCGAAGGACGAGAAAGATGCATGAAGGAATTGGATTTGATTCAAGATTGCCTGGCTAATACAAAGAAAACATTTTGTATATCGTGAAATTTATTTATGATTTAAAAGTACTAAATTCAAATGTGTACAGTTAATTTTGTAAATCTTAGTTGACATAATTTTAGTTTCTTTTACATAGCTATATTATCTTCTAATTTAGATGTGTATAGTTAATTTTGAGATTTTGAACCTAACATAGCTATGGATTGAATGTAGTAAATATTTTATTTTCAATTAATTTTTTATATTTAATTATTATCTTTATATATTGTAAATAGATAACATTTTTTAAAGATAATAATTTTTAATTATTAGAAAAAATGATTAAAGACAATGGTTTTAAAATATTATGAAAAAAATGTTGGTAGTTTTGAGAGCATGAAAAATTAAAACGAATCAATTGAATAATGCGATAACTACTCACATGGATCTCCCGAAGAACCGCAACCAAAGACGCCAGTCGATGAAGTCGCCGATGAACCATCAGAGACGTCGCTGCTGCTGTCGCCGAGAAGATCACCACACCGAACCTTCTCGGACTCTTCCACAAACCAAATCCCTTCCCTGGACATTCTCTCTTTGCTCACTGATCACCTCACGCCTCAACTCACTGATTACCTTCGCATCAACTTCTCCTCACCTCTGATTGCCTTGGACGCCTCTTATAAGAAGGCTGAGGAAGATGAAGGGGAAAGGACGCCCCTTCGTCTCCTTGGCATTTCTAGCAAACTGCCGTTTGCGGCAGCGAAAGGGACGAACCCTTTCGTCTACCAAGTGTAATGCCCAACATCTCCCACTCGTCCAAGTCAATCCATATGGTCACATAGACCATGTCAGTCACATAGACTACAAGGTGATCAAATCACGAAGACCAGAGCGAAATTAGTCACAAAGACCAAATAAGTCACGAAGACTTTATGAGGATCAAGTCACGAAGACCAGAGCAAAATTTAGTCACAAAGACCAAATAAGTCACATAGACTTTATGAGAATCAAGTCACGAAGACCAGATCAGAACATCCATTCCATACATTAGGGAAAATGGTTTGTGCGACAGTAAGCACAGTGAGCATTCAATTGCTAAGAAGATTGTCACATCTTACTTAGCTGCTCCATAGAACAAATCAGAGACATAAATGTCCATAGAACGAATCATAGACATAAATGGCTTACCTTTACCCCAGATTAAATTATTTACATCATCATGAACATCTCTAATCCCTCATATTGACCATATGTCAAGAGCATGTTCAACACCTCCAATCAAACAAATTATTCACAATTACATTTTATGTACTGAACTAAAAATGTAACCGGTACCAGTGAATAAATGTCGCAGATGTAAATCAATCTTAATCTTCCTTTTTAGCTAGAATTCATTCATTCTAATCAGTTACTTTCCTAGTTATGCTCCATAGACCGAATCATCCATAGCCAATAGGAAACATGCTAAAGTAGCAGACACTGATCAGAACTTCAAGTAGACAGCTAAATAGTCACTTAGGGTAAAATCGAGATTAACTTATAATCTCAAGGGTCTCACATAGTAGAGAAGCAGGGATTCATTCTCCTACAACCCTTCTTGTCGCCATAGCACATGTGGTATGAATCACATGCTACGATGTTATTCTCTTTACCAAAAAGAGCGTATGTTTTTCCCAATTTTAACATCGTACAGATTTCGATCTAGACATTCCCAATGTCTAATTCTGAATTCAACATATGAATTCTAATCTGGCTTCAAGCAGATTCAGTAAATGGTGGGTGCATTTACTCCAATCATTACACAAATGATTTCATCTTGACACAAATATCAAGGCGACCTTAACTTATGGGTATGTCTCTATTCACAGCTACAAAAGCTGTCCCATAAGCAACGGTCTTACCTCTATTCATACTTAACAAATAGAGATGATTGTCTATGTGAGTGGAGCAATCCCAATCTGCCAACATACTTATCGAGACTTTTATTCGAATGTAACCAAGACATATACACTGAATAGATCATGGAATTTTTCATTTATCAAAATATCTTTACAATTGTTACATTCTCCAAAGTCCCAAAGACTTCATATGCCCATGAAATGACTCTTTAGTCAATGGCTTAGTAAAAGGATCAGCAAGCATATTGTTGGTGCAACCTTAGGTCAAGGTTGACCTGGTTGACCAGACTCGAGTTGACTTGACTCGAGTTGTGTTTTGATGTTTGACGAGTTATGTTTGACAATGTTTGTACCTTGATGTTTTACAAGGATACAAGCTTGGGAGATTGTGGGTGCAACCCGTGGTCAAGGTTGACCTGGTTGACCCGAGGTGAGTTGACCTGACTCGGAAAAGTCCAAGCAGGGAGCTTGGCACAGGAAGAGTCAAAGCAGGGAGCTTGGCATGGGAAAAGTCAAAGCAGGGAGTTTGGCATGGTGAAAAGTCCAAGCAGGGAGCTTGGCACGGGAAAAGTCCAAGTATGGAGACTTGGCACGGAGAAGTCCAAGTATGGAAGCTTGGCACATGGGAAGTCGGAGAGGGCTCGGTAGCTCGTTCTCTGGACTGTGGTCAGAGAGGGTTCGGGAGCTCGTTCTCTGGACCGGATGGAAGTCGGAGAGGGCTCGGTAGCTCGTTCTCCGGACTGTGGTCAGAGAGGGCTCGGGAGCTCGTTCTTTGGACCGGATGGAAGTCGGAGAGGGCTCGGGAGCTCGTTCTTTGGACCGGATGGAAGTTGGAGAGGGCTCGGTAGCTCGTTCTCCGAACTGTGGTCAGAGAGGGCTCGGTAGCTCGTTCTCTGGACCGAATGTGGAAAGTCCTGGTGAGTGAAGCCAGGCAGACGGATAAGTCCTGGTGAGTGAAGCCAGGTAGTGGGAAAGTCCTTGTGAGTGAAGCCAGGCAGTTGTGAAAACCCTAGTGAGTGAAGCTAGGTGAAAGTCCTGGTGAGTGAAGCCAGGCAGTGGGAAAGTCCTGGTGAGTGAAGCCAGGCAGCTGGAAAGTCCTGGTGAGTGAAGCCGGTCAGATTGGAAATCCTGGTGAGTGAAGCCAGGTGAAAACCCTGGTGAGTGAAGCCAGGTAAAAGTCCTGGTGAGTGAAGCCGGGCAAGGGAAAATCCAGATGGATCAAGGGTGATTGGACATCTGGTGTTGAGAAGGTCAAGTAGGTCAAGGGAGTGACCGGATACTTGACAAGAAGAGAAAAGTCCAAGTGGGTCAAAGGGATTGACCGGACACTTGGTGGGGAGTCTTAGCAGGTTAAGGGAGTGACCGGATGCTAAGCATAATGTACCAACATGTCAAGGTTGACCGGATGTTGGTTTGGAAGGTTTGGGACTTGGTTTGGGCAAAAACCAAGCTCTGGATTGATCTGGCGATCGATCCAGTGATACGGCTGATCGGTCTGGTGACCGATCAGTAATCAAATAAAATGTACGTGGATTATCGATCGGTGCGAAGACCGATCGAGCAAACAAGAGAAGAAGAAAGGTGATCGGTCCAAGGGACCGATCAGACTCCTCTGGACCGATCGGGACATAGTCTCGGTGAAGAGTGCTGATCGGTCCCCAAGACCGATCAGGGACAGTGTGGACCGATCAGGTTGGAGCCTGATCGGTCCAGCACTAGCCGTTGTGACTCAACGGCTAGGTTATTTCGGGCTCCTGTGTTCTGGTCTTTTTGCTTGCAGGTTCGCAGTTTGGCTCAGGAGATCAGAGGTTATAAGAAGAGATCGAGGGTTGCTACTGCTACCTCTTCTTCCTCTCTGTTTTTCTTGCTTCTTGCAAGTTTTTCCTGGTTCCTTCTGCGAGCTTTGTTGAGCTCTCACTGCCAAAGATTCGGGTGAGCTTCCTGCTGGTTTTCTAGCTGAGCTTGGATCCGAGAAGTTGCTGCTTCATCAGGATTCCAGTCGACAACGAGAAGGCAAGCAAAGGGTTTTACATTTCGATTGTTCTTGTTTGCTTTCTCTATTGTTGTACTCCTTATTGCTGTTGCAAAGTTCTTGTGGCGAGGTTTCTCCACCCATAAGGAGTTTATATTAGCCGATTTTCCGGGGACTCATCCACCGACGGATTGATAGGCTTCGTCCACCTTACGGACACGCCGAGGAGTAGGAGTTTCATCTCCGAACCTCGTTACATCGCTACGTGTTGAGGTTTAATCTTCTTGTCTTTGTTTCTTTGTTTTATTTTCCGCTGCGCTAACTCGACTTGTAGAAAGAAACGAAGATTTGGGGTCGGCTATTCACACCCCCCCTCTCTAGCCGCGGCCATCGATCCTAACAAGTGGTATCAGAGCGAGGTTGCTCTTCGTTGGATCAACACCCGGGGGAGCACAAGCTAGAGATGGATCAACTCGGAGAGGACATCACGATTCCACCCTTCTACGATCGCGACGACTGCGCGTTTTGGAAGGTAAGAATGAAGTACTTTCTTATGACTAACCTAGTTCATTGGAGTTGTGTGCAGGTATGGTTTACTCATCCGGTGGATAAAGACGGAGAACCCCTAGAGAAGAAAAAGTGGACGAAAGAGCAAATCCACCAATCCACAATCAACGATGAGGTAACGAAAATTCTTGAATTTTCATTACCTAATGACATTTTGTGTAAGGTAGGTGGATATAACAATGCCAAGGAGTTGTGGAACAACTTGGCCAAGTTCCATGAGGGAAGCTCCACTTCAAGTCATGAAGAGGAGTCAAGTGAGCTAAGTAGCTCACTTCATGGAGGCATGGAATTAGAAGTTGAGGGCCACTCAACATCTAAGGAAGAAAAGGAGGAGAGTTCTTCTTCAAGATCGGAGCAAGATGAAGAAGCTTCTACCTCCGGAAGGGATGAAGGAGAGAGCTTACATCCCACCTCAACCCTAGGTAACTCAAGCAATTTAAGTTCTAGTAAATTGCATATATTATGCTTTGAGTGTAGGGAATTTGGACATTACAAGAGTAAATGTCCAAAGAGGGTTAGGAAGACTCCACCGGCGCCAAAGATCAAGGAAGCCGGAGTCCCGATACGCAAGAGCAAGGAGCACGTGGTGTGCTTCCAATGCAAGCGAAGGGGACACTATAGGAGCCAATGTCCGAGGGGGAGGCAACCTCACAAGGACAAGAAACCAAGCACATCGATAGGGGGAGCTAAGGCAAACCCTAAGGTAACCTTTAAGGCTCATTATTGCAATTCTAATAAGACACATGCTAGTAGTTTTATTGCAATTGCTAATAATGATAAGCATGTTAATTATAGGAATCAATATATGTGCTTAGGTGCTAAACATGTTAGCTTGAATAAGGACAACTCTAGGAAAGCCAACCCTAGAATTAACCCATCTAAGGCTAAGGAAAACCTAGGTAGGAATCCCAAAACTACTAGACATATGCCTAGGAGTACCTCAAAGAACAATGACAAATTAAAACTTGAGGTATTAGAAAAGGAGAATCAAGTCTTGAGGTCAAGACTTGACACTTTAGAAAAGACCCTTAAAAATTTAGAGAAGTCAACTCTAGGGTCTAAGGGTCAAAAATCCAAGTCCAAGGACATGAAAGGTTTGGGTCACAAACCTAAGTCCCAAGTGGTCAAGCCCACTTATCACAATGTTCCATTCGATTATGGAACAAAATCTAGGGCTAGGAAGACCATCACCAAGGTCACAAGGGGAGTCGCCTCTAGGGTTGATCTTGATGAGTCCCAAATGACTAAGGTTTTAAAGCCTAGGAGGGTCATTAGGAGGGTTGCTAGGGAAGTCATCCCTAGTGAATATTTAGTGAACCCAATGAGCTCCAATAGGTATTGGGTTCCTAGGAGCGTGATTTCATCACGCTAGATTAGTTAGGGTGTGCCAACCTTACTTGAATAGGTAGTTAACCTAATCATGGCAAAAGGTGGCACTTTAGGATTTTTCAAGGTATAATCAAGCCTTGAAAATGAAATTAAGAATTATTCCTAAGGTGATTAGAATGTGCCAATCAAATTTGAGGAGTTGTCTAGAGTCAATCTAGTTGGCACATAGTGATCTAAAAGTCTTGAGAATATGATTTTAGGTCTATTACACTTAGGAATATAGAATCTATGGAAAAATGATCAAAATTGTCAAAAATGGCAACTAAGGCTAGAATTAGATATTTTCTATACCTTGACATGTTATTTGCCATATATTGTTTGCCATATGTCATGTCATGACATCATATTTAATCTATGATCATTTGAAATGTCATGATAATGCTTAGGTTATTTAAATGTCATGCTTTATTTAAGTTTCATACTTTATGCCATGACATCATGACATTGGCACATGTTTCCATTTATGATATCATTATATGTCATGTCATCATCTCTTCTCTTGCATTTATAATCAATGAAATTGATTTAAGGACTAAAACACATTTTGATATGGAGATCAAATTGTTGTTTAGAAAATGCATGAGAACCTAGTTAAGATAACCTAAACTCATATCTCACACCAAAATTGACTTGGATGTGTTTGATACACCTTAGATGTGTGTGAGATATTAGGATGATGAGTTAGGATCAAGGTGCATAGTTCTTGTGCCTAGATGAGCCTAATTCGAAATTGGGGATCATAGGGAAAGCTTATGTACAAGTCATGTACATTTAGCCCAAAGATTGTGGTCCTAAATTAAATGGTTTAAAATCATTTCAAAATTGATTTGAAAAACCTTGATGAAGCTTTTCTAGTGATAGCATTCATCATTGAACAAGTTGATACAAAGATAAGCTAACTTTGAGCTATTTCAAAGACTTTTAAACTTTGTATCAAGATTGAAAAATAGAAGTTATTTTCATAGAAAACTATTTTTCCTTGATAGTATATGTTATGAGGAATGTATCCTCAAAATTTCACAATTTTTGGAATTTTCTATAATTTTCTAGAGGTTTCTGAATTTCGGGAGAAGAAAAATTCAGAAATCAGAAATCAGAGTTGTGGACCGATCAGAGGGGATTCTGATCGGTCCAGGGGTGCCTGGATCGGTCACCGTGACCGATCAGGGCGTGCCAAGTTGCTGAATTTCGACTGTCTGTCTGAAATTGCAGCTATGGAAGTGGTGTTTTGGAGTTCTAAAGGGTTGAAACTCTCCAAGACATTGTTGGTGCAATGGTCAAGGGGGAGTTGACCTTTAAGGGGGAGTTTTACCTATTAGTCAAGGGGGAGTTGACTTTTAGGGGGAGTTTTTACTCCTAAAGACTTGAGTGATATGGGATTATCACTAAGTTAATTGTTGGACCTTAGTATCAGGGGGAAATTAAGAGTTTCAATGAAAGGTATGGGACTTTCATTAGGAAGAAACTCTTGACCTTGATTCACTCTTTTTGATGTGTGTCAAAAAGGGGGAGAGTAGAAAGGAGAATGGAGAATGTCTAGAGAATGTTCAGGGAAGAACATTGGAAAACCTAAGTTAGGTTATCGGGTTAACCTAACTTGATTATGGGTTTGATTATGGGTTTTGCCAAACATCAAAAAGGGGGAGATTGTTGGTGCAACCTTAGGTCAAGGTTGACCTGGTTGACCAGACTCGAGTTGACTTGACTCGAGTTGTGTTTTGATGTTTGACGAGTTATGTTTGACAATGTTTGTACCTTGATGTTTTACAAGGATACAAGCTTGGGAGATTGTGGATGCAACCCGTGGTCAAGGTTGACCTGGTTGACCCGAGGTGAGTTGACCTGACTCGGAAAAGTCCAAGCAGGGAGCTTGGCACGGGAAGAGTCCAAGCAGGGAGCTTGGCTTGGGAAAAGTCCAAGTAGGGAGTTTGGCATGGTGAAAAGTCCAAGCAGGGAGCTTGGCACGGGAAAAGTCCAAGTATGGAGACTTGGCACGGAGAAGTCCAAGTATGGAAGCTTGGCACATGGGAAGTCGGAGAGGGCTCGGTAGCTCGTTGTCTGGACTGTGGTCAGAGAGGGTTCGGGAGCTCGTTCTCTGGACCGGATGGAAGTCGGAGAGGGCTCGATAGCTCGTTCTCCGGACTGTGGTCAGAGAGGGCTCGGGAGCTCGTTCTCTGGACTGGATGGAAGTCGGATAGGGCTCGGTAGCTCGTTCTCCGAACTGTGGTCAGAGAGGGCTCGGTAGCTCGTTCTCTGGACCGAATGTGGAAAGTCCTGGTGAGTGAAGCCAGGCAGACGGATAAGTCCTGGTGAGTGAAGCCAGGCAGTGGGAAAGTCCTGGTGAGTGAAGCCAGGCAGTTATGAAAACCCTAGTGAGTGAAGCTAGGTGAAAGTCCTAGTGAGTGAAGCCAGGCAGTGGGAAAGTCCTGGTGAGTGAAGCCAGGAAGCTGGAAAGTCCTGGTGAGTGAAGCCAGGCAGCTGGAAAGTCCTGGTGAGTGAAGCCGGGCAGATTGGAAATCCTGGTGAGTGAAGTCAGGTGAAAACCCTGGTGAGTGAAGCCAGGTAAAAGTCCTGGTGAGTGAAGCCAGGCAAGGAAAAATCTAGATGGATCAAGGGTGATCGGACATCTGGTGTTGAGAAGGTCAAGTAGGTCAAGGGAGTGACCGGATACTTGACACGAAGAGAAAAGTCCAAGTGGGTCAAAGGGATTGACCGGACACTTGGTGGGGAGTCTTAGCAGGTTAAGGGAGTGACCGGATGCTAAGCATAATGTACCAACAGGTCAAGGTTGACCGGATGTTGGTTTGGAAGGTTTGAGACTTGGTTTGGGCAAAAACCAAGCTCTGGATCGATCCGGGGGGCGATCCAGTGATACGGCTGATCGGTCTGGTGACCGATCAGTAATCAAACAGAATGCTTCTGTGGATTATCTGATCGGTCTGAAGACCGATCAGGAAGCAAACAGAAGAGAAGAAGGAGAAAGGCTGATCGGTCCAAGGGACCGATCAGACTCCTCCTGGACCGATCAGGACATAGCCTGATCGGTCCAGGCTTAGCCTGATCGGTCCCCAAGACCGATCAGGGATAGTGTGGACCGATCAGGTTGGAGCCTGATCGGTCCAGCACTAGCCATTGTGACTCAACGGCTAGGTTATTTCGGGCTCCTGTGTTCTGGTCTTTTTGCTTGCAGGTTCGCAGTTTGGCTCAGGAGATCAGAGGTTATAAGAAGAGATCGAGGGCTGCTACTGCTACCTCTTCTTCCTCTCTGTTTTTCTTGCTTCTTGCAAGTTCTTCCTGGTTCCTTCTGCGAGCTTTGTTGAGTTCTCACTGCCGAAGCTTCGGGTGAGCTTCCTGCTGGTTTTCTAGCTGAGCTTGGATCCGAGAAGTTGCTGCTTCATCAGGATTCCAGTCGACAACGAGAAGGCAAGCAAAGGGTTTTACATTTCGATTGTTCTTATTTGCTTTCTCTACTGTTGTACTCCTTATTGCTGTTGCAAAGTTCTTGTGGTGAGGTTTCTCCACCCATAAGGAGTTTATATTAGCCGGTTTTCCGGGGACTCATCCACCGACGGATTGATAGGCTTCGTCCACCTTACGGACACGCCGAGGAGTAGGAGTTTCATCTCCGAACCTCGTTACATCGCTGCGTGTTGAGGTTTGATCTTCTTGTCTTTGTTTCTTTGTTTTATTTTCCGCTGCGCTAACTCGACTTGTAGAAAGAAACGAAGATTTGGGGTCGGCTATTCACACCCCCCCTCTCTAGCCGCGGCCATCGATCCTAACACATATTTCGTGTAGGGATGTACTCAAGAATAATCGTTTTCTTGTCAATAATATCTCATACAAAATTATACTTAATTTCTATATGCTTGCCTTTGCTGTGATATTTGGGATCCTTGGAAAATGCTATCGCAGCTTGACTGTCACAATACACAGTAACAGGACTCCCACTATCCTCAGCAATCCTCAGATGTTTCAGGAACCTTCTTAGCCAGACAGCCTCTTGCACAGCCGCTGCACAAGCCGCATACTCAGCTTCCATTGTTGACAAGGCTACACAAGCCTGCTTCTTGCTGTTCCATGAGATGGCGCCATCATTCAGCAAGAAGACATAGCCAGATGTGGATTTTCTATCATCAAGGTCCCCTGCCCAATCTGCATCTGAGTAGCCACTTAGGCTCATATTTGATCCTTGGAAACAGAGGCAATAATCAACTGTTCCTTTAAGATATCCGAATATCCTCTTCACCGCTTTCCAGTGTCTCGATCCTGGGTTTGACTGGAAACGACTAACTAAGCCAACAGCATAGCTTATATCGGGACGAGTACACAACATAGTGTACATCAAACTACTAATAGCACTGGCATATGGTTTCTTCTTCATTTCGGCTATTTCCTCAGGAGTCTTGGGATACATACTTTTGCTCAAGACAGTACCTTTCGCAATAGGCGTATGTTCAATGTTGCAATCTGATATATTGAAGTGTTGTAGCATCTTAGTGATATAAGCTTCTTGAGACAAACCCAAAAGTCTCTTTGATCGGTCTCTAACGATCTTCACTCCTAAGATGTACACTGCTTCTCCCATATCTATTATGTTAAATTGTGATGAAAGCCAACTTTTGACTTCTATCACACTCTTTATGTCACTTCCAGCTATTAGCATATCATCAACATATAATGATAAAATGACAAGCTTTCCTTTTCCTTTCTTAGGTAAACACAATGATCCTCATTGATCATTTTGAAACCATAAGATAATATTACATCATTAAATCTTATGTTCCATTGTCTTGACGCTTGCTTTAGCCCATATATAGACTTCCGAAGTCTACATACTCTTTTCTCTTGGCCCTCAGCAACATAACCTTCTGATTGTACCATATAGATTTCTTCATCAAGATTACCATTAAGGAAAGCCATTTTTACATCCATCTGATGTAATTCCATGTCATAGTGTGCTACTATAGCTAGGATGACACGTATTGACACAAACTTTACAACTGGGGAGAATGTCTCTTCAAAGTCAATACCCTCCATTTGGGTATATCCTTTTGCAACTAATCGAGCTTTGTATCGATTAATCGATCCATCTGCTTTCCTCTTTACTTTGAGAATCCATTTATTCCCAATAGCCCTTCGGCCTGGAGGAAGATCGACTAAATCCCAAACTTGATTCTTTCTCATTGACTCCATTTCTTCATCCATTGCAACTTTCCATTCTTTTCTAACTGAGCTGCTCAAAGCTTCCTCAACTGTTCGAGGTTCCTCATCATCAACTGGAAGAACCATTAATGCCTCATTCTCAATATCAAACCTTCTCAGAGGAATAATCTGATGACTACTTCTTCGAAGGTTAGACTGTTGAGAAACTGACTCATTCAGTGGCAAATTACTCTCACTCGGTTGACTAGATTCAGGCATCTCCTAATTTGTTGATAAAGGAACATTATCCTCCTCCTCTATCTCATATAGAGGAATTGTCTTATCAACTTCACCTCGTGTTGGAAACTCAGTTTCTAGAAAAGTAGCATCTCTTGACTCTATCTCAGAGATGGTTCCATCTTGTCACTCACCAATAAAAACATAACCCTTAGAGGTCTCAGAGTATCTTATAAAGATACACTTCTTACCTCTGGGTCCTAGTTTTCCATATTCATGAGTCTTATCATGAACGTAGGTAGCTGACCCCCAAGGTCTCAGATTACTCAGATCCGGCTTTCTGCCTGTCTAACGTTCATGTGGGGTAGATGGAACTGACTTTGAAGGCACTTTGTTAAGTATATAGGTCGCTACTAGTAATGCATCTCCCCAATAGGAGATTGGCAAATTAGCTTGCGCCATCATAGACCTAACCATTTCAAGAAGAGTCCTATTTCTTCTTTCAGCAACCCCATTTTGCTGTGGAGTTCCAGGGATAGTAAGCTGTCTAACAATCCCTTTCTCATTACACATTGTCTTGAACTGATCAGACAAATATTCTCCTCCACGGTCAGTGCGCAAGGTTTTAACCTTACGTTCCAATTGATTCTCAACTTCGTTCAAGTAACGAATAAAGCAATCCAATGCTTTAGATTTATGAGAAATCAAATACACATGACCAAAACGTGTGAAGTCATCGATAAATGTAATGAAATAAGAACTCCCATTTCTAGCCTTCATATTCATCGGACCACAAATATCCGAATAAATTAATTGCAATGGTGATTCAACCCTAATAGCCTTACCAAATGGTTTTTTAGTCGTCTTTCCAGCAAGACAATGCTCACATATAGACAAGTTAATCTTAGCATGAGTGCCTAAGAGACCCTCCTTAGCTAATCTATTCATTCGTTCTTGTCCTATATATCCCAATCTAGCATGCCAAATTTCATCATTAACATCAGCATTACTAGTAAGAGCAATGTTTGAAAAACAACTATTATTATTTGGTTCTACATCAAGAACCATAAAACCATTTGTTACATAACCATATCCAATTAACACAGAGTTAATTCGAAGTTCCACACAACGGCTATAAAAATTTACATTGTAACCTAAATCAAGAAGACAAATAACGGAAACCAGATTCCGTCGAATCTCAGGAGCGTACAGGACATCATGTAGAAATAAGGTACCTCCACCACGTAGGTTGAGATTGCAAGTGTCAATTCCTTTGACTTCAATTCTTGCATTGTTTCCTACATATATCCATTTGTTGCCAGCTGGTACCCGACGGTACTCCACATATGTAGCTCGATCATGAGCTACGTGGTTCGTTGCTCCTGAATCTACAATCCACAAAGGATACGAATCAGCTAACAACACTATACTTGCAACATATTGCTCGTGGAAAGAAGACAAAAATGGATTTACCTTTTTAGCCTCAGTACAATCCCGAGCAAAATGGCCCTTCTTGCCACAGTTGAAGCAAGTCAACCTGCTCTTAGGTTTTTGTCCATATTTCTTTCCTTTCTTCTTGATTTGGTTTTTCACAGCAACAGCATTAGCCTCCTTTCCTTTCCCCTTTCCTTTCTTGAACCACTTGTTCTTATTCTTGGAACCAGAACCTTCAGCTACAAAATCCTTGCGGATTCAATCCTCTCCGCCTCAAGTTCTACATGGCGTGAGACATTAGTGAAAGTCTTGATACTCTCACTATGGGTCAGGTTCTGTTTCATCGTTTCCCAAGAATCAGGAAGGGAACGGATAACTGCCTGAACTTGTTGTTCATCGGTCAACGTATAACCAGCAGTCTTAAGCTCTCGAATCATGTTACCCATCTCCCTGAGATGTTGGGCCATGGTAACATTCGAGCGCTTCTTACAACTATCAAACTTAATAGTTAGCTGACGGAGCTTACTCAGACTGACTCCACTATACTTCTCTCTAAGGGCTACCTAGACAGCATTAGCCAATGGTAATAGCTCATATTCAAATACCAGGTCATCCACCATTGAACTAATCAATATACCCTTAGCAATGGAGTCCTTCCTTTTCCATGCCTTATAGGCATCAAGGTCACGTCTGTGCTGTGCTGTAGAACCATCAGCTGATTCTTCCATGATTTGATTTACAGCCTCTAGAACTTCTTGCTCCTCAAGAACATATTGTATCTTGAGGTGCCAGATTTTGTAGTTATCCCCATATAATTTCTCACCCTTATTGATTTCAACTATGATATTTTTAGTTGCCATGATCTACATAAATAAACAAATTATTTATTATTTCAGTGTAATTCATATATGTGCAATTAATCATTGACTCAGTGTAAATTAGAATTAGTTTACAAAATCAAGTGATAACATTATTTCCACTCATCATTTGTATGTTCTAATCTAATCAATTTTATTGCACACATCCCAACTAATGAACAAATCATTTTATATGAACGAATCATACTTATATGAACTAATCATATCATGAAATGAACTAATCATTTCCAAGTTAGTTAACATATAACATAACTTTTATTATATAATTCTGTTTGTACAAAACAACAAAAATTATTACATGACTCAAAACTAAATGAGCTAACACTGCTCGTACATAACGACAGCAAACAGAACACTAATAAACTAGATAGGCCAGCACTGCTCCCACTAGGACAAACACTAGTATAGCAGCCAACACTATCCCTATTAACCTGGACTCATTTGGGATAATCTCAGATGGGGTAGCTTCAAGATTCTCCATTAGATCCATTTCTGGATCTTCCTCGAGCATCTCCTGGTCCTCTTCAGACTCTTCAGGCTCTTCTTCACCCATATGGTGAAGTAGTTCCTTACACAGTACTGAATATGTGACACGCCCTTGATGACGCCCCCATACATAGTCTGCTATTATCCTGGGATACTCTGGCAATGAATGCATCAATGCCCAGATCCTATAACTGTCCAGGACTGGAAACTCTTCTTGCTCAAGTTTCCAAAATAGTCTATCCAGCCGTCTAACATGTCCGTCAACTCCATAAGCAGACTTATACTCTATCTCCTGAATCTCCTCTCAGAGCTGGTTTTGCCGCACTTCACGACGAGTCAATGTGGTAATCGTCCGTGCCATCTGAAAAATTAAATTTCAATACGTCAGTACAAAACTGACTAACCAGTACAAAACCAGTTTAATTCAATTTATACAGGCATACCATCATTATAAATCAAGAAAAATAAATCTTCTCGATTTTCAGGAGTTTAAGTCGACTGACCCATTAGACAGGTCAATCAGGAGTCTGGATGTTAAACTTAGTCTATTGTCCTCATTAGAACTAATCTAATTGGACCTATGTTCTGTTCTAGTTTAAACCCATTTGAGTCAATCACAGACTTATTAATCAAACTCAGGTTCGTTTGACTCGTCCAATTGCCCATTGGATTAAGTCTGACTCATTAGAACAAATCCAATGTTTCTGATCAAATTTGGCACAACGAAACTAATCCGGTCATATTTGATCAGCCCAACTACTGTAATCAAGATCACCCTTATTAATTCAATAATAAACTGAGCTGATTAAACCAACAAACAATTTGAACCAGCTTTAGATATCATTGAATCAAATTGGTCTGCTTAAATTAACTAATAATTTAAATCAGACCTGGGTTTGATCGGACAAGTTGGTCTAGTTCAATTTTCAGTAAATTGAACCATAAATTAATTAAATATCTATTTATTAATTAATAATATATTTTCTTATGTATTTAATTAATTAATAAATACATTTAATTAAAGTTTAACTCATGCACTTGTTTATTTATCAGATTAATAATAATAATAATTAATTAAATCTTTAAACAGTGCTGCATGCAACGAACACGATTTTATTGTTTTTTTTTTTAAACAAAACACACTGTTCACTACAGCGTTTTCAAATCGATCAAAAACTCATTCAATCGATTCAAAATTAGCTTCGTCAAAAGAAAACAATCGCGATTTTTTTTTTCTCTAATCGATTCATTCACTGTGTCGTGAACCTAATCGATTCATTTTCCTTCTCAATCGATTCAAAATGTATGAATTGTTGGATTTTTCGGGCCGCGAAAATCGCTTTTCACATCGCGGAAACCCCGAATCACCCAAAGTCGTAGATCCGTGCAAGGAAAACCGAACGAAAATTACGAGTACGAGTTTCAAAATATCTATATCTACTCCTAGATCTATGTGTTAAGAAAATACCTTGAAGCGTGCCCTTTCGCGTTCCCGCTCGTCCAAGGAGTTGCCGGATCTCTAGACCGTCAAGCGTCGGTCCTCTAGAAGTATCCACATGGACACGTAGGTGGAGAAAACCTCACACAAAGGTGTGCTAGCACCTTGGTGAGATTCAGCCAAGCAAGGAGGAGAGGGAGAGGAAGAGCTTCAAGAGGAAGAAGAAGAAGATACACCACTTGAATGAAAAAATGAAATCTCATTCAAACCCAAAGTGGCCGGCCACTCTCAATGGTGAAAACTCCCAAATTAATTGCATTAATTGCAATTAATATGAAGACATTAAAGAGAATGGCTTTGTAACTTCCATGAGGTGGCACCCATGATGATGTGGAGTATCATCATTGGTCCACCTAATGCCAACTCACCAATGAGGTGGCAAAAGGTCAAGTCAAAATTAACCTTTGGTCTTCCTTCTTAAGTCAAGTCAAACTTGACCCAATCTCTTCCATGGTTGATCTAATCTAACCATTTGATTCAAACCAACTTAATATAATGAATCTAATTCATTTAATTAAATTGATTCAATGAGTCAAAACCTAAATTAGACTCATCGAACACATGAATCAACTTGAGTCGAACTCAAGTTAGCCCAATTAGGATTACTCTTAATCCAATTTGATTCATCAAATGAATCTAATCCTCTTGGTTCATCATATGAACCTAATCTCCATCTAATTGTCTTAAGTGTGTGACCCTATAGGTTCTTGTAACGTTGGCAATGCCCTAAACCCATTTAGGAGCATAAGTAATGAGCGGTATCTAGCAACACATCATTACTACCCAAGTTACAAGAATGTCGAGATCCGACATCACCTTGTGACTACTAATTGTGACTCCTCACAATATGTAACATTGTCCTTCTATCCTAGACATCTAGATTGATCAATGTGAGGCATAGACCGTGTCATCCTCTAACCAATCTAAATCTTGAACTCCAAGTAGACTCACTCAATCAAATGAGCTCAACATCTCATGTTGACTCACTTGGGCATAGTCATGCACTTCGTGGTCTAACTCTATCAAGAATATTGATGTCGCTCCCGTCATATGGGAGGGATAGATCCCATCTACATCACTCACATCCCTCTGCATAATTTGTTACATACCCAGTAATCGCCTTTATAGTCCACCCTGTTACGGGTGGCGTTTGACGAAACCAAAGTACATAACTCCTTATGTAGGGATCCATGGTGACTTCAGGTCAAAGGACTAATAGTCATACTAATAGCCACATGAGAAAGTATATGACACTCATATAACGATCCATGATACTTTCTCATGGCGGGTCATTCAGTATACATTCTCTAATGCATACTCATGTGTCAGCTTGATATCTCTATATCCATGACTTGTGAGATCAAGTCATCGAGCTGACCTACATGCTAGTCTTATTGCATTAACATTGTCCCTGAATGTTAATACTCGACTAGGAATGATTTAGAGTAGTGTTCCCTATATCATCTCACTATCGATTCAACTGATCGATTGATATAGGTATGAACCTTCTACTCAAGGACACTATTATACTTAGTCTATTTGGCACTAATACAAATAAGTATAATAGCCAAACAAATGCCTTTATTAATATACAAGAATATGATACAATGAGTCCATACAATCATCAAATGATTGGCTCTAGGGCTCTAACTAACATGAATCGATTGAGTAATCGATTAAAACAACAAAATGTGCACTGTTCATGTTTTTTAATTCCTGTTCAATCGATCCATGAATCGATCAAGCAATCTGTGCGATTTTTTAATCGATTGATTAATCGATTCAATTGCACTGTTCATCTTCTTCTTCGCGACAGAAGAAGAAAAAACGCGAGCTTTTTCGCATCAATTTTCATGCTTTCAAAAAACATGCACGCTCTGATACCATTGTTGGTAGTTTTGAGAGCATGAAAAACTAAAACGAATCAATTGAATAATGCGGTAACTACTCACATGGATCTCCCGAAGAACCGCAACCAAAGACGTCGGTCGATGAAGTCGCCGATGAACCGCCGGAGACGTTGCTGCTGCTGTCGCCGAGAAGATCACCACACGGAACCTTCTCGGACTCTTCTACAAACCAAATCCTTTCCCTGGACGTTCTCTCTTTGCTCACTGATCACCTCACGCCTCAACTCGCTGATTACCTTCGCATCAACTTCTCCTCACCTCTGATTGCCTTGGACGCCTCTTATAAGAAGGCTGAGGAAGACGAAGGGGAAAGGACGCCCCTTCGTCTCCTTGACATTTCCAGCAAACTGCCGTTTGCGACAGCGAAAGGGACGAACCCTTTCGTCTGCTAAGTGTAATGCCCAACAAAAAATTCAAACACAGTTTTTAACTGTTGTCAAAACATTTCTAATCAAGATGAACAACCGTTTTTAAACTATTATGAAAAGTAATTAAATACAATAGTTTTAAACTTGTTGTCGAACCATCATCTAACATTGAGGTCATCAAAAAAGATAATGATATTTAGCTGTTGTCAAAAGAAGATAGCAATTTTTAATATTGTAAAAATATTATTTTTGATATTAAAAGATAACAATTTCAAATCGTTACAAAATTATTATTTATCGCGCTCAAATATAACAATTTAAAATGTTATAAAATCGTTGTCTTTTCATTCAAATATAATGATTTAAAATTATTATCTTTTAACATATTTTTAATAATAGTATCAATTATAATAATTTTTAAATGATAAAGATAATTGATAAAATCTGTTATCTAGTATTTTTGTTATAGTGAATTTTAGTTGTCAAACAAGGTCTTTTAATGTTTGGTTTCTTCGGAGGTGGAAAGAACCCCATGTAAAGGGACTTATATTTATCAACTCTTTCAATTAGTCATTTGGTTGCACTGATGATATGATGGATTTAAATTCGAAATAATTACTTGTCTATTGCATTTTTTTTACGATATGCATAGAGACAACCCTTGTAGTCAAAAGTTACACGGTCTCAAAAAGCTTCAAGTACTAGACATCATTTAGCTCTACAAAATAAATATTTCATTTCTTAATCAGATGTTAATTTTAAATACTATTGAAGCAATAAGTAACATCGTTTATCATATTAATATCATCGATCCCCATAAAATACAGATAGATAAATTATAAAGAATATTTTATTCTACTTCAATGACTTTTATATGAAAAACATCAAACACAAAATATTTTATCTCCGCTAAAAATTGACCCAATTTATTTTGAATCCTATTATCGTATATAAGTTAGTTTTGATGAGCCTATGTAGGAGGATATTTAATCATTTACAAAAATCAACCTTTATTTAATGAAACAACTCTACAATTTAAATCAATTTGGCTACACCATGGGGCTAATAGATAAGTAGTTGAAGAGCTAAATTGGAACAATCAACTTTTGAAAACTTTAATTTTGGTTTTCTGGTACATGAAGCAACCGATTCATTTTTAGCTGAGTGACAGCTCAATTATCATACATTTAAATATTATAGGAACTTAGATATTAAAAATAGATTGAGAACCCTTTTCGAAAATTTCTAAAACGTATAAAATTTTAGTATGATAATAATTATATAGAATTATTATAGACTTAAATCACATTCATAGAGTATACTTTTTAGATATTACTCTATAATAGAATTAATTTTTTATGTTAGTAAAAGTTGTAATGGTAGAAAAACAAGGAGTACTATGAAGGCCCTGCAGGATGCGTCCTTTTCTCCTCCACCACGCACCACTCCTGCTATATCCGTCCTCGCTCTTTCTCCGCCCACGCGCTCACAATCGGCTGTAGACGAAGCGTCAAATGATCCCGATGTGATTTCCTGACCGAATTTAACCTAATCATGGAGGAAATCTTCCCCTTCTGTTCCTGCCGCTCCCTCCGCCAGGTTCCCCCAATTGCTCCACCCCTTCTCTCACGAACCCCCCCGCTCGATCGCTGCCGTCGCCTCAGGGCATGCGCCCATCTTTCCAAGAACACTCCCATCCCCCTTCCTGAGAAGCCTCCGCGAATATCCCCACCCTTCCCTGTTCTACGCCTCTCATCCAACCCCTCCCCGGCCGCTGTCTTCCACGACAAGTTACTCTTCCTCGACTCTGTCGGCATCGACCTCTTCGCCGCCTCCTCCTCCTCCCATCCAGCCCTCGCCGCTGCTTCTCTCTATGACCTCCGCTCTTCTGTGCACTTCCTCCGCTCCCTCGGCCTCTCCGCCCCAGAGCTCCGCCGCGCCTGCGGCATGTGCCCCGAGATCCTCACTGCCTCCCCTTCCAACCTCGCTGCCGTTGTCTCTTTCCTCCTTCGCGAGGCTGGCGTCCAAGACCAGGACCTCCGCCGCGTCATCTTCCGGCGACCCCGCCTTCTAGTCTCTGACGTCGCCGGTCACCTCCGCCCCGCACTCTACTTCCTCCAGATGCTCGGCATCGCCCCCATCGCGCGCCATACCTCGCTGCTATCCTGCAGCGTCGAGGAGAAGTTCCTTC
This sequence comes from Zingiber officinale, assembly GCF_018446385.1. NCBI lineage: Eukaryota > Viridiplantae > Streptophyta > Magnoliopsida > Zingiberales > Zingiberaceae > Zingiber > Zingiber officinale. The sequence continues at coordinate 74,636,831 of NC_056001.1, forward strand.
CCAGGCTCGAGTTCCTCGAAGGCGTGGGCTTCTCCCCACGGAACGCTCGGGCTATGGCCAGGAGATTTCCACAGCTCTTCTGCTACAGCATAGACGAGAATCTTAGGCCAAAGGTGGAGTTTTTGGTGTTGGAGATGCAGCGAGAGCTACGGGAGCTGAGAGACTTTCCCCAATTCTTCTCTTTCAGTTTGCCCAACAGGATAAAACCGAGACATCGGACATGCAAGGAGAAGGGCGTGGTCTTCCCGCTACCGGTATTGCTGAGACCAAGCAACGGGCAGTTCATGGCGCAATTGGAGGTACGAATTAGCTCTTCCCTTCCGTTGAAAAGGTCGCCCCTTTGGCGCACAAGTATGGATGGTGGTCTATAACTTGTTTTTTCAAGAGTCATTGCAGAGTGCGCCTCATTCTGTTTCTTCGAATGGAATCAGACTATAAATTTATGATAAAAATTTATCATTGTCAATATTGTCCTATTGTACAATGAGAAGTGTAAACTGCCTCTCTCCATGGATTTCGCGGATTCCTTTTGTAGCCCTTGCTCTAATTTTCTCGCCCAGTATCTTGTTTGATGAAATGCCTAAGATATTCCTAAGTTGATTTTTATTTACTCAGCGATCCGATTATGATAATGACACGGTCCACTTTGTCTTAATGATTAGATGGAATAATGGTTAAATTCAGAACAATATCACACGCGTAGAATGGGTTGAATCCAACGGGGTGTAGTCCGACTGCTTACTGGTCTACATAATTGACTGAATTGTCATAATTTTACGTGTGTGTCTGTCTGTATGAACAAGTCCTAACGCCATAAGTTGTTCAATTTCAAGTATAAGACAGGTTCTTATTTCACCCATTTTACTCGTTCATTTAGTAATTATATAAAACATCTATACCAATTTCTCTATAAATATTTTTAAAATTTAAAATAAATTATCTATTTCAATAAATTTAGATAATTATTTTTTACTACTTTACTTTAAAAATTCTACTATCTTTATTTTCTTCTTATTATTTTTCCTCTCTCTAAATAATATTTATTTTTATTACTTAATTCATTCTCTTTATTTTTTTCTTTTTCAAATTAAATGATATTTAATGTTTAGGAAATATATTTATTTCTTAAATTTAAAAAAATATTATTAAATCTAAATTTAGAAGGTGCTTGGTAGGCGGGGTTCGGATGCTTAAATGGAAATGAAATATAATGAAATCTATTTCATTCTCATTCTTGATACTTGATAGATAGGAATCATAATCAAAATATGGATTTGATACCCCTACTTTCATAACCCACCCACCCTTAGATTATCGTTAAACTCATTCCTCCTTATTCATGTGATTTTTTTTACGGCCCAGCCCTCGAGCCGAACCTTTTCTTCTCTTTTGATTTTCGTATTTCTGCGTCTTTTTTCCTCACTCGCCGCTGCGCCTCAACTCGCCTCTTTGCCACAGTCGGGTTTGTCGAAGGTAAGTCAGTTGCCTCAACTCGTCTTTCTTTCTCTTTTGATTTTCGCATTTCAGCGTCATTTTTTTTACCTAATTTTCGTCAATCGGAATTAGTGTCATTTATTTTCTATTGTCTCTTTATTTTCTATTGGTGACAATAGTGGTCCTTGTTCTAGGACTATGGAACTCGATCGTCGCTTTTGAGATCTCTCTCTTTAGTGGATGGTAATAATATTCATTTCAATATTTATACCAAGTACCATCAATCTAGTAATCATTCTCATTGTCATAACCCCTCAATCAAAACTCATTATCATTTCCATTGTCAAATATATACCAAGCACCCCCTTAGAGAATGAATAGGATAATAGATGTAAATTTTTTTTACTTAAAATATAAAATTTAAGATAAATTTTATATTTAGGGAAGTTAATGTGGATATTATTAGCTAATCATTCTTCCTTTAAAATTATTCTAGATGCATTTCTACAAATTTCTCATTATAAAAATATTTAAATATTTTATAAGAACATTTGGGATCTATAATGACAATTTACTAAATAGTACGAGTTTTAAATCACATATCATATTTTCATATTTATCAAATCACATACGTTTTTTCAGATATCTCTCTCAGTACGTTTGTTTATGCGACCCATTCAAGCCACTGATGTACATTTAAAATCTTGAGGAATGAGCTACGTTGTAGTGTGTTGTAAAGCAGTCTTTCTCTCTCAAGAATACAATAGTTTTGGATCAAATCTGGTCTAAGATACACTCGAATCGACTCAAATCAAGATGAATGTAAGAATTTTATCATGCCTTTAAAACTTAATTTCACAACCAAGATAACAGACAATTTGCTCTTAGTGATGTGGTGTGATGGTAAAAAAAATGAGACAAACTCCCTCTCTAGATAATAAGGACTCAAATCTTACCTAGAGTAGATTATGCTTAAGGAGTTTGAAATACTTTCGATATTGGGTCGTCCGCCATGGCCCATTCACACTAATGGATTTACCTTAATAAGTGGTGAAAAACTTCCGTGAGATTGGATTGATCATCTCTAAAATTTATCAGATTCGAAGTTATCTCAGTTATTCATTGAGATCTGAGATTGATTTTGAGAAGCTACAATGAGGAGGAATAGGGAGATACCACATGCTATAAGGGAACTCATCGGTGTTGTTGATCACGCATTTGTTATGTGACGCAAATCAAATTCTACAAATTATAATTAATTGAAATCCCTTATCTATACTAAGGCAGTATAGTAATGCACCAGGTCATCTTTTGGAGAGAGGGAGGGGGGTGTAATATAATAAACAAAATCCTAGCTAACCATCAACAATGAACCCACGACGCATTGTCACCCTGCACTACAGACATCACTATCAACAGAAAGAACATGTAACAATAATTACAACAATCCTATCTAATCATTGAAGATCACCCTCCATCACATTGTCATCCTACGACACAAGAATCACCATCAATAGTCATGATAAACAAGCATAACAGATAGCCACCAAACATGCATAAGATAAGTAATGATTAAAAATCAAACAAACTAAATTAACCAAACCTTAAATCCACAACCAACTCTAAAGACTACCCTCACCATCACACAGGAGGTCTGGAGATAGAACCACCAGCTTTGATGGACAGCAGTGAAGATGCGGTGGTGTTCACATCGACAACGACAATGGTATGAGTCTTCCACCAAAGAACCACTCAAGTTGACTTGAAGAGGTGGAGGGTTATCTGTCTTCATCTATTTGTGCTTCTACCCACAAGAACCATGGCAAGCTTGGCTAGATCAGAAGAAGCCGGAGGTGGAGACAACATAGTGGGAAACTCGCAGAAGAGGATAAACTGCCAGAGCTTCTAAGAAGAAACCTCTGCCTGTATGAACCACGGTAGGCAGGGAATCTCTAATTGACTCTTGTGATGGATGAAGACGGAGACTTCGTCGGAGACTGAAAAGGGGATGGATTGGCGTCACTGCTTCTTCCCCTTACCTTTCTGAACCACGGAAGGCAGAAGTGTCGGAAGGACACTGGAAGGTGGAGGACAACACCGGAGAGATACTTTGATGAGATGGAGATGATCGGAGTGTAGGATTGAAATGATTCGAGTGTAGGATTGAAATGATTGCTAGAAGGGGGTGAACAACAATCTCGAAAATCGATAGCGAATTAATTGAAGTACATAGTGGAAGAAAAAAATGAACCAATGCTAACAAATCAAATTTTACTTGGTTCGGAGCCTTCGACGACTCCTACTCTAAGACCCACACTCGTCGAGTGCTTTCGTCGAACAATCTACTAACAGTTCACAAAAAATTATAGGAGTTAAGTATAAGAACTGGAAATAAAAGTTACCAACAACAACAATAAAATGGAAAAGTCTTGGTCGTCGGTTGTCAGTGGAGTGTAGCAGCGTTACGGGAGCCTTTTCGGAGCACCGAGCAAGAAGAAAACTTGTAGTAATTGTTGTTCTGAAGCTTCGGATTGAATGACTTTAAATAGGTCCATTCTGGGCGCTTGGAACCTGTCCGGGTGCCTGGACTACTTGGCTCGGCCAATCGACGCGCTCCACATCAGCTTGTGGATAAATTTTCGGGTCCGAGCGCTTGGACCAACTCCGGGCGCTCGGACAGCCTGGGCTCCTGTGGCACACCTAGGCGAGCTTGGTCCATGCGCCCGTACCAGCTTCGGGCCCCCGGACTCCTTCCGGGCGCTTGGACCCCTTTTCTTCAGCAGCTTTCCCTTGCAGAAAAGATTAGTCCTAGGCAACCAAGAATAGATTTTTCCTTACAAAACAGAGTTAGCACAAGATAATAAAACATGAGTAGTAATTAGATCATATCTCCCCGAGTCCAGGATCTATTCAATATCTCAACTTATATTTCCTAAATGGATCTAAGTTGGATCAACGCCTACAGTTCTCTCAACGGGGAACGCGTCCTCACTGGATCTCTCCTCTAGTTACTTACTTTCACTTACCAACTGCAGTCACTTGACTTGCCTTTGATCCACTAGGTCTTCCTGCCAATTGTCGGTCCGCAGACCCAACTGGATTTCGACCGGTTATTAGGTCCCGCGGATCCAACTGGACTTCCCGCCAGATATCGGGCCTCGCGAACCTATCTAGACTTCGCACTAGCTATCAGGCCCCGCGGACCTAGATGGATTTCCCACTAGCTATCGGGCCCCGCGGACCTAGCTGGATTTCAGCCTGATGTCAAGTCCTTCAGACCAGTCAACTCCTGTACACTTGGTAGAAGCGTTAGACAAACAATCCATCTAATTTTAACCTATTTGTCATAAATCAAAATTAGACTGTTAGTGCAACCTGCACCAACAATCTGCCCCTTTTTGATGTAATGATAACCTGGGCTAAGTTAGGAAAAAATACAATAAAGCAATAAAGCATAAAATGTTTAAAGTGCGTAGATTTTTCTAACCTAACCCACTATCCTCCCCTTTGTCATACATCAAAAAAATTACATGCATAAAACATAAATAACTAAGTAACAATTTGAGAAAAAAAAATTGCAATCATAGTTTTTCAAGCAACTACTAAAAGTTAGCTTCATTTGAGGGAGGAGTAAAAAAAATTTACAAGTAAGTTTTCAAAAGTAATAACTTTTCAAAAATATTTTAAAGTTCGTTTTCAAATTAATTTTTAAAAATTCAAAGTTTTCTAAGACTTTCAAAAGAAAGTTTAGAGAGAAATGCCTAAGTAATATTTTCAAAGAAAGTTTAAAGCAAAACTTAAAACTTCTAAGTAATATTTTCTTTGCAAAAACTTCTTTAAGTTTGAAAAAAAAATTTCAAAATAACTTTTGGCAAAACAATGTTAAACAAAATTTTTGAAGTCACAATTTCAAATTGATCTCAAAATTTTTTTTTCTAAAAGTAATTGGAAAGAAAATTTTCTAATAAGGATTTTTAAGATAAGGAAACTCTTAATTTTTCTAACATCTTAAAGTAATTTTTTTTTTGCACAAAATAACAATTCAAAACATCCTAAAATATTTTTCAAAAAGAAGTTTTTCAAGGTAAGTTTGTCAAAAACATTTTTTGAATTTCAAAAATCCAAAGTAGTTTTGAAATATATAACTATGTAAAGCTAATTTTCAAAGTATTTCCAAAAAAATGAGAAGAATATTCAAAGAAATTTTTTTTTAAAGAAAACATATAGTGAGATCATGTTTAGAATTTATTTAAATAAATTCTCCCCTTTTATTCTAATAACATAGTGAGATCAATCATTATGTAATAAGCAATAGCAAGTCAAATCACTAAAGTGAAACTAGCTAAAGAGAAATGGAATACTAGTAACTGAAGTGAAAGTAAAGTCATATCAAGTCAACAACAACCAAACAAGAATAATAACAGTCAAAGACTATACTACAGCGAGGATAAGGAAGATAGGTCGGAACCCCAAGATCGTAAGAAATCCATCACCTCAGTATGACAAGTCTGGTTCTCCTCTCGAGAACTGGATGCCCCATCGAAGATCGGAGACCTCCTATCATAGACTCATCATGGCCACCTCAAGTCGGTAACTCAGTCGTCTAACGTACGAGGGACTGGACACTTCAACAAAAACATTAAAAGATAAAGGATTTTATCCGTTGTCGTAGGCCCTTTAAAATCGTTGTAATTGACAATGTTGTTAAAAGTGGGGACTACGACAACGATTTTAAACCGTTATCTTTGAAATAAACGACAACAGTTTTACAACGGTTTATAACTGTTGTCTTTGAATGAAAAGACAACGATTTAAAACCGTTTTTGTTTAGAGCACTTTTAATAGCACTGTCGGTTACAATGATTTTTGGGGCTACGACAACGATTTTTAACCGTTGTCTTTGAAGGCGATAGACAACAACAACGGTTTTAAATCGTTGTCTTTTAAACTATTATCTTTTAATACCAATATATCACATTTCAATATAAATATATAATAAAGGCTCATAATCACAAAAGAAAGAAATTCTCCATATCAATGTCATTCAAAATGTTACTTATACAAAAATTACAATCACAAAAGAACAAACATGTCTCATATACAAATAAAATTTATCCCAATACAAATAAACAAATAAACTCCATTTACAACTAATGAACAATAGCCAAAAGACTATGGTAGCAATAGCCAAAAGACTAGAAACTTGTGATGGTGGTTCATGCCATGTAGGATTGCACTTAATTATTGTCAACTCAAGTCCCATCACAATCTTCAACTTGTAGGAGTTCATTGGAATCCTCTTACAACTAATGAACAATAGCCAAAAGACTATGGTAGCAATAGCCAAAAGACTAGAAACTTGTGATGGTGGTTCATGTCATGTAGGATTGCACTTAATTATTGTCAACTCAAGTCCCATCACAATCTTCAACTTGTAGGATTACATTGGAATCCTCTTTCTCACTTGTTGATTCTTTCATGCCAACTTTTCTAATATTGTTGATCATTAGTTCCATAATAAATCTAATCTTCCCCATACTAGCTCCATCAAAAAGTCTAATCTTTCTACCCCTTTGATAAGGCACTAGGAGATCAACAACCTATTGATATAAAAAAAATATACTATTATATGTATGAAAAAACTTGTTCTAAAAGAATAATAAACACACATGTTTTTACAATAGTCCCTGGAATTTAAAAAGGTATTAGTTGTGAGATGAGTTACTTGAATGCCTGCATGACTGCACAAGTAGAAGTCAAATTCAGTAGAATGACATATCTTAGAATCGACAACAACCCCTGGAATTTTAAGGATGGAAAGCTCCATTGAGAAAACAAGGTTTGAAAAAAATATATAAAATAGAATTGTCTTGAAAATGATGTATCCATGCTATCAACTAAACTAACCAAGCAATATGTTTCCACTCTTATCAACAAATCGGTGGTGTTTCCACTCTTATCAACAAATCGGTGGTCACCATGATTGTTAGCAAACAGTCTAGTGTGATTACATTTTTGGACCACCACAAAAGTCACCGGAATTTCAAGAAGGCTTCCTGCCAAATAGAAGGATTAGCCACAAAAAGCTGAACTATATGTTTTTCCTTCACAGGGAAAGAGCATTCTCTTAATTTTCAACCTTGGCACCACTCAACTTTATCAACCCATTGTTCACGTATTGATGATCTTCCAGACCTGGGTAATAACAAAGCATCAATCCTGAGCACATTATTCCTTTAGATAAGTTCAATCAAAACAACATACAAATGAAAAGAAGATTTGGAATGAGCTAAAGTAATTCATCTATTCACACTTTAAAATCAAAATAAATAGTATCATTAAGAGAGTAATGTCGTATTTCAGAATATTTTACAAGAATTGATTGTTGGATGATGATACTTTTACAAGAAGAATACAGCAATCATTCCATGGAGGGGCAACATCCATGTATCCCATGCCAAATAGTTTCGAACAAACATGAGTTGACGATAATACGATTATAAAGAAAGTGCAGGACCACTAGAGATGCATTAAACAATGATTAAATAATTCACCATTTAATTTACTAACCAAAAAAGCTAGTGATCAGACAAATTAAACTCATATACTGAGAAGAGGATAAAATGGAGGGTTCCTAAGAAATTGAGAAGTAACGACTGAAGTTTTCTATTAACGCGGACATCTAATTTTGTTATAGACAAGATTCAGATGTAGAAACACAATAGTGCATAGTGCAATTATAGATAAACTTTCCAGGTTGCCCAGGCTACAAAATTAATTGAGACTGTGTGCACCTGCTGAGACTAGAAACTGATAACCCTTGATCCAAAGCCTCTTTGCAAACATGTAAACCAATGAAACCATGGCCACCTAGTACAAGTACCTGTCATTAGAAGCATATAAATTAGACTAAACAAAAAGAGAAACTAGGAAAAGGTTTACAAACATAATAAAATAAAACAAAATAAAACAAGGAAATGTCAACTTTTCTAACGGTGGAGGTGGCTTTCTTATAGTTTCTACTTCCTCTAATTTATGAGGCTCGTCCACATGATTCGACTCAATTGAAATTGATCTTTTATATCTCAACAGACGAGCAGAGCTGTTTTGATCATTCACAAAAATATGTAAGGAAAGGAGATAGCTGAAAAACTAAGACATTCTGCGCAGAAAAAAAACTTTCTTTTAAAGGTTCCATCATCAGTTTGTAAATAGTGAAGGAAATCGAACCATGTGTCATTTAATCACCACAACACCTTGAACTTTCAGAATCTCATGATCAATATGTACACAACATAAGAACGCAATCAGCAACTATCTATGACCATGCCCTAGCCTAAAAGACTATTTTTTTCACCACGATCTCGACTCAGGAAGTGATAGAAATAGAAAAAAGAGTACCATTAAACTTGGGGGAAAATGCAATCTTTGCCTAAAAGAAAAAAAATGCAATCTTTGCCTAAAAGACTAATCGAGAAACAAGAAAAGTCCACCCATAATCTGTCTTTGAAAACTTTGGAGCTACCTGAAACAAGACGAAGAGTGTCCCAACCCACAACCACAAATTAGGGTTCATCGCGAGAAATGTGACGAAGAAATTATGACGAGGAAAGCAAAAAGAACAGATGGGGCTTCACTATCGATCCACTAGGAACTGCCAAGTTAAGGACAATCTTCTTCTCGCAGTAAGATTATCATAATCGGAGCCCCTGGCACAACTTTGGTGCTTCGATTTGGAGAGAACCTCGAGGACCACAGCTGCAGGAACCATATCAAATATAAAGATAGACCTTTTCCAGCCATGCTTGAGGTATATTAGTGTAATTGTGGATTCATCCGAAGAGGGAATGAAGATGGGTGGTTTGGCAGAGATGTTTAGCAGGATCGACGGAGATATTCAGCGGTAGAGGGATTCGACATAGAGGGGTTAGACAGAGAGGAGTTAGGAGGAGAGGTTCATGGAGAAGGTTTCATTGGAGAGGGATTGGATGGAGATGTAGGTTTCGGCAGTGTGAAGAGATCATATGGGAGAGGGAAAGAAAAAGGCTTTAGGGTTCGAGAAGGCGGAGAAAACACAACGGCAAAATTATTTCAGGGAGGGAGGGAAAGAAAAACACAGTTGCAAAAAAAAGTGCACACAGGCAACGATTTTCAAAACCGTTGTTGTAGCCCCAAAAATCTATTGTCATAGCCCCAAAAAAGTGCATATAGACAACGGTTTCCAAACCGTTGTTGTAGCCTCCAAAAACCCGTTGTCGTAGCCGCAAAAAACACACATAGACAACGTTTTTAAAAACTGTTGTCATAGCCTCCAAAAATAGTTGTCGTAGCCCTAAAAAAGCACATATAGACAACAGTTTATAAAAACTATTGTCGTAGCCTCCAAACAACTCCTCAAAGATAACAGTTTTTATTAAAATCATTGTAAAAGAGTAAAAGACAACAGTTTTGGTATAAAAATGTTGTCTTTTAAGTGTTGTTGAATAAGAATTTTCTTGTAGTGGGAGGTGCCAGTGTCGGTGCCCCAAAGAGATCAGCAACGTATGCATCTAGCTCTACCTCCTCGTCTAGAGCTGGATCAGGCTGATCCTAGGCCTCAGGATCAAGAGGGGGTTGAGCGGCTGGGTCGGGCTGGTGCTGAGCCTTTCTCCTCCAGGATAGGACATCATCATTATCTATATGTACACCTCCTAAGGAGAAGTCCCTAGCACCTACCATGTCAAACTCATTTAGGGCTCTAACATCACCTACGGTGACATCAATGTCCAATGAGGCAATCTATGCAGTCAAAATATGGCAATAAGGTATGTAGACTCGCCGACTAGTGGTAATACCAGCTGAATAAAGGATGGTGTGAAATATATGCAAACTAATGTCTATATCTAATCCATGACATAATGCATAAAGGGGAAAGAAATGAAAAGGACGCATCATCGCTACATCGTGAGTAGTCAGGGCCATAATGCATGTAACTAGAACTCGATAGAGGACATAGTCTTGGATTCTAAGGGTATCTGGTCTAAATAGGGACACAATCGATACACGCTGACCCCCCAAAAAATATGAATAGATCATATTAAGTGAGATATGTGAGTAGGGATCACTAAATGGTGGATCCTGAGGAGGGTAGCACTGGAAGGGACATGCAGATGGACGCAATCCCAAAAAATCACGAATAATAGTGGGAGATAAGGTCATATCTATACCAGTGCCCCTAGTAGTGTAGGTAAAATCATTGACTCTAACTAGGTTGTTATATAGCTCAGCACACAGACCTATGTTAACTGAACTGAAGCAATAAACTAATTGTTGCAAGCTATAATAATCAATAATTTCTATAGTAGAAATGCATGATCGCATGAAAAATTGTCTATCTAAAAGTCTAGAAGGTATAGGAACATATATGGTAGAGGCAAATTGATGTGCGTAGATATTATAATCGTTTATGCATGTTTTAATGCACATTCACTTGCTTAATTTGCATATATTATTTACACGATCATCTCTCGTATTGTTTATTCTGCATTAATTACTCTTTTATTAGAGATCTTCTCTTTGTTTGGTTTTGTGTTGATAGAGATAACGAAAACAGCGATTGTCGACGCATCGGAGCAAAGCAGGGAGCCACTTGACACCGGCCGTGCAACCTTGCACAGCCGTGTGACCATTCCGAAGAGAGAGTAGCACACAGTCGTGCAGCCTCGCATGACCGTGCCTCACGACCAGTAACCAAGAAGCACATGACCGTGTGAACCTCACACGGTCGTGCAATGCAGACCCGAGCTGAAGGAAGACACGATCGTGCAGATCTCGCACGGTCGTGCCACTCAACCCGAAGGGAAGAGGAAGTTGGTCGTGCGGATCTCGCACGGCTGTGCCACTCCACCCAAAGAGAGGGAGGAGCTGGCCGTGCGGATCTCGCACGACCGTGGCACGAGCCGTGTGGCGCCCGTGCCCTAGCCTATAAAAGGAGCTTTAACCCTTCTTCGAGAGGAGGCGAGCCATCAAAGAGAGTATATCTTGGTGCTGTTCCACGCCGTCCCGGACCTCCGTTCGACGATCCAAGATCACCTCCATCACCGCATCAACTCCAAAAGCAAAGGATTGTATCCGAAGATCACTGGACGACATTGAATAAGCATCTCTTTTCCCTCTCTCTTCTTGTTTGGGATTATATGTCTAATTATACTATATCTTCGGGTTTTTCTCCTGCGTCTATGGAGTAGATTCTTTGTTCTAGGATCAGGGAGTAGTTGTGGATAGGTATTGATGTAAGACTCATGTTTATACCTTTTTCTCATTGAATGATTTCACTTGTCTTGTTTCTATTTGATATGCATGAAACCATGTCGTATTAATTGATTGTGTAGGAATTGCTAATTTCGTAAAAATAGGATCTTAGATCGTATACCTGAGGGGCCCTAGTGATAGGGGTAACCCGTTCACGGACATCTAGGATACTCCCTTGAAAGGAGAGGCAAATCCACACAAGGAAGTAGGAAACCAAACCAAACCAAACCCCTATCTCTATCCTTAATAATACCGATCAGATTCACATTCTTGTGATCCACCGAGGGACCCTAGTGATAGGGGTTAACCCTAACAGGATTTCACAAGAATCTTCTCTATTTAGTTCTTAAGGGTAGTAGCTTGAACTTTCGACGAATACGTGTTGATTGACAATGAGGAAAGGGTAGAACCTGATACATCAACTACCACCACAACAAAACCGAACTCCTAGAGCTCTTCCCAAGCCGAGTAAAACTCTCTCTCTCTCTCTCTCTCTCTCTCTCTCACTAGTTCTCACATCTACTTCCCAAGTTCTTTTCTTTTTAAGAAATAATTCACCTAAAACCATCGGTAGTTTAGCTAATTCTACATGAACAATCGCTAATGCTTATAATCAGACCTTGTGGGATCAATAATCTTTTATTACTGACGACGTATTCATGCACTTGCGGAAGGGTAAGACAAATCTAACCCTAATTCATAATGGGGAACCTAGGGTCTATACTGGCGGTCGAAGGGCCAGCACCAGAACGGGATCATTTCCTAATTAACAAATAACAGCCTAAAATTGAAGTTCTAAGCAAAAAAATTAAAGTTTAAGGTTAAAAAAATTTATTGAGGCATTAGGAATATTTATAAAAGAACTGACGTCATCAGTTGATCCGTAATGCACGACTTGATAACCGAAGTAGGAAAATTTTAGGAAAAAATATTTTCCCTTTTCTTGCTTTTGCTTGTAAAACTCAGTGAGGGGCTTTTTGTAAAAGAGAAGAGGATGATTGGGGGCGCCCCCCCCCCCCCCCCCCCCCCCTTCCCTTTTATAGGGTGTTCCAGGCGCCTAGAATGGTGCTGTACAGGGCACTCAGACCCTCATCCGGGTGCCCGGATCCCAATACCAGGGGTGGGCACCCCTGGTTTTGGGCTCCCGTTCATGGTGTTTTTTTTAATTAATTAAATAATTTTTATTTGAATTATTTAGGGGTTAAAATTGATTAAGTTAAAGATTTATTTGTTTAAAATTTGCCTAAGTTAATAGATTGATTTAAGTGACAAATTAATTCAAGTTAAATTGTTTAACTAATCTTTATGAGGTGAAATTGGAGAATTAAATAAAGAATATGATTAAGTAATTAAGTTGTATAGTTGTGGTATTTAGTCGATTTGGAGATTAAAAAATTATTAAGTTAAAATGCACTACAACAAAAATGGCAAATGACAACAGATATTATTCATTGTCGTAGGGTCAAATATTCGTTGTAACTGACAACGTTGTAAAATGCATTGTCCTACGACAACAGTTTTGAATCCGTTGTCTTTGTAGACATTCAACAACGATTTTAATCTATTGTTGTTTATATGCTCAAAAAAAATTTACCCTATACGACAACGTTTTAAAACCATTGTGGTAGATAATTTCGACAATAGATATAAACCGTTGTGGTAGACTCTTTTTATAACAGATATAAATCATTGTAGTAGATAATGTTAACCGTTGTTGTTTTTAATTTTGACAATAGTTAGAAACCATTATGGTATATAATTTTAATATGTTTTAGAATGGATAAAACTATTGTCTTTTATCACTTTTCACAAAAAAAAAAAAATCCATTATGGTTACGTACTGTTTTGCAATGTTTCTAACCGTTGTCTTTAATGTTCATGTTGTAACATGATAATAACAAACAACCAATCTTTATTTAATATAAACAAACCACCAATACCAAACTAAATATTTACTACAATCAATCCATGAAAATGTTATCTTCAAATTTTGGAAATTAACTACATACATCAAAATGAGAAAATAATAGTTGTGTATTCATCAAACTTAGTAGTATCAAACCATAAATCACACATTTTCTAGTTCGCCAAATGGCATTTTTGCATTAGCAAGGCAATCTAGAAACTAAATAAAGCTCACTCCTTGCATCAAAAATCCCAATCCTCATGAATTGCCCCTGAGTTACGTACCTGCAAGAGAAAAGTCAATTAATCGATACTTTAAACTCAAACCATTGATTTAATACAAATAAAGTCAGAAGAACAGAAAAATTAAACAAAACTTATCAAAGAAAAATATAAAATATAAGAGAAAAGAGAATTATAGTAACTGCATGAACTGTAACCGGAGAAAATGAGGAGGTTTCTTCTCTTCTCATCCATAACTGAAACTTTCGAATATTAGAAACAAGATGGGGACAAAAAAATCTATGATCTTTCCTTATTTGTAACCAAATCATGGAAAGTAGCTTGTAAACAAAGTTCATAGAATATTTCAGACACCACCACTAACTTTGAATTGCTCAAGTTTTTGTACACAATGTTCATGAAATCAAACAGTTAGCAGTGAATAAAGAAAGAAGAATTATTCCTTCTTTTTTTTTCTTCCTTTTCCTTTAGTATTATTTATGTATTGTACCAAAGATTGTGAATTAAAGAGTAGTTGAATGACATATAAAACTAGTTGTCAGTTGTAGTCTTGAAAATCATAAATAAGTTTAAAAAATATGGATTTTATATCAAAAAATCATAAATTCATCTTGTCAAATATGGATTTTATATCTTAATAACTTTTATGTATTTTGATAAACATAAAAGTTGAATATATATTATGAATATTAAGAAGACTTTTATACATGGTTAACTGACGCGAATACTGAACATTACAAGGAGAAAAGGTGACAAACATGCTTGAAAAAATAGGAAGCCTTGTCCCACATGGGACATGTAAATATGACACAGGAGTAGCTTAACCATGCACCTATAAGAAACAACCATCCACCTACCAGTGCAAAATTAATAGGATTGGATTCAACCTAAAGCAACAAAAATATAGATATATACACTACAACAAAAACCTTCATAGACATCGGTTTTCCACCGGTGTCTATTTGATTTTCGACCGATGTCTATGAAGCCGATGTTAAAAGTCTGCCATTTTAGACATCGGGTTAAAACCGGTGTAGTATCACTTAACGACACCGGTTTTCGAATCGGTTATTAACCGGTGTAGTATCACTTAACGACACCGTTTCATCAACGGTGTAAAACCGATGTAATATTGTATGTTAATAACACCAGTTTTGGCAGCGGTAAATGACCGATGTAATATTACTTTATAACACCGGTTTTACATCGGTGGAAAACCGATGTAATATGTATATTTTTTAACAGCACAGATTTGATTTTAAAACCGATAATAACAAAAAAAAACACAAATATTCACAAATTGTACAAATATTCTTCATTCAATAATATCCATAAAATACACAAATATTCACAAATTATATAAATAATCTTCTTACAACAATATCCATAAAATACCCAGACATTCTTTTTACATCAAAAGCTAGCTAATAGATATCAAAATCAAGGTAGAACATTCTTTTAACACATCAAGGTAGAACCGCACTTCAAATGTAATCTAGCATGCATTCAGCCCACTCGAACTGCACTTCATCAATTTCAACTCTGGAGTACTTGAGATTTGTAAACTGTAAAAGCACATAAATCCACCATATGTCAAATAACTAAAACAAATGTGTACATGTATCAAATAAAAAATATAAGATCACAAGTGCTTGTCATAAACATGCTTACCAGCGTGTTGAAACCTATTCTGTGAATGGTGGCTTCGAATGAACTTCACGAGCAAGGCCAAAATTTGCTATCTTCACAAAGTCCTTGGTTACCAATAAGTTCTCTGCAAAGGTTATAATCTAGTTTAATAGAATGCTAACTTCACCAGAATAATTATAGGTGCATAAATCACATTTAACAAAATAAATGCTAATCCTAGATAACAACGTTGTAGGAATAGATATGTTAAGAGCACACAAATGAATCTTTATAGGGTAAAAGCGGAACTAAAGAGGTACACCTACCTCCCATGTCAATAAGTCACTTCCTCGAGTTGGATATGGCTTTTGCAAATCTAGCTCCATATAGAAGGTGTAGAGTTTGATATCTTGAAGCTGCAAATCCAATCAGAAGTAGGATTAGCGTGGTAAGCAAGACATTGAAAATCCCATTAATAAACACATATTGGCCATGAGAACCCTTGTTCTTGTCATTGAAATAAGGTGACTAGGAATAAAATAGGCACTAGGAATGACTAAAAATAAGTACAACTAAAATTCATAATTAGGATATCACTAGGAACGACAATAGTGAAATAGTCTCCTTTCCGATGCCAATCAATTTTTGTCACAACCTGCAAAGCAAAAGAATGAATAATAAAAAGGTAGTGGCAAAGAACATTATAAAACTAAAATTATTAATAGGTTGCAGCTTAGGAACACACGCAATATAATTAAAGAAGGAATCAAATATAAAACTGCTTTATTGCATAAATTCCTCAAGCCAAACCTTATTTTCTCCCCCATTTTCTTTGGCTTCATTTTAGAACACTTGTCGTGTCACGCCCCAGAGGAGTCTCTGTCCGAAGAAATTTCGGCAGCATCTTCCCTGTACGGCGGACAATATGAAACTTTCTACATATCACATATACATCAGCCACAGGCGGCTGGAATGATAACAATAAATAAAAACAAACACCACGCAGTTTATAAAGATATTCAGCCTCTGGCTGTCACAACCACGCAGTTAATAATAGTAATCAATAATAGTAGGACTCTGACTCGAAATCCACCCTACTCCACTACACTCGTAAAGCTCAAATCCAACGAACTCACCTCTTCTGCCGTCCAGGCAGGCATATAGTAGAATAAAAACCAAACCATCCAAAAGACCATCAAACGGTAACAATCCGTACAATATCCATAAATAAAATCCAAAACAAAACTAAAACATAGTCCGATGGAAGAAAAACCAAAATAAAGCAAATAACAACCTAGTAGAGAACTAGCTCTACGTGCAGATGGGGGGGCCAGCGACTGGAACTGCTCCGGACAGCCTCAACCTGAAAATATATCAACAATGGAGGCGGGGTGAGTCCAACACTCAGCAGGTACAACTGATATGCATAATAAAACAAAGAACAGACAACACTAATCATAATATGAGGAGGATAAATGCAACTGAAATGAAATCAGAAGATAACTGTACTGACCGGATCAAAGTATAAAGGTAACAGGTCGTCAGACCGAGTGAGTCATAATCCTGTATGCATGTCAATCAATGCATCCAAACAAATGCAGCATATAAGTGCAGCAATCACAAGCAAATAAAAATGCAATAAATGCATATGTCAACCCCATACTCTGAAATCAATGCTCCTGTGCAATGACAGAGTAAACGGGATGCTGTCGGAGTACTCCTGTCCTGTGACCCCAAATCATAAATGGGGGAGCTCAATGCTCTCATCTCCCGGTACAGATGACGGGAGGATATCTCTGCCCCACGCTGAGTCTCGACCAACGGAGCCAAACATCTGCCGGCTACCACGCTGCTACCCTAAATGCCAACGGAGCCAAACAGAGCGGAACTGACTGCCGGCTACCACGCTGAGTCGCCTGACCAACGGAGCCAAACAACAGAACCGCCACACACCAGCCTGATATACAAATCCATGGGTGATGTGTGCAGTACATGTAACTGGCGATGAGCTCAACCAAAGTAGAGCCGACAATCGCACAGCATGCAATCATGATGCATGATACTGAACATGGCAATCTCATGAATAACATGGCATGATCCATATAAATAGATACAAAGTGTGTACCACAAGAAGACGTATCAAATAGAAGGCACACAAATCGAAGAGGGTATCAAATAAACCCTAGATCCAGAATATAACAGAGCATGTGGTTAGGTCACTACCTAAGGCATATGTGATCAGGTAGATAATATGTAGTGCAGAATAAATAAACAAACAACATGTACTAATCATGTAGTGACCAACCGAAATAAACAGGTAACACAATTACTGTTATATGTTAAACATATTATCATGCATATCAAAAGACATAAGTCAAAGTACCCGCCTCCGAAAATAGAAAGATCCAATCCAACTCCGAGATACTCGTCTCGAATCAGAGCCCTGTGTAAACAAATACATTTACTTTTATTTAGCTAGAATACAATAAATAGCTAAATAAATCCTAAATATAAATTTAGAGATAAACTCTAACCCATCAATCTCAATCTACCTAAATTAAATCCAACGGTTAATTAGGGTTAAATTTCAACTCCCTAACCCTAAGATTAGGGTAAAACCCTAATCAATATACACAACCCAAACCTACTCATATTCATCCATCTAAACAATCGAATCAAAACCATATTCTAAAGCATATATAAAATGCCCTACACCTTACCTCAAGTCAACCGAATCAAGTAGGAGGAAGTGGTGATCTCCAACAGCAACTTTCCATAGCAACCAACCTACTGTTGATGCTGGAACCAAGCAAATCCGCAACAAAGCAAACCCTAATTTGGAGTCCCCTCTTTGTCTCTCTGCCGGCAACTGATGGATGAAGAAGGAACCGGCAGTAAATCTCGGGGTTAGGCCACAGAAGGAAGGAATTCAACTAGAGTAGAAGGAAGGCGACCTGTGGTGTGCCAGCGTTGCTCTGTGAAATGGCAATCTAGGGCAGAGAAGTCTCGGCACTTGGAATCCCACGGCAGAGACCAGGGCAAAGGGGGCGGCCGCCTGCCGGCTGTGGTGACGGTGAGCAACTCCACAGTGAGAGAGTAGGTTTCCGACGATTGGGGTCGGCGTCGGCTTCACCTCGTCGGCGGCAGAAACTAGGGCAGAGACTAGGGCTGAGGAGCGGCTGGCCGGCACTGCTCGGTCCAGAGAATCGGCCGGTGCTAGGGCTCAGGGTGGTCGACGGTGGCTAGGGCTGACGGTCGGGCGTCACAGAGGCAGTGAGGAGGGGCGTCGGCGGTTAGGGCAAAGGGAGAGAGCTCGGGCGGCTGCTCGGGTGCGCGAGGGAGAAAACACAGAAACGGCGCAGGGGAAAAATAAAAAGAAAAAGAAATTTAAAAGGAAAAGGAAAAGGAATAAGGAATTTATAAAAGAAACAATTCCTCGCTAAAATGGGGTAGCCTAAACAGGCTTTTCCGGGCCCCATTTTTATCCCCGTTAACTCGTCCGTACGAGCTCCGAAAAATTCCCGAAAAGTATCCAAAAATTCCGGAAAATTCATTTATTAATATTCCCTATATTTTTTTTTTCCCGGTATTTTACATGTCGTGCCAATCACAACCTTCCGCAACGATCCAATGTTTAGAAAATCTTAAAATATCATCTTAAGCATGTTTTCTTAGGCTTCATTTTAGACCTGTCTTTTGTCGGCCTACTAGCAATGATCTTTAGCAAAAACAATAAACTGACTGCAAGCTGTGCACCTAATCTCATTATATGATAATGCAACAATCAAGTTGGAAAAATTATACTAGATGCCATATCTGTATGACAAAACATTTCAAAGATATTTTTGTAAATCCATTTAGGTACATCAGTACATATTTGCTTTCATCCACATACTAAAATGTAAAAAGGATGAAGCAAAGCTATCAACCTTTGGTCATATTGTTTGTTCTTATAACTGAATTGTAAAGATCAAACTTGTTAACAGATAGTGGAGGGAAGAAAGTGAAGAAAGCTTGCAGAAGCTACAACCAAATTCTGCTACAACACACACAGAAACATCAAACAATGAACAGGACAACTGGGAAAATTCCACACAGAAACATCAGTATAAAGAATGAGTCACGACTCCAACATCTAAGACAGCATCATCTATGGAAACATGATACTAGTGGAGTTGAAACTTACAGGATAGAAAATTCAACAAAAAAAATAAAACAAAGCCATCATGTGTCTCAAAGTCAAGGTTCAACATCATAAGAAATATGCATACCAAACTTATAAGTCGTTGATAAAATTAATTCTTGACAATAAGGATACTAGTTGGTGCTTACAGGTAAGGGGTTTGCGGAAATGAATTGGTCAAAAAAGAATAAATTATCAAGCAAAGAACATGAACTTGCTACCGTAGTCATGTAGGATCAGCAAGTACTCACGTATCTTGACTCGAGGAGATTCTTCAAAGTTTCCTGGAGAATCTATCATTAGTGGCAATACAGTTTAATGACAGAATCTGCTCCAGCTGTGAATAGCCATGGCTGCCTCGGATGAAATTTACAATCTAAAACACCTGTTCAATTAATAAGTTAATGTTAGGTCTAAGATAGGCAGGAATTGCAATTTTTATTTGAGTTAGAAAGCCATAGTTTCTTAATCTAGACGCGGTAAATGAAAAACAAGGAAAACAACAAAGTTTGCAACACAACTGACCTCTGTCATTAAACTGAGAGAATTTGGTATGCCTAAACTTTTCAGGGCACTTTAGGTTTCATCCTGATTCCAGCCTCAAAGGCTAGGTAACTAGGTATAATGTCATGATTTTTATATATTTCCAATTTGTCAGTGTGTATTAGAAAAAAGAAAGAAACAAAACTGAGATATAAAATAGGCACTAGGAATGACTAAAAATAAGTACAACTAAAATTCATAATTAGGATATCACTAGGAACGACAGTAGTGAAATAGTCTCCTTTCCGATGCCAATCAATTTTTGTCACAACCTGCAAAGCAAAAGAATGAATAATAGAAAGGTAGTGGCAAATACTCTACCAATTAAAATAAAGTAATCCAAAGGATTAAGTCTATGTCCAGAAACAATTAAGGTAATTTGATGTGCCTATATTGAAATTAATTACTATACAGATACATATGTACTCTGAAGGGGGGATACACAGTGAATATAGCTCACCTTGCAATGCTTTAATCGGATGCAATCATATTTATCATCTCGAACCCATCTCACTGCTGGAGTGGTATTTCCTAAAGCACAGAATCGAGTGCCAACTGATCTGAACAGAAACTAAAATAATATTATGAGTAAAAACACTTACCCTCATCCTCCTCTAGTTTTGATTCCTCCACATGAAGCAACTCCTTGACCCTTGCTTGATTCTCTGCACTTCCCAATCCAGTATCTAAAATAAGCACATCGCATCCTCTGAAACAATGTGTAAATGTATGTCAGAAAGAAGCAGGGTGGAATTAGGCATCGAAAACTGAATTAAAAAAAAACCCTAGAGGGTGGAAATTAAATTACAAAAACCTGGAGGAAATGAACATACAAAAGAAACGCTAACCATAGGTACGACTCCCTTCTTTTAACATAACCATATTAAATTTATATTCTAACCTAAACCATCCAATATCTAAATTCCCATTAGATCTTCAAGGTTACAATCTTCCATAATCACCTAACATGAAACCTAAATGTCACTGAAACCATTTCAGATTCAGGTTAATCTTTATTTACAACATTCAATTACCCAATATAACAACTCTTATCCTTGTTAACTAGTAACACATCATACCCTTAACCTCCAACACCAGAACAAACAAATTCTTATTGACTCTGCCGTGGATCCAGCTCAAAACACACAGGATTCATTAGGTAACATCTACTGCAACTAATGATCGCACAAGGGTAAGGAACAAGAACTAAACCGTACCTCAATCCCCTACAAACAGAACATTACATAGTGCATCTTCACTAGCCGGATCAAGAAGAAAGAATAACAAGAAGTCATCAAAACAACCTGTTAACAACAACAACAGATCGACCTCATTACCTCTGCACCCTTCAATCACCGGAGACGATCACTGATACGAAGAAGAGATCGATCCAACAGAGCTGTGGTGGCCGGGACCAAAATACCAGTCTCTGCTTCCCAGAAAGAACCACCTGAATCAACACTAGAAAGGATCAAGGTTCGAATTCACAACCAAAACCAAACCCTTACCTCCAAGATCGAAGTTAGGGCAACGACTTGTTCTTGCCGACGAACAGGGACAGAGATCGGGAAGGAACAATGGTTGTTACCTCCTCCAAACAATCGATGCTGGCCTGATCCAACGCCGATGCCCTTGGTTCCCTCCCGACAGCCGGCGAAATCCACCGATCGAGATCCGTCGCCGTTGTTCACCGAGATCAGAGAAGGGAGGAAGGGATCGGGGAGAAAGAAGGTTCGGCTGTAACTAACCTCTCTTCCTCTCAACGCTCCAAGGTCCGCTCTTCGCCGGCGCCACCGAGAGAAGAAGAAATCGCCGGTCTCGGTCGCGTGAAGTCCGAAGTCGCGAGAAGGAGAAAGTCGGGGGAAAAGAAAAGGCTTCGGCGCTTTATAGAGAGGTTAACCCCAAACCCCATCCTCAACCTTTAGCAATCAGACGATTAAGAAGAATGAAAAGAGGAAACGAGAGGTTTTGACCGTGTACCCAGCGAGCGAAGAGGCCGAGAAGGAGAAAATGAAGCACGGAGAGCCTTTATGCCTGCAATTTTAGGGTTTTAACAGGCAGACATACTTCGTTATTCTTGTACTGCACTCGATCTCTCTGCTTCAGAAGAAGGAGACCCCTTTACACAAGATCAGAGATCTCGGTGTTGTTCTCTCTTCCTTCGGATTCCCTCATGTTGCCGACCAACCGTGCCATGGTGGTCGTGGGCGTCCTCTAGCTGTTCGGATCTTGTCGGCCCCTACCTTAGCCGGGAAGAGCGAAGAGAGGAAGGAGGAGGAGGAGGAAGAGAGGATCGGACGAGGAGGCAGAATGGAACGATTTATACTGCGATTTTGCTTAGGATCGAAGCAGATGGTTTTGATCCTAAGGGGCGTCGATCCAGGAAGGGGAAGAGATCCAGGAAAGGGAAGAGGGAGATGAGGCTAAGAGAGATGGTCGGAGGTTTAGGTTTAGGTTTAGGCTGAGAGAAGGGGCGCGATATTGGTTTAGGTTTGGAGGGAACTTTGTGAAGTGTTATAAATTTTGGCTGGTGGAAAAATTAAATTATTTTTTTTTTGTTCATTAACATCAGGTTTTAAAAACCGCTGTTAAAACCGATGTCTATTAACAAAAAAAAAGGCGCTCATAGACATCGGCTAAAAAACCGATGTCTATGAGCGAAAATCTGCGCTTATGGACACCGATTTTTGGAAAAACCGGTGTAAAATACACAAAGACATCGGTTTTTGCTTAAAACTGTTGTTGTTCCACCGATGTCTATGAGGCTTTTTCTTGTAGTGATAAATTAAAGGAGATGCAACTCTATCAGCTTTGTGATGCATGCAAGAAAATGTTACTTTGACTTGCATTGAGTATTGCTATTATATAATGAATGTGTTTTTTTTGTCACTGTTGTCCTCTATAAATTGCCCCTGAGTAACTGCATGATCTTTCCTTATCTATAACCAAATCTCATCTAAATCTTAAAACAAACTCACCCAAAAAATACCGTAAAAATAAGATGATAAATACAAAAAAATTAGACTAGATGTACAAAATAAAAAATCTCACCATTTCCTACCTTCTGAACAAAACCTACTTAAAATCAGTCTCTCCGTAGCACTCAGAAACCACAGAACCTGCAAAATAAAATGACACAAAATATATGAACACATGATAAACAGTACACGAGGCTTAAAATAAATAAACAAACAAACAAAAACTCCTTAGTTGGTGCTGTCTACCTGCTATCATTTTTTGGAGAAATATATGTTTGTTTACCCACAAAATTAGAAAAGTTTCTAAGGACCTAATTTAGGCTTCTAGATTTATTTAACAATCATTATGCATAGAAGTAACAACATTATCCAGCCTCCTTGAGTTTTTCCCTACCATCATCGATACACCAGTGTGGTACAACAACAATTAATACAACAGAGGTGAAGCTTATAATTTGAACATGAACTTCAGTCTTAATCAAGATTAACCAACAAGTCTTGACTATTTCAAATTCAAGACTTGAATGGTTCCCATGTTTGTCATATCAAAGCTGACAATTTGGTGAATGAAAAAAAATCAATTATAAAGTCTAGTAATTTATACCTAATAATGAATATAGTCTGGTATGCATTCCGCCCATTCAGATCCTGATGTTTCAAACCCTGCGCACCCTTGTTCACTTAAGTCAGGAAATGATAGAATTTTCCTTATGATAATTTCCTATCCAAACATTACGAGAATTAATGTCACGCCCCAAGAGTAAGGTTGTTCGACGAAAATCGGACAGCACCTCCCCTGTAGCAGCAACAAATGAAACCAGTATACATTGCCCAAGGCTACTCACAAGCCAACAACATCCCACACGGCTGGATATAAAATACAACCACGCAGTTATATACACAACCCACACAGATGGAACAAAAAGAACATAACCACGCAGTTGTATAGTAAGCAACCCATACAGCTGTACTAAATACACAGCGAAAGACATAAGTAAAACATAAAAAAAATATAAAACTAACTGTGAGTCGACCCGACTTGACACAACAAGTTCATAACCAAAATAAAGGACTCTACAAGTCCGGAAGGCATACAGAAGGTACATAATACAAATACAAGTACAAAACCAATAATGCGAGTGGAAGCAATAACGATAGAAGTCGCTCGATGTGACATGGGACTAGCGGACAGGATCTCCAGGCGACTCCAAAGAATTCCTTTACTTGCTATCTGGCAAAATAAGCCAGTTTACGTGGTGGTGAGTACTAAGACTTAGCAGGTAATAGACAGATAATGCATGAACATAATAAAGAACTAGAGATACAAAGGTATACAGTCTCGTAGGAAAAAATAGTAGATATTATAGTGATATCATTGTTGGGATGTATACTATAAGTCTAGCTTTTGTATGAACATCTGTTTTGAAATATTTTGAAATGAGAATCACTTTGGTCAAATGTCTGCATTTTATATTTATATGTATGTCGATGCAATTATCTATTTAATTTATATTGTAGACAACATGATGTGTGGTGCCACACAGAAGATCATGTTATTGGTTCCTTATAAATTATAAATAGTAGCTCACAACCAAGATGGATTGGGACAAATCATTGAACGGTTGTAGTGTAATTTGGTATTAGTCTATCTTGATTATAAAATTACACTAGTACACTATGTGTGTATTGAGCAGGACCATTTGAGGTTGTTCGATTTGTACTGACTACATAAAAGAACAGAACCTCTGTTATTATGGATGTGCGCCCTCTTAATCCCTATATAATAACAAGCACATATACTTAGTATTTATTTCTTTAATTTATCAATGGGTGAGATTTATTTATTAAATCAAGAAGCCCGATGAGTTGGAAAATAGTACTATTTATATGGTGTGTTGTTGATTATAGAAGGCATCTGTGTCCTAATTATTTAGGTTGATGATGTCCCCTTGAGGAGCTCATAATGGCTTAACTTGGTTTGGTTTAACTTGGTTTGGTTTAACTTGGCTTGACTTAACTTGGTTGGTTTTAACTTGGTTATAGAAAGGGAGATTTTTCTAAACAGAATTCTGTAATTTTTCTTTCTTTGTAACCAATGGCAAAGGTTATAAAAGGAGTAGGTTGTGTCACATAAAACCTAATTTTCCACAATTCCCTTCTCCCTTGCTTGTGGTCAGCGCCACCTCCTCTTCACCTAGGGCCGACACCACCTCCACCAAGGGTCAGCACCCCTTCCTCCTTACCTAGGGCCGGTGGTCTCCTCCACCTTGCTAAGGGTCGGTGCCCCCTCTACTCCTTGTTGGGTGGCGGCTTGAAGAAGGGGAAGAAGAGGAAGAAGAAGAGAAGGAAGAAGATTAGAAGGTGCCCCTCCTAGAGCCTCCTTTTGTAGCCGGCGGTTTGGAAACCGAGAAGAGAAGGAGGGTGATGTTGTCTTGGTAGATCGTCGCCCACACGCCATCCAAGAAGAGGAGAGAAATACGGCAGAAGATCAAGAGGTCTTTAGCTACAAAGAAAAGGTACAACTAGTTCTTTAATTCTACTGCGTAATTAGTTTGGTTTTCTTTGTATCGATTTTGAATACCAACACAAGAGGCCAGTGATCTTGTACTTCGATTAAGATGTGCTTTGATCCATCAAAAACTTGCATGCTTGATCAAACACATGTCTGATTGAACATGCGGGTTGCTAGAAAAAGTTCTGTACTTGTATAATTTTTGTACAGGGAAATTTAAACAGAACAGAATTCCAGCACCTTCAATCATAATAAATGTCCATACTTGAAACCATATCCTAGGCTAGTAAGGTCAGGAATAGTACAGACCTGCTACAGTACTGTTCATAACTACAAGGGTAACATGTGAGGTATATATATACATTACCAATAAATAAGCCAGTATCTAAACACAAACAATAGGTATATAACTCAACATACATAAGCATTTCACATGGATATAACAAGAGAACTGCATAAGTAAACAAACAGTAGCATAAGTAATAACAGCGTATGCACGGATGGTCACTCCTGCTCACCCCTCTGCATCATACCCCTGTATGGTCGAGAGGTCGGGTCAGTGACAAACTGTACACCACTCTAGCTACCACTACTCTCGAGTGACCGAGGGGATAGTTGCATAGTAGCTAACTAGCTACGTCTGCAATGGGGGGTTCTTGCTTCCCACAACTCTAGCTATCACTACCCCTGAATGAGCGAGTGGGGGCACGATAGGACAAGCGACATCTGCTCCAGCTACTACTACCCATGAGTGGTCGAGCGTGCGGCCCTAGCCAACGACCCTCTCAACCATAAGGGAGACATCGTCGTCGGCATGCATGCAATGACATGATGCGTAAAATGCAACAGTCATCATATATATATAAACAAAATCAGGTATGCTACATGAAGCCCGCATGCTCAATAATATACATGAATAAACAGTAGTTAAAGCAAGTAAGCATGGTATCTAGTATCTGCTAAATATCATAGATAGCAACGTGAGACTATATAGATATAGAAACGAGTAGCTCAAAGATCGACTGGATAGGCATCAAGCACAAGAAAAATATGAGTAGAGTCAAGGTAAATGCAATAACTATCTGAATATAAAGCTCATGCACTAGGGTCAAAGTACTATAGAGATAAAGCAAGAAGTACCCGCCTTTAATATGTAGCTCATGTTTGAATAACTCTCACATCAACATGCCCTTTTCCAATCAAAACCTTGTAACACAATACATATTAGAAATCCTATCACGCACCCAAAGAGCTAAGCTAAATCCAAATCCAATTAGAAACCCTAATTAGATCATCTGAATCCTTAATCAACTCAACCATAAACCATCACCCAAACTTACCCAAATCCAGAGACTTCAATGTTGACTCAGCCGGGATTCATGGTCGAAGCTAATGCGAAGCTGCTGCTAGAAACAGGCTAGAGCTATAATGGCTGATTCAGCAACTACAAACTATCCAAACCAATTCACAAACCTCAATCTACATTAATCCCAATCGAAACTGTACCCATAAATTCCAAATTCATCAATTCATTACCTTACAGTTGGTTTTTGCCAAAGGCTCACTGCTTCTTTCCTATCTCTGCCGGAGGAGAAACCAATTACTCGACGAGAGGTAGAGAAACAACAGTGGCAACGAGGTGGAGAAGAGGTACCAACTGCAGCGACCTCTTTAGTCGCAATGATTGCTGCTCTGCTCGAATCCATCAGTGAGAGGGAGAGAGAGTGATGGCGTCTCCCACAATAGCCGGTGGAAGCACCCCGCACAACGAGCAACAATGGATCGAAGATGGTAAAGGGGCAATGACCGACGATGGTGATACAGTGGTGGTAACGATCTAGGGAACGATATATAGGTGGGATCGGGAGAGGGCTCGGGTTCCCCTCTTGGCCGAAGACCAACTTACACAGAGGCAGTGACTCAGAGAAGAAGCGGTTGTGCCAGATAATCTGACGCTCCATGATGGCACTGTGCTCAGTGATCGGGGTGGCAATCGACGAGGCTGACGATGTCCAACGGTCGGTTGGCGCCGTGAGATCGAGAGGAAGAGGGAGATGAGATCGATGGCATCGTCTTGGGTAGTGGTGATCTCTCTCCCAGTAGATGACTGGATCAGGCCAAGGGTACTGACAAGATGTCCCTCTGGTGGCGGTTCTCGACATCGACGATGGTGGATCTAGTGGAGATTGCTCGCGGAGGAGATGAGGAGAGGAGGTGTCGGCGAGATTGGGGGAAGAAGAAAGAATCGGGAGAAAATAAGGAAAAAGGAAATAAAACCTTGGTTTTTTAATTAAACCTTATGCTAATGGAATTAATCAACTCCCACTTAAAGAATATTTCAAACAGACTTTCTCTTAGTCTCATCAATTCATCCCCTTTAAACGAATCATACAGACTCCGTTTAAATCCTGAAAAATTTCTAAAAATTTCTAAAAAATTCAATAAGGTTATTTCTCCCATAATCCTTATTATTTAATTATTATTTGAGTGTTGTATTTTACATTCTTCCCCACTAATAAAAATTTGGTTCCCAAATTTACTGCTAAACTCATGGCTCCTCATGCAAGGTTAACAACTAAGTAGCACACTCATATACTAATCTTCGACCGCAAAGGATGACTTTGTGGGCTATGAGTTCACCCTGCTTCCGCTACTCCCATACTTTTATCTATCCAACTGTGGGTAAATCAACTACCTCCAAAATCCATAACACACACTATCAGCAAACCTCTAACGTCCATATAATGTGCTCCGACTGTCCATCTGTCTGAGGGTGAAAACCTCTACTACAACAAAACTCTATACTCACGATCTGCTACAAAATTTGTCAGAAACATGAGGTGAATCATGGATCTCAATCTGATACAATACTCATAGATATACCATAAAGTCCGGCGATTTCTTTACAGTATAAACCCTGCTAATCGATTCAAAGAATTCATCCTACAGATCGATAGAAAAGGAGTAAATTAGTCAATCAATCAACGGTTACCCAATATCGCAACATATCCTCTATAAGTCCCAGGTAATCCCACAACAAAGTTCATCATAACAAACTCCCATTTCCATTCCAGTATCTGAATCTACTAGAACAATCCTACTAGTCTTTGATGTTCAGTCTCCACTTTCTGACATATTAGACATTAAGCTACAATATCCGCGATGTCTTTCTTCTTATCGTTCTACCAACAGGAACATTTCAAGTCTCTATGCTTCAGGTACCACCCGGCTGTATCGTAAATCTAGATGCGTCTTGGAGTATCTCCTCCCGGACCGAATGTGACTAAAGAACACACACAAACTCCTATAGTAATAATGAATCTCGTATAAATGATGTCTCCACATTTTCAGCGCGAAAATAATGGCTGCTAATCTCAAATCATGAATCAGATAATTTTTCTCATGATCTTTCAGTTGTTGAGAAGAATATGGACTACTCAACCGTGCACCTAACCCCTAGTACGAGACTTCCATGAAGAGTACAAATCTGTTTACATTAGAAGGTAAAACTAGGACGAGTGCAGTTATTAGTCTTCGTTTCAACACCTAAAACTGGTCTCAAAAGCATATGTCCAGGAAAATTCCACACCCTTCCTAGACAGTCAAGTCAATGACATAACAACGCTGGAGAAACGCTTAACCAATCTCAGTAATATCCAACCAGACCAAGGAAGCTGGGAGTTTCTTATACAGACTTCAACTACTCCCAATTGGTGACAACTTCTATCTTTTGTGGATCCACTAATATACCCCTACTAAAGACAATATGTCCCAAAAATTCCACAAAAGACAATCGAAATGCACACTACTGAACTCCGCATAAAGATGTTCCCATCGAAACATCTCCAGAACTATGCGAAGATGATGCTTGTGATCCACCTCGGATCAGAAATATATCACAGATATACTACTTCCCATATCACCATCAACGACAAACACTAAATAATAGACTATCAAATTAAATATCCTCTAATAGATCATTAGAAAACAACCTATCACAATATCTGATATCACAATATCCACCAATAAATCATTAGAAAACAATATATCACAATATCCGACAATATCCATCAATCTCAAATCATCCTCAACATCAATCAAACCTGATAATTTTCCAGTGACCAATTCTTATTATGGTGTACTATCAAGATGTAGAAATATATCATCATCCAACTTATGATGTATGACTACTGAAGTCCAAGGGATATCCCTTGACTTCTTGATCGATAATCAACAACTCCCCAAATGATAGAGATACGGTCAATCAAATATGAGTATAAAAACTATACTAATGTTATCAAAAAATGTCCAAAGAGTATGTCAAATCTCATCCTTCAGATACTCAAATATCTACAGTAAAGAAGTAACAATCCAAAGTCCAAAGGGTCCCTCAGCATCCGATTGAAAGTCTACCCATCAGATAATATCACCACAAATCTTATAATCATACCCGAAGAATATCCGCCGATAACTGTTGACAAAATATCGAATACTCTGATCTAAATTATAGACTTCAAGACCTTTAGTAAATGATCATGTGATCAATGTCTTGAGCTACTTATGGAGACAATGATAGTTAAGTCGACTAACCATTGTCTTGCAACACACCATACTACGATTTCTCCACCTGAGGTTCAATACCCTCTAGTGACGAGCAATGCATACAAGGGTAGATGAGTACTATCAACAACTAGCCAACCAACATCACTATCGATCATCGCTCTGCTCCTCAAAATCATCATCTAAAACTTCCCCTCATTAACGGTCAGATTTAATAGGTGTTATTCAACTAACACCACATTCTCCGCATCATTACGACAATTCTATATGTATCACTGAGGATATCTACCTATATCCGATCGGTCCATGAGTCAGGATCTCCCACGAAATAACTTTAGGCGAGTCGGCTAACCATCACCTTATAAATCATTATACCACGATTCCTTCTTTTCAGGTTCAAGAACTCCTAACAAGATATACAGAAGGAGGTAGAGAAATATCATCTCTCTAGAGTATCTCAGAATCATCAACAAGAGATGCTCTACTCCCATAAGTCGTCTTCTACATTTTGCTTCACGTGGTGCCTATTCATGTAAAGGATAAGCAGCAACCTTTATCTTTTCCGCACTAGTACAAATCATATATCTAAATGTACTCTCAAATTTATACATCCATATAACGAATGTATCACGTAAGTATTAAGCAACTAACTTTATACTTTTCCACATCAGTGGGGGTCATCTATCTGAGTATACCTTCTAAATTATCCTACCAGGCACATATAGTCCATGATCAAAGTTCCCATGGAATAGGATACATCGATCCTCTACAGACTAGTCAAGCCAATAATGGTATACGACTAATTCAATCCATTTTACATTTGTACAAGTCATGTACTCCAATGTGTCTTCCATATTATCTAACTAAACATAAATAACCCAAAGATCAGAATCTCCATGAAATGGAGTAAGTCGGTCCCCTACTAACCGAACTAATAAGAGCAAATCAACCCTCTACTAATAAAACCAACAAGAATAAGTCGATTCTCTACTGACCAATCCAACATTGATAAATCGGTCCTCTATTGACCTAATCAACATGAGTAAATCGATACTCTACTAATCGAGCCAACATGATATTTAGCAGATATTATCCACTACCTAACAAGTAATAGAAGAAACTAGTAGTACTGGTGGTATGGTAGAAGAAATCCCATGAGACTGTAATCCCTACTCTCTAGTAGGGTTTAATGGACCTAAACAGTGGTTCTATAAGAGTATGATGAATCTAAATAGTGACTGACCCAACACATGTCATACATGCTATAAATAACTAGACATGTACCAATAAAAGTGTATGATAATAGTATACAAACATACCTCCTATAGCTTGGAGATGTCTTGTCGCTGTCTGGTCTCAAAATTGGAAAAGTCACATCGAGAAACCAAATCATGAAAATCTAACAACATGAGAAAATATGCCTCATAAACCTGTGGCTCTAATACCAATAAATTATCATGCCCCGAGGGTAAGATTGTCTGACAAAAATCGGACAACACTTCCCCAATAATAGTGACAAATGAAACCAATATATATTGCCCAAGGCTACTCACAAGTCAACAACAACCCACACGACTGGATATAACATACAACCACGCAGTTATATACACAATCCACATGGTTGGAACAAAAAAACATAGTTGTATAATAAACAACTCACACGACTATACTAAAAACACAACGGAAGACATAAGCAAAACATAAAAAAAATATACAACTAACTGTGAGTCGACCCAACTTGACACAACAAGTTCATAACTAAAATAAAGGACACCACTAGTCCGGAAAGCCATACAGAAGGTACATAATACAAATACAAGTACAAAAAACAATAATGTGAGTGGAAGCAATAACGATAGAAGTCGCTTGATGTGGCATAGGTCTGGCGGACAGGATCTCCAAGCGACTCCAAAAAAATTCTTTACTTGCTATCTTGCGAAATAAACCAGTTTACAGGGTGGTGAGTATTAAAACTTAGCAGGTAATAGTCAGATAGTGCATGAACATAATAAAGAACTAGAGATACAAAAGTATACAGTCTTGTAGGAAAAAATAGCATATACTACAGTGATATTATAATAAATGTCTATATCTGAAACCATATCCTAGGCTAGTAAGGTCAAGAATAGTACATACCTGCTACAGTACTGTTCATAACTACAAGGGTAACATATGAGGTATATATATATATATATTACCAATAAATAAGTCAATGTCTAAACATAAATAATAGGTATATAACTCAACATATATAAGCATTTCACATGGATATAACAAGAGAACTGCATAAGTAAACAAACAACAACATAAGTAATAATAGCGTATGCACGGATGGTCACTCCCACTCACCCCTCTACACCTTGACCCCTGTATGGTCGAGAGGCCGGATCAGTGATAGACTGTACACCACTCCAGCTATCACTACTCTCGAGTGGCCGAGAGGACAGTTGCATAGTAGCTAACTAGCTACGTCTGCGACGGGGGTCCTTACTGCCCGTAACTCTAGCTATCACTACCCCTGAGTGAGTGAGTGCGGGCATAACAAGACAAGCGGCATCTACTCCAGTAACCACTACCTATGAGTGGCCGAGCGTGCGGCCCTGGCCAACGACCCTCTCAACTACAAGGTAGACATGGTCGTCGGCATGCATGCAATGACATGATGCATAAAATGCAACTGTCATCATATATATATAAACAAAATCAGGTATGCTACATGAAGCCCACATGCTCAATAAGATACATGAATAAATAGTAGTTAAAGTAAGTAATCATGATATCTAGTATCTGCTAAATATCATAGATAGCAACGTGAGACTATATAGATATAGAAACGAGTATCTCAATGATCGACTGGATAAGCATCAAGCACAAGAAAAATATGAGTAGAGTCAAGGTAAATGTAGCAACTATCTGAATATAAAGCTCATATACTAGGGTCAAAGTACTAGAGAGATAAAGCAGGAAGTACCCGCCTTTAATATGTAGCTCATGTTTGAATAACTCTCACATCAACATGCCCTTCTCCAATCAAAACCCTGTAACACAATACAGATTAAAAATCCTATCACGCGCCCAAAGAGCTAAGCTAAATCCAAATCCAATTAGAAAACCTAATTGGATCATCTGAATCCTTAATCAACTCAACCATAAACCATCACCCAAACTTACCCAAATCTAGAGACTTCGATGTTGACTCAGCCGGGAAGCTTGCTGTCGGGGATTCATGGTCGAAGCTAATGCGAAGCTGCTGCTAGAAACAGGCCAGAGGTACAATGGCTGATTCAGCAACTACAAACATTCCAAACCAATTCACAAACCTCAATCTACATTAACCCCAATCAAAATAGTACCCTTAAATTAGAAATTCATCCATTCGTTACCTTACAGTTGGTTTCTACCAGAGGATCACTACTTCTTTCCCATATCTGCTGGAGGAGAAACCAATTACTCGTCGAGAGGTAGAGAAACAACGATGGCAACAAGGTAGAGAAGAGGTACCAACTATAACGACCTCTCTAGTGGCAATGATTGCTGCTCTGCTCGAATCCATCAGTGAGAGGGAGAGAGAGTGATGGCGTCTCCCACAATAGCCGGCGGCAGCACCCCCCATGATGAGCAACAATGGATCGAAGATGGTAAAGGGGCAACAGTCGACGATGGTGATAGGGTGGTGGTAAGGATCTAGGGCACGATATAGGTGGGATCGGGAGAGGGCTTGGGTTCCCCTCTTGGCCCAAGACCAACTTACACAGAGGTAGTGACTCAAAGAAGAAGCGGCTATGCCAGATAATCTGACGCTCCACGACGGCACTACGCTCAGTGATTGGGGTGGCAATCGATGAGCCTGATGATGTCCAACGGTTGGTCGACACCGTGAGATCGAGAGGAAGAGGGAGATGAGATCGATGGCATCAGCTCAGGCAGTGGTGATCTCTCTCCCAACAGATAACTGGATCAGGCCAAGGGTACTGACAAGATGTCCCTCGGGTGGTGGTTCTCTACGTCGACGACGGTGGATCTAGTGGAGATTGCTCACGGAGGAGACGAGGAGAGGAGGTGTCGGCGAGATTGGGGGAAGAGGAAAGAATCGGGAGAAAATAAGGAAAAAGGAAATAAAAACTAGGTTTTGTAATTAAACCTTATGCTAATGGAATTAATCAACTCCCACTTAAAAGATATTTCAAACAGGTTTTCTCTTAGTCTCATCAATTCATCCCCTTTAAACGAATCATACGGACTCCGTTTAAATCTTGAAAAATTTCTAAAAAGAGAAATGATATTGGCCACGACATCTCTTCGCGACCTTGTTGGCAACCCGCGTGGCCACCTCCACCTCAGCCTTCTCTCTCCGCGACGCGAATGAAATCCACTTGGGCCACAATCTGTTCGTCGCGTGCCCTAACTCTCTTCTCCCCCTTGCGACTTCTTCTCCCCCCTCGCGTCACGGTAACTTCTCCCTCCCCTGCCCTGCCCTAACTTCTCTTTTCCCTCCCCTGCCCTAACTTCATTGAAAGCGTCGCAGCCGCTTCTCCCCCCTCGCTGAAGCAACATCAACTCCCTCCCCTGTCATTTTCTCTTCTCCCTCCCTTGCCCTAATTTTTGTTAAAGCGCCGCAGCCGCTTCTCCCCCCTCGCTGAAGCAGCAGCAACTCCCTCCCCTGCCGTTTTCTATTCTCCCTCCCCTGCCCTAACTTCTTCGAAAGCACCACAGCCGCTTCTCCCCCTCGCTGAAGCAGCAACTGTTCTCCCTCAGCGAGGCTCGTCTCCCTCAGCGTATTCAAAGGATTCGAAGAAGCACATAAGTTATAGCAACAAGGAGCAGTGATTTTGAGTACTCTTTGAGGTAATCAACTTCTTCTTCTACATCTTTTCTTTCTTCAATTCGTGGACGAGACAAATCCTAACAATGTTCCACATGTTTTTTTATTCGTTTCATATTGATCATCATAACTCTTGCACATCTTCTATGGTGATTACATTCTTCAGATTCTTGCAATATAATATATCCCCTATCAGGAATTTGAAGATGTCGTACTTGGTTGAATCAAGTTTACATTGTGTAGCCTGACTATTGATATTGGTCATCGATCTCTCTCTATCAATGCTATTCTAAATGTTATTCTAATGCAACTTGGTAAGCCTGAATTCCTATTCTTTATGGGTGGGAAACACACCACGATCCTTTAGCACAATCTAAACCAAAAGAAATTGCTTTATTAGTAGAAAGAAGCTGATGATCTTGGATGTACATCAACTTCTGTTACTTGCTTGTATAACATAATAATGCAGTAGGAAAATAGTGAGATCAATCCCAGACTGTACATACAAACAAAAATTAGCACATATCAAGAACTCGCCATAACCCCCAGCTTTTAAAGACTTTTGAAATGTTTTAGTTATAAACTGTACATGGAAAGCTTTTGTTATTTTAGATTCAAGTAGAGTTCTTTCACCAACAGCCGATGCAGCAAATCCAAATGGGCATTTGCTTGGCTTAGTTCTAATATGACAAATACTTTTAAAAGAGAAGCAAAAAAAACATTATCTCTACATTCTCCATGTTATTTATTGGAAGAGACACAAATCTTTGTTTCAGTTATTTCTTGCATATTATCTTTGTTTCAGTTATTTCCTGCATGTTATTTTCTTTCTTCAAGTATCATTTCTGTTGCTACAATAACAAAAAATCACATTGCAAATTTCAAAAACTTTCATATAGGCTTTGTTTTGTTTCATTTTTAATTCCTTAGCACAAGAACATGAAAGACAGTATTGATTTGCCCTGTTATAGCTTTATTTTTGTGAAGAATGACACTATTTTTTTTTAATCTAAGTAATGAAAATTTAATTATTAGGTTGTTATTTCATGTCATCATCAAGTTATAGCAGCATCGATAATACGAGATCTCAACCTGTAAGATGCAGAGACTGTGGACAAATAACATTGGTGTGCATTTCTAAATCAACCAAGAATCCTGGAAGACACTATTATAGATGTGGCCAACATGGATGGCAAAAGTGGGTGACTACCGATATTAGTTCATCTGGTAAAATTAAAAGTGAAGAGAATGCTTATCGTGGACATAATCCGATAATAATCAATGTACCAAAATTCATTTGGATATCAGTGTTGGTGAACTTGATTCTCTTAGCCGTAATCCTAATTGTGTTGTTAGTTCATCTGGTTGGTTAGTGTTATGTCATGTTGATGTTGTAATATAAATGGTTAAATGTTTGTAATTCTGAACGCAAACTTGGTTTGTTAGTTTATATTATTAAACACTGTTCGAATAGAAATTTCTGAGTGTTTAATTGAAATGTTTAATTGGAATGTTTAATTGATTTGTAGGATCAGTTTCTACATTAAATTTACTACGAGCTTCCTGCAATGATATGCAAAAGCAATATAAGGAGCAATCTCGAAGATTGAAGAAAAAATAACTCTTCATTTATAATATTTGAAGTTGCCAGCATTCACAATTCTCCCAGAGGTCTTTTATTGGGAAGACAAATTTCATAGCAACCAGTGATAACTTCAAATCCCAACTACTGTAAAAGTTCCCAAAGTTAATTGCAGTACTTGACAAAGAAAACTAATAACTACGAGAAGGAAATGCACAATCATATCATAAACTGACGTGAATCTAGTAATCAGTCTTTCTTCCCAACTAAACTGATAAGATTATGAGATTTTGCTATCGCAGGACTGAATATCTGTTGCTACTGTGTTGATTCATCTAAGGACTCAAAAAGTTTTTCTATGCAACTGTTCTGATACAAAATTCGACGCATCTTTGCCACTACTATCAACATCTCTATTATACATATAGTCCATCACATTAGTCTAAACACTAAATATTCTTTCTTCTAGACTCAACTACAACTGAAGAGCTTCTTCTCATATTCTTTCTCTCAATTAAAAAATCATAAAATAATAATGTCTCAGTGAATGTCTGGGAGCTATTGCCGGGGAGCTTTTAGGGGACTATTGCTTGGGAGCTTTTAGGTGTAGCTTCGAGATATGAATGTCTCAGTGAACTATGCCATGGTGAAGTTTTAATTTCATAATCTTTATTTGCTAATGCAATCTGAATCTCAGTGACATTGATAATTTCATAGCCAATAAGATGACACCAACAATATAAAATCACACAAGAACACGATATATGAACAACAACAATATGAAACCAAACTACAAAATCATTAACATAACACCAATAGGCTAAAACTGAGTTGGAAATATTATAGAGGAACAACAGAAATTAAACAACAGATTGCCTGAATACAAATTCAACGGTACATCAACAATTAGTTCTTGATTCACAAACTGAAATACATCAAAAATCTGTACTCAAAAGGTATAGAAAGTATGAAACTGCAAAAAATAGAGAGTTCAGGCTTGTGCTAAGGCTTGAAACCACAAGGGTGTGCATTCAGTAGTTTTGCGACTCTCTCCTTTTGAATGACTCCTGCTCACAAACACAAACACAAGAAAGATTTAGAAAATTCAATGAACCAATTATCAAATTTTATAAGAATATGAATGGAAATCCAATTTCAAACAGCATATATTCTGAAACCACAAAGAAACAAACGGTTTGTTCTATTGGGGAGGATGCTACGAAACACTACTGATCAAATTTCCATATCTGATTGATGATGGGTAAATGTGTGAGGGGAACTGAAAATGGTGGTGGGCACCCTGGTGAAGCAATAGCTTACCAAGGTGATATCAATAGCCGATTAAAGAAAATGAACCCACACTAGGATTGAAACACAATCCAAATTTCTACGGGGAGGCAAATTCATTCTCTGATATTGTAAGAATAATTGATCAGGAAGATGAATATTCATAGAGATTCTGCTGATTTGTTTAATCAATTGTGAATTGTGACCCATATCTCTTAGATATTTTGATTGCACATCACATTCATGCTATAGCTTCAGTTTTGTCTGTTTTAAACAAATCACATTCGTGCACATCACATTCATGCTATAGATATTTTGATCTAATGATATTTTACTAGATCCAAAAATAAGGCAAGATAACCACATGATACAATGCAATTCACAATGGCCAATAGATCAGTATAGCTTTTCTCACAAAGCTGATGGCATTAATTGTACTGAAAATGCAATTATAATGCTATTTACAGAGAGCAATATCAACACCAAATACATTTGATGCTAGTTATACCAAACTCAGAATAAATTTTTACGACACTAAATACATGCTGAAGGCAAGTAAGAAACTACTACCATAGGTGTGTTTAACAATAAACTAAAAGAATACAAAATATCGTTAGAATGGAAGTTATAATTGTTGGTGCGGGTAGCACTAACGGTCTAACCTAGGTTTTGATGAATGACAAATAGGTTAAGTTAGTTTTGTTGTTTTCTGACACTTTGATCGAGTGTACAGGAGAAGTCCAGACTGGTCGACGGGCTGACCGGATGTCTGGCACGAAGTCCAGCTAGGTCGACGGGTTGACCGGATAGCTGGCGAGAAGTCCAGACGGGTCGAAGGGCTGATCGGACGTCTGGCAGGTAAGTAAGGTAAGTCACTGGAGGGGAGTGATTGCGAGGACGGGTTCCCGGGAAGGGAACATTAGGCGTCGATCCGGCTTAGATCCATTTCGGATATCTAAGTCGAGATCGTGACTAGATTCCGGTCTCGGAAAGACGGAATCTAAGTCATACTTTTTCTATTAATCAATACTTTATAAATTGTGCTAACAATCTGTGTTGCAGGATACATTTTTGCCTCGGACTAACCTTGTTTTGCAGGAGAAGGAATCTCTGGAAAAAGGTGGTCCGGGCGCCCGGAGGGGATCCGGGCGCTCGGAGGCAAGTTTTATCCTCTGCGTCGCCTCGTCACGTGGAGCATCCTGACTGGACTTGCCACGTCGCACCAGGGCGCCCGGAAGGGATCCAGGCGCCCGGAGCAGCATATAAAAGAAGCCCCAGGGGTGGAGCTTAAACACATCTCTCAGAATTCCCAGATTGCTTTGCTGCTCTGTGCTCCAGCGACGCTAACAAAGCTCCGACACTTCGCTCCTTCCTTTTCTTTCTTGTCGGTATTTGTTTTCATTAGCATTCATTGTACTTCTTTTGTAATCATTATTTCGAATTGCTAGTGATTGTCCAACGAAAGTGGTCAAGGACCACGGGCCTTCGAGTAGGAGTCGTCACAGGCTCTGAACGAAGTAAAATCAATTGTGTCCATTTACTTTTCCGCTGCGTACTTTCACACTCGAGTTTTTGAATCGATATTCACCCCCCCTCTATCGAACGATCACGGTCCTACAAGTGGTATCAGAGCAGGTACCGCTCTGATTTGGTGCAACCACCAATCAGACTGGGGGTGAAACCTTTATTTCCGGTCTTCAGTTTTACGCTTAATTCTAAACTGGTTTATCATTTTTTTAATATTTTTTGTTTGTTGCAATTAAACCTAAATTGGTGCAACACCAATCTAGATTTTTGTACTATTTTTTCCCGCACTACTAATCCAAGATCAAGTCTTGGGATTCTTGTTTTGCTTTTCTTTCTTCTGTGCGCAGGACTAAAATGTCTCAGACAGAATGATTCAGCACAGTACGACCTCCACTTTTCAACGGAGATGATTTTCTGTACTGGAAGAAGCGCATGGAGGTTTACCTCAAAACATACTTCGACCAGTGGATGAGCGTCACGAGACCCTATAAAATTCCAGCGGACAACTCCGGGAATATACTGGATCCTGAAGACTGGACAGCAGATTTGAAGGAAAAAGCGTCAACAGAAAATAAAGCGATCAACACTCTACAGTGCAGATTAACAAGAGAAGAACTAAACAGAGTCGGTCCACACAAAAATGCTAAAGAGCTGTGGGACAAATTGATCGAGCTGCACGAGGGAACGAGCGACGCCAAGGTAACTAAACGAGACCTGCTCTTAAATAAAATTCTTAATATAAAAATGCAGGAAGGTGAAACGGCAAATCAGCTTCACGCGAGGATCAAGGACATCCTCAACGGGCTTCATGCGATAGGCCACCAGATGGAAAATAGAGACTTAATAAGGTACGCATTAAATGCTTTTCCACGTAATAGTTTGTGGGCATCAATCGTAGATGCCTACAAAATTTCTAAAAATCTTTCTAAGTTAAAATTAGACGAGCTTTTCTGTGAATTAGAATTACATGAACAAACTAATGCTGGAGCCGAGAAAGGTATAACTTTATTTGCAGGTTCCTCCAAAGAAAAGAAGAGCAAACCTGAATATGAAGAAGATTCCGACCAAGACTCCGAAGACGAAGAACACCTGGTGAACTTGGTAAGAAAAATGTTCACCAGGAGAAAAAGGAGCTTCACCAAAAAGGACCTTCAAAAGATCAACTCTCCCTCAGAACAAAAGAACGTGACTTGCTTCGGCTGCAATAAAAAGGGACACTACAAGAACGAATGTCCAAAACTGAAGTTCGACAAACCGAAGCCAACCAAAAAGAAGGCCCTCAAAGCAACGTGGGACGACTCCTCGGACGAATCGGAGGAAGAAGAGCAGAAACATCAGAGCCACCTCGCACTGATGGCTCGCGAAGCTGAAACAGAAGACGAGTCGGAAGATGAAGACGGGTCTGAACCCGAAAAAAGCCACGAGTCCGTACTCGTTTCCGAAGGTCCGAATGAGGTAGATTTTAATTTAAACAAAAAAAATTTTAGAATTATTTCCTGTTTAAATAGTAAATTAATTAAAATAGAAAATGAAAATAAATCACTACTTGAGGAAAATCAAAACCTCAAGGAACAATCAAAAATTCAAATCCAACTCAAGATTTAACACTTGAGGAGGAGAATCTATCATTAAAAAATGAGATTAACAATTTAAAAGAAATGTTAGAAAAATTCACAACAAGATCAAAAAATCTAGTCTTAATCCTAAATAATCAAAAAGCATGCTATAATAAAACTGGACTAGGATATAGGTCGAATTTAAATAAGACCTTCAAATCATTAATAACCCAATACAAATCAACCAATCTAGCTTGGGTTCTGAAAGCGTGCTTAACCACGCAAATAGGACTTAATCAATATTATATACCTAAAGAAAAAATACATTATATAAAATCGAATAAACCAAACCAAAATCCAAAATACAAACCTAAATCAAAATCAAAATCTAAACACCTTAAAAAACAACAAAATTATCACCAAGTTAACTATAACTATAAAAGGAATCGACACAAACCTGAAACCAAAATTTAAATTAATGGCTAATAATTCAGGGGGAGGCTCCAGAATAGCTGGCACCTCCAAAACTAACTTACCCGACAGGGTAACCTAAAACAAACTAACCCGGCAGGGTAATTAGGATTAGAGACCAAGTTTAACTTGAATCATGGTACTGGTGAAGTTTTTGGATGATAGTACATTAGCGAAACTTGGGCATAGCATGTCTAGAAAGATATGGTTTCGATCTGGTGCATTTGGCCAAGTGGAACTGACCGAAGCTACCCTTAAATGAATCCTAACCAATTAGACCAAGATTTAGTACTAAGCTTCGTGGATAGGACTATTTGGAAAACCTCGAAAGGTTGGTTACTACTAATGAAGTCCATGTGACTCACCAAGCTTAGAAGTTTATCCGAAGATTGCCCATTTGTGGAGACCAAAGCTAAATCTGAATCTAACACAAGTTAAACCAAAACTCCATAATTAAAAATTCAATTTCATCTCACAAAATCATAGGATTCCCTGATTGATAATATAGATCGGGTGAGATGAATAAGGCTTAAATTTGTTTAAATTAATTTCAAAATTTTAATTCTAAAACTTAAAAATTAATTTCAAAATCTTAATTTTAAACTTAAAAATTAATTTCAAAATTTTAATTTTAAAACTTAAAAATTAATTTCAAAATTTTAATTTTAAGCTTAAAAATTAATTTCAAAATTTTAATTTTAAACTTAAAAATTAATTTCAAAATTTTAATTTTAAACTTAAAAATTAATTTCAAAATTTTAATTTTAAAACTTAAAAATTAATTTCAAAATTTTAATTTTAAACTTAAAAATTAATTTCAAAATTTTAATTTTAAAACTTAAAAATTAATTTCAAAATTTTAATTTTAAAACTTAAAAATTAATTTCAAAATTTTAATTTTAAAACTTAAAAATTAATTTCAAAATTTTAATTTTAAACTTAAAAAGTAATTTCAACTTTTAATTCTAAACTTAAAAAGTAATTTCAAAATTTTAATTCTAAACTTAAAAAGTAATTTCAAAATTTTAATTCTAAACTTAAAAATTAATTTCAAAATTTTAATTTTAAACTTAAAAATTAATTTCAAAATTTTAATTCTAAAACTTAAAAATTAATTTCAAAATTTTAATTTTAAACTTAAAAATTAATTTCAAAATTTTAATTCTAAACTTAAAAATTAATTTCAAAATTTTAATTCTAAACTTAAAAATTAATTTCAAAATTTTAATTTTAAAACTTAAAAATTAATTTCAAAATTTCAATTTTAAACTTAAAAATTAATTTCAAAATTTTAATTTTAAAACTTAAAAAATTAATTTCAAAATTTAAATTTTAAAACTTAAAAATTAATTTCAAAATTTTAATTTTAAACTTAAGAATTAATTTCAAAAATTTAATTCTAAACTAATTTCAAATTTTTAATTTTAAAACTTAAAAATTAATTTCAATTTTAAACTTAAAAATTAAATTCAAAATTTTAATTTTAAAAAACTTAAAAATTAATTTTAAACCTAATATCTAAATCTTAAAAAAAAAAAGAAAAAAAAAAGGGCTGGCGGGCGCCCGGGAGGGAATTCGGGCGCCCCGCCTAAAATCAACTCAGGGCGCCCGGAATGGCTCCAGGCGCCCGGAGCTCCCTATA
Source organism: Zingiber officinale (assembly GCF_018446385.1). Lineage (NCBI taxonomy): Eukaryota > Viridiplantae > Streptophyta > Magnoliopsida > Zingiberales > Zingiberaceae > Zingiber > Zingiber officinale. The sequence continues at coordinate 74,679,995 of NC_056001.1, forward strand.
AATAAGGGGCAGCGGGCGCCCCCAACCCTTGCCCCACAAAATTTTCACTTTTGCCAAGGTTCACTCCGAACCTCAGTGCGAGAGTATTTTAAACCAAATTTTTCTTGCGGTGAAGACGCTGCTGCGATTCAACCGAGGTCGTCAGATCTATATTTGTCGATGGCTCCTCGGTAAATCTTCTTCCCCTATCTGAAAATTTATTAGAATTTGGTTTCTCATTCTTTTCTTAGAATATTTTTTATATATATATAGTAGGAAACGAACAAATACTGGTGCTGGACCCTCTAATGCTAGCACTGACCCTAGGTTTCCCACAGATGAACTAAGGCTTAAGTTTGAGTCAACCATTTATAAGGCCATTAGGACTAAATGTATAAATAGATCGTTCTTTCTAGGTTCGTGTGCCTCCGTTATAGAGGTTATAAACCACTATAACTTAAGGAACCTTGTCGAATGTACCAGTCCAGTAAACATAAGTCTATGTGCTGAATTTTGCAATAACCTAGTGAAAGTAGACGATCTCACCTATACCACTAGGGCAGCGGGTACTGATATCACGTTTTCCCCTACGACTATCCAAGAGTTTTTAGAGTTACGTCCATCTACTTGTTCTTTCTTGTGCTATCCTCCCAGGGATCTACCATTCGGAGATCCCTACTCACATATTACTTTCGATACGATTTATTCGTATTTTTTTGGGGGAGAGCGAGATCCCACTGTGACCCAGTTTAGGTCGGTAGAACTTCGAGTCCAGGACTACGCTCTTTATAGGGTCTTAGTCTGTTGCATTTTACCACTGACTACTCGGGACATCGCTGTGATGCGCCCATTCCATTCATTTTTACTCTATGCCCTGAGTCATCGGTTAGAGATTGACATCAACCTACATATCTTCTCCACCATTATCTACTCGGCTGGATACGTGACTGATAGACGAGTCCACATGCCGTTCTGTCACATTCTGACAGCATATATGTCCTCGTTGCACATTGATGTCACTAGAGGAGACATTGCCTATATGACCGAGTTCGATGTCATAGCAGCTAGGAACTTCTCCCTAGCTGGTATCCACGTAAATAGGGATGACGGGACTATGTCTTGGCGGAGGGGGGCACAGCACCAGCCCGATCCAGACGCAGAGGGGGACGAGTTCATGCTTGCACTATTTCCAGAGGAAGCCGCACCGGCTCCACCACCGCCCCCAGCTCGAGCACCACGTCACGCTCCCCGCACTCTAGCCGACCGTATGACCGGACTAGAGAGAGCTATGGCGAGTCTCCAGCAGGAGAACTCTGATTTTCATCGGGACATACGACGAGAGGTTGCCGAGTTACGAGCTGCCGGGGAGACCCGACACACTGAGCTGATGGCGCTTCTCCGATCCTTGGGATCTGGACCACCCCCTTCCTCATCTCAGTAGCTCTAGTTGTGACATTTCAGACATTTACATCACTTGTAGTATACTTATTTATCTACCTAGTGTTCCTTCTGGTATGAATTGATCATGTTCAATCTTAATAGACTAGGAGTTTCATAGTTCAAAAATCGTTTTCAAAAATAATTGTTTTCAGATTATAAGTTAAACCTGTTTGTTTTCAAAACTTTCCATTTTTAGATTTTCAAAAATAGTTTTGGCCTTAGACTAGTTTTTGAATCCTTAGAAAGCATGTACCCATAGGACTAGTTTTTGAGCATCTCACCAACACCTTAGGTTTACCTTGCTTGTGTTTGACAAACATAGAAAGGGGTGAGATGCATAGGCCAACTGTCTGGACTTAAGATGCTTATTTCAGTGCATCAGCATAAGTCTGGACGTTAAATACAAATCAGACATTAATCAGATTAAGTTCATCAGTCAAGTCAAACATTGACTGCTTATAATCAACTTAATCTGACTAACCAAGTGAAAGCTACTATCTTCTGATAGTTAGTTAGTACCTAATTGGTTAGACAGTTGTGTAATTTTAAGTGTCAAGTTCAGGGGGAGAAATTAATTAAAATTTTGTATGTTTTTGTACATCTATTTTAAAACTAACTTATTTTTGAACACCAGTCTTTAAAAAAAAAAAGTTAAATTTAACTGAGTGTTTGAAAAATTGGAAGTTTAAAAAGTAGAAATTACCTTTTGAAAAGTAAATGTTACTTAAACTTGAAAAGTAAATTTGAAAAACCTGATTTGAAAAATTTTACACGTTTAAAAAGTTAAACTTGATTAACTTTAAACTTATACTTTTCAAAATTAAACTTGTCTCCCCCAAGTCAACTTGACTATCTTTTTAACTTGGTGTTTGTACTTTTATCAGTATCTTTGAATTTTGAATCAAACTTAGATATTTTTCAAAATTAACTGTTTTTTAATTGATTACTTTTCACAGTAACCCTACACTATGCTTGTTTACCCTTGCTTATTTTTTGATGAATGTCAAAGGGGGAGGGTTAGGTGGTTAAGTTAGCTAAACCAAATTGAAAACACTAAAACCCATGTACCTGTTTTATTTATTGCGTCTTTTCACTAACTTAACCAGATTGTCATTCCATCAAAAAGGGGGAGATTGTTGGTGCGGGTAGCACTAACGGTCTAACCTAAGTTTTGATGAATGACAAATATGTTAAGTTAGTTTTATTGTTGTCTGACACTTTGATCGAGTGTGCAGGAGAAGTCCAGACAGGTCGACGGGTTGACCGGATGTCTGGCACGAAGTCCAGCTAGGTCGACGGACTGACCGGATAGCTGGCGAGAAGCCCAAGTAGGTCGACGGGCTGACCAGACGCTTGGCAAGAAGTCCAGCTAGGTCGACGGGCTGACCGGATAGCTGGCGAGAAGTCCAGACGGGTCGAAGGGCTGACCGGACGTCTGGCAGATAAGTAAGGTAAGTCACTGGAGGGGAGTGATTGCGAGGACGCGTTCCCGGGAAGGGAACATTAGGCGTCGATCTGGCTTAGATCCATTTCGGATATCTAAGTCGAGATCATGACTAGATTCCGGTCTCAGAAAGACGGAATCTAAGTCATACTTTTTCTGTTAATCAATACTTTATAAATTGTGCTAACAATCTGTGTTGCAGGATACATTTTTGCCTCGGACTAACCTTGTTTTGCAGGAGAAAGAATCTCTGACGTCACGTGGAGCATCCTGACTGGACTTGCCACGTCGCACCAGGGCGCCCGGAAGGGATCCAGGCGCCCGGAGCAGCATATAAAAGAAGCCCCAGGGGTGGAGCTTAAACACATCTCTCAGAATTCCCAGATTGCTTTGCTGCTCTGTGCTCCAGCGACGCTAACAAAGCTCCGACACTTCGCTCCTTCCTTTTCTTTCTTGTCAGTATTTGTTTTCATTAGCATTCATTGTACTTATTTTGTAATCATTATTTCGAATTGCTAGTGATTGCCCAACGAAAGTGGTCAAGGACCACGGGCCTTCGAGTAGGAGTCGTCACAGGCTCCGAACGAAGTAAAATCAATTGTGTCCATTTACTTTTCCGCTGCGTACTTTCACACTCGATTTTTCGAATCGATATTCACCCCCCCCCCCTCTATCGAACTATCACGGTCCTACAATAATTACCTGTGAGTAACAGCAAAAATGAATCATCTGGTCCAGCCAGTAAGAAACTACTCATAGCTGCAAGATAGATTATAAACAAACTTTAAACTATCTAAAACCACATGAATATACTTGTACAAAACAATAACACACAATTATTTTAGGTATTTATTATATGCATCACATACCTTCTTTCGGGCCTTTGCAATTGATTTCTTCACTATTTGTTCAACCTTGGATTGTTTCCTCTTTATGGGTGGACGACCTTTGGTTCTTACTTTCAATGGAGAGTGTATCACTTTTGCCCCAGATGTAGATGCTTCTTCAAGTTGTTCAACCATTGATTGTCCATTCTCCATAGCAATAATAAGTTTTTCCTTAGTGTCTTTCATGATTTCCACCAAAACAGAACAAATGTCGTCATTTTCGGCTCCAAGTTGTTGAACCTCTTGCATCAATGGGGTGAGAGTATTATACCGAAGTCTTTTTCCATCACAATCATAATCATCATATATGTTACTGATGCTTTGATACCCACGCTTAATATCTTTGCGCCATCGGTCCATAATATAACTCATAGGAACTTCAATAACCTTCATTCTCATCAACACTTTGATCACATGCCTACATAAAATTCCTCGAAACTCAAACAGACGACACATACACTTCAATTCGCAATCTAGCTAACTCCATATAATGTACCTTAAAGGAAACTTTTCTTCCAGGTTGTCCATTCTTCCCCAACATATTTTCTACTACTTCAAATATTAAAGTTGTCTCTTCTTCCCTCAGCAAAGAGCCATCGCAAAACATCAACCCTCTTATTTCATCTTGGAACAACTTAAATATATTGTTAGTGTAGGCATTTTGGAATTGTCTTTCAATAAAATGACCAAGAATAACTGGCATGATAGAATTAAAAGAAATAAAATTTAATTTTTTTTCATTCTCAATATTCTTCTTCAATGCACTATCATACTGCTCAACAAATTGCTTCAAAGATGTTTTAGAATTAACATAGTCATCAAAAAATGCATTCATACTTTTACTTCTTTGAGTTGTGGACATACCATCCCAAAAGTGATCTTTAACATATATAGGTGATCCTGTCTGAGAAGCCGACCGTGAAGGAGATCCGGAAGAAGGAAACCCACTATAATGACGAGGAATAAGGCCGGTGAAACCTCGACCCGAGAAACCCAAAGCGGGTCGGAAGAAAACCAGAATCACCGGAGGAAATCTGCTAAGTAGGAAGAAATCCCCGTACAAATAGGAGAAAACCGAACTTTCAAGCTCCTGAAGCTCCCTGCGCACAAGAGACCAACCAACACTATTGTCAGTGACCTAAGACCGGGGTGGGAATCCCCCAGCTAGGCCCTCCGACGCTCAAGTTAGTGATCTCCCTTGATGTCGAGGAAGGAAGAAGAAAGAAGATGAACCGTAGCCAGAAAATTAGGGATCTCAACTTACCTTGCCAACGGAGAGGATTCCCCCTTTTATACCACTTCATATAACCTCCGTAGTCATGAAGTGGACCCCGGTTTGTTAGAGTTCGTTATGACATCAGCTGCGTACTTGGGGAAGATGATTTTTAAGGAATCTTTTTTGTACCTCAGATGTACCTTCTTTGTCGTTTAGCGCCTGCAAGACAAGCTGAAAGCATATTTCCCGCCAGAATATATATTCTCTATCATGAATTATTTTATTCGGTATATTCATGTATGATTCTTCTTCATGTGACTTCTATTTGTATCTTTGTTATGTTTTAAAATAAACTTTTTATTCAACATGTTTCTAAGGTATTCATTGAAGGAACTATGCGGGTTCTTTGCTCGAAAGAACCCTCTTGACCGATATTGGTCTATCGTTGCTTCGGAGTATGTAGCGGTCGTTATTGGCTTACCTTCATACGGCAAGCATGTATCGACCGATATTGGCCTATCTTCGTTCGGTAGGCATGTATCGACCGATATTGGCCTACCTTCGCTCGGCAGGCATGTATCGACCGATATTGGTCTATCTTCGCTCGGCAGGCATGTATCGACCGATATTGGTCTATCTTTGCTTCGGAGTATGTAACGGTCGTTATTGGCTTACCTTCATACGGCAAGCGTGTATCGACCGATATTGGCCTACCTTCGCTCGGCAAGCATGTATCGACCGATATTGGTCTATCTTCGCTCGGCAGGCATGTATCGACCGATATTGGTCTATCTTCGCTCGGCAGGCATGTATCGACCGATATTGGTCTATCTTTGCTTCAGAGTATGTAACGATCGTTATTGGCTTACCTTCATATGGCAAGCATGTATCGATCGATATTGGCCTACCTTCGTTCGGCAAGCATGTATCGACCGATATTGGCCTACCTTCGTTCGGCAGGCATGTATCGACCGATATTGGCCTACCTTTGTTCTGAAAGTATGTTTCGGCCGTCATTGGCCTTCCTCCTTTGACTCTTTCTTCTCTTTCTTTCCTCATCTGAAGACCCACAAAACCTAACACATATCACTAGCCTTCCCTTCAAGTCTAGTCGAAGGAGGTGTAGACGACTGACTAGACAGAAGTATGATCTTGTCTTTTCCTACCCGTGACTCTACTCCAGATTTTGAAATGACCTCACAGATTTTGTGTACCACTATCTTAATAGATTAAGTGTGGCCATACGTAAGCCTTTTTTCTCCTTTAAATAGGGCTACAACCTTCTCTTCACCCACAACCTCTCTCAGTTCTTTTTCTTCCTTGCCACTTTTTGTTGCTAAGGCCATGGTCGTGGATCCTCCTTTTTGGAGGCAACTTTTGTTGGACAATGTGAGATCTATATATGAGTTTAATGGGATTTTTTGCTTTGGCTACTTCAGGGGTTCAAGGGATCGTCTTAAGAGATGAAGTTTCGCGGTTCATATCTTGTATCCAAAGATGCAGGTGCTATGAAGGACCCAAGAAACTTCAAAGAAATTTTTTCTACTTATAGAGGGGCAGCCAAATGACCCATGGGTGTTGTGTGAAGGGCACTGCACACGATACCCTTGGGCTAAGATTGGTTGCTTCACTTGCTGAGCTCATACGGCTTGAGAGGGGAAGTGGTTTCCACATTTACTTTTCCTTTATGGAATGAATCAAGGTCCCCTCTTTCATTGCCCTTGAGCCCTCTTGCTTTTGTTGCTTTCTTCGTCCCGGGCAAAATGTTGCCTCGTATATGCCTTGACAAGCTCGGACGAAGTGGGCTGTTTCCATCTCTGCTCCATGGTAAGTTTGAATCTAGTGTGACTAAAATTCTCTGAGTGCCCTAAGAGTTTATGCTTGTAATATTTGTTATCTATTTGAGGTTTGCTGTTCCTGAGGAAATGTGATGCTATGTATTTGCTGAGATTCTGAGTGTAAAGACAAATTTTTGTATCTAATCAAAGGCTCTCACTGAATCCCTCTATCATTTACAATGTGTTGTTGTGTTCATCATTGCTTCATGTATCCTATGTATCATTTATCATAGCTAAGGTTATTTTAACTATCAGTACAGTTTGATATTATAACCGCAATATTTATCTATCATAACCACAGTTGCCCTCGTTAATAGAAATATTTTCAATAAATACTAAGTCATATTCTGCACGGACAGATTGACATTTACCACTCCTCTAAACTTTTTACTCTTAAAATGTTCTCGTCTTTAGCCTGGGTATGGTCAAAAAGTTCTGTCCTTTCTATTTTATTAGGCCTAGCCGATCACGTCTTCTTTCAAAATTTTCTAATCGACGATTGGCTTTCCCTCGGGTGAGAGAGTGTTCGAAGCACTACCAACCCCATCGCGATTCGGTTCGTCACGTCTGATATAAATGCCCCCCTTTTTTTATGATGACCTGACACATGCCTTTTCTGATCACCACGTCACATAGGCCTTTTGCCCTTCTATTGCAATCCTCAGCGTTTGCTGAGCTACCACCGTCCTAATCTGACGACCATCTTGTGTTTCTCAAACCCTAAACCTTTCGTCTCCTCTTTAAACCTCGTCCTTCCTTTTTCCTTCTCTAGAGTTCCTTCCTTGTTGCTGTCTTCAACCAGTCCTCGTGCTCGCCATTTCACGGCGATCCCCTTTCTTGTCTTCAGTAAGTAATCCGTCATTGCTTTAGCCCAAAATTTTGTCCATAGCTGAAGAAGCAATTGCTCCTTGGTATGTCCATATGTCTTCTATCTTTGATAAGAATGCTAGATTATCCATCCGTCGTTAATATGAAATTCCTAAGGAATTAAAATCATACTCCCAACACCGAAGGATCGACCTCATCATCCCCCTGATAATTGCGTGACTTTTTTCAGGGACCAGCTGATAGGGGGCTTAAGGTTCCCCATTCCTCCTTTCTTAATTGAAATAAGTCGATATTTTGATCTTCCTCTGCAACAATTTGCTCCTAATGCATTTCTTTATCTATGCGGTACTTATATGTTGTTTCGTCTACGAGATATTCCTCCTACTCCTCAAAATTTCTTCATGTTTTCCTACCCCAAGCTTTCAGAACCTGGTGTCTTCTTATTCCAGTCGAGAATGAGAATGATCCTTTTTGGAGATATTCCATCGTCTCTCAAAGCCTGGAAATCTCATTTTTTTTCTTTTTAAAGTTTCCGGGACCTATTCCTTGGTCTCATGCTTGGAAATCTTTCTTGCCTCCCTTACCTGATGTTAGAGAGTTTCATCTCCTTCCTACTTTTCCCATTCATTGTGAGAAGTTATTAGGTCATCGGCTTTCGATCCCGAAATGGTTGAAGGTCGAGCTTCTATACCTATTTGGTTTAAGCCCCATCAAACCTGATACTCGCATTTCCTTAGGTAATGCCTTGTTCCTTTCTTTTTGTTTATAACTAGCTAAATTATTTCTCTGGTCTATACAGTGGAGAGTTTCTATGATGCGTTGATTGACGAAGAAATACGCATGGAAGAAGAATTGCTTCGTGCCAAGGAGGCCGAATTTCTAGCGGCTATCGCCCCTCCACCCTCAATTGAAGAGCCGGCTCGGTTAGCCGAAATACCTAGCTCTTCTGGGCTTCATAAGACTCCAGGAGATTCTTCTAGGGATCCTGCTCCCGCTGTTACGTCTCCTGCAGCTGTTACTGTCTCCCCATCTGCCTCTATTCCTCTTATCGAGCTTACATCCCCTGGTAGCTCTGATAAACCCATAACTGAGATTTCTGTGGGCAAGCGTCCGGGACGCAAGCTAACCAGGGCTCCTCCTCCAAAAAGGAGGCTCATTCTTTCTGCTAATGAGCCTGCTTCAAAAGATTTTGTGTCGACTGGCCTTCTCTCCGATGAGCCCACATTAGCATAACTTTATCCTTCTTTGAATTTTCCTATCTCTCCTTTTCCTAAAACTAGTACTTCTGATGACGTTTCTTTTACTTTTCCTTTATCTATTCCGACTTCAGGATCTCTACCCTCTTCGCCTTCTTCTTACTTGATTTTTGCTCCACCATCTATCCCTACTTCTTCCTTCTCAACTGGCTCTTCTACCATTCCTGTTCTTCCCATATTATTGGGGGGTTCTTTTGCCAGTTCCTGGGATGAGGTGCGTCCCCTCTTTGAGGGGCTTTCCATTCCCGAAGCGATTGACCGCTTTTCTAATAAAGAGAATAAGGTATGTTTACATACTCCTGCTTCCTGTTTATGAAATATAGTCTTACGGTTTCGAATATGCTTCCAGCGGTGGCTGGAGAACATGGGTTTCTCCCGACTATTGCACAATCTATACATTGAGAACGACAAATTGAGATCGGAGAACAAGGGGTTGCGACAACAGGTTATCGAATGGTCTTCTGTCGAGTTTTCTGCTGCCGCCAAGAAGCAATTCGAAACTCAAATTGAGAGCCTTGAAGCCCAATTCAAATTGGTTACGGACCTCAATCAAGAGCTAACTTCACAACTTGGCGAACTAAAAGAGAATTATGAAGCAGAATTGAGTGAAAAATTGAAGGCCCTGCAATTAAAAGAAAATGAGGTGGCATCTCTAAACAATTCCCTTGATTTAATAAAAACTGAAGCCGCTGCTAGGGAGAATGAACTGAAAACCTCTCAGATGGTGTTAGTGGTTTATAAGGAGCACGAAGATGTTCGTTACACAGAACAAGCCACCGCCATGATCGAATCTACTGAGTTCAACCACCCGATTGTGAGATCCATCTTGTCTGCTTTTACGGCAGGGGCCAAAGGAGCAATTCGATAGTTGGAAGAGGAGGGCCACTTAGCGCGTGTTCCTCCTCTCAATTTCCTGAACCGTCGCAAACTCATTGAAGAAAGACCTCCTGATTTATACCCTAAGCTAGTTCTAACTCATTCTCCAGTTGTTGTAAAGAAGGGGAATTGAGGTTTTACAAACTTACGTGAATCTGAATAGTCTCTTTGGATTGCTGATCTTATTCAAATTTTTGGATAATTTGTTGGTTTCATGTACGTGTGCTAAATGCTACTTAGCTTGTTAGTGTCCAATTTTTCCCGATGACCCATTCTTCACTGACCCGGTCGATATATGTATAAACATTAGTAAGTACCGTCCAATATTTCGGAGATACCCCCAATTATCTCCATTCTTTACTGATCCGGTCGACTTAGGTATAAGCATTGGTAGGTCTCGTTCGATATTTCAAAGATACCTCCAATTATCCTCATTCTTTATTGTCCCGTTCGACTTAGGTATAAGCATTGGTAGGTATCGTTCGATACCCCAATTATCCTCATTCTTCATTGTCCCGATCGATATATGTATAAACATTGGTAGGTATCGTTCGATATTTCGGAGATAACCCCAATTATCCTCATTCTTTACTGACCCGGTCGACTTAGGTATAAGCATTGGTAGGTCTCGTTCGATACTTCAAAGATACCTCCAATTATCCTCATTCTTTATTGTCCCTTTCGACTTAGGTATAAGCATTGGTAGGTATCATTCGATACCCCAATTATCCTCATTCTTTACTGACCCGGTCGACTTAGGTATAAGCATTGGTAGGTATCGCTCGATATTTCGAAGATACCCCCAATTATCGGTCGATTTATTAGGATGGTTCAATTTAACCAGGTTGTTTTCATTAATCAATATTCGAGGCTTGACCCGTGCTTTAAACCTATATTTATAGTATTAATTTTTGTTTTGTCTCATCAAGTTTCTTCAAAAATTATTTCTAGGAAAATTTTACGTTTTTTCCGAGGTAGTTTATTTGACTTTATCTCTTTCCCTTTATTCTATGATATTATTACCTTTTATGACGCTTGACATTCTGAGCACCTTTTATTTCCCTTTCGTATCTTATGTTTAGAGGTTTTAGCATAGGACTAGAAAAGGGACAAGGATTTACGGAATCTTATTCTGCTTCCCTCCGTCCATCTTTTCGCTTCTCAATTCTTCTTCTTCTGACCTTCTCTCTTCATGGCGGTTTCTTCTCCGGCATGGTTCCTCTCTTGCTCTTCCGATCTCACAGATACAGAAGAAGTGGACTTACAGGCAACCTATGGTTTTCCCCCTTACATTGTCCGCCCTGCTCCCCACGAGGGTCCTCACCTTTCTCCCTTAGGCTATATCTCCATCTTCAGGGACCAAGTCCTGCAAGGTTTCAGATTTCCTCTTCACTCCTTTTTTTGTGAGGTTAGCCGTTATTTTGCTATCTAAACCAGTTCGTCCCTCAATCCTTTTCCATTCTAGTGGGCTTCATTGGAGTATCCAAACTGTTAGATTTCCCACTGTCTCCTCGTCTTTTCCATCATTTCTTTATCCCTCGTCGGGTAGATGTTGGTATTTTTAAGTTTCAGTCTCGTCCCAAAGCCATTCTATTTAATCGTATTCCCCCTCAAGGTGAATGGTATAAAAAAATTTTCTATATGCGTCTACCTTCTCCCCCTCCTTTTCCTATTCAATGGATACATGATCTGCCCTCGCTTCCTGACACTCAAGGTCTTCTCAATGATCCTTCAGTGGCCTCTGCCTTGCCTAAACTGCGGGGAGCGAAATTCAGTTTACCGCATCTAATTGAAGAGGGCTTAATGTTTCCCTTTGGGATAGGCAACATTAACACTCCTTTGGATAGTTCCTTTGGTGAGTATAATTATTTTACTTCGCCTTTGCTAATTAGTATATCTCTATAATCATGATGTTTATACTCTGTTTTTCAGCCGATGCTATTCTTCCGGCTCTTATGTACAGGAATTCTGCTATGACCAAGTCCTTTATCAATAATCTTGGAGGACAATGGTTACTGGCTCGCCAATCTGATCCCAATCCCTCTACCTTGGGCTTGCTTTTTGAAGAAGAACAACAAGCAGAGGGTGTCGCACTCATGGAAGAGGAAGAAGAAGAGCCTTTTGTTACTTTAGTTAAAAAGCCAAATCTTACCAAGGATTCTCCCTTTGGTGATTTCTTTGGTACCTTTGTACAAACTCCTCTTGCTCCGGTGCCTATTTCTTTTGAAAGAGGTAAAGCACCGATGACTCCCACCAATATCATCTCCAATCCTGCTCTTCGAATGATGAGGCCTGGTCTGCTTATCTCTTCTTCTTCTACTGTTTCAGCTTCTCCTGCTCCTGCTTCTGAGATGGCCGCTATCTCTCCTGTGCCTTCTACATCCTTGGCATTGGCCTTGCCTCCCTTGGCTTATAGGCCTCGAGCGAAACGAACACCTTGCCGAAGATCTTCTCCCATTGTCAGCCCTTCAACCGTTAGTGTTTCCACAATTGTAACAACCCCTCCTGCACTACTACCTTCTGTTCCCTCTAGCTCCCACTCTGCTCCTCCTGTTTTTACTATCCCTTTTCCTCAGATTGCTTCCTCTTCTTCTCCATCTCTGGCTTCCTCTCATCCCCCTCCTTTATTTAGAGTAGCTGCGGGCTTGCCTTCTCAATTGGGACAACCTTCTAGTCCTCCTGGCTATGGTACTTTGCAATTGCAAGGTTTATTGGCTGAATCTTGGTCACAAGGTTATGAACAATTGCGAGGCCTTAGTCTCCCACATCGAGTGGATCGCCATAGTCGCCAGGCAGTGGCTGTAAGTATTCCTAGTTATGTGTTTATTAGCTTTGTAACTGTATCTTTAACCCACGTTATCCTTTTATTTAGTTTCTAGCCACAAGTCTGCATATCGATCAGCTGCTCACAGCTAAAGATCATGAGAACACTAAGTTGAAAGCTCAACTAGAGACATTGAAGGCTGCCTCACCTTCTTCTAGTAGTGATAGGACTCAGTTGCAAGAGCAGGTGGTCTTGCAAAATCAACAATTGGGAACCCTGAAGCAAGCATTGGAGGAATGTCAACAACTGTTGAAAGACAAAGAGCTTGCTAGGAAGACGTTAGAATTACAGGTGGAGAGACTGCATTCAGGTCTTCGATTGGAGATCGCTTTAAAAGAGAAAGCTCTCTTAGATGCTTCTCAGAAAAGTCTTATCTTAGAGAAAGTAGAGAAGCTTCATAATGCTTGTCTTTCTGACCAAGCTCAGGACCTGGCTTCTCATGATTTCACTATTCTACAGGAACAAGAGCTGAGGAAAGCTCAAGATAATGAATTATCACTGCTCCAGAAGGAATTGGAACAGCTAAGATCGGAGAAGGATGTTTTAAAAGAACAAAACTCAAAATTGCAAGCTGATTTCCAGCGTTATAATGAGCAGGAAAAGAGTCGATGGGAAGAGTGGTGGAAAGCTTACTTAAAATCGCCAGCATTTGCCCGGGAATTTGTTCACAGGATAGTGGGTGCGCTAAATCATTCCGTATCGGGGGTTCTTCAACAGCTAAAAGAGGGTGGATATTTACCCAGGGAACCTCCCCTTTCTTTCATAAATCGCCGCAGGCTTAATGAAGAACTACCCTCAGATTTGAAAGGCCCTTTCCCGGATGTTTAAAGAAGGTATTCATAAAAACTTGTAAAGTAAGAATTGATAATGAGCAAAAAAGGTGCAGTTGGTACTGAGTAACTAAGTATTTGCAAGATATAAGGAAATTTTAACACTTACTTGCTTATTCTTCATACTTAGTTTGAGAATACCCCTTTTGGAATGTTATTGCTTGCTGAATATAAACTCTATTAAGAAATTCCTTGTTCATCCTTCAAAGCGGAGCCTTATCTTGATGGGTTCTTTTTTCCAGTAACCTCCCGTGTGCTTTGTATTTCCCTGGGGATGAATAGTCTCGGTCGAGACTGGATATGAAATTGTATAAACTATTGGCCTCCAAGCTGAATATAATACCCTGGACGACTTTTGAGTAAATACTTTCATTTTCACATATCTGGGCTCCTCTATGGAATTCCCTTTCGAAATTAGGCTTCGAAACCAGAAGATTCTCTGGTTATTTATATCTTGCACGGGTTCAGAATCTTTGATCTCTTTTGTGAAGACTCATCTGATGTATTTCATATAATTTCTCGATGGTTCTGCTTCATATTGGTTTATAGTCTCCGGCTTCTCCTATGAAGGCTCGTCCGGGTTGCTTCATAGGATTTTGCCGATCGACTTTGGTCTGTCTTGGTTTATAGTCTCCGGTTTTTCCTATGAAGGCCCGCTGGGTTACTTCACAGAATCTTCCCGATTGACTTTAGTTTATAGTCTCCGAGTTTTCCTATGAAGGCCCGACCGGGTTACTTCATAGGCTTTTCTCGATCGACTCTGATCTGTCTTGGTTTATAGTCTCCGGTTTTTCCTATGAAGGCCCGTTGGGTTACTCCATAGAATCTTCCCGATCGACTTTGGTTTATAGTCTTCGAGTTTTCCTATGAAAGCCCGACCGGGTTACTTCATAGGCTTTTCTCGATCGACTTTGGTTTATAGTCTCCGAGTTTTCCTATGAAAGCCCGATCGGGTTACTTCATAGGCTTTTCTCGATCGACTTTGGTTTATAGTCTCCGAGTTTTCCTATGAAAGCCCGACCGGGTTACTTCATAGGCTTTTCTCGATCGACTTTGGTTTATAGTCTCCGAGTTTTCCTATGAAAGCCCGATCGGGTTACTTCATAGGCTTTTCTCGATCGACTTTGGTTTATAGTCTCCGAGTCTTCCTATGAAAGCCCGATCGGGTTACTTCATAGGCTTTTCTCGATCGACTTTGGTTTATAGTCTCCGAGTTTTCCTATGAAAGCCCGACCGGGTTACTTCATAGGCTTTTCTCGATCGACTTTGGTTTATAGTCTCCGAGTTTTCCTATGAAAGCCCGATCGGGCTACTTCATAGGCTTTTCTCGATCGACTTTGGTTTATAGTCTCCGAGTCTTCCTATGAAAGCCCGATCGGGTTACTTCATAGGCTTTTCTCGATCGACTTTGGTTTATAGTCTCCGAGTCTTCCTATGAAGGCCCGACCGGGTTACTTCATAGGCTTTTCTCGATCGACTTTGATCTGTCTTGGTTTATAGTCTCCGATTTTTCCTATGAAGGCCCGCTGGGTTACTTCATAGAATCTTCCCGATCGACTTTGGTTTATAGTCTCCGAGTTTTCCTATGAAAGCCCGATCGGGTTACTTCATAGGCTTTTCTCGATCGACTTTGGTTTATAGTCTCCGAGTCTTCCTATGAAAGCCCGATCGGGTTACTTCATAGGCTTTTCTCGATCGACTTTGGTTTATAGTCTCCGAGTCTTCCTATGAAGGCCCGACCGGGTTACTTCATAGGATCTTCCCGATCGACTTTGGTTTATAGTCTCTGAGTTTTCCTATGAAAGCCCGATCGGGTTACTTCATAGGCTTTTCTCGATCGACTTTGGTTTATAGTCTCTGAGTCTTCCTATGAAGGCCCGACCGGGTTACTTCATAGGATCTTCCCGATCGACTTTGGTTTATAGTCTCCGAGTTTTCCTATGAAAGCCCGACCGGGTTACTTCATAGGCTTTTCTCGATCGACTTTGGTTTATAGTCTCCGAGTTTTCCTATGAAGGCCCGACCGGGTTACTTCATAGGATTTTCTCGATCGACTTTAGTTTATACGAAAGTATAATACTTGGGCTAACCTCGTGTTGGCTTGTAATTCCTTGAGGGGATCCGAATAGGCCTTTAGGATTTCCCCCTATTTTACTGCTTGAAAAATAGAAAGGAGGCTTCCCCTGATACTTATTAATTCGCATGAACCATATTTATCTTCTGTGTCAATATTTATCTTACTTGACTTTCATCAAAGAAACAAAGTACATAAACTGCAAGTATCTCAATTCGCCTGGGAATTCCAATAACTGTGAATGTATTTAAAGTGATATAATCCAATCAGGCTCGATAGGGTTGCAAATGATTAGCGCTCCAAGGGCGTTCCAACATTCTTCCTTCGGCATCTTGGAGATAGTATGAGCCTGACGTGAGCTTTTCTATTACTTTATAAGGCCCTCCCCATTGTGGTGCTAACTTGCTGACATCTCCCACAGGCTTAACTCGTTTCCATACCAAATCACCTACTTGGAAGAATCTGGGAATGACCCTTTTGTTATAATTCTGTCTCATCCTCTGTCGATATGATATAAGACGAGTAGCAGCTTTATCCCTTATCTCCTCGATCAAGTCCAGCTCCATAAGTCGTCTGTCTCCATTATCCTCATCATACAATTGTCTTCTGTCAGACTCTATTCCTACCTCAATGGGGATTTCTGCTTCTCCTCCATTGACTAACTGGAAGGGAGTGATTCCTGTAGCTTCACGAGGCGTAGTACGATATGCCCAGAGAACACTGGGTAACTCGTCTACCCAGCTACCTTCGACATGATCTAGCTTAGTTTTCAGTCCTCTAATAATCTCCCTATTAGTTACTTCTACTTGCCCATTGCTCTGCGGGTAAGCTACAGAGGTGAAGGCCTGAGTAATCCCATAACTCTGACACCAGTCTAGGATTTATCGCCTTGAAACTGCCTTCCATTATCAGAGACCAACTTATGAGGAATGCCAAATCGGCAGATTATATTTTTCCATAAGAATTTAATGACCGCGTCCTCTGTGATTCTAGCAAGTGGTTCTGCTTCCACCCATTTAGAGAAATAATCCACAGCCACCAACAAGAACCTCCTCTGTGCGGCAGCCATAGGAAATGGACCTACTATGTCCATTCCCCACTGATCAAAGGGACACGAGACTATAGAGGTTCTTAATAACTGAGTAGGGTGATGTAATATATTCGGATGCTTTTGACAAGAAATACAAGTTCTTACCAGTTTAGCGGCATCTTCATGTAGAGTGGGCCAGAAATATCCCGCTAGGAGGATTTTACGAGCCAAAGATCTTCCTCCTATATGATTACCACAAGAACCCTGATGCACCTCCTGTAAAATAAATTGTGTGTCTTCTGTGCCTACACACTTGAGCAAAGGCCTGGAAAAAGCCCTTTTATATAATTGTTCCCCCACCATAGTATATTGAGCAGCTCGTTTCTTAAATACCCTGGCTTGTTCTGTATCTCTCGGAAGAAGACCTTGCTGTAAATATAGTATAATTTGAGCTCGCCAATCACCCTGAATTTCTATATCAGTTTGTCTTTCAATACAAGAAATTAACAGGGTCTGTTCCACTGGTCGATCAAGACTCCATGGTATTACAGCAGAGGCTAATTTTGCTAATTCATCTGCCACCTGATTCTCCGCTCGAGGAATTTTTTGTATGCTCACATCTTGAAATTGAGACTTCAACTTATCGAATGCCTCGGCATATAACTTAAGCCTGTCATTATTAATTTCAAAATTACCTGATAATTGTTGAGCTGCTAGCTGAGAATCAGAGTATATAAGGACTCGAGCTGCTCCTACATGCCGAGCAGCCTGTAAGCCAGCTATTAGAGCTTCATATTCAGCCTCATTGTTGGTAGCTCTGTAATTTAATCTAATGGAGAGTTGAAGTCTGTCTTCTCTCGGGGATACAAGAAGAATACCGATTCCACTGCCTTGTCTAGTTGCAGAGCCATCCACATAAACTTTCCAGGTATCTTCTTCTTCTGGGCTTTGAACCTCTATGATGAAATCTGCTAGAGCTTGTGCCTTGATGGCCGAGCGGGGTTGATATTGGATGTCATATTCCCCAAGCTCGGTTGTCCATTTGACTAACCGTCTTGATGCCTTTGGGTTGAGCAACACCCGTCCGAGAGTGCTATTGGTTAAGACAATAATCTCATGTGCTAAGAAATATGGGCGCAGCCTCCGAGCAGTCAATATTAAAGCATAAGCCAGTTTTTCTAGTGTAGTGTATCTACACTCCGCTCCTTTTAATAAATGACTAGAAAAATATACAGGTTATTGTTCTTTTCCTTCCTGCCTGACTAATACAGAACCCACGGCGTTTTCATTAGCCGACAAATACACCCACAGAGTTTCTCCTGCTATAGGTTTAGCCAATACAGGGAGGGTAGCCAAATAATCTTTCAATTCTTGGAAAGCCTTATCACATTCTTCATTCCATTGAAACTTATTAGCCTTTCTGAGTATTTTAAAGAAATGGAAACTACGATCGGCTGATCTAGAAATAAATCTAGACAAAGCTGTGATTCGGCCTGTCAATCTTTGAGCTTCTCTCAGGTTGCGGGGTGGCTCCATGTTCTGTAGTGCTTTGACCTTGCTCGGGTTGGCCTCTATCCCTCGTTCGGACACCATATATCCCAGGAATTTTCCTCCCTTTGCACCGAACAAACATTTGCTTGGGTTCAACTTGAGCCCGTACTGTCTTAATGTTTTGCAAGTCTCCTCTATATCCCTGCACAGATCAGCAGCTTGAAGAGACTTAATTAAGATGTCGTCAACATATACTTCCATATTCCTATCAATCTGCTTCTGAAAGACCTTATTCATAAGCCTTTGATAGGTTGCTCCTGCATTCTTTAGTCCAAAGGGCATAACATTATAACAATAAGTGCCTTCAGATGTTATAAAACTAACCTTTTCTTGATCTTCTTTGGCCAAGGGGACTTTATGATAACCTTGATACACATCCAGCATGGAAATATATTCGCATCCGGCAGTAGAATCAACCAGTTGATCAATCCTGGGTAAGGGATAATAGTCCTTTGGGCAGGCTTTGTTGAGATCCCGAAAGTCAATGCATACTCGCCATTTATTCCCGGGTTTAGAGACTAATACCACATTAGCTAGCCAGCTTGGGAATTGAACTTCCCTGATGTATCCGGCCTCCATAAGCTTAGCTATTTCTTCCTTGATAATCTGATTCCGTTCCGCACTAAAACTCCTCTTTCTTTGCATGACTGGGCGGGCATCCGGGAAGACATGCAAGGAATGTTCCATAACAGCAGGAGAAATGCCCGAAACTTCTTTAGGAGTCCAAGCAAATACATCATTATTCTTCTTCAAACATTGCACCAACTCAGCTTTAAGATCGGGATCAAGATCGGATGCAACGTAGGTGGTAGCTTCTGGCCGTCCATTCTGGATTTGGACTTCTTCCTTTTCTTCATAAACCAGGACAGGCTGCTTCTCGCGAATGGCATTAACTTTCATTCTTTGAATCTTCCGGGCGGTGTTGGCCTCAGTTCGAATGATTTCTACGTAACATTTCCGGGCTATCTTTTGATCACCTCGTACTTCTCCAACCTGATCCTCCACAGGAAACTTAATCTTTTGACAAAAAGTAGAAACAACCGCCCGGAACTCGTTCAAGGCAGGCCGACCCAATATCACATTATAAGAAGATGGAGCATCTACTACCATAAAACAGGATCTCCTAGTCCTCATCAGGGGTTCCTCTCCTAGAGAAATGGCTAGTTTTATTTGACCCAAAGGTTGCACTTCATTGCCTGTGAATCCATACAGAGGAGTTGCAATCGGTTGAAGTTCACTGGGGTCAATTTGTAGCTGATCAAAAGCCTTTTTAAATATAATGTTGACCGAGCTGCCAGTGTCTATGAAGGTACGAGCGATGGCATAATTGGCTATCACAACTTTGATGATCAATGCGTCGTCATGAGGTATTTCTACCCCCTCTAGATCTTTGGGCCCGAAACTTATTTCAGGACCGGCTGCTCGTTCCATGCTGCATCCTACTGCATGAATATCAAATCTTCGGGCATGTACTTTTCTGGCTCTGTTAGAATCCCCATCAGTGGGTCCGCCCGTAATCATGCTAATATTACCCCGAGCAGCATTGTTTCTATTCTCTTCTTGACGAGTCATCGTGGTTTCGGAAGGTGCTTTATCTAATACTTGGCTGGTGCCAACTGGGACCGGTATTGCTTCTTGCCGGGTTCCATCTGGGTGATATTCCGGCTTGAGCGGACTCTGCTGCCTGGGATACTGTTGTCGGTAATAGTTATGCCTCTGATAGCGCTCTTTATTGGCTCATCTATTTCTCAAAACAAAACAGTCATCAGAGTGATGACTGCTAGTTTTATGATAAGTACACCATCTCCTTGGTGCCTCCGGCTGCATCTCTACATGTTGTACAGCTTGCGGACGATAATCTGGTTGCCGATGAGGTGGATGAGTGGTTCTAGGTCCTCTTGGTGGGGGTACCGGGGTCGGAGCCTTCTCCTTCGCATGAGTAGGAGAAGAGGGAACACTTTCTTTCCTACGAGCAGCTTGGGCTTCTTCTACGTTAATGAACTCAGTGGCACGTTCAATCAGGGAATCAAAATTAACAGGAGGATTTCTTACCAAATCTTTAAAGAAATCATTATCATTTAAACCCTGAGAGAAGGCACTCACTAATATTTCAGTAGTAGCATTAGGTACATCTATAGCTACCTGATTGAATCTTTTAATATATGCCCGGATGGATTCTTTAGACGTCTGCTTAATTGAGAACAGGCTCCATGGTGTCTTATGATACCTTTTGTTACTGGAGAAATGATGTAGAAAGACTTTCTTGAAATCTTTAAATTTTCGAATAGACTTTTCAGGTAACCTTTTGAACCATCGCTGCGCTGCTCCCCCAAGAGTAGTGAGAAACATCCGACACTTCACTCCATCGGAGAATTGTTGCAACAGGGCTACATTCTCAAATTTTAACAAGTGATCTTCCGGATCTGTGGTTCCGGCATATTCTCCAATTTGCAAATTCTGATATCGCTTAGGAAGTGGGTCATCTAATACACTTTGTGAGAATGGAGAGATGACCTTTTCTGGTGAACTATCACTAGTTATCATTTTAATCTTACGCTTCTCTCTGTCTGGCGCCTCACCAGAGGACTCTTGAAACACAGGCCTCTTACCCCCTGGATCCAAGGGAGTGCGAAGGAAGGCTCGTGGACGCCTGGTTGGAGAAACAATAACTGGAGGAAAATACGAAGGTTCTTCTTCTTCCATTTCCTTGCCTTTCTGATGCTTAGTAGTTGATATCGCTGGATGATGAGCCGTCGGCAGAGTGGCCCCAGTATGAGCTTGCACTGGTTGTTATTGTTGTTGCAGGGCTTTCTGAACATGAGAATTAATGAGGAGTTCCAAATCCTCGCGACTGATAGTAAGTAAGTTCGACTTCCCAGCTTCTTCCATCACGTAGTCTCAGATTCAGGTGAAGTTTCCCACAGACGGCGCCAAATTTGATCCTGTCTAAGAAGCTGACCGTGAAGGAGATCCGGAAGAAGGAAACCCACTGTAATGATGAGGAATAAGGCCGGTGAAACCTCGACCCGAGAAACCCAAAGCGGGTCGGAAGAAAACCAGAATCACAGGAGGAAATCTGCTAAGTAGGAAGAAATCCCCGTACAAATAGGAGAAAACCGAACTTTCAAGCTCCTGAAGCTCCCTGCGCACAAGATACCAACCAACACTATTGTCAGTGACCTAAGACCGGGGTGGGAATCTCCGACGCTCCGACGCTCAAGTTAGTGATCTCCCTTGATGTCGAGGAAGGAAGAAGAAAGAAGATGAACCGTAGCCAGAAAATTAGGGATCTCAACTTACCTTGCCAACGGAGAGGATTCCCCCTTTTATACCACTTCATATAACCTCCGTAGTCATGAAGTGGACCCCGGTTTGTTAGAGTTCGTTATGACATCAGCTGTGTACTTGGGGAAGATGATTTTTAAGGAATCTTTTTTGTACCTCAGATGTACCTTCTTTGTTGTTTAGCGCCTGCAAGACAAGCTGAAAGCATATTTCCCGCCAGAATATATATTCTCTATCATGAATTATTTTATTCGGTATATTCATGTATGATTCTTCTTCATGTGACTTCTATTTGTATCTTTGTTATGTTTTAAAATAAACTTTTTATTCAACATGTTTCTAAGGTATTCATTGAAGGAACTATGCGAGTTCTTTGCTCGAAAGAACCCTCTTGACCGATATTGGTCTATCTTTGCTTCGGAGTATGTAGCGGTCGTTATTGGCTTACCTTCATACGGCAAGCATGTATCGACCGATATTGGCCTATCTTCGTTCGGTAGACATGTATCGACCGATATTGGCCTACCTTCGCTCGACAGGCATGTATCGACCGATATTGGTCTATCTTCGCTCGGCAGGCATGTATCGACCGATATTGGTCTATCTTTGCTTCGGAGTATGTAACGGTCGTTATTGGCTTACCTTCATACGGCAAGCGTGTATCGACCGATATTGGCCTACCTTTGCTTGGCAGGCATGTATCGACCGATATTGGTCTATCTTCGCTCGGCAGGCATGTATCGACCGATATTGGTCTATCTTTGCTTCGGAGTATGTAACGGTCGTTATTGGCTTACCTTCATACGGCAAGCATGTATCGATCGATATTGGCCTACCTTCGTTCGGCAAGCATGTATCGACCGATATTGGCCTACCTTCGTTCGGCAGGCATGTATCGACCGATATTGGCCTACCTTTG
This sequence comes from Zingiber officinale, assembly GCF_018446385.1. Classification (NCBI taxonomy): domain Eukaryota; kingdom Viridiplantae; phylum Streptophyta; class Magnoliopsida; order Zingiberales; family Zingiberaceae; genus Zingiber; species Zingiber officinale. Next base: position 74,702,272 of record NC_056001.1, read on the forward strand.
TTCTGAAAGTATGTTTCGGCCGTCATTGGCCTTCCTCCTTTGACTCTTTCTTCTCTTTCTTTCCTCATCTGAAGACCCACAAAACCTAACCCATATCAATAGGTATCCATCTATTTCATTCCTCATACAAGGATTTCAACCAATCATTGTTCTCTAACTTAAACTCCTCAATCATCTTTAACCAATTCTCATCACACTCTTCAATTGTAAGAGAGTTATAAACAATGGTCTTCAACTGTTTCTTTATCATTTTGTATTGAACATGACCACCTAACTTCCCTGGCAGTTTTTTCATAATATGCCAAAGACATAGACGATGATGAGAATTCAGAAATACCTCTTTAATTGCGATTGCCATTGCACGACATTGGTCCGTGATTATAGCCTTTGGAGCACATCCATGCATACATATCAACCACGAGTTGAACAACCATGTGAATGTTGTTGAGTCTTCACTTGATATTAATCCACATCCCAACAAAATAGATTGTCCATGATGATTCACCCCAACAAATGGAACAAAAGGCATGTCATAACTATTAGTCAAATAAGTTGTATCAAACGTCACGACATCATAAAAGTAATCATACGTAGCCCTACATCTTGCATATGCCCAAAAAATATTTTTTATTCGAGATTCAGCATCAAAATCTAGCACATAAAAAAAGTTTGGGTTCCTATTTTGCATGCGGCAAAAATAATTACTCAAAGCTTCAGCATCTCCTTTCCCTAACCTCAACCTTCTAACTTCTGAAATATAATTTCTACATTTTCTCTCATTAAATGATAAATTCTCATAACCCCCAACCTCAACTACACAAGAGTGAAAACTTTTGCTTAAAGTAATTCCAGCTTGATCATTTAATTCCAATTTTCTCTTCGTAGCTGAATCCAATACTTTATTACATCTAAAATGTCGTGACTTTCCAGGGCTCAAGAGATGATTATGTTCAAGGTCTACACTAGTTATCACAAAGTGCCCATCATTTCGAACAGCTACATTAATCTTAGCTTTGCAATTTGTCTTACTAGAAGGTCGAGGGTGTAAAACATTTTTAGCTTGAGATACTTTCTTACGATTTTTGGCACATCCAATAGAAAAATATTTTTATTTTCCATCATCTCCATTCCTACCACCTAATTTTGAAATACCAAAACCAACATTGGTAGCATAGGAATTATAAAAAGTATGAACTTCTTCTTCAGAGGAAAATATCATTCCAATCTCAGGTAGCTTGACTTCTTCGACGGTAGATGGAGATGGGCCTTGATCTGCATGATCGATGTTATCCTTCATCTCATTTGAATCAAATTTTCCTTTTTCCATGATTATTTTTTCACCTACATTTATTAAGAGAAAAGTAGTATGCAACTTAGAAACTGAACATACAGCATAATAGGGATCATCTTAATAGCACTGCACATACAACTTAGCAGAGATCTAAGAAATAGCACTGCACATATCATACTTGAACTATCCATTTCTAGTGCCTATGTTGAGTATTTGGTACTCTAACATTAACACGGGTAGGACGTTGAACCACTAAGATCATATGTAAACTAAAAACTTAGATATAGAGATGGATAGCTAGATCAATATCTGTGTTGAATATTTGTAACAAATTTTAGTTATAAACTGTACATGGTAGAGTGCCACCGATTAACTAAGATTCATTTGCTTGGTAGATGCTGGGATGAGTTAGGATTTGTCTCGTCCACGAATTGAAGAAAGAAAAGATGTAGAAGAAGAAGTTGATTACCTCAAAGAGTACTCAAAATCACTGCTCCTTGCTACTATAACTTATGTGCTTCTTCGAATCCTTTGAATACGCTGAGGGAGAACAGTTGCTACTTCAGCGAGGGGGGAGAAGCAGCTGCGGTGCTTTCGAAGAAGCTAGGGCAGGGGAGGGAGAATAGAAAACGGCAGGGGAGGGAGTTGCTGCTGCTTCAGCGAGGGGGGAGAAGCGGCTGCGGCACTTTAACAAAAATTAGGGCAAGGGAGGGAGAAGAGAAAACGACAGGGGAGGGAGTTGCTGCTGCTTCAGCGAGGGGGGAGAAGCGGCTGTGGCGCTTTCAAAGAAGTTAGGGCAGGGGAGGGAGAAGAGAAGTTAGGGCAGGGCAAGGCAGGGGAGAGAGAAGTTGCCGCGACGCGAGGGGGGAGAAGAAGTCGCAAGGGGGAGAAGAGAGTTAGGGCACGCGACGAACAGATTGTGGCCCGAGTGGATTTCATTCGCGTCGCGGAGAGAGAAGGCTGAGGTGGAGGTGGCCACGCGGGTTGCCAACAAGGTCGCGGATAGTTGTCGCGGAGAGATGTTGCGGCCAATATCATTTCTCTTCTAAAAATTCCTAAAAAAAATCCAATAAAATTATTTCTCCCATAACACTTCTTATTTAATTATTATTTGAGTGTCATATTTTACAATTAAAATTATTGAAGATTAATCAAGCATTTCATAAACTCTATAAGTGATCAATGACATCAGGAAACCCATTGAAAGTGAAGATCCTTTCTCGATGTTGATATGGACACTAAACCCAAGTGACCTCTTTCCAATACCAAATACATGAAAACTTGCAAGAAATTTAGGAAATCGAGAATTAGACTAACTTTTCATTATGATTGAAGATATCAAAACTTATGCAACTTTCACATGATTGAAAAGGAAAAAAAAATAGTTAATAGAGAACACCCAAGTTCAACAACAAACAACCTAGTTTGAAAAGAAGAAAGGTTATTGATGGGCATACCAATCATTTGGAAATCGAAGACAATGAGCAGTAGTTGCCTTCCCTTTCATCAATTTATCAACTACTCAAACACATAATTAAATCATCACTTATAGGAACTAGAAGCATATGAAAGAGGAGACATACTTTTCATGCTTACATAAGTTCCCATAGGAAGATGGAACACGATGTCTCGGTCCACATGGACAACAAATTGGCTAGAATAAAAAAGAATATAAAATATTATTAAACACTTTTGCTCAAGTTTCAAGTTTAATGACAACTTTCTTTTAGCTTACTTAAAGAAAATAATGCTAATACATAATGCTTTCAAGGAGATTAAAGACAACCTGTGTATTCTCAATAACATTACCATCTTGATCCCTCAACCTAACAAGAATTGGAAACAAGTATGACTAATGTTGTATTAAAACATACTAATAAACTTCTTGAAGTTCAAATCATGGATTTTCTGTCTTGATAGATATTAGAATTTCCCAGCAAACTTTAAGCAATGCAGTAATTTCCCAGCATAAGTAAAGCAATTCAGTTGCAACTGAGAAAATAACATCTAGATAAAAATAAGTAACATTTAGATATTAAACAATATGCAATTAAAAAACAATGATCAGTCATAAAATTTAGTTATGGCTGATGATAGTAACATCCATACATGAGAACTTACTATGAACAGTCTTGCATATTAAACATACCAGAAATGTATACATGCAAATTCTTTTATTTCTTGAGGACAAGCACATTTAAGATACTTAAAAATATACAAGAAAAAAGATATGAGCAAAGTACTTCCTGTCTAGAAGAACAAATGGCAGAAGGCAAACATTAAGGGCCGGTTGAAAATGAATGAGCTATATTTATGTAAAGTGTACCACATCAATTGATATTAGTAAACCTCTCAATAGAAATTTTCAAAAAGTAAACTTGTTCGTATAACAAAAATAAAGGGGTCTACAAGTAGCTAAAGCCTTGAAACAATAGGTAAGATGATAAGAAAAAGGAAAAGAAGAACATGATGGATATATTCTTTATTACCTAATCTGAAAAGAAAATTTCTTGCAGTTCAATTCAGGGATTTTCTGTCTTACTAGATATTATAATTTATTTATTTAAACTCCTTGCAGTTCAAAAAACCATTTCAACTTTCAGCCACAAAATGGAAAAATGTAGTCCTTTCAAATTCCTAAATATCAATACAATATTCTACTTGTTCAAAATTAATAGCTATATATAGAAGAAAAAGTAAATGTAGTCCTTTGAAAATACATCAGTAATTCATATCATGAGTAGAGCAATGCAATTGAAACTGAGAACAAACATCTATAGAGTTAACGATGCACAAGTCTATACCCTTATGTACGTTAGTTCATAAAGTGCATATGTTGTAGACTTAGTGATCGTGATGATCGGAGGCAACCTAATCGTCTGCATATTTTGCATCTTGTTCTCTTAGACTTCCACCAATTCCATGATGATGGAAGTCTCCCCTCCACTCTGTCATTTGCCAGACAATCACAAATTAGGGTTCGTCGTGAGAAGTGCAATGAAGAAATTGTGACGAGGATAGGGAAAAGAAGAGATGGGGCTTCACTACTGATCATCCACTGGGAACTACCAAGTTGAGGACGATCTTCTTCTCGTAGTTGAGATTATCAAATTTGGAGTCCCTGGAGCAACTCTGGTGCTTTGATTTGTAGAGAACCTCGAGGACCATGACTGCAAGAACAAAATCAAATATAAAGAGAGACATTTTCCAGCCTGAGGTATATCAGTGTAACTATGCATTCATCCCACTTTGAAGAAGGAACGAAGGTGGGTGGTTTAGCAGAGATGTTTAGCAGGATCGGCAGAGATGTTCAGCGGTAGAGGGATTCGGCATAGAGGGGTTAGGCTAAGAGGAGTTCGGAGGAGAGGTTCGCGGAGAAGGGCTCACCGAAGAGGGGTTGGATGGAGATGCGGGTTTCGGCGGTGTGAAGAGATCATATGGGAGAGGGAAAGAAAAAGGCCTTAGGGTTCGGGAAGGCGGGAAAAACACGACAATGAAAATATTTTGAGGAGAGAAAGAAAGAAAAACACAACCGTAGAAAAAAAAAGTGGATATAGACAACGGTTTTGAAAACCATTGTTGTAACCCCAAAAACTCACTGTCGTAGCCCCAAAAACGTGCACATAGACAACATTTTTTAAAACCATTGTCATAACCTCAAAAAATCGTTGTTGTAGCAAAAAAAAAAACACACATAGACAACAGTTTATAAAAACCGTTGTCGTAGCCTCCAAACAACCCCTCAAAGACAATTTTTGTTAAAACCATTGTGAAAGAGTAAAAGACAATGGTTTTGGCATAAAACTATTGTCTTTTAAGTGTTTTTAAATAAGGATTTTCTTGTAGTGATGGTTAATTTAGTTGTTTTTAATTAAGGTTGAGGATTTTAATTGAATGTTTTAATAGATTAATTAATTTGTTAAATAAGTTAAGAGATAATTAGGTTAGGTCAATTCTTCAATTTAAGTTAAGAATTAAGTAGATTTATAGAATTGATTAAATAAGTTGTGTAAGTTAATTTCAAGTTGTGAAATTAAGTTGAAACTTAAGTTAATTAACGTAGATTAATTTTGACGATTAATTAGCTTAGGAAGTTAATTAAAGATTGATTTAAGAAAAAGTATGAATTTGATTAATGGTTAATTAAATTGATTAACTTGAGGATTAATTAATTCAAGTTTAAAATTTATTTTGGGTTAATTTTATTAATTAATTAAGTGAAGATTAATTTAAGTTAGTAATTAAGTGAAAGATTAAGTTAACATAGGTTAGAAGACTAATTGAGATAAAAATTTAAGAAGAGTAGTAGTAATAAAAACTTAGTTAAAACTATTCATCTATCATTGGTTATTAACTATCTAACCCTTGGTTACAAACTAACTATCAAAAGATAGCAATGTTTACCTAGTTAGTCAAATAAAGTATTTATGTCCAATTATATATTTACTGAAAAAGAATTACTTGATTTGATTAATATTCTGTTGTATTTTTCGCTCAGACTTATGTTAATGCACTGATATAAGTATCTGAAGTACAGGCAAAATGCCTACGTATCTCACACCATTCTATGTTTATACATACACAATCAAGGTAACCTAGTGTGTTTGTGAGATGCTCAATTCATAGATCTATAGAATCATGCTTTCTAGGAGTTTTGTTCTAGGCTAAGGCTAAAATAAATTTTAGAAAACTATCAAAATAGTAAATTTTTAGAAAATATAAGTAAATAAATTTTACTAGAATTTTTAAAAATTATCCAAATAAATATCCTCAACCTTAATCAAAGATTTGTTAGTCACAAGCAATATCTTTAAACTTATTTATTCACAATTTTAATGAATTAATTATTTGATTTCAGTTAGATTTACTTTTAAATTATCCTTATTCATCTCACCAGTCTAAATTTTCAAACAAAAAGGGATCCTATAATTTTATGAGATGAGTTAAATTGAATTTCAGGGTTTGGTTTAACTTTGTGTTAGATTCAAGTCTAGCTTTGAATTCAATAAACAGACATTCTTTGGATAAACTTCTGGGCTATGGTGAGTCACTTGGACATTATTAGAGTAACCATGCCTTTAAGGTTTTCCAAATAGTCCTATCTACTGAACTTTATCACAAAACTTTGGTCTAACTAGCTAGGATTGGTAGAGAGTAGCTTTAGTTAGCTCCACTAAACCAAATGCACCAGGTCGAAGTCATATCTTCCTAGACATTCATAGGTAGAGCTTTCCTAACTTATTATTATCTAAAACTTCTCCAGTGCTATTTTTCAAGTTAAACTTTTGTCTATCTTTGATCTAAGTCTAATTACCCAGTCAGGTAAACTAATATTTTAGAGGTACCAACTAATTTGAAGCCTCTCCTGAATTATTGACTTTTTATGTTTTAGGTTTATGTCATTTATTTTTATAGTTATAATAAACTTGATGATAATTATTTGAGTTTGACTTGTTTGACTTTTTATTATTTGATTTTTGATTTTATTTGATTCTTTAGTTTTGAGTTAATGGTTTTAGTTAGATTTGGCTTTAGATAATGAATTTTAGTTTTAGATTCATAGAATTTATTGAGTCCTACTTGCATGGTAAGACACACTTTTGGAACCCAAGCTTTAGTCAGATTTTTGTTTTGACTTATCAGTGATATAAAAGTTTTGTTTGTTGAGCTGGACTTGTATCCGAGCCCGGATTTATTGTAGATAGCCTTTTGGGTTTTAAGAATTAAGTCCAAGTTTTTTTATCAGGTTGTGAAGGATTCTAATAATTCTTTAAGATTATTAATTTCATTTTTTAAATTTATGTTTTCCTCCTCAAGTTTTATATCTTGATTTGGATTCCCTTTTTCAACTTGTTCCTTAAGGCGTTGATTTTCCTCAAGAAGTGATTCGGATTGTTTTTCATGTTTAATTAATTTTTTATTTAAACATGCGATAATTCTAAAGAATTTTGAGGTTAGGATAGAAGATACCTCATTTGAACCTTCGGAAACGAGTGAGGACTCGTGGCTTGATTCATCTTTAGACTTGTCATCTTGTTCTGACTCGCTTTTTGATTCCAATCCTGTTGCGATCAGTGCGAGGTAGTTGTGGTGCTTCTGATCTTCGACATCCAATTCTTTTGAAGATGATTCATCCCACATCGCCTTGAATGCCTTTTTCTTTCTGGTTGCTTTGGATTTGTCATCTTTCACCTTTAGGCACTTGTGCTTGTAGTGTCATTTCTTGTTACACATGTAGCATGTGATGTTCGCCTTTATGTCATTTGACTTGATTACCTTTTGCAGGTCCTTCTTCGAGAAGTTGTTCTTTCTTCTTGTGAACATTTTTCTGACCATGTTCACAAGTTGTTCTTCTTCGTCTTCTTAGTCAGATTCAAATTCTGGCTCTGATTTGTTCTTCTGTTTAACTTCTTTTGAGGGATCTGCCAAAAGAGCAATACCTTTCTCAATTTATTTTGAGTTAGTCTATTCATGGAGTTCAAGTTCACAAAACAATTCATCGAGTTTTAATTTAGATAAGTTTCTCAAAATTTTATAAGCATCCATGATAGATACCCACAGTGCATTTCGAGGAAACACATTTAGAGCATACCTTATCAAGTCTCGATTCTCCATTTGATGACCGATTATATGAAGCCCGTTGAGGATGTCCTTTATCCTTGTATGTAGTTGACTCCAGATTCTCCTTCCTGCATTTTTATGTTAAATAATTTATTTAAATAAAGGTCCCTTTTTGTTACCTTTGTGTCGTTGGTTCCCTCGTGAAGTTCAATATGTTTGTCCCACAACTCCTTTGCACTTTCATGTGGGTCGATGCGATTTAGCTCTTCCTTTGTTAATTCACACTGGATTGTGTTGAGAGCCTTGAAGTCGATCTGGGCTTTCTTCATTTTCAGAATCCAATTTTCTGAGTCTATTAGAATTCCAACGTTATCGATGGGAGCCTTGTAGTCTTTGGTGACGCTGAACCATTGGTCAAAGTCGGTCTTCAGATATACCTCCATCCGCTTCTTCTAGTATGGGAAGTTGTCACAATTGAATAGGGGAGAATGGACGGTGTTGTATCCCTCGTTTTGGGCCATGAATCTTGCACACAAAGAGAAAAAGAAAAGATGGTCCCAAGACTGGGTCTTGGATTAGCAGTGTGGGAGAAAAATTAAAATATTAAACTGAACTGGTGTTACACCAATTCAGAGAAGTTTGCAAGGAAAAAAATATTCAAAGAGATAATTGTACCAATTTGGATTATATCGAAAAAGCTCAAAACAAAAAAAAATATAAAGAAAAAAATCACCCCCTTTGCTTGATTGGTGGTTGCACCAATTCAGAGTTGTACTGGCTCTAATACCACTTGTAGGATCGAAAAGATCGCTTGGGGAGGTGGTGAATAGCGATCTCAAAAATTGATAGCGAATTAATCGAAGTATGCAGCGGAAGAAAAAATGAACCAATGATAATAAATTGAATTTTACTTGGTTCGGAGCCTTTGACGACTCCTACTCCAAGGTCTGCACTCGTCGAGTGCTTTCGTTGGGCAATCTACTAAAAGTTTGCAAAAGATTACAAGAGTCAAGTACAAGAACTGGAAATAAAAGTTACCAACAACAACAATAAAATAAAGTCTTGGTCGCCGATTGTCGGTGGAGCATAGCAGCGTTGCGGGAGCCTTTTCGGAGCACCGAGCAAGAAGAAAATTTGTAGTGATTGTTGTTTTGAAGCTCCGAGTTGAAGACCTTTAAATAGGTCCATTCCCGACACCTGGAACCCTTTCGGGCACTTGGACTATGTGGCTCAACCAATCGACGTGCTCCACGTCAGCTTGTGGATGAAGTTTCAGGTTCGAACGCCTGGACTGACTCCGGGAGCCCGGACCGCCTAGGCAAGCTTGGTCCAGGCGCCCAAACCCCTTTTCTTTAGTAGCTTTCCCCTGTAGAAAAGGCTAGTCCTGGGCAACCAAAAATAGTTTTTTCCCTATAAAATACAGTTAGCACAACTAATAAACCATGAGTAGTAATTAGATCCAATCTCCACGAGATCAGGATCTAGTCAAGATCTCAACTTAGATTTCCTAAATGAATCTAAGTTGGATCGATGCCTACAGTTCCCTCAATGGGGAACGCATCCTCACTGGATCTCTCCTCCAGTTGCTTACCTTCACTTATCAACTACAGTCACTTGACTTGCCTCTGACCCACCAGGTCTTCTTGCCAATTGTTAGGTCTACAGACCCAACTAGACTTCAACCAGTTATTAGGTCCCGCGAACCCAACTGGACTTCCTGCTAGATATTGAGTCTCGCGGACCTATCTGGACTTCGTACAAGCTATCAGGCCCTGCAGACCTAGCTCGATTTTCCACCAACTATCGAGCACCGCGGACCTAGTTGGATTTTAGCCTGGTGTCAGGTCCTTCAGACCAATCAACTCCTGTACACTTGGTAGAAGCATTAGACAAACAATCCATCTAACTTTAACCTATTTATCATATATCAAAACTAGACTATTAGTGTAACCTGCACCAACACGGAGATCACTACTGTCGCCGCTCCTTGAATCCCTACCTTTGTAACCACTCTGACATGGACTCTAGGAAATGAGGGAAGGAGGAAATATCGAAGAACTACTCCAGTGAGTTGAGCACGATTAGAGATGTTGTTGCCACAGCTCATAGTCGTCGTTAGGTATGCTACTGCGGCTCACCTATTGGAGTTGTTGGGAGAAGCTGGATTGGGGGAGCTCAAGAGATGAGGAAGACAAACCGAAGCCTGCCTTTGCTTGAACCGGGTTTGCCCTTTTAAAACTCTAAATGAACCAGCCAAATAAAACAAAACATGCTCAAATAATAGTCATAATATCCATCAAATCTACAAGAATTGAAATGAAGACTACAAAAGATCCAAATTCATGAAATACACTAAAAGCATAGTTTTCGACATGCGAGTGGATAAAAACACTAAGAAATAATACCAAAATAACATGTTCAAATGTAGGTTATCAAATCCCCCATACTTATTCTTGCATGTCTCATGCAAGTAAACAAAACTAAGAAAACAACTAAAGATGTATTCTCCTAATAATTCTCAATAATGTTTAGAATATAGTAAAAGAAATTTACCTAGAATTATCAAATCTCAAAGACTCAAGCATTTATGGATTCAATTCTAACACTGGTTAACAAGCATGATGACTTCAATTCATCCTAAATAAACTCAAAATGATAAAAATAAATCTCACAAGATAAGTGGTGGCTTTCCTCTCATATTCATGCAATGGTGGAGTACACTCAAGCTACTCATGATTTATGCACTACCATATACTTGCTTTTCTTCTACTCTTTACCACTATCATATATATAAGAATGTACAATCATGAAGTTTTATTAGAATTGCAAGGAAACATGAGTCAAAGAAAATGATAGGATGTGTGTAAAAAAAGAAATGAGGAAGATAAAATCAAAGTAATGGTAGAAGACATGGAAACAATGGAATGTTACATAGATGAGTACAAGAAAATAATGCTCAAAAAGTTAGTTTCCCTTCTAAGCTAGCCTTTAACAATCCAATAAATATGTAAACAACCCTATCACTTTCCACAATAAAATTCACCCATGAAATACAATCATTCTATCGATGTTTGTGAAAAGGATTGCCACTCACAAATTTTTTTCCCATAAATGAATATAAAATTGTATGGCATATTAAAGAAATTTTGTTTTGTTTTGTTTTTATTATTTTTTTGTTTTTTTTATTTCAACATGCAGTGCACTTCCTTATGCATCATCATCAAGCTCATCTAAAAAGATAAAGAGCATGACTCACCTATGGTGATCAAGCATGGCTTGCCTATCCTTCCACTAAACTCTTTTGAGCTACTCCTCTCTCCCACATTTAAACTTGTGTTCATCCTAAGAAAAATACTCATCATGAAACATCCAAAATATCCACATTTAAAGGAATAGTAAAGTGAAGTAAATGGAAGAAAGGAAGATTGATAGGATAAATGAAAAGAAAGTTATTCAAGAAACATGTGGTAATAAAACGAATAAATAGAAACAAGTTAGTGATCTTTATAAGAATCATACAAACCTATGGTAATATGGTCTCAAAAGAATTAATGCAAGTTCTAGAGTAATAATAACCACAAGTACACCACACACACAAATAAGAAAAATACTCACTAGGTATACCAAAATCATCATATCAATATATCAATATAGAATTCATCACTAAGTAGTAACCACATGCAATCTGAGAATCCATTCACGGCAATAAATCTCAAGATTCGACAATCAAATTTAACTACCTTTCATAATATCTAAGATGATATAAAGAAATGCATAGGGAATTTATCTCGAAAATCGACAAGACAAAAGATGAAAACCAAACATAAGTAAACAAAACAAAAAAAATAGATATATACACAAAAAAAGAAAAGGTGAGATTGAATTAACTCTCCTTCAAGTTGGGTAGGTAGTGTAAGTACCCTAGGTTAGTTTTGATGTGATCAACCGAGTTAAGTTAAGTCCTATGTCATTTTGATATATTATGTCTAAGTGTGCAGAAACTTAAGAACACAAGAAGTCGAGCAGAAGATGTGGTGAGTGAGAAGGATGGCATGAGAAGTGAGTCAACAGACTCAGTGCATCCAAGGGATGAAAAACTGTGGAAGAATACACTGGTGGATGAGAAGGTACACGCGTGGCACATCCAAGGGATAAGAAGCTAGGGAGGAAGACTTCTTGAGGAGAAGGCTGGAGTTGGATTCAAGTGAGCTCAATTACGGACGGTCGGAGCATCACCCAAGTGAGCATGGGAAAAGGATGGTTTGGATGAAGAGTGCTCGAGGTGCCTCCAATGGCATTGGAGGCCCCTTGAGCTTTGGCAGAGAAGCTTATGCATTCAGGACCCAAGGCACCTCCAATGTGCCTAAGTATCCTCAGATGAATAGTACTGAGGCACCTCCAATCACATTGAAGGCACCTCCAACGAAGTAGAGCTATTGGCTGACTATTACTGTGTGGATAAAAATTTATCCACTTAGAGGCACCATGGATACCTTTTGAGGCACCTCTAATCCACATTAGGATAATGGTAATTTTTCCCAAGAGGCTATAAAAAGCCCTCTAGAGCTAGGAGTTATTCAACAATTCTTGTATTCATTTCTTAAGTAATTCCTGAGCGTTCAAAGTCTATAAGAAGCTACTCGCCTTCACGAAGGACTCATTTTAGTGGAGCTATTTCAACTACATTGGATTAACAATCACCTAAGTCATAACCAAATAAAAATTTGTAACCTTCTTACTTTATTTCTGTTTGTTTTTATGTTTCTATTATTCATCTAATTTTGTGCCCTTGCTAAGTTTAAAGCAAGAGAACTTTTTTTAACTTAATTTTTAGGGCTATTCACCCCCCCCCCCCCCCCCCCCCCCTCATCTAGTCGGCCTACTTGGACCTTCAATTGGTATCAGAGCCAGATCGCTCTAGAATAACTAACCGCTAGCTAAAGTAAGAAGACGATGACCAGATCGAGCATTCATCTGCCAAAGTTCGACATGGAGTTTGGACTATGGAAGTATAGAATGGATGTATTTTTTTAAAACTGACTTTGAAATTCTTTTAACAATAAAATATGGTTTTGTAGCACTCAAAGATTAGCACAGAGAAGAGAAAAAAAGATCACTGGAGTAAGAAGGAGCAGACTGACTTTATGGTCAATGGTAAAACAGAATTCCATCTGCTAAATATACTATCGCCATAAGAAGTCAACCAGATCTATACCTACGACTCGGCTAAAGAACTTCGGTAGAAGATTTTATATGTTTTAGGTATTATTTGACGCACTTCTACTTATATTTCATGAATATAATCTATGTTTATTGTACCCTATTTCATTATTATGTCATACTTCCACTCCTTTTGTTCAGAGATTTACTTTTTACTTATTTTTATTGATAGGGTACATTTCGGAGAAAAAATAGAGTAAAAAACCTTAAACGTGAAGTTGGAGGAAGGAGCATACTCACATGAAACATACATGAAGGAAAAGGCTGTCAAAAGACCTTTTAAATGGAGTTTTAATCAAGGAATACTCTCTAACCATGTTCCTTAACACATGCATGATCCTATGGAAGAAATTTAATGGAAAATAGAGCTAAAACAGAATCTAGAGCCTCCAAAATGTCCGGGTCATGCCTATGAGGCACGATCATAAGAAAACCTAGTTTTTCCCAAGCTTTGGTTGTGCCTCTTAGGCACGACCATGTCTAAAAAAGGACACGACCGTGTGGATTTTTCTACATTATGGATTAAAATTAAAATAATCATAACTTTTTTCTGTTGGAGTTATGGGCTATTCCAAATACCAAAATATAGATAACTTTAAGATCTACAACTTTGTTGAAGACTTTAACCCAAGAAAAACACGTTAAGATGGGATAAATGGCTCTATAATTGAGACACGACCTTGACACACGATCATGTGAAATCACACAGCCCGTGCCTCCCAGTATAGCAGTTACATAGCCGTGTCGTGCCCATACAACACGACCCATGTGACAGGTCATGCCTAGTGCTATAACAAGGTATTTTCTCCCCTTTTAATGGATCTTTGGCTTGGGTTCCACTCTCATTCCTTAGGGAAGGGTTCTCCCCCTTGGGGGAGCCCTATATCTTCCATCTTCACTGATCCATCCACCTCCGAAGCAAGGATACTCTGAAGATATTGACAATGCATAGCTAAGTATCTCTTCTTCTCATTTCTTGTATTTGGGTTGTAAGAATGTTATTATTTATGTCTTTGGTTTGTTCTTCCTTCTCTATGGAGTAGATCCTATAAATTTAGGATGTAGGAAGTAGTTATGATATGATGTATGAACTATGTATTTAGACATTTTCTTATGTTATGATATGCTTTATGACTTGTTCTTATGTGTTGTGCCTTGTATGTGTTTGACAAAATGTATATGAGGTTAATACATTGAGATGAAGAGTTTTGGTCACCTTATAGAAGAGGGGCCTTGGATTGTAAAGCCATGGGACCTTGTGACAGAAGGTATCCCTAACTTTCTATAGTTTTTTCTTGAAACAGGAATCAATTCTCTACTAGGAAGGTTAATTAGAGTTTTAGGAGTTTTCCCAAAATTAATGTTAAGAAGTGACTTGTGTAATCTAGCTATTATATGATCAGGAGGCCCTAGTGACAAGAGTATCTCTTTAACCAGACTTTCTAGGTTACCTCTTCTACTTAATATACCATTAACAAGTCAATTGGATAACTCTAGCGATTGTATAATCAAGGGCCCTCTATGGTAGAGAGTATCCCTTTAACCGGACTTGCTAGAGTTACTTCTTTATAAAATAATGTTAGAATTGGCGGTAAATTTTGCAGTGCAATCTGTGCAAGGTTGTGTTAGACTTTAGTTTAAATTCCTATACGAGTGTAAGCATAGAGTTAGGTAGATGAACAATACATAGGGACATTAACTAGCATCATAACGAAACTAAAATCCCTCTCTCTACTCTCTACTCTCTCCCCTCTCTTTCTCTTTCAAGTGTTAGTAACCGAACCACCTTTTGACTGTCTAGATAATTCATTGTATGAAGTTAACTAGTGCTTAATCAACAGTTCTTGTGGGATTAATATTTTATTACTTGACAATAATCATGCACTTACGGGTTGTACACAATCAACTTACTTTGTGGTCAATGGCAAAGCAAAGTTCCATCTACTAAATGTACTACTGACATAAGAAGTCAACTGGATCGATACCTATGACTCAGCTAAAAAACTTTAGGAGAAGTTTCTGTAGTTGCACGAAGGGACCTCAAAGGCTAAACTAGCAATACAGGATCTGCTCTGAAATTGACTGACTAACCTCCAGATGGAAGAAGGAGAAAAGGTGACTCAACTGTATGCCAAGATCAAGGAACTAATCACCAAACTCAACAACCTTAAAGAAATAATAACGAATTGGGATTCATTGAGATATGCCTTAAATGCATTTTCGAGAACATTGACATGGACATCTATAGTAGACTCCTACTATATCTCCAAGGACCTTAAGATAAGTAAGCTAGAAAATTTATTTTCAACTTTTAAACTTCATGAATCTCAATGTGCAAGTCTTAAAGACATAGAAAAGTCAAACAACAATGTCACCCTGAAAGCTAAGAAGATCGAGAAGGAGTTAGAATCATTCTAGACGAAAACGAATAAGCCTATATGGTAAGAAAGTTTAGTAAGTTCCTTAAAACTAACAATTTTGATAAGAAACAGGCAATGAGGCTAATCTGAAGCAAAAGGAAGACTTGATGCTACAACTACCAAGAAGAAGGGCATATCAAGGATAACTGCACGAAGCTAAAAAATAAAAGAAAGGAGAAAGAAAAGGATAAAGGACCAAGACGATTGAAGCACAAAAATCAAAAAACTACATGGGATGATTCGTCATCAGAGTCCAAAATTGAGGCATACACCAAACTTGCACTAATAGCTAGTCATTAAGAAGATGAAGACGAAGAAAGCTCATCCGACATGATCATCAAGAGCAACAATGAAAGGGAGCGACAAACTATGAGTCCGACACTATAAGTGAGGTACGTAATCTTCCCTCCGATCAATTATATAAAGTTGAACAAATGCTAAGTAGATCACTTTATAAAACTAGGAGAAAGTATATTAATGAAAATAAGAAATATGCATGTTTGTTAGAAGATCTTGATAAACTAAAAATTTAAAATACAAAGTTAAAAGGTAAAATAGAATAATTATTAGAAAATTCTGCATACTCAAATCCTAACATTCTCAGTAGTTTAAGTTTTAGGAATTATAATAATGAACATAATTAGTATTTAAGAAACCATAAGGTAAAAATTATGAAAATTGCTAGAAATAATATTCCTAGAAAATACTTGATAAATCCAATTGGTAAAAAC
Organism: Zingiber officinale; assembly: GCF_018446385.1. Taxonomy (NCBI): domain Eukaryota; kingdom Viridiplantae; phylum Streptophyta; class Magnoliopsida; order Zingiberales; family Zingiberaceae; genus Zingiber; species Zingiber officinale. The sequence goes on from NC_056001.1 coordinate 74,718,495, forward strand.
TTATTTTGGATACCAAAATCTGTACTAAATTGTCAAATTAATTTCATGTGCATGCTAGAAAATTAATTTACTTGTTTTTTTATTTTATAACCCTTCTATTCATAATTTATATTAATTTTTTCTGTGATAAATAAAGATATTATCTGCTAATATAAAAATTTTTGAAAATTTTTGACCGTTATATTATTTTATAAAATTATTAAAGAAAATCAGATTTAAAAATTAAAATTCTTTCAAAAATTTATTTTTGAAAATCTTAATTTTTTGTGATGAAACATTATGTTTTCTACCGCTAGAAAATATTTTGAAATTTTATGTTTTCTACTATTAAAAAATATTTTAAAATTTTTTTACCATTATATTAATTATGATAAATCTTTTACCAAAAATAATATTTTTATAATTAAAAATTCTTAAAAATTTATTTTTAACAAATTTATTTTTTTTGGTGGATAAACATTATATCTTATATGCTCAGAAAAATTATCAAGATTTTTTAAATTCTAAAAATATTTTTAATCGATTAATTTTAAAAATACATATTTCTGTACCAAAGTATTTAGTTTGGCAATAAAAGAAAATAGTATTTTCGTGAAAAAAGTTTATACTGATTTGAATGGTTTTGTGAAAGATTGACAAAGATTTTCAAAAATTTTCATGACTTAAAATAATTTTAAAATTATTTTTGATAAAAATAAGAAATATCTCTTAAAAATTATTTTCTATGACAAAACATTTTGGTAAAAATATAGGAGTTTAGATATTTTGCAACCAAACCCTCAAATTTTATTATTTTTGTGCTTTTATTTTTTATTTTTCTCTTAATTTTTGATGTGATCAAATGGAGAGAATAACACGATGTTAAGTTTAGGGGGAGCTTTTATTTAATTGATATTTAAATAATTTTATTTAATTTCCATATTTATTTAGGTGAAATTTAAATAATTCTGTTTAATTGTCATATTTAGGTTATAATTATTTTTTTACTTGTTTGTTTAACCCTAACCTTAACACTAGTTGATACATGGTAAAAATGGAGAGATTGTAACCTCAGGTTAATTTTGATGTGATTAACTGAGTTAAATTAGGTCATGTGTCATTTTGATACCTTGTGTCTAAGTGTCCAAGAATATAGGAACACAAGAAGTCGAGTGAAATATGTGGCGAGTGAGAAGGATGATACGGGAAATAAGTCGACAGGCTCGGTGCATCTAAGAGACGAAAATCTATGAACGAGTACACTAGTGGATGAGAAGAAACGCGCACGACGCATCAAGGAATGAGAAGTCGAGGAAAAAGACTGCTTGAGGAGAAGGTCAGAGTTGGGTTCAGGTGAGCTCAATTCCGGACGACCGGAGCATCACCCAAGCGAGCACGAGAAAAGGATGGTTTGGATGAATAGTGCTCAAGGCATTTCCAGTGGCATTGGAGGCACCTTGAGCTTCAGCAGCAAAGCTACTGCATTTAGGACCCGAGGCGCCTCTAATATGCCTGAGGTGCCTTTAATGAACACTGTCGAGGTGCCTCTAATCACATTGAAGGCGCCTCCAATGAAGTAGAGTTGTTGGCTGACCATTACTACATGAATAAAACTTTATCCACTTAGAGGCACCCTAGATCCCTTTAGAGGCATCTACAAACCATGTCAGCACAATGGTAACTTTTGTAAGAGGTTAGTAAAAGCTCCCTAGAGCTAGGAATTAATCAAGAATTCTTGTATTCATTTCTTAAATAATTCCTGAGCATTCAAAGTTTGTAAGAGACTTCTCCGCCTTCACGAAGGAGTCATTTTAGTGGAGTTGTTTCAACTATCATGGATTAACAACTACCTAGGTTGTAACTAAGTAAAATTCTATAGCCTTCTTATTTTTATTTCTGTTTGGTTTTATGTTACTATTATTCATATAATTTTGTGTCCTTGCCAAGTTCAAATCAAGAGATTTTTTTTAACTTAATTTTTAGGGCTATTCACCTCCTCTTTAATCAGCCTACCTAGACCTTCAGGTAGTATCGTTAATGTTCATTTCGTCCACCGCCATCTCATTGATTCTTTCGTGAAATTTCTTTTGACGATGACCGTTCACTCTGAAAGTTCTACCTGTAAAAGACTCCCTTTATCAATCTAAGATGAGATTTATATAAGAGTACTTTATTACCAATCTGGAACTCCCTCAGCAAAATATACTTGCCATGAAAATCTTTAGTCATTTCCTTGTATTTGCAAGAGTTCTCATAAGCCTCCAATATAATTTCCTCAAGTTCCTAAAGCTATAGTTTCCTTTCTATTCCAGCTGTGTCAGTGTACAGGTTGCATTCTTTCACTACCCAATAGTCCATGTGGTCGATCTCCACCAGCAAGTGACAAGTCTTGTTGAAGATGATCCGGCATAGAGACATTCTTATAAGAGTCTTATAGGCAGTGCGGTAAGCCCACAATGCATCCTCGAGCCTCTTGCTCCAATCTTTCCTGTCTTGTCCCACTGTCTTCTCTAGAAATAACTTGACCTCTCTATTTTACACTTCAGCTTGGCCATTTATCTAAGGGTGATAAGAAGTAGAAATCTTGTGCAACATCCCATACTTGCTTAATAGAGCCTTCATATGTCTATTGCAAAAGTGGAACCCTTGATCATTGATGATTGCCTTGGGTATCCCAAACTTGTAAAATATATAAGACTTGACAAAATTCACAACAACTAGAGAATCATCAGTCCTAGTAAGGGGTAGTCTCCACCTATTTGGAAACATAATCAACTGTCAGTAAAATATATGTAAATCCAAAAGAGGCAAGAAATTGACCTATAAAGTCAATACCACATACATAAAAAATCTCTCAAAATAACATAGATTGTTGAGGTATTTCATTTTTACATCCTATGTTTCTTCTCTTGATCCTCTGGGCGATGCATATCTAGAAATATCCCATGTTGCCGTCTAAGAAGCAATAATGTGACTTGCTTGCTAGCCTATCTAACATTTGATCAATAAAAGGCAAGGGGTAGTGGTCCTTCCTACTAGCTTAATTTAGCTTCTTGTAATCCACACTCTCCATGAATTTTTGACTCTAGTGGGAATTAGCTCATTCTCATAATTTGCCACCACTATGATGACAGACTTCTTTGGAACCACCTAAACTGGGCTTATCCACTTACTGTCTGAAATAGGATAAATGATGCAAACTTGCAAAAGTCTAGTCACCTCTTTCTTTACCACATCAAGAATTAGTGGGTTGAGCAGTCTCTGTGGTTGTCTAACTGGCTTCACATCCTCTTCCAAATAAATCTTGTGCATACAAATGGAAAGACATATGTCAAGTATATCAACAAGTGTCCACCCGATCGCCTTTCTGGGCTGCCTCATAATATCCAACAATCTTTGCTCTTAATTTGGCTCTAGATTTAGGGCAATGATAATGGATAGTTGCTCATCCTCTAAATACACATACTTCATATGCTCAGGTAAAGGCTTCAACTAAAGCTTCAATGGCTAAATAACAGATGGAAGTGATTCTTGGGACATTGCCTCTACTGCCCAAGTTCCTACACTCCCATGTTCTTCACCAATAGAAAAAGGACCATAGATAGGTCCTAACACAACTATGCCACTATCATCATCATAGTCATCAGTATCAAAACATAATTCAATAGACTCAGAAAACTCATAGATATCCAAATGAGAGACAAACTCAGGAAACAAGTCCATGTAGTCTAGCTTATTAGATAAATTAATACTAAGAATAGCTAATCCTCCATTGGATACTTCATTGCGTCCAAAATATTGAATTACACAACTATATCCTCAACCTCCGTAGAAAGGGTTCTTACATGTACATCAATCTTGGTGCTGACAATCTTAAGGAAGGGTCTGCCTAGAATGAGTGAAGCTCTATTTGTTGACAAATCACTTCGATATCCAAAATATAAAAATCTACAGGAAATATAAGCTCTTTCACCTTAACTAGAACATCCTCTATCACTCCTACCGGGCGAGCCTAATTGCAAGTGGCCAATTGAATAACAATCCTTGTAGGTTGCAAGGGTCCAATACCAAGTGACTGGAACACTATTCTCAACATGATATTAAGCACCTAGATCCAACAGGCATCCTTAAAATCATAGCTTCCAATAATACATGGTATAGTGAAAACTCTTAGATCCTTACACTTCTAGGGTAATGGTTGAATAAGTATAGATACATTCTTCCCCATACTGACTGACTCGTTCGCCTTTAACTTCTTATGAACACGCAGATCCTTGAGAAACTTGGCATACTTGGAAATGTGCTTGATCATCATCAATAAAGAAACATTCACCTCCATCTTGTTGAACAAATCCACAAGCTCATGAAATTCCCTAGTATTTTCTTCTTCAACACTCTTCCTAGGTTGCACTGGCCTTAGAAGGAAAGGTAGTGGTATAGATGACTCTGATTGCTGCGGTTGCAAGTCTAGCTCTATGATCTAATCTGCACTGACAAGATCTGGAGCTAGAACTGATACAACAAGGTCTACAGTAGATCTGCCACTCTGAAGTGTGACTGCACAAACATTTCCTTTCGGGTTTGGAATGGTCTAAGAAGGTAATTGACTGGATCTCTGTGACTACAACTAATTTAGTTTAGATTCAAGTTGACTTATCTGTCGCTCTATGTTCTATATAGATGCATCCATCTTCTATTGATTTTGTTGCTGTTGTAGTAGAATATGCTTTTGTTGTGAAAGTTACTTTATAAGAGCTTCTATTTTATATCATACATGCTTTAAGTGTGGAAGCTATTATTGTTGCAAACTGGTTGCAACTGGATTGTTTTTAAATGCATTTGGCCACTGAAATGCAGGTGGTAGATAATACGGCTACTAAGATGAATTTTCATACCTTAGATTCAGGTGATCTCTCCAACTTGGATTGTATGTAGCAGACATATGATCATATTTGTATTGTTGCTGTTAGTACTAAGGTCTGGAAGGAAACTGATTCGCTATCGTTGCTACTTCATCCTACTAAAGAGATGGACATAAATCGGAATTATGATCTGAGCTAGAACAAATGCAACATACCCTCCTCATTTGTATAGGAAATGTAGAGTGTTGGCATGACTGATTGAGTGCCATCTGCCTGACTAGAGATGTCAACTCCTGCAAAGTGTTCTTCGTCTCCTGTTGCCTGTTACATACTAAATGAGCTTCACCAACACCTCAATTCACAATTACTCTACTTCCGAACTGTTATGAATTTTCTTCCATATTCGATATAAGCTCCATAGCTTGACTTGGAGTCTTGTTCGCCTTAGCACTTCCATTGGCTGCATCTATCATACTCCTATCTATCGAAAGTAGTCTCTCATAGAAGTATTGGACAAGTTGTTTGTCATTGATCTGATGTTGTCCGAATAGTTGTATAGAGTCTCCCCCACCATCTATTGAATGTCGTAGATACTTTTCAGGATAGTTGTAGTTCTAGAGGCTGAAAAGAACTTCTCTAAGAATATCTTTTTCATATCGAGCTAGCATGTGATATATCCGGCTATGAGTGAATATAACCAAATTTTAGCTACTCTTGCTAGTGAAAAGGGACAGGCTCACAGTTTGATATCCTCTTCTGAAATGTCATGTGGTTTCATAGTGGAGCAAACTACATGGAACACGTGTAGATGTTTGATAGTTTGTGAAATTTGGAAAGCAAATGTATGATATCAAATCTAAGCACGAAATCCCCATCCAACTCGGGGTAACTGATGTAAGAGTATTGATAGGTCACATTTGGGGCTACAAGCTCCTTTAGGGTTATATTGTTATTTACCATGCATGTGAAACTTCAAATTTGAAGAACTACTGTCAGAATTATTAGATGACCTCTTCTGAGTTCTCTATAAGGCATGAAATATTCTATCTATCTCTAGGTTGAGCTCAAATAATTATCACAAGAAGAACTAGTCATACATTGCACAATCAAGTATCATAATAAGAATCACAAGGGAATAGACAATAAAATCATGAAAAATTGAAAACACAAGAAACAAGCAAAACTTGCACACAATCTAAAAACAAACGATCACCATTGTAGCTCCCAAATTCTATAAATTATAATCAACTGAAACCCCTTATCTACACTAAGGCAGTATAGTAGAGGACCCTAAGTCGTCTCTTTCGCGCGGAACTAATGGCAGGATGTTCGTCTTCAAACAAAGTCAAACAAGGGGATTTGGGGGGTTGGGGTTGGGAGGGGGGGGGGGGGGGGGGAGGGCTTCTCTAACACTAATGCAATATACGAATTCTTAGTTAACCATCAATGATGAACCCATAACGCATTATCATCCTACGTTATGAATATCACCATCGATAGAAAGACATGTATCAAGAATTAACCAATAATCTTATCTAACCATTGAAGATCACCCTGCACCGCATTGTCACCCTGTAACACAAGAATCACCAAGAATCACGATCGATAGGCATGATAAACAAGCATAATAGATGATAACCAAACATGCATAAGATAAATAAAGATAAAAAAATCAAATATGAAAGTAAACTAAGTTAGCCAAACCTCAAATCTAAAGATTTTCCCCGCCGTCACATGAGAGACCCGGAGATTGAACCATAATAACCATCATTTTATCACATTATTTAGGATCATATATTTGAGTTTTTGAGTTGATTGTGTGCTAAATCCTCATTTATATTATATTTCACGAGTTAAGCCTATTTTTGAACTTAAATACAATATATCATTTATTTGTGAAATTATGACTAATCATTTGAATGTGATCTTTGTAGGCAATGAAGGAAGCCATGGAGTCAAGTTGAATCGATCCAAATTGAACTTAATTCTAAGATTAAATGGAAAAATCAAGCTCCAAACTAATCTGAACCGTCCATTTAATATATAAGGAGATATGAACCATCCACTAGAGATCTGGTTCATCCAAGTTAAGGGACAGTAGATCATAGTGATTGATCAAGATCTAGACCCTTTGATCTAATCTCAACTGATCCAGCTGTTGATCAAGATCAGCTTAAGATCAGTTTAAAAGAGAAGCTACAGTATCATCCCGCTTCTTCGGCTCCCGATCGCGATCACCTCTGTTCTTCGCCAGTTTCTTCCACCGCCGCTCCTTCGCCCGCGATCTCGATGCCTCCTTCCATCTCACCGACGATTACACAACCAGCGGATCACCATAAGTCAAGGGGTTTCCCTTCCTCCGGCGATCCATCATCCTCCCTCTTTCATCATTCATTCGTCGTTCGGTTGGAGGGTTGGAGAGAAAATTTCGTTGGTCGTTTGGTTGACCCGGGTTGGCTTAAATATAGGGTTTTGTGGGTTTTTTTAGAGTTAAATCAAATTTTATTTTAAAAATTTAGATGTTTTTATGTATATTAATATCATGTTTGTATGATAATGATGGAATATTGAGATAAAAGTGAAGAATTATAGGGAAAATAGCCCAAAAAAGTCGTTTTGAATCGGATTTTCGGGTTATATGGGTCGGGTTCGGGTTGATCGGGTTGGTCGGGTTCGGGTTCGGGTTCGGGTGCGGGTTGGGTTAAAAAAAAAAAAAAAAAAACTCAACCCGACCCAACCCGACCCGACCCACCCGAATTGACACCCCTACATCATCCTCCCTCTTTCATCATTCATTCGTCGACGCCATCTCTTCTTCCCTGTTTTTCATCCACCGTAGGCATCACCGAGAAGTCAAGGGTTTCCCTTCCTCTGGTCGTGATCCATCCATCAACAATCGGCGACGCCACTTCCATCTCCACCGAGGGCAGCCCATCCGCAGCCGTCCACCAGCGCCAAGGATTGAGTTGGGGTTTCCCATTGCCGATCCTTCTCCTCCTTTGGATTTGGGGTTTCCCTTCTCCGATCATCCCTCCGACCACCTCATCTTCTTCTCCAACTAGCCTTCAACCACAGTACCTTTCAACCTCAGATTTGGTTCCAGCAGCTCTTCCACAGATCCGGACAACAACTCCATCTCTTCTTCATCTAGATCGCAAGTTTGGTTTGGTTCTCCAATGTGTTGATTTAGATCTAATTTCTTGTTGGATGATCTTTTGTTGATTGATATGTTGAGGATGTATTGGATTTGGGTTTCTTGTTTAAGATTGCTTGTATTAGGGTTAATTTGATTCATGCCTACAACTTGTTTGTTGAAATGTTTTCCACTTGATATTCTTTAGTTTTGCAATTCCGTTTGCTTAGTTGTTTGCAATATCATTCTTATTGAATTGTAGGTTAGTTGTGTTTGTTAACTAGATGATCAAGCAATGTAGTTTAGTTTTAATTCCATCATCATGAGTAGATTTTCTCATAGATTAGATTAGAGTAGCTTTATCTTTACTGTCATTAGCTTGGATCTTAAACCCAAACCCATGTTTGAATAAAATTCCATCCTGATATTTATCATACATTGTTTACATTCCTTGTGAGAGACGACCCAGACTACTCCCTATGCTATGTTAATGTAGAGAGGGTTCGGTACTTAATTGATTTTAATACCAATTTCACGACAAAATTGGGTTTATTAAATTTGGTGTCGTTGCCGGGGAGTGTAGTGATGTTTGATAATTTTACAATTGTTTTCTTATTTTTCTATAAAAATTAAAAAAAATTGTTAAGTGCTTTAATGTTCATATATCGATGTATTTGATATCATATGCTCTTGTGTCTTCTGATCTTGTCTGTTAGTGTTTCAGTACAAGACTAAGACAATTCTTTTAGTTCAATATGAGTCTCTATTCTCAGTAATTTGGAGGTTTTAATGAATATCACAATTTGGATAATGGGCGAGTGAGGCACATATGTACTAATTGTGATAGTCCTTCTTATCCAGTTGCTATATGCCACCTCATCCGAAAGACTGCTAGATTTCCTATGGAACCCAGTATTCCCAACATCAATATCAAAATGTGTATGATTTAGCTCCTAGCACCTATAGTCATGACTGGGGCAATTATTTGACTCAGTACTTTCAACCCCAGATTCTAGAGCAGTATGGGGGCACACAACAACATGCTATTGGGCATCCTCAATGTTGAAATTTAGACTGGATGGACCATCAAATTTTCATGCATGGGAGTGAGCAACAATAATTGGATCAATCTTTTCCATCATATCAGAGGCCACAAAGATTTCAGGATAATCCTATGCCCAAATGGTCACATTCAGTCCAGCAGATCGAGTCAGTTCCTTGGTAAACACTTCAAGGGTTCAGTGAAGAAATTCATGCCATCAGTCAATCAGAATTTCAAGATCTGAAAGAGTTAATGCAACAGATGCAGCAGCAACAAGAGGCCTATATCCAGTCCCAACAGGAAACTGAAGCATTGTTATAGAATTACCAGATCTATATGGATCAAATGATGCAGCATCGATCAGCCAACGACAAGCTCAATCATCTTGAAGAGCATTCTAGAGGTTGTCATGTCTGAGGTTGGATTATAGAGATTGTGATAGTCTTGACTTGGGCAGTGCAGCTCTGCAGGACTCTTCTAGTTTTTTGTGCTGTGATGTTGTAATTGTAGATAATTTTGATTCTAATGATATTATTGTTACAAATTCTGGATGTAAACTTTTGGCTAACACTATTGATGGTACAAAAATTGATTCTATTGATGATGAAAGTGTAGGGACTTGCATGGTGGAAGTAATGTTCCAAGAATCACCTCCTTTAGTTGCACCATCATCTTGTTGGCGCTCGAAATTCCGTTCTGTGTAAAACCCCTATACAAAAATTTGTACAGGCACAGAACTTTTGTAGCAACCTACATGCTGGATCAGACATGTGTTTGATCAATCAAGCAAGTCCTTGATTGACCAAAACACACCTTGATCGAAGCACAAGATCGCTTGTCTCTTGTGTTGGTGTTCAGGATCCATACAAAGAAAACATAACTAGTTGCGCTGCGGAATAAATAACTAGTTGTACCTTTCTTCGTAGACAAAGACCTCTTGATCTTCTGCTGTATTCCTCTCCTCTTCTTGGACGTCGTGTGGGCGACCATCTACCAAGACAAATCACCCGAACCTTCTTTTGTTTCTAAGCCGCCTACCACTAAAAGATGCAAAGAAAAGGGGCGCCTCCTTCTTCTCCTCGAAATTGCCTACCACCTAGGGTAGTTCTTCTCTTCTTCTTCTTCTCCTCTAAGCTCCGGCCACCAAAGGAGATATGCGCCGACCCTAGAGGGAGGAAAGGGAGGAAGAGATGAGAAGGTGGAGCGCCGGCCCTAGGCGGAAGAGAGGAGGTGGGCGCCAGCTCTAGGGGAAAAGAAAAGAGAGAAAAGAAGAGATGAGGTGCCGACCACAAGCAAGGGAAAACAACTCAAGAGAGATTAGGTTATGGTAGCATGACCTCCTCCCTTTTTATAACCTTTGGCATCAGATAAAAGAGAAGAAATATTAACAGAATTTTTATTTAGAAAAAATCTCTAGAAAAGAATTAACATAATTCTTTTTAGAAAAATTTCTTAGGAAAGAATTAATATAATTCTTTTTAGAGAATTTCTAAGAAAGAATTAACATAATTCTTTTTAGAAAAATCTCTAATTCTGTTGAGAAAAAAATCTCCCTTTTACAACTCCTTTTTTCTTTTCTTTTCCTTTTCTTTTCTTTTGGTTTGGTCGGCCCCTTGCTTGGACACCAAGCAAGGCTTGGCCGACCTCTTTCTTGGGTAGGAAACAAAATCAAACGAGTGAATGCGAGGCTATGTAGAGGCTACAACAGGGACCGAGAGAAGGAATTGGTTTTGACCTTTTGATAGACTTGAGCTTCCTGTGTTCGATCCGAACACCCAACTCAAGTTCATCAATAATAACTCATACCACTAAAGAGTTATTATTGAATTATCGTACCAATCCCATATTACAATATGAGCTCCTTCTTATCATGAGTGCATTAATCTCCCTGTGTTTAAGATATCGTATGCCAGTTAATTAAATGAGTTACTGACAACTCACTTAATTAACATTTGACTCCAAGAGCAGTATCACTCAACTTTATTATTATGTCGGACTAAGTCCACCTGCAGGGTTTACATGATAATCCTTATGAGCTCCTCAAGGGGATATCATCAACCTAAATAAATAGGACACAGTTTCCTTTTATAATCAACAACACACCATATAAATGGTACTATCTCCCAACTTATCGGACCTATTGATTTAACGAATAAATATCACCCATTGATAAGTTAAAGAAATAAATACTAAGCATATGTGCTTGTTATTATATCGGGATTAAGAGTACACACATCCATAATAATAGAGGTTCTGTTATTTTATGCAGTCGGTATAAATCGAACAACCTCAAATAGTTCTGCTTAATACACACATAGTGTACTAGTGCAATTATATAGTTAAGACAATCTAATACCAAATTACACTACAACCGTTCCAATGGTTTGTCCCTGTCCATCTTGGTTGTGAGCTACTTTTTATAATTTATAAGGAATCGAAAATATGATCTTCTGTGTGACACCACACATCATGTTATCTACGATATAAATTAAATGGAAAACTGTATATATATAAATGGAAAATGCAAACATTTGACCAAAGTGTTTCTCATTTCAAAATATCTCAAAAACAGATGTTCATACAAAAACTAGGCTTATAGTATACATCCCAACACATCTAAACCAGATATTGATGAAGAGAGTGTAGGGACTTGTGTTGTGGACGCAGAGCCCTAAGAATAACTTCTTTTAGTTGTACCCCCAATAGAGTTAGAGCCTTTTCCTGATCAGGAGAAGGCCACGGTCATTATTTCAGAACCTCCAGGTACCTTCCAACATGATAAATTTAGTATTTCTTTTGATCTTTTAGAAAACTTTTTAGAGGTACCAGTTATTGATTTTATTGGTTGCGATTCATTCCTTGATGTATACTTTATAGAGTCTGACATTATTTCATCTTCTTTTTACCCCGCATGCGTGTGGGAGGTGTTTTTTTTCCTTGGCCTTGTAGGTCCAGCAAAAATCAAGTGTCCAGAGTGGACACTCCAACTGAACCAGCTCTGACCTCCCGGAAGAATTTTTCAAGAGTACACTGTGGGAAAAAAGGTGTTCACCTCAACATAGCATTCCACTTTTGGAGTGGATTTTGTACCTTAATCGACTCCAACCACTAGGAAGGACCACCCTATTACCGACATGGATTCTGCTTCTAAATCATTTATAACTACCAAGAATAAAGGGGAGTCCATTCTTTATTTTTCTTTTTACTGCGTACGTTCTTTACTTTCACACTTTGCTTTCATATTTTGCTTTCATACATTGCACTTTGTTTAGTCTAGATAGCATTTGGTTTTGAATAAAATTCTTCATGTGTGTTCTTAGTAATAGCTTGAGAATCGTAAAAGTTTTTTTTTAATTTTGACCATCAATTTTTAGGTCAATGGACTACTTCATGCCTATACTTTATTCTTTTTTTGTGTGACATGCACTTATAACAATTAAACTCTAGAACTTGCTTTGCTTCTTTTTAAAATCACAATATTATATGCATGCATGGAGATGATGAAGGATATTTCTTTCTTATTCTTTGATTTCTTTCCCTTTCAAATGCTAGTGAATAACTCACTTGTCACTTATATCTCGTACCACTTTTTCTTTCTCTTAATTCCATTGAGAGTTTTGGATTGATTGCTTGATGAGTTGGAATGTTTGAGACGGATAAAATTCTAAGTGTGGGGGAGGGGTTTGCATGTGTTTGGAGATCTTGAAGATTTTGGATGACTTCATGTCCTTGCTATTGATGCTTGATGCATATAATGTGCAGTAATTAAGGCTGGAATTTGAAGGTTCTGTTTTTTGGCTTTGTTTGAGTTAGTTGTACTGCTGATTAGTTTTAAAAAAAATTGTTCAAATTTTTAATGCTGTAATTCTGGAATCTGTGACAACTTCAATGTTTTAAGCTCCTGCTAGATTTGAGTTTCTGAATTCAGAATTTGGCAGGAGATCAAAAACCAAAACAAGAATCTTTCTAGTCTTTCAAATTTTCGAATGAGTCAAGATTTATCAAACTCAAGAATCTGAATTCTGAAATTTTTAGAATCCTGGAATTAATTCTGAAATGATTATAAAGTAGGAATCTGTTTCAGCAGGCAACTTAGTTGTTCATATCTTGTTTGTTTCTTCACTTGTGCAAAATGAATGAATGGATTCTTTAAGCTATCAGGGAAACAGGAGAGAACTAGCTGATCACTGAAATTTAAAGTTGTGAAAAATTAGAATTCTGAAATCATCTGAACTGAAAAGCTATTGCTTCATAATTTTAATTCGAGTAGGGAAGATGGTTGTGGCTGGACATGAAGCAAAAGTTTAAATCTGATAATTAGTTATTGCTTCCTTAAAACTGATTGAAGTTTGCCTGGATTGAAGTTGAAGTTGATTTCCTAAAAATGAATGTTTACAACTGTTTCTGAATTGTAACTCAGCTTCAAAATGTTGCTGTTAAGGGGGTATGAGCAATGAGCTAATTCTATCTACCTTTTCAAGTTTATGGAGGAGTTTATGGTAGTGCACCAACTCTTTATTGATACTGAATTTTCTGTTTGGATGGAGTACCAGGTTTGATTTCTGAAACTGTAATGCAGGAACTCAATTCTGAATTGCCACTGCTGATGTAATATGAATGCAACTTCAAGAAGGGAAGAAGAGAAATTGTGAAGAATAAGAAATTAGTTGAGTTCTAAATCAGTTTGATAGAGGAACTCTATAGTAGTACTGAGATTCTACACTACTATTTCATTTTAAGAAATTGAAACCTTCCTTAAAATTGATATCCCAGGAAGTAGCTGAGTTCGAACCCTTGAATTTCTGAATTGCTTCTTTACTGTTGCCACATTCTATTTGATTTGGTTTTCTGCTAATGCAATAGAAAGACAGATCTCAAGCTGAATGACATTGGGTGTAGCTACAAAAGAAGAGAAAAATCTGAAGGAGTTGTTGTGTGCCAAGATTAACTGAAATTTCTGTTTAGTGACAACTTCAAAAGAAGTTTCTATCTCTCTCTTGACAATTGGTATTACAACCCATTCCAAACTTATCAAGATTCAAGTCTGGAATTCTCTGAATCTGAATTTCTGAAACTAATTTCCTGAAGTTCTTTGAATCTGATTGTCTTGTTCAAATTCATGAAAATTTGAAACCTGAGATAGCTCAATTGGTTGAGTTTTTAATGAATCTGATCTCTAGAAAGATGAGTTGCATTGAACCTGATGTTCTGAAACTAATTTCTGGATCATTGAGAAATTCAAGTGAAGTTCTTAAGTTGCCATTGTCAATTGGTACTTTCCTTTTCGAGTTTTCATGGCTCAAACTAGTAATCTTATTCTATCTGGGACTAGATTATCATCTGTTATCAAGAATTTGATACCACACCACTAAACAAGTTGAGATAAAGGAACCTTGAAGGTGTAAATGCTATGATTGAAGTTAGTATGGAATTTGTGATTTCCAGAACTTAACAGAATTAAAGTTGCTGAAAATTCAATTGAACAATTCTAATGAAGAGTTAACTGATGCTTGAGTAGGGGCTTGCATGAGTTTGGTTTAAGGAAGTATTGCTGTGAGTTTAGTTGGTTCTTCACCCATACAAGTAAAAGGGAACTGCATTATAGGAAAAAAATCTGAAGAAACTAGAATTTATGATCAATGATGTCTGAAATTGACATCTGCTGCTGCTGAGAAGGGGAGCTGAGTATCAAATTAAAGTGATGTGTTCCAAGATTCTTGTGCAACTCTCCGATAAGTGCAAAGTTCAAGAAGTAAGAAAGATTGTTCTTCTCCACACTCATCCAATTGCTAAACCACACAAGATACAAATCAAATATTTTCACTTATGAATCTGGTTTCTAAATCCTTGAATTGCAGAAATTCCTTGAGCTTGAGCTTGAGCTTGAGTCTAAATTTGGTTTTAGAATATGGATTTAAACTGATGTGAGAACAGAATTAAATATATGAAGTCAAAAGTTGAAATGCCTAAGGATTAGTAAGAGATATGCCGAAGGAATAGAAGTATGGAACAGATTGGATTTCACCAGATTATCTTCATAAAAGGGCAGAAGTCATGACTCATGACTAAAGCTGCGAGTAGAATCTAGAATTTCTGGAACTTGGTAGGATTTCAAAGGAAATGAAGATGAGTGTTGATTTTGCTCCATGAGGGGTAAAAACAAGTCCGACATTAGTTACAAAATCCCACATTTGTTTGTTTACTTTATCAACAAGAGAGATTCTTTTATGCACATCAATTAGTCAACTCGTCAGGTTTATCATTCTAATATTTTTCTCCTTTCATTTGTTTCTTTCCTTTTACCTATTTTGCTTGTCTCTTATTCTCTTACGACTCTAATAAGTCCTTTTGATTCATTCATACATGTTATGTTTTTATAGTGGTGACGAATTAGAAAACAAGTGAAATGTTGTAAGTTGCATTGAGTTGAGCTCCACTTCCATCCATGATTGTGAGAGTTAGAGTAGATTCACTACTTTGTGAGATTGCATATTTCTTAATTTTTCAAATGGATGATATCACTATTCCTATTGATTGTTGTAGGGATAATATTCATAATTGTTTTGATCTCTAGATGATCTTATTTAATTACCTTTTATGAGCTTCTAAGTATTGTTAGGGAATTACATGGGAGATGAATTTTAGTTGTTTCTTTATTTTATTTACTTGCACGGGCGTACAAAAATAAGTGTGAGGATTTATTAACTATCATTTTATCATATTATTTAGGATCATATACTTGAGTTTTTGAGTTAATTGTGTGCTAAATCCGCATTTATATCATGTTTCATGAGTTAAATCTATTTTTTTTAGTTTTAATGTAATTTATCATTTATTTATGGAAGTATAGTTAATGATTTGAATATGATCTTTATAGGCAATGAAGGGAGCCATGAACTCAAGTTGGATCGATCTAAATTTGACTTAATTATGAAATTAAATGGGGAGATCAAAGTTCTGGATCAATTTGGACTGTTTATTTAAGATATGACAAGATCTGAACAATCCATTAGAGATCTGGTCCATCCAAGTTAAGGGACGGTAAATAATAGCCATTGATCAAGATCTAGGCCCTTTGATCCAGATCTGAACTGATTTAGCCGTTGATCAAGATTTGGAGAGTTCATGGCCGTCCGTTCAGATCTGAGATCAGTTTAAAAGAGAAGCTACCGTTTCATCGTGCTTCTTCGGCTCCCGATCGCGATCACCTCTGTTCTTGGCCAGTTTCTTCCACCGCCGCTCCTTCGCCCGCGATCTCGATGCCTCCTTCCATCTCACCGGAGATTAGACCACCAGTGGACCACCAGATGTTAAGGGTTTCCCTTCCTCCGGAGAGCCATCATCCTCCCTCTTTCATCATTCATTTGCCGACGCCATCTCTTCCCTGATTGCACATCACCGCCGGCCACTTTTCATCCACCGTAGGCATCACCGAGAAGTCAAGGGGTTTACCTTCCTCTGGTCATGATCCATCCATCAACAATCGGCGACGCCACTTCCATCTCCACCGAGGACAGCCCATCCGCAGCCATCCACCAGCGCGAAGGATTGAGTTGGGGTTTCCCATCGCCGATCCTTCTCCTTTGAATTTGGGGTTTCCCTTCTCCAATCATCCTTCCGACCACCTCATCCTCTTCTCCGACTAGCCTTCAACCACAGTACATTTCAACCTTAGATTTGGTTCCAGCAGCTCTTCCACAAATCCGGACAGCAACTCCATCTCTTCTTCTTCTTCATCATCCAGATCACAAGTTTGGTTTGGTTCTCAGATGTGTTGATTTAGATCTAATTGCTTGTTGGATGATCTTTTGTTGATTGTTATGTTGAGGATGTAATGGATTTGGGTTTCTTGTTTAAAAAAAAAAAAATGTGGAACCGCCACATCAGCGGCCCCCCTAGAGCCGGTCCCACGGATATGGAGGGAGGTAAATGCAGGTACACAGGTGGAAAGTGCATGGCGGAGACGTTAACCCCAGGCAGTGACACTCCGGGGATCTACCCCTGGACCTTTCAGCCACAGAACCATGCATTCCCCATCTGTGCTACGCCCTGGGGACTTGGGTTTCTTGTTTAAGATTGCATGTGCTGGGGTCAAGTTGATTCATGCCTACAACTTGTTCGTTGAAATGTTTCTTCTACTTGATATGCTTTAGTTTTGCAATTCCGTTTGTTTAGTTGTTTGCAATGTCATTCTTGTTGAATTGTAGGTTAGTTGTGTTTGTTAACTAGATGATCTTGCAATGTAACTTAGTTTTAATTCTAGCATCATGAGTAGATTTGTGATACTTTGCTTTATGCTCTCATAGATTAGATTAGAGTAGTTTTATCTTTACTATCATTAGCTTAGGATCTTAAACCTAAACCTCATGTTCGAATAAAATTACATCATAAGATTTATCATACATTGTCTACATTCCTTGTGACGACCCGGGCTACTCCTTATGCAATGTTAGTATAGAGAGGGTTCGATATTTAATTGATTTTGATATGTATTTCACGACAAAATTGGATTTATCAAACCTCCAGCTCCGGTGTATAGTAGTGAAGATGTCAGTGGCCCTCAGATCGACACCGACAATGGTACAATTCTTCTACTGAAGAACCACTCCAATTGAAGTTGACCAAAATAGCGACAATGGTACAATTCTTCAACTGAAGAACCACTCCAATTGAAGTTGACCAAAATAGGTGGAGGTCTGTTTGTCTCCGTTGATCTATGCTTCTGCCCATGTGAACTATGGCAAGTTTGGCCAGATCAGATGAAGCCAGAGGTGGAGACTGTAAGGAACTAGGACGCTAAACACGTGAAAGCGCAGCGGAAAAGATCTAGTTCCTTTCCAGAAGATCCTTGCGAAAGGAAACCATATACTAAGTACTAATTTTTATACATGAGAAAGTTATACTTTTGTTGCGTGCCCTTCGTAATCCCGACAGCAACGTTTCTTTAGATGCGGATCTTAGCGCGATCAGGTGGCCGCGCCTCTGTGGTATCCACACGAACAAATCTCGTTTATCTCACAAACTCACCAAGAGGAGAATGAAACAACCAAAGGTTGTACTAGCAACCCTTCTTGGAAGTTTCGGCTAAGTGGAAGAGAGGAGGAGGAAGAAGAGCAAGAACACCAAAAACTCATCATGAAAATGAATCAAAAAACTCCCTTTTATAGATTCATGAAATTACCTCATGCCTTAATGTCAATTGCCTTGATTGACATTAATATTTATCTTCATCCAATGAATCCAATGCATCATATGCATGAGTAATTCAAATGGTTCACTCTTTATCCAATGAATCCAATGCATCATATGCATGAGTAATTCAAATGGTTCACTCTTCATCCAATAAATCCAGTGCATGCAATGCATGAGCAATTCAAATTGTTCACTCTTCATCCAATGCATCCAATGCATGAGTAATTCAAGTTGTACACTCCTCTTTCTTCATGAATTCAAATTCATGAAATCATATAATGAGTCCAACTCAATAATCATCAAATATGAAATCATATAATGAGTCCAACTCATTAATCATCAATCCAATTGATTCAATGAGTCTAATTTGAATTAGACTCAATTCAATAGTTATATTTAATTGAGTCTTACTCAATGAGTCCAATTTGAATTAGATTTAATCCAATGATTCATCATATGAATCCATCTCCATTGACTTGTTCTTTGTGTGTGACCCAATATGTTCTCGTAACGTTGGCAATGTATCTAAATCAACATTTAAATACATAAGCAATGAGTGGCATCTAGCAAAGCATCATTGCTACCCAAGTGACGAGAATGTTAAGATCCGACTTAACCTTTCCGTGGCTATTATTTTGTATGACTCAATCCTTCTATCCTCGATATCTAGATTGATCAATGAGGCATAGACCGTGTCATCCTCTTATCATTCTTTATGTTTCTTGATCTCTAAGTAGACACACTTAATTAAATAAGCTCAATATCGCATATTGACTTATTTAAGCATGGCCATGCATTCTTGTGTTCTACTAATCAAGGGGCCCATAGATATCACTTTCGTCATATGGAAGGAATAGATCTCATCTACATCACTCACATCCCTCCGCATAACTTATTGCATACCCAGTGATCGATTTTATGGTCAATCCTGTTACGGGTGATGTTTGTCGATACCAAAGTATACAACTCCTTATGTAGGGAACTGTAGTGACTTCAGGTCTAAAGACTATTTATACTAATAGTCACATGAGAATGTTTATGACACTCATATAATGATTTATGAAACATTCTCATGGCGTTCAGTATATATTCTCTAATATATACTCATATGTCAACCTGATATCTCATATCCATGACTTGTGAGATTAAGTCATCCGTTGACCTACATGCTAGTCTCAACACATTAATATTGTCCTTGCATATTAATGCTTGACTAGGAATATTTAAGAGTAGTGTTCTATGTATATCTACAATATCTCACTATCAATTCAACCTATTGATATGTTGTAGATTAGAACCTCCTACTCTAGGATATTATTATACTTATTCATTCGACACTGAATTGAAGTAAATATAATAACCAACTTTGCCTTTATTAATAATGAAATATGATACAAAAGAAGCCCTTTACAATCATCTCATAATTGGTACTAGGGTTAATACTAACAGAGACAACATTGTTGGAAATTCTCTGGCGAAGTAGGATGAACCACTGGATCTTCTCAGAAGAAATCTTTGCCTATTCGAACCATGGGAGGCAGGGAATCTCTGATCGACTCTAGTGATGGATGCGGAAGGAGACTTTGTTGGAGACTGAAAAGGGGATGGACTGACATCGCTGCTTCTTCTCCTTAATTTTTCGAACCACAGAAGGTAGGAGGATCGGAAGGACATCAGAAGGAAGAGGGCAATATTGGAGAACCACTCTGATGAGATTGAGATAATCTAAGCTCATTGCTACCACCGTTCCATCAATCCCTACCTTTGTAACCACTCCAGCAGGGACTCTAGGAAGTGAGGGAAGAAGGGGGAAATACAGGAGAACTACTTCGGTGAGTTGAGCACGATCAGAGATGTTGTTGCCGTAGCTCACAGCCGCTGTCAGGTACGCTACTGTCGCTCGCCTGTTGGAGTTGTTGGGAGAAGCAGGATTGGGGGCGCTTGGGAGATGAGGAAGACAAATCGAAGTTTGTCTTTGTTTGAATCAGGTTTGTCCTTTTAAAACTCCAAATGAACTATCTAAATGAATCAGACTACTTAGCTAAATCGGATCGGTTCGATTGCAATAGGGTTTTAAGGTTTCTTCTTGGGCTTTTGCAATTGGGTTTTGAATTGGATTGGAGGTTTTTGAGATTGAGTTTCTAAAATTGGGCTTGAAATTGCTTTTTCTTATCTTAATCTTCTTTAAACCTCTCGTAATAAACTGAACCACAAATTGGACCGCTTTGCACTGAACCGCTCTTCTCCTCCTCAATTCATTGTCATTTCCCTCAATTCTTACAAAACAAAACATGCTCAAATAATTGTCATAATATCCCTCAAATCTATATGAATTGAAATGAAGACTACAAAAGATCCAAACTCATGAAACACACTAAAAACATAGTTTTGGATACACGAGAGGATAAAAACACTGAGAAATAACACTAAAATAACATGCTCAAATGTTGGTTATCAGTTGTCTTCCATGGTGAAATTCAACTCCGTTCATCAAGATTTGATCGTCAAAAGATGAAAGGGGATTCCTTCCTTCTCTGGAGTCCTTAGGCATTCCATAGTCCACATCTAGCCACCTTCTGTATTGTACCAACATCGCCAAGCTCAATCTACCATTGCCAGAGCTTGTGAAGAAGAAAGGGGTTTCCCTACTCCTTCAAAAGCTGAGTTTTTCCTTCCATACGATTTCTCATCAACTCCAATTCAACTGGGAACGCTGTCGATCACCACTCTGAGCAATTCCCTTCTTTGATTCCAATCTGACTTAAGCTTGAGTTTGCCCTAGCTATATTGTGAGTAGTACTTCGATAGTGGATCTTCTGCATGTTTTATTTAAAATTCTTGCACTCTTGAATATGTTATAGTTCTAGCTAATCTAAGTCTTCCATGTTATTGTTCTTATCGGTTCCATTTGAAATCTTGTTTGCTTATTTAATGCAACATAGATCATGGTGATGATTGCTCTTGTTTGTTTTCTTTAGTGTAGTAGATTAAGTTAGTTATATCCATGAATTTATTGACATTCTTAGGGCAGGTTGTTTGAATTTCCATTAAGAGCATACTCTCAGTTACCTTAGTTTCAATTGTTCATTTCATTGTGAAGAAAACCCCCTATAAAAACTAGCCTTATCTAGTGATTAACAATTTCACCATGTTGATCCTTGAGAGACGATCTAGGCCGTTCTCTATACTACATTACTGTAGAGGAGATTTAGTATTTTAATTGTCACTCATAGTATGACTTACGAGTTGTATCAATTTTAACACCGCTATCGGGGATTCATAGTGGTGTTTGATGATTTCTAGATTGTTCATTTACTATATTTCTCATTGTGCATTTTGATTGTGTTTTTTCTAGTGTGTAGTGCCCCATGACTAGGGCTTCTAAGGAAAAATTGCTTGAGTTTGATTCAGAGATTGAGAAAACATTCCACACTCTATAGAGAGCTCAAAGGGGTTTGTCCTATAGTTCTATCTATAGATCTTCAAATTTTATGAGCGACAAGACACTCAACAACAATAGAACTCTCAGGGAGCTTACAACACAATATGTGACATATCAACCTCTTTGCATTTAGTATCCCGAGTTGGAGGGGGATTTAGAGCTGAGATATAGTATCATCCATTATTTTCAAAGTTTCATGGATGATGATCCAAACAAGCACGGGCAAAAATTTCATGTGGTATGCTAAAGAATGAAGTCGTAGGGTATATCAAAGGAGGATATCAAGCTCAGAGCATTTCCCTTTTTCTTTAGCAGATGTGAAGAAAGATTGATTGTACTATCTTCCTTTTGGCACAATCACATGTTTGAATGATATGAGAAGAGCTTTCTTGAATAAGTTCTTCCTTGCTTCCATAACCACATCGATCTAAAAGAGTATATGTGGAGTGTAGCAATTTATAGGATAGACTTTACATGACTATTGGGAGCACTTCAAGAGACTTTGTGCTAGTTGTCCCTAAAACTAGATTAGTGATTAGCTACTGATTCAGTATTTCTATGAGGAATTACTTCCCATAAACATAAATATAGTTGATGCAGCTAGTGGGCCCTAGTCAATAAGCCACCTACTCAGGCCAGAGAACTCATCGAGATCATGGTTGTAAATTCTTAATAGTTTGGGACTAGAACAATGACAACCAAAGGCATTCATAAGGTTCAGGTAGCTTGTCCTGATCATCACCAGATAGAGAGTAGGTTGGAGGAGATAGCTGTTGGGACCTTGACACAGCTAGAGGGGGGGGGGGGGGGGGGAATAACGACTCACCCAATGTTTGCTTCCTACAATAATTAGTATGCACAGCAGAATACAAAAATAAATACTAACAAGAGAAAGCAAACCTAACATGTTGATTTAACATGGTTTGGAGATAAAACTTCTACTTCACGGCTGCCCGTAAGGTAGACGATCCTTATCCATCGGTGGATGACTCCCAAAAAACCTCTAGCTAGCTCACATAGCTCCTTGTGGGTGGAGAAACCTCGCCACAAACTCGCACAAGCACGCTAGGCACACAAGAGCACTTTGGAGACTCTAATAGGGGTTAACCACCTCTATTTTCGTCAACCATGGCCAAGGACCCGAGCTCTCTTTAATAGAGCTTGGGAGGAAATACCTAGCTGTGTTTCCCGCCACCAGTCGACTGGTACAACCACCAATCGATTGGCCCTAAGTGAAATTCGGCTGTTATAAGCTAACGATCGGCTACCAATCGACTTATGAAAATACTAGTCGACTGCTACAATAATGGTACAGTACTGCTACAGTAACGCTACAGTACATTGGAATTTTACCCTGAGTGCAATCTCTCATGCACTCGTCCTTGCTTGCACAATCTAGACCTAACCTTCTAGCCTCGTGTCCCTCGGATGTCTCCCCATCCTTCACGCCTTGTCTTTTGGAGCTTCCATCGACCTTGTTATTGTTGTCAGATCTTCCTTTTCCAAGAGGTCACTCCTTCGGGACTTCATCCATTGCCAAGTCACACTTGGACTTACGTTGCCAAGAATACATGCTTGGACTTACACCGCCAAGACTCACCCTTGTACTTACACTGCAAATATAACAATAAACCTAACTTAAACCTTTGCCCAAACATCAAAACCTAAGGTCACACTAGATTGCTCCAATAATCTCCCATTTTTTGATATTTGACAATCCGTTAAAGTTAGGGAAGCATAAATGTAATAACAATGCAAATCAACATGCATATATACTCATGCATATGTCGTGGAACCTAACCCTAGGCTCTCCCTTCCCCTAAGCTCCCCCTTTGAGTTAGGATTTATTGTAAAGGTAAACTTCTCCACCTCTGCTAATAAATGAGCAATCACTCCCCCTTCACCTAAGCTCCCCCTTGAGCTAGGATCTCTTACAAAGGTATGTAGGTTTCCCACTTAAACATAAACTTCTCCCCCTTTGCCATACATCAAAAAGAGCTCCAACAATATCCCAATTATTGAACTCTTTGACCTCTAATGACCAAAAACATCATGTATTAATTCCCCATAAGATTACATATATGTTCATCACTCTTTTGGTCATTTTCTAATGCTGAAAAATATTTTCAAACCATATTAGTCGATTGTCAGAAGTCCTAGTCGACTGCCATTATCAAAATGAGCTTACAGAGACATTCTGTGCTCAAAATTACTATTACCAGTTGACTGATAATTGTACCAGTCGACTGGTACTCTATTTTGATAAAAAATTAACCTTTTGATCCACTTTTAGAAAATGCGCCAAAAATTTCATAGACCTTTAAAAAATCTCAAATTTTTGGAGAGGTCTATTTTATCCATGTCTACCTGGGAAAAATATATATAAAAATATATTTATCACAGATCCTAAGATTAACATAAAATTAAAAACTAGCTAAATGGTTCAATTGAACCTTGACCTAAAGTCCTAGTTTTAGCTTCCTCTTGATGTATCTGCCCATACTAAACCATAATGCACCCCTAGAATTAGTTTATATGACATCTATACATCAAAAACTAATTTTAATGCAATATGAACCCAATTCACATTTTAATGCATGAAACACATCCCAATTATTCCAACCCACTAGGTTAGAGACTTAAGTTCGTCTCCTAACCACTTGGAATATTTGATAACCCATCTACCATGGGTCATAGAGGCTTTTCCTAACCTTAGAAATCTTAACCTTAGTCACCTCCCTTGGTGACTCATCCACTATGGTTACACCCATATGATGTACCATAAGTGACACTTAGCCTATAAACCTGACTTTCTTAACCTTAGACACCTTGTCTTTGGTTAATTTCTTCTTGTCATTCACCTTGGCTTAGTATTTGCCCATACTAATCCATAATGTATCCCTAGAATTAGTTTATATGATATCTATACATCAAAAACTAATTTTAATGCAATATGAACCCAATTCACATTTTAATGCATGAAACACATCCCAATTGTACCAACCCACTAGGTTAGAGACTTAAGTCCATCTCCTAACCACTTGGAACATTTGATAACCCATCTACTATGGGTCCTGGAGGCTTTTCCTAACCTTAGGAATCTTAACCTTAGTCACCTCCTTTGGTGACTCATCCACTATGGTTACACCCACATGGTGTACCATAAGTGACACTTAGCCTACAAACTTGACTTTCTTAACCTTAGACATCTTGTCTTTGGTTAATTTATTCTTGTCCTTCATCTTGGATATCTCATCCTTACCATAATTATATGCCACCCTAGCATATTCCTTTTTATTGGCCTTGGATGACTCTCCCTTGTCCTTTGTCACACCTCCCTTACCAATGTCATGTGTCACTTTAGTACTTGACCTCCTTTTGGTCATGGAGGGACCCAATTTGACATTTTTGGGTCTTTGACCATCCAAATACATATCAAGTCCTTTAGGTCCAATAATGAACATCTCTAGGACTTTCTCCATTTCCTCAAGCTTTGCCTTAAAGGCTTGATTTTTCAACTCTAGGGTTCTAACCCTAGAGTCAACATGTCTACCTTGGACATCCCTAGACCTACTCACCTTCCTAGGCATGTCTCCTTTTCTTGGGATTAATGCTTAGGTTTTCACCCACTTTCCTTCCCTTTGGAAAAGATGTTTGGGTCTTATTAGGTCTACCCTTACTTGATTTAGCATAAATATGTCTCCTAGGGTTATCACCTACATTAACCCTATTACTATCATTATATCTAAATCCATGATTATGCTTGGGTAAATAATGAAACTTATTTCTAACAAGTATATAAGAATTAGAGTTTGGATTAAACTTTAAAATAGGGATTACCTTCCCTTTTGTCTTTGAAGCTCTCCCTTGACTTGAGCTCATTTCATTTCCCATTTCTTCAAGTGTGCCCATTTCTTGAGCTCTCCTCTCCTTGGGCACTTCTTGTGGTAGTATCCCCACTCACCACAAGTAAAGCACCTAATGTGATTCTTTTCTTTCTTCTTCCTACAACTCATATTAGTTTCTAAATTAACTTTAGTGAGTTTAGGGTTTACCTCCTTTACCTTCTTGAGCGAAGAACACCTACTCTTGTAATGCCCCATCTTACCACACTCAAAGCATTTGATATGATCTTTTGTGCTCTTCTTGGTAGTTGAGGTGGAGGGTTGAGCTTCCAAGATCTCTCTCTTCCTTAGATTGCTCTTCTTCCTCTTCACTTGATGATGTGGATGGTTCCACTTCTTCCTTCCTTGAAGATGTAGATGATACCTCCTCATCTTCCTTCTTCTCCTCGGATGTTGAGCACATGTCAACAACTAATTGGTCCTTTTCCTTTTGAACCAATGAGCCCTTCTCCTTGGGCTCCTTCACTACTTGGAGTTTTGTAGGATCCTCATGAAGTGCAATTACATTTCTCCAAAGGTCACTTGCATTCTTGTATTTACCTACATTCAATACTAAATTAAGAGGTAATAAATTAATCAAAATTCTAGTTACCTCCTTATCCGCCTCCGATTGCTCCCTTTGCTCCTCGGTCTAATACCGAGACCAGAGACGCTTTCCCTTCTTGTCCGTTGGAGCTTCAAACAGTTCCTCCAACACAATCCATTGGTTCCAATCGATTTGGAACCAAGTCTCCAACCACTTCCTCCAATACTCGAAATCATCTTGATCGTATGGAGGTGGGATTTTGAAATCCCATCCTAGAGGTCCTTCGAACTCCATCTTCCTCTAGCGCTTTGCTCACTCAACCATTAGTCCGTAGAAGAGCAACCCACTTTGATACCACTTGTTGGGACCTTGATGCCGCTAGGGGTGAATAGTGATTCACCCAATGTTTGTTTCCTACAATGGTTAGTATGCACAACGGAATATAAAAACAAATACTAACAAGAGAAAGCAAATCTAACACGTTGATTTAACATGGTTCGGAGATAAAACTCCTACTCCACGGTTATCTATAAGGTAGACAATCCCAATCCGTCGGTGGATGACTCCCCGGAAAATCTCCAGCTAGCTCACTTAGCTCCTTGTGAGTGGAGAAATCTCGCCATAAACTCGCACAAGCATGCTAGGCACACAAGAGCACTTTGGAGACTCTAATAGGGGTTAACCATCTCTATTTTCGTTAACCATGGGCAAGCACCCCGAGCTCTCTTTAATAGAGCTCGGGAGGAAACACCTAGCTATGTTTCCCGCCACCAGTCGACTGGTACAACCACCAGTCGACTGGTCCTAAGTGAAATTCGACCATTACAAGCTAACGGTCGGCTGATAAAAACACTAGTTGACAGCTACTGTAATGCTACAGTACTGCTATAGTAATACTATAGTACTGCTGCAGTAACGCTACAGTACTGCTATAGTAACGCTACAATAACACTGAAATTTTACCCTGAGTGCAATCTCTCGTGCACTTATCCTTGCCCGCACAACCTAGACCTAGCCTTCTAGCCTCCTCCATCAGTCTCGTGTCCCTCGGATGTCTCCCCATCCTTCACGCCTTGCCTTCTGGAGCTTCCATCGTCCTTGTCATTATTGTCGGGTCTTCTTTTTCCAAGAGATCACGCCTTCGGGACTTCATCCATTGCCAAGTCACACTTGGACTTACGTTGCCAAGACTACATGCTTAGACTTACACCGCCAAGACTCACCCATGGACTTTCCTCGTTTGCCAAGATCACACTTGGACTCTCCTTGTTGTACTTGTATCCTGCACACTCATAATGCATATCAAATACAACAATAAACCTAACTTAAACCTTTGCCCAAACATCAAAACCTAGGGTTACACTAGATTGCTCTAACAATAGTATCTTGCATTGAGATGTCAGTTAGACAGATGTCTTTGAATTAATCTCAACAACCTATCATGCAAGCATTGAGAGCTTGTGAAATCTATGCCAGTACATTCCATCTTACAAATACTATTGGTTCAATCAACCTCTAAGGGTTTGATGTATGTTTGATAATGTGTTTAATAGAGTCTAGTCAGGTCAAGGTTGATTGGATGACTAGTAAGAGTGAGAAGTATACCGAGTGACTAGTCCTAACTGGAGGTCAGGTAAGAGAAAATCCTAATTGAGATTAGACAAGTGAGAAGTCATAATCAGAGGTTAGACAAGGTAAAATCCTAGGGGTAGATAACCCTAGGTAATGAGAACTCTTACAAGAGTGAAATCTAAGTAAGGGAAAACCTTAAAAGGAGTGAACTCTAGGCAAGAGAAAATCCTATGAGGAGATAACACTACTTTACTTTTCTATTTTATATCTACTGTGCTAACTTAGTGTTATAGAGATTAGTCGATAAGGTTAATCAAATATTAAGCAGGATCAGAGAAAGTCCAAATAGGTCTAGAGGACTAGATGTTTGGAGGGTAAATTGAGGTAAGCTCTTGGAGTGGAGTGGTAAGTGAAGGTCCTAGTAGGTCGACTAAAGGGGGGGGGGGGGGAGAGAGAGGTTGGGGGCGAATAGCCTGCAATAAATGATAGCACCTTCTCTTGTTATTTGAACTTAGCAAGGACAAACACATAGTTAAATGAAAATAAATAACACAAAAATAAATTAAGAGACTAGAAAGATTTACTTTGTTTGACACACCCCAAAGGAGTCCCTGCTCGACAAATGGACAATATCTCTCCTGTAACAATGACAAATAGAACATGAATACAATGCCACAAGGCTATTCACAAGCTATAATCAACATCCCACATGGCTGAAACATACATAACCACGCAGTTATATATACAACCCACTCAGCTAGAACAAAATGATCACAACTACGCAGTTGTATAATAAACATCCCACACAGTTGTACTAAAAACACAACAAAAAATGAAAGAAAAACCCATAAACCAAAAACAACAAACTGCTAGCCTGCTAGGCTTACACAACCACAACAAAACGACTACAACACACCACATAGAAACACTCCAAAACAAAGTCGAGTTATACAATGCCAAGTTCATAAATCGTAATGCAAGTAAAATAGGAAACAAAAACAGAAACTATCCTCGGATGTGATGTGAGACTGACAGACAGGATACTCCAAGCGACTTCATAATCATCTACCTGCTACCTGAGAAAAAGATAATGTACAAATGCGGTGGTGAGTGTGGGTCACTTAGCGGGTATAGATAAGATAGTGCATAGTCTATATAAAATATGGAGATCAAATCATACAGTCTCAGTAGGGAACCCATAGAAGGTGGTATCGTAGAAGTAGAGGTTATAGAAGGAGTAGTTTTCTGTTTGTCTAGCCATGCCAAAATTTTATTTTGATAAAATTGGCATAAGTTTTGATGTTGTGTTGTATAAGCAAATGGGAAATGCACTGTCTCGCATGTTTTTGGCCAGTATATTTTTTCTGTGAAGATTTCTCCGGCCAGACTATATTCACTTCGATCCTGATAGGAATCCCATAGACAAGAACTTCCTTGGAGAGAAGCCCACCAATGTTTTAATTGTTCAGATAAGAGCTTTGGGGAAAGCCATTCATTATCAAGATTAGAGGGACAATTTTTGAATAGAAGTAATTGGACATTGAGTCCTTGTACATCAATTTTAATTACATGCCTGGCTAGTTCATTTTGAGTAGAGAGCCATTCAGGAGGAGTACTGTCAAAAGTAGCTAAAATAAAAGTTTTTCTTCTTCAAGTAAATGTTGGATAAGCCTTCGAAGTGTGTTTGGTTAATAAGGGAATTGAGTCTAATTCATGTATCCATAATTGATGTAGAAGTCCATAAGTCATAAGTGAATCTAGAGTAATAAGTTTTCCTCTATAATTTTTTCTCTGAAACTTTTCCAAATGCATATTGGCTTGTCTAATAGAATATAAAAGTTGGCATCGACAGCCTAAGTCAGTAAGTTGAGAGCATTGCAGAAACTATTTTGTACATGGGATTTTGTCAGAGTACTTCAGTGTAAGTAATCATCGTCCCTGGGGTAGGGTTTTGATGAAACCAGTTTAAAACATCTGCAAGTTCTAAGAAAGTTTTATAAGAGGAATTGTCTCCCAATGTACATAGATACAAAGTGATATCTTCTGGAAAGACTTTTAGTGAAAAGAGATTATATATATATATATATATATATATATATATATATATATATAATAATAATAATAATAATAATAATAATAATAAAAATATAAAATTATAGTCGTCCATTAGAGAATTATTTTATAGAATGTTTAGGAATATATTTTTGATTTTAAATGAATTCTCATGACAAGTTTTAAGGGGATAGGTTGGTTAACTCAGAGGAACGCCCGTTTGAACACCCAATTAAGTAGGGAGTTGATTGGATATAGAGCCCTAAGAGTTTTCTTCGCTGCCCCCCTCTCGTTGAGTCCCCTTTACCGTACCCACCGCGCTGCCTTTGTGGTAAGTAGTTTCCCTAGTAGTTATGGTGAGTGATTTGAGTTGGTTACTAGCAAGTGTGCGTTCACCTTTGATCTTATTTTTGTTTAGTTTTTCGATTGAGTTCATGGATTTGATGGATTCAACTTGTTCTGTTTTTGATTTAGGAATGGATTTGGGAATTTATTCGATTATGTGTATGTTCTTACCGTGTTCAACTTGGTTGGTTGTTTTGAAAGGGGTTCGGTGTTGATGGAATTTATGATTCCATTAATTGGTTGTGAAGCAGTGGACGAAATTTGGTGGTGGTATATGGTTTCAATTTTTTTTCATGTTACTATGATAGTTCAATTTTGTTTTTGGACAGATTTATTTTAGGTGTGAGATGCTGGCTTTGATCTTGTATTTTGGTCTTGTGAAGGTTGTCAAGGGAGCTGGAGAATCTTTGTCCTACTTCATGTTTTATCTCTTGGGAATGTTTGATTTCAGTTTATGGTGGTGCAGAGGATCCTTGAGTTGATGTAGGATTGTAATTTTTCCTTGTTGTTTTGAGTTGGAACAAGGGTTTGGATTGTGATACTGTGTTTTGTTTCCTCTTTTCTTTTGACATAAATTTGGAATGGTTTCTCCATGTGGGTTCGGTTTTCCTATAGTAGATTAAGAAGCGATCATGGGATTTCAATATGGTTTAAGCTCTTGCAATGATTTCAATTTTTAGTTGTTCTTTGGGACAGATTTTGTGGAAGTTTTGGAGTTGAAATCCGAAGTTGTCGTTACAACAAGCTAGATGAATTTTGGACAGAATAGGGACTTCGGTTTGTTTTCGATGTGTGTTCAATACTTCCTTTTAGCTTAATAACTCTGGGATAGATTTGGGAGTTTTGATTCAAACCTAAGGTTATGTTTGTTACTTCATGTTGGATGAATTTATGGGTAACCGAAATGGTGGGGTTGTGATTCGGATTTATCAATGGGGTTTGTTATCTCTCAATTCGGTTTTCTTTAGTAGTTGTTCTTACCATTTTATTTCTAGATGCCTAAATTGTTTATGCACTGGTTGGGTTAAAGTAATTCCTTTCATGTTTGTACTATATGCTATGAATTGAATCATGTATGTTTTATGAATTATTGATATCTAGACGATTGGGTGCGTGTGTGGTAATAATACGGGAGGGGTGCCTCGGGATGAGCTCCGAGAAGGGCTCATCCAAACCGAAACAATAATTCCATATATGCTGGCATAAGCCTTATGGATACAACTCTTAGGAGATACCTCTAGAGTTTAATTATGGACTGAACAAATGGGCTCGAATGATGGTTACCGCCAAGTTTTCCCTTAAGTACATGTTTATTAAGTTATACCTATAATTTTATTTGGCTTTTATATATTATTATGATCATGCTCCATGATATCCATCTGTTCCTCTCTTAAGCTAACCTTATGATTTTATGCATGTATAGTAAATTTCTATTCTATGCTTCATACTTTATGCTCCAAATTCGTTATTTATGTCCTATATACCTTCTAGTGGATTATGCTTGTTGAGTCTGTGAACTCACCCTATCATGATTGCAGGTGAGGAAGATACCATCCTAAATGTGTTAGGGGACATGAAGGTGGAGTAACAAAGGAGATGAGGTTGAATGCAACATACACTGTCTAGGGGCCCTAAGTACCAATTATTAGTCCCTTCTCCTCTGATTTGTTATGTTAGGATGAGATGGAGATTATTGGTTAGCTTGCATTGGTGGGAGGTCGAAAATGTTTCTTGGAGGATATGTTTTCTTATTTCATTTGAAATTGTTGGACAAATATATGACGCAACGTTGTTTTCTTTCAGTGTGGAGTTATGGTTTAGTTTCTAGTAAATCACTCGCAGTGTATTGTTGATGTTGTACGGTTCAATCGTACATAAGTAGTTAGGGTTGTTTCATGATTATATACGACGTAATCAATGCACATAACCATAACTGATATAATGAATATACATACCCAATCTGGAATCAATACATATAGTATAATGATCAGTAAACTCACCGGGGATCAGCAACAGATCTATTCGTAACACCTGAGTAATATAATCGACAACATATATATGTAGGATAAATGAACATGTATGAAGCATGACATCCATATTCAACAATCATATCTCAAGCAAATGCAACATATCACAATCACATGTAGTTAGCATCCAAATTCGTTATTTATGTCCTATATACCTTTTAGTGGATTATGCTTGTTGAGTCTGTGAACTCACCCTATCATGATTGCAGGTGAGGAAGATACCATCCCAAATGTGTTAGGGGACACGGAGGTGGATTAACTAAGGAGATGAGGTTGAATGCATCACATACTGTGTAGGGGCCCTAAGTACCAATTATTAGTCCCTTCTGCTCTGATTT
Source organism: Zingiber officinale (assembly GCF_018446385.1). Taxonomy (NCBI): domain Eukaryota; kingdom Viridiplantae; phylum Streptophyta; class Magnoliopsida; order Zingiberales; family Zingiberaceae; genus Zingiber; species Zingiber officinale. Next base: position 74,750,910 of record NC_056001.1, read on the forward strand.
GTTATGTTTGGATGAGATGGAGATTACTGGTTAGCTTGCATTGGTGGGAGGTTGCAAATGTTTCTTAGAGGATATGTTTTCTTATTTTATTGGAAATTGTTGGACAAATATATGATGCAACGTTGTTTTCTTTCAGTGTGGAGTTATGGATTGGTTTCTAGTAAATCACTCACAGTGTATTGTTGATGTTGTACGGTTCAATCGTATGTAAGTAGTTAGGGTTGTTTCATGATCATATACGACATAATCAACACACATAACCATAACTGACATAATGAATATACATACCCAATCTGGAACCAATACATATAGTATAATGATTAGTAAACTTATTGGGGATCAACAACAGATCTATTCGTAACACCTAAGTAATATAACCGACAACATATATATGTAGGATAAATGAACATGTATGAAGTATGACATCCATATACAACAATCATATCTCAAGAAAATACAACATATCACAATCACATGTAGCTAGCATCTACTAGATATGTATGCAAATATATCTCCAAGAGATGCACTAGCGCATCATATGCATATGCGCATGCATGTATGCACCACTCCTGTACCCAGCTCACAGCCGCCACTACATTTGAGTGACTGAACGGGTAGGACTATGACAACTTCTCGCGTCTCTAAGCTACTACTACTACATCAATGTGGCTGAGACGGGTAAGATGCAGAGTAGTTATCTAGCTACATAACAACGAGAGTCACTATCTGCATGACTCCATGCCACCACTACACAGAGTGGTCGAGCGACATTATAGGACAAGCTCCACTCCATACCACTACTCCTCCCCTAAGTGGCGGAATGGTTATCTAGAAATGACTGATAACTAGCTCATACCACAAGGGAGGAATGATCATCAACATGCAGTGCAATGATGAACATGATGTAAATAATCATGATATAGATACTGTCATCATCAATGCAACAACCCAATCTACATAGGAATAATCATCATGATATTTTCATTAATCACACCAAACACGTGTGCTTACCTAACATAGGTATAATCGACATGAAACCTCCAATAACACACCACAAACACATGTACACACAATGTAAGTACAATCCACATGATCCTCCAAGAATCACATCAGACACATATAATCACCAACATAAATATTATCGACATGATATATCCAATAGTCATACTTGACATTTATGCACACAACCATATAGGTATAATCAACAAGAAATCTCCAATAATCATACCAGACACATGTACACATAACATAGGTACAATCAACATGAATCCTCCAATAGCAAATACCGGACATGTGTGCACACACCATGCAAATAGATAATCAATATTGTGACTCCTACAACATATACCAATTGTGTGTACACTCAATATCAAAATGCATTATCAACATATTAAATCAGTAAACAAGATATCTCCTACAGTACATACTCTACATGTGTATATGTTGGATCGTAGATGTTCGATAGAGGGGGGGGGTGAATATCGAATAAAAAATTTGTTCGAGTATAAACGCAGTGGAAATAGAGAAACAACGCTAACACAAACCAATTTTACTTGGTTCGGAGCCTATGTCGACTCCTACTCCAAGGCCCGCGGTTGTTGACCGCTTTCGGTGGGCAATCACTAGCAATTCGAAATTTATTACAAACTAAGTACAGAAAAAGCTAATGAAAATGACAGCAATACCGACAAAGGAATGAATCGAAAAGAAAACGTGTGTTGTCGGAGCTTCGCTAGCGTCGCAGGAGCGCAGAGCAAGCAGTATGTAACACCCACAAAACTATAAGATAAGTATATGGGTGTTATTTGCTTTAGAGCATAAGAGTAAGAAGAATCAAAAGAAAAAGAAATAAGAGAAATAAAAAGAAGAGGTGAAGGTTTGAACCTTGAACCTCTCACAAAGGATAGAAATAAAATTATGTATGATAACCACTAGGATAATGTATAACATATGAATGGAAAATGATGAGAATTGTAGTTAAAAGTGAAGATATAATTAAGTGAGGGAACAAGAGAAAATCAAGTAGCTTTCTTCCTCTTGTTTACCTCTTGGTAAAGAAAAGGAGTAAGCAAAAGACAAGTTGTCTTTTCTATTTTTTTTTCTCTATTTTCGTGGGGATTAAGAGAGTGAGGATGAGAAGAGTTAAGGGAGATGAATGAGGACATATTCTCATTAGAAAAGTATATACATGAATTAAGGAGAAAGGGAAGCAAAATTCATATTTGTTTCTTCCACCCACTTAGCATAAAAAGGAAAGAAAGAAAAGGATTTCATTTTCTTTCTTCTTCCTCACCATTGCCGAAACTAGAGCTCTTCTCCCTCATCACCACAAGCCGAGTTTAGGTCTTCTTCCTAAGAGAAAACTAAGATACAAGAAGGAGCCTTCAAGGTGTACCCTTCCAAGCAAGAGAAATCAAAAGGAGTGCTAAAAGAAGAAGCTCTCTTCTTCCTCTTCACCAAGGGTACCATTTCCTTAAGGATTAACAAGTGAACACTAGGTAAGCTTCCCCTCACCTATGGTACAATAGCTCATATGGTTTTCCATGAAGATAGATTGCTAAAAAAAAAAAAAACTAGGGTTGCTTTATGGAAATTTCGGCCAAGACAAAAGGAAGAGTCTAAGAAATTTTAAACTAGATATGCTTATTATTTTTCTTGTGACATGTATCTTATATAGGAGGTTAATCTAATGTTTCCATGCTAGAATGATTAATTAGAACTTAGATCCATGAACCTTAGACTCTCGGCCAAGCATGAACAAGAGGACTAGGTAAGCTAAAGACTCAAACTAAACATGCTCCCTTGTTCTTGTGTTATGTACCCTATGAAAATGGTGTTGTTAACTTTTTCTCTTACTTGTATGTTGATTGAAACTCCATTTTTTATGCTCATGAATATTTGGCCATGGAAGAACTAAAGGCCTAGGAGAGCTTTAAACCTAAAACTAAGCATGCTATGATTTTTTCTAAGACAAGATATGAAGCTAAAATGTTATGCCTTGATTGTATGTTGGTTTGAAAGTCTATTTCATGCTTATGAAGATTCGGCCATGTTGTGATTTGAGGCCTAGGAAAGTTTAAACCAAGGCTAAGATGCTCATGACCTTCTTGATGAAATGATATGAAACTAGTTTGATGTTCTTAGGGTTGCTTGTTACATAGAAATTTAGTTACATGTAACTTTCGGCCACACTAAGTTTTAGGGCTAGGATGCTTAGATTTTAAACTAAGTTTACTCATGATGTTTCTTGTAATAAATGCTATGAAATGTGTTGTGGTTTCTATACTCTTATGCCACTAGAAACCTAGTTTTCATGCTCACATGTTTCGGCCACCATTGGTTTAAAGGCCTAGGGAAACTTAGAACCCAACTTGGATATGCTCATGATGTTTCTTTTGATAAATGCTATGAAATGTAGTTGTGGTTTCCATGCTCTTATGCCATTAGAAACCTAGTTTCCATGCTCACATGTTTCGGCCACTATTGGTCTAAAGGCCTAGGAAAATGTAGAACCCAACTTAGATATGCTCATGATGTTTCTTGTGATAAATGCTATGAAATGTAGTCGTGGTTTCCATGCTCATATGCCCTAGAAACCTAGTTATCATGCTCACATGTTTCGACCACTATTGGTCTAAAGGCCTAGGGAAATTTAGAACCCAACTTAGATATACTCATGATGTTTCTTGTGATAAATGCTATGAAATGTAGTTGTGTTTTTCCATGCTCTTATGCCACTAGAAATCTAGTTTTCCATGCTTAATATGTTTCGGCCACCTTGAGTTAATGGGTTTAGGAAGTTTGGAACTTGAACCAAATGTGCTTATGATGTTCCTCATGAAATGTGTAGGATATTGGCTTAAGGTTCAACACCTTCATGCTACATGTAACCTAGAATAAGGCTTGCTAGGGTTCGGCCATGATAAGGATAGAAGCTTATGGAACTTAGAACCCAAATTAAACATGCTCAAGTTGTTCCTTATGAAATATGATATGATATGAGTTTAGGGTTTTCATGTTTACATGTTGTTTAGAACTCGATTGCTCTTCATGAAGGTTTCGGCCATGAAAGAATTAGAAACCTAGGAGGGCTTAAAGATTTAGGTTAACATGCTTATGATCTTTCTTATGATAGGATGTGAAGTTAGCATGAGATTCTTATGTTTGTATGTTGTCTAGAGTTCATGTCCCTACTCTTGACTTTCAGCCATAAAAGGTTTAGTGACCTAGATGTGCCTCACATGCTATGCTATGAATTAAGAGATGTTATTTAAATGATTCCATGTATGATTATGTCTTTCTATGATAAATGACATGTCCATTATGTACGTTTATGATCCATGCATGTGCTGTGTGCCCAAATATGCATGCCTTATGATGTGATAAATGACATGTTCATTATGTATGCTTATGATCCATGCATGTGCTGTGTGCCCAAATATGCATGTTTTATGATATGTTAAGAAATATGTTATGCATGAAATGATAAGAACTATGATATGTATGACATGCTACTTTACTTTATGTATGGCTTATACCAAGGGTGGGCTCCATAAGCGCCCCGGGGTCGATGGACTAAGAAACGGGTATCGTTAGGGATGGGCTCCTAAGTGCCCCTAGGTCGATGGACTAAGAAACGGGCCTAGTATGTATGCCTTGTGGGGTTCAAGACTTGCTACCTTGGACCTACATAGGACGCGCGCATTTATGTATGTGGTACAAGCCGGGGCCCTAATCATGTTGAGATTATGTTTAAGTATGTATATTATAAGTTTTTAAAAGACATGTTGCATATGTTTCATGATACATGTTTAGGAATTCACCTTGCATATACTTTATGATTATGCCATGATATTTATGATGATGTTATGCTATGTCAGGATTCATTTGATGTTCATGTTAGAATATGCTATGATACTTTATGATGATTATGTTATGATATGCCATGATATGCTGCTTGATATGATAAATTGTTTCCATGCATTTTGACTTGTGATTTTGATATGCTATACGATTTTTGTGAGTAGGAAAGGAACTTACTGAGCCATGAGTGCTCACAGCTTACTTTCTTGTACCACAGATAAAGGCAAGGAATGGATGTACTAGGGGAGCAGCAGGAGGGGCTAGAAGGATGTGTGTGGTAGTGGCTTGGCTAAAGGAAAGACTTGCTTTTGTTAATAAAGAAATATGCCATGTTTATGTTATTTCATTTTGACTCCATGACCTTAATTATGTGTTTGGGTATTATGACTCAAAAATCATGATAAGTATGCTATGTGGTTTTATATGTCTATAGTGATTTTAAAGTAAAAGTTTTTAATTTCTCTAAGTAAAACTTCCGCTCTGTTAAGTAAGTATGTATGTGTCCAAGTAACCCCCGTCGCCTTAGCAGGAGGGCGGGGCGTTACACAGTAGAAGATCTCTTTTTTCAGTTGTCTTTGAAGCTCCCCTTTGACCCTCCTTTTATAGGATGCTCGGGGCGCCTGGATCCCTTCCGGGCGCCCTGGTGTGACGTAGCCCGCCCAACCAACGAGCTCCACGTGTCGACGCACGCCAGGGATAGAAATTGCCTCCCGGGCGTCCGGATCCCTTCCGGGCGCCCGGACCACTTTTTCTCCAGAAACTCCTTTATCTGCAAGAAAGAGTTAGTCCGAGGCAAACAATATGTATATCCTGCAGAATAAGATGTTAGCATAGTTTATACTTTAATCAAAGAAGATTATGACTTATATTCCGTCTTTCCGAGACCGGAATCTAGTCACGATCTCGACTTAGATATCCGAAATGGATCTAAGCTGGATCGACGCCTAATGTTCCCTTCCCGGGAACGCGTCCTCACAGTCACTCCCTTCCAGTGACTTACCTTTACTCACCTGCCAGACGTCCGATCAGCCCTTCGACCCGTCTGGACTTCTCGCCAGCTATCCGGTCAGCCCGTCGACCTAGCTGGACTTCTCGCCAAGTATCCGGTCAGCCCGTCGACCCGCTTGGACTTCTCGCTAGCTATCGGGTCAGCCCGTCGACCTAGCTGGACTTCTCGGCAAGCGTCCGGTCAACCCGTCGACCCGCTTGGACTTCGTGCCAGACATCCGGTCAGCCCGTCGACCTGTCTAGACTTATCCTGCACACTCGATCAGAGTGTTAGATAACGACGAACCTAACTTAACTTGATTTTCTATTCACCAAAACCTGAGTTAGACTGTTAGTGCTCACCGCACCAACAATCTCCCCCTTTTTGATGGAATGACAACCTGGTTAAGTTAGTGAAAAAAAAATCAAGCATGATTTTCGATGTTTTTAAGGTAAAGTTAGTGAAAAAAATCAAGCATGATTTTCGAGGTTTTTAAGGTTTTAAGTTAGTGTTTCAAGTTTGCATTTAGTTGCTCTAACTTAACCACCTATCCCTCCCCCTTTGGCATTCATCAAATAAGGACATAAGCATCAATACAGAGTATAAAGAAAGTAACAGAAATTTAAGAAATGATGACAAGTTTACTTGGGGGAGTTTAAATTTTGGAAGACTTGTTTAAAACATTAACTTTAGCTTTTGGAAAATAGATAAGTTTTGAGAGAGTAGTTAATTTTTAAAGATCATTTTTGCAAAATTAATTTTTTTAAAAAATGGCTTTGCAAACTCAAAGAGAATTTTCTAATCAGAAAAAACTTATACGTGTATCAAGTTTTAAATTTTCAAAGTATTTTCAAAAATAAGTTTCCAAAATTAAAATTTTAAGACTAAGTTTTCAAAACTAGATTTATCAAGAAAATTTACAAACATAAGTTTAATTTTGAAATACGTTTCAAACCTGAGATTTCAAAGATGAGTTTTAAAAGATATTTACTAAACTAAGTTTGCAATATATTAAAAAAAATCTTAGTTTATAAAATCTAATTGAAGAATATAGTTTTATAAAAGTTAGTTTAGAAAATTTAACACAAAAGTTTTTAAGATTGAGGATTTCATGGCTAAGTTTTAAAAAATATTTACTTTTCAAAACTGATTAAGTTTGTAAAAAACTAAAATTTAATCTCAAAACTGAAAAAAACTTAAAAAAAGATTATGTATAAGATGGAGAAAATAATTTTGGTGTTAAGTGATGGTTTAATCCTCCCCCTAAACCTGACATCTAAAATAGCTGTCTAACCAATTAGGTACTTACTAACTATCAGAAGATAGAAGTTATCACTTGGTTAGTCAAGTTAAGTTCATTGTAATCAGTTAGCGGTTGACTAAACTGAATAACTTAACTTGATTGATGTATGTTTTGTATTTAACACCCAGACTTATATCGATGCACTGACATAAGCATCTTAAGTCCAGGCAATTTGCCTATACATCTCACCCCTTTCTATGTTTGTGAGATGCTCAAACACTAGTCCTGGGGGAACATGATTTCTAAAGAGATTTTTCTAGTCTAAGGCTAAAGTTGTTTTAAAATTCTAAAATTTGGAAGGTTTTAAAACAAATGAAAACAAATTTAACCTAGAATTTTAAAATAATTGTTTTTGAAAATAGTTTTGACTTTTGAAAAGTCCTAGTCTATTAAATTAGAGTGAAACCAATCAGATCTGAAAATGACGATCAATAGAATAATATGTACTACAAAAAGCTATAATAGTGTCATAACAATGCTATGTAATAATCACGACTACTGAGACGATGACGGAGGTGGTCCGGAACCCATCGACCGAAGCAATGCTAATATCTCAGTGTGATGAGTCCGGTCGTCCTCTCGTAGGTCTAGTCGCAGGTCGGAGATCTCCTGCCGCACATCTCGCCATAAATCAGAGACCTCCTGTCGCACCTCTCGTCGAAAATCGGAGACCTCTCGCCGTATGTCTCGGTGAAACTCGGAGGACTCCTGCTGGAGGCTCGACATAGCTCTCTCTAGTCCGGATACTCGATCGGCTAGTGTTTGAGGACGTGGGGCTCGAGCTGGTGCTGGAGCAGGAGCGGCCTCATCAGGAAATAGTGCGAGAAAAAACTCATCATGTTCTGCCTCCTCCTGCTGAGCATCTGGATCGGGCTGGTGCTGTGCCCCCCTTTGCCAAGACATGATACCCGCACCATCTATATGAATACTAGCTAGGGAAAAGTTCCTAGTGTTAGGATCGATGGATTGCGGCTAGAGAGGGGGGGTGTGAATAGCCGCCCCCAAATTCGCGTTTCTTTCTACAAATCAAGGTTAGCGCAGTGGAAATAAAAATAATAGAAACGAAAGCGGAGAAATCAAACCTCAACACGCGTCAATGTAACGAGGTTCGGAGATATACTCCTACTCCTCGGCGTGCCCGTAAGGTGGACGAAGCCTATCAATCCGTCGGTGGATGAGACCCCGGAAACCCGGCTAATAATCACTCCTTCTGGGTGGAGAAACCTCGCCACAATGTCTTGCAACAGCAAGATAAACAGGAGTACAAGAATACAGCAGGAAACTAAGTACAATACAAAAATGTAATAACCCTAGCTTGCCTTCTTGTCGACTGGATGAAGCAGCAACTTCACGGGAATCCAACCACAGCACCAACTGTCCAGTTGAAGTCCCAGCCGAGGGAAGCTCACGCGAAGCTTCAGCGAAGAAGAGCTCAACAAAGCTCAAGCAGAAAATACTTCAGCAGTCAGTAGGAAGAAGAGGAAGAAGTAGAAGATGTTCTGTAGTGCCTCTCGATCCTTTTATAACCTCTGATATCCTGAGCCAACCTGCGAACCTGCAAGGCAAAAAGGCCAGAACACAGAAGCCCGAAATAGCCTAGCCGTTGAGTCACAACGGCTAGGCCTGGACCGATCAGGCTCCACCCTGATCGGTCCAGGGTGCTGCTGATCGGTCATGGGGACCGATCAGGCTCTATGCTGATCGGTCCCTAGACCGATCAGATGTTCTTTCCGGTGGTAGCGTCCCTGATCGGTCCCGGGGACCGATCAGGCTTCATCTTGATCGGTCCCCGGACCGATCAATAAGCTCACTGAGGCACACCGATCGCTTTCTAATCGGTCTCCGGACCGATCAGGAAACCACAGTATCACTGGATCGGTCTGCCGACCAATCCAATGTAGCATGGGACTTAGTCCCTCTCTAACCTAACTCTGGAGAACGAGCTACCGAGCCCTCTCTGACCTAGTCCGGAGAACGAGCTACCGCGCCCTCTCCGACTTCCACGTCCGGTCCAAAGAACGAGCTACCGAGCCCTCTCCGACTTCGTCCGGTCCAGAGAACGAGCTACCGAGCTCTCTCCGACTTCCCATGCCAAGTTTCCATACTTGGACTTCTCCGTGCCAAGTCTCCATACTTGGACTTTTCCCGTGCCAAGCTCTCTGCTTGGAATTTTCACCAGATGTCTGGTCAATCTTGACCCATCTGGATTTCCCTTGCCTGGTTTCACTCACCAGGACTTTCCAACTGCCTGGCTTCACTCACCAGGACTTTTACAACTGCCTGTCTTGACTCACCGGGACTTTCACTTTCACCTAGCTTCACTCACTAGGGTTTTCACCTGGCTTCACTCACCAGGATTTCCAATCTGCCTGGCTTCACTCACCAGGACTTTTCCGTCTGCTTGGCTTCACTCACCAGGACTTTCCAGTCAAGTATCCGGTCAACCTTGACCTACTTGACTCTTCTTCATTCAACCTGATCAGACCCTGATCAGTATCTCTCCGCATGGACAACTGCACCTGCATTGTCCATGTCTACATGTCTTTCTGTATTGTCAAACATCGAAACCATGACCAAGGTTTACGCTTGGTCAACTAGGTCAACCTTGACCTACTGGAAATTGCACCAACAATCTCCCCCTTTTTGATGTTTGACAATACCTTTAAGTTAGGCTAATCCAATAGCCTCAACTTTCTTCATGCCACTAGTTAATGAAACATAAGTTACAACCTTACATTCTCCTTCTAAGAAGGCAACCTCCTTCTTAGATAATGAAGACCTAACTTAAACCCTTCATTCTCCCCCTATTGGCACACATCAACAAACTCTCCCCTTGAAGAGTAAGTTATCGTTGTTCACAACTTCATTTGTTGTGATCAACAAACTCTCCCACTAACTCCAATGTTCTTCCTTGAACATTCTCTAGACATTCTCTCCCCCTTTTTGATACACATCAAAAGGAGTAAATCAAGGTCAAGAGTTTCTTCCTAATGAAAGTCCCATACCTTTCATTGAAACCCTTAATTTCCCCCTAGAAACTAAATTCAACAATCAACTTAGTGATAATCCCATATCACTCATCCTCAAAAATTTCGACGAGTAAAAACTCCCCCTAAAGGTCAACTCCCCCTTGACCATTGCACCAACAATGTCTTGGAGAGTTCTAAACCTTTAGAAACCTAAAACACCACTTCCCGAGCTGAAATTTCAGACAACCAGTCGAATTTCAGCAAGTTGGCACGCCCTGATCGGTCACCGGACCGATCAGCCTTCCTCTGGACTAGTGACCGATCAGGAAAGCCCTGGATCGGTCCAGTGACCGATCCAGACACTGATGGACAGATTTCTGAATTTTTCCTTCCCGAAATTCAGAAACCTCTAGAAAATCACAGAAAATTAGAAAAATTATGAAATTTTGAGGATACATTCCTCATACCACATACTATCATGGAAAAATAGATTTCTATGAAAATATCTTCCATTTTTCAATCTTGATACAAAGTTAAAAGACTTTGAAATAGCTCAAAGTTAAGTTATCTTTGTATCAACTTGTTCAATGATGAAGGCTATTACTAGAAAAGCTTCATCAAGGTTTTTCAAATCAATTTTGAAATGATTTTAAACCCTTTAATTTGGGATCACAATCTTAGAACTAAATGTACATGACTTGTACACAAGCTTTCCCTATGATCCCCCATTTAGAATTAGGTTCATCTAGGTACAAGAACCATGCACCTTGATCCTAACTCATCATCCTAATATCTCACACACATCTAAGGTGTATCAAACACATTCAAGTCAATTTTGATGTGAGATATGGGTTTAGGTCATCTTAGGCTAAGTTCTCATGCATTTTCTAAAACAACAACTTGATCTCCATATCAAATTGTGTGGTTTATCCTTAAGTCAATTTAATTGATCCTAAATGCAAGAGAAGAGATGATGACATGGCATATAATAATATCATAAATGAAACATGTGCCAATGTCATGATGTCATGGCATAAAGTGTGAAACTTAAATAAAGCATGACATTTAAACTAACCTAAGCATTATCATGACATTTTAAATGATCATAAAATAAATATGATGTCATGACATGGCATATGGCAAACAATATATGGCAAATAACATGTAAAGGAATAGAAAATACCTAATTCTAGCCTTAGTTGCCATTTTTGATAATTTCGATCATTTTTCCATAAATTCTATATTCCTAAGTGTAATAGACCTAGCATCTTATACTAAAGATTTTTAGATCACTATGTGCCAATTAGATTGACTCTAGACAACTCCTCAAATTTGATTGGCACATTCTAATCACCTTAGAAATAATTCTTAATTTCATTTTCAAGGCTTGATTATACCTTGAAAAATCCTAAAGTGCCACCTTTTGCCATGATTAGGTTAACTACCTATCCAAGTAAGGTTGGCACACCCTAACTAATCTAGCGTGATGAAATCACGCTCCTAGGAACCCAATACCTATTGGAACTCATTGGGTTCACTAAATATTCACTAGGGATGACTTCCCTAGCAACCCTCCTAATGACCCTCCTAGGCTTTGAAGCCTTGGTCATTTGGGACTCATCAAGATCAACTCTAGGGGTGACTCCCCTTGTGACTTTGGTGTTGTTCTTCCTAGCCCTAGGTTTTGTTCCATAATCGAATGGAACATTATGATAATTGGGCTTGACTACTTGGGACTTAGGTTTGTGACCCAAACCTTTCTTGTCCTTGGACTTGGGTTTTTGACCCCTAGACCCTAGAGTCAAATCCTTAAGAGCCTTTTCTAGAGAGTCAAGTCTTGACCTAAAGACTAGATTTTCTTTCTCTAATACCTCAAGCTTTAATTTATCATTTTTCTTTGAGGTATTCCTAGGCATGTGTTTAGTTGATTTGGGATTTCTACCTAGGTTCTCCCTAACCTTAGATGAGTTAATCCTAGGATTGACATTTCTAGTGTTGTCCTTACCTAGGCTAACATGTTTAGCACCTAAGCACCTATATTGGTTCCTAAAGTTAACATTCTTATCATTATTAACAATTGCAACAAAACTACTAGCATGTGTCTTATTGCAAGAGTGAGACTTAAATGTTACCTTAGGGTTTGCCTTCGCTCCCCCTATTGACGTGCTCGGTCTCTTGTCCTTGTGAGGTTGCCTCCCCCTCGGACATTGACTCCTATAGTGTCCCCTTTGCTTGTATTGGAAACACACCACGTGCTCCTTGCCCTTGCGTATCGGGACTCCGGCTTCCTTGACCTTTGGCGCCGGTGGAGTCTTCCTAATCCTCTTTGGACATTTACTCTTGTAATGCCCAACTTCCCTACACTCAAAGCATATTATATGTAATTTACTTGAAAGTAGATTGCTTGAGTTACCTAGGGTTGAGGGTGGATATGAGCTTTCTCCTTCATCCCTTCCGGAGGTAGAAGCTTCTTCTTCTTGCTCCAATCTTGAAGAAGAACTCTCCTCCTCTTCTTCATTAGATGTTGAGTAGCCCTCAACTTCTAATTCCTTACCTCCATGAAGTGAGCTACTTGACTCACTTGACTCCTCTTCATGACTTGAATTGGAGCTTCCCTCATGGAACTTGGCCAAGTTGTTCCACAATTCCTTGGCATTGTTATAACCACCATTCTTACACAAGATATCGTTAGGTAATGAGAATTCAAAAATTTTCATTACCTCGTCGTTGATTACGGAGTGGTGGATTTGTTCCTTAGTCCACCTCTTCTTCTCAAGAATTTCTCCTTCTTCATCCCTTGGAGGAACAAAACCTACTTGTACACAATTCCAATTAAATAAGTTAGTCATAAGAAAGTACTTCATTCTTACCTTCCAAAACGTGAAGTCGTCGCGATCGTAGAAGGGTGGAATCGTGACGTCTTCTCCAAGACCATCCATTCTCTAGCTTGTGCTCCCCCGGGTGTTAATCCGTCGAAGAGCAACCTTGCTCTGATACCACTTGTTAGGATCGATGGATTGCGGCTAGAGAGGGGGGGGTGTGAATAGCCGCCCCCAAATTCGCGTTTCTTTCTACAAATCAAGGTTAGCGTAGCGGAAATAAAAATAATAGAAACGAAAGCGGAGAAATCAAACCTCAACACGCGTCGATGTAACGAGGTTCGGAGATATACTCCTACTCCTCGGCGTGTCCGTAAGGTGGACGAAGCCTATCAATCTGTCGGTGGATGGGACCCCGGAAACCCGGCTAATAATCACTCCTTCTGGGTGGAGAAACCTCGCCACAATGTCTTGCAACAGCAAGATAAACAGGAGTACAAGAATACAGCAGGAAACTAAGTACAATACAAAAATGTAATAACCCTAGCTTGCCTTCTTGTCGACTGGATGAAGCAGCAACTTCACGGGAATCCAACCACAACACCAACTGTCCAGTTGAAGTCCCAGCCGAGGGAAGCTCACGCGAAGCTTCAGCGAAGAAGAGCTCAACAAAGCTCAAGCAGAAAATACTTCAGCAGTCAGTAGGAAGAAGAGGAAGAAGTACTAGTTGTTCTGTAGTGCCTCTCGATCCTTTTATAACCTCTGATATCCTGAGCCAACCTGCGAACCTGCAAGGCAAAAAGGCCAGAACACAGAAGCCCGAAATAGCCTAGCCGTTGAGTCACAACGGCTAGGCCTGGACCGATCAGGCTCCACCCTGATCGGTCCAGGGTGCTGCTGATCGGTCATGGGGACCGATCAGGCTCTATGCTGATCGGTCCCTAGACCGATCAGAATGCTTCACAGAGAGTTGCCCAACTCTCTGTGCGTACCCTGATCGGTCCCGGGGACCGATCAGGCTTCATGCTGATCGGTCCCCAGACCGATCAGTAAGCTCACAGAGGCACACTGATCGCTTTCTAATCGGTCTCCAGACCGATCAGGAAACCACAGTATCACTGGATCGGTCTGCCGACCGATCCAATGGCTAGGTTAGAGCTTCCCAGCTCTAAACCCTAACGCCTGGTCTAGAGAACGAGCTACCGAGCCCTCTCTGACCTAGTCCGGAGAACGAGCTACCGAGCCCTCTCCGACTTCCACGTCCGGTCCAGAGAACGAGCTACCGAGCCCTCTCCGACTTCGTCCAGTCCAGAGAACGAGCTACCGAGCTCTCTCCGACTTCCCATGCCATGTTTCCATACTTGGACTTCTCCGTGCCAAGTCTCCATACTTGGACTTTTCCCGTGCCAAGCTCTCTGCTTGGACTTTTCACCAGATGTCTGGTTAATCTTGACCCATCTGGATTTCCCTTGCCTGGTTTCACTCTCCAGGACTTTCCAACTGCCTGGCTTCACTCACCAGGACTTTTACAACGGCCTGTCTTCACTCACCGGGACTTTCACTTTCACCTAGCTTCACTCACTAGGGTTTTCACCTGGCTTCACTCACCAGGATTTCCAATCTGCCTGGCTTCACTCACCAGGACTTTTCCGTCTGCCTGGCTTCACTCACCAGGACTTTCCAGTCAAGTATCCGGTCAACCTTGACCTACTTGACTCTTCTTCATTCAACCTGATCAGACCCTGATCAGTATCTCTCCGCATGGACAACTGCACCTGCATTGTCGATGTCTACATGTCTTTCTGTATTGTCAAACATCGAAACCATGACCAAGGTTTACGCTTGGTCAACTAGGTCAACCTTGACCTACTGGAAATTGCACCAACAATCTCCCCCTTTTTGATGTTTGACAATACCTTTAAGTTAGGCTAATCCAATAGCCTCAACTTTCTTCATGGCACTAGGTAATGAAACATAAGTTACAACCTTACATTCTCCTTCTAAGAAGGCAACCCCCTTCTTAGATAATGAAGGCCTAACTTAAACCCTTCATTCTCCCCCTATTGGCACACATCAACAAACTCTCCCCTTGAAGAGTAAGTTATCGTTGTTCACAACTTCATTTGTTGTGATCAACAAACTCTCCCACTAACTCTAATGTTCTTCCTTGAACATTCTCTAGACATTCTCTCCCTTTTTTTGATACACATCAAAAGGAGTAAATCAAGGTCAAGAGTTTGTTCCTAATGAAAGTCCCATACCTTTCATTGAAACCCTTAATTTCCCCCTTGAAACTAAATTCAACAATCAACTTAGTGATAATCCCATATCACTCATCCTCAAAATTTTCGACGAGTAAAACTCCCCCTAAAGGTCAACTCCCCCTTGACCATTGCACCAACAATGTCTTGGAGAGTTCCAAACCTTTAGAAACCTAAAACACCACTTCCCGAGCTGAAATTTCAGACAACCAGTCGAATTTCAGCAAGTTGGCACGCCCTGATCGGTCACCGGACCGATCAGGCTTCCTCTGGACCAGTGACCGATCAGGAAAGCCCTGGATCGGTCCAGTGACCGATCCTTACACTGATGGACAGATTTCTGAATTTTTCCTTCCCGAAATTCAGAAACCTCTAGAAAATCACAGAAAAATTGAAAAATTATGAAATTTTGAGGATACATTCCTCATACCACATACTATCATGGAAAAATAGTTTTCTATGAAAATATCTTCCATTTTTCAATCTTGATACAAAGTTCAAAAGACTTTGAAATAGCTCAAAGTTAAGGCATCTTTGTATCAACTTGTTCAATGATGAAGGCTATTACTAGAAAAGCTTCATCAAGGTTTTTCAAATCAATTTTGAAATGATTTTAAACCCTTTAATTTGGTATCACAATCTTAGAACTAAATGTACATGACTTGTACACAAGCTTTCCCTATGATCCCCCATTTAGAATTAGGTTCATCTAGGTACAAGAACCATGCACCTTGATCCTAACTCATCATCCTAATATCTCACACACATCTAAGGTGTATCAAACACATTCAAGTCAATTTTAATGTGAGATATGGGTTTAGGTCATCTTAGCCTAAGTTCTCATGCATTTTCTAAAACAACAACTTGATCTCCATATCAAATTATGTGGTTTATCCTTAAGTCAATTTAATTGATCCAAAATGCAAGAGAAGAGATGATGACATGGCATATAATGATATCATAAATGAAACATGTGCCAATGTCATGATGTCATGGCATAAAGTGTGAAACTTAAATAAAGCATGACATTTAAATTAACCTAAGCATTATCATGACATTTTAAATGATCATAAAATAAATATGATGTCATGACATGACATATGGCAAACAATATATGGCAAATAACATGTAAAGGTATAGAAAATACATAATTCAAGCCTTAGTTGCAATTTTTGATAATTTTGATCATTTTGTCATAAATTCTATATTCCTAAGTGTAATAGACCTAGCATCTTATACCAAAGATTTTTAGATCACTATGTGCCAATTAGATTGACACTAGACAACTCCTCAAATTTGATTGGCACATTCTAATCACCTTAGGAATAATTCTTAATTTCATTTTCAAGGCTTGATTATACCTTGAAAAATCCTAAAGTGCCACCTTTTACCATGATTAGGTTAACTACCTATTCAAGTAAGGTTGGCACACCCTAACTAATCTAGCGTGATGAAATCACGCTCCTAGGAACCCAATACCTATTGGA
The DNA here is from genome assembly GCF_018446385.1 of Zingiber officinale. NCBI lineage: Eukaryota > Viridiplantae > Streptophyta > Magnoliopsida > Zingiberales > Zingiberaceae > Zingiber > Zingiber officinale. The sequence continues at coordinate 74,767,600 of NC_056001.1, forward strand.
GCTCATTGGGTTCACTAAATATTCACTAGGGATGACTTCCCTAGCAACCCTCCTAATGACCCTCCTAGGCTTTGAAGCCTTGGTCATTTGGGACTCATCAAGATCAACTCTAGGGGTGACTCCCCTTGTGACTTTTGTGTTGTTCTTCCTAGCCCTAGGTTTTGTTCCATAATCGAATGGAACATTATGATAATTGGGCTTGACTACTTGGGACTTAGGTTTGTGACCCAAACCTTTCTTGTCCTTGGACTTGGGTTTTTGACCCCTAGACCCTAGAGTCAAATCCTTAAGAGCCTTTTCTAGAGAGTCAAGTCTTGACCTAAAGACTAGATTTTCTTTCTCTAATACCTCAAGCTTTAATTTATCATTTTTTTTTGAGGTATTCCTAGGCATGTGTCTAGTTGATTTGGGATTTCTACCTAGGTTCTCCCTAACCTTAGATGAGTTAATCCTAGGATTGACATTTCTAGTGTTGTCCTTACCTAGGCTAACATGTTTAGCACCTAAGCACATATATTGGTTCCTAAAGTTAACATGCTTATCATTATTAACAATTGCAACAAAACTACTAGCATGTGTCTTATTGTAAGAGTGAGACTTAAATGTTACCTTAGGGTTTGCCTTCGCTCCCCCTATTGACGTGCTCGGTCTCTTGTCCTTGTGAGGTTGTCTCCCCCTCGGACATTGACTCCTATAGTGTCCCCTTTGCTTGCATTGGAAACACACCACGTGCTCCTTGCCCTTGCGTATCGGGACTCCGGCTTCCTTGACCTTTGGCGCCGGTGGAGTCTTCCTAATCCTCTTTGGACATTTACTCTTGTAATGCCCAACTTCCCTACACTCAAAGCATATTATATGTAATTTACTTGAAAGTAGATTGCTTGAGTTACCTAGGGTTGAGGGTGGATATGAGCTTTCTCCTTCATCCCTTCCGGAGGTAGAAGCTTCTTCTTCTTGCTCCAATCTCGAAGAAGAACTCTCCTCCTCTTCTTCATTAGATGTTAAGTAGCCCTCAACTTCTAATTCCTTACCTCCATGAAGTGAGCTACTTGACTCACTTGACTCCTCTTCATGACTTGAATTGGAGCTTCCCTCATGGAACTTGGCCAAGTTGTTCCACAATTCCTTGGCATTGTTGTAACCACCTATCTTACACAAGATATCGTTAGGTAATGAGAATTCAAAAATTTTCATTACCTCGTCTTTGATTACGGATTGGTGGATTTGTTCATTCGTCCACCTATTCTTCTCAAAAATTTCTCCTTCTTCATCCCTTGGAGGAACAAAACCTACTTGTACACAATTCCAATTAACTAAGTTAGTCATAAGAAAGTACTTCATTCTTACCTTCCAAAACGCGAAGTCGTCGCGATCGTAGAAGGGTGGAATCGTGACGTCTTCTCCAAGTCCATCCATTCTCTAGCTTGTGCTCCCCTGGGTGTTAATTCGTCGAAGAGCAACCTTGCTCTGATACCACTTGTTAGGATCGATGGTTTGCGGCTAGAGAGGGGGGGGGTGTGTGAATAGCCGCCCCTAAATTCGCGTTTCTTTCTACAAATCAAGGTTAGCGTAGCGGAAATAAAAATAATAGAAACGAAAGCGGAGGAATCAAACCTCAACACGCGTCGATGTAACGAGGTTCGGAGATATACTCCTACTCCTCGGCGTGTCCGTAAGGTGGACAAAGCCTATCAATCCGTCGGTGGATGAGACCCCGGAAACCCGGCTAATAATCACTCCTTCTGGGTGGAGAAACCTCGCCACAATGTCTTGCAACAGCAAGATAAACAGGAGTACAAGAATACAGCAGGAAACTAAATACAATACATAAATGTAATAACCCTAGCTTGCCTTCTTGTCGACTGGATGAAGCAGCAACTTCACGGGAATCCAACCACAGCACCAACTGTCCAGTTGAAGTCCCAGTCGAGGGAAGCTCACGCGAAGCTTCAGCGAAGAAGAGCTCAACAAAGCTCAAGCAGAAAATACTTCAGCAGCCAGTAGGAAGAAGAGGAAGAAGTACTAGTTGTTCTGTAGTGCCTCTCGATCCTTTTATAACCTCTGATATCCTGAGCCAACCTGCGAACCTGCAAGGCAAAAAGGCCAGAACACAGAAGCCCGAAATAGCCTAGCCGTTGAGTCACAACGGCTAGGCCTGGACCGATCAGGCTCCACCCTGATCGGTCCAGGGTGCTGCTGATCGGTCATGGGGACCGATCAGGCTCTATGCTGATCGGTCCCTAGACCGATCAGAATGCTTCACAGAGAGTTGCCCAACTCTCTGTGCGTACCCTGATCGGTCCCGGGGACCGATCAGGCTTCATGCTGATCGGTCCCCAGACCGATCAGTAAGCTCACAGAGGCACACTGATCGCTTTCTAATCGGTCTCCAGACCGATCAGGAAACCACAGTATCACTGGATCGGTCTGCCGACCGATCCAATGGCTAGGTTAGAGCTTCCCAGCTCTAAACCCTAACGCCTGGTCTAGAGAACGAGCTACCGAGCCCTCTCTGACCTAGTCCGGAGAACGAGCTACCGAGCCCTCTCCGACTTCCACGTCCGGTCCAGAGAACGAGCTACCGAGCCCTCTCCGACTTCGTCCAGTCCAGAGAACGAGCTACCGAGCTCTCTCCGACTTCCCATGCCAAGTTTCCATACTTGGACTTCTCCGTGCCAAGTCTCCATACTTGGACTTTTCCCGTGCCAAGCTCTCTGCTTGGACTTTTCACCAGATGTCTGGTCAATCTTGACCCATCTGGATTTCCCTTGCCTGGTTTCACTCACCAGGACTTTCCAACTGCCTGACTTCACTCACCAGGACTTTTACAACTGCCTGTCTTCACTCACCGGGACTTTCACTTTCACCTAGCTTCACTCACTAGGGTTTTCACCTGGCTTCACTCACCAGGATTTCCAATCTGCCTGGCTTCACTCACCAGGACTTTTCCGTCTGCCTGGCTTCACTCACCAGGACTTTCCAGTCAAGTATCCGGTCAACCTTGACCTACTTGACTCTTCTTCATTCAACCTGATCAGACCCTGATCAGTATCTCTTCGCATGGACAACTGCACCTGCATTGTCCATGTCTACATGTCTTTCTGTATTGTCAAACATCGAAACCATGACCAAGGTTTACGCTTGGTCAACTAGGTCAACCTTGACCTACTGGAAATTGCACCAACACCTAGATCCTATAACGTCAAACTCGGTCATGTGGCGGACGTCACCTTTGGTGACATCAATGTCCAAAGAGGACATATATGCTGTCAGAATGTGACAGTAGGGCATATGAACTCGCCCACTAGTCACGTATCCAGCCGAGTAGATAATGGTGGAAAAGATATGTAGGCTAATGTCAATATCTAACCTATGACACAGGGCATAGAGGAGAAAAGAGTGGAATGGACGCATCACCGCGATGTCGCGAGTGCTCAGTGGTAGAATGCAGAAGACTAAGACCCTATAGAGGGCGTAGTCCTGGACTCGAAGGGTAACTGACCTAAACTAGGTCACAGTGGGCACTCGCTCGCCCAAAAAAAAATACAAATAAATCGTATCAAGAGTGATATGCGAGTAGGGATCTCCAAAGGGTATCTCCCTGGGCAGATAGCACTGAAAGGGACAGGTAGACTCCCGTAACCCCAAAAACTCTCGGATGGCAGTAGGGGACAACGTGATATCAGTCCCTGCTGCTCTAGTAGTATAGGTAAAGTCGTCTACTTTTGTAAGATCTCAGAAAAATTTAATTATTAGGGTTATTTGAGAAATAGCCTTATAGAATTTTTCCAGTAATTTTAGAAATTTTCTGGGAATTTTTTAGAGCTCGTACGATGGGTTTTGCGGGGATAAAATTATGGGTTCGGATAAAACCTATTTGGGATTCCCATTTAAGTGAGGAAAAGTTTTAATTATAAATTCTTTTTCTTATTTCTTTTCCCCAAACGCCGACTCTTCACCCAACCCGAACACCTTCCTCCCCCGATCTCCCCGACTCCTCTCGCTGCCTCTCGCCCGCGGATGAATCGGCACCAACAGGAACGGAGCTTCGACCTCCGGCGATCCTTCTCTGCCGGCATCGACACCACAAGCTCAGATCCGGTCGGTGTTTCTCCTCTCCAGACTGTAATCGGCCGAGGAGTTGCTGTTCGGTGGATCTTGCGGCCGATCACCGAAGGGGCTGCGGCTAGGGCACGGTGAAGGACCAGATCTCGCGTCGACCCCCATCCAATCGTCCACCGAAGCTTGGAGAGGTGCCCTAGTTCGGATTTGTGCCACTCGATTCGCCGGCGTGGGTAAGCTAGCCCTAACAGAATCTGCCTGTTCTCTGGTTTGTGCCATAGATTGAGTCTTCTTTCTCGATTCTTGCTTTTCCTCTTTGATCGTCGGCGATCCTAGGTCAGGTCATGGATCGTTTGAGTGGATCTTGGATTCCTCTGCCGGAGCTAGGTCTTGGCAGACGCTGGCTAGTTGAGGGTCAGTAGATTCAATACATTGCATTATGGATTGGATTAGGTGACACTTTCTGGAGGCAACCGATCGAGGTAATGCATTGTTGATTCTTACTCTCTTTTCTTTGTTGTGATCTTGATGTCAGATTCAATTGTTTGCTGTAAATCCCTTGATCAGTACTTGGACTTTCTCTTCTTCACTGTGATTGAGGTCTCGGTTGAAGTGGAGAAGAATCCCAGCAGTCAATAGGTTCTGATCAGTGAGGTGTGCTCAAGATTTCAGCAAGGTTGAGTGTTGTGAACTTTCTTGGGTTCCAACAGCAACTACCCTAACTGACAGCAACATCTTGGGTGGTGATCTACTGGTGATCACCTTGGATTTGGGTAAGTTTTTGGAGGTCAATTGTTACCTTGTTTTAATGATACGAATTAGGGTTATATTTAGTTGGTTATGTGTAGATTTAGGTATGATTTGGATTACATGATTACTAGAGGTTGTAAGTAGTGGTTGATTGTGATTAGATTTGGTTGCTTAGATTAAACTAATGGAATGATTAGGGTTAAGACAATTAACCCTAGTCAACTATTGGATTTAATCTAAGTTTAGATTTCTAATCTAAATGGTGATTAGGGTTTTGCCCTAATTTAGTTTTGGAGATTTTATTTAGCTATTCATTTGGATTTAGCTAAATAAAATATATATATTGTTTGACACAGGACTCTGATTCGAGATAGGCGTCTCGACTTCGGATTTGGATTGTACCTTCTATTTGAGGCGGGTACCCTCTGACTTATCTTTTGATAATGTCTTATGATATGTGTAGCTTATATATACTTACTAGTGGTAGATAGTAGATTATTCTCCCTCTTGGTCTTAGCTAGTTGATACCTATCACATGCTTCATCTGCTAGTTGCTTTACTTCAGGATTGGATATTTTATCTCTTGCCATGTGTATATATGTTCATAGAGGTGCATATCTATAGTGCTCTACTCTACTGGATTAGTTGCTTTACATGTGTGATACATGCTCTTGGATTCATGATACTTACATCATTGTATATGTGATGTCTTTGGATTTATGCTGTTTATATCATGTTTATAGTTATATGTGTTTACCTTTTTGACACGCGCATATATGGAGGAGGCTTTGTTCAGGTATGTCATATTGTAGCCGCATGCACCATATCGCATGATTGCATGCTGGGCGATTGACGACTCCATTATTGTTGAGCTCGTCGGCCGGCTACATAGGCCTGCACACAACGTGTTCACTGCATGGGTAGTGGCACAGCACAGTAGGGTGTGTATGGCAGTAGCTCTGTAGTGCTCCGCTGGTCCGCTCATGGGTAGTGTGACTGCAGCGTGGTAGCAGACAGGGATCCCTCCCCGTCATCGCGTACCGGGAGTTGAGAGCATTGCGCTCCCTCACTATGTTTGAGGTAGGAGGATAGGTGTACTCCGACAGCATCCCGTCCACTCGGTCACTCTTCAGGGGCAGTGATGGCAGAGTGCACGGTGTCACAGCCCTACCCACTCGGTCTCACCATTGTGTGTGAGATGGCTGACTGGTTGACAGGGGTGACCATGTCATATTGCATCATATGCACGGATTGCCTTCGTTATGATTGATGCATTTTGGTGATTGCATATGATTGACATGCAAACAGGATACATGCTTTTGCTCTGACTATTTTTATCTTTGTATGTTGACAGTCAGTGGCCCAAGCCTCGCAGGTGAGTATAGTTTATTTCAGTTATGCCTTTCTTATTATTCTTGCTATAGACTGTACGTTATGCCTATTGCTGGTTATTACAGTTTATTTCAGCTATGCATATCTGTTATACTGTTAGGAGACCGTACCGTAGGTTGTACTGTTAGAAGACTGTACTGTAGGCTCTATGGTTTAGTGTACTATACCATAGGTTATTACTGGTGGATATATATTGCTGTACATGTCTATTGGTTACCTGCTGAGTTCTTGAACTCACCCCGTTGTTACTATTTTTCAGGTTGAGGCCGTCAGGAGAGATTCCAGTCGCTAGCCCCTTGGTCGCGAGGATTTCTAGATATCATTTTCTGTATTCGCTTTTATACGTATACTTGTATTGTGGGTTTGTATTGTGGACTTTATGTCGAACCTTTGGGTTTGCTGCTTTTGTTTTCCGCTGCAGATTTTCACACTACTTCGTGAATTTGTTTTCTTTGTTGTAGTGGTGTAGGATGTGTACGTATATCTTCGTTGGTTTTATATCGTTCTTCCTTATTAAACTGCGTGGATTGATTATATGTTGAGCTGTGTGGAATATTGATATAAACTGCGTGGTTGTTTCTTATTTGTATTGTATTGTTCCGGCCGAGTGTGGCCGAGGTATAGATATATGTATACTGAGATTCATATTGTCCGCCGTACAGGGGAGATGCTGCCGAAATTTCTTCGGACAGGGACTACCTGGGGCGTGACAATTTATTTGGTATCAGAGCAAGGTACACGATACTTGCTCTTCGTTTTGGATTTTCGAGGTTTATCTGATACCAATTTATTTGGTATCAGAGCAGTTCTGATACTGGTTCTTACGAGTTTTGCGTGCGTATCTGGATATTTTCGGATTGTACGGGTTTCCGTCAATCTTCTCGTTTCGGAATTCCGAGGCATTTTGACGAGGTTTTATTGGATCTATTTGGGGGCTAAGCAGCGACAGGATATCTCCAGACGGCAAATAGGTAATTTAGGTAATTTTTCAGTTCTTAAACCTGTAGTGATATCTGGGTAACATTTTATTTACTGATATGACACATACACGTGTTCCGGTACTTAGACGTGGTCGCACACGTAAGAGGCCGATAGATTCTCTGGAGATAGAGTCTCCAGAGAGATCTGCTAGGGTCGAGCTTGTCCGTCAGGGACAGACTCGTCAGGATATTATAGGCACGCCGGATTATAAAACCCTGATGGTTCCGACTTCAGAGGTACATACCTCGACTGTACCACTAGTGGTACCACCGTCGGCATATCAGGCACCTCCCCCATCAGTAGTACTCGGGGTATACTCGGCACCCTCTCTAGCCATGCCTGTTACTGCGTACTCGGTATTACTACAGATACCTGTGTCAGTTACTATATACTAGGCACCCACACCGGTAGTACCGGTTACTTCTTACCCGGTACTGACCATCGTACTTTTAGTTCTTATGCCTACTCTGTAGTTCCACTAGTGGTTCCTACCCTGTTTATGTGGCAGCACCAGTGGTACCTCTTCCAACCTATCCATCAGTACCACCCATAAGATCAACTCCAGTGATTCTGCCTAGTACCGCAGCGATATCTACGGATATGGTTGTGGCACGAGAATGGATCCCAGCCTTGGCGGAGTTGGTGAAAAGCCAATTCACGCTATTTCGCGGGGAGACTGATCCGAGCGTGGCTCAATCTTGGATAGTCTATGGAGCGGACATTCTTTTACATGGCCTGCTCCGAGTGGGAGAAGGCTGAGCTGACTGCTTACCACTTACGAGACGGGGCAGAGATCTGGTGGGACACACAGCGCTCGATTATAGGCGAGCAGCATGTTATATACACGAGATTTAGGGAGGCATTCGAGAGTCAGTATTTCCGCCGAGCATATCAGATGACACATCTGCAGGATTTTCTGAGGCTTCGACAGAATAACTGCTCAGTGATGGAGTATAATGCCGAATTTAATCGGTTGGCCAGATTCTGTCCTGAGTTGGTGGTCGAGGATAAATCTCGTATGCTCTAGTTTGTCCAGGGACTCGACGGGCATCTTCAGGTGAAGGTTGTCGGTCTTGGTATAGCATCATACACCGAGACACTGGATAGAGCTCTCATGATTGAGTCTACTCATCGGAGAGTGAATGCAGACAAGAAGTGGAAGCAGACTGATCGGACTTCCGGACCGATCCAGCAGCCACAGATTACTGGGCAGCAGCAGAGCAGTCACACTCAGACGGGTCAAGGTACTTCTGGATCATTTGGCCGACCCCAGAAGTCCGGACGATCTTCATCAGGACGTTCCCGGTCTTCTCAGCAGAACCGGAAACTGTCCACCGATGATTCTCACTGCACCCGATGTGGGTCCTGAGATCACATCATCTCTGCATGCACCCTGGGACAGTCAGTTGGCTATTATTGTAAACTATCTGGGCACTAGAGCCGAGACTGTTCGTTGAAGGCTCAGCATGTAGCTTCTGGGATTTCTGTTCCGGGAGGACAATTTGGTCAGTCCGAGACTCAGCGAGGAGGGCCGAAAGCTCAATCTTCGCATCGTCAGCAGAGGACAGCTCCCCCTGCAGCAGCTGCATACGGCATACACGGGCAGGAGCATTCCAGTGTCCTTGTAGAGAACCCCACGGTATTCCGCCTTAGTGTTCTCCTGTACTATTCGTCAAGAAGAAGGATGGTACTCTGAGGTTGTGCATCGATTATAGGCAGCTGAATGTAGTGACTATCAGAAATAAGTACCCCTTGCCACGGATTGATGATTTATTTGATCAGCTCAGAGATACATCAGTGTATTCTAAGATTGATCTGCGGTCTGGATATCATCAGCTGAGAGTTAGAGATTCTGATATTCAGAAGACAGCATTTCGCACCAGATACGGACATTATGAGTTTTTGGTAATGTCATTTGGGCTTACCAATGCTCCTGCAGTATTTATGGATCTGATGAACCGTATCTTTTTGGAGTATCTGGATCAGTTTGTGATTGTATTTATCGATGACATATTGATCTATTCACGTTCCGAGGAGGAACATGCGCATCACCTTTGCATAGTCTTGGAGACTCTTCGACGACATCATCTGTATGCGAAGTTCAGCAAGTGTGCATTTTGGCTTCCCTCAGTTGGTTTTCTGGGACATGTAAGATGCTCGTCTAGTCCACAGAAGATCGAGGCTACCACTAGCTGGGATCAGCCGAAGTCAGTCCAGGAGATCCGCAGTTTCTTAGGACTGGCTGGATATTACAGACGATTCGTTGAGAGTTTCTCCAGTATTGCTATGTCGTTGACACGTTTGACTAGGAAAGGCATGAAGTTCATGTGGTCAGAGGCTTGCGAGACCAGCTTCCAGGAGCTGAAGCGAAGATTAGTATCAGCACAAGTTTTGGTTTTACCTTCTGGTGATGACGGATTCGTATTTTACACAGACGCATCTCTTCAGGGCTTGGGCGCTGTTTTGATGTAGCACGGTAGGGTAGTCTCCTATGTTTCTCGTCAGTTGAAGGAGCATGAGAAAAACTACCCAGTACATGATTTAGAGCTAGCCGCTATTATCGTTGCTTTGAAGATTTGGCGACATCATCTTTAGGGTATTACTTTTGAGATTCTTACTGATCATAAGAGTCTCAAATATATTTTCACACAGAAGGAACTCAATCTCCGACAGAGGAGATGGATGGAGTTCCTGAAGGATTATGATTGTACTATTAGCTACCACCCGGGTAAAGCTAATGTGGTTGCTGATGCACTTAGCAGGAAGTCCAGCTGGACTTTAGCTTGTCACCGAGTTTTAGTCACGGACTTGGTTCAGGGATTCTCCGAGTTGAGCCTTGAGGAGCAGGGACGGACAGAGCAGGGTATTCTTGTTACCATGGTTGCTCAGTCGTCGATCAGGATGAGGATTCGAGAGGCCCAGGCCGGAGATCAGCATTTACAGTTCATTAGCAACCAGATAGCTTCCGGACAGCAGACCGAGTTTACACGAGATGACGAGGGTATTGTTTATTTTCGAGGTAGATTATGTGTACCTCAGTCTCACCCGGTCATGGAGGAGTTACTTCAGGAGGCTCATCGTTCTAGATTTGCTATCCACCCAGGTGGGACCCGTATGTATCATGATTTGAGACGTTCCTATTGGTGGAACGGCATGAAGAAAGACATCGCAGACTTTGTAGCTAGATGTCTTGTCTGTCAGCAGGTGAAGGCTGAGCACCAGAGACCTGCTGGATTACTTCAGAGGATCCCTATTCCCTAGTGGAAATGGGAGCACATTACTATGGGTTTCATGGTTAGTTTGCCTAGGACTCGTCGAGGCCATGATGCGATTTGGGTAATCAATGACCGATTAACCAAATCCGCACATTTTATAGCGATCCGGAAGACTGATTCTCTGGATCGATTAGCAGAGTTATACTGTCGAGAGATTATCAAGTTTCATGGTGTTCCTTTGAGCATCATATCGGATAGAGACCCACGGTTCACGTCCCGATTCTGGCAGAGTCTGCAGCAGGCCTTGGGCACACAGCTTCGTTTCAGTACGACATTCCATCCGCAGACAGATGGACAGTCAGAGCGGACCATTCAGACTTTGGAGGACTTGCTGAGGTCTTGCGTTATGGATTTCGGAGGCAGTTGGGAGGACCACCTGCCATTAGTAGAGTTCGCCTACAACAACAGCTATCATTCTGCTATCTAGATGACACCGTTTGAGGCGTTGTATGGTAGGCCTTGTCGGACATCCATCCTCTGGGAAGAGGTTGGGGAGGCCCAGTTGGTAGGACCTCAGAGAGCTCAGCAGGATGTAGAGTTAGTTCGCACTATCAGACGGAGGATGTCAGAGGCTCAGGACCGTCAGAAGAGTTATGCTGATCAGAGACGGAGACCCCTGGAGTTCTCCATTGGTGATCATGTATTTCTGAGAGTTTCACCCACGAAGGGGGTGAAGCGATTTGGTCTTCGAGGTAAGCTAGCTCCACGATATATTGGGTCATTCCAGATCTTGGAGAGGATTGGAGCAGTAGCTTACCGTCTGACGCTACCACCATCTCTAGTCGGCATTCATGATGTATGTCATGTATCTATGCTGAGGAGATACGTATCAGATCCGGCACATGTTCTGTCGGATATATCAGTTCTTATTCAGGCGGACGTTACTTACGAGGAGGTTCCGGTACGGATTCTGGACCGTAGAGAGCGTCAGCTGCGGAACAAGACTGTCCGGCTGGTTAAAGTCGGATGGCAGCATCATTCTGACGAGGAGGCTACGTGGGAGCTGGAGGATACGATCCGAGCTCGATACCTCCATCTTTTTACTTGAGATAGGTGGGCCAGAGTTTCTTTCAGCATTTATACTGTTGGGTTATATTCTAGTGTTTGCTGTTGGTTATAGCGAAATTTGGGGACCAAATTTTTATTAGTAGGGGAGGATGTAAGATCTCAGAAAAATTTAATTATTAGGGTTATTTGAGAAATAGCCTTATAGAATTTTTCCAGAATTTTTAGAAATTTTCTGGGAATTTTTCGGAGCTCGTACGACGGGTTTTGCGGGGACAAAATTATGGGTTCGGATAAAGCCTGTTTGGGATTCCCATTTAAGTGAGGAAAAGTTTTAATTATAAATTCTTTTTCTTATTTCTTTTCCCCAAACGCCGACTCTTCACCCAACCCGAACACCTTCCTCCCCCGATCTCCCCGACTCCTCTCGCTGCCTCTCGCCCGCGGATGAATCGGCGCCAACGGGAATGGAGCTTCGACCTCCGGCGATCCTTCTCTGCCGGCATCGACAACACAAGCTCAGATCCGGTCGGTGTTTCTCCTCTCCAGACTGTAATCGGCCGAGGAGTTGCTGTTCGGTGGATCTTGCGGCCGATCACCGAAGGGGCTGCGGCTAGGGCACGGTGAAGGACCAGATCTCGCGTCGACCCCCATCCAATCGTCCACCGAAGCTTGGAGAGGTGCCCTAGTTCGGATTTGTGCCACTCGATTCGCCGGCGTGGGTAAGCTAGCCCTAACAGAATCTGCCTGTTCTCTGGTTTGTGCCATAGATTGAGTCTTCTTTCTCGATTCTTGCTTTTCCTCTTTGATCGTCGGCGATCCTAGGTCAGGTCATGGATCGTTTGAGTGGATCTTGGATTCCTCTGCCGGAGCTAGGTCTTGGCAGACGCTGGCTAGTTGAGGGTCAGTAGATTCAATACATTGCATTATGGATTGGATTAGGTGACATTTCCTGGAGGCAACCGATCGAGGTAATGCATTGTTGATTCTTACTCTCTTTTCTTTGTTGTGATCTTGATGTCAGATTCAATTGTTTGCTGTAAATCCCTTGATCAGTACTTGGACTTTCTCTTCTTCACTGTGATTGAGGTCTCGGTTGAAGTGGAGAAGAATCCCAGCAGTCAATAGGTTCTGATCAGTGAGGTGTGCTCAAGATTTCAGCAAGGTTGAGTGCTGTGAACTTTCTTGGGTTCCAACAGCAACTACCCTAACTGACAGCAACATCTTGGGTGGTGATCTACTGGTGATCACCTTGGATTTGGGTAAGTTTTTGGAGGTCAATTGTTACCTTGTTTTAATGATACGAATTATGGTTATATTTAGTTGGTTATGTGTAGATTTATGTATGATTTGGATTACATGATTACTACAGGTTGTAAGTAGTGGTTGATTGTGATTAGATTTGGTTGCTTAGATTAAACTAATGGAATGATTAGGGTTAAGACAATTAACCCTAGTCAACTATTGGATTTAATCTAAGTTTAGATTTCTAATCTAAATGGTGATTAGGGTTTTGCCCTAATTTAGTTTTGGAGATTTTATTTAGCTATTCATTTGGATTTAGCTAAATAAAATATATATATTGTTTGACACAGGACTCTGATTCGAGATAGGCGTCTCGACTTCGGATTTGGATTGTACCTTCTATTTGAGGCGGGTACCCTCTGACTTATCTTTTGATAATGTCTTATGATATGTGTAGCTTATATATACTTACTAGTGGTAGATAGTAGATTATTCTCCCTCTTGGTCTTAGCTAGTTGATACCTATCACATGCTTCATCTGCTAGTTGCTTTACTTCAGGATTGGATATTTTATCTCTTGCCATGTGTATATATGTTCATAGAGGTGCATATCTATAGTGCTCTACTCTACTGGATTAGTTGCTTTACATGTGTGATACATGCTCTTGGATTAATGATACTTACATCATTGTATATGTGATGTCTTTGGATTTATGCTGTTTATATCATGTTTATAGTTATATGTGTTTACCTTTTTGACACGCGCATATATGGAGGAGGCTTTGTTCAGGTATGTCATATTGTAGCCGCATGCACCATATCGCATGATTGCATGCTGGGCGATTGACGACTCCATTATTGTTGAGCTCGTCGGCCGGCTACATAGGCCTGCACACAACGTGTTCACTGCATGGGTAGTGGCACAGCACAGTAGGGTGTGTATGGCAGTAGCTCTGTAGTGCTCCGCTGGTCCGCTCATGGGTAGTGTGACTGCAGCGTGGTAGACAGGGATCCCTCCCCGTCATTGTGTACCGGGAGATGAGAGCATTGCGCTCCCTCACTATGTTTGAGGTAGGAGGATAGGCGTAATCTGACAGCATCCCGTCCACTCGGTCACTCATCAGAGGTAGTGACGGCAGAGTGCACGGTGTCACAGCCCTACCCACTCGGTCTCGCCATCGCGTGTGAGACGGCTGACTGGAGTCAGGGGTGACCATATCATATTGCATCATATGCACGGATTGCATTCTTTATTATTGATACATTTTGGTGATTGCATATGATTGACATGCATACAGGATACATGCTTTTGCTCTGACTATTTTTATCTGTGTATGTTCACAGTCAGTTGCACAAGCCTCACAGGTGAGTACAGTTTATTTCAGTTATATATTTTCTTATTATTCTTGCTATAGAGTGTACTTTATGCCTATTGCTGGTTATTACAGTTTATTTCAGCTATGCATATCTGTTATATTGTTAGGAGACTGTACCGTAGGTTGTACTGTTAGGAAACTGTATTGTAGGCTCTATGGTTTAGTGTACTGTACCATAGGATGTTATTAGTGGTTATATGTTGCTGTACATATCTATTGGTTTACCTGCTGAGTTCTTGAACTCACCCCGTTGTTACTATTTTTCAGGTTGAGGCCGTCAGGAGAGATTCCAGTCGCTAGCCCCTTGGTCGCGAGGATTTCTAGATATCGTTTTCTGTATTCGCTTTTATACGTATACTTGTATTGTGGGCTTGTATTGTGGACTTTAAGTCGAACCTTTGGGTTTGCTGCTTTTGTTTTCCGCTTCAGATTTTCACACTACTTCGTGGATTTGTTTTCTTTGTTGTAGTGGAGTAGGATGTGTACGTATATCTTCGTTGGTTTTATATCGTTCTTCCTTATTAAACTGCGTGGATTGATTATATGTTGAGCTGTGTGGAATATTGATATAAACTACGTGGTTGTTTCTTATTTGTATTGTATTGTTCCGGCCGAGTGTGGCCGAGGTATAGATATATGTATACTGAGATTCATATTGTCCGCCGTACAGGGGAGATGCTGCCGAAATTTCTTCGGACAGGGACTACCTGGGGCGTGACAACTTTCACTAGGTTGTTGTAAAATTCTGCACACAAACTTATGTTTACTGGGCTAGTACATTCAACAAGGTTCTGAAGGTTATAGTGGTTTATGGCCTCAATGGCTGGAATGCAAGAGCGTAAAAAGAACGCTTTATCTATACATTTGGTCCTAATGGCCATGTAGATGGTTGACTCAAACTTAATCCTAAGCTCATCAGTGGGAAACCTAGGATCAACACTGGGAGTAGAGGGCCCAACACCAGATTTTGAATGTTTCCTAAATTATATAACAAAATTATACTAATTAAAGAAAACAAATATGCAATAATATTCTTAAACTTTAAATAGAAGACAAGAATTTTACCGAAGAGCCATTGCTAAAATATTTTTAGAACTGACGACCTCAGTTGAATCGCGCCCGCGCATTAACCGTAGAACGAGAGAAAATTTTAACTTTGAATGCTTTCGTAGTAAAGCTTAAAAGAAGCTTGAACGAAAGCTTGGAAGAGGAGGTGCAAGGGTAGGGGGCGCCCCTTCCCCCCTATATATAGGGGAGTCCGGGCGTCCAGACCTATTCCGGGCGCTCGGGGTCAAGCGGGGCGGGGCGCCCGGATCCCCTTCCGGGCGCCCCAGGTCCGTATACCAGGGGCGCCCGCCCCTAGTTTTTGACTCCGGTATTTTTTTTTTTAAGTTAAAATAAATTTAAGGTATAAGTTTTAATAAATTTTTAGGTTTAAAAAAAATTTAAGTTTTAATTTTTAAAATAAATGTTTAAGTTAAAAAAATTTTAATTTTAATTTTTAAAATAAATTTTTAAGTTAAAAAAAATTTAAGTTTTAATTTTTTTAAAATAAAATTTTAAGTAAAAAAAAAGTTTTAATTTATAAAATAATTTTTAAGAAAAAAATTTAAATTTAAATTTTTAAAATAAAATTTTAAATTAAAAAAAATTTAAGTTTTAATTTTAAAAATAAATTTTTAAGTTAAAAAAATTTAAGTTTTAATTTTTAAAATAAATTTTTAAGTTAAAAAAATTAAGTTTTAATTTTTAAAAGAAATTTTTAAGTAAAAGAAATTAAAGTTTTAATTTTTTAAAATATATTTTTAAGTAAAAAAAATTTAAGTTTTAATTTCTAAAATAAATTTTTAAGTAAAAAAAATTTAAGTTTTAATTTTTAAAATAAAATTTTAAATTAGAAAAAAATTAAGTTTTAATTTTTTAAAATAAATTTTTAAGTTAAAAAAAATTTAAGTTTTAAATTTTTAAAATAAATTTTTAATTAAAAAAATTTAAGTTTTAATTTTTAAAGTTAATTTTTATGTTAAAAAAAATTAAGTTTTAATTTTTAAAATAAATTTTTAAGTTAAAAACAATTTAAGTTTTTATTTTTAAAATAAATTTTTATGTTAAAAAAATTTAAGTTTTAATTTTTTAAAATAAATTTTGAATATAAAAAAAATTTTAAGTTTTAATTTTTAAAGTAAATTTTTAAGTTAAAAATATTTAAGTTTTAATTTTTAAAATAAATTTTAAGTTAAAAAAATTTAAGTTTTAATTTTTAAAATAAATTTTTAAGTTAAAAAAAATTTAAGTTTTTATTTTTAAAAAAATTTAATTTGTAATTTTTAAAATAAATTTTTAAGTTAATAAAAAAATTAAGTTTTAATTTTTAAAATAAAATTTTATTTTAATTTAATTTAATTTAGTTTTAATTTAATTTTAATGTCCTTAGTCATCTCACCTGATCTATGTTTTCAATCAGGGAATCCTATAATTTTGTGAGATGAATTAGATTCAATTTTAGAGTTTGTTTTTAACTTGTGTTAGATTCAGGTTTAGCTTTGGGTTCAACAAATAGGCGTTCTCTGGATAAACTTCTGGGCTATGGTGAGTCACTCGGGCATCATTAAAGTAACAATGCCTTCGAGGTTTTCCAAATAGTCCTATCCACTGGACTTAGTACAAAACCTTGGTCTAATTAGTTAGGATCCATAAAGGGTAGCTTCGGCCAGTTCTACTTAGCCAAATGCACCAGGTCGAAGCCATATCTTCCTAGACATGCATAGACTAAGCTTCCCTAACGTACTGTCATCCAAAATTTCACCAGTACCATTTTTCAAGTTAAACTTGAACCCTTTTTAACTAATCCTAATTACCCTGTCGGGTAGGTTGGTTAAGGTTATCTTGCCGGGTAGGTTAGTTTTGGAGGTGCCAGCTATTCTGGAGCCTCCCTCTGAATTAATGATCATTTAATTTAATTTTGTTCTTGGTTTATGTCTATTTCTTTTATAATTATATTTTACTTGGTGATAGTTTACATTTTGTTGAGTTTTAAATTGTTTAGATTTTAAATTTTTTGGTTTAGACTTGTATTTTGGTCTTTGACTTGATTTATTCGAGTTTATATAAAATATTTTTTCTTTAGGTATGTAGTATTGATTAAGTCCTACTTGCGTGATTAAACACGCTTTCGGAACCCAAGCTTATTTTGTTGGTTTGTGTTGGGTTATTAATGACTTGAATGTTTTATTTGCGCTTGACTTATAGCCAAGTCCGGTTTTATTATAAATTGCTTTTTGATTATTTAATATTAAATCTATATTTTTGGATCTTGTTGTGAATTTTTCTAACATTTATTTTAAATTATTAATTTCATTTTTTAGTGATAAATTCTCCTCCTCAAGTGTTAGATCTTGAGTTGGATTTGAATTTTTTATTTGTTCCTTGAGATTTTGATTTTCTTCAAAGAGCAACTCATTTTCTTTTTCTATTTTAACTAATTTATTGTTTAAGCAAGAAATAATTTTTAAAAATTTCTTATTTAAATTTTGGTATACCTCTTCAGGACCTTCGAAAACGAGTACGGACTCGTGACTCGATTCGGGTTCGGACCCGTCTTCCGATTCTTCCTCCGCTTCTTCTTTGCGGCCATCAACACGAGGTAACTCTTGTTCTTCTGTTCTTCGGCTTCCGATTCATCCGAGGAAGTGTCGTCCCACGTTGCTTTAAGGGCCTTCTTTTTGGTCGTCCTTGGTTTCTTGGTTTTCAATTTTGGACACTCGTTCTTGTAGTGGCCCTTTTTGTTGCATCCAAATCATGTCACACTCCTTGGGTCGGTTGGAGAGTTGATCCTCTGAAGGTCCTTTTTGCTGAAGCTCCTTTTCCTCCTGGTGAACATTTTCCTTTCCAAGTTTACCAGGTGCTCTTCATCTTCAGAGTTCTGATCAGAGTCGTCTTCAGGTTCAGACTTGTTCTTTATTTTCTCCTTGGAGGAACCTGCAAACAAAGCTACACCCTTCTCGGCCCCAACGTTAGTTTGTTCATGTAGTTCTAATTCACAAAACAACTCGTCTAATTTAAGTTTAGATAAGTTTTTAGAAATTTTGTAGGCATCCACAATAGATGCCCACAAACTATTACGTGGAAACGCATACAGTGCATACCTTATTAAGTCCTGGTTCTCCATTTGGTGGCCTATCGCGTGGAGCCCGTTGAGGATGTCCTTGATCCTCGCGTGCAGCTGACTTGCAGTTTCCCCTACCTGCATTTTTATATTAAATATTTTATTTAAGAGTAAATCCCTTTTTGTTACCTTAGCGTCGCTGATTCCTTCGTGCAGGTCGATCAGTTTATCCCATAGTTCTTTAGCGTTTTTATACGGTCCAACCCGGTTTAGTTCTTCTCTCGTTAATCCGCACTGTAAAGTGTTGATGACTTTGTTCTCCATTGATGCCTTCTTCTTTAGGTCTGTTGTCTAATCTTCAGGATCCAGTAGATTTCCTGAGGTGTTTACTGGTATTTATAGGCTTTGGTGACGCTCATCCACTGGTCGAAATCTGTCTTGAGATATACTTCCATCCACTTCTTCCAGTACGGGAAATCGTCCCCATTGAAAAGGGGAGGTCGTATTGTGCTGAAGCCTTCAAGATGATACATTTTAATCCCTGCACACAATCAAACAAATAGACAGACAAATTCCCAAGACTTGGTCTTGGATTAGCAGTGCGGGAAGAATTAAAAGATAATAGAGGAACTGAATTGGTGTTGCACCAATTTAGATTTAACTGCAATGAGAAAACGTTCCAAAAAGATAATAGTATCAGTTTGGAATTAAACGTAAGACTGAAAGCGAAAGGAAAAAAAATAAAAGAAAATTTCACCCCCTTGTCTGATTGGTGGTTGCACCAAATCAGAGCGGTATCTGCTCTGATACCACTTGTTGGATCGTAGACGTTCGATAGAGGGGGGTGAATATCGAATAAAAAATTCGTTCGAGTATAAACGCAGCGGAAATAGAGAAACAATGCTAACACAAACCAATTTTACTTAGTTCGGAGCCTGTGTCGACTCCTACTCCAAGGCCTGCGGTCGTTGACCGCTTTCGGTGGGCAATCACTAGCAATTCAAAATTTATTACAAACTAAGTACAGAAAAAGCTAATGAAAATGACAACAATACCGACAAAGTAATGAATCAAAAAGAAAACGTGTGTTGTCGGAGCTTCGCTAGCGTCGCAGGAGCGCAGAGCAACAGAGCAAGCAATAGAAGATCTCTTTTTTCAGTTGTCTTTGAAGATCCCCTCTGACCCTCCTTTTGTAGGATGCTCGGGGCGCCTGGATCCCTTCCGGGCACCCTGGTGTGATGTAGCCCGCCCAACCAACGAGCTTCATGTGTCGACGCACGCTAGGGATGGAAATTGCCTCCCGGGCGCCTGGATCCCTTCCAGGCGCCCGGACCACTTTTTCTCCAGAAACTCCTTTTTCTGCAAGAAAGAGTTAGTCCGAGGCAAACAATATGTATATCCTGCAGAATAAGATGTTAGCACAGTTTATACTTTAATCAAAGAAGATTATGACTTAGATTCCGTCTTTCCGAGACCGGAATCTAGTCACGATCTTGACTTAGATATCCGAAATGGATCTAAGCCGGATCGACGCCTAATGTTCCCTTCCCGGGAACGCGTCCTCACAGTCACTCCCTTCCAGTGACTTACCTTTACTCACCTGCTAGACGTCCGGTCAGCCCTTCGACCCATCTGGACTTCTCGCCAGCTATCCGGTCAGCCCGTCGACCTAGCCGGACTTCTCGCCAAGCATCCAGTCAGCCCGTCGACCCGCTTGGACTTCTCGCCAGCTATCCGGTCAGCCCGTCGATCTAGCTGGACTTCTCGCCAAGCGTCCGGTCAGCTCGTCGACCCACTTGGACTTCGTGCTAGACATCTGGTCAGCCTGTCGACCTGTCTAGACTTATCCTGCACACTTGATCAGAGTGTTAGATAACGACGAACCTAACTTAACCTGATTTGTCATTCATCTAAACCTGAGTTAGACCGTTAGTGCTAACCGCACCAACATTTTACAGAACAGAGTATAGATATCCAAAAGCTAAGACTATATCTGAAATAAATAGATCATCTTAAAGGTCAAGCACAAGTATCAAGTAGGATAACAATACAAATAGATTTAAGATAAAAAAACTTAATCCATCAATCAAAAATAACCATGCACTAAATTCAAAGAACTAAAGAGGCCAAAGGAAGAAATACCTTCCTTAATCTGTCAATCATGATAAACCAATCCCGCGTCGAGACTCTCGTCACGAATCAAAATCCTGCCATCACATAATCTAGTTAGCTAATTATATATATAGCAAATACATAAATAAAATCCCTAATCTAATTAGGATAACTCTAAACGAACATGATCTTTGAGTAATCCCAATTAACTTTAATCATACCATAACCTAATTAGATCAGATTTTATCATATCATCCAAATGATCACTTACAACTAATCACTAATCAAATCCCATCATAAATCCATATCCACCAATCCATCACAAAAATACAACCAAATCTCCATATCAATCTATACTCAATTGGATAACAAATCCCTTATTCAATCCAACCTCCTATAGATATAATCATGTCGTAATTAATTCCATTTAATCAACACTTACATACAATCGAATAACCCATGAGAAATCTGGAAAGAATAGATCATCTGCAAATGGAAATCAAAGGTGAAGTCACTGAGAAAACTCACTCGTGACGTATGGACAGTGATCAAATGCCACAACCGCAGCAACAACTTATGTCTCTATTGATACCAAACCTACAATCAATCAACTATTTCCAAGAATTACTTTAGATCCTATTCCAGCAATTAGGTTCATGAAATCCTAGCAATCGGGAAAATAACACTTATCCTATTCGGCCAACCCTTTTCCAATTTGGCCCCCCTACAGTAGGATGCGCCGAAGTGTTCAGCGATCGATTCAGCAAGAATCCAAACAATATCCTGTATCTATTTCGATGCAAGAAGAATCAACAAAAGGGAACTCAAAATGCAAAATCCATGAATCCTTAAAGTCTGGATGGGGAGTACCTTGGATGGTGGCCCTCCGGTGGTGCCACCTGATCGGGACCTCATTCGACGCTTGCTTGATTTGCTGACACAGCATAGTGAGAGAGGTAAAGGTGCCTAAAGGAGTATATCTGCTATGATCAACTCAGTTGATCACTAGAAATGGTGGCTGCTTAGCCTACGATGGCTGGATGAAGCCGATGTCATCAAGATTTGGTGGCGACACACCCGTCGACGTGCTGAGTGAGAGGCCGGGGGTGGAGAAGGCGCTCTGATTTGGTTGCCAGCGGTGGATTGATTGCGAGGAAGGGGCAGAAGGGGCTCAGGTTCGGTGGCCGATCATAGCTTGATCGTGAGAAGGGTAAGAGAGGAGAAAGGCTCCACACCGCGAGAGGGAGAGGGAGGAGGGAGACTCGGCCGAGGGTGCATCGAAAGGCACCGGTACGATAGATTCCCTTGCAGTATCGGGGAAGAAGGTGTCGAGTAGAGAGAGACCGGGTGAGAAAGGAAGAGGAGATGGCATTAAGTGGTTATGTAACTAATGTTTATATACTTAGGGTTTGATTAACTTAACTCTAAGTTAATTTCTCTATCAACTCCCACTTATTGGATAATCCAAACAGACTTCCTCCAAGACTAATAACTCTACCCCTTAAAACATGTCATACGACCTCCGTTTAAATCTCGAAAAATTTTCAAAAAAATTCAGCAAGGTTATTACTGTAATAATACATATTATTTAATTTGTAATATTTTACATTCTTCTCCACTAATAAAAAATTGGTCCCTAAATTTACTGCTCATCATAGGGATCCTCATCCAAGGGTAACAATCAAGCAACATACTCATATACCACTCCATCCAAGTATCATGAACCAATCTTCAATCTGTAAGGGATTAAGGTCCCTTATCAAACTACAGGATGATCCACTTCTAAGTAAATGGTGATGACTCTATGGGTGCGTTTGGTTCGGGGTTATTCTTGATAACCTTGGTTATCCATCCAAGGTTATCAACAAAAACCTTGTTTGGTTTAGGTATTCGATGATTCCCGAGTAATGTTCCATGCCCGACACGTCAGCAAAAATGTTATGTATCCCGGAATCGGAAAACCTCAGAAAGCTAAGGTTTTCTTGATTCCGGGGTTAACGATTTCTTTTTACCAAAAATACCCTCCGATAAGAAAAAACATGAAAAAAAGAGAAAAAAGTAAAAAAAAATATTAAAAAAAATGTTTAAAATTTTTTAAAATTTATTTTTTTTAAAATAAATAAATTTTTTTTTTAAAAAATTAAAAATATAATTTAAAAAAAAAAAAAATTTAAAATTTTTAAAATTTTAAAAAATTTAAATTTTTTTTAAAAATTTAAAAAATAAAAAAAATAAAAAACAAAAAATTTAAAAATTTGTAAAATAAAAAAATTTAAAATAAAATAAATAAATTAAAATTAAAATTAAAAAATGTAAAAAAATAAAAAAAAATATAAATATAAATAATATAAAAATATAAAAACATTAAAAAAAATAAAAAAAAACACATAAAAAAATAAAGAAAAATATATAGGAAAAAGAAAAGTAAAAAACATAAAAAAATAAATAATAATAATAATAATATTATTATTATTATTATTTTTATGTATAGTTGGTTTTGTAACTGAGGGTAATACGGTAAAATATTAAAGTAGAGTATTCATTATAACCTTCAAACAAACAAGTTTTTGTTGCATTACCTAGGTTGAACCAAACAACATTTGGTTATGTTTTATTTTCCATAACCTTGGTTATGTGATTACCTGGTAATCACATAACCAAGGTTATACATGATAACTTGAACCAAACGCACCCTATGAGTTTTGAGCTCACCCTTCTTCTGCTACTCCCACTCAGCTACCTAATCAATTGTGGGTAAAATCTTCTAAAAATAAATGGTCTTCACAACTACCTCTAAAGTCTATATCGCACACAATTAACGGATCCCCTATCATTTGTATAGTGCACTTAGACTATCTCCATCTGATTCAATACTCAGAGATATATCATGAGCTCTGACAATCTCTTTATAATATAATCCTACTAATCGATCCAAAGAATTTGTCCTACGAATTGATAGAATGGGAGCAAACTAATCAACCAATCAACGATTACTCAGATCACACAATATCCTCCCCATGTCTTAGGTAATCTCACGTCAAAGTTCACCGTAACAAGTTCACATTCCTATTCTGGTATTTGTATCTACAGAAACCTTCCGGTTAATCTCTAATGTTTAGTCTCTACTTGCCAGCATACTATACATCGAGCTACAAAGTTCGCGATGTCATTCTTCATGTCGTTCCACCAATAAAAATACCTCAAGTCTCTCTATATATTGGATACCACCCGGATGTATCGCAAATCCCGAACAATGTGCTTTCTGCAGTAATTCCTCCCGGGCAGGAAGTTACTCAGGAACACATCTTCCATGGAAATAAAGAATCTCATTCTCATCACATGAGAATTCTATCTACTGGCATGAGATTGCTCCACTCATGCTACATCAGAACTGTACCTAACCCCTAGTACGATACCTTTATGTAGAGTACAAATCTGTCTACACTAGAAGATAAAACTAAAACGAGTGTAGTTATTAGTCTTCATTCCAACCCTTGAAACTGGTCTCGTAAGCATCTATCTAGGCAATTTCCATACCTTTCCTAGATAATCCCATCAACGACATAACAATACTGGAGAAAACCTCAACCAATCTCTGGTAATATCTAGCCAGACCAAGGAAGTTGCGAGTCTCCTGTACAAACTTTGGCTACTCCCAACTAGTAACAACTTCTATCTTCTGTGCCTCTACTGGAGATAATGTGTCCTAGAAATCCACAGAAGACAATCAAAATGTGTACTACTAAACTTTGCATAGATATGTTCTCGTCGAAGTATCTCCAAAACTATGTGAAGATGGTGTACGTGATCCACCTTGGATCAGGAATATGCCACCATATTGTCAATGAAGACAATTACAACTAATCCAAATTCCATAGGAATATTAGATTCATCAAGTCCATGAAAATATCTGGGGCACTGGTAAGCCTAAATGGCAAGGACTCATAATGTCCATACAACAGGTACACTCATTTATAAGATCACCGACAACTAGTCTATAATCTGATTACCAATTACAAATCACCAAATCTATAAATATCACAGAAATGCTACTCCCCATGTCACTATCAACAACAAATACCAAGTAATAGACCACCAAGTCAAATAACTACTAATAGATCATCAAAAGATAACATATCACCATATCTGATCTTATAATATCTACCAATCTCAAGCCATCTTCAACATCAATCAAATCTAATAGCTACCCACACAATTATAGAGAAAAAGGAAGGCAACTGACCTTTAACATCCACTTCCAACAAATTTCAAGATATTCACCATGGTTCAACATTGTATGTCTATGTTGTACCACTATAGGGATTATATCCAGTGGGGAAATTTATTGCCTATACTTTTAGTGAGACAAATAAGTCATATACTCACAAATCTAACTTCCCAATGACCCACTCTCATCATAGGGTACTATCAAGATATAGAAATATATCACCATCCTACCAAAGGTGTATGACTCAAGAAGTCAAGGGATATCCCTTGGACTTAATGACAGATAATCAACAACTCTCGAAATGGTAGAGATACGATCAATCCATGAGATATGAGTATAAAAACTCTACTAATCTTATCCAAAAATGTCCAAAGGGTATGTAAAAGCTCATCCTTCCCAATACTCAAATACGTAAAGGAATGACAATTCAAAGTCCAAAGGGTGAATCATCCTCCTAATTGAGAGTCTACCCATCAAGAGGGTATCTCCACAACTCTCATAATCATGTCCATAAATATCCTCCAATAAATGTGAACTAAAGGTCAAACCTTCTGATCTGAAATATAAACTTCAAGGCCTTGAGTAAAAGATCATGTAGTCAAGATCTTGAGCTACTTGATGAAGACAATGCTAGTTGAGTTGACTAATCATTGTCTTGTAACCCATCACACTATAATTGCTCCACCTAAGGTTCAATAACCTCTAGCTAGTCGAAATATCTGTAAATCAATGCTGTGCCCTCAAAGATCATCATCAGATATTTCCACTCAGTAACAATGGAATTTCATAGGTGTTAATTAACTAACACCACCTCTTCCGTATTATTGCGGGTCGTATAACTCTAGGTATCATCAAGGTCATCTAACCATATCCGATCGGTCCATGAGTCAAGATCTCCCATAGAATAACATTAGGCGAGTCGCTGACAATCGCCTTATAAACCATCACACCACCAAAGGAGGTAGAAAAATACTCTCTTTCCAAACACCTTAAAGTAATCACCAAGTGATGCCTTGATCTCAAAAATCATCTTCTGCATCTTCCTTCATGTGGTGTCTGGTCACGTAAAGGATAAGCAACTAACTTTATCTATCCCGCATCAGTACAAATCATATATTCGAGTGTACTCTCCAAGTTATACAACAAAGTAATAGTTGTATCCTATAAGTGTTAATCAACTAGCTCTACACTTCTCCATATCAGTGGGGGTCATCTATCCAAATGTACCTTCTAGGTTATCTAGTCCAACCAAATACAGACAGTCCATGGTCAAAATCCCCATGGAATAGGATACATCGATCCTCTATATGCTAATCAAGCCAATAATGGTATACATCTAATTCATTTATTTCTATGTCTATACAAGTCATGTACCAATCACAAGTAACCCAAGGGAAAAAATCTCCCTAAAATAGGGTATGTTGGTCCTCTACTGATCGAACCAACAAAAGTAAATCGATCCACTACTAACTAAACCCACAAGAGTAAATAAATCCTCTACTGTCCAAGTCAACAAGGGTAAATCAGTCCTCTATTGACCAAACCAACTAAGATAAATCGGTACTCTACTGACTGAGTCAACATGAGTATGCAGATACTATCCACTACCAGTTAATAATAGCAGAAACTGGTTGTGTAATGCCCTCCCTTCTCATATGACGGGGCTACGGGAACATACATGCATATTAATCTATTTCTAAAGCAGCGGAAGTATTTATTTATATATTTTTCTTTTCTTTTAAACACAAATAACTAATTATCTAAACATCTATAATCATGTGAGCATGTTTAGCATAATTTTAAATTTAAGAAGTCATGATATCAATTTCTAACAGAAGCATGAATGAGTGTTAAGTAATCATGCAAAATATTAACATAGGGTAGGCATAGTTCATATCAAGCATAAATTAACATAAGCAGGTCTTTTTCCTTAGCCGAGCCACCACCACACACATCTCTTGCCCCTCCTGCTGCTCCCCTAGTTTATCCATCCTTTACCTTTATCTGCGGTACAAGGAAAGTAAACTATAAGCACACAGGCTTAGTAAGATCCTTTCCTACTCACAAAAAAAAACATACATTATAGCATAATCACATAAGCATATAGCATGGAGACATAATCATCTAAACATCATATCATGTAAAAGAGCATCATAACATATCATATCATCTTATATAAGAGCATCATGTCATATCATATCATAACATATCATATCATAAAAGAGCATCATGTCATATCCTATCATAACATATCATATTATAAAAGAGCATCATGTCATATCATATCATAACATGTCATATCATAAAAAAGCATCATGTCATATCATATCATAACATATCATATCATAAAAGAGCATCATGTCATATAATATCATAACATAT
Source organism: Zingiber officinale (assembly GCF_018446385.1). Classification (NCBI taxonomy): domain Eukaryota; kingdom Viridiplantae; phylum Streptophyta; class Magnoliopsida; order Zingiberales; family Zingiberaceae; genus Zingiber; species Zingiber officinale. The sequence continues at coordinate 74,794,513 of NC_056001.1, forward strand.
CATATCATAAAAGAGCATCATGTCATGTCATATCATATCATAACATATCATATCATAAAAGTGCAAGCAAGATGTCTTTCAAAAACATGTGTCATGTCATGTGCAAGATGTCTTTTAAAAAAAACATATCATATAATACTTAAATATAATCTCAACATGAGGGCCCGGCTATGTACCACATAACATAAATGCGCTCAATCCCTAGGACGGGGTAGCTAGTCCCGAACCTACTAGGGAACTAGGTCCGTACTACGATCGTCGACCTAGGGGCGAACTAAGGAGCCCATCCCTTGGACACTAAGGTCCGGTACGAGCCATATAAAAAGTAAAGTAGCATGTTATATTTACTTATCATATCATGAAGAGTGCTCTTAGTCCCAACGAATAGGGAAGCAACTCTTAGGCCTTTACTTGTCATATCATAAAGAGTGCTCTTAATCCCAACTAATAGGGAAGCATCTCTTAGGCCTTTTCATGTCTTATCATAAAGCATGCATACTTGAGCATATAGCCCATCATAAGAGTCATTATCATGCATGATTCATAAGCATACATAAATGAGCATATAACATATCATAGGGAAACATAATCATGCATGGAAAACATTAACTATCATCTCCTAATTCATATCATAGCATGTGAGACACATAGTAAATCAAAATTGGGTCTCTAACCCTAATTCCATGGAGTGGCCGAAACATGCAAGGTATTGTCCTAGGCTACAAGCAACATAAAAGCATATGAACCCTAAGCCAATTTCATAGCACTTAACATAAAGAACATCATGAGCATGTTTAGTTTAGGTTCTGAGCTTCCTAAGTCTTTTAATCTTGTTATGGCCGAAACTTGCCAAGCATGAATCTAGGTTACAAGTAACATAAAAGCATGTGAACCCTAAACCAACTTCATATCATATACCATAAGGAACATCATGAGCTTGTTTAGTTTAGGTTCTAAGCTTCCTAGGTATTTTAATCTTGTTATGGCTGAATGTTTAAGGAGCATGAAACTAAGTCTAAGCAACATACAAGCATAAGAATATCAAGCTAACTTCATATCATATCATAAGGAAAACCATGAGCATGTTAGATTTGATTTTAAGCTTCTTAGACCCTTAATCTCATCATGGCCGAAACCCTAAAGTTGGATGCATCTAGGTTCCAAGCAACATGCGAGCATGAAAACACTAAGTAATCTTCATACCATATCATAAGAAAAGTCATGAGCATTATAGATTAAATTTTCAAACTCTCCTAGACCTTTATTTCTATCATGGCCGAAACCCTAAAACCCTAAAGTGGCATGCATTTTGGTTCCAAGCAACATACAAGTATGAAAACACTAAGAAATCTTCATACCATATCATAAAGAAAGTCATGAGCATGATATATTAAATTTTAAACTCTCCTAGGCCTTCATTTCTATCATGGCCGAAACCTACTAGGCATAGATCTAGATTTCAAGCAACTTAAAAAAAACATTAGAATTCTAAACAGAACTCATATCCTAAGTTACATATCATAAGGGACATCGTGAGCATGTTTAGTTAGGTCTTAAGCTTTCCTAGGTCTTTTATTCATGCCTTGGCCGAAAGTTTAAAGAATATGAATCTAAGTTCTAAGAAACGTACAAGCATAAGAACACTAAACTACTCTCCTATCATAGGGTACATATCATAAGAAATGTAGTGAGCATGTTTAGTTTAGGTCTTAAGCTTCCTTAAGTTTTTATACTTTGGTGGCTGAAAGTTTCAAGAAGCAACCCTAGATTTTTTAGCAATCTAAACTCATGGAAAAACACATGAACTACTTGTACCACAAGTGAGGGGATACTTACCTCATCTTGCTTGGTTTTTTTTTCTTAAAAGAAGGTACCCTTGTGAAGAGGAAGAAGAAAGCTTCTCCTTCTAGTTCTCCCTTTTGGCTTCTCTTGCTTGTAAGGAGTAGATCTTGAGGACTCCTTCTTGTGAATTAGTTTTCTTAGGGAGAAAACCTTAGCTTGGGATTCGGAAATGGGAGAGGGGAGAGGTTTAGGTCTTGGTGGAGGAGGAAGAAGGAGAAAGAAGGAGGAGGAAGAAGAAGGAGGAAGAAGTAGCCAACCTTTCTTTCCCTTCTCTTCTCTCATTCCTATTTATCCTCAATGAGGAAAAAGGAAAAATGTCCCAATTCATCCCCTTGATTCCTCTATTCCCTCACCCTCATTCATTCTCACGAAAATAGAAAGAAGAAAGAAGAAAAAGGCAACTTGTCTTTTGTCTTTTGCTTGTTTCTTCTCTTAACCAAGAGAAAGAGCAGGAAAGCTACTTGACATTTTCTTACTTCCTTACTTAATCATACTCTTGCTTTTAACTACAAATTTCCATTCTTTGCTAATCATATATCATTCATGACTCTATTGGTTATCATACACCAATTTAGCTTTATCTATTGTGAGGGGTTCAAGGTTCAAACCTTAACTTCTCTCTCTTTTTATTTCTTTTTGGTTCTATTTCCCTTTTCCTTTTATTCTAAAAGAGAATACCCATATGTATAACTAAAAAAATTTCGTGGGTGTTACAGTACCCCATACCTCATAGAAAGTTCATCCTCGAACTTAGAATAGCTCCAGGTACTTCCGTTTCATATCGTCTTCACGTTCCCAAGTGGCTTCTTCGAACCATTGATTTTGCCACAGGACCTTTACTAAGGGTACCTCTTTGTTCCTTAGTCTTTTGATATCTCCGTCTAATATCTGAACCGGTCGGCTCTCATAACTTAGGTCCTTTTGAACTTGTACTGTCTGTGGTTCGATCACTTGGTCCGTGCTTGGAATACATTTCTTTAGCATCGAAACGTGGAACACGTTGTCGATAGCTGACATCTCTTGAGGCAGCTCTATTTCGTAAGCTACCTTGCCAACTCTTTTCAGAACTTGATATGGTCCCACATAGTGTAACATCCACGAATTTCTATAAGTACATGAGTAATTATTTCCACTAGAACTCAGAAATAAGAGAAGGAGAAAGAAAATAAAAGGAAGAAAATAAAATAATGATATATAATAATAAGATAAGAGGAGAAGGTCAAGGATTGAACCTTGAACCTCTCACAAACAATGGAGGAAGATTTATGGCATGATCACCACTAGGATAGAGAGTAACATATGGATAGGAAGAGATGAAAATGTTAGTTAAAGGAGAGAAAAAGAAAATAAAGCAAGAAGCAAGAGAAAACCAAATTTGCTTACCTCTTTTTCCTCTTGGTTAAGAGAAGGAACAAAAAGAAGACAAGTTGCCTTCCTCACTTCTCCCTCTTCTCATTCTCGTGAGAACCAAGGGAAGTGACATGGGAGAGTTAAGGAAGGGAGTAAATGAAGGCATAGATTCCCCTCATGGTGAATAAATAGAAAAATGAGAAAGTAAATCCCTCATTTTCTCCTTCTTCCTCCTCCTTCCTCCTTTTCTCTTCTTCACCGAGACTAAGAGGTCTTCCCTCTCCTTGATCCGAACATTAGGTCAAGTTTCTTCTCCAAGAAAACTAATTTTCAAGAAGAAGTCTTCAAGTTCTAGCCCTTCCAAGCAAAGGAAACCAAAGGAGACACAAGAAGAAGAAGCTCCTTCCATGCTTAGCTCTTAGGATATTCTTCTCTTAAGAAAGAAAAAAACCACAAGCGAAAGGATGTAAGTTCCCCTCACCTGTGGTACAATAGCTCTATGATTGTCATGTAAATATATTGCTAGAAAAAAAACCTATGTAAATCCCTCACCTATGGTTTTAAGAACTTGAAAACCAACTAGGTAAGTTCATGATGTTTCCTATGATATGTAATTGATGATAAGGGGGTTAGACTAATATTTTCATGCTGGAATGTTTTGTTAGAACATAAGTTTATGGGCTTAGACTTTCGGCCAAGAAAGAACAAAAGAACTAGAAAAGAACTCTAGACCTAAAACAAAACATGTTCTCTTATCATTATGATATGTACCTTATGGTAGATGGTGTTGTTGATGTTTTTCCCACTTGTATGTTAATTTAAACTTGATTCCATCTTCATGAACTTTCGACTATGATAGAGTTGAGGGCCTAAAAGGGCTTAAAACCTAAAAGTTTAGCATGCTATGATTTTCATAAGACAAGATAGGAAGCTAATATGACATGCCATGATCTTAGTGTTGGGATCCTTCGTACGGAGGCTAGAGAGGGGGGGTGTGAATAGCCGACCCCAAATCGTCGTTTCTTTCTACAAAATGTGTTAGCGCAGCGGAAAATAAACACAGAAACGAAAGGGAAAGAAGATAAACCTCAAACAAACCGATGTAACGAGGTTCGGAGATAAACTCCTACTCCTCGGCGTGTCCGTAAGGTGGACGAAGCCTATCAATCCGTCGGTGGATGAGTTCCCGGAGAACCGACTAATAAATGCTCCTTGTGGGTGGAGAAACCTCGCCACAATACTTGTAACAACAAGAAAGGAGTACAAGGAAAGCAAGAAGCAAATACAAACAACAATATGAATGCAACACTCGCTTGCCTTCTCTGTCGACCGGAGGCGATAAAGCAGCAACTTCACAACCCAACTGCAGCAGCTGATTGACGACTGGAAGCTCACACGAAGCTTCGGAAGCGAGCTCAACAAAGCTCAGAACCTCAAAGCACAGAAGCAGAAGCTTCAATCCAAGGAAGAAGAAGAAGTAGAAGTAGAGGCTCGATCTCCTTTTATAACCTGCGAAGAAGAAGACATAGGAACTAGCCGTTGTGTCGCAACGGCTAGGACCTGGACCGATCAGGCTCCACTCTGATCGGTCCAGAGCCTCTCTGATCGGTCATGGGACCGATCAGGCTCTAGTCTGATCGGTCCCCAGACCGATCAGCCATATCTTCACAGAGCCACAGATCGTGCTCTCATCGGTCTGTGGACCGATCAGGCTCTAGGCTGATCGGTCCCCAGACCGATCAGCCAACTCTTTGTGAGAGTTGACTCGTCTCTGATCGGTCTCCAGACCGATCAGAAGAGCCTCAGTAAGCCACTGATCGTTATCTGATCGGTCACCAGACCGATCAGATAGTTAGCGTATCGCTGGATCGATCCACTGATCGATCCAGAGCTTGGTTTTTGCCCAAACCAAGTCCCAAGACTCCCACACCAACATCCAGTCAACCTTGACCAGTTGGTACATCATGCTTAGCATCCGGTCACTCCCTTGACCTGCTAAGACTCCTCACCAAGTGTCCGGTCAATCCCTTTGACCCACTTGGACATCTCTCTTCGTGTCAAGTATCCGGTCACTCCCTTGACCTACTTGACCTTCTCAACACCAGATGTCCGATCACCCTTGATCCATCTGGATTTTCCCTTGCCCGGCTTCACTCGCCAGGACTTTCACCTAGCTTCACTCACTAGGATTTTCACCTGGCTTCACTCACCAGGATTTCCAATCTGCCCAGCTTCACTCACCAGGACTTTCCAACTGCCTGGCTTCACTCACCAGGACTTTCCCATTGCCTGGCTTCACTCACCAGGACTTTTCCCACTGCCTGGCTTCACTCACCAGGACTTTCCAACTGCCTGGCTTCACTCACCAGGACTTTCCCATTGCCTGGCTTCACTCACCAGGACTTGCACTTTCACATCCGGTCAGAGAACGAGCTACCGAGCCCTCTCTGACCACAGTTCGGAGAACGAGCTACCGAGCTCTCTCCGACTTCCATCCGGTCCAGAGAACGAGCTCCCGAGCCCTCTCTGACCTCAGTCCGGAGAAAGAGCTACCGAGCCCTCTCCGACTTCCATCCGGTCCAGAGAATGAGCTCTCGAGCCCTCTCTGACCTCAGTCCGGAGAACGAGCTACCGAGCCCTCTCCGACTTCCCATGCCAAGTTTCCATACTTGGACTTCTCCGTGCCAAGTCTCCATACTTGGACTTTTTCCGTGCCAAGCTCCCTGCTTGGACTTTTCACCATGCCAAACTCCCTGCTTGGACTTTTCCCATGCCAAGCTCCCTGCTTGGACTTTTCCCATGCCAAGCTCCCTGCTTGGACTTTTCCGAGTCAGGTCAACTCACCTCGGGTCAACCAGGTCAACCTTGACCAAGGTTGCACTAACAATCTTCCATCAAAATACAACTCTTCTGTTTTCGTCAAACATCAAAATACAACTCGAGTCAGGTCAACTCGAGTCGGGTCAACCAGGTCAACCTTGACCTAAGGTTGCACCAACAATCTCCCCTTTTTGATGTTTGACAAAACCGTAACCTAACTTAGGTTTTCTAATGTTCTTCCTTGAACATTCTCCCCAAACCTACACTCTCCCCCTTTTTGACACACATCAAAAAGAGTGAATCAAGGTCAAGAGTTTCTTCCTAATGAAAGTCCCATACCTTTCATTGAAACTCTTAATTTCCCCCTTAATACTAAGGTCAACAATTAACTTAGTGATAATCCCATATCACTCAAGTCTTTAGGAGTAAAAACTCCCCCTAAAAGTCAACTCCCCTGACTAATAGGTAAAACTCTCCCTAAAGGTCAACTCCCCCTTGACCATTGCACCAACAATGTCTTGGAGAGTTTCAACCCTTTAGAAAACCAAAACACCAATTCTACAGCTGCAATTTCAGACAAACAGTCGAAATTCAGCAAGTTGGCACGCCCTGATCGTTCTCCGGACCGATCAGGCTTCCTCTGGATCGGTCCAGTGACCGATCCACACAGACCTGGACCGATCAGGGAACCTCCTGATCGGTCCACAACTCTGATTTCTGATTTCTGATTTCTGAATTTTTCTTCTCCCGAAATTCAGAAACCTCTAGAAAATTACAGAAAATTCCAAAAATTGTGAAATTTTGAAGATACATTCCTCATAACATATACTATCATGGAAAAATAGTTTTCTAAGAAAATAACTTCCATTTTCAAAACTTGATACAAAGTTCAAAAGTCTTTGAAATAGTTCAAAGTTAACTCATCTTTGTATCACTTTGCTCAATGATGAATGCTATCACTAGAAAAGCTTCATCAAGGTTTTTCAAATCAATTTTGAAATGATTTTAAACCATTTAATTTAGGACCACAATCTTTGGGCTAAATGTACATGAATTGTACATAAGCTTTCCCTATGATCCCCAATTTTGACTTCGGCTCATTTAGGTACAAGAACCATGCACCTTGATCCTAACTCATCATCCTAATATCTCACACACATCTAAGGTGTATCAAACACATTCAAGTCAATTTTGATGTGAGATATGGGTTTAGGTTATCTTAGTCTAAGGTCTCATGCATTTTCTAAACATCAATTTGATCTCCATATCAAATTGTGTTTTTAACCTTAAATCAATTTCATTGATTATAAATGCAAGAAATGATGACATGACATAAAATGATATCATACATAATAACATGTGCCAATGTCATGATGTCATGGCATAAAGTATGAAACTTAAATAAAACATGACATATAAATAATCTAAGCATTATCATGACATTTTAAATGATCATAAAATAAATATGATGTCATGACATGGCATATGGCAAACAATATATGGCAAATAGCACATAAAGGTATAGAAAATACCTAATTCTAGCCTTAGTTGTCATTTTTGATAATTTTGACCATTTTGCCATAATTTCTATATTCCTAAGTGTAATAGACCTAAAATCATATCCTCAAGACTTTTAGATCACTATGTGCCAACTAGATTGATTCTAAAAAATTCCTCAAATGTGGTTGGCACATTCTAATCACCTTAGGAATAATTTTTAAATTCATTTTCAAGGCTTGATTGCACCTTGAAAATTCCTAAAGTGCCACCTTTTGCCATGATTAGGTTAACTACCTATTCAAGTAAGGTTGGCACACCCTAACTCATCTAGCGTGATGAAATCACGCTCCTAGGAACCCAATACCTATTTGAGCTCATTGGGTTCACTAAATATTCACTAGGGATGACTTCCCTAGCAACCCTCCTAATGACCCTCCTAGGCTTTGAAGCCTTGGTCATTTGGGACTCATCAAGATCAACTCTAGGAGTGACTCCCCTTGTGACCTTGGTGATGTTCTTCCTAGCCCTAGATTTTGTTCCATAATCGAATGGAACATTGTGATAAGTGGGCTTGACCATTTGGGACTTAGGTTTGTGACCCAAACCTTTCATGTCCTTGGACTTGGGTTTTTGACCCTTAAACCCTAGAGATGACTTCTCCAAGTTCTTAAGAGACTTTTCCAAAGTATCAAGTCTTGACCTCAAGACTTGATTCTCCTTCTCTAATACCTCAATTTTTAATTTTTCATTTTTCTTTGAGGTATTCCTAGGCATGTGTCTAGTTGTTTTGGGGTTTCTACCTAGATTTTCCTTAACCTTAGATGAGTTAATTCTAGGGTTGGTTATTCTAGTATTGTCCTTATCTAGGCTAACATGTTTGGCACCTAAGCAAATGTATCGGTTTCTAAGATTACCATGCTTATCATTATTGACAATTGCAATAAAATTACTAGCATGTGTCTTATAAGGATTGCAAGAATGTGCCTTAAAGAATACCTTAGGGTTTGCCTTAGCTCCCCCTATAGATGTGCTTGGTCTCTTGTCCTTGTGAGGTTGCCTCCCCCTCGGACATTGACTTCTATAATGTCCTCTTCGCTTGCATTGGAAGCACACCACGTGCTCCTTGCTCTTGCGTTTCGGGACTCCGGCTTCCTTGACCTTTGGTGCCGGTGGAGTCTTCCTAATCCTCTTTGGACATTTACTCTTGTAATGCCCATATTCCCTACACTCAAAGCACATTATATGTAATTTACTTGAAATTAAATCGCTTGAGTTACCTAGGGTTGAGGATGGATGTAGGCTCTCTTCTTCATCCCTTCCGGAGGTAGAAGCTTCTTCTTGCACCAATCTTGAAGAAGAACTCTCCTCCTCTTCTTCCAAAGATGTTGAGTAGCCCTCAACTTCTAATTCTTTACCTCCATGATGTGAGCTACTTGGCTCACTTGACTCCTCTTCATGACTTGAATTGGAGCTCTCCTCATGGAACTTAGCCAAGTTGTTCCACAACTCCTTGGCATTGTGGTATCCACCTATTTTACACAAGATATCACTAGGTAATGAAAATTCAAGGATTTTCGTTACCTCGTCGTTGATTGTGGATAGGTGGATTTGTTCTTTCGTCCACTTCTTTTTCTTGAGAAGTTCTCCCTTTCTATCCACCGGAGGAATAAAACCTACTTGTACACAATTCCAATTTGCTAGGTTAGTCATAAGAAAATACTTCATTCTTACCTTCCAATACGCGAAGTCGCAGCACTCGTAGAAGGGTGGAATCGTGATGTCTTCTCCGAGTCGATCCATTCTCTAGCTTGTGCTCCCCCGGGTGTTAATCCGACGAAGAGCAACCTCGCTCTGATACCACTTGTTGGGATCCTTCGTACGGAGGCTAGAGAGGGGGGTGTGAATAGCCGACCCCAAATCGTCGTTTCTTTCTACAAAATGTGTTAGCGCAGCGGAAAATAAACACAGAAACGAAAGGGAAAGAAGACAAACCTCAAACAAACCGATGTAACGAGGTTCGGAGATAAACTCCTACTCCTCGGCGTGTCCGTAAGGTGGACGAAGCCTATCAATCCGTCGGTGGATGAGTCCCCGGAGAACCGGCTAATAAATGCTCCTTGTGGGTGGAGAAACCTCGCCACAATACTTGTAACAACAAGAAAGGAGTACAAGGAAAGCAAGAAGCAAATACAAACAACAATATGAATGCAACACTCGCTTGCCTTCTCTGTCGACCGGAGGCGATGAAGCAGCAACTTCACAACCCAACTGCAGCAGCTGATCGACGACTGGAAGCTCACGCGAAGCTTCGGAAGCGAGCTCAACAAAGCTCAGAACCTCAGAGCACAGAAGCAGAAGCTTCAATCCAAGGAATAAAAAGAAGTAGAAGCAGAAGCTCGATCTCCTTTTATAACCTGCGAAGAAGAAGACACAGGAACTAGCCGTTGTGTCGCAACGGCTAGGACCTGGACCGATCAGGCTCCACCCTGATCGGTCCAGAGCCTCTCTGATCGGTCATGGGACCGATCAGGCTCTAGTCTGATCGGTCCCCAGACCGGTCTCTGGACCGATCAGGCTCTGGGCTGATCGGTCCCCAGCCCGATCAGGCTCTAGGCTGATCGGTCCCCAGACCGATCAGCCAACTCTCTGTGAGAGTTGGCTCGTCTCTGATCGGTCTCCAGACCGATCAGAAGAGCCTCAGTAAGCCACTGATCGTTATCTGATCGGTCACCAGACTGATCAGATAGTTAGCGTATCGCTGGATCGATCCACTGATCGATCCAGAGCTTGGTTTTTGCCCAAACCAAGTCCCAAGTCTACCACACCAACATCCAGTCAACCTTGACCAGTTGGTACATCATGCTTAACATCCGGTCACTCCCTTGACCTGCTAAGACTCCTCACCAAGTGTCCGGTCAATCCCTTTGACCCACTTGGACTTCTCTCTTCGTGTCAAGTATCCGGTCACTCCCTTGACCTACTTGACCTTCTCAACACCAGATGTCCGATCACCCTTGATCCATCTGGATTTTCCCTTGCCCAGCTTCACTCGCCAGGACTTTCACCTAGCTTCACTCACTAGGATTTTCACCTGGCTTCACTCACTAGGATTTCTAATCTGCCCGGCTTCACTCACCAGGACTTTCCAACTGCTTAGCTTCACTCACCAGGACTTTCCCATTGCCTGGCTTCACTCACCAGGACTTTTCCCACTGCCTGGCTTCACTCACCAGGACTTTCCAACTGCCTGGCTTCACTCACCAGGACTTTCCCATTGCCTGACTTCACTCACCAGGACTTTTCCCACTGCCTGGCTTCACTCACCAGGACTTTCACTTTCACATCCGGTCCAGAGAACGAGCTACCGAGCCCTCTCTGACCACAGTTCGGAGAACGAGCTACCGAGCCCTCTTCGACTTCCATCCGGTCTAGAGAACGAGCTCCCGAGCCCTCTCTGACCTCAGTCCGGAGAACGAGCTACCGAGCCCTCTCTGACTTCCATCCGGTCCAGAGAACGAGCTCCCGAGCCCTCTCTGACCTCAGTCCGGAGAACGAGCTACCGAGCCCTCTCCGACTTCCCATGCCAAGTTTCCATACTTGGACTTCTCCGTGCCAAGTCTCCATACTTGGACTTTTTCCGTGCCAAGCTCCCTGCTTGGACTTTTCACCATGCCAAACTCCCTGCTTGGACTTTTCCCATGCTAAGCTCCCTGCTTGGACTTTTCCCGTGCCAAGCTCCCTACTTGGACTTTTCCGAGTTAGGTCAACTCACCTCGGGTCAACCAGGTCAACCTTGACCAAGGTTGCACTAACAATCTTCCATCAAAACACAACTCTTCTGTTTTCGTCAAACATCAAAATACAACTCGAGTCAGGTCAACTCGAGTCGGGTCAACCAGGTCAACCTTGACCTAAGGTTGCACCAACACTTAGGTTAAATTGAACTATAATTTTTATGTATAAGATGTTTCGGCCATGTTAAGACTTGAACCCTAGGAAAGTTTAAATGAAGCCTAAGATACTTATGATCTTCTTGAAGAAAAGATATGAAGTAAACTAATGTTCCTATGTTGCTTGAAACTTGAATTTGCTTATTCTACAACTTTCGGCCACACTTGGTTCTTTGACCTAGGATGCTCAAAATTCTAAACTAAGTGGTCCATGTTATTCCTTGAAATGAATGCTAGGAAAATTCTTATGGTCTTCATGCTATTATGCCACTAGAAACCTAATTTTCATGCTTAACAAGATTCGGCCACATTAGGTTAAAAAGCTTGAGAAGCTTGACACTTAGACTAAAAGTACTTATGGTGTTTCTCATGATATGTATTGGAATATTGGTATGAAGTTCAATCTTTTTATGTTACATGTAACCTAGAAACATGTTGCTAGGGTTTCGGCCATGTTGGGGTTAAAGGCTTAGAGAACTTAGAACCTAAATCAAACATGCTCAAGTTGTATCTCATGAAATGTGATGTGACAATTGTTAGGGTTTTTCATGCTTGTATGATGTTTATAGCCAAAATAAAGGCTTAATGGGTTTCGGCCATGTTATGAAAAAGGAAACTAGAAAGCTTGGAACCTATACCTAACATGCTTAAGATGTTCCTTATGTTCTAAGAAATGATAAATGTTTAGGGTTCACTTGTTCTTCTTGTTGTTTGCTAACCCAAACCATCTTTACATGTTTCGGCCACCCCTTGTTACTAGGGTTAGAGACCTAATTAGATTCTCCCATGAACTTCACATGCGATGCTTTATGATATGTTAAGAGTATGACATGCTGTAATGTCTATTTATGTATGCTAGGTCAAATTTCATGATATGCTATGTGTTTACTTTCATGATATGCTGTGTGCTAAATTTCATGATATGTTATGAGCTTAGTTTCATGATATGCTATGTGTTTACTTTCATGATATGCTGTGTGCTAAATTTCATGATATGTTATGGGCTTAGTTTCATTATATGCTATGTGTTTACTTTCATGATATGCTGTGTGCTAAATTTCATGATATGTTATGGGCTTATTTTCATGATATGCTGTGTGCTCAAAGTCATGATATGCTATGTGCTTAACTTCATGATATGCTGTGTGCTCAAATTCATGATGTACTATGTGCCTAAACTCATGATATGCTATGTGCTCAATTTCATGATATGCTATATGCTGTGTGCTTAAACTCATGATAGGTTGTATGCTTAATTATGCATGTGTTCATGATATGCTGTGTGCTCAAAATCATGATATGCTGTGTTCTCAAATATACATGCATTAAGCTATGCCTAAAATAGTTGCTTCCCTATAAGTGGGATCAAGAGCACTCTTCATGATATGAATATGATATGAGTGATATGGACTATGCAGATATGACATGCTATTTTACTTTTAAGGCTTGTACCAAGGGTGGGCTCCATAAGCGCCCCGGGGTCGATGGACTAAGAAATGGGCCTCGTTAGGGATGGGCTCCTAAGTGCCCCTAGGTCGATGGACTAAGAAACGGGCCTAGTATATGTATGCCTTGTAGGGTTCAAGACTTGCTACCTTGAACCTATTAGGACGCGCGCATTTATGTACGTGGTACAAGCCGGGATCCCCTATTATGTTGAGATTATGTTTAAGTATCTATGCTATACGTTTTCAAAAAAAAAAAAAAGGCATAATGCATATGTTCCATGATGTATGTTTAAGAGTTCACCCTGCATATACCTTAGGAATAAACCATGATAATTATGATGATCATGTTATGATATGCCATGCTACCTTGTGTTTATACTATGATTATGCCGTGATATCTATGATGATGCTTATGACATGTATGATGATAATGTATGTTATGCCATGATACCTTATGCTATGATGTATGTTTTATGATTGATGACATGCTATACGGTTTTTGTGAGTAGGAAAGGAACTTACTGAGCCATGAGTGCTCACAGCTTAGTTTCTTGTACCACAGATAAGGGAAAAGGATGGATGAACTAGGAGAGCAGCAGGAGGGGCTAGCAGGATATGTGTGGCAGTGACTGGCTAAAGAAGGAAAAAAAAAAGACCTGCTTTTGTTTAATGGAAATTATGTCTAGTTTATATAGGACTCTATGACATTTTATCATGTTTACTCTATATGTCTTGAAATAATGTTAAGTATGACATGTGGACTCTATGTTTCAAAAAATATACAAGTAAGACTTCCGCTGTAATAAGTTATTAAGTTGTTAAGTATGGTAAGTAACCCCCCGTCGCCTTAGCAGGAGGGGCGGGGCGTTACAGTTTGGTATCAGAGCCAGGTTAGCCTCTCACTACACACATGTCAAGCCTTCCTCCTGCCGCTCTAAGTAAGAATTTATATGTTTAAGTTAAATTTTTTTATTATGATGCTTTAATATTATGCATGTTTACTTACTCTGTTTGATTATGATAGTCACAAGTTTAGGATAGGAATGCATGCTGGTAGAGTAAGAATGATAACGACCTTATGTTAAATTGGATAGAAATAATGATAATTTATTGTCATTAAATGAAGATAAGCATGGCTAGGAGACACACTGCTCGAGCTGATGAGACAACGACTCCACCGGATCTGACCCAAGTAGTTACTGATCTCCAGCGTCAGATCGCGGAGCAACAACAATTGATCACGACTTTAATGGGTCAGCAAGGAAATCCTGCCACCCCGCCAGTGAATCAGAACGCAGCGCCAGTTATTCCAGTAGTTGCACCAGTACCACCGATAGCCCCTATTCCGGTGGTCCGACAGGAGACCTACTTGATACAGTGGCTACGGCTGAAGCCGGAGAATTTCTCAGGCTTGGTTCAAGACAGTGGAAAGTATAGTAGAATTACTGGACTAGCCCGTGTCGGAAAAAATCAAATGTGTATCATTCTGTTTTTCTGGAGACGCAAGGATGTGGTGGGAAAGAGTGAAGGCAAAGAGACAGATTAATCTAATGACCTGGACGGACTTCGAGACAGAGTTCCTTGAGGAGTTCTTCCATATGCAAGTAACGAACCGACACTATGACGAATTCACCGAATTTCAGCAAGGTGACCTATCAGTGAACGAGGCAGTGAAACGCTTCAACCGATTGGCACGCTTATGTCCAGAGTTGGTTCGCACGGAAAGGGAAAGGGTCAGACTGATGCTGAAATGCTCCGACCTGAGATAGCACTGAACGTAGCTGGCGGAGTTAATAGACCGCAGACTACAGAGGAACTAATCTGTTAGTTAGAGCCCTAGAGCCAATCATTTGATGATTGTATGGACTCATGTATATCATATTCTTATATTAATAAAGGCAATAGTTTGGTTATTATGCTTATTTGTTTTAGTGCCAAATAAACTAAGTATAGTAACGTCCTTGAGTAGAGCGTTCTTACCTATATCAATCGATTGGTTGAATCGATAGTGAGATGATATAGGGAACACTACTCTTAATCATTCCTAGTCGAGTATTAACATTCAGGGATGATGTTAATGCAATAAGACTAGCATGTAGGTCAACTCGATGACTTGATCTCACAAGTCATGGATATGGAGATATCAAGTTGACACATGGGTATATATTGGAGAATGTATACTGAATGACCCGCCATGAGAAAGTATCATGGATCGTTATATGAGTGTCATATACTTTCTCATGTGGCTATTAGTATGACTATTAGTCCTTAGACCTGAAGTCACCATGGATCCCTACATAAGGAGTTATGTACTTTGGTTTCGTCAAACGTCACCCATAACTGGGTGGACTATAAAGGCGATTACTGGGTATATAACGAATTATGCAGAGGGATGTGAGTGATGTAGATGGGATCTATCCCTCCCATATGACGGGAGCGACATCGCTATTCTTGATAGAGTGAGACCACTAAGTGCATGGCCATGCCCAAATGAGTCAACATTAGATGTTGAGCTCATTTGATGGAGTGCGTCTACTTGGAGTTCAAGATTTTGATTGATTAGAGGATGACACGGTCTATGCCTCACATTGATCAATCTAGATGTCTAGGATAGAAGGACAATGTCACATATTGTGAGGAGTCACAATTAGTAGTCACAAGGTGATGTTGGATCTCAACATTTCTTGTAACTTGGGTAGCAATGATGTATTGCTAGATGCCGCTCATTGCTTATGTTTCTAAAAGAGTTTAGAAACATTGCCAATGTTACAAGAACCTATTGGGTCACACACAAAGAACATGTGGATGGAGATTAGGTTCATATGATGAACCAATAGGATTAGGTTCATATGATGAACCAAAGATTGGATTCGAATTAGACTTATTGAGTTAGACTCAATTAGATTCAATTGTTGAATGAGTCTAATTTACATTTGATTCATTGAGTCAATTTATATTAATGAATTGAGATTCATTAAATTAAAATTGACTTGAATCAAAGTTTGGATTTAACTCAACAAGGAAGAGATTGGGTCAAGTTTGACTTGACCAAATTGGAAGTTGAAACATCAAGTTTGACTTGATGCATTGCCACATCATGTAGGTTGACTCATCCTACATGGCATGACACATAGTTGCCACATCACCTCCACCTCATGAGGTGTGCCACCTCATTGGAGGTTACACTCTCCTTTCTTTAATGTGGTCGGCCACATTAATGAGAGGAGTTATGTGGCCGGCCACACTTAATGGTGTGGAGTTTTTTCATTTGTGTGTATTGATGTGGTTTTATTGTATCATCTTCCTTCTTGCTTCCTCTCTCCATGGCTGATTGTTGCCGTGCACTTCATTGGGAGGAGAGGTGTGAGTTAAGTCCAAGACAATAAGAGAGTGTGAAGGACACAAAGGAGAAGACTACTAGAGGAGTGGTGAGATTCTTCTTGTTTTCTCTTGTTTTCTCTTCTTTTCTCTTCTTTCCAATCCCATCCGAGAGCATCTAGAGAGTGCTAGCACACTTGTGGCGCTCTCTCTTCCATCCTTGAGAGTTAGAGAACCCTCCTTGTTCGTGTGGATACCGAAAGAGGATTGTGTACGTTGACAATCTTGAGATCCGACGATTTTGGACCTTGCGGGATTGCGAAAGGCACGCTACAAGGGTAAACACATTTTCTCGTAGATCTAAGTAGTAGATCGGTTTTTGAACTCGTACAAGAAATAGTTTTTCGAATTTTGTATACGAATCTTTGCACGGATCTACGGTTTTGGGTCCTTCGGGGTTTCCGCGACGCGAAACAGCGGTTTTCGCGGCCCGAAGAACCCAACATAATCAGCAGTGCCTTGATCACGGAGCACTATCAGAAGGTAATGAACGAGAATAAGAGCCAGTCCCGAACAGACGGACAGAGATCCTCAGGCAGCAAAACAAACTGGAAGGGGACCTCTACCGGAAAAAGGAAGCAATGGGAAAATGCTAAAGGTGGCCCAACGAATAAGCAACCGAGATACCCCCAGTGCACTATTTGTGGAAAGCTGCATTCTGGAGTATGTCACAAGGGTTCAAGGAGGTGCTATAATTGCGGAGGGGAAGGACATCTGGCCAGAGACTGCACCAACCGGGTTCAAGCATCACCCCAGTAGAATAACCAGAACAGGAGTGTTCCCTCACAACTACATCAAATGCAAGGTGCAATAGAAGGGACTTCAATCAGCCAAGGAAGATTGGAAGCCCCGCAACTACAAACGCCAGGGTTTTCGCGCTCACCGGAGAAGATGTGGAGAATGCCTCTACAATCGTCACAGGTCAGCAGCCTATTTTTAGCCAATATGCTAAAGTTCTATTTAAAACGGAAGGCAAACCAGTGGACGAATCTATCGGGAAACCAAGAAATATTTCATGTCATGGAGTCGAGAGTATCTCTGGATGACTCTCCACCCTGACCATAGCACCCACCCTATTCGATAATATATTAGAGAAGCAAACCAGTGACCAAAGCCTCCAAAAGATTAAACAAGAGATCTTAGGAGGAAAGGATAACGGGTTCCGTACCGCGGACAGTGGAATATTATATCTTAGGGATCGATTATGTATTCCCGAGGATCCCGAGCTACGAAGGAAGATATTAGAAGAAGCTCATTCCACGCCCTGTGCAATGCATCCGAGATCCACCAAAATGTATCAGGATCTGAAAAAGAAATTCTGGTGGGCCGGTATGAAAAGAGATGTGGCTCAGTATGTCAGTGCCTGCCTGACCTGTCAGAGGGTTAAAGCAGAACACCAGAGGCCAGGAGGATTACTGCAGCCTATCCAAATTCCAGAATGGAAATGGGAAGATATCTCTATGGATTTTATTTCAGGATTACCCAAGACAACGAACGGCTATGACGCTATATGGGTAATCGTGGATAGATTAACCAAATCTGCCCACTTCCTAGCAATCAAGATGACTTATTCAATCGAGCAACTGGCTCAACTATACGTCAAGGATATTGTTAGGTTACATGGGATTCCTAAGACCATCATTTCAGACAGAGATGGTCGTTTTGTTTCACATTTTTGGGAAGGCGTCCAAAAGACTCTGGGTACAAAGCTATTGTTCAGTACGACCTTCCACCCTCAGACCGATGGACAGACGGAGAGAGTTAACCAAGTATTAGAGGACATGTTACGAGCTTGCGCATTAGACTTCAAGGGGAGCTGGAGCCGGTATTTATGCCTAGCAGAATTCGCCTACAACAATAGTTATCAGGCTACTATTGGGATGACACCTTACGAGGCTCTGTACGGGAGGAAATGTAGATCCCCGATATGTTGGTACGAAGGCGGTGAAAAGAAGGAAATGGGGTTTCAAACTGAATTCATCGATATCACCACCCGCGCCATGCAGAACATCCGCCAACGAATAGAAACTACACAGAGCCGACAAAAGAATTATGCAGATAAATGACGAAGGCCATTGGAATTCAGCGTCGGAGATTCAGTATTTCTCAAGGTAGCTCCTATGAAAGGAGTTATGAGGTTTGGCAAGAAAGGAAAACTAAGTCCGCGCTATGTGGGACCATACCAAGTTCTGAAAAGAATCGGCAAGGTAGCCTATGAAATAGAGTTACCTCAAGAGATGTCAGCTATTCACAACGTGTTCCACATTTCAATGTTAAAGAAATGTATTCTGGGCACAGAACAAGTGATCGAACCACAGGCAGTACAAGTGCAAGAGGACCTGACATACGAGAGCCGACCAATTCAGATATTGGATCGAGACGTCAAGAGACTAAGGAACAAGGAAGTACCCTTAGTAAAAGTCCTGTGGCAAAATCAACGACACGAAGAAGCTACGTGGGAACGGGAAGATGATATGAAACGGAAATATCCATCGTTATTCTAAGTTCGAGGATGAACTTTCTATGAGGTATGGGGTACTGTAACATCCACAAATTTCTATAAGTACATGAGTAATTATTTCCACTAGAACTCAGAAATAAGAGAAGGAGAAATAAAAAAAAGGAAGAAAATAAAATAATGATATATAATAATAAGATAAGAGGAGAAGGTCAAGGATTGAACCTTGAACCTCTTACAAACAATGGAGAAAGATTTATGACATGATCACCACAATGATAGAGTGTAACATATGGATAGGAAGAGATGAAAATGTTAGTTAAAGGAGAGAAAAAGAAAATAAAGCAAGAAGCAAGAGAAAACCAAATTTACTTACCTCTTTTTCCTCTTGGTTAAGAGAAGGAACAAGAAGAAGACAAGTTGCCTTCCTCACTTCTCCCTCTTCTAATTCTCGTGAGAACCAAGGGAAGTGACATGGGAGAGTTAAGGAAGGGAGTAAATGAAGGCATAAATTCCCCTCATGGTGAATAAATAGAAAAATGAGAAAGTAAATCCCTCATTTTCTCCTTCTTCCTCCTCCTTCCTCCTTTTCTCTTCTTCACCGAGACTAAGAGGTCTTCCCTCTCCTTGATCCGAACATTAGGTCAAGTTTCTTCTCCAAGAAAACTAATTTTCAAGAAGAAGTCTTCAAGTTCTAGCCCTTCCAAGCAAAGGAAACCAAAGGAGACACAAGAAGAAGAAGCTCCTTCCTTGCTTAGCTCCTAGGATATTCTTCTCTTAAGAAAGAAAAAAACCACAAGCGAAAGGATGTAAGTTCCCCTCACCTGTGGTACAATAGCTCTATGATTGTCATGTAAATATATTGCTAGAAAAAAAACCTATGTTTGTTTCATGAGGGTTTCGGCCCAAAACAAAAATAAGAAAGGTTTTAAGAACTTGAAAACCAACTAGGTAAGTTCATGATGTTTCCTATGATATGTAATTGATGATAAGGGGGTTAGACTAATATTTTCATGCTGGAATGTTTTGTTAGAACATAAGTTTATGGGCTTAGACTTTCGGCCAAGAAAGAACAAAAGAACTAGAAAAGAACTCTAGACCTAAAACAAAACATGTTCTCTTATCCTTATGATATGTACCTTATGGTAGATGGTGTTGTTGATGTTTTTCCCACTTGTATGTTAATTTAAACTTGATTCCATCTTCATGAACTTTCGGCTATGATAGAGTTGAGGGCCTAAAAGGGCTTAAAACCTAAAAGTTTAGCATGCTATGATTTTCATAAGACAAGATAGGAAGCTAATATGACATGCCATGATCTTAGGTTAAATTGAACTATAATTTTTATGTATAAGATGTTTCGGCCATGTTAAGACTTGAACCCTAGGAAAGTTTAAATCAAGCCTAAGATACTTATGATCTTCTTGAAGAAAAGATATGAAGTAAACTAATGTTCCTATGTTGCTTGAAACTTGAATTTGCTTGTTCTACAGCTTTTGGCCACACTTGGTTCTTTGACCTAGGATGCTCAAAATTCTAAACTAAGTGGTCCATGTTATTCCTTGAAATGAATGCTAGGAAAATTCTTATGGTCTTCATGCTATTATGCCACTAGAAACCTAATTTTCATGCTTAACAAGATTCGGCCACATTAGGTTAAAAAGCTTGAGAATCTTGACACATAGACTAAAAGTACTTATGGTGTTTCTCATGATATGTATTGGAATATTGGTATGAAGTTCAATATTTTTATGTTACATGTAACCTAGAAACATGTTGCTAGGGTTTCGGCCATGTTGGGGTTAAAGGCTTAGAGAACTTAGAACCTAAATCAAACATGCTCAAATTGTATCTCATGAAATGTGATGTGACAATTGTTAGGGTTTTTCATGCTTGTATGATGTTTATAGCCAAAATAAAGGCTTAATGGGTTTCGGCCATGTTATGAAAAAGGAAACTAGAAAGCTTGGAACCTATACCTAACATGCTTAAGATGTTCCTTATGTTCTAAGAAATGATAAATGTTTAGGGTTCACTTGTTCTTTTTGTTGTTTGCTAACCCAAACCATCTTACATGTTTCGGCCACCCCTTGTTACTAGGGTTAGAGACCTAATTAGATTCTCCCATGAACTTCACATGCGATGCTTTATGATATGTTAAGAGTATGACATGCTGTAATGTCTATTTATGTTTGCTAGGTTAAATTTCATGATATGCTATGTGTGTTACTTTCATGATATGCTGTGTGCTAAATTTCATGATATCTTATGGGCTTAGTTTCATGATATGCTATGTGTTTACTTTCATGATATGTTGTGTGCTAAATTTCATGATATGTTATGGGCTTAGTTTCATGATATGCTATGTGTTTACTTTCATGATATGCTGTGTGCTAAATTTCATGATATGTTATGGGCTTATTTTCATGATATGCTTTGTGCTCAAAGTCATGATATGCTATGTGCTTAACTTCATGATATGCTGTGTGCTCAAATTCATGATGTACTATGTGCCTAAACTCATGATATGCTATGTGCTCAAATTCATGATATGCTATATGCTGTGTGCTTAAACTCATGATAGGTTGTATGCTTAATTATGCATGTGTTCATGATATACTGTGTGCTCAAAATCATGATATGCTGTGTGCTCAAATATACATGCATTAAGCTATGCCTAAAAGAGTTGTTTCCCTATAAGTGGGATCAAGAGCACTCTTCATGATATGAATATGATATGAGTGATATGGACTATGTAGATATGACATGCTATTTTACTTTTAAGGCTTGTACCAAGGGTGGGCTCCATAAGCGCCCCGGGGTCGATGGACTAAGAAACGGGCCTCGTTAGGGATGGACTCCTAAGTGCCCCTAGGTCGATGGACTAAGAAACGGGCCTAGTATATGTATGCCTTGTAGGGTTCAAGACTTGCTACCTTGAACCTACTAGGACGCGCGCATTTATGTACGTGGTACAAGCCGGGATCCCCTCTTATGTTGAGATTATGTTTAAGTATCTATGCTATACGTTTTTTTTTTAAAAAAAGGCATAATGCATATGTTCCATGATGTATGTTTAAGAGTTCACCCTGGATATACCTTAGGAATAAACCATGATAATTATGATGATCATGTTATGATATGCCATGCTACCTTGTGTTTATACCATGATTATGCCATGATATCTATGATGATGCTTATGACATGTATGATGATCATGTATGTTATGCCATGATACCTTATGCTATGATGTATGTTTTATGATTGATGACATGCTATACGGTTTTTGTGAGTAGGAAAGGAACTTACTGAGCCATGAGTGCTCACAGCTTACTTTCTTGTACCACAGATAAGGGCAAAGGATGGATGAACTAGGAGAGCAGCAGGAGGGGCTAGCAGGATATGTGTGGCAGTGACTGGCTAAAGAAGGAAAAAAAAAAGACCTACTTTTGTTTAATGGAAATTATGTCTAGTTTATATAGGACTCTATGACATTTTATCATGTTTACTCTATATGTCATGAAATAATATTAAGTATGGCATGTGGACTCTATGTTTCAAAAAATTTACAAGTAAGACTTCCGCTGTAATAAGTTATTAAGTTGTTAAGTATGGTACGTAACCCCCCGTCGCCTTAGCAGGAGGGGCGGGGCGTTACACATAGCGCGGGCTTAGCTTTCCCTTCTTTCCGAACCTCATCACTCCTTTCATAGGAGCTACCTTGAGGAATACTGAATCTTCGACACTGAATTCCAATGGCCTTCGTCGCTTATCTGCGTAATTCTTCTGTCGATTCTGAGCAGTTTCTATTCTTTGGCGGATGTTCTGTATAGCATGGGTGGTGTTGTCAATGAACTCTGTTCGAAATCCCATCTCCTTCTTTTCACCGCCTTCGTACCAACATATAGGAGATCTACATTTCCTCCCGTACAAAGCCTCGTAAGGTGCCATTTCAATAGTAGCTTGGTAACTATTGTTGTAGGCGAATTCCGCTAATCATAGATATCGGCACTAGCTCCCCTTGAAGTCTAAGGCGCATGCTCGTAACATGTCTTCTAGTACTTGGTTCACCCTTTCTGTTTGTCCGTCGATTTGAGGGTGGAAGGCAGTACTGAACAATAGCTTTGTGCCAAGAGCCTTTTGAACACATTCCCAAAAATGTGAAATAAAGCGACCATCTCTGTCAGAAATAATGGTCTTAGGAATCCCATGTAATCTAATAATTTCCTTGACATATAATTGAGCCAGTTGCTCAATCGAATAGGTCATCTTGATTGCTAGGAAATGGGCAGATTTTGTTAATCTGTCTACGATTACCCATATAGCGTCGTAGCTGTTTGTTGTTTTAGGTAATCCTGAAATAAAGTCCATAGAGATATCTTCCCATTTCCATTCTGGAATTTGGATTGGCTGCAGTAAATCTCCAGGTCTCTGGTGTTCTGCTTTAACCCTCTGGCTGGTCAGACAGGTACTGACATACTGAGCCACACCTCTTTTCATACCGGACCACCAGAATTTCTTTTTCAGGTCTTGGTATTTCTTGGTGGATCCAGGATGCATCGCATAGGGTGTACAGCGTGGGCTTCTTCCATTATCTTCTTTCGCAACTCTGGGTCGTCGGGAATACATAAGCGATCCTTGAGGTATAATATTCCACTGTCAGCCATACTGAATCCATCATTCTTTCCCTCTAGGACTTCTTGCTTGATCCTCTGGATGCTTGGGT
The DNA here is from genome assembly GCF_018446385.1 of Zingiber officinale. Classification (NCBI taxonomy): domain Eukaryota; kingdom Viridiplantae; phylum Streptophyta; class Magnoliopsida; order Zingiberales; family Zingiberaceae; genus Zingiber; species Zingiber officinale. The sequence continues at coordinate 74,817,985 of NC_056001.1, forward strand.
CACGGGTTTGCTTCCCCAATATATCATCGAACAACGTCGGTGCTATAGTCAGGGTAGAGAGCTGTCCGGACACATTTTCAGCCCCGTAGCACCAAATTTCCCTTGGTTTCCCAATAAATTCAAACATCAGTTCTGCTTAAGGACGAAAAATCACTTTTCTCTTACGACACTCTATTGAAGCACCGTACTTGCTCAGGAAATCCATGCCCAATATACTATCATAATCCTGCATGTCAAGTACAATCAGATCGCAGTAGAGTTCTCTGTCTGCGATTTGGATAGGCATGGCTCGCAACATATGATTAGATGGCATCACTTCTCCCGAAGGCAGGGTCATTAAGAACTTGCGATCTAAGGCTTGGGGTGACATGTCTATCTTTTTCATGAAGGGTGTAGAGACAAACGAGTGTGTCGCCCCAGTATTAAATAACATAGTAGCATACTGACTGAAAATAGGTAGCTGACCTGTGACAACTGTAGAAGCACTCGCCACATCTTCTTTGGTGAGAGAGAAAACCCTGGCATTCGTCGTAACAGGCGGGGCTTCCAATCTCCCTTGGCTAATCGGAGTCCCTTCTATGGCAGCTTGCATCTGGTGTAGCTGTGAGGGGGCACTCCTATTCTGGTTATACTGCTGGGATGGTGCCTGGAACCGGATAGGGCAGTCTCTGGCCATATGTCCTTCCCGTCTGCAACTGTAGCACTTTTTCGTACCCTTGTGGCATACCCCGGAATGCTGCTTCCCACAAGTGGTACACTGAGGGTACTTAGGTTGCTTATTCGCTGGACCACCTTTAGCGTTGTTCCATTGCTTTCGTTTTCCATTAGGGTTTCCTTTCCAGCTTGCTCTGGTACCTTGAGGTTTCTGTCCTTCTGTCTGTGCTTGATTCTTACTCTCGTTCATCGCCTTCTGATAGTGTTCGGTGATTAGGGCACTGCTGACCAACTCTTTTGTAGTCTGCGGTCTATTAATTCTGCCGGCCACATTCAAAGCTATCTCGGGTCGGAGCATCTTCAGCATCAGTCTGACCCTTTCTCTTTCCGTGCTGACCAACTCTAGGTAGAGGCGTACAAGACGGTTGAAGCGCTTCACTGCTTCGGTAACTGATAAGTTACCTTGCCGGAACTCGGTGAACTCGTTGTAATGCCGGTTTGTTACCCGCATATGGAAAAACTCCTCGAAGAACTCTGCTTCGAAGTCCGCCCAGTTCATCTGATTAACTTGTCTCTTGATCTTAACCCTTTCCCACCACATTCTTGCGTCTCCAGAAAATTAAAATGACACGCACTTGATCTTTTCTGGTACGGGCCAGTCCAGCAGTTCCACTATAATTTCCACCGTCTTGAACCAGGCTTGGGCGTCCCATGGCTCGCAAGTACCCGAGAAGTTCTCCGGCTTCAGCCTTAGCCACTGTATTAAGTAAGTCTCTTGTCGAACCACTGGGGCAGGGGCTACCGGTGGTACTGGTGCAGCTGTAGGCATGACGGGCAATGTATTTTGATTTGCTGGTGGGGTGACAGGGTTTCCTTGCTGATTCATCAAAGCAGTGATTACTTATTATTGTTTCGTGATCTGACGCTGGAGGTCTGTGACTACATATGTCAGATCTGGTGGAGTCACTGTCTCATCGGTCCTATTACCGCGTCTTCTAGCCATATCTATCTTCATAAATGACAATACGGCTAGCATAAGTCCATGGTCATCCCTACTTATATCCGTGCATATTAAAACATTGCTTATCATACATAAAGGAAATTCGTATCAATTATACTTATGTTCATGCATACTAAAAGCATTTCTTATCATACATAAAGAAATAGAGTAAGTACAAAGATTCTTACTTGGAGCGACAGGATGGAGGCTTGACGTGTGTGTAGTGGGAAGGCTAACCTGGCTCTGATACCAACATGTAACACCTGCCCTTCTCATATGACGGGGTTACGAGAACATACATGCATATTAATCTATTTCTAAAGCAGCGGAAGTATTTATTTATATATTTTTTCTTTTCTTTTAAACACAAATAACTAATTATCTAAACATCTATAATCGTGTGAGCATGTTTAGCATGATTTTAAATTTAAGAAGTCATGATATCAATTTCTAACATAAGCATGAATAAGTGTTAAGTAATCATGCAAAACATTAACATAGGGTAGGCATAGTTCATATCAAGCATAAATTAACATAAGCAGGTCTTTTTCCTTAGCCGAGCCACCACCACACACATCTCTTGCCCCTCCTGCTGCTCCCCTAGTTTATCCATCCTTTACCTTTATCTGCGGTACAAGGAAAGTAAACTATAAACACACAGGCTTAGTAAGATCCTTTTCTACTCACAAAAAAACACATATCATAGCATAATCACATAAGCATATAGCATGGAGACATAATCATCTAAACATCATATCATGTAAAAGAGCATCATAACATATCATATCATCTTATATAAGAGCATCATGTCATATCATATCATAACATATCATATCATAAAAGAGCATCATGTCATATCATATCATAAAAGAGCATATCATGACATATCATATCATAAAAGAGCATCATGTCATATCATATCATAACATATCATATCATAAAAGAGCATCATGTCATATCATATCATAACATATCATATCATAAAAGTGCAAGCAAGATGTCTTTCAAAAACATGTGTCATGTCATGTGCAAGATGTCTTTTAAAAAAAAACATATCATATAATACTTAAATATAATCTCAACATGAGGGCCCGGCTATGTACCACATAACATAAATGCGCGCAATCCCTAGGACGGGGTAGCTAGTCCCGAACCTACTAGGGAACTAGGTCCGTACTACGACCGTCGACCTAGGGGCGAACTAAGGAGCCCATCCCTTGGACACTAAGGTCCGGTACGAGCCATATAAAAAGTAAAGTAGCATGTCATATTTACTTATCATATCATGAAGAGTGCTCTTAGTCCCAACTAATAGGGAAGAAACTCTTAGGCCTTTACTTATCATATCATAAAGAGTGCTCTTAATCCCAACTAATAGGGAAGCATCTCTTAGGCCTTTTCATGTCATATCATAAAGCATGCATACTTGAGCATATAGCCCATCATAAGAGTCATTATCATGCATGATTCATAAGCATACATAAATGAGCATATAACATATCATAGGGAAACATAATCATGCATGGAAAACATTAACTATTATCTCCTAATTCATATCATAGCATGTGAGACACATAGTAAATCATAATTGGGTCTCTAACCCTAATTCCATGGAGTGGCCGAAACATGCAAGGTATTGTCCTAGGCTACAAGCAACATAAAAGCATATGAACCCTAAGCCAATTTCATAGCACTTATCATAAAGAACATCATGAGCATGTTTAGTTTAAGTTCTAAGCTTCCTAGGTCTTTTAATCTTGTTATGGCCGAAACTTGCCAAGCATGAATCTAGGTTACAAGTAACATAAAAGCATGTGAACTCTAAACCAACTTCATATAATATACCATAAGGAACATCATGAGCTTGTTTAGTTTAGGTTCTAAGCTTTCTAGGTATTTTAATCTTGTTATGGCCGAATGTTTAAGGAGCATGAAACTAAGTCTAAGCAACATACAAGCATAAGAATATCAAGCTAACTTCATATCATATCATAAGGAAAACCATGAGCATGTTAGATTTGATTTTAAGCTTTCTTAGACCCTTAATCTAATCATGGCCGAAACCCTAAAGTGGGATGCATCTAGGTTCCAAGCCACATGCGAGCATGAAAACACTAAGTAATCTTCATATCATATCATAAGAAAAGTTATGAGCATGATAGATTAAATTTTCAAACTCTCCTAAACCTTCATTTCTATCATGGCCGAAACCCTAAAACCCTAAAGTGGCATGCATTTAGGTTCCAAGCAACATACAAGTATGAAAACACTAAGAAATCTTCATACCATATCATAAAGAAAGTCATGAGCATGATAGATTAAATTTTAAACTCTCCTAGGCCTTCATTTCTATCATGGCCGAAACCTACTAGGCATAGATCTAGATTTCAAGCAACATAAAAAAAAACATTAGAATTCTAAACAGAACTCATATCCTAAGTTACATATCATAAGGGACATCGTGAGCATGTTTAGTTAGGTCTTAATTTTTCCTAGGTCTTTTATTCATGCCTTGGCCGAAAGTTTAAAGAATATGAATCTAAGTTCTAAGCAACGTACAAGCATAAGAGCACTAAACTACTCTCCTATCATAGGGTACATATCATAAGAAACGTAGTGAGGATGTTTAGTTTAGGTCTTAAGCTTCCTTAAGTTTTTATACTTTGGTGGCCGAAAGTTTCAAGAAGCAACCCTAGATTTTTCAGCAATCTAAACTCATGGAAAAACACATGAACTACTTGTACCGCAGGTGAGGGGATACTTACCTCCTCTTGCTTGATTTTTTTTTCTTAAAAGAAGGTACCCTTGTGAATAGGAAGAAGAAAGCTTCTCCTTCTAGTTCTCCCTTTTTGCTTCTCTTGCTTGTAAGGAGTAGATCTTGAGGACTCCTTCTTGTGAATTAGTTTTCTTAGGGAGAAAACCTTAGCTTGGGATTCGGAAATGGGAGAGGGGAGAGTTTTAGGTCTCAGTGGAGGAGGAAGAAGGAGAAAGAAGGAGGAGGAAGAAGAAGGAGGAAGAAGTAGCCAACCTTTCTTTTCCTTCTCTTCTCTCATTCCTATTTATCCTCAATGAGGAAAAAGGAAAAATGTCCCAATTCCTCCCCTTGATTCCTCTATTCCCTCACCCTCATTCATTCTCATGAAAATAGAAAGAAGAAAGAAGAAAAAGGCAACTTGTCTTTTGTCTTTTGCTTGTTTCTTCTCTTAACCAAGAGGAAGAGGAGGAAAGCTACTTGACATTTTCTTGCTTCCTTACTTAATCATACTCTTGCTTTTAACTATAAATTTCCATTCTTTGCTAATCATATATCATTCATGACTCTATTGGTTATCATACACCAATTTAGCTTTATCTATTGTGAGGGGTTCAAGGTTCAAGCCTTAACTTCTCTCTCTTTTTATTTCTTTTTGGTTCTATTTCCCTTTTCCTTTTATTCTAAAAGAGAATACCCATATGTATAACTAAAAAAATTTCGCAGGTGTTACAATATGTGTCTCTGTAACGCCCGCCCTCCCTACTAACCCTAAGGGACGGGGCTACGATACTCTACGTACGTATTACAGCGGAAGACTTAAAAATTTTTTTTCTTAACTTATTTCAAACCGAACTACACTAACATGGTTTCATAACATGATAACAAAATCAATAAAAACTTAACATCAAGTCACCAATAGTGTATTACATTTCACAAAACCAAAGCATAGTTCTTTAAGGTTTTAAAGCAGGTTCTTAATTAGTTGCCTAGCCACCGCCACACACATCTTCGTTGCCCCTCCTGCTGCTCCTTTAACTCATCCAGCTTTTTCCTTTATCTGTGGTACAAGGAAAGTAAGCTATGGGCACTCATGGCTCAGTAAGTTCCTTTCCTACTCACTAAAACCAAAAACAGCACATAATCAAAAATGTATCAACAAGTCATAATCTCAACTAATCATGGCATAACCTAGCATTCTATTCAAGCATATCATGCATCATAATATAATCACCACTAGTCATGGCATATCAAACATCATCATGGGCGAAACATATACCTAGTGCATTGCATAAAACATAGCTAGACATGGCATAACAACCAAGTATCATGGTATATCAAAGCATGGCCGAAACATGCATATCAAAGCATCATAACTATGGCCGAACATGTACATCAAGGCATCATCATATCCATGGACGAAATCTATAAATCAAGCATCAACATATCCATGGCCGAAACATGTCTATAAGGTATAGCATGAACATAACATAATCATACCGTATCATGGCATATCATAATCAAGAGCATAGCATGAAACATAGCATAATCATAAGGTGTATGCAATATGATTTTGGAAAACATGTATCCGAAAAACATGTGTATGTCTCATGATCTTTAAAACCATTTTCTTTTACATATATACTTGAAAGTAATCTCAACATAAGGGGGATCCCGGCTATGTACCACTTACATATTGCGCGCAACCTTGTAGGTCCAAGGTAGCAAGTCTTGAACCCTACGAGGCAAACATACTAGGCCCTTAGTCCTAGGGGCACTTAGGAGCCCATCCCTAACGAGGTCCTTAGTCCCCGAGGCGCTTATGGAGCCCACCCTTGGTACAAGCCACTCACATATAAAGTAAAGTACATGTCATACATATCATGTATCATAAAAGCATGCATCACTTAGGCACACATCATATCATAAAAGTATGCATCACTTAGGCATACATCATGTCATAAAAGTATGCATCACTTAGGCATACATCATATCATAAAGGTATGCATCACTTAGGCATAAAGGTATGCATCACTTAGGCATACATCATGTCATAAAGGTATGCATCACTTAGGCATACATCATGTCATAACAATATGCATCACTTAGGCATTGATCATAAAAACATGCATATCTTAAGCATAAAGCATATCATCAAGCATGCATGATTTAACCACATAGCATATCATGAAAGCATGCATATTTTAAGCACTAAACATAGCATCAAAGCATGCATAATTTAACCACATATCATAACATAAGCATGCATATTTTAAGCACAAAGCATATCATATCATGAAAGCATGCATATCATATCATAAGTCATAAATCACAAGCATACATATTAAGCATAAGGGTGTATTTTGTGATTATCCTATCATAGGAAACATGGTATCATATTTATCTTGGTTTTAAGCTTCCTAAACCCTTGTGGACGAAACCCTTTAGAGCTCAATTTAGGTTAAACACAACATCCAAGCATGTGGCACCTAAATTATCATCATAACATTTTCATAGGAAGCATTATAAACATGATTAACTTAGTTTCTAAGTTCCTCAAGTCCCTAATTTCATATGGCCGAAACCTTAAGGTGTGAAACAAGGTTCCATATGACATAAAAGCATGGACAACTTTAAATCATATTTATAACATTTTTACCAAGGAACAAGGTAAACACATTTGACACATTTGAATTAGTTCCTAAGTTCTTTAAGCCCTTAACATATGTCATGGCCGAAATTTAACAAGTTCTCATTAGGGCTACAAACAAGCATACAAGCATGTGAACTTGGACTAACCTTATGTATAAATTCATACAAGGCATCATACAATAGTTATGGCCGAAACATACCCTAGCATCATTTTAGGTCATAAAACAACATATAGCAATTGAACTTTGGCTTTCTACTTATCATATTTCATGTAGAGTGACATGAGCATATTTAATTTAAGTCCTAGGGTCCCTAGGGAATCTAAACCTTCATGGCCGAGACTTACAATGATCCATCTAGGTCATGGAAAAATTATACAAGCATGTGACACAAGCAATAGATTATCATATTTTCATAAGAAGCATTTTAACACCTTTGGTTTAAATTCTAAGGCCTCTAGGTCATTTAAACCCTACTTGGCTAAAACTCATCAGTGTTTAAACTTGCTTCAAATAACATAATAACATATAAAGTCATACGAGTTTCATAGCATATGTAAAGACAAGCATAATGAGTATACATATGAATTGTGTCTTAGTCTTTCTAGGTTTCTTTTTCTCTTTTTCTTTTATTTTTTTCTCATGGCCGAAACCTACCATTCTTTAGCTAGGTTCTTAAATGGCCTAAAGCATGAAAAACCTAAGTATGTTTCATGGCAAAAGTTACTAAGAAACATATATACAAATTGGTTCATGAATAAGCTAGGACCCCTTGTGGTCATACATGTTATATGTCATGCAACTAATTTTTCTACACCCTAATTAAGCATGAGGGCATTGAACAACTTTTATATCTAAACAGCACAGAGGTCTTGAGCATATAAAAATTTTGTTTAAGATTTTCTAAGCTATCCATCTCATCATGGCCGAAAAACCCTAAGAAGGAGTTCATGAAATTCTAGCAATATTCAAGCATACAAATCCTTTAAGATCTTTGTATTCTATCACATGAGCATGGTTATTTAAATTTAAAGGTCTTCCTAACCCTAAACCCTTTCTTGACCGAATCATATGAGTGGGTTTTCTTTTAGTTTCAAATATCTTCTAAGGAAGAAAACTAATACATGATCCTTAATATTTCAAAGGGAGAACCTTGTACTAGTTGGGTAAAACAATAAATTTCCCTAGCCTCTTAAGAATATTTTTGGCCGAAATTCTAGGGTTCAGTACTCCTCTGATCAAGCATCATATAGGTATAAAATCATGAAGAAGAACCCCTCTACATAGCATAGAAAAATCTATCATGTAGTGAAGACTAGTTTAAACATCATTAGATTTTTGAAAACCCTTCTTGGCCGAATTTTGTCAAACTTGTTTCTAGGTTTTAAAATCTTCATAAAATCTGAAAAACACTTAAAACACCTTGTACCACAGGTGAGGGGAAGCTTACATCCTTTTTCGCTTGTGGATCTAAGGTATGGTGAAGAAGAAGTAGCCTCTTCTTCTAGTTCCTTTCCTTTGATTCCTTTGCTAAGTCCTCCTTGTATCTTAGGCTTTCTTAGGGAAAAATTTGGCTTTGGGGCTGAAGATGGAGGAGAGGGGACTGTGGTGTTCTCAGTGAGGGAGAGGATGAATGAGAGAAAATGAGAGAAAAATAGTTTTCTCTTTTCTTGCTCCCTTTTATGTTAAGGGGGAAGAGGTAGCAAACTTAGTTTTTGCTTTCCTTCTCCCTTAGCCTTTTTTTTTCTATTTTATTTTTATTTTTATTTATTTATTTATCCTCATCATTCATGGTGAAATAAGGGGGAATGAATCCCCTTAATTAACCTCTTTTATTTTTGGCAAAATCAAAGAGGAAGAGGGAGAGGAAGGGAGGAAGGCAAGTTGCCTTTCTCTTGCTCTTTACTTGTTTCCTTTTGGCTAGCTTTTACTCTTACCTTTATCATGAGTTTCCCTCCTTTGCTATCAACATATTATTCCTATCCCAACTGGTTATTACCCATTAATTCTATGAAATATAATATAAGAGGTTCAAGGTTCAATCCTTGACCTCTCCCTATTTTTATTTCTTTTTATTTCCTTTTTGGTTCAACTCACTTCCTATTATTTTCTAAGGCAAAATCCCACATTCATATATTTATCTTACAAGCTTAGTGACTATTACAGTACCCCGTACCTCATAAAAAGTTCATCCTCGAACTTTAAAATAGCTCCGGGTACTTTTGTTTCATATCGTCCTCGCGTTCCCATGTGGCTTCTTCGAATCGTTGATTCCGCCACAATACCTTTACTAAGGGTATTTTTTTGTTCCTTAATATCTTGATTTCTCGGTCCAGAATCTGGATAGGTTTACTTTCGTAACTTAAGTCCTCCTGAACCTGTATCGACTGTGGCTCAATTACTTGATCTGTGCTGGGAATACACTTCTTGAGCATCGATACATGGAACACATTGTGAATGGCTGCCATGTCTGGAGGTAGTTCTAGTCTATATGCGACTTGGCCCACTCTCTCTAAAATCCGGTACGGTCCTACGTATCGGGGGCTTAACTTGCTCCTCTTTCCGAACCTCATTATCCCTTTCATGGGGGATACTTTAAGGAATACCAGTCTCCGATGTTGAATTCTAGCGGCCTGCGCCGTTTATCGGCATAATTCTTCTGCCGACTCTGAGCAGTTTCTATTCGTTGACGGATCTTTTGTATAGCTCGGGTGGTGTCATCAATAAGTTCCGTTCGGAACCCCATTTCCTTCTTTTCACCACTTTCATACCAGCATATAGGAGATCTACACTTCCTCCCATATAGAGCTTCGTAAGGTGCCATTCCAATAGTAGCTTGGTAGCTATTATTGTAGGCGAATTCTGCCAGGTATAAATATCGGCACCAGCTCCCCTTGAAGTCCAGGGCACTGGCTCTTAACATATCTTCCAATATTTGATTTACTCTTTCAGTCTGCCCATCAGTCTGTGGGTCGAAGCCGAGGGCCTTCTGAACGCACTCCCAAAAGTGCGAGACAAAACGTCCGTCTCTATTAGAAATAATGGTCTTAGGGATACCATGTAATCTGACGATTTCCTTAACATATAGTTGAGCTAGTTGTTCAGTTGAATAAGTTATCTTGATCGCCAAAAAATGTGTAGACTTCGTCAGTCTGTCCACGATCACCCATATAGCATCATACCCATTTGTCGTCTTGGGTAGACCTGAAATGAAATCCATGGAGATTTCTTCCCATTTCCATTCTGGAACTTGGACAGGTTGTAATAATCCGCCGGGTCTCTAGTGTTCAGCTTTTACCCTTTGGCACGTCAGACAAGTACTGACGTACTGAGCCACTTCTCTTTTCATACCGGACCACCAAAATTTCTTTTTCAGGTCCTGGTACATCTTAGTGGAACCCGGGTGCATTGCATAAGGCGTTGTATGGGCTTCTTCCAGTATCTTCTTTTGCAACTCTGGATCCTCTGGAATACATAATCGATCCCTGAGGTATAATATTCCATCGTCTGCGATACGGAACCCGTCATTCTTTCCTTCTGCGATCTCTTGTTTAATTCTTTGAAGGCTCGGGTCCCTGGTTTGCTTCTCTAACATGTTTTCGAATAACGTCGGTGTTATGGTGAGGGTAGAGAGTCATCCGGACATGGTTTCAACTAATGGATATGAAACATGTTTCAGTTTCTCGATGGATTCCCTTATTAGTTCGCTTTCAGCATTGAATAAAATTCTAGCATACTAACTAAAATTAGATATCTGACCTGTGACGATAGTAGAGGCGTTCGCCACATCATCCTGAGCGAGAGAGTAGACTCTGGCATTAGTCATAGTGGGAGGGGCCTCCAATCTTCCTTGGCTGATTGAAGTCCCTTCTATGGCAGCTTGCATCTGGTGAAGCTGTGCGGGGGCACTCCTGTTCTGGAAGTTCCGCGAAGGTGGTGCTTTAGACTAAGTAGGGCAATTTCTCGCCAAATGACCTTCCCCTCCGCAGTTGTAGCACTTTTTGGTGCTCAGAAGACATACTCCAGAATGCATCTTCCCACATGTGGCACACTGAGGGTACTTAGTCTGCTTATTGGCCGGACCACCTTTTGTTTTATTCCACTGTTTCCTTTTTCCACTTGAGTTTCCTTTCGAGTCAGTTCTGTACTGTGCGATTTTTGTCCTCCGGTCAGTGCTTGGTTCTTGCCCTTATTTATTGCTTCCTGATAGTGCTCAGTAATCAGGGCGCTGCTGACTAGCTCCTCTGCAGTCTGCGGTCTATTAACTCCGCCGGCTACGTTCAGAGCTATCTCGGGTCGGAGCATCTTTAACATCAACCGGACCCTTTCTTTTTCAGTACGGACCAGTTCTGGGCACAATCGAGCCAAGCGGTTGAACCTCTTGACGGCTTCATTGACTGACAGATCACCTTGCCGGAACTCAGTGAACTCGTCATAGTGCTTGTTGGTCACTTGCATATGGAAAAATTCCTCTAAGAACTCTGTCTCAAAATCTGTCCACTGCATTTGGTTTATTTGCCTTTTCGCCTTTACTCTGTCCCACCACATCCGGGCATCTCCGGTAAGACAGAACGACGCGCATTTGACCTTCTCGTGTTCAGGCCAATCCAATAGTTCCATTATGTTCTCCACGGTTTTGAGCCAGGCTTGCGCATCCCATGGTTCACAGTTTCCTGAGAATGCTTCCGGCTTAAGCCTTTGCCACTGAAGTAGATAAGCCTCTTGTCGGACCATCGGAGTAGGGGCTGCCGGGGGCACTGGTGCGGCTGTAGGTACAACAGGTAGTGGATTCACCGGTGGGGTAACTGGGTTGCCTTGCTGACCCATTAAGGTAGTGATCAGCTGTTGTTGTTCTGCGATCTGATGCTGGAGGTCTGCGACTACCTGCGTCAGATCTGGTGGAGTCACTGTCCCTCCGGTTCGGGCATTGCGTGTCCTAACCATGTTTATCTAAAAGAAATAGACTAGTGTAAGTGGTTATCGATTTTAGCCAATCTAACGTACTGGTTTGTTTCTATTTATTTGTTATGGTATTATTCCTAACCTACCAATATGTAATCCTAATCTAATTTATAACTAAAAGCATAGAATAAAGCATCAAACATAAGCAAGTAAAACATGAACTAAAGCATAAACAACATAAGGAAAAATAAGGAATATAATGACAAACAATGTAACATAAGGAAATAAAGCATAAGCAATGTAGTAAAGAAAATAAAGCATAAGCATATGACAAGAAAATCAAACATAAACATATAACAAATAAATTTAACATAAACATTCTTACTTGGAGCGGCAGGTAGGAGGCTTGATGTGTGTGTAGTGAGCTGGCAATAACTTTGGCTCTGATACCAACCTGTAACGCTCGCCCTCCCTGCTAACCCTAAGGGACGGGGCTACGATACTCTACGTACGTATTACAGCGGAAGACTTAAAAATTATTTTTCTTAACTTATTTCAAACCGAACTACACTAACATGGTTTCATAACATGATAACAAAATCAATAAAAACTTAACATCAAGTCACCAATAGTGTATTACATTTCACAAAACCAAAGCATAGTTCTTTAAGGTTTTAAAGCAGGTTCTTAATTAGTTGTCTAGCCACCGCCACACACATCTTCGTTGCCTCTCCTGCTGCTCCTTTAACTCATCCAGCTTTTTCCTTTATCTGTGGTACAAGGAAAGTAAGCTATGAGCACTCATGGCTCAGTAAGTTCCTTTCCTACTCACTAAAACCAAAAATCAGCACATAATCAAAAATGTATCAACAAGTCATAATCTCAACTAATCATGGCATAACCTAGCATTCTATTCAAGCATATCATGCATCATAATATAATCACCACTAGTCATGGCATATCAAACATCATCATGGGAGAAACATATACCTAGTGCATTGCATAAAACATAGCTAGACATGGCATAACAACCAAGTATCATGGTATATCAAAGCATGGCTGAAACATGCATATCAAAGCATCATAACTATGGCCGAACATGTACATCAAGGCATCATCATATCCATGGCCAAAATCTATATATCAAGCATCAACATATCCATGGCTGAAACATGTCTATAAGGTATAGCATGAACATAACATAATCATACCTTATCATGGCATATCATAATCAAGAGCATAGCATGAAACATAACATAATCATAAGGTGTATGCAATATGATTTTGGAAAACATGTATCCGAAAAACATGTGTATGTCTCATGATCTTTAAAACCATTTTCTTTTACATATATACTTGAAAGTAATCTCAACATAAGGGGGATCCCGGCTATGTACCACTTACATATTGCGCGCAACCTTGTAGGTCCAAGGTAGCAAGTCTTGAACCCTACGAGGCAAACATACTAGGCCCTTAGTCCTAGGGGCACTTAGGAGCTCATCCCTAACGAGGTCCTTAGTCCCCGGGGCGCTTATGGAGCCCACCCTTGGTACAAGCCACTCACATATAAAGTAAAGTACATGTCATACATATCATGTATCATAAAAGCATGCATCACTTAGGCATACATCATGTCATAAAAGTATGCATCACTTAGGCATACATCATATCATAAAGGTATGCATCACTTAGGCATACATCATGTCATAAAGGTATGCATCACTTAGGCATACATCATATCATAAAGGTATGCATCACTTAGGCATACATCATGTCATAACAATATGCATCACTTAGGCATAGATCATAAAAACATGCATATCTTAAGCATAAAGCATATCATCAAGCATGCATGATTTAACCACATAGCATATCATGAAAGCATGCATATTTTAAGCACTAAACATAGCATCAAAGCATGCATAATTTAACCACATATCATAACATAAGCATGCATAATTTAAGCACAAAGCATATCATATCATGAAAGCATGCATATCATATCATAAGTCATAAATCACAAGCATACATATTAAGCATAAGGGTGTATCTTGTGATTATCCTATCATAGGAAACATGGTATCATATTTATCTTGGTTTTAAGCTTCCTAAACCCTTGTGGCCGAAACCCTTTAGAGCTCAATTTAGGTTAAACACAACATCCAAGCATGTGGCACCTAAATTATCATCATAACATTTTCATAGGAAGCATTATAAACATGATTAACTTAGTTTCTAAGTTCCTCAAGTCCCTAATTTCATATGGCCGAAACCTTAAGGTGTGAAACAAGGTTCCATATGACATAAAAGCATGGACAACTTTAAATCATATTTATAACATTTTTACCAAGGAACAAGATAAACACATTTGACACATTTGAATTAGTTCCTAAGTTCTTTAAGCCATTAACATATGTCATGGCCGAAATTTAACAAGTTCTCATTAGGGCTACAAACAAGCATACAAGCATGTGAACTTGGACTAACCTTATGTATAAATTCATACAAGGCATCATACAATAGTTATGGCCGAAACATACCCTAGCATCATTTTAGGTCATAAAACAACATATAGCAATTGAACCTTGGCTTTCTACTTATCATATTTCATGTAGAGTGACATGAACATATTTAATTTAAGTCCTAGGGTCCCTAGGGAATCTAAACCTTCATGGCCGAGACTTACAATGATCCATCTAGGTCATGGAAAAATTATACAAGCATGTGACACAAGCAATAGATTATCATATTTTCACAAGAAGCATTTTAACACCTTTGGTTTAAATTCTAAGGCCTCTAGGTCATTTAAACCCTACTTGGCCGAAACTCATCAGTGTTTAAACTTGCTTCAAATAACATAAAAACATATAAAGTCATACGAGTTTCATAGCATATGTAAAGACAAGCATAATGAGTATACATATGAATTGTGTCTTAGGCTTTCTAGGTTTCTTTTTCTCTTTTTCTTTTATTTTTTTCTCATGGCCAAAACCTACCATTCTTTAGCTAGGTTCTTAAGTGGCCTAAAGCATGAAAAACTTAAGTAAGTTTCATGGCAAAAGTTACTAAGAAACATATATACAAATTGGTTCATGAATAAGCTAGGACCCCTTGTGGTCATACATGTTATATGTCATGCAACTAATTTTTCTACACCCTAATTAAGCATGAGGGTATTGAACAACTTTCATATCTAAACAGCACAGAGGTCTTGAGCATATAAAAATTTTTTTTAAGCTTTTCTAAGCTATCCATCTCATCATGGCCGAAAAACCCTAAGAAGGAGTTCATGAAATTCTAGCAATATTCAAGCATACAAATCCTTTAAGATCTTTGTATTCTATCACATGAGCATGGTTATTTAAATTTAAAGGTCTTCCTAACCCTAAACCCTTTCTTGACCGAATCATATGAGTGGGTTTTCTTTTAGTTTCAAATATCTTCTAAGGAAGAAAACTAATACATGATCCTTAATATTTCATAGGGAGAACCTTGTACTAGTTGGGTAAAACAATAAATTTCCCTAGCCTCTTAAAAATATTTTTGGCCGAAATTCTAGGGTTCAGTACTCCTCTGATCAAGCATCTTATAGGTATAAAAGCATGAAGAAGAACCCCTCTACATAGCATAGAAAAATCTATCATGTAGTGAAGACTAGTTTAAACATCATTAGATTTTTGAAAACCCTTCTTGGCCGAATTTTCTCAAACTTGTTTCTAGGTTTTAAAATCTTTATAAAATCCGAAAAACACTTAAAACGCCTTGTACCACAGGTGAGGGGAAGCTTACATCCTTTTTCGCTTGTGGATCTAAGGTATGGTGAAGAAGAAGTAGCCTCTTCTTCTAGTTCCTTTCCTTTGATTCCTTTGCTAAGTCCTCCTTGTATCTTAGGCTTTCTTAGGGAAAAATTTGTCTTTGGGGCTGAAGATGGAGGAGAGGGGACTGTGGTGTTCTCGGTGAGGGAGAGTATGAATGAAAGAAAATGAGAGAAAAATAGTTTTCTCTTTTCTTGCTCCCTTTTATGTTAAGGGGGAAGAGGTAGCAAACTTAGTTTTTGCTTTCCTTCTCCCTTAGCCTTTTTTTTCTATTTTATTTTTATTTTTATTTATTTATTTATCCTCATCATTCATGGTGAAATAAGGGGGAATGAATCCCCTTAATTAACCTCTTTTATTTTCGGCAAAATCAAAGAGGAAGAGGGAGAGGAAGGGAGGAAGGCAAGTTGCCTTTCTCTTGCTCTTTACTTGTTTCCTTTTGGCTAGCTTTTACTCTTACCTTTATCATGAGTTTCACTCCTTTGCTATCAACATATTATTCCTATCCCAACTGGTTATTACCCATTAATTCTATGAAATATAATATAAGAGGTTCAAGGTTCAATTCTTGACCTCTCCCTATTTTTATTTCTTTTTATTTCCTTTTTGGTTCAACTCACTTCCTATTATTTTCTAAGGCAAAATCCCACATTCATATATTTATCTTACAAGCTTAGTGGGTATTACAGTCTCTAACTCTCAGCCAACTACTAGTAACGAAAACTAGTAATACCGATGGTGTGGTACAAGGAATCCCCTGAGATTATATAATCTTTGATCTCCAATATGGTTTGATAGGCATTAACAGTGCCCAACACACACATGTCATACATGCTACAAATAACAAGATAAATACTAATAGAAGAGTACCAACACATGTCATAACTATCATAGACAACTATACATATACCAATAAAAATGTATGATAACAATATACAAACATACCTCCTATAGCTTGGAGATGTCCCTATTTTTATTTCTTTTTATTTCCTTTTTGGTTCATCTCACTTCCTATTATTTTCTAAGGCAAAATCCCACATTCATATATTTATCTTACAAGCTTAGTGGGTATTACAGTCTCTAACTCTCAGCCAACTACTAGTAACGAAAACTAGTAATACCGATGGTGTGGTACAAGGAATCCCCTGAGATTATATAATCTTTGATCTCCAATATGGTTTGATAGGCATTAACAGTGCCCAACACACACATGTCATACATGCTACAAATAACAAGATAAATACTAATAGAAGAGTACCAACACATGTCATAACTATCATAGACAACTATACATATACCAATAAAAATGTATGATAACAATATACAAACATACCTCCTATAGCTTGGAGATGTCCTGTCGCTATCTGGTCCTAAAACTCAAAAAGTCACATTGAGATAACAAAACACGAAATCCAAAACATAGGAAATAAGCCTCATAAACCTTTGGCTCTGATACTAATAAATTGTCATACCCCAGAGGAGTCCCTACTTGACAAACGGACAACATCTCCCTTATAACAGTGATAAATGAAACATGAATACAATACCACAAGGCTATTCACAAGCTATAATCAACAGCCCACACGGATGGAACATACACAACTACACAGTTATATACATAGCCCACTCGATTAGAACAAAATGATCACAGCCACGCAGTTGTATAATAAACAACCCACACGGCTATACTAAAAACACAGTGAAAAATGAATGAAAAACTCATAAGCCAAAAATGACAAACTGCTAGCCGGCTAGGCGTACACAACCACAACAAAATGACTACAAGACACCACATAGCAACACTCTAAAACAAAGTTGAGTTATACAATGCCAAGTCCATAAATCGTAATGCGAGTAAAATAGGAAACAAAACTAGAAACCATCCTCGGATGTGACGTGGGACTGTGACGTGGGACCGACAGACAGGATACTCCAAGTGACTCCATAATCATTTACCTGCTACGTGAGGAAAAGACAATACACAAATACGGTGGTGAGTGTAGGTCACTTAGCGAGTAATAGATAAGATAGTGCATGATCTATATAAAATATAGAGATCAAATTATATAGTCTTTGCATGGAAAAAATTAAGAACATGATCATATATGACATAATCAATGCACATAACCATAACTGACATAATGAATATACATATCCAATCTAGAACCAATATATATAGTATAATGATTAGTACACTCACCGGGGATCAACAACAGATCTATTCGTAACATCTGAGTAATATAACCGACAACATGTATATGTAGGATAAATGAACATGTATGAAGCATGACATCCATATACAATAATCATATCTTAAGCAAGTGCAACATATCACAATCACATGTAGCTAGAATCTACTAGATATGTATGCAAATATATTTCCATGAGATGTACCATGCATTATATGCATATGTGCATGCATATATGTGCCACTCCTGTACCCAGCTCACAGCTGCCACTACATCTGAGTGACCGAATGAGCAGGATCGTGATAACTGCTTGTGTCTCCAAGCTATTACTACATCAATGTGGTCGAGATGGGTAGGATGCAGAGTAACTATCTAGCTACTTAACAATGAGGCTCACTGTCTGCGCTACTCCATGCCACTAGTACATAGAGTGGTTGAGTGGCATGACAGGACAAGCTCAACTCCATACCACCACTCCTCCCCTAAGTGGCAGAATGGTCAGCTAGAAATGACTGACAACTAGATCATACCACAAAGGAGGAATGGTCATCAACATGCAGTGAAATGATGCAGATGATGTAAATAATCATGATATAGACACTGTCATCATTAATGCAACAACCCAATCTACATAGGAATAATCATCATGATATTTCCATCAATCACACCAAACACGTGTGCTCACCCAACATATGTATAATCGACATGAAACCTCTAATAACACACCACAAACACATGTAGACACAATGTAAGTACAATGCACATGATCCTCCAAGAATTACATCAGACACATATGATCACCAACATAAGTATTATCGACATGATATCTCTAATAGCCATACCTAACATGTATGCACACAACCATATAGGTATAATCAACAAGAAATCTCTAATAATCACACCAGATACATGTACACACAATATAGGTACAATCCACATGAATCCCCCAATAGTAAACACAGGACATGTGTGCACACACACCATGCAAATTAATAGTCAATATGGTGACTCCTACAACACATACCAATTATGTGTACACTCAACATCAAAATACATTATTAGCATATTAACTCAGTTAAAAAGATATCTCCTACAGTACATACTCTACATGTGTATACACAACAGAGTATAGATATCCAAAAGCTAAAACTGTATCTAAAATAAATAGATTATCTTAAAGGTCAAGTACAAGTATTAAGCAGGTTAACAATACGGATAGATTTAAGGTAAAATAACCTAATCCATCAATTAAAAATAACCATGCACTAAGTTCAAAGAACTAAAGAGGTCAAAGGAAGAAATACCCGTATTAATTTGTCAATCATGATAAACCAATTCCACGTCGAGACACTCACCTCGAATCAAAATTCTGTGATCACATAATGTATTTAGCTAATTATATATGTAGCAAATAGCTAAATAAAATCCCCAATCTAATTAGGGTAACTCTAAACGAACATGATCTTTGAGTAATCCCCAATTAACCTTAATCATACCACAACCTAATTAGATTAGGTTTTATCATATCATTTAAATGATCACTCACAACTATTCACTAATCAAATCCCATTATAAATCCAAATCCACCAATCCATCACAAAAATACAACAAAATCTCCATACTCAATCTATACTCAATCCGATAACAAATCCTTTATTCAATCCAACCTCCTATAGATATAATCATGCTGTAATTAATTCCATTCATTCAACACTTACATACAATCGAATAACCCATGAGAAATCTGGAAAGAATAGATCATCCACACATGGAAATCAAAGGTGAAGTCACTGAAGAAACTCACCCATGACATATGGACAGTGATCAAATGCCATAACCTCAGCAACAACTTATGTCTGTTGATACCAAACCTACAATCAATCAACCATTTCCAAGAATTACTTTAGATCCTATTCTAGCAGTTAGGTTCATGAAACCCTAGCCGACCAACCCTTTTCCAATTTAGACCCCCCTATAAAAGGATGCGCCAAAGAATTCAGCGATCAATTCAGCAAGAAACTGAACAACATCCTGTATTTGTCCCGATCAAAGAAGACTCAACAAAAGGGAACTCAAAATGCAAAATCTATGAATCCTTGAAGTCCGGATAGGGAGTACCTTGGATGGTGGCCCTCCAGTGGTGGCACCTGATTTGGACCCCGTTTGTGGTGGAGCGGCAAGAAGGGTGACACTTTCTTGATCTGCTGACACAGCATAGTCAGAGGGGTAAAGGTGCCCAAAGGAGTAGATCTACTATAATCGACTCGGTTGATCATTGGAAATGGTGGCTTCTTAGCCAACGATGGCTGGATGACGTCGATGTCGTCAAGATTTGGTGGTGACACACCCGTTGATGCGTTGAGGGAGAGGCCAGGGGTGGAGAAGGCTCACAGATTCGGTTGCCGGCTGTGGATCGATCACGTAAAAGGGGAAGAAGGGGCTCAGGTTCAGCGGACGACCATAGCTCGATCTTGAGAAGGGTGAGAGAGGAGAAAGGCTCCAAGTCACGAGACGGAGAGGGAGGAGGGAGGCTCGGTTGAGGATGCGTTGAACGACACCAGTGCGATCGATTCCCTTGCGACATCGAGGAAGAAGGTGTCGAGCAAAGAGAGACCTGGGGAGAAAGGAAGAGGAGATGGCGTTAAGTGGTTATGTAACTAATGTTATATACTTAGGGGTTGATTAACTTAACTCTAAGTTAATTTCTCAATCAACTCCCACTTATTGGATAATCCAAATAGGCTTCCTCCAAGTCCAATAACTCTACCCCTTAAAACGTGTCACACGCTCTCTGTTTAAATCCAGAAAAATTTCTAAAAATTCTTAAAAAAAATCTAGTAAGGTTATTACTACAATAACACTTATTATTTAATTTATAATATCTTACATTGTTAGAACCAGAGAGGTTGTTAATCCAAGACAATTGAAAAGTTCCACTAGAAGATCTCCTTTGACGAAGGCAAAGTAGCGTCTTACAAATGTTGAAAGTGTTGGGATCTAGCGCGCTAAACACGTGAAAACGTAGTAGAAAAATACTAGATCTTCTTATCCAGCGGATCCATACGAAGGGAAGAAACAATTTTCATGGCAATATTCTATGCTAAGTTACATGATAGGATTATACCTTTCTTGCGTGCCCTTAGCAATCCTGACAGCAACCTTTTCTTTGGATCCAGATCTCAGCGCGTTCAAGCGTCTGCGCCTTTATGGTATCCACACGAACATATCCTTCATTCGTCCCATGAACGAAGCCTTCGGAGAAGAACCATCTTCTTGTGCTAGCAAGAAGTATGGTTCGGCCAAGCTTGAAGATTCGGCCAAGTAGGAAGGAGGAGGAAGAAGAGGAAGAAGAGGAAGATCAAAAGTCACTTTTCTTCATCTAATGAAAAATAAAATCCAAAAACCTATTTATATTCATCTAATGAATACCAAGGGTTTTTGTCTCTTTGTATTCCTCTTAATGGGTTGGATTTATTATATTGGATTAACCATTAATCTAATAACCCAATAAGTGTAACTCATTGAGTCTAACCCATTAATCCAATGTGTCTAATTCGGATTGGGAGTGGGTTCATTTGAGTCTAACTCATTAAGTAACCCAAAAGGCCTAATCATCTCATGATTGGCTCTTAGGGCTAATTACTAACAATCTCCCACTAGCACTAGTGCCAATCACCACTAAGATGACACCAACACTTTGGATTTACCCATTATTCTTAATATCCTTAGTATTTTAGTCAAACTAAAATACCCATCTCCAAACCAATATGTTCTTTGTGTGTGACCCTATAGGCTCTAGTAACGTTGGCAATGTATCCAAATCAACATTTGCGATACATAAACAAAGAGTGACATCTAGCAATGCATCATTACTACCCAAGTGATGAGAAAGTCGAGATCCGATCTAATATGTCTGTGGCTATTATCTTGTATGACTCAGTCCCTCTATCCTTGATATCTAGATTGATCAATGAGGCATAGACCGTGTCAACCCCGTATCAATCTTTGTGTTTCTTGATCTCTAAGTAGACACACTAAGCAAATAAGCTCAATATCTCATATTGACTCATCTGAGTATGGCCATACATTCCTGTGTCCTACTAATCAAGGGGCCCACAAATATCACTTCTGTTATATGGAAGGGATAGATCCCATCTACATCACTCACATCCCTCCGCATAATTTATTGCATACCCAGTGATCGACTTTATAGTCCACCCTGTTACGGGTGACGTTTGACGATACCAAAGTATACAACTCCTTATGTAGGGAACTGTAGTACTTCAGGTCTAAGGACTATTCATACCAATAGTCACATGAGAATATTTATGACACTCATATAATGATCCATGAAACATCTCATGGTGGGTCAATTCAGTATATATTCTCTAATATATACCCATGTGTCAACCTGATATCTCATATCCATGACTTGTGAGATCAAGTCATCCGTTGACCTATATGCTAGTCTCAACGCATTAATATTATCCTTGTATATTAATGCTCGACTAGGAATAATTAAGAGTAGTATTCTCTACAATATCTCACTATCAATTCAACTAATTGATATACTGTAGATAAGAACCTACCACCCAGGGACATTATTATATTTATTCATTCGGCACTGAACTGAAGTAAATATAATAACCATAACCTTTGCCTTCTAATGAAATAATGAAATATGATACAAAATGTCCTAAGTCAATGAACTCTTGATTGCCTCTTAGGGCTTACACTAACAATCTCCTTATATCACTAGCCCCAATCACTAAAATATCTCATATCCATTGACCTAGTGTGACCATTATGCTTTCTTGGTGCCAAAGCCTTGGTCAAAGGATCTGTAATGTTAGCATTATTTGGTTATCTGCATATCCTCATATCTCATATATCGAGGATCCCTATAATGAGATGAAATTGTTGTAGTATCCAATACCCAAGACCACCATTTAAGTACAATACATGCCCTAACTGCGATCTAGAAATGTCCTTGTCAATTTTGGAAGCTTGCACCACTGTAACCCTTTACAGCAATAGCTGTAACGGTTTATAGCAACAGTTGTAACCCTTTACAGCAAGCTCTTCATTGCCTCCAAAGATCAAGAAATAATCTTGAGTCCTTCTCAAGTACTTAAGAATATTCTTGACTTCCATCCAGTGACCTTCACCTGGATTTGACTGGTATCTGCTCGTCATGCTTAACCCATACGAGACATCTGGGCGAGTACAAAGCATGATGTACATGATAGACCCTATAACAGATGCATAAGGAATTTGATCCATACGGTCCCTTTCTACCTTAGAAGAAGGACATTGAGTTTTCGAAAGACTCACACCATGTGACATAGGCAGGAATTCCTTCTTAGAATTCTACATGGCAAAACTTTTAAGCACCTTGTCAATATATGTACTCTGGCTTAGACCAAGCCATCTCCCGAATCTATCTCTATAGATCTTGATGCCCAAAATATAGGCTACTTCACCTAAGTCCTTCATTGAGAAACAATTCCCAAGCCAAGTCTTCACTGACTGAAGAGTAGAGATGTCATTTCCAATGAAAAGTATGTCATCTACATACAATATGGATTGTGATCCCACTAACCTTCTTGTAGACACAAGGTTCATCTTCATTCTTAATGAAACCAAACATTTTGATCACATCATCGAATCAAAGATTCCAACTTCTAAAAGCTTGCTTCAATCCATAAATGGATCTTTGCATCTTACAAACCTTTCCTGCATGCTCTGGATCTACAAAACCCTCAGGTTGTGTCATGTACACATCCTCGAGCAGATTTCCGTTAAGAAATACGATTTTGGCATCCATCTGCCAGATCTCATAATCATAGTAAGCAGCAATAGCAAGCATGATCCGAATGGACTTGAGCATCGTAACTGGTGAAAAGGTTTCATCATAGTCTATACCGTGAATCTGCTTGAATCCTTTAGCCACCAATCTACCTTTATAGGTATGCATATGACCATCCATGTCAGTCTTCACCTTGAAGACCTAATTACACCCAATAGGTTTGATCCCTTCAGGTGGATTAACCAAAGTCCATACTTGGTTAGTGTACATCGATTCCATTTCGGATCTCATGGCCTCTAGCCATTTCTCAGAATCTGAGCTCTGTATAGCTTCCTGATAAGATGTAGGCTCATTGAGACCAATAAGCACTACATCACCATGGTCAGACAAGAGAAAAGAATATCTCTTAGGTTGACGACGAATCCTATCAAATCTACGTAGAGCATGTGCTACTTGAACAGGTTGTTGTTCCATAACCTCTTGTGGTACAACAAAATCCTGATCCACAACATCTTGTGGTACCTGTTCAATTTCCATCAATATGTCAGTGCTAGTATCTTGAACTTTTTCAAGATCGACTTCACTCCCACTAGTTTTTCTAGAAATCAATTCCCTTTCTAGAAACACACCAATCCTGGCAACAAACACCTTGCCTTGGGTGGGATTATAGAAGTAATATCCCTTTGTTTCCTTGGGATATCCAACACAGTAGCACTTATCTGATTTGGGTCCTAGTTTATTTGAGACTTATCGTCGAACATAAGCCTCACAACCCCAAATCTTCATAAAAGATATATTGGGACTCTTCCCTGTCCATATCGTATATGGTGTCTTTATGACGACCTTGGATGGAACTCGGTTAAGTGTGAAAATGACTATCTCTAGAGCATGTCCCCAGAAGGAAGTAGGAAGATCTGTATGACTCATCATCGATCATACCACATCTAATAAGGTACGATTCCTCCTTTTTGATACACCATTCCATTGTGGTGTTCCAGGTGGAGTGAGTTGAGATATGATCCCACACTCAACGAGATGGTCATGAAACTCTTGACTAAGGTATTTCCCACCTCGATATGATCGAAGCATCTTAATACTCTTACCAAGTTGGTTTTGTACTTCATTCTTGAATTCTTTGAACTTTTCAAAGGATTCTGACTTGTGTCTCATCAGATACACATATCCGTATCTACTGAAATCATTAGTAAAGGTAATGAAGTAATAATAGCCTCCTCTAGCTGCTATTCTGAAAGGGCTACATGTAACAGCCCGCCCCCTCCTGCTAGTGGAGGCAGTGTTACTTTCTACATACATAACGTACGTACATGAATTTCTAAACAGCGAAAGTAATAGTTCATTTTTTTTTATATCACAACTAATCATACTATCATGCTCAGCATAGTTACAAACTTAAAGAGTCATAATATCCATATCTTAACATAAGCATAAGTAAAGTGATCATGCAAGTCATCAACATAATATAAGCATAGTTCATATCAATCCTAAATCAACATAAGCAGGTCTTTCTTTCTTAGCCAAGCCACCACCACACACATCTCCTGCCCCTCCTGCTACTCCCTTAGTTTATCCATCCTTTACCTTTATCTGTAGTACAAGAAAAGTAACTATAAGCACACAAGGCTTAGTGAGATCCTTTCCTACTCACAAAAATCATATGTCATAACATAATCATTCAATATAATACAGAAAGCATGGACATACCGAACATCTAAACCACATATTTTGTAAGAGTAATCATATCACATATCATAGCATACATGACATCATATCATAGCATGGATGTAAATGGAACTCATACCATAGCATAAATGGAAGTCATATCATGGCATAAATGAAAATCATATCATAGCATAGAGGAAACATCATATCATAAAGGAGCATCATAGCATGACATATGAAAGCATCAGGTTATATCATATCATATCAAAAAAGGAAATAAGCATCATGACATATCCTATCATTACATAAAGAACATCATATCATAACATAAATGTAAGCATCATATCATATCATTTAATAACCATACATGCAAGATGTCCTTTAAAACATGGGTAATGTCATGTGCAAGATGCTTTTCAAAAACATGCTTCATGTCATGGTGCAAGATGTCTTAAAACAATATAATATAGTACTTGAAAATAATATCAACATGAGGGGGCCCGACTTAGTACCACATACATACATAAATGCGCGCATCCTAAGTAGACCCAAGGTAGTTAGTCTTGAACCTACTAGGAAACTAGGCCCGTAGCTCGACCTAGGGGCACGTAAGGAGCCCACCCTTTACTAGGCCCGTATTTCGACCTAGGGGCGCATAAGGAGCCCACCCTTTTGGTACAAGCCATACAAAGTTAAATAACATGTCATATAATCATAGCATATCATGTTCATGTCATTCATAGCATATCATGTATATGTCATCCATAGCATATCATGTTCAAGTCATTCATAATTCATCATGTTCATGTCATTCATAACTTAACTTAGCATGAAGAGTGCTCTTAGTCCCACTTGATAGGGAAGCAACTCTTAGGCCTTTCACTTAGCATATCATAAAGAGTGCTCTTAGTCCTACTTGATAGGGAAGCAACTCTTAGGCCTTTACATTGTCATTTCATAAGCATACTTACTTGAGCATATAGCACATCATAAGAGATCTTTTAAATGCATGATTCATAAGCATACATAAATGAGTATATATCATTTAATGGGAACATAATCATGCATGACACATAAGTTAACATCTCCTAAATCATATCATGGCATGTGAAGCACATAAAGTGTCATAATTGGGTCTCAATCATCAATCCCTCATTGGTGGCCGAAACATGCAAGGGATCACCTAAGTTGCAAGCCATCATATAAACATATGAACCCTAAACCAATTCATAACATTTATCATAAGGAATATCATAAGCATATTTAGTTTAGGTTCTAAGCTTCCTAGGTCCACAATTTATGATGTGGCCGAAACATGAAAAGGTCTAAACCTAGGTTACAAGCAATCATATAAATATGAACCCTAAACCAATTTCATAACATTTATCATAAGGAATATCATAAGCATATTTAATTTAGGTACTAAGTTTCCTAAGTCTAAACTCATGATGTGGCCGAAAGTCATGAAGAGTGGAATTAAATTCTAAACCAACCACAAGCATAAGAAGATCGTGGTAACTTCATATCATATCATAGGGAAGAACATGAGCATGTTAGAGTTGAGTTTAATCTTGCCTAGGCCTTCAAACCTATCTTGGCCGAAAGTTCAAACATGAAAACCTAGTTCTAAACAACAGGAAATCATAAGTACATCAAGTTATCTTCTTATCATATCATAAGGAAGAACATGAGCATGTTAGAGTTGAGTTTATGCTTGCCTAGGCCTTCAAACCTATCTTGGCCGAAAGTTCAAACATGAAAACCTAGTTCTAAACAACATGAAATCATAAGTACATCAAGTTATCTTCTTATCATATCATAAGGAAGAACATGAGCATGTTAGAGTTGAGTTTAAGCTTGCCTAGGCCTTCAAACCTATCTTGGCCGAAACCTTAAGATGGAGTTTATCTAATTCCAAGAAACATACAAGCATGAACTCTAAGGAAATATTCATATCATATAATAAGAAAAATCATAAGTATGTTAGTTTTGAGTTTAAACTTTCCTATACCTTTAAACTTGTGATGGCCGTAACCCTAAGGTGGGGTTTATCTAATTCCAAGCAACATACAAGTATGAAACACCAAGGAAATATGCATATTGTATCATAAGAAAAATCATAAGCAAGTTAGTTTTGAGTTTAAGCTTTCCCATGCTCTAAACTTCTCATAGCCGAATCCTACCAGGACATCCCTAAGGTTTTTTTTTCTAACCATTCAAGTTTATAGAAAAAACCATAAACCACTTGTACTACAGGTGAGGGGATACTCACTTCCTTTTGCTTGGTCTTTTCTTAAGAGAAGGTACCCTTGTGGAGAAGAAGAAGAGAGCTCCTCCTTCTAGTATTCCTTTTTGCCCTTCTTGCTTGTAAGAAGTAGATCTTGAGGACTTCTTCTTGTGGTTTAGTTTTCTTAGTGAGAAAACTTAGTTGGATTTTGGAATTTGGGAGAGGGGAGGCTCTAGGTTTCGACAATGGTGAGGAAGGAGGAAGAAGAAAGGAATAAAAATGGTACTCTCCTTTCTTATTTATCCTTAATGATAAATAAAAGGGAAAATGTCCCTATACATCCCCCTTGATTCCTCAAATCCCTCTCCTCATTAACTCCCACGAAAATAGAAGAAAGAAAGAAAAGAAAAGAAAAGAACACAAGGAGAAGGCAACTTGTCTTTTGCTTATTCTTTTCTTAATCAAGAGAAGAGGAGGTAAGCTACTTGGCTTTCTCTTGTTCCTTTACTTAACTATCTTCTCACTCTTAACTAACATTTCCATTCTTTTCTATTCACATATTATTCATTACTCTAGTGGTTACCATACACCAACTTAATTCTATCATTTTTGGAAGGTTCAAGGTTCAATCCTAGACCTCACCCTTTCTTTCCATTTTTTTGGTTTCTATTTCCATTTCTCTTTTTCTTTTATTCTAAAAGAAAAAATATTCATAGGTATAGCTTATCATTTTGTGGGTGTTACAGTACCCCATACCTCATAGAAAGTTCGTCCTCGAATTTAAAATAGCTCCGGATATTTCCGTTTCATATCGTCTTCTCGTTCCCAAGTGGCTTCTTCGAACCGTTGATTTTGCCACAGGACCTTTACTAAGTGTACTTCTTTGTTCCTCAGTCTTTTGACATCTCGATCTAATATCTGAACCGGTCGGTTCTCATAAGTTAGGTCTTCTTGCACTTGTACTGTCCGTGGTTCGATTACTTGATCCGTGCTCGGAATACATTTCTTTAGCATTGAAACGTGGGACACGTTGTGGATGGCTGACATCTCTTGAGGCAGCTCTATTTCGTAAGCCACCTTGCCAACTCTTTTCATAACCTGATATGGTCCCACATAACGCGGGCTTAATTTTCCCTTCTTTCCGAATCTCATCACTCCTTTCATAGGAGCTACTTTGAGGAATACCGAATCTCCGACACTGAATTCTAATGGCCTTCGTCGTTTATCGGCATAATTCTTTTGTCGGCTCTGAGCAGTTTCTATTCTTTGGCGGATGTTCTGTATAGAACAGGTGGTGTTATCGATAAATTCTGTTTGAAATCCCATCTCTTTCTTTTCACCACCTTCGTACCAACATATAGGGGATCTACATTTCCTCCCGTACAGAGCCTCGTAGGGCGCCATTCCAATAGTAGCCTGGTAACTATTGTTGTAGGCGAATTCCGCTAAGCATAGATATCGGCACCAGCTTCCTTTGAAGTCTAAGGCACAAGCCCGTAACATGTCTTCTAGTACTTGGTTCACCCTTTCTGTTTGTCCATCGGTCTGAGGGTGGAAGGTTGTACTGAATAATAGCTTTGTGCCAAGAGCCTTCTGAACACATTCCCAAAAATATGACACAAAGCGACCATCTCTGTCATAAATGATGGTTTTAGGAATCCCATGTAATCTAATAATTTCCTTGACATATAATTGAGCCAGTTGCTCAATTGAATAAGTCATCTTGATTGCTAGAAAATGGGCGGATTTGGTTAATCTATCCACAATTACCCATATAGCGTCATAGCCGTTTGTTGTCTTAGGTAATCCTGAAATAAAGTCCATAGAGATATCTTCCCATTTCCATTCTGGAATTTGGACAGGCTGCTGTAATCCTCCAGGCCTCTGGTGTTCTGTTTTAACCCTCTGACAGGTCAAGCAGGAACTAACGTACTGAGCCACATCTCTTTTCATACCGGACCACCAGAATTTCTTTTTCAAATCTTGGTACATTTTGGTGGTTCCCGATGCATTGCATAGGGTGTTGCGTGGGATTCTCCTAGTATATTTTTTCACAACTCTTGGTCATCGGGAACACATAAGCGATCCTTGAGATATAATATCCCACTGTAAGCGAAACAGAATCCGTCATTCTTTCCAACATTTCTTGCTTTATCCGCAGGATGCTCAAGTCACGAGTCTGCTTTTCCAATACATCATCGAATAGCGTCGGTGCTATAGTCAGGGTAGAGAGTTGTCCGGTCACATTTTCAGCCCCGTAGCATGGATTTTCCCTGGGTTCCCCAATGAACTCGAATATCGGTTCAACTTCAGGTCGGAAAACTACTTTTCTTTGACGGTACTTGATTGAAGCGCCGTACTTGCTCAGGAAATCCATGCCCAGTATAATGTCAAAATCCTGCATGTCAAGTACTATCAGATCGCAGTAGAGTTCTCTGTCTGTGATTCAGATAGGCACGGCTCGCAGCATCTGATCGGATGGCATCATTTCTCCCGAAGGCAGGGTCGTCAAAAATTTACCATTTAAGACTTGTGGTGGCATCTCTAACTTCTTCATGAAAGGCGTGGAGACAAACGAGTGTGTCGCCCCAGTATCAAATAACACAGTAGCATACTGATTGAAAATAGGTAGCTGACCTGTGACAACTGTAGAAGCACTCGCCACGTCTTTCTTGGTGAGAGAGAAAACCCTGGCATTCATCGTCTCTGGTGGGGCTTCTAATCTCCCTTGGCTAATCGGAGTCCCTTCTAGAGCTGCTTGCATCTGATGTAGCTGTGCGGGGGTACTCCTGTTATGGTCATACTGCTGAGATGGTACCTGGAGCCGGGTAGGGCAGTCTCTGACCATATGTCCTTCCTGTCCACAATTGTAGCACTTTCTCGTACCCTGGCGGCATACTCCAGAATGTTGCTTTCCACAAGTGGTACACTGAGAGTACTTAGGTTGCTTATTTGCTGGACCACTTTTAGTGTGGTTCCATTGCTTTCTCTTTCCAGTGGAGTTTCCTTTTCAGTTCGTCTTGGTACTCTGCGGTTTCTGTCCTTCTGTCTATGCCGGATTCTTTCCCTCGTTCATCGCCTTCTGATAATGTTCGGTGATCAAGGCACTGCTGACTAGCTCTTCCGTGGTTTGCGGTCTATTAACTCCGCCGGCCACATTCAAAGCTATCTCAGGTCAGAGCATCTTCAACATTAGTCTGACCCGTTCTCTTTCCGTGCTGACCAACTCTGGACATAGGCGTGCCAGGCGGTTGAAGCGCTTCACTGCTTTGTTGACAGATAAGTCACCTTGCCGGAACTCGGTGAACTCATCATAATGTCGATTCGTCACTCGCATATGGAAATACTCCTCCAAGAACTCTGCTTCAAAGTCTGCCCAATTCATCAGGTTGACTTGTCTTTTGGTCTTAACTCTTTCCTACCACATTCTTGCGTCTCCGGAAAAACAAAATGACACGCACTTGATCTTTTCTGGTACGGGCCAATCCAGCAGTTCTAGAATACTTTCCACTGTCTTGAACCAGGCCTGAGCGTCCTATGGCTCGCAAGTACCTGAGAAGTTCTCCGGCTTCAGCCTTAGCCACTGTATTAAATAGGTCTCCTGTCGGACCACTGGGCCAGGGGCTACCGGTGGTACTGGTGCAGCTATTGGTACGACGGGCACTACATTCTGATTTACTAGCGGGGTGGTAGGGTTTCCTTGCTGATTCATCAGGGCAGTGATCACTTGTTGTTGTTCCGTGATCTGACGTTGGAGGTCTGTAACCACTTGGGTCAGATCTGGTGGAGTCACTGTCTCCTCGGTCCTGTTCCCCCATCTTCTAGTAGCCATGTTTATCTTCATAAATGACGACAAGGCTAGCATAAGTCATCATTGTTCCTAACCAGGCTAACATAAGGTGATTATCATTCCTAATAAGTCCTAGCATACGTTATCCTATCCTACCATCATGCATCCCTAGACTAAAACTGTGAATCATAAAAAAAAATATAGACATGCATACTAGATTAAAAACACTACTTATCATGCATAAAAGAAATAAGGTAAGCATAGAAATTCTTACTTGGAGCGGCAGAGTAGAGGCTTGATGTGTGGGTAGCGGAAAGGCTAACCTGGCTCTGATACCAACCTGTAACAGCCCGCCCCCTCCTGCTAGTGGAGGCGGTGTTACTTTCTACATACATAACGTACGTACATGAATTTCTAAACAGCGGAAGTAATAATTCATTTTTTTTTTATATCACAACTAATCATACTATCATGCTCAGCATAGTTACAAACTTAAAGAGTCATAATATCCATATCTTAACATAAGCATAAGTAAAGTGATCATGCAAGTCATCAACATAATATAAGCATAGTTCATATCAATCCTAAATCAACATAAGCAGGTCTTTCTTTCTTAGCCAAGCCACCACCACACACATCTCCTGCCCCTCCTGCTACTCCCTTAGTTTATCCATCCTTTACCTTTATCTGTAGTACAAGAAAAGTAACTATAAGCACACAAGGCTTAGTGAGATCCTTTCTTACTCACAAAAATCATATGTCATAACATAATCATTCAATATAATACAGATAGAATGGACATACCGAACATCTAAACCACATATTTTGTAAGAGTAATCATATCACATATCATAGCATACATGACATCATATCATAGCATGGATGTAAATGGAACTCATACCATAGCATAAATGGAAGTCATATAATGGCATAAATGAAAATCATATCATAGCATAAAGGAAATATCATAGCATAAAGGAGCATCATAACATGACATATGAAAGCATCAGGTCATATCATATCATATCATAAAAGGAAATAAGCATCATGACATATCCTATCATAGCATAAAGAACATCACATCATAACATAAATGTAAGCATCATATCATATCATTTCATAACCATACATGCAAGATGTCCTTTAAAACATGGGTAATGTCATGTGCAAGATGCTTTTCAAAAACATGTTTCATGTCATGGTGCAAGATGTCTTAAAACAATATAATATAGTACTTGAAAATAATCTAAACATGAGGGGGCCCGGCTTAGTACCACATATATACATAAATGCGCGCATCCTAAGTAGACCCAAGGTAGCTAGTCTTGAACCTACTAGGAAACTAGGCCCGTAGCTCGACCTAGGGGCACGTAAGGAGCCCACCCTTTACTAGGCCCGTATTTCGACCTAGGGGCGCATAAGGAGCCCACCCTTTTGGTACAAGCCATACAAAGTAAAATAATATGTCATATAATCATAGCATATCATGTTCATGTCATTCAAAGCATATCATGTACATGTCATCCATAGCATATCATGTTCAAGTCATTCATAATTCATCATGTTCATGTCATTCATAACTTAACTTAGCATGAAGAGTGCTCTTAGTCCCACTTGATAGGGAAGCAACTCTTAGGCCTTTCACTTAGCATATCATAAAGAGTGCTCTTAGTCCCACTTGATAGGAAAGCAACTCTTAGACCTTTACATTGTCATATCATAAGCCTACTTACTTGAGCGTATAACAGATCATAGGAGATC
This sequence comes from Zingiber officinale, assembly GCF_018446385.1. Taxonomy (NCBI): domain Eukaryota; kingdom Viridiplantae; phylum Streptophyta; class Magnoliopsida; order Zingiberales; family Zingiberaceae; genus Zingiber; species Zingiber officinale. The sequence goes on from NC_056001.1 coordinate 74,851,215, forward strand.
TTTTAAATGCATGATTTATAAGCATACATAAATGAGCATATATCATTTCATGGGAACATAATCATGCATGACACATAAGTTAACACCTCCTAAATCATATCATGGCATGTGAAGCACATAAAGGGTCATAATTGGGTCTCAATCATCAATCTCTCATTGGTGGCCGAAACATGCAAGGGATCACCTAAGTTGCAAGCCATCATATAAACATATGAACCCTAAACCAATTTCATAACATTTATCATAAGGAACATCATAAGCATATTTAGTTTAGGTTCTAAGCTTCCTAGGTCCACAATTTATGATGTGGCCGAAACATGCAAAGGTCTAAACCTAGGTTACAAGCAATCATATAAACATATGAACCCTAAACCAATTTCATAACATTTATCATAAGGAACATCATAAGCATATTTAATTTTGGTACTAAGTTTCCTAAGTCTAAACTCATGATGTGGCCGAAAATCATGAAGAGTGGAATTAAATTCTAAACCAACCACAAGCATAAGAAGATCATTGTAACTTCATATCATATCATAGGGAAGAACATGAGCATGTTAGAGTTGAGTTTAAGCTTGCCTAGGCCTTCAAACCTATCTTGGCCGAAAGTTCAAACATGAAAACCTAGTTCTAAACAACATGAAATCATAAGTACATCAAGTTATCTTCTTATCATATCATAAGGAAGAACATGATCATGTTAGAGTTGAGTTTAAGTTTGCCTAGGCCTTCAAACATATCTTGGCCGAAAGTTGTCTTTTGCTTATTCTTTTCTTAATCTAGAGAAGAGGAGGTAAGCTACTTGGTTTTCTCTTATTCCTTTACTTAACTATCTTCTCACTCTTAACTAACATTTCCATTCTTTTCTATTCACATATTATTCATTACTCTAGTGATTACCATACACCAACTTAATTCTATCATTTGTGGAAGGTTCAAGTTTCAATCCTTGACCTCACTCTTTCTTTCCATTTTTTTGGTTTCTATTTCCATTTCTCTTTTTCTTTTATTCTAAAGAAAAAATACTCATAGGTATAGCTTATCATTTCGTGGGTGTTACAATACATATATCAGTATGTATGAGTACTAACAGATCATTAGCCCTTCGTCGTGTCCACTAAATGGAGTCTTTGTCATCTTACCTCGAAGACAAGATTCGCATGCCTCATATGATTCAAAATCAAATGAGTCCAAAAGTCCATCCTTATGGAGTTGGGATATCGTTTCTCATTTATGTGACCCAAGCGAGAATGCCAGAGATATGTTTGATTCAAATCATTAGACTTCAACCATTTGGTATTTATGTTATTGATTGGGTTGTCATAGTCTTGAACATAGAGGCCATTCACAAGATGTGCACTACAATAGAACATTTCATTGAAATAAACAGAACAACATTTGCCCTTTATTACAAATGAAAAATCTTTTTTTGTCCAAACAAGAAACAGAGATAATATTCTTGGTCAAGGTAGGCACATAACAACACTCTTTAAGTTCTAAAACAAGCCCAGCAGGCAAAGATAAAGAATATGTTCCTACAGCGACAACAGCAACTCTTGCACCATTGCCTATTCATAGATCCACTTCGCCCTTTGTCAATATTCTACTATTTCTCTTCCACTACACATTAGTATAAATGTGTGATGCACACTCGGTATATAATACCCGTGAAGAAGAAATAGACAGATTGACTTCTATAACATATATACCTGAGGCAGAAGTCTCACTTCTCTTCCTTTTCAGTTCCTCTAGGTATACCTTACAGTTCCTCTTCCAGTGTCTGGTGTCACCACAGTGGAAGCAGGTTCCTTCCTTAACAACATCACCTTTAGGTTTCAGTGCATGAGCCTTGCCCTTGCCTTTGGCTTGGGTCTTACCCTTACCTTTAGGCTTCCACCTACCTTTGCCCTTAGACACCATCAAAATGGAACCAGACTTTACCTTCTTAAGGTTGAGTTCAGCAGTTCTCAACATACTCAACATCTCAGGCAGTGGTTGTCAATTTCATTCATCTTGTAGTTCATGACAAATTGACTATAACTATCAGACAACGACTGCAAGATAAGATCAGTGGCCAATTCTTGGCCTTGTGGAAATCCCAACCTTTGTAAATTCTCCACATTCCTGATCATTTTAAGCACATATGGCCCTACGGGACTTCCGGCTTGCATTTTGCATTGAAACAGTGCTTTAGGGATTCAAATCTCTCATGCCTTGCTTGTGCTTGATATAGTTTTCTAAGGTGTTCAACCATATCATAAGCATCCATGTTCTCATGTTGCTTTTGAAACTCAGAGTTCATGGTGGCAAGCATAAGGCATGATACATCTAATGCATCATCTTGATGCTTCTTGTAAGCATCCCTATCAACTCTAGTGGCAGTAGCAGGGGGTACTTCAGGAATAGGCTGCTTTAGGACGTACAATTTTATTTCTCTCTTGAGAACTATTCTCATGTTTCTATACCAGTCTAGGAAATTATCTCCATTGAGCTTGTACTTATCAAGGACAGATCACAGAGATAGTGTCTTCTACGTACTAGATGACATGGTGGTCTACAACAATAAAATGCAGAGAAGTATCATACTCAGATCATTTAATTAGACCTTTAATTAAATGATTCTCCCACTGAATTCTAAAGCTTGATAGGAGCAAGTCACTACTAGCTCTAAACCCAAAAGCAAAGACATTCAAGTGGGATAAGATCCAAATTATAACTCATCTTGAGTTAGTTTTGGCTAATCGCCCAAGAATTGTATAAATTAGGTAGGCAAGGTGTATCAATAGGATAAGATCCATATTATACCTTATCTTTAGTTAGCTTTGGCTAATCACCCAAGACTTAGTACAACTTAGGTAGACAACGTTTACCAATTACATCCTATGTAACTCTTATATCTTTAGGTGAACAACACTGTTTGTTCATTTTCCCATCTTATGAAATCCATATTATAATTCATCTTGAGTTAGCTTTGGCTAATCGCCCAAGATTAGTATAATATGATTTACATCTTATGGGATATGCCTTTAAGTTCTCAATCCAATTGAGGTAACTAAATTAAGTCATACCCAAAGGTCAATAGTCGGACATCACAATTGTCCTGTTGCACTCTACGAAGATAAAACAAGCCACTTTGATTTGGCAAACCTGACTACAGATGATCGAGGTAGTAGTGAGTACCAAACTTTGGTAGGCATATGTAAATGACCTAATTACGATAGCTACACATGCATCACATACATCATGGCATATCATGACATATATCAACATATACACAAGTTTAAACATGACATGGTTATGGCCCCCATAAACTACGATCTTCTCGAGCCAATGAGAAGAGTGATAAGTCAACCTAGGTCTAAGCAGCTTCTCCAAGTGCTTCCTTGGTTGTCATGTGTTGTTGTCCTTCCTTCCTTTTCACCCGTCTTCCAGAAGACTAACTCTTTCTAATTTTGTACATTACAAAATCTAAAGAAACTCGTGTTACATTCGAGTGTAATCTAATTACAACAAGAATAAAAGGGATGAAGGCATGACACGCAGGTCGTATTATGAATTACAACATTACACACATCCAATCACATTGGGGTTAAAGGGCCATAACCATGCACCATGTCATATATATTCACAATATTCTTATGACATAAATTTACTATGGATTCAACAAATAAATTATGAGCTGTAATGCTACGACGGTCCCGTATTTTGCATACTCATTTTATGAGTTGCTACTTTACCCGAGACCCTACTACCCATAATACCAACTATATTCTATTCCAAACAAAACACCTCTGGCCGAGACCTTGTTGGTCACACACCAACTATGTTTTGTTCCCAACAAAACACCCCTGGCTGAGACCTTGCTGGTTACACACCAACTATGCTTTGTTCCCAACAAAACACCCATTTCGGTCAAAGCTTAGGATTTGGCCAAGACACAAAATCTAGCCAAGACTCATAGTCTGGCCGAGATTCACTCTCTTGGCCGAAATCTTATTTAGCCGAGACTCATAAATCTTTTTGGAAATCACAGTAAACCCTTTCAAGTAATTTCTATATTATATATAAAAATTCTAACTCAGCATAGCCCTTCGCAAGTGGCTCTAATACCACTGTTAGGATCTAGCGCGCTAAATATGCGAAAGCGTAGCGGAAAAATACTAGATCCTCTTATCCAGCGGATCCATGCGAAGAGAAGAAACAATTTTCATGACAATATTATATGCTAAGCTACATGATAGGATTATACCTTTGTTGCGTGCCCTTAGCAATCCTGACAACAACCTTTTCTTTAGATCCAGATCTCAGCGCGTTCAAGCGTCCGCGTCTATGGTATCCACACGAACATATCCTTCGTTCGTCCCATGAATGAAGCCTTCGGAGAAGAACCATCTTCTTGTGCTAGCAAGAAGTATGGTTCGACCAAGCTTGAAGATTCGGCCAAGGAGGAAGGAGGAGGAAGATCAAAAGTTACTTTTCTTGATCTAATGAAAAATAAAATCCAAAAACCTATTTATATTCATCTAATGAATACCAAGAGTTGTTTTCTCTTTGTATTCCTCTTAATGGATTGGATTTATTATATTAGATTAACCATTAATCTAATAACCCAATAAGTGTAACTGATTGAGTCTAACCCATTAATCCAATGTGTCTAATTCGGATTGGGAGTGGGTTCATTTGAGTCTAACTCATTAAGTAACCCAAAAGGCCTAATCATCTCATGATTGGCTCTTAGGGATAATTACTAACAGAAAGCGTAAACTTAAAAACAAAAATGAAATCGAGTATAGAGTGTGTGTTGTACCAACCTTCGAGGATCTAGCTTTATTTATAGCCCACTGGTCAAAGTTAGCCATTGGATGATGTGGCAGCTCCCAGGCACCTAGACATAGTCGACTAGATCCACTCAGAAATGTCTTCTTTCTAATGGTTATCGACTTACTGGGCATAGTGATCCAGTCTGAGTGCCTAGAGTCTGCTGACGTAGTATCCAGCGCTAATCCTCGCACCAATGGCTCGCTGATGTGGTGGTTACCTTCTTGGGGCCCGGACCTGGTCTAGGTGCATGGAGTTTGGGTGCTTGGACAAGGTCCAGGCCCTTGGACTTGGTCTAGGAGCCTAGACAAGGTCAACTCAACCTTGGGTGATTCTCCAATAGTCCAGAGTTCATTTAACCCGAACCCAACTCTGGCCTTCTCCTCAAGCAGTCTTCCTCCTCGGCTTTTCATCCCTCGGAACCGCCATGAGTGTCCTTCTCATCCAGCAGTGTACTCTTTCATAGCTTCTTGTTCCTTGGATGCACTAAGCTCATAGACTTACTTCCTGTGCTATTCTTTTCGTCCACTGCATCTTTTGCTCGATTTATTGTATTCCTAAGTTTCTGTACACTTAGACACAAAACATCAAAACCGCAAGACCTAACTTAACTCAGCTGACCACATCAAAACTAATCTGAGGTACTTATAATCTTCTCTTTTTGATGTAAATCAACCCAAGTTAAGTTATGGTAAACATAAACAATAAAATAATTTAAGCAAACAAATTTGTAATTATTGAAAAGTAAAGAACATGAAATTTTATACCTCCCCCTTAACATAATCTCTCTTTCCCTTTGATCACATCAAAAAAATATTAGAAAAAATAAATAAAAATATTAGGTTATTTTCTTAGGGTTTTAAATAGAATTCTCAGGAATGCCTTTTTACTAAAATTAATTTTTAAAAGTAATAATTTTTAATCGATTAATCAAAAGATTTTAGAAAAATAATTTAAAAATTATTTTAAAGTGTCAACAAACCTAAAATTTTTGTCAATTACAATCATAATCATTTGAAATTTAATAAAAATATTCATGCATTGAATGTTTTTATTTTAACTATAATAAATATTTTAAATAGATAAAGTTATCTTCAAAAGTAAATATTTAAAAATAGTTGTAGAGTTCAAAAAATTTAGGTGATGTTTTTTTTTCATATTCAAAAGATAATAGTCTTTAGCCAAAAAAAAAAAATATCAGATTTTTCAAAATTAATCTCTAAAAAATGTTAAAATTTAATTTTTAAAATCCAAAACTCATAAACAATTATATAATCATCAAAAAATATCGAAAAAAAATTTAATCTATCATTAAAAAAATTTCATTATTACATAAAAATTAAGTTTTTTAAAAAATATTTTTTTAAAACATTTTTTAATTGTTAAAATTTAGTTTTTGAAAGATTTATTTTTAAAATAATATGACAGTCCGAAAATTTAAAAAAAAAATTGTTAGTAGATAACATCTTTATTTTTCACATAAAAAAATTTAAGACAAAATATGAAAAGGAAGCATGTGAAATAATTAATTTTTTAAACAATGTTAAATATTAAAGTAAATTTAAAGTAAATTTAAAGCATTCATAAACATTGTTTTTAATCAGATTAAGCATGATTTAGGAACCCAAAATATGTTTCTATCTACTGGATTTATCAAAAAATTTCTTAGAATATAATTTCTAGGAATTTTTACAAATCTGGCTCCTATGAAATTTAATATACCAATTTAGTCCTCTTGTATTTTTAAAATTAGGCATTGGTAAAAAATTTGAGCATGAATAATTCTTTTTCATTATTTCTATTTTTTCTTTTTATTTTTAATTTTCCATTTGAAATTGTCAAAATGTTCTAATGGATATACTTTAGCTAAGTTTACTTGTAGATCATGGTTGTCCTTTTTTAATTTAACATAATTGTACCTTAATTTTAATAATGATCTAGACATAAGTTTATTACCATTATATAACTGTTTAGGCGGTAGAAGACTGATCTCACTTACCGTGGTGTCAGATTCATAGTTTGATGACTTGTTGCTTTCTTCATTGTTCTCTTTTGATGACTTACCATTGATGCTATTCTAGCATACTCCTCACACTCAGATTCTTCTGAGGATGACTCATTCTGTGTTGCTTTGAGGTTCTTGTATTTAAATTTTTTTGCTCCTTTGTCCTTCAATTTGAAGAAGTTATCTTTGATGTGTCATTCTTCATTGCAATTGTAGCATCATACTTTACTTTTTCTTGGAATGAACTTCTTGGCTCGCGTCTTATTAAATTTGTTAGTTTTAAATTTTTTATTCAATTTTTTTACCACATAAGATCTTTCATCTTCGTCAGTCGATAAGTATGAATCTGGTTTTGGTTCGTTCTTTTTGGATTTGAGTGTTAGGTTTTGAGTCGACTTTTATTCTTTATTTCTTAAATCTACACATCTTGACTCATGTAATTCGAAAGTGAAAAATAAATTTTCTAATGTACTTACTTAGAGATCCTTGGATATATAAAATGATTCCACTATAGATGTGGATACAATAATTAAATAATAAGTGTTATTTAAGAAATAACCTTACAAATTTTTTTATAATTTTTTAGAATTTAAACGGGGTATGTATGATACGATTAAGGGGATGATCTATTAGACTTAAGGAAAGTATGTTTAGAGCACCCAATTAATGTATGAGATGATTGTATTTCTTTTCAGCTATACCATTTTGTTAAGGTGTGTGAAATCAAAAGCTACCTCATATTGGAAAAACCAAGAAGGAAATGCAGCATATGTCAGGATAATAAAAAGGGTGACATAACTCAACATATTCCAGTAGCAATCATGTTGAGCTCCATATTATAGTCATATTAGATGACGATATCCTTGTGAGTTTTTCCTTGTCCTCAAATGCTTGTACGAATGTTACAATATAGGTAGTAGAAAAATACATATTCACCAGCGACTGATTAGATGTGTTGTTAGAAAAATGTTTGCTTATCTGTTAACAAGTCCACTTGAGGTCCTAATTGGTCAATATATTATTAGCACCACCCCTTAGGTTTTTGTCATTGTTGATGATTATATAGGAGACATAGTACTATGGACTTTGGAGGGTGCACGATTCAAATTGGGTGATCCTTGAATGATTAACCAAGTTTGTCCATTTTCTATTGACTTGCTAGATTGACTCTTTAGATTACTTAGCAGAGTTTCTAATGAGTCATGTCTACAAAACTTTATTTTATGCTGCACTTCATTTTCTAGAAAATTGACAGACACCTGTGGTGTCGTCAGGTCGGCCTCACCCAAGCCGGTGCTGTGAATCAGGAGACGAGATGGTGCTCACAAAAAGGGGGGAGTCGACAGTTCTCCCATGTCCAATGAGGTCGTCGTACTCCTGGCCTCACGCTCAAGACGGTGGCCGACGACCAGATGGTGGACATCGACTGTGTGATCATGGGAGAGGGGGGTGATGTGGCGTGGTGGTAGGGTGAAGATGGCAGTGGGAGAGGAGAATGATTTAGGGGTCAATAATCTAACTTAGGTTTTTATATTATTAACTTAGGTTAATTAAATCAATCAACTCCCACTTTAATTGGGTGCTCTAAATAGGTTTTTCTTAAGCTTAATAGATTTATCCCCTTAATCGTGTCATACGAACTCTTTTTAAATCCTGAAAATTTTCTAAAATTTTCTAAATTTTTTGGTAAAATTATTTCTTAAATAACACTTATTATTTAATTATTGTATTTTACATTCTCCTCCACTAATAAAAATTTGGTCCAGAAATTTATTGCTCAACCTAATTGATTCTCATCTAAGGGTAACAACGAAGCAGTACACCCCTATACTAGTCCATTCTAGTATCTTGAAAAGTAAATAACAGTATGGGATCCCTTATATACTACATGACCTACTTCTAAAGTAGTTAATTATTTTCTATTGGTTATGAACCATCATGCTTCTGCTACTCCCACATCGTTGTTTGGCTAACCATAGTGGGTAAAATCCACTAGGTGTACAAGATCTTCTAGCTGCCTGCAAAATCCTTTGCGCATGTCCATAGTGGATCCTCTAGTTAGTGAATGGAACACTCCATCCATCTATTTGTTTGAAATTCGGTACAACATGAAGTTCTACATAAAATGAAATTTTGTACATATGAATCATTGAAAACTTTGCCAAGTAATCCAAAGAGTTAGTCCAGCAAATCAGTAAATCGACAAACATGCTTAATCATTTAACGATCACCCAATTTGAATCGTGCACCCTCTAAAGTCCATGATACTATGTGATATGGGTTATGATAGGTCAGCCTGTTAAATGAAGGAGTTAGGATTGAGAAGGATGGGAGAAGTATATAGCCGGGCGAATGTATAATTAATAATGAATGACTAAGTAAAAGGCTTTTTTGAGGGTGCTCGGTCAGGAAAAGCTCGACCGAGCGTAAAGACATTTAGCCTTATGAAAATTCTTAGTATATTACTGGCCGAGTGAAGGCCAAGTAGGCACCAATGAGTGCCTACACGCACTTGGTCAGGCAAACCCCAACCGAGCGTAAAGGCATTTAACCTTATGGATACTCTTAGTATATTACTGGCCGAGTGGGTACCAATGAGTGCCTGCACGCACTTGGTCAGACAAAGGCCGATCGAGCATAAAAACATTTAGCCTTATGAAAACTCTCAGTATATTACCGGCTGAGTGAAGGCTGAGTGGGTAGCAATGAGTGCCTGCATGCACTTGGTCAAGCAAAGATCGGCCGAGCATAAAGGCATTTAGCCTTATGAAAACTCTTAGTATATTACCGGCCGAGTGAAGGCCGAGTGGGTACCAATGAGTGTCTGCACACACTTGGTCAGGCAAAGCCCAACCGAGTATAAAAAGCATTTAGCCTTATGAAAACCCTTAGTATATTACTGGCCGAGTGAAGGCCGAGTGGGCACCAATGAGGGCTTGTATGCGATCAGTCAGGAAAAGCCCGACCGAGCATAAAGGCACTTAACCCTATGTATAGTTTTTAATATATTACCAGCTGATCAAAGGCCGAGCGAGAACACATGTGCTTGTATACGCTCGGCCGAGCAAAGCCCGATCGAGCTTAGAGACGCTTAGCCTTATACAACTTTCAATATATTACCGGCCAAGTGAGGGCCAAGTGAGCACCAATGTGCTTATATATGCCCGGCTGAGTGAAGGCCGGGCGAGCGTTAAGGTGCTTACATATGCTCGATTGGGCAAATCCTTACCGAGCGTAAAGTCACTCAGCCTTATAGTATATTCCTGGATGGAACATGCTCAACAGATGGTATTCCTAATATATATACACGATTGACTTGAATGACCGGCCAAGACATGCTCAACAGAAGATATTCCTAATATATATATGACCGACTTAAACGACCGACCAAGACATGTTCATCAGAAGGTATTTTTAACAACATATGTGGCCAGTATAAATGACCGACAGAAATACACTTAACAAATGGTATTCTTATTATATATGCGACCAGGTTAAAGGACCGACTGGAAGTATGACAACCTGACAAATTTGGTGGGAAATATCTTCTAGAAGCTTCTTTAGTTATAATTACGTGTTCCTATGCATACCTCATCACAAATATAAGTCACAAACGACAAAAGAGGTACATCTGCGGTGAAAAAAAGATTCCTTAAAGGATCATTGCATGAAGTATAGAAGATGATTTCATCTCCTAACAAATCCTAACAAACCGGGGACTACTTCACGACTACAGAGGTCACATAAGGTAGTATAAAAAGGGGGATCCTCTTCGTTGGCTAGGTATGCAAGTTCTAGCATCTAAACTCTATTTCAAAGTACTTCAGTTGTTGTTGTTGTTGTTGTTGTTCTTCTTCTTCTTCCACCCTTAAGAGAGAAACTTACTTGAGCGTCGGAGGGCCTAGCCAGGGATCCCCACCCCGGTCTTAGGTCACTAACGCTTTTCTGGTTTGTCTCGCTGTGCACAGGATCGTGGAGAGGTTTGTTTAGGTCTCCAGGAGGCTATCTTCATTAAGGATCATTGTTCACTATAACCAGCTCACCACTTCGCAGATTTCAGATATGATCAAATTTGGCATTGTGTGTGTGGGGGGGGGGGGGGGAACTATTCACCTGAATTTGAAGTTACGATGATGGAGGAAGCTGGAAAACTCAACACTATTACTATATTGCAGGAGGATCTGGAATTGCTCATCAATGCTAGAGTGCAGAAGATATTGCAGCAACAACAACAAGTCAATACTAGTGGTACGCTACCTGTAGCACCTCATCCGGCGATGTCTATAACTTCTTATCATAGGGAAAGAGGGATCGAATGGGGAGATCCGATTCGTTTGCTCTCTACCCCTCTCTCTCCCAACCGACATCCTAAAGTATATTTCCGGACACCTCTTGAACAAGGGGGACGAAAAGCAATTCTTTAGAAGTCTTCTGGAGAAACCCCTATAAGAGAAAAACAAAATGGGAAGATTGTAGCCAGTGATAGTTCTCCTGAAAGGATTATCACTCCATTTTCTCAACGAGTGCTAGATGATCCTTTGTCGAAGCATTATCAAAATTTAAATGTCGGATAATACTCAGGGACATCTGATCTCGAGGATCATCTTCTCAAATTCGAACATGTGGCGCTCCTCCAATAATTCATCGATATTGTTAAATGCCGGATGTTCCTTACTACATTTGGGGGAGAAACTCAAAGGTGGTTCAAGCAACTACCAGAAAATTTTATTCGACGCTTTAAGGAATTCCGCAAGGTGTTCCTACATCATTTTTCTAGAAATCAAAGGTATCATAAAACCTCTTGGAGTCTCATTTCAATCAAGCAAGTGAAGGCACTAGAATTCTGTTCTGTTTAAATTTCCCTGTACAAAAATTGTACAAGTACAAAACTTTTCCTAGCAACTCGCATGTTTGATCAGACATGTGTTTGATTAATCAAGCAAGTTCTTGACGGATTAAAGCACACCTTGATCGAAGTACAAGATCGCTAGCCTCTTGTATTGGTATTCCAAAAATGATACAAAGAAAACTAACTAATTACGCAGTGGAATTAAAGAATTAGTTGCACCTTTTCTTTGTAGCTAAAGACCTCTTGATCTTCTGCCATATTCCTCTCCTCTTCTTAGATGTCGTATGGGCGATGATCTACCAAGACAACACCACCCTCCTTCTCTTCTCGGTTTCCAAACCGTCGGCTACAAAAGGAGGCTCTAGGATGGGGCACCTTCTAATCTTCTTCCTTCTCTTCTTCTTCCTCTTCTTCAAGCCACCGCCCACCAAGGAGTAGAGGGGGCGCCGACCCTTAGCAAGGTGGAGGAGACCGCCGACCCTAGGCAAGGAGGAAGGGGCGCTGACCCTTGGTGGAGGTGGCGCCAGCCCTAGGTGAAGAGGAGGTGGCGCCGACCACAAGCAAGGGAGAAGGGAATTGTGAAAAATTAGGTTTTAAGGGGCACAACCTACTCCTTCTATAACCTTTGCCATCGGTTACAAAGAAAGAAAAATAATAGAATTCTGTTAAGAAAAAATTTCCTTTTTTATAACCAAGTTAAACCAAAGCAAGTTAAACCAAACCAAGTTAAGGATGGGGTGCGAGGCTTTATATAGAGGCTACAACAGGGACCTAGAGGAGGAATTGATTTAGGCCTCCTGATGGGCTTGGGCTTCTTGTGTTCGGCCTGAACACCCAACCCAAGTCCATCAATAATAATCCATACCACTAAAGGGTTATTATTGAACTATCGCACCAATCCTATATTACAATATGAGCTCCTTCTTATCATGAGTGCGTTAAACTCCTTGTGTTTAAGATATCGTATGTCCGTTAATTAATTGAGTTATTGACAACTCAATTAATTAACATCTGATTCCAAGAGTAGTAACACTCATCTTTATTATCATGCCGGACAAAGTCCACCTGCAGGGTTTACATGATAATCCTTATGAGCTCCTTAAGGGGACATCATCAACCTAAATAATTAGGACACAAATTCTTTCTATAATCAACAACACACCATATAAATAATACTATCTCCCAACTCATCGGGCCTATTGATTTAATGAATAAATCTCATCCATTGATAAGTTAAAGAAATAAATACTAAGTATACGTGCTTGTTATTATATAGGGATTAAGAGGACGCACATCCATAATAACAGAGGTTTTGTTCTTTTATTTAGTCAGTATAAATCGAACAACCTCAAATGGTCCTGCTCAAAATACACATAGTGTACTCGTGTAATTTTATAGCTAAGACAGACTAATACCAAATTATACTATAACTGTTCCAATGGTTTATCCCAATCCATCTTGGTTGTGAGCTTCTATTTATAATTTATAAGAACCGATAACATGATCTTCTGTGTGGCACCACACACCATGTTATCTACAATATAAATTAAATGGACAACTGCATTGACATATATATAAATATAAAATGTAAACATTTGACCAAATTGATTCTCATTTGAAAATATTTCAAAACAGATATTCATACAAAAGCTAGGCTTATAGTATACATCCAAACAATCTCCCACTTATACTAAAAGACTATGCTGCCATAAATGTTTTCATACATCTAATTCTCATCCCCTCAACATGCTTATCAAAAGCTCCCGCCAGAAGGACCTTAGTGAAAGGATCTGTCAGGTTATCTGCTGATGTAATCTTGATGACAACAATCTCCCCTCATTTTACGATGTCTTGTATCAGGTGGTACTTGCGCTCAATGTGTTTACTTGCCTTATGGGCTCATGGTTCCTTCGGGTTTGCTACTGCACCACTGTTATCACAATAAATTGTGATAACTTTGGACAAACCAGGAATCACATCTAAGTCCATCAAGAAGTTTCTGAGCCATACAGCTTCTTTGGCTGCCTTGGAGGCTGCCACACACTCAGCTTCCATGGTAGAGTCTAAAAAGTATTTCTGCTTAACACTCCTCCATGCTATGGCTCCATCTCCCAAAGTAAACACATACCCCGAGGTTGATTTACTGCTGTCCCTATCTGATTGGAAATCCGAATCTGTGTAACCCACAGGAAGCAAATCATCTGTCTGGTAAACCAGCATATAATCTCTAGTCCTTTTCATGTACTTTAATATATGCTTTACGACAGTCCAATGTCCCGATCCTGGGTTACTTTGATATCTGCTAACCATGCCTACGACAAAATAGATATCCGGTCTCGTACATAGCATCGCATACATTAGACTTCCTATAGCCGAAGCATAAGGAACTGCCTTCATGTCCTCTATTTCCTTTGATGTTTTAGGAGACATCTTTTTAGATAAAGGTACTCCATGCCAAAAAGGTAGAAAACCTTTCTTGGAATTTTGCATGCTAAAACGAGCTAGAATAGTATTGATGTATGAAGCATGGGATAAGGACAACATTCTTTTCTTGCGATCCCTTATTACTTTGATCCCAAGAATATGTCCACATTCTCCCAAATCCTTAATATCAAACTGCTTGGATAACCATACCCTTACATCTGACAACACTTTGACATTGCTGCCAATGAGCAAAATATCATCTACGTATAGTAGAAGAAATACCATCACATTTCTATCACTTTTCTTGTATACACAAGACTTATCCAGACATTGAATGAATCCATAAGACTGGATCACTTCATAAAACTGGATGTTCCAAGATCTAGAAGCTTGCTTCAGTCCATAAATGGACCGATTGAGCTTATATACAAGATGCTCTTTGCCCTTCACAATGAATCCCTTTGGTTGCTTCATATAGATATTTTCTTCAAGACTTCCGTTAAGAAAAGCTGTCTTGATATCCATTTGATAAACCTCATAATCCATATGTGCAGCAATAGATAAAAGAATTCGGATAGACTTAGGCATGGATATCGGAGAAAAAGTTTCCTCATAATCGATTCTCTCTTTCTGAGTATACCCCTTCGCAACAAGCCTCACTTTAAAGGTTTTCACCTTCCTATTTGTTCCTCTTTTCCTTTTGTAGACTCATTTACATCCAATGGCTTTTACACCATTTGGTGGTTCTACAAGCTCCCAGACCTGATTAGAATGCATAGATTCTATTTCAGAGTTCCTTGCACTTTGCTAAGATTCTGCATCTTTATCTTGGAGTGCTTTATCATATATCCAAGGATCAGCTTCATGTTCACCAGGGATCAAGTCTGAAGACTCTCCCAAAAATATGAATCTTTCAGGTTGTTTAACAACGCTCCCACTACGATGAGGCACTACCTGTAATTATGCATCATTTGTGACACGTGTTACAGTTACTTGTGGTATCTCACTTGTACCGTTGGTACTAAAGTAGAAGTGTCCTCCCTTATTTCCTTAAGAATAATTTTACTCATGGGCTTGTGGTTCGTTACATAGTCCTCTTCTAAAAATCGAGCATTGACGCTAATAATGACCTTCAGATCTTTAGAACCATAAAACAAACCACCTTTCGTTCCTCTAGGATATCCCACGAACAAGCGAACTTTTGTACGTGATTACAACTTATGAGCGTCTCTCTTCAGCACATGTGTTGGACTACCCCAAATCCAAATGTGTTTCAAACTAGGCTTACGTCCATTCCATAATTCTGTGAGAGTAGAGGTTACTGACTTAGAAGGTACCAAGTTCAGAATGTACGCCGTCGTTTCCAGAGGATATCCCCAAAATGAATTTGGTAATTCTGAATAACTCATCATTGATCTAACCATTTCCATAAGAGTCCTATTCCTTCGTTCCGCCACACTATTCTGTTGGGGTGTACCAGGTGCAGATAATTGAGATTGAATCCCGACCTCTAATAAATAACTCCTAAACTCTCCTAAGAGGTACTCTCCACCACGATCAGACTGGAGTGAATGACAAACTATTTGGGTCATAAGTAATGCTGCCAAGTCTCTAAAGCCCTCACCAATGCATACATCTCCTTGTCATAAGTTGGATAGTTCAAACCAGCTCCACTGAGTTTCTCACTAAAATAAGCAAGAGGTCGACCTTCTTGTATTAGCACAGCTCCAATACCTATTCCTGATGCATCACACTCAATTTCGAAAGTTTTAGCAAAGTTAGGTAATGCAAGTAATGGTGCAGAACTTAGCTTCTCCTTATGTAAGTTGAAAGCTAAAACTTGTTCACTATCCCAATGAAATCCAACATTCTTTTTAACATCTTCAATCAAGGGTGCAGCTATAAAACTAAAATTTTTAACAAACCTCCTATAGAAACTTGCCAACCCGTGAAAGCTACGTACCTCAGTTATCATTTTTGGTGTTGGCCACTCACGAATTGCCTTAACCTTTTCTTCATCAACTGCTATTCCTTTAGCACTAACAATATAACCAAGAAACTCTATTTGACTAGTGCAAAAAGAACATTTTTGAAGGTTAGCATACAATTTTTCATTTCACAAAACAAGTAGAACTTTTTGTAAATGATTGACATGCTCATCTAAATTATTACTATAAATCAAGATGTCATCCAAATACAATACAACAAAGTTCCCAATATAAGCACACACAATATGGTTCATTAATCTCATGAAAGTACTAGGTGCATTAGTTAGCCCAAATGGCATGACTAACCATTCGTACAAACCATACCTAGTTTTAAAAGCGGTTTCCCATTCATCTCCCTCACGCATACGAATTTGATGATAGCGAGACTTCAAATCAATTTTAGAGAAAATGTAAGAACCATATAGTTCATCTAGCATATCATCTAATCTAGGAATAGGATGATGATACTTTACCGTAATTTTGTTAATAGCCCTGCAATCAACGCACATTCTCTAAGTTCCATCCTTCTTAGGCACAAGCAAAATAGGAACGGAATAAGGACTCAAACTTTCTCGGAAATACCCTTTTCTCATCAACTCTTCAACTTGCTTTTGAAGCTCCTTCATCTCCATAGGATTGTTCCTATAGGCTGGTGGATTAGGAATGGCTACTCTTGGGATGAAGTCAGTTTGGTGCTCTATTCCTATAAGTGGTGGCAATCCATCAGGAACTTCTTCAGGAAAGACATCATCAAATTCCTGCAAAAGAGATTTAACAACACTAGGCAAAGAATGCTTAAGATTATTAGTGTTGAAATAAGCCTCCTTGTACAAAAGTATAATCATCGACTGTTGAGAATAAAAAACTCTCTTAACCTCTCTTTCTTTGGCATGAAGCTCCCCTTTTTACTCTCTTGCTCTAGATTTTTTGTTTCTTTTTCATTCTTTTTTTCACTCCTCTCATCCTCACTTTTTCTTTTCTCACACTCCTTTCCTTTTCCATTTTTTTTCTCTCATAATCTTTTCTTTTTTCACTCTCTTTTTTTCCTCAATTGATCTTCATATACTTGCTTAGGAGTTAATGGTACAAGAGTTACAAGTTTACCATGCATCTTAAAAGAATATTTATTTGTGAAGCCATCGTGCATGACCCTCCTGTCAAATTGCCATGGTCTACCTAAAAGCAAATGACTTGCGTGCATTGGTACTACATCACAAAGAACATCATCATGATACCTACCAATGGATAATGAAACCAACACTTGCTTAGTGACCTTAACTTCCCCGCAATCATTCAACTATTGTAGTTTAGAAGATCTAGGATGTTTAGTGGTAGGTAAGCACAATTCTCAACCAAGATAGTACTAGCAACATTAGTGCAACTTCCCCCATCTATAATCATACTACATACCTTGTCTTTGATGTGGCAACGGGTATGAAATATGTTGTCTCATTGTTCTTCATCTTCTTCCTTCACTTGCACATTTAGAGCACGCCTAGTGACAAGGGCTTCACCTTCGATGGGATACTCTTCTACATCACTTTCCATCAATGGTGGCACGACATTACCATCTTCGGACTCACTCTCAGTTTCAATATTACCATTATCTTTCAGAAGCATAATTCTTTTGTTTGGACATTGTGAAGCAATATGTCCTCTTCTCAAACATTTAAAGCATTTAATATCTCTATTCCTTAGAGATTGGAGAGGTTCTTTACCTTTGACCAATGGAGAACCAGCATCTTTATTCTTCAAAAACTCGGTCTTACTCTTTGATGCAAATTTATCATCTCTTTTGTTCTAACTAGATTTCCAAGTGGATGAATTTTGACCATGCTTGATTAAACCCTTCCTTTTGAGTTGCCTTTTAACTTTCATGGACATATGCACCATATCTTCCAGCTCCACATAATGTTGCAACTCCACTACATTTTAAATTTTTGAATTCAAATCTTGTAAAAATCTTTCCATGGTTTCTTCTCGGTTCTCCTCCACATTGGCTCGAATCATGGCAATCTCAATCTCCTTGTGATATTCCTCCATAGTTTTGGATCCTTGGGTTAGACTTTGTAGTCGTTGGTACAAATCTCGATAATAATGTGATGGCACGAACCTCTTTCTCATAATAGATTTCATCTCTTGTCAAATGCCAACGGGTCTCTCGTTGTTTCTTCTCCTGCTTAGAATAATTTGATCCCACCAAATAATAGCATAATCAATAAATTCAATAACATCTAGTTTACCTTCTTCTCTTCAGAGTAGTTGTGGCAATTAAATACTAATTCAACTTTCTTTTCCTACTCCAAATATACGTCTGGATCACTTTTGCCTTGAAATAAAGGAATCTTCATCTTGATATTTCCCAAGTTTCTATCAACATAATCATTCATTCTTCCTCTTCTACCACCAATTCTAGCATGACCAGATCTGCCACTAGAAACTTTATCATCAATGTCCTCAGATATGCCATCATCATCATCATTGTTGTTGTCATTGCGATTATATTTCCTTGAATTTCGTGTAGGAACTCTACCATCTTGGATATTTTGCAATCCCAAAATTACAGCATCTTGTCTCTCTAATCTGTCGAAGATTTGATTGAATCTGATTTCCATGCGTTCCAAGTATTTTCTCAAGGCTCGTTGTTCAAGTGTTTCTCTTGGTCTTGCTTCCTCTCCACTTGTCACCATTAATGCAATCTGTTGACACCCAATCACTCAACTCACTAATGTTAGCTCTTTAAAGAACTTAGAATTGTGGCAATTTCCCTATAAGCATTTGTTGACTATTTTAAACTCCCAAGGGTATTAGGATAAAAGATAGGAGTTGATATAAAAATACAAGTTGCAGAATTGAAAACTAATATTAAGAACTGAAAGGAAATTTGCCAGAATTAAATCTTGGCAAAACTTAAAAAGAAAATATGGAATTGGAATATGCAAGTATACTAGGCAAGACTTTAAAGAAAATACGGAATTGGAAAATGCAAGTATACTAGGCAAGACTTTAAAGGAGATGCGGAGTATACTAGGCAAGACTTTAAAGAAAATATGGAATTGCAAGTATACTAGGCAAGACTTTAAAGAAAATGTGGAATTGGAAAAAGCATGTATAGTAGGCAAGACTTTAAAGGAAATGTAGAATTGGAAAAATGCAAGTATAGAAATAACAATTCTCTATATCCACCTTCTTTTCTTTTTTTTTTCTTTCCTTTTTTTTTAATTTTCGGCCCTTTTTTTTTGCGGAAAATATATTTTTTTTCTTTTCTTTTTTTCAATTTTGACCTCATTTTTTTTATAGCAACCAGACGACTAAAACTCACTAAGATTGAGATGGTAAAGATAAGTAGACAATGTTAAACAAAATAAACAAAGATTCAAGCATAAAATAAAAAGGATAACGAAATTGATTTAGAAAAACTAAAGCTCAGATTCCAAATGATGTGAATCCAAAGAGAAAGATATTTCTAGGACCCACAACGAATGGAAGAAGAAAGAATGAAAGAACTAAATCGATAAAAATTGATGAAAAGAACCTCGACCCTGTTGGAATGTATACTATAAGCCTAGCTTTTATATGAACATCTATTTTGAAATATTTTGAAATGAGAATCACTCTGGTCAAATGTTTACATTTTATATTTTATATATGTCAATGCAGTTATTCATTTAATTTATATTGTAGATAACATGGTGTATGGTGCCATACAGAAGATCATGTTATCAGTTCCTTATAAATTATAAATAGTAGCTCACAATCAAGATGGATTGGGACAAACCATTGGAACGGTTGTAGTGTAATGTGGTATTAGTCTGTCTTGACTATAAAATTACACTAGTACACTATGTGTGTATTGAACAGGACCATTTGAGGTTGTTTGATTTGTACTGACTACATAAAAGAACAGAATCTCTGTTATTATGGATGTGCGTCCTCTTAATACCTATATAATAATGAGCACGTATACTTAGTATTTATTTATTTAACTTATCAATGGGTGAGATTTATTCATTAAATCAATAGGCCCGATGAGTTGGGAAATAGTACTGTTTAAATGGTGTGTTTTTGATTATAGAAGGAATATGTGTCCTAATTATTTTGGCTGATGATGCCCCCTTGAGAATCTCATAAGGATTATCATGTAAACCCTGCAGGTGGACTTAGTCCGGCATGATAATAAAGTTTAGTGGTACTACTCTTGGAATCAGATGTTAATTAATTGAGTTTCCAATAACTCATTTAATTAACGGACATATGATATCTTAAACACAAGGAGATCAACGCACTCATGATAAGAAGGAGCCCTTATTCATATTGTAATATGAGATTGGTGCGGTAGTTCAATAATAACCCTTTAGTGGTATGGGTTATTATTGATGGACTTGAGTTGGGTGTTCGGGCCGAACACAGGAAGTCCAAGTTCATCAGGAGGCCTAAACCAATTCCTCCTCTAGGTCCCTGTTGTAGCCTCTATATAAAGCCTCACATCCACCCATCCAAGTAGTTGTTGGTTTTTGGTTTTCGACACCACATTCTTTCCTAGGGTTGGCGGCACCTTCTTCCTTTCCTAGGGCCGGCCGCACCTCCTCATTTCCAAGGGCCGGCACCACCTCCTCCCCTTGCTAGGGCCAGCGCCACCTCCATCACTTTCTAGGCTCGGCGCCACCTCCACCTTGCTAAGGCCGGCGGTTCCTCCACCTTGCTATGGCTAGCGACTCATCCTCCTTGCTAGGGTCATCGACTCTTGCCTTCCTTGGTGGGGTGATGGCTTGGAATAGAAGAAGAAGAGGAGAAGGTGTCTTAACCTAGAGCTTCTCTTGGTGGTTGGCGGTTTGGAAACAACGAAGTGAAGGGTGTTTGTTATCTTGGTAGATCGTCGCCCACACTACGTCCAAGAAGAGGAGAGGAATACAACAGAAGATCAAGAGGTCTTTAGCTACAAAGGAAAGGTACAACTAGTTCTTTAAATCCGCTGTATAATTAGTTTAGTTTTCTTTGTATCAATTTTAAATACCAACACAAGAGGCTAGCGATCTTGTACTTCGATCAAGGTGTACTTTGATCCGTCAAGAACTTGCTTGATTGATCAAACACATGTCTGATCGAACATGTATGTTGCTAGGAAAAGTTCTGTACTTGTACAATTTTTGTACAGGAAAATTTTAACAGAACGGAATTTCAACACATTCAAGTGGTATCAGAGCAAGTTTTCTAACACTGTGTGATTGGTTTTCAGTTAAATTATACACTGCTCGTATATAAGTTTAGGCAGGATAATAGTAGGATGTGGAAGAAAGATTAACTATGTGATTGTAGGCATCCTAGGTGCAACTATTGTGGCTTTGTGTGTTTGTGTATGATTTGAACCCTCGGGCATGTCGAGGTTGTGATGTGTGTGCATGATTATAATAATTAAATACGACCGGTTGCCGTATTATTTTTTTTACATTCTGTTTGATCTAGATTACATGTAAATTCCTTTGTGGAATATATGATTGATAAATATAAATTTTTATTTATTTTGTTGCAGCTTGTATCCTTGCTATGCGTGGTGCTATTTTGAGGACCGGAGGCATGACGAAGAAGGAAGCAAGATAGACGCGACGGCTTGATCCATTTGTGATATATTGGAGGATAGCGATGAATGAGACCATAATAGTTGGAAATTTTATTTTCATATTTATTGTCTTTATATGCTATTTTTGTGTGTTGTGATGCTGTTTTTATGTGCTGTGATGTGTGTGCATGTTAAAATTCCTCAATTTAAATAACTAAGTAGGAGAGAGATTATTTAAATAAATTTCACGATTTCCATTACTGGTTTGTAAGTGATGCATTCAAACTTCCGCGTTGGATTTAAGTGCCTTCCTCCATATCGGATGAGTTTGTTTGTAGATTACTAGATCAAACTTCCTCTATGGACGATTATAGGAAATTATTTAAGTATGTGTGATCTTCTCCATCTGAAGGGGCACAATCCTAATTAATAGACTAAGTATCAAGTAGTGGTATATACTTAGGCGCATTTAATAGTATCCTCCCCATTGGAGTAACTGCTATTATTTGTGTGACCGAAGATGAACCAACTATTAATTTTATTTGTCATAAAGTTAAGTTGACAAGATAATAAAATTAATGGATAAAACCTCCTCTTACAAATGTTTGAATTAGTATATGTCCACACTATTATGACATACGAAATTCATGGTGTTTTAAGGTGTTGGTGAATTTAAATTATATTGTTTGAGGAATCAATATTATTTTAAATTCTTAAATTTTGACCAAATAATTTATTTTTTGATTCTTAGGATTTCAAAATGGCTTTCAATTCTCTTGCTATTATTTTAAAAGAAAATAAACTTATTGGTCCAAATTATATTGATTGGAAATGGAACTTGGACATTGTCTTAACTGCTGAAGAATACAAGTTCGTACTTCTTGAGGTCTATCCTAGCGTGCTTGATAAGGATTCTAGTGAAGAGGAGATAGAGAGACATAGGAAATGGGTCAAGGCAGATGAGATGGCACGGTGTTACATTTTGGCTTCTATGCCAAATGTGCTGTAACATCAGCATCAGACCCTACCCACTACCTATGACATGATATCAATCTCAAGGAACTCTTCGGACACCAGAATCGGGCTGCCAGGCAGGAGGCCATGAGAAACTTAATGACGACCACCATGACTGAGGGGACACCTGTGAGAGACCATATCCTCAAGATGATGACTCATTTGAATGAGATGGAAGTCCTTGGAGCTGAAATCGATGGGGAAACCCAGGATGATATCATTCTCCAAATGCTGCCCAAGAGTTTTGAGCAGTTCTACCTGAAGTACAACATGAACAAAAGGGTTTATTCGTTGGTGGAACTTCTGACAGAACTCCAAGCGGCAGAAGGGCTATTTCATCAAAGTTCTCAAGTTCACATTGCTGAAAACATTTCTGCCTCTAAGCCGAAAGGCGGAAAGAAGAAGAAGAAATAAGTTAGTTCGGCAAAGAAAGTGATTCAACCTCAAGGGACTGGGCCACAGACAGGTGTGAAGAAGCCGAAGAGAAAGTGCTTCACATGCAAGCAGTCTGGACATTGGAAGGTGAACAATAAATGTATATCTTATTTATTAGTTGTTGAAACATATTTAGCGGTATTATCTACCAGTACCTGGTGTGTAAATACGGGAGCCACTGATCTTGTATGCAATTTATTGTAGGGGTTCCAGGAAACCAAATGACTACATGAAGGGGAGATCACCGTCTTCATGGGCAATGCTATGAGAGTGGCGACTGTTGCAGTGGAAGATGTTTATTTATCTTTTGATAGGAATAAAACTTTGATTTTTAAAAATTATCTTTACGTAACATGTTTTAGAAAGAACTTGATTTCAGTTTCTAAATTATTTATGGATGGATATTCTATTTCTTTTAATGACAAAGTGGTTGTTAAGAAAAATACGGTGGTTATCAATTCTGGTGCGTTGGTTGGCAATTTGTATACTTTTAATCCAATAACTCCCATGATGCAATAAATGGTAATTAATAACACATCTTCTAATTCAAATAAGAGAAAGCAACCTTCGAAAATGAACCAAACATATCTTTGGCATCTAAGGTTGGGTCATATTAACTTGAGTAAGATTCAATGGTTAATAGCCGATAGACCTTTGGGTTCATTTGTAGTGGAAAACTTTCTGACCTGCGAGTCTTGCTTGGAAGGAAAAATGACCAAGAGGCCTTTTAAGGCAAAGAGGTATAGAGCCAAAGAAGTGTTGGAATTGGTTCATTCTTATTTGTGTGGGCCTATGACTATCGAGGAAAGAGGTGGTTTCGAATATTTTGTCTCTTTTATAGACGACTATTCGAGATATGGGTACATTTACTTGATGCGCTGTAAGTCTGAGTGCTTTGATAAGTTCAAAGAGTATACGGTTGATATGGAGAAATGTCACGGTAAAAGTATCAAGATACTATGGTCTGATCATGGTGGAGAGTACCTCTTAGGAGAGTTTAGGAGTTATTTATCAGAGGTCGGGATTCAATCCTAATTTTTTGCACCTGGTACACCCCAACAGAATGGTGTGGCGGAACGAAGGAATAAGACTCTTATGGAAATGGTTAGATCAATGATGAGTTATTAAGAATTAACAAATTCATTTTAGGGATATGCTCTGGAAACGGCGGCGTATATTCTGAACTTGGTACCTTCTAAGTCAGTACTCTCTACTCCCACAGAATTATGGAATGGGCGTAAGCCTAGTTTGAAACACATTCGAATTTGGGGTAGTCTAGCACATGTGCTAAAGGGAGACACTGATAAGTTGGAATCACGTACAGAAGTTCACTTGTTCGTGGGATATCCTAGAGGAACGAAAGGTGGTTTGTTTTATAGTCCTAAAGATCATAAGGTCATTGTTAGCACCAATGTCCGATTTTTAGAAGAGGACTATGTAATGAACCACAAACTCATGAGTAAAATTGTTCTTGAGGAAATAAGGGAGGACACTTCTACTTTAGTACCAACGGTACAAGATGAGATACCACAAGTAACTGCAGCACGTGTCACAAATGATGCACAATTACAGGTAGTGCCTCGTCATAGTGGGAGGGTTGTTAAACAACCTGAAAGATTCATGTTTTTGGGAGAGTCATCGGATTTGATCCTTGGTGAACATGAAACTAATCCTTGGACATATGATGAAGCATTCCAAGATAAAGATGTAGCATCTTGGCAAAGTGCAATGAACTCTGAAATAGAATCTATGCATTCTAATCAGGTCTGAGAGCTTATAGAACCACTAAATGGTAAAAAAGCCATTGGATGTAAATGGGTCTACAAAAGGAAAAGAGGAACAGATGGGAAGGTGGAAACCTATAAAGCGAGGCGTGTTCCGAAGGGGTATACTAAAAAAGATGGAATCGATTATGAGGAAACTTTTTCATTGGTAGCCATGCTTAAGTCTATCCAGATTCTTTTATCTATTGCTGCTCATATGGATTATGAGGTTTGGCAAATGGATGTCAAGACATCTTTCCTTAACGGAAGTCTTGAAGAAAACCTCTATATAAAGCAACTAAAGGGATTCATTGCGAAGGGCAAAGAACATCTTGTATGTAAGCTCAATCGGTACATTTATGGATTGAAGCAAGCTTCGAGATCTTGGAACATTCGGTTTGATGAAGTGATCCAGTCTTATGAATTCATTCAGTGTTCGGATGAGTCTTGTGTATACAAGAAAAGTGACGGAAACGTGGTGGTATTTCTTGTACTATACATAGATGACATTTTGCTCATTGACAACAATATCAAAGTGTTGTCAGACATATGGGTATGGATGTCCAAGCAGTTTGATATGAAGGACTTCAGAGAATGTGGATATATTCTTGGGATCAAAGTAATAAGGGATCGCAAGAAAAGGATTATGTGCTTAACTGAAGCTTCATACATCGATATTATCCTAGCTCGTTTTAGCATGCAAAACTCTAAGAAAGTTTTTCTACCTTTTCGGCATGGAGTACGTTTATCTAAAGAGATGTGTCCTAAGACAACAAAGGAGATAGAGGAGATGAAGACAGTTCCTTATGCTTCGGCTGTAGGAAGCCTAATGTATGCGATGCTATGTATGAGACCGAATATCTGTTTTGCCGTGGGCATGGTTAGCATATATCAAAGTAACCCAGGACCAGGACATTGGACTGCTGTAAAGAATATATTAAAGTACTTGAAAAGAACTAGAGATTATATGTTGGTTTTACCAGGTAGATGATTTGCTCCCTATAGGTTACACAGATTCAGACATCCAATCAGATAGGGACAGTAGTAAATCAACCTCAAGGTATGTGTTTACCTTGGGAGGTGGAGCCATAGCATCGAGGAGTGTTAAGTAGAAATGCGTTTCAGACACCATCATTGAAGTTGAGTATGTGGTAGCCTCTGAGGCAACCAAAGAAGTTGTATGGCTCAGAAACATCTTGATGGACTTATATGAGATTTCTAGTTTGCCCAAAGTTATCACAATTTCTTGTAATTACTTATCAGAGGCTGTGATTCAATCCAAATTGTCTACACCTGGTACGCCCCAACAGAATAGTGTGGCAGAACGAAGGATTAGGACTCTTATGGAAATGGTTAGATCGATGATGAGTTATTCAGAATTATGAAATTCGTTTTGGGGATATGCTCTGGAAACAGCAGTGTACATTCTGAATATGGTACCTTCTAAATCAGTACCCTCTACTCCCATGGAATTGTGGAATGGGTGTCAGCCTAGTCTGAGTCATATTCGGATATGGGGTAGTCCAGCACATGTGCTGAAGGGAGATACTGACAAGTTGGAATCACGTATAGAAGTTTGTCTACTTGTGGGATATCCTAAAGGAATAAAAGGTGGTTTGTTTTATAATCCTAAAAATCAAAAGATCATTGTTAGCACCAATGCTCGATTTTTAGAGGAAGATTATGTAATGAACCATAAGCCCATGAGTGAAATTGTTCTAGAAGAAATTAGAGAGGACACATCTAGTCTAGTACCAACAGTACAAGATGAAATATCACAAGAAACTGTAACACGTGTCACAAATGATGCACAGTTATAGACAGTGCCTCGTCATAGTGGGAGGGTTGAGAGGCAACCTGAAAGATTCATGTTTTTGGGAGAGTCTTCGGACTTGATCCCTGGTGAACATGAACCTGATCCTCGGACATATGACGAAGCACTCTAAGATAAAGATGCAGTATCTAGGTGTAAAATACCGGAAAATGGCGAATAATAATAAGGAAATTTTCTGGAATTTTTAGAAATTTTTCAGAAATTTTTCGGAGCTCGTATGGGCGAGTTAACCGGGACAAAAATGGGGTCCGGAAAAGCCTGTTTTGGCTACCCATTTAAGCGAGGAAATGTTTTATTTCTTTTAGTTTTCTTTTCTCTTTTCTTTTATTTCTCTTCGCCGTTTCTGCCCCCGCCGCGACCCGAGCCCTAACCACCTTGCGCCGACGCCTTCCTTCTTCTTTTCTTCCTCTGCCGGCACAAACCACACGCAGAGCTTCTCATCGCCGGCCGACGAGAGCCAACCGAGGGTCTCCGTTCCTCTCTTCTGGCCGACTCTTAGCGTTTACCCTAGCGCCGGTCACTGACCTTGAGCCCTAGATCTGTCTCGGCCGTGGAGGTCAAGACGCGCCGCAGCCCTCTCGCGTCACTCCGGTCGCTACAGTTGGCGCCGACTCTTGCCGCCCTTCCGAGCCCCTTCCTTCGATCACTGAGCAGAGCCCCTTCTTCTCCTCTTCCGAGCACGGATTAGCCGACCAAGTTCCTTTGCCCTGGACCTGCCGAAGCCCTCCAAGCCGTGCCCTAGTTTTGTTTGGGGTGTTTCCGGCCAAGAGCAAGAAGGATTTAAATTCGATGTTTCTTCCTCATGCCCTAGCTGTTTCCTGTGGATACCCATTACATTGCCTCCTCACCGGATCTTGGACCAGGGGAGGACTCTTTTCTCTACATGGCTACATTTCTAGGCATCAAATTAAGAGGAAGCAAGGGATCATTGTTTTGTGGACCTCCTCTGTTATCGATCACTATCTGCTACCAATTCTTGAAGCTGTGAAGGTTTTGGGGTGAGGAGGTAAGGTTCTGTTGAGATGAGCTTTGGTATTTTAAATTAAAGTTTCAGTCAATCTTTTACTATATAATTGGATTTATGGATTGAGCTTCTCGGCAGGGATTGGTAGGGTTGCTGATCTACTGGAGTTGTGGTCATACCTCAAGGTCAGTGCTTTTCTAGTGATGTACCTTGGGTAATCTATTAGTATGTTGCTAAATTTAGTTTCTAAAGGATGGTAGAGTTTGTGATTGATGATATGGTTGATAGGTTGATTGGATTGAAGTGAAGGATTGTGGATTTAGTTAAACCTAATTAGATTATGAAATTAGGTTAATTGTTGCGATTAGGGTTTTCCCTAATTTGATTGGGGAGTTTATTTAGTTATTTACTGTATAAGTAATTAACTAAATACAGTATGTGATTTCAGGACTTTGTTTCGAGGCGAGCGTCTCGACGCGGGATAGCTTATCACGATCGACAGATTTTAAGGCAGGTACCTCTTGACTTATCTTTTATGATATTGTCATTGGATATGCATAGTATTTTATAACTACATGCAATGAACATGTTTGTCTTTGGTATGTCACTGTTTGATATCCATAGCATGTTAGGTTTGTCACCTGTGATGTATCCGTGCTTATATCTCGTGATTTGTTGCCATGATTATCTTGTTACCATGAGTATCTTAGTTTCTAGAGTGACATACCATGCTTACTGAGGTTAGGACTAGGATTTGGATTGTTGTTTCTGGCCTGTGTATCTGGATTATCTGATACTTAGGTTTTTGTGCCATATCAGATTTGTGTACCTCTATTTGTATATCATATATGATTCGGGTGTTTAGACCCTGATTCTTTGATCTGTGTATATTGTTGGTACATATGCTATGGAAGAGGGATATGATTTGGGTCTAGGTTGTTATACCTTAGAGGACTTGTATACCCTAGATCCGTGGATTTGGCTTACTGATACTGTGGTACCCATATTATGTATATATGGATTTTTCTATGCTGATCAGGATATTCCATACTTATTATGTTCAGGACATAGGGTTTTTGATATTCTATCTGACCTGTGTACTATAGATTTTGGTATGTGACCATCGCTTTTACAGTACCCATTTTGTATATATGGATATGGTTATGTTGATCAGTTTTTGTTATGCATAGTGACATGCATCATGATTGCATGCTGTGCGATAGTCGACTCCATTGTTGTTGAGCACATCGCCAGTTACATGGATCTGCACACACCACCACTCATGGGTTAGTGGTCGATTCAGGCAGTGTGTGTTGCAGCAGGGACTTTGTTTGGCTACGTTGGTCCGCTCATGGGTAGTGTGACACAACGTGTTAGCCGGCAGGGATTCCTCCCCGTCATCGTGTACCGGGAGTTGAGAGCATTGAGCTCCCCCATTTATGATTTGGGGTCACAGGACAGGAGTACTCCGACAGCATCCCGTCCACTCGGTCACTCATCAGGAGCAGTGACGACAGAGTGCACGGTTGTCACAGCCCTACCCACTCGGTCTCGCCATTTGTGTGTGAGATGACTGACTGGCGTCAGGGGTGACCAGGACGCATCATTGGCATCATATGCATTGATGCATTTATTTCTTGTGATTGTGTTTGCTGCATTTATTTGCTGCATTTGGTTGGATGCATATGTTTGACATGCATACAGGATTTAGGGCACTTTCGGTTTGACGACCCTTTTGTCTGGATAGGAGTTCCTGGTGAGTACAGCTTCCTTAGTTACCTTTCAGTTTTGCATCTTTCCTAGATATATGATTAGGAAGCTGTATTCCATGTTTATTGCTGTTAGATATATCTTACTAGGCATGTCTATTGGTATTCGCTGAGTTGTTGAACTCACCCCCGTGGACTCTATATTTTTCAGGTACCAGGTTATTTATGGTGTCGCTTGGAGCATCCTGTCTGCTGGTCCCCACGTCACATCAGAAGACATATCGGTTTCACGTATGTTTTATTTGTTTATGTATCAGTTTGTTTAGCTCTATACTCCGGTTTTGTTTTTGGAGTGTTGATGTTGTTATGTGGTGTTTTGTATTTGTTATTGGTTGTGTAAGCCTAGCCGGCTAGCAGTTTTGTGTTTTGGTTTTGGTACAGCCGAGTGGGCTGCTTTATTTTTAACTGCGTGGTTGTGTCAGCCAGAGGCTGAATTTGATATTAACTGCGTGGTGTTTATTTTCTTTTATTGTTATTATTCCAGCCGCATGTGGCTGAGGTATATAGTGCTTGTAGATAAGTTTCAGATTGTCCGCCGTACAGGGGAGATGCTACCGAAATTTCTTCGGACAGAGACTCCTCTGGGGCGTGACAATTTAGTGGTATCAGAGCAGGTATACGATACTTGCTATGTGTTCTGGATTTTCGAGTTTTATCTGATATCAATTTATTTGGTATCAGAGATCGACTTACGAGTCTTATTTCCGGTGTTTCGGATTTCGTGTTTTGGTCTTCTCGATGTGATTTTTTTTCGGGTTTTGGGACCTGGCAGCAGCAGGACATCTCCAAGCTATAGGAGGTATGTCAGTATATACTGTTATCCTACCTTTCTGTTAGTATATGCACTGTTGAGTATTACAGTTTATGACATGTATTAGCACTCTTTACTAGTACCTGTCTAGTTGATATATCATACATTTTATGCATTAGGTAAACCACTGATGATGATCGACCTTAATAGAGGTTAAGGGTTACAGTTTCTGGTGATTTATTATATCATACACCAGTAGTTTTTAGCTTATGTTATTATTAGCTGATTAGAAGATCGAGGCACATACCAGCCTCTGCTATTATTAGCTTGATAGTGAATAGTATCTATGTATTCATGCTGACTTAGCTAGTAGAATACCATATTACCTCAGTTAATTTCATCAGTAAGTATTGGTTTACTCTTGTTAGATTGGTCAGTAGAAGTCTGATTTACACTAGTTGATTTGGGTAGTCGTGTATTGATATACCTTAGTTGCTTGTGGAGGATTAAGGTATTCTTGATTAGTTAAAAGATGATTGATTTAGTTTTGTTGGTTTGATCACTAGAGGACAATTACTCTCTATTTTTAGAGGTTCGAATCTTTTGATTTTTTCGTGCTTAGTTGGATATTATGAGCACATTGGAGTACATGACTGTTACTGACGTGGGAAAAGACTGAATTAGCCGTATATTGTTGTTGGTTTGGTCAGTCTTTAGAGGATTGATTTATCCTATACCGTGGGTACTTTAAGTTTAGACTGTAAGTACCTTGTAGGATAACTTAGAAGGTGGCGTAGGGTTTGTGTGGTAGATTGGATTTAAAATATGTTGATTATGCATATTTATGTGGTGTGTAGATATGATTATTATGTGTTGTAGGAGTCCTGTGGTAGACTGACCGATTGCATCATTGAGCTTAAGCTGATTGTATTATGGAAGGTATCATGTTGATTAAATCGGTGTTATGTTAGATGCAGATGTGTTGGATGTAATATTCGAGGTATCTTATTGATTATATTTGATTTGTGGATACACTTGTGTCAATTAGACTTTATTGGAAGTATTATGTTGATCATACTCAAGGTGTATCTATATATATGGGGTGAGTATTATTGGAGGTATATTGTCGATTATACCTACGTTGATTTAAGCACACGTGTACGGTATGTGATGTTGGAGGTATTATACTGAATATACCTGAGTTGTGTATATGTTTAGTGTACAATAATTGGAGGATTATGTCGATTATACCTATGTTGTGTGTGCACGTGTGCCAGGTGTATTGTTGGTAGTATCATGAGGATTCTACTTATATTGAATGCAGGATGTGGAGTGTCTGCATTATGTCATTTGTTGGACTACCTTGTCAACCTATTTTCTTATCAGCGGGTGACCCACTACGATATGGATAGAGTTGACTATAGATTTGATCTGCTTACTGGGTTGTTATACCCTAGGCTACCCACAGTGATTGGTGGTAGAGAAATCTCGTTCAGACTCTAGCTAGATAGTTAGGTGCCTTGGACACTTATGAATTGTTTATGATGGAGTGTAACTCCCACATATTATTGTTTGTTTGTGGTGGAGCGTTGCTTCCACATATTACGGATTGTTTGTGGTAGAGCGTTGCTCCCACATATGTGGTATTTCGTGTGATAGAGCATTGCTCTCACACTGGAGGTTCTATTCTTTGGTGATTATATATCGTTGGTGATTAGATCTGTTTATTGTTGAGGATCTTATGGTTAAGAATGTCTGTGATACGGACATTATGTATTTTGGTTTTATCATTAGGGCTTACAGCGCCTAGATGTTATCATGGACTCGATGATATGGGTATTCCTAGGATGTTTAGATTGGTTTCCATTGTCTTTGTTGACGATGTGGTGATCTATTTTGGATCCGAGGTGAGTCACGTGCACCACCTTTGCATATATCTAGAGATGATTCGACGAGAATATCTATATGTGATTATCAGTAGTGCTGATTTGGATTATCTTTTGTGATGATGATTAGGACACACGGTCACCAGTAGGAGTATACCGTGGTTCCACAGGAGATCGAGGTTGTTACCGTTGGGAGTAGACGGAGTCGATATAAGAGGCTCGCAACTTCTTTTGTTTGGCTCGATATTTCCGGAGATACGTTGAGGGTTTCTCACGGATTGCTATGCTACTTACACGCCTGATCAGGAAAGGCGTGAAGTTCACTTGGGCTGAGGTTTGCAAGACCAGCTTTTAGGAGCTGAAGCGGAGTTTAGTGTCGGCTCCGATTTTTGGTTTTACCTTCTGGAGAGGACGAATTTGTGCTCTATACCGATGCACTTAGCAGGAAGTTCAGAGGGACTTTAGCTTGCCACAGAGTTGTGGTCACGAACTTGATTCTGAGTTTCTCCGAGTTAGACCTTGAGGAGCAGGGACATACAGAGCAGGGTATACTGGTTACCATGGTTGCTCAGTCGTCGATCAGGACGAGGATCCGAGAGCCCTAGGCTGTATTTGCGGGTTATTTGTAGTCAGATAGCTTCCGGGTAGCAGACCGAGTTCACACGAGACGAGGAGGGTATTGTATACTTCCGAGATAGATTATGCGTGCCTCAGTCTCATCCGGTCTTACAGGAGCTACTTCAGGAGGCTCACCGCTATCGATTTGCGATCCACCCAGGCGGAACCCGTATGTATCTAGATTTGAGACGTTACTACTGGTGGAATAGTATGAAGAAAGACATCGCGGATTTCGTAGCTAGATGTCTTGTCTGTCCACAAGTGAAGGCTGAGCATCAGAGACCTGCCGGTTTATTTCAGCGGATTCCTATTTCCGAGTGGAAATGAGAACATATTACTATGGACTTTGTGGTGAGTTTGCCGAGGACATGACGAGACCATGACGCGATTTGGGTAAGCGTTGATCAATTAACCAAATCCGTGCACTTTTTAGCTAATCGGGGGACAGATTTCCTGGATCGATTGGTAGATCTATTTTACCGGGAGATCATCAGATCACGTGGTGTTCCGTTGATTATTATTTCGGATAGAGACCCCGATTCACGTCTCATTTTTGACAGAGTCTGCAGCAGACCTTGGGCACGCAGCTCTGTTTCAGTACAGTTTTCCATCTTCAGACAGATGGATAGTCACAGCGGACCATTCAGACTCTAGAGGACTTGCTGAAGTCTTGTGTATTGGATTTTCGGAGGCAGTTGGGAGGACCATTTGCCATTGGTAAAGTTCGCCTACAACAACGGTTTGCATTCGACTATCCAAATGCCACCGTTGAAGTGTTGTATGGTAGGCCTTGTCGGACACCCACCCTCTGGATGAGGTTGGGAAGGCCTAGTTGTTGGGACCTCATAGAGTCTAGCATGAGGCAGAGTTGGTCCGTACTATTAAACAAAGGATGTCAGAGGTATAAGACTGCCAAAAGAGTTAGGTAGACCAGAGTCGGAGACTCTAAGAGTTCTCTGGAGGCGACCATATATATTTTTTTGCGAGTTTCACCCACGAAAGGGGTGAAAAGATTGGCCTCAGAGGTAAGCCAGCTCTGCGATACATTGGACCTTTCCAGATCTTGGAAAGGGTTGGAGCGGTAGCTTATCGTTTAGTGCTACCACCAGCGTTGGCGGGCGATCACGACGTATTCCAGGTGTCTATGCTGATGAGGTATATATCCGACTCGACACATGTGCTGACAGATATCTCAGTTCTATTCAGCCTAACGTCACCTATGAGGAGGTTCCGGTACGGATTCTAGACCGGAAAGAGCATTAGTTACGGAACAAGACTATTCGACTGGTTAAAGTCGGATGACAGTATCATTTGGACGAGAAGGTTATTTGGGAGCTCGAGGATATTATCCGAGCTCGATATCCCCATCTTTTCACTTGAGGTATGTGATTTAATTTACCGTTCAGCATTTATACTCGTTACCTGTTGTTAGTATTTGCTGATGGTAGATAACGAAATTTGGGGACCAAATTTTTATTAGTGGGGGAGAATGTAAAATACCGGAAAATGGCAAATAATAATAAGGAAATTTTCTGGAATTTTTAGAAATTTTTCAGAAATTTTTCAGAGCTCGTATGGGCGAGTTAACCGGGACAAAAATGGGGTCCGGAAAAGCCTGTTTTGGCTACCCATTTAAGCGAGGAAATGTTTTATTTCTTTTAGTTTTCTTTTCTCTTTTCTTTTATTTCTCTTCGCCGTTTCTGCCCCCGCCGCGACCCGAGCCCTAACCACCTTGCGCCGACGCCTTCCTTCTTCTTTTCTTCCTCTGCCGGCACAAACCACACGCAGAGCTTCTCATCGCCGGCCGACGAGAGCCAACCGAGGGTCTCCGTTCCTCTCTTCTGGCCGACTCTTAGCGTTTACCCTAGCGCCGGTCACTGACCTTGAGCCCTAGATCTGTCTCGGCCGTGGAGGTCAAGACGCGCCGCAGCCCTCTCGCGTCACTCCGGTCGCTACAGTTGGCGCCGACTCTTGCCGCCCTTCCGAGCCCCTTCCTTCGATCACTGAGCAGAGCCCCTTCTTCTCCTCTTCCGAGCACGGATTAGCCGACCAAGTTCCTTTGCCCTGGACCTGCCGAAGCCCTCCAAGCCGTGCCCTAGTTTTGTTTGGGGTGTTTCCGGCCAAGAGCAAGAAGGATTTAAATTCGATGTTTCTTCCTCATGCCCTAGCTGTTTCCTGTGGATACCCATTACATTGCCTCCTCACCGGATCTTGGACCAGGGGAGGACTCTTTTCTCTACATGGCTACATTTCTAGGCATCAAATTAAGAGGAAGCAAGGGATCATTGTTTTGTGGACCTCCTCTGTTATCGATCACTATCTGCTACCAATTCTTGAAGCTGTGAAGGTTTTGGGGTGAGGAGGTAAGGTTCTGTTGAGATGAGCTTTGGTATTTTGAATTAAAGTTTCAGTCAATCTTTTACTATATAATTGGATTTATGGATTGAGCTTCTCGGCAGGGATTGGTAGGGTTGCTGATCTACTGGAGTTGTGGTCATACCTCAAGGTCAGTGCTTTTCTAGTGATGTACCTTGGGTAATCTATTAGTATGTTGCTAAATTTAGTTTCTAAAGGATGGTAGAGTTTGTGATTGATGATATGGTTGATAGGTTGATTGGATTGAAGTGAAGGATTGTGGATTTAGTTAAACCTAATTAGATTATGAAATTAGGTTAATTGTTGCGATTAGGGTTTTCCCTAATTTGATTGGGGAGTTTATTTAGTTATTTACTGTATAAGTAATTAACTAAATACAGTATGTGATTTCAGGACTTTGTTTCGAGGCGAGCGTCTCGACGCGGGATAGC
Source organism: Zingiber officinale (assembly GCF_018446385.1). NCBI lineage: Eukaryota > Viridiplantae > Streptophyta > Magnoliopsida > Zingiberales > Zingiberaceae > Zingiber > Zingiber officinale. The sequence continues at coordinate 74,886,697 of NC_056001.1, forward strand.
TTATCACGATCGACAGATTTTAAGGCGGGTACCTCTTGACTTATCTTTTATGATATTGTCATTGGATATGCATAGTATTTTATAACTACATGCAATGAACATGTTTGTCTTTGGTATGTCACTGTTTGATATCCATAGCATGTTAGGTTTGTCACCTGTGATGTATCCGTGCTTATATCTCGTGATTTGTTGCCATGATTATCTTGTTACCATGAGTATCTTAGTTTCTAGAGTGACATACCATGCTTACTGAGGTTAGGACTAGGATTTGGATTGTTGTTTCTGGCCTGTGTATCTGGATTATCTGATACTTAGGTTTTTGTGCCATATCAGATTTGTGTACCTCTATTTGTATATCATATATGATTCGGGTGTTTAGACCCTGATTCTTTGATCTGTGTATATTGTTGGTACATATGCTATGGAAGAGGGATATGATTTGGGTCTAGGTTGTTATACCTTAGAGGACTTGTATACCCTAGATCCGTGGATTTGGCTTACTGATACTGTGGTACCCATATTATGTATATATGGATTTTTCTATGCTGATCAGGATATTCCATACTTATTATGTTCAGGACATAGGGTTTTTGATATTCTATCTGACCTGTGTACTATAGATTTTGGTATGTGACCATCGCTTTTACAGTACCCATTTTGTATATATGGATATGGTTATGTTGATCAGTTTTTGTTATGCATAGTGACATGCATCATGATTACATGCTGTGCGATAGTCGACTCCATTGTTGTTGAGCACATCGCCAGTTACATGGATCTGCACACACCACCACTCATGGGTTAGTGGTCGATTCAGGCAGTGTGTGTTGCAGCAGGGACTTTGTTTGGCTACGTTGGTCCGCTCATGGGTAGTGTGACACAACGTGTTAGCCGGCAGGGATTCCTCCCCGTCATCGTGTACCGGGAGTTGAGAGCATTGAGCTCCCCCATTTATGATTTGGGGTCACAGGACAGGAGTACTCCGACAGCATCCCGTCCACTCGGTCACTCATCAGGAGCAGTGACGACAGAGTGCACGGTTGTCACAGCCCTACCCACTCGGTCTCGCCATTTGTGTGTGAGATGACTGATTGGCGTCAGGGGTGACCAGGACACATCATTGGCATCATATGCATTGATGCATTTATTTCTTGTGATTGTGTTTGCTGCATTTATTTGTTACATTTGGTTGGATGCATATGTTTGACATGCATACAGGATTTAGGGCACTTTCGGTTTGACGACCCTTTTGTCTGGATAGGAGTTCCTGGTGAGTACAGCTTCCTTAGTTACCTTTCAGTTTTGCATCTTTCCTAGATATATGATTAGGAAGCTGTATTCCATGTTTATTGCTGTTAGATATATCTTACTAGGCATGTCTATTGGTATTCGCTGAGTTGTTGAACTCACCCCCGTGGACTCTATATTTTTCAGGTACCAGGTTATTTATGGTGTCGCTTGGAGCATCCTGTCTGCTGGTCCCCACGTCACATCAGAAGACATATCGGTTTCACGTATGTTTTATTTGTTTATGTATCAGTTTGTTTAGCTCTATACTCCGGTTTTGTTTTTGGAGTGTTGATGTTGTTATGTGGTGTTTTGTATTTGTTATTGGTTGTGTAAGCCTAGCCGGCTAGCAGTTTTGTGTTTTGGGTTTGGTACAGCTTTTAACTGCGTGGTTGTGTCAGCCAGAGGTTGAATTTGATATTAACTGCGTGGTGTTTATTTTCTTTTATTGTTATTATTCCAGCCGCATGTGGCTGAGGTATATAGTGCTTGTAGATAAGTTTCAGATTGTCCGCCGTACAGGGGAGATGCTACCGAAATTTCTTCGGACAGAGACTCCTCTGGGGCGTGACACTAGGCAAAGAGAAATGAATAAAGAATTAGAATATATGTATTCTAATAAAGTCTGGGAGCTTGTAGAATCACTAAATGGTGTAAAAGCCATTAGGTCTACAATAGAAAAAGAAGGATAGACGGGAAGGTGGAAACTTTCAAAGTAAGGCTTGTTGAAAAAAGGGTATCGATTATAAGGAAACCTTTTCACCTGTAGTCATGCTTAAGTCTATTCAGATTCTTTTATATATTGCTGCTCATATGGATTATGAGATATGACAAGTGGATGTCAAAATAGCTTTTCTTAAAGGAAGTCTTGAAGAAAACATCCATATGAAGCAACCAGAGGGGTTTATTGCAAAGGGCAAAGGACATCTTGTATGAAAGCTCAATCGGTCTATTTATGGACTGAAGCAAGCTTCAAGGTCTTGGAACATCCGGTTTAATGAAGTAATCCAATCGTATGGATTTATTCAGTGTCCGGATGAGTCTTGTGTATGCAAAAAGTGTGATGCAAACGTGGTGGTATTTCTTGTACTATATGTAGATGACATTTTTGATAGTTGGAAACAATATCAAAGTGTTGTCGGAAGTAAGGGTATGGTTGTCCAAGCAATTCGATATGAAGGACTTGGGAGAATACGCACATATTCTCGGGATCAAAGGGATCGCAAGAAAAGAATGTTGTGCTTATCCCAAGCTTCATATAACGATACAATCCTAGCTCGTTTTAGCATGCAAGACTCCATGAAAAGTTTTTCTACCTTTTGGGTATGGAATATCTTTATCTAAAGAGATGTCTCCGAAGATCTAAAGAGATAGAAGAAATAAAGGCAGTCCCTTATACTTCAGCTATAGGGAGCCTAATGTATGTTATGAACGAGACCAGATATCTGTTTTTCCATGGGCATGGTTAGCAGATATCAATGTAACCCAAGACCAGGACACTGGACTGCCATTTTTTTTAAAGTACCTTAGAGGGACTAGAGATTATATGCTATCTTACAAGGTAGATGATTTTCTACCTGTGGGTTACACGGATTCGAACTTCCAATCAGATAGGGATAATAGTAAGTCAACCTCGGGGTTTTGTGTTTACTTTAGGAGGTGAAGCCATAACAATGGAGGAGTGTTAAGCATAGGTGATTTTTCGGACTCCACCATAGAAGCTTAGTATGTGGCAGCCTCTGAGTAAGCATAGAAGTCATATGACTCAAAAACTTCATGATGGACTTAGACATGATTTCTGGTTTGCTCAAAAATTATTACAATTTATTGTAATAATAGTGGTGCAATAGCAAACTCGAAGAAACTATAAGTTCATAAGGCAAGTAAACATAATAGAGCGCAAGTACCACCTAATACGAGATATCGTATAATGAGGAGGAGTTGTTGTCGCCTAGATTGCATCAGCAGATTACTTGGATCTTTTCACTAAGGCCCTTAAGGCAAGAGCTTTTTATGGGCATGTTGAGGGATGGGAATCAGATGTATGGCAGCGTTTATGACAGCATAGCTTTAGTATAAGTGGGAGATTGTTAGAGTGTATACTAAAATCTTAGATTTTGGTAAACATTTATTTTGAAATAAAAGAATCACATTGGTCAAATGTCTACATTTATATGCTAAGTATAGTTGTTCAATTAATATGTATTGTAGATAACATGGTATGTGGTGTCACACACAGAAGATCATGTTATCAGTTCCTTATAAATTATAAATAGTAGATCATGACAAAGATGGATAGGAACAAACCATTAGTATAGTCATAGTATAATTTGGTATTAGTTTATCTTGACTATAAAATTACACTAGTACACTCTGAGTGTATTGAGCAAGAGCATTTGGGGTAGTTTCTTTTTATACTGACTAAATAAAAGAACAAGAACTCTGTTATTATGGAAGTGTGTGCTCTTAATCCTAATATAATAACAAGCACATATACTTAATATTTATTTCTTTAATTTATTAAAGGGTGCGATTTAGTTCGATAAATCAATAGGCCCGATAAGTTGGGAAATAATATTATTTGTAATGTGTGTTGTTGATTATAGAAGGAAACTATGTCCTAAGAATCTAGGTTGATGATGTCCCCAAGAGGAGCTCATAAGGATTATCATGTAAACCCTGCAGGTGGACTTAGTTCGACATGAAAATAAGGTTGAGTGGTACTACTCTTGAAATTAGATATTAATTAAAAAGAGTTGTCAGTAACTCATTTAATTAGTGGACATTCGATATCTTAAACATAGGGAGACTAACACACTCATGATAAGAAGGAGCCCATATAGTAATATGGGATTGGTGTGGTAGTTCAATAATAACTCTTTAGTGGTATGAGTTATTATTGATGAACTCGAGTTGGGTGTTCGGGGCAAAGACGGGAAGCTCAAGTTCATCGGGAGACCAAAACCAATTCATCCTCTCGGTCCCTGTCGTAACCTCTTATTTATAAAGTTTGATACCCACCTAAACCCACCTTCTTACCCATCCCAAGGTGGCCGGCCAAGACATACTTGGAGCCCAAGCAAGGGCCGGCCAAGATAAGGCTTGGATGGGTTGAGGTGTGGCCGACCCTAACTTAGAGCCCAAGTTGGTGACCGACCACAATAAAATTAAAAGGATTTTATTTTTTTAAATCTTTCCTTATGTGGAAGTCGTGATTTAAAAGAGAGTTTTAAAATTAAATCTTTCCTTTTATAGTTTCTACAAAAGATTAAGAGAAATGTTTGATATTTTTCCTTATTTGTGGTTAATAGAAAGATTTTAATTTTGAAGAAAACGTTCCTTTTTGTAATCATCCGCATGTTTTAATAGAGAGATTTTAATTTATAAATGTTTCCTTTTATAACCAACCATGAAGGGAATTTTTTAAAGAGAAATTTTTATTTTAAAAATTTTTAGAAATAAATTAGGAAGTTTTAATTTTTTGTTTAAAACTTTCCTTGTTTGGAAGACATGATGTGGCCATCCATTGAAAGGTTTATAAGGAAATTTTTAATTAAATTTTCCTTCTTAGACATTGACAAGGAATATAAGAAAGTTTTAATTATAAAATTTTCCTTATTTGCCAAGACCAAGGAATAAAAAAGCGAGAGTAGAGGTGCCTCACCTCACACTACAACAAAAATGTTAAAAGACAACACCCCTACGACAACGGTTTTAGAAGGAAGTGTTGTTAATTTGGTTAAAGACAACAGTTTTTAACAAAACCGTTGTCTTTGAGCTTTCAAAAAAAACAAAAGACAACAGTTTTGTAAAAACTGTTGTCGTTGAGCGACTTTTTTGTAAAATCAACAACACATTTTACAACGGTTTTCTAAAACTGTTGTCTTTAAGCACTTTCTTAGGGGGTCAAAGACAACAGTTTATTAAAACCGTTGACTTTGACTTTTTTCTTTCGCCGTTTTTTCCCTTCACAGTTTTTGTTGTGGCAGTGTTTTGCATTCCCTCCGAAAATTTTTTGGCACCCTATTTTCCCCCTTAGCCTTCCCGAACCCTAAACCCCTCTCCTCATACGATCTCTCTCCCCCCCCGACCATCCTACCGAAACCTTCAGAAGGGGTGAGAGGAGGGATTTTAGGGGCTCCCTCCTCCTCTTTTCCCCTCTGCTCATCGCCATCGCCAGATTCCCGTTCGCACTGCCTTTTCGGTGCCCCCGACTTCACCCTCAGCCCCGGCACGCTGTACGATGTGCTCGGCGTCGCTGCTGCCACGTCGGGGCTCGAGATCATGGTGGCTTACTAGACGCTCGCCGGTGCATGCCACCCGGACGCGGTGGTCACGGCGGACCGGCTGACGAGTTCATGTGGATCTACGCGGCCTACGAGACGCTCTCCGACCCGGACAAGCGCACTGAGTATGATCGAGGGGTCCTCGTCGCCGATCGAAGATGGAGGTCGTTCCATTCTTCCGGATCGTCGTATTCCTTCTACACCGGCCGACGCCAGCTGCGGAAGTGGGTGATGGACCAGTGCTGGTATCTAACAAGATGCATCAAAGGTGTTTGATTATATGCCGATCTCAAATTTTCTACCCCAAATTGCTTTATTGCTGTTCTTTGTACATGTTCACAGATCGAATAATCTTTGATCTCGCCAAACAACCTCTTCCTATTTCAATTTTGTTTTCCCTTTTCCTTAGGCAAACGTATTAATCTAAGATTGCAATCAAAACTAAAGAAAACCTTTGACTTCATGTTCTGTTTGCTTTAAAAACAAGAAGTTCTGAGATTTTTTGGATCTCTATTTGATCTGTGAATTGATTAGCAACTCTTTGGTTTTTTCAAGAAAGGTTTTTACTCAAGTTGCTACAATTAATTCATAGATGCATGTTGGGTTTTTCGGGCCGCGAAAATCGCTTTTCGCGTGGCGGAAACCCCGAATCACCCAAAGCCGTAGATCCGTGCAAGGAAAACCGAACGAAATACAAATACGAGTTTCAAAATCTTTATATCTACTCCTAGATCTATGTGTTGAGAACTTTACCCTTGTTGCGTGCCCTTTCGCATTCCCGCTCTTCCAAGGAGTTGCCGGATCTCAAGACCGTCAAGCGCCGGTCCTCTAGAAGTATCCACACAGACACGTAGGTGGAGAAACCTCACACAAAAGGTGTGCTAGCACCTTGGTGAGATTCGGCCAAGCAAAGAGGAGAGGGAGAGGGAGAGCTTGAGAGCTTGAGGAAGAAGAAAGGAGTAAATGAGGAGTTGAATCAAAAATTCATTTCCTTCCCTCACTAAAGTGGCCGACCACATTTGGTTGTGTAACCCCCATTTCCAGTTAATTACAATTAAGTGGAGGCCATTAAGAGGTGTCTTGTAACTCCCATGAGGTGGCACACCATGAAGATGTGGACCATTACCATTGGTCCACCTCTTGCCACCTCACAATGATGTGGCAAATGAGTAAACTCCACTCATTTAATGTGGCCAACCCACATTAAATGCAATGGAGGCTTGTAACCTCCATGAGGTGGCAAAACAAGATGATGTGGAACAACACTATTGGTCCACATCTTGCCACCTCACTCATGATGTGGCAAAGAGTCAAGTCAAACTTGACTCTTCCTCTTCCTCTCTAGTCAAGTCAAACTTGACTCAATCTCTCTCATGGTTGATCTAATCTAACCATTTGATTCAAGCCAACTTAATATAATGAATCTGATTCATTACATTAAATTGATCTAATGAGTCATAATCTAAATTAGACTCATTAAATACATGAATCAACTTGAGTCTAACTCAATTAGCCCAATTTGGATTACTCTTAATCCAATTTGATTCATCAAATGAATCTGATCCTCTTGGTTCATCATATGAACCAAATCTCCATCTAAATGTCCTAAGTGTGTGACCCTATAGGTTCTTGTAACGTTGGCAATGCCCTAAACCCATTTAGGAGCATAAGTAATGAGCGGTATCTAACAACACATCATTACTACCCAAGTTACAAGAAATGTCGAGATCCAACATCATCTTGTGACTACTAATTGTGACTCCTCACAATATGTGACATTGTCCTTCTATCCTAGACATCTAGATTGATCAATGTGAGGCATAGACCGTGTCATCCTCTAATTAATCTAAATCTTGAACTCCAAGTAGACTCACTCGATCAAATGAGCTCAACATCTCATGTTGACTCACTTGGGCATGGCCATGCACTTCGTGGTCTAACTCTATCAAGAATACCGATGTCGCTTCCGTCATATGGGAGGGATAGATCCCATCTACATCACTCACATCCCTCTGCATAATTTGTTACATGCCCAGTAATCGCCTTTATAGTCCACCCTGTTACGGGTGACGTTTGACGAAACCAAAGTACATAACTCCTTATGTAGGGATCCATGGTGACTTCAGGTCAAAGGACTAATAGTCATACTAATAGCCACATGAGAAAGTATATGACACTCATATAACGATCCATGATACATTCTCATGGCGGGTCATTCAGTATACATTCTCTAATGCATACCCATTTGTCAGCTTGATATCTCTATATCCATGACTTGTGAGATTAAGTCATCGAGCTGGCCTACATGCTAGTCTTATTGTATTAACATTGTCCCTGAATGTTAATACTCGACTAGGAATGATTTAGAGTAGTGTTCCCTATATCATCTCACTATCGATTCAACCAATCGATTGATATAGGTAAGAACCTTCTACTCAAGGACGTTACTATACTTATTTTATCTGGCACTAATACAAATAAGCATAATAACCAAAAACCAAATGCCTTAATATATATATAAGAATATGATATACATGAGTCCATACAATTATCAAATGATTGGCTCTAGGGCTCTAACTAACAATCTCCCACTAGCACTAGTGCCAATCAGTATAGGCTCTAAGGCCTAATGACCTAGTGTGACCATCATGCTTTCTCTGTGCCAAAGCCTTGGTCAAGGGATCTGCGATGTTAGCTTCTATAGATACTCTGCAAATCTTCACATCTCCTCTATCGATAATCTCTCGAATGAGATGGAAACGTTGTAGAACTGCTGTGAACTCTGCCAGCTCATAGCACTACCATTCAAGCAAAACACGAACCTCGACTGTGATCTTTAATCATCCTGATCGGTCTGGAAGCTAGCATCACTGTAACCCTTTATAGCTAGCTTATCATTGCCTCCATATATCAAGAAATATTCTTTAGTCCTTCTTAAGTACTTAAGAATATTCTTGACCGCTATCCAGTGACTTTCACCTAGATCTGACTGGTATCTGCTCGTCATGCTCAAAGCATACGAGACATCAGGTCGAGTACATAGCATGGCGTACATGATCGATCCTATGGCTGAGGCATAAGGGATCTGATCCATGCGGTCTCTCTCCTCTCTAGAAGAGGGACCTTGAGTCTTCGAAAGACTCACGCCATGTGACATCGGCAGAAATCCCTTCTTGGAGTTCTGCATGGCAAACCGTAGGAGTACCTCATCAATGTATGTACTCTGAATTAGGCCAAGCAATCTCTTAGATCTATCTCTATAGATCTGTATCCCAAGAATGCGGGATGCCTCACCTAAGTCCTTCATTGAGAAGCAACTCCCTAGCCAGGTCTTGACAGACTGAAGCATAGGGATGTCCTTCCCAATGAGTAGTATGTCATCCACATACAATATGAGGAAGACAACTATGTTTTCTACAACCTTCTTGTAGACACAAGGCTCATCTTCGTTCTTGATGAAACCAAACTGTTTGATCGCATCATCGAATCGAAGATTCCAGCTCCGAGAATGACCTCTAGCCATTTCTCGGAATCTGGTCTCATCACAGCTTCCTGATAGGTGGTGGGCTCATCCTCTATGAACACAATGTCATCATGGTCAGACAAGAGAAATGAGTATCTCTCAGGCTGACGACGTACCCTATCAGACCTGCGAAGAGGTATGTCTACTTGAACTGGTTGTTGTTCCTCAACTCTTTGTGGAATAACATCATCCACAACACTTTGTGATTCCAGTTCAATTTCCATCGAGGCATTAGTGCTATTGTTCGCATCTTGAACTTCTTCAAGATCGAACGCGCTCCCACTAGTCTTTCTAGAAACAAAGTCCCTTTCTAGAAAGACCCCAGTCTTTGCCACAACTACCTTGTGCTGATTGGGAATGTAGAAGTAATATCCCTTAGTTTCCTTGGGATATCCAATGAAATAGCACTTGTCAGATTTGGGTCCTAATTTGTCTGAGACTTGACGTCGTACGTAAGCCTCTCAGCCCCAAATCCTCATGAAAGACACCTGGGCTTCTCTCCGAGTCCATATCCTATATGGTGTCTTTATCACGGCCTTGGATGGAACTCGGTTGAGAATGAAAGGTGTCGTGTCTAGAGCATAGCCCCAAAGGTATGTCGGAAGATCTGTGTGACTCATCATAGATCGTACCATATCTAATAGGGTACGATTCCTCCTTTCGGATACACCATTCCACTGTGGTGTTCCAGGAGGAGTGAGTTGGGATAGAATCCCACACTCAGCTAAATAGTCACGAAACTCATGGCTTAAGTATTCACCACATCGATCTGATCGAAGTATTTTAATACTCTTGCCAAGCTGGTTCTGTACTTCATTCTTGAATTCTTTGAACTTTTCAAAGGATTCGGACATATGTGTCATCAAGTACACATAACCGTATCTACTGAAGTCATCAGTAAATGTGATGAAGTACCTATAACCGCCTCTAGCAGCGATATTGAAAAGGCCACATACATCACTATGTATGAGTCCTAACAAATCAGTCGCTCTCTCGCTGTGCCCACTAAAGAGAGTCTTGGTCATCTTGCCTCGTAGGTATGACTCGCATATTTCATATGATTCAAAATCAAATGAGTCCAGCAAACCATCCTTATGGAGCTGGGATAAACGCTTGTCATTTATATGACCTAAGCGACAGTGCCAGAGATAGGTGTGGTTCATATCGTTCGATTTGAACCTCTTGGAACTAACGTTATAGATAGGGCTCTTTAGATCTAGAATATAGAGTCCGTTTATCAGAGGTGCACTACAATAGAATATATCTTTTAAATAAACAGAACAACATTTGTCTTTTATTAAAAGTAACCTTTCTTGTCCAAACAAGAAACTGAAACTATATTCTTAATAAGAGCAGGCACATAATAACAATCATCTAAATCTAGTACAAGCCCAGAGGGCAGAGATAGATGGTAAGTCCCTACAGTAACAACAGCAACCCGTGCTCCATTGCCTACTCGTAGGTCCACCTCACCCTTTGTCAATGCTCTGCTATTTCTCTGCGCCTGCACATCAGTACAAATGTGAGAAGCACATCCAGTATCTATTACCCATGATGTAGAAATAGATAGATTGACTTCTATAACATATATACCTGAAGTGGAAGTCTCACTTCGCTTCTTCTTAAGATCTTCCAGGTACACCTTGCAGTTCCTCTTCCAGTGCCCGGTCTGACCGCAGTGGAAGCAGGTAGCATCCTTGGCGACCCCTCCTTTAGGCTTCAGTGCCTTGCCTTTGCCCTTGGTTTGGGACTTTCCTTTACCTTTGGGCTTGCCCTTGCCCTTGTGCTTCTGGACCATCAGAATGGGCTTAACCTTCTTAAGGTTAATCTCAGCAGTTCGTAACATACTAAGTAGCTCGGGTAGTGGCTTGTCAATCTCGTTCATGTTATAGTTGAGAACGAATTGACTATAGCTATCCGGCAAGGACTGCAAGATCAAGTCAGTGGCCAGCTCTTGGCCAAGTGGGAACCCCAGTCTTTGTAGGTTCTCTATGTACCCAATCATCTTGAGTACATAAGGACCTACAGGAGCCCCGTCTGACATCTTGCACTGAAACAGTGCCTTCGAGATCTCAAATCTCTCATGCCTCGCTTGTCCCTGATATAGTTGGCGAAGATGCTCAACCATATCGTAAGCGCCCATCAACTCATGTTGCTTCTGAAGCTCTGAGTTCATGGTCGCGAGCATTAGACAGGACACATCTAATGCGTCGTCTTGATGCTTCTTATAAGCATCTTTGTTGGCTCGCGGGGCATTGGCAGGAGGAGCCTCCGGAATGGGCTGCTCCAGAACGTATAGTTTACGTTCTTAGGTGAGAACTATTCTCAAGTTCCTGTACCAGTCCAGGAAATTCGCTCCGTTGAGCTTGTCCTTCTCAAGGACAGATCGTAGGGAGAAGGAATTCGTGTTCGACGTCATAGTTATCTACAACAGAAAAATTTGCAGAAATAAATATCATATTCTTAAAATCATTTAATTAGGCCTTTAATTAAATGATGCTCCCACTGAATTCTATAATTCTTGTGGGACAAGATCCACATCATACTAATCCTTGAGTTAGCTTTGGCTAATACGCCCAAGGCTTAGCATGATCTGTAGGTAACGATTACCAATTACATCTCTATGCAACTCTTGTTTATAGAATCAATATCCACATTTATATTAAAACTCGAGTTAGCTTTGGCTAATACGCCCGAGAGTTAATATAGATGTGATTTTGACCTATCTTTTCCAACCGTTGGAATAATGCCTATAGTTGGCTCGATCCAACCGAGTAACTAGGAATACTCAATCTAATTGAGTTTGTATTCACCCATGCGTTGATAGGCGGGACCAAGATTGTCCCTCCGTACCCTACCAAGATAATATGTATTGCCTTACTTTGGCAGATTCAACAATACATGTGATCGAGGTAGTGATAGGTATCACGGCACGGTTAGGCATTTAGAGTTGGTTCGATCGAGATCTAATCTAATCGAAAAGGATGCATCTTGTGCACGACATAGATCTAATCTAATCGCAAGGGTGCATCATGTGCACGACTTAGATCTAATCTAATCGTAAGGCACTAATTAATTAATTACTTATTAAACATGCATCATATACATAAGCAATTAACTAATTAATCTATTTGTGATTTAGTCATGGCCCTACTACGATCTTCTCAAGCCAATGAGAAGATCGAATGGTCAACCTAGGGTCAACAGCTTCTCCAAGCTCCTCCCTTTGACCACCTTGTGTTGCTCGTGCCCGCCTCGGAACTCCGTCTTGTGTGGACCCTCCACCTCTCCAATTTGTACATTACAATATGAAACTCGAATTACATTCGAGTATAAATCTAATTTACAACAAGAATATAAGAGAAGGCACGACGCGCAGGTCGCGAATATAATACAACACTCGCAAACACATAACGGCACGTAGGTCGTATTATGAATTACAACACAATCCAATCACATTGGGTTTTGGGGCCATGACTATCAAAAAATTAATATATAATTCAAAATTATATATTTTCATAATTTTCTGTAATTTTAAAATTAATTTTTACAATTTTTACGAGTAAAATTTCCCGCCGGACCCGTTTAGCGGTTTCGGGCGCAATCGCGGAACGGATCCCCTTGCGGGGACAGGGGCAGCGCCCCTACCCGCGATCTAACCATCGCGAGAGTTCCTTTGCGATCCAACAGCGCCTAAACTCGCTGTCCCAAAACGATTTGGGCCGAGACATTGCCGTTTCGGAAAAATCTTCCCGGCGGGTTCGTTTTTAGCGATTTCGGGTGCAATCGCGGAGCAAATCCCCTTGCGGGGTTAGGGGAAGTACCCCTACCCGTGATCTAACCATCGCGAGTTGCTCCTAAGTGATCTAATGGCACCCAAGCCCGCTGTCCCAAAAATTTTGGGGCGAAACGAAGCCGTTTTAGATAAATCTTTCCGGTAGCCGAAGCCTACAAGCGACTAAACACTTGTGCTTTGATTACTCGAGAAAAATACTCATAAAAACCCAAAAAACATAATTTTACAAAAAATTACAGAAACTTTAGTTTTCATAAAACCAAAAAAAACAAAACTCGTATTCGCCTTGCTCGAAAACCGCTTTTCGCGTCGCGGAAACCCCGAATCACCCAAAGCCGTAGATCCGTGCAAGGAAAACCGAACGAAATACAAATACGAGTTTCAAAATCTTTAGATCTACTCCTAGATCTATGTGTTGAGAACTTTACCCTTGTTGAATGCCCTTTCGCGTTCCCGCTCTTCCAAGGAGTTGCCGGATCTCAAGACCGTCAATCGCCGGTCCTCTAGAAGTATCCACACGGACACGTAGGTGGAGAAACCTCACACAAAAGGTGTGCTAGCACCTTGGTGAGATTTGGCCAAGCAAAGAGGAGAGGGAGAGGGAGAGCTTGAGAGCTTGAGGAAGAAGAAAGGAGTAAATGAGGAGTTGAATCAAAAATTCATTTCCTTCCCCTCACTAAAGTGGCCGGCCACATTTGGTTGTGTAACCCCCATTTCCACTTAATTACAATTAAGTGGAGGCCATTAAGAGGTGTCTTGTAACTCCCATGAGGTGGCACACCATGAAGATGTGGACCATTACCATTGGTCCACCTCTTGCCACCTCACAATGATGTGGCAAATGAGTAACCTCCACTCATTTAATGTGGCCAACCCACATTAAATGCAATGGAGGCTTGTAACCTCCATGAGGTGGCAAAACAAGATGATGTGGAACAACACTATTGGTCCACATCTTGCCACCTCACTCATGATGTGGCAAAGAGTCAAGTCAAACTTGACTCTTCCTCTTCCTCTCTAGTCAAGTCAAACTTGACTCAATCTCTCTCATGGTTGATCTAATCTAACCATTTGATTCAAGCCAACTTAATATAATGAATCTAATTCATTAAATTAAATTGATCTAATGAGTCATAATCTAAATTAGACTCATTAAATACATGAATCAACTTGAGTCTAACTCAATTAGCCCAATTTGGATTACTCTTAATCCAATTTGATTCATCAAATGAATCTAATCCTCTTGGTTCATCATATGAACCAAATCTCCATCTAAATGTCCTAAGTGTGTGACCCTATAGGTTCTTGTAACGTTGGCAATGCCCTAAACCCATTTAGGAGCATAAGTAATGAGCGGTATCTAGCAACACATCATTACTACCCAAGTTACAAGAAATGTCGAGATCCAACATCACCTTGTGACTACTAATTGTGACTCCTCACAATATGTAACATTGTCCTTCTATCCTAGACATCTAGATTGATCAATGTGAGGCATAGACCGTGTCATCCTCTAATCAATCTAAATCTTGAACTCCAAGTAGACTCACTCGATCAAATGAGCTCAACATCTCATGTTGACTCACTTGGGCATGGCCATGCACTTCGTGGTCTAACTCTATCAAGAATACCGATGTCGCTCCCATCATATGGGAGGGATAGATCCCATCTACATCACTCACATCCCTCTGCATAATTTGTTACATACCCAGTAATCGCCTTTATAGTCCACCCTGTTACGGGTGACGTTTGACGAAACCAAAGTACATAACTCCTTATGTAGGGATCCATGGTGACTTTAGGTCAAAGGACTAATAGTCATACTAATAGCCACATGAGAAAGTATATGACACTCATATAATGATCCATGATACATTCTCATGGCGGGTCATTCAGTATACATTCTCTAATGCATACCCATGTGTCAGCTTGATATCTCTATATCCATGACTTGTGAGATCAAGTCATCGAGCTGACCTACATGCTAGTCTTATTGTATTAACATTGTCCCTGAATATTAATACTCGACTAGGAATGATTTAGAGTTGTGTTCCCTATATCATCTCACTATCGATTCAACCAATCGATTAATATAGGTAAGAACCTTCTACTCAAGGATGTTACTATACTTATTTTATCTAGCACTAATACAAATAAGCATAATAACCAAAAACCAAATGCCTTAATATATATATAAGAATATGATATACATGAGTCCATACAATCATCAAATGATTGGCTCTAGGGCTCTAACTAACAATGCAAACGGAGGAAGCATTTGATTGTGATGGTTTCGCTTCACCTTCCTTTAGAGGAACAGTTGAACAACTTTGTAACAAATGAATAAGCCTTCTTGTCTCATCTAACCTTAAAAAGTGTACCAGCTTCCTACTTCCTTGAGTTAGGACATGGAGGCAGTGAGGATGGCAGCAATTATGAGTAAGAACATGGAGGCAGTGAGGATGAGCAAAAGGTATGTCTCACCTAGGTTTTGTTTGGAAAAGTGATTTTTTTAAAAAAATAATTTTATTAAACATATTTAAAATCATTGGGGTAAGTGACAAGGCTTGCAAAGATGAAATGTGAGTTTTTCCAGGTTGTGTTGTTTCATTATTTGTCAGCATTTTGCAATCAATTGGTTTATAAGAATCTTTGAATTTTTGAAGCATATGTAATGAAACATTATTTTAAGAACTAGGAGAAGCTGCTTTTATATAAATGTGAGTTTGTACAACTTCTGTGTTTCTTCCTTTGGCGATAAGAATTTATTGCTTGGAACTGCAGAATTCTCCTTTTTCTCTGCTTATGTTTGGAACTAATCTTGCTTTCTAAAAACCATTAGTGTTTGTATAATGGTGTTGTATCTGCCTCAAGGTTGGAATTGGTCTTGCTTCCTTCCTTTGAGAAATGGAAATGAAAATTCATATACAATTGAAGTAATTGTTTATGATTATTTTCTGTGACAACAGAGAATTCAATTGTGTTACTCTGCTGATTTTCCTTGCTTAAATATTGGAAAACCAAACGGACCATCATATGTGCCCCTTGAGGTTTTTGAGCTCATTCTACTTCACTTTTTTTAAATTTTTTTTGAAAGAACCTTTATTTTTATCCTGACAAATTTGGCAAACTATTTAGTTCTACTCCTTAGTTTCACTGCAAAGATATACCAAATCACTGTCAACATTTCAACAAGCTTCCCTGGTGGAAAAGTCAAGGCTGAAGCCTTATGAATGAATAAGTGTCCTCAGTGAGGTATGTGTCGATCTTTAAGATTGGTTTTGTTGGTATGACATGTATGCTGTTTTTTCATGCTTATCCTTGGATGATAGATAGGCTTTGAGATTCAATAATTATGATGCTCACCCACTCCTACATGCATGTAGCGTTAGCATTGCCACTGCTTTTACTCAAATAGAAGGCATAGTAATGCAACCTCCCCGGGTATGGTTTTATGTTTTGTATTTATATTTTTACGTATTATTTGAGGTTATTTATGACAAAAGCAAATGTTGCAACTCAGAGTTGGCAATGGAGAGGACTTTATTCCATCAAGGGGGAGATGGAATTTTAACCAAAAGGTGTTTTTTTTTCTTTCAATGAGTTTATTATTGTAGTTAAAATATATACCTCTTTTAGAAATTGATTGAGCCGTCTCAAATCACCCGTTGGGTTGTTGTTAATTTTTTAGCTCGATGTGATGTTTCAAGCCTCATACATGACATGCGCAAATGCACAAATATGAAGCGCATTGTATGTTTTGACATTACTTTTTTCCCATGGAGTTTTAAAAGCAGGGACAATTATTTTTAACCAAATTTGTCATCCAAGGAATTATGACTTCCACATGTGCTCTAATGCTGGCATGATTGTAAGCTCTGTGTTTCAAAAGTTGTACTCTATTTAAAGCCTTTACATTTATAAATTTTTAGCATTCTTGGTCGGTGTGGATTTTATTTGGGTGCTTTCTTTTTTACAAGTACCTGCTTTGTCAATTACTAGGTATATTTTCAAAATTAAATTATCAATGTTCTTGATAGGAACTTGCTTTGTGGATTAAATTCTGCCATTTGTCTAAATAAATTCAATATTTCAAGAGCTATAAGTAATTCAAGTTTTTCTTATATTGGTGTTTGTAATTTCATAGGGTACAACCCGACCCACTCATTACCATGTGCTAATGGATGAGAATGGATTTATTACTGATTTCCTGCAGGAGCTTGTTCATTCCCTTTCTCATGTGTAAGTACTTGTTTATATATACGTAACTAATATTTTAGTTCTCCAATGATTAATATTGTAATTGAGATATCCTATTCTATGTCCAAATGTACAAATATAAGAGGAGTACAACTGCGATATATGTGGGTAAGTTGGGCAGTGCTCTTAAGTTTTTTCGTGATTTGTGCCATACCTTATAAATTGTTAGGACCCCTGTATTGAAAAATCTGGACTGTGGTTTCATTTGAAGGTTTGACTATTCTTTCCAAGTAAAACTTGTGAAAATTTTAGGTTAACTAGGGTCCATCCAATCCTACCAGACAAGATTAGTGACTGGTTCTAGTTTTAACCTGCTGAAGTGAATTGTCCAAGATTTTGAAACTTGTCTCCTTTGATCATGAATAACTTGCATGTTTTTACAAGATCTAATAAACATTTCTTTTATTTATATGATTGCTTTTACAAGATCTAATGATTTTTTTTTTCTATAATTGTAGATTGTGCCTTGTCCATTGTTAGCACTTGCAATTTACTTGGAAGTTGTTTCGGTGTT
The DNA here is from genome assembly GCF_018446385.1 of Zingiber officinale. Lineage (NCBI taxonomy): Eukaryota > Viridiplantae > Streptophyta > Magnoliopsida > Zingiberales > Zingiberaceae > Zingiber > Zingiber officinale. The sequence continues at coordinate 74,904,363 of NC_056001.1, forward strand.
GCCCTACATAAGGTCAACGACTGATGCAAAACATAAAGGTAAAACCTAAATTATCATATCTTTGCATATTCATAAATAAAATATGTTGTCTTTTAACATTTTAGCTTCTGTTGTGTTTTTTGTTTTTTTTTAACTCATGTAGTTCAATAAAATAATGGGTCAAGCTTCCGAATCCATGTTCGGTCTGGAGAAGGACCATACTGAGTACTTAACCAAATACCAAAGGTTTCATTGATTCAAATGAAACTTGAGGGACTAAATTTAAGTATTCAAACCTCTATCATGATCATGGATATTGGCTAAGTCTCAACTTATTAGGAGGTAAGAAATGACCCCTCTTTCTTCTTTAGAAATCTAGCACATCATATTAATATTTGTTTTTCTTCTTTTCATCCGGAAGGAAAGTAATCTCCAGGACGTTTATTTTCAGAAAAGGGATAAAGCTGGGTTTACAAGCTAAGTCTATGAAGTTTTGTATGCAGAAAAAGGACCAGTACGTGAAGATTGCTAGCACATCCTGATCACTTGATCTATTCAGAAATGGATAAGTTAATTTGCATGGTTGTGGTTTGATAAACTTAATTTTGTGGTTGTCATGAACTTATGGTCATGTTTGGATAGCTTAGCTTGTAGTAATTGTAGAAGTTTATAAACTTAAGTGAATGTACATATATGTTGTACCCGTTTTTGGTTGAGACAAGATGTATAAAACGCAACTGAATGTATATATGTTGACAATGGTTTTGTGAATGTATATATGTTGTACAGGTTTGTGTGCAAAAAAATTATTTTATCTATTCGTGATGCATTTTCTAATCAACATAGACAACAATTTTTTAACCGTTGTGAAAAGTATGTAAAGACAATGGTTTAAAACTAAATTTGGAAGAAAGACAACAGTGTATTTGTTGTCAAAAGCATATCTGCGATCAAAATTATTGCAAAACTGGCAATTACAACAGTTTTATATGTTGCAGAACTGTTGTCATTGGTATTAAAAGACAACACTTTAAATCCGTTGCATGACTGTTGTCTAATGTGATCAAAGACAATGGTTTTAAACCGTTGTCTTTTACCGCACATTTAACAACACTGCCAATTACAACGGTTTTAAAGAGCCTACGACAACGATTTTTAACCGTTGTCTTTTAATAATTTTGTTGTAGTGTCAGAACATATCATCTATTATTCCTCTCTTCCTTGGTGGTGGCCGACCCTCATCTTTTCTCCTTCTCTTATTCTTCTTCCTTGGTGGTCGGCGGCATCTTCATCTCAAGGAGCTTGGTTGGTGGCCGAATCTTGCTAGAGGAAGAAGGAGAGATAGGAAGCATTGTTTCTTAGCATCCCTTAGAGCTTGGTTAGTGGCCGAAGTTCTTCAACTCAAGGAGTTTGTTGTTGACCGAAACTTGCTTGGAGAAGAAGGAGACTTGGGTGGATTCTCATCTTGGTAGATCATCGCTCACACGACATCCGAGATAAGAAGAGGAATACAACACAAGATCGTGAGGTCTATAAGCTACAAAAGGTATAACTACTTATTAGTTTCCGCATCATAACTAGTTCATCCTTTTGTTTAGATCTTGAAATACCAAACACAAGAGGTTAATGAATCTAGGCTATTGAATTTATGTTTTCGATTTTGTGTTTCTTTTGTTTTTCAAACTTGTGATTCGATTGTTCTTTTTGGTTAAACCTAGGGTTACTATAAGGAGATTAAATATTGAATTTCGTTGAAAGGCTTTGTCTAGGAAGTGGTGGATGCTCCCATACCCAAGAAGGCTTAGTGCCTTTCCATGTTTAACCTGGAAGCCGATCTCTGAAATTAATATTTAATCAAATTTGTAACATGGGTGGATTTGGATTAATAATGTTAAGCATCGTTTACGATCCAAGTCAACCTCTAAGAACAGATAAGTTGAATTTGGAATTAATAATGTTAAGTACTGTTTGTGATTCCAAATTTAATTTTTAAAGAACACAATAGGTTGTTAGGAATGGTTCAGGACTTGTACAAAATTTTTATACAGGGAAACCGGTACGATATTCTGATTAGTAACCATCACTCAATTCTACACTTAGTGTGGAAAGAGCTCTAAAAGATAAAGCCCTCTCGGATGTTACTCACAAAACCACCCTGCTGAACCAGTTACAACAATCGCATGGCTCGAGATCTTCTGAGTTAGCCCCAGAATTGGCCTCCAAAGACTTTGCCTTGTTCCAACAATAAGAAAAATTGCGAGCCCAAGATTTGCAAATAAGCTCGCTTCTACAAGAACTAGTAGAGGCCAAGGCAGAGAAGACTATTTTACAAGGGGAAGAAAGATAACCTACAATCTGAATTTCAAGAATACAAAGCAAGCGAGGAAGAGCGCTGGCAAGGCAGGCACAAAGCCTATCTAAATTCTCCTGAATTTGGTGTGGAGTATGCTTGACGAATTGTAGGAACTCTCACTTACTCAGTTGAAGGAGTAATCCAACAAATGAAAGAGGGGGGTTGTCTATCTGAAGTCCCTCCTCCCTTGTTTATAGATCCTCGGTGACTCAACTGAGAAATCCCAAAATACCTTTTGAGAGAATTTGAGTAGACTTAGAATTTTGTATTTGCATTTTATTGTAATTTTATAACTGATGTATACCATTTGCTATTTATAAAATGTTAATGAAAGTTCATACTTACCTGCTCTCCCTTGTGTGATTTCCTTTTCTTCAGAACCACCCAAGCATTTGTATGAATGACCTTATTCAATATGTTCCCCATATGTAGAGAAATCTCATAGAAACATTATAATCAAAGAAAGTAGATCTCATAGTTATCTTCTGAGTGATATGAAATAATAAATAAACTTTCCAGGTTTGTATGATAAATTTAGTGCTTTTCTCATATATGAGGCACTCCTTACTTGTCCCATGGACCGGTCGAGTTTGTATGCCGAAGCAAAATTGAAGATTTACTATGTAAATGTTCCTTCGGGCTTTCCCGACTGCATAGAAGACCAGTCGGGTTTGTACACTTGAGCAAAATTGAAGATTTACTATGTAAATGTTCCTTCGAGCTTCTTCGACTGCATAGAATATCAGTCAGATTTGTGCGCCCGAGCGAAATGAATATATACTATATAAATGTTCCTTCGGGCTTTCCCGACTGCATAGAAGATCGGTTGGGTTTGTGTGCCCGAGCAAAATTGAATATATACTATATAATGTTCCTTCGGGTTTACTCGATAGTATAAAAAATCGGTCGGATTTGTACACCTGAGTGAAATTAAATATTTACTATGTAAATGTTCATTCGGGCTTCTCCGACTGCATAGTGTTGGGTTTTTCGGGCCGCAAAAACCCCTTTTGGCATTACGAAAACCACGAAATCCCCATGCCACCAGATCCGTGCGAAGTTTAAAATTTCATATACATGTTTTCTACTCCTAGATCTACATTAGATCTACAAAAGAAAAAGAGGTTACCCTTGATGCGAAACCCTTCGCGTAATCCCGCTCGTCCAAGGTTTGCCGGATCTCGAGAGTATCAAAGTAGATACTCCTCTATGTGTATCCACACGAGTAAGAGATGGAGGGACCAAACAAAAGGTGTGCTAGCACCTTTTTAGGGTTCAGCCAAGGGAGGAGAGGGAGAGAAGAGAAGAGCTTGAGGAAGAAGATGACTTGAATGAAAAATCAATTCAAGCTTGTAACTCCACAAAGTTGTCGGCCACCTTCAAGTGAGTGGTTATATACTCCATGGAATTTCAAGAGTCAAAAACTCTTGATCTCCCTCATGAGGTGGCACACCATGAAGTGGTCTTGATGATGTGGCACATCATCTTAAGCCTACTCAATGCTAACTCAGCAATGAGGTGGCAAATGGTCAAGTCAAACTTGACCCTTCATCTTCTTCTCAAGTCAAGTCAAACTTGACCACTTCTCCCTTGGTTGATCTAATGTAACCATTGGTTCAAGTCAATTTTAATTTAATGAATCTATATTCATTGAAATAAATTAATTAAATGATTCTAAGTCCAAATTAGACTCACTTAACACATGAACCAACTTGAGTCCTACTCAATTAGCTCAATTTGGATTACTCTTAATCCAATTTCGTTCATCACATGAACCTAATCCTTTAGGTTCATCAAATGAACCTAATCTCCATCTCATTTCCCTTTGTGTGTGACCCTATAGGTTCTTGTAACGTTGGCAATACTCCTAAACCCATTTAGAAGCATAAGTAATGAGCGGTATCTAGCAACACATCATTACTACCCAAGTTACAAGAATGTTGAGATCCAACATCACCTTGTGACTACTAATTGTGACTCCTCACAATATATGACATTGTCCTTCTACCCTAGACATCTAGATTGATCAATATGAGGCATAGACCGTGTCATCCTCTAATCAATCTAAATCTTGAACTCCAAGTAGACTCACTCAATCAAATGAGCTCAATATCTCATATTGACTCATTTGGGCATGACCATGCACTTAGTGGTCTCACTCTATCAAGAATATGGATGTCACTCCCATCATATAGGAGGGATAGATCCCCTCTACATCACTCACATCCCTCCGCATAATTTGTTACATCCCCAGTAATCGTCTTTATAGTCCACCCAGTTACGGGTGACATTTGACGAAGCCAAAGTACGTAAGTCCTTATGTAGGGAACCATGGTGACTTCAGGTCCAAGGACTAGTAGTCATACTAATAGCCACATGAGAAAGTATATGACACTCATATAACGATCCATGATACTTTCTCATGGCGGGTCATTCAGTATACATTCTCCAATGCATACCCATGTGTCAACTTGATATCTCTATATCCATGACTTGTGAGATCAAGTCATCGAGCTGACCTACATGCTAGTCTTATTGTATTAACATTGTCCCTGAATGTTAATACTCGACTAGGAATGATTTAGAGTTGTGTTCCCTATATCATCTCACTATCGATTCAACCAATCGATTGATATAGGTAAAAACCTTCTACTCTAGGATGCTATTATACTTAGTTATTTGACACTAATACAAGTAAGTATAATAACAAAAAATAAATGCCTTTATTTATATACAATAATATGATACAACGAGTCCATACAACAAGCATCAAATGATTGGCTCTAGGGCTCTAACTAACAATCTCCCACTAGCACTAGTGCTAATCAGTGTAGGCTCTAAGGCCTAATGACCTAGTGTGACCATCATGCTTTCTCTATGCCAAAGCCTTGGTCAAGGGATCTACGATGTTAGCCTCTGTGGGTACTCTACAAATCTTCACATCTCCTCTCTCGATAATCTCTCGAATGAGATGGAATAGCCGTAGTATGTGTTTGGTCCGCTGGTGTGAGCGAGGTTCCTTAGCCTGTGCTATTGCTCAATTGTTGTCACAATAGAGCTCTATGTGATCAGCTATGCTAGGAACCACCCCAAGCTCAGTAATGAACTTGTGGATCCAAACTGCCTCCTTTGCTGCTTCTGATGCAGCAATATACTCGACCTCTATTGTAGAATCAACAACTGTGTCCTGCTTCGAACTCTTCTAGCTCACAGCACCACCATTTATGCAAAACACGAACCCTGACTGCGATCGATAATCATCCTGGTCGGTCTGGAAGCTGGCATCACTGTAACCCTTTACAACTAGCTCATTATCGCCTCCATATATCAAGAAATATTCTTTAGTCCTTCTCGAGTACTTAAGAATATTCTTGACTGCTATCCAGTGACTTTCACCTGGATTTGATTGGTATTTGCTCGTCATGCTCAAAGCATACGAGACATCAGGACGAGTACATAGCATGGTGTACATGATAGATCCTATGGCTGAGGCATAAGGGATCTAATCCATGCGGTCTCTCTCCTCTCTAGAAGAGGGACCTTGAGCCTTCGAAAGACTCACGCCATGTGACATCGGCAGAAATCCCTTCTTGGAGTTCTGCATCGCAAACCGTAGGAGTACCTTGTCAATATATGTGCTCTAACTTAGGCCAAGCAATCTCTTAGATCTATCTCAATAGATCTATATGCCTAGAATGCGGGATGCTTCACCTAAATCCTTCATTGAGAAACAAGTCCCTAGCCAAGTCTTGACAGACTGCAGCAAAGGGATGTCTATTCCAATGAGTAGTATGTCATCCACATACAATATAAGGAAGACAACTGTGCTCTCAACAACCTTCTTGTAGACACAAGGTTTATCTTCATTCTTGATGAAACCAAACTGTTTGATCGCATCATCGAATCGAAGATTCCAGCTCCGAGAAGCTTGCTTTAGTCCATAAATGGACCTATGCAGCTTGCATACTCTGCCAGTATGCTGTGGATCTACAAAACCCTCAGGTTGTGTCATGTACACATCCTCGAGCAGGTTTCCATTCAGAAACACAGTTTTGACATCCATCTACCAGATCTCATAATCGTGGTACGTTGCAATAGCAAGCATGGTCCGAATGGACTTAAACATCGCTACTGGAGAAAAGGTTTCATCATAGTCAATACCATGAATCTGCTTGAAACCTTTAGCTACCAAGCGACCCTTATAGATAAGTCCATCCATGTCAGTTTTTCTCTTAAAGACCCACTTACACCCTATGGGTTTTACGCCCTCAGGTGGATCAACCAAAGTCCATACTTGGTTGGTGTACATGGATTCCATCTCGGATCTCATGGCTTCTAGCCATTTCTCAGAATCTGGGCTCATCACAGCTTCCTGATAGGAGGTGGGCTCATCCTCTATGAGCACAACGTCATCATGGTCAGACAAGAGAAATGAGTATCTCTCAGGCTGACGACGTACCCTATCAGATCTGCTAAGAGGTAGGTCTACTTGAACTGGTTGTGGTTCCTCAACTCCTTATGGAACAACATCATCAACAACACTTTGTGGTTCAAGTTCAACTTCCATCGAGGCTTCAGTGCTATGGTCCATATCTTGAATTTCTTCAAGATCGAACGTACTGCCACTAGTCTTTCTAGAAACAAAGTCCCTTTCTAGAAATACCCCAGACTTAGCCACAACTACCTTGTGTTGACTGGGAATGTAGAAGTAATATCTCTTCGTTTCCTTGGGATATCCAATGAAATAGCACTTGTCGGATTTGGGTCCTTGTTTTTCTGAGACTTGACATCGAACGTAAACCTCACAATCCCAAATCCTCATAAAAGACACCTGGGCATCTCTCCAAGTCCATATCCTATATGGGGTATTTATTATAGCCTTAGATGGAACTCGGTTGAAAATGAAGGATGTTGTGTCAAGAGCATAGCCCCAAAGATACATAGGAAGATCTATGTGACTCATCATAGATCGTACCATATCTAATAAGGTACGATTCCTCCTTTCGGACACACCATTCCACTGTGGTGTTCCAGGAGGAGTGAGTTGAGATAGAATCCCACACTCAGCTAGATAGTCATGAAACTCATGGCTAAGGTATTCTCCACCTCGATCTGATCGAAGTATCTTAATACTTTTGCCAAGCTGGTTTAGTACTTCATTCTTGAATTCTTTGAACCTTTTAAAGGATTCTGACTTATGTGTCATCAGGTACACATAACCATATCTACTGAAGTCATCAGTAAATGTAATGAAGTACCTATAACCACCTCTAGCAGTGACATTGAAAGGGCCACATACATCACTATGTATAAGACCTAACAAGTCAGTCGCTCTCTCACTGTGTCCACTAAAGGGAGTCTTGGTCATCTTGCCTAGAAGGCATGACTCGCATGTCTCATATGATTCAAAATCAAATGAGTCCAGCAAACCATCTTTATGGAGCTGGGATAAGCGTTTGTCATTTATATGACCTAAGCGACAATGCCAGAGATAGGTTTGGTTCATGTCATTTGACTTCAACCTCTTGGTACTTATGTTATAGATAGGATTCTCAAGGTCTAGAATATAGAGTTCGTTCATCAGAGGTGCACTACAATAGAACATATCATTTAAATAGACTGAACAACATTTGTTCTTTATTATAAATGAGAAGCCTTTCTTGTCTAAACAAAAAATTGATATAATGTTCTTAGTCAAAGCAGGCACATAACAACAATCATCCAATTCTAGTACAAGCCCAGTGTAACGCCCCACCCCTCCTGCTAAGGAGACGGGGGTTACTTACATATACATATACATACCTACTTACTACACCGGAAGTCTTATTTATAAAAGTTAGAAACATTTCTTTTTTTTTTTCCTATATGAATCAACATGACTAATCACCTGGACATATAGAAATCACATAGCATACTTAACATGATTTGTAAGTCATAATGACCAAACACAAAATTAAATGTCATGGAATCATAAAGCAGTAACATAACTAGGCATGGTTCTTATTAAACAAAAAGCAGGTCTTTCTCCTTTAGCCAGGATACTACCACACACATCCTTCCAGGCCCTCCTGCTGCTCCCCTAGTTCATCCATTCCTTGCCTTTATCTGTGGTACAAGAAAGTAAGCTGTGAGCACTCATGGCTCAGTAAATTTCTTTCCTACTCACAAAAACCGTATGACATATATCAAAATCACAAGACATAACACATGAAGGCAATTCATTATATCATGCAGCATATCATAGCATATCATAACATAAGCGTAAGGTATCATGGCATAACATAACATAATCATCAATTTCACCCTGACATATCATAACATCATCATAAATATCATGGCATAATCATAAGGTATATGCAAGGTAAATTCCTAACCATGTATCATGAAAACATATGCAACATGTCCTTTGAAAACTTATACTATACATACTTAAACATAATCTTAACATGATTAGGGCCCTGGCTTGTACCACATACATAAATGCGCGCATCCTATGTAGGTCCAAGGTAGCAAGTCTTGAACCCTACAAGGCATACATACTAGGCCCGTTTCTTAGTCCATCGACCTAGGGGCACTTAGGAGCTCATCCCTAACGAGGCCCGTTTCTTAGTCCATCGACCTAGGGGCACTTAGGAGCTCATCCCTAACGAGGCCCGTTTCTTAGTCCATCGACCCCGGGGCGCTTATGGATCCCACCCTTGGTACAAGTCATACATAAAGTAAAATAGCATGTTCTTACATATCATGGTTCTTATCTCTTCTTGTACATCGTGTCACTTATCATATCATACCATATAGACTTTTGGGCACACAGCTCATCTTAATGGTATGTAAAGATTTGGGCACATATCACATCATATATTTTATGCATAAATTGGGCACACAGCACATCATATATTTTATGCATAAATTGGGCACACGGCACATCATATATTTCATGCATAAATTGGGCACACAGCACATCATATATTTCATGCATAAATTTTGCACATAGCTTCATCATAAATAATACACACCATAGCATAAGGGTTTCCATCATGTATAGATCATAAGTGTGCATAATTAAACATAGAAGCATGGAAAACTTAAAATCATGGCATATAAGATACATGGAAAACATAATTCGATCTCTAACCCTAATGTCTCTTTGTAGCCGAACCATATAAGTTGGGTTTATGGTGAAAACTTCATCCCAACATGTGAACCCTAAGCAAGCATCACTTCTTATACCATAAGAACTATCATGAGCAAGTTTAGGTAGAGTTCTAGGTTACTTAGACTTACAACTTATCATGGCCGAACCATATCAAGCATGCATTTGGTTAAAGACTATCATTCAAGCTTGTGAACCCTAAACAACTTCCATAGCAAACATTTCAAGGAATAATATGAGCATGGTTGAGTTAGGTTCTAAGTTTCCTAAGTCCTTCATCATGTATTGGCCGAAACTTGTAGAGTTTGAAATTAGGGTTCAAGTGCCCTAAAAACATGAGAACCTTAAACAACCTTCATAGCAAATATATCAAGGAATAACGTGAACATAGTTGAGCTAGGTTCTAAGTTCCCTAAGCCCTAGATCTTGATGTGGTCGAAACATGTAGGGTTTAGAATTAGGGTTCAAGTGCCCTAAAAACATGAGAATCTTAAATAACTTTCATAGCAAAAATATCAAGAAATAACATGAGCATAGTTGAGTTAGGTTCTAGGTTCCCTAAGTCCTTCATCATGACAGAGCCGAATACTATAGGATTAAAAATTTAGGTTCAAGTGTCCTAAAAGCATGGAAACCTTAAACAACTTTCATAACATATATATCAAGGAATAACATGAGCATAGTTGGGTAAGGTTCTAAGTTCCCTAAGCCCTAGATCTTGATGTGGCCGAAACATGTAGGGTTTAAAATTAGGGTTCAAGTGCCATAAAAACATGAGAACCCTAAACAACTTTCATAGCAAAAATATTAAGGAATAACATGATCATAATTGAGTTAGGTTCTAGGTTTCCTAAGTTATACATCATGTAATGGCCGAATACTATAGGACTAAAAATTTGGGTTCAAGTGTCCTAAAAGCATGGAAATCTTAAACAACTTTCATAACATATATATCAAGGAGTAACATGAGCATAGTTGAGTTAGGTTCTAAGTTCCTTAAGTCCTAAATCATGAAGTGGCCGAATGATATAGAGCATGAATTTAATTTCCATACAACAATAAACAAGAGCCCACTAGATTAGCTACATAACATTTCATCAAGGAGATCATGAGCATCTTAGATTTTGCTTTAAATTCTCCTAGGCTTTTAAAAAAAACTCCAAACATAACCAAACCTTCATGGACATAAATAGAGTTTAACTAAACATATAATCATGGCATATCATAATAGTTTCATGACTTATCTTAAGGAGATCTTGGCATACTTAGTTTTAACTTAAAGTTCTCCTAGGCCCTTAGTTTTTACCATGGCCGAATACTCATGGATCTAGGTTTTATCAAACATTTTTAACATAGATAAGTCCTTACCATAAAATACATGCTACAAGAGAATTATTCAAACATATCAATCTAGATCCTTTCATTCTCTATATCCTTCCTTTGATCTTATCTTGGTTAGAATTCCTTCATGATGTTTCCTTAGCTTTCTCTTTCTTTTTATATGCAACCGAATCTTCATAGCAAAATAAGAGCTATTGTACCATAGGTGAGGGGAACTTACATCCTTTCGCTTGTGGTTTTCCTTAGAGAAAAAGGTGTTCTAGTGATAAGGAAGGTGGAAGCTTCTTCTTCTTGTATCTTCTCTTGTTTCCTTTGCTTGTAAGGGCTAGAACTTGAAGTTTCCTTCTCGGTAGTTAGCTTTCTTGGAGAAGAACTTAACTTAGAAATTGGTATGAGGAGAGGAAAGGAGTTTCTTGGTTCGGTGAGAATGGAGAAGGAAGAAGGAGGAAGAAGAAAATGAATTAAATCCCTTTGTTTTCTTCTCTAATCCTATTTATCCCTTGCCAATGAGACATGTCCCCATTCTTCCCCCCAACTCCTCTTTTCCCTCACTCCATTAATTCCCACGAAAATAGAGAGGGGAAGGGAAGTAGTCAATCCTTCTTTTGCTTGCTCTCTTTTCTTAACCAAGAGGGAAAAAGGAGGTAAGCAACTTGGTTTTCTCTTGCTCTTTTGCTTAGTTTTCTTTTCTCCTTTAACTAAATTTTTCATTTCTTTCATTCCAATTATTTCTTCTTATCCTAATGGTTATCATTCATAAATCTATCTCCATCATTTGTGGGAGGTTCAAGGTTCAATCCTTGACCTCACCCCTTCTTATTCTATATTTCTTCTTTTTGTTTTTATTTTCCTTTTTCTCTTATTCTTTTCATTTCTATGCTCTAAGGAAAAAAATAATATTCATACACCTATCTTATAATTTCTTGGGTGTTACAGTACCCCATACCTCATAAAAAGTTCGTCCTCGAACTTAGAATAGCGATGGATACTTCTGTCTCATATCATCTTCTCGTTCCCACGTGGTTTCTTCGTATCATTGGTTTTGCCATAGAACCTTTACTAAGGGTACTTCCTTGTTCCTTAGTCTTTTGACATCTCGATCCAATATCTAAATTGGTCGGCTCTCGTAAGTTAGGTCCTCTTGCACTTGTACTGCCCGTGGTTCGATTACTTGATCCGTGCTCAGAATGCATTTCTTTAGCATCGAAACGTGGAACACGTTATGGATGGCTGACATCTCTTGAGGCAGCTCTATTTCATAAGCTACTTTGCCGATTCTTTTCAGAACTCGGTATGGTCCCACATAACGTGGGCTTAACTTTCCCTTCTTACCAAACCTCATTATCCCTTTCATAGGAGCCACCTTGAGGAATACCGAGTCTCCGACACTGAATTCCAATGGCCTTCGTCGCTTATCTGCATAATTCTTTTGTCGACTCTGAGCAGTCTCTATTCGTTGGCGGATGTTCTGTATGGCCAGAGTAGTGTTATCGATGAACTCGGTCTGGAATCCCATCTCCTTCTTCTCGCCACCTTCGTACCAACATATAGGGGATCTGCATTTCCTCCCATACAGAGCCTCGTAAGGTGCCATCCCAATAGTAGCCTGGTAACTATTGTTGTAGGCAAATTCCGCCAGGCATAAATATCGGCTCCAGCTTCCCTTGAAGTCCAATGCGCATGCTCGTAACATATCTTCTAGCACTTGATTAACCCTTTCTGTTTGTCCATCGGTCTGAGGGTGAAAGGCAGTGCTGAACAATTGCTTTGTACCGAGAGTCTTCTGAATGCATTCCCAGAAATGTGAAACGAAACGACCATCTCTGTCTGAAAGAATGGTCTTCGGAATCCCATGTAGTCTGACAATTTCCTTGACATATAATTGAGCCAGTTGCTCAATCGAATAAGTCATTTTGATTGCTAGAAAATGGGCGGATTTAGTTAATCTATCCACAATTACCCATATGGCGTCATAACCGTTTGTCGTCTTGGGTAACCCTGCTATAAATCCATAGAGATATCTTCCCACTTCCATTCTGGAATTTGGACAGGCTGCAGTAATCCTCCTGGTCTCTGATGTTCTGCTTTAACCCTCTGACAGGTCAGGCAAGTACCGATATACTGAGCCACATCTCTTTTCATACCGGACCACCAAAATTTCTTTTTCAAATCTTGGTACATTTTGGTGGATCCTGGGTGCATTGCATAGGGTGTTGAATGAGCTTCCTCTAGTATCCTTCTTCGCAACTCGGGATCCTCGGGAATACATAATCGATCCCTGAGGTATAATATTTCATTGTCCGCGATCCGGAATCCGTCATTCTTTCCTTCTAGGGTTTCTTGTTTAATCCTTTGGAGACTGTGGTCACTGGTTTGTTTCTCTAATAGATTATCGAATAATGTGGGGGCTATGGTCATGGTAGAGAGCTGCCCAGACATATTTTCGATCCATTGACTAATAATATCTCTCGGTTTCCCAAGAATTTCGATCATTGGTTCGTCTTTAACATCAGGTATAGCTTTGGTAATTTGACTAAAAGTAGGTAACTGACCTGTAACGACAGTAGAGGCGCTTGCCACATCTTCTTTAGTAAGCGAGAAAACCCTGGCGTTCGTTGTAGTTGGTGGAGCTTCCAATCTCCCTTGGCTAAACGGTGTTCCCTCAATAGTAGTTTGCATCTGATGTAGTTTTGAGGGGATATTCTTGTTTTGGTTGCTCTGCTGGGGTGGTGCCTGGAACTGGTTGGTGCAGTCTCTGGCCAGATGTCCTTCTCCTCCGCAATTATAGCACCTTCTGGTACCCTTATGACATACTCCGGAATGCAGCTTTCCGCAAATAGCGCACTGGGGGTACCTTGGTTGCTTCTTCACTGAGCCACCTTTTGCATTGTTCCATTGTTTCCTTTTCCCAGTGGAGGTCCCTTTCCAGCTTGTCTTATTGTTTGAGGATTTCTGTCCTTCGGTTCGGACCTGACTCTTATTTCTATTCATTACATTCTGATAATGTTCCATGATGAGAGCACTGCTGACCAATTCCTCTGTAGTCTGAGGTCTATTAACTCCGCCGACCACGTTCAGTGCTATTTCGGGTCGAAGCATCATCAACATCAGTCTGACCATTTCTCTTTCTGTACGAACCAATTCTGGACATAGGCGTGCCAAACGGTTGAAGCGTTTTACTGCTTGGTTCACTGATAGGTCACCTTGCCGAAACTCGGTGAACTCGTCATAGTGTCGGTTCGTCACTTGCATATGGAAGAACTCCTTGAAGAACTCTGTCTCAAAGTTTGTCCAGTTCATCATATTGACCTGTCTTTTTGCTTTCACTCTTTCCCACCACATTCTCGCGTCTCCGGAAAAACAGAAAGATACACACTTGATCTTCTCCGATTCGGGCCAGTCCAGCAGTTCCACTATGTTTTCTACTGTCTTGAACCAGGCCTGGGCATCCCATGGCTCGCAAGTACCCGAGAAGTTTTTCGGTTTCAGCCTCAGCCATTGTATTAAATAGGTCTCCTGTCGAACCACTGGGGTAGGGGCTACCGGTGGTACTAGTGCAACTATTGGCACGACGGGCACCGCATTCTGATTTGCTGGCGGTGTGGCAGGAGTTCCTTGTTGGCCCATTAACGTAGTGATCAATTGTTGTTGCTCCGTGATCTGATGTTGGAGATCAGTGACTACTGGGTCAGATCTGGTGGAGTCGGTGTCTCGTCTGTTCGGGTAGTACGTCTCCTAGCCATGCTTATCTTCATTAAATAACAATAAATTATCGTTATTCCTATTTGTTTGTAAAAAAAGGTTAGTACTATTCCTATCCTACCATCATGCATACCTAAACTAGATAACGAACATAAATAAACATGCATAACATTAAAGCATCATAAAACAACAACAACAAATTAAATTAAGCACATAAATTCTTACTTGGAGCGGCAGGATGGAGGCTTGACATGTGTGTAGTGAATTGGCTAAACCTGGCTCTGATACCAAACTGTAACGCCCCGCCCCTCCTGCTAAGGAGACGGGGGTTACTTACACATACATATACATATCTACTTACTACAGCGGAAGTCTTATTTATAAAAGTTAGAAACATTTTTTTTTCCCTATATGAATCAACATGACTAATCACCTGGACATATAGAAATCACATAGCATACTTAACATGATTTGTAAGTCATAATGCTCAAACACAAAATTAAATGTCATGGAATCATAAAGCAGTAACATAACTAGGCATGGTTCTTATTAAACAAAAAGCAGGTCTTTCTCCTTTAGCCAGGACACTACCACACACATCCTTCCAGCCCCTCCTGCTGCTCCCCTAGTTCATCCATTCCTTGTCTTTATATGTGGTACAAGAAAGTAAGCTGTGAGCACTCATGGCTCAGTAAGTTCCTTTTCTACTCACAAAAACCGTATGACATATATCAAAATCACAAGACATAACACATGAAGGTAATTCATTATATCATGCAGCATATCATAGCATATCATAACATAAGCATAAGGTATCATGGCATAACATAACATAATCATCAATTTCACCCTGACATATCATAACATCATCATAAATATCATGGCATAATCATAAGGTATATGCAAGGTAAATTCCTAACCATGTATCATGAAAACATATGCAATATGTCCTTTGAAAACTTATACTATACATACTTAAACATAATCTTAACATGATTAGGGCCCTGGCTTGTACCACATACATAAATGCGCACGTCCTATGTAGGTCCAAGGTAGCAAGTCTTGAACCCTACAAGGCATACATACTAGGCCCGTTTCTTAGTCCATCGACCTAGGGGCACTTAGGAGCCCTTCCCTAACGAGGCCCGTTTCTTAGTCCATCGACCCCGGGGCGCTAATGGAGCCCACCCATGGTACAAGCCATACATAAAGTAAAATAGCATGTTCTTACATATCATGGTTCTTATCTCTTCTTGTACATCGTGTCACTTATCATATCATACCATATAGACTTTTGGGCATACAACTCATCTTAATGGTATGTAAAGATTTGGGCACACAGCACATCATATATTTTATGCATAAATTGGGCACACAGCACATCATATATTTCATGCATAAATTGGGCACACAGCACATCATATATTTCATGCATAAATTGGGGACACAGCACATCATATATTTCATGCATAAATTGGGCACACAGCACATCATATATTTCATGCATAAATTGGGCACACAGCACATCATATATTCCATAGCAAACATTTCAAGGAATAATATGAGCATGGTTGAGTTAGGTTCTAAGTTTCCTAAGTCCTTCATCATGTATTGGCCGAAACTTGTAGAGTTTGAAATTAGGGTTCAAGGTCCCTAAAAACATGAGAACCTTAAACAACCTTCATAGCAAATATATCAAGGAATAACGTGAACATAGTTGAGCTAGGTTCTAAGTTCCCTAAGCCCTAGATCTTAATGTGGCCGAAACATGTAGGGTTTAGAATTAGGGTTCAAGTGCCCTAAAAACATGATAATCTTAAAAAACTTTCATAGCAAAAATATCAAGAAATAACATGAGCATAGTTGAGTTAGGTTCTAGGTTCCCTAAGTCCTTCATCATGACATGGCCGAATACTATAGGATTAAAAATTTAGGTTCAAGTGTCCTAAAAGTATGGAAACCTTAAACAACTTTCATAACATATATATCAAGGAATAACATGAGCATAGTTGGGTTAGGTTCTAAGTTCCCTAAGCCCTAGATCTCGATGTGGCCGAAACATGTAGGGTTTAAAATTAGGGTTCAAGTGCCCTAAAAACATGAGAACCCTAAACAACTTTCATAGCAAAAATATTAAGGAATAACATGATCATAATTGAGTTAGGTTCTAGGTTTCCTAAGTTATACATCATGTAATGGCCGAATACTATAGGACTAAAAATTTGGGTTCAAGTGTCCTAAAAGCATGGAAATCTTAAACAACTTTCATAGCATATATATCAAGGAGTGACATGAACAAAGTTGAGTTAGGTTCTAAGTTCCTTAAGTCCTAAATCATGAAGTGGCCGAATGATATAGAGCATGAATTTAATTTCCATACAACAATAAACATGAGCCCACTAGATTAGCTACATAACATTTCATCAAGGAGATCAAGAGCATCTTAGATTTTGCTTTAAATTCTCCTAGGCTTTTAAAAAATACTCCAAACATAACCAAACCTTCATGGACATAAATAGAGTTTAACTAAACATATAATCATGGCATATCATAATAGTTTCATGACTTATCTTAAGGAGATCTTGGCATACTTAGTTTTAACTTAAAGTTCTCCAAGGCCTTTAGTTTTTACCATGGCCGAATACTCTTGGATCTAGGTTTTATCAAACATTTTTAACATAGATAAGTCCTTACCATAAAATACATGCTACAAGAGAATTATTCAAACATATTAATCTAGATCCTTTCATTCTCTATATCCTTCCTTTGATCTTATCTTGGTTAGAATTCCTTCATGATGTTTCCTTAGCTTTCTCTTTCTTTTTATATGCAAACGAATCTTCAAAGCAAAATAAGAGCTATTGTACCACAGGTGAGGGGAACTTACATCCTTTCGCTTGTGGTTTTCCTTAGAGAAAAAGGTGTTCTAGTGATAAGGAAGGTGGAAGCTTCTTCTTCTTGTATCTTCTCTTGTTTCCTTTGCTTTTAAGGGCTAGAACTTGAAGTTTCCTTCTCGGTTGTTAGCTTTCTTGGAGAAGAACTTAACTTAGAAATTGGTATGAGGAGAGGAAAGGAGTTTCTTGGTTCGGTGAGAATGGAGAAGGAAGAAGGAGGAAGAAGAAAATGAATTAAATCCCTTTGTTTTCTTCTCTAATCCTATTTATCCCTTGCCAATGAGACATGTCCCCATTCTTCCCCCCAACTCCTCTTTTCCCTCACTCCATTAATTCCCACGAAAATAGAGAAGGGAAGGGAAGTAGTCAATCCTTCTTTTGCTTGCTCTCTTTTCTTAACCAAGAGGGAAAAAGGAGGTAAGCAACTTGGTTTTCTCTTGCACTTTTGCTTAGTTTTCTTTTCTCCTTTAACTAAATTTTTCATTCCTTTCATTCCAATTATTTCTTCTTATCCTAATGGTTATCATTCATAAATCTATCTCCATCATTTGTGGGAGGTTCAAGGTTCAATCCTTGACCTCACCCCTTCTTATTCTATATTTCTTCTTTTTGTTTTTATTTTCCTTTTTCTCTTATTCTTTTCACTTCTATGCTCTAAGGAAAAAAATAATATTCATACACCTATCTTATAATTTCGTGGGTGTTACACCCAGAGGGCAGAGATAGAGAATAAGTTCCTACAACAACAACAGCAACCCGTGCTCCATTGCCTACTCGTAGGCCCACTTTGCCCTTCGTCAAAGCCCTACTATTTCTCAGCGCCTGTACATTAGTACAAATGTGAGAAGCACATCCGGTATCTAATACCCATGATGAAGAAATAGATAGATTGACTTCTATAACATATATACCTGAAGTGAAAGTCTCACTTCTCTTCTTCTTATGATCTTCCAGGTAGACTTTGCAGTTCCTCTTCCAGTGCCCGGTCTGACCGCAGTGGAAGCAGGTAGCATCCTTGGTGACCCCTCCTTTGGGTTTCAGTGCCTTGCCTTTGCCCTTGGTTTGGGACTTTCCCTTACGTTTAGGCTTTCCCTTGCCTTTGCCCTTTTGCACCATCAAAATGGAGTTGGGCTTAACCTTCTTAAGGTTAATCTCAACAGTTCTCAACATACTCAGAAGCTCAGGCAGTGGCTTGTCAATTTCATTCATGTTGTAGTTCATGACGAATTGACTGTAGCTCTCTGGCAAGGATTGCAAGACCAAATCAGTGGCCAGCTCTTGGCCAAGGGGGGATCCCAACCTCTGTAGGTTTTCTATGTACCCAATCATCTTGAGTACATATGGGCCTACGGGAGTCCCGTCTTGCATCTTGCACTGAAACAGTGCCTTAGAGATCTCGAATCTCTCGTGCCTCGCTTGTCCTTGATATAGTTGACGAAGATGTTCAACCATATCATAAACGCCCATCAACTCGTGTTGCTTCTGAAGCTCAGAGTTCATGGTCGCGAGCATAAGACATGACACATCTAATGCGTTATCTTGATGCTTCTTGTAAGCGTCACGGTCAGCTCGCGTGGTAGTGGCAGGAGGTGCCTCCGGAATGGGCTGCTCCAGAACGTACAGTTTACGTTCTTGTGTGAGAACGATTCTCAGATTCCTGTACCAGTCCAAAAAATTAGCTCCGTTGAGCTTATCCTTCTCAAGGACGAAACGCAGGGAGAAAGAGTTCATATTCGACGTCATGATTATCTACAACAGAAAAATGCAGAAAATAAATATCATATTCTAATTAATTATTTAATTAGGCCTTTAATTAAATGATGCTCCCATTGAATTCTATAATTCATGTGGGACAAGATCCATATCATACTATGCCCTGAGTTAGCTTTGGCTAAAACGCCCAAGACTTAGTATGATCGGTAGATTACTAATTACCAATTACATTTCTATGCAACTCTTGTTTATAGGATCAAGATCTGCATTTATATTAAAACTCGAGTTAGCTTTGGCTAATACGCCCAAGAGTTAATATAAACGTGATTTTGACCTATCTGCCAACCATTGGAAAATGCCTATAGTTAAACTCGATCCAATTGAGTTAACTAGTTACTCAATCTAATTTAGTTGTACTCACCCATGCGTTGATAGGCGGAACCAAGATTGTCCCTCCGCACCCGACCAAGATAGTATGTGTTGCTCTGCTTTGGCAGATTCAACAACAACATGCGATCGATGTAGTGATGGGTATCACGGCATGGTAGGCATTTCGAGTTGACGCGATTGAGATCTAATCTAATCGACGATGCATATCATATACTCGATTTAGATCTAATCTAATCGTGAGGGTGCATCATGTACGCGAGTTAGATCTGATCTAATCGTTAAGGCGCTAATTAATTACTATTCTATCATGCATCACATATACACACAAGCAATTAATTAAATATTTTGTGATTGGTCATGGCCCTACTACGATCTTCTCAAGCCAATGAGAATATCGGATGGTCAACCTAAGGTCAACAGCTTCTCAAGCTCCTTCCTTTGACCACATTGTGTTGCTCGCGCCCTCCTCGAAACTCCGTCTCGAGTGGACCTTCCACCGCCTTGATTTTGTACATTACAAAGAGTGAAACTCGAGTTACATTCGAGTCTAAACTATTTACAACAAGAATAAATAAATAGAAAGGCACGACGTGTAGGTCGCGTATCAAATATACAACACGCACAATCACATGACGACACGCAGGCCGTATTATGAATTACAACACACAATATCCAATCAAATTGGGTCTTTTGGGCCATGACCATCAAAAAATAATTCATAATTCTAAATTATGTAATTTCTATAAATTTTTGTAATTTTTCTTACAATTTTTATAATTTTTATTAGTAAAAATTCCCAGCGGTCCCGTTTAGCGATTTTCGGGC
Organism: Zingiber officinale; assembly: GCF_018446385.1. Classification (NCBI taxonomy): domain Eukaryota; kingdom Viridiplantae; phylum Streptophyta; class Magnoliopsida; order Zingiberales; family Zingiberaceae; genus Zingiber; species Zingiber officinale. The sequence goes on from NC_056001.1 coordinate 74,924,713, forward strand.
GCAATCGCGGAACGAAGCCTCTTGCGGGGTTAGGGGCAGTACCCCTACCCGTGATATAACTATCGCGAGTGTTCCTAAGCAATCTTACAGTGCCTTAGCCCGCTGTCCCAAAATGATTTGGGGCGAAACCTTGCCCTTTCGGAAATATTTTCTCGGTAGTCGAAGCCTACAAGTGTCTAAACACTTGTGCTTCGCTTCTATGAGAAAATTACCCATAAAATCTATAAAAATCATAGAAATACAGAAACTTACAGATCTGTAGTTTTCATAAAAATACAAAATAAAATATGTATAGGCTTCGCACATGGCTCTGATACCACTGTTGGGTTTTTCGGCCGCAAAAATCGCTTTTTGCGTTGCGGAAACCCCGAAATCCCCATGCCACCGGATCCATGCGAAGTTTTAAATTTCATATACATGTTTTATACTCCTAGATCTACATTAGATATACAAAAGAAAAAGAGGTTACCCTTGATGCGAAGCCCTTCGCGTAATCCCGCTCGTCCAAGGTTCGCCGGATCTCGAGAGTATCAAAGTAGATACTCCTCTATGTGTATCCACACAAGCAAGAGATGGAGGGACCAAACAAAAGGTGTGCTAGCACCTTTTTAGGGTTCAGCCAAGGGAGGAGAGGGAGAGAAGAGAAGAGCTTGAGGAAGAAGATGACTTGAATGAAAAATCAATTCAAGCTTGTAATTCCACAAAGTGGTCGGCCACCTTCAAGTGAGTGGTTATATACTCCATGGAATTTCAAGAGTCAAAAACTCTTGATCTCCCTCATGAGGTGGCGCACCATGAAGTGGTCTTGATGATGCGGCACATCATCTTAAGCCCACTTAATGCCAACTCAGCAATGAGGTGACAAATGGTCAAGTCAAACTTGACCCTTCATCTTCCTCTCAAGTCAAGTCAAACTTGACCACTTCTCTCCCTTGGTTGATCTAATGTAACCATTGGTTCAAGTCAATTTTAATTTAATGAATCTCTATTCATTGAATTAAATAAATTAAATGAGTCTAAGTCCAAATTAGACTCACTTAACACATGAACCAACTTGAGTCCTACTCAATTAGCTCAATTTGGATTACTCTTAATCCAATTTGGTTCATCACATGAACCTAATCCTTTAGGTTCATCAAATGAACCTAATCTCCATCTCATTGCCCTTTGTGTGTGACCCTATAGGTTCTTGTAACGTTGGCAATACTCCTAAACCCATTTAGAAGCATAAGTAATGAGCGGTATCTAGCAACACATCATTACTACCCAAGTTACAAGAATGTTGAGATCCAACATCACCTTGTGACTACTAATTGTGACTCCTCACAATATATGACATTGTCCTTCTACCCTAGACATCTAGATTGATCAATATGAGGCATAGACCGTGTCATCCTCTAATCAATCTAAATCTTGAACTCCAAGTAGACTCACTCAATCAAATGAGCTCAATATCTCATATTGACTCATTTGGGCATGACCATGCACTTAGTGGTCTCACTCTATCAAGAATATCGATGTCACTCCCGTCATATAGGAGGGATAGATCCCATCTACATCACTCACATCCCTCCGTATAATTTGTTACATACCCAGTAATCGCCCTTATAGTCCACCCAGTTACGGGTGACGTTTGACGAAGCCAAAGTACGTAACTCCTTATGTAGGGAACCATGGTGACTTCAGGTCCAAGGACTAGTAGTCATACTAATAGCCACATGAGAAAGTATATGACACTCATATAACGATCCATGATACTTTCTCATGGCGGGTCATTCAATATACATTCTCCAATGCATACCCATGTGTCAACTTGATATCTTTATATCCATGACTTGTGAGATCAAGTCATCGAGTTGACCTACATGCTAGTCTCGTCGCATTAACATTGTCCCTGAATATTAATACTCGACTAGGAATGATTAAGAGTAGTGTTCCCTATATCATCTCACTATCGATTCAACCAATCGATTGATATAGGTAAGAACCTTCTACTCTAGGACGCTATTATACTTAGTTATTTGGCACTAATACAAGTAAGTATAATAACCAAAAACAAATGCATTTATTTATATACAAGAATATGATACAACGAGTCTATACAATAATCATCAAATGATTGGCTCTAGGTCTCTAACTAACACATAGAAGACCGATCGGATTTGTGCGCCCAAGCGAAATTGAACATTAATAAGTACTGTTAATATCAAAACCCATGGTTGATCTTGGAGAAGGTTTAGAGTCTCTGGTTCCTCCTAAGGAAGCCAAGCCGATCACTCATTAGGATCCTCGATCGATTGTTATGGAGGTTTAAAGTCTCTGGTTCCCCCTAAGGAAGCCAAGTCGGTCACTCCTTAAAGTCCCCGATCGACTGCTATGGGAGGTTTAATGTCTCAACCTGGCTCTGATACCAATTGTTGGTTAGTCCTAGGAAAATGTACCGGTTCCACTGTACAAAAATTTTTGTACAAGTGTCGAATCTTTCCTTAAATAACCTATTGTGTTCTTTAGAAGTTAAATTAGAAATCACAGACGGAACTTAACATCATTGATTTCAAATTTAACTTATCTGTTCTTAATGGTTTAGATTTGAATCGCAAGAGGAACTTAACACTATTGATTCAAATCGACCTATGTTATTAATTTCATTAAATATTAATTTCCAAAATTGGCTTCCAAGACTGCATGGCGAGGCACATGGCCTTCATGGATATGGGAGCAACCACCACCGCCTAGACAAAGCCTTTTAAGGAAAGCTAATATTTAATTTCCTTAAATAACTCTAGGTTAACCAAAAAGAACAATCGAATCACAAATTTGAAAAAGAAGAAAACACAAACTTGAAAAACTAATTCAAAAAACTAGATCCAATGCCTCTTGTGTTTGGAATTCATACAAAGAAAAATAAACTAGCATGATGCGGAAAATAAATACTAGTAATACCTTTCTTTGTGAACTTTAATGACCTCTTGATCTTCTACCGTATTCCTCTTCTAACCTCGGACGTTGTGTGGGCAACGATCTTCCGAGATGAGAACCACCAAACACCTTCTTCTTCCTTCCTAGTTTTGGCCACCAAAAAATCCTCCAAGGATGAAGAGGTTCGGCCACCACCAAGCTCCAAGGGATTCTAGAAATATCGCCTCCTTTTCTCTCCTTCTTCTCCGTGCAAGATTCGGCCACCACAAGGACTCCAAGGATGAGATGAGGTTCGGCAACAAGATGGATAGAAGAGAAAAGAGAAGGGGATGATGGCCGACCACACCAAGGAAGAGAGGGAAGGAAATAGAATAGAGTTGTTAGCCATGAAGACACCTCTACCCCCTCTTTTATAATCCTTGGTCTTGGCAAATAAGGAAATTTAAATAAAAAACTTCCTTAATTATTTTGCCATGAAAATGAAAATTTTAATTAATTAAAATTAAAATCCTTTTCTTTATTTCAATGGCCGACCACTTTAATCCCCAAAACAAGGAGAGTTTTAATTAACACAAGAATTAAAACTTCCTAATTTGTCTCCGGAAATTAAAAAAAAATTCTCCAATAATTTTTCCCTTCATGGAGGTTTGTAAAATGGAAATTTTATAAATTAAAATCTTTCTTTTAAACATGTGGATGATTTCCAATAAGGAAAGTTATCTCTAAAAATTAAAATCTCCTTTTAATCTACAAATAAGGAAAGATATCAAATCTTTTCTTAATCTTTTGTAGAAACTAATAAAAGAGAATATTTAATTTTTAAACTCTCTTTTAAATCATGAACATGGTTAAAAAAGGAAAGTTTTCTCAAAATTAAAATCTACCTTTCAATCTACAAATAAGGAAATATTTCAAATCTTTTCTTAATCTTTTGTAGAAAGCTATAAAAGGAAAGATTTAAATTTCAAACTCTCTTTAAAACCATGATATCCGCATAAGAAATAATTTTAATAAAAAATCCTTTTTAATATGATGTGGCCGACCACCAAAGCTTGGGCTCCAAGCAATTGGCCGGCCACTTTAAGGCTCAACCTTTAGGCTTGGCCGACACTAAGCTTGAGCTTCAATATTGGCTTGGCCGACCCCTATAGGTTGGGTAAGTAGGTGGGTATAGGTGGGTATAAATATCTATATACAAGTGGCTACGATAGGGACCGAGAGGAGGAATTGATTTTGGTCTCCCGATGAAATTAAGCATCCCGTGTTCGCCCCGAACACATAACTTAATTTCCTCAATAATAATTCATTCTACTAAAGAAATATTATTGAACTACCGTACCAATCCCAAATTACATTTTGAGCTCCTTATTATGAGTGTGTTAGTCTCCCTGTGTTTAAGATATCGAATGCCCACTAATTAAATGAGTTACTGACAACTCACTTAATTAATATCTTAGTCCAAGAGTAGTACCACTCAACCTTATCGTCATGTCGGACTAAGTCCACCTGCAAGATTTAACATGACAATCCTTATGAGCTCCTCTTGGGGTCATTCTCAACCTAGATTACTAGGACACAGTTTCCTTCTATATTCAACAACACACACTATAAGTAATATCATTTCCCAACTTATCGGGCTTATTGATTTATTGAGCTAAATCTCACCCATTGATAAGTCAAAGAAATAAATAATAAATATATGTGTTTTTTATTATATCAGGATTAAGAGCACACACTTTCATAATAACTAAGGTCTAGTTCTTTAATAAAGTCAGTACAAAAAGAACTTACCTAAAATAGTCCTACTCAATACATTTGGAGTGTATAAGTGTAATTTATTAGTTAAGATAAACTAATACTTAATTACACTACGACTACTTCAACGGTTTGTTCCTTTCCATTTTAGTCGCGAGTAACTGTTTATAATTTATAAAGAACCGACAACATGATCTTTTGTGTGTGACACCACACACCATGTTGTCTACTATATAAATTAATTGAACAAATTACATTTAACAAATAAATGTAGATATTTGACCATTGTGATTCTTTATTTCTAAATAAATGTTTATACAAAAGCTAGGCTTTTAGTATACACTCAAACAGTTTAAAGTCTCTGGTTCCCCCCAAGGAAACTAGGTCGATCACTCCTTAGGGTCCTCGATCGACTGCTATGAAGGTTTAAAGTCTCCGGTTCCTGCTAAGGAAGCCAGGTCGGTCACTCCTTAGGGTCCCCGATCGATGCTATAAAGGTTTAAAATCTCTGGTTCCCCCTAAGGAAGCCATGCTAGTCACTCCTTAGGGTCCCCGATCTACTGTTATGGAGGTTTAAAGTCTCCGGTTCCCCCAAGGAAGCCAGGTCGATCACTCCTTAGGGTCCCCGATCGACTGCTATGAAGGTTTAAAGTCTCCGGTTCCCCCTAAGGAAGTTAGGCCGGTCACTCCTTAGGGTCCCCGATCGACTGCTATGAAGTTTTAAAGTCTCTGATTTCCCCTAAGGAAGCCAGGCCAATCACTCCTTTGTGTCCTCGATTGACTGCTATGAAGGTTTAAAGTCTCCGGTTCCCTCTAAGGAAGCCAGGCCAGTCACTCCTTAGGGTCCACGATTGACTGCTATGGAGGTTTAAAGTCTCCAGTTCCCCCTAAGAAAGCCAAGCCGGCCACTCCTTAAGGTCCCTGATCAACTACTATGGAGATTTAAAGAAGAGTATGTGTCTCTCCCAAATAATGTTGCCTACATTTGCTATGTTATTTTCATTAACAATGTTAAAACAAAATGCATAAATGACTTATAGGCATATTTGTTAAGTTCTGTATGGTTGCAAATGATTAGTGCTCCAAGGTCGTTCGAGTCTTATCCCTTCTGCATCTTGGAGATAATAAGCGCCCGATACAAGTTTCTGTATGATTTTATAAGGTCCTCCCCATTGAGGTTCTAGCTTGTTAACATCTCCTACGAGCTTGATGCGCTTCCATACCAAATCACCTACCTGAAAGAACCTTGAAATAACCCTTTTGTTGTAATTCTGTCTCATTCATTGCCGATAAGAAATAAGTCAGGTTACTGCTTTGTCCCGCGCATCCTCTATTAAATCAAGTTCCATGAGGCGTCGATTTGCATTGTTGTCATCATAAAGCCTTCTTCGATCAGACTCTACTCCGACTTCAATTGGAATCACTACTTCACCACCATAAACCAGGTGAAATGGAGTAATTCCTGTAGCTTCTCGATGAGTAGTATGATACGCCCACAATACATTAGGTAGCTCATCTACCCAGCTGCCACCCACATGATTTAATTTAGTTTTAAGTCCTCTGATAATTTCTCTATTGGTTACTTCAGCTTGTCCATTACTCTGTGGGTATGCCACAAAGGTAAAAGCTTGTGTGATGTCGTAATCAGAACACCATTTCTTAATTTTTCTCCCTTGAAATTATCTTCCATTATGAGAAACTATTTTGTGTGGGATACCAAATCTGTAAACAATATGCTGCCATAGAAATTTAATAACTGCATGTTCAATAATTATGGCCAATGGTTTTGCTTCTATCCATTTAGAGAAATAATCTATTGCTACCAACAAGAACATCCTTTAAGCAGGCACAAGAGGGAAAGACCCTTCTATATTCATGACCCATTGATCAAAAGGACAAGATACTACAGAAGTCTTCAATAATTCAGTAGGATGATGAGGAATATTTTTGTGCTTGTGACAAGACAAATAAGTTCTCACCAGCTGAGCAGTATCTGCTTGTAAAGTAGGTCAAAAATATCTAGCTAATAATATCTTCCTAGCAAGAGACCTACCTCCCATATGACTGCCACAAGAACTTTGATGCACCTCTTGTAGAATATATCGTATGTCATCTGATCCAACACATTTGAGCAGAGGACTGGAGATGGCCCTTTTATATAAGTGATCTCCAATCATAGTATCTTGGCTTTCCCTCTTCTTGGATACTCTAGCTTGTTCTGCATTAGTGGATAGAATTCCATGTCGTAAAAATAGAATGATTGGTGTTCTCCAATCACCTTGAATTTCTAGATTAGCCTGTTGTTCCACACAAGATACTAATAACATTTGTTCTACTGGTCTGTCAAAATTCCAAGGCACAAAAGCAGAAGCTAATTTGGCTAACTCATCTGCTACTTGATTATCTGTTCGAGAGATTTTCTTTATACTTACTCCATGAAATTTAGCCTTCAATTTATCAAAGGCCTCTACATATAGCTTGGGTCTTTCATTACTAATTCTAAAGTTACCCATCAACTGTTATGCTGTCAATTGAGAATCAGAATGAATTACCACACTAGCAACGCCCACATGCTTAGCAGCTTGTAAGCCTGCTATCAATGCTTCATACTCAACCTCATTATTGGTGGCTCTGTAATTCAATCAAATAGATAACTATATTCGATCTTCCCTAGGAGATATAAGAATAACCCCAATCCCACTACCTTGTCGAGTAGAAGATCCATTTAGATAGATAATCCAAGTTTCCTCTGTTTTAGGACTTGGTATTTTTATTATGAAATCCACCAAAACTTGAGCTTTTATGGCCGCCCGAGGCTGATACTTTATATCATACTCACTGAGCTCGGTCATCCACTTAATCAATCTTTTGGATGCCTCTAGTTTAACAAGCACCCGATCCGGAGTGTTGTTAGTCAATACTATAATTAGGTGTGACAGAAAATAAGGGCGTAACCTCTGAGCTCCTAGAACCAATTCGTAAGCTAACTTCTCGAGTGTCGTATATCAACACTCTGCCTCTTTTAATAAATGGCTCAAAAAATACACAGGTAATTATTCTTTCTCTTACTGCCTCACTAATACAGAACCAACAGCATGATCGTTGGCAGATAAGTACACCCACAAAGTTTCTCCTACTATTGGTTTAGCTAATATAGGAAGAGTGGACAAATATTCTTTTAACTCTTCCAACGCCTTGTTGCAATCCTCATCCCATTGGAACATAGTCACTCGTTGGAGTACCTTAAAGAAAGGGAAACTCCGATTGGCCGATCGAGAGATAAAGTGAGACAAGGCGGTAATCCTCCTTGTCAATCTCTGATCCTCCTTCAGGTTCTTTGGGGGAGTCATGTCCTGTAATGCTTTCACCTTGTTGGGATTGTCTTCTATTCCTTGCTCGGTCACCATGTATCCCAGGAACTTCCCACTTTTGGCACCAAATAAACACTTGTTGGGATTTGGCTTGAGCCCATACCTCCTTAAGGTCCTACAAGTTTCCTCAATTTCAGCACATAAACTAGAAGCCCGTATAGTTTTAATAAGAATGTCATCCACATAAACTTCCATATTTCTTCCAATCTATTTTTGGAAAACCTTGTTCATAAGCCTTTGATAAGTAGCTCCTACATTATTTAGACCAAAAGATATAACATTATAACAATAAGTACCTTCAATAGTTATAAAGCTAACCTTTTCCTGATCGGCCTTGGCGAGTGGAATTTGATGATACCCTTGATAGACATCCAACATACTGATAAACTTGCAGCCAGCTATGGAATTCACCACTTGATCTATGTGAGGTAGAGGATAATTGTCTTTCGGGCAAGCCTTGTTGAGATATCTGAAATCAATACATACTAACCACTTGTTACCCGGCTTAGAAACCAGAACCGCATTATCCATCCAACTTGGGAATTATACTTCCCGAATGTATCCAACCTCGAGTAGTTTTTCTACTTCCTATTTGATAATCTTATTCTGGTCAACCCCGAAGTCCCTCTCTTTTTGTTTGATCGGCGGGGCGTCTGGATAGACGTGAAGAGCGTGTTCCATAACTGTTGGCGCAACACTTTTCACTTCCTTAGGTGTCCAAGCAAATACATCACTATTTTTTGTCAAGCATTTTATTAAATCCTCTCTGAGATCAGGATCTAGGTCGGAAGCGATATGTGTGGTAGCTTCCGGTCGGCCAGGTTGTATTTGCACTTCCTCCTTCTCTTCATATATAAGATTGGGTGACTTTCATGAATGACATTGATATCCATCCTTTGAGCTTTTTGGGAGACATTAGCTTCTGCCCTTACAATCACCACATAACACTTACGCACTGTTATTTGGTCTTCCTTGACTTCCCCTACTTGATCGTTTACAGGGAATTTTATCTTCTGGCAGAAAGTAGAAATGACTGCCCAAAATTCATTCAAGACCGGTCGACCCAGGATAATGTTATATGCCGATGGAGCATCCACAACTATGAAGACCTATCGGCGTGTTCCCATAAGAGGCTCTTCTCCTAAGGATATGACCAATTTTATCTGACCCAATGGTTGTACATCATTGCTTGTGAATCCGTATAATGGAGTAACCATAGGCTGAAGCTCGCTCAGGTCGATCTGCAACTGGTCAAAAGCCTGTTTAAAGATAATGTTAATAGAGCTACCAGTATCAATAAAAGTACATGAAATGTTTTAATTGGCTATAACAACCTTGATAATTAGTGCATCATCATGGGGTACTTCTACCCCCACCAAGTCTCTGGTTCTGAAACTGATCTCTGACCCTACCGCCTTCTCAGCACTATATCTAACAGCATGAATAGTTAATCACTGAGCGTGGAATTTTCCTGACCTGATTAGAATCACCATTAGTGGGCCCTCCCGCTATCATTCTAATGTTGCCCCGAGCGGCATTATTGCGATTTTCTTCCTATCGAGCCGATGATGACTCTAATTGTGCTTGGCCGGGTGCTTGAGCTTGTACCACAGGGAGAGGTAATATTCCCGCTTGTGACCCGCTTGGTTAATATTCAATTTTGAGTGGGTTGTTCTGTCAAGGATATGGCCGGCGATTTGGGATTGGAGAATGCCGACGGTATCAAGTGTTGCCTGCTTGTTGAATCTTCAAAGTGAAACAATTCTCCGTACCATGAATATTAGTCAGATGGTATGTGCACCATCTTTGAGGAAAATGCTGAGGAACTCCCACATATTGCACTGCTTGAGTTCGTGGCTTGGGATGACGATGGGGCAGGTCCACCCGAGGTCCTTTAGGAGACTGGGAAGGTCCCCCCAGACGGGCTACTACTGAAACTGGAGCAAAAGTGTTAACCTCTTTCCTGCGAGCCGCTTGAGCTTCTTCCACATTGATAAACTCCGAAACCCATTCAATTAAGATATCAAAATTGGTAGGAGGATTCCTAACCAAATCCTTGAAAAAATCATTGTCATTAAGCCCCTGAGAGAAGGTGCTTACCAAGATCTCTATAGTGGCCGATAGAATATCAATAACTACTTGATTGAACCTCTTAATATAAGCTCTAATGGATTCCTTAGGTCCTTGCTTAATAGAAAAAAGACTCCATGGAGTTTTATGATACCTCCGATTGCTAGAAAAATGATGTAAGAATAACTTGTCGAAATCCTTGAAGCGACAAATAGAATACTCTGGCAAACACTTAAACCATCTTTGAGCTTCTCTCCCAAAATTAGTAAGGAACATCCAACATTTAACTCCATCAGTGAATTGTTGGAGAAGCGCTGCATGCTCAAACATAAGAAGATGATCTTCGGGATCAGTTGTTCCTGAATATTCTCCAACATTTAAGTTCTGATAATGTTTCGGTAGCGGATCATCCAACACTCATTGAGAAAATGGAGTGATAATCCTTTCAGGAGAGCTATCGCTAGCTACCACCTTCCCCTTTCTCTTTTCCCTTACAAGGGTTTCTCTAGAGAATTCCTAAAGGGCTTCTCTCCATCCTCCTTGTTCCAGTGGTGTTCAAAAATAAGCTTTAGGATGGTGAGTGGGAGAGAGAGGAGTAGAGAACAGATGAGTCAGATCTCCTCCTTTGATTTCCCTTTCTCAATGGTGGGAAGTTACTGACATTACCGGAGGTGGCACCACAGGTAACGTGCCACCAGTATTCACTTATTGTTGTTGTTACTCTAGTATCTTTTGTACTCTAGCGTTGATGAGCAACTCCAGATCGTCTTGAGAAATAGTGATAGTTTTGAGTTTGTCAGCTTCCTCCATATTCGTAGACTCAGATCCAGGTGAATAGTTCCCATATACAATGCCAAATTTGATCTTGCTTGAGATCTGCGAAGATGAGCACTGGCTTCGATGAATGACGATGGCCTCCGATGAAGATGAACTTCTCAGATCTAGGTGAATAGTTCCCACAGACGATGTCAAATTTGATCCTGTCTAAGATCTGCGAAGATGAGCATTGGCTTCAATGAATGGCAATGGCCTCTGATGAAGATGAACTCCGAAGATCTAAAGAAACTCCTCCTCGCTCCTACGCATAGTGAGACGAGCCAACAAAGTGTTAGTGACCTAAGAATGGGGTGGGGATCCCTGGCTAAGCCCTTCGATGCTCAAGTCAGTTCCTCTCAAAGATGGAAGAAGAAGAAGAAGAACAGTAACTGAAGTGTGTTGGGATGTATACTATAAGCCTAGCTTTTGTATAAACATCTGTTTTGAAATATTTTAAAATGAGAATCACTTTGGTCAAATGTCTGCATTTTATATTTATATATATATATCAATGCAGTTGTCCATTTAATTTATATTATAGATAACATGGTGTGTGGTGCCACACAAAAGATCATGTTATCGACTCCTTATAAATTATAAATAGTAGCTCACAACCAAGATGAATTGGGACAAACCATTGGAACGGTTGTAGCATAATTTGGTATTAGTCTATCTTGACTATAAAATTACACTAGTACACTTTATGTGTATTGAGCAGGACCGTTTGAGGTTGTTCGATTTGTACTAACTACATAAAAGAACAGAATCTCTGTTATTATAGATGTGCGTCCTCTTAATCCCTATATAATAACAAGCACGTATACTTAGTATTTATTTCTTTAACTTATCAATGGGTGATATTTATTCGTTAAATCAATAGGCCCGACGAGTTAGGAAATAGTACTTTTTATATGGTGTGTTGTTGATTATAGAAGGAATCTATGTCCTAATTATTTAGGTTGATGAAGTCCCCTTGAGGAGCTCATAAGGATTATCATGTAAACCCTGCAAGTGGACATAGTTCAGCATGATAATAATGTTGAGTGGTACTACTCTTGGAATCAGATGTTAATTAATTGAGTTATCAGTAACTCATTTAATTAACGGACATACGATATCTTAAACACAAGGAGATCAACGCACTCATGATAAGAAGGAGCCCTTATTCATATTATAATATGAGATTGGTGCGGTAGTTCAATAATAACCCTTTAGTGGTATGGGTTATTATTGATGGACTTGAGTTGGGCGTTCAGGCCTAACATAGGAAGCCCAAGCACATCAGGAGGCATAAACCAATTCCTCCTCTAGGTCTCTGTTGTAGCCTCTATATAAAGCCTCGTATCCACCCATCCGGTTTGGTTTTTTGTTTTTGCTTTTCTCTTCCTTACCTACGGTCGACGGTAAGTTTTTGTTTTTGGTTTTCTCCTCCACCTTTGCTTAGGGCTGCCGGCACAATTCTTCCCCTCCTCCTTGTGACCGGCGCCCCCTCCTCCTCCTTCCTTGTGGGTGGAACCCCCCTCCTCCTCCTTGCTAAGGGCCGACACCCCCCTCCTCCTCCTTGTGGGTGGCGTCTTGAAGAAGAGGAAGAAGAGGAAGAAGAAGAGAAGGCGCCCCATCCTAGAGCATCTCCCCTTGGTGGCCGGCGGTTTGGAAGAGAAGAAAAGAATGGTGGTTTTGTCTTGGTAGATCATCGACCACATGATGTCCAAGAAGAGGAGAGGAATACGACAGAAGATCAAGAGGTCTTTAGCTACAAAGGAAAGGTACAACTAGTTCTTTAATTACACTACATAATTAGTTTTATTTTCTTTGTATCGATTTTGAATACCAACACAAGAGGCCAGCAATCTTGTACTTTGATCAAGGTGTGCTTTGATCCGTCAAGAATTTGCTTGATTGATCAAACACATGGCTGATTGAACTTACGGATTTCTAGGAAAAGTACTATACTTGTACAATTTTTGTACAGGGAAATTGAAACAAAACAAAATTCCAACGCTTTCAAGTGGTATCAGAGAAAGTTTTCTGGTTCTGTGTGATTGGTTTTCGGTTAAATTATGCACTACTCATACATAAGTTTAGGCCGGATAATAGTAGGATGTGCAAGAAAGATTAACTCTATGGTTGTAGACGTCCTAAGTCCAACTATTATGGCGTTTGTGTTTGTGTGTGATTTGAACCCTCGGGCATGTCGAGGTTATTGTGTGTGCATGATTGTAATAATTAAATAAGGTCGGTTGCCGTATTATTATTATTTTTACATTCTGTTCGATCTAGATTACATGTACATTCCTTTGTGAAATATAGGATCGATAAATGTAAATTTTTATTTTTTTTATTGCGGCTTGTATCCTTGCTATGCGTGGTGCTATTTTGAGGACCGGAGGCGGGCGAAGAGGAAGCAAGATAGATGCGATGGTTTATTGGAGGACAGCGTTGGATGAGGCCATAATAGTTAGAAATTTTATTTTCATATTTATTGCCTTTATATGTTGTTTGTGTATGCTGTGATGATATTTTTATGTGCTATGATGTGTGTGCATGTTAAAATTTCTTAATTTAAATAACTAAGTAGGAGAGAGATTATTTAATTAAATTTCACGATCTCCATTACTGCTTTGTAAGTGATGCATTCAAACTTGCGCGTTGACTTTAAATGCCTTCCACCATATCGGATGAGTTTGTTTGTGGATCACTAGATCAAACTTTCTCTATGGATGATTATAGGAAATTATTTAGGTATGTGTGATCTTCTCCATCTGAAGGGGCACAATCCTAATTAATGGACTAAGTATCAAGTAATGGTATATACTTAGACGCATTTAATAGTATCTTGCTATTATTTGTGTGACCGAAGATGAATCAACTATTAATTTTATTTATCATAAAGTTAGGTTGACAAGATAATAAAATTAATGGATAAAACCTCCTCTTACAAATGTTTGAATTAGTATACGTCCACACTATCGTGGCATACGAAATTCATGGTGTTTTGAGGTGTTGGTGAATTTAAATTATATTGTTTAAGGAATCAATATTATTTTAAATTTTAAAGTTTTGACCAAATATTTTATTCTGTGATTCTCAGGATTTCAAAATGGCTTTCAATCCTCTTGCTGTTATTTTAAAATAAAATAAACTTACTGGTCCAAAATATATTGATTGGAAACGGAACTTGGACATTGTCTTAACTACTGAAGAATACAAGTTTGTACTTCTTGAGGTCTATCCTAGCATGCCTGATAAGGATTCTAGTGAAGAGGAGATAGAGAGACATGGGAAATAGGTCAAGGCAGATGAGATGGCGCGGTGTTACATTTTGGCTTCTATGTCAATTGTCCTGCAACATCAGCATTAGGCTCTACCCACTACCTATGACATGATGCTCAATCTCAAGGAACTCTTCGGACAACAGAATTGGGCTGCCAGGCAGGAGGCCATGAGAAACTTAATGACGACCACCATGATTGAGGGGGCACTTGTGAGGGATCATATCCTTAAGATGGTGGCTCATTTGAATGAGATGGAAGTCCTTGGAGCTGAAATCGATGGGGAAACCCAAGTCGATATCATTCTCCAAACGTTGCCCAAAAGTTTTGAGCAGTTCCGCCTGAATTACAAAATGAACAAAAGGGTTTATTGGTTGGCTGAACTTCTAACAGAACTCTAAACGACAGAAGGGCTATTTCGTCAAAGTTCTCAAGTTCACATTGCTGAAATGTTTCTACCTCTAAGCCGAAAGGCGGAAAGAAGAAGAAGAAACAAGTTGATTCGGCAAAGAAAGTGATTCGACCTCAAGGGACTGGGTCGCAGGCAGGTGTGAATAAGCTGAAAGGCAAGTGCTTCACATGCAAGCAGTCTAGACATTGGAAGGTGGGTTGTCCTCGCAGAAAGGAGAACAATAAAGGTATATCTTATTCATTAGTTGTTGAAACATGCTTAGCGGTGTTATCTACCGGTACCTAGTGTGTAGATACGGGAACCATTGATCACGTCTGCAATTCATTGCAGGGGTTCCAGGAAACCAAACGACTACATGAAGGGGAGATCACCGTCTACATGGGCAATGCTACGAGAGTGGCGGCTGTTGCAATGGGAGATGTTTATTTATCTTTTGATAGGAATAAAACTTTGATTTTGAAAAATTGTCTTTACGTACCATGTTTTAGAAAGAACTTGATTTTAGTTTCTAAATTATTTATGGATGGATATTCTATTTCTTTTGATGACAAAGTGGTTGTCAAGAAAAATAGGGTGGTTATCTATTCTGGTGCGTTGGTTGGCAATTTGTATACTCTTAATCCATTAACTCCCAGATGCAACAAATGGAAATTAATAACACATCTTCTAATACTAATAAGAGAAAGCAACCTTAAAAAATGAACCAAATATATCTTTGGCATCTAAGGTTGGGTCATATTAACTTGAGTAGGATTCAAAGGTTATGTAACAACCACCCTTCTTACTAATCTCTAAGGATGGATGCTACTTAACTATAACTTTACTTAAGAAATGTTGCGTATGCTAGTAATAGCAAAGCTTAAAAATTTCGGACTGCCATGCAAAACTTTTCCACTGTTCTTACTATAAACGCCCTTCATATCATGCAATTTAAACATTTCTATATGTGATTACATGCTAAGGAACGAAAAGAACTCCTTCTATAAAAACTAAACTCGAACAATAAACTAGCATAGCTAGAAAATGTTAGAGACAGAGTTATAGAAAAACCAATCCTCAGTATGCTACATTCAAGCTTAAAGGTAAGTCCATGCATGTTACGGATGTATCATGAAATTCTGTTTGTTACAACAACTGAGCATGCAGATCTTTCTGAATTTAAACAGCAGTGTATCCCAACACAAATGATGCTATGACATTAATAAAAAAGGTACGTACATGGCAGTTCAAATGGGAGAAATTTCAGAAATAACTAAACTCTAGTAGTGCAAGGAATAACAATACTGCACCTAATTTTAACATGCAACCAAAGCAATCAAGTCCGGCCGAACTTTCAACAACCGGACCAGCGTACCTAGCAATGGTAATAAATAAAACAACGCGAAATAAACAAAGTCCAGTGACCCAAGGGAAATAATCCGACTAGTTATCATAACAATTAAATGAAAGAATCTGATAAAATCCCGTTACAAGGTCCCAAGCATCCATTGTCCGACATCACACACATGCATCTCCTTGTCGCCTTCCTTTCATATTTTATCTTTTCCTTTATCTGCAGTAGGAGAAAAAATAGATCTATAAGTGGAACGCTTAGTAAGTACTAATCTATCTCATAAAAACTCGAAGTGCATAAAAAGAATGCAACAATACTAAAACCAAATGCTCAAAGCAAAACTGCGTGTACTCATGGTATACAGAAATAAAATTGAATACTAAACATGCTCACTAACTGATAGGAAAATAATGAAACTACTACTGTAGGCTCAGAATTAAAGTTCTAAGCATAATACTTGTTTCATTTTCTTATATCTTTATACCATAAATTAATATTTTAATTTCTCTTTTACTTCCTTCTTCTTTTCTTCTTTCCTTTCTTCTTCTTTGGGCCCAGGCTTAGTACCATCTTTGTTTTGCGCGCTCTCTAATAGTGACTGAGGTAGCGAGCCTCTAGTCCTATGAGGTAAAGACCTTGGTCTTACCAAGGCCAAGACATTGGAATTGGTCACCTGGATTTATTTAACGACAACCTTGGAAGTCGGGTACTAGCCTCTTACTTTAATTTACTAGTTATTTCTTTTTTAGCTAAACTCTAGTCTTTTCTTTACTCATACTCCTTGATTAGAGCTTATTAGAATCCTGTAGATATATCTAACAAGTGTAGGATTACAACTAACCAAGCATGCTATATAAAAATAACATAAGGGAAGCAGATATGAACTCTCTAAGCATGTTATAAAACAAAGCAAAGGAAAGCAAATCTGAACTTACTAATCATGCTATAAAATAGAGCAAAAGAAAGTAACTTTGAGCTTACTAATCATGCTATAGAGTGGAGCAAAAGAAAGCAACTTTGAACTTACTAATCATGCTATAGAGTAGAGCAAAAGGAAGCAACTTTGAACTTACTAATCATGCTATAAAATAGAGCAAAAGAAAGCAACTTTGCTGGAATTTATGGGCAGCAAGTAGACCTACACGGATACAACATTTAAGAGCTAAACTCCTTCTACACAATTAAACTCGAACCATAACCTAGCATCCTCAATAGTTATGCTACAGAAGGTGAGGAATAAAAGGAAAAAACCCTAACTTATAGTCCTGTTCAACAGCAAACCCAAGCGAGAACTCTCGGCACAGCACTTTGCATGGTAAAATTAGGTACAGCAGCTTCTACAAGGAAACTCACATAGAATTTTCCACACAACAACCCTAATTGATTGAAAAGGAAGGCCTAGCATAAAAAAAACCCGAAACTCTATTGCCTAACATGGCAAATTCGGGACAGCAACCTTTAACACAGCAAATTTGCTCAGCAACGCAACCCTAACATGCTCTTCTACTCGGCACAACAAGATCCAGAAGCAAGGAACGAAATCCAAAGTTCGGAGCAACTCCTACCACAGGTGAGTAGTACTTACTCTTGCTTTTAGGACTTACAACCGGAAGGAGGCAGCTAGGGCTTCGCGGAGATGAAGACTTCGGCTTCTCCTTTGTGCTCACGCGTTCTCTTCGACGAGAGGAGCTCGGATCCGCAAGGGTCGCCGTAAGAAGACCTTCGTCGGCCACTGGAGATGAAGCTAGGGCTTCGTATTTCTTCGCTCGGCAGAAACAGCGCCGTCGCACGCGAGAAGCAGAGGAGAAGAAAGGGTTTCGGGAGAAAAATATCCCCTAATCCCTCTTAACTTATCCTTTTATAACTAGGTCTAACTTTGTTCTTTACTATAACTTTTATATGTCTCGCTTCATACTTATTAACAAACCACACGTAGCCCAGTTGGTTGGCTATGTCCGGTTGGGTCAGGTTCGGCCGGAGGTCTTGGGTTCGAGTCTCACCTTCAAAGATTTTTGGTCAAAACTTCTTTCTTTTGTAACCATACTAAACGACCTCCAAAAATTGCATAAAAATATTCTAAAAATTTCTAAAAATTTCTAGAATATTTTAAAAGTGTTTCTAAATATTTTTATGGACTTTTAGAACTTGAAATAGGGAAAATTGGGTCGTTATAATCCCCCATACCTTATAAAAAGTTCGTCTTCGAACTTAGAATAGCTCTGGATACTTCTGTCTCATACTGTCCTCCCGCTCCCAAGTGACTTCCTCGTGCTTCTGGTTCTGCCAGATAACCTTCACTAGTGGTACTTCTTTATTTCTTAATCTCTTAACTGCTCTGTCCACTATTTGTGTAGGTCTGCTCTCATAACTAAGATCCTCTTGGATCTGCACTGACTGAGGTTGAATCACTTGGTTCGGGTCATGGAGACACTTATTTAGCATGGAGACATGAAATACATTATGTATTTCTGACATGTCTTGTGGTAAGTCTAGCTTGTAAGCTACTTTCCCAATCCTCTCTATGATCAGGTAAGGTCCTACATAGCGAGGGCTTAACTTGCCCTTCTTGCCAAATCTCATCACTCCCTTCATAGGAGCGACCTTGAGGAAGACTGAATCTCCTACTTGGAATTCCAGTGGCCTACGGCGTGTGTCAGCATAACTCTTCTGTCTGCTCTGGGCAGTCTCAATTCTCTGTCTGATTTTCTGGATCACCTGAGTAGTCTCATCTATCAACTCTTTCTGAATGCCCAGCTCTAGTTCCATTTCTTTTCTCTCACCTGCTTCTTGCCAGCAAAGGGGTGATCTGCACTTCCTGCCATACAGTGCCTCATATGATGCCATCTTGATGGTCGCCTGATAACTATTGTTGTAGGCAAACTCAGCTAAGCATAGATACTTGCACCAACTTCCCTTAAAATCCAGCGCACAAGCTCTGAGCATATCTTCTAAAATCTGATTTACTCGCTCTGTCTGTCCATCAGTCTGAGGATGGAAAGCTGTGCTGAACTTGAGTTTGGTGCCTAGTGCATTCTGAACGCACTCCCAAAAGTGTGAGGTGAAGCACCCATCTCTATCAGAAACAATAGATTTAGGAACTCCATGAAGTCTGATCACCTCCTTAACGTATAGTTGTGCCAACTGCTCTATGGAGTGGGACACCTTGATGGCTAGGAAATGGGCTGACTTAGTCAATCTGTCCACTACTACCCATATTGCGTCATATCCATTTGTAGTTCTTGGAAGACCTGTTGTGAAGTCCATGGATATGTCTTCCCACTTCCACTCTGGTATTGGAAGAGGCTGAAGAACTCCTCCTGGCCTCTGGTGTTCTGCTTTGACTCTCTGGCATGTCAGGCAGGTACTGACATATTTAGCAACGTATCTTTTGAGTCCAGACCACCAGAACCTCTGTTTTATGTCTTGGTACATCTTGGTAGAACCAGGATGCATGGAGTATAGTGTACTATGAGCTTCTTCTAAAATTTTCTTTCTCAGCTCTTCATCATTGGGGACACAAAGGCGGTTCCCCTAATAGAGGATTCCACTATCTGTTACTCGAAACTCTGATTTGTCTTCTTTTTGTATCCCTTGCTTGATTTTCTGGATGTCTGGATCTTCACTTTGCTTTCTCTGTATCTCCTCAAGCAATGTAGACTCTAAGGTCAATGCAGAGAGTTGCCCTTCAATGATTTCAAGTCCAAAATCTGACAACTCCTTCTGAAGTGGCAGGGCTAATGATGACAAAGACATCAGGGATGCACTGGACTTTCTGCTTAGTGCATCTGCCACTTTGTTAGCTTTGCCTGGGTGGTAGAGGATTTCACAGTCGTAATCTTTGACCAACTCCAGCCACCTGCGCTGTCTCATGTTTAAGTCCTTCTGAGTGAAGAAGTACTTAAGACTCTGATGATCTGTGAAGATTCAACATTGAACTCCATACAAATAATGTCGCCAGAGTTTCAGTGAAAAAACCACAGCTGCCAGCTCAAGATCATGAGTGGATAGTTCTTCTCGTAGTCTTTGAGTTGTCTGGAAGCATAGGCTATGAATTTTCCTTCTTGCATGAGTACAGCTCCTAAGCCCATCTTGGAAGCATCACTGTAGATGTCAAAACTCTTGTCACTCTCTGGAACTGTCAGGATAGGAGCACTGGTCAGTCTCTTCTTGTGCTCTTGGAAACTCTGCTCACATTTATCTGATCATTCAAACTTCTTGTTCTTCCTGGTGAGGGCTGTTAGTGGAGAGGCTATCATGGAAAAGTCCTCCACGAATTTCCTGTAGTACCCAGCTAAACCAAGGAAGCTTCTGATCTCCCTGGCGTTCTTGGGTCTGCTCCAGTTATTGACTGCTTCTATTTTGGCTGGATCCACTTGGATGCCTTCTTTAGAAATTATGTGACCTATAAATGCCACATGATCTAACCAGAACTCGCACTTTGAGAATTTAGCGTAAAGCTGCTTTTGCTGAAGAGTCTGCAGTACTATCCTCAAGTGCGTGTCATGCTCCTCTGGAGTCCTTGAATAGACCAGAATCTCATCGATAAATACGATGATAAATTTGTCAAGGTATTCTCTGAACACTCTGTTCATTAAGTCCATGAAGATCGCTGGTGCATTAGTCACACCAAAAGGCATGACTACAAACTCGTAGTGTCCGTATCTGGTTCTGAAAGCTGTTCTGGGTATGTCTCTTTCTTTCACCTTCAGCTGATGGTACCCAGAGCACAGGTCTATCTTCAAGAATACTGTTGCCCCTCTCAGTTGATCAAATAAGTCGACAATCCTGGGAAGGGGGTACTTGTTCTTGATCGTCACTTGATTCAAAGCTCTGTAATCTATGCACATTCGCATAGATCCGTCCTTCTTCTTGACAAACAACACGGGAGCTCCCTAAGGTGAGTGACTAGGGCGGATGAAGCCTTTGTCAAGAAGCTCCTGAAGTTGCTCTTGTAACTCTTTCAGCTCTGCTGGAGACATGCGATACGGAGTTTTTAAAATTGGACCAGTACCAGGAACCAATTCAATCTCAAACTCTACTTCTCTGTTGGGAGGTAGCCCAGGTAGCTCTTCTGGAAATACTTCTGGATACTCGCATACTACCCGGACGTCCTCCTGCTTGTGTCCTTTCTGTTCTTCTGCATTCACTATGTATGCAAGAAAACCTGCACACCCTCTAGCTAACATCTGGTGAGCTGCTAGAGAAGAGAGAAGTTTCTGGGTCTTCTTCCTTGGCACTCCTGTGAACTCAAAAGTTGGTTCACCTTCTAGACTAAAAATCACTTTCCTTCTGCGACAGTCCACTGAGGCACTGTACTTGCTGAGGAAATCCCTACCAAAAATGATATCGAAATCCTGCATGGTGAGAACTATCAGATTTACATATAGCTCTCGGTCTGCAATCCTGACCAATATAGCTCGGAGCCACTGATTGGATTCCATGACTTCCCCAGAAGGTAGGGTCGTCAAGAACTTGGAGTTCATACTCTCTGTAGGCACCTGTACTCTACTGGCAAAAGGTATCGATACAAAAGAATGGGTCGCCCCAGTATCAAATAGTACAGTAGCTAAAAGTTGAAAAATAACTACTTGACCTGTTACAACCGTGGAGGCACTAGCAGCTTCTTCTTTGGTGAGGGAGAACACTCTGGCGCTGTCAAAGGCTGGAACTGGTGGAGCTTCCAACCTTCCCTGACTGATATGGGGTCCCTCTAATGCTGCTCCCATGTAGTGCAACTGTGCAGGTTGACCTCCATATTGCACTGGCTGTGGCTGAGGTGATTTGAGCTTGTTAGGACATTCTTTAGCCATGTGTCCTTCTTGACCGCAGGAATAACACCCAGTCTTGCCCAAAAGACAGGCTCCTGGATGTATTCTCCCACATTTGGTACAGGGAGGAAACTTGGTCTGCTTGTTTGCTGGTCCTCCCTTCTGGCTACCTCCTGTGTTCCACTGCTTCCTTTTACCTTTGTCTTTCCAGTTCTATTTACTTGACTGTGATTTCTGGCTTCCTGTTGTTTTGTCCCCTGTCTTCACTGGCTTATGTTGCGCTCGTTGTAACTTGATGTTGTTCAGGTAGTGTTCAGCAATTAATGCTCTATTGATCAACTCTTCACCAGTCTAGGGCCGATGAGCTCCACTGCTCACTTTCAGTGCTATCCGGGGTCTCAGCATTCTGAGCATCAGTCTGACTCGCTCCTTCTCTGTACTTACTAGCTTTGGGCAGAGACGAGCTAGTCTGTTGAACTTCTTGGCTGCTTCTTCCACTGACAAGTCACCCTGTTTGAACTCTATATATTCCTCATAGTACTTGTTGGTGATCTGTAGGTGGAAGAACTCTTCATAAAATTCTGACTGAAAATCAGCCCAGCTCATCTGATCAGCTGCTCTCTTGGTCTTTATCCTCTCCCACCACATACGAGCATCTCCAGACAGGCAGAAAGAGGTGCACTTGACCTTCTCGACTTCTGGCCAGTCAAGAAGCTCCATAGTGCTCTCCGGTGTTTTAAACCAAGCCTGGGCATCCCAGGGCTCAGTTGTGCCTGAGAAGCTCTCTGGTTTCAATTTCATCCACTGTATGAGGTAAGCTTCTTGCCTCTAAGGTGCTGTGGCGACTCCCTGGGCAGCTGGTGGAACCTCAGTTACTGTTGGAGCCTCCGTAGTGACTGCTGGGGGAGGGGGACGAACTGATTGTTGATTCGCCATCAGATTGGCAATTACTTGCTGCTGCTCCGCTACTTGCTTCTGGAGTTGAGCCACAACTTCAGAAAGATTAGGCTCAGTTGCTCTGGAACTTCGTTCTCTTGATCTTGGTTCTCAGTACGAACGGTACGGGGATGTTCTCTTCTTGCCATCTAATTATGCAAAGAAAGAGGCTTGATATCTTCTCTATCCTTTCTAAACAAACATATATATGGATCAAGAAAGGAGAAACAATAACTTCTATCTTACTTAAGTACTCATAAGCAATTACTCTGTTCTGCAGTTAATAATAAGGAAAGCAATAAAAGAAAGAATTTAAATACTTTCTTACTTGAAGACGGCAAGGCTGATGCTGATGTGTGTGTGATGCTGGAGAATGGGAACCGCTCTGATACCAACTGTAACAACCACACTTCTTACTAATCTCTAAGGATGGATGCTACTTAACTATAACTTTACTTAAGAAATGTTGTGTATGCTAGTAATAGCAAAGCTTAAAAATTTCGTACTGCCATGCAAAACTTTTCCACTGTTCTTACTGTAAACGCCCTTCATATCATGCAATTTAAACATTTCTATATGTGATTACATGCTAAGGAACGAAAAGAACTCCTTCTATAAAAACTAAACTCAAACAATAAACTAGCATAGCTAGAAAATGTTATAGACAGAGTTATAGAAATACCAGTCCTCAGTATGCTACATTCAAGCTTAAAGGTAAGTCCATGATTGTTACGGATGTATCATGAAATTCTGTTTGGTACAGCAACTGAGCATGCTAATCTTTCTGAATTTAAACAGCAGTGTATCCCAACACAAATGATGCTACGACATTAATAAAAAGTTACGTACATGGCAGTTCAAATGGGAGAAATCTCATAAATAACTAAACTCCAGTAGTGCAAGGAATAACAATACTGCACCTAATTTTAACATGCAACCAAAGCAATCAAGTTCGGCCGAACTTTCAACAACCGGACCAGCGTACCTAGCAATGGTAATAAATAAAACAATGCGAAATAAACAAAGTCCAGTGACCCAAGGGAAATAATCCGACTAGTTATCTTAACAATTAAATGAAAGAATCTGATAAAATCCTGTTACAAGGTCCCAAGCTTCCATTGTCCGACATCACACACATACATCTCCTTGTCGCCTTCCTTTCATATTTTATCTTTTCCTTTATCTGCAGTAGGAGGAAAAATAGATCTATAAGCGAAACGCATAGTAAGTACTAATCTATCTCACAAAAAATCGAAGTGCATAAAAAGAATGCAACAATACTAAAACCGAATGCTCAAAGCAAAACTGTGTGTACTCATGGTATACAGAAATAAAATTGAATACTAAACATGCTCACTAACTGATAGGAAAATAATGAAACTACTACTGTAGGCTCAGAATTAAAGCTCTAAGCATAATACTTGTTTCATTTTCTTATATCTTTATACCAGAAATTAATCTTTTAATTTCTCTTTTACTTCCTTCTTCTTTTCTTCTTTCCTTTCTTCTTCTTTGGGCCCAGGCTTAGTACCATCTTTTTTTTGCGCGCTCTCTAATAGTGACTGAGGTAGCGAGCCTCTAGTCCTATGAGGTAAAGACCTTGGTCTTACCAGGGCCAAGACCTTGGAATTGGTCACCTGGATTTATTTAACGACAACCTTGGAAGTCGGGTACTAGCCTCTTACTTTAATTTACTAATTATTTCTTTTTTAACTAAACTCTAGTCTTTTCTTTACTCATACTTCTCATACTCCTTGATTAGAGCTTATTAGAATCCTATAGATATATCTAACAAGTGTAGGATTACAACTAACCAAGCATGCTATATAAAAATAACATAAGGGAAGCAGATCTGAACTCTCTAAGCATGTTATAAAACAAAGCAAAGGAAAGCAAATCTGAACTTACTAATCATGCTATAAAATAGAGCAAAAGAAAGCAACTTTGAGCTTACTAATCATGCTATAGAGTGGAGCAAAAGAAAGCAACTTTGAACTTACTAATCATGCTATAGAGTAGCGCAAAAGGAAGCAACTTTGAACTTACTAATCATGCTATAAAATAGAGCAAAAGAAAGCAACTTTGCTGGAATTTATGGGCAGCAAGTAGACCTACACGGATACAACATTTAAGAGCTAATCTCCTTCTACACAATTAAACTAGAACCATAACCTAGCATCCTCAATAGTTATGCTATAGAAGGTGAGGAATAAAAGGGAAAAACCCTAACTTATAGTCCTGTTCAACAATAAACCCAAGCGAGAACTCTCGGCACAACACTTTGCATGGTAAAATTCGGCACAACAGCTTCTACAAGGAAACTCACATAGAATTTTCCACACAACAACCCTAATTGATTGAAAAGGAAGGCCTAGCATAAAAAAAAACTCGAAACTCTATTGCCCTAACATGGAAAATTCGGTACAGCAACCTTTAACACAGCAAATTAGCTCAGCAACGCAACCCTAACATGCTCTTCTACTCGGCACAGCAAGATCCAGAAGCAAGGAACGAAATCCAAAGTTCAGAGCAACTCCTACCACAGGTGAGTAGTACTTACTCTTGCTTTTAGGACTTACAACCGGAAGGAGGCAGCTAGGGCTTCGCGGAGATGAAGACTTCGGCTTCTCCTTTGTGCTCACGCGTTCTCTTCGACGAGAGGAGCTCGGATCCGCAAGGTTCGCCGGAAGAAGACCTTCGTCGGCCACTGGAGATGAAGCTAGGGCTTTGTATTTCTTCGCTCGGCAGAAACGGCGCCGTCGCACGCGAGAAGCAGAGGAGAAGAAAGGGTTTCGGGAGAAAAATATCCCCTAATCCCTCTTAACTTATCCTTTTATAACTAGGTCTAACTTTGTTCTTTACTATAACTTTTATATATCTCGCTTCATACTTATTAACAAACCACACGTAGCCCAGTTGGTTGGCTGTGTCCGGTTGGGTCAGGTTCGGCCGGAGGTCTTGGGTTCGAGTCTCACCTTCAACAATTTTTGGTCAAAACTTCTTTCTTTTGTAACCATACTAAACGACCTCCAAAAATTGCATAAAAATATTCTAAAAATTTCTAAAAATCTCTAGAATATTTTAAAAGTGTTTCCAAATATTTTTATGGACTTTTAGAACTTGGAATAGGGAAAATTGGGTCGTTACAGGTTAATAGCCGATGGACCTTTGGGTTCATTGGTAGTGGAAAACATTCCAACCTGCGAGTCTCACTTGGAAGGAAAAATGACCAAGAGCTCTTTTAAGGCAAAGGCGTATAGAGCCAAATAAGTGTTGGAATTGGTTCATTCTAATTTGTGAGAGCCTATGACTATCCAATCAAGAGGTGGTTTCGAATATTTTATCTCTTGTATAGACGACTATTCGAGATATGGGTACATTTACTTGATGCGCCGCAAGTCTAAGTGCTTTGATAAGTTCATAGAGTACAAGGCTGATGTGGAGAAACATTATGGTAAAAGTATCAAGATACCACGGTCTGATCATGGTGGAGAGTACCTCTTAGGAGAGTTTAGGAGTTACTTATTAGAGGCCAGAATTCAATCACAATTGTCTGCACCTGGTACACACCAATAGAATGGTGTGGCGGAACGAAGGAATAGGACTCTTATGGAAATGGTTAGATCAATGATGAGTTATTAAGAATTACCAATTTTTTTTTGGGGATATACTCTGGAAACGACGGCGTATATTCTGAACTTGGTACCTTCTAAGTCAGTACTCTCTACTTCCACAGAATTGTGGAATGGGCGTAAGCCTAGTTTGAAACACATTCGGATTTGGGGTAGTCCAGCACATGTGCTGAAGGGAGACACAGATAAGTTGGAATCATGTACAGAAGTTCGCTTGTTCGTGGGATATCCTAGAGGAACGAAAGGTGGTTTGTTTTATAGTCCTAAAGATCATAAGGTCATTGTTAGCACCAATGCCCGATTTTTAGACGAGGACTATGTAATGAACCATAAACTCATGAGTAAAATTGTTCTTGAGGAAATAAGGGAGGACACTTCTACTTTAGTACCAACGGTACAAGATGAGATACCACAAGTAACTGCAACACGTGTCACAAATGATGTACAATTACAGGTAGTGCCTTGTCGTAGTGGGAGGGTTGTTAAACAACCTGAAAGATTATTGTTTTTGGGAGAGTCATCGATTTTGATCCCTGGTGAACATGAAACTGATCCCTGGACATATGATGAAGCATTCCAAGATAAAGATGTAGCATCTTGGCAAAGTGCAATGAACTCTGAAATAGAATCTATGCATTCTAATCAGGTCTGAGAGCTTATAGAACCACCAAATGGTGTAAAAGATATTGGATGTAAATGAGTCTACAAAAGGAAAAGAGGAACAGATGGGAAGGTGGAAACCTTTAAAGCGAGGTGTGTTCCGAAGGGGTATACTCAAAAAAAGGGAATCGATTATGAGGAAACTTTTTCATCGGTAGCCATGCTTAAGTCTATCCAGATTCTTTTATCTATTGCTGCTCATATGGATTATGAGGTTTGGCAAATGGATGTCAAGATAGCTTTCCTTAACGGAAGTCTTGAAGAAAACATCTATATAAAGCAACCAAAGGGATTCATTGCGAAGAGCAAAGAGCATCTTATATGTAAGCTCAATTGGTCCATTTATGGATTGAAGCAAGCTTCGAGATCTTGAAACATCCGATTTGATGAAGTGATCTAGTCTTATGAATTCATTCAGTGTCCGGATGAGTCTTGTGTATACAAGAAAAATGACGGAAACGTGGTGGTATTTCTTGTACTATACGTAGATGACATTTTGCTCATTGGCAACAATGTCAAAGTGTTGTCAGATGTAAGGGTATGAATGTCCAAGCAGTTTGATATATAGGACTTGGGAGAATGTGGACATATTCTTGGGATCAAGGTAATAAGGGATCGCAAGAAAAGGATGTTGTATCCCAAGCTTCATACATCGATACTATCCTAGCTCGTTTTAGCATGCAAAACTCCAAGAAAGTTTTTCTACCTTTTCAGCATGGAGTACATTTATCTAAAGAGATGTGTCCTAAGACATCAAAGGAGATAGAGGAGATGAAAGTAGTTCCTTATGCTTCTGCTATAGGAAGCCTAATGCATGTGATTCTATGTACGAGATCGAATATCTGTTTTGTCGTGGGCATGGTTAGCAGATATCAAAGTAACCCAGGACTGAGACATTGAACTGCCGTAAAGCATTTATTAAAGTACCTAAAAAGGACTAGAGATTATATGCTGGTTTACCAGGCTGATGATTTACTCTAGGTGGGTTACACGGATTCAGACTTTCAATCAGATAGGGACAGCAGTAAATCAACCTCGGGGTATGTGTTTACTTTGGGAGCTGGAGCCATAGCATGGAGGAGTGTTAAGTAGAAATGTGTTTCAGACTCCGCCATGGAAGCTAAGTATATGGCACCCTCTGAGGCAACCAAAGAAGTTGTATGGCTCAGAAACTTCTTGATGGACTTAGATGTGATTCTTGGTTTGCCCATGGTTATCACAATTTATTGTGATAACAGTGGCGCAGTAGCAAACTCGAAGGAACCATGAGCCCATAAGGCAAGTAAATACATTGAGAGCAAGTACCACCTGATACGAGACATCGTAAAATGAGGAGAGGTTGTTGTCGCCAAGATTACATCATTAGATAACCTGGCATATTCTTTCACTAAGACCCTTCCAGCGAAAGCTTTTGATAGGCATGTTGATGGGATGAGAATTAGATATATGTCAGCATTTATAGCTGCATAGTCTTTTAGTATAAGTGGGAGATTATTGGGTTGTATACTACAAGCCTAGCTTTTGTATGAACATCTGTTTTGAAATATTTTGAAATGAGAATCGCTTTGGTCAAATGTTTGCATTATATATATATATATATATATATATATATATATATATATATATATATATATATATATATATATATATATATATATATATATATATATATGTCAATGAAGTTATCCATTTAATTTATATTGTAGATAACATGGTGTGTGGTGCCACACAGAAGATCATGTTATCGGTTCCTTATAAATGATAAATAGTAGCTCACAACCAAGATGGATTGGGACAAACCATTGGAATGGTTGTAGTGTAATTTGGTATTAGTCTGTCTTGACTATAAAATTACACTAGTACACTATGTGTGTATTGAGCAGGACCGTTTGAGGTTGTTCGATTTGTACTGACTATATAAAAGAATAGAACCTCTGTTTTTATGGATATATGTTCTCTTAATCCCTATATAATAACAAGCACGTATACTTAGTATTTATTTCTTTAACTTATCGGTGTGTGAAATTTATTCGTTAAATCAATAGGCCCGATGAGTTGGGAAATAATACTATTTATATGGTGTGTTGTTGATTATAGAAGAATCTGTGTCCTAATTATTTAGGCTAATGATGTCCCCTTGAGGAGCTCATAAGGATTATCATGTAAACCCTGCAGGTGAACCTAGTCCAGCATGATAATAAAGTTGAGTGGTACTACTCTTAGAATCAGATGTTAATTAATTGAGTTGTCAGTAACTCATTTAATTAACGGACATATGATATCTTAAACACACGGAGATTAATGCACTCATGATAAGAAGGAGCTCATATTGTAATATGGGATTGGTGTAATAGTTCAATAATAATAACCCTTTAGTGGTATGAGTTATTAGTGATGGACTTGAGTTGGATGTTCGGGCCGAACACAGGAAACCCAAGCCCATCAGGAGGCATAAACCAATTCCTCTTCTAGGTCCCTGTCGAAGCCTCTATATAATGCCTCGTATCCACCCATCCAGTTTGGTTTTTGTTTTTGGTTTTCTCTTCCTTACCTAGGGTCGGCAACAAGCTTATAAAAGGGAGTAGGTGGTGCCTCCAAAACCTAATTTTTTTCCCACAAGCCTCCTCCACCTCTGCTTAGGGCCGCTGACACAATTCTTCCCCTCCTCCTCCTTGCTTAGGGCTGGTACCCCCCCCCCCCTCCTTCTTGTTGGCGGTGACTTGAAGAAGAGGAATAAGAAGAGAAGGCGCCCCATACTAGAGCATCTCCCCTTGGTGGCTGGTGGTTCGGAAGAGAAGAGAAGAAGGGTGGTATGACATCCAAGAAGAGGAGAGAAATATGACAAAAGATCAAGAGGTCTTTAGCTACAAAGAAAAGGTACAACTAGTTCTTTAATTCCGCTGTGTAATTAGTTTTATTTTCTTTGTATCGATTTTGAATACCAACACAAGAGGCCAGCGATCTTATACTTCGATCAAGGTGTGCTTTGATCCATCAAGAATTTGCTTGATTGATCAAACAGATATCTAATCGAACATGCGAGTTGCTAGGAAAAGTTCTATACTTGTACAATTTTTGTACAGGGAAATTGAAATAGAATAGAGTTCCAGCGCCTTCAAAGTGAAACAGAGTTTAGATGTTAGAACTTGCGTACCTTGCCAACGGAGAAGATATCCCTTTTTATACCACCTCACGTGACCTCCGTAGTCGTGAGGTGGTCCCCGGCTTGTTTGAGTTTGTTACGAGATGAAGTCATCTTCTATACTTCATGTAATAATCCTTTAAGGAATCCTTTTAGTACCCCAGATGTACCCATTTTTTCATTCATGACATGTATTTATAATTGGGACACATCATCATAATTGAAGAAGTTTCTAGAAGATATTTCCTGCCAAATATTCTGCTAAGCATGTCTTGACCGGTTGTTTAAGCCGATTGTATGTACTGTTGAGAATACCTCCTGTTGAATATACCTCGACCGGTCGCTAAAGCTGGTCGTATATACTGTTGAGAATGCTTTCTGTTAAATATGTCTTTGCTAGTCGTTCAAGTCGACTATATATACTGTTCAAACCACCTTCTGTTGAATTTGTTTCGACTGGTCACTCAAGCCAGTCGTATATATTGTTCAGACTACCTTCTGTTGAATATGCTTTGGCCAGTCATTGAAGCCAGCCATGGATACTGTTCCGACTACCTTCTGTTGAATATGCTTCGGCCAATCGTTCAAGCCGGTCATATATGTAGGATCGAAAATAATTTAGATATCTCCACAATAGAATGATATTGTCCACTTTGGGCCTAGACCCTCATGGCTTTGCTCTTGGGCTCTCCCCAAAAGGCCTCATGCCAATGGAGATATCTTTTCTCTTATAAACCCATGATCTTTCCCATGTGTTTCCAATATGGGACTATGTTTGCAACCTTGCAACCCCAACAATATATACTATTCAAAATACTTTCTGTTGAGCCTGTCTTTTATGCTCTGGCGAGCTTTGCCCGGCCGAGCATATATGAGTACATGGGTGCTCACTCGACCTGTGGTTGGCCGGTTATATGCTGAGAGTTTTATATAAGGCTAAATGCCTTTATGCTCGGGTGGACTTTGCCCGGTAGAGCATATATGAGCGCGGAGGCGCTCGCTCCGCCTGCGATTGACCGGTAATATGCTGAGAATATTATATAAGGGTAAATATCTTTATGCTTGGGCGGGCTTTGCCCGACCGAGCATATATAAGCGCGGAGGCACTCGCTCAGCCTACGATAAGCCGACAATATGATGAGAATATTATATAAGGCTAATTGTCTTTATGCTCAGGTAAACTTTGCCTGACCGAGCATATATAAGCGCGGAGGCGCTCACTCGGCCTGCGATCGACCGGTAATATGCTAAGAATATTATATAAGGCTAAATGCCTTTATACTCGGACGGTCTTTGCCGACCGAGCATATATGAGCGCGGGGCGCTCGCTCGGTCTGTGATCGACTGACAATATGATGAGAATATTATATAAGTCTAAATACCTTTATGCTTGGCC
This sequence comes from Zingiber officinale, assembly GCF_018446385.1. NCBI lineage: Eukaryota > Viridiplantae > Streptophyta > Magnoliopsida > Zingiberales > Zingiberaceae > Zingiber > Zingiber officinale. The sequence goes on from NC_056001.1 coordinate 74,956,195, forward strand.
GGACTTTGCCCGACCGAGCATATATGTGCGCAGAGGCGCTCGCTCGGCCTGCCATCGACTGACAATCTGTTGAGAATATTAAATAAAGATAAAATGTCTTTATGCTCGGGCAGACTTTGCCCGGCCAAGCATATATGAGCACGGAGGCGCTCGCTCGGCCTGCGATCGACCGACAATATGATGAAAATATTATATAAAGCTAAATGTCTTTACGCTCGGGCGGGCTTTGCTCAACCGAGCATATATGAGTGCGGTGGTGCTCGCTCGGCCTGCAATCGGCCAGCAATATGATGAGAATATTATATAAGGATAAATGCCTTTATGCTCGGGCGGGCTTTGTCCGGCAGAGCATATATGAGCGCGGAAGCGCTCGCTCGACCTTTTGTCGATCAACTATATACTTTTCCTACCTTTCTTGACCTAAACCCCTCCTTCACTCACTCAGCCAACCTATCATAACTCATATCAGTATACATGAATATAGTTTTTTCCTTATCATTTGGGTGAATAGGTATTTGAAAGAATTATAAATATCCATCCAAATAGCAAAAGTACTTGTGATTGGCAAGTCTCTCAAGCATTTGATCAATGAAAGGAAGTGGGAAGTAGTCTTTTCTAGTTTCTTTATTAAATTTCTGATAATCAATACACATAAGATATCCTATAACTGTTCTCTTATGGATTAGCTCATTGTTGTCATTTTTCACCACTATCATCCCTCTTTTCTTAGGAACTACTTATACTGGCCTTACCTCTTGACTATCAAAAATGGGATAAATGATTCCTGCATTAAGCAGTTTAAGTACTTCATTTCTGGCCACTTCCTTCATATTAGGGTTCAGTCTTCCTTGATGTTCAATGGAACTTTTCTGATCATCTTCTAATAAAATCCTATGCATGCATAAAGAAGGATGAATCCCTTTGATATTATCAATTGTATATCATATTACCTTTCTTTGCATGTTTAACACCCTGACCAATTTTTGAGTTTCCATTTCATTTAGATTAGAATTAATTATCATTGGCAAAGAAGAATATGTTGGTGCAGTGAGCACCAGATGATCGAACCTGAGTTTTGATTATGGCAAAGGGCTCAAAGTTAAGTGGTGGTGTTATCTAACAAAGTTCATGGAGCTTGCAGGAAAGTCCTAAGTGATACTTAGGCAAAAGTCCTAGCTGCGGTTAGGCAGGTGAAAACCCTAGGAGGTGGTAACCCTAGGTCATAGGGGGTGGTAACCCTGTGCGAAAAGTCTTGGCAGGTCGATGGCTTCAGGCAAAAGTCCTAGGGGGTGGTAACCCTAGGTGAAAAGTCCTGGTGTCGCGAACCAGGTGAAAGTCTGGACTAGCCGGGAAGCGGATGTCCAGCAGAAAGTCCGGAAGCGTCGAGTGCCGAGCAAAAGTCCAGGAGGACTGGCAACATGTAAATCTCCTGAGTGGATTAGGTGAGGACGCGTTCCCCGAGAGGGAACAGAGGCGTCGGGTCGACCTAGGGTTTCGGTTGGAAACCCGAAGTCAGACCGGAGACTGTTAATACTTCATTTATAATATTTGTTGTATTATGTGGTAACTTTGTGTTGCAGGGTAGTGTTTGGGACTAACGTATCTTGCAGGTGCAAAGGAGCAACTTAAAGCCTCGGATGAACAGTGTCCAAGGCGCCTCCATGGAGCTTGGAGGCGCCTCGGGCTGCGAGAAGCTGTTCAAGGCGCCTTGATGAACAGTGGAAGGCGCCTTGAACAGATGAAGGCGCCCTGTGAACAGTGGAAGGTGCCTTGAGTCTGTGATAAGATTCGACCAGTTCGCTCCTCATCTCCCCGGCTGACTCGGCTGTTCAAGGCGCCTTGGTGAACAGTAAAAGGCGCCTTGAACACCCTTTATAAGGGGTTTCGACCAGCAGCTCTGAAAAACAAGTTCCAAGCAATCTTTCTGCTATAAGCTGCTCACGAGACGATCCCGAAGTGCTGCTACGAGACACCGACGACCCGGAGCTCCGAAATCTTCAGATTACGATATTGTCGTCGGTATAACTGTACTTTTTCATTATACTTAACTGTAATACTTGTACTCTTGTCGAGCTTATAGTTGTTGCCCACGGAAAGCGATCAAGGATCACGGGCCTTCGAGTAGGAGTCGTCACAGGCTCCGAACGAAGTAAATTCTCTTGTCTTTCTGTGTGTTTGTTTACTTTCCGCTGCGTTACTTCTCCGATAGTTTTTACGATTCCGATAATAGAACGATTTTAGCCACGAGCGCTATTCACCCCCCCCCTCTAGCGCGTCTCGATCCAACAATTGGTATCAGAGCGTGGTCGCTTTGAACTGGTGCAACCACCATTCAAGCATTTTTCGTGGCTTTGTCGTGTGTATAGGGTAAAAATAAAACCTTACGCCTTTCGTTTTTTTTCCCTCCAAAATTATTTTCGAAAAATTCATTTTCATCCTTTCACGGTTTATTAGTATTGATAAAATATTGAATTTGGCAAAATTTGAAATAATATTTTTTTAATAATATTTTATTATTTTTTTTCGAAACTTGTGAACTTCTATTTCTATCCTTCCATACCGCACTGCTAATCCAGGATCAAGTCCTGGTATATTTTTTTTTGCTATTTTTTTGTGGGCAAGGTTCTTTTAAATGGCCCTCCAAGAAGGCTTTAGCACTTCTCGCCCCCCGCTCTTCTCCGGCGAAGACTTTACCTATTGGAAGAGCCGGATGATCTACCATCTCAAGACGCAAGTCGAGATGTGGATCATCATCCAGACCGGTCTCGAGCTACCACTTGACGGCGCTGGAGAACTCGTTTCATGCACTAACTGGGATACCAGCATAAGAAAGAAGGTCGAAGTTGATGCCAAAGCAACCTGTATGCTGCAATGCGGGTTGACAAAAGAAGAACTGAATAGAGTCGGACCATTTTCAAGTGCGAAGGAGCTGTGGAACAAACTAATCGAGCTGCACGAGGGCACGTCAGACGCTAAAGTAAGTAAGCGTGATTTAATTTTAAATAAATTATATAATATTAAAATACAGGAAGGTGAGACGGCGAACCAGCTTCACGCACGCATCCGGGACCTACTCAACGGGCTTCATGCGATCGGCCAAAAAGTGGAAAACCGCGACGTAATAAGGTACGCGCTAAGTGCTTTTCCGAGGAACACTTTGTGGGCATCCATGGTTGATGCTTACAAAGTTTCCAAGGATTTATCCTCAATAAAATTAGATGAATTGTTCTCTGAATTAGAATTGCATGAGCAGACTAATGCACGCCCGGTCGAGAAAGGTGTTGCTTTGGTTGCAGGTACTAGTAGAACACGTGAACCGACGTCAAGGCGCAAATCTAAAATATCAGAGGACGAAGACGATGAATCAGACGCAGAAGACGAAGACGAAGTTATTTCCAAGTTGATAAAACTCGTACGGAAGATGTGCAAGTCGAAGAAGGCAACTCAAATGAACACAAAGGACAGATCAGATGTCACCTGCTACGGCTGTAACCAAAAAGGTCACTACAAGCCAGATTGCCCAAACAAGAAGAAAAGAAGAAAGGCATTGAAAGCAACCTGGTCCGAGTCATCAGACGAATCCAAGACTGACAAGGAAGAAGAACCAACGAGCTTTCTCGCATTACCGGCGCAGGCTAACATAATTGACGAAATCGAGTCCGAACTCGAGTCCGAAGCCGAGAACGAGTCAGAAACAGAGTCTGAGCGAAGCCACGAATCTGCATCCGTTTCCGAAGGCCCGATCCCCACTGTAAGTTCTTTTCTCGCCGAAACTCAAATAGATGACTTAAGAAATTTAGTTCCTTATTTGCTTAAAAAATTGGCTAAATCCAACATCCGGGTTAAGTCGCTCCAAAAGGAAGTAATAGCCCTTAAGGAAGCGACTGACTCGAGTTCTTTAACTGAGTCAGTTCAAGTTGGAAGTTCAACTCAAGTCCAACAACTTGAGGAAGAAAATTCCAATTTGAAAACTCAAATTAAAGAACTCAAGGATACGTTAGAACGCTTTACGTTGGGTTCCAAGAATTTGGATCTGATTCTTGGAAAACAGCGTGCCGTTTACAACAAATCCGGACTTGGATTCAAGCCCAAAACTAAATATAGATCATATCTGTCGTTGGTAAATAGAAATAAAAGGAACATAATTCAAGCAATGGTCCCCAAGTCCAACCTCGTTAATCAAATTGGACTTGGACAATATTGGGTCCCCAAGGATCAAGTCCACTACCTCGATAGACCATATCGAGGCTATGATCCAGGGGGAGCAAGAAGGAAAACAATTTTAATAAATTAAATTCAAAATTCATAAATCTAAAATTCACAATTAAATTAAAATTCAAAAATTAAAATTTGAAATTTAATTAAAATTCAAAATTCGAAATTAAATAAAAATTCAAAAATTCAAAATTCAAATTACAAATTCAAAATTCGAATTCAAAATTTGAAATTTAAAATTCAATAGAAGGAGGATCCAGAATAGCTGGCACTCCCAACTAAATTACCCGACTGGGTAACCGAACTTAATCTACCCGAAATGGGTAAACAAGAGTAGACTACCCGGCAGGGTAATTAAGGTTAGATAAAATATGCTAGGTTTAACTTTACTAACAGTACTGGTGAAGTTTTTGGATGATAGTACGTTAGGGAAGCTTGGGCATCGCATGTCTAGGAAGATATGGCTTCGACCTGGTGCATTTGGCCAAGTGGAACTGACCGAAGCTACCCTTAAATGGATCCTAACTAGTTAGACCAAGTTTTAGTATTAAGTTCAATGGGTAAGACTATTTGGAAAACCTCGAAGGCATGGTTACTTTAATGAGTTCCTTGTGACTCACCATAGCCCAGAAGTTTATCCAAAGAATGCTTACTTGTTGAACCCAAAGCTAAACCTGAATCTAATACAAAGTTAAACCAACCCCTTAAACTGAACCACAATTCATCTCACCACAATTATAGGATTACCTGATTGAAAATTTAGATCGGGTGAGATGACTAAGAAATTAAAACTAAAATTAACTTAAATCAAGTTAATTCAAAATAAATTTCAAAACTATTTTAAAAACTTAATTTCAAAACTATTTTAAAAACATAATTTCAAAAATCTTTTAAAACTAAATTTCAAAATCATTTCAAAAATCTTTTGAAAATCAATTTCAAAATTATTTAAAAATCATTTCAAAAATCTTTTGAAAATTAATTTCAAAATTATTTAAAAATCATTTCAAAAATCTTTTAAAACTTAATTTCAAAATCATTTCAAAAATCTTTTGAAAATCAATTTCAAAATTACTTAAAAATCATTTCAAAAATCTTTTGAAAATTAATTTCAAAATTATTTTAGAAAATCAATTTCAAAATCATTTCAAAAATCTTTTGAAAATTAATTTCAAAATTACTTAAAAATCATTTCAAAAATCTTTTGAAAATTAATTTCAAAATTATTTTAGAAAATCAATTTCAAAATTATTTAAAAATCATTTCAAAAATCTTTTGAAAATCAATTTCAAAATTACTTAAAAATCATTTCAAAAATCTTTTGAAAATTAATTTCAAAATTATTTTAGAAAATCAATTTCAAAATCATTTCAAAAATCTTTTGAAAATTAATTTCAAAATTATTTTAGAAAATTAATTTCAAAATTATTTTATAAAGTTAATTTCAAAATTATTTAAAAATCATTTCAAAAATCTTTTAAACTTAATTTCAAAATCATTTCAAAAATATTTTGAAAATTAATTTCAAAATTATTTTAGAAAATCAATTTCAAAATTATTTAAAAATCATTTCAAAAATCTTTTGAAAATTAATTTCAAAATTATTTAAAAATCATTTCAAAAATCTTTTAAAACTTAATTTCAAAATCATTTCAAAAATCTTTTGAAAATTAATTTCAAAATTATTTTAGAAAATCAATTTCAAAATTATTTAAAAATCATTTAAAAAATCTTTTGAAAATTAATTTCAAAATTATTTTAGAAAATTAATTTCAAAATTATTTTAGAAAATCAATTTCAAAATCATTTCAAAAATCTTTTGAAAATCAATTTCAAAATTACTTAAAAATCATTTCAAAAATATTTTGAAAATTAATTTCAAAATTATTTTAGAAAATTAATTTCAAAATTATTTAAAAATCATTTCAAAAATCTTTTAAAACTTAATTTCAAAATCATTTCAAAAATCTTTTGAAAATCAATTTCAAAATCATTTCAAAAATCTTTTGAAAATTAATTTCAAAATTATTTTAGAAAATTATTTTCAAAATTATTTAAAAATCCTTTCAAAAATCTTTGAAAAACTTATTTAAAAATGATTTGAAAAATATTTGAAAAACTTATTTAAAAATCCTTTGAAAATTCATTTCAAAATTGTTTGTAAAATTCTTTTATTCATTTCAAAATTATTTGAAAAACTTATTTAAAAATCCTTTGAAAATTCATTTCAAAAATCTTTTGAAAATTCTTTTCAAAATCTTTTAAAATTAATTCAATTACTGTCAAAATATTAATTTAAAAGGATTTAAAAATATTTAATTATCAAATTCTGATGGCTAAAGTTAACTCTAATTAATTTTCAATAAATTCTCAAAAGTTTAGCATTTTCTCATTTGGAACTTAAATTTTCAATATTTTCAAATAATCTCATCTCAAACTCATTCATAAGCTGCACATGTTTGATAATCTAGAATGGATGAGCTGGAATTAGGATAATATAAAGTTCTTCTTATGCTTGTACTCTAAAACCCTAAGAATTTAATTTGGCATTAATTAAGGGGGAATGAACAGAGTCATGCTAGAACTTTAAGGCTGAACAAATTCCTTTAGGGCTCTGATACCCAATCAAGTTAAATAATTTAATTTGACTCATGCTTGGACACCTAAACTCAAAGAAGTTATTAAGGCATTAACTTAAAATTTAAATTATCTATGCAACAGTTCTTTTCAAACACCTTATGAATTGAGCTAAGTACTTCACCAAAATTTTTTTTTTATCTATGCTACCCTTTAGGGGGAGCTTAAATTAACTAGACTATTTCTCTCTTCTTAATTCTTTTTTATTTATGTCAAAGGGGGAGAGAAAAATCAAAGTTAAGAAATCAAGAATGAAAGGGGGAGCATAAACTTTAAATTTTATTTATGCATTGATGCTTCTGGTTAACTTTCATTATTTATTCCTTTATTTAAAAGTTATGTTTTACTTAACTTTGAACCAAGATTGCCATAATCAAAAAGGGGGAGATTGTTGGTGCAGTGAGCACCAGATGATCGAACCTGAGTTTTGATTATGGCAAAGGGCTCAAAGTTAAGTGGTGGTGTTATCTAACAAAGTTCATGGAGCTTGCAGGAAAGTCCTAAGTGATACTTAGGCAAAAGTCCTAGCTGCGGTTAGGCAGGTGAAAACCCTAGGGGGTGGTAACCCTAGGTCATAGGGGGTGGTAACCCTGTGCGAAAAGTCTTGGCAGGTCGATGGCTTCAGGCAAAAGTCCTAGGGGGTGGTAACCCTAGGTGAAAAGTCCTGGTGTCACGAACCAGGTGAAAGTCTGGACTAGCCGGGAAGCGGATGTCCAGCAGAAAGTCCGGAAGCGTCGAGTGCCGAGCAAAAGTCCAGTCGATCTGGAGGATCGTACTGGCAACAGGTAAATCTCCTGAGTGGAGTAGGTGAGGACGCGTTCCCCGTAGAGGGAACAGTAGGCGTCGGGTCGACCTAGGGTTTCCGGTTGGAAACCTGAAGTCAGACTCGGACAGTCCGGAGACTATTAATACTTCATTTATAATATTTGTTGTATTATGTGGTAACTTTGTGCTGCAGGGTAGTGTTTGGGACTAACGTATCTTGCAGGTGCAAAGGAGCAACTTAAAGCCTCGGATGAACAGTGTCCAAGGCGCCTCCATGGAGCATGGAGGCGCCTCGGATGCAAGGCTGGAGCTGTTCAAGGCGCCTTGATGAACAGTGGAAGGCGCCTTGAACAGAAGAAGGCGCCCTGTGAACAGTGGAAGGTGCCTTGAGTCTGTGATAAGATTCGACCAGTTCGCTCCTCATCTCCCCGGCTGACTCGGCTGTTCAAGGCGCCTTGGTGAACAGTAGAAGGCGCCTTGAACACCCTTTATAAGGGGTTTCGACCAGCAGCTCTGAAAAACAAGTTCCAAGCAATCTTTCTGCTATAAGCTGCTCACGAGACGATCCCGAAGTGCTGCTATGAGACACCGACGACCCAGAGCTCCGAAATCTTCAGATTACGATATTGTCGTCGGTATAACTGTACTTTTTCATTATACTTAACTGTAATACTTGTACTCTTGTCGAGCTTATAGTTGTTGCCCACGGAAAGCGATCATGGATCGCGGGCCTTCGAGTAGGAGTCGTCACAGGCTCCGAACGAAGTAAATTCTCTTGTCTTTCTGTGTGTTTGTTTACTTTCCGCTGCGTTACTTCTCCGATAGTTTTTACGATTCCGATAATAGAACGATTTTTGCCACGAGCGCTATTCACCCCCCCCTCTAGCGCGTCTCGATCCAACAGAATCTGGTCCAAAAAACTCATATATAAGATTTGTTAGTAGGGGCTTGAGCTCAACTTGAGGTGACGCGATCTTTGATATCAATGGGCATTGTTCAAGCATCATGATTTCATCAAAGCTATTGTCCTCATACTCATAACTTATTTAAATGGAATCTTCTAATAATTGCAAACTCAATTCCTCGGGGATCTCATAGTCTTCATGAACATTACTCACCTCCAGTCCGGTTGATGGTGTTGAATCTTCAAGCATTCGTGCAAGAGCTCCGCCACACCAAGGTGCAATTTCTTCTAATTCATCACATAATTGTTCAAAGGCTTCAAACTAAAAGTTGATGTCTTCACAAAGATTTTCTATTTTAGAGACCATAAATGAAGGAGTTGTCAAGTTATCCTTTGACCAATCAATTAGACTCTTGACTACCCGGTCGACCAGAGTGTAGGCTTCATGCAAACTCTTGCCCATTAATGAACCTCCAGCAGCTAAATCAAGAAATTGAGATGCATTTTACTAGAAAAAGATAGCCCTATGTAGAATGTCTGGATAATCAACTATTCCTCCATCCCATGATGTGGACATAACTGAGTTAGAGTAGTATATCTCTCCCATGCCTAACATAATGACTCTCCTTCCTCTTGCTTAAAGTTTAGTATTTGATTCCTCAGAATGATTATCTTTTTTTGGAGGAAAATACTTATTCAAGAATTTTCCCTCTAAATCACTCCAGACATTTATGCTCTAAGGTCTCAAAGCATTTTCCCAAGCTTTGGCAGAACCTTTCATACTGAATGGGAAAACCAATAGCATTATCATTTCTGCAAGAACCCCTTCATATTCAACTATATCACAATATCTATAGAATTCTAGGAAATGCAAATAAGGACTTTCATATTCATCCCGACTAAATTGGTCTTCTTAGATTGCCCAAATGAAGTCTCCGAATGTAAGGATTTAAGCTCGGGGGTCACCTACCATCTTGGATCTTCCTCCCCTAGCAGGGGGATGAAGTGCCCTATATATAGAAGTGTGTGTGTGTGTGTGTGTGGGGGTGGCTGTGCCTAGGGACAAGATCCAACCACCTTTTGGCTATCTTGCCATGCCATTTTGTATAGCCAGAGCTATGTCTACCTTTTTGGTCATGCCTTATGCCACAGCTAGAGCCAAGTTTCTTCTATCCAAATAACTTGGTCATGACATTTGGCACGGCTAGAGTAGAGGTTGCTCTGTTTTCGCCTTTTGGGTCGTGCCATTTGGCATGGCATAATCTTTAAATTTGCATTTCTAGAGGCATGATTGTGCCTTAAGGCACGACTGAGTCCATTTCTATTCTGAAAAAGGCATGGGCAGGCTTCTTATTAGTACCCCCAAGGTAGTTTTAATGGGATCAACCGAATTAGAGTTAGGTCCTATTGTATTTTAATGCCCTATGTTTGGGTGTGCAGGAACTTAGGACCACAGAAAATTGAGTGAAAGATGCAGCTAGTGAGAAGGACGGTATGAGAAAGTCGATGGGCTTGGTGCATCCGATGGATGAGGCGCTATCAAAGAGTACGCTGGTGGACGAGAAGGAAGCGCGTAGTATTTCTGATGGACGAGAAGACGGGGCGGAAGGTTGCTCAAGAAAATGGGTTCGGGTGAGCCCTATTTCGAATGTCCGAAATCACCCAAGTGAGCGGAACTATAGCAAGAGCCCGGACCAAAAAGTCAATCGAGAAGTTTACTTGGTCCAAGCACCTGGATCACTTGGGTGCCCGGGGTCCAGGTGCCTGGACTAGAAAGATTATCTAAATGCACGCTTTCACAATTCAGTGTGACGAGGATGAAGTTGTATCCCTTTTCATGCGCCTGGAATATTTCCAGGCGCCCTGATAATGGTTATAAATATAGCCCTGATCCCAGTAGTCCAGAATCACTTGTACACGAGTTTCTTTAAGTGTTCTACTACTTTATGTGCTTCCAACTCTTGTAAGAGGCTTCTCCGCCTATAACGAAAGGAGAATTTGATTAGTGCTTCAAAGTCTTGGATTAACAACCTATCCAATTGTAACCAAGTAAAATCGGTAGCCTCTTTCTTTTTTGTTAGTTTATCAATTCTTTTTATACAAGTGTCTTATTATTTCAAAAAATTGAGAAAGGTTCTATTTTCTTTTTGAAGGGTAATTCACCCCCTCTTGCCTGCCGCACGAGTCCTAACAAGTGGTATCAGAGCCAGACTCACTTCAGAAGGACGAATCACCATCTGAAGCAAAAGAAATGGCCAGATCCAGCATCTAACTGTCAAAATTTGAGGGAGACTTCGCAACGTGTAAGAAGCGCATGGATGTATTCTTCAAAACTGACCTTGAGATTCTCTTAATTATAAAATATGATTTTGTCGCTCCTATGGATCAACACAAAGTTGAGAAAGAAGAGTATACATGGATGAAGAAAAAGCAAGCCGACTTCATGGCTAATGGAAAAGTAGAGTTTCATCTACTCAGCGTTCTTCCACCCCAAGAGGTCAGCTAGATCGGAAGCTACGACTCCACCAAAGATCTCTGTGAGAAATTCCTGGAGCTCCACGAAGGTACTTCGTAAGACAAACTGCCAAAGTGAGACATCCTCTAAAGCCAACTAACGAACCTCCAGATGAACAAGGGAGAGAAGGTAGTCCAACTCCATGCAAGGATCAAAGACCTGATTACCCAGCTTAACAACCTCGAAGAAAAGGTAACAAATTGTGACTCCTTAAGGTACACACTTAACTCTTTTCTGAGAACTCAAGAGTGGTTGGCCTTAGTAGATGCTTACTACATCTCTAAGGACCTTGATGTATGTACTTTTGAAAGCTTATTTTCAACTTTTGAACTTCACGAGTCTCATTGTATAGATTCTCAAGAAATAGAGAAATCAAATAATATTGCTCTAAAAGCCAAAAAGAATGAATCAAACACTGACACCTCCTTCGACGATGATGAAACATCATATATGCTAAGGAAATTCATGAAATTTTTTAAAACTAATAAGTTTAATCAAGTGCAGGAAAAGAAAAGAAGAGCAAGGAAGGTAAGATGCTACAACTATAATGAAGAGGGGCACATTAAGGATGACTACCCAGAGTTGAAGAAGAAGAACAACAAGAAGGGACTAACCACAACAAAGAACAAAATCCTGAAGGCGACGTGGGACGAGTCGTCATCAGAATCATATTTAAAGGAGTATGCTGGACTTGCACTAATGGCAAGCCACTAGGAGGAGAGCATAGATGAAGGGGGAGGCTCCTCAGAAGAAAGTTGTAGCAAGGAGGAAGAAACAAACTTCATAACAAATCTGGTAAGTGAGGTATGTTTACTACCCCTTAACCAGTTATATTCAGGTAATAAATCCATGACCAGATCGCTATGTAAGCTAAAAATGAAAAATAATAATTTTAAAAAGGAAGTTTCTGAATTAAAAATAATATTAGCAAATACATGCCCACTAGAAATGTATGATAAATTAAAAGATGAAAATAAAAAATTGAAGGACCAAATTAAAAAATCAAGAAACTTTGCATATGATAATTGTTGGAGTGTATACTGAAAGCCTAAGTTTTTGTAAACATTTATTTTGAATAAAGAATCACATTTGGTCAAATTATCTACATTTGTTTATAGTTGTTCAATTAATTTATATTGTAGATAACATAGTATGTGGTGTCTCATACAGAAGATGATGTTATCAGTACCTTATAAATTATAAACAGTAGCTCACAACCAAAATGGAAAGGAACAAACCATTGGAAGGTCATAGTGTAATTAGGAATTAGTTTATCTTAACTATATAATTACACTAGTACACTTAGAGTGTATTGAGTAGGACCATTAGAGGTCGTTTCTTTTATACTGACTTTATAAAGGAACAAAGACCTCAGTTATTATGGAAGTATGTGCTCTTAATCCTAATATAATAACAAGCACATATATTTGATATCTATTTCTTTAATTTATCAATGGGTGAGATTTAATTCGATAAATCAAAAAGCCCGATAAGTTGGGAAATGATATCACTTATAGTGTGTGTTGTTGATTATAGAAGGAAACTGTGTCCTAGTGATCTAGGTTGATAATGTACCCAAGATGAGCTCATAAGGATTGTCATGTTAAACCCTGCAGGTGGACTTAGTCCGACATGACGATAAGGTTGAGTGGTACTATTCTTGGATTAAGACATTAATTAAATGAGTTGTCAGTAACTCACTTAATTAGTGGACATTCGACATTTTAAACACAGGGAGACTAACACACTCATAATAAGAAGGAGCCCAAAAATGTAATTTGGGATTGGTGCGGTAGTTCAATAATAGTTCTCTAGTGGAATGAATTATTATTGATAAAATTAAGTTGTGTGTTCGGGGCGAACACGAGATGCTTAATTTTATCGGGAGACAAAAACTAATTCCTCCTCTCTGTCCCTATCGTAGCCTCTTATTTATAGAGTACTATACCCACCTATACCCACCTTCATACCCATGATGTAGGGGCTGGCCAAGCTAGCTTGAGGATCAAGCTAGGGCCGGCCAAGCCTTGGTTCATGGGTGGCCGGCCCTAGCTTGAACCCAAGCTTAGGTGGCCGACCCCCATTAAATTTAAAAGAATTTTAATTTTAAAATTTTCTTATGTGAAAGATATAATTTATTGGAGAGATTAAAAATTAAAATATCTCTTTTAAAAGGATCTACAAAAGATTAAAGAAAGAGATTAGATCTCCTTCCTTATTTGTAGATTGGAAAGATATTTTATTTTTCTTCTTTATAAATTATTCACATGTTGAAAAATTAAAATTATAGAAATTTCTTTTTATCAACCATGAAGGAATTTTAAAGGGAAATTTTATTTTTTTAAATTTCCAAAGACAAATAAGGAATTTTAATTGTTGATTGAAATAGCCTTGTTTGCTCTTAATGATGTGGCCGGCCATGACATGAAGGAATAGAAATTTTGTTTAATTTTTCTTAATTAATTCATGTCAAGGAAAGTTAAGGAATTTTATTGTAATTAAATTTCCTTATTTGTCAAAGCTAAGGATTATAAAAGAGGGGGTTGGGGTGCCTTCATGACACACAACTTTTATTATTCTTCTCCCTCTTTTCTTCCTTGGTGTGGTCGACCCCTTCAAGATCTCTCTTCTCCTTGTTGTGGCCGAACCTCCTCTTTCTCTAGGAGATCAAGTGGTGGCCTGATCTTAGCTTGGAGAAGAAGGAGAGAAAGCTTGTATCCCTTGGAGCTTGGTTGGTGGAAAAAGATCTTCATCTTTTGGAAGCATTGTGCTTGGCCGAAACTTGAAGAAAGGAGAAGAAGGTGCTTTGGTGGTTTCTCATCTCGGAAGATCGTTGCCCACACAACGTCCGAGGTTAGAAGAGGAATACGGTAGAAGACCTAGAGGTTTTTTGCTTGTAAAAGAAAAGGTATACTAGTATTTAATTTCCACATCATACTAGTTTTATCTTCATGTAAAAATACCAAATACAAGAGGCATGTGATTCTAGTATTTCGAATTTGTTTTCGATGTTGTGTTCTTTTGTTTTTCTTTTCCTTGTGATTTGATTGTTCTTTTCGGTTGACCTAAAGTTATTTAAGGAAATTAAATATTAGCTTTCCTTAAAAGGCTTTGCCTAGGCGGTGGTGGTTGTTCCCATATCCAAGAAGGCCATGTGCCTCACCATGCAGTCTTGGAAGCCAATTCTGAAAATTAATATTTAATGAAATTAATAACCTAGGTAATTTGGATCGAACGTGTTAAGTTCCGCAGGAGATCCAAGTCTAAACCTAAAAGAACAAGTAAATTAAACTTTGGATCAAACGTGTTAAGTTCCGCAGGCGATCCAAATTTAATTTAAAAGAACACATGGTAGCTAGGAAATGTTCAGACCTTTGTACAAAAATTTGTGTACAGTGGAACCATTAGGTTTTCCGAGTAGCAACCAACAATTGGTATCAGAGCCAGGGTTTTGCCTCTGTGTATTTGGTATTAGTTTAATTATGCACATGTCATACATAATTTAGGCAGGTTAATAGTAGGATGTGCTAACTTTGTGAATGCAGGATCCAACTATTATGGCTTATAGTTATTATGTGTGTGATTGGACCCTTGGACATGTCAAGGGAATTTATTATGTGTGCATGATTGTATTATAAAATATAGCAGGAGCTGTATTTAGTTTTATTAGGATTTTATTTTTGATCTAGTTACATGTACATTCCTTTTAAGGAATATAGGATCGATGGATGTAAATTTTTATTTTATGTTCGATCTAGTTTACATGTACATTCCTTCGAGGAATATAGGATCGAAAAATATAAAATTATATTTATGTCGCGGATCGAATCTTGCAAGGCGTGGAACCTTTTGAGGACCATAGGCATAGTGGAACAAGGAGCAAGATGGATGCGACAACTAGACCCAGTGGCAGTGGCCAAAGATGGCAGCAGCTAGGGTTGGCGACGCACGGAGGACAGCAATAGATAAAAGCCATAATAGTTAAAAATTAGTTTTTCTGTTTATTGCTTTTTATGCTATCAATGCGTGTGATTGTTAGTATGCATGTTAAGTAGACTAGCATAGTCAAAATTCCTCATTTTAAATAACTAAGTGGGAGAGGGATTTATTTTTAAATAAATTCCACGGTATCCATTACTGGTTTATAAGTGATGCAGCAAGCTTGCGCGTTGGCTCTGAGTGCCTTCCTCTATATCGGATAAGCTTATTTGCAGATCACTAGATTAAACTTCCATTTTAGATGACTATAGGAAGTTAATTAAGAGCGTGTGATCTTCCCCATCGGAAGGGCACAATCTTATTAATGGACTTAGTGTCAAGTAATGGTACACACTTAGGCACGTTTAATAGTATCCTCCCCATCGGAGTCACTGCTATTATTCGTTTGACCAAAGTAAACCAACTATTAATTTTATTTGTCAAAAAGTTAGGTTGACAAGATAATAAAATTAATGGGTAACCCCCTCCTTTTACAAATGTTGAATTTGTATATGTCCACACTATAGTGGCATACAAAATTCACGGTGTTTTAAGGTGTTGGTTAATTTAAAATAGTATTGTTTGAGGAATCAATATTATTCTAAATTTAGAATTCTGACCAAAAGTTATTTGTCATTCTTAGGATGACTTTCAACCCACTGGCCATCATACTAAAAGAGAACAGACTTACTGGTCCTAACTACATAAATTGGAAAAGGAACCTGGACATTGTTCTTACTACTGAAAGTTATAAGTTTGTACTGACTGAACCTTGTCCTGATACACCCAATGGTGAATCTACCAAAGAGGAGATTGAGTATCATAGGAAATGGGTAAAAGCAGATGAGATAGTGCAGTGTTACATTTTGGCTTCAATGTCAAATGTATTGCAACATCAGCATCAAGATTTATCAACAGCCTATGATATTATGAACAATCTCAAGGAGCTCTTTGGTCACCAGGATCAGGCCTCTAGGCAAGAAGCCATGAGAAAGATAATGACGGCCACCATGCAAGAGGGTACTCCCATGAGAGATCATATCCTAAAGATGATGGCTTATCTAAATGAAATACAAATCCTTGGAGGAGAAATTGATGGGGAGACCCAGATCAATATGATCCTCCAAACACTACCTAGAAGTTTTGAGCAATTCCGCCTGAATTACAATATGAACAAAAGGGTATATTCATTGGCGGAACTACTGATAGAACTTCAGGCAGCAGAAGGTTTGTTTCGTCAAAAATCTCATATTCACTATGCTGAAAATGATTCTACTTCTAAATCGAAAGGAAAGAAGAAGAAGAAACATGTAACGACCCAATTTTTCCTATTTCAAGTTCTAAAAGTCCATAAAAATATTTGGAAATACTTTTAAAATATTCTAGAGATTTTTAGGAATTTTTAGAGTATTTTTATGTAATTTTTGGAGGTCGTTTAGTAGAGTTACAAAAAGAAAGAAAGTTTGACAAAAATCATTGAAGGCGAGGTTCGAACCCACGACCTCGGGTCGGACTGACCCAAGCAAAACCGGCTCAACCAGCTGAGCTACACGATTTTGTTAACCTTATATGGTGAGAACTAAGTTTATAGCATAGTTAATGATTAGGGAATAAATTAGGAAGAAAAATGGTTGCAGCCGAGACTTGAACCCGTGAGCTGCACCTTAAGCAAAACGCAGCCAACCAACTGTGCCAGCAGGTTATGTTAATTAAGGAAAGAACAGATTATATTTAAGGTATAGTTAGTAATAGAAAACCTAGTTATAAAGGGATTAAGTTTTCCCTTTCTCGCCGAAAACCCTATTTGCCCTTTCTTTCTCTCGCGACGGCGCGGAAACGCAGCAAGGTTAGGGTTCTTCCTCCGGCGGCCGACGAGGGGTTTTTCCGAGAATCCTTCTCATCCTCGTGATCTCCCCGACGTGGAGAGCCCGTGGACGCGTAGAAGGTGCTGTGATTTCGAGTCTCGCCGAACTCTAGCAACCCTTTTCTTCGGTTGTAAGTCCAAGAACGCTCGGTGAGTTGCTTCTCACCTGCAGTAGGAGTAGTTCCCGTCGATTGGTTTTTGAAAGATTTTGGTTTTGTGCTGCCGTGAGTTTCCCGAATTAGGATTTGGTGTTTCCTTGTTTCTCTTGTTTTCTGTTGAAACATGCTGTAAAGATTATGGTTTTGTGCTTACTGCCGGGGATCTCAAAGAAAAGGAATGAATTGTTTAGTTTAGGCATATGATTTGGATTTCCTTCATGCCTTGCAATTAGAAATTCAAGTTAGAGTTAGAATTTTCTGTTGTGACCTTGCTGTGCAATTCGGGATTGTGACCTTGCTGTGCAAATTGGATTGGTACGGATTTGAGTTTGTGCCATGCATTAGGCTTGAGTAACCTTGATTTGGAAGTCCAGTTTTGCAATCTTGTTGTAAATTCCGAACATGAACAGCCTCATAATTAGCCTTGCGGATTTAGTTTCCTTGCATATTAATAGGCACTAAACAACCCTTTATTTTGAGTAGATAGTTTTAGAAGTTTGTTAGTTTAACAAGCATGAATAGATTCTTATTATGTTGGTATGAATAACATTTAGTTAGATGTTCCTTTGAGTTCAAGTTTCTAGTTTTGGACTTCCTTGCTTTAACAAACAGAATCGTTTTGTTTCATTTTTATGCAAATGCAGATTTTAGTTTTGTTCATTGCTATTTCCAGTAAGCATGAAAAGGGTTCCATTAGTTTAGCATTGTAGGTTGTGACTTTTCCTTGCTACTGCCGAACATGTTTAGGCCATATATTGTACATTGCAGATTTAGTTCCTCTACTATTTCTTACACATGAACAACCCTTTCAATTTAGCATGCTACTTAGTTTTCTCAGCCTGTTCTTTGAGTTTAGATCTGCTAAAAGGGTAATCATATTATGATCCTTAGTATGTTTAGCATTTTTAGTCTTGGATTCCTATGCTCAACGAACATGAACAGCTTAAGCTTAAAGTATGCATAGTTGATTCTTTTTTTAGCAATTCAGTATCTATTTCTTGAGCATTTTACAAGTACGAACAGCACCTTGTAGCATTTCAGATTTAGTACTTATTGTTGATTTAGTAGCATGAGCAGCCTTGCCATTTTTAAAGTATCAGTTTAACATGAGCAGTAATGATTCCTATCTTTAGTCTTTTGCTATTGGACTAATATGAGAAGTTATAAGCTAAGAAAGACCAAGACTTTAACTTGATCTCAATTTCAGAAGTTTAAGATCAAAAGCGCACACAAGGTGTTTAATATCAAAAGCGCACACAAGGTGTTTGCTTAAATGCCAAGTAAGGGCAAGTATAAAGAAGTTATAAAGAAAGTATTTTACTTTTAAAGAGCATGTACCGGACACAAGATCCAAGGGATGGGCTCCAAGTTGCCCCTAGGCACATGGCCTAGAAGTATCTTAGTAGTTTCGGGATTAGCTACCTCGATTCTTATTAAGAATGCGCGCAAAGTGGTACAATGCCGGGCCCAAGAGAAGTTGATTATTATTTTGAAGTATTAAAGTATAAGTTTTGAAATAAATGAAACAAGCTTCAAATATGTTTAGAATTAGAAAGTTTAGTTTCTTGTTATTTGAAGCCTGCAGTAGTAGTTTCAAGTGTTTTCCTTGCTACTAGATTATTCAGCATGTTTAGCTTTACATGTTTAGTAGTTTTACATGTTTAGTAGTTTTTACATGTTTAGTAGCTTTACATGTTTAGTATTTCAGTTAGCATGATTCCTTTATTGGATTTTGAGCATGATTAGCTATACATGTTTTGTATTTCAGTTAGTATGATTCCTTCATTGGATTATGAGCATGATTAGCTATACATGTTTAGTATTTCAGATAGTATGATTCCTTTGCTATTTATGAGCATGAGTAGCTTTACATGTTAGCATTCAGTTTTAGCATGTTTTTATTTATATACATGCATATCGAGTTTTTTTTTTGTGAGTAGATAACGCTCACTAAGCTTTATGCTTATAGACTGCACTTCCTCCTACTGCAGATAAAGGAAAGGAAAAGATTTAGCAAGGAAGGCGACAAGGTGGTGGTGATGAAGGTGTGTGATGGCTGGACTATGGGGAGATCAAGAGTTTGCTAAGGAATTGTTAAGACTTTTCTGTTTAGAGTTCTTTAGTTTTCTTTAAATGCTATTATGAGTCAAGATTGTAATTAAGTTTATTCCGCATTTGTAGTTGGGTTCTATTAATGGAGTGATATTGTTGTTTGTTATTATTAGGGTAGTTTCCTCCTTTTATTTGTGATATTATACCTGCGTGGTTGTGAAGATATATGTTCCAGCCGCCTGTGGCTGAGTATAGTTTGTTTGTATTGATGATTTAGTCATCGGTACAGGGGAGACTCTGCCGAAATTTTTCGGTAGGGTTTTCCTAGAGATCTTTAATGAACCGGTTAAGTAGAGTTAGTAGATAAGTAACGGTCACTCTTAGAGAGTAGTAGTAGTAGTAAGAAGGGTGGTCGTTACAGTTGGTATCAGAGCAGTTCCATTCTCCAGCATCACACACATCAGCATCATCCTTGCCGTCTTCAAGTAAGAAAGTATTTAAGTTCTTTCTTTATTGCTTTCCTTATTATTAACTGCAGTACAGAGTAATTGCTTATGAGTACTTAAGTAAGATAGAAATTATGGTTTCTCCTTTCTTGATCCATATGTATGTATGTTAGAAAGGATAGAGGAGATATCAAGTCTTTTTCTCTGCATAACTAGATGTCATGAATAGGACATCCCCGTACCGTTCGTACTAAGAACCAAGATCAAGAGAACGAAGAGCTTAGATCAACTGAGCCCAATCTCTCTGAAGTTGTTGCCCAACTCCAGAGACAAGTAGTAGAGCAGCAACAAGTGATTGCCAATCTAATGGTCAATCAGAAGCCAGCTCCTCCCACTCCCCCAACCATTAATGTGGAGACCCCAGTGGTGACTGAAGTCCTATCGGTTGCCCTAGAAGTCGCCACAACACCTAGAAGACTAGAAGCATACCTCATCCAGTGGCTGAAGCTGAAACCAGAAAGATTCTCAGGCACGACTGAGCCCTGGGATGCCCAGGCTTGGTTCAAGACATTTGAGAGCACAATGGAGCTTCTTGACTGACCAGAAGTCGAGAAGGTTGATATCATTAAATGTGCCTCTTTCTGCCTATCTGGAGATGTTTGTATGTAGTGGGAGCGAGTTAAGAGTAAGAGAGCAGTCAACCAGATGAGCCGGGTTGACTTCGAGATAGAGTTTTACAAAGAAGTCTTCCGTCAGTGGATCACCAATAAACAGTATAAGGAGCTTATGGAATTCAGACAAGGTGACATGCTAGTAGAAGAAGCGGTTAAAAGATTTAACAGGCTAGCTCACCTTTGCCTAGAGTTAGTAAGTACAGTGAAAGAACGAGTCAGACTGATGCTCCTAATGCTGAGACCAGAAATAACACCTAATGTGAGTAGTGAAACTCACCGACCATAGATTGGTGAAGAGCTGGTCAGCAGGGCATTATTGAGCACTATCTGAACGGCATCAAGGCACAACAAATGCAACACAAGTCAGTCAAGATCGAAGACAAGACAGTGGGGAAACAGAGACCTCAATCAAGTGATCAGAACTGGAGTACAGAAGAACAAGAAAGACCCAAGCAGGAAAACGTTCGGGTAGCCTGTGAATATCCAGAGGTATTTCTAGAAGAGCTACCTGGACTACCTCCCAACAGAGAAGTGGAGCTAATTTCAAAAGATCTGTACCCAATTTCTCTAGCAGAGCTAAAAGAGTTACAAGAACAATTTCAGGAGCTACTTTACAAGGGTTTCATCCGCCCTAGTCACTCACCTTGGGGAGCTCCTGTATTGTTTGTCAAGAAGAAAGACGGATCTATGCTAATGTACATAGATTTTAGAGTGCTGAGCAAAGTAACAGTTAAGGACTAGTACCCTCTTTCCAGAATAGATGATCTATTTGATCAGCTAAAGAGGGCAACAGTGTTCCCTAAAATATACCTGCGTTTTGGGAACCATCAGTTGAAAGCGGAAGGAAGTAATACACCCAAGTAAAGCTAACAAAGTGGCAGATGCACTAAGCAGAAAGTCCAGTGCATCCTTGATGTCTCTGTCATCATTAGCCCTGCCACTGCAGAAAGAGTTGTCAGACTTTGGAGTCGAAATTATTTATGGGCAACTCTCTTCATTGACCTTAGAGTTAACCCTGCTTGAGGATATACAGAGAAAGCAAAGTGAGGATCCAGATATCCAAAAGATCAAGCAAGGGATACAAGAAGAAGAAAATTCAGAGTTTCGAGTATCAAATAGTGGAATCCTCTACCAGGGGAACCGCCTTTGTGTCCCTAATGACGAAGAGTTGAGAAAGAAGATTATAGAAGAAGCTCATAGTACACCCTACTCCATGCATCCTGGTTCTACCAAGATGTACCAAGACGTGAAACAGAGGTTCTGGTGGTCTGGACTCAAAAGAGATGTAGCTAAGTATGTCAGTACCTGCCTGACATGTCAGAGAGTCAAAGCAGAATACCAGAGACCAGGAGGGATGCTACAACCTCTTCCAATACCAGAATGGAAGTGGGAAGACATATCCATGGACTTTATAACAGGTCTCCCAAGAACTACGAATGGACATGATGCAATATGGGTAATAGTGTATAGATTGACCAAGTCTGCCCATTTTCTAGCCATCAAGGTGTCCCACTCTATAGAGCAGTTGGCACAGTTATATGTTAAAGAGGTCATCAGACTTCACGGAGTTCCTAAATCTATTGTTTCTGATAGAGATGGGCGCTTCACCTCTCACTTTTGGGAGTGTGTTCAGACTGCACTAGGCACCAAACTCAAGTTCAGCACAGCCTTCCATCCTCATATTGATGGGCAGACAAAGCGAGTAAACCAGATCCTAGAAGATATGCTCAGGGCTTGTGCACTAGATTTTAAAGGCAGTTGGTGCAAGTATCTGTGCTTAGCTAAATTTGCCTACAACAACAGCTATCAGGCCACCATCAAGATGGCTCCATATGAGGCGTTGTATGGCAGAAAATGCAGATCACCCCTTTGTTGGCAAGAAGCAGGTGAGAGAAAAGAAATGGAAGTAGAACTGGGCATTCAGACATAGCTGATAGATGAGACTACTCAGGCTATTCAGAAGATCAGACAGAGAATTGAGACTGCCCAGAGTAGACAAAAGAGTTATGCTGACACACACCGTAGGCCACTTGAATTCCAAGTAGGGGATTCAGTTTTTCTCAAGGTCGCTCCTATGAAGGGAGTGATGAGATTTGGCAAGAAGGGCAAATTAAGTCCTCGTTATGTAGGACCTTACCTGATCACAGAAAGGATTGGGAAAGTAGCTTACAAGCTGGATTTACCACAAGACATGTCAGCAATACACAATGTGTTTCATGTCTCCATGTTAAAGAAGTGCCTCCACGACCCTAGCCAAGTGATTGAGCCTCAGTCAGTGCAGATCCAAGAGGATCTTAGTTATGAGAGTAGACCTACACAGATAGTGGATAGAGCAGTCAAGAGACTAAGAAGCAAAGAAGTACCACTAGTGAAGGTCGTCTGGCAGAACCAGAAGCACGAGGAAGTCACTTGAGAGCGGGAGGACAGTATGAGACAGAAATATCCAGAGCTATTCTAAGTTCGAGGACGAATTTTTTATAAGGTATGGGGAATTGTAACGACCCAATTTTTCCTATTTCAAGTTCTAAAAGTCCATAAAAATATTTGGAAATACTTTTAAAATATTCTAGAGATTTTTAGAAATTTTTAGAGTATTTTTATGTAATTTTTGGAGGTCGTTTAGTAGAGTTACAAAAAGAAAGAAAGTTTGACAAAAATCGTTGAAGGCGAGGTTCGAACCCACGACCTCGGGTCGGACTGACCCAAGCAAAACCGGCTCAACCAGCTGAGCTACACGATTTTGTTAACCTTATATGGTGAGAACTAAGTTTATAGCATAGTTAATGATTAGGGAATAAATTAGGAAGAAAAATGGTTGCAGCCGAGACTTGAACCCGTGAGCTGCACCTTAAGCAAAACGCAGCCAACCAACTGTGCCAGCGAGTTATGTTAATTAAGGAAAGAACAGATTATATTTAAGGTATAGTTAGTAATAGAAAACCTAGTTATAAAGGGATTAAGTTTTCCCTTTCTCGCCGAAAACCCTATTTGCCCTTTCTTTCTCTCGCGACGGCGCGCGACGGTCTCGGGCGGAAACGCAGCAAGGTTAGGGTTCTTCCTCCGGCGGCCGACGAGGGGTTTTTCCGAGAATCCTTCTCATCCTCGTGATCTCCCCGACGTGGAGAGCCCGTGGACGCGTAGAAGGTGCTGTGATTTCGAGTCTCGCCGAACCCTAGCAACCCTTTTCTTCGGTTGTAAGTCCAAGAACGCTCGGTGAGTTGCTTCTCACCTGCAGTAGGAGTAGTTCCCGTCGATTGGTTTTTGAAAGATTTTGGTTTTGTGCTGCCGTGAGTTTCCCGAATTGGGATTTGGTGTTTCCTTGTTTCTCTTGTTTTCTGTTGAAACATGCTGTAAAGATTATGGTTTTGTGCTTACTGCCGGGGATCTCAAAGAAAAGGAATGAATTGTTTAGTTTAGGCATATGATTTGGATTTCCTTCATGCCTTGCAATTAGAAATTCAAGTTAGAGTTAGAATTTTCTGTTGTGACCTTGCTGTGCAATTCGGGATTGTGACCTTGCTGTGCAAATTGGATTGGTACGGATTTGAGTTTGTGCAATGCATTAGGCTTGAGTAACCTTGATTTGGAAGTCCAGTTTTGCAATCTTGTTGTAAATTTCGAACATGAACAGCCTCATAATTAGCCTTGCGGATTTAGTTTCCTTGCATATTAATAGGCACTAAACAACCCTTTATTTTGAGTAGATAGTTTTAGAAGTTTGTTAGTTTAACAAGCATGAATAGATTCTTATTATGTTGGTATGAATAACATTTAGTTAGATGTTCCTTTGAGTTCAAGTTTCTAGTTTTGGACTTCCTTGCTTTAACAAACAGAATCATTTTGTTTCATTTTTTAAGCAAATGCAGATTTTAGTTTTGTTCATTGCTATTTCCAGTAAGCATGAAAAGGGTTCCATTAGTTTAGCATTGCAGGTTGTGACTTTTCCTTGCTACTGCCGAACATGTTTAGGCCATATATTGTACATTGCAGATTTAGTTCCTCTACTATTTCTTACACATGAACAACCCTTTCAATTTAGCATGCTACTTAGTTTTCTCAGCCTGTTCTTTGAGTTTAGATCTGCTAAAAGGGTAATCATATTATGATCCTTAGTATGTTTAGCATTTTTAGTCTTGGATTCCTATGCTCAACGAACATGAACAGTTTAAGCTTAAAGTATGCATAGTTGATTCTTTTTTTAGCAATTCAGTATCTATTTCTTGAGCATTTTACAAGTACGAACAGCACCTTGTAGCATTTCAGATTTAGTACTTATTGTTGATTTAGTAGCATGAGCAGCCTTGCCATTTTTAAAGTATCAGTTTAACATGAGCAGTAATGATTCCTATCTTTAGTCTTTTGCTATTGGACTAATATGAGAAGTTATAAGCTAAGAAAGACCAAGACTTTAACTTGATCTCAATTTCAGAAGTTTAAGATCAAAAGGGCACACAAGGTGTTTAATATCAAAAGCGCACACAAGGTGTTTGCTTAAATGCCAAGTAAGGGCAAGTATAAAGAAGTTATAAAGAAAGTATTTTACTTTTAAAGAGCATGTACCGGACACAAGATCCAAGGGATGGGCTCCAAGTTGCCCCTAGGCACATGGCCTAGAAGTATCTTAGTAGTTTCGGGATTAGCTACCTCGATTCTTATTAAGAATGCGCGCAAAGTGGTACAATACCGGGCCCAAGAGAAGTTGATTATTATTTTGAAGTATTAAAGTATAAGTTTTGAAACAAATGAAACAAGCTTCAAATATGTTTAGAATTAGAAAGTTTAGTTTCTTGTTATTTGAAGCCTGCAGTAGTAGTTTCAAGTGTTTTCCTTGCTACTAGATTATTCAGCATGTTTAGCTTTACATGTTTAGTAGTTTTACATGTTTAGTAGTTTTTACATGTTTAGTAGCTTTACATGTTTAGTATTTCAGTTAGTATGATTCCTTTATTGGATTTTGAGCATGATTAGCTATACATGTTTAGTATTTCAGTTAGTATGATTCCTTCATTGGATTATGAGCATGATTAGCTATGCATGTTTAGTATTTCAGATAGTATGATTCCTTTGCTATTTATGAGCATGAGTAGCTTTACATGTTAGCATTCAGTTTTAGCATGTTTTTATTTATATACATGCATATCGAGTTTTTTTTTTGTGAGTAGATAGCGCTCACTAAGCTTTATGCTTATAGACTGCACTTCCTCCTACTGCAGATAAAGGAAAGGAAAAGATTTAGCAAGGAAGGCGACAAGGTGGTGGTGATGAAGGTGTGTGATGGCTGGACTATGGGGAGATCAAGAGTTTGCTAAGGAATTGTTAAGACTTTTCTGTTTAGAGTTCTTTAGTTTTCTTTAAATGCTATTATGAGTCAAGATTGTAATTAAGTTTATTCCGCATTTGTAGTTGGGTTCTATTGATGGAGTGATATTGTTGTTTGTTATTATTAGGGTAGTTTCCTCCTTTTATTTGTGATATTATACCTGCGTGGTTGTGAAGATATATGTTCCAGCCGCCTGTGGCTGAGTATAGTTTGTTTGTATTGATGATTTAGTCATCGGTACAGGGGAGACTCTGCCGAAATTTTTCGGTAGGGTTTTCCTAGAGATCTTTAATGAACCGGTTAAGTAGAGTTAGTAGATAAGTAACGGTCACTCTTAGAGAGTAGTAGTAGTAGTAAGAAGGGTGGTCGTTACAAAACAAGTTAGTTCAGCAAAGAAGGTGAATAAATCTCAGAGTACAAGACCTAAAGCTGGAATGAAGAAGCCGAAGGGCAAGTGCTTCATCTGCAAGCAGTCGGGGCATTGGAAGGCGGACTGCCCTCGTAGGAATCAAAACAACAAAGGTATATCTCACGCTCTAGTTGTTGAAACATGTTTAGCGGTGTTATCTACCAGCACTTGGTGTGTAGATATGGGAGCCACTGATCATGTCTGCAATTCCTTGCAGGGGTTCCAGGAAACCTGATGACTAACTGAAGGAGAGATTACAATCTACATGGGCAATTCTACTAAGGTGGCGGCTGTTGCAGTGGGAGACGTCTACTTATCTTTTAATAGGAATAGAGATTTGGTTTTAAGAAATTGTCTTTATGTACCCAATTTTAGAAAGAATATAATTCCAGTTTCTAAACTGTTTTTGGATGGATATTCAGTTTCCTTTACTAACGATGTAGTTATTAAGAGAAATAAAGTGATTATCTGTTCTGGTGCATTAGTTGGCAATTTGTATACTTTAAATCCAATTTCTCCCACAAAGCATAATATGGAAATTAATAACACATCTTCTAACTCAAATAAGAGAAAAGAACCTTCGGAAATGAACCAAGCATATCTTTGGCATCTAAGCCTTGGTCATATTAACTTAAGTAGGATTTAGAGGCTTATAGCCGATGGACTCTTGGGTTCATTAGAGTTGGAAAATTTTTCAACTTGTGAATCTTTCTAGGAAGGTAAAATGACCAACAGGCCTTTTAAGGCCAAGGGGTATAGAGCCAAAGAAGTGTTAGAATTAGTTCATTCTGATTTGTGTGGTCCTATGTCTGTCCAGGCAAGAGGTGGTTTGAATATTTTGTCTCTTTCATAGATGATTATTCAAGATACGGATACATTTACCTAATACGCCGCAAGTCCGAGTGCTTTGATAATTTCAAATAATACAAGGCTGATGTGGAGAAACGACTAGGTAAAAGTATCAAGACACTACGGTCTGATCGTGGTGGCAAATACCTCTTAGGAGAGTTTAGGAATTACTTATCAGAGGCCAGGATTCAATCCCAACTGTCCGCACCTGGTACACCCCAACAGAATGGTGTGGCAGAACGAAGGAATAGGACTCTTATGAAGATGGTTAGATCGATGATGAGTTATTCAGAATTACCAAATTCGTTTTGGGGATACGCTCTGGAAACGGCAGTGTACATTCTGAACTTAGTATCTTCTAAATCAGTTTCTTCTACTCCCACAGAATTGTGGAATGGGCGAAAGCCCAGTCTAAGACATATTCGGATTTGGGGTAGTCCAGCACATGTGCTGAAACCAGATGCTGATAAGTTAGAATCTCGTACAGAAGTTCGTGTGTTTGTGGGGTATCCCAGAGGAACGAAAGGTGGTTTATTTTATAGTCCTAAAGACCAGAAGGTCATTGTTAGCACCAATGCCCAGTTTTTAGAAGAAGACTATATAATGGATCACAAGCCCAGTAGCAAAGTTGTTTTAGAAGAACTTAGAGAGGACACGTCTACCTTATACCAACAGTACAATATGAAGTACCACACGAGACTGCATCACGTGTCACACATGATACACAACCACAGATAGTGCCTCGTCGTAGTGGGAGGGTTGTAAGGCAGCCTGATAGATTCATGTTTTTGGGAGAGTCTTCGGACTTGATCCCGGGTAAACATGAACCTGATCCCCAAACATATGACGAAGCACTCCAAGATATAGATGCAGCATCTTGGCAAAAGGCAATGAATTCTGAAATAGAGTCTATGTACTCTAATAAGGCCTGGGAGCTTGTAGAACCACCCGATGGTGTAAAAGTCGTTGGATGCAAGTGGATCTACAAAAGGAAAAGAGGGACAAACGGGAAGGTAGAAACCTTCAAAGCTAGGCTTGTTGCGAAAGGGTACACTCAGAAAGAGGGAATCGATTATGAGGAGACCTTTTCACCGGTAGCCATGCTTAAGTCTATCCAGATACTCTTATCCATTGCAGCTCATATGGATTATGAGATTTGGCAAATGGATGTCAAGACAGCTTTCCTTAATGGAAGTCTTGAAGAGAACATCCATATGAAGCAACCAGAAGGGTTCATAGAAATTTCTTTTTATCAACCATGAAGGGATTTTAAAGGGAAATTTTATTTTTTAAAATTTTCAAAAATAAATAAGGAATTTTAATTGTTGATTGAAATAGCCTTGTTTGCTCTTAATGATGTGGCCGACCATGACATGAAGGAATAGGAAATTTTGTTTAATTTTTCTTAATTAATTCATGTCAAGAATAGTTAAGGAATTTTATTGTAATTAAATTTCCTTATTTGCCAAAGCTAAGGATTATAAAAGAGGGAGTTGGGGTGCCTTCATGACACACAACTTTTATTATTCTTCTCCCTCTTTTCTTCCTTGGTGTGGCCGACCCCTTCAAGATCTCTCTTCTCCTTGTTGTGGCCGAACCTCCTCTTTCTCTAGGAGATCAAGTGGTGGCCGGATCTTAGTTTGGAGAAGAAGGAGAGAAAGCTTATATCCCTTGGAGCTTGGTTGGTGGAAAAAGATCTTCATCTTTTGGAAACATTGTGCTTGGCCGAAACTTGAAGAAAGGAGAAGAAGGTGCTTTGGTGGTTTCTCCTCTCGGAAGATCGTTGTCCACACAACATCCGAGGTTAGAAGAGGAATACGGTAGAAGACCTAGAGGTTTTTTGCTTGCAAAAGAAAAGGTATACTAGTATTTAATTTCCGCATCATACTAGTTTTATCTTCATGTAAAAATACCAAATACAAGAGGTATGCGATTCTAGTATTTCGAATTTGTTTTTGATGTTGTGTTATTTTATTTTTCTTTTCCTTGTGATTTCATTGTTCTTTTCGGTTGACCTAAAGTTATTTAAGGAAATTAAATATTAGCTTTCCTTAAAAAGCTTTTCCTAGCCGGTGGTGGTTGTTCCCATATCCAAGAAGGCCATGTGCCTCGCCATGTAGTCCTGGAAGCCAATTCTGGAAATTAATATTTAATGAAATTAATAACCTAGGTGATTTGGATCGAATGTGTTAAGTTCCGCAGGAGATCTAAGTCTAAACCTAAAAGAACAAGTAAATTAAACTTTGGATCAAACGTGTTAAGTTCCGCAGGCGATCTAAATTTAATTTAAAAGAACACATGGTAGCTAGGAAAGGTTCAGACCTTTGTACAAAAATTTTTGTACAGTGGAACCATTAGGTTTTCCGAGTAGCAACCAACAATAATCAAAATACCTAGAAAAATTATAGATTATGCATAAGGGTTTAGGGTTAAATATCATAAGGGTCAAATTAGAAAAGTGTCACAAGGATATATAATCAAAAAAAATCTTGTTAACCCAATAGGTAAAAATTTTTTTGGGTCCCTAGATCTTGCTTAGTCTAAAAATGATTATGCATGTTTTATGTTTAGAAATATAAATTTCAATTTCAAAATTACGCTCATATGTTTACTGTTAATATTTATCTTTGAATTTTTTTTCCCATTCCTAGGATAAAATTCTCTTAGTATTAAAATTTTTTTACTTTGATTAGTCATGATTTAAAACTTAAACTATTTTTTATATGTATCTCAACAAATGTTTTTTAGATAATTATCATTGTATTTTTAATAACAAGAAAAATCAGCATGATTTTTTATTAATAAAACTATTTTTTAAATATTTGTCAAATCTATTTTTCGAATAATCCTTCTTTTCAAAATTCTTATCCTAATTTTTTTATAGTGGTAGATCCCTTGAAATTCTATTTGCAACTATTTTTTGTAAATTATTTAATAAACAATAAATTTTCCATGAATTAATTACAGAGAACCTTATTTTTAAAACAAACCCAAATCTTGAGAACTTATGCTTGAAATATTAAAGTTTTCAATTGTTGTGCATTCTGTTTTCAATACTTAGAAAAATTAATAAAAATCTAATTTTAAAATTTAAACTTTAAAAAAAAATCAAATTTTAGAAATTTAATTTTCTTTTAACATTAGAAAATTGTCTTAAAAAGTTTTTTTTACTTCTACTCTCTTTATGTAAAAAATTCTCAAAATAATTAGTAGAAATATTCTATGATTTTTCTGGAATTTTAGGATATTTTTACAGAATTTTTAGGATAGCAGAAGTAGCAAAAATAAATAGAAGCGTAGAGTAGCCTACGCGGGAATTGAACCCGAGACCTATTGGGTCCTACGACTTATGGTGGACTCTAGTAACCAATTGAACCCAGCAAGGCCATGCTGAAAGGAAAGGGGATCAATTACATTTATATTTGAGTTGGGCTGAATTACCCACTTAATATAAATAGGGAAGAATTAAGTGAAGAGTTATTTTTAACGTAACTCTCCTCTCCCTCAAAACTCTTACTCACGCCGCCCCTCTCCCTACTCTTCTCCTCTCGGCGCCAACCACAAGCACGCCTAGGGTTTCATCCCTAGAGCCGTAAGAGCACCTTCCGGCAACAACTCCGACACGAGGACGCTTCCTCCGCGAGAGGAACGCATAGACGCGAGAATATCGTCGAAAGGATCGCCTTCTCCGGAAATTTAGCGATTAGAATCGTAAGAAAACTAGCGCAGGAGGTAAGAAACCCCTCACCTGCAGTATAAGTAGCTCTCGTGTGAATTTCTGCCTTGTTTAGTAGCATACAAATTTTTGACACATAGGTTGTGCAATAGTGCACACTAGGTGTTCGATAATAAGTGTAGCACAGGAAAAGAATGCAACTTAGGTATTTTAATAGCTTAGTAAATGCAATAAAAGTATTTATTCAGTATGCATAGTTTTACTATAGTCGTATGGGACTACGGTCCAATGGGTGGGCTCCCACAGTCACCTCTAGGTTCAGATAACCTAGCTCTAGGTTCAGATAACCTAGAAATAGCAATATAAGAAGAACTCAGCTATTATCAGTATTTTATTTTAGCAGAGGCACTGTACTGGATTAGATATCCATTGGGTTGGGCTCCCACAGTCGTCCCTAGGTTTAGATAACCTAGTAAACCCTACTAAATTCGGGACTTGCAAACCCGGGTCTGGTTAGGGATACGCGCATAGCAAGTACAGTTGTCGGGCCCGAACAGCAGCATTATTATTATTTTAATCTATTTATGAAAATAGTTTTCAAAACTTCACAAATAGTTATGTGGATTCAGTACAGCTTTAGCATTAGTTTAGAATTAGCTCAGCTCAGCTTTGTATCGGTTTAGTTTTCTATTGATACATATGATAGCTTATTGTAGCACTTGTTACCTTGACTAGTTTGCTTGTATGCTATGTCATGCTCTTACATGTTCCATGTTCATATGTTTCAAATAGCATGATTTAAAAACATAAATTGCATCGTATGCATGTTTCAGTGAGGTAGATGGTTTCTTACTAAGCTCTCAAGCTTACAGATACTCTTTTCCTTATACTGCAGATAAAGGTAAAGGAAAGATGGACTAGCGGAGGCTGGAGGACAATGCGATGAAGATGTGTGTGGATGGAACTTGTAATAAAGACCTTGGAGGAATTAGAAATCTTAAGAATTTAGTATTGTCTTGTAGTGTTACTTTTCTGCATCTTCAGTTGTTTGGATGCCTTGAATTGTGATAATAAGACTTAGATTACATGTTCCCATGGTCTTAGATAGCTAACTATGAGCCCTGATAGTGTTTAGTAGTTTCATCTGTGCTTATAGAGTTATATGTGAGATTTCTGCACAAAACAGTGCTAAAATCAGAACTCAGTTGGGAAATCAGAAACTCCAATCGATCGACCGATCGATTGAGGGACCTCAATCGATCGGTCGATCGATTGGGGGCTGATTATCGAGAACAGAAGGCCCCGGGATCGAACTGCCGATCGATCGGGCCTGATTCCAGTGAACATAACCTTGCTGAATCGATCCTCCGATCGATTGGCAAGTCTGGATCGATTAGCCGATCGATCCAGAGATTTCTACCGTGTACAGAAGCACGCTGGATCGATCAATGGATCGATCGAGGGATTAGCTCTCGTGAACAGAGAGCTCCTGAATCGATCATTGGATCGATTGGTCAGCCTGGATCGATCAGCCGATCGATCCAGAATTTATTTTGTATACAGTAGCAACCTTGATCGATCAACAGATCGATTCAATAGCTTTCAATCGATTGAGTGCAATCTGAATCGATTGGGAAGCTGGGTTTCGACCAGGAAACCTTGTATCTCAGCTCCTGGACCATGGGCGATGTAAGATACGCCATGGATATCTTAGATTGCATCCCTTAACACATGTTGAATGAAGAAATGGTATTAGTTTAGCAAAGGTTTAAATTAATCCAGTTTTCCGCACCTTAAATCATAGCTTAGCACAGCATAATGTGACGGTCCGACCTTACAGCCTAGTTAGTAGAAGGCGGGTCATTACAGAGTGGTATCAGAGCAAAAGTTCCATACTTCCTGCACACACATCAGCATTGAACCTGCAGCTTCCAAGTAAGAACACCTCTTCTCTTACATATGTTTTCTTACTGTCATGTTTATAGATAACTAAAGCATGTTGATGTATGATAGTATTTAACATGGTTGATTATAGTAATTAGTTAAATGTGATAGTATTAGTTATGTATGTCCTCTATTCCTTTAGAAATGGCAAGAGGACGGCCAGCTAAGAGGACACCAGCTACTGAGCCCCAGCATGAGGCAGGCAGTTTAATGCCTCCCCCAGACCTTATAGCATTAGTGGCTCAATTACAACAGCAGCTAGCTGAACAGCAACAGGTAATAGCCACCTTAAAGGCTAATCAGCAGAATACTCCAATTGTCACCCCGGAACCAAACGTAGCAACCCCAGTAGTTATAGAGGTTCCCCCAGTCCAGCCTACAGCACCAGTAGCCCCAACAACAGAGGAAAAGAGAGAAGCCTATCTGATCTAGTGGCAGAGAGTCAAGCCCGAGAACTTCTCAGGCACTAGTGAACCATGGGATGCTCAAGCCTGGTTCAAAACACTGGCGAGTACGATGGAGATTCTGGACTGGCCAGAGCATGAAAAGGTGAAGTGCGCCTCCTTCTTCTTGACAGGAGATGCACGTATGTGGTGGGAGAGAATTAGAGCGAAGGGCCCAGTGAACCAGATGACATGGGCTGACTTCGAGAAAAAAATTCTTCGAGGAGTTCTTTCACATGCGGGTCACAAACCGCCACTACGACGAGTTCACTGAGTTTCGTCAGGGCAACCTATCAGTTGAGGAAGCCGTGAAGAAATTCAATAGATTGGCTCGTCTATGCCCTGAACTAATCAGCACAGAAAAGGAACGAGTCCGGTTGATGCTCAAGATGCTGAGGCCGGAAATAGCAATGAACGTGGCTGGCGGTGTTCATAGGCTGTAACACCCACTAAGCTTTTAAGATAAATATGATAATGATGAATTTGCCTTAGAAAAATATTAGTAGAATGTTGAACCAAAAAGAAATAAAAAGAAATAAAAATAGGGAGTGGTCAAGGATTGAACCTTGAACCTCTCATGATGTAAATGATAGGATTAATGGGTAATAACCAGTTGGGATAGGAATGATATATTGATAGCAAAGGAGGGAAACTCATGATAAGGATGAGAGTAAAAGCTAGCCAAAAGAAAGCAAGAAAAGAGCAAGAGAAAGGCAACTTGCCTTCCTTCTTTTCTCTCCGTCTTCCTCTCCCTTTGCCGTGACTTAAAGAGGACTATTAAGGGGATTCATTCCCCCTTGTTTCATCATGAATGATGAGAACAAATAAATATATAAAAATAAAAAGGAAAAAAAATAAAAAGGGGGCTAAGGGAGAAGGAAAGCAAAAACCAATTTTGCTACCTCTTCCCCCTTAACATAAAAGGGAGCATGTAAAGAGAAGATTTTAATTTTTCTCTCATTTCTCTCATTCTCTCCTCTCCACCACCGAGAGCCTCAGCCCCCTCTCCTCCATTTTCGGCCCCCAAAACAAGGTTCCTCCTAGGATACAAGGAAGGCTACCAAGGGAGATCAAAGGAGGAGAACAAGAAGAAGAGACCCTTTTCTTCCATCACCACACTTTAGAACCACAAGCGAAAAGGAAGTAAGTATCCCCTCACCTGTGGTACAAGTGGTTTTAATGTGTTTTTGGATTTTATGAGGATTTTAAAACCTAGAAACAAAGTTGTGAAAATTCGGCCAAAGAAAGGACTTGTTGATCCTAGGAATGTTTAATATAAGCCTTGATTCATGATAATTTTTCTATGCTTTGTAAGAAGGTTTTCTCTCATATTTTTATATATATGTGATGCTGGATTAGAGATGTACCTAACCCTAGAGTTTCGTCCAAAAAGGTTTTATAAGGGCTAGGGAATTTATTTGTGTACCTAACTTGCACAAAACCCTCTAAATAAATGGTTAAGGATCCATTATTGTTTTCATACTTGAAGGTTACTTGGAACCAAAAGTACCCCACTCACAAGTTTCGGCCAAGGAAGGGTTTAGGGTTAGGAAGACTTTGAATTTAAACTCACCATGTTTATATGATAGAATATAGAGTTTCTTAAATAGTTGCATGCTTGTATGTTGATAGAAACTCATGAACATCACTTTTAATGTTTCGGCCATGGTAAGGTGGATGGTTTAGAATAGCTTAAACAGATTTTTACATGCTCAAAACCTCCATGACAATAAGATATGAAAGTTGTTTGATGCTCCCATGCTTAATTAGAGTATAGGAAAATTGGTTGCATGATATATGATAATTATGACCACAAGGGTCCTAGCTTGTTTTTGAACCAAACTTATATGTATAGTTTCTTTGATATTTTTTCCATAAAACTTGTTTAGGTTTTCCATACTTTAGGCCACCTAAAACCTAGTTTAAAGACTTGGAAGTTTCGGCCAAACATATGCTATGAGATAAAGAAAGGAAAAACCTAGGAAACCAAAGACACAATTTAAATGTATGCTTATAGTGCTTGACTTTTATACATGTTATGAAATGTGTTATGACTTTCTATGCTTTTATGC
Organism: Zingiber officinale; assembly: GCF_018446385.1. Taxonomy (NCBI): domain Eukaryota; kingdom Viridiplantae; phylum Streptophyta; class Magnoliopsida; order Zingiberales; family Zingiberaceae; genus Zingiber; species Zingiber officinale. The sequence goes on from NC_056001.1 coordinate 74,991,116, forward strand.
CATTTGAACAAATTCCATGCTTGATGAGGTTCGGCCATGTAGGGTTTAAAGACCTAGAAACCTTAAAATTTAGACCTCATGTGTTAAAGATGCTTCTTATGAAATTGAGATAACATGTTGATTGTGTTCACATGCTTATACATTTAACTATGATTCAAATGGACACCTTAAAGTCTCGGCCATGAAGGGATACATGCCTTAGAAACCCTAGAACTTACATTGAAAATGCTCATGTCACTCTCCATGGAATATGAAATGTAGAAAGCTAAAAATTCACATGCTATATGTTGTTAGTGACCTAAATTAATGCTAAGGGAAGTTTCGGCCATGACCACTTGTATGATGCCATTTATAAATTTATACATGATGTTAGAGTAAGTTCACATGCTTGTATGCTTGCTTAAAAACCTAAATGAGTACTTGTAAGTTTCGGCCATGACATAATTTTAAGGGCTTAAAGGATTTAGGAACTAACTCAATTGTGCTTACCATATTCCTTGAAACAAATGCTATAAATATGGTTAAGGTTTCCATGCTTTATGTCATTTAGAACCTTATTTCACACTTGTTAAGGTTCGGCCAAATGAGGTTTAAGGACTTGGAGAACTTAGAGTCCAAGTAAATCTTGTTTATAATACTTCCTATGAAAATGATATGTGGATGAATTAGGTTCTACATGCTTGGATGTTGTTTAAAACCCGAATTGGCACCTAAGAGGGTTTCGGCCAAGATAAGAACCCAAAGGATTAGGAATCTTAGTACCCAAATTAATCATGTTACATTGTTCCTTATGATTGGATGAGCACATGATACACTTTTATGCTTAGACATGTATGCTTGTGAGCTATACAAGATGAGAATTTCTACGATATGTTATGAGTTCAAAATATGCATGCTTTATGTTATGATATGTGGGTAAATTTTACATGCTTTGATGATATGATATGAGCTTAAAATATGCATGCTTATGTTATGATATGTGGTTAAATTATGCATGCTTTGATGCTATGTTTAGTGCTTAAAATATGCATGCTTTCATGATATGCTATGTGGTTAAATTATGCATGCTTTGATGCCATGTTTAGTGCTTAAAATATGCATGCTTTCATGATATGCTATGTGGTTAAATTATGCATGCTTGATGATATGCTTTATGCTTAAGAAATGCATGTTTTTATGATCTATGCCTAAGTGATGCATATTGTTATGATATGATGTATGCCTAAGTGATGCATACTTTTATGGTATGATGTATGCCTAAGTGATGCATACCTTTATGACATGATGTATGCCTAAGTGATGCATACCTTTATGATATGATGTATGCCTAAGTGATGCATACTTTTATGACATGATGTATGCCTAAGTGATGCATACTTTTATGATAGGATGTGTGCCTAAGTGATGCGTGCTTTTATGATGTGTGATATGTATAAGTATGACATGTACTTTACTTTATATGGCTTGTACCAAGGGTGGGCTCCATAAGCGCCCCGGGGTCGATGGAATAAGACTCGGGCCTCGTTAGGGATGGGCTCCTAAGTGCCCCTAGGTCGATGGAGTAAGACTCGGACCTAGTATGTTGCCTTGTAGGGTTCAAGACTTGCTACCTTGGACCTACATAGGTTGCGCGCAATATGTAAGTGGTACATAGCCGGGATCCCCTTTAAGTTGAGATTATGTTCAAGTATATATGTAAGAAAAAATGGTTTTAAAGATCATGAGACATACACATGTTTTTCAGATACATGTTTTTCAAAATCATATTGCATATACCTTATGATGATTTATGATATGCCATGGTTAGATATGATTATGTTATGTTCCATGATATGTCCATGTGTAGGATATGCCATGACTCCTTATGACGATATGCCATGATTAGATACGGTTATGTTATGTTTCATGCTATGCTTTACACTATGATTTGCCATGACTAGTTATGATTTCTTCATGTTGCATGATATGCTTAAAAGAGTATGTTACATTATGTCATGACTAGTTGAAATGATGCCATGTTAAGACATTCTTTGATTATACTATGATTTTCGGTTTTAGTGAGTAGGAAAGGAACTTACTGAGCCATGAGTGCTCACAGCTTACTGTCCTTGTACCACAGATAAAGGAAAAAGCTGGATGAGCTAGAGGAGCAGCAGGAGAGGCAAGGAGATGTGTGTGGCAGTGGCTAGGCAACCAAATAAGAACCTGCTTTAAAAACTTTTAAAGAACTATGCTTTGGTATCATGAATTGTAGTACCGTATGTGTGACTTGATGTTATGTTTCTACTAATTTTGATATCATGTTATTGAGGCCATGATAGTGTAGTTCAGATTTGATGAAAGGGAAAACAAAAGAAAAGTTTTTATTAAACTAAGAGAATTATTTTAAGTCTTTCGCTGTTTTAAAAATAAAAATTTGTACATAGAGTATCGTAGCCCCGTCCCTTAGGGTTAGCAGGGAGGGCGGGCGTTACATAGGCCGCAAACCACCGAAGAACTAATCAGCAGTGCTCTGACCACCGAGCACTATCAGAACAATATCAAGCAGCAGAAGCAAGTCCTCTCAGAGTCCAAAGGGCAAGGAGGCTCAGGTACTCAGAAACAACAGGGCCACAGCTCTAACTGGAAAGGGAACTCCAGCAACAAGCGCAAACCAGGGAGTTACCCAAAGGGAGGACAAGCCAGCAAACAGCCTAGTTATCCCAAATGTGCTACTTGTGGGAAATTTCACCCAGGACTTTGTCGCAAGGGCACACGAGGATGCTTTCAATGTGGACAGGAAGGGCATATGGCTAAGCAGTGCCCGAACAAGACTAGTCTTCCTCTACCACAGCCGATTCAGTATGGAGGCCAGCCAGCTCAGTTACATCATATGCAGGCCGCTCTAGATGGTCCCTACATCAGCCAGGGCAGATTAGAAACCCCTCCAGCTATGACCAATGCGAGGATCTACTCACTCACCAGAGAGGACGTAGCAAATGCTTCGACAATTATTATAGGTCAGATTAGTATTTTACAGCAAAATACGACTGTCTTATTCGATACTGGGGCAACCCATTCTTATGTATCTAGGGCATTTTCTGAAAAGTTAGCAGTACCCCCAGAGGTATTCAGTGGTCAGTTTTTGATGACGCTACCTTCGGGAGAATTTATGGCGTCCACGCACTTGCTCCGGGCAGTGCCAGTCATTATAGCAGACAGAGAACTCTTTTGTGATCTGATAGTGCTAGATATGACTGATTATGATGTCATCCTTGGAATGGACTTTCTGATCAGATACGGTGCCTCTATAGAGTGTCGTAAACAGAAGGTCGTATTCCAACCTGAAGCAGAAGTGCAATTCGAGTACATCGGAGAACCAAAGAGAAAGGACAAGAAATTTCTCTCAGCTCTGAAGGCACAGAAATTATTAGATTCAGGATGCACGAGATTTTTAGCGCATGTAGTCAATGTCAGTCAGGACAAGGACCAATAGTTAGCAGAGGTCCGAGTCGTATGTGACTACCCAGCAGTCTTCCCTGAAGAGTTACCAGGCCTAGCACCAGACAGGGAGATCGAATTTGAGATAGAGCTCATTCCCGGTACAAATCCTATCTCCAAAGCACCTTACTGCATGGCTCCAGCAGAACTGAAGGAACTTCAGGAGCAATTACAGGAGCTGCTTGACAAAGGTTTCATACGCCCTAGTCACTCACCATGGGGAGCGCCTGTATTGTTCGTGAAGAAGAAGGACGGGAGCATGCGCCTGTGCATAGACTACTGGGCATTGAACCAAGTCACCATCAAGAACAGGTATCCTCTTCCCAGAATAGATGACCTGTTCGATCAGCTAAAGGGAGCAGCAATGTTCTCTAAGATAGACCTCAGATCAGGTTATCATCAGGTGAAAGATAAAGAAGGGGATATACCCAAGACAGCATTCAGGACTAGATACGGACACTACGAGTTCGTAGTCATGCCCTTTGGCGTGACAAATGCTCCAGCTACTTTCATGGACCTCATGAACAGAGTATTCAGGGACTATCTAGATAGATTTTTTACTGTATTTATCGATGACATTCTTATCTATTCAGGAACTCAGGAAGAACACGCAGAGCACCTGAGAATAGTATTGCAGACCCTTCAGCAGAACCAGCTGTACGCCAAGTTCACGAAATGTGAATTTTGGTTAGATCAGGTAACCTTCCTGGGTCACATCATCTCAAAGGATGGTATCATGGTAGACCCCAGTAAAATAGAAGCTGTGAGTAACTGGAAAAGACCCAAGAACGCCAGTGAGATCAGGAGCTTTTTGGGACTAGCAGGTTATTACAGAAAGTTTGTAGAGGATTTCTCCAGGATAGCCTCCCCACTGACAGCTCTTACCAGAAAGAACATAAAATTTCAATGGACAGAGGACTGCGAGAACAGCTTCAGCAAGTTAAAGTGGAGATTGACTAGTGCTCCCATTTTTACTCTACCAGAAAACACAGACAGCTTTGATATTTACAGTGACACCTCTAAATTGGGACTAGGAGCATTACTGATGCAAGAAGGTAAGGTGATTGCCTATGCCTCCAGACAACTCAAGGAATATGAGAAGAATTACCCTACTCATGACCTTGAGCTTGCAGCAGTAGTGTTCGTTCTCAAAATTTGGAGACATTTCTTGTATGGAGCTCAGTGCAGAGTGTATACAGATCATCAGAGTCTGAAGTACTTCTTCACCCAGAAGGATCTGAATATGCGACATCGTAAATGGCTTGAGCTGGTCAAAGATTATGACATAGACATCCTCTACCACCCAGGAAAAGCTAATAAGGTGGCAGACGCACTTAGCATAAAGTCCGATGCTACCTTACTATCCCTAGCAGCCATGTCATCACCCCTACAGAAAGAGATCGCAGATTTTGGTCTCGAACTTATAGTAGGACAGCTCTCTACTATGACATTAGCATCTACCCTACTTGGTGACATCCAGACGGCTCAGGAACAGGATCCTGAAATTCAGAAAATCAGGCAAGGGTTAGCAGAATCAGAAAGTAGAGAATTCAGAGTGTCCGACAGTGGGGTATTATACTTCGGTGATAGACTCTGTGTTCCAGATCAGGAGGAACTAAAGAGTAAGATTTTAGATGAGGCTCACAAGACTCCTTATGCGATGCATCCAGGTTCCACCAAGATGTACCAGGACTTGAAGAAACATTTTTGGTGGCCTGGGATGAAAAGAGACATCGCTAGATATGTTAGCACCTGTCTAACCTGTCAGAGGGTCAAGGCAGAACATCAGAGACCAGGAGCAGTTCAGCAGCCTATCCAGATCCCAGAATGGAAGTAGGAAAACATTTCTATGGATTTTATAGTGGGACTACCCAGAACCACGAATGGTTTTGATACCATCTGGGTAATAGTCGACAAATTGACTAAATCAGCCCACTTCTTAGCTATCAGGATATCCTACTCCATGGAACAGCTAGCCCAGTTATATCTCAAGGAGATCGTCAGACTACATGGAGTCCCACGGACAATTATTTCAGACAGAGACAGTCGATTCACATCACACTTCTGGGAGTGTGTACAGTCAACATTGGGCACTAAGTTGAAATTTAGTACAACTTTCCATCCTCAGACAGATGGGCAGACGGAGCGAGTAAATCAGGTACTCGAAGATATGCTCCGCGCATGTGCCCTAGACTTTAAGGGAAGTTGGTGCAAATATCTTAGCTTAGCAGAATTTGCATACAACAATAGCTATCAGGCCACTATTGGTATGGCACCTTACGAGGCTCTCTATGGGCGGAGGTGTAGATCTCCAATCTGCTGGTATGAAAGTGGTGAACAGAAAGAACTAGAACTTCACACAGATCTAGTAGCAGATACCACAGCAGCTATACAGCAGATCCGCCAGAGGATAGAGACAGCTAAGAGCCGCCAGAAAAGCTATGCTGATACACGGCGCAGACCCTTAGAGTTTTCAGTTGGGGACACAGTATTCCTCTTAGTAGCTCCCATGAAGGGAGTAATGTGTTTTGGGAAGAAGGGCAAATTAAGTCCCAGATATGTGGGATCATACTTTATCACTAGAAGAGTTGGCAAGGTGGCATATGAGTTAGAGCTACCACAGGAGATGTCAGCCATCCATAATGTATTTCATGTCTCCATGCTGAAGAAGCATATCCCAGATGCCACTCAGGTGATTGAGCCCCAGTCGGTACCAGTCCGCGAAGACCTCAACTATGATAGTCGGCCTATTCAGATAATAGACCGAGCAGTTAAGAAATTGCGGAACAAGGAGGTACCGTTAGTAAATGTCATTTGGCAAAGTCACACAGCAGAAGAGGCAACTTGGAAGACAGAAGCCAGTATGAGACAGAAGTACCCAGAGTTATTCTAAGTTCGAGGACAAACTTTTTATAAGGTATGGGGGATTGTAACGCCCAAAAATTCTCAAAATAATTAGTAGAAATATTCTATGATTTTTCTGGAATTTTAGGATATTTTTACAGAATTTTTAGGATAGCAGAAGTAGCAAAAATAAATAGAAGCGTAGAGTAGCCTACGCGGGAATTGAACCCAAGACCTATTGGGTCCTACGACTTATGGTGGACTCTAGTAACCAAGTGAACCCAGCAAGGCCGTGCTGAAAGGAAAGGGGAATAATTACATTTATATTTGAGTTGGGCTGAATTACCCACTTAATATAAATAGGGAAGAATTAAGTGAAGAGTTATTTTTAACGTAACTCTCCTCTCCCTCAAAACCCTTACTCATGCCGCCCCTCTCCCTACTCTTCTCCTCTCGGCGCCAACCACAAGCACGCCTAGGGTTTCATCCCTAGGGTCGTAAGAGCACCTTCCGGCAACAACTCCGACACGAGGACGCTTCCTCCGCGAGAGGAATGCATAGACGCGAGAAGATCGTCGAAAGGATCGCCTTCTCCGAAAATTTAGCGATTAGAATCGTAAGAAAACTAGCGTAGGAGAAACCCCTCACCTGCAGTATAAGTAGCTCTCGTGTGAATTTCTTCCTTATTTAGTAGCATACGAATTTTTGACACATAGGTTGTGCAATAGTGCACACTAGGTGTTCGATAATAAGTGTAGCACAGGAAAAGAATGCAACTTAGGCATTTTAATAGCTTAGTAAATACAATAGAAGCATTTATTCAGTATGCATAGTTTTACTATAGTCGTATGGGACTACGGTCTAATGGGTGGGCTCCCACAGTCGCCTCTAGGTTCAGATAACCTAGCTCTAGGTTTAGATAACCTAGAAATAATAATATAAGAAGAACTCAGCTATAATCAGTATTTGATTTTAGCAGAGGCACTGTACTGGATTAGATATCCATTGGGTTGGGCTCCCACAGTCGTCCCTACGTTTAGATAACCTAGTAAACCCTACTAAATTCGGGACTTACAAACCCGGGTCTGGTTAGGGATGCGTGCATAGTAAGTACAGTTGCCGGGCCCAAACAGCAGCATGATTATTATTTTAATCTATTTATGAAAATAGTTTTCAAAACTTCACAAATAGTTATGTGGATTCAGTACAGCTTTAGCATTAGTTTAGAATTAGCTCAGCTCAGCTTTGTATCGGTTTAGTTTTCTATTGATACATATGATAGCTTATTGTAGCACTTGTTACCTTGACTAGTTTGCTTGTATGCTATGCCATGCTCTTACATGTTCCATGTTCATATGTTTCAAATAGCATGCTTTAAAAACATAAATTGCATCGTATGCATGTTTCAGTGAGGTAGATGGTTTCTTACTAAGCTCTCAAGCTTACAGATACTCTTTTCCTTATACTACATATAAAGGTAAAGGAAAGATGGACTAGCGGAGGCTGGAGGACAATGCGATGAAGATGTGTCTGGATGGAACTTGGAATAAAGACCTTGGAGGAATTAGAAACCTTAAGAATTTAGTATTTTCTTTTAGTGTTACTTTTCTGCATCTTTAGTTGTTTCGATGCCTTGAATTGTGATAATTAAACTTAGATTACATGTTGCCATGGTCTTAGATAGCTAACTATGAGCCCTGATAGTGTTTAGCAATTTCATCTGTGCTTATAGAGTTATATGTGAGATTTCTGCACAAAACAGTGCTGAAATCAGAACTCAGTTGCAAAATCAGAAACTCCAATCGATCGACCGATCGATTGGAGGGACCTCAATCGATCGATCGATCGATTGGGGGATGATTATCATGAACAGAAGGCCCCGGGATCGAACAGCCGATCGATCGAGCCTGATTCCAGTGAACAAAACCTTGCTGAATCGATCCTCCGATCGATTGGCAAGTCTAGATCGATCAACCGATCGATTCAGAAATTTCTACCGTGTACAGAAGCACGCTGGATCGATCAATGGATCGATCGAGGGATTAGCTCTCGTCAACAGAGAGCTCCTGAATCGATCATTGGATCGATTGGTCAGCCTGGATCGATCAGCCGATCGATCCAGAATTTATTTTGTATACAGTAGCAACCTTGATCGATCAACGGATCGATTCAATAGCTTTCAATCGATTGAGTGCAATCTGAATCGATTGGGAAGCTCGGTTTCGACCAGGAAACCTTGTATCTCAGCTCCTGGACCATGGGGGATGTAAGATACGCCATGGATATCTTAGATTGCATCCCTTAGCGCATGTAGAATGAAGAAATGGTATTAGTTTAGCAAAGGTTTAAATTAATCCAGTTTTCCGCACCTTAAATCATAGCTTAGCACAGTATAATGTGACGGTCCGACATTACAGCCTAATTAGTAGAAGGCGGGTCGTTACACTTTACCCTTAGAAAAAGTTACAAATTTTTAACGTTGTTTTTCCCCGACTTTATTTTTACTATGATCAAAGGGGGAGAATGAGAGAGCTTAAGTCTAGGGGATGGATAATTATGTAAATTAAAAATTCTCATTTTAACTGTTTAACTATTATTTTATCATCTCTATATTTTTTTTACCTTAACTCTAACTCGGGTTAATGCACATCAAAAAAGGAGAGATTGTTAGTACCCCAAGGTAGTTTTGATGTGATCAATCGAATTAGAGTTAGGTCCTGTTGTATTTTGATACCCTGTGTTTGAGTGTGCAGAAAATTAAGAGCATAGGAAGTCGAATGAAAGATGCAGCTAACGAGAAGGATAGCATGAGAGAGTGTCAACGGGCTTGGTTCGTCCGAGGGACGAGGCACTATGGAAGAGTACACTAACGGATGAGAAGAAAGTGAGCAACATTTTTGAGGGATGAGAAGCCGGAGAGGAAGGTTGCTCAAGAAGGCCAGAAAATAGGTTCGGGTGAGCCCTATTCTGGATGGTCGAAATCACCCAAACAAGAGGAACTAGAGCAAGAGCCCGAACTAAAAAGTCAACCAAGAATTTGACTTAGTCCGGGTGCCTGGATCACTTGGGCGCCCCTAGGGTGCCTCGCTGATGTGCGTAGATTTTATACACTTGTTTAGCATGTTTTGACGCACATTCTTATGTTTTGTACATGCTTTGTCTATGCACTTTCATGCTTCTTGCTTTGCTTTTAGCATAAATACTTCTCTTTGTTTGGAGATCTGCTCTTGTGTATTTTATACTTTCAGGAGTCAAATTTGGAGAAGAATTGATGTCCGTGGATGATTCTACAACCAAATGGAGAAGAATGACCTGGGCAATGACTGCCACACGACTTTGCAAAGGGGAATGATCCTAGCCGTGTGGTGATGAGGGGTCGTGCCACCCTCCTTCAGCCAACCAGTACACGGCCGTGTATAATTACACGGCCGTGTAGCCCCTCCAGTGACCAAGACTACCCAGGCTGTGTGGTTTCACATGGCGTGCAACCTTTCCAGAACCAGAAATTGGCATGGCCGTGTGTGCCACACGGCCGTGCAACATTTTCAAATAGGAGAAATGGCCATGTAGTATGGTTTCACATGACCATGCAAGCAAGCAGAGGTGGTACATGACATGGTCGTGTGACTATCACACGATCGTGCGACCCTAGCTGAGAGGAAGATTGCCCTGGCCATGTGGATCTCACACGGTCATGCCCTGGGTCGTGTGGCGCCCAAATTTGCCCCCTCTATATATAGAGCTTCTTCCCCTTTGAAAGGGGGGCTCTCCCTTGAGGAAGATATGTTCTTGGGGCGGTTTCCAGCCATTCAAGGGGAGATTTCTATCCAAGATTCGACTCAAAGAGCGGAGGATTGGTTCCGAAGATCACTCACCGTAACGAGATAAGCGTTCCTTTCTATTCTCTTGTTCTTAGATTAGAATGTCTTGGATTTTCTTGTCTTCGGTCCTTCCTCTATTCTTTATGGAGTAGATTTTTTATTCTAGAAGGAGGGAGTATTTGTGATGTAATTTGATGTAAGAGTCAATGGATTTTCCATCTTCTTGATCCAAGGATATTGCTATGTTTTGTATCAATTAATCTTGTATTGGATTGTTGTGTTTTGTGCTTAATTCCCATTCTTGATTGGTTGTTTGTATCTCTTGTGGAATCTTGTAGAGCAACTCGCTAAATCGTATGACCAAGGGGCGTCGTGACAGGGCTGCCCCGCTCACGGACCTTTTAGGGGATTATCTTTAGGGGTAAAACAAGAACTTGCAAAGAAGTAGGACGGATTGACGTGCTTAATTCTATATCTTAATGCTAATTGATTAGGGATGCGTTTCTATGTCGTATGACTGAGGGGCATCGTGACAGGGCTTCCCCATTAACGGGCCTCATAGGGATTCATTACTCTTTGATTGCTTAAGGTTTAGATATAAGTCCTTAATCGGTGTTTTCTGTAGAAAACAACTGGTGGCAGAAAACAACTGGTGACTTCTTATGAATACATTGCAATTGAGGGCAACGTTTGATAGATTACATTACATCAATGATTATCACAAAGAAACCAAGACTCCTAGAATCTTTATAAAACTAAATATCCGCATTTAACCCTTACCTCTGATCTTAGTTGTAAATTATCTTTTAATTATTTGTTTAGCTAATTCACTTTGAGACATCTTTAGTGCTTATAACCAGTCCCTGTGGATACGATATCTTTTATTATTACTGACGACATAACCGTACACTTGCGGTGCGTAACACTCGCGCAACGGGGGCCTTATCGCAATGGTCCGGGTGCCCAGAACCCTTTCGGGCACCCGAACCAGAAAGATTATCCAAATGTACGTTGTCACGATCCGGTGATATGGGGATAAAGTTTTATCCCTTTTCAGGTGCTTGGAACTCTTCCAGGCGGCCCAATAAGGGCTATAAATATAGTCTTGATCCAAGTAGTCCAGAATCACTTGTACATGAGTTTCTTTAAGTGTTATACTACTTTGTGTGCTTCCAATGCTTGTAAGAGGTTTATCCACCTACGACGAAAGGAGAATTTGATTAGTGCTTCAAAGTCTTGGATTAACAACTTTTCCGGTTGTAACCAAGTCAAATCAGTAGCCTCTTTCTTTTTTTGTTAGTTTATCAATTCTTTTTATACAAGTGTCTTATTATTTCAAAAGATCGAGAAAGGTTCTATCTTCTTTTTGAAGGGCAATTCACCCCTTCTTCCCGGTTGTATGAGTCCTAACACTCCTAATCGTTGCTTTTGGCCCGGCTATCCCTCTTCTTGTGTTAATTTTCCCTCCTGACCATGCTATTTAGCACGGCTCATGTCTTCACTATTTCTTTGGCCATGCCTTTGGGCACAGCCAGTGACTAAAGCCTCTCCTAACCGTACCTCAAAGCATGGTCAGGTCCAATTTACCTCTGGAAATGGTTGTTGCTTGCGCCCCTTGACTTGGCCAATCCAACTGTTTGCTTTTCTCTCCACAAGGTAGATAAGGCTAGTTCATGGTCTTCTTCAAATAATCTTCTTTTGCATCTTTAGAATCCTCTTTCGTTCCAAACTGCTCCTGAAAATAAAAACAAATACTGAGTAGATCTTTCGATGTAAAATAGTAATTATAATGAAATTATGATAGAAAAGGATGCAAAACACATAGATCATAGAGATGAAATATAAGTAGACGTGCGTCAAATAGTGCAAAATAACATATATAATTTATGCGCATCAGTTAACTTTTTAAGTTGAGTTTTAAGTTTAAGTTAGTAATTTATGATTTATTGATTAGTTTCATAATTAAAAGGTATCTGATTATGACTTGGTTTGTAGAATTTAAGTTTTACCCTAGACTTGTAACTCATGTCTAAATTTTGTGATTTGGTTAAATTATTCATAATCTTTTCTAATTTATCAATTTTATCTTTTAAAATATTATTTTATTTTTCTAATTTTTAAAAATTAATTTCTTATTTTTTGTTAAATAATTTTGAGTTATTCTTATTCAGATTTGAATCAACTTTATTGATTGCATTATTACATATCTAATTTTTGAGAGAAATCTAAACTAGAGCAACAATAATTAGCTAGGGTACTGACATATGTTGCAAAAATTAGATTTTCATGAAATATAAATTTACTAACTTTGATTTCTCCCCCTGGATTCTTAGATCTTCTTTTTGGGCATTGACTTTTGCAATGACCCATCCATTCATACTTGAAGCATTCAATGTGCTCCTTCCCTTTCTAAACTCCTTGCATTGATTTATTCTTCTCCTTTGGTTGTACAGTCTGAATCTTACAAGTAGGTTACTGGTTTCTATGGTGCCCTCTCTCCCTACACTTAAAACAAATTATGAAAAATTTTAAATTTGAATTTATCATTTTACCTTTTAGATCGATGATAGGATTCTCCCCCTTGACTATTGCTATCTCAAATTTGGACTCAGATTCAGCTATCTCTTCCTTAGCCATTAGTGCTATGAAATCTGTCTGATCCAATTATTTTGAGTCTGGTTTGAAGGTTAACTCTAGGAAATCATACTCAGATTCGAACTCAAGTTTGATAGGATCCTATAGCTCTAATGAAATCTCATGAAGATCGATCAATTTTTCCCAAAGCTCCTTAGCATTGTTGAACTTTCCAAATCGATCAAGCTCTTCATTTGTTAGTCTTCATAGGAAAGTACATGTCGTTTTTGCATTCGCCTCGATTTTTCTCCTTATTTATGCATCCCACTTGTCGCAGGTGATGGGAATACCTCTTCGATGGGGAGTATGAATCTGGTCTAGATTATGATCTACATCTCCACCTCGGTATTTAGTTGGTACTCTGTCTGATCTTTCCAATAACCGAAGTCCTCACTTGAGAAGTGGGACGGGCGTGTGGTACTATAACCTTTTTGATGGGCCATTAAAGAATCTCACATAATAAAAATGAGAAAACTTGTTCCACGACTTGATCTTTGATTAATAGTATGGTATAAAAGAGAAAAGGTGAAAAAATATGGCTCGAGTGGTGTTGTACCAATTTTGAGAAAAAAATCGATGAATTGACAAATTTATCAGGAGAGGTTATTAGGCCAATTTTGATTTATGGCAAAAAAATTGAAAATGAAAAAAAAGGAGTAAGAATTTATTTTTACCAAAATGGATAAAAAAATAATGAAAAAAAATGCTCGAATGGTAGTTGTATCGATTCACAGCGACCCACTCTGATATTAAATGTAGGATCGAAAGTACTAGAGTGCGGTGAATAGCACTCGTGGCTTTCATGTTCATTTAAAACATGTACAATCGAGTAAAACGCAATAAAATATAAGGTGATGGAAAATAAATCAATGCTAATAAGCCAAGATTTACTTGGTTCGTAACCTATAGCGACTCCTACTTCAAGACCCGCACATGAGAGTAATTTCGTTGAGCAATCACTAATCAATCAAAAGTTACAAAAGTGAATTTACAATTTTAAATATAAGTAACTGTGAAATTAAATAATACTGACGACTTAGAAATAGATCTTAAATGTAGTCATGTCGGAGTAGCTTTCCAGCATCATAGAGAACTTTTTAGAGCAATGCACAGAAGCGGAAGATGTTTGAAATGTTGTATCGAAGCTGCTGGTCAAAGCCTCCTTTAATAGCTCCTTCTGGGCACCTGGATCCCCTCCTAAGAGCCTAGACTATGCTGACCTAGAGAGCTCTTGTCGAAACTTCATCCTTGAAGTTTATCCACCTCCGATTGCCCGCACCCTCTCTAGGCGCCTGGACCGCTGACGTGGGTCAGCCAATCATCATGCTCTAGCTCAACGTGTCGATGAGTTTTGGTTGTCCGAGCTCCTGGAGCAACTTCGAATGCTCGAACTGCTAGGTGTCTGACCAGGCACCTGCTCCCTCTATGAAACTTGGTTAGGCGCTTGGAGTCCAGGCGCTCGGACCAACTTTTTCTAGATCCATCTTTCTACAAAATAGATTTAGTATAGGCAACAAATACTTAAAGAATAATAAGTTTTGACTGCATCCGAACCATCTATTAGTGTGGTTCACACTAATGGTCTAACTTAGGTTTTGATGAATGATAAGTAAGTTAAGTTAGGTTCTATCATGATCTAACCACTTGATTAAGTGTGCAGGAAATTCAGCTAGGTCGACAGGCTAACCGGATAGCTAGTACAAAATTCAGCTAGGTCGACGGACCGACCAGATAGTTGGTACAAACTACCTATGTGTCTAATTAAGGCTCCAACTGCTCCGGGCTCTTGCTACAACTCTGCTACGAAGTTGTTGTGTCCCACGACTGCTCTGAGGACTTCCGATCGTGACCAGCAAACCAACTCCAACACACGAGTGCCTTCACATAAATTCCTAAAGTGTCGGTAATGAGATTTCTATTTGTACTTAAATTTAGCAAATGGAAAGTGTAGTCTATTACACTTCTCTGAACTCTCTCTGTACTCGATTCCCTCTTCTGGAGGTATCGGAAAAGGCTTTTAGTGGATTACCCATCGATAGGTCCGCACGACCTGGGTCTTGGAGTAGGAGTCGCCAAAGGCTTCGAACCAAGTAAAACTGCCTGCGTTTTCTGGTGATTGGATTTTCACTTTTAAGTTTTCCTCTACGTACTTTACTTTGATTTCAAAACACGAAAAAAATCAGTTTTTGAAAACCACATGATTCACCCCCTCTCACGTGCGTAATCGATCCAACAAGTGGTATCCGAGCAGGTTATGCTCTGAATTGGTCAAACCACCAATCAAGCCAGGAGAATCATTTTTTAGATTTTTTTTTTGTTTTTTGCATTCCATTTGAATCGTTTTAAATATATCTCAAACACTGCTAATCCAAGACCAAGTCTTGGTACTCCGTTTTAGTTTTTTCTTCTACAACTATCAAATGACACAACTTGAAGGGTACAACACTGTCTATCCTCCCCTATTCAATGGTGACAACTTCCCATACTAGAAGAAGCAGATGGAAGTATATCTGAAGACCGACTTCGACCAGTGGTTTAGCATCACTAGAGGTTACAAGGCTCCAGTCGATAACGTCATAATCCTAATAAACCCGGAACATTGGAATCCGAAAATAATGAAAAAGGCACAGATCGACTTTAAAGCTCTCAACACAATTCAATGTGGGCTATCAAAAGAAGAGCTAAATCCCATAGGCCCACATGAAAATGCAAAGGAACTTTGGGACAAGCTAATAGAACTACACGAAGGGACCAGTGATGCTAAGGTAACAAAGAGAGATTTATTTTTAAATAAATTATTTAATGTCAAAATACAAGAAGGTGAGACTTCCAGTCAGCTGTACGCAAGGATAAAGGACATCCTCAATGAACTCCACACAATTGACCACCAATTAGAGAACCGGGACCTGATAAGGTATGCCTTAAACGCATTTCCTCAAAATGCACTGTGGGCTTCCATCGTGGATGTCTATAAGATTTCGAGGAACTTGCCAAAGTTAAAACTAGATGAATTATTCTGTGAACTAGAACTGCACGAACAGACTAATGCCAAATCCGAGAAAGATCTTGCTCTTATTGTAGGATCATCAAAAGATAAGTCCAAATCGAAGCCAGAACCTAAAGATGAGTCTGACCCGGGCTGAGATAATGAAGAACACCTGGTGAACTTGGTAATAAAAATGTTCACTAGGAGAAAGAAAAACTTCACCAACAAGGACTTGCAGAAGATCAGCTCCGCCTCCAACTCTAACAACAAGAACATGACCTGTTTTGGATGCAACAAGAAGAAGCACTACAAGACCGACTACCTGAATATGAAAAATAAAAAGGCCCTCAAAGCGACGTGGGATGAATCATCCAGAGATGAATCAGATGATAGAGAACCGAAGCACTCCAACTCTCTCACTGATGGTGCACGAACCTGAATCAGAAAGTGAATCCAAAGATGGGTCCGAACCCGAATCAAGCCATGAGTCCACACTCATTTCTGAAGGTTTTGATGAGGTATATTTTAGATTAAATAAAAAGTTCTTTAAAATCATTGCATGCTTAAATAGGAAATTAACTTCTTATGAAAAATAAATAAATGAACTAACAAAAGAAAATGATAAACTTAATGAATAATTAAAATTAAACTTAACAACTGAACCAATTCAAACTGAAATCCCAACTCAAGTTGCAAAACTTGAGGAGGATAATTTCAAATTAAAAATGAAATAGTTAAACTAAAGGAATTACTTGAAAAATTCATAACTAGATCCAAGTATCTTGACATGATATTTGGATCACAAAGAACTGTGTACAACAAGTCCAGACTCCGATATAAGGCCAGCTCAACCAATAAATCCTTTATATCTTTAGTTAACCAAAATAAAAATCAAAGTAAAGCTTGGGTTCCAAAAGCGTGTATAACCATGAAAGTAAGACTAAATCACTATTACATACCTAAAGATAAATTTTATTATATAAATCATAATAAACCATCTCTCTTAAACTCTAAAGCTAAATCTTCAAAAATAAATACAAAACAAAAAAAAACCTTAAGTTATTCAAACCTAACTTAAACAAATACAATATAAACAAAAATTATAATCAAGTATACTATAATTTTAAAAGTAATCGACATAAATCCAAAACTTAAACTCAAAATGTTCAATAATTCAAGGGGAGGCTCCAAATTAGTTGGTACCTCCAAGATAATAACTTACCTGGCAGGACTAGCTAAAATAGGGACAAAACTTTAACTTGACAAAAGTACTGGTGAAGTTTTGGATAATAGTAGGTTAGGGAATTTATGTCTATGCATGTCTAGGAAGATATGGCTTCGATATGGTATATTTGGCTTAGTGGAACTAACTAAAGTTACCCCTTATGGATCCTAACTAGTTAGACCAAGGTTTTGTATTATGTTCAGTAGATAGGACTATTTGAAAAATCTTGAAGGCATGGTTTTGTATTAACTAGTTAAACCTGGTACTCTAATGATGCCCAAGTGACTCACCATAGCCCAAAAGTTTATCCAAAGAATACATATTTGTTGAGCCCAAAGCTAAACTTGAATCTAATGCAAAGTTAAACCCAACCCTGAAATTGAACTTAATAAATCTCACAAAATCATAGGGTTCACTAATTGAAAATACACATCGGGTGAGATGACAAAAAACTAAAATTTTCAAATTTAAAATTAAACTTAAAATTAAAACAAAAAATTTAAAACTTAAAAAGTAAAATTTAAAAATTAAAACCAAAAATTTAAAATTAAACTTAAAATTAAAACTAAAATTTAATATTAAATTTAAAATTAAAACTAAAAATTTAAAATTAAACTTAAAATTAAAACCAAAAATTTAAAACTTAAAATTAAAATTTTAAATTTTAAAATTTAAAAGTTAAAATTAAAATTTTAAAATTAAAACAAAAAATTTAAAATTAAACTTAAAATTAAAACTTAAAATTTAAAATTTAAATTTAAAATTTAAAAATTAAAACTAAAAATTTAAAATAAACTTAAAATTTAAAATTAAAATTAAACTTAAAATTAAAACCAAAAATTAAACATAAAAGTAAGCTCAAATCTAAATTGATATTAACTCCTACTTATTATAAAAAAACCAAGTGGATATTGGATAGTGGTTTCTCCGAACACATGACGAGGGATCACACCAAGTTCACTCAGTTAACATACAAAAGCTTAGGAACAGTTAACTTTGGAAACAATGGCAAACTCAAGGTAATGAGGTAGGTAATATTGAACTTAAAACTGATTTTATTGTGAAGAAAGTATTACTTGTTAAAAATCTCAAATACAACCTTCTTAGCATTAGTCAATTGTGTGATTCTAGATATAAGGTTAGGTTCTTATCCTCTGAATGCCTAATTAAGCACTTAGATAGCCCTTCTATAAGTTTAAAAGGATTTAGAAAAGACAATATCTATGCAATTAACCTAACTACTTCCTCACTCAAGTGTTACTTAACACAAAAGGAAGAAACTTGGTTATGGTATAGAAGAATGTCACACACAAACTTTAGAAATCTAAGTAAATTAAATGGATTAGTTAGAGACTTACCAAAATTACCTAACTTGAACTCAACAATTTGTAATGCCTGTGAATAAGCAAAACAAACAAAGTCTACTTACAAATCAACTAATCAACCTCAAACAAGTTCAATACTAGACTATTGCACTTAGACCTATTTGACTCCTATGGGATCAAATCAATAAATAGAAGTCTATATGACCTAGTAATAATAGATGATTACTCTAGATTTATCTGGGTAAAATTCTTAAAAAATAAGGATGAAATATTTGAAATCTTTAGTAATTTTTGTAAACAAATTGAAAATGAAAAAGACCAAAAAATTAAAGAATCAGAAGTGACAACGGAGGAGAATTTAGAAATCACAATTTTAATCAATTATGCATTAAAATAGTTATCATCATGAATATTTATGCCCTAAAATACCCCAATAAAATGAAATAGTAGAAAGAAATAACATAACTCTACTTGAAGCCTCTAGAATAATGTTAAATGAATATAACCTGCCAAAATACTTTTGGGCAGAAGCTGTTAGCACAAATGTTATGTACAAAACAGGACCACTATAAATAAAACTCATAGTAAGACATCATTTGAACTCTATTATAATAAACAACCTAATATTAAATACTTTAAAGTATTTGGATGCCCAGTCTATATACTAAGTACAAGAGAATACTTAGAAAAATTTACCTCAAAAATAGAAAATGGAATCTTTATAGGCTATTCACTAAACAGTAGATGTTACAGAGTATATAACAAAGTTACATTAAGAATTAAAGAAACCTCAAATGTAAAATTTGAAGAATCTAACCAAAACCTAGAATAAACCTAGATCAAACAATCAAATTTGTTTAAGGTACCACTAGTCAAGGGGGAACAAATGAAAACCTAAGTCACAAAGAAGAAAATCAACCTCAACTGAATTAACCTACTAGAAAACTCAAATCATCAAATTGACCAAATAATTGATGACCCAGACCTAAGAGTTCAGACTAGGTCATCCTTTAGAAATTTAAGTCAAATATCCTTGATCTCAAAAATTAAACCCAAAGTAATAGAAGAATCCTTACTTGACCCAGATTAGATCATAGCCATGCATGAAGAACTAGCCCAATTTGAATGAAACAAAGTCTGGGACTTAGTACCACCACGTAACAATAAAAAGGTAATAGAAACAAAATGGGTTTTCAGAAATAAACTAAGTGAAAATGGAGAAATTCTTAGAAATAAGGCTATACTAGTGGCTAAAGGATTTAGTCATTCGGGGGACTTGACTATGATGAAACCTATGCCCCAGTAGCTAGACTTGAATCTATTAGAATACTACTTAGCTATGCAGCCCATAAAGGTTTTAAACTTTATCAAATGGATGTTAAATCTGCCTTTTTAAATGGGCTAATAAAAGAAGAAGTATATATAGGTCAACCACCTAGATTTGAGAGTCTAGTGTTGGATCGAGAAGCGCTAGAGGGGGGGTGAATAGCGCTCGTGGCTTTCACTTTGCGAATTCGTAAATCGTACGAAAAACTAACAGAGTAATACGCAGCGGAAAATAAGAACAAGCACACAGACACGAAGAAATTTACTTCGTTCGGAGCCTGTGACGACTCCTACTCGAAGGCCCGCGATCCTTGATCGCTTTCCGTAGGCAACAACTATAATATCGTCAATAGTACAAGTAAGAAATGAGTACAGAAAATCTAAGAAATACCGACAACAGAATTTATAGAAATCGGAGCGTCTGTTTGTTGGTGTCAAGTCGCAGCACTTCCGGGTCGTCTTGTTAGTAGCTAGTTGCAAATGGATCGCTTGGTATTCGTTGTATTGAGCTGCTGGTCGAGACCCTCTTATAAAGGGTGTTCAAGGCACCTCGATCAAGCTCCAAGGCGCCCTAAATCCCTAAGTATTATCCCGTAAATGACTCTGCGATGAAGCTTTGACCACTACCTTTTATCCATCTCAAGGCGCCTTCATCACTGTCCAAGGTGCCTTAAACCACCTGTTCAAGGCGCCTTGAGCTTCCTTCAAAGCGCCTCCAACCCTTCTGGATAACTGGCTTCGGCTCGCACCCGAGGCGCCTCCAAGCTCCATGGAGGCGCCTCAGTACTGTTCATCCGAGGCTATTCTTTGCACTTTGGTCCCTGATCCCAAATATACCCTGCAGTACAAAGTTAGCACATAAAAAAAAATAATATAAGTGAACGACAATCATCGGACTGTCCGAGTCTGACTTCGGGTTTCCGACCGGAAACCCTAGGTCGACCCGGCGCCTACTGTTCCCTCTACGGGGAACGCGCCCTCACCTACTCCACTCAGGAGATTTACCTGATGTCATTGCGATCCTCCAGATCGACTGGACTTTTGCTCGGTACTCGATGCTTCCAGACTTTCTGCTTCCCAGCTGGTCCAGTCTTTCACCTGGTTCGCGATACCAAGATTTTCCACCTAGGGTTACCCCCCCTAGGACTTTTGCCTGAAGCACTCGACCCACCAAGACTTTCCGCATAGGGTTACCACCCCCTATGACCTAGGGTTACCACCCCCTAGGGTTTTCACCTTGCCTAACCACAGTTAGGGCTTTTGCTTAAGTACACTTGGGACTTTCCTGCAATCTCATTCAGACCGTTAGATCACCACACACCTTAACTTTGAATCCTTTGTCATTATCAAAAGTTAGGTTAGATCGTCGGATGCTTCCCGCACCAACAATGTCCCCCTTTTTGATTATGGCAACCCAAATTCAAAGTTAAGTTAAACAAATGTATAAATATATTTAAAAGGTTTAAGTGAGCAAGCTTAAGTATATAAATTCAAATACAAGCATAACTTAAGCTAACACTTAAACTTTTGTGAAGCTCCCCCTTAATACAGGGCTTTCTTTTTGAATCAGACTTTTACTTTTGAATTTCCCTACTCTTCCCCTTTGCCATTTATCAAAAAAACAGTTGAAAGCAAGTTTTAAGTGTTTATAAAAAATAGATTTTAGGCTTTAAAAGAAGGAAAAAATGCTTGTGAAGCTAAGTAAAGGAATATTTTTCACCTAAGTTTAAAAGGCTAAAATATGGATGACTTCGAATGATGACTGTAACCACTTTTTGAAACTTAGGTGTTTTTAGAAAAAACATACTAAACTAAATTTTGAAAAACTTGGCTAGAAAAGAATTTTTAGAGCCAAAAATTTTTTGAAAAACTTGCAAGTAAAGAAATATGTTTTTTAATACTTTTAGCTAAGTATAGAATGAATCTAAGAGGTAACTTAGAAAAGTATTTTATCAAAAAAAAAATTATAAAGGTGGCTAAGTTTGAGAAAGTTTGAAAGTTGTTATATGAATCACTTAGCTAAGCCTTTTTGCAAACAATGAATTTTGAAAATGTAGTTTCTGTGTGAAAAGGTACTTAGCTTAATTAAAAACTTAATTTTGAAAAAATAGGAGGAAGAACTTATGAATTTTAGGACGAAGAGGGAGTAACTAAATATTTAATTTAGGTTGTTTATTCAGTTGATCCTTAAGTCCAAGCATGAGTCAAGTTAAATTAGATTTCAAGTTATCCAATTTGTTTTGATAAGGTATCAGAGCCCTAAAGTATAAACATGCTTAATCTTAGTATTTCCATTTCCTTCACCAACTGTCTAACCTTTAGCTACTTGCTAATTACCTAGAGGGCAACAGCTTTCACTTGGTTAGTCAAGTTAAGTCTCTTGGTCAAGTTAGCTTTGACTAAAGCTGGATGACTTAAACTGATTTCTGTTAATAAAGTATTTAACGCTCAGACTCGTAATGATGCACAGATATAAGCATACTGGAGTCCAGGTTGTACCCTATGCATCTCACACCGTTCTATGTTTTCCAAACATAAGCAAGGTAAGCCTAGGTGTTTGTGAGATGCTCTGGCTCAAATCTAGGGGAACAGGATTTCTAGGGTAGCGCCTAAACTAAGTTCAACTTTCAAAATTCTAAGAAAATGGGATTTTAAAATCATTATTTTTCCTATAATTTTCAAGAACAATTTAAAAGTGGTTTTGAAATTATACTCACAATTTTGAAAAAGTGATAAATAAGTACTGAATTAAAACATAAGTTAGCTAAACATAAGAAAATCAACTCCAAGATACAACCAAAAGGTGAGTAAGATATCCAGATCCAAAAAGTGAGTGACATATCCAGACAATCTAAAAAGATAGAGTCAAGCAGGCGGATTGTCAGCTGGAGGATCGGCTAGAGGCTGCTCGGGTGCCGGCTGAGGCTGTCCCTGACGCCGTATCTCGCCTCGGAGAGACACGAAACCTGCAGCTATCTTGGATCGGAGAGATCGGAGGAAGCGTCGAGTCTCAATGGAGTGAATCTCAAGACGGGCGAGTCTATCCTCGACTGAGAGTGATGCCAAGGTAGAAGGACCGGCAGATGTAGAGGGTCTAGCAGAGCTGGAAGGATCTGAGAAAAAGTGCTCTGCAAGGAAGTCGGGCCAATCCTCACCCTCACCTGGTATATCCTCGGCCTCTGGAGCGATAGGGGTAGTGGCTGGCTGTGGTCGACCTGTCCAGGCTAGAACTCCATCAGCGTTGACCTCAGCATTGGCTAGTCTACAACTGCATGACCCTAGTTCGTCGTATATGGTTAAAGGGATAATTGTTCCTCTAGTCACATCTATACCCTCGATGGTCGAAAAGATGGAAGTCAAAATATGACAGTAGGGCATATGCACTATACGGGATGTGACTGTACTAGATGCTGAGATGATGTTCTAGAACATGTTTAAGGCTATATCAATGTCCAACCAATGACTCAAGGCATATAGAAAGAATGAATGCAAAGATCGCATCTTCGGGACATCCCGAGATGAGATCGGAAATATGCAGGCTGTCAGGACCCTATACATAACATAGTCCTGGACTCTAAGAAAAACTGACCGGAACTCAGTCAAGCCGAGTGGTCTTTCCCCCCCCCCCCCCCCCCCCAAAAAAAATACGTATAGATAGTGTCTAACGTAATATGAGAGTAGGGATTGCCAAATGGCAGATCCCTACCGAGGTAGCACAGGAAGGTACACTCTGACGCTCTAAGCCCTAAGGTTGTACGTAACAAAGTAGGTGTAAGCTGGATGCCAGTGCTACCAACTCTAGAGGAGTATGTACTATCATCAACCCTTTCAAGGTTGTGATAGAACTGTGCATATAAATCATGATTTACTGCATTACTGCAGTAAACCAATTTTTCCAGCTGATAGTATTCTATCATCTGGATCGATGGGTGACAGAACTGACTAAAAAATGGCCTATTTAGGTATCTAGGTTTGATAGGGTTAAATGTGAAGCTAGCATATGTAGCCCTAAGTTGTTCGGTTGAGAATCTGAGGTCGGTTGATGGGATTCTAGCCGGATTGGGATCTACGTGACGTCGTTTGCTATTTTCAATGATTTTACACAAAAATCGGCAAAATAAGCACAAAGAATATGTAAAAATAGACTAGGAAGTGATTAGAGTTTACCTAGGAGGCATTGTGGGGAGTAGAAGGGGAGGAACAGGTTGAAGGCGCCTTAGATTGGGAAGAAAACGCACGAGTAGCACGTGCTTGGGTCGGCAGAAAACAAACAGAAGAGCTTCTGTTCATTGCAATATTATGAATTGAAGGCGCCTTGAACAGGAGTCAAGGCGCCTTATAAGGATATTGGAGGCGCCTCAAACATGATCTGAGGCGCCTTAGTCTCAGGAGGCGGGAATTTTCCCGCCGCTTTCTAGGGCGCCTCCCGTGTATGGGAGGCGCCTCCGACAGGCGCCACGTGTTTCGTTTTTTTTTTTAATTTATTTAAATTGTGATATGAGTTTAATTAATTTTAGGTTAACTGATTTTGAAAATTAAGTTTGATTGATTAAAAATAATTAAGTTTGATTGATTTTGTAAATAATTTTGAAATTGATTTTGAAAAAAAAAATTTGAAATTAACTTTTAAAAGATTTTTAAAATGATTTTTTTTAAAGATTTTTCAAATATTTTTGAAATTAAGTATAAAAGATTTTTAAAATATTTTTCAAATAATTTTAAAATTAAGTTTTAAAAGATTTTTAAAATGATTTTGAAATTAAGTTTTTAAAATATTTTTAAAATGATTTTTTAAAAGATTTTTCAAATAATTTTGAAATTATTTTTTAAAATAATTTTAAAATGATTTTGAAATTAAGTTTTTAAAATATTTTTAAAATTATTTTTTAAAATATTTTTCAAATAATTTTGAAATTAAGTTTAAAAGAATTTTTAAAATCATTTTTAAAAGATTTTTCAAATAATTTTGAAATTAAGTTTTTAAAAGATTTTTAAAATGATTTTGAAATTAAGTATTTAAAAGATTTTTAAAATGATTTTTTAAAATATTTTCCAAATAATTTTGAAATTAAGTTTTAAAAGAATTTTAAAATGATTTTGAAATTATGTTTTTAAAATATTTTAAAATGATTTTTTAAAAGATTTTTCAAATAATTTTGAAATGAAGTTTTAAAAGAATTTTTAAAATGATTTTTAAAAGATTTTTCAAATAATTTTGAAATTAAGTTTTTAAAAGATTTTTAAAATGATTTTGAAATTAAGTTTTTAAAAGGTTTTTAAAATGATTTTTTAAAAGATTTTTCAAATAATTTTGAAATTAAGTTTTAAAAGAATTTTTAAAATGATTTTGAAATTAAGTTTTTAAAAGATTTTTAAAATGATTTTGAAATTAAGTTTTTAAAAGATTTTTAAAATGATTTTTTAAAAGATTTTTTAAATAATTTTGAAATTAAGTTTTAAAAGAATTTTTAAAATGATTTTGAAATTAAGTTTTTAAAATATTTTTAAAATGATTCTGAAATTAAGTTTTTAAAAGATTTTTAAAATGAGTTTTTTTAAAAGATTTTTCAAATAATTTTGAAATTTAGTTTTTAAAATGATTTTTTACAAGATTTTTCAAATAATTTTGAAATTTAGTTTTAAAAGAATTTTTAAAATGATTTTTAAATTAAGTTTTTAAAAGATTTTTAAAATGATTTTTTAAAAGATTTTTCAAATAATTTTGAAATTAATTTGAAAAAGTAATATTAATTACGAATTTAATTTTCAATATCAAATTTTATTCTCTTTTCAGTTTCTTAGTCCTTAGTCATCTCACCCGATCTAAATTTTCAATCAGGTAATCCTTCAATTTTTGTGAGATGATTTGTGGTTCAATTTTAGGGTTTGGTTTAACTTTGTGTTAGATTCAGGTTTAGCTTTGGGTTCAACAAGTAGGCATTCTTTGGATAAACTTCTGGGCTATGGTGAGTCACAAGGACATCATTAAAGTAACCATGCCTTCGAGGTTTTCCAAATAGTCCTACCCATTGAACTTAGTACAAAACCTTGGTCTAACTGGTTAGGATCCATAAAGGGTAGCTTCGGTCAGTTCCACTTAGCCAAATGCACCAGGTCGAAGTCATATCTTCCTAGACATGCGATGACTAAGTTTCCCCAATGTACTATCATCCAATACTTCACCAGTACCGTGGGTCAAGTTAAACCCGGACCATTTTAATCTAACCCTATTTACCCTGCCGGGTAGGTAAAGTTCAGTTACCCTGTCGGGTAGATTAAGTTCGGTTACTCAGTCGGGTAGTTTAGTTGGGGGTGCCAGCTATTCTGGATCCTCCTTCTATTTAAGTTGAATTTTTAATTTTTAATTTTTAATTTAATTTCAAATTTTTAATTGAATTTTGAACTTTAAATTTTGGATTTAATTTCAAATTTTTAATAGAATTTTTAATTTTTAATTTAATTTTGAATTTTTAATTGAATTTTTAATTTTGAATTTAATTTCGAATTTTTAATTGAATTTTAAATTTTAAATATTTAATTTAATTTCAAATTTTTAATTGAATTTTGAAATTTGAATTTTTAATATCATTTTTGTTTTTGCTCCCCTTGGATCATAGCCTCGATATGGTGTATCGAGGTAGTGTATTTGATCCTTCGGGATCCAGTATTGGCCAAGTCCAACTTGATTAATCAATTTGGACTTGGGGACCCATGCTTGGACTGTTTTTCTATTTGCTCTTTGTACAAGAGATAAATAAGATTTATATTTTTTTCTTTGGTTTAAATCCTAGACCAGTTCTATTGTAAACGGCTCTTTGTGTCCCAAGAATTAGGTCAAGATTCTTGGAACCTAAAGAAAACCGTTCTAGTGTTTTCTCCAGATCCTTGACTTGAGTTTTTAGGCTGGAATTCTCTTCTTCAAGTTTGTGGACTTGAGTTGAGTTTCCAGTCTGAACTGGTTCAATCAAGGATTCGGAGTTAGTCACTTCTTTAAGGACTTCTACTTCCTTTAGAAGTGACATAACTCTAAGGTTTGATTTAGCTAACTTTCGCAATAAATAATTAACTAGATTATTAAGTCTAGAAATACTCACAGCGGGGTCTGGCCCTTCGAAAACGGATACGGATCCGTGGCTTCACTCGGACTCGGCCTCTGACTCGCTCTCGCTCTCGGACACGTCGATCTTGTCCCGGGCCATCAGTGCGAGGAGACTCGTCTGATCGAGTTCGCCATCGGTATCTTCTTCTAAGGATTCATCCCATGTCGCCTTCAGGGCCTTCTTCTTTCGCTTCTTTGCATCCTTCAGACTTGGGCAGTTGGCCTTGATGTGCCCCTTCTAGTTGCACCCGTAGCAGATAACCTCGAACTTACCCTTCGAACTTGGTAGAACCTCCTTGGATTGTACTATCTTCTTTAGATCTCTCTTGTTGAAGTCGTTCTTCTTCTTGTAGAGCTTCTTTACGAGGTTTGTGAGCTCGGTTGTCAATTCATCGTCTTCATCATCTGAGTCGGGTTCTTCTTCCGACTCTGGTTTAATTCTTCGTCGTGATCTCGGTTCGCGTGTTCGACTGGTACCTGCAACCAAAGCAACCCCCTTCTCGGTTGGCTGTGCGTTAGTCTGCTCGTGAAGTTCAAATTCTGAAAATAATTCATCTAATTTAATACAAGATAGATCCTTAGAGACTTTGTAGGCATCTACCATTGATGCCCACAATGTACTCCTTGGAAACGAGTTAAGAGCGTACCTTATGATATCCCTAGTTTCTAACTTCTGCCCGATTCCGTGGAGGGAGTTAAGGATGTCTTGAATTCTTGCATGCAGTGAACTCGCCGTCTCACCTTCCTTCATCTTTAGATTATACAATTTATTAAGCAACAAGTCACGTTTACTTACTTTTGTGTCGAAGGTTCCCTCGTGGAGTTCAATCAGCTTCTCCCAGAGCTCCTTTGCTGATGTGAACGAGCCAACTCGATTGAACTCCTCCTTGGTCAGTCCACACTGGAGGGTGCAGGTCGCTTTGGCATCAGCTTCCACCTTCTTGATTATGGTCGGTTCCCATTTTTCGCAGGGTGTTGGCTTGTCGTCTTCGTCGGATGGGAGTTGTAGTCCAGTCTTGATGATCATCCATGTCTCGAACTGGGTTTTGAGGAATTTTTCCATTCGCCCCTACCAGTACCCGAAGTCTTCTCCGGTGAAAAGCGGGGGACGAACAGTGCTATAACCCTCTTGATGGGCCATTTGAACTTCTACACGACAAAAACAACGAAAATCTATTCCAAGACTAAGTCTTGGATTAGTAGTGCGGGAATAATTTAAAAGAAAATGTACTCGAGTGATGTTGCACCAACTTCGAGCAAAAACTGATTCGAGAAAAGAAATAGAATATAACTATAAAGCTAAATTCTAATTGACTTCGAAAAATCTGAAAATACCACGAAAATTTGTTTTGAAAGGTGGTTGCACCGATTCAAAACGACCCCGCTTTGATATCAATTGTTCGATCGAAAAGAATTTAGATATCTCCACAATAGCATGATATTGTCCACTTTGGGCCTAGGCCCTCATGGCTTTGCTCTTGGGCTCTCTCCAAAAGGCCTCATGCCAATGGAGATATCTTTTTCTTTTATAAACGCATGATCTTTCCCATGTGTTTCCAATATAGGACTATGTTTGCAACCTTGCAACCTCAACATCTAGATCATCCTACCTATGTCTTTAAGCTTAAAAAGGCCTTGTACGGTCTTAAACAAGCACCTAGAGCCTGGTTTGAATGGTTAACCTCCTACCTTATTTCCAAAGGGTTCAATCAAGGATAAATTGACCCAATCTTATTTGTAAAGTCAATCAAACAAGATATATTTGTAGCCTAAGTATATGTAGACGACCTAATATTTGGTTCAACTAATTCAGAATTCTTACAAGAATTCATAACCTTAATGAAACAAGAATTTGAAATGAGCTTAATATGTAAACTAACTTACTTTTTAGGTCTACAAATTAAAAAAACTAATGAAGGAAATTATGTCTACCAACAAAAATATATTAAGGAATTACTTAACAAATTTAGAATGGAAAATACCAAAGAAATAAAAACTCCAATGGCAACTAACACAATCTTAGATAATAACCCAACTGGAAAACGAGTTGACCTAAAATACTATAGAAGTGTCATAGGTAGCATTCTATACTTGACTGTAAGTCGATCTGACATTTTATTTGCAGTTAGTATGTGTGTTAGGTATCAAACCTGTGCTAAAGAATCTTACTTAACTAACATAAAAAGAATTTTCAATATCTAAAAGGAACTTCAAA
The DNA here is from genome assembly GCF_018446385.1 of Zingiber officinale. Taxonomy (NCBI): domain Eukaryota; kingdom Viridiplantae; phylum Streptophyta; class Magnoliopsida; order Zingiberales; family Zingiberaceae; genus Zingiber; species Zingiber officinale. The sequence continues at coordinate 75,020,071 of NC_056001.1, forward strand.
TGTAGGAATTTGGTATCCTAGAACAACCAATTTTGAACTTATAGGTTATTCTGGCTTAGACTATGTTGGTTGTACACTAGATCATAAAAGTACAGGTGGTGGGTGTCAGTTACTTAGCCCATCACTTGTCAGCTGGTTTAGTAGAAAGCAACATTGTGTTGCCTTATCTACTACTAAGGCAGATTATATAGCAATAGGAGAATGCATTGCACAATTGTTATGGATGATGCACACTCTAAAAGATTTTAATTTAAACTTTACAAAAACAAAAGTACTAATTGACAATGTTAGCTAAATTACTTTAACAAAAAATCCTTTGCATCATTCAAGAACCAAATACATTGAAATTAGACATCACTTTATCAGGGACCATGTTACTAAAGGTGATATTGAACTCAATTACATTGAGTCCAAGTCAAACTTAGCTGACATATTCACCAACCCCTCTCTAAAAGTGAATTTAGCAACTTACGACGTTAGTTAGGAATGTGTTTAATAGACTAGGACCAAAATTTTCAATATTAGTTTCAACATTTTCAAATTCTAGGGAAACATTCCTCATTTTTCTCAAAATTCCCTTATTTTTAGACTTTTCAAAATCAGTTTTAGCCTTAGTCTAGATCACATCCATAGAAAACATGTTCCTATAGATCTAGGACTTGAGTATCTCACCAATACATTAAGGTTACCTTGTTTGTGATTACTAAACTTAGAAAGGGGTGAGTTGCATAGGCAAATTGTCTGGACTTAAGATGCTTATATCAGTGCATCAAAATAAGTCTGTGTGTTAAATACCAAAATCATATTAATCAAGTTAAGTAATTCATGTTAGTCAAACACTAACTGGATAAAATAACTTAACCTAACTAACCAATTGAACACTACTATCTTCTGATAGTCAGATAGTAACTAATAGTTAGACAATTAAGGACAAGTTATAACTGATTAGATTATTTTAAAGTAATCTTAGGTTCAGGGGGAGGACAAATAAGTCAACAAAATTTTGAAATCATTCCATTTTTTTTTACATGTCTTGAAAAATTATTTTGAAAACCGTTTCAATTTTGTTAAACTACCTTAAAACAATTTTAAATATCGCAGCACTTAACATTTTAACCTTTGGTTTTAAACCTTTAAAGTTTTTTTTTTTTGGAAAAACTTATAAAACCTTAAAGTTTCCAAAGTTAGTAGATTTTAAAAGTATTTTCAACTCTTGTAAAAATACTAACATACAGTGTTTTAAAATTCATCTTTAGAATATTTTTACTTTTCAAAATAAGTTGAAACAAATTCATTTTGAACAGGTTCTTTTCAAAAATTATTTCTATACTTTGAATTTTTTTAATACATTGTTTATCATTTTGAAAGACCGAGTGGTTTCAAAACTAACTTTAAACATATTTTGTAAAATATTTTTTACAAGTTTTTATGGTTATACATTTTTTTCTCTCCCTCGAAGTAGTCCCAAGTTGTATTGTCAAAACATGTAAACTTTTTTCTGTCTATTCATATTTTTCTAATGAATGCCAAAGGGGGAGGGTTAAAGGGTTAAGTTGAATCAAATCATCAAAATCCAAATAACTTAAACCAAATCATGTGTCTATTCATACTTGTATTTTTTTTCCTAACTTAACCCAAGATGTCATTACATCAAAAAGGGGGAGACTGTTGGTGTGGTTCGCACTAACGGTCAAAAAGGGATTTTGATGAATGACAAATAAGTTAAGTTAGGTTCTTTCGTGATCTAACCACTGTTGGGTGCTACTTGGAATTCCGTTCTGTTTCCCTTGTAAAAAAAATTATACAAGCACATAACTTTTCCTAGCAACCCATGTGCTTTTCAGAAATTGAACTTGGATTGCAAACGAAACTTAACATTATTAATCCAAGTGTAACTTATATGTTCTTCAAAAGTTAAACCATATTATAGAAGTTGATAAAATATCTATTTCAAGGATTGGCTTCCAGGTCGTTGGCGAGGCACTCGGCCTTCTTGGTTATGGGATCATCCACCACTTCCTAGACAAAGTCTTTCAAAAAAATTGAATATTTAAGCACTTTACAGTAACCTTAGGTTTAACTACAGAGACCACAATCGAAGCACAAGATCGAAATACAAAATCGATACACAAAATCGAAACACAAAGTTGAAACGCAAAATCGCTAGCCTCTTGTGTTGGTATTTCAGGATCCATACAAAGAAAACAAAACTAGTTGTGCTGTGGAATAAATAACTAGTTGTACCTTTCTTCGTAGACAAAGACCTCTTGATCTTCTATCGTATTCCTCTCCTCTTCTTAGACGTCATGTGGACGACGATCTACCAAGATAAAAACACCCGAACCCTTTTTGTTTCCAAGCCGCTTACCACCAAAAGATGCAAAGAAAAGGGACGCCTCCTTCTTATTCTTCTCCTCCAAACTACCGGCCACCAAGGTGCTTCGTCTCTTCGTTTTCTTTTCTTCCAAGCTCCGGCCACCAAAAGAAGATGGGGCGTCGGCCCTAGAGGGAAGAAAGGGAAGAAGAAAAGGAAGTGGGGCGCCGACCCTAGAGGGAAGAAAGGGAAGAAGAAAAGGATCGGGCGCCGGCCTTAAAGGAAAGGAGAGTGTTTTAGTTGTGGAGAAAAACTTATCACTTCTTAATTGATTGATTTTTGTGGCACAACCTCCTCTCCTTTTATAACCCTTTGCGCCAGATAAAAAAGGATAAAAAGTAATAGATTTTTTTTAGAATTCTATTGAGAGAAAAAATCTCCCTTTTCATAACTCCTTTTTTTTCTTTTTCTTTTATTGTGGTCGGCCCCTTGCTTGGGCACCAAGCAAGGCATGGCCGGCCCCTATGCATGGGCAACAAGCAAGGCTTAGCCGGCCCGTATGCATGGGCAACAAGCAAGGCTTGGCCGACCCCTTGCTTGGACACCAAGCAAGGATGTGGCCAACCCCTTTCTTGGGTAGGAAGCAAAATAAAAACAAATAAATGCGAGACTTTATAGAGGCTACAACAGAGACTGAGAGGAGGCATTGATTTTGGCCTCCTGATGGACTTGAGCTTCTTGTGTTTGACCCGAACACCCAACTCAAGTTCATTAATAATAACTCATACCACTAAAAAGTTATTATTGAACTATCGCACCAATCCCATACTATATTATGAGCTCCTACTTATCATGAGTGCGTTAGTCTCCTTGTTTTTAAGATATCGTATGTCCGTTAATTAAATGAGTTACTGACAACTCACTTAATTAACATCTAGCTCCAAGAGTAATACCACTCATCCTTATTATCATGTCGGACTAAATCCGCCTGTAGGGTTTACATGATAATCCTTATGAGCTCCTCAAGGGGACATCATCAACCTAAATAAATAGGACACAATTTCCTTTTATAATCAACAACACACCATATAAATGGTATTATCTCCCAACTCATCGGGCCTATTGATTTAATGAATAAATCTTACCCATTGATAAGTCAAAGAAACAAATACTAAGTATACATGTTTGTTATTATATCGGGATTAAGAGAACGTACATCCATAATAACAGAGGTTCTATTCTTTTATGCAGTCAGTATAGATCGAACAACCTCAAATGGTCCTACTCAATACACACATAGTGTATTAGTGTAATTTTATAGTCAAGACAGACTATTACCAAATTACACTACAACCGTTCCAATGGTTTATCCCTATCCATCTCGGTCGTGAGCTACTATTTATAATTTATAAGGAACTGATAACATGATCTTCTGTGTGGCACCACACACCATGTTATCTATAATATAAATTAAATGGACAACTGCAATAACTTATAAAATGCAACATTTGACCAAAGTAATTCTCATTTCAATATATAAATGTTCATACAAAAATCTAGGCTTTTAGTATACATCCTAGCAATCTCCCACTTAAACTAAAAGACTATGTTGTCATATATGCTGTCATACATCTGATTCTCATCCCCTCAACATGGCCATCAAAAGCTCTCACCGAAAGGACCTTAGTGAAAGGATCCACTAGGTTATCTACTGATGCAATCTTGGTGACAATTTCTCCTCGCTTTATGATGTCTCGTATCAGGTGGTACTTGCGCTCAATCTGTTTACTTACCTTATGGGCTCGTGGTTCCTTCGAGTTTGCTACTACACCACTATTATCACAATAAATTGTGATAATTTTGGGCAAACCAAGAATCACATCTAAGTCCATCAAGAAGTTTCTGAGTCATACAACTTCTTTGGCTGCCTTAGAGGCTGCCACATAGTCGGCTTCCATGGTGGAGTCTGAAATGCATTTATGCTTAACACTCCTCTATGTTATGGCTCCAACTCCCAAAGTAAACACATACCCCGAGGTTGACTTACTGCTGTCCCTATCTAATAAGAAGTCTGAATCTGTGTAACCTACAGGGAGCAAATCATTTGCCTGGTATACTAGCATATAATCTCTAGTCCTTCTCAAGTACTTTAATATATGCTTTACGATAGTCCAATGTCCCTGTCCTGGGTTACTTTGATATCTGCTAACCATACCCACGGTAAAATAGATATCTGATCTCGTACATAGCATTGCATACATTAGGCTTCCTACAGCCGAAGCATAAGGAACTGCCTTCATCTCCTCTATCTCCTTTGATGTTTTAGGACACATCTCTTTAGATAAAGGTACTTCATGTCGAAAAGGTAGAAAACCTTTCTTGGAGTTTTGCATGCTAAAACGAGCTAGTATAGTATCGATGTATGAAACTTGGGATAAGCACAATATTCTTTTCTTACGATCTCTTATTACTTTGATTCCAAGAATATGTGCACATTCTCCCAAGTCCTTCATATCGAATTGCTTGGACAACCATACCCTTACGTCTGACAACACTTTGACATTGTTGCCAATAAGAAAAATATCATCTACGTATAGTACAAGAAATACCACCACGTTTCCATCACTTTTCATGTATATACAAGACTCATCCGGACACTGAATGAATCCATAAGACTGGATCACTTCATCAAACTGGATGTTCCAAGATCTTGAAGGTTCCTTTAGTCCATAAATGGACTGATTGAGATTGCATATAATATGCTCTTTGCCCTTTGCAATGAATCTCTCTGGTTGCTTCATATAGATATTTTCTTCAAGACTTCCGTTAAGGAAAGTTGTCTTGATATCCATTTGCTAAACCTCATAATCCATATGAGTAGCAATAGATAAAAGAATCCAGATAGACTTGAGCATAACTACCGGTGAAAAGGTTTCCTCATAATCGATTCCCTCTTTCTGAGTATACCCTTTTACAACAAGCCTTTCTTTGAAGGTTTCCACCTTCCCATCTATCCCTCTTTTTCTTTTGTAGACTCATTTACATCCAATGGCTTTTACACCATTTGGTAATTCTACAAGCTCCCAGACCTGATTAGAATACATAGATTCTATTTTAGAGTTCATTGCATTTTACCAAGATGCTGCATCTTTATCTTGGAGTGCTTCATCATATGTCAAGGGACCAACTTCATGTTCACCAGGGATCAAGTCTGAAGATTCTCCCAAAAACATGAATCTATCAGGCTGTCGAACAACCCTCCCACTACGATGAGACACTATCTATAATTATACATCATTTGTGACATATTTTGCAATTTCTTGTGGTATCTCATCTTGTACCGTCGGTACTAAAGTAGACGTGTCTTCTCTTATTTCCTCAAGAATAATTTTACTCATGGGCTTGTGGTTCATCACATAGTCCTCTTCTAAAAAATGGGCATTGGTGCTGACAATGACCTACTGATCTTTAGGACTATAAAATAAACCACCTTTCGTTCCTTTAGGATAACCCACAAACAAGCGAATTTCTGTACGTGATTCCAACTTATCAACATCTCTCTTTAGCACATGTGTTGGACTACCCCAAATCTAAATGTGTTTCAAACAAGGCTTATGCCCATTTCACAATTATGTGGGAGTAGAGGTTACTGACTTAGAAGGTACCAAGTTCAGAATGTACTCTGCCGTTTCCAGAGCATATCCCCAAAATGAATTTGGTAATTCTAAATAACTCATCATTGATCTAATCATTTCCATAAGAGTCCTATTCCTTCGTTCCGCCACACTATTCTGTTGGGGTGTACCAGATGTAGGCAGTTGGGATTGAATCCCGGCCTCTGATAAGTAACTCATAAACTCTCCTAAGATGTACTCGCCACCATGATCAGACTGTAGTGTCTTAATACTTTTACCATAATCTTTCTCCACATCAACCTTGTACTCTTTGAACTTATCAAAGCACTCAGACTTGCGACGTATTAAGTAAATGTACCCATATCTCGAATAGTCATCTATAAAAGAGATAAAATATTCGAAACCACCTCTCGCCTGGATAGTCATAGGTCCACATAAATCAGAATGAACCATTTCTAACACTTCTTTTGCTCTATACCCCTTGGCCTTAAAAAGTCTCTTGGTCATTTTTCCTTCTAAGCAAGATTCACAGGTTGAAAAGTTTTTCACTACCAATGAACCCAAAGGTCCATCGACTATTTACCTTTGAATCCTACTCAAGTTAATATGACCTAGCCTTAGATGCCAAAGATATGTTTGATTTATTTCCGAAGGTTGCTTTCTCTTATTAGAATTAGAAGATGTGTTATTAATTTTCATTTGTTGTATCGTGAGAGTTATTGGATTTAGAGTTTACAAATTATCAACCAATGTACCAGAACAGACAAATATCATATTTTTCTTGAAAACTACTTTGTCATCAAAAGAAACAGAATATCCATCCATAAATAATTTAGAAACTGAAATCAAATTCTTTCTAAAACATAGTACTTAAAGACAATTTCTCAAAATCGATGTTTTATTCCTATCAAAAGATAAATAAACATCTCCCACTACAACAGCCGCCACTCTCGTAGCATTGCCCATGTGGACGGTGATCTCCCCTTCATGTAGTTGTCGAGTTTCCTGGAACCCCTGTAATTAATTGCATACATGATCAGTGGCTCTTGTATCTACACACCAGGTACCGGTAGATAACAAACGAAACTTAACATTATTAATCCAAATTTAACTCATGTGTTCTTCAAAAGTTAAACCATATTACAGCAGATGATTAAATATCTATTTCAAGGAATGGCTTCCAGGTCGTTGGCGAGGCACTCGGCCTTCTTGGTTATAGGATCATCCACCACTTCCTAGACAAAGTCTTTCAAAGAAATTGAATATTTAATCTCCTTATAGTAACCTTAGGTTTAACTACAGAGACCACAATCAAATCACAAGATCGAAATACAAAATCGATACACAAAATTGAAACACAAAGTCGAAACACAAAATCACTAGCCTCTTGTGTTAGTATTTCAGGATCCATACAAAGAAAACAAAATTAGTTGTGCTACGGAATAAATAACTAGTTGTACCTTTCTTAGTAGACAAAGACCTCTTGATCTTCTGTCGTATTCCTCTCCTCTTCTTGGACGTTGTGTGGGCGATGATCTACCAAGACAAAAACACCCAAACCCTTTTTGTTTCCAAGCCGCCTACCACCAAAAGATGCAAAGAAAAGGGGCACCTCCTTCTTCTTCTTCTCCTCAAATCCGTCGGCCACCAAGGTGCTTCATCTCTTTATTTTCTTTTCTTCTAAGCTCCGACCACTAAGACAAGATGGGGCGCCGACCCTAGATGGAAGAAAGGGAAGAAGAAAAGGAAGTGGGGCGCCGGCCCTAAAGGGAAGAAAGGGAAGAAGAAAAGGATGGGGCGCCAGCCTTAAAGGAAAGGAGAGGGTTTTTAGTTGTGGAGAAAAACTTATCACTTCTTAATTGATTGATTTTTGTGGCACAACCTCCTCTCCTTTTATAACCCTTTTCGCCAGATAAAAAAGGAGAAAAAGTAATAGATTTTTTTTAGAATTCTATTGAGAAAAAAAATCTCCCTTTTCATAACTCCTTTTTTTTTCTTTTTTTTATTGTGGTCGGCCCCTTGCTTGGGCACCAAGCAAGGCTTGGTCGGCCCCTATGCTTGGGCAACAAGTAAGGCTTGGCCGACCCCTTTCTTGGGCACCAAGAAAGGATGTGGCCGACCCCTTTCTTGGGTAGGAAGCAAGGCTTGGCCGGCCCCTTGCTTGGGCAACAAGCAAGGATGTGGCCGGCATCTTTCTTGGGTAGGAAGCAAAACCAAAATGGGTGAATGCGAGGCTTTATAGAGGCTACAACAGGGACCGAGGGGAGGAATTGGTTTTGGCCTCCTGATGGACTTGAGCTTCCTATGTTTGACTCGAACACCAACCTCAAGTTCATCAATAATAACTCATACAACTAAAGAGTTATTATTGAACTACCGCACGAATCCCATACTATAATATGGACTCCTACTTATCATGAGTGTGTAAGTCTCCCTATGTTTAAGATATCGTATGTCTGTTAATTAAATGAGTTACTGACAACTCACTTAATTAACATCTAGCTCCAAGAGTAGTACCACTCATCCTTATTATCATGTCGGACTAAGTCCACCTGCAGGGTTTACATGATAATCCATATGAGCTCCTCAAGGGGACATCATCAACCTAAATAAATAGGACACAATTTCCTTTTATAATCAACAACACACCATATAAATGATATTATCTCCTAACTCATCAGGCCTATTGAATTAATGAATAAATCTCACCCATTGATAAGTCAGAGAAACAAATACTAAGTATACATGTTTGTTATTATATCGGGATTAAGAGAACGCACATCCATAATAACAGAGGTTCTGTTCTTTTATGCAGTCAGTATAAATCGAACAACCTCAAATGGTCCTGCTCAATACACATATAGTGTACTAGTGTAATTTTATAGTCATGACAGACTAATACCAAATTACACTACAACCGTTCCAATGGTTTGTCCCTATCCATCTCGATCGTGAGCTACTATTTATAATGTATAAGGAACTGATAACATGATTTTTTGTGTGGCACCATACTGTTGGTTGCTACTCGGAAAACCTAACGGTTCCACTGTATAAAAATTTTGTACAAAGGTCTGAACCTTTCCGAGCTACCATGTGTTCTTTTAAATTAAACTTGGATCGCCTGCGGAACTTAACACGTTTGATCCAAAGTTTAATTTACTTGTTCTTTTAGGTTTAGACTTGGATCTCCTGCGGAACTTAACATGTTCGATCCAAATCACCTAGGTTTTTAATTCCATTAAAAATTAATTTCCATAATTGGCTTCCAGGACTACATGGCGAGGCACATGGCCTTCTTGGAAATGGGAACAACCACCACCGCCTAGGCAAAGCCTTTTAAGGAAAGCTAATATTTAATTCCCTTAAATAACTTTAGGTCAACTAAAAAGAACAATCAAATCATAAGGAAAAGAAAAATAAAAGAACACAACATCGAAAACTAATTCGAAATACTAGAATCGCATACCTCTTGTATTTGGTATTTTTACATGAAGATAAAACTAGTAAGATGTGGAAATTAAATACTAGTATACCTTTTCTTTTGCAAGCAAAAACCTCTAGGTATTCTACCGTATTCCTCTTCTAACCTCGGACATTGTGTGGGCAACGATCTTCCGAGATGAGATACCACCAACGCACCTTCTTCTTCTCCTTGCAAGGTTCGGCCACAACAAGAGCACCTCCAAGGATGAAGAGATTCCGCCAACCAAGCTCCAAGGGATGCAAGCTTTCTCTCCTTCTTCTCCAAGCTAGAATCCGGCCACCACTTGATCTCCCAGAGTGAAGGGAGTTTCGGCCACAAGGATGGAGAGAAGAGAAAGGGAAGTGCCGGCCACACCAAGGAAGAAAAGAGGGAGAAAATAATAGAGGTTGTTCACCTTGAAGGCTCCCAAAACCCCCTCTTTTATAATCCTTAGCTTTGGCAAATAAGGAAATTTAATTACAATAAAATTTCCTTAACTTTCGTTGACATGAATTAATTAAGAAAAGTTAAATAAAATTTCCTATTAAATCATGTCATGGCCGGCCACCTCATGGAGAGCAAACAAGGCAATTTTCAATCAACAATTAAAATTCCTTATTTGTCTTTGGAAATTTTAAAAAATAAAATTTCCCTTTAAAATCCCTTCATGGTTGATAAAAAGAAATTTTTTATTTTTCAACATGTGAATAATTTACAAAGAAGAAAAATAAAATATCCTTCCATTCTAGAAATAAGGAAAGAGATTTAATCTCTTTCTTTAATCTTTTGTAGAAACTTATAAAAGAGATATTTTAATTATTAATCTCTCCAATAAATTATATCTTCCACATAAGAAAATTTTAAAATTAAAATTCTTTTCTAATTTAATAGGGCCGGCCACCTAAGCTTGGGTTCAAGCTAGGGCCGGCCACCCATGGACCAAGGTTTGGCCAGCCCTAGCTTGGTCCTCAAGCTAGCTTGGCCGGCCCCTACAACATGGGTATGAAGGTGGGTATGGGTGGGTATAGTACTCAATAAATAAGAGGCTACGATAGGGACCGAGAGGAGGAATTGCTTTTGGTCTCCCGATAAAATTAAGCATCCCGTGTTCGCCCTGAACACACAACTTAATTTTATCAATAACAATTCATTCCACTAGAGAACTATTATTGAACTACCGCACCAATCCCAAATTACATTTTTGGGATCCTTCTTATTATGAGTGTGTTAGTTTCCCTGTGTTTAAGATATCGAATGTCCACTAATTAAGTGAGTTACTGACAACTCATTTAATTAATATCTTAGTCCAAGAGTAGTACCACTCAACCTTATCGTCATATCGGACTAAGTTCACCTGCAGGGTTTAACATGACAATCCTTATGAGCTCCTCTTGGGGACATTATCAACCTTGATTACTAGGACACAGTTTCCTTCTATATTCAACAACACACACTATAAGTGATATCATTTCCCAACTTATCGGGCTTATTGATTTATCGAACTAAATCTCACCCATTGATAAATTAAAGAAATAAATATCAAATATATGTGCTTGTTATTATATTAGGATTAAGAGCATACACTTACATAATAACTGAGGTCTTTGTTCCTTTATAAAGTCAGTATAAAAGAAACGACTTCTGATGGTCCTGCTCAATACACTCTAAGTGTACTAGTGTAATTATATAGTTAAGATAAACTAATACCTAATTACACTACGACCTTCCAATGGTTTGTTCCTTTCTATTTTGGTCGTGAGCTACTATTTATAATTTATAAGGTACTGATAACATTATCTTCTGTATGTGACACCACATACTATGTTATCTATAATATAAATTAATTGAACAACTACAAACAAATGTATATACTTTGACCAAAATGATTCTTTATTCAAAATAAATGTTTACAAAAGCTTAGGCTTTCAGTATACACTCTAGCAATCTCCCACTTATACTAATGACTAAGCTGCCATATCTGCTGCCATACATCTGATTCCCATCCCCTCCTCATGTCGATCGAAAGCTTTTGCTGGAAGGGCCTTAGTGAAAGGATCTGCCAGGTTATCTGCTGATGCAATCTTGGCGATGACAACTTCTCCTCGCTTCTCGATATCTCATATCAGGTGGTACTTGTGCTCTATATGTTTACTTGCCTTATGAGCTCGTGGTTCCTTCGAGTTTGCAACTGCACCGCTATTATCACAATAAATTGTGATGATTTTGGGCAAACCAGGAATCACATCTAAGTCCATTAGAAAGTTCCTTAGCCATACTGCTTCTTTAGCTGCCTCAGAGGCTGCTACATACTCAGCTTCCATGGTTGAGTCTGAAACACATTTCTGCTTAACACTCCTCCATGTAATAGCTCCACCTCCTAAAGTAAACACATAGCTTGATGTAGACTTACTGTTGTCCCTATCCGATTGGAAATCTGAATCCGTGTAACCCATAGGGAGCAAATCGTCTGCTTGGTAAACTAGCATATAATCTCTAGTCCTTCTCAGGTACTTTAATATATGCTTTACCGCAGTCCAATGTCCTTGTCCAGGGTTACTCTAATATCTGCTAACCATGCCCACGGCAAAACAGATATCAGGTCTCGTACACAGCATTGCATACATAAGGCTTCCTACTGCCGAAGCATAAGGAACTACTTTCATGTCCTCTATCTCCTTTGATGTCTTCGGAGACATCTCTTTAGATAGAGCTACTCCATGCCTAAAAGGTAAGAAACCTTTCTTGGAATTCTGCATGCTAAAACGAGAAAGGATTGTATCTATATATGAAGCTTGGGATAGACACAACATTCTTTTCTTGCGATCCCTTATAACTTTGATCCCAAGAATGTGTGCACAATCTCCTAAGTCCTTCATATCAAATTGTTTGGACAACCATACCCTTACGTCCGATAATACCTTGACATTGTTGCCAATTAACAAAATATCATCTACGTATAGTACAAGAAATACCACCACGTTTCCGTTACACTTCTTGTATACACAAGACTCATCCGGACACTGAATAAAACCATATGACTGGATTACTTCATTAAACCGGATGTTCCAAGACCTTGAAACTTGCTTCAGTCCATAAATGGACCGATTGAGTTTGCACACTAGATGCTCTTTGCCTTTTTCAATGAACCCTTCTGGTTGCTTCATATGGATGTTTTCTTCAAGACTTCCATTAAGGAAAGCTGTCTTGACATCCATTTGCCAAATCTCATAATCCATATGAGCGGCAATGGATAAGAGTATCCGGATAGACTTAAGCATGGCTACCGGTGAAAAGGTCTCCTCATAATCGATTCCCTCTTCCTGAGTGTACCCTTTCGCAACAAGCCTAGCTTTGAAGGTTTCTACCTTCCCGTCTGTCCCTCTTTTCTTTTTGTAGATCCACTTGCATCCAACGACTTTTACACTGTAACGACCACCCTCCTTACTACTTCTCTGAAGGTGACCGCTACACATTTCTACTAACTTCACAACACTAATGCTACTCACTATTAACACTAGAGATGCTTTTACCCATTTATATATCAAGAAATTCACATGTCTATTAGAACTTTAAAATGCTGTCATTTTTTTTTTTTTTTCTCCTTACTAATTAAACATGCAGAAAGGTGTAACATAATCAAGTGTAGCATGTAGGCAATGAAACTTGCTTGTTTCTTCCGTTAAATGCTTAATAGCAGATTCATTAATAAAGGCAGATTTCCATTCAACAAGAATAAACTTCATAGTAGATTCAAACCTTTAAATGTTAATACTCTACAGCATGCATCAATACTGGCAGCACATAAGGCAGCATACTACAAGTGGTCAAATACTAATACGCACATAGCAATACTAATCTTATATCCTCACTACAGCAACCCAGAAACAAATTCCAGCATGCAACAGAAATCCCAAGGCAGATAAGTATTTCGGCAGAAAACTCACAGCAGGTGAAAATTTCCAGCATGCATAAGGAGAACTTCTGAGCATTTTAAAACCAAGCATTTTACCAAGCATCATCTATGCACTTAATCAATCCGAATGGTTCCAGAACTCAAGAAAACAAAAGTATTTGACCAACTTCAAAACAGTAAAACAGGGAGAGCATAAAGAATCTGAATCTTTTTTATTAATTCTCCTAGTTATTTAAGAAGAAACCTAAATAATTTAACTTGCAGAAATTTGAAAGCAAGATCCCCAAATCTTCCATCACCGCCATCCACACACACACCACCAGTGTCTCCTTGTCGCCTTCTTCTATGCCATTTTAGCCTTTCCTTTATTTTTATCCATATCTGCAGTAGGAGGAAAAATAGCATCTATAAGCTAAAAGCTTAGTGAGTGCTTTCTACTCACAAAATCCGATAAGAACTGCATATATGTAAAAGAAAACAGGAGGTACATGCTCAACATGAAATAGAAGTGAAACTACATCATGCATCTCTAAAGGAAACACAATTTATCTTGTTAGAATCTTTCAATTTAGATAAAAGAAACTTGTTCTATTTGTTTCCAAATTTAATACTTTTATACTTTAAAATAATACTCAACTTTACTTGGGCCCGGCATTGTACCACTTTGCGCGCCTTTCTTAATGAGAATTGAGGTAGCTAATCCCAAAACCATTAAGACACTTCTAGACTTATGTCTAGGGGCAACTTGGAGCCCATCCCTTGGACCTTGTGTCCGGTACATGCCCTTTTTAAAAATAAAATACTTTTCTTTATATCTTACTTTAAATACTTCCTCTGATAAAATGCCTTGGCATTTCTTTGAGCACTTGATATGCTACTGATCCCAATTCTTAAAAATATTAGAGATTCTATTAAGACTTTGGTCTCTCTCTTTTTTTTTTTAAAACTTCTAACAGCAATACAGAAAACTAACTACAAGTCCAAAATTTAATCAAGCTATCTCATATTCATTGCTTATTAAAACCAAGCCAAAACTAATAAAACTCGTAAAGGAACATGAGCATTCTGATTAAGGCTTTAATGTAGTTATCAACTAAAAGAATGCTGCTGTTATCATACTTTTAAGCATGCACATTAAGCATATGAGGAACCAAAACCTAGCTCATTGCAAAATATTTCCTTAACTACTCTTCTAACTTCGAACTGTTCTAACATGGTTCTAAACTTAAGGAAATAAATTAAGCCATTAAAAGAAACCAACAGAACTCTCTCAAATAAGGTTGATCTATACCCATTGAATAGCACAACTCGAATCTGACTTACTCAACATAAAATGATTCCATAATCCACCTAGCATATTCAGATTTAACAATTATGGCAGCAACCATTATAAACCAACCCGAAACCACAGAAACTATAGTTGGTTCTTCATAGATTAGAGATCAAAAATCTTGTATTAAGCCTTTGTTAAGTCTAATCGAAGAATTCTTTACAGATCAAACTTCACAAAAGGATTTTGTCTAACTTCTTAGAGTACACGGCAGTAAAACAGCAACTCTAGCATGCTTCACAGGAAACTCAAACAACCAGAAAACATACACAAATCGGAACTACTCCTACTGCAGGTGAGAAGCAACTCACTTTGCTTCTTTAACTTACAACCGAAGAAGATGAAGTATTCTAGGGTTCGGATGATGTGAAGATCTCTGCGATCCCTTCCTATCCGCATGTTCTCCTTGACGAGGAGACCACGAATCCGTGAACGGCTTCTGAAAAGAAGCCCTTGCCGGCCGCCGGAAACGAGCCCTAGCGCCGTCGCCCCTTTTTCGCCCGAGAGGAGAAGGCGGCGTCGCGTGGTGAGGAGGGGAAAGTGATTTGCGGTTTTTAGGGTTCGGGAAGGAATTAACCTCCTTTAATAACTTGAGTGATCCGAATCTACCTATAACTCAAATATATTCGTTCACATACTTAGTTAACAAAACGAGCTCAGCTCGGTTGGTTGGGCCGCTTACTGCTTGGGCCCAAGAAGCTGGGTTCGAATCCCAGCTCTTGCACTTTAGTTTTTATTTTTATTTTTATTTTTAAACTTCCTCCACTCGGTAAAAATACCAAACGGACTCCAAAAATTGCATAAAAATACTCTAAAAATTCCTAAAAATCTCTAGAATATTTTAAAAGCATTTTCAAAAATTTTTAAAGATATTCAGAACTCAAAATAAGGAAAATTGGGTCGTTACAATTCCCTATACCTTATAAAAAGTTCGTCCTCGAACTTAGAATAGTTCTGGATATTTCTGTCTCATACTATCCTCCCGCTCCCAAGTGACTTCCTCGTGTTCCTGGTTCTTCCAGACGACCTTCACTAGTGGTACTTCTTTGCTTCTTAGTCTCTTGACTGCTCTGTCCACTATCCGTGTAGGTCTACTCTCAAAACTAAGATCCTCTTGGATCTGCACTGACTGAGGCTCAATCACTTGGCTAGGGTCATGGAGGCACTTCTTTAACATGGAGACATGAAACACATTGTGCATTGCTGACATGTCTTGTGGTAATTCCAGTTTATAAGCTACCTTACCAATCCTTTCTGAAATCAGATAAGGTCCTACATAGCGAGGACTCAATTTGCCCTTCTTGCCAAATCTCATCACTCCCTTCATAGGAGCAACTTTGAGAAACACTGAATCTCCTTCTTGAAATTCCAGTGGCCTACGGCGTGTGTCAGCATAGCTTTTCTGTCTACTCTGGGCAGTCTCAATCCTCTGTCTGATTTTCTGGACAGCCTGAGTGGTTTCTTCTATCAGCTCTGTCTGAATGCCCAGCTCTACTTCCATTTCTTTTCTTTCACCTGCTTCTTGCCAGCATATAGGCGATCTGCACTTTCTGCCATACAACGCCTCATATGGTGCCATCTTGATGGTAGCCTGATAGCTATTATTGTAGACAAACTCAGCTAAGCACAGATACTTGCACCAACTGCCTTTGAAATCTAGTGCACAAGCCTTGAGCATATCTTCTAGGATCTGATTTACTCGCTCTGTCTGTCCATCGGTCTGAGGATGGAAGGATGTGCTGAACTTGAGTTTGGTGCCTAATGCAGTCTGAACACACTCCCAGAAGTGAGAGGCGAAGCGCCCATCCCTATCAGAAACAATAGATTTGGGAACTCCATGAAGTCTGATCACCTCCTTAACATATAACTGTGCCAACTGCTCTATAGAGTGGGACACCTTGATGGCTAGAAAATGGGCAGACTTGGTCAATCTATCCACTATTACCCATATTGCATCATATCCATTCGTAGTTCTTGGGAGACCTGTTATGAAGTCCATAGAGATGTCTTCCCACTTCCACTCTGGTATAGGAAGAGGCTGTAGAACTCCTCCTGGTCTCTGGTGTTCTGCTTTGACCCTCTGACATGTCAGGCAGGTACTGACATATTTAGCTACATCTCTTTTGAGTCCAGACCACCAGAACTTCTGTTTCACGTCTTGGTACATCTTGGTAGAACCAGGATGCATAGAGTATGGCGTACTATGGGCCTCTTCTAAAATTCTCTTTCTCAGCTCTTCATCATTGGGAACACAAAGGCGATTTCCCTGATAAAGAATTCCACTGTCTGATACTCGAAATTCTGAATTTCCTTCTTCTTGTATTCCTTGCTTGATCTTTTGGATATCTGGATCTTCACTTTGCTTTTTCTGTATATCCTCAAGCAGGGTTGACTCTAGGGTCAATGCAGAAAGTTGCCCATAAATAATTTCAAGTCCGAAATCTGACAATTCCTTCTGTAGTGGCAGGGCTAACGATGATAAGGACATCAAGGATGCACTGGACTTTCTGCTTAATGCATCTGCCACTTTATTAGCTTTACCTGGGTGGTAGAGGATTTCACAATCATAATCTTTGACCAACTCTAGCCACCTGCGCTGTCTCATGTTTAAGTCCTTCTGAGTGAAGAAGTACTTAAGACTCTGATGGTCTGTGAAGATTCTGCACTGGACTCCATACAAGTAGTGTCGCCAGAGTTTCAGTGCAAAGACCACAGCTGCCAGCTCTAGGTCATGAGTGGGATAGTTCTTCTCGTAGTCTTTGAGTTGTCTGGAAGCATAAGCTATAACTTTTCCTTCCTACATGAGTACAGCTCCTAATCCCATCTTGGAAGCATCACTGTAGATGTCAAAACTCTTGTCGCTCTGTGGAACAGTCAGTGGTCAGTCTCTTCTTGAGTTCTTGAAAACTCTGCTCACATTTATCGACCATTCAAACTTCTTATCTTTCCTGGTGAGGGCTGTAAGAGGCTATCCTGGAAAAGTCCTCCACAAATTTCCTGTAGTACCCAGCTAAACCAAGGAAGCTTCTGATCTCCCTGGCATTCTTGGGTCTCTTCCAGTTGCTGACCGCTTCTACTTTGGCTGGATCTACCTGAATACCTTCTTTTGAAACAATGTGACCTAGAAATGTCACCTGTTCCAACCAGAACTCGCACTTTGAGAATTTAGCATAGAGTTGCTTTTGTTGAAGGGTCTGCAGAACTATTCTAAAGTGCGTGTCATGCTCCTCTGAAGTTCTGGAATAGATTAGAATGTCGTCGATGAACACAATGACAAACTTGTCAAGGTATTCACTGAACACTCTATTCATCAAGTCCATGAAGACTGCAGGTGCATTAGTCACACCAAAAGGCATGACCATGAATTCATAGTGTCCATATCTGGTTCTGAAAACAGTTCTGGGTATATCACTATCCTTCACTTTTAACTGATGGTACCCAGAGCGCAGATCTATCTTGGAGAACACTGTTGCCCCTTTCAATTGATCAAATAAATCATCGATCCTGGGCAGTGGATACCTGTTCTTGATGGTCACTTGATTCAGAGCTCTATAATCTATGCACATCCGCATAGATCCATCCTTCTTCTTGACAAACAACACAGGAGCTCCCCATGGTGAGTGACTAGGGCGGATGAAGCCTTTGTCAAGCAGCTCTTGAAGTTGTTCTTGTAGCTCTTTCAACTCTGCTGGGGACATGCGGTATGGAGCTTTTGAAATTGGACCGGTACAAGGAACCAGTTCAATCTCAAACTCCACCTCTCTATTCGGAGGTAGTCCAGGTAGCTCTTCTGGGAACACCTCTGGATACTCACAGACTACCCGAACTTCCTCCTGCTTAGGTCTTTCTTCTTCTTCTGTACTCACAATGAATGCAAGAAAACCAGCACACCCTTTAGCTAACATCTGGTGAGCTGTGAGAGAAGAGAGGAATTTCTGGGTCTTCCTCCTTGGTACTCCTGTAAATTCAAAGGAAGGTTCACCTTCTGGGCTAAAGATCACCTTCCTTCTGCGGCAGTCCACTGAAGCACTGTACTGGCTGAGGAAATCCATACCAAAAATGATATCGAAATCCTGCATAGCTAAGACTACCAGGTTAACATATAGCTCTCGGTCTGAAATTCTGACTGGTACAGACCGAAGCCACTGACTAGATTCCATTACTTCCCCAGAAGGTAGGGTTGTCAGGAACTTGAAATTCATGTTTTCTGTAGGTACCTGTAGTTCTTTGGCAAAAGGTATGGATACAAAAGAATGGGTCGCCCCAGTATCAAATAGTGCAGTAGCTATATGCTGAAAAATAACTACTTGACCTGTTACGACCGTGGAGGCACTAGCAGCTTCCTCTTTGGTAAGGGAGAATACTCTGGCATTGTCGAAGGCTGGAACTGGTGGAGCTTCCAACCTTCCTTGACTGATCTGAAGTCCTTCCAGAGTTGCAGGCATATAATGTAGTTGAGGCTTGGCTCCATATTGTATTGGCTGTGGCTGGGGTGCTTTGAACTTGTTAGGACACTGTTTGGCCATGTGTCCTTCTTGACCACAAGAATAACATCCAGTCTTACCCAAGAGGCAGGCTCCTGGATGTGTTCTCCCACATTTAGGGCAGGGAAGGAGCTTAGTCTGTTTGATTTCTGGTCCTCCCTTCTGGTTACTTCCTGAATCCCACTGCTTTCTTTTAGTGCCCTTGCCTTTCCAGTTCTGATTATTTGACTGGGGTTTCTGATTTCCCCCAGTCTTGGTCTCCATCTTGATTGGCTTGTGTTGCTCTCTTTGTGCCTTCATGCTGTTCAGGTAGTGCTCAACTACTAAGGCTCTACTGACCAACTCTTCTCCAGTCAAGGGCTGATGGGTTCCACTGCTCACATTGAGTGATATCACAGGCTTCAGCATTCTGAGCATTAGTCTGACTCGCTCCTTCTCTGTACTCACTAGTTCTGGGCAGAGACGGGCTAGCCTGTTGAATCTCTTAACTGCTTCCTCCACTGTCAGATCCCCCTGTCTGAACTCCATAAACTCCTCGTAGTGCTTGTTGGTGATCTTTTGGCGAAAGAACTCGTCGTAGAATTCTGTCTCAAAATCAATCCATTTCATCTGATTGATTGCCCTCTTGCTCTTTACTCTCTCCCACCACATGCGTGCATCTCCAGTCAGGCAGAAGGAGGCACACTTGACCTTCTCGACTTCTGGCCAGTCAAGAAGCTCCATGGTGCTCTCCAGTGTCTTGAACCAAGCCTGGGCATCCCAGGGCTCAGTTGTGCCTGAGAAACTCTCTGGTTTCAGTTTCAGCCACTGAATGAGGTAGGATTCTTGTCTCTGAAATGCTGTGACGACTCCTTGGGTAGCTGGTGGAACCTCAGTTACCACTGGAGTCTCCACAGTTACTGTTTGAGGCGTAGGAGGAGCTGGTTGTTGATTTGCCATCAGATTGGCAATTACTTGCTGCTGCTCTGCCACTTGTCTCTGAAGTTGAGCAACAACTTCAGAGAGATTCGTTTCAGCTACTCTGGGCTCTTCATCCTCCTGTGCTCGGTCCACAGTACGAGCGGTACGGGGAAATCCTCTTCTTGACATCTAGTTAAACAAATAAGAAAATTTGATGATTTCTCTACCCTTTCTAAACATACCCATTTATATATTAAGAAAGGAAATAGCTAAAAAAATAAAACTCTTATCTTACTCATTCACTTATAACTATCAATCCATACTGCAAATAATAATGTAAATAAAGGAAAGCAATAAAGAAAGAACTTAAATACTTTCTTACTTGAAGACGGTAAGGATGATGCTGATGTGTGTGTGCTGCGGGAAAATGGACCTGCTCTGATACCAACTGTAACGACCACCCTCCTTACTACTTCTCTGAAGGTGACCGCTACACATTTCTACTAACTTCACAACACTAATGCTACTCACTATTAACACTAGAGATGCTTTTACCCATTTATATATCAAGAAATTCACATGTCTATTAGAACTTTAAACTGCTGTCATTTTTTTTTTTTTCTCCTTACTAATTAAACATGCAGAAAGGTGTAACATAATCAAGTGTAGCATGTAGGCAATGAAACTTGCTTGTTTCTTCCGTTAAATGCTTAATAGCAGATTCATTAATAAAGGCAGATTTCCATTCAACAAGAATAAACTTCATAGCAGATTCAAACCTTTAAATGTTAATACTCTACAGCATGCATCAATACTGGCAGCACATAAGGCAGCATACTACAAGTGGTCAAATACTAATACGCACATAGCAATACTAATCTTATATCCTCACTACAGCAACCCAGAAACAAATTCCAGCATGCAACAGAAATCCCAAGGCAGATAAGTATTTCGGCAGAAAACTCACAGCAGGTGAAAATTTCCAGCATGCATAAGGAGAACTTCTGAGCATTTTAAAACCAAGCATTTTACCAAGCATCATCTATGCACTTAATCAATCCGAATGGTTCCAGAACTCAAGAAAACAAAAGTATTTGACCAACTTCAAAATAGTAAAACAGGGAGAGCATAAAGAATCTGAATCCTTTTTATTAATTCTCCTAGTTATTTAAGAAGAAACCTAAATAATTTAACTTGCAGAAATTTGAAAGCAAGATCCCCAAATCTTCCATCACCGCCATCCACACACACACCACCAGTGTCTCCTTGTCGCCTTCTTCTATGCCATTTTAGCCTTTCCTTTATTTTTATCCATATCTGCAGTAGGAGGAAAAATAGCATCTATAAGCTAAAAGCTTAGTGAGTGCTTTCTACTCACAAAATCTGATAAGAACTGCATATATGTAAAAGAAAACAGGAGGTACATGCTCAACATGAAATAGAAGTGAAACTACATCATGCATCTCTAAAGGAAACACAATTTATCTTGTTAGAATCTTTCAATTTAGATAAAAGAAACTTGTTCTATTTGTTTCCAAATTTAATACTTTTATACTTTAAAATAATACTCAACTTTACTTGGGCCCGGCATTGTACCACTTTGCGCGCCTTTCTTAATGAGAATTGAGGTAGCTAATCCCAAAACCATTAAGACACTTCTAGACTTATGTCTAGGGGCAACTTGGAGCCCATCCCTTGGACCTTGTGTCCGGTACATGCCCTTTTTAAAAATAAAATACTTTTCTTTATATCTTACTTTAAATACTTCCTCTGATAAAATGCCTTGGCATTTCTTTGAGCACTTGATATGCTACTGATCCCAATTCTTAAAAAGATTAGGGATTCTATTAAGACTTTGGTCTCTCGTTTTTTTTTTAAAACTTCTAACAGCAATACAGAAAACTAACTACAAGTCCAAAATTTAATCAAGCTATCTCATATTCATTGCTTATTAAAACCAAGCCAAAACTAATAAAACTCGTAAAGGAACATGAGCATTCTGATTAAGGCTTTAATGTAGTTATCAACTAAAAGAATGCTGCTGTTATCATACTTTTAAGCATGCACATTAAGCATATGAGGAACCAAAACCTAGCTCATTGCAAAATATTTCCTTAACTACTCTTCTAACTTCGAACTGTTCTAACATGGTTCTAAACTTAAGGAAATAAATTAAGCCATTAAAAGAAACCAACAGAACTCTCT
This sequence comes from Zingiber officinale, assembly GCF_018446385.1. Classification (NCBI taxonomy): domain Eukaryota; kingdom Viridiplantae; phylum Streptophyta; class Magnoliopsida; order Zingiberales; family Zingiberaceae; genus Zingiber; species Zingiber officinale. Next base: position 75,042,315 of record NC_056001.1, read on the forward strand.
CAAATAAGGTTGATCTATACCCATTGCATAGCACAACTCGAATCTGACTTACTCAACATAAAATGATTCCATAATCCACCTAGCATATTCGGATTTAACAATTATGGCAGCAACCATTATAAACCAACCCGAAACCACAGAAACTATAGTTGGTTCTTCATAGATTAGAGATCAAAAATCTTGTATTAAGCCTTTGTTAAGTCTAATCGAAGAATTCTTTACAGATCAAACTTCACAAAAGGATTTTGTCTAACTTCTTAGAGTACACGGCAGTAAAACAGCAACTCTAGCATGCTTCACAGGAAACTCAAACAACCAGAAAACATACACAAATCGGAACTACTCCTACTGCAGGTGAGAAGCAACTCACTTTGCTTCTTTAACTTACAACCGAAGAAGATGAAGTATTCTAGGGTTCGGATGATGTGAAGATCTCTGCGATCCCTTCCTATCCGCGTGTTCTCCTTGACGAGGAGACCACGAATCCGTGAACGGCTTCTGAAAAGAAGCCCTAGCGCCGTCGCCCCTTTTTCGCCCGAGAGGAGAAGGCGGCGTCGCGTGGTGAGGAGGGGAAAGTGATTTGCGGTTTTTAGGGTTCGGGAAGGAATTAGCCTCCTTTAATAACTTGAGTGATCCGAATCTACCTATAACTCAAATATATTCGTTCACATACTTAGTTAACAAAACGAGCTCAGCTCGGTTGGTTGGGCCGCTTACTGCTTGGGCCCGAGAAGCTGGGTTCGAATCCCAGCTCTTGCACTTTGGTTTTTATTTTATTTTATTTTTTTTTAAACTTCCTCCACTCGGTAAAAATACCAAACGGACTCCAAAAATTGCATAAAAATACTCTAAAAATTCCTAAAAATCTCTAGAATATTTTAAAAGCATTTTCAAATATTTTTGAAGATATTCAGAACTCAAAATAAGGAAAATTGGGTCGTTACATACACCATCAGGTGGTTCTACAAGCTCCCAGACCTTATTAGAGTACATAGACTCTATTTCAGAATTCATTGCCTTCTGCTAAGATACTGCATCTATATCTTGGAGTGCTTCGTCATATGTTCGGGGATCAGTTTCATGTTTACCCAGGATCAAGTTCGAAGACTCTCCCAAAAACATGAATCTCTCAGGTTCCCTCATAACTCTCCCACTACGACGAGGCACCGTCTGTGGTTGTGTATCATGTGTGACACGTGTTGCAGTCTTTTGTGGTACTTCATCTTGTACTGTTGGTACTAAAGTAGACGTATTGTAAAATACGGTACCTAAATAGTAGTTAAATAATAAGGTTATTTGACAAATAATCTTATTGGATATTTCAGGAATTTTTAGAAATTTTCTGGGATTTAATCGGAGCTCGTATGACGTATTTTAAGGGGATCAATTATTGGGTTTAGAGGAAGCCTGTTTGGAATACCCTTTAGTGGGAGTTGATTGAGGAAATAGACTTAGGGTTTAATTGATTTAACCTAAGTTTTTACCCTATTATTTTTACCCCTCACCGTGCCCTAACCATATGAAGACGTCGATTCCCTTCCTCCCTCTTGCTCTCTGTCGCCGACATCTCACCGCCGCCTCTCCCCCGCCCAGCTTCCCTTCATCGCTGACGACCACCCCCAGCCCCGATTCACTCCACCGTCGCACGCCTCCTCCTATCCTCTATCTTGTGCCCTCTCCGCCGAACGTCGACGGCCAAAGCTGTGACGATTGCCGCGAGCCCTCTTGAGCCGATTCCCTTTCTTCTTCCCCATCTCGCCGATCCCTTTCTCCCCTTCGCTTCCCCGCGCCACCATCCGAAGCTCGCAACGGGGTCGGCTGATCGTCGACCTCGCTCACCTCGCACCGGCAGAGCCTCCCTCTCCCATCAGCTCTTCGTCGCCGACCACCAGCGCCACCCGATGTTGTGCCCTAGCTCTCTTCCTATGTTGCACGGACTTCTTCGTCGGAGTGGAATCTCGGCCACCGGCTTCAGATCCTAGCCATCACTGGTTGTTCATTTTGAGGCGGATGAAGAGGAAGAGGTAAGGAGAGTATTTGTTACTGGAGTTCTTGTTGTTAACAGAAGTTCTTATTGATGTCTATTTTTCCTTCTTGATTGGATCAGTGGTACAGAGGTAGTAAGAGTGTAGGTGGGCTGTAGAACGGGGATTGTTCACTGTGCTTCATCAAGCTACCGTAGATTTGCAGATTGTATTAAGGTAAGCTCCGTTCAGTTTCAGTTGGATACATATCTGAATTCATTGTTTTTATTTAAACTTGATTAACTAGTCAATTAAAAGGGGTTGAGTTTGGAATTGGAATTTGAAAGGATTAGGTTGTGTTTAGTTGTAATCATCGGTTGATTTGAGTATTGTAACCGGTTTGTTCATGTGTGGTTGAAGGAAGTTTGATTCTAGATTTCGGATGGTGGATTGAATACGGTTATTTAGTCTATTTTGGTTGGTGGAATGCTTAAGGATATCTGATCCAATGTGGTTGTAATGGGTTATCATATTAGTGGTTCATTATGCTTGTAGTTGATACAATGGAATGAATGATGAGCTAATGGATTTTAGAATGGTAAATGAAATTAGCAAAGTAGGTTATTGTAGTTTGATTTCGATATGAAGTGGATTTGTAATTAAGAAGGTTGAAATGAGTTAAGTGATTCCTGATGCTAGGTTGGGTTATAAATGTGTTACTATATACGAATTTTTATTGGAAGATGAAACAATCAGTTGATTGAGGATTATCGGATTATCATTAAGTAGGGTTAATTAATGGTCATTTAGATTAGGGTTTTTCCCTATTAGTTTAGGTCTTGAAGTTAGGCTAATTGTTGTAGATGTGATTAGTTAAATCTATTCATTATGTGATTTGCAGGATGTTGGTTCGAGACGGACGTCTCGATGTGGGAATGGTATTGGCACGATCTTCGCAGTTAAGGCGGGTACTTCTTGCTTTATCTCTTTAGTATTTTGATCCTAGTGCATGAGCTTTATGTTCAGATAGTTGTTGTATCTATCTTGACTCCACTCTTATTTTTCCTGCGTTTGATACTTCCACTCAATCTTTGAGCTATTCGTTTCCGTATCTATACAGTCTCTTGTTGCTATCGATGATATTTAGCAGATACTATATTACTAGATACCAGATACCAGTTATCAGATGCCAGACATTAGATATTAGGTATTGGATATATAGACACCTGATACCATGTGTATATGCTTTGGTTGCTGTTTATTTACACACCTTACTGAGCATGCTGGCTTCATGTAGCATACATGTTTCTGTTTATATATATATGATGACTGTTGCATTGTTCACATCATGTCATTGCATGCATTGCCGACGATCCTGTCTCCCTTGTGGTTGAGGCGGTTGTTGGCCTGGGCCGCACGCTCGGCCACTCATGGGTAGTGGTAGCTGGAGCGTGCCGCTTGTCCTGTCTGCCACACTCGGCCACTCATGGGTAGTGGCGGCTGGAGTCGCGGCAGCAAGGACCCCCGTCGCAGACGTAGCTATTCAGCTACTATGCACCTGTCCATCCGGTCACTCGAGAGTAGTGGCAGCCTTTGGGTGGTACAGTTTGTCATCGATCCGGCCTCTCGACCATACAAGGGTCGTGGTGCAGAGAGGTGGGCGGGGTGACCATCCGTACATACACTGTTGTTATTATATCTGCTGGTTGTTTACTTATGCTGTTGTTGCTTATCTATGCTGCTGTTGCTAGATTATGCTGCTGTTGTTTATTTATGCTGTTATGCTTACATAGGTTGGGATTTATACCTGTGATATGTGTTTAGACACTGGCTTACTTACTATTGACCTGTATATACCTCACATGATACCATGTAGTTATGAGCAGTACTGTAGCAGGACTTTGCTATATCTACCTTCCCTTACTAGCCTAGGATATGGTTTCAGGTATGGACACTTATTATGTTATCACTGTAGTATCTGCTATTTCTTTACGAGACTGTATACCTTTATATCTCTAGTTTGTTTTACTATACTCATGCACTATCTGTCTATTACCCGCTGAGTCTTTATACTCACCACCCCGTATATTGGTAATTTCACCAGGTAGCAGGTAAAGGATTTATGGAGTCGCCTGAAGATCCTGTCCGCCAATCCCACGTCACATTCGAGGATGACCTTACGATTTTGGTATTTCTTACGCTATTTGTATTTTGGGTTTTGTACTTATTTATGTATTTGAGTTTTCTTGTATTTGGTTTGATATTATTGTGTCAAGCCGAGCCGCCTCGCAGTTAGTTACTTTATGTTTTGTGATCGTTGTTTGTGATTTCCGCTGTGTTGATTTAGTACAGCTGTGTGGGCTGATTCCTATATTTATATAACTGCGTGGTTGTGTTTATTTCTGTTCCAGCCGAGTGGGCTGCTTATATAACTGCGTGGTTGTGTAGATATATTCTAGCCGTATGTGGCTGATGTATATTGTATGTATGTATGCCTCAGATTGTCACCCATACAGGGGAGATGTTGCCGAAATTTTTCGGTAAGGACTCCTTTTGGGGGCGTGACACGTATCCTCTCTAAGTTCTTCTAGAACAACTTTGCTACTAGGCTTGTGATCCATTATATAGTCTTCTTCTAAAAACTGGGCATTGGTGCTAACAATGACCTTCTGGTCTTTAGGACTATAAAATAAACCACCTTTCGTTCCTCTGGGATAACCCACAAATACGTGAACTTCTGTACGAGATTCTAACTTATCAGCATCTGGTTTCAGCACATGTGCTAGACTACCCCAAATCCGAATATGTCTTAGACTGGGTTTTCGTCCATTCCACAATTCTGTGGGAGTAGAAGATACTGATTTAGAAGGTACTAAGTTCAGAATGTGCGCTGCCGTTTCTAGAGCATATCCCCAAAACGAATTTAGTAATTCTGAATAACTCATCATCGATCTAATCATCTCCATAAGAGTCATATTCCTTCGTTCTGCCACACTATTCTGTTGGGGTGTACCAGGTGCGGATAATTGGGATTGAATCCCGACCTCTGATAAGTAATTTCTAAACTCTCCTAAGAGGTATTCGCCACCACGATCAGATCGTAGTGTCTTGATACTTTTACCTAGTCGTTTCTCCACATCAGCCTTGTACTCTTTGAACTTATCAAAGAACTCGGACTTGCGGCGTATTAGATAAATGTATCCGTATCTTGAATAATCGTCTATAAAAGAGACAAAATATTCAAAACCACCTCTTACCTGGATAGACATAGGACCACACAAATCAGAATGAACCAATTCTAACACTTCTTTGGCTATATACCCCTTGGCCTTAAAAGGCCTCTTGGTCATTTTACCTTCCAAGCAGGATTCACAAGTTGAAAAATTTTCCAACTCTAATGAACCTAAGAGTCCATCGGCTATAAGCCTTTGAATCCTACTTAAGTTAATATGACCAAGCCTTAGATGTCAAAGATATGCTTGGTTCATTTCCGAAGGTTGTTTTCTCTTATTAGTGTTAGAAGATGTGTTATAAATTTTCATATTTTGCTTTGTGGGAGAAATTGGATTTAAAGTATATAAATTGCCAACTAATGCACCTGAATAGATAATCACTTTATTTCTCTTTATAACTACATTGTTATTAAAGGAAACAGAATATCCATCCAAAAACAGTTTAGAAACTGAAATTAAATTATTTCTAAAACTGGGTACATAAAGACAATTTCTTAAAACCAATTTTCTATTTCTATCAAAAGATAAGTAGACGTCTCCCACTGCAACAGCCGCCACCTTAGTAGCATTGCCCATGTAGACCGTTATCTCTCCTTCATATAGTCGTCGGGTTTCCTGGAACCCCTGCAAAGAATTGCAGACATGATCAGTGGCTCCTGTATCTACACACCAGGTGCTGGTAGATAACACCGCTAAACATGTTTCAACAACCAGAGCATGAGATATACCTATGTTGTTTTGATTCCTACGAGGACAGTCCGCCTTCCAATGCCCTGACTACTTGCAGATGAAGCACGTTCCCTTCGGCTTCTTCACTCCAACTTTAACTCCTGTACTCTGAGATTTATTCACCTTCTTTGCTGAGCTAACTTGTTTCTTCTTCTTCTTTCCTTTCGATTTAGAAGTAGAACCATTTTCAGCATAGTGAATCTAAGAATTATGACGAAACAAACCTTCTGCTGCCTGAAGTTCTGTCAGTAGTTCCGCCAATGAATATACCCTTTTATTCATATTGTAATTCAGGCAGAATTGCTTAAAACTTCTAGGTAGTGTTTGGAGGATCATATCGATCTGGGTTTCCCCATCAATTTCTCCTCCAAGGATTTGTATTTCATTCAGATAAGCCATCATCTTTAGGATATGATCCCTCACAGGAGTACCCTCTTGCATAGTGGCCGTCATTATCTTTCTCATGGCTTCTTGCCTAGAGGCCCGATCCTGGTGACCAAAGAGTTCCTTGAGATTGTTCATAATATCATAGGCTGTTGGTAAATCTTGATGCTGATGTTGCAATACATTTGACATTGAAGCCAAAATGTAACACTGCGTCATCTCATCTGCTTTTACCCATTTCCTATGATACTCAATTTCCTCTTGGGTAGATTCACCATTGGGTGTATCAGGGCAAGGCTCAGTCAGTACTAACTTATAGCTTTCAGCAGTAAGAACAATGTCCAGGTTCCTTTTCCAATCTATGTAGTAAGGACCAGTAAGTCTGTTCTCTTTTAGTATGATGGCTAGTGGGTTGAAAGTCATCCTAAGAATCACAAATAACTTTTGGTCAGAACTTCTAAATTTAGAATAATATTGATTCCTCAAACAATACTATTTTAAATTAACCAACACCTCAAAACACCATGAATTTTGTATGCCACGATAGTGTGGACGTATACAAATTCAACATTTGTAAAAGGAGGGTTTAACCCATTAATTTTATTATCTTGTCAACCTAACTTTTTGACAAATAAAATTAACAGTTGGTTTCCTTTGGTCACATGAATAATAGTAGTGACTGCGATGGGTAGGATACTATTAGACGTGCCTAAGTGTATACTATTACTTGACACTAAGTCCATTAATAAGATTGTGCCCCTTTCGATGGGGAAGATCACACGCTCTTAATTAACTTCCTATAGTCATCCAAAATGGAAGTTTGTTCTAGTGATCCACAAACAAACTCATCCGATATGGAGGAAGGCACTCAAAGCCAACGCGCAAGTTTGTTTGCATCACTTAAAAACCAGTAATGGAGACCATGGGATTTATTTAAAATCCCTCTCCCACTTAGTTATTTAAAATGAGGAATTTTGACTATGCTAGCCTACTAAACATGTATACTAACATGCACACACAGCACAGTATAAAAGCAATAAATAGAAAAACTAATTTTCAACTATTATGGCTTTTATCTATTGTTGTCCTCTGTGTGTCGCCAACCCTAGCTGCTGTCATCTTTGGCCACCGCCACCTGGTCTAGTTGTCGCATCCATCTTGCTCCTTGTTCCGCTGCGCCTCTGGTCCTCAAAAGGTTCCACGCCTTGCAAGATTCAATCCGCGACATAAATAGAATTTTACATTTTTCAATCCTATATTCCTCGAAGAAATGTACATATAAACTAGATCGAACATAAAATAAAATTTACATCCATTGATCCTATATTCCATAAAAGGAATGTACATGTAACTAGATCCAAAAATAAAATCCTAATAAAACTAAATACAGCTCCTGCGGTATTTTATAATACAATCATGCACACACAATAAAATGCCCTTGACATGTCCAAAGGTCCAATCACACACATAATAACTATAATCCATAATAGTTGGATCTTGCATCCACAAAGTTAGCACATCCTACTATTAACCTGCCTAAATTATGTATGACATGTGCATAATTAAACAAATACCAAATACACAGAGGCAAAACCCTAGCTTTGATACCAATTGTTGGTTGCTACTCGGAAAACCTAACGGTTCCACTGTATAAAAATTTTGTACAAAGGTCTAAACCTTTCCTAGCTACCATGTGTTCTTTTAAATTAAACTTGGATCGCCTGCGGAACTTAACACGTTTGATCCAAAGTTTAATTTACTTGTTCTTTTAGGTTTAGACTTGGATCTCCTGCGGAACTTAACACGTTCGATCCAAATCACCTAGGTTATTAATTCCATTAAATATTAATTTCTAGAATTGGCTTCCAGGACTGCATGGTGAGGCGCATGGCCTTCTTGGATATGGGAACAACCACCACCACGTAGGCAAAGCCTTTTAAGGAAAGCTAATATTTAATTTCCTTAAATAACTTTAGGTCAACCAAAAAGAACAATCAAATCACAAGGAAAAGAAAAATAAAAAAACACAACATCAAAACTAATTCGAAATACTAGAATCGCATACCTCTTGTATTTGGTATTTTTACATGAAGATAAAACTAGTAAGATGCGGAAATTAAATACTAGTATACCTTTTCTTTTGCAAGCAAAAACCTCTAGGTCTTCTACCGTATTCCTCTTCTAACCTCAGACGTTGAGTGGGCAACTATCTTCCGAGATGAAATACCACCAACGCACCTTCTTCTTCTCCTTGCAAGGTTCGACCACAACAAGAGCACCTCCAAGGATGAAGAGATTCCACCAACCAAGCTCCAAGGGATGCAAGCTTTCTCTCCTTCTTCTCCAAGCTAGAATCCGGCCACCACTTGATCTCCAAGAGTGAAGGGAGTTTCGGCCACAAGGATGGAGAGAAGAGAAAGGGAAGTGCCGGCCACACCAAGGAAGAAAAGAGGGAGAAAATAATAGAGGTTGTTCACCTTGAAGGCTCCTAAAACCCCCTCTTTTATAATCCTTAGCTTTGGCAAATAAGGAAATTTAATTACAATAAAATTTTCTTAACTTTCCTTAACATGAATTAATTAAGAAAAATTAAATAAAATTTCCTATTAAATCATGTCATGGTCGGCCACCTCATAGAGAGCAAACAAGGCAATTTTCAATCAACAATTAAAATTCCTTATTTGTCTTCGGAAATTTTAAAAAATAAAATTTCCCTTTAAAATCCCTTCATGGTTGATAAAAAGAAATTTTTAATTTTTCAACATGTGAATAACTTACAAAGAAGAAAAATAAAATATCCTTCCAATCTACAAATAAGGAAAGAGATTTAATCTCTTTCTTTAATCTTTTGTAGAAACTTATAAAAGAGATATTTTAATTTTTAATCTCTCCAATAAATTATATCTTCCACATAAGAAAATTTAAAATTAAAATTCTTTTCTAATTTAATAGGGCCGACCACCTAAGCTTGGGTTCAAGCTAGGGCCGGCCACCCATGGACCAAGGTTTGGCCAGCCCTAGCTTGGTCCTCAAGCTAACTTGGCCGACCCCTACAACATGGGTATGAAGGTGGGTATAGTTGGGTATAGTATTCTATAAATAAGAGGCTACGATAGGGACCGAGAGGAGGAATTGGTTTTGGTCTCCCGATAAAATTAAGCATCCCGTGTTCGCCCCGAACACACAACTTAATTTTATCAATAACAATTCATTCCACTAGAGAACTATTATTGAACTACCGCACCAATCCCAAATTATATTTTTGGGCTCCTTCTTATTATGAATGTGTTAGTCTCCCTGTGTTTAAGATATCGAATGTCCACTAATTAAGTGAGTTACTGACAACTCATTTAATTAATATCTTAGTCCAAGAGTAGTACCACTCAACCTTATCGTCATGTCGGACTAAGTCCACCTACAGGGTTTAACATGACAATCCTTATGAGCTCCTCTTGGGGACATTATCAACCTAGATTACTAGGATACAGTTTCCTTCTATAATCAACAACACACACTATAAGTGATATCATTTCCCAACTTATCGGGCTTATTGATTTATCGAACTAAATCTCACCCATTGATAAATTAAAGAAATAAATATCAAATATATGTGCTTGTTATTATATTAGGATTAAGAGCACACACTTCTATAATAACTGAGATCTTTGTTCCTTTATAAAGTCAGTATAAATGAAATGACCTCTGATGGTCCTACTCAATACACTCTAAGTGTACTAGTGTAATTATATAGTTAAGATAAACTAATACCTAATTACACTATGACCTTCCAATGGTTTGTTCCTTTCCATTTTGGTCGTGAGCTACTGTTTATAATTTATAAGGTACTGATAACTTTATCTTCTATATGTGACACCACATACTATGTTATCTACAATATAAATTAATTGAACAACTACAAACAAATGTAGATAATTTGACCAAATGTGATTCTTTATTCAAAATAAATGTTTACAAAAGCTTAGGCTTTCAGTATACACTCTAACACATACGCCATGTTATCTACTATATAAATTAAATGGATAACTACATTAACATGTAAAATGCAACATTTGACCAAAGTGATTCTCATTTCAAAATATAAATGTTCATACAAAAAGTTAGGCTTTTAGTATACATTCTAACAACCACTTGATTGAGTGTGCAGGAAATTTAGCTAATTCGATGGATCGACCGGATAGTTGGTACGACATCCATCTAGGTGACGGGCTGAACAAATAGCTGGTTCGAAATCCAGCTAGGTCAACGGATCGACAAGATAGATGGTACGAAATCCAACTAGGTCGACGGGCTGACCGGATAGCTGGTACGTTGTCCAACTAGGTCAATGGGTTGATCGGATAGCTAGTACAAAGTCTAAGCAGGTCGACGGGCTGACCGGATGTCTGAAAAATTGGTAAGTTAAGGTAAGTCACTGGAGGAGAGTGATCAATTGATGGCGCATCTCGGTTGAAGGGGAAGTAGGCGTCGATCTAGTTTAGGTCCATTTGGGATCCCTAAGTTGAGACCTTGACTAGTTCCTAGTCCTGGAAGGATAGGAACTAAATACTACTCTGCATTATTATTAAATTGTCCTAATACTTGATTTGCATGGTATTTCTGGACTAACATTATTTTTTAGGGAAGAAAATTACCTTCGAATGAATAGTGTCCACTGCTTGAAGTCACCTTCATACTGTTCATGTAAGGCGTCTTCCATGGCTATGGAAGGTGCCTTCCACAGGATAAATTTTGACGTCACAGTGGATAAGTGCCGAGCTATTCGGGATTAAACTTGCCTCATTGAAAGCACCTTCTATGGCTATGGAAGGCACCTTCCATAGCCTACATAAGGCAGGCTCAACCAAGCAACCGACAACAACACACATACGAACTACTACGTGTCCATTTAAGGCTTCAACTGCTCTAGGCTCCTCCATGTGATTCACCCCCCCCCCCCCCCCTCTCACGTACGTAATCGATCCAACACTATCCGGTCCTAACTTTGAGTTTCTCTAAAACTCTATATTGGACCGACACCTACTATTCTCTCTTCGAAAAATGTGTCCTCACCTACTCCTCTCAAGAGAAATTACCTTTTGCCAGACTGATCTTCTAGACCGTCTGGACTTTTGCTCAGTGTCTAAGACATTAGGACTTCATGCTAGACATCCAATCTCTGACCCATCCAGTCTTCCGCCCGGTGTCCCAAACCAACAAAACTTTCATCTAGTGTTCTTAACCCTAGGATCTCACCCAACATCATTGACCCACCAAGACTTTGCCCAGTCCCCCAAATTAGGATTTCATTGCCTAACTGCAACTAGGGCTTTCCACTTGTCTAGCTTTAACTAGGACTTTCCTTTGCCTAAGATCAGTTAAGACTTTTTTGCACACTTAGTTTAACTTGTTAGAATAACAAGAAACCTTCACTTCCATAATCAAAACTTAGATTCGATCATCTGGTGCTTCCAGCACCAATAGAGTCAAGGGACCACATCGTTTGCTTCGGTTGCAATGAGAAGGGACACTATAAGAATAGGTGTCCAATTAGTAAGAAGAAGGTAAATCCTAAACTCATTCAAGTTGTTTTAGATGCTAATGTGGGTTGTAGGAATAAAGAAGGCAAAAGGAGGCGAATGCACATTGTGTGCTTCACATGGGTGGGGGGGGGGGGGGTGGGGGAAGAAATCAAGAAGCTAGCGCATTTGAAGAAATGAGAGAAGAAGAGTTTCTCAAGTTGAGGGGGAGTTTCAAGGGTAAGGAAGGTATATCCTAATTTGAATTGTAATTCTCCCATGCATGCTGGGATTGATAATAATTATCATCATATAGCAATAAAAAAATTTGGCTTTAGGTATCATAATAGAAGTAGAGTAAATTTTGAAATTAACCCTAAAGTACCTATACATGATAAACCCAGACAAGTTAGGTGGTGTTTGGTTCGCTCCTAGGTATCAGAATGAGAATGAGTATTATAATATTGTGGAATGGGAATGGGTTTGAGTTTGGGTATCATTCTTATAAATATCGTTTGGTTAGTTGAATATTTTCAATCAGAATGAACCTAAATTTCCTTTTTTACCCTTAGAGGAAAATAAGAGAAAAAATTAGATGGAAGAGAAAGTTGAATGTGAGAGAAATGTATGATGAGAGAGAAAGTGTGATGGGAAAAAAATTATGAGAGGGAAACTGTGATGAGAGAAAATAAGGAGAGAGAGCGTGATAGGAGAGATTGAGAAGAGAAAAGGTATGATGAGAAAGAAAGTGTGCTAAGAGAGAAAAGTGATGGGAAAAAAATGAAGAGAGAGAAAGTATGATGAGAGAAAATGAGAGATTGAGGAGAGAAAATGTGATGAGAGAGAAAGTGTGATGGGAAAAAATAAAAAGAGGAAAAGTGTGATGAGAGAAAATGAAAAGAGAGTGTGATGGAAGAGAATGAAGAGAGAGAAAGTGTGATGAGAGAAAATATAGAGAGAGAGTATGGTAAGAGAGATTAAGGAGAGAGAAAGTATGATGAGAGACAAAATTTGATGAAAAATGAGGAGAGAATGAAGAGAGAAAAAATGATGTGTGAGAGAGTGTGCGTTGAGAGAGAATACAGAGAGAAAATGATAGAGAATGTGTGATGAGATAGAATAAGGAGAGAAAAATTCTGAAGATAGAATGAGGAGAGAGAAAGTATGATGAGAGAGAATAAGGAGAGAGAGTGACATGAAAGAAAAATTGAACAAATATACTAAGGGTATTTTCATCCAAAACTTAATTCTCATTTCCATTTCATCAAAACACAAGGGAAGGGGTGGGTTTCATCCATATCTAAGTTTTTGGGTTTCATTCTAAAATCTTGATTCCATTCTCATCAACCAAACACAAGGTTTGGGAATGAATCCATTCCCTCATTCCCAAACCTCTAAACCAAATGTCACCTTAGATTCTCATTATCTAAGGAGAAGAAGGTAATGGAGGACCTAGGCAAAAATCTTAAGAAAGGGAGACATATGTCTAGAAAGATGGGTAGATCTAGGAATGCCCAAGGTGGAGAACAAGAGTCTAGAATTAGGAGTCTAGAAAAGGGAAATTAAACTTTGAAGGCAAAGCTTGATAGTTTGGAGAAAATCCTAGAGAGATTCAATATTGTATCTAAGGGTGTGTTTGGTTCAGGCCATCATTTATAACCTTGGTTATGTGATTACCAAGTAATCACATAACCAAGGTTATGGGAAATACAACATAACCTAATATTGTTTGGTTTAATCCTAGATAATGTAATAAAAACTTGTTTGGTTGGAGGTTTTAGTGTATAACCTAATTTAACATTTACTTTATTACCCCTGAGCAGATATTTTTATAGTTAAATTAATTTAATATTTGATTAATTTTTTAAAAATAAAATAAATTATTAATATTAATATTTAGTTATCTTCCCCGAACTAAACTAAACGGCCAAGAACAAGGCATTGATGGATCACTTCCAAATCCAAACACAGCTCGAGGGAGAGGATTTCAACAATGGAAACAAGTAGCAAAAATCGTCGATTTATTTTCACAAGCATTTTTTTTGTTGGAGAAGCTTATATTATCTGTATGTTTATGCTTATAATATATATAGATTTAACAACCTATTACCGCTGATCATCTTCTACAATGGAAAGATGAAAGTTTACAACGCAATTTCCCAGGAAAAGGTTGATTTTTTTTAAATGAGTTTCTGATTTATATTAGTTGATCTTTTCTTCATTTTTTTATCAGGTGGACGCAATAATGCTGATTGCATCGGCGGCAGCGAGATCTGCTTCGTCGACGGCGGCAGAGCAGCTCAATCGTAAAGTTAATCCATGGAACATCCTGCAAGCCTGCTTCCAATGATTCCAAGGGCCCGAGGTGGAGAAACTTGTTGTCGCCGCCGATTTGAAGAAGACGAAGCAAGAGAAGTTTGTCGTCATCGATGAAGAAGGCGAAGCGAGAGAAATCTGTCGTCGCTGCCTGTTCGAAGAAGACAAAGTGGGAGAAGAAGTCAAAGTCTGCCACCGCCGCTAGTTTATCGCCGCTGCTCTAGGGTTTGCGACAAAAAGTGTCGAGATAAACAGCGAAGCGAAGGAAGGTTATATTTGAGAAAATAATTTATTTAACCTCGGAATCATCCAAAACCTTACGATTTGGAGGTTTTTTGATTCCAGGATATAACCTCATTTTGCTGACGTGGCGAGAATCAAATATAACTTTGGAATCACTCATCACCCTGAACCAAACAGGGTTAAACAATATAATCTTGGTTGGATAACCAAGGTTATGGAGAATAACCCTGAACCAAACATGCCCTAAGGGTTTAGGTATGGTGTTGGGTATCCAAAGTCCCAACAATGATCAATCAGGTTTGGGATACCTTTCTAGTCCCTCCAAGTCCAAAAAGATATCATATGCTAGGGTGACACATGATAATGGCAAAGGAGGAGTAACCAAGGGCAAGTGAGAGCCATCCATGGCCAATGAGAAGAAATATACTAGGGTTGCATATGATTATAGCAAAGATAAGGTATCCAAGGTTAAGAGATCTAAGAAAAGCTAAAAGAGTCAAAAGGGGACCCATGGTCCATGGATTTCAAGTCGACCTTTCTTGGGATTCTAGATGGGTCATAGTATATGTTGGTTGCTACTCGGAATACCGTCCTAATTCCCCTGTACAAAAATTTGTACAAGCATAGAACTATCCTAGCTACCCATGTGCTCTACTGAAGTTAAATTTGAATTGCAAATGATGCTTAACATTATTAATCCAAATTGTCCATCAAAAGTTAAACTTGGATTGGAAATGATACTTAACATTTTTACTCCAAGTTTAACCAATGTGATCTTCCTAAGTTAAACCATATTACAAAAGTTATCAAACATCTATTTCAAAGATCGGCTTCCAGGATAAACATGTCAAGACACTAGGCCTTCTTGGGTATGGGATCATCCACCACTTCCTAGACAAAGCCTCACAAAAAAAATTAGATATTTAACTTCTTACAATAAACTAGGTTTAACTATAGAGACCTCAATAGAAACATAATATCGAAACATGAAATTAAAACAATAAAATCGATAACAAAAATGAAAACTTAAAACTGTTAACCTCTTGTGTTTGTTTTTTCAAGATCTATACAAAAGATGAACTAGTCATGATGCGGAAACTAATAACTAGTTATACCTTTTGTAGCTTATAGACCTCTTGATCTTCTATTGTATTCCTCTCCTTCTCTTGGACGTCATGTGGGTGACGATCTTCCAAGATGAAATCCACTCAAGCTTCTTCTAAGGCTTCCAAGATCTGACCACCAACTAACCTCCAAGGGATGCTAGACACGAGAGCTTCCTTCTCTTCTTCTTCTCCTTCAAGCAACCGGCCACCAAGAGATCTCCACAAGATGCCGCCTGCCACCAAGAGGGAAAACAAAAGGAGAAGAGAGAAAGACAAGGGCCGACCACCAAGGATTGGAAGAGAGGAATAGAAGATGTGTTATTAGGTGAGGCACCCCTTCCTTCTCTTTTATAATCCTTGGTCTTGACAAAAAAGGAAAGTTTTAAACATAATTAAAACTTCCTTATATTCCTTGCCAATGACTAAAAAGGAAAGTTTTAAAATAAAAAATTAGAACTTCCTTTTCTTCTTGTCATGGCCGACCACCTCCTTGTGCTCCAAACAAGGAAAGTTTTAAACACAAAATTAAAACTTTCTTATTTGTTTCCGGTAAGAAATTTTAATTAAAAAATTTCTCTTTTTAAATCCCTTGTTAGTTATAAAAGGAATATTTTATAAATTAAAATTTCTCTTTTAAAACATGTGGATGGTTACCAAAAAGGAAAGTTTTATCAAAAATTAAAATCTTTCTTTTAACTACAAATAAGGAAAGATATCAAACCTTTCTCTTAATCCTTTGTAGAAAGCTATAAAATGATTAAAAATTTTAAAACTCTCTTTTAAAAGCATGACTTCCACAAAAGGAAAGATTTTAAAAATTAAAACACCCTTTTAATATGATGTGGCCGACCACCTTGCTTGGGCTCCAAGCTTGGCCGACCATTAATCTTGGCTCCATCCTTTGGCTTGGACGGCCCTAGCTTGGGCTCCAAGCTTGGCTTGGCCAGCCACAAAGAGATGGGTTAAGAAGATTGGCTTTAAGTGGATATAAGGCTTTATAAATAAGAGGCTACAATAGGGATCGAGAGGAGGAATTGGTTTTGGTCTTCCGATGAGCTTGAGCTTCCCGTGTTTGTCCCAAACACCTAACTCAAGTTCATCAATAATAGCTCATTCCACTAAAGAGTTATTATTGCACTACCGCATCAATCCCATATTACAAAATGGGCTCCTTCTTATCATGAGTGTGTTAATCTCCCTGTGTTTAAGATATCGAATGCCCACTAATTAAATGAGTTACTAACAAATCACTTAATTAATATCTAGCTCTAAGAGTAGTACCACTCAACCTTATTGTCATGTCAAACTAAGTCCACTTGCAGGGTTTACATGACAATCCTTATGAGCTCCTCAAGGGGACATTATCAACCTAGATTACTAGGACACGATTTCATTCTATAATCAACAACACACCATATAAATAATATTTTTTCCCAACCTATCGGGCCTATTGATTTAACGAACTAAATCACACCCTTTGATAAATTAAAGAAATAAATATTAAGTGCAGGTGCTTGTTATTGTATCATGATTAAGAGTACATATTTTCATAATAACAGAGGTCTTGTTCTTTTTAACAATCAGTATAAAAAGAACAACTCAAATGGTCCTGCTCAATACACTCAGAGTGTACTAGTGTAATTTTACAATCAAGATAAACTCATACCAAATTACACTACAACCATTCCAATGGTTTGTCCCATTCCATCTTAGTTGTGAGCAACTATTTATAATTTATAAGGGACTGATAATATGATCTTCTGTGTGTCTTCTCACACCATGTTATCTACAATATAAATTAAATGGACAACTACACTTAGCATAAATGTAGACATTTGACCAATGTGATTCTTATTCCAAAATGATTGTTTATACAAAAAGCTAGACTTTTAGTATACACTCTAACAATCTCCCACTTATACTAAAAGACTATGCTGCCATATATGTTGCCATACATCTGATTCTCATCCCCTCAACATGCCCATCATAAGTTCATGCCTTAAGGGCCTTAGTGAAAGGATTCAGGTTATCTTCTGATGCAATCTAGGCGACAACAACTTCTCCTCATTATACGATGTCTCGTATTGAGAGGTACTTGTGCTCTATGTGTTTACTTGCCTTATGGGCTCATGGTTCCTTCGAGTTTGCTACTGCACCAAATAATTTTGGGCAAACCAGGAATCACATCTAAGTCCATCATGAAGTTACTGAGCCATTCAGCTTTTATGGCTGCCACAGAGGCTGCCACATACTTAGTTTCCATGGTGGAGTCTAAAATGCATCTCTGCTTAACACTCCTTCATAGTTTTGGCTCCACCTCCTAAAGTAAGCACAAAACCCCGAGGTCAACTTATTATTGTTCCTATCAATCCCAATTCGTGTAACCCACTGGCAGAAAATTATCTGCCTTATGGCAATCTAATGTTCCGGTCCTGAGTTACTTTGATATCTGCTAACCATGCGCACGGCAAAATAGATATCTGAGCTCATGCATAACATAGCATACATTAGGCTTCCTACAGCTGAAGCATAAGGAATTGTCTTCATTTCTTCTATCTCTTTTGATGTCTTTGGAGACATCTCTTTAGATAAAGATACTCCATGCCAAAAAGGTAGAAAACCTTTCTTGGAGTCTTGCATGCTAAAATGAGCTAGGATTCTATTGATATATGAAGCTTGGGATAAGCACAACATTCTTTTCTTGCGATCACTTATTACTTTGATCCCGAGAATATGTGCACATTCTCCCAAGTCCTTCATATCGAATTGCTTGGACAACTATACCCTTACTTCCGACAACACTTTGATATTGTTGTCAACTAACAAAATGTCATCTACGTATAGTACAAGAAATACCTCCACATTTCCGTCACACTTCTTGTATACACGAGACTCATCTGAACACTGAATAAATCCATAAGACTGGATTACTTCATTTAAACTGGGTGTTCCAAGAACTTGAAGCTTGCTTCAGTTCATAAATAGACCGATTGAGCCTACATACAAGATGCTCTTTGCCCTTTGTAATAAACTCCTCTGGTTGCTTCATATGGATGTTTTCTTCAAGATTTTCATTAAGGAAAGCTATCTTGACATCCATTTGCCAAACCCCATGATCTATATGAGCAGCAATAGATAAGAATATCCGGATAGACTTAAGCATGGCTACTGGCAAAAAGGTTTCCTTATAATCGATTCCCTCTTTCTGAGTATACCCCTTCTCAACAAGCCTTGCTTTGAAGGTTTCCACCTTCCCATCTGTCCCTCTTTTCCTTTTGTAGATCCATTTACATCCAATAGCTTTTACACCATTTGATGGTTTTACTAGCTCTTTGTTAGAATACATAGATTCTATTTCTAAATTCATTGCTCTTTGTCAAGATGTCGCATCATTATCTTGGAGTGCTTCGTCATATGTTCGGGGATTAGGTTCATGTTTACTTGGGATCAAGTCCGAAGACTCTCCCAAAAACATGAATCTTTCAGGTTGCCTCACAACCCTCCCACTACGACGAGGCACTGTCTGTAGTTGTGTATCATTTGTGATACGTGTTGCAGTTTCTTGTGATTTTTCATCTTGCACTCTTGGTACTAAAGTAGACATGTCCTCTCTCATTTCTTTTAGAATAATTTCACTCATGAGCTTGTGGTTTATTACATAGTCCTCTTCTAAAAATCGGGCATTCATGCTAATAATGACCTTCTGATCTTTAGGACTATAAAACAAACCACCTTTTGTTCCTTTAGGATAACCTATAAACAGGCGAACTTTTGTACGAGATTTCAACTTATCAGCATCTCCCTTCAGCACATGTGCTGGACTACCCCAAATCTGAACATTAGTTAGATTAGGCTTACGCCCATTCCACGGTTCTGTGGGAGTAGAGGGTACTTCTAAAGTATATCCCCAGAACGAATTTGGTAATTCTGAATAACTCATCATTGATCTAACCATTTCCATAAGACACAATATTCCTTCATTATGCCACACCATTCTGTTGGGGTGTACCAGGTGCAGACAATTGGGATTGAATCCCAACCTCTGATAAGTAATTTCTAAACTCTCCTGAGAGGTACTCACCACCACGATCAGACCGTAGTGTTTTGATACTTTTACCATGACGTTTCTCCACATCAGCCTTGTACTCTTTGAACTTATCAAAGTACTCAAGACTTGTAGCGCATCAAGTAAATATATCCATATCTCGAATAGTCATATATAAAAAAGATAAAATATTTGGAACAACCTCTCGCCTGGATAGTCATAGGTCCACACAAATTAGAATGAACCAATTCCAACACATCTTTTGCTCTATACCCCTTGGCCTTAAAAGATCTCTTGGTCATTTTTCCTTCCAAGCAAGATTCATAGGTTAGAATGTTTTCCAACACTAATGAACCCAAGAGTCCATCGGCTATTAGCCTTTGAATTCTACTTAAGTTAATATGACCAAGTCTTAGATGCCAAAGATATGTTTGGTTCATCTTCGAAGGTTTCTTTCTCTTATTAGAATTAGAAGATATGTTATTAATTTTCATTTGTTCCTTTGTGGGAGTTATCGGATTTTGAGTATACAAATTGCCAACTAATGTACTAGAACACATAACTACCCTATTTTTCTTGATAACCACTTTGTTATCAAAAGAAATAGTATATCCATCCAAAAATAGTTTAGAAATTGAAATTAAATTCTTTCTAAAACTTGGTAAATAAAGATAATTTATCAAAATCAAAGTTCTATTCCTATCAAATGATAAGTAAACATCTCCCACTGCAACAACCGACAATTTTGTAGCATTACCCATGTAGACGGTTATTTCTCCTTCACATAGTCGCCGGGTTTCTTGGAACCCCTACAATGTATTGCAGACATGATTAGTGGCTCATGTATCTACACACCATGTACTAGTAGATAACACCGCTAAACATTTTTCAACTACTAGAGAATAAGATATATCTTTATTGTTCTCTTTTCTACGAGGACAATCCGCCTTCCAATGTCTAGACTGTTTGCAAATAAAGTACTTGCCCTTCGGCTTCTTCACTCTTACTTTTACTCCAGTACCTAGAGATCGATTTACTTTCTTTGCCGAGCCATCTTGTTTCTTCTTCTTCTTGCCTTTCGACATAAAAGTAGAAACATTTTCAGCAAAGTGGATTTGAGAACTATGACAAAATAGCCCTTTTGCTGCTTGAAGTTCTGTCAGTAGTTCCACCAATGAATAAATCCTTTTATTCATATTGTAGTTAAGGCGGAACTGCTCAAAACCTTTGGGTAGCGATTGGAGAATAATATCGACCTGAGTTTCTCCATCGATTTCAGCTTCAAGGATTTGTATTTCGTTCAAATAAGCCATCATTTTGAGGATATGATCCCTTACGGGTGTCCCCTCTGACATGGTGGCTGTCATTAAGTTTCTCATAGCCAGTTGCCTAGCACCCCGATTCTGGTGTCCAAAGAGATCCTTGAGATTGCTCATCATGTCATAGGCAGTTAGCATGTCCTGATGCTGATGTTGCAGCACAATTGACATTGAAGCCAAAATGTAACATCGCGCCATCTCATCTGCCTTGACCCATTTCCTATGATGCTCAATCTCCTCTTCACTAGAATCACTATTAGGTACATTAGGGTAGACCTCCATCAATACAAACTTATAGCCTTCAGCAGTTAGGACAATGTCAAGGTTTCTTTTCCAATCTATGTAATTGGGACCAGTAAGTTTGTTCTCTTTCAGAATAATAGACAGTGGGTTGAAAGTCATCCTAAGAATAAGTTTTGGTCAAAACTTTAGAATTTAGAATAATATTGAGCCCTCAAACAATATTATTTAAATTCACCAACACCTCAAAACACCATGAATTTTGTATGCCACGATAGTATGGACGTATACAAATTCAAACATTTGTAAGAGGAGGTTTTTACCCATTAATTTTATTCTTGTCAACCTAATTTTATGACAAATAAAATTAATAGTTGGTATTCCTTTAGTCACACATATAATAGCAGTGACTCCGATGGGGAGGATACTATTAAATGTGCCTAAGTGTATACCATTACTTGATACTTAGTCCATTAAATAGGATTGTGCCTCTTCAGATGGAGAAGATCACACACTCCTAAATAATTTCCTATAATCATCCTAAGGAAGTTTGATCTTGTGATCCGCAAACAAACTCATCAGATGCATAGCCAACGCGCAAGTTTGTTTGCATCACTTACAAACAAGTAATGGAGACCATGTAATTTATTTATAAATCTCTCTCCCACTTAGTTATTTAAAATGAGCATTTTATCTTGCACACACACATCACAGTAAATAAAAGCAATAAATATGGAAAAAATAATTTTTCAACTATTATGGTCTCTTCCATCACTGTCCTCCATGTGCTGCCAACCCTAGCTGCTGTTATCTTAAGCTATCGTAATCGGGTCTAGTTGTCGCATCTATCCTGATTCTTTTTCCACTGTGCCTCTGGTCCTCAAATAGCCCCACGCTTCGTAAGGATACGATCCATGATAAAAATAAAATTTTACATATATCGATCCTATATTCCACAAAGGAATGTACATAAAGTCTAGATCGAACAAAATGAAAAAAATCCTAAAATTAATACAGCTCTTGCTGTATTTAATACATACAATCATGCACACACATAAAATGCCCTCGACATGTCTGAGGGTCCAATCACACATAATCACAATAGGCCATAATAGTTAGAGTCTGCAACCACAGAGTTAATCTATTTGCACATCCTACTATTATCCTACCTAAAATATGTATGACATGTGCATAATTAAACTAAAACCAAATACACAGAGGTTAAAACCTAGCTCTGATAACAATTATTGGTTGCTACTCAGAATACCGTCCTAATTCCACCTTACAAAAATTTGTATAAGCATAGAACTATCCTAGCTACCCATGTGCTCTACTGAA
Source organism: Zingiber officinale (assembly GCF_018446385.1). Taxonomy (NCBI): domain Eukaryota; kingdom Viridiplantae; phylum Streptophyta; class Magnoliopsida; order Zingiberales; family Zingiberaceae; genus Zingiber; species Zingiber officinale. Next base: position 75,064,748 of record NC_056001.1, read on the forward strand.
GTTAAATTTGGATTGCAAATGATGCTTAACATTATTAATCCAAAATATCCTTTAGAAGTTAAACTTGGATTTGAAACGATACTTAACATTTTTACTCGAAGTTTAACCGATGTGATCTTCCTAAGTTAAACCATATTACAAAAGTTATCAAACATCTATTTCAAAGATCGGCTTCCAGGTTAAACATGGCGAGACACTAGGCTTTCTTGAGTATAGGATCATCCAACACTTCCTAGACAAAGCCTTATAAAGAAATCGGATATTTAACTTCTTACAGTAAACTAGGTTTAACTATAAAGACCTCAATAGAAACACAATATCGAAACATGAAATCGAAACAATAAAATCGATAACAAAAATGATAACTTAAAACCATTAACCTCTTGTGTTTGGTTTTTCAAGATCTATACAAAAGATGAACTAGTCATGATGCGGAAACTAATAACTAGTTATACCTTTTGTAGCTTATAAACCTCTTAATCTTCTATTGTATTCCTCTCCTTCTCTTGGACGTCGTGTGGGCAACGATCTTCCAAGATGAAATCCACTCAAGCTTCTTCCAAGGCTTCCAAGATCCGGCCACCAACTAACCTCCAAGGGATGCTAGACACGAGAGCTTCCTTCTCTTCTTCTTCTCCTTCGAGCAACCAGCCACCAAGAGATCTCCACAAGATGCCACCGGCCACCAAGAGGGAAAACAAAAGGAGAAGAGAGAAAGACAAGGGCCGACCACCAAGGATTGGAAGAGAGGAATAGAAGATGTGTTATTAGGTGAGGCACCCCCTCCTTCTCTTTTATAATCCTTGGTCTTGGCAAAAAAGGAAAGTTTTAAACATAATTAAAACTTCCTTGTATTCCTTGCCAATGACTAAAATGGAAAGTTTTAAAATAAAAAAATTAAAACTTCCTTTTCTTCTTGTCATGGTCGGTCACCTCCTTGTGCTCCAAACAAGGAAAATTTTAAACACAAAATTAAAATTTTCTTATTTGTTTCCGGTAAGAAATTTTAATTAAAATATTTCTCTTTTTAAATCCCTTGTTAGTTATAAAAGGAAAACTTTATAAATTAAAATCTCTCTTTTAAAACATGTGGATGGTTACCAAAAATGAAAGTTTTATCAAAAATTAAAATCTTTCTTTTAACTACAAATAAGAAAATATATCAAACCTTTCTCTTAATCCTTTGTAGAAAGCTATAAAAGGAAAGATTTAAAATTTTTAAAACTCTCTTTTAAAAGCATGACTTCCACAAAAGGAAAGATTTTAAAAATTAAAACACCCTTTTAATATGATGTGGCCGGCCACCTTGCTTGGGCTCCAAGCTTGGTTTGGTCGGCCACAAAGAGATGGGTTAAGAAGCTTGGCTCTAAATGGATATAAGGCTTTATAAATAATAGGCTACAATAGGGACCGAGAGGAGAAATTGGTTTTGGTCTTCCGATGAGCTTGAGCTTCCTGTGTTCACCCTGAACACCTAACTCAAGTTTAATAATATCTCATTCCACTAAAGAGTTATTATTACACTATAGCACCAATCCCATTTTACAATATGAGCTCCTTCTTATCATGAGTGTGCTAATCTCCCTGTGTTTAAGATATCGAATGCCCACTAATTAAATGAGTTACTGACAAATCACTTAATTAATATCTAGCTCCAAGAGTAGTACCACTCAACCTTATTATCATGTCGGACTAAGTCCACCTGGTTTACATGGCAATCATTATGAGCTCCTCAAGGGGACATTATCAGCCTAGATTACTAGGACACAGTTTCATTCTATAATCAACAACACACCATATAAATAATATCATTTACCAACTTATCGGGCCTATTGATTTAACGAACTAAATCGTACCCTTTGATAAATTAAACAAATAAATATTTAGTATACGTGCTTGTTATTATATCATGATTAAGAGTACACATTTCTATAATAACAGAGGTCTTGTTCTTTTTAACAGTCAGTATAAAAAGAACAACCTCAAATGGTCCAGCTCAATACACTCAGAGTGTACTAGTGTAATTTTATAGTCAAGATAAACTCATACCAAATTACACTACAACCATTCCAATGGTTTGCATCTTGGTTGTGAGCAACTATTTATAATTTATAAGGAACTGATAACATGATCTTTTGTGTGTCTCCTCACACAATGTTATCTATAATATAAATTAAATGGACAACTACACTTAGCATAAATATAGACATTTGACCAATGTGATTCTTATTCCAAAATGATTGTTTATACAAAAAGCTAAACTTTTAGTATACACTCTAACAGTATATGCCAAGTGGTTTGGAAGCGGACTTGAGTCTAAAATCTAAGAAATTGGCATAATTGAGTGAGTTGTCATACAAGAAATATGAAATTAGATTCATATTGCTTGAAAACTAATTTTAGATGAATAGATGTCATATAAATTAATACAAGGGATGCATTGTGGTTTAGTTTGAGAAAATACATCGAGAGGAAGTCAAAATTAGGACTTTAGGTCAAGGTATAATGAACCATTTAGATAGTTTTTGGTTTTGTGTCAATCTTGGGATTAGCAATAGATATATTTTTAAATATATTTTTCCAAGAAGACAAGGGTAAAACATACCTCTCTATAAAATTTGAGAATTTTTTTACATCTATAAAATTTTTGGTGTATTTTTAAAATTGGGTTCAGAATACAGTTTGAGGTGAAACAGGGGTGTCAATCGACTGCATCAGTTACCAATCGACTGGTAATTCATCAAACACATAATGGTTTTGTGGAGTTGATTCTGTAACGACCCGGCCCTTTGGCCTCTTGGGCGGCCCTTGTGGCGGCCCACTGGCGACCCTTATGTCGTCGGCCCATTTGGCGACCTCTCATGTCGTCGACCGATGACCCTTTGGCCGTGCCGTTACTCACTAGGACTTTCCACCCCTGGCATTGGATTTTTTGCCTTCCCCAGGATTCAAACTCTAGACCTCCAGGCTAAGTACTAGAGTTTATGAATCCTGGTAGCCAAGTGAGCTGTAACACCCATAGGATCCCTATAAATTTTACATGAATTTATGCATGGTTAAATAGGTTTCATGTGGACTCTTCTTTAAAAAAAAAAAAAGAAAGAACCAAAAATGAGGCATGACCAAGGATTGAACTTTGGACCTCTTAGTAAATGATTCCATGTTAAAACCAGTAGCCCCAGCAGGGGTGTTTCCTTCTTCTTCTTACAATGAAAAGAGAGTTTTGCTTTCTCCCTTCATTTAGGATGAGTAAAAGAAAAGGGAAGGAAAAGTTCATTTTTCCTTCTTCCTTTCATTTGGAATAAAATGAGAAAAGGAAAGAGAAAATTTCATTTTCTTCTCTCTTCCTCCTCCCTCCTCCTTTCCACCGAAACCAAGCTCCCTCTTCTCACCATTGCCGAGACCAAGATAAAAGAATTCTTCTCTAGGAAAGCTTCACAAGCAAGGTTACTTCTCTTAGAGAATTAGGGAGAGGATGTAAGTATCCCCCTCACCTGCAGTACAAGTAGCCTCCTACGTTTTCCATGCTTAAAATGTTTTGAAAAAAAACTTAGGGTTCGGCCATGATAAGTTTTGAAATGAAAACATGCTTGTTTATGCTCCTTCATGACACATGATCTCTTTATATGTTGTTAGTTAAGAGTTTTATGCTTCATGTAGTATTAAAAGTTTAAAAACCCTACCTTGAAGTTTCGGCCAAGTTGAGATACAAGGTCTAGGGCAAGGTTTTGAAATCTAATTATGCTTGTATATGCTTCCTTATGATGTATGATCTCTAATATATGGTTGGTTTAAGTTTCAAGCTTCATGTTGTACTTAAAAGTTTAGAAACCCTACCCTTAGGTTTCAGCCAAGAATGGATGAAAGGCTTAGAGAAAAATTTTGTAACTTAACTATGCTTGTATATGCTTCCTTATGATGTATGATCTCTAATATATGGTTGGTTTAAGTTTCAAGCTTCATGTTGTACTTAAAAGTTTAGAAACCCTACCCTTAGGTTTCGGCCAAGAATGGATGAAAGGCTTAGGGAAAAATTTTGTAACCTAACTATGCTTGTATATGCTTCCTTATGATGTATGATCTCTAATATATGGTTAGTTTAAGTTTCAAGCTTCATGTTGTACTTAAAAGTTTAGAAACCCTACCCTTAGGTTTCGGCCAAGAATGGATGAAAGGCTTAGGGAAAAATTTTGTAACCTAACTATGCTTGTATATGCTTCCTTATGATGTATGATCTCTAATATATGGTTGGTTTAAGTTTCAAGCTTCATATTGTACTTAAAATTTTAGAAACCCTACCTTTAGGTTTCGGGCAAGAATGGATGAAAGGCTTAGGGAAAAATTTTGTAACCTAACTATGCTTGTATATGCTTCCTTATGATGTATGATCTCTAATATATGGTTGGTTTAAGTTTCAAGCTTCATGTTGTACTTAAAAGTTTAGAAACCCTACCCTTAGGTTTCGGCCAAGAATGGATGAAAGGCTTAGGGAAAAATTTTGTAACCTAACTATGCTTGTATATGCTTCCTTATGATGTATGATCTCTAATATATGGATGGTTTAAGTTTCAAGCTTTATGTTGTACTCAAAAGGTTAGAAACCCTACCTTGAAGTTTTGGCCAAGAATGGATGAAAGGCTTAGGGAAAAATTTTGTAACCTAACTATGCTTGTATATGCTTCCTCATGATGTATGATCTCTAATATATGGTTGGTTTAAGTTTCATGCTTCATGTTGTATTTGAAAGTTTAAAACCTCACCTTTAGGTTTCGGCCAAGGTTGAATTTGAGACTTAGGGAAAAGTTTGAAACCTAACTATGCTTGTATATGCTCTCTCATGATGCATGATCTCTAATATATGGTTGGTTTAAGTTTCATGCTTCATGTTGTATTTAAAAGTTTAAAACCTCACCTTTAGGTTTCGGCCAAGGTTGAATTTGAGACTTAGAGCAAAGTTTTGAAATCTTACCATGCTTGCTTATGCTTCTTCATGATGTATGATCTCTTACATGTTGTTAGTTTAAGTTTCCATGCTACATGTGTTGATAAGTTGGAACCTCACCTTTAGGTTTCAGCCAAGAATGAATTAGGGTTTGTAGGAAGATCAAACCCCAACCATGCATGATAATGACTCCTTATGATGTATTATGGACTTTAGGTCACCATGTTGTATGATATGCTTATGTTATGTGCACTTATGCCATCATGTTATGATTCCTTATGATATGTTTATGTTATGTGCACTTATGTCATCATGTTATGATTCCTTATGATATGTTTATGTTATGTGCACTCATGCCATCATGTTATGATTCCTTATGATATGCTTATGTTATATGCACCTCATGCTATCATGATATGTTATGAAAGGCTTATGTAAGATGAAAAGCCTAAGAGATGCTTCCCTTAAGTTGGGATTAAGAGCTCTCTTCATGATATGACAAGAATAAGATATGTTATGATATGATAAGAAGCATGATATGCTATTTTACTTTTGTATGGCTTGTACCAAGGGTGGGCTCCATAAGCGCCCCTAGGTCGATGGTCTATGAAACGGGCCTAGTAAAAGGGATGGGCTCCTAAGTTGCCCCTAGGTCGATGGTCTATGAAACGGGCCTAGTTCTTAGTAGGTTAAAGATTTGCTACCTTGGATCTATTTAGGATGCGCGCATTTATGTATGTATGTGTTGGGTTTTTCGAGCCGCGAAAACCTCTTTTCCGCGTCGCGGAAACCCCGAAACCCCTAGCCATTGGATCCGTGTGAAGAAAAACTTTCAAAAATACGAGTACGAGTTTCAAACTATGATCTACAGTAGATCTACAAAGGAAAAACATTTTATACCTTTGAAGCGTGCCCTCGCAAATCCCGCTCGTCCAACGGTACGCCAGATCTTGAAGTTGTCAACGTAGACAACTCTCTAGTGATATCCACATGAACAAGAAGTGTTCTCTAACACTCAAGGATGGAGAAGAGAGCACCAAAAGTGTGCTAGCACTCTCTAGGGCTCTCGGGTAGGATTGGAAGAAGAAGAAAAGAAAAGAAGAGAACACACTCCTCTAAAATCTCTATGTGACTTTCACTAACCTTTCTTCTTGGATTAGATTCACTCTCCTTTCTTCTCCCTTGCTTGAAACCCACGACCAAGAGAAGAGAAGGAGCAAGAAGAGATCTTAGGAGGAGGAAGATCACTTGAATGAGAGTTACACTTGCAAAAATGAAACTCTTTTCATCTAATTAAGTGGTTTGTAACCTCCATGGGATACCAAGATCATAACTCTTGGTAACTCCCATGAGGTGGCACTTCACTTAAGTAACCATGATGATGTGGAGCATCATCATTGGTCCACTTAATGCCAACTCACCAATGAGGTGGCATAAAGTCAAGTCAAACTTGACTCTTCATCTTCCTCTCAAGTCAAGTCAAACTTAACTTAATCTCTCTCATGGTTGATCTAATCCAACCATTTAATTCAAGCCAATTTAATATAATGAATCTAATTCATTTAATTAAATTGATTCAATGAGTCATAATCTAAATTAGACTCATTGAACACATGAATCAACTTGAGTCCAACTCAATTAGCCCAATTAGGATTACTCTTAATCCAATTTGATTCATCAAATGAATCTAATCCTCTTGGTTCATCATATGAACCTAATCTCCATCCACTTGTTCTTTGTGTGTGACCCAATAGGTTCTTGTAACGTTGGAAATGCCCCTAAACTCATTTAAAAACACAAGTAATGAGCGGTATCTAGCAATACATCATTACTACCCAAGTTACAAGAATGTTGAGATCCAACATCACCTTTTGACTACTAATTGTGACTCCTCACAATATATGACAAGTGTCCTTCAATCCTAGACATCTAGATTGATCAATGTGAGGCATAGACCGTGTCATCCTCTAATAAATCTAAATCTTGAACTCCAAGTAGACTCACTCAATCAAATGAGCTCAATATCCTATATTGACTCATTTGGGCATGGCCATGCACTTCGTGGTCTCACTCTATCAAGAATATCGATGTCTCTCCCGTCATATAGGAGGGATAGATCCCATCTACATCACTCACATCCCTCTGCATAATTTGTTATATACCCAGTAATCGCCTTTATAGTTCACCCAGTTACGGGTGACGTTTAACGAAACCAAAGTACATAACTCCTTATGTAGGGATCTATGGTGACTTCAGGTATAAGGACTAGTAGTCATACTAATAGCCACATGAGATAGTATATGACACTCATATAACGATCCATGATACTTTCTCATGGCGGGTTATTCAGTATACATTCTCTAATGTATACCCATGTGTCAACTTGATATCTCTATATCCATGACTTGTGAGATCAAGTCATCGAGTTGACCTACATGCTAGTCTTATTGCATTAACATTGTCCCTGAATGTTAATACTCGACTAGGAATGATTAAGAGTAGTGTTCCCTATATCATCTCACTATCGATTCAACTAACCGATTGATATAGGTGAGAACCGTCTACTCAAGGACATTATTATACTTAGTTTATTTGGCACCAATACAAATAAGTATAATAACCAAAAACCAAATGCCTTTATTTATATAGAATATGATACAACATGTCCAAAATACAATCATCAAATGATTGACTCTAGGGCTCTAGCTAACAGTATGTGGTATAAGTCGGGCCCTCATGTTGAGATTATGTTTAAGTATGTATATGATATATGTTTTCAAAAGGACATCTTGCATATACTCATTTCATAATACATGTTTTCAAAAGAACATCTTGCATCTACAAGTTCATGTTATATGCTTTCCTTTATGCTTACTTAAGATGCTCTTGAAAATATGTCTATGATGCTTATATGATCATGTTACTACTTTAAGTTTATGCTCTCACATGCTATGATATGATCTTATGCTCTCACATGATATGATATGACTTTATGTTTATGCTCTCACATGTTATGTTATGATTTACCAAATGAACATGTTACCACTTTATGCTCATGCATGATTCATGGTTTTTATGAGTAGGAAAGGGACTTACTAATGTTGGTGCGGGAAGCATCCGATGATCGAACCTGAGTTTTGATAATGGAAAAGGATTCAAAGTTAAGGTGTGTTGTGATCTAACGTGCTTGACTAAGTGTTTCAGGAAAGTCCTAACTGTGGTTAGGCAGGTAAAAACCCTAGGGGGTGGTAACCCTAGGTCATAGGGGGTGGTAACCCAATGCGGAAAGTCTTGGTGAGTCGAGTGTTTCAGGCAAAAGTCCTAGGGGGGTAACCCTAGGTGGAAAGTCCTGGTGTCGCGAACCAGGTGAAAGACTGGACCAGCCGGGAAGCGGAAGTCCAGCAGAAAGTCCGGAAGCATCGAGCACCGAGCAAAAGTCTAGTCGATCTGGAGGATCGCACTGGCAACAGGTAAATCTCCTGAGTGGAGTAGGTGAGGACGCGTTCCCCGTAGAGGGAACAGTAGGTGTCGGGTCGACCTAGGGTTTCCGGTTGGAAATCCGAAGTCAGACTCGGACAGTCCGGAGACTGTCATTATATTCTGTTATCATATTTACTGTTGTTTTCTGCTAACTTTGTTTTGCAGGGTAAGTGTTTGGGACTAACACTTTTGCAGGACCAAAGGAGCACAAGTTAACCTCGGATGAACAGTGTCCGAGGCGCCTCCATAGAGCTTGGAGGCGCCTCGGGTGCGAGCCAAAGCTAGCTGTCCAGAAGGGTTGGAGGCGCCTTGAAGGAAGCTCAAGGCGCCTTGAAGAGGTGGTTTAAGGCGCCTTGGACACTGATGAAGGCACCTTAAGCTACATAAGAAGCAACGGTCAAAGCTTCATCGCAGAATTATTTACGGGAAAATACTTAGGGATTCAAGGCGCCTTGGAGCCTGATGGAGGCGCCTTGAACACCCTTTATAAGAGGATTTCGACCAGCAGCTCAATATATCTGATTCCAAGCAATCCTTACGCTACAAGCTGCTCAAGAAACATCCAGAAGTGCTGTTACAAGCCCCCGACAACCCGGAGTATCAGATTCTGCTACTTTATTATTGTCGATATAATTTGTTTTAGTGCTTTCAATTGTAATATCTTATTGTACATTTTTACAAGCTTATAGTTGTTGCCCACGGAAAGCGATCAAGGATCGCGGGCCTTCAAGTAGGAGTCGATCTAGGCTCCGAACGAAGTAAATTCTCCTGTGTCTCTGTGTTTACTTTTCTTTTCCGCTGCGTGATTTAACTCCGATAATTTTACGAATTGAACGAAATAGCCGCGAGCGCTATTCACCCCCCCCCCCTCTAGCGCGTCTCGATCCAACAATTGGTATCAGAGCGGGGTCTCGTTGATTTGGTGCAACCACCAATCACGCAATTTTTTCGCGGTGTTTTAAATTTTTCAGAGTCAACTGAAATTAGTATTATTACTATATTCCATTTTTTTTCGTTCGTATCGATCTCGCTCGAGGATGGTGCAACACCACTCGAGTTAGTTCTCTTTCAATTCGTTACTCCCGCACTACTAATCCAAGACTTAGTCTTGGGACATATTTTTTATTTCTTTTGCATATTCTCTCAATGGCCCAACAAGAGGGTTTCAGCACCGTTCGTCCCCCCTCTTCTCCGGAGAAGATTTCGGGTACTGGAAGGGACGAATGGAAACCTACCTGAAAATCTAATTCGAAACCTGGATGATAATCAAGACTGGTTTAGATCTGCCAACTGATAAAGACGGCAAGCCTACACCCTGCGAGGACTAGGAGCCATCCCTAATCAAGAAGGTGGACGCCGACGCCAAGCTACCTGCACCCTCCAGTGTGGTCTTACCAAGGAGGAGCTCAACAGAGTCAGTCCATTTTCAACCGCAAAGGAGCTGTGGGAGAAACTGATAGAACTCCACGAGGGCACCTCCGACACCAAGGTAAGTAAAAGAGATCTTTTACTTAATAAACTATACAATCTGAAAATGCAGGAAGGTGAGACGGCAAGTTCTCTACGCGCAAGAATTCAAGACATCCTCAACTCTCTCCACGGAATAGGGAAAAAGGTAGAGAATCGGGATGTCATAAGGTACACACTAAATTCGTTTCCTAGGAGCACATTGTGGGCATCAATGGTAGATGCCTACAAAGTCTCCAAGGATTTATCTTCAATAAAGTTAGATGAATTATTCTGTGAGTTTGAATTACATGAGCAGACTAATGCACAGCCAACCGAGAAGGGGGTTGCTTTGGTTACAGGTACCAGTCGAATGCGCGAACCGAAATCAAGATGAAGAACTGAACCAGAGTCAGAAGAAGAACCCGACTAAGATGATGAAGATGAAGAACTAACAACGGAGCTCATGAACCTTGTGAAGAGACTCTACAAGAAGAAGAAAGGCTTCAACAAGAAGGATCTAAAGAAGGCAGTCCAATCCAAGGAGGCCCAACCAAGTTCTAAGGTAAAGTTCGAAGTGATCTGCTACGGTTGCAACCAGAAGGGGCACATCAAGGCCAACTGCCCTAATCAAAAGGATGCGAAGAAGCAAAGCAAGAAGAAGGCCCTAAAGGCGACGTGGGACGAATCCTCAGAAGAAGATATTGACGATGAACTCGATCAGACGAGTTTACTCGCACTAATGGCCCGGGACCAGATCGACGAATCCGAGAGTGAGACCGAGTCGGAGGCTGAGTCCGAGCGAAGCCACGGATCCGTATCCGTTTCCGAAGGGCCTAATCCTTCTGTAAGTATCTCTCGCCTTAATAATCTAGTTAATTACTTATTGCGAAAATTAGCTAAGTCGAACCTTAGAGTTATGTCCCTTCTAAAGGAAGTAGAAGTCCTTAAAGAAGCGACTAACTCCAAATCTCTGACTAAACTAGTTCAGACTGGAAACTCAACTCAAGTCCAAAAACTTGAGGAAGAGAATTCTAGCCTGAAAACTCAAGTCAAGGGTCTGGAGAAAACACTAGAACGGTTCTCTTTAGGTTCCAAGAATCTTGACCTAATTCTTGAGACTCAAAGAGCCGTTTAGAATAGAACTGGTCTACGATTTAAACCAACAAGAAAACATAAATCCTACTTGTCTCTTGTAGAAAGAACAAATAGAAAAACAGTCCAAGCATGGGTCCCCAAGTCTAAATTGATTAATCAAGTTGGACTTGGTCAATATTGGATCCCGAATGATCAAATACACTACCTCGATAAACCATATCGAGGCTATGATCCAAGGGGAGCAAAAAGAAAAACGATACTAATAAAACGAACTTAATTCGAAATTAAATTAAAATTCTAAATTCTAAATTTGAAATTAAATTAAAATTCTAAATTCTAAATTCGAAATTAAATTAAAAATTCAAAATTAAATTAAAAAATTCAAAATTAAATTAAAAATTCGAAATTAAATTAAAAATTCAAAATTAAACTAAAATTCAAAATTCAAAATTCCAAATTAAATTAAAAATTCAAAATTAAATTAAAAATTTGAAATTAAATTAAAATTCAAAATTCAAAATTAAATTAAAAATTTAAAATTAAATTAAAAAATTCAAAATTCAAAATTAAATTAAAAATTCGAAATTAAAATTTAAAATTAAATTAAAAATTCGAAATTAAATTAAAATTCAATTAAAAATTCGAAATTAAATTAAAATTTAAAATTTAATTTAAACCAAATAAAAATATAGAAGGAGGATCTAGAATAGCTGACACTCCTAACTAAACTACCCGACTGGGTAACCGAACTTAATCTACCCGAATGGGTAAACAAGAGTAGACTACCCGGCAGGGTAATTAAGGTTAGAAAAAATGGGCTAGGTTTAACTTGACCCACGGTACTGGTGAAGTTTTTGGATGATAGTACGTTAGGGAAGCTTGGGCATCGCATGTCTAAGAAGATATGGCTTCAACCTGGTGCATTTGGCCAAGTGGAACTGACCGAATCTACCCTTAAATGTATCCTAACTAGTTTGACCAAGGTTTAGTATTAAGTTCAATGGGTATGACTATTTGGGAAACCTCGAAGGCATGGTTACTTTAATGAGTTCCTTGTGACTCACCATAGCCCAGAAGTTTATCCAAAGAATGCTTACTTGTTGAACCCAAAGCTAAATCTGAATCTAACACAAAGTTAAACCAAACCCTTAAATTGAACCTCAATTCATCTCACAAAAATTATAAGATTCCCTGATTGAAAATTTAGATCAGGTGAGATGACTAAGGAATTTAAAATTCAAATTCAAAATTAAACTCATAACTATAATAAATTCAAATTTTATAATCAATTAATCAATTTCAAAATTATTTCAATTTCAAAATTACTTCACCTTTGAAAAAAAAATCTTTTCAAAATTACTTTCAAAATCTTTTCAAAATAAATTTTAAAATTACTTTCAAAATTACTTAAAAAATCTTTTCAAAATCATTTTAATTTTTTTAAAAACTTATTTATAAAATTATTTTAAATATCTTTAAAAACTTAATTTCAAAATTATTTGAAAAATATTTCAAAATTAATTCTTTTAAAACTAAATTTCAAAACTCCTTTAAAAATATTTCAAAATTATTTTCAAAATCTTTTCAAAATATTTTAAAATTACTTTAAAAATCTTTTAAAACATAATTTCAAAACTCCTTTAAAATCAATTTCAAAATCTTTTAAAAACTAATTTCAAAATTACTTAAAAGTTATTTTTCAAAATTAACTTAAAATTATGTTTCAAAATCGACTTAAAATTCTTTTCAAAATTAATTAAATTAAAATTACTTTCAAAATTAAATTATTTTAAAATTAACTTAAAATTCCTTTTAAACTTAATTAACTTAAAATTATTTTCACGATGAATTAACCTAAAGAACTTTTATTCAACCATCTCACAATCACCCATAGGATTAACTGATTGTCAACTTAGATTGGGTGAGGTGGAAAACTAGGGAGCCTTCTTCAATTGAGCTATCTATCAATCTATTAAAAAGAAACCAATTCAACTACTTTATGTGTAGGAATTGGATCAATGGATGTTGGATAGTGGATGCTCCAAACATATGACTGGAGATAGATTGAAGTTTACTAAACTCAAACTAAAGAACCTAGGATCAGTTGCATTCGGCAACAACGGTAAACTTAAGGTAATCGGGAAAGGTAATATCGAACTTAGTTCCGATTTTATTATTCGAAAAGTTCTACTAGTTGAAAATTTCAATTTTAATCTTCTAAGTATAAGTCAATTGTGTGATAGTGGATACTTAGTTACCTTTGACAAATCTAGGTGTGTAGTCAAAAATATTGAAAACCTTGAAATCACTCTTAAGGGGCTAAGGAAAAATAACATCTACACAATTGACCTACCCACATCCTCTACAAAGTATTTTCTAACACAACAAGAGAAAACTGATCTATGGCATAGAAGATTGGGCCACACTCACACTAGACTCATTTCAAAAATGAGTCAAAATGGTCTAGTTAGAGGTTTACCCAAACTAAAATTTATTGAAAACTCAATCTGTAATGCTTGTCAACAAGGAAAACAAACCAAGTCAACCCACAAGACAACTAATCTAGATAGAACCAACTCCTTACTTGAGCTCCTACATCTAGACTTATTTGATTCACATGGAGCCAAGTCACTAAGCAAGAACCAGTATTGCTTAGTTATAATTGATGACTATTCTAGGTTCACTTGGGTAAAATTTCTAAAAACGAAAGATGAAACCTTTGAAGTATTTAGTAATTTTTGCAATTTAATAGAAAATGAAAAAGATACTAAAATTAAAAGAATAAGAAGTGATCACGGGGGGGAATTTGAAAATCATAGGTTTACCCAATACTGTAGAATCAATGGGTATAAACATGAATTTTCTTTCCCTAGGACCCCCAACAAAATGGCTTAGTAGAACGTAAAAACCGAACCCTACAAGAAGCCGCTAGGACTATGTTAAATGAATATAATTTAAATCATCAATTTTGGGCTAAAGCAGTAAATACTGCAAACTATATCCAAAACCGAATTCTAATTAACAAACTTCACAATAAAACCTCTTATGAAATATATTATAATAAAATTCCTAACTTAAACTATTTAAAAGTTTTCGGGTGTAAAGTTCACATTTTAAACACTAAAGATTACTTAGGAAAATTTACACCCAAATCAAACCAAGGAATCTTTTTAGGGTACTCTACAATAAGTAGGGCATATAGAGTCTATAATCAAAATACCCTAAAAGTTGAAGAAACAACTAATGTAATATTTGATGAAGAAAATAATCTACCAAATATAGATGAAAGTATTGACATTAATCCAAAACTTGATGAGGATAATGAAATTCATCCCAAAACTAATAAACCAGAGGAACCAATTTCTGAACCAAATATAAGACCAACTAGAGCAAGTACCTCTCACCCACTTGACCAAATTTTAGGTGATCCAAACCTAGGAGTCAGAACCAGATCCTCATATAGGAACCTAAGTCAGATTGCCCTTATTTCAAAGATTGAGCCTAAGACTATAGAAGAGGCCTTACCCGACCCAGACTGGATCATTGCTATGCAGGAAGAGCTAGTACAATTCGAAAGAAACCAAGTCTGGGAACTTGTACCTAAACCCATAGATAAGTCCATAATTGACACCAAATGGGTATTTAGAAACAAATTGGATGATCAGGGTGAAATAGTTAGAAACAAGGCCAGACTAGTAGCCAGAGGTTTTAGTCAGGTTGAAGGTTTAGATTATCACGAAACCTATGCACCAGTAGCTAGACTTGAATCCATTAGGATGATGCTAGCCTATGCAGCACATAAAGGGTTTAAGTTGTACCAAATGGATGTAAAATCCGCGTTCCTAAATGGGTTCATTAAAGAAGAGGTCTATGTAAACCAACCCCCAGGATTTGAGGACTTAGACTACCCTAATCATGTATTTAACTTGAAAAAGGCCTTATATGGACTTAAACAAGCTCCTAGAGCATGGTATGAACGATTATCCAATTACTTAACATCCAAAGGTTTTAACCAAGGTCACATAGATCCAACCCTATTTGTAAAAACGATTGAAAAAGACATCTTCATAGCCCAAATCTATGTTGATGATATAATTTTCGGCTCAACCAATTCTAAATTTCTAAAAGAATTTGTTAAATTAATGGAAAATGAGTTTGAAATGAGTATGGTTGGAGAACTAAATTTCTTCTTAGGTTTACAAATTAAACAAACAAAAGATGGAATCTACATTTACCAAACTAAATATGATAAAGAACTAATTAAAAAATTTGGCATGAAAAACTCAAAAAACATAAATACCCCAATGGACACTAACATCAACATTGACTCGGACCCAGAAGGAAAGTCAGTAGACCCAAAATACTATAGAAGTATAATAGGAAGCCTACTCTACCTAACTGCAAGTCGACCAGATATAATATTTGCAGTTGGCATGTGCGCAAGATACCAATCTTATGCAAAAGAATCACATTTAACATATGTTAAAAGAATACTTAGATATATAAAAGGCACCCTAATATGGGATTTTGGTACCCTAGAACTAGCACCTTTGACCTGTTTGGCTATTCTGACTCAGACTATCTCGAGTGCAAATTAAATAGAAAAAGTACAAGTGGTAGCTGCCAAATCCTAGGTCAGTACCTAGTAAGTTGGTCAAGCAGAAAGCAACATTGTGTTGCTCTATCCACCACTGAAGCTGAATACATAGCCCTAGGAGAGTGTGCCTCTCAACTTTTGTGGATGATGCATACCTTAAAAGACTATGAATTAGAATACAAAAATACAAAAATCTTAATTGACAATATAAGTTCAATTAATCTAACTAAAAATCCAATTCACCACTCTAGGACTAAACACATAGAGGTAAATGTAACGACCCACCTCTTACTAAACTAGGCTGTGAGGTCGGACCGTCACATTATGCTATTGCTAACTGTTCTTAATGTGCGGAATAAACTGAGTTAATTAAAAATTTTGCTAACTTATACAATTTCTTCTGCTAACTGCTATTAGATCTAAAATCATATTTAAACTACGTCCCGATTGCTGTTCCTATGCTAAGGAGGAAATCTAGGCCTCACATATGATCAAGGACTGAGATAAGGGGTCTCCAGCTGTTATCAAGCCTCCCAATCGATCTTTGGATCGATTGGATTGGTCTGATCGATCCATTGATCGATTCAGCTTGCTACTGTGTACAGGGTTCCGTCTAGATCGATCGACTGATCGATCCAGTCTGGCCAATCGATCCAATGATCGATTCCAGAGCTCTCTGATCGCGACAGAACACTACCAGATCGATCGGCTGATCGATCCAGGAGTTTACTGTTCGCGAAACAAGCTGCCCAATCGATCAGCTGATAGATTGAGGAGCCTCCAATCGATCGGCTGATCGATTGGGGTTCCTGATTTCGTATCAGGAGTCTGATTTCAGCACTATTCGTGCTCAAATCACATACATCAACCTCATAAGCAAAAACAAAGCTACTAGACCTATCATTATTCATGGCTAGCTAACTAAGATCATGAAAATCAGCAATCTAAGCATAACTATCGCAATTCAAGACATTTAATTAACTAAAAGTGCAGAAAAGTAACACCACAAGAAATGCTAAGGTCTTAAGTTGCTAGTTTCTCCAAAGATCTTCATTCCAAGTTCCTGCCCACACACATCTTTGTATCATTGTCCTCCAGCCTCCGCTAATCCATTTTTCCTTTACCTTTATCAGCAGTATAAGGAAAAAGAAGTATCTGTAAGCTCAAGAGCTTAGTAAGAAACCATCTACCTCACAAAACATGCATACGATGCAATTTATGCTTTTAAAACATGCTATTTGAAATACATGCTGAATATGTTAAAGCATGGCATACTGAATTACAAGACATATAAAGCAAAAGCTGATCATGGCAATATCTTCTAGTATCAACAAGATAGAACTAAACTGATACAATAACTAACTAAACAAATGCTAAGCTGATATAAATCCTGATCTGTAATCACATACTAAATTGTGAAGCTTTGAAAAACTATTTATCATAAATAGATCAAAATACTAATCATGCTGCTGTTGGGCCTGGCAACTCTACTTGCTATACGCGCATACCTAACTAAACTCGGGGTTGCAAATCCCGATTCTAGTAGGGTTTACTAGGTTATCTAAACCTAGGGACGACTATGGGAGCCCAACCCAAGGACAACTGAAGTCCAGTACAGTGCCACTAAAAGTAAAATACTGTGCATAAGCTAATAACTCTTGTCTTGCTTCTACTAGGTTGTCTGAACCTAGAACTAGGTTATCTAGACCTAGAGGCGACTGTGGGAGCCCACCCATTGGACCGTAGTCCCATAAAAGCTGTAGCAAGACTAACTGTGCTATAAAATGCTTCTACTGCATTTATCTAAACTATTGGAATGCCTATAGGGGCATTTTTCTGAGCTAAGCATTAAAGCAAACACTTGGTGTGCGCTAATTCACACCCTATATACTGAAAATTCTGCATATGACTAGACTAATGTATAAAATGTACGGACAACTACTTATACTGCAGGTGAGGGGTTTCTTACATCCTGCGCTAGTTTTCCTTACGATCTGATCGCTAGGTTTTTCCGGAAAGACAATCTTCTCGACGATCCTCCTACGTCTACGTGTTCTTCTCACGGAGGAAAGCGTCCTCGTACCGGAGTTGTCACCGGAAAGTGTTCTTGGAGCCTTTGGGACGGAACCCTAGCCCTTGGGGCTTGGTGCGCAGAGAGAAGAAGAGGAGGGAGAAGGGCGGCGTGTAAGGGTTTGAGGAAAAGAATTGTCATTAAAACAATTCTCCACTTAATAATTTTCCTATTCATATTAAGTGGGTAATTCGGCCCAACTCTAACATAAATATAATTGATCCCCTTTTCTTTCAGCACGGCTCTGCTGGGTTCACTTGGTTACTAGAGTCATCCATAAGACATAGGGTCTCATAGGTCTCGGGTTCAATTCCCCCTTATGCTATTTTATGTTTCTATTTATTTTTTGCTACTTCCACTACTTTAAAAATTCCATAAAAAATATCCTAAAATTTCGGAAAAATACTAGGATATTTATAAAAGTCTTTTGAGAATTTTCGGGCGTTACAATCCCCCATACCTTATAAAAAGTTCATCCTCGAACTTAGAATAACTCTGGGTACTTCTGTCTCATACTAGCTTCTGTCTCCCAAGTTGCCTCTTTTGCTGTGTGATTTTGCCAAATAACTTTTACTAATGGTACTTCCTTGTTCCGTAATTTCTTAACTGCTCGGTCTATTATCTGAATAGGCCGACTATCATAGCTGAGGTCTTCGCGGACTTGTACCGACTGGGGCTCAATCACCTGGGTGGCATCTGGGGTATGCTTCTTCTGCATAGAGACATGAAATATATTATGGATAGTTGACACCTCCTAGGGTAGCTCTAGCTCATATGCTACTTTGCCAACTCTCT
This sequence comes from Zingiber officinale, assembly GCF_018446385.1. NCBI lineage: Eukaryota > Viridiplantae > Streptophyta > Magnoliopsida > Zingiberales > Zingiberaceae > Zingiber > Zingiber officinale. The sequence goes on from NC_056001.1 coordinate 75,083,177, forward strand.
TAGTGATGAGGTATGGTCCCACATACCTGGGACTTAATTTGCCCTTCTTCCCAAAACGCATTACTCCCTTCATGGGAGCTACTCTGAGAATACTATATCCCCTACTGAAAATTCTAAGGGTTTGCGCTGTGTATCAGCATAGCTTTTCTGGCGGCTCTGAGCTGTCTCTATCCTCTGACGGATCTACTGTATAGCTGCCGTGGTGTCTGCTACTAGATCTGTCTGAAGTTCTAGTTCCTTCTGTTCACCACTCTCATACCAACAGATTGGAGATCTACATCGCCGCCCATAGAGAGCCTCGTAGGGTGCCATACCGATAGTGACCTGATAGCTGTTGTTGTATGCAAATTCTGCTAAACTCAGATATTTGCACCAACTTCCCTTGAAGTCTAAGGCACATGCTCGGAGCATATCTTCGAGTACTTGATTTACTCGCTTTGTCTGACCATCTGTCTGAGGATGGAAAGCTGTACTGAATCTTAACTTAGTGCCCAATGCTGACTGTACACACTCCCAGAAGTGTGATGTGAACCTACTGTCTCTGTCTGAAATGATGGTCCGTAGGACTCCATGTAGTCTGACAATCTCCTTGAGATACAACTGAGTTAGCTGCTCCATGGAGTAGGATATCCTGATAGCTAAGAAGTGGGCTGATTTAGTCAACCTGTGGACTATTACCCAGATAGCATCAAAACCATTCGTGGTTCTGGGTAGTCCCACTATGAAATACATAGAAATATCCTCCCACTTCCATTCTGGCATCTGAATGGGCTGCAGAACTCCTCCTGGTCTCTGATGTTCTGCCTTGACCCTCTGGCAGGTCAGACAGGTACTGATATATCTAGCGATGTCTCTTTTCAACCCTGGCCACCAAAAATGTTTCTTTAAATCTTGATACATCTTGGTGGAACCCGGATGCATCGCATAGGGAGTCCTGTGAGCCTCGTCTAAAATCTTTTTCTTTAGTTCTTCCTGATCTGGAACACAAAGTCTGTCACCAAAACGTAATGTCCCACCATCGGATATTCTGAACTCTCCACTTCCTGATTCTGCTAACCCTTGCTTGATTTTCTAAATTTCAGGATCCTGTCCCTGAGCTGTCTGGATGTCACCAAGCAAGGTGGATTCTAACATCATAGTAGAGAGTTGTCCCACTATAAGTTCGAGAGTGAAATCTGTGATCTCCTTCTGTAGGGGCGGTGACATGGCTACTAGGGATAATAAGGTGGCGCTGGACTTTCTGCTAAGTGCATCTGCCACCTTATTGGCTTTTCTTGATGGTAGAGGTTGTCTATGTCATAGTCTTTGACCAGTTCAAGCCATCTGCGCTGTCGCATATTCAGATCCTTCTGAGTGAAGAAATACTTCAGACTCTGATGATCTGTATACACTCTACACTGAGCTCCATACAAGTAGTGTCTCCAAATTTTGAGAGCGAAAATGACCGCTGCAAGCTCAAGGTCATGAGTAGGGTAGTTCCTCTCATAGTCCTTGAGTTGTCTGGAGGCATAGGCAATCACCTTGCCATTTTGTATCAGTGCTGCTCCCAGTCCCAACTTAGAGACATCACTATAAATATCAAAGCTGTCTGTGTTTTCTGGTAGAGTCAGAATGGGTGCACTAGTTAATCTCCTCTTTAGCTCGCTGAAGCTGTTCTCACAGTCCTCTGTCCACCGAAATGTTCTGTTCTTTCTGGTAAGAGCTGTCAGTGGGGAGGCTATCCTGGAGAAATCCTCCATAAACTTTCGGTAATAACCTGCTAGTCCCAAAAAGCTTCTGATTTCACTGGCGCTCTTGGGTCTTTTCCAGTTACTCACAGCTTCTATCTTACTGGGGTCTACCATGATACCATCTTTGGAGATGATGTGACCCAGAAAGGCTACCTGATCTAGCCAGAATTCACATTTCGTGAACTTGGCGTACAGCTGGTTCTACTGAAGAGTCTGCAATACTATTCTCAGGTGCGCTGCATGTTCTTCTTGAGTTCTGGAATAGATCAGAATATCATCGATGAACACGATAACAAACTTATCTAAGTATTCCCTGAATACTCTGTTCATGAGGTCCATGAAAGTAGCTGGAGCATTTGTCACGCCAAAGGGCATGACTACGAACTCATAATGTCCGTATCTGGTCCGGAAGGCTGTCTTGGGTATATCACCTTCTTTAACTCTAACCTGGTGATATCTTGACCGGAGGTCTATTTTAGAGAACACTGCTGCTCCCTTTAGTTGATCAAATAGGTCATCTATTCTGGGAAGAGGATACCTGTTCTTGATCATGACTTGGTTCAGTGCCCGGTAGTCTATACACAAGGGCATGCTCCCGTCCTTCTTCTTCGCAAACAATATAGGCGCTCCCCATAGTGAGTGACTAGAGCGTATGAAACCCTTGTCGAGCAGCTCCTGCAATTGCTCATGAAGTTCTTTCAGTTCGGCCGGAGCCATGCGATAGGGTGCTTTGGAGATGGGATTTGTACCGGGTATGAGCTCTATCTCAAATTCTATCTCCCTGTCTGGTGCTAGGCCTGGTAATTCCTCAGGAAAGATTGCTGGGTAGTCACATATGACTCGGACCTCCTCTAGCTTTCGGTCCTTGTCCTGGCTGGTACTGACTACATGTGCTAAGAATCCCATCATCCTGAATCCATTAGTTTCTGTGCTTTCAGAGTTGAGAGAAATTTCTTGGCCTTTCTCTTTGGTTCTCTGATGAACTCAAACTGCACTCCTGCTTCGGGTTGGAATACAACTCTCTGTTTACGGCACTCTATGGAGGCACCGTACTTCATCAGAAAGTCCATTCCCAAGATGACGTCGTAGTCAGCTATATCTAATATTATCAAATCACCAAAAAGCTCTCTATCTGCTATGATGATCGGCACTGCTCGGAGCCAGTGCGTGGACGCCATAATCTCTCCCGAAGGCAGCATCGTCAAGAACTGACTGCTGAGTACCTCTAGAGGTATTGCCAACTTTTCGGCGAATGCCCTAGATATATAAGAATGGGTTGCCCCAGTATCGAATAAGACAGTTGCACTTTGCTGTAAAATACTTATCTGACCTGTAACAACTGTCGAGGCATTCACTTCATCCTCTCTGGTGAGTGAGTAGATCCTCGCATTCGTCGTGGCTAAGGGGGCTTCTAATCTGCCCTGGCTGATGTGTGGACCGTCTAAAGCAGCCTGCATCTGATGCAACTGTGCTGGCTTGACTTCGTACTGAATCGGCTGTGGTGGAGGCAAGCTGGTCTTGTTTGGGCATTGTTTAGCCATATGCCCTTCCTGGCCACATTCGAAACATCCTCGAGTGCCCTTGCGACAAACTCCTGGGTGAAATTTTCCACAAGTGGAACACTTGGGATAGCTGGGCTGTTTACTAGCTGGTCCTCCTTTTGGGTAACTCCCTGGTTTGCATTTGTTGCTGGAGTTCCCTTTCCAGTTAGAGTCGTGGGAGCTATGGCCTTGGTGTTTCTGAGTACCTTAGCCTCCTTGGCCTTTCGACTCTGAGAGGACTTGCTTCTGCTGCTTGATACTGTTCTGGTAATGCTCGGTGGTTAAAGCACTGCTCACTAGTTCTTCTGTGGTTTGCGGCCTACAGACACCGCTGGCCACATTCATTGCTATTTCCAACCTTAACATCTTGAGCATCAACCGAACTCGTTCCCTTTCAGTGCTGACTAGTTCTGGGCATAGACAAGCCAGTCTGTTGAATTTCCTCACAGCCTCCTCAATTGAAAGGTTGCCTTGACGAAACTCAGTGAACTCGTCGTAGTGGCGGTTTGTGACCCGCATGTGAAAGAACTCCTCGAAGAATTCCTTTTCGAAGTCAGCCCATGTCATCTGATTTACTGGGCGCTTCGCTTTAACTTTCTCCCACCACATACGTGCGTCTCCTGTCAGACAGAAAGAGGCGCACTTCACCTTCTCATGCTCTGGCCAGTCCAGAAGCTCCATCGTACTCTCCAATGCTTTGAACCAGGCTTGAGCATCCCATGGTTCACTGGTGCCTGAGAAATTCTCCGGCTTGACTTTCTGCCACTGGATCAGATAGGCTTCTCTCTGTGTCCCCGCTGTTGGGGCCACTAGTGCTACAGGTTGGACTGGTGGAACCTCTATCACTACTGGAGTTGCCAAGTTAGGCTCTGGAGTGATAGTGGGAGTGTTCTGTTGATTAGCCCTTAAAGTGGCTATTTCCTGTTGCTGTTTAGCTAATTGCTGCTGTAACTAAGCCACTACTACTGTAAGGTCTGGAGGAGGCACTGAATTGCCTGCCTCTTGCTGGGGCTCAGTGGCTGGTGCTTTTCTAGATGGGCATCCTAGGTTCCATTTCTAGAGACATAGAGGACATATATAACTAATACAATCATTATTGCGTAATTACTGTTATCATGTCAAACACTATCATAAACAAACATGCTTTAGTTATCTCTAAACATGGAACAAAAAAACATAAGTAAAGTGAGAGATGTTCTTACTTGGAAGCAGCAGGTTCAATGCTGATGTGTGTGAGAGGAAGTACGGAACTTTGCTCTGATACCACTCTGTAACGACCCACCTCTTACAAAAATAGGTTGTGAGGTCGGACCGTCACATTATGTTGTTGCTAACTATTCTTAATGTGCGGAATAAACTGAGTTAATTAAAAATTTTGGTAACTTATACAATTTCTTTTGCTAACTGCTATTAGATCTGAAATTCATCTTTAAACTACGTCCTGATTGTTGTTCCTATGCTAAGGAGGAAATCTAGGCCTCACATATGATCAAGGACTGAGATAAGGGGTCTCCAGCTGTTATCAAGCCTCCCAATCGATCTTTGGATCGATTGGATTGGTCTGATCGATCCATTGATCGATTCAGCTTGCTATTGTGTACAGGGTTCCGTCTGGATCGATCGGCTCATCGATCCAGTGATCGATTCCAGAGCTCTCTATTCGTGACAGAACGCTACCGGATCGATCGGCTGATCGATCCAGGAGTTTACTGTTCGCGGAACAAGCTGCCCAATCGATCAGCTGATCGATTGAGGAGCCTCCAATCGATCGGCTTATCGATTGGGGTTCCTGATTTCATATCAGAAGTCTGATTTCAGCACTGTTTCGTGCTCAAATAACATACATCAACTCCATAAGCAAAAACAAAGCTACTAGACCTATCATTACTCATGTCTAGCTAACTAAGATCATGACAATCAGCAATCTAAGCATAACTATCGCAATTCAAGACATTTAATTAACTAAAAGTACAGAAAAGTAACACCACAAGAAATGCTAAGGTCTTAAGTTGCTAGTTTCTCCAAAGATCTTCATTCCAAGTTCCTGCCCACACACATCTTTGTATCATTGTCCTCCAGCCTCCGCTAATCCATTTTTCCTTTACCTTTATCTACAGTATAAGGAAAAAGAAGTATCTGTAAGCTCGAGAGCTTAGTAAGAAACCATCTACCTCACAAAACATGCATACGATGCAATTTATGCTTTTAAAACATGCTATTTGAAATACATGCTGAACATGTTAAAGCATGGCATACTGAATTACAAGACATATAAAGCAAAAGCTGATCATGGCAATATCTTCTAGTATCAACAAGATAGAACTAAACTGATACAATAACTAACTAAACAAATGCTAAGCTGATATAAATCCTGATCTGTAATCACATACTAAATTGTGAAGCTTTGAAAAACTATTTATCATAAATAGATCAAAATACTAATCATGCTGCTGTTGGGCCTGGCAACTCTACTTGCTATACGCGTATCCCTAACTAAACTCGGGGTTGCAAATCCCGATTCTAGTAGGGTTTACTAGGTTATCTAAACCTAGGGACGACTATGGGAGCCCAACCCAAGGACAATTGAAGTCTAGTACAGTGCCACTGAAAGTAAAATACTGTGCATAAGCTAATAACTCTTGTCTTGCTTCTACTAGGTTGTCTGAACCTAGAACTAGGTTATCTAGACCTAGAGGCGACTGTGGGAGCCCACCCATTGGACCGTAGTCCTATAAAAGCTGTAGCAAGACTAACTGTGCTATAAAATGCTTCTACTGCATTTATCTAAACTATTGGAATGCCTATAGGGGCATTTTTCTGAGCTAAGCATTAAAGTAAACACTTGGTGTGCGCTAATTCACACCCTATATACTGAAAATTCTGCATATGACTAGACTAATGCATAAAATGTACGGAAAGCTACTTATACTGCAGGTGAGGGGTTTCTTACATCCTGCGCTAGTTTTCCTTACGATCTGATCGCTAGGTTTTTTTGGAGAGACGATCTTCTCAACGATCCTCCTACACCTACGTGTTCTTCTCACGGAGGAAAGCGTCCTCGTACCGGAGTTGTCGCCGGAAAGTGTTCTTGGAGCCTTTGGGACGGAACCCTAGCCCTTGGGGCTTGGTGCGCCGAGAGAAGAAGAGGAGGGAGAGGGGCGGCGTGTAAGGGTTTGAGGAAAAGAATTGTCGTTAAAACAATTCTCCACTTAATAATTTTCCTATTTATATTAAGTGGGTAATTCAGCCCAACTCTAACATAAATATAATTGATCCCCTTTTCTTTCAGCACGGCCCTGCTGGGTTCACTTGGTTACTAGAGTCATCTATAAGACATAGGGTCTCATAGGTCTCGGGTTCAATTCCCGCTTAGGCTATTTTACGTTTCTATTTATTTTTTGCTACTTCCACTACTCTAAAAATTCCATAAAAAATATCCTAAAATTCTGAAAAAATACTAGGATATTTATAAAAGTCTTTTGAGAATTTTCGTGCGTTACATAAAACACCACTTTGTAAGGGATCATGTAGCTAAAGGTGAACTTGCACGCAACTATGTTGAGTCCAAATCAAACCTAGCTGACATTTTCACAAAACCCTTACCTGAACTTGAGTTCAGTGCACTTAGAAGACAAATAGGGATGTGTTGGGTAGAATAGATATTAATTTTCAAAATTCATTGTCTTACTTCAAAACTCATTCTTTATTCTTTTCAAAATCTAGGAAAAATAATGATTTTAAAATCTCATTTTCTTAGACTTTTCAAACATTGAACTTAGCCTAGGCTTTTACCCTAGAAATCCTGTTCCCCTATATTTAAGCCAGAGCATCTCACAAACACCTAGGTATACCTTGCTTGTGTTTGAAAAACATAGAATGGTGTGAGATGCATAGGGTATAGCCTGGACTCAAGAATACTTATTTCTGTGCATCAATATGAGTCTGGGCGGTAAATACTTTATTAACAGTAATCAAGTCAAGTCTTCCAGCTCTAGTCAAATCTAACTTGACTAAATGACTTGACTTGACTAACCAAGTGAAAGCTGCTGCTCTCTAGGCAATCAGCAAGTAGCTAAAGGTTAGACAGTTGATGAAGGAAATGAAAATATTAAGCTTAAGCATGCTTGTACTTTAGGGCTCTGATACCTGATCAAAACAAATTAATAAGTTAACAACTATTTAACTTGACTCATGCTTGGACTTAAGGACCAACCAATTTGATTAAATAAACTAAATTAAATATTTAATCTCTCCCTCTTCGTCCTAAAAATTAACAAGTTCTTACTCCTATGTTTTCAACAATAAGTATTGTTTTATTCAAAGTAAGCTAAGTATCTTTTTAACTTAAGCTATAGTTTCAAAATTCAATGTTTGCAAAAGACTAAGCTAAGTGGTTCATATAGAAACCTTCAAACTTAGCCAACTTTCAAATCTAACTTTTTATAAATTCTTGCTAAGCCATTTTTATTTACCTAAAAGTATTAAGAAGCATTGCTTTCAAAATGTTTTTTGCTAAGTAAAAAGAGACTTCAAATTTCTTTAAGATTCTCAAAATTTAGCTAAGTATATTTCAAAAACAACTAAGTTTCAAAAGTGGCTAAAATCGTTCTTAACAGTCTACTAAATATTAGCCTTTTAAACTTAGGTGAAAATTTTTTCCAAAGTCAATTTACCATTCATAATCCTAGTCTGTTTTTCAATAAGAAAAATTAAAAGTTACTTAAACTGGCTTATTTTTTGGTAAATGACAAAGGAGGAAAGTAGGAAATTCAAAAGTCAAAATCTACAACTGGCTTATTTTTTGATAAATGGCAAAGGGGGAGAGTAGGAAATTCAAAAAGTAAAAATCTATCTGATTCAAAAGTAAAAGGAAACCCTGTATTAAGGGGGAGCTTCACAAAGTTTAAGTGTTAGCTTAAGTTATGCTTTTATTTGAATTTATATACTTAAGCTTACTCACTTAAAATCTTTTAATATACTTATGCATTTGTTTTACTTAACTTTGAATTTGGGTTGCCATAATCAAAAAGGGGGAGATTGTTGGTGAGGGAAGCATCCGATGATCGAACCTGAGTTTTGATAATGGCAAAGGATTCAAAGTTAAGGTGTGTTGTGATCTAACGTGCTTGACTAAGTGTTTCAGGAAAGTCCTAACTGTGGTTAGGCAGGTAAAACCCCTAGGGGGTGGTAACCCTAGGTCATAGGGGGTGGTAACCCTATGCGAAAACTCTTGGTAGGTCGAGTGCTTCAGGAAAAAGTCCTAAGGGGGGTAACCCTAGGTGGAAAGTCCTGGTGTCGCGAACCAGGTGAAAGACTGGACCAGCCGGGAAGCGGAAGTCTAGCAGAAAGTCCGGAAGCATCGAGCACCGAGCAAAAGTCCAGTCGATCTGGAGGATCGCACTGGCAACAGGTAAATCTCCTGAGTGGAGTAGGTGAGGACGCGTTCCCCGTAGAGGGAACAGTAGGCGTCGGGTCGACCTAGGGTTTTTGGTTGGAAATCCGAAGTCAGACCCGGACAGTCCGGAGACTATCATTATATTCTGTTATCATATTTACTGTTGTTTTTTGCTAACTTTGTTTGGTAGTGTAAGTGTTTGGGACTAACACTTTTGCAGGATAAAGTAGCACAAGTTAACCTCGGATGAACAGTGTCCGAGGCGCCTCCATGGAGCTTGGAGGCGCCTCAGGTGCGAGCCGAAGCCAGCTGTCCAGAAGGGTTGGAGGCACCTTGAAGGAAGCTCAAGGCGCCTTGAACAGGTGGTTTAAGGCGCCTTGGACACTGATGAAGGTGCCTTAAGCTGGATAAGAGGCAGCGGTCAAAGCTTCATCGCAGAATTATTTACGGGATAATACTTAGGGATTCAAGGTGCCTTGGAGCCTGATGGAGGCCCCTTGAACACCCTTTATAAGAGGGTTTCGACCAGCAGCTCAATATATCTGATTCCAAGCAATCCTTACGCTACAAGCTGCTCAAGAAACATCCAGAAGTGCTGTTACAAGGCCCCAACAACCCAGAGCATCAGATTCTGCTACTTTATTGTTGTCGGTATAATTTATTTTAGTGCTTTCAATTGTAATATCTTATTGTATATTTTTACGAGCTTATAGTTGTTGCCCACGGAAAGCGATCAAGGATCGCGGGCCTTCGAGTAGGAGTCGATCTAGGCTCCGAACGAAGTAAATTATCCTGTGTCTCTGTGTTTACTTTTCTTTTCCGCTGCGTGATTTAACTCCGATAATTTTATGAATCGAACGAAATAGCCGCGAGCGCTATTCACACCCCCCCCCCACTCTAGCATATCTCGATCCAACAACTAAGTCTATGGGCTTATAGTTTTTTTTTATGTTTCCTTATACTGCAGAAAAAGGAAAGGAATGGCTAAACTAAGAGGAGCAGCAGGAAGAGCAAGAGTGTGTGTGGCAGTGGCACGGTGGAAGAAAACTGCTTTATGCTTTTATGTTCTAAGTTTGCATATGAACCATGTGTTGTCTTTATGCTTTGATAGTACTTGAACTAGTATGGATAGTTATGCACTTATGTTCTCCATGTTTTATACTAGCATGTCTAAATGTTCAATATGATAAGCATGATGATTAGTTTAGAAAAAAAAACAACTAAATAATTGTTTCCGCTGCCATGATTTTATATGTATGCACGTATGATTGTAAGTAACCCCATCCCTCCTAAGCAGTGGGAGGGCGGGCGTTACAGATTCAATGAGGGCAGTCGACTGAGATCTAGGACAGTTGACTGATATAGTCTGATATTGTTTTCAGCAATAGGAAATGACCAAAAAGGGTGGTATACATGTATGCAATCTTATAGGAGATTAATATATGATCATTAATGGTCGTTAGAGGTTAATAGAGTCCAATAATTGGGATATTGTTGGAGCTCTTTTTGATGTGTGGCAAAGCGAAGAAGTTTAGGTTTAAGTGAAAAACCTAAATACCTTTGTAAAAAATTATTGGTCAAGGGAGAGCTTAGGTGAAAGGGGAGCCTAGGATTAGATTCCATGATATATGCATGATTAGATTGCAAGATATTGCATTATTTGTTTCCCTAAAGTAAATGGGTTGTCAAACATAAAAAAGGAGGAGATTGTTGGAGTAATTGGTGTAACCCTAGGTTTTGATATTTGGACAAAGATTTAAGTTAGGTTTATTTTTATATTTGATATGCGCTTAAGAGTGTGCTGGTTGTAGGTACAACAAGGCAAAGTCCAAGTGGAGTTTTGGTGGTGTAAGTTCAAGTGTCACTTGGCATGGTGAAGACCCAATAATAAGGATAAGGCGTGAAGGATAAGGAAGCATCAAAGGGATTTTGAGGCTGAAGGAAGGATCTTGAAGGCAAGACGTGAAGGATGGGAAAACATTCGAGGGGCGCAAAGCTAAGGGAAGATGGCTAGAAAGCAAGGTCATGGTTATGCTAGCAATGAAAGACTAGATAACAAGGACAAGGCCGAAGGAAATATCTTGAAGGCAAGACATGAAGGATGGTGAAGCATCCGAGAGACGGAAGGCTAAGGGAAGATGGCTAGAAGGTGAGGTCAAGGTTGTGCGGGTGAGGACGAGTATTGTACTCGAGGTAAAAACTCTAGTGTTAGGGTTTGCTAGTCGACAGGTATAAAGGTCAGTCGACTCATCTAAGGCACTGAATGTCTCTGTCTCTTTGGCTATGAAGAGCGGTCGACTAGTAAGGATACCAGTCGACTGATGGAGTCAAAGAAAGAAAGCAACAAGCTAACGATATAGATCATGGTCAACCCACTCTAGATATTAATGATGATCCATTATGCATAAATGGAGGAGGGTCAATTACAAGGGCTAAGACTAGAAAGATGAAAGAAGCACTTAATGTACTAATTGAAGATGTGAAGGCCAAAGCTACCATTGAAGAAGGTTTGACCAAGAGCAAGTCATTCGGCATAGTCAACCTAATTCAAGCCTTAGATGAGCTTAATTAGCACTTAAGTCTCATGTCTATGTAGTAGGGATATGTAAGCTCAATTTAGACTCAATTTCTACTTTTATTTGGGTTGTAATAAAGTCATAAGCATAAAATGGCTAAGTAGTCTACATAGGTCTTTACTAAATGAGCTTTCTTTTGGCCTTTTAGGATTTTTTGATCACCTTATAGCTATAAATAAAGCGGGTGACGGTCACACACGTATTTTTGACATATTTTCAATCTAAAGCATGGTGAGACTCTCACTTGTTGGTTCTTCATTGAATTAGAATTTATCAAGGCATTTCCTTGTGGTGTTTGAAGACTTATCTGTTGGAACCCCAAGGTTGTTTTGGTGTGATCAACAAGTTAAGTTAGGTCCTGCGTTGTATTTAACCTTGTGTCTAAGTGTGCAGAAGCTTAGGAGCAAAGGTACTCGAGCAGAAGACGCAGCTAGCGAGAAGGACGACACGCTGTGCGTCCGAGGGATGAGGCGCTACGGAAGAGTACACCGACGGACGAGAAGGAAGTGTGCGCGGTGGTTCCGAGGTACGAAAGCAAGAGCGGAAGATTGCTCGGGGAGCAAGAGACGCAGTTAGCGCGAAGGTCGGTACGGGGTACGACCGAGGGACGAAGTCTGCGGATGAGTATGCTGGTGGACGAGAAGGAACACGCGGCAATTCCGAGGGATGAGAAGCCGGAGGGAAGCACGCTCGAGAAGACCAGAAGTTGGGTTCGGGTGAGCCCTATTCCGGATGTCAGAGATCACCCAAGCAAGCGGAGCCGGAGTAGAAAGACCCGGACCAGAGGCGAGCTGAACTGGAGAAGAGAGCATGGACCAAAAGTCAACTAGGTTGACTTTTGGCTCCGGGGCGCCCGGAACTATCCGGGCCGCCCGGAACCCTTCCGGGCGCCCGGAAGTGACTTTTTCATAGGATCGAGCTTTGACTCGATCCAACCGTTGGGGGATAAATTTTATCCCCCCCAGGGCGCCCGGAACCCTTCTAGGCGCCCCGACCAAGGCTATAAATATAGCCTTGGTCCTGAAGCTTTTCAACAATCACGATCATTCTATTTCCAAACACTTGTATGCTTTAGTTGTAATTAAGCTTCTGTTTTCTGTGCCTACACGCTGTAAGAGGCTTCTCCGCCTGAAGAAGTTTTTGAGCTTAATCTTCCTTGGATTAACAACCACATCGGTTGTAACCAAGTAAACATCTGGTGCCTCGTCTTTTCTTTTATGCTTTTATTTATCTGCTTAATTCATTTTACAAGTGTTAGCTTAATCGCTCGAGGAAGGGTTGTCTGTTTTTAATTGACAGACTATTCAACCCCCCTTCAAGCCGGCCCAACGGTCCTACAAGTGGTATCAGAGCCGAGTACGCCTCAGAGGGACTAACCGTCGTCTGAAGCAACAAAACAATGGCCGGAGCTAGCGACTACCCACCAACATTCGAGGGGGAGCTTTCTTCATGGAAGCAACAAATGAAGGTATTTCTTAACTCTGATATTGGTATTTCTCTAATAATGAAAACAGGTTATGAAGCACTGAAAGACTCGAACGGAGAGAAAATCGGCATACGCCTCTGGAACGAGAAGCAACGTGAAGAGTCCATGGCAAATGCTCGGGCAGAGTTTCACATTCTAAGTGCAATACCAACTAAAGATTTCGACAGAGTCGGAGAGTACAAAAGCGCGAAAGAACTTTGGAAAAAGTTCTTAATGCTCTATGAAGAACCGGTTGAAGTCGTCTCCTCAATAGACATCGAGCCGTCATCAGAAGAATCCGAGACAGAAAAAATTACCAAGACAACCCCAACAGTCGAAGTACATCCCGAGATCGATGAAGGGGGAGAATCTTCGGAAGAAATTAATTCAACAGGGGGAGAACCAATGGCCGACGAGGTAAGTAAGGTATGGCCTCTACCCACTAAACAACTGGTTCAATTAATCAAATTACCTTAAGCTTTTTGTGAACCAAAATTTGAATTATCGAAAGAACTTTTCGGATTAGAAAATCTTTGGTCGAATAATTGTTGCAAATTACAAAATATTTTTACGAAAGAATTACGCAACTTAGAAATATTATCGAAAACTTTTTCCGGATCTAAAAATCTCAAATTACAAATTACTTTACTGAAAAAGTCTTGTGAATTAGAAATTGATTCATCAAACAAAATTTTCAGATTAAGAAATCTATTATTAATAGATTCCTGCAAACTCTTATTGTTAAAAAATTCTTGCAAATTACAAAATATTCCTTCAAACGAATTTTGCACATTGCCGAAAGAATTGTTTATATTGTCGAAAAATTTTATCAAGTTAAAATCTATGCCATCTAAATATTTCTGTGAAATTGAAATTCAAATAGAAATTAACATGATACAAATTTCTGCATGTATAATCTTTGTGGCATTAAATCTAAAAAAGATTGATTTAAGAAATTATGATAAGTTAAAATGGAAATTTAAAACTTTCTGATAAATAGAATTGAGAACTAAAATAATAAATAAATGCATAGAAATTTTTTTTAAAAAATGTTTAAATTTTCTTGCATAAAAGTCTTTTGGGCTTAGAAAGTTTTTTTTTAACTTAGAAACTTTTCAAAAGCTATTGTTGACTTAGAAATATTTTAACAGGTAACTTTTCAAAATTTTCTAAGTCTTTAAACCCATAGAATTTTAAACTCCATTTTATTGTGATCAAAGGGGGAGAAGGAAAGTATAAGTCTAGGGGGAGGTACAAATTGAAAATTAAAAATTTTCGAAATTTAATTTTTTCTATCTTGTTGCATATTATTGTAATAAATTGTTTAATTTCATATCTATTTTTGACCCTAGCTTAACTTGGGTTGATCACACCAAAAAGGGGGAGATTGTTGGAACCCCAGGTTGTTTTGGTGTGATCAACAAGTTAAGTTAGGTCCTGCGTTGTATTTAACCTTGTGTCTAAGTGTGCAGGAGCTTAGGAGCACAGGTACTCGAGCGGAAGATGCGGCTACCGAGAAGGACGACACGCTGTGCGTCCGAGGGACGAGGCGCTGCGGAAGAGTACATCGGCGGAAGAGAAGGAAGTGCGCGCGGTGGTTCCGAGGTACGAAAGCCAGAGCGGAAGATTGCTCGTGGAGCAAGAGACGCAGCTAGCGCGAAGGTCGGCACGGGGTGCGACCGAGGGACAAAGTCTGCGGATGAGTACGCTGGTGGACGAGAAGGGACACGCGGCAATTCCGAGGGACGAGAAGCCGGAGGGAAGCACGCTCGAGAAGACCGGAAGTTGGGTTCAGGTGAGCCCTATTCCGGATGTCAGAGATCACCCAAGCAAGCGGAGCCGGAGCAGAAAGACCCGGACCAGAGGCGAGCTGAACTGGAGAAGAGAGCACGGACCAAAAGTCAACTAGGTTGACTTTTGGCTCCGGGGCGCCCGGAGCTGTCCGGGGCGCCCGGAACCCTTCCGGGCGCCCGGAAGTGACTTTTCACAGGATCGAGCTTTGACTCGATCCAACCGTTGGGGGATAAATTTTATCCCCCCCAGGGCGCCCGGAACCCTTCCAGGCGCCCCGACCAAGGCTATAAATATAGCCTTGGTCCAGAAGCTTTTCAACAATCACGATCATTCTCTTTCCAAACACTTGTATTCTTTAGTTGTAATTAAGCTTCTGTTTTCTGTGCCTAAACGCTGTAAGAGGCTTCTCCGCCTGAAGGAGTTTTTGAGCTTAATCTTCCTTGGATTAACAACCACATCGGTTGTAACCAAGTAAACATCTGGTGCCTCGTCTTTTCATTTATGCTTTTATTTATCTGCTTAATTCATTTTACAAGTGTTAGCTTAATCGTTCGAGGAAGGGTTGTCTGTTTTTAATTGACAAGCTATTCAACCCCCCTTCTAGCCGGCTCAACGGTCCTACATTATCAACCTCCATCCTAAGGTTATGGCATCTTCCATCTTCTATACCAAGGTTCATACTTTCCTAAGTATTGGGTCGAGGTTCTTTTCATCAATCTTATCGATTAAGTTCTTTCTTTCTTTCTTCTTCCATTCATTGTGGGTTCTTGAGATATCTTTCTCTTTGGATTCACATCATCGACTGATAGATAGTCATTAACAAAATCATGAATTCTGTGGAGAGTCGCCGGCCAGCATTAGTCGACTGATAGAGAGACCAATCGACTGGTAACGGAAAAAAAACTTAGCTATTTTTCCTAAGCTCTATATAATGGAACTTGGGGTGGTTGGCTTGAGTGACAAAATTAGATGTGGTTACCCCCTAATTAAAGTCTCTAATTAAGTTTTCAAAGCAATTCAAGTGTTCTTGATTGAGTTGTGATGAGGTTTCTCCACCGACAATGAGGATTGTGCTAGCCGAAGTTTGTCAGGGACTAATCCATCAACGGATAATGATCGTCCACCTTACAGAAAACTATAGAGTAGTAGGAGATTTATCTCCGAACTACATTAAACTAACGTGTTAGGTTTGTCTTCCTACTTTGTGTTTTCATTATTCCGCTATACACTAACAAATTGTAGGAACACAAGAGATTGGGGTAATCATCTATTTAGCCCCTTTTCTAACCGGGCCATGATCCCCAACACATCATCCTTCTCCGATCTTACTGACCTTGAACCAACAATCCTTCATGCCCCTTGGCCTTGCTAAGTCAGCCTATAAACTTCACAACTTAGCACACACATCAGGTAATCACACAACTAATCTAAACCCTTTGTCCATATTATCAATTATTAAGATCGGGGATGAGAGTCCTAATAGAGTTCTTCTCATCAAGGAGAATACTGCAAACAGGAAAACAAATTGTCATGATACAAAGATTGAAAAAAAAAAATCAACAAAAGTCTTATTCAAATAAAAAGGCGTCACCACTTCGCAATTGCTCCTCCTTCTCACTTGACAAGTTAAGTTAAGATAATAACATAGTCAAAAATATAATTCTATATATTAAAACTTACTAAGTTGTTAATTTTTATAATTTGTTATAACTTTTTTAAAAATGTTTTTTTTTGAAGAATAAGCCAAGTTATATTAATATTATTTTATAAAAAAAATTCTTTTATTTTATACTAAATAGGTCATCTATTATTTTTTTTTTGAATTAATATAGTTTTGAATTTTCTTTTCTCTAGGTGAGAATTGGTAAATTTTGGTGCACTACAACAAAAACCCTTATAGACATCGGTTTTCCACCGGTATCTATTACATTTTCGACCGATGTCTATGAAGGCGATGTAAAAGGTCTGTCATTTTAGACATCGGGTTAAAACCGGTGTAGTAGCACTTAACGACATCGGGTGTAAAACCGATGTAATATTATATATTTATAACACCAGTTTTGGCAGCGGTATATGACTGATGTAATATTAGTTAATGACACCGGTTTTGTAGTAGTGGAAAATCGATGTAATATCAGTATTGTTTAATGACATAGATTCGATTTCCGAAACAGTGAAAAACCGATATTATACAGATAAGTCAATATCCATGTAACCAACACATAAATATTATACACATCAAGTCCGTATCCACATAAATATTATACACATCAAGTCTGTATCCACCAATTGACTAGTTGAGGTACCAATTAGCCTACTGCTTAAGTAAAAAACCCTTTTATTCAACTGTTCGGCATCCATCTCTTTGTTTGATTTCTTCTACCTCATAGAGGCCACCTTCTTTATCCTTTCCTTTACGTCAACTGCAGATGCATCTGCCACTTCAGCTTCAATGTCTCCTTTCTCCTAATTCTGATCATGCTCCTCCTGTTCCTTTGATGATTTTTTTTTTCTTGGATTTCTTCTTTAAGATTCTGTTCTCTGAAGGAGCACCAACACTTTCTTTCTTCTCCCCTTCACTACTTTGCTCCAATTGCTTCTTGTCTGTATAACAAGGATAAACAAATTCAACACACATTAAACAGTCGCTTTATATGTATGAAGCAACTCAAGTGAATTATAATTTACTATCTATCAAAAATAAACTAATTAAAATTTGCAATGCCCATTTCATATAGAAGTGCATCCAGCTCTGTCATTTCCTTTTTCTTAAGCTCCTTCTTTGACAGTTGCCTTTTAGCATCTTTGGGTGGTATTGAAACAGGAGCAGGTTTCTCAATGGTTGGTTCTTTCCTAACAGCCTCTGGTTCATTTTCAGGTTCCTCAACATCATCATCATCACCCATGTCAAGACCATCATCCTCACTTTCACTCTCCTAAACACAAGAAAAAAGAGAGTACTTGTTATAAATAAAATAAACTTAAATATCTGATATAAACAAACATGTAAGAAAAGAACTGACTCTCATATGTGAGAGTAAAGCAAATAGTAGATAAGCATAATCACTAGCAAGCAACAGAATTAGCTAATAGGAAGAGAAGATTTTGAGAGAAAGCACACATTTAGTATAAATCACAAAGGTATTTATACGGATCAATTTGAATGCTCGATGGTTTATAGAATGCAGACAGTTTCTCCACCTCATAACCATATCAAGTATAAACCTTTGTAGCCAAAAGAAAGCATAATATAAGGATTGAAGGTAAACAAGTGAAGAAGAAGAATGAGAAGGGAACAAAGGAATGATACTTTTAAACTTTGGTATTAATACAACTCAAAGTTGCTAACAAAATTGATACGAATCTCATCATTTAAGGGGAAAAAAGTAATTTTTCTTAAAATATACATGGAAAAGAAAAGAAACTACAAATTAGAGAGGAACTATGTTTCGGAGAAACTACCCAACACACAAAAGCCACTGTTTCTTAGTTGCATTTTTCATAACAAAGAAAAAGGAACAATTCATACCATTTTGTCTGGTTACGAGCGACTATGTGTAATGCTTTGTCATTCCACTCAAGATCACACCAACCCCTCCGTATTTCCATCATAGTGGAAGAGTATTATGGAGCAATTTCTAGGTAAAAACTGAGAAATAAAACATTCAAAAATAATACTAGAGTTGTATCAATAAAAAAACAAAGCATTCTATTACATTCCTCTTTTAGATTAAACAAAAATGTCCTGCATTGGATGCTTACTCTACGAACAGTGTCATCCACATTTTTTTTCTGTGAAATGCCAACAGCCATTGCCAAGAGTGTTGAATAGCTGTGATTAGTGCTCTTCACTGCTATCTAATGCAATCCACTTGGTTAAAATAGTGAGTATAAGAACAGGAAAGCATTTGAAAGAAAAATAACATCATTGAAATGAGCAACATGAAGAAAAACAATCTTCATTTAAATAATAACATATTCATGATTAAAATATAAAGTATAGTTGCTTCTAGTTATCAAATAAGCTAGGCATATCTAGAAGCCAACATGAATGTTAGAGTAAAAGAGACTAAATCACAATAATCTGCTGATAAAATTTGCTTAGAATCCCATACACAAAAATCAAAATATCTTTAATAGGAAAGTCAATGTGTCAAATAACATATTTCCAAGAGCCAACTAAACAGAAGATGGATTATGAACAGTTTACATGGTAGAAACAGAGGTAGTGGTTAGTAATTTTTACAGGTCCATGACTCATGGACGATACTTGATGCAAATATATATGGACCAAAATTCCAAAATCACGTGTTGCAACCAAACAGGGAAGTGCATGTCCAGATGGTTTCACTACAAACTGTTTATATGCTCATGTTGGCAGTCCTGCTTAGTATGAGGCACAACAACTCTTACAAATATAGGTCATTCATTGTGTGTCCCCATCAATATAAGACAAACTCAACTGAGTGCAACCAAAATCTCATAATCGCCTACTGGCCATCGAACTGTTCGTAGAATTAATGGAAGGTTATTTAATATGAAAAATAAAGAAAAGAGGTAAAGACTCAGATCTAAAAGTCAAAAACAAAAACAAAACAAAACAAAACAAAAAAAACTCTAACAGCTATAAAAGAGATACAGTGAAATTACTTTAGAATCAGAAGAGGAACTCTGCCACAGAGATTTGAACTCCAAATCAGAGGAGGATTCGACGATGTTGTGGGGCAAGCCCTGGAGCACGCTCCACCACGAACTCTGCCACCCATACCAACACCATCAAGAGGCTGAAACGCCAAAACACACGAAACAAAAGAGAGTGCATGACGCTCATACCTTGGAGACCATGACAGGCTAGGCACGCTGCGCATCCACCTGAGAAGTGAAGAGAAGAGAAAGAAACGGCGCCATCGACTTGATGTTGAGGTATTGGTCGACGGAGTGGAGGGTTCCTCTGATGGCGAGATCGTTCTTCAACTCCACCGTTACTTCTTTACCTACCAACTCCTTGAAGTACGAGAAGAAGAGCTGCAACGAAACGAAAACCAAATCGAGATAAGGAGAGAAAAAACTTCAACCGCAGGGAGTCGAGGATGACAGAGAACGTTGTAGTCGAAAGCAAAGGTACCATCTTTGCGGCAAAGATCGAGAGGGAGAGAGGAAAGAGGGCAGTAGTGAGGTTCCAGCAAACTTAGAATTTAGAAATAAAAGGCACGATTTGATCATCTTCATCGGATCGGTGGAACATAGTATCACCTTTCCCCTGGTCGTCTTCATATTGCCTCCCTCTGTCGCTACTACTTTGAAACCCTAGAAAACAAGACCAACTCGCCACCTCTCCTTTCTCGAAATGCGAAGAAGGGCTCCTCTTCTTACCCAAAGGGAGGAGGTGGAGGAGATGTGTCGTGAGTCAATCCTGATCGGGAGAGGAACAGGCGAGGAGGAAAGTGGTGGTGGCGTTGCGACGGTATACGGTGGATGGTGGACGGCGCGATATAGGTTTAGGTTTGGAGGGAAGAGTGAAGTGTTGCAAATTTTGGTTAAGTATTGGTGGAAAAATTAAATTATTTTTTTTTTGGTTCATTAACACTGGGTTTTAAAAACCACTGTTAAAACTGGTGTCTATTAACGGAAAAAAGGCGCTCATAGACATCGGCTAAAAAATCGATGTCTATGAGCGAAAATCTGCGCTCATAGACACCGGTTTTTGGAAAAACCGGTGTAAAATATTTAAAGACATCGGTTTTTACTTAAAATTGTTGTTGTTCCACCGATGTCTATGAGGATTTTTATTGTAGTTGTGGATGAGGATTGTATGATTATTCATCTGTTGTGCGTAAATGACATTCAAGATAGCACAGACAAACAAACATTGTAACTATGACAATGGATCCACATAAATTATTTAATATTCTTTGAAATCATGAAGACTGTGCTTTACAAAAATAACTACTACCATTATTTTTAAAGAAAAGACATACATGCTTTTATGTCATGCTGAACTTTAATGGGTGTTACTATAACAAATGTTATTACCTTTACTATTTTGTAGAAAATAATAAATCAACCTGTGAAGTTATTAGAAAAAAGATGTTCAATAAACTTTCGTTCTACCGACCTTCCTCTGCTGTGATGGTCATGCTATTGAAAGAGTCTCTCGAGTTTATTAATGCTGGGTCGCTTCCATTGAGATTTGGTATTTTTTGTATTGTAAAAACTGGTTGTCTAGGTGTTGAAGAGATTGTAATTTTGTTTTCCAGCATGAAAACAACTAATGACATGTTGGGTCGATCATTTGAGTTGTCTTGCACACACAAGAGACCAACATGGATGCTTTTTATTGCTTGATCCAAATTGCACGAGTTTGCAATGGATGGATCTATATACTCCTTTGCATTGCCTTCGCTCCAGAGTTTCCATGCCTGAAAAATGAAATGTTGATTTGATTATGATTTGCTAAGGTGATAAAACTTATCTCTACAAACTTGCCTGCCTTATACTCACATAATCTAGAAGATTATGATAGTTCCTGTTTTCGGGGAAGCTACTGATCTGACATCCTCTCAAAATCTCAAGGAGTAGTACTCCAAAACTATAAACATCAGACTTTACAGAAAAGAGTCCCTGCAGTGCATATTCTGGAGACATATAACCACTACAAAATATTATTAGATGCACTTTGGTTCTACTAAGCTAATGTCCAAGAAAGAATGTGAATGGTTAATTTTTCTATACATACTATGTTCCAACAATTCTTTTTGTATTTGCTTCATTCTGATTTCCTCTAAAAATCCTTGCTATTCCAAAATCGGATATCTTAGGAGTCATATCTCTGTCCAATAATATGTTACTAGCCTTGAGATCTCTGTGTATTATTCGTAATCTCGAATCTTCATGGAGATAAAGAAGTCCACGAGCAATCCCTTTAATTATGTTGAATCTCTTACCCCAATCAAGCTCTATTTTTTGTGCTGGATCTGTTTGTATAACTACTCAACATCAATGTCTAGTGCCACACCAACACAAAACATAATCTATTAAAGAAATATTTGTGATGGAATAAGCCAGAGAACAAACCGAATAGGAAGAAATCCAATGCTTTGTTGGGCATGTACTCATAGACTAGTAGTTTCTCTTCACCATGGACACAGCAACCAAGAAGCTTGACGAGATTCTTGTGCTGCAACTTTATAATCGTAATCATCTCATTCTTAAACTCCATGGCGCCTTGCCCGGATCCTATCAAAAGTCTTTTAACAGCAATTTCTTGTCCACTGGGAAGTTTACCCTGCAAATTATTGTTGTGAGACTATAGGAATAAAGATAAATATTTGCAAGCTATAGGGAAGCAATAATACTCTTCAATGTTTCATACATCACAAATCTGACTAAAGCTTGATTAGTATTTTTCACATTGATGCAAGTAAATATATAAGAGATAAGTAATTTGCATTTCACCATATTCACGTCTATCAGTTTACCTTATAAACTATGCCAAAACCTCCTCGTCCCAGCTTGTTTGAATCAGAGAAATTGTCTGTGGCAACAAGTAGGACATCAAAATGGATCAAAGGAAGTTTTTGACCTTGTACAGGTTCCTCTCCTGAACTTTCATCAAAGACTATTAAATTGTTCTGGGAATTTACACTCAGACATATACCTGGTAGGCAGTTAATCAAATCACTTCCCGTATCTGGTCCAACTTTTAAACATGTATCTTAATTAAATTTGGAATGCATGTAAGTACCTTTTATTTCCTTACGGAACTTCCACAGCATGAAGCTACAGACCAAGCAAAAGATTGCTGAAGAAAGGGAGACTATGATTATTGTTTTTCTTGATTTACTCTTGCTGCCCAATGTACCTAATTGGAAAAAATGAAGTTTCTGAGAAAATTTTCTCAGTTATGTAACAAAAATATGGAGACAGTGATAAAGATATTACTTGAAGTTGAGTTCATGAGTCGCAAATAGAGATCTTGTCCTCCAGCAGGAAACGTCTCAGTGTCTATCAACTCCCCCATCCAAACCAAGCATCGTGTCATAGTGCTGTTATCCTGAGTCACTTCAGCATAAGCATAAGCTGTACATGAACAATTTCTGATGCATTCAGATTTGCAGTCACCAAGGTTCCTGTTTCTAAGATAGACAAACTGGTCTGGCAATTTCATCCCTTCCACTCTCTGAAACTCATCTCCCTCACCACATTGAAGGAGCATCCTCCTGCTGCCACCGGCTGAGTAGTTGCCAATATCCCATTGACTTTGTAACGTAGGTTCGAATCCTTCCAAACACTTGCATGCGGCCAGAGTTGCATAAGGATCACAGTAAGCAAACTGACCACACCAGCCATACAAATTGCAATCGTTAGTTGGTACAGAGGAATAGATTTGCCAGTTCTGCGAGATTCTGTCCCAGGACGAGCACTGCATGGCTCCTGAATGGTGCAGTGTGCATCGAGCAAAGGATGATGGATCTGAGACACTCAGCTCCAAGGAAAAGCCATCGTTTCTTCGTGTGAGCGTCAAGTATATCATGGAGGTGAAGTTACGCGATGACGCTCTGCCCATCAAATTCCCGTCCCACACTTGGCTTCTCCAGTAGATCATCGACCCGCGCCATGTGAGGAGCTGGAGATAAGCATTGGAATCAATTCCAAAGGAAAATTTTCCAGGTGATGGATCATTCCCGTTCTTCCAGGATGTGAAGAATATGACTGGTGGATGTGTGTTCACGTAGTTGAAACCAATAGTCATACCTATGAGAAAGGTGTCTGTTGGGTGATCAAAGCTTTGCCACAGGATGTTGTTCTTGCTTTTTCTGAGAACTAGATTTCCGGAGTTGAGTAGCACCAGTTCTGTGCCGTTGCTCGTTGTACCCGAGCCTGATAAGGACGATGACCAGATGGTGATTCCTCGGGAGTCATTAATGATGAGGTTGCTGTCTTCGGCGATGCTAAGAACCGCTGCGGAGGAGTCATTGATCGACTTCTCTCTGTTGGCCACCCATACGACGGTCCTCTGGGGGATGTTGTACCAAATTCCGACGTAAATATCACTGCTGGAGTTTGAAGGGGAGAAAAAGCCCATCATGAAAGCGCCGCCGTCGGAGACTAAGGTGTCATGGGAGGAGATGAACTGGCCAGGAGTAATCCTGTCCAATACTGACGCACAAAGGAGTAGATGAGACAGTAAGGAAATAGAGAAGAATCTGACGATGTCGGAATCTAACCTCTGAGTTTCCATCAGCCTTAGATTTTCTACCGACATTTTAGCTTCTCACCATTTACTCTATTTATAGTAAATATTAATTGAGTAAAAATCAAAAGGAGGTGCATCATTTACAAAATCATCAGATATTATTATATTATTGATTACTCAGCTGTGTAAAATTTGGCTTGTAATTTATATCATTATTGATACGGTGCATAGGGTCTGATAAAATCGAGTAGTCAAGAGTCAAGGAAATATGATAGTCAAAAGTCAAGGGGATGTGATAGTCAGAAGTCAAGAGGACGTGGCAGTCAGAGGCCAAAACGATTTGGCAGTCAGCAGTTAGGGAAAGAAGAGGTAGGACCGTCTGACGACATCAGCAACATGATTCCAAGTCAGGTTCTCACAGACCAGGACCCCAGATCTGAGACACCCTGGTCTAAGACATGGTGGGCAGTCGGGGCGATGTCTGACCTACTCCGACTGGTCGGGTTTCCACAACTCGGCTATCACGAGGCTTGGTCCTCCCAGTAGGCCAACTACCAACCATCTTAAGCTTCCCCTATTCATACCCGGTCGGGACAGAAGGTGCTATATGACAACAAAGTCAGGGAATCGTAACCGTCTGTCAGAGAATAACTGCTGTATGCCAAGGAATATCCCAACGATTTACGGTCATTTACGAATAGAACCTTCTTCCAGCCCACAAAAGGGTGTCACGTGTCCTCCATCATCAGACAGGTCCTAACACTCGACATTCCCTGACATTAGTCAGGCTCCAGAGGTACGCACTGTCATATAAAGAGAGAGGTCCTCTCTCTTGTGTAGGTACGCTCTCTCTCACTTTCACACTTGTCTTCTACTTTTCTTTCTCCTTCATACATTATTCTTCTGGGAAAAAAGTACCTGACTTGAGCGTCGGAGGCCTGCTCTGGGGATTGTTTTCCTAGGTTTTGGCCTCTAACATTCAGTGTGCTTGTCTGAGTGTGCACAGAGCTCAAGTACCGCCGGTTTAGTCTGTTGGGGCAATTCCCTATGTCATGTTTGACCAGTTTGACTAAGTTTGAGTTGAGTCAAGCTAGAGTCGGGAATTGAATTTTGATGTTTGACAATGTATGGAGATTGCTGGAGAAATCGTCCGATTGTAGAGATGGTCAAGGGATTGACCAGGTTGATGAAAAGACAAGTCAAGTGGGTCAGTGTTGACCGGAAACTTGACCGGGTAAGTCCTAACTGGAGATTAGGCATCTGGGAAAGTCCTAACTAGAGGTTAGGCAAGAGAGAAGTCAAGCAGGTCAAGGTTGTCAGGGTACTTGACTGGGAAAGTCCTAATTGGAGATTAGGCAAAAGGTAAGTCCAACAGGAAGGTTGGCAAAAGTGAAAATCCAAGTAGGTCAGTGTTGACCAGACTTGGTGGTGAAAGTCCTGATAAGTGAGATCAGGCAATTGAAAAGTCCTAGTATAATTTGGCAAAAGGAAAGTCCTAGTGAGGAGTCAGGTAATTGGAAAGTCCAAGTGTGATCTTGGCAAAGGTTGTAAGTCCAAGCATGGTCTTGGCAAGGTAAGTCCTAGTGTGACTTGGCGAGGAGAACCCGACAACTAGGATGAGGCTGATGGAAGCTCCAGAAGGCAAAGCGTGAAGGATGGGGAGATATCTGAGGGACGCAAGGCTGATGGAGGAGGCTAGAAGAATAGTTCGAGGTTGGTCGGGAGTAGCCAAATGGTAGGCGTGCAAACCTAATAGGTCACGGTTGACCGGGAGTTAGGTTTGGGAAGCTAGACTTGAGTTTGAGTCAAGTCCAGGGTGTTCAATCGATCGGGCGATCGATTGAACAGGCTCCAATCGATCAGCCGATCGATTGGAGTATGCGCGATTGTTGGAATGACCCAATCGATCAGCCGATCAATTGGGGTCAGGAAATCGCGAGCATAGAAGCTCTCCCAATTGATCGGGCGATCGATTGGGAGCTGCCAATCGATTGGGCAGGGGTGTTCTCGCGCGATCACGAGAATCACTGAATGTTTCTGGATCGATCCACCGATCGATCCAGATGTTCCCAATCGATCGGTCGATCGATTGGGATTCGACCGTTGCGCAGGATGCAGGTGATGGTGTAAAATACTGAAAAATGGCGAATAATATAAGGAAATTTTCCATAATTTTCATAAAATTTTCAAGAATTTTTCGGAACTCGTATGGCTTAGGTTGCGGGGATAAAATTGGGCCCGGGAAAGTCTATTTAGGCTACCCCATTTAAACGAGGAAATGTTGATTTTCCTTTTTTTTTTGCTTTTCCTTTATTTCTTTTCTCCGTTTTCTTTCCCGACCCGTCGAACCCGTGCCTCACCTGCGGGCCGTTTCTTTTTCTCTTCCCCAATGGAAGCGCCGACGCCACCAGGCGTTTCTTCCTCTCCTTCCCTCGTGTGCATAACCCCCGGTCAAAGGAACGCCTGAAGCACCAGCATCACTTCCCTCTCCTCTGCCCTCATCGCCTCCTCACCACCGAGATCCCTGAGTCACCAGCCAAGCCCTAGATCAGGGGAGATCAGGAACGCGCCGGCGTTCCTCTTCGACGCCGAGCTTCTCCTCTTCCTCTCCTCCACTATTTCTCTGGTGACCCTGGTGGCGCCATCTTCCCAAAGAGTTGTGCCCTAGCCACCGCCACCGCACCCTCTGCCGCCTCTTAGCAGCGCCGTTTCTATCCTAGCGCCGGCAGCCGACCCACTCTCACCTCCGACCACCAACATTTGATTTCTTGCTGTGCTGCTATTACAGAAAAAAAGGAGGTTAGGTAAGGATTTTTGGTTAACTTCAATAGTAATCTAGATGTAGGAAAAATTATGGTTAAGATGTCTAACTGGTTGGTATTATGGATTGATTGTTGGAAGGCAACGACCTAGGTTGGTTTCGGCTACCACCGTATCAGTAGCACGTTGTTGACTGTGCCCGACCCATGGCATTTGTTATCTGTTGCAGAGGAAGAGGTGAGTAATATTCCAGGTGTTGAGTTTCAACAATTTGATGTTTAATGGTAAGACTTGGGTTGATCCGAGTTTATTTTATGGATGTATAGGTGATTCTTAGTAGCTGTCGGTGGAGGTTTATAAGGCTGTAAGCTTTCGATTTCGGCTATATTCTAAGGTAGGAATGTGTACTGTGAAGAAAGGAAAGATTAGCGTATAAATTTGTTAAAAGATTAGTGGGACGACCCGTATAAATTTGTTAAAAGATTAGTGTCAGGTACCTACTACCTGCAAGACATTAAGGGTAAGAAGCTAGACTATCCCTAGAGTGCTAACTACCTCCAGCCCTATCGTACTTAAGTGAATCATTCCTTTGTAAGACTTGAGATCGGGAAGACATGACCGGTCAGGCATGAAATGCCCGGTCGGGATAACTTGGTCTAGAACACTCGCGAAGCTTCTTTAAGACTCGATTAGGCCCCCGTGCTCAGGTTAAATAGCTCAGGATCCACTGAGTTAGGACTAAGGAGAAGGCATAAAATCTAAAAAGAAAGTAGCAACAACAATAGTGAATATTAATAGAGTACAATAAAATGTTCATACACAATAAGAGGGGTTATTTGAATTCTACGAATACATCATCAGGCATCTCTCTTAGGATCTGACGATGATCCAAGAAATTCTCAGGAGGATCAGGGGACAAATACCCTTTCTCCTTAAGTTACTAAAATGCCCCTACCGCACCGTAAGACACAGACCTGACGAAGTGATCCCCCACCTGTGAGTCAAACTCTGAAGAGCGTAAATATTCTTCTTGGCTCGCTTGCATGCGGTCGCTCTTTCCAGCCCTATAGGTCTCTAAGGCAATAACGGAGCTCGATAAAACAGACTAAGCCTGAGATAGCTCTGTCTACAAAGAGCCCAGCTCTGTTGCCTGAGACTCTAGATCCCGTCTCTGATCCATAATAAGCATGTCCTTGGAATTCAGCTCTTGGGTCAGGCGATCCATCTCTTTCTTATGTGTAAGCTTGAAGTCCTCCAAAGCTGCAGATCATTGAGTCAACTCTGACTGAGCCTCTTGACACTTACTCTCAGATGACTGTAGAAGGACTTCAAGCCTACTCTTGTCATTTTGGAGATGGTCGATCTCTAGCTGGGCCCCTTCTAAGGTTTGTTCCCGGGAGGCATTCACCTTTTTCAAAGTCTCCACCTCCACTTTTAGTTGGGACATGACTGAAGCAGGGTCAGAAATTTGAGACTCCAAGTCCGCAACATGATCCTTTAAGATCTTATTAAACTGATGTATATACAAGAATGTCTGATTTAAGTGGAGTGGCTGGGTAAACATCTGTTCATAATCACAAAGGAGTAAGAATAGAAAGCCAGAATAGGAGGGGGAGAGCTGTAAGAGAGA
This sequence comes from Zingiber officinale, assembly GCF_018446385.1. Taxonomy (NCBI): domain Eukaryota; kingdom Viridiplantae; phylum Streptophyta; class Magnoliopsida; order Zingiberales; family Zingiberaceae; genus Zingiber; species Zingiber officinale. The sequence goes on from NC_056001.1 coordinate 75,111,264, forward strand.
GCAGAAGATTACCATAGTAGCATATTTAGATGACAGGTCCACCAGGCCAGGCAGTGAGCAGGTGTCCATCGCCTTCATGGTATGCTCTCATTGAGTTGCTAGTTAACCCCGCAATAGGATAGGGGGAGCAGGGGCAGCAGGATAGCAACGTAATCCCCACTCTGTGGGCAGCGTGGCACGGAAGCGGGAATAGTGAGGCTGGGAAGAGTCGGGAGCAGTCCCGCTAGGACTCGACTGGGTAGAAGCAAATCCTAGTTGAGAAGAGGGACTAGGTTGGGTAGAAGCAGATCCTGGTTGGGTAGAAGGCCCAGGTGGAAAAGAGACAGGCCTAGGATGAATGGAAGGGTTGAGTGGAGAGGAAGTGGTCGGTCGAGGGGAAGAGGGTCTGACCGGGGTGCTGGATCTATATTGACACCTCGGGTCAATTTCTTCTTTAACGACCGGAGCCTTCCCTCGCTCAGATACAACCCTAGTTCGGGGCGGCCTAAATGGATTGCTCGGGAGTTGTGGATCTAGAACGGAAGTAGTGATTGGTCGAGACAAGGGAACAACAGTCGAGGCCTCGGATACGAGGTCGGGTCCCACAGGTTGGCATCTTGGCATGCGAGAGAGTGGTTGTTCATCTGAATCTGACTCCTCTGATGGGGTCCGAGGTCGATGAGTCAGGAGAGTTGGAGGAGCATGCCTTGTAGATCCAGGAGCAGGCCGAATTGGCGGGGATGCTTGAGCAGCTGACCGAGGAGCAGTTGAGGTGGCCGCTCCTAGAGGGAGGGGAGATGAATGAGAGAGACCCCTCCTATCCAGAATAATACGGCCCTGACAGTTTATTTCTAGATCACTTAAGGGAAGGGGCCTGATCAGGGAGGCTCGAGTCAGAGTATTTGTTGCAAGAAGAGCACCCAAATCAGAGTAGGACCAGAGTAGGACAACCAAGGGGGGGGGGGGGGGGGGAAGCCTTACCTAAATAGTGTGGCAGCTTTGACAGGATGCAGCTCAGCCTGAACAAAAACAACACGTCTTCTGTCAGAAGCAGGAGCAGGTTTAAGCACCAACCTGCTAGTTGAGCGGAGGCCTCCATAAAATTAGGGTCTGTCTGAAAGCCCCCCAGATAGGGCACCAATGGAAGAGCTGATCTCCATTATGTAGGCCACTCCATGGCATGGAGGAAACACAAGAAGAAATACTTGTCCTTCCATTATGAGTCGAAGAATGGAAGAGGAGTGAAGAAGGTAGTTCGGGTGTGGGCCTGGAGACGGAAAAGGCCCTCACTATGATGACGAGGGGTAAAGAAGCAGTGGAATGGGCGAGGAATCTAGGGTATATGGCATACATCATAGAGGAGGATAAATCCACACAAGATCCTCATGGAATTAGGGGTTAGTTGACAAAGAGGGATACAGAAATACTAACTCACTTTATAGAAGAAAGGGTGGATGGGAAAACGGGGGTCGGCGACAAACTGCTCTTTGAAAAAAGTCACATACCCCACTAGAGGGGAAGAGACTCGGTAAACCTCAGAGGGTATGATGGTGTGTATGGCCATGGGGATTTCATATGAGAAGCAGAGATCATCCAGATCCACACCTATGAAGGTCGAAGACTCCAGGAGCATAGGTAGGCGTAGGGGAATCCATGAGAGGGGGTGAACACAAAGCACAAGAGTCAGAGCACAACAATTATCTGAAGCAAGAGGAAGGCTTATGATTGAAGACAAAAAGTTTAGTGAAACAGAAGGGGAAGGATATTTATAGTTGCCAAGGGGTGCCCAGAGGGCCTCGTCATCAATGCCCATCAAGCGGTTTGTGCTTAAGGTAGCTGGCATCAGCCATAAACTTAAAAGCAACGATGACCGTAGGATCATCCTAGAAAACTGCTCCAAATGGCCATGTCAGAAAAAGCTAAGGTGAGAGACACGAGGGGAATAAGGGTTTATTGTGGCTTCGGGAATAGGTGATGCTATAGTGGCTCCCTCTTGGTCCTGTAAGGAGACTCTTGAGTATCATGGCTCGTGAGTAGGTGAGTAACCAAACTCGGTCAGGAGCCCTGGGGTAGACAATCAAGCAAAGCGACTGATCGGGTAGCCCAATCACCAAACCTGGTCGGGACATTAAACGGGTTGGTCAAGATAGACGCTCGATCAGGCCCGATCAGGTAAAAGGGCTTGACCGATCACATGCCTTGACACCTACATAGATGCTAAGTTAACAAAACACCTGCAAGAGGGATAAAGCACTTAACAAACTACTTAAACATATCAAGTGGGAAGTAGCGTGGACTATAGGTTAACGTACTAAGTAAACAATACATTGCACCAGGGTAGTTTGCCCAAACACATGCCTTTCATAATTTTCAAATCAAAGTTTACATCCATGGAAGAGAAGAGTAAAAGATAAGCACAGACTAATCATCAAAAGAAGGAAAAGCATTATCAGGAAGCTCTCGGAGAAGGCGACCCCTGTCCAAAAAATCGTCAGGAGGGGATGACAGGAGGTAGCCTTTCTCACAAAGTTGCAGCAGGGCCCTCACACCCACCATAGCAGACCATCCAGTCGATGAGACTGCCTATCTTAGCTCTAAATTCTTTGGAAGCAAGGAAGATGGACTCGTAAGCTTCTAGACAAGCAACCTCGCCAGCTTGATATTCTTTCAGCTCATCCTTAGCCTTGTCTTCATTGGCTCGGACCATGGCCAGCTCTTGATGTGTAGTGGCGACCTCATCCTTGGCCTTAGAGAGGTCTACTTGGAGAGACTTAAGGGTAGCCATGCCTACCTCCCACTATTTTTAAAGGGCAGCTTCCCGATCGGCGCTAGCAGAAAGATCTGCCTTCGTGGTCTCCAGATCCTTCTCCAGAGCAGTGTGGGCCTCTTGTAGCTCCTGCAATCGCAGAAGAGGGAAGTCACCTCGGCTTCCTTCTCTTCTAGATTGGCCAAAATCTCACTACAAGAAAATCAGGATTCTACAACACTTAAACAACAACGCTTTTTATAAAAAGCGTTGTCTATTTTTTTTTACAACGCTTTTAGTGAAAAGCGTTGTCTATTTCATTATTTTCTTATTAATAGACAATGCTTTTTTAAAAACCGTTGTCTATTGGTAATTTTTATGGGTCAAAGACAACGCTTCGTAAAAAGCGTTGTCTATTAGCCTTTTTTAGTGTTGTCTATTATTAAGTTCTAATCTAAATCTTGATTAATACAAATAATTGGATCTAAGTAAGGAGTAGAAAACCCGAACCCTTCTCCCAACTCCTATCTTCCGATTGTTTTTGATCCCGAACCCTTCTCCCAACTCCTCATCTCACGCGGCCTTCTCCATCCAACTCCTCTCCAGCAAACCTCTCTCTGGCGATCCCCTCTCCGCGAACCACTCCTCCAAACTCCTCTCCGTCAAGACCGCGGGATTAATCTCTTCGCCTCCATCGCCTCATTCACGCTTCCTTCACACTGCCCAATCTCTTTGATTCATGGGATTAATCTCTTACCCGTCCGATATCGAGCAGTTCTTCCTTTTGCTTCAACAGGCGAAGGCGAAAAGGTTTCCTTTTGAACTCTCCGGCGGAACGCGAGCATCCCGTGAGAACGTTGCTTCGATTCATGGGTATCCAGTCCGATCTCCGGCTTCCGGCCTTTGTTCACGCAAGGTACTAGATATCTGAAGCCCTCTGGATCGCTTTGTGGTTCTGCTAGAGAGATCTCTAAGTTTTTTTGTCCTCGATTTGTTTTAGAATTTAGATCTCGCTTCTGGATCCCTTCTGAACCTGTTCGGATCGATTCTTTTCTGGAGATTTGCCTTCCGTTCTGGTTTGCTTCTATTTTTTTTCTGGATCCCTTATGTTTTTTTTTCCTGTTGCTGTTTGAGCCTCGTGCAGTAGCTTTTGGCTCCGGTTACAACCATAGTGGCGTTTACGTTTGCCCGGTGGAGTTGGGTTTGATGTGGTGATTTTTCTTTCCGCCGTTGGTGGACTAGCCCGCGCATCTCTATAATCCTTACTCTGCGTCGATGGCGATCCAGCAACAGGAGGTTAAGCTCTTTAATCGCTGGTCGTTAGACGATGTCGATGTTAGAACTCTCACTCCGTGGTGTTTCCGCAGCCTGTTGCTCTTAGCACTTGCGTTGACCATGTGAATCTCATGATGTTATTTAGCACGTATGATCTGCTTTAAGGTTGATTTTCGATATTTTTAGGCCTTATCTGCCATTTTTTTTAAATATAATCTTTGCATGATGTGTTAGTAATACTTGGAATTTTAGATAACCAGTTCATGCTTTGAGAGAGCTAGGATTTTTCAGTATGCACAAATGAAAAATACGGCCTTTATTATCTATCAGTTCACAGATTTTTGTGGAGTACGTATTGATTTACCGGCAATAGCTTGTACAAGCGCTGATTACCCAACTTTTCCTACACTTTATTTTACCAACAACAGATTGCACAAACAGAGATAAGATTATAGTAGCCGACCAAACATGGCTCCATGATCGAGCAAACAGTGAACTTTGATTTATCATCATACTGTATCTGAATTGCAATATGCCTATAAAGAGCAAATACTGGATAAATTATGTTTGTTTAAATTTATTTGCACACTTTTTAGTTGAATTATAGTATGCAACACATCTTTCAATCCACATAGTCATAAAATGGAGATGTTCTCCTATTATTTACTCCAGCAAGATTAGATTAATCTTCTGCTAACTCCAGGTCAGTGACATGTCTCTTGCTGATTACATCGCTGTGACTCCTCCAAAACATGCTACATACCTTCCTCATACTGCTGGAAGATATTCTGCTAAGAGGTTCCGCAAGGCTCAGTGCCCAATTATTGAAAGACTTACCAATTCTTTGATGATGCATGGCCGGAACAATGGAAAGAAGCTTATGGCTGTCTGCATAATTAAACATGCTATGGAAATTATTCATTTGCTTACTGATGCAAATCCAATCCAAATTGTGGTTGATGCGATCATTAACAGGTAATTGAATTTTAAACTTGAATCTCATTGCAAGGATGGGTAATGAGGCATACTACATTTCACTTCTCAACCTTGTTTCAGAAAAACTTTTAAGACTAACCCAAGGCAACTATCTAATAAATAAAGATGGAAACATTGTGTACTAGTTATGCATATCAAAATGATTTTGTTTTTGCTTTGATTTCAGGATTGCATGTTAATCTCACTTGAGTGTGCTTGAAACTTGTATATTATTTTTATTAGCATAAACATTATATTATGTTAATCTCACTTGAGTGTCGCCGGTGCGCAGAGGGAGCACGCCGCGCTCATGCAAGCCCAGAGGAAGTTTCAGATCGCCCACTACGGGAGGACTCCGGCCAAGATCGAGGAGTTGGCGGGTTCTATTGAGTGTCCCGGCATTGCCATGAGCGCCTCCCAAGAAGAGAAGAAGTGCAGCTTCATAACACTGAGTTCAGGTACCAAAAGAGGGCTTTTACAAATTACAATAAACTCAAAGAAAAATTAGGGCAAATTACTAATTGTTCCATCCTCTTACTAATGTATACACAGATCCTGTGTATGTTGCTTATCATGATGAGGAATGGGGAGTTCCAGTTCATGATGACAGGTGATTACTTCCATAAATTTCTTAATCTTATCTACACAAATTTCAACTAAATTTACATGTTGACAAGATTCAGATGGATAAACTTGCAGGGTGTTGTTTGAGTTGCTTGTTCTAACAGGAGCTCAAGTGGGGATGGACTGGACTACTATACTGAAGAAGAGGAATGAATTCAGGTTAGAACTAATGCTAGAAACAGTTTTTATTCAGAGGAAAATATTTGTTTCGAACAATTTAGAATCTTGAAAGAAATGTTGTGTGGCAGGGTGGCATTTGCTGAATTTGATGCAGAGTCTGTCTCCAAGTTCACAGAGAAGCAGATGGTTTCCATCAGTGTGGAACTGAAGTTGGATTTAGGAAGAGTTAGAGGAATATCACTATCTACTTTGAAACAGAATTAGTGTTAATTTTAATATTTACTAGCTTCTTATGTAATTAAATACTAATATTACTTCAATGTCATTATTCTATTATTTTGGTATGAGTTTGAAATCATTAGCTGAGTTGATTATATGTAAAATTTGAATCTAGACATGGTAAAAGAAAAATAATAGTTTCGTAAATATAAAAATAATGATTTTAAAATAATTTTTTTAATTTTTTTTCTTTAAAACGACAACGCTTTTAAAGCGTTTCAAAAAGTGTTGTCTTTGTAAAAAAACAACAACGCTTTTAAAGCTTTGTAATAGCGTTGTCTTCGCTACAAACGACAACGCTTTAAAAGCGTTGTCGTTGAGCAGACTTTTAACAACAGTCCCTTTAACAACGCTTTTTCAGACACAAAGACAACGCTTTAAAAGCGTTTTCTATTAGCTTTTTTCTTGTAGTGTCTGGGCACACCTCAATCCCTAAGACTTATGCTTGGACTCGCTTGTCTTCATGGCAGTCTACAAGTTATGTACCCTCTCTGACTCCACCTAAGCCATGCCCCTAGCAACTTGGGTCTTCTCCTCGGCAGTCTGAAGATAAGACTGCATCGGGTTGTTGAGGGTAGTTAGATCAAAAATGCGTCTAGTGGTCATGGGAGATTCCAGCTCCCAAAGGTGAGCCCTCAGAGACTCATCCTCTCGCTGCAGACCGACCATGTATTGTGATATGCTAAGTCCTAGGGCATAGGTCTGTCGAAAGCAGAGGAGGATTAGCATTATCATTATCTCAAGAGTATGAAAAAGAAAGAAAAAACTCACTGGAACTAGCTGTTGCGAGAACATGCCAGGTAACTCCAGTTGTGGGCCTTCCAAAATTTGGTCAGCAGCAGTTTTCCATGAGTCATCCAGGGCCTGTGGAATTACACCTGACCACAGAGGGGAGAGGCGCTGGCAGAAGGAATGGGGCCCAGCACTTGTAGAGACGGCAGCTGGAAGGAGGAGGTGAAGACATACTTGCTTTTGAGGCGCTCCTTGGGGTGGGAAGAAGAAGCAGGTGCCGAAGTTGGAGCAGAAGGTGGAAGAGAGGGGGTCGCGAAGTCCCCGGGCTAGTCTCCTGCTCGAGAGCTGGTCCACTCCGAGACGAAGACAGGAACAGGAGAAGAAGTCACAGCCTTTGTTGCTGAAGAAGGGGTCACCCGGGCAGGGGTTTTTGCCTTAGAGGAGGCTTGCGAGAGGGGAGGCCTCAAGGGAGAAGTTTGGACTGGGATAACTCGCTTCCTCTTGTGCTAGAGGCGCAAAAGCTTTTCGGGAGCTAGAGAGGGAGCCCTTACACCGACGGTCACCTCGGTGGGGAGGGATTTAGTTCCCTGGCCCTCAGGGCCCCCAGATTGTTGTGAGGAAGCCTCCGCTGAGGCGCTAGCCTGAGGTTCTTGAGGAACCTACTAGCTCGCCAAAATCTCTTGGCCCCACTTCTTCAAAATATCGCTTGGCAACCTAGAAGAGTCAAGGGTATAAGTGTGAAACATGGTGGCTTCTGCAAAACAAAAAGAAGGTACCTTAGTTAGCAAAGACCTGGAAGGGGAGACATTGGATCTTACCAAAAGGAGCGCCTATAGGCGTTTGGATAGGTCTAAGCCCGAAAGTGTATAACACACTCTCTCGCAATATCAAGGAAAGCCGAAGCCGCACTCCCTCCAGTTTCTCTGAAGTTGTGAGGCAATTTGGCTGATGTTGGTGGTCACACAGCTCAGAGGGAGTTGGAAGGGTGTAACGCTACTTAACGGGCCAAGACACGGACTCGGGTAACTAGACATAGAAGAATCGAGACTTCCAACCCTTGTTGGAAGAAGGCATTCCCTCGAAAAACTTGTACCCGGTCCGGGATTGCACCATGAAGACACTAAGTTCCAAGCATTTGAGGGCATACAAATGGTGGAAAAGCTGTAGAGTCAAGGGGATTTGATACAGGCGACAAAGGATCATCATTCCACACATAGCACGAAAGGCATTAGAGGCGAATTGAGATAGTGGAATGTCGAAGTATCGGCTCACAGAAGAGAAGAAAGGATGGATGGGAAAGCGAAGACCGCCGAGAAGCTGATCCTTGAAAAAGGTCACAAAATCGGCAGGAGAAGAAGAAGGGTGATCATCGGGCCTCGGAGGGTGGAGCTTGTAGACTAGAATGAATAAGGTTGCAGACTAGAATGAATTGACTTAAGATCACTCCTGTCCAAGTCAGAACGAAAGTACGCATACCAGGACACTTCCGTCTCGCCAGCCATTGTAGGATCGCAAAAAGGAGTGAAAGATGAAGAAGGAGGAGTACTTACAGAAGAGATGCACAAAGAATAAGGTGAGCAAGTGAAAGCAAGAAGAAAAAGAAAGGTCGAAGGAAGACGAAGCGATAAGGAACAACGACGGACAACCTTTAGGGTTTTTAAATCAAAAGCCTTAGGAAACATCGGGAAATGAGTCGGGCAACTAAAATGACATAGTACATGTCAACTGTCAGATCGAGAAGCGGAAGCGATTTGGGGTCGTGTGCAAAAAGCGTGTGTAATACATTATGATGAGTAAAGTTCATGGGACACGTGTCATCTCCCTATGAAAGGACATTTATGATGGAAGTGATAGAAAAATCATGGAGAGGGATATGCGAATAGGAATGCCCTACCTTATGAAGACCATGCCTCAAGGACTGAAAATTCCATGCGGCGGCCTCGGGAAATGAAGAAGAAGACGGCGAGAAGTGTTTATCAAAATTCGGTGCCTTTACTCCTCCTCAAAATCAGAGTAAGGTTTAAATTTGACTAAAGATTTATGTATTTCACTTTGTGGTCACAGGAGTATTAGGTTAAGTCCTCGAGCATAATCCCTTCAAGCCACAAATGTTGTTCGTCCAAACCAATTCCTGATCAGGTCTCCAGATCAAGTCCGAGTCAGATCTCCAGATCAATTCCTGGTCAGGTCTCCAGATCAAGTCCTGGTCAGACCTTTAGATCAATTCCTGGTCAAGCCTCCAGATTGCTTCCTAGTCAGGCCTCCAGATTGCTTCCTGGTCAGGCCTCCAGATTGCTTTCTGGTCAAGCCTCCAGATCACTTCTCGGTCAGGCCTCCAGATTGCTTCCTGGTCAGGCCTCCAGATCACATCTCAGTCAGGCCTCCAGATTGTTTCCTAGTCAGGACTCCAGATTGCTCCCTGGTCAGGCCTCCAGGTCACATCTCGGTCAGGCCTCCAGATTGCTTCCTGGTCAGGCCTCCAGATCACTTCTCAGTTAGGCCTCTAGACTCTTGCCCCAGTACGAGTTATAAGTGAGCTTTCTCTTATGACCAACGACCTCTTGGTCGGGATTCCAGACTCTCGCCCTAACGTGAGTTATAAGTGAGCATGCTCTGACGCCTCCAGACTCTCAGCCCAGCGCAAATTATAAGTGAGCATGATCTCATACCTCCAGACTCTCGCCCTAGCACGAGTTATAAGTGAGCATGCTCTCACGACCAACGACCTCTCGGTTGGGATTCCAGACTCTCGCCCTAGTGTGAGTTAGAAGTGAGCATGCTCTCACGCCTCCAGACTCTCGCCCCAGCGTAATTTATAAGTGAGCTTGCTCTTACAACCAACGACCTTACTGTTGGTATTCTAAACTCTCACTCCAGCGCGAATTATAAGTAAGCTTGCTCTCACGACCAACGACCTCTCGGTCGGGATTCCAGACTCTTGCCCCAACGTGAGTAATAAGTGAGCTTGCTCTCACGACCAAAGACCTCTTGGTTGGGATTCCAGACTCTCGCCCCAGCGCGAGTTATAAGTGATTATGCTCTCACACCTCCAGACTCTCGCCCCAGCGTGAGTTATAAGTGAGCTTGCTTTCACGACCAATGACCTCTCGGTCGAGATTCCAAACTCTCGCCCCAACACGAGTTATAAGTGAGTATGCTCTCACGCCTCCAGACTCTCACCCCAGCACGAGTTATAAGTGAGTCTGCTCTCACGCCTCCAGACTCTCGCCCCAGCACGAATTATAAGTAAGTCTGCTCTCAGGACCAACAACCTCTCGGTCGGGATGCCAGACTCTCGCCTCAGCGTAAGTTATGAGTGAGCTTGCTCTCATGACTAATGACATCTTGGTCAGAATTTCAGACTCTCGCCCTCGTGCCTTAGCATGAGCTATAAATATGCACACTCCTGTACTTAGTAACTCATGAGTCAGCTTTCTACACTCTTATTTCTGAGAAGGTTATCAGCAAGCAAAGACTTCACTAACCGCCCTTGGGGTCTGCATAAAGTAAAGAAGCGCCAGGGAAGCAAGGAAAAAAGAAACAAACACCGAAGCCTAACCAGATTTGCATTTATTTGATAAAATACAAGGGACACCCGTAGAAATCTCATTTCCAGATTAAGGACATCTCAGTAATCAAAGTTCCTTTCCAGTATTAGTAGATGGTCGACACCTTGGGCAAAGTTGTTCCGCTTGATCTGCTTGCTCCAAGTAAGATCGCGCCTGAATTAGCTCCGCCTTAGTGGACTGAATAATGTGACGTTGTTGAGCAATGGTTTCGTCTTTGAGCCGGTTTTCTTCTTGAAGAAGGGTTATAGAAGAGGCATGTTTCTCTGTCAAATAGATCAGGAATTGGGCTTGACACTCCAAGTCTACATAAACTTTCTATTTCAATGCTAATTCAGCCCAGGCCCGAGATTTAGCGGCTAACCAAGGTTCCTCAATGTCTCGGTGGAGAGAAGATTGAAGATCTCTATCCTGCGTCATCTAGGCTAAGGTTGCACCCCTTTGGATAAGTAGTTGAGTCGTCTGGTCCAATTGTTGACAGAGACACTGTAGTTCATTTGACTCAGAATTCACATCCATGGGTAAAGGGTTGTAGTAGAAAGAAAGTACGATTCTATGGATGGGGATCAACCTCCTTTTAAACAAGAGGGGAAGAGGAAAGCACTGCATACAGAAGTTAAGGTGACCCTTCTTTCTAGATTGATTGTGTGGTTAAACAGGTTATACGATCGAGGATTTGGGGAAAAGAGTAGCATTTAAGGACATAACAGTGAAATAAATGAAACCATTGTCTGAGTCGGATCTGGGCCTCCTTCAACTAGACTTGGGGGAGGCTTGTGATACAGGGCATAATGGTGGAGTTCGATAAAGCTGGGCAGTCAGGAGTCAAGGGGACATGACAGTTAGAAGTCAAAGGGGCATGACAATCAGAAGTCAAAGGGACGTGGTAGTCAGAGGTTAAGGAGACGTGGCAGTCAGAGATCAAGGCGACGTGGTAGACAACAGTTAGGGAAAGAAGAGGTAGGACCGTCTGATGACATCAGCAACATGGTTCCCGGTCGGATTCTCACAGACCAGGACCCCATATCTGAGATACCCTGGTCTGAGACATGGTGGGCAGTCGAGGCAATGCCTGACCTGCTTCGACTAGTCAGGTTTCCACAACTCGGCTATATCCAGGCCTGGTCCTCCTAGTAGGCCAACAACTGACCATCTCAAGCTTCCCCTATTTATACTTGTTCGGAACAGAAGGTACTATACGACAACAAGGTCAGGGAATCATAACCGCATGTTAGAGAATAACTGTTGTATATCAGGGAATATTCCAATGGTCTGCGGTTATCTGTGAATAGAACCTTCTTCCAGCCTACAAAAGGGTGTCATGCGTCCTCCATCACTAGACAGGTCCTGACACCCGACATTCCCTGACATCAGTCAGGCTCCAGAGGTACGCGCTGTCATATAAAAAGGGAGGTCCTCTCCCTTGCGTAGGTACGCTCTCTCGCACATTCGCACTTATCTTCTACTTTTATTTCTCCTTCGTACACTATTCTTCTGGGGAAAAAGTACCTGACTTGAGCATCGAAGGGCCTGCTCTGGGGACTTTTTCCCTAGTTTCTGGCTTCTAACGTTCTGTTTGCTTGTCTGAGTGTGCGCAGAGCTCAAGTATCGTCGGTTCAGTCATCGTCGTCTGTTAGCACCACATGGGAGTTCGTTCTTATAGGCGCATACGAGAAGGGTGTCCTAGTCGCCTCTCCGTCAACGCTAGCGACAGCTCATCCGGCCTTCATTTGACTCAAATTCCGGGCAGGATCAATTATATAAGCTAGTTGCTAGCTTCTATAATGTATAAAAATTATATACTAGCTTTTATACGATTGATTATGATCAAATGATTTTTATTTAAAATATAATAGATGTTATGGAATCCTCATCAATTGTTTTATTTGTTGAAATATTATTTTAATCAGGTTATCACTAAAAGAAGAAAAATCAAAATGATATAAAGTCAGTTGTAGAAGCTAACAACTAGCTTTTGGTACAGAAGCTAGTATGTAGCTTCTATAATATGTAGAAGCTACATGCTAGCTTCTACAATGTCCAGTGATTAAATAATACAAAGGATATTTTAGGTAGTTCATGTTAAATGGAACGCTCATTTGACTTTACTTGGAAATGAGATGCCCATCTAATGATTTCGCAAATAATGGGCTCCCTTTTGATTTTTTTTTTCTCATATTAATTCTTATTTTTTATAATCCAAGTATCTAGATCTTCGAACTGACTATTCTAGGAGGTAAATCATATAATGAGATGCCCTTTTAGCTTTATCCTATGAAAATTTTCCACCAGCCACCAAAGATAAATCTGAAAATGCTCACAGTTAGTAACTGTGTGTTGGTAGCCGACCTCAATAGATCATCCATCATTATAGGGTAGCCCATAACCCACCTAAATTTACAAGACACTCTTTTTCACAAATAGTCGTTCCATCGGATGAGGGTCACTAAACTCCATCTCAATTTACAAGATAATGTGTATGTTGCACAACCGCTTCGTCAGAAATAGAGGATGTACATACTCCAACTGAAAATTGAACCATAATACCTCGATAATCCACTTACACCTTTATCTGTACTATTGCCCTGGAGTGGAGTATTATGTTTTCACCGAGTCTGACATAGGAGTTTCTCACAGATTATTCCTGATGGATGACAATTGATTGGGTTCCAAGTCTTACAATGAGTCGAGAGTGTAGAAATCAGTGTGTTTAGACGGCATCATCCCAAAATTTAAGTGGAACCGAGGCATGATTAAGAAGAGCTAAGGCAGTTTCAACCACATGACGATGTTTTCTCTCGGTGGATCCATTTTGTTCAAGAGTGTGGGAACAAGAGACTCAATGAATGATGCCAGAGGAAGTGAGATGATGATGAAGCACTTGATACTCTCCACCCCAATCAGAATGAAGGGAGAGGATTTTACGATCAAAATAGCGCTCAACATGTTTTGAAAGCGACAAAAAATATCAAAGAGATCAGACTTTCTTTTCATAGGAAAAATCCAAGTAAACTTGCTGAAATTGTCAATAAAAATAACATAATAAAGAAAACCTTGATTAGATAGAATAGGAGCAGGACCCCATACATCAGAGTGAATAATTTCTAAAGGAAAACTAGAAGTGCGAGAAGAAGACACAAAAGGTAATTTATGAGATTTTGCTTTCATGCAAACTTCATATAAATGAGAAGAGGAGGCTAAAGAAATTGGTAAACCATACTGATTAATGATATTCTGAATAACACAGAGAGATAGATGAACAAGACGTGTGTGCCAAGAGAATTTATCAATGCGTTCTCCAACAAACGCATTAGTATAGGTGGGTTAAATATGATAAAGACCGTCTTAAATATTTCCTCGAAGAAGAATATTTCCTGTTGTGGGATCCTTTACAAGACAATGATGAGGATAAAATTCAAAGAATATATTATTATCAAGAGCAAACTGACGGACGGAAAGCAAATTTTTAGTAATAGAAGGAACATGAAGAGTGTTGCACATACGAAAAGTATGACCATCTGAATGAAAGCATGTGTTTCCAATGTGAGCAATTTACCAACCTGAGCCATTGCCTATTTGTATCATGTCGGGTCTATGATAAGGTGAAGTTTCTATGAGAATATCATACTCCAATGTAACATGATGAGTTATTCCAAAATCTAGATGTCATCCTAGGGTTCCAGGAACTGATAACGTTGCATTAGCAGGGATGGAGAGTAAAAATGCTCCAAAATTAGATGATTGAGTACTAGATTGCCAAGATAAGGGAGAGGGTTGACTTAATGATACAGGTCCCCCTCGAAAATTTGAATCACATCTTTTATAACAATTTTGAGCATAATGACTATAATTGAAGCAAATCTGATAGCGTCCTCGACCTCGACCTCTACCTCGACCCTGGCCTCTGAAATCTCTAAACTAATTTTGGTGACCATATTGGGGAGGAGGTTGATTATGTTGACCAGGTTATGGAGCCTTGCTAATCATGTGTGCCGATAAATATAAAGAATCTGACATGCTTTGAGATTGCATTTGTAGAAGTCTTTCATTAGAGGATATCATACCATGAAGCATTTCAAGTGACACTTGATCCATGCGAGTCGTCACACTGGGAACAAAGCTATCATATTGAGGACCTAAACCTGCAAGAACATGCATTAATAGTTCTAGATCAGAGACTGGATGTCCAATTACAGCTAGGTTATTGGCAATGTTCTTGACTAATTGCATATAGTCATTGATGGAGGCATCTCCTCGTTGTATAGACTGTAATTGTAGACGAAGTTGGAGAACTCGTGCTTGAGAGTGAGATGCAAAAGAATGATCAAGAGCTTCCCAAACCTGACACGAAGTGTTAAGCCCAATGAGCATAGGTGAAACGACCCGACCCTCTTGGCCCATTTGGCGACCTCTCATGTCGTCGATCGTCGGCCCTTATGTCGTCTGCCCATTTGGCGACCTCTAATGTCGTCGACCGACGACCCTTGGCCGTGTCGTTACTCACTAGGACTTTCCACCCCTGGTCAGTGGATTTTTGCCTCCCCCAGGATTCGAACTCTAAACCTCCAGGCTTAAGTACTAGAGTTTATGAATCCTGGTAACCAAGTGAGATCATCTGCTGCTAGGGGTGGAAAGTCCTAGTGAGTAACGACACGGCCAAAGGGTCGTCGGTCGACGACATGAGAGGTCGCCAAATGGGCCGACGAGATAAGGGCCGCCTTTTTATTGTAACGACCTGGCCCTTTTGGCCTCTTGGGCGGCCCTTGGTCGCCAAATGGGCCGACGACATAAGGGCCGACGGTCGACGACATGAGAGGTCGCCAGTTGGGCCGCCACAAGGGCCGCCCAAAAGGCCAAAAGGGTCGGGTCGTTACAATAGGAAATATAGACTCAGTAATTGATGAAATTATCCAAGTCAAGACTAATTGATCCTTCTTAAACCAAATAGTATAGGATGAATCATCTTTTTGAGGTGGGGATAAACTACCATCAACATGACCAAGTAAATCATGAACACAAAGTAAAGAAAGAAATTATAATTTTCATTGTAAATAATTATCATGGTCAAGTTTAACGGAGAAATAAGGAACTATAGGAATTGAAAAAGAGGTATTTTGTAATGGTGAAGAGATTTCAATAGACTCGAGAGAAGACATTTTTTTTCTCTCTGTTTTTTTTCCTCACTTTTTTTCTCGATTTTTTTTCACACCTCTTTTTTTTCTTAGTTTTTTTCCTCACTTTTTTTTTAATCCAACCGAATAGAAATCTTAAGAGCAAAACATGAAAGTGAACATATATGCCAATCAAAATCTAATTTTTTTTTCAATGCAGAGAATCGAAAACTGAACTAGTAGAAGAAAAAAAATTGTTACTGTAGTTGTCGAAGTTCCCAAGGTTGACATACAAAACTGGCAAGAAAGGACGTTGGCGATGAGATTGCAAGATGTTGATAGAGCATGCTGATCTTTGGGTTGCTCCAACTTGCTGTTGTGCTCCAAGACGTTCACGTTGTTGCTGACTAATGTTGTAAAAATTTGGTGCTGGAATTGAGGTGCTGGAAGAGGAATTAAAGAAGGAAGAAGTTAAATTTTGAGGGAAGATAAGGAAAAGGAAGGATCATGGCTTTGATTGTTGGGTGCTACTTGGAATTCCGTTCTGTTTCTCTTGTTCAAATATTTGTACAAGAACAGAACTTTTCCTAGCAGCCCATGTGCTCTACAGAAGTTAAACTTGGATTGCAAATGAAACTTAACATTATTAATCCAAGTTGTTCTTCAGAAGTTAAACTTGGATTGGAAACGGAAGTTAATATTTTTACTTCAAGTTCAACCCATGTGTTCTTCAGAAGTTAAACCATATTACAGAAGTTGATTAAATATCTATTTCAAAGATTGACTTCCAGGTTAAATATGGCGAGGCACTCAGCCTTCTTGGGTATGGGATCATCCACCACTTCCTAGACAAAGCCTTTCAAAGAAATTGAATATTTAAACTTCTTACAGTAACCTTAGGTTTAACTATAGAGACCACAATAGAAACACAAAATCGAAATATAAAATCGAAACATAAAATCGATAGCCTCTTGTGTTAGTATTTTAGGATCCATACAAAGAACACAAACTAATTATGCAGCGGAAACAAATACTTAATTATACCTTTCTTTGTATCTTAAAGACCTCTTGATCTTTTGTTGTATTCCTCTCCTCCTCTTGGACGTTGTGTGGGCGATGATCTACCAAGATGAAATCCACCCAAGCCTTTCTTCTTTGCCTACAAGTTTCAGCCACCCAAGGAATGCCAAAATAGGAAACTACCTTCTCTTCTTCTTCCCCTCCAAGCAAACTAGCCACAAGAAGATAGAGCTAGATGTGCCGCTGGCCTCAAGGGAAGAAAACAAAGGGAGAAGAGAAAGGGTAGGGCCGACCACTAAGGAAAAGACAAGAGGGAACTTTGAGTTGTGTTATTGTACCATAAGGCACCATCTACCTCTCTTTTATAATCCTTGGTGAATGCAAAAAAGGAAAGTTTTAAATATAATTAAAACTTCCTTTTAATTCCAATCATGGAATTTTTTTTTTAATAATAATTAAAATCTCTCTCTTTTAAATTTCCTATTGTGATGACTATAAAAGAAAAGTTTAAAATTAAACTTCTCTTTTAAATCATGGTTACAAAAAGAAAAGTTTTATCAAAATTAAAATCTCTCTTTTTAAACCAATATAGATGGCAACAAAAAAAGGAAAGATTTTAAATTTTAAATCTCTCTTTTAAAACCATGTGGATGACTTCAAAAAAGGAAAGATTTTAAAATTAAAATATCTCTTTTAATCCTTTGTAGATTGCTATAAAAGTAAATATTTTTATAAAAATTAAAATCTCTTTTTTTATTACTTTAGTGGTCAACCCCTTGCTTGCTCACCAAGCAAGGCTTGGCCGGCCACATCTTGGGTAAGAAGTTGGGCTTTGGGTGGATAAAAAGACTTTTAATAAGAGACTACAACAGGGACCTAGAGGATGAATTGATTTTAACCTCCTGATGGACTTGAGCTTCCTGTGTTCGACCCGAACATCCAACTCAAGTTCATCAATAATAACTCATAGCACTAAAGAGTCATTATTGAACTACCGCACCAATCTCATATTACATTATGGGCTCCTTCTTATCATGAGTGCATTAGTCTCCCTGTGTTTAAGATATCGAATGTCCATTAATTAAATGAGTTACTGACAGCTCACTTAATTAATATCTAGCTCCAAGAGTAGTACCACTCAACTTCATTGTCATGTCGGAACTAAGTCCACCTGCAGGATTTACATGACAATCCTTATGAGCTCCTCAAGGGGACATCATCAACCTAGATAACTAGGACACAGTTTTCTTCTATAATCAACAACACACCATATAAATAATATTATTTCCCAACTTATCGAACTTATTGATTTAACGAATAAATCTCACCCATTGATAAATTAAAGAAATAAATACTAAGTATATGTGTTTGTTATTATATCGGGATTAAGAGTATGCACATCGATAATAACAGAGGTTATGTTCTTTTATGTAGTCAGTATAAAAGGAACAATCTTAAATGATTCTGCTCAATTCACACAAAGTGTACTTGTATAATTTTATAGTCAAAATAAACTGGTATCAAATTGCACTACAACCATTTCAATGGTTTGTCCAAACCATCTTGGTTATGAGCTATTATTTATAATTTATAAGGAAATGATAACATGATCTTTTGTGTGACACCACAAACCATGTTATCTATAATATAAATTAAATAGACAACTGCATTTTACTAAATACAGACATTTGATTAATTTGATTCTTATTACAAAATAAATGTTCATACAAAAGCTAAGCTTTTAGTATACATTCTAACACTGATACCATGTAGAAATCAATAGATAGAAGAAAGAAATAATTTAAAATTTTTTAATAATCTTACTACTAAAATCATAGGTTAATTTATACAAATTGTTCAAAATAATAATAGAAAGATTAAATAAGGCATACAATTATAATAATTATAAATATAGTAATATAATAGATTTGAAAATATTATTTTTAATATTTGATTCATGTCAAACTAGATTATATGACAAATATAATAAATCTTAATTTATTTTAATTTTAATTGATTAAAATAAATTAAAGATTATTTTTATTATTATCATTAGAGATTCCTCTTGACAAATTAACAAATTAAAGCTGGTGTATCCACCATGATCCTCGGTCAAAACTACATAATGAATTTAATGATTAATGCTGAAGGTAATGCATGCCAGTCCGTATCCCATTATGGTTAATATATTAGATAATTTTGATATGTTCGTTGAATAATCAGCATATGAACTTGTGGAAATAAATGTGGTGGTAGCTTTTCATATATGCATATTTTCTTGTTTTATATATATATATATATTATTGCCTGCAATGTTACAATCTTGACCCGGAATATTTCTGTAGTAGTCTTTTTGGTCTTCGGTTCATACTTAACGCTGCTGCTTTTTTACTCACGAAACTGTTTTTATTTGTGATGTAATTTATTATCCAATGATAAATCGGTTAGGTAGAGACTTAGCAAAACTAGGGAAGGAAAAACGGCAAATTGATTATTAAACGATCTTGCTTTTGACCCACAATGGCGCATTAATTTCATTGTCATGAAGGGAAGAAATGATCAAGACTGGAACTCTGGAAGAGATGTCTTCAAGCGTGTTCACATCTTGCTTTATTGGGGCATAATTTTAGTGTGCACATCAGGTATTAATTGGAATAAAAAATAATTATATTTATTCAGGTGTCTTTAAGTGTCGGTCTTTAAGTTATATAAAAGGATTTGTAAATCATGGAGATTAATTTATAATCTACCGTCAAATGGTTAGAGGTGATAAAAGTTTTTTTTTTCCAAAAAACATGTCCAGCTAAAAATTAACCCCTTATTCTAATTTAATAAAATTATCACACTCTAACCAATTCAACTTCCGTAAAAATATACATCAAGTATTAATATAACCAGATCAAATGTTAGCATGGCCACTATATCTGAATTGCATATATATATATATATATATAATTTCATATAAATGTATGAACAACAAAATCATAAATGACTTATATGCTTCTTGTTAAATAAGCCTGTGTTTGTCCAAACACGTTCCAATCCTATCAAAATTTATGCTCCCCTCAAGGGCATGATTCAATGGTAAGTACTTGGCATAAATTTATAGTGGTCAAAGGGTCAAAAATTAACAGAAAATTTCATCATCTTTGTAGACTCTGTTGGATCGAAAGCGTTAGGGGAGAGGGGGAATAGCGCTCGTGATTTTCACACGTTTCGGATTCGTAAAACGATCAAGAATTAAACACAGCGGAAATAAATAAACAAACACACACAGAAGACCAAGCACTATATGAAAATTGACAATAGACTTCGGATATTATCCGAAGTAATAGGTAGATAATTACCGAAGTAGATGCACGTGAAATAAAAGGGTCAATTTTTTACTTCACCACACTTTTACCGAAGTCTATCACCGGTCCAAAATCGGTTCAAAATCGGACCGTTTTCGAAGTAAAAAAACTCTATTACTTCATCGAGACCAGTAAAATGACTGAAGTAGTTGATGATATATTACTTCATAGGTTTCGTTGTTTGATGAAGTAAAATAGGTATACAACTTCACAATTTTTGAATTCTAGTGCAGTAAAAGTTTAATTTTACTTCTGCATAATTTGTCTTGGTTGAAGTATTTATTATTGTATTACTTCATCGTAGTATAGCAGTAATAGACTATATTTTACAACAACAAAAAATTCAATGTAGCGAAGTAATTTATACAAACTACTTCATAAATTTAATCAGTAGTGAAGTAAATAGGTTCTTTAACTACACCATTATTTAAATTTAGCGAAGTCTTGTTTGCCATATTACTTCATCATTTATTTATAGTATTAAAGTAATTGACCATATTTTACTGCAATACAATTTTAATTGACAAAAATTTAGATTATAATATTTTACAACACAATATTTTTTACCATCAAAAGTAAACAAATATATCACAAATATGTATCAAATACAATCCAAAAGTGTATTCATAAAAGACATGTTTAACCATAACCCAAAAACTTTTGTATCCAAAAATCTCTAAATACATGTCTAAAATTTATATCATAGCCTACACTTTGGCACCCACATAGAAGTAGACGAATTCGCTCCATTCACTTCTGACTTCATCATATTGAGATTGATTGTAATACTGTTTATTTTTTGAAGTTGCAAATTGAAACATTAATAGAAGTTTAAGGATCAATAAAAAATGACTCAATATTTTATAAAGAAAATATTTCATAAAGAAGAAATTCAACTTTCTCTCAAATTGTGGATCTTCATCCAAGACTATCTCTTTCATGTACTGCATCACACAATATCCACATTCAACACCACCATTTTGTTTATGATTACCCTAATGAAATTGAAAATGTCATGCAAGAAGTCACAATCCAAATAATAAAAATTATTAGTTATTGTCTAAATACATAGTCACAATACATACTGTCAATTGTTTAAAACCTGGTCTTTTTGAAATACCCCTTGATGCATTGTATATCTTGACCCCACTACATTGTAAACAATAGAAAATTATTTTTACAACCTATAATGAATTGAATGCATTCAAAATCAGTATAATCTACTACTTACTTGGTCACAATAGTTTGCCAAGCATAGTCTCAGTTCCTGTTACTCAAAGAGTCCAATAAATATATCATATTCTTATCTTCATTAAATATAGTCAAGATCCAATGATACCTGTACAAATGAAAATATAACATTGACTAGCATATAGTAGGAATTGATAAATAATTAAAATCTTACCCAGTGTTATATGGAATGAAGCAGATGCTATTTCTGTTCGATGCTCTCAACTGAGTAGCAATATGTTGTCACAATTTACTACATTCTTCACCCACACCGTATGTTATGTTGCCAGATTTGTCCTCGCGGACTTTACGCCAAAGTATCGATCTATCAATTTCCTCATTTTCAGCAATTAATTTTTTCTCCCTCTATAATTCCAAAAATGATTAGTTACATAATATTAAATACTTGCTTAAAAATGACAAATACAATGCTTCAAAGCTTACCAATTCAACCTCTAACCCAATGTAACCCTTGCGAGACAGTCTGTGATGATATTTATAATGCATCGTTCGTTCTTTTTGCTTTTTATGAATAACCTACATAGAAGATACATTCATAAACACTTGTATGCTGTGTGTGTGTGTGTGTGTGTGTCACGCCCCCAAAGGAGTCTCTGCCAGACAAAAATCCGGCAGCATCTCCCCTGTACCGGTGACAATCTGAAGCATCCATACAAGCAAAATACATCAGCCACATGCGGCTAGAATATTTATATACACAACCACGCAGTTATAATAACAGCCCACTCGGCTGTGTTGGTTGCTACTCGGAAAGCCTAGAGGTTCCACTGTACAAAAATTTTGTACAAAGGTCTGAACCTTTTCCTAGCTACCATGTGTTCTTTTAAATTAAATTTTGGATCGCCTGCGGAACTTAACACGTTTGATCCAAAACTTAATCTATTTGTTCTTTTAGGTTTTGACTTGGATCTCCTGCGGAACTTAACACGTTCGACCCAAATCACCTTAAGTTATTAATTCCATTAAATATTAATTTCCATAATCGGTTCCCAGTACTGACGTGGCAAGGCACATGACCTTCTTGGATATGGGAGCAACCACCACCGACTAGACAAAACCTTTTATAGAAATCTAATATTTAATTTCCTAAAATAACTTTAGGTTAACCGAAGAGAACAATCAAATCACAAGGAAAAGAAAAAACAAAAGAACACAACATCGAAAAACATATTCGAAATTCTAGAACGTAAGCCTCTTGTATTTGGTATTATTTCCATAAATAACTAGTATGATGCGGAAAGAAAAATTACTAGTTATACCTTTTAGAAAGACCTCTTGATCTTCTACCGTATTCCTCTTCTAACCTCGGACGTTGTGTGGGCAACGATCTTCCGAGATGAGAAATCACCAACCACCTTCTTCTCCTCCTAGCTAGGTTCGGCCAACAATAAGGAAGCTTCACCAAGGAAGAAGATCAAAACACCAACCAAGCTCCAAGAGATGCTAGCTTTCTCTCCTTCTTCTTCTTCTTCTCCAAGTAGTATCCGGCCACCACAAGAACTCCAAGAGGGATGAAGTATTCGGCCACCACAAGAGGAAGAGAGGAAGAAGATGATGGCCGGCCACAACACCAAGGAAAAGAGGGAGAGAAAATAATAGAGGTTGTCTTGTGAAGGCACCCTCACCCCTTCTTTTATATTCCTTGGCCTAGGCAAATTAGGAAATTTAATTACAATAAAATTTCCTAAATTCCCTTGACATGATTTAATTGAGAAAAATAAAATAATATTTCCCCAATTAATTTCTAATGGCCGGCCACCTCATGTAGAGCAAATAAGATAATTTTAATCAACAATTAAAACTTCCTTATTTGTCTTTGGAAATTTTTTTAAAAAATAAAATTTCCTTTTAAAATCTCTTCATGGTTGATAAAAAGAAATTTCCATAATTTTAATTTTATCAACATGTGAATAATTTTAAAGAGAAAATAAAACATCTCACCAATCTACAAATAAGGAAAGAGATCTAATCTCTTTCTTTAATCTTTTATAGATCTTTTACAAGAGAGATATTTTAATTTAATTCTCTTTAATAAATTATTTCTTCCACATAATAAAAATTAAAATTAAAATTCTTTTTTAATTTAATTTGGCCGGCCCCCACTAGCTTGGGTTCAAGCTAGGGCCGGCCACCCCAATTTATACCTAGGCCGGCCCTAGCTTGGTTCCCAAGCTAGCTTGGCCGACCCCCTATTGGTGGGTATAGAAGGTGGGTATAGGTGCGTATAGTACTCTATAAATAAGAGGCTACGATAGGGACCGAGAGGAAGAATTGGTTTTGGTCTCCCAATAAAATTAAGCATCCCGTGTTCGCCCCGAACACACAACTTAATTTTATCAATAATAATTCATTCCACTAGAGAACTATTATTGAACTACCGCACCAATCACAAATTACATTTTTGGGCTCCTTCTTATTATGAGTGTGTTAGTCTCCCTATGTTTAAGATATCGAATGCCCACTAATTAAGTGAGTTACTGACAACTCATTTAATTAATATCTTAGTCCAAGAGTAGTATCACTCAACCTTATCATCATGTCGGACTAAGTCCACCTGCAGGGTTTAACATGACAATCCTTATGAGCTCCTCTTGAGGACATTATCAACCTAGTATCTCTAGGACACAGTTTCCTTCTATAATCAACAACACACACTATAAGTGATATCATTTCTCAACTTATCGGGTTTATTGATTCATCGAACTAAATCTCACCCATTTATAAATTAAAGAAATAAATATCAAATATATGTGCTTGTTATTATATTAGGATTAAGAGCAAACACTTCCATAATAACTGAGGTCTTTGTTCCTTTATAAAGTCAGTATAAAAGAAACGACCTCAAATGGTCCTACTCAATACACTCTGAGTGTACTAGTGTAATTATATAGTCAAGATAAACTAATACCTAATTACACTACGACCTTCTAATGGTTTGTTCCTTTCCATTTTGGTCGTGAGCTACTGTTTATAATTTATAAGGTACTGATAACATTATCTTCTGCATGTGACACCACATACTATGTTATCTACAATATAAATTAATTGAACAACTACAACTAAATGTAGACAATTTGACCAAATGTGATTCTTTATTCATAATGAAATGTTTACAAAGCTTAGGCTTTCAGTATACACTCCAACAGCCTGGAATGAAACAATCACAACCACGCAGTTATATATAAAACAGCCCACACGGCTGTACTAAAACACAGCGGAAAAAAAACGAAGGAAAGCCCACACAACCAAATAAATACAATGCATGCCGGCACGGCTTAAACACAAATACAACACCAAAACCATAAGATAGCCACATGGCTATACACAAATACAATTCCAAAAATGAGAAAAGAATATACAAAAGAAAACAAGCACGGTCTTCGGATGTGACCTAGGACCCGGCAGACAGGATACTCCGAGCGACACCAACCATCTACAAGATACCTGAAAAAAAAATATATACATGCGGTGGTGAGTACAGGTAACTCAGCGGGTAATAGACAAGATAGTGCATGGTCTACAATAAAACATAGAGATCACAAGTATACAGTCTCAGTAGGGAATAAAGAACATGATCATACTATCATAATCAATGCACCTAAACATATCTGACAAAATAACCTGACATATAAACTATACAAACCACAACTAACATAATGACAGATACATACCCAATCTGGAATCGACCCATGGTACAATGATCAGTAAACTCACCGGATCTGCAACAGATATACCCGTGACACCTATGCAATATAAGTACGACTGCATATACATGTAAAATAAATGACATGTATGCAGCATGGCAACCAAATGCAATCATATCTCAAACAAGTGCAACAACCACAATCACATGCAACTAGTATCTACTAGGCATGTATGCAAATATATATCCACCGATGCACCGCGCATCATATGCAAATGTGTATGCATGCTCCATGGTCACCCCCGCCACCTCTCCAGACACCACGACCCCTGTATGGCCGAGAGGCTTGTGTCCGTGACAAACCGTACAAACCTCACGCACGCAACCGCTATAAAGCGACTGAGGCGACAATACACTATGTAGTTATCTAACTACATAGCTAAGGGTCCCTGACCACTCACAACTCAAGCCCTCTGACTACTGTACCCTCAAGACTCACTACACCAGAGTGATCGAGGCTGACAGAGTAAAAATACTGAGCAGCTGAGTAAGCGCGACAGGACATAGCTCCACTCCCATGCTACCACTCTCCATCAGTGGTAGAGTGGACAACTATAAAAATTGACAACCCTCTCAACTACAAAGGAGACGATAGTCGTCAGTATGCAATGAATAATGAACATGATATATATATAATCATGATACAGACACTGTCATCATTCATGCAAACTCTAACTCCACATAAGCACTCCACAACATGAATATAATCGTCATGGTAAATCCACACATCCCACCAAACACATGTACACAACTACACACGTATAATCAACCAAAAATTCCCAATAATCCCACTGGACACATATGCAAAGAACGTAAGTACAATCAACATGTATCCTCCAACAATAAACACCTCAGACACGTGTATAAACCACAAACATACAATCAACACAACTCCTCCAAAAGTACATAACCAAACACGTGTGTACATAGAACATGCAAATGTAGGGTCAATATGATGACTCCTAAAACACATACCAAGCTACATACAATCCACATTATATGCATAAATCAGCATGGTAACATCCAACAACTAGACAATTCCTACTATACATACTCTACACGCGTAATCCCAGCAGAGTAGATATCAAAAGTTGAGACTGTATATGATAAAACTAGATCATCTCTAAGCTCAAGCAAAGTATCAAGCATGGAAAACAACAAACGAACACGATATAAGGTAAAACAACCTAATCCGTCAAACAACAACCATGCACTAAGCTCAAAGAAGATACATAGAGGCAAAGGAAGAAATACCCGCCTTAAATCTGTCGATCGTGATCCGGAAATCCCACGTCGAGACGCTCGTCCCGAATCCAAGTCCTGAGATCACCAGTGTATTTAGCTAATTTCATAGAAAATAATTAACTAAATAACTCCCCCCACCTAATTAGAGCAACTCTAATCAAATATGGTTATGGATTAATCCCCCAACAATCCCTAATCATAATACAACCTACTTAGATTAGGTTATACATGATACATCTCTAAAATTCCTCCAAATCAACAATAATCCAATTTTATCCAATACATAACAATACCTCCCAATTCAATAATCATCCACTCAACCTATCAACCAAATCATCAAACCACCATCAATCACAAACTCCAACATGATTCACCTTTATATTCTCACCCATATCCAAAGTTTCCAATCCAAAATCCCTAGTCCAATATCAACATGGATTCAACAACACATACTGAGTAAGAACAACCCTACAACCCCTTATAAAACCTAATTTAGCCCATACTAATGCGAATAACAGAGATACCTCTCTGGAAATCACTTACCGTGAGGTTTCGGTAGCAAGTTCTGAATCTCACAGCCCACGAGAACCTCTGCTAACCGCTACCAAGAACCCTACATGAATTTCTTCCAAGATCAAACCATAAATCCAATCATATAGCAAAGGATTTGTTGAAACCCGAATTCACAGTACAAAACTCACCTCAACAGCCCCTTACCTTCTCACCCGTGACCTCCACAGCTTCAAGGATTGGAGTGGCAGTGATCGGCAACAGTGCAATCCTCCAATACTTCGATCTGAAGCCTTCCTCCAATATTGAACAGGAAGAACATCACACAACAATAAAACCTTTGAATCCATTAGGGTCCAAAGGAAACTTACCTAACCCGATCACCCGCTTCAATCCATCTGAGGTAAGGGCACAGAGCATGCACCAGTGATAAGATCCAAGAAGAGAACTGAAGGAGGTCAATCGGCTAGGGGGCGACTCAATCCCAATCTCGCTGTGCCCTAACTCCACCGGACCACCATTGGTCGCCCACAATCGATCGCCTGCAAGAAATTGTCGAGGTAGTGATCAGTTCACTTGAGAAGGCTTGGACAACATCAGCTCCCTCGAGATTCCGGTGATGGTCCTCAATCGACGCGAGGAGGCCGAGACCATCGAGGAAGAGTCGTCCTCCGTCGACTTCGGGTCATCCGCAAGAGAGAGCAATCGGGAGAGAGGAAACCGAGAGCTGAGGAAGAAGAACCAGCCATTTGTTTTCCCTTCAAAGCTCCGGTGGTTGCTTGCGCCGGCGACACCGAGAAGAGGAGAGGAGAAATCGCCGGAGAGGAAAGGGGATTTTGGGCGCGAGGTCGAGGAAGAGGAGATCGGGGAAGAGGGGGTGGGAATCAGCGAATTTGGGAAAAAAATAAAAGAAAATGAATTTATAATTGAAAACATTTTCTCACTTAAACGGGTATCCCAAATAGGTTTTATCTGCACCCGCCGATCGATCCCCTCAAAACCCCCCGTACGAGCTCCGAAAAATTCCTAGAAAATTTATAAAAATTCTGGAAAAATCCAATAAGATTTTTCGTCCAGTAATATTTATTACTTATTTTGCGATATCTTACATCCTCCCCCACTAATAAAAATTTGGTCCCCAAATTTACTGGTCAACTTAGGGATCCTCATCCAAGGGTAACATCTAAACAGTATCCTCATCCACTACTCCGTCATAACATCATAAACATATCTCCAAGCATGACAATCCACCTCCAAGTGAATAGTGATGACTCTGTGAGCTATGAGCTCACTCTGCTCCTGTTACTCCCACTCTGCAATCTAGCCAACTGTGGATAAATCAAACACCTCTAAAATCCAAAATCCACTATCAATAAATCCTCCAACACATGTATAGAGCGCTCAAACTATCCATCAGTCTAAGATGAAAATCTATACTAAAGTGAAACTCCTAATCCAAAGACCACACTCACAACCATGATGTGAAATCACTGATCTTCATCCAATACAATACTCAGAGATATACCATGAAGTTCGGTATTTCTCTATCCAAAAGAATCCGTCCTACAGACTGATAGCTAGGGAGCAAAGTCATCAACCAATCCATGATTACCCAAAGCACCATATCCTCTCCATATCCTGGGTAATCTCACAACAAAATTCATCATATTATGCTCCCAATTCCACTCCACTATCTACATCAACAAAGATAATCCTGCTAGTCTCTAATATTCAGCCTCCACGTGCTGACACACTAGACATCAAGCTACAAAATCCACGATGTCTTCCTTCATGAAAATCCACCAATAAGAACACTCCAAATCTCTATACAACATGTATCACAAATCTAGAACGATGTGTTTCCTGCGGTCACTCCTCCCGGATAAGAAGTGGCCCAGAAACACACTAAATCTCCCATGAAACAAAGAATCCAATTCTCATTACACAAGAATTCTAACTACTGGCACGAGACTACTCTGCTCATGCTATATTGAAACTGAACCAGACCCCAGGTATGATACCTCTGTGTAGAGTGCAAATCCGTCTACACTAGAAAGTACAACTAAGACGGTGCGGTTAACAACTTTTCCTTTCAACTCCTGAAACTGATCTCGTACGCATCTATCTAGGAAAATTCCATACCCATCCTAGACAGTCTAGTCAACGACATAACAATTCTGGAGAAACCCTCAACCAATCTCCGATAATATCCAGCCAGACTACAAAATCTATGAGTCTAGTGTATAGACTACGACCACTCTCAACTGGTAACAACCTCTATCTATGATTCACTGATATACCTCTACTAAGGCAACATGTCCCAGAAATAGACAATCACTATACGTACTACTGAACTTCACATATAGATGTTCCCGTCGAAACATCTCTAGGACTATGCGAAGATAGTGTACGTGATCCACCTCGGATCGTGAATAGATCATAACATTGTCAATGAAGATAATGAAAACTGATCTAAACACCCTAATAATACCAAATACATCGAGTCCATAAAAACATCTAGGGCACGGTATGCCTAAAGATATCTAACTGAGCCCGTATAACCCAAAACAGAATCTCTAAAATAGAGTAAGCTGGTACTCTAATGATCAAAACTAACAGGAGCACAAAACCCACTAAGATAAGTCAATCCACAACTGCACAAGTCGATCAGGTAAATCAATCCTAAACTGATCTAACCAACCGGAGTAATACAAACTGGGTCAACATATGTATACAGATATCATCCATTATCCAACTGATAATAATAGAGAATGGTATGTGACTCTGACTCTCAACCAACCCAGTAGTAACAGACACTAAACTACTGGTAGTATGATATGAAAAATCCCCTGAGACTGTAATCCTTGATCTCTATTAGGTCAACCGTGATCAGTGATTGACCCAATACATGCGATGCATGATACAAATAACCAGACAGATACTAGCAGAAGAGTACTAACACATGTCATAACAAACTATCATGGGCAACAATACATACACCAACAGAAATGTATGATAATAATATGCAAACATACCTCCTATAGCCTGGAGATGTCCTGCTGCTGCCTGGTCCCAAAACCCGAAAAGTCACATCCAGAAAATCGAATCACGAAATCCAAAACATGAATAACAGGCATCGAACCTGCTCTGATACCACTAAATTGGTATCAGATAAATCTCAAAAATCCAAAACGCATAACAAGTATCGTAAACCTGCTCTGATACCACTAAATTGTCACGCCCCCAAAGGAGTCTCTGCCAGACAAAAATCCAGCAGCATCTCCCCTGTACCGGTGACAATCTGAAGCATCCATACAAGCAAAATACATCAGCCACATGCGGCTGAAATATTTATATACACAACCACGCAGTTATAATAACAGCCCACTCGGCTGGAATGAAACAATCACAACCACGCAGTTATATATAAAACATCCCACATGGTTGTACTAAAACACAGCGGAAAAAAAATGAAGGAAAGCCCACACAACCAAATAAATACAATGCATGCCGGCACGGCTTAAACACAAATACAACACCAAAACCATAAGATAGCCACATGGCTATACACAAATACAATGCCAAAAATAAGAAAAGAATATACAAAAGAAAACAAGTATGGTCTTCGGATGTGACGTAGGACCCGGCAGACAGGATACTCCGAGCGACACCAACCATCTACAAGATACCTGAAAACATAAATGTATACATGCGGTGGTGAGTATAGGTAACTCAGCGGGTAATAGATAAGATAGTGCATGGTCTACAATAAAACATGGAGATCACAAGTATACAGTCTCAGTAGGGAATAAAGAACATGATCATACTATAATAATCAATGCACCTAAACATATCTGACATAATAACCTGACATATAAACTGTACAAACCACAACTAACATAATGACAGATACATACCCAATCTGGAATCGACCCATGGTACAATGATCAGTAAACTCACCGGATCTGCAACAGATATACCCGTGACACATGTGCAATATAAGTACGACTGCATATACATGTAAAATAAATGACATGTATGCAGCATGGCAACCAAATGCAACAATCATATCTCAAACAAGTGCAACAACCACAATCACATGCAACTAGTATCTACTAGGCATGTATGCAAATATATATCCACCGATGCACCGCGCATCATATGCAAATGTGTATGCATGCTCCATGGTCACCCCCGCCACCTCTCCAGACACTACGACCCCTGTATGGCCGAGAGGCTTGGGTCCGTGACAAACCATACAAACCTCACGCACGTAACCGCTATAAAGCGACTGAGGCGACAGTACACTATGTAGTTATCTAACGACATAGCTAAGGGTCCCTGACCACTCACAACTCAAGCCCTCTGACTACTGTACCCGCAAGACTCACTACACCAGAGTGATCGAGGCTGACAGAGTAAAAATACTGAGCAGCTGAGTAAGCGCGACAGGACATAGCTCCACTCCCAGCTACCACTCTCCATCAGTGGTAGAGTGGACAGCTATAAAAACTGACAACCCTCTCAACTACAAAGGAGACGATAGTCGTCAGTATGCAATGAATGATGAACATGATATATATATAATCATGATACAGACACCGTCATCATTCATGGAAACTCTAACTCCACATAAGCACTCCACAACATGAAAATAATCGTCATGGTAAATCCACACATCCCACCAAACACATGTACACAACTACACACGTATAATCAACCAAAAATCCCCAATAATCCCACTGGACACATATGCAAAGAACGTGAGTACAATCAACGTGTATCCTCCAATAATAAACACCTCATACACGTGTATAAACCACAAACATACAATCAACACAACTCCTCCAAAAGTACATAACCAAACACGTGTGTACATAGAACATGCAAATGTAGGGTCAATATGATGACTCCTAAAACACATACCAAGCTACATACAATCCACATTATATGCATAAATCAGCATGGTAACATCCAACAACTCGACAATTCCTACTATACATACTCTACACGCGTAATCCCAGCAGAGTAGATATCAAAAGTTGAGACTGTATATGATAAAACTAGATCATCTCTAAGCTCAAGCAAAGTATCAAGCAGGGAAAATAACAAACGAACACGATATAAGGTAAAGCAACCTAATCCGTCAAACAACAACCATGCACTAAGCTCAAAGAAGATACATAGAGGCAAAGGAAGAAATACCCGCCTTAAATCTGTCGATCGTGATCCGGAAATCCCACGTCGAGACGCTCGTCCCGAATCCAAGTCCTGCGATCACCAGTGTATTTAGCTAATTTCATAGAAAATAATTAACTAAATAACTCCCCCCACCTAATTAGAGCAACTCTAATCAAATATGGTTATGGATTAATCCCCCAACAATCCCTAATCATAATACAACCTACTTAGATTAGGTTATACATGATACATCTCTAAAATTCCTCCAAATCAACAATAATCCAATTTTATCCAATACATAACAATACCTCCCAATTCAATAATCATCCACTCAACCTATCAACCAAATCATCAAACCACCATCAATCACAAACTCCAACATGATTCACCTTTATATGCTCACCCATATCCAAAGTTTCCAATCCAAAATCCCTAGTCCAATATCAACATGGATTCAACAACACATACTGAGTAAGAACAACCCTACAACCCCTTATAAAACCTAATTTAGCCCATACTAATGCGAATAACAGAGATACCTCTCTGGAAATCACTTACCGTGAGGTTTCGGTAGCAAGTTCTGAATCTCACAGCACACGAGAACCTCTGCTAACCGCTACCAAGAACCCTACACGAATTTCTTCCAAGATCAAACCATAAATCCAATCATATAGCAAAGGATTTGTTGAAACCCGAATTCACAGTACCAAACTCACCTCAACAGCCCCTTACCTTCTCACCCGTGACCTCCACAGCTTCAAGGATTGGAGTGGCAGTGATCGGCAATAGTGCAATCCTCCAATACTTCGATCTGACGCCTTCCTCCAATACAGAACAGGAAGAACATCACACAACAATAAAACCTTTGAATCCATTAGGGTCCAAAGGAAACTTACCTAACCCGATCGCCCGCTTCAATCCATCTGAGGTAAGGGCACAGAGCATGCACCAGTGATCAGATCCAAGAAGAGAACTGAAGGAGGTCAATCGACTAGGGGGCGACGCAATCCCAATCTCGCTGTGCCCTAACTCCGCCGGACCACCATTGTTCGCCCGCAATCGATCGCCTGTAAGAATTTGTCGAGGTAGTGATCAATTCACTGGAGAAGGCTTGGACAGCATCAGCTCCCTCGAGATTCCGGTGATGGTCCTCAATCGACGCAAGGAGGCCGAGACCATTGAGGAAGAGTCGTCCTCCATCGACTTCGGGTCATCCGCAAGAGAGAGCAATCAGGAGAGAGGAAACCGAGAGCTGAGGAAGAAGAACCAGCCATTTGTTTTCCCTTCAAAGCTCCGGTGGTTGCTTGCGCCGGCGACACCGAGAGGAGGAGAGGAGAAATCGCCGGAGAGGAAAGGGGATTTTGGGCGCGAGGTCGAGGAAGAGGAGATCGGGGAAGAGGGGGTGGGAATCGACGAATTTGGGAAAAAAAGTAAAAGAAAATGAATTTATAATTGAAAACATTTTCTCACTTAAACGGGTATCCCAAATAGGTTTTATCCACACCCGCCGATCGATCCCCTCAAAACCCCCTGTACGAGCTCCGAAAAATTCCCAGAAAATTTCTAAAAATTCTGGAAAAATCCAATAAGATTTTTCGTCCAGTAATATTTATTATTTATTTTACGATATCTTACAGTGTGTGTATATAACTATAAAATAATAATTAACTATGATGAACTCTGTGTATAAGGAAAGAAAAGAGAAAACTATGCCATCACTCACGATGGCTCAAGATCACGGTGAATGATGGCTTCTGGTTTATGCTCATGCAGGTAATTCATGCCTCTGAAATTTGCTTAGTCACATATTAGATAACAGAAAAGAGTCGAACTATTAACTTAACAAGAATGATAATTTAGGCTTAATTCATTCTTTATTACTAATCCACCTAGCAATATCAAGTGCAAACTTGATCGTCATCTTCTGACTTGGGCGCTTCTTATTCAAATAACACGAAGATCACCCTACATATTGCATAAGCAAAGAATTGAACTAAATTAATCCTGTATTGGTAAGGAAATTTTGTCATACCAAACACTCAAAAAACACAGAATAAGAGAGGTTGAAAATAACTGCAAAAACCAAACATAGTCCATTATCACGCCACAGCTAGATAGCATGGCCTAGCATCAGAAGGGCATAAGATAAAGTGCCATAGTAGAATGAAGTAAAAACTACTATTAGATAGTTTAATATGACATATACTCCCAATACCAAGAATAATATTTATGAAGGTCTAGAAAAAACCTTTGGTAAATACTCGGTGACAATCATCATTGGACTACTTTAAGTCACAGCTCCCAGGAACTGGACTACATTTGGATGCCTTATTTTTTGAAGTAAGGCAAGCTCATCAATAAACGCACTCCTGTAGAAAAGAGGGGAAAATCTAATTGAAAAACTATATATGTGTCTCAAGAAACCAAGGTACTAATATCCCCACATGCCACAAAACATTATAATTTTAGCAAATAGAAATTTCACCAAGTAATATAGGACCAAGCCACACGTTATCCTCATTGGTCATGACTTCTTCACCAAACATTTTAACAACAACTTGAATTCCACACCATGTTGCTAACAGAAATGTGCCCTGAAAAATAAATTCATAAAAGGAATGTTTAGAGAAGACAAATACCACTAAATCAATTTAGGCAAATACTATTGTTTAGTAAATTAAGAAATACAAACCAAGGACATTTGTTCAGCAAAATAGATAGAATTTGCTCATTGAAGATGAACGAGAATGAATATATCAGTTAATGAGCAGGTCGGAGTAACCCATGCCATGTGTTTCATTGCCTCCATATGAAAAGTATCGAGATGAGGGGTAAATAAGTGAGCACAGAACAGTAAGAAGTTGTAACTCTCTTATGTGATCTACTAGTTCCTCTAGAGTGAAGCTAAGGGCTGATCAGAAAAATCTTAATCTCTTGATGTAGTCACATGTTTTCTTGGAATCTTATTGGCAAGGAGAGATTTATTGTTTGTGGAAGAACTTTATTAAGTTGGCAGATCAATAACAATCCATAAGAGCTCCAAGCCAGAATGAAGCAGTGCAGTGGCAGTTCAATGTGTTACTCAATTTGAATTGGTAGACTTTCAGAAAGAAAATTCTATTTCTAGTACCTTGCTTTTTGATAGGTATTAATAATTCATTCAATTAGAGCTTGATAAGAGTTACAAACAAAGAAGTAAAGTTGTTGCAAAGAGCAACATAACAAGGATTTGAGTATTCAAAATAGAAAGTATAACTACCATGTCCAACCATGTCCTTCCTTCAACAAAGTTATTAAAAAAAAATGCACATCACTTATAAATAAGTACAATATGATGATTTCCCCCTTAGAATTTAACAAAATATAAATGTTATCTAAAACTATAATAATAAATAGTGATTGAGTCTAGGGGGCTTTGAATCATAAGAATCCTACTTGCATTATTCTAGTGTCAGAAGGGTCCTACTTCAATAACAATTTTCTTATTATGATTGGAAATTTATTGTTCTAAAAGATCTTACCTTACTTATAAAAATAGTATTTTTCATCATTAGGTGATTATCAATGAAGTGGCATAGTTTACTACTATGTATTCCTTCTGCATCATGTTGCATTATTCATTTGGCATTCTTTCTAATAACTTCTGGTTAATGAACCCATAGCATCGAATGGGGATGTAATGTCCAGAAATCTGAGAATAAAATACACAGCAACATGAACAAGGAACATACAAATGGAGAGGAAATAGGCCTAATTTATGGTTTCCCAAAAAATGGGTTCTTATAATCGAAACCAAGAGCAGAATGACAAGGTTGAAGAAGATAGGAGTTGCGATTGGGTGAATCATTATTTTTTTAACAAACAAATAAAATAAAAAGAAGAGATATCTATAGGAAGAACATTAATGGCACAACATAGGAAAGAAGGAAGAAAGAACGAAGGAAGAAGTGGTTCCAAATATTGTTTGTTTGACATGGTCGAAAACGGAAACAAAGTACTTTGTTTCTCTCACTGATCAATTGAGAATGAAATGAAGGAAAGGCAATGATTCGAGTTGCAGAGGAGACATTTCTCTATCTCTGTTCAGGCAGTTCAGCAACAGAAGGATCACTTTTGAACTTCGATTTCAAAACAAAGCTAAAAGCTACGACCTCTAATGGAGGGAAACGAGGGGTGACTTTCGATCGACCTCTTTGTTTACTGGTGTGGTCACAAATTATCAATAAGTTAAAATTTATGGAGTTAGAAATTTTACTGATAGAAATTTTACTGATCGAGAAGGAAGAAACCTAGTTTCAGGTGACTCTCGGCGTCAGGGAGAAAATGCCGAAGGAGAAGCTGTAGTCTCGCGTCGGGGAGAAACGCCGAAAGAGGAGGTAGCCATCGGGGGGAGGGGCACGAAGGAGAAGGCTAGTGTCGAGTGGCTGTCGCGCGTCAGGGAGAAACCGCGACAAGTGGTCGTCGCACGTCGGGGAGAAAGCGATGGAGAGAAAACACGAGAAGTAAAGGGCAGATCTAAGGTTTAGGGTTCGGTGCAAATTCCTTATAATAAATCAATTCAACTTTTAAGCAACTATTGCACCAATATTAATCCATTTAACTTATTACTTCACCAATTATCCATATAAAATTTATTTCATAACTTATTACTTCTCCAAATATATATTATGAAGTAAAAAGTCAAATAAAGCACTGGTTGAAGATCGCTTTCGGTGGACAATCACTATCAATCCAAAAATCTTTTACAATTAAAGAGTACAAGTGCTGAATAAGGAAATAATATCGACAATACATAAGAATTGAAGAAACGAGATCGTCAGTTGTCGGAGTAGCAGCGCGTGGTGGAAGCATTCGAAGAGCGTTCAAAAGCACCGGTTGTTCTGTTTGAGATGGTCAGGCTGCTTCCCGAGGCTCCTTTTTATAGGCTCCGTAAGGCTGATCCAGATCCCCAAGTCTCGGGATCAGGTTTGACCCGAGGCGAATCGGTCGACCGATCCCCGGTTCGGTCGACCGATCAGGCGATCTCCTCCTCATCCGATCTACCCGATCCGCTCGCTCCGCTTCGATATGGTCAAGTCTTATCCCCAGTTCGGTCGACCGATAAACAGGTTCGGTCGACCGATCCCCTGGTCGAGCACGGTCCACTCGTTGGAAATTTGATCTGCGGCTTGGGGGTTCGGTCGACCGATAACCCGGTTCGATCGACCGATCCCGGTTAACTCTGACCCTGCACAGAAACTGTTAGAACTGTTCTCCTACAAAACATAGTTATAATATAACAGGTAATATATAAGTAAGTAAATTGATAGTCTTCGGACTGTCCGGTTCAGACTTCGGATTTCCGATCGGAAACCCTAGGTCTAACTGACGCCTACTGTTCCCTCTTCCGGGGAATGCGTCCTCACCTACTCCACTCAGGAGAAGTTACCTTTTGCCAGTTCGGTCCTTCAGACCGACTAGACTTTTGCTCAGCGCTCAAATCTTCCGGTCTTCATGCTAGACACCCGCTCCACGACTCGTCCAAACTTCCACCTGGTTCGCGACACCAGGATTTCCACCTAGGGTTACCGCCCCCTAGGATTTTTGCCGGAAGACTCAGACCTGCCAAGACTTTTCGCATAGAGTTACCACCCCCTATGACCTAGGGTTACCGGCCCCTAGGGTTTTCCCTTTGTCTAACCGCAGCTAGGACTTTTGCCTAAGTAACCTTAGGACTTACCTGCTATCTCAATCAACATATTAGATAACAAGTAACCTTAACTTTGAATCCTTTTTCCATTATCAAAACTCGGGTTCGATCGTCGGATGCTTTCCGCACCTACAATCTCTCCCTTTTTCATTATGGCAACAAAATTCAAAGTTAAGTAAAATAATGCTATAAAGAATTTTCAAAGAACATTACAAGCATGATAGTATAAATTAAGTATAGTAAGTGAAGTACTCCCCCGTAATAGAAACTTTAAGTACAAAAAGAGCTCCCCTTCAATAAAAGCTCCTCTTAAAATTTTGAATTTTCTTAATTTCTTTTAAATTTTCTTATACTCTCCCCCTTTGCCATATATCAAAATTTTCTTATACTCTCCTCCATAAAAGCTCAAGTGATCATTGGTCCTAGCCAAAAAAAATATTTAGTTAACTTATCCTTCAAAAAAAAACTGGTAGACTTAGTTTGTCAAAAAAAATAAAATCCTTTAGCTAAATACTTAAAGAAAGTTTTAAAACACCTAGCTTTTAGCTAAGCGAACAAACAAAAATGTTTATTAAAACTAAAAATGATTTTAAGATAATTTGATTTTGGGAAAAAATTTAGCTAAATTTAACTTAACACACTTAGCTTTTTAGAATAAAGTTCCTTGTAAGTTTTTAACTAAGTGAGAAAGTTTTATTATAAGTTTAAAAAAACTTTTGAAAAATACTTAGCCAAAGTTTGAAAAACTTTTGCAAGAATACTTAACTTTTTAGAGGAATTTTTTTTTGGTAAAAAAAATTTCGAAACTTAATTTTAGAAATAAATTTGGCTAAAGGAAAGTTTTGATTTCAAAAATAATTTAGCTAAAAAGTTTAACAAAATAGATGAGGAAACATTTAAGATAAAGGATATTTAACCGATCTTAAAAAAATTGATTTTAAAACTCCTTGATTTAAATAATTTTAGCTAAGGCCATTCTCACAAAAACATTCAAAGAGTCCTATAGTCGAAGCATGAGTAGTTTCAATTCCTTAGCCACATGTCTAACCATTAGCTATTCGCTGCTCACCTAGAGGGCAACAGTTTTCACTTGGTTAGTCAAGTTAAGTTAGTGATCCAGTTAGATTTGATTAAGATAAAATTACTTAACTTGATTAATGTATTTTTGATATTTAACGCCCAGACTTATGTCGATACATTGACATAAGCATTCTTAAGTCCAGACAGTACCCTATGCATCTCACACCGTTCTAAGTATTTTCAAACACAAGTAAGTTAGTCCTAGTGTGCTTGTGAGATGCTCTGGATGAAACTAGGGCTATATGATTTCTAGGGGTAAAATCCTAGGCTAAACCGAATTTTTGAAAAACTAACCAAATTTGGAATTTTGAAAAACATTTTCTTAAGATTTTAAAACCAAAAAAAATTAAATAAGTTGTGAAAAGTAAAAGATAAGTTCCATTCTACCAAGCACATCCCTATTTGTCTTCTAAGTGAACTGAACTCAAGATCAGGTAAGGGTTTTATGAATATGTCAGCTAGGTTTGATTTTGACTCAACATAGTTAAGTACAATATCACCCTTAGCTACGAGATCCCTTACAAAGTGGTGCTTCTATATGTTTAGTCCTTGAGTGGTGAATTGGGTTTTTTCGTTAAATTGATTGAACTTATATTATCAATTGAAATTTTTATTTTATGATATTCTAGTTGATAGCTTTTAAGGGTATGCATCATCCATAACAATTGAGATGCACATTCACGTAGGGCTATATATTCAACTTCAGTGATAGATAAAGCAACACAGTGTTATTTTCTGCTTGACCAACTTACTAGGCACTGACCTAGAAATTGACAGCTACCACTTGTGCTTTTTCTATCTATCTTGCACCCGGCATAGTCTGAGTCAGAGTAGCCGGTTAGGTCAAGGGTGCAAGATCTAGGGTACCAATGTCCTACATTTAGGGTTCCCTTAATATATCTAAGGATTTTTTTGACAGAGGTTAAGTGAGACTCTTTTGCACAAGATTGGTATCTTGCATATATACCTACTGCGAAAAGAATGTCTGGTCAGCTCGCAGTTAGGTATAGTAGACTCTCTATCGCACTTCGATAGTATTTCAAGTCTACTAATTTACCTTCTAAGTTTGAGTCAATTTTAATATTAGTAGCCATTGGTGTATTAATATTTTTTGAGCTTTCCATTCCAATTTTTCTAACTAATTCCTTAGCATATTTAGTTTGATAAATGTAAATTCTATCTTTAGTTTGTTTAATTTGTAAGCCCAAGAAGAAGTTAAGTTCACCTTCCAGACTCATTTCAAATTCATTTTCCATTAGTTTGGTGAATTCTTTTAAAAATTTGGAGTTGGTTGATCCAAAAATTATATCGTCTATGTAAATTTGGGCTATAAAAATGTCTTTTTCTAAGGTTTTTACAAAAAGGGTTGGATCTATTTCACCTTGGTTGAACCCTTTTGATATTAGATAATTGGACAGACGTTCATACCAGGCGCCAGGTGCTTGTTTTAGTCCATATAGGGCCTTTTTCAGTCTAAAGATATGATTTGATTGTTCTAAGTCCTCAAATCCTGGAGGTTGACCTACATACACCTCTTCTTTAATAAATCCATTTAAAAATATGGATTTTACATCCATTTGATATAGCTGAATCCCTTGTGAGCTACATAGGCCAGCAGCATCCTAATGGATTCAAGTCTGGCTACAGGGGCATAGGTCTCATCATAGTCTAACCCTTCTACTTGATTGAACCCTTTAGCTACTAACCTAGCTTTGTTTCTCACTATTTCACCTTGATCATTTAATTTGTTTCTAAAAACCCATTTAGTATCAATTATGGTCTTGTTAATGAGTTTAGGCACTAATTTCCAGACCTGATTTCTTTCAAATTGGGCCAACTCTTCTTGCATTTCTAAGGTCCGATCTAGGTCTGGTAGGGCTTCATCTATAGTTTTGGATTCAATTTTTGAAATAAGGGCTATTTGACTTAGGTTTCTATAGGATGACCTAGTTCTAACTCCTTGAATCGGATCACCCAAAATTTGGTCAGATGGGTGATTAGTACTTGTTCTAGTTGGCCTTATATTTGGGTTAGTAATTGGTTCCTGTGAGTCACTAGGTTTAAGTAGATTTTCTTCATCATCTTCTATATTTCTTGAGTTAGCATTTTCTATATTATTGTCATTTATTACATTGGGTATTTTATTTTCTTCATCAAATATTACATTTACAATTTCTTCAACTTTTAGGATATTTTTGTTATAAACTCTGTATGCCCTACTGGTTGTTGAGTACCCTAAAAATATTCCTGGGGTTATTTTTGATGAAAATTTTCCTAAGTAATCTTTAGTGTTTAAGATGAATACTTTACACCCAAATACTTTCAAATAGTTTAAGTTAGGAATTTTATTATAGTATATTTCATAGGGAGTTTTATTATGAAATTTGTTGATTAAAATCCTATTTTGTATATAACAGGCTGTATTAATTGCTTCAACCCAGAATTGATCAGATAATTTGTATTCATTTAACATGGTCCTAGTGGCTTCTTGTAGGGTTCTATTTTTACGTTCTACTAGACCATTTTGTTGGAGGATCCTAGGGCTAGAATATTCATGTTTATACCCATTAATTTGACAAAATTTAATAAAGTTATGATTTTCAAATTCTCCTCCATGGTCACTTCTGATTCTTTTTATCTGAGTATCTTTTTCATTTTCTATTAATTTGCAACGGATTCTAAATACTTCAAAGGTTTCATCTTTAGTTTTTAAAAATTTTACCCAAGTAAATCATGAGTAGTCATCGATTATTATTAAGCAATATTAATTTTTGCTTAGTGACTTGGCTCTATGTGAATCAAACAAATCTAGATGAAGGAGCTTAAGTATTGAAGTTGTTCTGTTTAGGTTGGTCAACTTGTGGTTTGACTTGGTTTGTTTACCTTGTTGACAAGCATCACAAGTTAAATTTTCAATAAATTTTAATTTGGGCAAACCTCTAACTAGACCGTTTTAACTCATTTTTTAAATGAGTCTAGTATAAGTGTGACTCAGTCTCCTGTGCCACAACTCAGTTTCCTCTTTTTGTGTCAATAAACACTCTAGTGAGGAAGTTGGTAGGTTTATAGTATAAATGTTCTTTTTCCTAATTCCCTTAAGTGTGGTTTCAGGATTTTTAATATTCTTAATTATACATTCAGTTTTTGAAAATGTGACTAAATAACCTGAGTCACATAATTGGCTAATACTAAGTAAATTGAAACTAAACTTTTCAACCAATAACACTTTTCGAATATAAAAATTGAAATTTAATTGGATATTACAATTACCTTAAGGGTTTCATCGTTGCTTAACGCAACTGACCCTAGGTTCTTGAGTTTCAGCTTACTGAATTTCAATTATCTCCAGTCATATGTTTAGAGCATCCACTATCTAGCATTCATTGATCCAAATCTTTATGTTCCTACATAAGGTATTTGATTTGGGTCAATTTAATGGATTCAGAAGATACTTTGATTGAAATGAACTTAATGTACCATCTCACCAATTCTAAATGATTAAAAACATGGTATCCCTATGGGTGATTGTGAGATGGTATATTAGATTAATTGGTGTTAAGTTTTAGTTAAGTTAAGATTAATTGAGTTGATTAAGATGAATTAAGTTGAATTAATTATTTAGTTGATTAAGTTAAATTAATTATTTGAATTAAGTTGAATTAATTATTAAGTATTAAATTAATTATTTAAATAGAATTAATTATTTGAATTAAGTTGAATTAATTATTAAGTTAAATTAATTATTAAATTGAATTAATTATTTGAATTAAGTTGAATTAACTTGAATTAATTATTAAGTTAAATTAATTATTAAATTGAATTAATTATTTGAATTAAATTGAATTAATTTGAATTAAGTTAAATTAATTATTAAATTAAATTAATTATTAAATTGAATTAATTATTTGAATTAAATTAATTATTAAGTTGAATTAATTATTTAGATTTGACTAAGTTCAACCTAGATCCATCTCACTCGATTCTAGGTTATCAAACAGGGAATTTTATGTAGTTTTGTGAGATGGTTATCTGTAATTTAGATTATTTCTAAGGATTAATTTACATTTGAGTTAAACTTAGGTTTTTCAATTGGTTAATTAAACATACATTTCAAAGATTAGCTCTCAGGCTGTGGCGAGGCACTAGCTCTTCTTGGTTATGGGATCATCCACCACTTCTAGATAGAGCCTTTCAAAGAAAATATATATTTAATCTTCCTTTTGAAATCCCTAGGTTTAACTAACCAAGTGTAAATTGTGCCTTGGTCCTTAAACTATCCTAATATAAACATGCATAATACTAGGAAAATAAATAAACAATCATCAATCAATTTTATCTATTTATTAAGATAGTTTTTGTATTGGCTCCCCTGGATCATAGCCTCGATATGGTCTATCAAGGTAATGTACTTAATCCTTGGGGACTCAATATTGACCAAGTCCAACTTGATTGACCAAGTTGGACTTAAGTACCCATGCTTGAACTATCTTACTGTTTGGTCTATTTACTAAAGTTAGATATGATCGATATTTCTTTTTAGTTTTAAATCCTAATCCGAATCTGTTGTAAGTTGCTCTTTGTTTTCCAAGAATTAGGTCAAGGTTCTTGGAGCCCAAAGAAAACCGTTCCAACATTTTCTTCAAATCCTTGACCTGAGTTTTCAGACTGGAATTTTCTTCCTCGAGCTTTTGGACTTGAGTTGAGTTTTCAATCTGAACTAGGTCAGGCAAGGATTCGAAGTTAGTCACTTCTTTAAGGGCTATTACCTCCTCTAGAAGTGACTTGATCCTAATATTTGATTTTGCTAATTTTCACATTAAATAATTTACTAAATTATGTAAACGTGGGATACTTACAGCGGGGTCAGGCCCTTCGGAAACGGATACGGATCCGTGGTTTCTCTCAGACTCAACATCCGATTTGTCCTCGCTTCCGGATCTATTGATGTAGTCCCGGGCCGTCATTGCGAGAAAACTCGTCTGTTCGAGTTCTTCGTCGTCGGATTCTTCCGAGGATGACTCGTCCCAGGTCACCTTCAGAACCTTCTTTTTCCGTTGCTGCTTCTTTGCATCCTTTTGATTTGGGCAGTTGGCTTTGATGTGCCCCTTCTGATTGCAACCGTAACATGTCACTTCGAATTTTACCTTTGACTTTGGTTGAGCCTCCTTGGATTGAATTGCCTTCTTGAGGTCCTTCTTGTTGAAGCTTTTTTTTTCTTGTAAAGTTTCTTTACTAGGTTGACGAGTTCAGTCGTAAGTTCATCGTCTTCATCATCTGAGTCAAGTTCTTCTTCTGATTCTGGTTCGGTTCTTCACTTTGTTTTAGTTTTTCGAGTTCTTCTTGTACCTACAACCAAAGCAATCCCTTTCTCGGCCGGACGTGAGTTAATCTGTTCATGTAACTCAAATTATGTAAATAATTCATCTAGTTTAATTGACGAAAGATCCTTAGAGACCTTGTAAGAATCTGCCATGGATGCCCACAAGGTGTTCCTCGGAAAGGCATTTAAGGTATACCTCAATATGTCGCGGTTCTCCACTTTCTGTCCGATCGCATGAAGCCCGTTCAGTAGGTCTTGTATCTGGGCATAGAGTTGGCTAGCCGTCGCATTTTCCTGCATTTTAATATTATATAGTTTATTAAGTATTAAATCCCTTTTACTTACTTTGGTGTCGAATGTCCCTTCATGAAGCTCGATCAGTTTCTCCCACAATTCCTTGGCGCTGGAGAAAGAGCCGACGCGGTTCAGCTCCTCCTTCGATAGGCCACATTAGAGGGTGCAAGTCGCCTTGGCGTTCGCTTCTACTTTTTTTGATAAGAGTTGCATCCCAGTCCTCGTATGGTAGTGGCTTGCCGACGCCGTCAGTTGGTAGTTGAAGCCCGGTTTTGACGATCATCCAGACTTCAAAGTGAGTCTAGTGATACGCCTCCATCCGGCCCTTCCAGTACCTGAACTCGTCTCCGGTGAAGAGCGGTGGGCGAGCGACACTATAGCCTTCTTGAAGGGCCATTTGATTACTAGCACAAAGAAAACGAGCAAAAAGAATGTCCTAGGACTTGATTTTGGATTAGCAGGGCAGTATAAAAATACGAATGAATTGCGTTCTTGAGTGGTGTTG
Source organism: Zingiber officinale (assembly GCF_018446385.1). Classification (NCBI taxonomy): domain Eukaryota; kingdom Viridiplantae; phylum Streptophyta; class Magnoliopsida; order Zingiberales; family Zingiberaceae; genus Zingiber; species Zingiber officinale. The sequence continues at coordinate 75,155,822 of NC_056001.1, forward strand.
AACCGACCTCAAGAAGAAAATATGATTACGAAAAAGATAAGATTAGAAGACGGCAAGAATACCGATTCCGATCGACTCCGTAAAACTGAAATCACCACGAAAAGAATGCCTGATTGGTGGTTGCACCAAATCAAGGCGACCCCGCTCTGATACCAATTGTTGGATCGAAAGCGCTAGAGGGGAGGGGGTGAATAGCGCTCGTAGCTTTCACACGTTTCGGATTCATAAAATGATCAAGAATTAAACACAGCAGAAATAAATAAACAAACAAACACAGAAGACTAAGGTATTTACTTGGTTCAGAGTCTGTGGCGACTCTTACTCCAAGGTCCACGATCGAAGATCGCTTTCAGTGGGCAATCACTATCAATCCAAAAATCTTTTACAATTAAAGAGTACAAGTTCTTAATAAGGAAATAATATCGACAATACATAAGAATTGAAGAAACGAGGTCGTTAGTTGTCGGAGTAGCAGCGCGTGGTGGAAGCATTCAGAGAGCATTCAAAAGCACCGGTTGTTCTGTTCGAGATGGTCAGGCTGCTTCCCAAGGCTCCTTTTTATAGGCTTCGAAAGGCTGATCCAGATCCCCAAGTCTCGGGATCAGGTTTGACCCGAGGCGGATTGATCGACTGATCAGGCGATCTCCTCCTCATCCGATTCGCCCGATCAGCTTCGATCTGGTCAAGTCTTATCCCCAGTTCGGTCGCTGATAAACAGGTTCGGTCGACCGATCCCCTGGTCGAGCCCGATCCACTCACTGGAAATCTGATCTGTGGCTTGGGGGTTCGGTCGACCGATAACCCGGTTCGGTTGACCGATCCCGGTCAACTCTGACCCTGCACAGAAATTGTTGGAACTGTTCTCCTATAAAACAGAGTTAGAATATGGTAGGTAATATATAAGTAAGTAAATTGACAGTCTTCGGACTGGCCGGTTCTGACTTCGGATTTCCGACCGGAAACCCTAGGTCTAACTGACGCCTACTGTTCCCTCTTCCTGGTAACGTGTCCTCACCTAGTCCACTCAGGAAAAGTTACCTTTTGCCAGTTCGGTCCTTCAGACTGACTGGACTTTTGCTCAGCGCTAGAATCTTCTGGTCTTCATGTTGGACGCCCGCTCCACGACTCGTCCAGACTTCCACTTGGTTCGCGACACCAGGATTTCCACCTAGTGTTACCACCCCCTAGGATTTTTGCCCGAAGACTCTGACCCACCAAGGCTTTCCTCATAGGGTTACCACCCCCTATGACCTAGGGTTACCAGCCTCTAGGGTTTTCCCTTTGCCTAACCGCAGCTAGGACTTTTGCCTAAGTAACCTTAGGACTTACCTGCAATCTCAATCAACATATTAGATAACAAGTAACCTTAACTTTGAATCCTTTTGCCATTATCAAAACTTGGGTTCGATCGTCGGATGCTTTTCGCACCAACAGACTCTATCCAGACACTTTCCATTTGAACTTTCTCATTTTACCTCCCTTCTAATAGTAGTAGGCGGCTTGGGGGCCATTAATGTGATGACTCCACATTTTTTTTTATCAAAACTTATTCTTATTTTGTCGTTGGAACAACAAGGATGTTTAGTACAGAGACTTGCAACTTGTTATCAGACCCGCAATGGTCTAGCTCTAAATCAGACCTAGCTTGAATTCATAACCGAGTCAATGGGTTGGTTACTCATTAAACTAGTTAAATAGGCTGGAACTAAATTTGGGGTTGGGCCGATTACGATTTTAGCCCTAAATTAACCATGACCGGATGGTTGAACCGCGGATTTTTTTTTTTGAGTTTATCATTGGAAGGTAGTTTTGACTATTAGAACCGTCAGTTAACTAGCGATTTTAGCCATTGGGTTTTTTTTTTAATTTTTTTTAACAGTTAAAATTATTTTAATATTTTTTATTAATGACTATGATTTACTATTAATTATCCTCCAACTCTATAAATAGATAGCTTATTTTATTATTTTCATACCATTTCTCTACTCTCATCTTTGAATTTTAAAGCTCCTTGGGCATAACCGAGCTGATTATCACATGGCAAGTTTGTAAATTGGAGCAAGGGTCGATTCCCAACGAAGCCGACAAAAAAACCCTCCCATGTGATGATTGATTTTGGTTCTTGATTTACTATCTTTTAATGGTGGGGCATAGTCGTGAGTGAGGGTAAAATGAAGCATTAAAATTGCTATAGCAATAAGAAAATCAAATTAAACATTAAAATTGATATTTCTTATTTATAGTCACTCTAATATAATGAAACAATAGGATAATTTTGTAAAATTAATGGAATGAGATATAAAAATATTCCATGATATATGCACAACCATGATACAATTCAATATATCAATTATTACAAAATTCATTTCAGTATAAAAAATTATTATATTTATTTTTTACACAAATACTAATAATATTAATGTATATTTATTTTCATATCAATTGAATATATACACTAGTATTTATAAAATTTTAAAAGTATTTAGTGATACAATCAAATAACTTTTCAATATTTATATATTAACCTACTTTTCATTTAGTTATGATGAATTTTATAGAATAGATTTAATTTTATATGAATATAAATAAATTTTTATAGATATTATGATGTTTTACTTTCATTTAAAATTTTTTATTTGTACAAAATACTAGCAATAATTTATATGATGTTAAAATATGCATTAGAAACTAATATATCTATAATACAAAATATTAGTAGTAGTAGTAATTTAAAATTTATAAAAGCACAACTTTTTATAAGAGAATGAAAAAAATGTTTATGAGGATCCTTAAGTTCCAAACAAAAACTTGAGCATTATTTTACAACTTTTTTATTTTAGTAAAATAGATAGCAAGTCAGTTTTTAATATTTAATGATGGTGGTCGCAGAAGACTCAAAAAATTTTCATTCTCTCTATTATAGCAAAAAAAAAAGGTTATCCATTGTTAATCGTGAAAGAATGTTGAAAGCAATAGAGGAGGTAAATATCACTAGTAAAAACTTATCTTTTAAAACCTTTTCTTTTCCTTTTAAACTTAGAATTAAATGCAGCGGAAAGAGTACGTAACAAATTGAAACACAGCATGTGAAAACAAGTTATTTTTTACTTTGTTCATATCCCTCTAGACTACTACTCTAAGGCTCATAATCAGATCGTTGATTACGTACGATTGGGCAATCACTATATTTCTCCTTTTGAAAACATTTTTGGAGGTAGAGAAAATATCTTACAAAAATAAAGGTGCGGTAACACTTTACCACCCTTTTCATAATTGAATGCACAGAAATTTAAAGCACAAAGGTTACCGATAATGTAAGATAAAGTCAAGGGCGACCCTTGTGGTGGGCAGGCAGGGCACCTACCCAAGGCCCCACTTTGGGTAGGGCCCCATTATTATTTTTTAATATATTATATAAAAATATATTAGCTTTCTCGATTCTTCAATCCTCCTCACCGAAGCGATTCAAGTAAAGCTTTCTCGCCTTAGCCCTCTCACTGATTCAAGTGAAGCTCTCTCACCCTAGCCCTCTCTCGCCCTCCCTCTTGTCGCGTCCTCCCTCATCACGCTTGAACTCCGAAGCTCCCCGCGATGGCATCATCCGTCGCCGTGCCCTCCCTTGAGCCGCTCTCACTTGCAAGAGATATTTTAGGACTGATTATTTTCTTGTTGTGGTAGATATTGCTCTTATGGAGTTGAGGAGTAGGTTTAAACAATTGAATACTTTTGAAGAGATGTTTGGATTCTTTTTCGATAGAGAACAATTAATGGCATTGGATGAAGATGATTTGAGAAAATATTGTGTGAATCTTGAATCTGCTCTAAAAAAGGATGATATGTCTGATATTGATGCATATGATCTACTTTTGGAATTATGAATGTTGCAAGAGATGCTACTATAGGACCGTTGCGGCTGGCTAGGAGGGAGTTGTTGGATAGTCCTGTAAACACAAAAGAAAACAACCATTCTCAAACTCTTTAAGCTAACACTTGCATAAGAAAAGCAAAACAGTAAATCAAAAGCATAAAGGAAGAGGCACAAGTATTTACTTGGTTACAACCGATGTGGTTGTTAATCCAAGGAAGATTAAGCACTAAAAACTCCTTCAGGCGGAGAAGCCTCTTACAACGTTGAAGTGCAAAAACAGAAGCTTAACTACAACTCTAAAGAATACAAGCGTTGGAAATGATTACTTGGAGTTCGTTCAAAAACTTCTAGACCAAGGCTATATTTATAGCCTTGGTCGGGGCGCCCTGGGGGGGATAAAACTTTATCCCCAACGTTCAGATCGTGTTTGACGCGATCTGGTCGATTTTCAAGGTCCGGGCGCCCGGAGCCATTCCGGGCTGCTCCGGGCGCCCCGGGTTGCTCCGGGCGCCCCGGGCTGCTCCGGGCGCCCCGGGCTGCTCCGGGCGCCCCGGGCCCTAAGTCAACTCTGGTTGAATTTTTTCGCCTCGGTTGGGTGATCTCTATCATCCGAAAAAGGGCTCACCCGAACCCAACTTCCGGTCTTCTCGAGCCGTCTTCCCTCCGGCTTCTCGTCCCTCGGAATCACCGCGTGTTTCCTTCTCGTCCGCCGGCATACTCATCCGCAGTTTTCGTCCCTCGGACGCACCGCATGCCGTCCTTCTCGCTAGCTGCGTCTCTTGCTCCCCGAGCAATCTTCCGCTCCGGCTTTCGTTCCTCGGAACCACCGCACACTTCCTTCTCGTCCGCCGGTGTACTCTTTCGCAGCACCTCATCCCTCGAACTGCCGTCCTTCTCGCTAGCTGCGTCTTCCGCTCAACTACCTGTGTTCCTAAGCTCCTGCACACTTAGACAAGAGGTTAGAAACACACAGGACCTAACTTAACTTGTTGATCACACCAAAACAACCTTGGGGTTCCAACAATCTCTCCCTTTTTGATGTGATCAACCCAAGTTAAGCTAGGGTCAAAAATAGTTATGAATAATGAAATAATATATTTTGCAATAACATGCAACAAGATAGAAAAAAATTAAATTTCAAAAAATTCCAATTTTCTACCTCCCCCTAGACTTATACTTTTTCTTCTCCCCCTTTGATCACATAAAAAATTGGGGTTGCAAGAAAAATCTAAGGGTTGACACTTTCTAAGTCAACATGATTTTCTGGAAAATATTTCTAAATCAAGATGATTTTCTAGAAAATATTTGTAAGTCAAGAAGATTTTCTGGAAAATATTTCTAAATCAAGAAACATTTCTAAGTCATTAAGAATTTTTAGAAAATTTTGAGACCTTTGAAAATTTTGCAATAATTTTCACAAAAGCAATCTCAAAATATCAGAGAAAATTTCTAAGTTAAATATTTTTTCACAAAAAATTTGAGAAATTTCTAGATTTTTGTAAAAATTATTTTTGAAAAAGAATTTAAGGCATAAAATAACTTTTGGCTTAGTATATATATATATATATATATATATATATATATATATATATATATATATATATATATATATATATATATATATATATATATATTTAGGCAGAATTCATTCACAAGTTACTGCCAGATATCGAAATTTCCATTTTAATCTTTCATTATTTTTTAGATCACAATTTTTCAGATTTAAAGCAGATAGTATTAAACATGCAGAGAATTGTATCATGTTAATTTCTATTATTAGTTTGTCAAGAATCTTTAATCGACAAGCTATTGTTCAAAATTCTTTCAACTCATTATTATTTAATGATTTTTTAGTTTTTAATTCGTAAAACTTTTTCGAGAAAGTAATTTGTAATTCGAAAAAATATTCGAATAAAGTTTTCGACAACATTTCTAATTTGCATAATTCTTTCGAAAAAATATTTTGCAATTTACAAAAGTCTTTCAACAAAAATTCTAACTTGCAAAACTCTTTTATCAAAATATTTTGTAATTCGTATGAATCTTTCGTCGAAACATTTTGCAGTTCGAAGAATTCTTTTGATAATATTTTTAATTTGCAGAATTCTTTCAAAGTTATTGGTAAACCAAAAAACTCTTTCAATTATTCGATTTTAAATCGCAAAAATTTCCAAGCAACTTTTCATTTTCAGGCAATTTTTCAATAAATTTATCCAATTTCTCAGAAGGTGGAGACCATACCTGAATTACCTTGTCAGCGGTTGATTCTCCCCCTGTTGAGTTGCTTTTTTCCAATATCTCTCCCCCTTCATTGATGCTCACCTGGGATGAGCTTTCTGTGTCCTCGGGATGGAGATCGACTATCTCGGCAGTTTCCTCATTCTCAGACTGTTCTGTCGACGGCTCGGTGTCCATCAAGGAGTCGGATTCGGCTTCAGCTGGTTCTTCGTAGATCTTCAAGAACTTTTCCCAAAGTTCTTTTGTGTTCTTGTATTCTCCGATTCTGTCGAGATCTTCTTTTGGTATTATGGTTAGAATGTGAAATTTAGCTCGCGCGTTTGCCATAAACTCCTCACGTTGCTTGTGAGTCCAGAGACATTTATCGATTTCTTCTCCGTACGCGTTCTTCGGTTCTTCATAACTAAATTTCATTATTAAAGAAATACCAAAATATGAATTAAGGTATACCTCCATTTTTTGTTTCCAGACGAAAAACTCCCCCTCGAATGTAGGTGGGTAGTCGCTAGCTCCGGCCATCGTTTTGTTGCTTCAGACGACGGTTAGTCCTTCTGAGGCGTCTCGGCTCTGATACCACTTGTAGGACCGTTGCGGCCGGCTAGGAGGGGGTTGTTGGATAGTCCTGTAAATACAAAAGAAAAGAACCCTTCTCAAACTCTTTAAGTTAACACTTGCATAAGAAAAGCAAAACAGTAAATCAAAAGCATAAAGGAAGAGGCACGAGTATTTACTTGGTTACAACCGATGTGGTTGTTAATCCAAGGAAGATTAAGCACTAAAAACTCCTTCAGGCGGAGAAGCCTCTTACAACGTTGAAGTGCAGAAACAGAAACTTAACTACAACTCTAAAACATACAAGCGTTGGAAATGATTACTTGGAGTTCGTTCAAAAGCTTCTAGACAAAGGCTATATTTATAGCCTTGGTCGGGGCGCCCCGAAGGGGTTCCGGGCGCCCTGGGGGGGATAAAACTGTAACGACCACCCTTTTTTCTACTACTCTCTAAGGGCGACCGTTACCTAACTATTACTCTACTTACTAGTGTCACTTATGCTAATATTAGCAACACTTAGATTTATCACGGCCCCAGAGGAAGTCCTACCGAAAAATTTCGGCAAAATCTCCCTTGTACCAGTGACCAAATCAACCATACAAACACTATATACACAGCCACAGGCGGCTGGAACATACTTTTTTCACAACCACGCAGTATAATAACACAATAAGAAGAAGGAAACTACTCTAGCAATAGCAAACAACTATATCACTCCAACAATAGGACCCAACTACAAGTGCGGAATAAACTTAATTACAATCTCAACTCATAATAATATTTAAAGAAACTAAAAGAACTCTAAACAGAAGAGTCTTGACAATTTGCCAGCAAACTCTAGATCTCTCCATAGTCCAGTCATCACACACCTTCATCACCACCACCTTGTCGCCTTCCTTTCATATTTTAGCTTTTCCTTTATCTGCAGTAAGAGGAAAAATAGATCTATAAGTGAAACGCTTAGTAAGTACTATACTATCTCACAAAAACTCGAAGTGCATAAAAATGCAAACGATACTGAAACTGAAATGCTAAAAGAAATCTACTCATGCTCATCTAATAGCAAAATACTCAAATAAACTGCATACTCATGATATACAAGAATAAAGCTGAATACTGGAAATAATACTAAACAAGCTCACTAAACTGATAAGAAAGTAATGAAACAAATGTTGTATGCTTAGAAATAAAGAAACTAAACTTTTGTTGATTCTAAACATTGGTGATACTTGTTTCATTTACTTATAGCTTTATACTTGAAATTAATCTTTTAATTTCTTTTACTTTTACTTTTCTTTCTTCTTCTTTTTCTTTCTTCTTCTTTTTCTTTGGGCCCAGGCATAGTACCATCTTATGCGCGCTCCCTAATAGAGACTGTTGTAGTCCCACAGGGTAAAGACCTCGGTCTTACCAGGGCCGAGACCTCAGAAACGGTCACCTGGACTTGTTTAATGACAACCTCGGAAGTCGGGTACTAGCCTCTTACTTTAATTTACTTGTTATCTCTTTTTAACTAGACCTTGGTCTTGTTCTTACTTATAGCTGCTCATTATAGCAAGGAAAGTCCAAACTAAATGCTATGTGCATACATGTATATGCTAAAATCTGTTCATGCATATCTTAAAGCAATGGGAAACAAAAATCAGCATACTACTATATGTTATAATCTGTTCATGCACATCTTAAAGCAAAGGGAAACAAAAATCAGCATGCTACTATATGCTAAAATCTGTTCATATGAATACTAAAAATCTGCACATGTGAATAACAAAAATCTGCACACGTGAATCATTAAAAATCTGCGAATGAAACAGAATTAAAAACTAATACGGCTCATGCTATTCTAATACTGCATACTTTAAATAAAGGCTGCCCTTCTAACTAAATAAGGGTTGTTCTTGCCCTTTGAGTTGCAAGGAAAATGCTAAACCATTCTAACAAATTAAAGGGCTGTTCTTGCCTTTTTTTGAGTAGCAAGGAAGATGCTAAACCATCCTAACTAATTAAAGAGTTGTTCTTGCCTTTTTAAGTAGCAAGGAAAAAGCTAAACCATTCTAACTAATTAAAGGAAAACAAATCCGAACTCTCTAAGCATGCTACAATAAACATAAATCAAGGAAAGCAAGTCTGAACTCTCTAAGCATGCTGTACTAAACATAAATCCTGGAAAACGAATCTGAATTCTCTAAGCATGCTGTACTAAACATAAATCAAGGAAAGCAAGTCACACTAGCTGTTCAAACTAAAGATCTGCTGAACTAAAACCCCCTGCAAACATGTTCACAAATATCTAAACTGCCTATAAAAACTTATTCACAGCTCCTGTTTTCATAGAGTAAAAGAAAACCTTTAAGCATGCTTCAAACAAACTGAAACCAAGCAATGACAACGAACCAACTACATGTTAAAAATTAATCTAACACATTCTATGTTCATTACTTAGCACAAAATCCGAAATTAAGGAATCAAGCTTGTTGAATTGAAGCATAATAAATCAAGCCTAACCCAAAGAAACCTAATCCACTCAAAACCCCTTCTTTCTTCTTTGATTCACAGCAGCAAGCACAACCAACCGGCTGTACATATGATCCGAAAGCAGAGAAAGCAAGGAAACTCATGCAAGCTTCGGAAACAAGAAGAACTACTTATCCAAGACTCACCGCAGAAATCATCCAAAAGGGAAACTCACGGCAGATTCAAAACAAGGAGAACTACAATCCGAAAACAAGAAAACGAAACCCTAATTTCGGAGCAACTCCTACCACAGGTGAGTAGTACTTACATTGCTGTTCTTGGACTTACAACCGAAGGGAAGAAGATCTAGGACTCGGAGGAGATGAAAATCTCGGTTTCTCTTTCGTGCTCACGACACTCTTTGCTGTTTTCGGGATTCCTTCGTCGAGGTAACCACGCACGGGTGAAGATTGGCTGGGAAAAGCCTTCGCTGGCGCCGAAAACAATCCCGAGCTCCCTTTTGCCTTCTGCCAAGCCCGCCGTCGCACACGCAGAAGAGGAAGAAGAAACGGGATTTTTAGGTCACGGGATATAACTTAGGTTCTTTTCTTATAACTAGGGTTTCCTATTACTAACTATACCTTAAATATCTATCTCTACTTATTTGGTTAACACAACCCACGTAGCTCAGCTGGTTGGCTGCGCCCGGTTAGGTCGGGTTCGATCCGAGGTCATGGGTTCGAGTCTCACCTTCAACGATTTTTTTTGTCAAAACTTCTTTCTTTTTGTAAACATACTAAACGACTTCCAAAAATTACGTAAAAATACTCTAAAAATTCCTAAAAATCTCTAGAATATTTTAAAAGAATTTCTAAATATTTTTATGGACTTTTAGAACTTGAAATAGGAAAAATTGGATCGTTACAAAAACTTTATCCCCAACGTTCAGATCGCGTTTGACACGATCTGGTCAATTTTCAAGGTCCGGGCCCCTCGGACTACTCCGGGTGCCTCGGACAGTTCCGGGCGCCACGGACTGCTCCGGGTGGCTCGGACAGTTCCGGGCGCCCCGGACCCTAAGTCAACTCTGGTTGACTTTTTTCGCCTCGGTTGGGTGATCTCTGTCATCCGGAAAAGGGCTCACCCGAACCTAACTTCCGGTTTTCTCGAGCGGGCTTCCCTCTGGCTTCTCGTCCCTCGGAATCGCTGCGTGTTTCCTTCTCGTCCGCCGACATACTCATCCGCAGTCTTCGTCCCTCGGACGCACCGCGTGCCGTTCTTCTCGCTAGCTGCGTCTCTTGCTACCCGAGCAATCTTCCGCTCCGGCTTTCGTCTCTCGGAACCACCGCACGCTTCCTTCTCGTCCGCCGGTGTACTCTTCCGCAACACCTCGTCCCTCGGACTGCCGTCCTTCTCGCTAGTTGTATCTTCTGCTCGACTACCTGTGTTCCTAAGCTCCTGCACACTTGGACACAAGGTTAGAAACACACATGACCTAACTTAACTTGTTGATCACACCAAAACAACCTTGGGGTTCCAACAGATACCTCTAGAAGCATGTGACATAAATAAATCTTGGACGACCATTAAACTTTTAGAGTTTGCATTGAAAATGAATATTTTCCCTATGATCGTGGTTGCCTATCAAATTTTACTGACTATTCCTGTGACTGTAGCATCAGCTGAAAGAAGCTTTTCAAAGTTAAAATTATTGAAATCTTATTTGAGAACTACAATGAGTCAAGAGAGATTGAATGACTTAGCGATCGTTTGCATGGAAACAGACATATTGGAGGATATCTCATATGACGATATAATTGATGACTTTGCTTAAAAAAACACAAGAACATTTTAAGTGATATTGATTATTGAATAAGTTATTTTAAGAAATCATGTAAAATGTTATCTAATATATAGTTTCTTCAATTACATATTTTAGTTTATTTTGATTATGATATTTAATTAATTTTTAATATATATTTGATTTTTTAAATTAATGCAAGAGGGAGGGCCCAAATGACCAAATTTATAATTTTGCCCCAGGCCTAATTTTTCTCAGGACCGCCCCTGGATAAAGTGGAACGTTAGTTGTCGAAGGGCATAATGGCGCAGAGACATTGCTTTTGCACAAGACAAGAGCTTGAGAGATTAGGAATTGATGATTTGAAGTCTCTGGTCTAGCCTTCTTTTATAAGATTTTTCGATCGACTGATCCTTTGGTTTAGTGAACTAATTGCCTTGATAACTGAATCCTTATCTTGTTGATCAGTCGACTGAATTTTCCATGCTAGCTTTTTTCCCTGAGTCCACAACTGACTTACCTCTTCTAGTCTATTATCTGAATGTCATGAAGTCTACTTTATTGCATTATCAGATTGTCATGTCATCACAACGAAGCCCATCCTCCCACCCAACAAGATGAAGTTTATCTTGACCAAGAAACTTGACACATCAGCACCTCAATGTATATTCTATATCACGTCAACATCTTGAGACTTATCCTCATTCACATCAAATGCCACATCAGCTCGACGAATACCTCAGCTGTTGAGTCATCATACTAAGTTACATCAACTTTTGATCTATCGAACCTCACTGATCGATTTGACTTACCTTTTGGTTGGCTATAGAAATATAGTATCATGTTATGAATATTCTAAGTGTGATAGTAGAATAGTAATGTCCGATCTTGAGTTCAAAATCTAAGTAGGACTGTTAGTAGGGACCAAAAGGGATTTAGATATCTCTACAATGGTATGATATTGTACATTTTGGGCCTAAGCCTTTATGATTTTAATTTTGGGTTTTACCCAAAAGGACTCATACCAATGAAGATATCTTTCCTTTATAAACCCATGATCTTTCCCATATACTTTCAATGTGGGATTTTATTTGCAATCTTGCAACTCAACAATCCCCCTCAAACGAAGGACCACAGGCTTCCCACGTCTGATCCTCAATCCACCAGGTCTTTATGCCTCTTGATCCACCGACCTACTAGGACTTCCTTGCCTATAAGAAACTAGGGCTTCCTGCCTGGTGTCTAGTCCTCTTGATCAGGACACAGGAGCCTCCACTTCCTTTGTTCAAGGTCAATATTCTACTCACATGCCTCAATTAGATCATAGCTCTTGTGCACAGTATGTAGTTACACCTTCTGGAGTCCAGACTCTGATATTAATTGTTAGGTTAAAAAGATTTCAGATATCTCCATAATAGTATGATATTGTCTACTTTGGTTCTAAGCCCTCATGGATTTATTTTTGGGCTCTACCCAAAAGGCCTCATACCAATGAAGATATTTTCATCTTATAAACTCATGATTTTTCCGTATATTTCCAATGTGAGACTTTGATTGTATTCCTAACAATCTTCCCCTCAAACGAAAGACCACCATTATTCTCATGGTTCGGCCCTCCCCTCAAATATCAGGTCACTCTTGACTTGCTCAGGGTCTCTCTTCAAGGATCGGGTCACTCTTGACTTGCTAAGGGCCTCCCCTAAAGCATCAGGTTACTGACCTGTTTAGCGTCTCCCCTACTTCGTTCAAGGTTCCACCCATATAGTTCGAACTGGATCATGGTTCTTGCTCATGCTTCTTCCGGCAGTTAGTCCGATGAAGAGCGATCTCGCTCTAATACCAATTATTGGGACTCAAAGGGATTTAAATATCTCCATAATAACATGATATTGTCCACTTTGGGCCTAAGCCCTCATGATTTTATTTTTGGACCTTACCCAAAAGGCCTCATACCAATGGAGATATCTTTCCTTTATAAATCTATGAACATTCCCATGTATTTTCAACATCGGACTTTGTTTGCAACCATGCAACTCAACAGTTTCAACTTCCTCTACTTAACATCCGATTAGTTGACCCCACCAGGGCTTCCTTTGACTCAATGTCTAATCCTCGCTGATCCATCGAGTCTTTCCTCCCAAATGTTCGGTCCTCTTGATCCTCTAAGTATTTCATTGCTTATCATCTAGTCTACTTGACCTACTAGAGCTTCAATTACCTAGTATTCAGTCCTCCAAACCTACTAGGGCTTGCCCAGTATGTAACGACCCCACCCTCCTCCCAACTAGTCTGTGAGGGTGGGACGCTACTGGACTACTAACTTTACTTAACTAGTGTTGCTCACATGTAAATATCAATACTTAAAACTCTCAAAAACTCAAAGGATACAATAAGTAACAGCTGAAAACATAAATAACTCATCTCAACATTCTACTCAATCATTTGTTCTCAACTAAAACTATATATATTAATCTGAACATGCTAAAACTATATACTAATCTGAACATGCATGCAACAATAATACAACTCACATAGCGGAACTAATATGCATAACAAATAAAAGGGAGAATTCTAAAACTTAAAATATTCAATGAACAAATCCAGCAACATGAAAGAATAATCCCAACAGTCTAAATACAAAATCTTAATGAATTCTTAAGCTAAATCCCAAGGCTTCCATAGTCCAGACATCACACATCCATCCACACCTCCTTGTCGCCTTCCTTCACTGTACCTTTCCTTTCCCTTTATCTGCAGTAAGAGGAAAATGCAACTATAAGCAGAATGCTTAGTAAGACTATCTAACTCACAAAACTCGGATATGCATATGAACAGAAGAAATCTAAGAACTGAATGCTTTAAAAGAAACACTACTCATGCTCATCTAATAGCAAAGGAATCAAACATACTGAAATGCTAAACATGTAAAGCTGCTCAACTAATAGCAAATAACAGTAAGAACAATCTAAACAACATGCTAGCATAAAAGAAAACTAAACTTGCTAATCTTTAAACTTATGTGAAGCTGATTTCACTTGTTCAAAACTTATACTTTTATACTTCAAAATAATAATCTCTTGGGCCCAGGCTTAATACCATTGCGCACTCCCTAATAGAAACTGAGGTAGCGAGCCACCAGTCCTACGCGGGTAAAGACCTTGGTCTTACCAGGGCCAAGACCTCAGAATTGGTCACCTGGATTTGTTTAACGATAACCTTGAAAGTCGGGTACTAGCCTCTTCAAGTAAAATACTTATTATTTATTAATACCTCTAATAAGGAGAATGCCTCGGCAATTAACAGTAATCTTAAACATTGTTCGTATTCATTGTATATATATATAGTAAGCTAAAACTAAATGCTTGATCACATGCTATTCATGTCCAACAAGTTCCATAGGAAATCAAAATCTGCAAAAAGGTCTAAAGCTGGTATAGGATTAATGGGCTGTTCTTGTTCGGATTTAACAGGAAATCTGCAGCTGAAACACTGGATCCAAAACTGCATGTATAACAAAATTTACTACACAAACTAAACTGCTAAACCACATGCCAATCTAAAACTGCATGTATAAAAACTAATAATAAAAGATCTAATAACAAAAGGGGTTTAACAGCATGTTAATCAACTGATATCAAAAAGGATATAACTAAGCCACAGAAATCCTACAGAAACTCCCAAAACTAAGGCTGTTCACGCCCATTGCACAACACAAAAAAACTAAACAGCAGCTCCAAATCGCACAGTAAGGAAGAAACTAAACTGCATGATCAAAATAACCGAACTTCACAACAACTCCAATCAAACAGTAAGGAATAAACTAAACCACATGCTCAAAATTAATCTAACCCATTCTATGTTCATTGCCTAGCAACAAAATTCGAAACTTGCAAGGCTCTATATGAACCGAACATGCCAATTAAGGTAACAAAGGGAAAAACCTTTACCAAAGTCTCTAACGCTAATTATAAGGGCTGAAGAAGTCTAAACCACATGCTTAATCTATACAATTCATATCCTTTCTTTGAGATTCACGGCAGCAAGCTCAAGAACAACTCTCCTTGCGGCATACTTCAAAAAAACAAGAAGAAACAAGAATTCGAGAGCTACTCTTACTGCAGGTGAGAAGCACTTACATTGTTCTTGGACTTACAACCGAAATCGCTTCTAGGGTTTGGGAGATTTGCAAGTTCCGGCCTCTTCTTCGTGCCTACAGGTTCTCCTCGACGAGAGGATCATGAGGGTGTGAAAAACTCTCGGAATTGAACCTTGGCCGGCCACCGGAGAGGAACCCTAGTTCCGGCTTTGTTTCCGCCCGAGCAGGGACGCCGTCGCACGCGAGGGAGAAGAGAAAGGGTTAGGTCACGAAAAATAACTCCAATTCCTCTCTTAATACCTCTATATTTCTATTATCTATTGCCACATAAATATATTTTCGCCCTTTATTTGATCAGCACGGCCCTGCTAGTTTCCTGGTCATCCGAAACAACTTAAGACTTTGCTTAACCAGAGGTCTCCGGTTTGAACCTCGACTCAACCTCTTTATTTTTTGCAACTTGTTTCTTTTGGTAAAAATACCAAACGAACTCCGAAAATTACATAAAAATACTCTAAAAATTTCTAAAAATCTCTAGAATATTTCTAAAGCATTTCTAAATATTTTTAAGTACTATTAGGACTCGTAATGAGGAAATTTGGGTTGTTACAATTCTCCATACCTTATAAAAAGTTCGTCCTCAAACTTAGAATAATTCTGGATATTTCTGTCTCATACTGTCCTCACGCTTCCAAGTAACTTCCTCATGCTTCTGGTTCTACCAGATGACCTTCACTAGTGGTACTTCTTTGTTCCTTAGTCGCTTAACTTCTCTATCCACTATCTGTGTAGGTCTGTTCTCATAGCTAAGATCCTCCTGGATCTGCACTGATTGAGGCTGAATCACTTGGCTGGTCGTGGAGGCACTTCTTCAGCATGGAGACATGAAATATATTATGTATTGCTGACATGTCTTGCGGTAAGTTCAGCTTGTAATCTACTTTCCCAATCCTCTCTGTGATCAAGTAGGGTCCTACGTAGCGAGGACTTAACTTGCCCTTTTTGCCAAATCTCATCACTCCCTTCATCGGAGCAACTTTGAGAAAGACTGAACCTCCTACTTGGAATTCAAGTGGCCTACGGCATGTGTCAGTATAACTTTTCTGTCTACTCTGGGCAATCTCATTCCTCTGTCTGATCTTCTGGATAGCCTGAGTGGTTTCATCTATCATTTCAGTCTGCCTGCCTCGTTCTGATTCCATCTCTTTTCTTTCTCCAATCTCCAGCCAGCATATAGGTGATCTACACTTTCGGCCATACAGTGCCTCGTAAGGTGCCATTTTGATAGTGGCTTGGTAGCTATTGTTGTATGCGAATTCAGCTAAGTATAGATACTTGCACCAACTGCCTTTAAAATCTAATGCACAAGCCCTCAGCATGTCTTCTAAAATCTGATTTATTCGTTCTGTCTGTCCATCAGTCTGGGGATGGAAGGCTGTGCTGAACTTGAGTTTGGTGCCTAATGCATTCTGAACACACTCCCAAAAATGAGAGGTGAAGCGCCCATCCCTATCAGAAACAATCGACTTCGGGACTCCATGAAGTCTGATCACTTCCTTAACATATAGCTGTGCAACTGCTCTATAGAGTGGGACACCTTGATGGCTAGAAAATGGGCAAACTTGGTCAATCTGTCCACTATCACCCATATCGCATCGTACCCATTAGTGGTTCTTGGAAGACCTGTTATGAAGTCCATGGATATTTCTTCCCACTTCCACTCTAGTATTGGGAGAGGCTGTAGGACTCCTCCTGGTCTCTGGTGCTCTGCTTTGACTCTCTGGCATGTCAGGCAGGTACTGACATATTTTGCAACATCTCTCTTGAGTCTAGACCATGTTATGCTCCGCAAGTGTACGGAAATGTCTCAAGTAATATAAAAGATTATCGTATCCACAGGGACTGGAATAAGCACTAGAAATGCCTCAATGTGAATTAGCTAAACAACTATCCAATTGTTTCAAATGCAAAGTGAAGGTAAACAAATCTAATATTAAAGATCAACAAACAAGAGTTTAGTGTTTTGGGTTATGATAAGGGGAGATTCTAGGAGTTTCGGTTTCTTTGTAAGATTTCTTGAATGTAAATGGTTCACCAATTCTTATCCCTCAATTGTCAAACACTTGTAGAAAGTTGCCGGTTCTTTCTTGCAATAGATAACCGGCTAAGGACTGAGAAATGTATCTAAATATGATCAATTAGACGTGAACCTACGTTGTCCTTACACAGAAGCGCACCTATTACTATGCCTTCCTCGGATATCAACATAGAAGCCCACAACTTATTAATCTATCAAGATACAAGAAACTAATCACAAGATCCATCCTACTCTCTTGAATATTCCTATTTCCTCTTCAAGATTATCTCTCAAACGTCCTTACATGGGTTTGCACCTGTCACCTAGATCCCTCGAATGATCGAGTGAGAGTTTATCTTTACTAAGTCCACAAGAAATCCAAACAATCAATCAAGAATGAGAATTAAGCACAAATCACCATTAATCATTCAAGATCTAATTGATACAAGCAAGACAATGTCATTGAAACAAGAAATTGGCAAATCCATAAGAGATTACATCAATCCATCATACAAATACTCCCTTAATCCTAGAATACAAGATCTACTCCATGAATCGAGGAAGAATACCCGAAGAAATAAAGATTACAAGCATTTCTTAAATCCCCAATCCAAGAAACCAAGAAAAGGGGGAAAGAGAAAACTTATCTACGAAGAAGCCTCGTCTTCGGATCCAATCCTCGCTCCGGAGTCGAAATCGTCAAGAACTCCCCTCGAATCGCCCAGAAATCCTCCCAAGAATGGGAGGATACCACCAAATCTTGCCTTCTCCCAAAGGGGGAGAGATCCCCTTTCAATTCATGAAGGAGGGTTTAAATAGAGGAGGAAATCGGGCGCCACACGGCCCCATGACACGGCCGTGTGACTCACACGGCCAGGACCCTTCTGTTCTCTGGAAATGCTACACGGCCGTGTGGTGCACACGGCCACCACCTGCTTGGCCTCTGGAAACCTCACACGGCCGTGTAGATCTACACGGCCATGTAAGGCATCTGCTCTAATTTCTTCAAATCAAGACACGGCCGTGTGAGATTCACACGGCCATGTCCTCTTCCCTTCCTGTTAAAACTACACGGCCGTGTGTGGTACACGACCTGATGCTCTCTCCCTTCAATTCCTTCCAAGCTTGTCCGAGGACGCATAATCTTCACCAATTTCGACTCCTGTGTACAGAAAATGCACAAAAAGCAGATCTCCGAACCAAAAGAGTAAATATGCTAAAAGGAAAGCTGGAAGTATAAAAATGCATAGATCAAGCATGCTCAAAGTATGTAAATGTGCGTAAAAACATGCATAAAAGAGTATATAATCTACGCACATCACACCCCAGACTTAAACCTTTGCTTGTCCTCAAGCAAAATGCTGCAGCCTAAATTCATATGTTCTATAACACATTCATAAAACCTAGTGCACTTTCCTAACTCTATCAAAAAGTTTCATTAACAAGCGTGATCATGGAAACAAGTAAAGTATGGTTCAAGCATAAGAATCTTGTGCACAGTGTAAAAGTAACTCAACACCCTTCAAGTTTCAATCCATGTCCTAGTCAAGTCGTCATCAAATTTGAATTCCTAATGTTTCCAGTGAAAGACAAGTAACCAGTGATAGGCACTTACTCACCATTCACTTGGTTCATATTTCTCAACTAACCCAAGGTCTCAAAGGTGTGCTCAATCTCAAGAGAAGCTAGGCAGTCATTTCCCCAGTAACCTAACTCGGTCTCAAAGGGGTGACTTGCTATATTCCACTCATGACAACTATTTTTTGTATCCCTTATTTTTTTTTTTTTATAAGTGTTTGCATTGTGCAAAACTTATTCACAAATGTACTTTTAGCACACATGTTGGGATATTTTGATTTTTCCAAATGAGCTTTAATGATTTGAGCCTCATCCAGTAACCAAAATGAAAGTTGAGAAATCACCATGGAAACCAAGTACTAAGCAAACAAGATGAATCATGACTATTTCAATGACATCAACTATTCAAGCATCAAGCACAAGTGTAGTGAAGATAAAATCCTTAAGGTTGAACCAAAACTAAAACTCATCACCATAAGATTCTTAGCTTATTAATGCTTCCCAAGATAGAAAAAAGAACTACACAAAGTTTACTACTAGCATCATTCGAACATCATGAATCAAGACAATAATCGTGCTAACATTTCACTTGGATCCAAGAAAGCATATAAGTGAAGATTTGATGTTCTCAATTTTTTTTTTTTTTTGCCATGATTATTTCAAAAACAAGCAAAATAAAGCAACAAGCAATGAAAATATGAACCAACATGAAAAACTAACAAAAACTAAAAACTGAAAACCAAACTAAACAGTACATGACACCCCCCAGACTTAAACTTTTCATCGTCCCGATGAAATCAATATGGTGGAGGAGGTGGAAAATCAGGGAAGAAAAATGCAAAATCTTTAACAAACCATTTAACTTCGTTTCTGAAAAAATTATGATACTCAAACAATTTATCAATATCATACTGCACAAATCTCATAAAACCTCTAAGATCTTCATGAAATTCCATTTTAGCCTTATAAGCATTCATCATTTTAGAAATCTTATCACACAATTCTCTCTCACTCTTAAAACAATCTTGTAGCTTTTTAAATAGTTCCTCCTCCATAAGCTTCTTATTCTCAAGAAATTCATTAGTTGAATCTAAATCACTATGAATATTCTTTAAAGCAGAATTAAGTTCTTGCAACATAAAACTATGAATCTCTTGGTTACCCTTAGAAACATTTCTTGGAGTAAAAGATGACAAAGCTCTAGATTGTTGCCTAGCTAACTTTAAACACCAATTCTCTTTATTATGAATCGTAGTAAAATCATGATTGGGCAATTTTAAAGGGAAACCATTTTTAATAAATAAACTAAATCCATGCTCTTCATGCTTAATCATTTTCATTGCTAAACATGAATTCAAATCCAATATACAAGAACTCTCCACCACCTCTAATTCACTCAAATCACATCCTAATACTAAGGCCAATTGAGTAAGTAATCCCCCTAAAATAATAGGTGTGGTAGAATTTGATTTCCCTAATTTTGCCAAATGTTTAAGAAAGAAATAACCAGAATTAATTTGAACATTTTCGACCATTGCCCACAAACAATACAAATCTATAAGTCTTACTGATCCCTCTTTGTCCTCCCTTCCAAATATAGTGTTTTTCATAAATAAGTAAGCATATTTAAAAATAGGATTGATAATTTGGAAAACTCTAGAATTATGAGGATCAAATAGCGGTTGTTCAGAAATTTATCGCCAAAAATGTGAATTCACAAATTGGGGCAAAATCACACACACATCATTCTTTGGCAATTCATAACAAGTATTAAAATCTCCCAACGTCCATTCATAACTTTCATTAAACAAACAAAATTTAAACTTCCCCCCACCTTGAACATTATCAACCTCTATTGAGCTTAAAAATTCAAAAACAATTCTAGGATAAGTAGGATATTTTATATTCACTAAACCACTCCATCCTATCCTTTCAAATAACCAAACTAAATCATCCTTAAACCCCAAAGTTTCTAAAGCTTCAACATCAAGAAACCTAGTGCTTAAAAGAGGTCATTTACATAAAGAAGAATATCTATACCGTTGCTCATCACTAGAGAAAACAATACCAAAGTCATTAGAAATACCTTTAAAGCAAATATTCCTCTCCTTTCTTGCAACCACCTTCTCCTTCCCTTTTCTTGTGGCCGAAATCTCCTCAATCACGTTTTCCATGGAAGAAAATCAAATCTCCTTAAGAAGAATGAGAAAGAAAAATTAGAAGAAGTAGTTTAAACCTTTAGAAATGGGAAAATAGGAAAGAGGAACGAGCGGCGGTACACGGCCGTGTGCCGCCCACACCCCGTGCCCTAATTCCCTAAAAAGATGTGGATCAGGCCGTGTGATATCACACGGCCATATTCATTTCTCATCGCACGGCAGTGTCTGTGACACGGCCCCCTTCTCTTTCTTCTCTGGATTCCAGACACGGGCCGTGTCTGGGACACGGCCTAGACCTTTTTCTCCTCGGGATTCTTTACACGGCCGTGTTTGAGACACGACATAGACCTTTTTCTCCTCGGGAGATCCTACACGCCCGTGTCTGGATGACACGGCCCAAGCACTTCCCTTGAATGTCATGGCTTAACCTGAAAACAAAATTAAAAACAAGTAAAAACCAACAAAATGAATTTATACTAGCTAAAAGAATTCAATCTGGAGGGCGAGGTTTAGAAAAATACAACCTTTGTACCTCTTCTATTTTAGTACCATGAATATATTTTTTCAAACGTTGACCATTTACCTTAATTATCCCAAAATCTTTGTTCCAAATATCTACAGCTCCAAAAGGATAAACCTTCTTTACCTCATATGGACCCGTCCACCTTGACTTAAGCTTCCCAGGAAAAAGTTTTAATTTTGAATTGAACAACAAGACCAAATCTCCTACATTAAAGTCTTTACGAAGAATGTGCTGATCGTGCCATTTCTTCGTCCTTTCTTTGTAAGATTTAGCATGCTCATATGCATCCATCCTTAATTCATCAAGTTCGTTCAACTGAAGCTTCCTTTTCTCCCCTGCTTCCTTTAAATCCATATTCAAATTTGTAATTGCCCAATAAGCCTTATGTTCTAGTTCAACTGGAAGATGGCAAGGCTTACCATAAACTAATCGAAATGGGGTCATCCCAATAGGAGTTTTATAAGCAGTTCGATATGCCCATAAAGCATCATCTAATTTCAATGCCCAATCCTTTCTTGAAGTGGATATAGTCTTTTCCAATATGGACTTAATTTCCCGGTTAGATATCTCAGCTTGCCCATTAGTTTGAGGATGATAAGGTGTTGCTACTTTATGCTTCACTCCATATCTTCTAAGTAAGTTTTCAAACTGTTTCTCTATAAAATGTGATCCTCCATCACTAATGACTGCCTTTGGCACCCCAAATCTTGGAAAGATAATACTCCTAAATAATTTGATAACTATTTTCGCATCGCACGTAGGAGATGCCACAGCTTCTACCCATTTGGACACATAATCTACCGCCACAAGAATATACCTATTCCCATATGAAAGAGGGAAAGGTCCCATGAAATCAATTCCCCAAACATCAAATAACTCAACCTCAAGAATGTAATTTAACATCGTTTCATTTCTTTTAGTTATATTCCCAGTTCTCTGACATTGATCACAAGACTGAACAAACAACTTAGCATCCCTGAATAAGGTTGGCCAATAAAATCCTGCTTGAAGAATTTTCGTAATCATTTTTGAACTACCCAAATGTCCTCCATAGGACGAAGAATGGCAATGAAACAAGATATCTCTAACTTCTTCTTCAGGTATACATCTTCGATAAATCACATCATTGCACTTCTTATACAGGAGAGGTTCATCCCAAACATAATTCTTAACTTCTGAAAAAAACTTTTTCCTTTGTTGATGAGAAAAATCCGGAGGTAACACTCCACTAGCAAGGAAATTCACAAAATCTGCGTACCAAGGAGTTTTCACACTTGATAAAGCTAATAAGTGTTCATCCGGGAATATGTCATCAATAGGTAAATCAAAATCCACCTCATTTTCTGACTTTTGAGATATTCTAGACAAATGATCCGCTACTACATTTTCAGCTCCTTTCTTATCCCTAATCTCAAGGTTGAACTCTTGCAAAAGTAAAATCCACCTTATTAACCTAGGTTTAGCGTCTTTCTTTCCAAGTAGATACCGAATAGCTGCATGATCAGTATATACTATTACTCTTGATCCTACTAGATAGGATCTAAATTTATCAATAGCAAATACCACTGCCAATTATTCTTTTTCTGTAGTAGAATAGTTTACTCAAAATCCTGCTTTGCTAGAACTACTAAATTAACATATAGCTCTCGGTCTGAAATTTTGACTAGTACATCCCGAAGCCACTGGTTGGACTCCATGACCTCCCTAGAAGGTAGGGTTGTCAAGAACTTGGAGTTTATTCTTCTTTGGGCACCTGAAATTCCTTGGCAAAGGGTACTGATACAAAAGAATAGGTCGCCCCAGTATCAAATAGTAGAATAGCTACATGCTGAAAAATAACTACTTGACCTGTTACGACCGTGGAGGCACTATCAGCTTCCTCTTTAGTGAGGGAGAATACTCTGGCACTGGCTGAAACTGGTGGGGCCTCCAACCTTCCTTGACTGAGCTGAGGTCCGTCCAGAGTTGCAGGCATGTAGTGTAACTGAGGCTTGTTCCCGTATTGCGCTGTCTGTTGTTGAGGTGCTTTGAGCTTGTTAGGGCATGCCTTAGCCAGATGCCCTTCTTGACTACACGAATAACATCCAGTCATATCCAAAAGACAGGCTCCTGGATGTACTCTCCCACATTTAGGACAGGGAGGAAACTTGGCCTGCTTGTTTGTTGAACCTCCCTTTTGGTTGCCTCCTGTATTCCATCGTTTCCTTTTGTTATCTTTGCCCTTACAGTTCTGCTTACTTGCCTGAGGTTTCTGACTCCCTGCTGTCTTGTCCTCTATCTTGACTGGCCTGAATTGCATTTGTTATGCCTTGATTCTGTTCAGATAGTGCTCCGTGACCAATGCCCTGCTGACCAACTCTTCACCAGTCTGTGGTCGGTGAGTTCCACTACTCACGTTAAGTGCTATTTCTGGTCTCAACATTCGGAGCATCAATCTGACTCGTTCTTTCTCTGTACTTACTAGCTCTGGGCGGAGACGAGATAGTTTGTTGAATCTCTTTACTACTTCTTCTACTAGCAGGTCACCTTGTCTGAATTCTATAAATTCCTCATAATGTTTATTGGTGATCCGTTGGCGGAAGAATTCTTCGTGAAACTCTGTCTCAAAGTCAGCCCAGCTCATCTGATTGACTGCTCTCTTGCTCTTAACTCTCTCCCACCACATACGAGCATCTCCAGATAGGCAGAAAGAGGCATACTTGACCTTCTCGACTTCTGGCTAGTCAAGAAGCTCCATTGTGCTCTCCAGTTGTAACACCCCAAATTTTATGATTTAGACTCCTAAAAGACCTTATTAAAATCTAGAAATACTTTAGAAAAATTCTAGAGATTTTTAGAAATTTTTAGAGTATTTTTATGAAATTTTTGGAGGTCGTTTGGTATTTTTACCAAAAGAAAGGAGTTGTGACAAAAAAATGTTGAAGCCGGGTTTTGAACCCAAGACCCCGGACCTGAATCCGGACTTAGCCAACCAACTGGTCTGGAAACGTTTTGTTAATAATATATGAGATAAAGTGTATATGATGTAGAACATGGTAATGGAGAATAATAAGAAGGAAAATGAATTGAAGAAGCTGGGTTTCGAACCGAGCTCCTCGGCCCAAGCAAAATTCGGCCCGACCAACCGAGTTGTGCTCGATTTGTTATCTAGATATGAGAACAAATTTATATAAGGTATAGTTAGGAACATTTAAAATAAAAGAGGAAGAAAAAGGCTCGGCTGAGGATTTGAACCCATGACCTGGGGTTCGGCGAAAACACAACCAACCAACGGTTCTGCGAGTATTTCATGAAAAGGTAAGGAGCGAAATATTCTTAAGCCATAACAGAATACCCTCGATTATAAAAAGGGATAAGTTAAGAGAGAAAGGGATTGGCTCACGAAACCCTTTCTCCCTCTTGTGCGCACGACGGCTCTCGGGCGAAGAAGGCGGCGGAGCTAGGGTTCTCTCCCTCCGGCGGCCGGCGAAGGCTTTTTCCGGCCGGTCTTCACCGTACGTGACCACCTCGATGAGGAGAGCTCAGAAACACAAAGAAGCCGCCGAAACTCAAGCTTCTCCGCGAACCCTAGAGCCTCCCTCTTTTCGGTTGTGAGTTCAAGGAGCAAGGTAAGTTGCTACTCACCTGCAGTAGGATAGCTTCGAGGTTTATTCGTTGTTCCTCTTCTTGTTTTTGAAGCATGTTATTATGGAAGTTTGCTTTTCTTAAGTTGCTGCTGTGAGGAATTTGTGAATTGGCTAAGGAATTAGGTTTTTATTTCCTTTTAGCTTTTAAGATCATGCTGTAAGAAAAGAGGTTGCTAGGGTTATGGTTTCTTTTGAGGTTTCGGGTCCTGTTCTTTCTTTAATTCCGTTTAGTTCTTGATTGCTCTTGGTGGATTATGGATATTTTGTATGCTCTGCATCATTTTAAGTCCTGTTAGTAAGGCATGGATTTCTGGGTTACCAGTCCTGTTTCTTCTTCTAAATAGCTTGGGTTCAGAACCAAGATCGTGATGTTTTTGGTAGGTTTGTGTTGTTCCGTTCTGGCTTATGAAGTTCTTAAGCTTTGATTGAGGATGCTTGTAACTGTAGTAACAGTATAGATTAGATTAGAATGGTGTAGACTCATGTTGCACAGGTGTTTGATTAAATTCCGATATGGTCCAGATCATGATAAGTATTGTATGTGCAGATTTCTTTTGTATTCTATGCCTGATTATGTGTTACACAGTTAGTTTCATTCATAGATGCATACGAAAGATACCCTAATAGTATTTTGGGTTTAAGAAAAGTATAAGAAAGATAAGAAAAGAAAGAAAAGACCAAGATAGGTTCTGGGATGGTGGTATGATCCGGGGACCTAAGCCCGGTGAGCGCGCCAGAATCAACTAAGATATGTTCTGGGATGGTGGTATGATCCGGGGACCTAAGCCCGGTGAGCGCGCCAGAATCAGCTAAGATATGTTCTGGGATGGTGGTATGATCCGGGGACCTAAGCCCGGTGAGCGCGCCAGAATCAACCAAGATATGTTCTGGGATGGTGGTATGATCCGGGGACCTAAGCCCGGTGAGCGCGCCAGAATAAAGGGGGACTCCGGTCCTAAGTTCGGACCCCTACCAACCTAGCGCTAGGGTAGTTGTCTGATCAACAACTTATGTTAAGGTATTGCTAAGTGTAACTAGATCACCACAATAGTAGGTTTATAAGTACGCATACAAGTATGTTCAAGTCATGTTCATGATTATGCCTATGTTTATGTTTATGTTGCACTAGCTCTACATGTTTAGCATTTCAGCATGTCCTGTTTCTTTTAGTAGTAGATGAACATGAGTAGTCTTCAGTAAGTAATCAGTTAGATCATGTTATGGATGTATGTACATGCATATCGAGATTTTGTGAGTTAGATAGCGCTTACTAAGCAATTTTGCTTATAGATACTATTTCCTCTTACTGCAGATCAAAGAAAGGAAAAGCTATAGGAAAGGAAGGCGACAAGGAGATGCAAGAGAAGTGTGTGATGTCTGGACTATGGAGAGATCTGGGAATTGCTAAGAATTTATTAAGATTGCTTCCGCTAAATTGTTAAGAGAACTTAGAACTTGTACTTGTAAATCTTTGGTTCGTTTTATCGTGCATTGCTAGAGTTGCTTCTTTTAGTATCATGATTTCTTTTGTTTTTGACATATATAAACTGCGTGGTGTTTGATGCATGTTCCAGCCGCCTGTGGCTGAAGTATACTATGTATGTATTAATGTTTATGGTCACCGGTACAGGGGAGATTCTGTCGAAATTTTTCGGTAGGGTTTCCTTGTGATTTTAATCATACCGGTTAAGTAGAATTAGTAGTTAAGTAACGGTCACTCTTAGGTAGTAGTAGTAGTAAGAAGGGTGGTCGTTACAGTTGGTATCAGAGCAGTTCCCATTCTCCAGCATCACACATCAGCATCATCCTTGCCGTCTTCAAGTAAGAAAGTATTTAATTTTCTTTTATACTTTCTTTATCATTTGCAGTATAAAGTATCTGCTTATATGTGCTTAGGAAAGAAGAAAATTCATGTTTTAATTTTCTATGTTTTGATACATATGCTTAGAAAGAATAGAGACAATTTTAGTTTTGTTTCTCTTATGTTTATATACATAAGTATGTTTAGAAAGGATAGGGAAGATATCAAGTCTTCCAAAGACCATTAATGGATACGATGCAAGATGAATAATAGAGGATCATGAAGTTAAGAGATTAAGACACAAAGAAGTACCACTAAGTAAAGGATAGTATAAGATAGAAATATCCAGGATTAGTCTAAGTTCGAGGACGAACTTTTTATAAGGTAGGGAGGATTGTAACACCCCAAATTTTATGATTTGGACTCCTAAAAGACGTTATTAAAATCTAGAAATACTTTAGAAAAATTCTAGAGATTTTTAGAAATTTTTAGAGTATTTTTATGAAATTTTGGAGGTCGTTTGGTATTTTTACCAAAAGAAAGAATTTGTGACAAAAAAATGTTGAAGCCGGGTTTTGAACCCAAGACCCCGGACCTGAATCCGGACTTAGCCAACCAACTGGTCTGGAAACGTTTTGTTAATAATATATGAGATAAAGTGTATATGATGTAGAACATGGTAATGGAGAATAATAAGAAGGAAAATGAATTGAAGAAGCTGGGTTTCGAACCGAGCTCCTCGGCCCAAGCAAAACTCGGCCCGACCAACCGAGCTGTGCTCGATTTGTTATCTAGATATGAGAACAAATTTATATAAGGTATAGTTAGGAACATTTAAAATAAAAGAGGAAGAAAAAGGCTCGGCTGAGGATTTGAACCCATGACCTGGGGTTCGGCGAAAACACAACCAACCAACGGTTCTGCGAGTATTTCGTGAAAAGGTAAGGAGCGAAATATTCTTAAGCCATAACAGAATACCCTCGGTTATAAAAAGGGATAAGTTAAGAGAGAAAGGGATTGGCTCACGAAACCCTTTCTCCCTCTTGTGCGCGCGACGGCTCTCGGGCGAAGAAGGCGGCGGAGCTAGGGTTCTCTCCCTCCGGCGGCCGGCGAAGGCTTTTTCCGGCCGGTCTTCACCGTACGTGACCACCTCGATGAGGAGAGCTCAGAAACACAAAGAAGCCGCCGAAACTCAAGCTTCTCCGCGAACCCTAGAGCCTCCCTCTTTTCGGTTGTGAGTTCAAGGAGCAAGGTAAGTTGCTACTCACCTGCAGTAGGATAGCTTCGAGGTTTATTCGTTGTTCCTCTTCTTGTTTTCGAAGCATGTTATTATGGAAGTTTGCTTTTCTTAAGTTGCTGCTGTGAGGAATTTGTGAATTGGCTAAGGAATTAGGTTTTTATTTCCTTTTAGCTTTTAAGATCATGCTGTAAGAAAAGAGGTTGCTAGGGTTATGGTTTCTTTTGAGGTTTCGGGTCCTGTTCTTTCTTTAATTCCGTTTAGTTCTTGATTGCTCTTGGTGGATTATGGATATTTTGTATGCTCTGCATCATTTTAAGTCCTGTTAGTAAGGCATGGATTTCTGGGTTACCAGTCCTGTTTCTTCTTCTAAATAGCTTGGGTTCAGAACCAAGATCGTGATGTTTTTGGTAGGTTTGTGTTGTTCCGTTCTGGCTTATGAAGTTCTTAAGCTTTGATTGAGGATGCTTGTAACTGTAGTAACAGTATAGATTAGATTAGAATGGTGTAGACTCATGTTGCACAGGTGTTTGATTAAATTCCGATATGGTCCAGATCATGATAAGTATTGTATGTGCAGATTTCTTTTGTATTCTATGCCTGATTATGTGTTACACAGTTAGTTTCATTCATAGATGCATACGAAAGATACCCTAATAGTATTTTGGGTTTAAGAAAAGTATAAGAAAGATAAGAAAAGAAAGAAAAGACCAAGATAGGTTCTGGGATGGTGGTATGATCCGGGGACCTAAGCCCGGTGAGCGCGCCAGAATCAACTAAGATATGTTCTGGGATGGTGGTATGATCCGGGGACCTAAGCCCGGTGAGCGCGCCAGAATCAGCTAAGATATGTTCTGGGATGGTGGTATGATCCGGGGACCTAAGCCCGGTGAGCGCGCCAGAATCAACTAAGATATGTTCTGGGATGGTGGTATGATCTGGGGACCTAAGCCCGGTGAGCGCGCCAGAATAAAGGGGGGCTCCAGTCCTAAGTTCGGACCCCTACCAACCTAGCGCTAGGGTAGTTGTCTGATCAACAACTTATGTTAAGGTATTGCTAAGTGTAACTAGATCACCACAATAGTAGGTTTATAAGTACGCATACAAGTATGTTCAAGTCATGTTCATGATTATGCCTATGTTTATGTTTATGTTGCACTAGCTCTACATGTTTAGCATTTCAGCATGTCCTGTTTCTTTTAGTAGTAGATGAACATGAGTAGTCTTCAGTAAGTAATCAGTTAGATCATGTTATGGATGTATGTACATGCATATCGAGATTTTGTGAGTTAGATAGCGCTTACTAAGCAATTTTGCTTATAGATACTATTTCCTCTTACTGCAGATCAAAGAAAGGAAAAGCTATAGGAAAGGAAGGCGACAAGGAGATGCAAGAGAAGTGTGTGATGTCTGGACTATGGAGAGATCTGGGAATTGCTAAGAATTTATTAAGATTGCTTCCGCTAAATTGTTAAGAGAACTTAGAACTTGTACTTGTAAATCTTTGGTTCGTTTTATCGTGCATTGCTAGAGTTGCTTCTTTTAGTATCATGATTTCTTTTGTTTTTGACATATATAAACTACGTGGTGTTTAATGCATGTTCCAGCCGCCTGTGGCTGAAGTATACTATGTATGTATTAATGTTTATGGTCACCGGTACAGGGGAGATTCTGTCGAAATTTTTCGGTAGGGTTTCCTTGTGATTTTAATCATACCGGTTAAGTAGAATTAGTAGTTAAGTAACGGTCACTCTTAGATAGTAGTAGTAGTAAGAAGGGTGGTCGTTACAGTTGGTATCAGAGCAGTTCCCATTCACCAGCATCACACATCAGCATCATCCTTGCCGTCTTCAAGTAAGAAAGTATTTAATTTTCTTTTATACTTTCTTTATCATTTGCAGTATAAAGTATCTGCTTATATGTGCTTAGGAAAGAAGAAAATTCATGTTTTAATTTTCTATGTTTTGATACATATGCTTAGAAAGAATAGAGACAATTTTAGTTTTGTTTCTCTTATGTTTATATACATAAGTATGTTTAGAAAGGATAGGGAAGATATCAAGTCTTCCAAAGACCATTAATGGATACGATGCGAGATGAATAATAGAGGATCGTGAAGTTAAGAGATTAAGACACAAAGAAGTACCACTAAGTAAAGGATAGTATAAGATAGAAATATCCAGGATTAGTCTAAGTTCGAGGACGAAATTTTTATAAGGTAGGGAGGATTGTAACACCCCAAATTTTATGATTTGGACTCCTAAAAGACCTTATTAAAATCTAGAAATACTTTAGAAAAATTCTAGAGATTTTTAGAAATTTTTAGAGTATTTTTATGAAATTTTTGGAGGTCGTTTGGTATTTTTACCAAAAGAAAGAAGTTGTGACAAAAAAATGTTGAAGCCGGGTTTTGAACCCAAGACCCCGGACCTGAATCCGGACTTAGCCAACCAACTGGTCTGGAAACGTTTTGTTAATAATATATGAGATAAAGTGTATATGATGTAGAACATGGTAATGGAGAATAATAAGAAGGAAAATGAATTGAAGAAGCTGGGTTTCGAACCGAGCTCCTCGGCCCAAGCAAAACTCGGCCCGACCAACCGAGCTGTGCTCGATTTGTTATCTAGATATGAGAACAAATTTATATAAGGTATAGTTAGGAACATTTAAAATAAAAGAGGAAGAAAAAGGCTCGGCTGAGGATTTGAACCCATGACCTGGGGTTCGGCGAAAACACAACCAACCAACGGTTCTGCGAGTATTTCGTGAAAAGGTAAGGAGCGAAATATTCTTAAGCCATAACAGAATACCCTCGGTTATAAAATGGGATAAGTTAAGAGAGAAAGGGATTGGCTCACGAAACCCTTTCTCCCTCTTGTGCGCGCGACGGCTCTCGGGCGAAGAAGGCGGCGGAGCTAGGGTTCTCTCCCTCCGGCGGCCGGCGAAGGCTTTTTCCGGCCGGTCTTCACCGTACGTGACCACCTCGATGAGGAGAGCTCAGAAACACAAAGAAGCCGCCGAAACTCAAGCTTCTCCGCGAACCCTAGAGCCTCCCTCTTTTCGGTTGTGAGTTCAAGGAGCAAGGTAAGTTGCTACTCACCTGCAGTAGGATAGCTTCGAGGTTTATTCGTTGTTCCTCTTCTTGTTTTCGAAGCATGTTATTATGGAAGTTTGCTTTTCTTAAGTTGCTGCTGTGAGGAATTTGTGAATTGGCTAAGGAATTAGGTTTTTATTTCCTTTTAGCTTTTAAGATCATGCTGTAAGAAAAGAGGTTGCTAGGGTTATGGTTTCTTTTGAGGTTTCGGGTCCTGTTCTTTCTTTAATTCCGTTTAGTTCTTGATTGCTCTTGGTGGATTATGGATATTTTGTATGCTCTGCATCATTTTAAGTCCTGTTAGTAAGGCATGGATTTCTGGGTTACCAGTCCTGTTTCTTCTTCTAAATAGCTTGGGTTCAGAACCAAGATCGTGATGTTTTTGGTAGGTTTGTGTTGTTCCGTTCTGGCTTATGAAGTTCTTAAGCTTTGATTGAGGATGCTTGTAACTGTAGTAACAGTATAGATTAGATTAGAATGGTGTAGACTCATGTTGCACAGGTGTTTGATTAAATTCCGATATGGTCCAGATCATGATAAGTATTGTATGTGCAGATTTCTTTTGTATTCTATGCCTGATTATGTGTTACACAGTTAGTTTCATTCATAGATGCATACGAAAGATACCCTAATAGTATTTTGGGTTTAAGAAAAGTATAAGAAAGATAAGAAAAGAAAGAAAAGACCAAGATAGGTTCTGGGATGGTGGTATGATCCGGGGACCTAAGCCCGGTGAGCGCGCCAGAATCAACTAAGATATGTTCTGGGATGGTGGTATGATCCGGGGACCTAAGCCCGGTGAGCGCGCCAGAATCAACTAAGATATGTTCTGGGATGGTGGTATGATCCGGGGACCTAAGCCCGGTGAGCGCGCCAGAATCAGCTAAGATATGTTCTTGGATGGTGGTATGATCCGGGGACCTAAGCCCGGTGAGCGCGCCAGAATCAACTAAGATATGTTCTGAGATGGTGGTATGATCTGGGGACCTAAGCCCGGTGAGCGCGCTAGAATAAAGGGGGGCTCCAGTCCTAAGTTCGGACCCCTACCAACCTAGCGCTAGGGTAGTTGTCTGATCAACAACTTATGTTAAGGTATTGCTAAGTGTAACTAGATCACCACAATAGTAGGTTTATAAGTACGCATACAAGTATGTTCAAGTCATGTTCATGATTATGCCTATGTTTATGTTTATGTTGCACTAGCTCTACATGTTTAGCATTTCAGCATGTCCTATTTCTTTTAGTAGTAGATGAACATGAGTAGTCTTCAGTAAGTAATCAGTTAGATCATGTTATGGATGTATGTACATGCATATCGAGATTTTGTGAGTTAGATAGCGCTTACTAAGCAATTTTGCTTATAGATACTATTTCCTCTTACTGCAGATCAAAGAAAGGAAAAGCTATAGGAAAGGAAGACGACAAGGAGATGCAAGAGAAGTGTGTGATGTCTGGACTATGGAGAGATCTGGGAATTGCTAAGAATTTATTAAGATTGCTTCCGCTAAATTGTTAAGAGAACTTAGAACTTGTACTTGTAAATCTTTGGTTCGTTTTATCGTGCATTGCTAGAGTTGCTTCTTTTAGTATCATGATTTCTTTGTTTTTTGACATATATAAACTGCGTGGTGTTTGATGCATGTTCCAGCCGCCTGTGGCTGAAGTATACTATGTATGTATTAATGTTTATGGTCACCGGTACAGGGGAGATTCTGTCAAAATTTTTCGGTAGGGTTTCCTTGTGATTTTAATCATACCGGTTAAGTAGAATTAGTAGTTAAGTAACGGTCACTCTTAGGTAGTAGTAGTAGTAAGAAGGGTGGTCGTTACACCAGTGTCTTGAACCAAGCCTGGGCTTCCCAGGGCTCAGTCGTGCCTGAGAAACTTTCTGGCTTCAACTTCAGCCACTATATCAGGTATGCTTCTTGTTTTCTAGGTGCTATGGGGACTTCCAGGGCGGCTGGTGGAACCTCAGTCACCACTGGAGTCTCCACATTAATAGTTGGAGGAGTGGGAGGGACTGTCTGCTGATTAGTTATCAGATTGATAATCACTTGTTGCTGCTCTGCCACTTGTCTCTGGAGTTGAGCAACAACTTCAGAGAGATTTGGTTCAGTTGCTTTGGGCTCTTCGTTCTCCTGTGCTTGGTCCTCAGTACAAGTGGTACGGGGACGTCCTTTTCTTGACATCTAGTCATGTAGAGGGAGAAAACCTGAAATTGTCTCTATACTCTCTAGACATATATATATATATATAATATAGAAAGACAAACAAGAACTTTTATCTAGCTTAAGCACATATAAGCAAATATTTCTAAGGATTTCTCTATACTACAAATAATAAGGAAATATATACTAAATGAAAGAATTTAAGTACTTTCTTACTTGAAGACGGCAAGGCTGATGTTTATGTGTGTGTGATGCTGGAGAATGGGAAACTGCTCTGATACCAACTTGTAACGACCCCACCCTCCTCCCTACTAGTCTGTGAGGGTGGGACGCTACTGGACTACTAACTTTACTTAACTAGTGTTCCTCACATGTAAATATCAATACTTAAAACTCTCAAAAACTCAAAGGATACAATAAGTAACAGCTGAAAACATAAATAACTCATCTCAACATTCTACTCAATCATTTGTTCTCAACCAAAACTATATATATTAATCTGAACATGCTAAAACTATATACTAAACTGAATATGCATGAAACAATAATACAACTCAGATATCGGAACTAATATGCATAGCAAATAAAAGGGAGAATTCTAAAACTTAAAATATTTAATGAACAAATCCAGCAACATGAAAGAATAATCCCAACAGTCTAAATACAAAATCTTAATGAATTCTTAAGCTAAATCCCAAGGCTTCCATAGTCCAGACATCACACATCCATCCACACCTCCTTGTCGCCTTCCTTCACTGTACCTTTCCTTTCCCTTTATCTGCAGTAAGAGGAAAATGCAACTATAAGCAGAATGCTTAGTAAGACTATCTAACTCACAAAACTCGGATATGTATATGAACAGGAAGAAATCTAAGAACTGAATGCTTTAAAAGAAACACTACTCATGCTCATCTAATAGCAAAGGAATCAAACATACTGAAATGCTAAACATGTAAAGCTGCTCAACTAATAGCAAATAACAGTAAGAACAATCTAAACAACATGCTAGCATAAAAGAAAACTAAACTTGCTGATCTTTAAACTTATGTGAAGCTGATTTCTCTTGTTCAAAACTTATACTTTTATACTTCCAAATAATAATCTCTTGGGCTCAGGCTTAGTACCATTGCGCGCTCCCTAATAGACACTGAGGTAGTGAGCCACCAGTTCTACGAGGGTAAAGACCTTGGTTTTACCAGGGCCAAGACCTCAGAATTGGTCACCTGGATTTGTTTAACGACAACCTCAAAAGTCGGGTACTAGCCTCTTCAAGTAAAATACTTGTTATTTATTAATACCTCTAATAAGGAGAATGCCTCGGCAATTAACAGTAAGCTTAAACATTGTTCGTATTCATTGTATATATATATAGTAAGCTAAAACTAAATGCTTGATCACATGCTGTTCATGTCCAACAAGTTCCATAGGAAATCAAAATCTGCAAAAAGGTCTAAAGCTGGTATAGGATTAATGGGTAGTTCTTGTTCAGATTTAACAGGAATTCTGCAGCTGAAACACTGGATTCAAAACTGCATGTATAACAAAATTTACTACACAAACTGAACTGCTAAACCACATGCCAATCTAAAACTACATGTATAAAAACTAATAATAAAAGATCTAATAACAAAAGGGGTTTAACAGCATGTTAATCAACTGATATCAAAAAGGATCTAACTAAGCCACGGAAATCCTATAGAAACTCCCAAAACTAAGGTTGTTCACGCCCATTGTACAGCACAAACAAACAACACAACAACTCCAAATCACACAGTAAGGAAGAAACTAAACTGCATGCTCAAAATAACTGAACTTCACAGCAACTCCAATCAAACAGTAAGGAATAAACTAAACCACATGCTCAAAATTAATCTAACCCATTCTATGTTCATTGCCTAGCAACAAAATTCGAAACTTGCAAGGCTCTATATGAACCGACCATGACAATTAAGGTAACAAAGGGAAAAACCTTTACCAAAGTCTATAACGCTAATTATAAGGGTTGAAGAAGTCTAAACCACATGCTTAATCTATACAATTCATATCCTTTCTTTGATATTCAAGGAAGCAAGCTCAAGAACAACTCTCCTTGCGGCATACTTCAAAAAAAACAAGAAGAAACAAGAATTCGAGATCTACTCTTACTGCAGGTGAGAAGCACTTACATTGTTCTTGGACTTACAACCGAAATCGCTTCTAGGGTTTCGGAGATTTGCAAGTTCCGGCCTCTTCTTCGTGCCTACAGGTTTTCCTCGACGAGAGGATCGTGAGGGTGTGAAAAACTCTCGGAATCGAACCTTGGCCGGCCACCGAAGAGGAACCCTAGTTCTGGCTTTGTTTCCGCCCGAGTAGGGACGCCGTCGCACGCGAGGGAGAAGAGAAAGGGTTAGGTCACGAAAAATAACTCCAATTCCTCTCTTAATACCTCTATATTTCTGTTATCTATTACCACATAAATATATTTCCGCCCTCTATTTGATCAACACGGCCCTGCTGGGTTTCTGGTCATCCGAAACAACTTAAGGTTTTGCTTAACCAGAGGTCTCCGGTTCAAACCTCGGCTCAACCTCTTTATTTTTTTGTAACTTATTTCTTTTGGTAAAAATACTAAATGAAATCCGAAAATTGCATAAAAATACTCTAAAAATTTTTAAATATCTCTAGAATATTTCTAAAGTATTTTTAAATATTTTTAAGTACTATTAGGACTCGTAATGAGGAAATTTGGGTTGTTACACAGTATCTAGTTCACCTGACCTATTAGGGCTTCCGTTACCTACTATCTGATCCACTTGACATACTAGGACTTTTCTATTAAGTCTTGCACACTTAACAAAGATATCATATCACACAAGTTTAATTTTAAACTTTTGTCAATATCAAGACATATGTTCAATTATTTAGTATTTTTTGCACCAATAATATTTTCCTTTTTGACATCTAATAACCTAGTTTAAATTTAAAACATGCACAATCAAATTTTTAAATATTTTCAAAACTTCCCCTAAATTTTAAAATAGTAGGCCAAAGCCAAATATTTTCAAACGGTAAACTTTTCAAAAAAAAAATAAATCACACAACACATTTTTTTCACACTTGAAATTCATATTCTTTCCCTTTGACACACATCAAAATGGAAAAATAGGTTTACAAATATTAAGTTTTGAAATATTCTTTGATACCAAAAATATTCTTAGATTTCAAAATACATTTTGAAATAGCATTGCAAAGTATAATCCTTAATTTTTACAAATAATTTCCAAATAATATTCAAAATAAGTCTTATGGAAATAATTTTTAAAATATCTTCAAAGATAATTTTCAAAGACTTTTCAAATTAGTTAAAAACATCTCTTAAAAAACACTTTGCAAAATTTTTTAAAATATTTTGTAAATCAGTCAAAATAATTTTTGAAAATAAATAGATATTTGACAAGTAAATAAATAAATAATTGCTAAAAGTAAACAATTAAAAAAAATTGCTTACAAGGTCTGATCAGAATTTAACCATGCTTAAATGATCAGAGATGCTCAATCAGAATATGTTAAGTTTTTCTAAGACTCTAAGCATGCATCTCTGATCAGAATTTAACCATTAAATTTCCAGTTAAGAATATTTTTAAACATTTACATTAAGCAAGAAATGCATAACTAAAACTCCAAGCATATATTAATCATAAGTTCATTAAGCACAAGGTCATACAAACTTATAAACTAACTATGCATAGCTCGAAACAAGCATACCAACAACACTAAGTCAAGCAAACTAATCAAATGACGGTGGAGGCTGCTTGACGATGTGCCAAGCTTGGAGAATGTTGAGCATCTCTTGTTATTGCTGCTCAATCAACTAGATGCGCTCTTGATGATATCACTCAAGTGAGTCGAAGTGTCAGTCTATCCATAGGAATCCCTCCCACATCTCCTGTCGTAGAAGTGTGTATGGATCATCCGGCTGCAGTCGAGTTGCTGGGGCAAACTCTAGAGCAGGTAACTCCAGGAATGGACTCTCTGGATCGATGTTTGTCTCTACCTCCTCGGGCTCCGTGGGTTGCACAACACATTGTAGTCAAGGTTTATAGAGCAAGGTCTCGTCGTCCCTCTTTTCTATACTAGCAATGGACAGTTATTGACATGCCTAGGAGGATAGTATCTCCCATATAACAGTGACAAATGAAATCTAGATACAATGTCACATGGTTATACAAGTATAATAACTTACAGTCTACACAACTAGAATTAAGTACAACCACGCAATTTACTATGCAGCCCACAAGACTGGATCAACAACCACGCAATTGTATATGCAGCCCACACGACTGGAATAGAAAAAAGAATAATAAGCAGCCCACATGCTAGAAACAAATAAACTACAGTTGAAAACATAAGGAAAACCCTTAAACCAAAAGCGACAGCTGCTAGTCAGCTAAGCTTTACACAATAACTATAAAAAATGACAAAAGTAGCCACAAGGCTAACTACCAAGTCCACACCAAAATTATTACAATGCCATGTACATAAAAATCTAAAGAAATGCAAGAAAGCAAAAGCAAAGCAAAGACCGTCCTCAGATGTGATGTGGGACTGACAAACAGGATACTCCAAGAGACTCTGCAACGTTTATAGGTTACCTAAAAAATATAAAACATACAAAGGGGTGGTGAGTCTGGGTGACTCAGCTGATAATGGACATGATACTACATGGTCAATTTTAAACATGGAGATCAAAGGATACAATTTTTGTAGGAAAATAAGAACATGATCATATATGACATAATCAATGCATATAACCATAACTGACATAATCAATGTACATAATCATAACTGACATAACAAATGTACATACTCAATCTGGATCTAACATACAAGGTATAGTGATCAGTAAACTCAATAGGAATCAACAATAGACACTACAACAAAAACCCTCATAGACATCGGTTTTCCACCGGTGTCTATTACATTTTCGACTGATGTCTATGAAGGCGATGTAAAAGGTCTGCCATTTTAGACATCGGGTTAAAACCGGTGCAGTATCACTTAACGACACCGGTGTTCGAATCGGTTATTAACCGGTGTAGTATCACTTAACGACACCGTTTCATCAACGGTGTAAAATCGATGTAATATTATATGTTAATTACACCAGTTTTGACAGCGGTATACGACCGATGTAATATTAGTTAATAACATCGGTTTTGCAGCGGTGGAAAACTGATGTAATATCGATATTTTTCACAAATTTGATTTCCGAAACAATGAAAAACCGACAGTAACAAAAAAAAATACACAAATATTCACAAATTACACAAATATTCATAAATTACACAAATATTCTTCATTCAACAGTATCCATAAAATACATAAATATTCACAAATTACATAAATAATCTTCTTACAACAGTATCCATAAAATACACAAACATTCTTTTTACATCAAAAGCTAATAGATATCAGAATCATTAAGGTAGAACATTCTTTTAACAATACATCAAGGTAGAACCGCACTTCAAATGTAATCTAGCATGCATTCAGCCCACTCGAACCGCACTTCATCAATTTCAACTCTGAAGTACTTGAGATTTGTAAACTGTAAAAACACATAAATAATATATTAGTAAACCAAGATAAAAAATCATAGTTGAAAAAGTAGTAAGAGCACCAGGTAACAAGATGACTAATTTGAATGCTTAAAAAGAGACACATTCATCATTTATCTCAACCACATCATATAGTGATAGATTTATCATTCCTGGGAACTTAATATATTCCAAACCAGAAATTATTGCAACAAAGTTTTCTCATAGTTGCAATTTAATTAATCAGTACTTGATGGAGGTTCAATCTTTTCATATTTAGAATATCATTCAAACATCCTGGTGTAGCAATAATGATATCAGCTCCACGATTCAACTCTCTTAACTAGGGTCCTTTTTAATTAATCAGTACTTGAGAAGTGCCAATGAACGTATTCTTGGTACTTCTTTTTGAAAATAGAAAAAAGAGATTTCCAACCTCTCATTAGAAAGTCCTGCCAACTATAATGATATGACTAAAGATTTTATGTTTTTGTGAAACATGAGTAAAAGAGGGTGGAATTGGAATAACACTTGTTTAATTATGCACAAACAGCTAAGAATTTTGAATTTAAGTAATAGCAATAAAGTTAAACTAGATAACTTGGACAACGTATGATTTGAACATATCAGAAACAATTCAAAGAAATATCAATCAATCAAAAAAAATTAAACCAGTAAAAATCTAGCAAATATGTGCATAATTTTGTAACATAGATAATGAAAGACATTATAACTAGGGAGTCAAAGCTTACCAAAAATTACCATCATTCTTGTTGAGAATTAATGACAGACAACTCTTCTTCATACTCCATTGCGTGTAATGAGCATTCCCTTTCAATTAATAAATATTCTTGAAAAATATATGCCCAGTTAATTTCTTTTGTCGCATGTTTTGTTGGGGAGCTGGCAATGATACTCAAGAACAGTTCAAATCAATTTTCACGGTGTAGAACTCAAACTATGATGATTTGTTCATTCACGTAGAATGCGGAGGGTAATACCTGTAACTGGTGATGACTAAACAAATGAAGGATTCCATATTCCGAAGAAGCAACTAATTCTACAAGTGCATCACGATGATCTTTTAAATTGCCCATTTTAGCAAGAGAAACTGACACCTATTGGTGAACAAAAAAGGACCAATAAAGATTTGTAACACCATGGTGTATGCCAAGAAACACAGATAGCACAGAAATAAAAAAGTATCGAGGTTGAGATTCTAATTAACCTGCATACAACGAAGAATAATTTTCTTGTTAACCTGTATAGCACAAGCTTTCACAGCAGACAACACACACCATGCTCTCTGAACAACGCAGTAGTATCATTCTGTATCACTGTAATGAGTTTGAATTCAGAGTTCATCCATCCTTTTCCACCTTGAAAACAGAAAAGAACTATGCACATCATTATTTTTGGGAGTAATACATTTTTGCTTCTCACTCTACAGAAAGTATTCCTGCACTCCTGCAAATGCAAAACAATCAGGGTGAAAAAAAGACATCCACTCTGCATCTTGTCGATGGAGCCAGAAGCCCCCCTCTCTTTGCAGTGTTGGTACTACTGTCTTTTATTTCAGGAACACATTTGTTGAAGTGAGAACTATAAACCGATTAGTTGCTCGTGAGAATGCATGGTATTTTGAGTAACATAAAAAAAACTGGTTAATAGATGTTAGTGAGTCGTTTGGGATCAAAACTTTGAAACTTCTTGGACAAAAATCTGATCAACATCAAAGATACAATGTTGTCTCCTGATGAACAAATGCAAGGAATTAATCATACACTAACAAGTCAGTGTGAGCATGATTTAATAGTTCAATTAAAATAAAATCAGTACCTATTTGCTTGATCAGAAGAACTGCTTGCTGCCTCACAAGGCGGGATATTAGATCATTTATCAAATGTTACTGCACATCTACAATACCATGAAAAAGATAACAGAGCGTGACTCAGCATCCAAAAAACTTGTCAAGTTTTAACGATCTAGTATGAAAATAAAAATATACATTCCGTTTAAGTAGAAAGTGTACCTCAATTATTGAATGGGATCTTACACCTGCTTTAGTACTAGCATAGCCCGCCATAACCCTGTGAATATGCTAAGAGTTCTTCCACCTCTACACGAGAACTACAATAACCCACGTTCTATTAATCAACAAAATGTCACATTGGTAGAATCAACATTGAAGTAAACAAGAAATGTCAAAGAATAAAGGTTTGTCTTGACAACAAGCATTGCTATTCGAAATGGATGTATCTTGAAGTTTAATTCTAGAAAAATTAAGAAATTTACAACATGAAGATCATATTTTGCAGAAGAGAACGGATTGTCAATGGAAAAAAAAATCAATCTTTAGTTGGAAAGCAAGAAGAAATAGAAAATGTAGAGGAAGTAGATGTCGATCATCCAGTAGCCAACAAATGCAGTATCAATCACACCAAAATCAATCCCTAATCCAACATGAAAGGAAATGCAGCCGGGCAAAATCACTTCGTTTTCAATCGGGTCTACTCACCTATTCCGATGGTCACTTCTTCCACTTCCAGGAGGTATTCTGGCGGCAGGTCGAAGGCGGAGGCGGCAAGGCGCTTGCGCATAATGCCGATGTCAAAGAGGATCATGCCAAAGGTGGGATCGATGACCATGATCCCCATAACTAGGAATTTAAGGAACAGCTCCTCCTGCGCCCACCCGACCACCCTACAGAGTGCCGTAGCTGAGGTTCCCCCGCACCTCGTTGTCGAAGTAGGTGAGCCCGTCTTCGTAGTGCGCATAGCAGGGGCCATAGAGTTGGACCTCGAGGAGACCAGAGGCGTCGTCGTAGGAGAAGCACTTGACGAACTTGGGGATCAGCTTGTCGGGGAGGCTGTGGTTCCAGAGGAGGTCATGGATGGCGGTGGAGCATGGGTGGATTTAAAAACTTAGATTCTACAATGCGATTTGGGGAAGAAAAAACCTTAATTTGGTCACTTTCGATCTTGGCGAAGGCGACGATGTTGAGCACTAGAAGCTTACCAATGGCGGCTTTGAAGCGGCCGCGAGCGTCCTTACCGCCGTGGGCGTCCTTGCCGCCGTGGGCGTCCTTGTCGCCGTATCCCAGTCGTCCTCACCCCGCCATGCGAGGTGCACGACTTGCTCGTGAGGAGGCTTGGTTACAAGGAGGAATTAGGTCAAGAGAGATGAAAGAGGAAAGGCAAAAGAAATAATAAGTTAAAGGGAAAATAAATTATTTATATTTATATGTATTTAATATTATTTTTTAAATAAATTTATATGAAATATTATTTTAAATTTATTTTATATTTTATCTTAAATTCTTTTTAGATATTATATTTTTTTAAATAAAATACGTTTGTATTTTTTTAACAAATCTATGTCAATTTAAAATGGATTTTTTTTCATCTCAAATTTTCATTAAATTTTAAAGGAATTTTTTTATAAAAATTACACAATTTCAAATTGTATTTATAATTTATATATATTTTTATTTATTTAAATTGAGTTATAACTTTGTCAAAAAATCATTTTAATTTTATTATATTTATAAACATACTACTAAATTATGTAGTAAATTCAACTCTGATTTACATAAATTTGAAATGAATTTTATTTCTATCAAAAAAAAAATTATCTCTAATTTATATAAATTTAAAATGGATTTTTTTCTGTCTCAATTTTTCATTAAATTTTAAACAAAATTTTTGACAGAAATTATATCGTTTCAAATTTTGTTTATAAACTGTATTTATTTTAGTTTTAAAAAAATTATTTCTAGTTTCGTCTCAAATTCATTTCAATTTCCATTTCAATTTATTTTTTATTTTATTAAATTGAAACAGATTAGTAATTTCATAGTAAATCCGTCTATAATTGACCTAAATCTGAAACAGATTTTAATTCTGTCTCAAAAATTTGTTTCTGAAGCCTTGTTTTCTTGTAGTGCTCGGAGGCGATCTATGTCGTAGAGTTCAAAATCTTCCAGCCGGACCTCGAGCGCAGGCGCGGAGCGGTAGAAAGAGAGTTTAGCCGACGTTGTTGAGGCGGCAGCAAGAGTCGATTCCCTCTGTGATCGAACAATCTCCATTCCCTACGTCTCTGAATGCTCCGGCAGTTGAGGACTTGGGGGTTATTCGTGTGAGGGTTTGGTCGGATTTGTGGGAAAACTAGAAAACGCAGAAAGCCGTGTGTTGATCCTGATCAGAGAGGAAGGGGCCTCGATCTAGGAAGGGGAAGAGGGAGATGAGGCTGAGAGAGATGGCTAGGCGCCCAGCGGCGAGGAGGAAAGTGGTGGTGGAGTCGTGACGGTATACGGTGGACAGCGCGATATAGGTTTAGGTTTGGAGGGAAGAATGAAATGTTGCAAATTTTGGCTAAGTATTGGTGGAAAAATTAAAATATTTTATTTTGGTTCATTAACACCGGGTTTTAAAAACTGCTGTTAAAATCGGTGTCTATTAACGAAAAAAAGGCACTCATAGACATTGCCTAAAAAACCGATATCTATGAGCTAAAATCTGCGCTCATAGACACCGGTTTTTGAAAAAACCGGTGTAAAATACTCAAAGACATCGGTTTTTGCTTAAAACCGTTGTTGTTCCACTGATGTCTATGAGGGTTTTTGTTGTAGTGAGATCTGCTCATAACACTTAAGCAACATAACTGATAGCATATACATGTATGATAAATAAACATGTATGAAGCATGACAACCATATGAAACAATCATATCTTAAGAAAATGCAACAATTATAAGCAAATATAGATATATCTCAGAAAGATGCATCGTGCACCATATGCAATATGTACGTGAATGCAACATGGTCACTCCCGTCCACCTCTTAAGACACCACAACCCTTGTGTGGCCTAAAGGTCGGGACAATAACAACTGTA
Organism: Zingiber officinale; assembly: GCF_018446385.1. Classification (NCBI taxonomy): domain Eukaryota; kingdom Viridiplantae; phylum Streptophyta; class Magnoliopsida; order Zingiberales; family Zingiberaceae; genus Zingiber; species Zingiber officinale. The sequence continues at coordinate 75,199,566 of NC_056001.1, forward strand.
CTATCCTCAAGATACCACTTCTCTCGAGTGATCGAGGCAAACAGTTCGCTAAGTAGTTATCTAACTACATAACAATGGGGTTCTTAACTGTTCGCATCTCTAGCCCCCTGACAATTGTACTAGCCTCCAGATACCACTACGCTTGATTAGTCGAGGCAGATAGTGTATATGACTGAGCGGATGAGTAGCACATTAGGACAAGATGAACCTAACTCCAAGCTACCACTATCCTTCAGTGTCTGAATGGGCAACGAATATAACTAACAACACTCTCAACCACAGAAGGAGACTTAATTGTCAGCATGTAATGATAAACATGATATAAATAATCATGATACCGACATAGTCATTATCAATGCTATAACACCATCAACAAAAGTACCTCCAATACATGATCCATCAATTCCATAAGTCAATATGTATGAATAGATCTAACAGGAATCTACTAATCAACATGAATGGTGTTGACGTTCCGCAAGTGTACGGAAATGTCGTAAGTAATAATAAAAGATATCGTATCCACAGGGACTGGAATAACCACTAAAGATTTCTCAATGCGAATTAGCTAAACAACTAATCAATTGGTTTTTAGAAACTAAGTGCAACTAATGAAAAGCAAACATAGAAATAAAAGAAATAGAAACAAGAATAAGGGCTATGATAAATGGATATTCTAGGAGTTTTGGTTTCTTTGTAAGGTTAATCAATGTAAATGATCTACCAAATCTTATTCCTTAATTGTCCATCATTTGTAGAAGGTTGTCGGTTCTCTCTTGCAATAGACAACCGACTTAGGACTGAAATCTATACCTAAATGTGATCAATTAGGAATGAGTCTAGTTGTCCTTACATGTGCTTGCTTGTCACGTGCGTCCCTCGGATAATCAACATAGGAATTCATCACTCAACCACATCAAGATATAAGATATGAACGCATACAATCTATCTTACCCCCTTGAATAACCCTATTTCAGCCTCAAGATCATCCCTCAAACGTTCTTACACGGGCTTGTCTGTCATGAACGTCCCTTAGAAAATCGAATGAGAGGTTAACTCTACAAGATCCACAAGGTATTAAAACATTCAATCAAGAATGAGAATTAGGTCTAAATCATAACAATCCACACAAGATTGAATAGGTACAAATAGGACAAAATCATAGAAATAGAAAATTAGCAAATCCACAAGAGTTTTACATCAATTCAACTTACAAATACTCTCTCTATCCTAGAACAAAGAGATCTAATCCATAAAACGAGGAAGAAAATCCAAAAAGAGAAAGATTACAAGCATTCTTAATCCCCAAATCCAAGAAAAGAGAGAGAAAGCTTATCTTTGATGAAGAACGATCTTCGGATCCAATACTCGATTCCGGAGTCGATACGTTGAAGATCTGCCCTTGAATCGCCAGAAAATCCCTCCAAGATGGAGTGGAATTACCCAAATCTTCCTCTCTCCCAAAGGGGAGAAGATCCCCTTTCAAATCATGAAGAAGGCATTATATTGAAGAGGGGTCCGGGTGCCACACGGCTCTGAGACACGGCCGTGTGAAGCTCAGACGGCCTGTGCTAATCCCCTCTCTATTCAACTCACACGGTTGTGGTATGCTTTGCCACTGCTCCCCTTTGTACGGCCGTGTAGATCTACACGACCTGCTCTGCCTCTGGCTCTGGAACTCTTTCACGGTCGTGTGGTGCACACGGCCAGGGCTTGCTTGGCCTCTGGAAATGTTGCACGGTCGTGTAGATCTACACGGCCGTGTACTGCTTCGACTCTAGAGTGTTTGCTCGGCTGTGTAGTGCACATGACCATGAACTTTCTTTGCTTCAAACCTGGCACGGGAGTGTGATGCACACACGGCCGTGACCACTTCCTCCTCTGCTGTAGCCACACGGGTGGTGATCGCCACACGACCTGGGCAACCCCCCATGTCAGGGTCATTTGACACTCAAGCCTCTTCCTTCATCAGTTGTAATTTTTACCTCGGACATTAATTCTTCTCCAAAATCGACTCCTGCGTACAGAAAATACATAAAAGCAAATCTCCGAACAAAAAAAGTAAATATGCTAAAAGCAAAGCTGGAAGTATGAAAATGCATAGACAAAGCATGTACAAAATATGTGAATGTGCGTCAAAATATGTTAAACAAGTGTATACAATCTACGCATATCACACCCCCAGACTTAAACCTTTGCTTGTCCTCAAGCAAAATGCCGTAATCTAAATTCATATGTTCTACAATGCACTCATATCCCTAATGAATTTTCCTAACTCTATCAAAAAGTTTCATTAACAAGCATGATCATGAAAACAAGTCAAGTATGGCTCAAGCATAAGTATCTTGTGCATAGTGCAATAAGAAACTCAAAACCCTTCAAGTTTCAATCTTCGTCCTAGTCAAGTCGTCATCAAATTTGAGTTCCTAATATTTCTGGTGATAGGCACGTAACCGGTGATAGACACTTACATGCCACACACTTGGTTCATATTTCTTAATCAACCCAAGGTCTCAAAGGCGTGCTCAATCTCAAGAGAAGCTAAGCAGTCATTTCCCCAGTAATCTAACTCGGTCTCAAAGGGGTGACTTGCTAGATTCCACTCATGACAACTGTTTTTTATATCCCTTATTCATCATTTTTTTTTCACTTTTCGCTTTTCTTTTTTTTTCATAAGAATTTACATTGTGCAAATCTTATTTACAAATGTACTTTTAGCACACATGTTGGGATATTTTGATTTTTCCAAATGAGCTTACATGATTTGAGCCTCATCCAGTAACCAAAATGAATTTTGAGAAATCACCATGGAAACCAAGTACTAAACAAACAAGATGAATCATGACTATTTCAATGATATCAACTATTCAAGCATCGAGTAAAAGTGAAGTGAAAGTAGATTCCTTAAGGTTAAGCCAAGACTAAAACTCATTTCCATATGATATTTAGCTTATTTCATGCTACCCAAGATAGAGAAAAGAGGTACATTAAGCATACTACTAGCATCATTTAAACATCATGAACCTAGATAATGAACGTGCTAACATTTTTCACTTGAAGACAAGAAAGCATATAAGTGAAGTTTTGATGTTCTCAAGATGTATGCCACAAGGTTCTTCAAAAGACAGTCAAGTGACTATCGAAACAATCCAAGAAAAACAAGAACATATGCAAAACAAAATAAACTACAGAACAAAATAGAAAAATGCAAAAAAAATTCATGTTCGCAAACCACCCCCCAGACTTAAAGTTTTCATCGTCCCGATGAAATCAATATAGTGGAGGAGGTGGACGAGGGAAAGGAGGTCTACGTCATTCTCCGATAGGAAAACTAGGAAAACCAGGGATTTCACCTAGGAATCTATGATATTCATAAAGAGCATCTATATGTTGGCTAGTAATACTCATGCCCTGCATAAAATTTCTCATTCTGGCTTAATCAATATCATAGTCCTGAACAAATTCATCCATTTGACCTTGAAAGTTTCTTGTAAATTGAAAGTGATTTTATACTTCTCTAAACTGGTCATCAGATAAAGAAAAGTGACTTTCCAACATTCTTCGTTGTCCATTTTGCTTCTCATGAAGTGAGTCCAGAGATACACGGAAATCTGAAAAATCAAATCTGGAGGAACTCATACCATATGCAAGGGAATGCCTAGCGGGCTCCGGATGTCCAGAGGGCTGCGGGTGTCCAGATGACGAGGGCTCAAGGCATGGCTCTGTGTCTCCAGATATAGAAGGAACATTCTCGGGGTCTGAATTAGTGATTACCTAATTAGCAGGGTTGCAAACAGAAGTTCGTTCGGGACAAGGAACAAGTAAAGAAAAACCATTTCTCCTAGGAAATGCAAATCCATTCTCATCCCAGACAATCATTTTCATGGCAAGATATGCATCAATGTCTATCATGTCATTGCCATGGATGACTTCCAACCCATCTAAATCAAGCTCCAAGTTACAAGCTATTTGAGTAATCAAACCACTAAAAATAATAGATCCCGAGGATGCCCTCCCAGCTCTCACCAAGGTTTGAAGAAAATGAAAATCGGAATCGAAATCAACCTTATATAACATAGCCCATAAAGCATAAAGCTCAACTTTCTTGATGACCCCATCACTTTCCCCCCTACCAAAAATAGTTTTACTCATGACATGATGTAGGTACCTAAGGATGGGGTTTTGCATGTGAGAAGCCTTAGCTCTAGAAGGCTCATAAGATTGTTCTAATCTAGTGATTGAATTCTAAAAATGATTCCAATTAAACTTAGAATCAAACCTGCGAGAGTTATCGGTAGACAATCCATAACAATTATTGAAATCACTAAACGCCCATTGAAATTCTTGATTCATAAGTCTAAAAGTAATTTTGCCAACATAATCATCTTCATTGGCAAAGTGGACGTCTAGTGAACTAAAAAATTCTAGAACAATTCAAGGATACGTAGGTAGATGTGTGTACAAAATGTCGCTCCAATCTAAAAACTCAATCATCCAATTTACATCTTCTCTAATCCCTAGCATGTCTAAAATAGTTGGGTCCATATATCGTGTGCACACAATCTTTCTATTGACAAGAATTTCATATCTAGATTTTTTATCTTCATTTCTAAAAATGATATTGAATTCATTGTCATTACCTTCGTCGCGTGCGGTCTACTTCCCTTTAACTTTTGCTGGTTGTTTTCCTTTTTCCTTTATCGGTTCCTTTCCTCCGCTTGATCCTCTACTCCCCTTGCGAAGTCTCTTCAAAATATTGGGCATATTGTCAAGATTAAGTGGGGGAGGTACTGTTCTTGGTTGGAGAAGTTAGATCTTGAAGGATTAGGTCTTGAAGAACAAGATCTTTGGCAAAGGAGTTGTAGATCTCTGATATAGGAGAAGAGAAAAGTCTAGATCTTGATGAAGTTTATGGAAAAGAAAGAGTTTGAGATCTATATCTGAGAGGGTTTAGGAGAAAGGTTGAAGAAGAGAGGAGTTTGGGAGAGAAAAAGGTGTAGAGGTGAAGGGGGTGTGTGGCGGACACGACTTGGATCCGGCCATGTATAGGAGGCACGGCTTGAACAGCTCCACTCCACATGGGTCATGTAGATCTACACGACCTCTCTCTTCCCCTCTCGAGTTGGCTCACACATCCGTGCCAATTGGCACGACCACAACCATCTCCTTGTCGGTTCAGCTCGCACGGCCGTGTGTGAGACATGATCTCTTCCTTCTCCTCCTCGGGAGGCTTTGCACGGGCGTGTTGGATGACACGGCCAATGGGCATTCCTCCGCTAGATCTTCACACGGCCGTGTGTGGGATACGGCCGGACTTGTTTCCTCCACTGGAATCTTCACACGGCCGTGTCTGGGACACGACCGAGCATGTTTTCTTCTCTGGAGATCCTACATGGCCGTGTCTTGAAGACACGACCCTAGCACCCCCCTTATATGCAGCATACGTCTGGCCGTGTATGGCACATGGCCAAACTTTGTTTTACTCCAAATGATGATTTTTCTCCTTCCTTGCTTCTCCAACACTTCCATGCCCATGAAGAAGTCATGGCCAGCTCATGGAAGTGAAATTTCAACCTGAAATCAAAGCGAAAGCAAAGTAAAAGCACTACTAATGAAAAATAGAAACATAAAATGCACTAATTAAAAGAACCCTTGGGTTGCCTCCCAAGAAGCGCTTGTTTAAGGTCTTTAGCTCGACCAATCTAATCATTCTTCTCTTTTTCTTATCCTAGGAGGGCAGACATATTTTTCATTTTTGTTGGGAGGCCTTCTCCCAACATCTTCCACCACATTGTTCTCTTCATTTGGTGGCCTCCCTTGAGGATGGAAATTCCATTCCTCAAGTTTGTAAATGCTTGCCCTACTACAAGCATTTAAAAGAGAAGAGACATGGTTAGAGGCATTTGATAGATCATATTCCAACCGTTCCTTACCAATTACCAAAGAAAGTTTATGATTTTTAACATCTATAATAGTTCCAGCTGTAGCAAGGAATGGTCTTCCTAATATGATAGGAATTTTTGGATCCTCCTCCATGTCTAACACAATAAAATCTGTGGGAATTATGCTCCCACTTATCTCTATTGTCACGTCTTCAACAATACCCATAGGGTACCTGCAGGAATGATCAGCTAGTTGCAGTGCCATAGTAGTAAGTTAAAGTTTTTGAGACCTAATTTATTACAAATGGAATCAGGATTGAGGCTAACACTTGCCCCCAAATCACAAAAAGCTTTCTCAATGAATTCAGCTCCTATGTTGTAAGGAATATAAAAGCTTCCTGGATCCTTCAACTTTAGGGGAATGCTCTTCTCGAAAAGAGCACTGCATTCCTCTATAAGTGCTATGGTCTCTATGTCTCCTTTTCTTCTTTTGCTAGACATGATGTCCTTCAAGAATTTGGCAAACTTGGGCATTTGTAATATTGCATCAATAAGAGGTACTTCAACACACATTTCTTTGACTTTCTCCAAGAATTTGCCAAACTCTTCATCCTTCTCCAGCATGACAAGTCTTTGAGGAAAAGGGACTACTTGACCTTGTGGGTAAAGTGGAAGAGTCTTTTCAACTTTAGCGGTACTCTCCTTCTCTTCTTGAACTTGAATGGGTTCATGTGTTGAAGGAGAAAGCTCTTCTTCAGAATTCATCCCTTTTTGAGCAGTCACTTGGGGATCTCCCAAGTTCCGTTTGCTCCTAAGTTCAATTCTATTGTAGTGCTCCATAGGATTAACATCAGGTTTTCCAGGAAGTTGTCCTGGTGCTCCTGAAGATTAAGAAGCTAACTGGGCAATCTGACTATCCTGAATCTTTTGATGTTTTTCAAAATTATCCATTCTCTGAGTAAGCTTCAAAATATCTTGTTTCATTTCATTCTGATTGGAGATAATTTCTTTAAACATCTTTTCAATTTTAGACATTAGAAAACTTTGAAAAGATTGTTGTTCCTGAAAATTTGGCTGCCCAGATTGAAAATTAGGTCTTACCCCCATAGGTGGTCCTTGCTCTTGATTGATTATTTCTATAAGAAAAATTAGGATGACTTTTCCATCCAGAGTTGTATGTATTTGAGTATGGATTGTTCTGCCTCTTGTTGAAACCCATGAATGCATCACATTGCTCTAATTGATTAATTTGTGCAGAAATAGCTCCCAAAGGACATGAGTCACTAGAATGATCAGTACTTCTACATATTTCACAAGTAGTTACAATGACATTAACCATATTTGAATTAGCTCCCATGCTTTCTAATTTCTTTGTAAGAGCATCTAGTTTTGCAGCCATTAAAGTAACTGCATCAACATCATACTTTCCTGATGCTTTTGTTGGATTTACACAAGAATAGCCACCACTTCTCTCATTTGCCCATTGGTTATGATTTTGTGCTACACTTTCAATTATATCCTCAGCTTCATCTAAATTTTTGTTCATGAGTGCCCCTCCAGCAGTTGAATCAAGGGACACCTTGGTATGATAATTGATGTCATTATAGAATATGTGCAACACTAACCACTTCTCCAAGCCATGGTGTGGGCATTGTCTGAGCATATTGTTATATCTATCCCAAGCTTCAAATAAAGATTCTGAGTCATCTTGTTTGAAACTGGCAATGAGATTCCTCATATGAGCCGTTTTACTTGGTGGATAGAATTTATCAAGAAATTGTTGCTCACATTGTTCCCATGTGGTGATGCTATTTGGAACTAAAGAGTTTAACCATTGCTTAGCTCTGTCTCTCAAAGAAAACCCAAATAATAATAAGCGCACTGCTTTAGAAGGAACACCATTCATTTTCATTGTGCCGCATATCTCATAGAAGACCTCCAAATGTTGATTTGGGTCCTCATACGGTCCTCCACCAAACTGATTTTACTGCACCATAGAAATAATAGCAGGTTTGATCTCAAAATTGTTTGCTTCAACTGAAGGTCTTGAAATGCTAGACCGAAACCCTCTAGAATAGGTTGCTGCATAATCCTTTAGTGGTCTATTTGCCATGCTAGAATGTACTTGTTCTATTTGTTGTCTTTGTGAAGTTCTTCTTCTATGAAATGTTCTATCTATTTCGGGGTCTAGAGGAAGAAGTTCTCTTGCAAAGTTAGATCTTCTCATACACAAGAACAAGATTGCAAGATATATATGCTCAAAAAAAAAATAAAGAGGAAAGAAACTAATCAAAAGAAAAACAGATATTAGACTCGAATGTTAGAAATTAAAAATGTAGAATTAGAATTGCAACAAAAAGAATTGACAAGAATGTTATACAAGAAAAGAAAAACGTATGAAAAAAGAATTTTAAAGATTAGATTCAACTATGCAAATGAAATGAAAACAAAAGTTATGTTTAGTCTAACCCAATTGATAATCTCTAATGTTATAGCGCAGACCCCGGCAACGGTGCCAAAAAACTTGTTGACGTTTCACAAGTGAACGAAAATGTCGTAAGTAATAATAAAAGATATCGTATCCACAGGGACTAGAATAACCTCTAAAGATTTCTCAACGCGAATTAGCTAAACAACTAATCAATTGGTTTTCAGAAACTAAGTGCAACTAATGAAAAGCAAACATAGAAATAAAAGAAATAGAAACAAGAATAAGCGCTATGATAAATGGATGTTCTAGGAGTTTTGGTTTCTTTGTAAGGTTAATAAATGTAAATGATCTACCAAATCTTATTCCTCAATTGTCCATCATTTGTAGAAGGTTGTCGGTTCTCTATTGCAATAGACAACCGACTTAGAACTGAAATCTATACCTAAATGTGATCAATTAGAAATGAATCTATGTTGTCCTTATACGGGCTTGCCTGTCACGTGCATCCCTCGGATAATCAACATAAGAATTCATCACTCCTCAACCTCATCAAGATATAAGATATGAATGCATACAATCTATCCTACCCCCTTGAATAACACTATTTCACCCTCAAACATCCTTACACGGGCTTGTCTGTCACGAACGTCCCTTAGAAAATCGAATGAGAGATTATCTCTACAAGATCCACAAGGTATTCAAACATTCAATCAAGAATGAGAATTAGGTCCAAATCACAACAATCCACACAAGATTGAATAGGTACAAATAGGACAAAATTATAGAAATAGGAAATTGACAATTCCACAAGAGTTTTACATCAATTCAACTTACAAATACTCCCTCCATCCTAGAACAAAGATATCTAATCCATAAAACGAGGAAGGAAATCTGAAAAGAGAAAGATTACAAGCATTCTTGATCCCCAAATCCAAGAAAAGAGAGAGAGAAAGCTTATCTACGATGAAGAATGGTGTTCAGATCTAATCCTCAATTCCGGAGTTGATAAGTTGAAGATCTGCCCTTGAATCGTCGGAAAATGCCTCCAAGATAGAGAGAAATCGCCCAAATCTTGTGTTAGTTAGAGCCCTAGAGCCAATCATTTGATAATTGTATGGACTCATTGTATCATATTCTTGTATATTAATAAAGTCATTTGTTTGGTTATTATACTTATTTGTATTAGTGCCAAATAGACTAAGTATAATAGCGTCCTTGAGTAGAAGGTTCATACCTATATCAATCGATTAGTTGAATCGATAGTGAGATGATATAGGGAACACTACTCTAAATCATTCCTAGTCGAGTATTAACATTCAGGGACAATGTTAATGCAATAAGACTAGCATGTAGGTCAACTCGATGACTTGATCTCACAAGTCATGGATATGGAGATATCAAGTTGACACATGGGTATGCATTGGAGAATGAATACTGAATGACCCGCTATGAGAAAGTATCATGGATCGTTATATGAGTGTCATATACTTTCTCATGTGGCTATTAGTATGACTATTAGTCTTTGGACCTGAAGTCACCATGGATCCCTACATAAGGAGTTATGTACTTTGGTTTCGTCAAACGTCACCCGTAACTGGGTGGACTATAAAGGCGATTACTGGGTATATAACGAATTATGTTGAGGGATGTGAGTGATGTAGATGGGATCTATCCCTCCCATATGACGGGAGCGACATCGGTATTCTTGATAGAGTGAGACCACTAAGTGCATGGCCATGCCCAAATGAGTCAACATTAGATGTTGAGCTCATTTGATCGAGATTTAGATTGATTAGAGGATGACACAGTCTATGCCTCATATTGATCAATCTAGATGTCTAGGATAGAAGGACAATGTCACATATTGTGAGGAGTCACAAGGTGATGTCGGATCTCGACATTCTTGTAACTTGGGTAGTAATGATGTGTTGCTAGATACCGCTCATTACTTATGCTCCTAAAAGGGTTTAGGGCATTGCCAACGTTACAAGAACCTATAGGGTCACACACTTAGGATAATTAGATGGAGATTAGGTTCATATGATGAACCAAGAGGATTAGATTCATTTGATGAATCAAATTGGATTAAGAGTAATCCTAATTGGGCTAACTTGAGTTTGACTCAAGTTGATTTATGTGTTCAATGAGTCTAATTTAGATTTTGACTCATTGAATCAATTTAATTAAATGAATTAGATTCATTATATTAAGTTGACTTGAATCAAATGGTTAGATTAGATCAACCATGGAAGAGATTGGGTCAAGTTTGACTTGACTTAAGAAGGAAGACCAAAGGTTAATTTTGACTTGACCTTTTGCCACCTCATTGGTGAGTTGGCATTAGGTGGACCAATGATGATACTCCACATCATCATGGGTGCCACCTCATGGAAGTTACAAAGCCATTCTCTTTAATGGCTTCATATTAATTGCAATTAATGCAATTAATTTGGGAGTTTTCACCATTGAGAGTGGCCGGCCACTTTGGATTTGAATGTGAACTCATTTTTCATTCAAGTGGGTGTATCTTCTTCTTCTTCCTCTTGAAGCTCTTCCTCTCCCTCTCCTCCTTACTTGGCCGAATCTTACCAAGGTGCTAGCACACCTTTGTGTGAGGTTTTCTCCACCTACGTGTCCATGTGGATACTTCTAGAGGACCGATGCTTGACGGTCTAGAGATCCGACAACTCCTTGGACGAGCGGGAACGCGAAAGGGCACGCTTCAAGGTATATTCTTAACACATAGATCTAGGAGTAGATCTAAAGAAGGTTTTTCAAACTCGTACTCGTATTTATCGTTCGGTTTTCCTTGCACGGATCCGTTGGCCTTGGGTGATTCGGGGTTTCCGCGACGCGAAAAGCGGTTTTCGCAGCCCGAAGAACCCAACATCTTGCTCTCTTCCAAAGGGGAGAAGATCCCCTTTCAAATCATGAAGAAGGCTTTATATAGAAGAGGGGTCTGGGCGCCACACGGCTCCAAGACACGGCCGTGTGAAGCTCACATGGCCTGTGCTACTCCCCTCTCTGCTAAACTCACACGGCCGTGTGTGAGACGACCGTGGTATGCTTTGCCACTGCTCCCCTTTGCACGGCCGTGTAGATCTACACGGCCTGCTCTACCTCCGGCTCTGGAGCTCTTTCATGGTCGTGTGGTGCACACAGCCAGGGCTTGCTTGGCCTCTGGAAATGTTGCACGGCCATGTAGATCTACAAGGCAGTGTATTGCTTTGGCTCTGGAGGGCTTGCACGGTTGTGTAATCACACGGCCATGAACTTTCTTTGCTTCAAACCTGGCACAGCAGTGTGATGCACACACGGCCGTGGCCACTTCCTCCTCTGTTGCAGCCACACGGGTGGTGATCACCACACGGCCTGGGCAACCCCCCATATCAGGGTCGTGTGGCACTCAATCGACTCCTTCATCCGATGTAATTTGCAGCCTCTTCCTTCATTCGATGTAATTTTTGCCTCGGACATTAATTCTTCTCCAAAATCGACTCCTGCATACAGAAAATGCACAAAAGCATATTTTCCAAACAAAAAAAGTGAATATGCTAAAAGTAAAGCTGGAAGTATGAAAATGCATAGACAAAGCATGTACAAAATATGTGAATGTGCGTCAAAACATGTTAAACAAGTGTATACAATCTATGCATATCAAATGGTACAAAGTAACACTTATCATACACTCACCCAAGTGGTTATACAATACCATATAGGAAATCAATCAGATTAACTCTTATATTGTACACCATACATACAATCAATCAACATGGTAACTCCTATAGTGCATACCATAGATGTGTAAACTCTACAGAGTATAGATATTCAAAGTTAAGACTGTATAGATATTAACTAGATCATCTCTAAGGTTAAGGAAATAAGTATCAAGTAGGATAAAAATGAACAGATTTAAGGTAACACAACCTAATCCATCAATAAAAAATAATCATGCACTAAGTTCAATGAACTAATGAAGCTAAGGAAGATGTACCCGCCTTTATTTATCAATTGTACTAAACAATCCTACGTTCAGACGCTCATCTCGAATCAACATCCTACAAATCATATGATGTATAGTTTAGCTAATTACATATGCAACAACTAGCTAAATCAAAAATATAAATTAATTAGGTGAAACCCTAATCAAATGATCCTTAATTAACCCTGATTAATGATTAACTTCAATTATACCCTATTCCTTCTCATCCACTCTTCCTATGAATTGATCCATTAAACTAAGAAAATCTTTAATGATCAACACATTCTTAATTCATCCTTAATCAATATTCCTATTCGAATTTTAGATTCTAATCACATCTGAAATTCTGAATCAAACTCAAATAATCCATTCAATAGTTATTAATCAACCTTAATCTATAATAAAGTTCTAACCAACATCATCACAATTCAGCCCAATTCAACAATCATCCAATCATTTAATCCATTGAATCACCTACTAAGCATCATAAACCCAACATACATAGTACATCCACATGATCAATTGTTAACCATCAAATCTGATAATTAATCTAATTCATGAATTAAATTAGATTTAACTAAATCATCAACCGTAATTAATGATTCACCTCAATTAATTCATTCCATAATCAATCACCACTAATCATAGCACAAATCAAATCCAATGTAGAAATGAAATTACTCTAAAACTCACCCAAATCCGGATGCTCTACTATTGACTTGTGACCAGTGCAACCTATTATCGAAATTGTTGCTCGAGCTAGGTGTAGCTACTGATCTCCAAGTCAAAAACCTATAATCAACACCAAGTATAAATCCTACCCTCAAAGTGTAAAATACGGTACCCAAATATAATTAAATAATAAGGTTATTTGAGAAATAATCTTATTGGACTTTTCAGAAATTTTTAAATTTTTTTCAGGATTTAAACGGAGTCCCTATGACTCATTTAAAGGGGATGAATAAATTGGTTAAGAAATTTAGCTGGGAGTTGATTAAGAAATTTACTTAGTGTTTAATTAATTAAACCTAGGTTATTAAAATTTGTTTTTCCCTATGACTCATTGTCACCCTCTTCTCCCGATCTAGTTCCTCGGCCACCACCCGACGCCGCCGTAGTTGCTTGTCGTCGTCACCATTATTGCACGCTATCATCACCTTCCCACTTCGTAGTAGACACCAGGCATTTGTTGGAAACCAAGCACCCGAGCTCCTTTTCGGTCGTTCCCTAGATCCCCTTTCTACCACCCGACCGCCGTAGCATCATCAACCTTGTTGCGCCGTCGATCGCCCATCTCCAGCAATTAAGTGCACTCGATGGATTCTCTCTCTCTGATTTGACCTGGTAGTCACCCATCTCTCCCTCACGATTTTTGTTTTCCCCAATTTCCACTGCCGACATCCCTTCCTTCCGTAGAGCTCTTGCTGCTCTCCATGAACCACCATCATTATGCATTGCCACCACAGTAGCAGTCACCGTCGGCTGCCAGCAACAATCTCCGATCTAGGGCCATCGTTGGCCCTTGGCAGCTACCATTCTTCTACTTGATTCATCGCTGGCACCGCCTGATTGCCATCACCTATCGTGTGCCCATAGCTTGCCTAATCCTTGCTCCAGCCACGAGCAGGAGGTTGGTCTTCGTTAGAGAGAAATCTGCTGGTATTAGATTGAAGGTAAGACAAGTTAATCTCAAATCTAAAATAATTTGAATTCTACTATTATATTTGGAGGTTTTTGATTTGGGTTGTTTGCTGACTACTATAGCTCCGGCCTACCTCCTTCCTCTGGATTTAGGGATGGGCGTATTTAGTTTGGATGACAACAACCCTAGCACTAGCTATGATTTTTGACAGTAATGGACATCTTCATGGAAGAGATGTGTAGAGATTGAGGTGAGTTTTTGTTCAGTTTTGGGTTGATACAGTGTGGATGTCATTTCTATAGTAGGTTGTTTTAATTGTTGAAGAAGAGATGTGTTAATTGGAAATTATCTTCTGTATTGTTTTGGTTAATTAGTTGTTGATGGTGATTGGTTGATATAGATTGTTGGATGATCGTTCTTAGTATCATTGAATTGATTGTGGGATGGAATTATGTAGGGTTGATTTATAACGTGTAGTAGATGGTAAAATGGACTATAAAAATTGATTAAATTGTATTTGATGGATTAATGGATTGTAGATTATGATTGAAAAGATTAAAGGATTCATTGATGATTAGATTAGGGTTTTCTCTAATTAGTTTGGGTTGTCATTTAGCTAGTTGTTGCATATGTAATTAGCTAAATTGTAATATGTGATTTGTAGGACATTGATTCGAGACGAGCGCCTTGACGTGAGATTGGTTTATCATGATCAATACATAAAGGTGGGTACTTCCTGCTTTGTCTCTTTAGTCATTTGACTTTAGTGCATGAGCTATATTTGGATAATTGTTGTGTTTACCTTGACTCCACTCGTATTTTTCCTATGCTTGATGCTTATTCATTCGATCTTTGGGATAATCAATTTGATGTCTATGCAGTCTCTCGTTGTTATCCATGATATTTAGCAGATACCAGATACAAGATAATAGATACCAGATACTAGATACTAGATATATGGATACTAGATACTATGCTTACTTACTTTGATTGCTGTTTATTCATATACCTTGTTGAGCATGCTACTTCATGTTGCATACCTGATTTTTATTTATATATGTGATGAATATTGCATCTTGCAGATCATGTCATTGCATGCATGTCGACGACCATGTCTCCCTTATGGTTGAGAGGGTCATTGGCCAGAGCGGCACGCTCGGGCACTCATGGGTACTGGTAGCTGGAGCATATGCCACTTGTCCTGTCGTGCCACACTCGACCACTCATGGGTAATGGTAGCTGGAGTTATGAGCAGCGGGGATCCTTTCACTATGTAGCTAGATATCTACTCAGCACCTATCCACCCATTCACTTGAGAGTAATGGTAGCCTTTGAGTGAGTATAGTTGTCATCGATCCAGCCTCTAGACCATATAGGGGTTGTGGTACAAAGAGGTGGGTGGGGTAACCATCCATGTATACGCTGTTATTATTATACTTGCTGATGTTGTTGATTGCTTATATATGCAGTTGTTTTATTATATTCATGTGATATGCTTACATATACTGAGTTACATACTTGTTGCATATGCTTAGACACTGGCTTATTTGTTAGTCGTATGTATATACCTCACATGATACCTTGTAGTTATGAGCAGTATTATAGAAAATCATTACTACGCTTGCCCTTTTATTATTAGTCTAGGATATGCTTTTAGGTATGGACATTTATTATGATATCACTATAGTATCTGTTATTTTCTCTATGAAACTGTATACCTTTGTATCTCTATTTTTTTATTATGTTCATGCACTATCTCTCTATTACCTGCTGAGTCCCAGCACTCACCACCCTATGAACTGGTTTATTTCCCCATGTAGTAGGTAAAGGATTTATGGAGTCGCCTGGAGATTCTGTCCCCCAATCCCATATCACATCGAGCTTCTTCTTCCATTTTTGCTTCCGTTCACATTATTGGCTTTGGACTTGTTCGTGTATTTGTATCTTTTGTATGAAGTTTAGCTTTGTGGTATCTTGTACTTGATTTGATGTTGTGTCAAGCCGTGTTGACTCGCAGTTAGTTGTATTATGGTTTTGTGATCGTTATTTTGTGACTTCCGTTGTGTTTTATTACAGTCGTGTGAGCTATTTATTAACTACGTGGTTGTGTTTACTTCCAGCCATGTGGGCTACTTATAAACTGTGTGGTTGTGTTTACATCTATCCATGTTGGCTATAGTTTACTTATGATTATCCTTGTGGCAATGTATATTGGTTTTATTTTTCACTGCTACAGGGGAGGTGCTGTCCGATTTTCATTGGACAACCTTACTCTCGGGGCGTGACAATTTATTGGTATAAGAGCCATAGGTTTATAAGACATGTTTTCTCATGTTTTTAGATTTTGTGATTTATTTTCTCAATGTGACTTTTCAAGTTTTAGGAGCAGGCTACAACAGGACATCTCCAAGCCATAGAAGGTATGATTGTGTACTATTATCATACATTTCTATTTGTACATGTCTAGTTATTAGTAGCATGAATGACATGTGTTGGGCCAGCCACTATTTAGGTCTATTAGTTGCTACTAGAGAGATCAAAGATTATAGTCTCATGGGATTTCTTCTACCATACCATCAGTATTACTAGTTTCTGCCATTACTAGTTGGGTAGTAGATAGTATCTGCTAGATATCATGTTGCTTGGTCAGTTCAGTACCGATTTACTCATGTTGGTTCAGTCAGTAGAGGACCGATTTATTTTGTTGGTTTGGGCAGTAGAGGACCGATTTACTCTTTTTTTTCGATTAGTAGAGGACCGATTTATTTTTGTTGGTTTGGTCAGTAGAGGACTGATTCATTCTTGTTAGTTTAGTTAGTAGAGGACTAATTTACTCTTATTAGCTTGGTCAGTAGGGGACCGACTTACTCTATTTCATGGAGATTCTGATCTTTGGGTTGTTTATGTTTGGTTAGATAACCTAGAAGGCTCATTGGAGTACATGACTTATACAGACATACAATGGACTGAATTAACCGCATACCATTGCTGTCTTAACTAGTCTATAGAGGATTGATGTATCCTATTCCATAGGGACGTTGACCATGGATTATATGTACCTGGTAGGATAACCTAAAAGGTACATTCGAACAGATGACCCCCACTAAGGTGGAAAAAAGTAGAGCTAGTTGCCTAACACTTATGGGATACAACCGTTACTAGGGTATATAAATTGTAGAGTACATTCAGATATATGATTTGTATTGGTGTGGAAAAGATGAAGGTTGCTGCTTATCCTTTACGTAACCAGGCACCACGTGAAAGAAAATGCAAAAGATGACTTATGGGAGCAGAGCATCTCTTGTTGATGATTCTGAGATGCTCTAGAGAGATAATATTTCCCTACCTCCTTCTGTCTAGCTTGTTAGGAGTTCTTGAACCGAAAAAGGAGGAATTGTGGTATAATGGTTTATAAGGCGATGGTTAGTCGACTCGCCTAATGTTGTTCCATGGGAGATCCTGACTCATGAACCGATCAGATATGGGTAGATATCCTTGGTGGTATATATAGATATATGACCTGTAATGATGTGGAGAATGTGATGTTAGTTGAATAATACCTATTAAATCCAATTGTTAATGAGGAAAAGTTTCAGATGATGATTTACGAGGAGCAGAGCATCGATTGATAGTTATTTCGATTAGCTAACTTGTGATAGTGCTCCTTTACCCTTGTGTGCATGGCTTGTCACTAGAGATTCCCAAACCTTTAGTAAAGCAGGTGTAGTTAGATGTGTTACAAGACAATGGTTAGTTGACTCAGCTAGAATTGTCTCCATAAGTAGCTCAAGACCTTGACCACATGATCAATTACTAAAGGTCTTGAACTCTATATGTTAGATCAAGGTGTTTGATATTTTATTGACATTTGTCGGAAGACATTTACGGGTATGATTTTGAGAGTTATGATGATATCCTCTTATTGGGTAGACTCTCAGTCAAGAAGGTAAGTGACTTTTTGAACTTTAGATTGGTGTTCCTTTACTGTGGATATTAGAGTACCCGATATGATGAGAATTGGCCACTGGGAAGTTATCAGGTTTGATTATTGTTGAGGAGGATTGGAGATTGATGGATATTGTAAGATCAAATATGGTGATATGTTGTCTTTTGATGATCTATTAGTGGATATTTGACTTAATGATCTATTATATGGTATTTGTTAATTGATAGTGACATGGAGAGTAGCACATGTGTGATATTTATGGATTTGGTGATTTGTAGTGGGTGATTAGATTACAAACTCGTTACCGATGATCTTATGGTTGAGTGTGCCAGTTGTACGAACATTATGAATCCTTGGTATTACCATTTAGGCTTATCAGTGTCAAAGATATTTTCATGGACTCAATGAATCTGGTATTCCTAGGAAATTTAGATTAGTTGTCATTGTCTTCATTGACGATGTTGTGATATATACCTGGTCTTAGGTGGATCATGAACAATATCTTTGTATACTTCTGGAGATGCTTCGACGAGAACATCCTTATGCGAATTTTAGTAAATACGCATGTTGGACTGTCTTCTATGGGAATTCTAGGGACACATTGTCTCGAGCAGGGGCATATCAGTGGATCCACAAGAGATAGAGGTTGTTACCAGTTGGGAGTGGCCAAAGTCTATATAGGAGACTCTCAACTTCCTTGGTCTGGTTGGATATTACCAGAGATTGGTTGAGGGTTTCTCCAGTATTATTATGCCATTGATTGGACTATCTAGGAAAGGAATGAAATTTTCCTGGACAGAGACTTGTGAAATCAGTTTCAGGAGATGAAACAAAAAACTAATAACTGCACCCATCTTAGTTTTACCTTCTCGTGTAGACGGATTTATACTCTACACAGAAGTATCGTACTAGGGGATAGGTGCAGTTCTAAAGCAGCACGGTTGAATAGTCCATATTCTTCTCGACAGCTGAAAGATCATGAGAAGAATTATCTGACTCATGATTTTGAAGTTAGTAATTACCATTTTCACGCGAAGACATCATTTATACAAGATTCATTATCTCTGTGGGAGATTATGTGTTTCCTGAGTCTCATCCTATCAGGGAGGAGTTACTCCAGGAAGCACACCGATCTCGATTTGTGATACATTTGGGTGGTACCCGAATGTATAGAGATTTGGAGCATTCCTATTGGTGGAACGACATAAAGAAAGACATCACGAATTTTGTAGCTTGATGTCTAGTATGTCAACAAGTGGAGGATGAACATTGGAGATCAGCAGGATTGTTTCAGAAGATATGTATTTTGGAATGGAATTTGGAGCATGTTATGATGTACTTTGTTATGAGATTACCCAGGACACGAAAAGGATATGATGCGATGTGGGTAATCATTGTTTGGTTGATTTATTTGCTCCCTTTCTATCGGTCTATAGGACAGATTCTTTGGATCGATTAGTAGGGTTATACTGTAGAGAGATTACCAGACTTTATGGTATATCTTTGAGTACTGTATCGAATTGAGATCCGTGATTCACCTCATGTTTCTAGCAGAGTTGGTAGCTGATCGTGAGTATGGAGCTTTGTTGTAGTAGAGGTTTCCAACCTCAGATAAATGGATAATCTAAGTACGCTATACGGATGATGGAAGATATGCTGATAGTGTGTTATAGAGTACAGAAATAGTTGATTTACACACAGCTAGCTAAATAATAGAGTGGGAGTAGTGGAAACAGGGTGAACTCATAACCCATAGAGTCACTACTATCTATTTAGAAGTGGGTCATCCTATAGTTTTATAAGGGAACCTTAATCCCTTATGGTTGAAGATGTGTTCATGATACATGGTTGAAGTGGTAAATGAGTATGTTGCTTGATTGTTACCCTTGGATGAGGATCCTTGAGTTGAATAGTAAATTTGGGAATCAAAATTTTTTTAGTGGGGGAGAATGTAAAATACGATACTCAAATAATAATTAAATAATAAGGTTATTTGAGAAATAATCTTATTGGACTTTTCAGGATTTTTTAAATTTTTTTCAACATTTAAACGGAGTCTGTAGGACTCGTTTAAAGGGGATGAATAGATTGGGCAAGCGGAAAGCCTGTTTAGAATAACTGTTTAGGTGGGAGTTGATTAAGAAATTTACTTAAGGTTTAATTAATTAAACCTAGGTTATATATATAAAACCTAATCTCATTTGGTTTTCTCGATTCCTCTCTTCTCTCTATCATCATCACCCTATTCACCCGATCTAGTTCCTCGGCCATCACCCAACGCCGCCATAGTTGCTTTTCGTCGCCACTATAGTTGCACGCCATCACCGCCTTCCCACTTCGCCGTAGACACCAGGTATTTGTCGAAACTAAGCACCCGAGCTCCTTTTCGGCCATGCCCTAGATCCCATTTTTGCCACACGGCCGCCCTAGAGCCGTCGCCCTTGTTGCACCACCGATTGCCCATCGCCAGTACTCGAGTGCACTCGACCGATTCTCTCTCTCTGATTTGACCTAGTAGTCACCCTTCTCTCCCTCATGGTTTCTATTTTCCCCGATTTCCACCACTGGCATCCCTTCCTTCCGTAGAGCTATTGCTGATCTCTACAAACCACCATCGCTGTGCACTGCCACCATAGTAGTAGTCATCGTCGGCTGCCTGCAGCAATCTCCGATTTAGGGCCATCGTTGGCCCCTAGCAGCTACCATTCTTCTCCTTGATTCATCGTTGGCACCGCCTAATTGCCATCACTGATTATCAACCCATAGCTTGCCTAATCCTTGCTTCGGCCACGAGCAGGAGGTTGGTCTTTGTTGGAGAGAAATCTGTCGGTATTAGATTGAAGGTAAGACAAGTTATTCTTAGATCTGAAACAATCTGAATTCTACTGTTGCATTGGGAGGTTTCTGATTTGGGTAATTTTTTGACTACTGTAGCTCCAGCCTACCTCCTGCCTCTTGATTTAGGGCTGGGGGTATTTAGTTTGGATGACAACAACCCTAGCACCAGCTATGATTTTTGACAGTAATGGACATCTTCATGGAAGAGCTGTGTAGAGATTGAGGTGAGTTTTTGTTCAGTTTTGGGTTGAAACAGTGTGGATGTCATTTCTATTGTAGGTTGTTTTAATTATTGAAGAAGAGATGTGTTAATTGGAAATTATCTTTTGTATTATTTTGGTAATTAGTTGTTGATGGTGATTGGTTGATATAGATTGCTGCATGATCATTCTTAGGATCATTGAATTGATTATAGATTGGATTTATGTAGGGTTAATTTATAATGTGTAGTAGATGGTAAAATGGATTGTAAAAATTGATTAAGTTGTATTTGATGGATTAATGGATTGTATATTATGATTGGAAAGATTAAAGAATTCATGGATGATTCGATTAGGGATTTTCTTAAATAGTTTGGGTTGGGATTTAGCTAGTTGTTGCATATGTAATTAGCAAAATTGTAATATGTGATTTGCAGGACATTGATTTGAAATGAGCATCTCAACGTGAGATTGATTTATCATGATCGACAAATAAAGGTGGGTACTTCCTGCTTTGTCTCTTTAGTCATTTGAACTTAGTGGATGAGCTATATTTGGATAATTGCCGTGTTTACTTTGACTCCACTTATATTTTTCCTGTGCTTGATGCTTATCCACTCGATCTTTAGGATAATTGATTTGATGTCTATGCAGTCTCTCGTTGTTATTCATGATATTTAGCAGATACTAAATACAAGATAATAGATACCAGATACTAGATACTGGATATATAGATACTAGATATCATGCTTACTTGCTTTGATTGCTGTTTATTCATATACCTTGTTGAGCATGTTGGCTTCATGTAGCATACCTGATTTTTGTTTATATATGTGATGACTATTGCATCTTGCAGATCATGTCATTGCATGTATGTCAACGACCATGTCTCCCTTGTAGTTGAGAGGGTCGTTGGCCAGAGCCACACGCTCGGCCACTCATGGGTTGTGGTAGCTATAGTAGATGTCGCTTGTCCTATCGTGCCACACTCGTCCACTCATGGGTAGTGGTAGCTGGAGTTGTGAGAAACGGAGACCCCTTCTCTATGTAGCTAGATAGCTACTCAACACCTGTTCACTAGGTCATTCAAGAGTAGTGGAAGCCTTTGAGTGAGTACAATTGTCATCGATCCAGCCTCTCGAACATACAGGGGTCGTGGTGCTGAGAGGCGGGCAGGGTGACCATCCGTGCATACGCTGTTATTACTATACCTACTGATGTTGTTGATTGCTTATTTATGCAGTTGTTTTATTATAATCACATGATATGCTTACATATGCTGAGTTATATACCTGTTGCATGTGCTTAGACACTGGCTTGTTAGTAGTGTGTATATACCTCACATGATATCTTATAGTTATGTGCAATATTGTAGCAGATCATTACTACTCCTGACCTTCTATTAGTAGCGTAGGATATGGTTTCAGGTATGGACATTTATTATGATATCACTGTAGTATTTACTATTTTTCTATGAGACTGTATACCTTTGTATCTCTATTTCTTTATTATGTTCATGCACTATCTATCTATTAACTGCTAAGTCCCAGCACTCACCACCCTATGAACTAGTTTATTTTGCCAAGTAGCAGGTAAAGGATTTATGGAGTCGTCTGGAGATCCTGTCCGCCAGTCCCATGTCACATCGAGCTTTTTCATCTGTTATTACTTCCATTCGTATTATTGGCTTTGGACTTGTTCATGTATTTGTATCTTTTGTATGGAGTTTAGCTTTATGGTATCTTGTACTTGATTTGATGTTATTGTTGTGTCAAGGCGGGCCGACTCGTAGTTAGCTGTATTGTAGTTTTGTGATCGTTATTTTATGACTTCCGCTGTGTTTTGTTACAACCGTGTGGGTTGTTTATTAACTATGTGCTTGTGTTTACTTCCAACCGTGTGGGCTGCTTATAAACTGTGTGATTGTGTTTACTTCCAGCCGTGTGGGCTGCTTATAAACTGTGTGATTGTGTTTACATCCATCCGTGTTGGCTGTAGTTTGCTTATGAGTATCCTCATGACAATGTATATTGGTTTTATTTGTCACTACTATAGGGGAGGTGTTGTCCGATTTTTATCGGACAATCTTACCATTGGGGCATAACACAAAGTATTTGCTAGAGATAATCGATTACCTCAACAGTGGCAGCAGGCAGCGAGGTACCCCGGTGATAAGTACTCTTTGGAGGTTTCGGCCAAAAGCTTCTCATCAGACTAGGAGGTGAAGCCCAACTCTGGTCTTAGAGGTAGATGGGTGGCTCAAGGGTGATATCTGGTGGCCGTAGCTAGCCACCCTGGCCAAATATCAGATGGAGAGGATCTGGTGTGAGAGAGCTTGATCTTCGACTAAGATTGGTTGGAATAGGGAATTCCAGTGGTTGGAGCCGTAACACACAGTTGTGGCGACGAGGAATCGAAGCTAGGGTTCCGATCTCCCTCCTCTTGAATGAAGGTTAGCTCACATAGGGGAGACAATTTAAGAGGAAGATGACTAGACAATTCTGGGCCAATTAGTGGAGGAGATGGGAAGCTCGACCCGCAGTGGGTTGATCGGCGTTGGTGTGATCAGGATTAAGGAAGACACTACGCGTCGCCCTGCTGGACTCCCATGGAAGGGGCTGCGGTGTATGGAGGCAATGACCGGGCATTACCTGTTGGGATGTATACTATAAGCCTAGCTTTTGTATGAACATCTGTTTTTGAGATATTTTGAAATGAGAATCACTTTGGTCAAATGTCTGCATTTTATATTTATATATATGTCGATGCAGTTGTCTATTTAATTTATATTGTAGATAACATACTGTGTGGTGCCACACAGAAGATCATGTTATCGGTTCCTTATAAATTATAAATAGTAGCTTACAACTAAGAAGGATAGTGATGTGAGCCAAGAAGAGGCATTGAAGGGAATTGGGGAACCCATGACGAGGTCCAAGACTAAGAGAATGAAGCAAGCTTTGGAAGGCTTAATAATGGGGCTCAAGGAAAAGGAGGATCAATGCACAAGGGAGACAACAACTAAATGGATTACATTCCTTCAAATTGAAAGTGAAATTGGACCAACATGAGGACCATTTTCGTATGCATTTTTGGGGGGTTTTTTCTAAAGTGACTTTTGATGTCCTTTGTGGGTTTTTAATGCATTTTTGAGAGTTCCTAAGCTAGTATAATAAATACCATGCATGCATGGCTGCATTAAGCTAGTATTAGGGATTAGTGGTTGCATTAGTGGATAATAAATACCATGCATGCAAGCATGATATTTATTACATAATTAGTGCATAGTGGATCTTAAGGGATGTTAAATAGGAGAACTCTTCTATGGAAAATGAAAGTAAGTTTGAATGAAAATTTTAGTTTCTCTTTGGTGAGAGCTTCCTTCTAGTTCTTAGGCAAAGAACTATTTCCGATCTTATCAAGGCAACTTGTGGCGATCAAACCCCATGACTTATCACTCACCTTCTCATCTTGCTTGAGTATGGCGTCAATACCCTTCCCCAAGCTGAATTTCAAGGCGATCCATTTACAAGGTTTCTTAGGACAAACCATTGGAACGATTGTAGTGTAATTTGGTATTAGTTTGTATTGACTATAAAATTACACTCGTACACTATGTGTGTATTGAGCAGGACTATTTGAGGTTGTTCGATTTATACTAACTGCATAAAAGAACAGAACCTCTATTATTATGGATGTGCGTACTCTTAATCCCGATATAATAACAAATACATATACTTAGTATTTATTTCTTTAACTTATCAATGGGTGAGATTTATTCATTAAATTAATAGGCCCGATAAGTTGGGAGATAGTACCATTTATATGGTGTGTTGTTAATTATAAAGGGAAATTGTGTCCTATTTATTTAGGTTGATGATGTCCCCTTGAGGAGCTCATAAGGATTATCATGTAAACCCTGTAGGTGAACTTACTCTGACATGGTAATAAAGTTGAGTGATACTACTCTAGGAGTTAGATGTTAATTAAGTGAGTTGTCAGTAACTCATTTAATTAACGGACATACGATATCTTAAACACAGGGAGATTAACGCACTCATGATAAGTAGGAGCCTATATTGTAATATGAGATTGGTGTGGTAGTTCAATAATGACCCTTTAGTGGTATGAGTTATTATTGATGAAATTGAGTTGGGTGTTCGGGTCGAACACAGGAAGCTCAAGTCCATCAGGGGGCCAAAACCAATTCCTCCTCTCGGTCCCTGTTGTAGCCTCTATAAAGGCTCGCATTCACCCATTCTTATTTTGCTTCCTGCCCAAGAAAAGGGCTGGCCACATCCTTGCTTGGTGCCCAAGCAAGGGGCCGACCAATCCTTGCTTGGTGCCAAAGCAAGGGGCTGACCAAAATAAAAGAAAAAAAAAGGAGTTAAAAAAAGGGAGATCTTTTCTCTCAACAAAATTCTAAAAATTCTATTAATTTTTCTCCTTTTTTATCTGGCGCCAAGGGTTATAAAAGGAGAGTAGGTTGTGCCACAAAAACATAAGTGATAAGTTTTATTTTTCTTCACAACAAAACAACCCTCTCTTAAACCCAAGAGCAAATGTCCCACATCCCTCTATCTCTCCTTTTCTTTCCTCTAGGGCCGGCACCCCACATCCCCTTCTTCCTCCCTTTCTTCCCTCTAGGGTCGGTGCTCCATCTCCTCTTGGTGGCCGGGGCTTGGAGTAGAAGAAAAAGAAGAGAAGAAGCACCTAGGTGGCCCGCGATTTGGCGGAGAAGAAGAAGGAGGAGGCTCCCTTTTTACTTTGCATTCTTTGGTGGTAGGCGGCTTGGAAAGGAAGAAGAGGTTTGGGTGTTTTGTCTTGGTAGATCGTCATCCACACGACGTCCAAGAAGAGGAGAGGAATACAGCAAAAGATCAAGAGGTCTTTAGCTACGAAGAAAGGTACAACTAGTTCTTTAATTCCACTGTGTAATTGGATTTTGTTTTCTTCATGTCGATTTTGGATATCAATTTTGAATACCAACAAAAGAGGCCAGCGATCTTGTGCTTCGATCAAGGTGCACTTTGATCAATCAAGAACTTACTTGATTGAGCAAACACATGTCTGATCGAGCATGTGGGTTGCTAGGAAAAGTTCTGTGCTTGTACAAATTTTTGTACGAGAAATTTAAATAGAACGAAATTCCTAGCGCCAACATTACTGACAAGAGTTTGTGATGTGCATAGATTATATATACTTTTGTGCATATTTTGACGCACATTAACATAATTAATTTATACTTGATCAAAGCATTTTTACACCTCTTATTATATTTTTCACATAATTACTCTTTTTTATCGGAGATCTACTTTTTGTGTTTTTTTTTTGCAGATGGGGTGCTATTTTAGAGCAAACATAGCGCTCGTAAATGATTTAGAGAACAAACAACGACAAAGGGGCTTCGCCGTGTTGAATCCACATGGTCGTCCCACTTATTGGAGGTGGAGAGGACTCAGGCCATGTGATCCCATATGGTTGTACCATGAAATAGAGAAGGAGGTAGCCCCAGCCGTGTGGATTCATATAACTGTCTGAGGTCTCCAAAGAGCAAGAAGAGCATGATCGTGTGGATCCACACGACCGTGTGAGATTTCTAGAAGATAAGAAGACCGTGGTCGTTGATGGAGTCAAAGAAAGAGAGCAACAAGTTAACGATAAGGATCATGGTCAACCCACTCTAGATATTAATGATGATCCATTATGCATCAATGGAGGGCCAATTACAAGGGCTAAAGCTAGAAAGATGAAGGAAGCACTTAATGTACTAATTGAAGATGTGAAGACCAAAGCTACCATTGAAGAAGGTTTGACCAAGAGTAAATCATTCATCATAGTCAACCTAATTCAAGCCTTAGATGAGCTTAATTAGCAGTTAAGGTTCATGTCTATGTAGTAGGGATATGTAGGCTCAATTTAGACTCAATTTCTACTTTTATTTGGGTTGTAATAAAGCCATAAGCTTAAAATGGCTAAGTAGTCTACATAGACCTTTACTAAATGGGCTTTCTTTTGGACTTTTAGGGTTTTTTGGTCACCTTATAGCTATAAATAAAGGGGGTGATGACCACACATGTATCATTGACATATTTTCAATACAAAGCATGGTGATGCTCTCACTTGTTGGTTCTTCATTGAATTAGAACTTATCAAGGCATTTCCTTGTGGCGTTCGAAGACTTATCAACCTTCATCCCAAGGTTGTGGCGTCTTCCATCTTCTGTATCAAGGTTCATGCTTTCCTAAGCATTGGGTCGAGGTTCTTTTCATTAATCTTATTGATCTAGTTCTGTCTTTCTTTCTTCTTCCATTCGTTGTGGGTTCTAGAAATATCTTTCTCTTTGGATTCACATCATTTGGTATTAGAGCTTTCGTTTTTCTAAATCAATTTCGTTATCCTTTTTCTTTTATGCTTGAATCTTTGTTTATTTTGTTCAATATTATCTACTTATCTTTATCATCGCAATCTTAGTGAGTTTTAGTCGTCTGGTTGCTATAAAAAAAAAGGTCGAAATTCAAAAAAAAAGGAAAAGAAATATTTTCAGCAAAAAAAAAGGGCCAAAAATTAAAAAAAAGGAAAGGAAAAAAAAACAAAAGAAGGTGGGTATAGAGAATTGTTATTTCTATACTTGCATTTTTCCAATTATGCATTTCCTTAAAGTCTTACCTACTATAATTGCATTTTCCAATTCCGCATTTTCTTTAAAGTCTTGCCTAGTATACTTGCATTTTCCAATTCCGTATTTTCTTTAAAGTCTTGCCTAGTATACTCCGCATCTCCTTTAAGTTGTGCCTAGTATACTTGCATTTTCCAATTCTGTATTTTCTTTAAAGTCTTGCCTAGTATACTTACATTTTCCTATTTCGTATTTTCCTTTAAGTTCTGCCAAGATGTATTTTTATATTAATTCCTATCTTTTATCCTAATACCCTTGGGAGTTTAAATTAGTCAATGAACGTTTATAGGGAAATTGTCACAATTCTAAGTTCTTTAAAGAGCTAACATTAGTGAGTTGAGTGATTGAGTGTCAACAGATTGTATTAATGGCGACAAGTGGAAAGGAAGCAAGACCGAGAGAAACAATTGAACAACGAGCCTTGAGATAACACTTGGAACACATGGAAATCAGATTCAATCAAATCCTTGACAGATTAGAGAGACAAGATGCTGTAATTTCGAGATTGCAAAATAGCCAAGCTGGTAGAGTTCCTACACAAAATTCAAGGCAATATAATCGTGATGACAACAATGATGATGATGATGATAGCGCATCTAAGGACATTGATGATAGAGTTTCTAGTGGCAGATCTGGTCATGCTAGAATTGATGGTAGAAGAGGAAGAATGAATGATTATGTTGATAGAAACTTGGAAAATATCAAGATAAAGATTCCTTCATTTCAAGGCAAAAGCGATCCAAACGTGTATTTGGAGTGGGGAAATAAAGTTGAATTAGTGTTTGATTGTCACAACTACTCTGAAGAGAAGAAAGTAAAACTAGCTGCTGTTGAATTTATTGATTATGCTATTATTTGGTGGGATCAAATTATTCTAAGTAGGAGAAGAAACAACGAGAGACCCGTTGGCATTTGGGAAGAGATGAAATCTATTATGAGAAAGAGGTTCGTGCCATCACATTACTATCGAGATTTGTACGAACGACTACAAAGTCTAACCCAAGGATCCAAAACTTTGGAGGAATATCAAAAGGAAATGTAGATTGTCATGATTCGAACCAATGTGGAGGAGGACCGAGAAGCAACCATGGCAAGATTTTTACAAGGTTTGAATTCAGAAATTACAAATCTAGTGGAGTTGCAACATTATGTGGAGTTGGAAGATATGGTGCATATGTCCATGAATGTTGAAGGGCAACTCAAAATGAAGGGTTCAATCAAGCATGGTTAAAATTCATCCACATGGAAATCTAGTTGGAACAAAAGAGATGATAAATTTGCATCAAAGAGTAAGACCGAGTTTTTGAAGAATAAAGATGCTGGTTCTCCATTGGTCAAATGTAAAGAACCTATTCAATCTTCAAGAAATAGAGATATTAAATGCTTTAAATGTTTGGGAAGAGGACATATTGCTTCACAATGTCCAAACAAAAGATTTATGCTTTTGAATGAAAATGGTGATATTGAAACTGAGAGTGAGTCCGAATATGATAATGTCGTGCCACCATTGATGGAAAGTGATGTAGAAGAGTATCCCGTCGAAGGTAAAGTCCTTGTCACTAGGCCTGATCTAAATGTGCAAGTGAAGGAAGAAGATGAAGAACAATGAGACAACATATTTTTTACCTGTTGCCACATCAAAGACAAGGTATGTAGTATGATTATAGATGGGGGAAGTTGAACTAATGTTGCTAGTACTATCTTGGTTGAGAAATTGTGCTTACCTACCACTAAACATACTAGACCTTATAAACTACAATGGTTGAATGATTGCGGGGAAGTTAAGGTCACTAAGCATGTGTTGATTTCATTATCCATTGGTAGGTATCATGATGATGTTCTTTGTGATGTAGTACCAATACATGCAAGTCATTTGCTTTTAGGTAGGCCATGGCAATTTGATTGGAGGGTCATGTACGATGGCTTCACAAATAAATATTCTTTTAAGATGCATGGTAAACTTGCAACTCTTGTACCATTAACTCCAAAGCAAGTATATGAAGATCAATTGAGGATAAAAAAAGAGAGTGAAAAAAGAAAAGATTGTGAGAGAAAAAATTAAAAAGAAAAGGAGTGTGAGAAAAGAAAAAGTGAGGATGAGAGTAGTGAAAAAAAAAGAATGAAAAAGAAACAAAAAAAATAGAGCAAGAGAGTAAAAAAGGGAGCTTTTATGCAAAAGAAAGAGAGGTTAAGAGAGCTTTTTATTCTCAATAGCCGATGATTGTACTTTTGTACAAGGAGGCTTATTTCAACACTAATAATCTAAACCCTTCTTTGCCTAGTGTTGTTAAATCTCTTTTGCAGGAATTTGATGATGTCTTTCCTAAAGAAGTTCCTGATGGATTTCCACCACTTAGGGGAATAGAGCACAAAATTGACTTCATCCCAGGAGCAGTCATTCCTAAGAGACTAGCCTATAGGAGCAATCCTATGGAGATGAAGGAGCTTCAAAAGCAAGTTGAAGAGTTAATGAGAAAAGGGTATGCCTGAGAAAGTTTGATCCTTGTTTAGTTCCTGTTTTGCTTGTGCCTAAGAAGGATAGAACTTGGAGAATGTGTGTTGATTGTAGGGCTATCAACAAAATTATGATAAAATATCATCATCCTATTCCTAGATTAGATGATATGATAGATGAAGTATATGGTTCTTGCATTTTCTCTAAAATTGATTTGAAGTCTGGCTATCATCAAATTCGCATGCGTGAGGGAGATGAATAGAAAACTACTTTTAAGACTAGGTATGGTTTGTACGAATGGTTAGTCATGTCATTTGGGCTAACTAATACACCTAGTACTTTCATGAGATTAATGAACCATATTTTACGTGTTGGTGCAGGAAGCATCCGACGATCGAACCTAAGTTTTGATAATGGCAAAGGGATTCAAAGTTAAGGTTCCTTGTTATCTAATGTGCTTGATTGAGCTTGCAGGAAAGTCCTAAGTGTTCTTAGGCAAAAGTCCTAGCTGCGGTTAGGCAAGGTGAAAATCCTAGGGGTGGTAACCCTAGGTCCTAGGGGGTGGTAACCCTAGGGGAAGGAAAACCCTAAGCGGTGGGAACCTTAGGTCCTAGGGGGTGGTAACCCTAGGTGATGAAAATCCTAAGGGGGGGGTAACCTTAGGTCCTAGGGGGTGGTAACCCTATGTGGAGAAAACCCTAGGGGGTGATAACCCTAGGTCCTAGGGGTGGTAACTCTAGGAAGAAAGTCCAGTTGTTCTGGAGGACCAGACTGGCATCAAATAACTCTCCTAAGTGGAGTAGGTGAGGACGCGTTCCCCGTAGAGGGAACAGTAGGCGTCGGGTCGACCTAGGGTTTCCGGTTGGAAATCTGAAGTCAGACCCGGGCAGTCCGGAGATTGTCAATTACTATTTTTACTATATTTTATGTCTGCTGACATTGTCTTGCAGGGTATGCTATTATCTTGGGACTAACGCATCTTGCAGGTACAAAAAGCCGACTTTAAGCTTCGGATGAATAGTGTCCGAGGCGCCTCCATGGAGCTTGGAGGCGTCTCGGGTGCAAGCCGAAGCCAGCTGTCCAGAGGAGCTGGAGGCTCCTCGAACGTAGCTGGAGGTGCCTTGGACCAAGGCTTGAAGGTGCCTTGAAGAGGCTTGGAGGTGCCTTAAAGCCGATAAGTGCGACCAGTTCTGTGCTGATCCACGCGTGCGATTCGACAGCCTGGAGGTGCCTCGAACAGGCTTGGAGGCGCCTCCAGTACTATATAAAAGAGGGATTCGAGCAGCAGCCAAGAGGAACAATTCTAAAGTGATCCGTCTCCAACGTGCTGCTAACGAAAGCTTCCGATCAAGCTGCGACAAGTTCCCGACAACCAGGCGCTCCGTTTTCTATAACTTAGTCGTCGATATTACTTTAAAGTTCTTGTGTACTCATTCTATACTTGTACTAAATTTTACGAGATTATAGTTGTTGCCTAACATAAACGCCCAACGATCGTGGGCCTTAGAGTAGGAGTCGCCACAGGCTCCGAACCAAGTAAATCACTTGTGTTCGCGTGTTGATGGTTTTATTTCCGCTGCGTTTATTACTCGAGTTTTACGAATCCAAAACGAGTGAAAGCCACGAGCGCTATTCACCCCCTCTAGCACTTTCGATCCAACAACTGGTATTAGAGTGGGGTCGCTTCGATTTGGTGCAACCACCAATCAAGCAATTTTTTCGTGGTATTTTCAGTTTTCTCGGAGTCAATTGGAATTAGAATAATTGCTATTTTCTGATCAAATTTTCCTCGCTTGAAACGGTTTTGCTCGAATTTGGTGCAACACCACTCGAGTTTATTTTTTTTATATATACTGTTGGTGCAATATCCCTTAGGTCAAGGTTGACCTGGTTGACCAAGCTTGAGTCTTGGTTTGGATTTCGATGTTTGACAATGAAAGGTTGATTGCAGAAGAGAAAGTCCTAGTGAGTGAAGCTAGGCAGTATGAAAGTCCTGGTGAGTGAAGCCAGGCAAGGGAAATCCAGATTGGTCAAGGTTGACCAGACATTTGGTGAAAAGTCCAAGTAGGTCAAAGGGATTGATCGGATACTTGGCACAAGGAAGAAAAGACCAAGTAGGTCAAAGGGATTGACCGGATACTTGGCAAGAAGAAAAAAGTCCAAGTGGGTTAAAGAGATTGACCGGACACTTGGTGAGAGAGTCCTAGCTGGTCAAGGGTGACCGGATGCTAGGTTTTATGTACCAACAAGTCATGGTTGACCGGATGTTGGTTTGGGAGGCTTGGGACTTGGTTTTGGGTAAAAACCAAGTGCTGAATCAATCAGTGGATTGATCAGTGGATTGATCAGTGGATCGATCCAGGCTTTTCCCAGCGAACAGAAAGCCTCTGGATCGATCAGTGGATCGATCCAGGCTTTTCCCAGCGAACAGAAAGCTTCTGGATCGATCAGTGGATCGATCCAGAGGTCTCAATCGATCAGTGGATCGATTGGGACGCTGCTGCTTCGCGCGATAAGCGCTGGATTGATCCGTGGATCGATCCAGACATTTTTTCAGAGCACAGAGGTGCTTTGGATCGATCCGTGGATCGATCCAAAGCCTCCCCAATCGATTGGGAGCAATCCAATCGATTGGGATTCGACCGTTGGCATCATTTATAGCTGTTGGCGTGCGATTCCTTCAACACAACTTCACCGATTCATTCCAGATTCATTACAGCTCCTCCCCAGCACTCTCTAAGCTCCTCACCGCCAGTTCTTGAAGGTTCTTGGAGGTTCATCCAAGTCAAGAGGCGAGTTGCAATGAGAAGAAGAAGAAGCTAGGGTTTTTACTGCATCTCTTGTAAGTTTTTGCTTATCCTTTACTACCCTTTCTTCTACTTGTATTGAGAGTCTTGTAGGGCTTCTCCGCCTTCGGTAGTTACCGAAAAGGAGTGTTTATTAGTGGAGGTGTGTGTGTGTGCGTGGATCCTTGGACTAGTCACCTCTTGTGAGGTGGATACCAAGTAAAATCCTATTGTTAGCATTGTTGTAGTTTGTTTCTTTGTATTCCGCTGCGCATCACTTTGAAGAAACAAGCAACGAAGCACGACGAGCACACGCGAAGCTATTCACCCCCCCCCCCTCTAGCTACTTTTCGGTCCCAACAAGTGGTATCAGAGCAAGGTTGCTCTTCACCGGAATCACCGCCGGAAGGGGCAAACATAACAAGCAAAGCTAGAGGGTGAAGAAGTTGGAGTAAATTCATCAAAGTCAAAAAATTCAAGAAGCTCAACTTCAAGATGCAATTCCAAGATGGACTTGGATTTGATACAAGGGTGGCTCCACCATACACATCCACAAGCTTCGATTCTTGGAGATCAAGAATTGAAAATTTCTTGATGATGGAGATAGAGCAATGGTTTGCTCTAATGGAAGGTTTTAAGGCTCCAAGGAATTCAAAGGGCAAAGTTCTCAAAAGGAGCAAATGGAGCCAAGAACAAATCCAAAGATGTGAGGCCAATGACAAAGTGACCAAGCTTTTGGTCAATCTATTGCCGAGCAACATCTTGGAGAAAATTGGAGAAGTTAAAGATGCCAAAGAGCTATGGAGCAAATTGGAAAAGGCTCATGAGATCCCCTCCACTGTACCTAACCAAGAAGAATCCAAAGAGGGTGACTCATTGGAGCAAGATCAAGAGGAGGACTCCGAAGTTGAGAGATGCTCAACTTCCGAAGAAGAAGTCCAAGAGGAAGCTTCATCCTCAAAGGAGTGCAATCAAAAGAGCAAGGAAGTAGTATATTCCTTGTTTCATGTACAAGAGGATGAAGAAGAAGGAGAAGCCTCCACCTCAAAGATTGAGGGGGAGCAATCTTCATTGACACCGGATCAAGAAGAAGGAGAATCCTCCACATCCGGGTCAAGAGAAGAAGAGGATGAAGAAGCATCCACCTCCACAAGTCAAGCAAAATCAATTGGAGGAGTATCAAGTTTAGATCAAGAGGAAGCTTCTACCTCCGGATCCAAAGGAAAAGATGTCACCCCTACAAGCAAAGGTATAAATACTTAAATTAATAATAAAAATCATATTATATGCTTTGAATGTAGGGAACATGGGCACTACAAGAGCAAGTGCCCCAAATTGGCCAAGAAAAAGGGCCAAGTGGCACCTAAGGGCAAGGAGAAGCCAAAGGAGACCATCCCCGGAACAAAGAAGAGCAAGGAGCACATTGTGTGCTTCTCTTGCAATAAAAAGGGGCATTACCGGAGTCAATGCCCTAAGGGGAAGAAGATGGTCAAGGCTCAAGGAGGAAGCTCAAGTCAAGGGGGAGCCTCTAAGGTAAAAAGGAAGGTAGCTTTTATTGAGCCTACCCCTTTAAATTATGGTAAAAAGCATGATATTTCTAACTTATATCATTTTAATGCTATTTACCATGAAAATAGGAAGCATGATAGCGTTAAGGAAAAACATATAGCTTTTCATGCTAAAACCACTACACCTAGGGCTAGGAATGTAGGTAAAAGTCTAGGCAAAAACTCTAAGGATTTTAGCTACAAGCCTAGAAATAAAAATGCTCATAAATTAAATGGAAAACCAAAAACTAAGGACTTAGTGATAGAAAATCAAGTCTTGAGGTCAAGGCTTGATAAAATGGAAAAGACCCTAAAAAGGATGGAAAATATCCTAAAAGGGCAAAATGAGCATATCCTAGGTCTAGGGGTACAAAAGCAATCCAATGGCCATAGGGGTTTGGGATACAAATCAAAGGCTAAGAAGGATGTGCCCTCGTACCATAGAGTTCCATATAGTTATGGAACAAACCCTAGGTCCAGTGGTCAAGCCAAGAATACTAGGGAAGTCATCCCTAAGAGTATTTTTGCGATAAATGTGACTAAGACTTCTAAGAAGTCTAAGAAAGTCACTAACAAGGCCACAAGGGAGGCTATCCCTAGAGTTGACCTAGAAAAAGTGACCAAGACTTCTAAGAAGCCAACAAGGTCACTAGAAAGGTATCTAGGGAAGTTATCCCTAGTGAATACCTAGAGCATCCAAGGAGCACCAATAGGTTTTGGGTTCCTGGAGCATTTTCTCTATCCCATAGATGGGTTAGAGAGTGTCAACTCTGAGAAGAAGGGTAGTTAACCCAACTTTGAAGAAATTGACACTCAAGGAGCATTTTCAAGGTTTTTGTTAACCTTTGAAAATGAAATGGATTTATTGTTACTCTTGGAAAGAGTAAAATGTGCTATAAAGGAAGAAATTTGAGATGACTTGAAATGGCACAAGAAATCAAGTGTTAAGAAATACCAAATTGGGACTTTGGTATTGTCTTAGGAATTTAAGGCAAATCTAAGCCTTAATTTAAAGTGATTACTCTTATGGGAAAATGAAATATGCCAACATTTGAGGAATGTTTTAAATTTTTAATTGGCATAATTAATTCAAGAGATTAAAGAAATGTCAAGTTGGGTTTTGGCATTTTCTTAAGGAAATTGGGCAATCTAGGGTTTATGCTTTAGGATTAGCTAAGGGTTAAGGATACTTAGATAGATAATCTAGGTATATTTTAATTATGCTAAATCTTGCCATGTTTGGTTGCCCATTATATGCCATGACATCATGTTTTATTTGTGCATTCATGACTTATTATGAAAAATTCAAAAATACCATGTCATGACATACATACATCGTGTAGTTATAGGAAATTTTCTTCTGAAAATTATTTCTTTTTGATGTATGCCATAACATTATCATGCATTATGTTATTTCCTTAAAATTAAGGACAAATGACAGTTATCATCAAGAGGTATACCAAATGACATCCTAGGTGGATGTCTAATATCTCTAAAATGCCTAGATAGATATGCATGATCCCTAGAATAGGGCAAAACCAAAATCTCACATCTCACAAAGACCTATAAGATGACTTGTATGTGTTTTAGTGCACATTAGATACAAGTGAGATGTAAGGATGATGAACAAAACTCGATATGTTGATTTAGTGCATTCTTTTGAGTTTTAAGTTCATCAAAACACATAGTTATGTGTTTTCCCATCATTGGGAAAGCTAATGTACAAGTCATGTGCATTAAGCCCAAGGAACATGGTGGGATATTGGTTTTGAAAATATTTTTAAAATGCTTTTGGAAAACCTTGGTGAAGGCTATCTTTTGATAGTAATCACCATTGAATAGTTAGACACAAACTTGAAGAAAATACTAAAGTTTTTGCAAGTTTTCAAGTTTGTGTCAATCTTTGAAAATATGAAGTATTTTCATAGAAAACTATTTTTCCTTGATAGTATATACCCTAAATAATGCCTACATGAAATTTCATGATTTTTGGATTTTTGTAGAATTTTCTAGGGGTTTCTGAAGTTGGCTGATTTTGAAATTCAGCAACTATCAGAGCTCCGATCGATCCATGGATCGATTGGAGTGCCTGAATCGATACATGGATCGATTCAGAAGGAAAGTCTCCCGCAAGCAGAAGCTCGCTGGATCGATCAGCCGATCGATTCAGGAAGTCTGAATCGATCAGTGGATCGATTCAGAAAGGTTCAATCGATTGGAACCCAACTCCAATAGATCCAAGTTGCTGATTTTGGCTGGGAAAGCCTGATTTCAGCATCTTTAAACCTATTTTAGTCTAGGTAACCATTCCAAACCCCTCAAAATACATCTGTATACATAAAAAGGGTGTTTTCGTGTTGAAAACAAGGATGGATTGGTTAAGGAAGACTATATTGAAGTCTAGGGTGAGGTTTGTTTCAAATTTTGAATATTTGAACCTCAAAGCTTCTAAATTTGGTTTTACTAAAGGATTAGGGATTCCAAGTCATTGTTGGTGCAATGACAGAAGTTACCACCATGTCTTTAGGGGGAGGGACTCTTTAAAGGCATGAAAATTATTTTTCATGAACCTTGGAAGGTGGTTAACCTTCCGTTAAGTGGATAATGCTCAAGGATGGGCATTTGCCTACATTGAGGAAGAGTGTAGGGTTAAGGATAAATGAAGGGTATGGGACCTTCATTTGGGTCATTAGACCATGTTAATGCTCCAGAGCGAGCATTATTTGAAAATGAAGGGAATGGGTCCTTCATTATCGTGTTGGTCACAACGAGTGAAGTTGTGAACAAAGATGAGCAACTCTTCAGGGGGAGAGTTTTCAACAATGGGGCATTTGTTGAAGTCTGCCCAAAATTGAGGCATGGGTTGATGTGTGCCAATAGGGGGAGAATGAAAGGACTTATGAAAGGGGGTAAGTTATGCTT
Organism: Zingiber officinale; assembly: GCF_018446385.1. Taxonomy (NCBI): domain Eukaryota; kingdom Viridiplantae; phylum Streptophyta; class Magnoliopsida; order Zingiberales; family Zingiberaceae; genus Zingiber; species Zingiber officinale. The sequence continues at coordinate 75,236,873 of NC_056001.1, forward strand.
TCATTACCTAGAGGGAGTTTGCCCTCTTAGGGGGAGAATGAAGAGCTTAACTTATGTTTTCATTACCTAGTGGCATGAAGAAGGAGGCTATGGGATTAGCCTAACTTACATGTGGTATTGTAAGTGTTATTGTTGTATTGTCAAACATCAAAAAGGGGGAGATTGTTGGTGCAATATCCCTTAGGTCAAGGTTGACCTGGTTAACCAAGCTTGAGTCTTGGTTTGGATTTCGATGTTTGACAATGAAAGGTTGATTGCAGAAGAGAAAGTCCTAGTGAGTGAAGCTAGGCAGTATGAAAGTCCTGGTGAGTGAAGCCAGGCAAGGGAAATCCAGATGGGTCAAGGTTGACCAGACATTTGGTGAAAAGTCCAAGTAGGTCAAAGGGATTGATCGGATACTTGGCACAAGGAAGAAAAGACCAAGTAGGTCAAAGGGATTGACCGGATACTTGGCAAGAAGAAAAAAGTCCAAGTGGGTTAAAGAGATTGACCGGACACTTGGTGAGAGAGTCCTAGCTGGTCAAGGGTGACCGGATGCTAGGTTTTATGTACCAACAAATCATGGTTGACCGAATGTTGGTTTGGGAGGCTTGAGACTTGGTTTTGGGTAAAAACCAAGTGCTGAATCAATCAGTGGATTGATCAGTGGATTGATCAGTGGATCGATCAGTGGATCGATCCAGGCTTTTCCCAGCGAACAGAAAGCCTCTGGATCAATCAGTGGATCGATCCAGGCCTCCGGATCGATCAGTGGATCGATCCAGGCTTTTTCCATCGAACAGAAAGCTTCTGGATCGATCAGTGGATCTATCCAGAGGTCTCAATCTATCAGTGGATCGATTGGGACGCTGCTGCTTCGCGCGATAAGCGCTGGATTGATCCGTGGATCGATCCAGACATTTTTTCAGAGCACAGAGGCGCTCTGAATCGATCCGTGGATCGATCCAAAGCCTCCCCAATCGATTGGGAGCAATCCAATCGATTGGGATTCGACCGTTGGCGTCATTTATAGCTGTTGGCGTGCGATTCCTTCAACACAACTTCACCGATTCATTCCAGATTCATTACAGCTCCTCCCCAGCACTCTCTAAGCTCCTCACCGCCAGTTCTTGAAGGTTCTTGGAGGTTCATCCAAGTCAAGAGGTGAGTTGCAACGAGAAGAAGAAGAAGCTGTTAGTTAGAGCCCTAGAGCCAATCATTTGATGATTGTATGGACTCATGTATATCATATTCTTGTATATTAATAAAGGCATTTGTTTGGTTATTATACTTATTTATATTAGTGCCAAATGGACTAAGTATAATAGCGTCCTTGAGTAGAAGGTTCATACCTATATCAATCGATTAGTTGAATCGATAGTGAGATGATATAGGGAACACTACTCTAAATCATTCCTAGTCGAGTATTAGCATTCAGGGACAATGTTAATACAATAAGACTAGCATGTAGGTCAGCTCGATGACTTGATCTCACAAGTCATGGATATAGAGATATCAAGCTGACACATGGGTATGCATTAGAGAATGTATACTGAATGACCCGCCATTAGAAAGTGTCATGAATCGTTATATGAGTGTCATATACTTTCTCATGTGGCTATTAGTATGACTATTAGTCCTTAGACCTGAAGTCACCATGGATCCCTACATAAGGAGTTATGTACTTTAGTTTCGTCAAACGTCACCCGTAACTGGGTGGACTATAAAGGCGATTACTGGGTATATAACGAATTATGTAGAGGGATGTGAGTGATGTGGATGGAATCTATCCCTCCCATATGACGGGAGCGACATCGGTATTCTTGATAGAGTGAGACCACTAAGTGCATGGCCATGCCCAAATGAGTCAACATTAGATGTTGAGCTCATTTGATCGAGTGAGTCTACTTGGAGTTCAAGATTTAGATTGATTAGAGGATGACATGGTCTATGCCTCATATTGATCAATCTAGATGTCTAGGATAGAAGGACACTTGTCATTATTTTGTGAGTAGTCACAATTGGTAGTCACAAGGTGATGTCGGATCTCGACATTCTTGTAACTTGGGTAGTAATGATGTGTTGCTAGATACCGCTCATTACTTATGCTCCTAAATGGGTTTAGGGCATTGCCAACGTTACAAGAACCTATAGGGTCACACACTTAGGACAAATAGATGGAGATTAGGTTCATATGATGAACCAAGAGGATTAGATTTATTTGATAAATCAAATTAGATTAAGAGTAATCCTAATTGGGCTAACTTGGGTTCGACTCAAGTTGATTCATGTATTTAATGAGTCTAATTTAGATTATGACTTATTAAATAAATTTAATTTAATGAATTAGATTCATTATATTAAGTTGGCTTGAATCAAATGGTTGGATTAGATCAACCATGGTAGAGATTGGGTCAAGTTTGACTTGACTAGAGATGGAAGACCAAAGGTCAATTTTGACTTGACCTTTTGCCACCTCATTGGTGAGTTGGCATTAGGTGGACCAATGATGATGTTCCACATTATCATGGTGTGCCACCTCATGGAAGTTACAAAGCCATTTTCTTATTAACTCCACATTAATTGCATTTAATGGGGAGTTATTCTTGTGAAGAATGTGGCCGGCCACTTTGTGATTGTGAGTGATTTCATTTTTATTCAAGTGTGGTTTTTCTTCGTCCTTCTTCCTCTCAAGCTCTCCCTCTCCCTCTCCTCCTTGCTTGGCCGAATCTCACCAAGGTGCTAGCACACCTTTGTGTGAGGTTTTCTCCACCTACGTGTCCGTGTGGATACTTCTAGAGGACCGGCGCTTGACGGTCTTGAGATCCGGCATCATTTGGACGAGCGGGAACGCGAAGGGCATCGCATCAAAGGTATAAAGTGTTTTCCTTTGTAGATCTACTGTAGATCGTAAAGTTTTTCAAACTCGTACTCGTATTTTCGTTCGGTTTTACCTTGCACGAGATCCGTGGCTTGGGCGATTCGGGGTTTCCGCGACGCGAAAAGCGGTTTTCGCGGCCCGAAGAACCCAACAGAAGCTAGGATTTTTACTGCATCTCTTGTAAGCTTTTGCTTATCCTTTACTACCCTTTCTTCTACTTGTATTGAGAGTCTTGTAGGGCTTCTCCGCCTTCGGTAGTTACCGAAAAGGAGTGTTTATTAGTGGAGGTGTGTGTGTGTGCGTGGATCCTTGGACTAGTCACCTCTTGTGAGGTGGATACCAAGTAAAATCCTATTGTTAGCATTGTTGTAGTTTGTTTCTTTGTATTCCGCTGCGCATCACTTTGAAGAAACAAGCAACGAAGCACGACGAGCACACGCGAAGCTATTCACCCCCCCTCCCCCCCTCTAGCTACTTTTCGGTCCCAACATATACATCCCGCACTACTAATCCAAGACTCAGTCTTGGGACAGATTTTTCTGTGTGTGTGTGCAGATTTGTTAAATGACACTTCAAGAAGGTTATAGCACCGCTCGACCACCGCTCTTCACTGGAGACGATTTCAGGTAATGGAAGGGCAGGATGGAGGCGTACTTGCAAACCCAGTTTGAAGTCTGTATGATCACCAAGACAGGACTTGAACTCCCACTAGATGACTCAGGAAAATTAGTGTCATACCAGAACTACGACGCATCCTAATAAAGAAAGTTGAGGCGAACGCAAAGGCTACCTGCATACTCCAGTGTGGACTGACCAAGGAGGAACTCAATAGAGTTGGACCGTTCTCCAGTGCAAAAGATCTATAAGAGAAGCTGATCGAACTCCACGAGGGCACCTCCGACACCAAGGTAAGCAAAAGAGATCTGTTACTTAATAAATTTTATAATCTGAAAATGCAGGAAGGTGAGATGGCTAGCCTGCTCCACGCCCGAAGTCAAGAATTACTAAATGGACTCTATGTGATCGGACAGAAGGTAGATAACCGAGACATCATAAGGTACTCCTTAAATGCCTTTCCGAGGAACACCTTGTGGGCATCCATGGTAGATGCCTACAAGGTTTCTAAGGACCTCTCTACTATTAAGTTAGATGAGTTGTTTTCTGAGTTTGAGCTTCATGAACAGACTAACTCACGTCCGGCCGAGAAAGGATTTGCCTTGATTACAGGTACAGGAAGAACACGCGAGTCAAAATCAAAACATAGAACCAAACAAGAGTCAGAAGAGGAACAAGATTCGGAAGACGACGACAAGCTCACAAGCGAATTCATCAACCTGATGAAAAAACTCTACAAAATGAAGGGGTTCAACAAAAAGGATGTCAAAAAGGTCATCCAGACCAAAGAAGCTCAATCAATCTCAAAGGTCAAATTTGAGGTGACTTGCTACGGGTGCAATCAGTAGGGGCACATCAAGGCGAACTACCCGAACCAAAAGGATCCAAAGAAACCAAGAAGGAAGAAGGCTCTGAAGGCCACTTGGGATGAATCTTCTTCCAAGGAATCCGACGACGAAGAAGCCGAGTAGGCAAGCCTCCTCGAATTGACAGCCCGGTACTACACAAAAAGCGAGGATGAATCGGAAGCCGAGTCCGAGAGAAGCCACAGATCCGCATCCATATCCGAAGGACCAAACCCCTCTGTAAGTAAATGTCGTTTGTATAGTTTAATCAATTATTTAATGCATAAAGTAGCAAAGTCGAAAGTTCGAATCAAGTCGCTTCTAAAGGAGGTAACACTCCTTAAAGAAGTGGCTAACCCCGTAACCTTGCCTGACTCAGTTCAGACTGAAAATTTAACTCAAGTCCAAAAGCTTGAGGAAGAAAATTCAAGTCTAAAAACTCAGGTCAAGGATTTAGAAAAGACCCTAGAACAGTTTTCTCTGGGGTCCAAGAACCTTGACCTAATTCTTGGGACTCAAAGAGCCATTTACAATAGAACTGGACTAGGATTTAAATCCAAAAATAAATATAGATCCTATCTATCCTTAGTCGATAGACGAAATAGTAAACTAGTCTAAGCATGGGTACCCAAGTCCAACTTGGTCAATCAAGTTGGACTTGGTAAATATTGGGTCCCTAAGGATCAAGTACATTACCTTGAAAAACCTTATCGAGGCTATGATCCAGGAGGAGCAAAAAGAAAAACTATTTTAATTAATAAATAAATAAAAATAATCTTAATAAATAATTAATAAAATAATCTTAACAAATAATTAATAAAATAATCGTAACTAATAAATAAATAAATAATCTTAACAAACAAATAATCAATAAATAAATAAAAATAATCTTAACAAATAATTAATAAAATAATCTTAAAAAATAAATAACTAATAAATAAATAAAATAATCTTAACAAATAAATAATTAATAAAAAAAAGTTAAAATGGAAAATAAAGGGAGGCTCCAGAATAGCTGGCACCTCCAAAAAGAATCTACCCGACTGGGTAACTAAACGCAACCTACCCGACAAGGTAATTAGGGCTAGAATGAAAAGGACTAAGTTTAACTTGACCCACAGTACTGGTGAAGTATTGGATGATAGTACGTTAGGGAAGCTTAGTCTATGCATGTCTAGGAAGATATGGCTTCGACCTGGTGCATTTGGCTAAGTGGAACTGACCGAAGCTATCCTTTATGGACCCTAACTAGTTAGACCAAGGTTTTGTACTAAGTTCAGTGGATAGGACTATTTGGAAAACCTCGAAGGGATGGTTATTTTAATGATGTCCTAGTGACCCACCATAGCCCAGAAGTTTATCCAAAGAATGTCTATTTATTGAGCCCAAAGCTAAACCTGAATCTAACATAGAGTTAAACCAAACCTTATAATAAAACTAATTCATCTCACAAAATTATAGGGTCCCCTGATTGAAAAATCTAGATTGGGTGAGATGACTAAGGACAAAATTAAATCAAATTAAAATTAAAATTAAATCAAATTAAAATTAAAATTAAATCAAATTATTTTGGCAGTAATTAAGAGGGAGTGAGTGGAGTCAAGCTAAGCTTCTTTTAAAATAAATTTTGTGGTTTTAATTTTTAAAAGTTAAACTCTTTGAAAAATTTTAAGTTGTTTTCATAAAACCAAATAAAGTTTTTTTGTAGAAATATTTTTGGAAAAATTACTAAGTTTTTTTAATCTAAGTACCTTTCAAAACTAAGTATTTTCAAAAGCATTTCATGTTTAGCAGCTAAATATCTTTCAAAAAGCTTTCAAATTTAACTAAATATCTTTCCAAAAAGCTTTTCAAGATTAGCTAATTATTTGTTCTTTTTAAAGTTTAACTAAATGTCTTGATATCACAAAATTAGCAAAGTTACTTTTCAAAGTCAATATAATTTTAACTTAGATAGTTTTAAAAAAAAAGTTATGTTTTCAAAATTTATGACAAAGCTTTTGATCTCACTTAGCCAAAAGTTTTACAATGAATATTAATTCTAAAAAAGCTAAGTGTTTATCAAAATTTGGTTAACCCTCTATTTTAAAAGCCTTTTTTATTAAGGGGGAGATTTTGTAAGCTAAGGCCATTTATCTCTCACCTTCTTTTTACTCTCCTTTATTTTGATATATGGCAAAGGGGGAGAGTAGGACAAATTCAAATTAAGTGTAGGAGAAATTCAAATTAAGTATACTAATTTGAATTAAGTGATAAGAAAAATAGGGCTCTCATTAAGGGGGAGCCTTATACACGATGCGTATAGTTTGCTTATCTTTATTCTATGCATCTTGTTTTACTTAACTTTGAATCTTTGTTGCCATAATCAAAATGTAACACCCCTAGAAAGCCTAGATAAGAAAGTAAGGATAATGAGAGTTTGAAGGTAGTGAAAAGAAGGTGTAAATATTCTAAGTTGAATATTAAGATGGGAAGGATTTAGATGTTTAAAACTTTATGAAAGAAAATAAAGTTGAGAATATAAATCATCTATATTTATAATGTATGGAATTAATGTAGACAAAAGGAAGAAATATGAGATAATATATTCATGTGTGAAATATTTATGCATAATGCATATACATGAATTATTTTGTACAAAAATATGTTAGGAGAAGGATTTGATCCTTGGTTCTCTTGTGGATGCATGCATGTGTTAACCAAGTGTGATAGGAGTGAATATTGTAAGAGGAGAGATGGGAATTATAATTAAAGGAAAGAAAGGAGAGAAATTAAGAGAAAGAAAAGAGAGAAACTCAAGAAGCATTTCTCTAGCATATTCTTTCTCATTAAGAGGAGAAGTAAATGAGGAGGATGAATCAAGTCAAGTTTTCCTCCCCTCACTTTAGTATAAATAGGCATGGAGGGGGGAGGGCTTCATCCTCAACTCACTCTCCTCCTCTCCTCCATTTGTGCCGAGCACTCTCCCTCCCTCTTTCCTCTTGTTGCCGAGAGCAACAACTCTCCCCCCTTCTTTCTTTCTTTTTGTTGCCGAGCAACACAAGAGGAAGAAGCCTCCTCTTCTTCCTCCTCCCCTCCACCAAAAGACCTAGCCACTTCTTCCTCCATTGGTGCCGAGCAAAGCAAGCAAGGAAGAAAGGTCCACAAGCAAGTTCTCAACTCTAGGAAACTTAAGCAAAGAAGGTAAGCTTCCCCTCACCTGCGGTACAAGGCTTTCATGTGATTTTCGGATTCTTTTTCTATGCCTTGAAAGAAAGTTTTCCCCTATGTTTTTATACATATATGATGCATGATCAGAGGTGTATGTAACCCTAGAATTTCAATAAAAAATATTGTAAATAGGTTAGGAAAATTATTGTCTAACCAAACTAGTGCAAGGTTCCCTCTATGAAATGCTAAGGACCTTCCTATGGTTTTCTTGCTTGGAAGTTGATTGGAACCAAAAGAACCCCACTCTCATGTTTCGGCCAAGAAAGAATTTAGGGTTAGGAGGACCTTGAATTTAAAATAACTATGCTTATATGATATAAAGTTCTTAAGAGTTGTATGCTTGTATGTTGAAAGAAACTCATGAACCTTACTCTTAATATTTCGGCCATGGTAAGGTGATGGTTTAGAGAAGCTTAAACAAAATTCTAATATGCTCAATGACCTCTGTGATATTATGTTATGAAAGATGATTAATGCTCTCATGTTTAATTGGAATGTAGAAAATTAGTTACATGATTTATGACATGTAAGATCACAAGAGTCCTAGCTTGTTTATGATCCAACTTTGTGTATGATGTTCTTAGTAAATCTTGCTATGAAATTTACTTAGGTTTCCCATGCTTTAGGCCACTTAAAGGAAGTTTATATTCTATGAATTTCGGCCAAGTAAGGTTTAAAGGACCTAGAGGCCTTGGAAATGAAACCTAAGGGGTTAAAAGTACTTCTTATGAAAACTTGATAATGTGTGAATGTGATACATGTTTGTATGACCTAAATGAATCATTATGTGTTCGGCCATGAAGGGATAGATGCCCTAGAAACCCTAGAACAAAAATTAAATATGTCTATGCCATGTTGTATGAAAATGATATGATAATAAGTTAGAATGCATGATTGCTTTAGTTACGAAATGATATGCATAATGAAGTTATATTATGAAATATGCCATGATGTGTTATAGCATAGAAAATGCTATACATAATGAAAAGAAATGAAGTTATGTTATGATATGTGATAGCATAGAAAATGCTATACATAATGAAAAGAAATGAAAAGAATAAATGCATGAAAGATTGTTAAGGACATGATATGATAGTTATGCATGATAAGTTATTTTATGGTTTGTACCAAGGGTGGGCTCCGTAAACGCCCCGGGGTCGATGGAGTAAGACTCGGGCCTCGTCAGTAATGGGCCTTTGAGTGCCCTAGGTCGATGGAGTAAGACTCGGGCCTAGTATGTATGCATGGTAGGGCTCAAGACTTGCTACCTTGGACCTACGCATTATGTATGTGGTACAAACCGGGATCCCAAATGATGATGATATTAATTTCAAGTACTATACATAATGAAAAGAAATGAAAAGAATAAATGCATGAAAGATTGTTAAGGACATGATATGATAGTTAAGCATGATAAGTTATTTTTATGGTTTGTACCAAGGGTGGGCTCCGTAAACGCCCCGGGGTCGATGGAGTAAGACTCGGGCCTCGTCAGTAATGGGCCTTTGAGTGCCCTAGGTCGATGGAGTAAGACTCGGGCCTAGTATGTATGCATGGTAGGGCTCAAGACTTGCTACCTTGGACCTACGCATTATGTATGTGGTACAAACCGGGATCCCAAATGATGATGATATTAATTTCAAGTACTATTAAGTATAAGTTTTTCAAATTCACGATGCATTGCCTACATTCATATGTGCTTGAATTATATGATGATATGATATAATGTCATGTGATGTTATGATATGAATATGATGCCCTTGTATGTCTTATGCTTGTGATTTATTTGTTTTATGATATGATAATCATGCTTCTATGAAATGATATGTGAATAAGAAATATGCATGATATGTTTGAATAGAATGATATGTTATGTTATGATTAGTTGAGACGATGATATGTTGATCCATTCTTGATATACGATGATTCTCGGTTTTAGTGAGTAGGAAAGGAACTTACTGAGCCATGAGTGCTCATAGCTTACTTTCCTTGTACCGCAGATAAAAGAGAAAGCTGGATGAACAACGGAGCAGCAGGAGGAGCAGATAGTGATGTGTGTGGTGGTGGCTCGGCTAGGACGATTCAGACAAATTAATATTTTTAGTTATAAGTTCAATATATGCACATTTGAACAAATCAGAATATGTGATAATATGCTTAATAAATTAAATTCTTTAAAATTTTTATTCTTCCGCTGTTATAGTAAAACATGTACGTAAGTAGTATAAGAACGTAGCGCCACCTTTGGTTGGGTTTGAAGGGCGGGCGTTACACAAAAAGGGGGAGATTGTTGGTGCGGGAAGCATCCGACAATCGAACCTAAGTTTTGATAATGGCAAAGGGATTCAAAGTTAAGGTTTCTTGTTATCTAATGTGCTTGATTGAGCTTGCAGGAAAGTCCTAAGTGTTCTTAGGCAAAAGTCCTAGCTGCGGTTAGGCAAGGTGAAAACCCTAGGGGGTGGTAACCCTAGGTCCTTGGGGGTGGTAACCCTAGGTCCTAGGGGGTGGTAACCCTAGGTCCTAGGGGTGGTAACCCTAGGTGAAGGAAAACCCTAAGGGGCGGGAACCTTAAGTCCTAAGGGGTGGTAACCCTAGGTGGTGAAAATCCTAAGGGGGGGGGGGGGTAACCTTAGGTCCTAGGGGATGGTAACCCTAGGTGGAGAAAAACCCTAGGGGCGGTAACACTAGGTCCTATGGGGTGGTAACCCTAGGCAGAAAGTCCAGTTGGTTTGGAGGACCAGACTGGCATCAGGTAACTCTCCTGAGTGGAGTAGGTGAGGACGCGTTCCCCATAGAGGGAACAGTAGGCGTCGGGTCGACCTAGGGTTTCCGGTTGGAAATCTAAAGTCAGACCCCAAGCAGTCCGGAGACTGTCAATTACTGTTTTTACTATATTTTATGTGTGCTCACATTGTCTTGCAGGGTATGCTGTTATCTTGGGACTAATGCATCTTGTAGGTACAAAAAGACAACTATAAGCCTCAGATGAATAGTGTCAGAGGCGCCTCCATGGAGCTTGGAGGCACCTCGTGTGCAAGCCGAAGCCAGCTGTCCAGCGGAGCTGGAGGCGCCTTGGACCAAGGCTTGAAGGCGCCTTGAAGAGGCTTGGAGGCACCTTAAAGCCGATAAGTGCGACCAGTTCTGTGCTGATCCACGCGTGTGACTCGGCAGCTTGGAGGCGCCTCCAGCACTGTATAAAAGAGGGATTAGAGCAGCAGCCAAGAGGAACAATTCTAAAGCGATCCATCTCCAACGTGCTGCTAACGAAAGCTTCCGATCAAGCTGCGACAAGTTCCCGACAACTAGGCGCTCCGTTTTCTATAACTTAGTTGTCGGTATTACTTTAAAGTTCTTTTGTACTCATTCTATACTTGTACTGAATTTTACGAGATTATAGTTGTTACCCAACGTAAACGCTCAACGAGCATGGGCCTTGTAGTAGGAGTCGCCACAGGCTCCGAACCAAGTAAATCACTTGTGTTCGTGTGTTGATTGTTTTATTTCCGCTGCGTTTATTACTCGAGTTTTATGAATCCGAAATGAGTGAAAGACATGAGCGCTATTCATCCCCCCTCTAGCGCTTTCGATCCAACATTACATGCTTATATTGGGAACTTTGTTGTAGTATATTTTGATGACATCTTGATTTATAGTAAGAATTTAGATGAGCATGTCATTCATTTACAACAAGTTCTACTTGTTTTGCGAAATGAAAAATTGTATGCTAACCTTCAAAAATATCCTTTTTGCACTAGTCAAATAGAATTTCTTGGTTATATTGTTAGTGCTAAGGGAATAGCAGTTGATGAAGAAAAGGCTAAGGCAATTCGTGAGCGGCCAACACCAAAAATGATAACTGAGATACGTAGCTTTCACGGGTTGGCAAGTTTCTATAGGCGGTTTGTTAAAAATTTTAGTTCTATAGTTGCATCCTTGACTGAAGTTGTTAAAAAGAATGTTGGGTTTCATTGGGATAGTGAACAAGTTTTAGCTTTCAACTTACTTAAGAAGAAGCTAGGTTCTGCACCATTACTTGCATTACCTAACTTTTCTAAAACTTTCAAAATTGAATGTGATACATCAGGAATAGGTATTGGAGCTGTGCTAATACAAGAAGGTCGACCTCTTGCTTATTTTAGAGAGAAACTCAGCGGAGCAACTTTGAACATCCAACTTATGACAAGGAGATATATGCATTAGTGAGGGCTTTAGAGACTTTGCAGCATTACTTGTGGCCCAAAGAGTTTGTCATTCACACTGATCATGAATCGTTGAAGCATTTGAAGAGTCAAAGTAAGTTGAATAGACGTCATGCAAAATGGGTGGAGTTTATTGAGTCACTCCCTTATGTGATCAAATATAAACAAGGTATGGAAAATATTGTTGTAGATGCTTTGTCTCGAAGGTATACCTTGATCTCTACTTTGAACACTAAATTGTTAGGATTTGAATACATTAAAGATCTATATTCTAATGATCATGACTTTGGAAATATGTTTGATGTTTGTGAACATACTGCATTTGGGAAGTTTTATAGGCATGAGAGATTTCTTTTTAGAGTGAATAGGTTGTGTGCCCCTAATTGTTCAATAAGAGAATTATTAATCCAAGAAGCTCATGGTGGGGGACTAATGGGACATTTTGGAGAAAGAAAAACTCTAGAAGTGTTGGTACAACATTTCTTTTGGCCACACATGAAACGAGATGTAGTCAAGTTTTGTGAGAAGTATATTACATGTAGGCAAGCAAAATCTAGATCTTTACCTCATGGATTGTATACACCTTTACCAATTCCTAGTGAACCTTGGGTTGATATTTCCATGGACTTTATTGTAGGACTACCAAGGTCTAAACGAGGTATGGATTCTATTTTTGTCATTGTGGACAGATTTTCAAAAATGACTCATTTTATTCCTTGTAGGAAAACAGATGATGCTAACCATATTATGGATCTAGTTTTTAGGGAGATTGTGCGGCTTCATGGAGTACCGAGAAGCATAGTTTCAGATCATGATGCAAAGTTTCTAAGCTACTTTTTGAAGACACTATGAGGAAAATTAAGAACAAAGCTTTTGTTTTCTATAACTTGTCATCCACAAACAGATGGACAAACTGAGGTAGTAAATCAAACTTTATCTACTTTATTGAGAGCTATCATTCAAAAGAATTTAAAAGGTTGGGAAGATTGTTTACCACATGTTGAATTTGCTTATAATAGATCTATGCATTCTACTACTAATTGTTTACCTTTTGAAATGGTATATGGGCTCAACCCTTTAACTCCTTTAGATTTGTCACCTTTGCCTGTCTCTAAACGTACCAGTTTAGTTGGTACTAGAAAAGCTAAGTTTGTGAGGCAACTACATGAAAAAGTTCAATTGCAAATTGAAAAGAGGACTGAACAATATGCTATGCAAGTCAACAGGGGACGAGAGAAAGTGATCTTTGAACCCGGAGATTGGGTTTGGGTTCATATGAGGACGGAAAGATTCCTTACTAAACGTTGTACTAAGTTGCATCCACAAGGAGATGATCCATTTCAAGTCATTGCCAGAATCAATGATAATGCATACAAGCTTGACTCACCAGGTGAGTATAACGTGAGTGCTACATTTAATCTTGATGTAGATGATCAAGATTCGAGGATGAATCCTTTTGGGAAAAGGGGGAATGATGGAGCAAAAGAAAGAGAGCAACAAGCTAACGATATGGATCATGTTTAATCCACTCTAGATATTAATGATGATACATTATGCATCATTGGAGGGCCAATTACAAGGGCTAAGGCTAGAAAGATGAAGGAAGCACTTAATGCACTAATTGAAGATGTGAAGGCCAAAGCTACCATTGAAGAAGGTTTGACCAAACCAAGTCATTCGGCATAGTCAACCTAATTCAAGCCTTAGATGAGCTTAATTTGTACTTAAGTATCAAGTCTATGTAGTAGGGATATGTAGGCTCAATTTAGATTCAATTTCTACTTTTATTTGTCTAATAACCCAAATTTTCTCATTATAAGTCTTAATAGTGCTTAAAAATATTTAGAAATGCTGTAGAAATATTCTAGATATTTTTAGAAATTTTTAGAGTATTTTTATGCAATTTTTGGAGTTCGTTTGGTATTTTTACTAAAAGAAAGAAGTTTCAAAAAAATAAAGAGGTTCGGCCGAGGTTCGAACCTGCGACCTCCGACCCAACCAGAGTCTTAAGCGAAGCGTGATGACCAAGAACCCAACAGGGCCGTGCTGATCAAATAGAGGTCGGAAATATATTTATGTAGTAATGGTTAACAGAAATAATGGGGTATTAAGAGGAGAGTTTGAGTTGTTTGCTCGTGACCTAATCCCTTCTCCTCTTCTGCGTGCGACGGTGGAGCTCGGGCGGAAAACAAAGGGAAGTTAGGGCTCGTCTCCGGCGGTCGGCCAAGGGTCTAATCCGAGAGTTCTTCACCTCCTCGCGGTCCTCTTGTCGAGGAGAGTCCGTAGGCACAAAGAAGGGGCTGAAATCTCGAGTTCTCCGAAACCCTAGAAGCCGTTTTGCTCGGTAGTAAGTCCAAGAACGCAAGGTAAGTGCTTCTCACCTGCAGTAGGAGTAGTTTTCGAACCTTGTTTTCTTCTTGAATCCGAAGCATGCTGTAAAGATTGGAGATTTTGTGTTTGCTGCCGTGAGTTTCATAAAGGAAACGAAAGAGGAATTGTTAAGGTTTGACATGTGGTTATCTATTGTTATTAGTTTCCTTAAACATGCGGTTTTGGATTCACTTTATGTAGTTTTTGGTTCCTTTTGGTTTCTTGCCGTGTCGCTGAACAGGAGGTTGTGTTTTTAGGCCTTGAAACTGGGAATTCAGATGTTGATTAAATCTTTCTGTTCATGAAATTTTTTTTTATGGCCATGATCAGTTAATTGAAGGGTTACAGATTTCGGATTCCTGCTGCTGGGCAAGGATTAAGAAAGAGTTTAGTTTTCTTCTAAAGCATGTGGGTTGTTTTTGTAGCTTACTGCAGAATGGTTATGCTTTGTTACTGAACATAAGGAATAGCCCTCATAGTTAGCATTTCGTTCTATAATTCTTATAAATAGCATTTCATTCTACAACTTTATGATTAGCTGCACAGATTTAGGTTTTCCTTGTTACCTTAATGGGCATTATTAGCTTATGTTTATCCCTGCAGATTTAGTTTTGGTTGCTAGGTAATGAGCAAGAAATGATTTAGATTTGGAGCATGTAGTTTAATTTCATTGTGTAGCATCACAGTTGGATTTTTTTTCCTTGCTGCAATGAATAAAATCAAGCATGTAAATGAGTAGACAGTGGAGTGGTATTGTGCCTATTAGTTTTCTTTTAGGCTTATGAGTAGTTGTATGTAAAGCAAGACCAAGGTCTTAATAGGATCCCTAAATTTCAGAATTTGGATCAGCAGCACGCCAAGTGCTCGAAGAAATGCCGAGGCATTTATTCTAAGAGTTCTAAACAGATAATAAGTATTTTATTTTTAAGAGGCTAGTACCCGAGTTTCGAGGTTGTCTTTAAACAAATACAGGTGATCAATTCTGAGGTCTTGGCCCAGGTAAGACCAAGTTCTTTACCCTTGTAGGACTGGTGGCTCGCTACCTCAGTTTTACTAGGGAGCGCGCAATGGTACTATGCCTGGGCCCAAGAGAGAATTGATTATTATTTTGAAGTATAAAAGTATAAGATTTTAAACGAGTGAAATAAGCTTCACATAAGTTTAAAATTCAGCAAGTTTAGTTTCTTTTGTGCTAGCATGTTATTTAGAATTTGCTTGCTATTATTTACTATTAGATGAGCAGCTTTACATGTTTAGCATTTCAGTATATTCACATGCATATTCGAGTTTTGTGGGTTAGATAGCGCTTACTAAGAAATTTTGCTTATAGTTGCATTTCCTCTTACTTCAGATAAAGGAAAGGAAAAGTTATAGCAAAGGAAGGCGACAAGGAAGTGCAGATGGATGTGTGATGTTTGGATTATAGAATCCTTGGGACTTAGCTTAGAAATTTATTAAGATTTTGTATTCAGAATGTTAGAACTACTTTATTTCATGTTGCTGGATTTGGCTATTGAATACTTATTGTTTTAGAACTCTCCCTATTAATTGCTATGTATAATAGTTTAATGATTTGATTTGTAGTACTATTGCATGAATGTTCAGATTAATAGATATGTGTTTAGCATGTTCAGATTGATATGTAGTTTTAGATGTGAACATATGCTTGAGTAGTATGATAGGATGAGTTATTTATGTTTTCCGTTGCCATTAAATGCATGATTAGAGAGTTTTATTTATTGATGTTTATATGTGAACAACTCTAATTAAGTAAGGTTAATAGTCCAGTAGCGCTCCACCCTCACAGACTAGTAGTGAGGAGGGTGGGGTGTTACAAGTTGGTATCAGAGTCGTTCTTATTCTCCAGCATCACACATCAGCACCAACCCTGCCGTCTTCAAGTAAGAAAGTATTTAAAAATTCTTTTATTTAGTATGCTTTTCCTTATTATTGGTAGTATAGAAAAATCCTAGAAATATTTGCTTATAAGTGCAAAAGTGAGATAAAAGTTCTTGTTTGGTTCTTCTATGTTTTTATATATATGCCTAGGAAGAATAGAGACGATTTTAGTTTTTCTTTTTCTACATAACTAGATGTCAAGAAGAGGACGTCCCCGTACCGTTTGTACTGAGGACCGAGCCCAGGAGAACGAAGAGCCCAGAACAACTGAACCTGATCTCTCTGAAGTTGTTGCTCAACTTCAGAGACAAGTAGCAGAGCAACAACAAGTGATCGTCAATCTGATGGCGAATCGGCAGCAAGTCCCTCCCACTCCTCCAACTATCAATGTGGAGACTCCCGTGGTGACTAAGGTTCCACCAGTCGCCCTGGAAGTCCCCACAGCACCTAGAAGACAGGAAGCATACCTGATACAGTGGCTGAAGCTGAAGCTAGAAAGTTTCTCCGGCACGACTGAGCCCTGAGATGCTCAGGCTTGGTTTAAGATACTGGAGAGCACCATGGAGCTTCTTGACTGGATAGAAGTCGAGAAGGTTAAGTGTGCCTCTTTCTGCCTATCAGGGGATGCTCGTATGTGGTGGGAGAGAGTTAAGAGCAAGAGAGCAGTCAATCAGATGAGCTGGGCTAACTTCGAGACGGAGTTTCACGAAGAATTCTTCCGCCAACGGATCACCAATAAACATTATGAGGAATTTTTAGAATTCAGATAAGGTGACCTGTCAGTGGAAGAAGCAGTCAAGAGATTCAACAGACTAGCTCGTCTCTGCCCAGAGCTAGTAAGTACAAAGAAAGAACGAGTCAGACTGATGCTCCGAATGCTGAGGCCAGAAATAACACTTAAGGTGAGTAGTATGACTCACCGACCACAGATTGGTGAAGAGCTAGTTAGCAGGGCATTGGTCGCTAAGCACTATCTGAACAACATCAAGGCACAACAAATGCAATTCAAGCCAGTCAAGATAGAAGACAAGATAGCAGTGAGTCAGAAAGCTCAGGCAAGTAAGCAGCACTGGAAGGGTAAAGATAACAAGAGGAAACAGTGGAATACAGGAGGAAGCCAAAAGGGAAGTTCTACAGACAAGCAGGCTAAGTTTCCTCCCTGTCCCAAATGTGGGAGAGTACATCCAGGAGCCTATCTTTTGGGTATGACTGGATGTTATTCGTGTGGTCAAGAAGGACATCTGGCTAAGGCATGTCCTAACAAGCTCAAAGCATCTCAGCAATAAGCAGCACAATACGGGAACAAGCCTCAGTTACACTACATGCCTGTGACTCTAGACGGACCACAGCTCAGTCAAGGAAGATTGGAAGTTCCACCAGTTTCAGCCAGTGCCAGAGTATTCTCCCTCACCAAAGAGGAGGCTGCTAGTGCCTCTACGGTCGTAACAAGTCAAGTAGTTATTTTTCAGCATTTAGCTACTGCACTATTTGATATTGGGGCAACCCATTCTTTTATATCAGTACTCTTTGCCAAAGAATTTCATATGCCTACAGAGAGCATGAACTCTAAATTTTTAACGACCCTACCTTCTAGGGAAGTCATTGAATCCAACCAGTGGCTTCGCGCTGTACCAGTCAGAATTTCAGACCGAGTGTTATATGTTGATCTAGTAGTCCTTGCGATGCAAGATTTCGATGTCATTCTGGGTATGGAATTCCTCAGCAAGTACAGTGCTTCGGTGGACTGCCACAGAAGGAAAGTGATTTTCAGCCCAGAAGGTGAACCATCCTTTGAGTTTATGGGAGTGCCGAAGAGGAAGACCCAGAAGTTCCTCTCTTCCCTCACAACTCACCAGATGTTAGCTAAAGGATGTACTGGTTTTCTTGCGCACATTGTGAATGCAGAAGAACAAGAAAAACCCAAGCAGAAGGATGTTCAGGTAGTCTGTGAGTATCCATAGGTATTTCCAGAAGAGCTACCTGGACTACCTCCCAACAGAGAAGTGGAGTTTGAAATTGAGTTGGTTCCTGGTACCGGTCCAATTTCAAAAGCTCCATACCGAATGGCTCCAGCAGAACTGAAAGAACTACAAGAACAACTCCAGGAGCTACTTGACAAAGGTTTCATCTGGCCTAGTCACTCACCATGGGGAGCTCCAGTGTTGTTTGTCAAGAAGAAAGACGGATCTATACGAATGTGCATAGATTATAGAGCGCGGAACAAAGTGATAATTAAGAACAAGTACCCTCTTCCCAGAATAGATGATTTATTTGATCAGTTAAAGGGGGCAACAGTGTTCTCTAAGATACACCTGCGCTCTGGATACCATCAGTTGAAAGTGAAAGAAAGTGATACATCCAGAACATCTTTCAGGACCAGATATGGACACTACGAGTTTGTAGTCATGCCTTTTGGAGTGACTAATGCACCTGTGGTCTTCATGGACTTAATGAACAGAGTGTTCGAAGAATACCTTGACAAGTTTGTCATTGTGTTCATCGACGACATTCTGATCTATTCAAGAACCCCAGAGGAGCATGACACGCACTTGAGAATAGTATTGCAGACCCTTCGGCAAAAGCAGCTTTATGCTAAATTCTCAAAGTTTGAGTTCTGGTTAGAGCAAGTGGCATTTCTAGGTCACATCATTTCTAAAGAAGGTATTCAAGTGGATCCTGCCAAGATAGAAGCGGTCAACAACTGGAGTAGGCCCAAGAATGCCAGGGAGATCAGAAGCTTCCTTGGTTTAGCAGGGTACGACAGGAAATTTGTGGAGGACTTTTCCAGGCTAGCCTCTCCACTAACGGCCTTAACCAGGAAGAACAAGAAGATTGAATGGTCAAATAAATGTGAGCAAAGTTTCCAAGCATTGAAGAAGAGATTGACCAGTGCTCCTATCCTGACTGTTCCAAGGAGTGACAAAAGTTTTGATATATACAGTGATGCCTCCAAGATGGGCCTCGGGGCTGTTCTCATGCAAGAAGGGAAGGTTATAGCTTATGCTTCCAAACAACTCAAATATTATGAGAAGAACTACCCCACTCATGATCTTGAGCTGGCAGCAGTGGTCTTTGCACTAAAACTCTGGCGTGTATGGAGTCCAGTGCAGAATTTTCACCGACCATCAGAGTTTAAAGTATTTCTTTACCCAGAAAGATTTGAACATGAGACAGCGCAGGTGGCTAGAGTTGGTTAAAGATGATGACTGTGAAATCCTCTACCACCCAGGTAAAGCTAACAAAGTGGCGGATGCACTAAGTCGAAAGTCCAGTGCAACTCTGATGCACTTGTCATCATTAGCACTGCCACTACAGAAGGAACTGTTAGATTATGGAGTCGAAATTGTTGATGGGCAACTCTCTGCATTGACCTTAGAGTCTACCTTGCTTGAGGATATACAGAGAAAGTAAAGTGAAGATCCAGATATCCAGAAGATCAAGCAAGAGATACAAAAAGAAGAAAATTTAGAATTTTGGGTATCAAACAGTGGAGTTCTTTATCAGGGGAGCCGCCTTTGTGGCCCCAATGATGAGGAATTGAGAAAGAAGATTCTAGAAGAAGCTCATAGCACACCATACTCCATGCATCCTGGTTCCACTAAGATGTATCAAGATTTGAAGCATAGATTATGGTGGTCTGGACTCAAGAGGGATGTAGCAAAATATATCAGTACCTGTCTGACATGCCAGAGAGTCAAAGCAGAGCACCAGAGGCCAGGAGGAGTTATACAACCTCTCCCAATACCAGAGTGGAAGTGGGAAGAAATATCCATGGACTTCATAACAGGCCTTCTAAGAACCACTAATGGATATGATGCGATATGGGTGATAGTGGACAGATTGACCAAGTTTGCCCATTTTCTAGCCATCAAGGTGTCCCACTCAATAGAGCAGTTGGCACAGCTATATGTTAAGGAAGTGATCAGACTTCATGGAGTTCCGAAGTCGATTGTTTCCGATAGGGATGGGCGCTTCACCTCTCATTTTTGGGGGTGTGTCCAAAATACATTAGGCACCAAACTCAAGTTCAGCACAACCTTTCATCCCTAGACTGATGGACAGACAGAACGAGTAAACCAGATTTTAGAAGACATGCTCAGGGCTTGTGCAATAGATTTTAAAGGTAGTTGGTGCAAGTATCTGTATTTAGCTGAATTCGCCTACTACAATAGCTACCAGGCCACTATCAAGATGGCACCTTACGAGGCATTGTATGGCCGGAAGTGTAGATCACCTATATGCTGGTTGGAGGCTGGGGAAAGAAAAGAGATGGAATCAGAATTGGGTAGGCAGACTGAGATGATAGAAGAAACCACACAGGCTATCAGAAGATTAGACAGAGAATTGAGACTGCCCAGAGTAAACAGAAAAGTTATGCTGACACATGTCGTAGGCCACTTGAATTCCAAGTAGGAGATTCAGTCTTTCTCAAAGTTGCTCCAATGAAGGGAGTGATGAGATTTGGCAAGAAGGGCAAGTTAAGTCCTCGCTACGTAGGACCCTACCTGATCACCGAGAGGATTGGGAAAGTAGCTTACAAGCTGGACTTACCTCAAGACATGTCAGCAATATATAATGTATTTCATGTCTCCATGCTAAAAAAGTGCCTCCACGACCCTAATCAAGTGATTCAGCCTCAGTCAGTGCAGATCCAGGAGGATTTGAGCTATGAGAGAAGATCTACACAGATAGTGGACAGAGAAGTTAAGAGACTAAGGAAGAAAGAAGTACCACTAGTGAAGGTTATCTGGCAGAATCAGAAGCACGAGGAGGTTACTTGGGAGCGTGAGGACAGCATGAGACAGAAATATCCAGAGTTATTCTAAGTTCGAGGACGAACTTTTTATAACGTATAGGGAATTGTAACAATCCAAATTTCCTCATTTCAAGTCTTAATAGTGCTTAAAAATATTTAGAAATGCTGTAGAAATATTCTAGAGATTTTTAGAGTATTTTTATGTAATTTTTGGAGTTCGTTTGGTATTTTTACAAAAAGAAAGAAGTTTCAAAAAAATAAAGAGGTTCGGCCGAGGTTCGAACCCGCGACCTCCGACCCAACCAGAGTCTTAAGCGAAGCGTGATGACCAAGAACCCAGCAGGGCCGTGCTGATCAAATAGAGGTCGGAAATATATTTATGTAGTAATGGTTAACAGAAATAATGGGGTATTAAGAGGAGAGTTTGAGTTGTTTGCTCGTGACCTAATCCCTTCTCCTCTTCTGCGTGCAACGGCGGAGCTCGGGCGGAAAACAAAGGGAAGTTAGGGCTCGTCTCCAGCGACCGGCCAAGGGTCCAATCCGAGAGTTCTTCACCTCCTCGCGGTCCTCTCGTCGAGGAGAGTCCGTAGGCACAAAGAAGGGGCTGAAATCTCGAGTTCTCCGAAACCCTAGAAGTCGTTTTACTCTGTAGTAAGTCTAAGAATGCAAGGTAAGTGCTTCTCACCTGCAGTAGGAGTAGTTTTTGAACCTTGTTTTCTTCTTGAATCTGAAGCATGCTGTAAAGATTGGGGATTTTGTGTTTGCTGTCGTGAGTTTCATAAAGGAAACGAAAGAGGAATTGTTAAGGTTTGACATGTGGTTATCTATTGTTATTAGTTTCCTTAAACATGCGGTTTTGGATTCACTGTATGTAGTTTTCGGTTCCTTTTGGTTTCTTGCCGTGGCACTGAACACGAGGTTGTGTTTTTAGGCCTTGAAACTAGGAATTCAGATATTCATTAAATCTTTCTGTTCATGAAATTTTTTTTTATGGGCATGATCAGTTAATTGAAGGGTTACAGATTTTGGATTCCTGCTACTGGGGAAGGAATAAGTGTCACTCCCCCAAAGGAGTCTCTGCCAGACAAAAATCCGACAGCATCTCCCCTATACCGGTGACAATCTGAAGCATCAATACAAACAAAATATATCAGCCACATGCGGCTGGAATATTTATATACACAACCACGTAGTTATAATCACAACCCACTCGGCTGGAATGAAACAATCACAACCACGCAGTTATATATAAAACAGCCCACACGGCTGTACTAAAAACACAGTGGAAAAATGAAGGAAAGCCCACACAAACTAAATAATTACAATGCATGCCGGCACAGTTTAAACACAAATACAACACCAAGAGAATAAGATAGCCATATGGCTAAACACAAATACAATGCCAAAAATAAGAAAAGAATATACAAAAGAAAACAAACACTAGGTGAAATCGTCTTCGGATGTGACGTAGGACTCGGCAGACAGGATACTCCTAGCGACACCAACCATCTACAAGCTACCTGAAAACATAAATGTATACATGCGGTGGTGAGAATAGGTAACTCAGTGGGTAATAGACAAAATAGTGCATGGTCCATAAACAAACATGGAGATCACAAGTATACAGTCTCAGTAGGGAAATAAAGAACATGATCATACTATCATAATCAATGCATCTGAACATACCTGACGTAATAACCCGACATAATCATAACTGACATACAAACTGCACAAACCACTACTGACATAATGGTAAATACATACCCAATCTGAAATTGACGCAAGGTACAAAGATCAATAAACTCACTAGATCTGCAACAGGTATACCCGTGACACCTGTGCAATATAAATACGACTGCATATACATATAAAATAAATGACATGTATGCAGCATGACAATCATATGCAAAAACCATATCTCAATCAAGTGCAACAACGACAATCACATGCAACTAGTATCTACTAGGCATGTATGCAAATGCAGATGCACCGCGCATCAAATGCAAGAATAATAACTGTGTATGCATGCTCCATGGTCACCCCCGACACCTCTCCAGACACCACGACCCCATTATGGTCGAGAGGCTTGGGTCCGTGACAACTGTACAAGCCTCATACTCCAAACTACTATAAAGCAGCTGAGGCAGGCGGAATGCTAAGTAGTTATCTAACTACATAGCATCAGGGTCCCTGACTGCTCACAACGCCGGATCTCACTAAACCTCGTGACCGGGTGGCACGACAGGATGAGCGGCAATTGCTCCAGCTACCACTACCCATGAGTGACCGAGTGTGCGGCGCTAAACCAAACCGATGACTCTCTCAACAACAAGGGAGATAATGGTCATCAGATGCAATGAATGATGAACATGATATATATATATATATATATATATATATATATATATATATAATCATCATCCATGCAACAACCCCAAACCTCATAAATACCTCTAACAATAGTATAATCGTCATGATACCTCCACGTATCCCACCAAACATATATACCCACTACACATGTATAATCAACCAAAAATCTCCAATAATCCCACCAGACACATGTACACAAAATATAAGTACAATCAACATGTATCCTCCAGTAAAAACACAATAGACATGTGTATATACCTCAAACATACAATCAACACAACTCCTCCAAAAGTACATGACAAATATGTATGCACACACCACATGTAAATGCACGGTCAACAAGATGACTCCTATAACACATACCCACCTATATACAGTCCACATCATATACCCAATCAGCATGGTAATACCAACAACCCGACAATCCCTACAAGACATACTCTACACGTGTAATCACACCAGAGTAGATATCAAGAGTGGAGACTGTATATGAATTAAATAGATCATCACAAGGGTCAAGCATAAGTATCGTGTAGGAAAAACAGCAACCGATCATGATATAAGATAAAGCAGCCTAATTCATCCAATAATAACCATGCACTAAGTTTCAAAGAAACTATAAAGAGGTCAAGGAAGAAATACCCACCTTAAAATGTAGATCGTGCTAAGTAATCCCGCGTCGAGACGCTGGTCCCGAATCCAAGTCTTGTAGAAATCAATATATTTATATTTTATTTAGCTAAATTCATATGAATTAAATAGCTAAATAAAATCCCTAACCCAATAGGATCACTCCAATCAAATCTGATCCCTGACTAATCCTCCAAATAATCCTTAACCACCATATCTGATAACCCAACCAACAATCAATCCAATTATCCAAAGAATGATCACATAACAATCTATATCAACCAATCACCATATCCACAAATTCCAACCCAATACAAACCCAAATCAATCCAACACATACCAATAACGATCATGTTTAATTCCACCTAATGATCCAAATCCAATACGATAATAAATCCATCCTTAATCCAACTCCTTCTAAAACCAAACATAATCCACAATCCTTCACTTCGATCCAAACATCCACAGATCACAAAGTCTCCAATATAATATGATACAAATCTTGATTTATCCATCCACAACACAAATGATATCAACCTACAATAACCTATCAACTAAATCATCAAACCATAATCAACCACAAACTCCAACAATCCTCAATCAATATCAACAACTATCAAAGTAAAATCCCCAAAACATGTATCCTACATATTTCCTTACCTCCTCTTTTCCAGCTGCTACTGATGGCACAGCACTGGCAGAGTTAGCTGTTGACTACGGTGATGTGGTGACTAGCACCAAGAAATGTTCAACACCAAGAAACGTTGCTGCCTTCCAAAACAAAACTCTCCAAATCAATACCATGAAAAGGCTTAATACCTAAATCAAGAGCTAGAGTAGAACCAATTACCTTCAAGATCCATCCAGTTCCATAAACTCCTCTCCGACGAATGCTGCTACTGTGATCATGAGCAACGGTAGAAGGTAAAGTGACGTCGGCGATATAGGGCAATGCGATGCTGACCGAGGCTAGGGCAGGGCTCCGAGAAGGGTATAAAATTGCTCTGGTGGAAGGAGACGGCGTTGGCCCTCCTTGGTCCAAGATCCAACGATGAGGAGAGACGATCGACAATCTAGGGCACGACGATGAGAGGGAAGGGAGAGGGTGACGGTCGGATCAGAGCTCAGGTGGTCAGCACCGGTGATGGGAGATGGCAACGAACAGGGATGGTGGCGTCGATGGCTGGTAGCGACGGGCACCAACATCTCACGGACTGCGTGCCACGACGATACGAGATGGAGAGGGAAACTCCGCCGGCGGTGCATCGGGCTTCGACGATAGGAGGAGAAGGGCGGAGTATCGGAGCGAGAGGAAGAAGGAGGCGGTAGCGCAAAGAGAAGGTCGTCGGCGTCGATGCCCAGTGGCCGGAGATCACGCGATGGGGAATCGGGAGGAAAACAGAGCGTCGGTGATGATTTGGGGAGGAAGGAAGAAATCGGGAATTTTAGGGAATAGGTTTTAATTAAATACCTAGGTTAATATAATTAAACACTAGGTTAACTTCTTAATCAATTCCCACTTAATGAGTATTCTAAACAGGCATCCAACTAGCCCTACCGATTCATCCTCCCAAAATAAGTCATACGAACTCCGTTTAAATCCTGAAAAAATTTTAAAAATTTTGAAAAAATCCAATAAGATTTTTCGTCCAATAACATTTATTATTTTATTTTGC
The DNA here is from genome assembly GCF_018446385.1 of Zingiber officinale. Classification (NCBI taxonomy): domain Eukaryota; kingdom Viridiplantae; phylum Streptophyta; class Magnoliopsida; order Zingiberales; family Zingiberaceae; genus Zingiber; species Zingiber officinale. Next base: position 75,262,303 of record NC_056001.1, read on the forward strand.
GGTATCTTACAATAAGAAAGAGTTTAGTTTTCTTTTAAAGCATGTGGGTTGTTTTTGTAGCTTATTGCAGAATGGTTATGCTTTGTTACTGAACATAAAGAACAGTCCTCATAGTTAGCATTTCATTCTATAATTCTTATAAATAGCATTTCATTCTACAGCTTTATGATTAGCAGCACAGATTTATGTTTTCCTTGTTACCTTAATGGGCATGATCGGCTTATGTTTATCCCTGTAGATTTAGTTTTGGTTGCTATGTAAATGAGCAAGAAATTATTTAGATTTGGAGCATGTAGTTTAATTTCATTGTATAGCATCTCAATTGGATTTTTTTTTCCTTGCTGCAATGAATAAAATCAAGCATGTAAATGAGTAGACAGTGGAGTGGTATTGTGCCTATTAGTTTTCTTTTAGGCTTATGAGTAGTTGTATGTAAAGCAAGACCAAGGTCTTAATAGGATCCCTAAATTTCAAAATTTGGATCAGCAGCTCGCCAAGTGCTCGAAGAAATGCCGAGGCAATTGTTCTAAGAGTTCTAAACAGATAATAAGTATTTTATTTTTAAGAGGCTAGTACCCGACTTCCGAGGTTGTCGTTAAACAAATCCAGGTGACCAATTCCGAGGTCTTGGCCCTGGTAAGACCAAGGTCTTTACCCTTGTAGAACTGGTGGCTCGCTACCTCAGTTTTACTAGGGAGCGCGCAATGGTACTACGCCTGGGCCCAAGTGAGAATTGATTATTATTTTGAAGTATAAAAGTATAAGATTTTAAACAAGTGAAATAAGCTTCACATAAGTTTAAAATTCATCAAGTTTAGTTTCTTTTGTGCTAGCATGTTATTTAGAATTTGCTTGCTGTTATTTACTATTAGATGAGCAGCTTTACATGTTTAGCATTTCAGTATATTCACATGCATATTCGAGTTTTGTGAGTTAGATAGCGCTTACTAAGCAATTTTACTTATAGTTGCATTTTCCAGTTACTACAGATAAAGGAAAGGAAAAGTTATAGCAAAGGAAGACAACAAGGAGGTGCGGATGGATGTGTGATGTTTGGACTATAGAAGCCTTGGGACTTAGCTTAGAAATTTATTAAGATTTTATATTCAGAATGTTAGAACTACTTTCTTTCATGTTGCTGGATTTGGCTATTGAATACTTATTGTTTTAGAACTCTCCCTATTAATTGCTATGTACAATAGTTTCATGATTTGAGTTGTAATACTATTGCATGCATGTTCAGATTAATAGATATGTGTTTAGCATGTTCAGATTGATATGTAGTTTTAGATGTGAACATATACTTGAGTAGTATGATAGGATGAGTTATTTATGTTTTCCGTTGCCATTAAATGCATGATTAGAGAGTTTTATTTATTGATGTTTACATGTGAACAACTCTAATTAAGTAAAGTTAATAGTCCAGTAGCGCTCCACCCTCACAGACTAGTAGTGAGGAGGGTGGGATGTTACAATTTGGGTTGTAATAAATCCATAAGCTTAAAATGGCTAAGTAGTCTACATAGGCCTTTACTAAATGAGCTTTCTTTTGGCCTTTTAGGATTTTTTTGGTCACCTTATAGCTATAAATAAAGGGGGTGACGGCCACACATGTATCTTTGATATATTTTCAATCCAAAGCATGGTGAGGCTCTCACTTATTGGTTCTTCATTAAATTAGAACTTATCAAGGTATTTCCTTGTGGCGTTCGAAGACTTATCAAACTCCATCCCAAGGTTGTGGCTTCTTCCATCTTCTATACCATGGTTCATGCTTTCCTAATCATTGGATCGAGGTTCTTTTCATCAATCTTATCAATTTAGTTCTTTCTTTCTTTCTTCTTCCATTCGTTGTGGGTTCTAGAAACATCTTTCTCTTTGGATTCACAATAGTTGTGTGAATCCACATGTCCGTGCCATATTTCCTTATTTCTTCCCTTTTTCAAGGATCTTTGGCTTGGGGCTCACCCCCATTCCTTAGGGAAGGGTTCTCCCCCTTGGAGGAACCCGAGATCGTCCATTTTCAATTATCCATCCACCTCCAGAGTAAGGATTGCAATCAAGAAGACCGGCGACACATAGATAAGCATTCTTCTCTTCTCTATCTCTTATTTTGGATTGTGGAATGCTTAATTTCTTGTCTCTTATTTGTAAAGTCTTTGCAATTGAGTAGATCTCTAGATTTAGGATTTAGGAAGCAGTTATGATGTGTTGTGGTATATGAACTATGTATTTGGACTGTTTTCTTATTCTATGAAGTATTTATGTTATGCTCTATGTGTGTTGTGCCTTGTATGTATTTAACGAAATGTGTGTGAGGTTAATTCATTTAGATGTAGGATTTTGTTCACCGTGTAGAGGGGATACTTTGGTTTGTTTAATGGGGACCTTGTGACAGAAGCTATCCCCTACTCTCTAGGGTATCATCCTTGAAACGCAGGACAATTCCCTGCAAGGAAAGCTAATTAGAATTTAGAGGGTTCTCCCAAATTAATGCTAGGCAGTGATTTGTGTAATCTAACGATTATATGACCGGAGGGTCCTGTGATAGATAATATCCCTTTCACCAAACTTTCTAAGTTACCTCTTCTACTTAATTCTATTAATCTACTGTTAGGAAGTAAATTTGTTAACTCTAAGATTGTATGACCGAGGGGCCCTAATGACAGGGGTATCTTATTACCGGACTTTCTAGAGCTATTTCTTTACTTAATAATTTTAGAACTTGGATAAACTCTCTAATGTGACCTACGCAGGCGTTGTGCCAGACTTTGGCTAGAATTCCTACACAGGTGTAAGCATGGAGTTGGTAGACGAACAATGCATAGGGATATTAACTTGCATCATAACGAAACTAAAATCCTAGAATCTATCACATTTCAGTCACCTACGCTTATTCTATCTCTCTCTCTCTCTTTCTCTTTTTTTCCTTTCTCTTTCTCTCTAGCATTTGTGAGCTAGTTAACCTTTGACTGTCTAGATAATTCACCATGCAAAGTTAACTAGTGTTTAATTAATAGTCACCGTGTGATCGATATTTTATTACTTGATGACGCTTGTATACTTGCGAGCACACATTGGTTAGGCGTCGGTGTCTCACGGTCAGAGTGGTGAGATCACGAGGGAGGGGGCGGCGGCTGGATTGAGAAGAAGGAAGAGGTCGGGAGAAGCAATGGGGCTCTGATTAATTTTATGCTTATATATATAGCTTAATTAATAAAACTTAAGGTTAATCAATAAAACACTAAGTTCATATTCCAATCTATTTCCAGATAAAATGGGTATTCTAAATATGCTTTCTCTAAGCCTAATAGATTCATCCCCTCAAACATGTCATACGAACTCCATTTAAATCCTAAAAAATTTCTAAAAATTCTTGAAAAATATAATACAGTAGTTTCTTCAATAAAACTTATTATTAAATTGTCTTATCTTACATTCTCTCTCACTAATAAAAATTTAGCTCCTAAATTTACTACTAAGACTAAAATTCTCATCTAAGGGTATCAACTAAGAAGCATACCCATATACTACTCCATCCTAGTATCGTAATCAAATCTCCAACCATGAGGGATTAAAGATTCCCTTATAAAACTACATGATGATCCACTTCCAAGTAGATAGTTGTGACTTTGTGGGTTATGAACTCACCCTGCTTCCGCTACTCCCACACTACTGTCTAGCCAACTGTGGGTAAAATCTACTAGACCTAAATGGTCCTCACAACTACCTCCGAAATCCATAACATACCCTATCAGTAGACCCTCTAATGTTTGTAAAGTGTACTTAGACTATTCATCTGTTTGAGGGTGGAAAGCTGTACTAAAACAAAGTCTATATCCATGGCCTGCTATAAACACTGCTGGAATCATGAGGTGAATTGTGGATCTCTATCCAATATAATACTTAGACGTAAATCATGAAGTCTGATAACCTCTCTATAGTATAATTCCACTAAGCGATCCAGTCTGCCCTATAGATCGATGGAAAGTGAGCAAAATTAGTCAACCAATCAATGTTACCCAAATGACATCCTATCTTCTCCGTGTCCTAGGTAATCCCACACCAAAGTCCATCGTAACATGCTACCATTTTCATTCTGGTATTTATATCTTCTGAAACAATCCTACTAGTCTTTGATGTTCAGGCTCCACTTGCTTACATACTAGACATTGAGCTATAAAATCCGTGATGTCTTTTTTTATATCATTCCACCAATAGGAACGCTTCAAGTCTCTATATATTAGGTACCACCTGGATGTATCACATATCCAAATCGATGTGCTTACTAGAGTAAATCCTTTAGGATGGGATGTGACCTAGGAAAACATAATTTTCCACAGTAATAAAGGATCTCGTTCTCATCACACAAGAACTCTATCTATTGTCCTGATACCACTCCGCTATATAAAAACTGAAGATGTTGATCACTAGCTTGAACCCTCTAAATCCGCTCAACAATAGGTGACTGAGCAACTATGGACACCAAAGTCCCTCACTCTGCCTATCTCTCTCTACCAATTCCAACTCAAAACTCTGCACCAATCCTGTAATCATAACTTGGTGTCAAGTTAAAACTCCTCGGGATATCCTACTCAAAGAATTTTCTACCACACTAGCTTTTCCTGGATGGTAGTTAATGGTGCAATCATAATCCTTCAAAAATTCCATCCATGTTCTTGGCCTAAGGTGCAACTTCTTATGAGTGAACAAATTCTTAAGACTCTTATAATATATGAAGATCTCAAAAGTGATCCCATACCAATAATGTCTCCAAATTTTCAGCGCGAAAATGATAGCTGCTAACTTTAAATCATGAATAAGACAATTCTTCTCATGTTCTTTCAGTTGACGAGGAGCATATAATACTTCTTGCGCGTGCTGCATCAAAATTGTACCTAACCCCTAGTACAATACATCTATGTAGAGTACAAACTCATCTACACTAGAAGGTAAAATTGAGATGGGTGTAGTTATGAGCCTTCACTTGAGTTCCTGAAAACTTGTCTCACAAGGTTATGTCCAACTAAATTCCACTAATAGATCATCAAAAGTCAATAAATCACAAAATCTGATTTCTCCATATCCACTAATCCTGAATCATCCTCATCATCAATCAAACCTGATAGCTTTCTCATCAATGATAAAGTAAAAGAATGTCATTCAATGTTCAACATTCACTTCCAACAAATTTAAATATATCCACCATGGTTCAATATTACATGCATATATTGTACCAACTAAAGGGATTATGCCCTATGAATAAATTTGTTGTAGCATATATTTTTAGTGAGACAAACCCCACCATATGCTCATAAATCTAACTTCCCTGTAACTTGCTCTCATCATGGGATACTATAAAGATGTAGAAATATATCACCATTCTATCAAAAGTGTATGACTACTGAAGTCTAAGCTACATCTCTTAACTTCCTAATTAATGATCAATAACTCTCCAAATGGTAGATATACGACCAATCCATGTGATATGAGTATAAAGACTTTGTTACTACCCTTACTTAACTGTTTAGTATAGTACAATAAGAGACCAACCAGTATATGTCCAAAAAGTCTGTCAAATATCATCATTTTGGGTAATTAAATATCCACCATAAGCGAATGATAATCTAAAGAACAAACAATCACTTAACCTCTTGACTGAGAGTCTACCCATTAAGAGGGTATCTCCACAACTCTCATAATCATGCCCGTAAATGTCCCCCGACAAATGTCGACAAAAGGTTGAACACTCTGATTTAACATATAGACTTCAAGATCTTGGATAAATGATCATGTGGTCAAGGTCTTGATCTACTTGATGGAGATAATATTAGTTGAGTCGACTAACCATTGTCTTATTACCCATCACACTACAGTTACTCTACTTAATGTTTAGGAACCTCTAGTGACGGGTCATGCATAAAAGGGTAGATGAGCACTATCACTAAATATCTTGTTAAAATATCTGTCAATCGATGCTTTGCCCCTGGAAGATCATTATATGATATTTCCACTCAGTAATAGTTAAATTTTATAGGTATTAATCAACTAACACCACCTTCTTCGCATTATTGTGGGTCATATATCTCTATGTACCACCGTAGATATCTAACTAAATCTGATCGGTCCATCAGTCAGGATCTCCCATGGAATAGTGTTACGCGAGTTGACTAACCATCATCTTGTTAACCGTTATCCTACCAAGGAAGTTAGAGAAGTACTCTCTCTCAAAATACCTCAAAGTAATCACCAAGTGATGCCTTGTTCTTAAAAATTGTCTTCTACATCTTCCTTCACATGGTGCCTGGTCACGTAAAGGAAAAGTAGCTAACTTCATCTGTTTCATATCAGTATAAGTCATATATTTGAATGTCCTCTCTAAATTATACACCCAAGTAACGGTTGTATCTCATAAGTGTTAAGCAATTAGCTTAACACTTTTCCACATCAATAGGGGTCATCTATCTAAATATATCTTCTAAGTTATCCAACCAGGTACATACAGTCCACGGCTAAAGGCCTCATGAAAATGGATAGATCGATCCTCTATAGGCTAGTCGAGCCAATAATGGTGTACATCTAATTCAGTCATTTCTACGTCTATACTAGTCATGTACTCAAATGTGCCTTCTAGATTATCTAACCAAACATAATTAACCCAGGGTCAGAATCTCCATGAAATAGAGTAAATCAGTCCTCTACTGATTGAACCAACAAGAGTAAATTGGTCTTCTACTGACCGAACCAACAAGAGTAAATTGGTAATCTACTGACTGAACCAAGAAGGGTATGTGACTCTAACTCTCCCCTAACTGATAGTAATAGAAACTAGTACTACTAGTGGTATGGTAAGGGAAATCCCCTGAGAGTGTAATCCTTGATCTCTAGTAGGTTGATCATGAACAGTGGTTGACCCAAAACATGTCATGCCTATTACAACCAAAGTATATGATAACAGTTATACAAACTTACCTCCTATAGCTTGGAGATATCCTATCACTTCTTGGTCCTAAAACTTGAAAGTCACATCAAGAAAATAAATCATGAAATTCAAACATAGGAAATAAGTCTCGTAAACCTGTGGCTCCAATACCAATAAATTATTACACCCTAGAGGAGTCCCTGCCCGATAAACAGACAACATCTCCCCTGTACAGTGATAAATGAAACCTGGATACACATCTGTACAAGTATAATAACCTACAACCCACACGACTAGAAAAACACAACTATGCATTTTAATATGCTGACCACAAGGCTGGATCAACAACTACACAGGTGTATATGCAGCCTATATTGTTGGAATAGAAAATAGAATAATAAGAAGCCCACATGGCTGGAATACAAAACCACACAGATCACCTTAGGATAAAATACTAACAAGTTCTATGAATCATGACTATTTATAAAGTTATCTACTACCCTAACTTTGTAAAGTGAAGAGAGATCCTAAAACTAAGCTAACACTGAAATGGTTTTAATAAAAATATTGTCACTTCATGCTACTAAAGATAGGGAAAAATCATTCACCAAGCATACTAGCACTAAGGATTAAACACAGAAGTGAAGAATAAGCATTCTAGAATTCTTACTTGAGAATAACCCAGCAGTAATGTCGAAAATGATGAACTCTACAAGCCACAACATGAAACAAAACTATACTAGAAGCAAACTGAATCAAAATGCAACTAATTGAAACAACATGCAAATAAACTGAAATGAACTAAAACTAAAAAGCAAGAAATAAGTCTATACATATATATAACTCCCCTAGATTGAGCATTTCATTGTCCCAATGAAATAAAAAAGGTGGTGGAGGAGGGTCATATCTCGGACGATGAAATGGGGGAGGAGGGTATGGCACAGGGGGCGATCATTAGGATGAGGGGGGGGGGCGTGGCCTAGGAGGGAATCTAGGGACTTATGGTAGGTTTCCAATTACTTTATGATAATGATAGAGTATGGCAACCAACTGTCTAGTAACTATTATGTTTGAGAGGTGTCCTAATGCAATCGACTTATGGTTTATACTATTTATTTTGATAAATAAAGATTTACTATTTGAGTTCACATTATTTATGTGTTTGAATGGTCTTAAACTCACTTAATGATGCCCATAATATGATTCATAACATGAGAGGATTTGTAATTGGATCATAACTAGTGAGCATCTCTATATATGTAATTGTGAAAGTATTAGAATATTCCCTAGTCAATGAATTGATGCATCTAGACATCATTAATTTTGTAAGACTAGTACTGGTTATACTCCTTGGTCTGAAAAAATAGTTGTTACTCACTAGCTGGAAACATTGAGATGTTCAGAGTAAAATGTGGATGCAAGTTATGATAACTAATTTATTAGAGTAACTTGTTGTATGATTTCATATGGTTCTCTATAAATATGGATATGTTTGTAAAATTCTTACTGTAGCTTGAGTGCAAGTTTCCTTACACTAGAGGTATCCAAGTCATCATAGTCATGGAGACTTATACTTTTACATCTTAAATAAAGCATTTCCTTAGAGATGTTGACCCAAGATGATTGGACATAAGTTGAGGTTTTTGAAGGTGTTTGGATAGCCAACAGAGGATTTACCAATTCCTGCGGAGAGACGTATACCCTATGACCACTTGTCAGAGTTGTTACTCAAAGCCTTTGCAAAGAATCATATGTTAAGAGTATGAGACTCTTAGGCACATGATTGGAGTAATTTGAATCCATAGGATGAGTAAATATTACTTGGGTTAGGTGTGATATAGACAGCCTAGTGGGGACAGACACATAGACTATGTCTTGCACCAAGTGGGTATAAGATGAGTGAAAGGAATGAGACACGACAAACTATAGTTGTTGAAGAGTTCATAACTTGTTCTAGAATAAACTATGATTTTATGGTTAATTAGGGATCATGATGTACTACTAGGTGTCACTCATGATTGATCCATAATTAAATAGTTAATTATGGATGACCAAGATAAACTAGAAACCTATTGGGTTACATGCACAAATTGGTTTGCTAATAAACCAAAAGGGATTTAGTTTAGTTATGAAACAACTTGGTTTAATAATAAACCAAATAGGTTTGGTTTAATTATGAACCAAGATGGTTTGATTTTGAACCAAACTTATTCTTAAAGATAATGGATTGGTTTGGTTTTTCTTATTGGATTGAGGAGATAACTTGCTCCACAAGTCATGTAGAGGTTTATAAATACTCCTCTATGAGGAGAAACATATTAACATAGGTTCATTGGTTTAGGTTTTTGGAAAACCCTAGCCTTTCTCTGTAATGCCCCGCCCCTCCTGCTAAGGCGACGGGGGTTACTTGGACACATACATGCGTAATACAGCGGAAGTCTTACTTAGAGAATTTAAAAACTTTTCTTACTTTAACATTACCATAGACATAAAAGAACCACATAGCATACCCATCATAATTTTTAAGTCTCAATACCCAAACACATACTTAATGTCATGGAGTCATAAAGTAAAAATATCAACATGGCATATTTCTTATTAAACAAAAGCAGGTCTTTTCCTTTAGCCAATCCACTACCACACACATCCTTCTAGCCCCTCCTGCTGCTCCCCTAGTACATCCATTCCTTGCCTTTATCTGTGGTATAAGAAAGTAAGCTGTGAGCACTCATGGCTCAGTAAGTTCCTTTCCTACTCACAAAAATCGTAAAGTATATTAAAACCACAAGTCAAGAGGCATAAAGACAAATTTATCATATCAAGTAGCATATCATGACATATCGTAACATAACATAAAGTAACATGGCATAATATAACATGATCATCAAATGTATCCTGGCATAGCATAACATCATCATAAATAGCCTGACATAATCATAGAGTATAAGCAAGGTGAATTCCTAAACATACATCATGTAACATATGCAACATGTCTTTTGAAAACTTATAATATACATACTTAAACATAATCTCAACATGATTAGGGCCCCGACTTGTACCACATACATAAATGCGCGTGTCCTATGTAGGTCCAAGGTAGCAAGTCTTGAACCCTAGAAGGCATACATACTAGGCCCGTTTCTTAGTCCATCGACCTAGGGGCAATTAGGAGCCCATCCCTAACGAGGCTCGTTTCTTAGTCCATCGACCCCGGGGCGCTTATGGAACCCACCCTTGGTACAATCCATACATAAAGTAAAATAGCATGTCATACATATCATAGTTCTTATCCTTTCATGCATATCATGTTTCTTAACATATCATAAAATATGCATATTTGGGCACACAGCACATGCACATGCATGAATCATAGCGTAGTACATCATGAACATATCACTTATCATATCATAAAGCATGCATATTTGGGCACACAGCACATGCATGGATCATAAGCTTGCATAATGAACATGTCATTTTATCATATCATAAAGCATGCATAATTGGCCACATAGCACCTACATGGATCATAAGCATACATAAAAGAGCATATCACTTATCCTAGGAAGACATAACCATTCATGGAATCATTAAATAACATTTCTTGATTCATTACATAGCATGTGAGGTACATCTAGGTCACTAAACCCATATGGCCGAAAGTCATGAGTAGGGCATGATCTCTAGACAACACACAAACATAAAAATCTCATGATATCTTCACATACTAGCATAAGAAAGGTCATAAGCATGTTAACCTAAATTTTTAAGCCCTCCTAGGTTTCTAATTCTTTCATGGCCGAAACCTTCATGAAGAGCAATCAAGTTCTAAGCAACATGCAAACATGTAAACCATAAACACATATCATATCATATTTCATAAGGAACAACTTAAGCATGTTTAGTTTGGGTTCTAAGTTCCTTAAGCTTCTAACCTTATCATGGTCGAACCCTAGCATGTCTCATTCTAGGTTACAAGTAGCATGAAAGTGTTGAACCCTAAGCCAATATCTTATACATTTTCATGAGGAACATCATAAGTACATTTGTTTTAAATTCCAAACTTCCTAAACCCCCTAACTCAAGGTGGCCGAAACATATAAATCATGGAACTAGGTTTTTGGTGGCATAAGAGCATGGAAACCGCAACTACATTTCATAGCATACATCACAAGAGACATCATGAACATATATAAGTTGGGTTCTAAATTTCTCTAGACCTTTAAACTAGTAGTGGCCGAAACATATCAAGCATGGAACTAAGTTTCTAGTGACACAAGAGCATGGAAACCACAACTACATTTCATAGCAATTATCACAAGAGACATCATGAACATATATAAGTTGGGTTCTAAATTTCTCTAGGCCTTTAACCTAGTATTGGCCGAAACCTATCAAGCATGGAACTAAGTTTCCAATGGCATAGGAGCATGGAAACCACAACTACATTTCATAGCATTTATCACAAGAACATCATAAGCATATACAAGTTGGGTTCTAAATTTCTCTAGGCCTTTAAACTCAAGGGTGGCCGAAACATGTGAGCTTGGTTTTGTTTTTTCATATGGCCTAAAGGCATGGAAACCCTACACAATTTTCATGGCAACATTACAAGGAACAACATGAGCAAACTTAGTTTAAAAATCTAAGCATCCTAGCTTTAAAACTTAGTGTGGCGAAAGTCACATGTAACCAAATTTCTATGTAACAAGCAACCATAAGAACATCAACTAGTTTCATATCATTTTATCAAGAAGGTCATGAGCCTCCTAGACTTGGTTTAAACTTTCCTATACTTCAAACCTCTTCATAACCGAATCTTCATAAGCATGAAATAGTATTCATAATCAACATACAATCATGGCATAACATTATAGCTTCATATCTTGTCTTAGGAAAAATCTTAGCATGCTTAGTTTTAGGTTTAAAACTCTCCTAGGCCTTTAGTTCTTCCATGGCCGAACATTCATGAGCATGGAAATGGAGTTTCAAACAACATACAAGTAAGAGAACAAGTTAACAACATCATTATCATAGGGTACATAACACAAGAATAAGGAAACATGCTTAGTTTGAGTCTTAAGCTTACCTAGTCCTCTTGTTCATGCTTGGCCGAGAATCTAGGGTTCATGGATCTAAGTTTTCATTATTCATTCTAGCATGGAAACCATAGATTAACCTCTTATATAAGATACATGTCACAAACATAAATAATAAGCATATCTAGTTACAAATTTTTCTTAAACACTTCCTCTTGTCTTGGCCGAAATTCTCATGAAGCAAACCTTAGGTTTTTAAGCGATATATCTTCATGGAAAACCATATAAACCATTGTACCACAGGTGAGGGGAAGCTTACCTAGTGTTCACTTGTTAATCCTTAAAGAAATGGTACCCTTGGTGAAGAGGAAGGAGGCTAGCACTCCTTTTGATTTCTCTTGCTTGGAAGGGTGCACCTTGAAGGCTCCTTCTTGTAATTTAGTTTCCTCTTAGGGAGAAACCTAAACTTGGCTTGTGGAGATGAGGGAGGAGGCTTCTAGTTTCGGCAATGGTGAGGGAGAAGGAAGAAAAATGAAACCCTTTTCTCTCTTTCCTTTTTATGCTAAGTGGGTGGAAGATACAAAGATGAACTTTGCTTCCCTTTTTCCTTAATTCATGCATGTATTTTTTTTCTAATGAGAATATGTCCTCATTCCTTCCCCTTAATTCTTCTCTTCATTATCCTCTTAAACCCCACGAAAATAGAGAAGGAAAAAGGAAGAAAGACAATTTGTCTTTTGCTTACTCCTTTCCTTAACCAAGAGGAAGAAAGCTACTTGATTTCCTCTTGTTCCCTCACTTAATTATATCCTCACTTTTAACTACCATTCCCATCATTTCCATTCACATGTTATTCATTATCCTAGTGGTTATCATACATAACTTTATTTCTATCCTTTGTGAGAGATTCAAGGTTCAAACCTTCACCTCTTCTTTTTATTTCTCTTATTTCTTTTTCCTTCTTTTATGCTCTAAAGTAAATAACACTCATATACTTATCTTATAATTTTGTGGGTGTTACATTCTCTCTCTCCTCTCCCTCTCCTTACCGCCAGCCACCAAGAAGTCAAGGGAGATTTTTCTAACAAAGCTTCTCCGCTTCTTTTTCTCCTCTTGGATCGCATTGCCTCCGCACTTAGCTAGTACCAATCGGAGGTGAATCTCGTTGCTCATTAGAGTCATCTTGAAGATCTCTGTGTGGATACAAATAGAGACGACATTTGTGAATGTCGCTAAAGTTGATGCCCTTTCCATTCACATCATCCATAAGGTAAACCTAGAATAATTATTATTCTTTTATTTCATAAAATTTTATTTTACGCTTATGTATGCACATGTTGTATATTGCATGCGTGAGTGTGTATGTTATAAAAAATAAGGAATTTATTATGTTTTTATTTTTTTTACAATGCATTTTTTTGTGAAAAATATGTAAAGCAAGCATTTGCATCGGACTCATAACCCGAACAGTGGTATTAAACTCTGACCATGCATCGACATAATCAGAAAATAAATGTTTTATGATTCATAGTTGATCATAATTTAGTCTCTAGAATTTTTCTCATTTTTATTACAAATTTTTATTTATAAAGTTTTCTAATTTGTTAGAAAATTTTATTTTTGGAATGTTTCTTAAAAAATTAAGAAAATTTTAGTTTTGGAAATATTCTGTAAAAATAAATTTAGTCATAATTTATTTTCTACTTTTTTTTAAATTTTATTATGAATTTCCATTTATGTCATAATTTATTTTCTATTTTTTAAAATTTTATTATGAATTTCCATTTATGGAAAATTTCCTAATTTGTTAGGAAATTCTATTTTTGGAAAGCTTATTAAAAATTTGGAAAATTTTGGTCTTGAAAATATTATGTAAAATAAATTTAGTCATAATTTATTTTTTGAATTTTTTTTATTTTTTATTAGAAATTTCTAGTTTTGAAAAGATTTCTAATTTGTTAAAAAAAAAATTTATTTTTGGAAAGTTTCTTAAAATTTTATAAAATTTTATCTTTGGAAATATTTTGTAAAATAAATTTAGTAAATTTTAATTTTGGAAATATTCTATATTTATTTTAAAAAAAATTAATTTTGTAAAGTTTTCTAATTATTAGGGAATTTATAATTTTAGAAAATTTCTAAAATAAATTTAGAAATATCAAATTTTAATGCTTCTGAATTAATTAAGGAAATATAACTATATATTTCCTAATTTGTTTCGAAATTTAAATTTATGAAGTTGTTTCTAATTAATTAGATTTTCTTAATAAAGAATTACTTTCTAAATAAAAATATATAATTAAATTTTAGAAATTTATTTCCTAATTTAATTAAAGAAATCTTGATTTGTGAAATTAGATTTTAAGACATTTTTTATTTCTAGCTAATATTATGTTAGTGCAGGTACACACCATAATTGAACTTGAGTTTTGATGTTGTCAAAGGTTAAAGTTAAGTTTTGTTGGGATCTGGTAAATTAACTAAGTGTATAGGATGTTTACTTAATCAAGAAAGTCCTAGTTGTGACTAAGCAGGAAAGTCTTAGCAGATTATGGAAATCAAGAAGGAAATTCTAAGTGAGTCGAGGATCCAACACATGACAGTTGGACTCGATAAGTTTAGGTAACCCGATATCTAGGGGAAGACCAGCTGAGCTGAGCCGATCCGATGCTAAATCCAAACAAGTTTGAAGGACCTGATATTTGGTAAGTAAGTTAAGGTAAGCAACTAGAGTGCAGCGATGGGGAGGTCGTGTTCTAGGAAGAGCCAAAACCTAGGTCATTGATCCAACTGAAGAAATCGAGAGGTTTCCAAATTGAGATCAAGATATGTCTTACTATTTTTCTTATATTATTTCATATTGTACTAACTCTATTTTACAAGAATATTATTATTATATCAAACTAACTCTATTTTGTAAAAATCGAATGATTAGTCGACTGAACAGGAGGATCGATTGACCGAGCTTAGTTCATTTGACAAAGTTTAGATCGTACTGAAGGAAACTTGGAAGTTAGGAGGATCGATCGACTGAACCCAGGGATATGTCGACTAAACCTATTTTGATATATAAAGTGGCAAATTCGGATCGCAGTAAAGAAAGGAAGTTATAGGGATCAATCGACCAAACAAGGTTATCAGTCGACCGAACAATTAAAGGAATTAATTATTGGTGCAATTAAATTTAAATTCAAATTCAAAGTATAAATTAAATTAAAATAAACTAAAATAAAATAGAATAAATTAAAATAAATTTTAAATTAATTAAATTAAAATAGAACAAATTAAATTAACCTAAAATTAAATTATACTAAATTAAATTAAATTAAATTAGATTAACTTAAAATAAATACCAATACTAATTTAATTTAACCCTAAAATCAAAATTTAATTAAACATATGTTAATTAACATATTACATTACTTTAAAAATATTTAAAAAAATTAAAAATCCTTTTATAAATTATTTTAAAAATCCTTTTTAAAATCTTTTAAAAATATTATAAAATTTACTTTTAAAATTTCTTTTAAAAATATTTTAAAAATTATTTTAAAAATATTTTTAAAATTACTTTAAAAAATTAATTTTAGATTATTTAAGTTAGAATTTAAAAACAAAAAAAAATCAAATTATGTCTACCTTAGATAATACATATTGAGTATCTCTCTAAACACATAAGATTACCATGTTTGAAAATCTAGAATGGTTGAGATGCTAAGAAAAGAAAATTGAGTTATGATTACAATTAGTATACACTCTTTAAAATGATTGTTAACCAACACTTAGTGACTTGATCTATTAAAGTCAACCATAAACTTGTAGACCCCTAGACATATAGGTGGTTAATATGAGTTTCTTAAAAAAGTGTTAGATTAAGGGGGGGGGCTTATTTGAAAGAAAAATTTAATCAATATAGTATTTTTAAATACTTCTGAAAATTTCTTTTTAAAAATTACTTTGAAAACTCTTTAACAAAAACATTTGAAAAATATTTTTCTTTCAAAATTTTAAAATTATTCTGAAATACTTTTTTAAAAAAAATTCTAAAAATAGCTTAAATATTCTTTTAATTTGGATCCAACCCCCTAGACACATAGGAAGTTTTTCTTATAGTTAACAAGGATTCCTAATAGTGTGTCAAGTTGAGGGAGAGTCCTGATTGAAAGATTAAACATAATTTTCAAAATTCTTTCAAAAATTAGTTTTACAAATCTGTGAAACTCCATTTAAAATTACTTTGAAAATTTTTTAAGAAATAATCTTTTGTAAAACTCTTAGTTCTTTACATTATTTGGAATATTATTTTGAAAACACCTTGAAAAATTATTTTGAAAGTCCCCTTTAACAACTACTCTGGAAAATTACATCTTATTTATGTTTTTGAAACACTTATGTCTTTCAAATATTATTGTTGGTGCAAAACCTAATGGAGAGTAACCTTCAAGTTATGTCTTTTTGATGTGTGTCAATGGGGGAGAGTGATCTTAAGTTAGAAAAGTTAAGAATATTTCTAACATCCCAAACTTTTCAAAATCTTTCAAACTTTGAGAATTAACCCTTAAAGACCCAAGCCTAACTTAAGAAAATTATGAAACATAAAAAAGGGGGAGATTGTTGGTGAAATCGACCTTTGGGGTTTCAATGTTTGACAATGTACCTTAGTCTAGTCAGTTTGACCAAGGGTTGATTTAAATAAGACTTGATATTTGGAAGAGAAAAGTCTAGTCAGGACTAAATGACTAGCAAGAGTAAGACCTAATTGGAGGTTAGGGAAGGAGAATTCCTGGTGAGTGAAGTCAGACCCTAGTGAGTGAAGCCAGGTAGTGGAAGTCTTGATGAGTAAAGCCAGACCCTAGTGAGTGATGCTAGGTAGTGGAAGTCCTGGTGAGTGAAACCGGGTCCTAGTGAGTGAAGCTAGGTAGTGGAAATTCTGGTGAGTGAAGTCGGATCCTAGTGAGTGGAGCTAGGTGGTGGAAGTCCTGGTGAATGAAGCCAGGCAATGGAAGTCCTAGTGAGTGAAGTTGGGTATTCCTAGGGGAAGGCAACCTTAGGTAATATATGATCGACTGGTTTTCGGTTGACCGCGCGTAGTCAACTGGAGAAGTAAATTATTAATAATACTAATACTATTTTGTCTTTACCATTTTATATCTATGGTGCTAACTTAGTGTTACAGGTAAGTCATAGTAGATCAGCTTGGTCAGATACTAAGCAAAGCTAGAGAAAGTCCAAATAGGTCTAAAGGACCAAATGTTTGGTAGGTAAGTAAAGGTAAGTCACTGGAGGAGAGTGACAGAGTGAGGGTGCATTCCAGTTGAGGGACAGTAGGTGTCAGTCTAGGTTAGGTCCAGTTTAGATCCCTAAACTCAGACCTTGACTAGTTTCTGGTTCTGGGAAGACAAAAGCTAATTACTTCTTTTTATTATCACTGTGCTAACTTTATTTTGTAGGTTAAATATTTTAGATTTGGACTAACACAACTTTTAGGGCAAAAGGAGTAAAAATCCTTTGGATGAATAGTACCTGAAGGCGCCTTTAAGAATTTGAAGGCGTCTTCACACTGTTCATGGAAGGAACCTTCAATGGCATGAAGACACCTTCCAAGGGATAAATTTTGGACCCCGTCGTAGATAAGGTATAGTGAAGTTGGGATCAGATTTACCACGTTGAAGGAGCCTTCAATGGCTATGGAAGGTGCCTTCCATGCCCTTTATAAGCCAGTCTCGACTAAGCATCAATACACAACTGATATACGAGCTATTGCACGTCCATTTGAGGTTTCAACTACTCCAACTCCCTGCTGTGACTCTACTGCGAAGCTGCTGTGCCCGGCTACTACTCCGAGGACTTCCGTGTTGGAATGTATACTAAAAGCTTAGCTTTTTGTATAAACATTTAAGAATCATATTGGTCAACTGTCTACATTTATGCGAAGTGTAGTTGTCCATTTAATTTATATTATAGATAACATGGTGTGAGGAGACACACAGAAGATCATATTATCATATCCTTATAAATTATAAATAGTAGGTCACAACCAAGATGGAATAGACAAACCATTGGAGTGGTTGTAGTGTAATTTGGTATTAGTTTATCTAGATTATAAAATTACACTAGTACACTATGAGTGTATTGAGCAGGATCATTTGAGGTAGTTTCTTTTTATACTGACTATATAAGAGAACAAAATCTCTGTTATTATGGAAGTGCATGCTCTTAATCATGATATAATAACAAGCACGTATATTTAATATTTATTTCTTTGATTTATCAAAGGGTGTGATTTAGCTCGTTAAATCAATAGGCCCGATAAGTTGGGAAATGATATTATTTATATGGTGTGTTATTGATTATTGAATGAACTGTGTCCTAGTAATCTAGGTTGATGGTGTCCCCTTGAGGAGCTCATAAGGATTGTCATATAAACCCTACAGGTAGACCTAGTCCGGCATGACAATGAAGTTGAGTGGTACTACTCTTGGAGCTAGATATTAATTAAGTGAGTTGTCAGTAAGTCATTTAATTAGTGGGCATTCTTAAGGAAAATTTTGGATTAATAATGTTAATCATCGTTTACAATCCAAATTTAACTTTATTAGAACACATGGGTCGCTAGGATAGTTCTATGCTTGTACAAATTTTTGTACAGGGGAACTAGGATGGTATTCCGAGTAGCAACCAACATTCTGATCATGGCCGGCAGACCGACACTGACACACGAGCATTTTTCACTTTGATCCCTATGTGTTGGTAATGAAGTTATTTACCTTGTACTTAATTACTGAAAAAGGAAAGTGTAGCGCATTATACTTTGCCTATCTTCTTTGTATTTGATCCCCTCTTTTGGGGGTACTAAAAGAGATATTTTAGTGGATTACCCATCGATAGGTCTACGAGACCTGTGTCTTGGAATAGGAGTCTCCGAAGGTTCCGAACCAAGTAAAACCAACCTTGTTTTATTGTGTTCATTTTCTTACTTAGTTTTTCACTGCGTACTCATCTTTTAAAATTCAAAAAGAATAAGTTTTCAAAATCACATGATTCACCCCCCCCCTCTCATGTGCAACTCGATCTAACATTAATGACGAGAAGATTGAACCTTTGCAAAGATGGAAATTCAGTTGTTTGGTTGACCGATCAAAGTGATCAGTCGACTGAACATAAATGCTATTAATGAGGCAATGATCGGATCTCAGTAAGGAAGGAAATTTATGTGATCAGTCAACTAATAGAATGATTGGTCGATCGAACTGATAAGTCAACCAAACGTCTTTTCGATCGACCGAACACATCTTATAAAAGACCTCAAGGTCCGAGCCGGCGAAATGACTCAGTGAAACTTTTGATATTCTTCCTCCCTGTTCATGTTGCTACTTATCTACACATTAACCCTGTGCAAGCTACAATACTGAAAAGCTCTAACAGTCTGTTGGGGATCGGATGGCCGGCTAGAAGGGGGGTTGGATAGACGGCGCCCCCAAATTGATAACTTCCTATAATTGTTAGTTTGCATAGCAGAAATACAAACTAATATGAAAGCTAATATAAAGACAATAAGATAGATCAAGCAAACCACTAACACATTTCCTTTAACGTGGCTCAGAGATTAGAGCTCCTACTCCATGGCTGCCCGTAAGGTGGGCAATACCTATCCGTTGGTGGATTAGCCCCCGGCAAACTCTGGCTACTCAAGCAACTCCTTGTGGGTGGAGAAACCTCACCACAATACTCACCAAGACCTCTTGGTTTACATAAGAACTTGAGAACTAGTTGACTACTAATTAGGCTTTAACCAAGTCTAATTTAGTCACCTTGGCCATCTATCCCAAGCTCCATTTTATAAAGTTTGGGATGAAACAACAAGGCTCCTTACCGTTATTAGTTGACCGTTGCCTGTCCAACGGTTCTCCAATGACTCTTTACCAATCGACTGGTGTCAACACCAGTCGACTGATCCCTATCGTTCAAGCACAGATCCTCTCTGTGCTCACCCCCAGTTGACTGATTCCAATACCAGTCGACTGGCACAACCCTAAACCTAGGGTTTCCCTTCCCGAGTACATTTCTCTCGCACTCGGACCCTCATGACTTGACTCTTCTTTGTAGCTTTGAACTCTTGCCTTCAAGCCTACTTCCTTTGGCTCTCGTCCCTTGGATGCATCCAAGCCTGCGGCTCGTCCCAATGTCATCTTTCGTATATGCCTCAAAGTCGCTTCCCTTGGCCCTTGTCCTTGCTGCCTTGTCTATGGTCCCTCGGATGCTCCATCCTTCACTGGACCCTCAGCCATCAAGCTGAGTCATATGTATATCCTGCAAACATGCACAACTCAAATACACATATCAAATACAATAGTGGACCTAACTTAAAACCTTTTCCCAAACATAAAAACACATGGTTGCACGAACCATTGGGATTGTTCTAACAATCTCCTCCTTTTTGATGTTTGGCAATACATTTAAGTTAGGGAAAATATAATAGCAAATAAACATGTTAAAACAAATGGACTTATGTTGCCAAGGCTACACACTTAGACTTACACCACCGAATGGACTTACGTTACCAAGGCTACACAACTTGGACTTACACTGCCGAATAGAAAATGCAAAAATGCATTGGAGCCTATCCCAAGGCTCCTCCTACACCTAAGCTCCCCATTGAGCTAGGAATTTTACTACAGGGATATTTAAGAACCTATCACAAGGCTCCCCCTACACAATGCACTTAAGGTTTTCCCAACTAAATCTTACATCTCCCCCTTTGCCTAACATTAAAAAGCTTCCAACAATATCCCAATTGTTGAAAACTTGATCATCAACCTGACCTTAAACTCGTGTATTTATCTCCCATGGATCTGATATATCTAAATGAGTTAACCCGATCAAAATCAGTGCTGAAAAATAGTTTCAGACTGGTATCAGTCGAGTGCCTCCAACATCAGTCGACTGTCCTCTTCTACACAACCTCACAGAAGCATTCTGTAGTTGAAAAATACTGTTACCAGTCGACTAGTAACTGCACCAGTCGACTAGTACCCTGCTTTCAGCCCAATCAATATTCTGAACCTAATTTTAGAAATACACTAATAATTCCACAGATATTCAGAAATCCTCAAATTTTGTGGAGAGGTATATTTTACCCATGTCTATTTGGGAAAAATACATTTAAAAATATATATATCTTGGATCCTAAGATTGACACAAAACCAAAAACTAGCTAAATGGTTCAATTGAACCTTGACCTAAAGTCCTAGTTTTGGCTTCCTCTTGATGTATTTGCCCATACTAACCACAATGCATCCCTAGCATTAGTTTATATGACATCTATACATCTAAAATCAATTATCATGCAATATGACTCCAATGTCATATTTCTTGCATGAAACACATACCATGTGTGCCAATTCCCAAGGTTTGAGACTCAAGTCCATCTCCAAACCACTTTGGCACATTCCATGACAAATTTAGACTCCTAAGTAATACCCACTTGAGATCCATTGGCCATGGGTCTCAAATTGACTCTTTGAGTTCCCCCTAGAGCTCTTGACCTTAGTCACCTCCCTAGGTGTCTCATCTATTGTGGCTAAATGATAATGATGCTCCTTAGAAGATTTACTTATCTTCTTGACCTTGGACACAACATCCTAGCCATAGTTATATGCAACCCTAGCATATTTATTTTCCTTGGCCTTGGATGACCCTACTTTGCCATTATCATTTGCCACCCTAGCATACAATTTCTCCTTGTCCTTAAAGGAACTAGATCGGTATCCTAAACTCGATCTATCATTGTTGGGTCTTTGGCTACCCAACACCATACCTAATCCCTTAGATCCAACATTAAATCTCTTAAGGAATTTTCCTAACTTATCAAGCTTTTGCCTTCAAAGCTTGATTTTCCTTTTCTAGGTTCATAAACCTAGAGTCAACATGTCTACATTGGATATTCCTTGATTTACCCTACCTAGGCATGTTTCTCCCCTTATTGGGATTAATTCCTTGGTTCTTCATTACCTTATTCTCCTTAGGTAATAAGAATTTAACTTGTCTAGGTCTATCATGCATAGGTTTCCTAGGGTTATGATCTACATTGGCCCTATTTCTATCATGATATCTAAAGCCAAAATTTTACATCGGTATACAATGATTATCAAAATCATTTTTCCTAGCATGCATGGAAGAATGAAAATTTGAATTATAATTCAATTTAGGGTATAGCTCCCTTACCCTTGAATCTTCCCCTTGAATTTTGCTTATCTTCTTCTCCCATTTCTTCAAATTCTCCAACTACTTGAGCTTTCCCTTAGGCATTTAGTGTGGTAGTGTCCTCTTTTACCACACGTGAAGCATCTAATATGCTTCTTCTCCTTGTTCTTCCTATAACTCAAATTATATTCTAAAGGAATTGAATTAAGTTTAGGGGTTACCTCTTTCTTACCCAATGGACACCTAGTCTTGTAGTGTCCCTTCTCATTGCACCCGAAGCAAGTGATGTGGTCCTTTGACTTCACTTATGTGGAGGTGCTCACTAGGTTGACTTCCAAGACTTCTTCTTTGCTTATCTTGGATTCTTCTTCAACCCTTGAGGATGTATCTTCATCCACACTTGTGGATGACATTTCTTCATCCTTCACCTCCTCGGATGTTGAACATGGCTCAACTTCTGGTTGCACCTCCTCCTCTACTTGAGCAATTAAACCCATCTCCTTGGGTTCTTCTTCTTCTTCTTCTTCTTCTTGTGTAGGTAAAGGTTCTTCCCATGGAACCTTCTTTATCTTGCTCTACAAATTATGGGTGTTCTCATATTCACCTACACGACTTATAACGTCAAAAGGAAAAATATCTATTAAAATTAATATTACCTTTGAGTTTGCCTCTGATCGTGAGGTTTACTCTTCCGTCTAATAACGTAGTCGGAGTTTCTTTCCTTTCTTTTCTTTTGGGACTTCAAACGACTCCTTGATCACCATCATGGTATCCCAATCCACGTCGAAGAAGACCTCCATCTTCATCATCCAATATGTGATGTCCTATAAGACTCCTCCTTCAAACTTCGTAGGTGCTATCAAGTCGGCCATCTTCTCGACGGTTAGTCCATTGAAGTGTACCTCGGCTCAGATATCAATTATAGGGTATCGGATGGTCGACTAGAAGGGGGTTGAAAAGACGGTGCCCCCAAATTGATCGCATCCTACAATTGTTAGTTTTCACAGCGAAAATACAAACTAATATGAAAGCTAATCTAAAGACAATAAGAAAGAACAAGTAAACTGCTAACATGTTTCCTTTAACATGATTTGAAGATTAGGGCTCTTACTCCACAGCTGTCCGTAAGGTGGACGATCCCTATCCATCGGTGGATTAGCCCTCGACAAACTCTGGCTACTCAACCAACTCCTTGTGGATGGAGAAACCTCACCACAATACTCACCAAGACCTCTTTGTTGGATCGAGATTCGCTAGAGGGGGGCTGAATAACACTCGTGACTTTCACTTTTTTGTATTCGAAATGATCCAGTAAATGCAGCAGAAATTTAAATAAAACACACACAGAGAAGATGCCAAGATTTACTTGGTTCGGAGCCTAGGGCGACTCCTACTCCAAGGCCCACGCTCGTTGAGCGTTTACTTTGGTCAACAACTATAATTTTGGAAAATAGTACAATCAAGTATTACAATTTAAATGCACTAAAGAAATTATACCGACAACAGAAATTTGAAATTCGCAGCTCCGGGTCGTCGGGGTCGTGTTATGGCTCAGTCGAAACGTCACGTTAGCAGCAAACAGTTGTATGATCACTTAGAACTTGATATCTCCAGATACTGGTCGAGACCTCCTGATAAAGGTCATTGAGGGTGCCTCCATCAGCAGTAAATTCGCAGCGAGGATGAGCTTTGACTCCTTCATAGCCTATCCTCTTGAAGGCGCCTCCATCTCTCTTGAGGGCGCCTCCAATGTCATCCGAGGCACCTTAGTACTCCTTGAGGGTGCCTCTAGTTTCGCTGCACGCACTCCTCCTACCTTACACCCGAGGCTCCTCCAAGTTCCATGGAGGGCACCTCGGGTACTGTTTATCCGAGGCAAAGTTTGCTCCTTTGTCTCTGCAAGATATGTTAGTCCCAAAAATACCCTGCAACACAAAGTTAGCACATAATAATAAATATAAAAAGATGTTTGACAGTCACTAGACTGTCCGATTCTGACTTCAAATTTCTGACCGAAAACCATAGGTCGAACCAACGCCTACGGTTCCCACAGCGAGGAACGCGTCCTCACCTACTCCACTTAGGAGAGTATACCTGTTGCTAGTCCGGTCCTCCAGACCGACTGGAATTTTACTCAGCGCTCGAGACTTCAGGTCTTTTCATTGGACGTCCGCTCCACGACCAGCCCAGACTTTCACCTGGTTCGTAACACCAGGACTTTTCACCTAGAGTCCCCGACTCTAGGACTTTTGCCCGAAGACCTCAACTTGCCAAGTCTTTCCGCCTAAGGTTACCACCCCCTAGGATTTTCTTGCTTGCCTAACCGTAGCTAGGACTTTTGCCTAAGAAACCTTAGGACTTTTCCTGCAAGCTCATTAAGCACATTAGATAACACATAACCTTAACTTTGAATCCTTTGCCATTATCAAAACTCGGGTTCAATCGTCGGATGCTTTCCACACTAACAATCTCCCTTTTTTGATTATGGCAATTGAAATTCAAAGTTGAGTAAAGATAATACTATAAAGAATTTTCAAGAAATGCAAGCATAATAGAAAATAATAGTATAGGCATAAATGCAAGAATAAGTGATTTTAAATGCAAAGCTCCCCTTAATAAAGGCTAAAAGTTTTAAGTGAAAAACTCCCCCTTAATTAAAGCTCTTCTTTTTAAAATTTTCATATTTGAATTTGCATACTCTCCCCCTTTGCCATATATAAAAAAAACTAGCAAAAATAAGGGACAATAGACAAGTTGAGAGGTTGATCATAGGCCTTAGTTTAAGAATAAAGCTTAAAAAGTACATAGCTTAAAAAGTTGATTATAGGTTTTGATAAAACTTAGTTAAAAAAATTTTAAACTTAGTTTTTTAAAGATTTAGTCTTAGAAAAACTTACCTTTTAGAAGAAATTTTCTTATAGACTTTTTAGCTAAGAAAAACACTTTATCAAAGGTTAAGTAGGGAGCTTAGGTCTCAAAAATAATCTGATTTTTGAGAAAAAAATTAGATTTAAAACCTTTTCCTTAAAAAATTTCAGAAACTAATTTTGGAAAGAAGTTTTTAGCTAAGAAATAGTTTGTTGACTTTGATAAGTAACTTAGCAAAAAACTTTTAGTTTAAAAAGAGCAAAATTTTTTTGATAAAACTTTAAAAAAATTTAGAGATTCAAAAGTAATTTTACTTAGTTAAATTTTAAAAAATACTTTAAATAGTATGACTTTGTAAAACTGTAACTAAGGTCATTTTCACTTAGAGAAAAGAGTAAGTCAAATTTAAAAATTTAAGTCTCTTTTTCAAAAAGGCCTAAAGTCCAAGCATGAGTAATTAACAAAATTAAAACTAAATTCCCTTATTCAAATGTCTAACCATTTGAATACATAGATATGTTAAATTTAAAGCTTTCACTTGGTTAGTTAAGTTAAGTAAGTGATCCAGTTAAATTTGACTAAGTCAGGATAACTTAACTTAGTTTATATAAATTGGTATTTATTTTTCAGACTTATGTTGATACACAGACATAAGCATTCTTAAGTCCAGGCAATACCCTATGCATCTCATACCATTCTAAGTGTTTTCAAACATAAGCAAGTTAGACCTAGTGTGCTTGTGAGATGCTCTGGCTGAAACTAGGGGTACATGATTTCTATGGGGTAAAATCCTAGGTTGTCCAAAATTTTTCAAAACTAATAAAATTGGGATTTTGAAAATTATTTTTTCTAGAATTAAAAAAATCAACTATTGAAAAAAATAGTAAGCAGAGGTAAGTTATACTCTACCAAGCGCATTCCTATTTGTCTTCTAAGTGCACTAAACACAAGTTCAAGTAAGGGCTTTGTGAATATGTCAGCTAGGTTTGATTTTGACTCAACATAGTTAAGCACAATATCACCCTTAGCTACGTGATCCCTTACAAAGTAATGTTTTACTTCTATATGTTTAGTCATTGAGTGGTGAATTGGTTTATTGGTTAGATTAATTGAACTTATGTTATCAATTGAAATTTTTGTGTTTTGATATTCTTGTTGATAGTATTTTAGGGTATGCATCATCCATAATAATTGAGATGCACATTTTTCTAGGGCTATGTACTCAACTTCAGTAGTGGATAAAGCAACACAGTGTTGCTTTCTGCTTGACCAACTTACTAGGCACTGACCTAGAAATTGACAGCTGCCACTTGTGCTCTTTCTATATAATTTACACCCAGTATAATCTGAGTCAGAATAGCCAGTCAAGTCAAAGGTGCAAGACCTAGGGTACCAGAGTCCTACGTTTAGGGTTCCCTTAATATACCTAAGTATTTTTTTGACATATGTTAGGTGTGACTCTTTTGCACAAGATTGGTATCTTGCACACATACCTACTCCAAAAAGAATGTCCGATCGACTTGCAATTAGGTACAGTAGACTCCCTATCGCACTTCAATAGTATTTCAAGTTTACTGGTTTTCCTTCTAAGTCTGAGTCAATTTTAATGTTAGTACCCGTTGGTGTATTAATATTTTTTGAATTTTCCATTCCAAATTTCCTAATTAATTCCTTATCATATTTTGTTTGGAAAATATAAATTCTATCTTTGGTTTGTTTAATTTGTAAACCTATGAAAAAGTTAAGTTCTCCTACTAGACTCATTTCAAATTCATTTTCCATTAATTTGGTAAATTCTTTTAAAAATTTTATGTTAGTTGAGCCAAAAATTATATCATCGTCTATGTGAATTTGGGCTATAAAAATATCTTTTTCTAAGGATTTTACAAATAGGGTTGGATCTATTTGACCTTGGTTAAACCCTTTAGATATAAGATAATTTGATAAGCGTTCATACCAAGCCCTAGGTGCTTGTTTTAGTCCATATAGGGCCTTTTTTAACCTAAAAACATGGTTTTGATGTTCTAAGTCCTCAAATCCTGGAGGTTGACTTACATATACCTCTTCTTTGATAAATTCATTTAGGAAGGTGGATTTATATCCATTTGATATAGCTTGAATCCTTTATGTGCCGCATAGGCCAGCAGCATCCTGATAGATTCAAGTCTAGCTACAGGGACATATGTCTCATCATAGTCTAACCCTTCTACTTGGCTGAACCCTTTAGCTACTAATCTTCCTTTGTTTCTAATTATTTTTCCCTGATAATCTAATTTGTTCCAAAAAACCCCACTTAGTGTCAATTATGATTTTATTAATGGGTTTAGGTACTAGTTCTTAGACCTGGTTTCTTTCAAATTGGGCTAACTCCTCTTGCATTGCTAATGTCCAGTCTGGGTTTAGTAGGGTTTCGTCTATAGTTTTGGGTTTAATTTTGGAAATAGCTATTTGACTTAGATTTCTATAAGATGACCTAGTTCTGACTCTTAGAGTTGGGTCACCCAAAATTTGGTCGAATGGGTAATAGGTACTTGCTCTTGTTGGTCTTATATTTGGGTCAGTAACTAGTTCTTGTAATTCACTAGGTTTAAGTTGAATTTCTTCATCATCTTCTATGTTTCTTGAATTAATATTTTCTGTATTAATATTTCCATTTATTACATTGGGTAAGTTATTTTCTTCATCAAAAATAACATTGGTTGATTCTTCAACTTTTAGGGTGTTTTTGTTATAAACTCTATATGCCCTACTGGTTGTTGAGTACCCTAAAAATATTCTTGGGGTTGTTTTTGTCGTGAATTTTCCTAAGTGGTCTTTGGTGTTTAGAATGAAAACTTTACGCCCAAACACCTTTAAATAGTTTAAGTTGGGGATTTTATTATAATATATTTCATAGGTGTTTTATTTTGAAATTTATTAATTAAAATTCTATTTTGTATATAGCAGGCGGTATTAATTGCTTCAGCCCAGAATTGATTAGATAGATTGTATTCATTCAACATGGTCCTAGCGGATTCTTGTAGGGTTCTATTTTTATGTTCTATTAGATCATTTTGTTAAGGAGTCCTAGGGCATGAATATTCGTGTTTATACCTGTTAATTTCACAAAATTCAATAAACTTGTGGTTTTCAAATTCTCCCCCATGGTCACTTCAAATTCTTTTTATTTGAGTGTCTTTTTCATTTTTTATTAGTTTACAAAAGATTTTAAAAACTTTGAAGGTTTCATCTTTAGTTTTTAGGAATTTCACCCAAGTGAATCTTGAGTAGTCATCGATTATTACAAAGCAATATTGGTTTTTGTTTAGTGACTTAGCCCCATGTGAATCAAATAGGTCTAAGTGTAGGAGCTCAAGTATCAAAGTTGTTCTATTCAGGTTGGTTAACTTATGGTTTGACTTGGTTTGTTTACCCTGTTGACAAGAATTACAAATTAAGTTTTCATTAAATTTTAATTTAAAGGGAAAACCTCTAACTAAACCATTTTGACTCATTTTTGAAATGAGTCTAGTATGAGTATGACCCAGTCTCCTATGCCACAACTCAGTTTCCTCTTGTTGTGTCAATAGATACTCTAGTGAGGAGGTTGGTAGGTCTATTGTATAGATGTTCTTTTTCCTAACTCCTTTAAGCGTGATTTCAGGATTTTTAGTATTCTTAATTATGCACTCAGTTTTTGAGAATGTGACTACGTATCCCTGAGTCACACAATTGGCTAATACTAAGTAAATTAAAACTAAATTGTTTAACCAATAAGACTTTTCGAATGTAAAAAATCATAATTTAATTGACTATTACCTATTCTGATTACCTTAAGGATCCCGTCGTTGTCGAATGCAACAGACCCTAGGTTCTTGAGTTTTAGCTTAGTGAATTTCAATCTATCTCTAGTCATGTGTTTGGAGCATTCGCTATCTAGCATCCATTGATCCAAATTTTTATGTTCCTATATAAAATATTTGCTTTGGGTCAATTTAATGGATTCAGAAGATAGCTTGATTGAAATCAATTCCTTAATGTTCCATCTCACCCAGTCTAGATGATCAAACACGGTATTCTTATGGGTGATTGTGACATGATTTATTAAGTTGATTAATTTGATTAAGTTAATTTATTAGTTAAGTTAATTGATTGTTTTAAATTAAAAATTAATTAGGTTTAAGATTAATTAAGTTGTTAAGTAATTAAGTTATGTTTAATTTATTAGACAGATTTAATTAAGTTACTAAATTAGTTTGTTTAATTAAGTAGTTACGTTGATTGTATTCGTTAGGTTTAAATAAGTTGATTAAGTTAGTTAATTAAGTTAAATTTCAAATTGTATTGAAATAAATTTGACTAAGTTTATCCTAGAACCATCTCACCCGATTCTAAGTTATCAATCAGGAAATCTTATGTATTTTTGTGAGATGATTATCTTTAACTTAGATTATGTCTAAGGATTAATTTATATTTGAGTTAGACTTAGGTTTTCTAATTAGTCAATTAAATACACAGTTCAAGGATTGGCTCTCAGGCTGTGGCGAGGTACTAGGCCTTCTTGGGTATGAGATCATCCACCACTTTTAGACAAAGTCTTTCAAAGAAATTATATATATAATTTTCTTTTTGAAACTCCTAGGACTAACCATTCAAGTGTAAATTATACCTAGGTCCTTAATCTAGCCTAATCTAAGCATGCATAAAAATAAAGCAGAAAATAACAATCATCAAGCAATTCTATTTATTTATGAAGATAGTTTTTCTATTGGCTCCCCCTGGATCATAGCCTCGATATGGTCTATCAAGATAATAGACTTGATCCTTGGAGACCCAATATTTACCAAGTCCAACTTGATTGCCCAAGTTGGACTTAGGTACCCATGCTTGGGCTACCTTTCTATTTGATCTGTTAACAAGTGATAGATATGAACGGTATTTCCTTTTTGTTCTAAATCCTAGTTCAGATCAATTGTATACAACCTTCTATTTTCTAAGAATCAAGTCAAGATTCTTGGAATCCTGTGTAAACCGTTCCAATGCAATCTTCAAATCCTTGACTTGAGTTTTCAGCCTAGAATTCTCTTCCTCAAGCTTTTGGACTTGAGTTGAGGTTCTAGTTTGAATCGGGTCAGTTAAGGATTCGGAGATAGTCACTTCTTTAAGGGATGTTACCTCCTTTAGAAGTGATTTGATCCGAATGTTAGATTTTGATAATTTATGCATCAGATAATTAACTAAGTTATATAACCGAGAAGTACTTATAGAGGGGTTAGGCCTTTCGGAAATGGATACAGATCTGTGGCTTCTCTCAGACTCAGCTTCCAATTCATCCTCGCTTTTGAATTCGTTGACTTGGTCCCGGGCTGTCATTGCAAGGAAACTCATCTGTTCGAGTTCTTCATCGTCGGACTCTTCTGAAGAATACTCGTCCCAAGTCGCCTTCAGAGCTTTCTTCTTTCTCTTCTTCTTTGCATCCTTCTGATTCGGATAATTTGCTTTGATATGCCCCTTTTGATTGCAACCGTAGCAGATTATTTCGAACTTCATCTTTGAGCTTGGTGGGGCCTCCTTGGATTGGATCACCTTCTTGATGTCCTTCTTGTTGAAGCCCTTCTTCTTTTTGTAGAGTTTTCTCACCAAGTTGACGAGTTCGGTCGTGAGCTCATCGTCGTCATCTTCTGAATCCGGTTCTTCTTCTGACTCCGGTTCGGTTCTATGTCTCGCTTTTGGTTAGCGTGCTCTGCTTGTACCTACAATCAAAGCTATACCCTTCTCGGTCGATCGAGCGTTAACTTGTTCATGTAATTCAAATTCAGCAAACAACT
This sequence comes from Zingiber officinale, assembly GCF_018446385.1. Classification (NCBI taxonomy): domain Eukaryota; kingdom Viridiplantae; phylum Streptophyta; class Magnoliopsida; order Zingiberales; family Zingiberaceae; genus Zingiber; species Zingiber officinale. Next base: position 75,293,139 of record NC_056001.1, read on the forward strand.
CATCTAATTTAATTGAAGAGAGATCCTTGGATACCTTGTATGCATCTACCATTTATGCCCATAAAGTATTCTTCGAAAAAGCATTTAGGGAATACCTAATCATGTCTCTATTTTCTACCTCTTGTCCGATTGCGTGGAGACCGTTAAGGTGGTCTTGGATGCGTGCACGCAGTTGGCTCGCCGTTTCAGCTTCCTACAACTTTATATTATATAATTTATTAAGAATGAGATCCCTCTTACTTACCTTGGTGTTGGATGTGTTAGTTAGAGCCGTAGAGCCAATCATTTGATGATTGTATTATGGACTTGTTGTATCATATTCTTATATAAATAAAGGCATTTGTTTTTGGTTATTATACTTACTTGTATTGGTGCCAAATTAACTAAGTATAATAGCGTCCTTGAGTAGAAGGTTCTTACCTATATCAATCGATTAGTTGAACCGATAGTGAGATGATATAGGGAACACTACTCTTAATCATTCCTAGTTGAGTATTAACATTCAGGGACAATGTTAATACAATAAGACTAGCATGTAGGTCAACTCGATGACTTGATCTCACAAGTCATGGATATAGAGATATCAAGTTGACACATGGGTATGTATTGGAGAATGTATACTGAATGACCCGCCATGAGAAAGTATCATGGATCGTTATATGAGTGTCATATACTTTCTCATGTGGCTATTAGTATGACTATTAGTCCTTAGACCTGAAGTCACCATGGTTCCCTACATAAGGAGTTATGTACTTTGGTTTCGTCAAACGTCTCCCGTAACTGAGTGGACTATAAAGGCGATTACTGGGTATGTAACGAATTATGCAGAGGGATGTGAGTGATGTAGATGAGATCTATCCCTCCTATATGACAGGAGAGACATCGATATTCTTGATAGAGTGAGACCACGAAGTGCATGACCATGCCCAAATGAGTCAATATGAGATATTGAGTTCATTTGATTTAGTGAGTCTACTTGGAGTTCAAGATTTAGATTGGTCAGAGGATGACACGGTCTATGCCTCACATTGATCAATCTAGATGTCTAGATAGAAGGACACTTGTCATATATTGTGAAGAGTCACAATTAGTAGTCACAAGGTGATGTTGGATTTCAACATTCTTGTAACTTTGGTAGTAATGATGTGTTGCTAGATACCGCTCATTACTTATGCTCTTAAATGGGTTTAGGAGCATTGCCAACGTTACAAGAACCTATAGGGTCACACACTAAGGACAATTAGATGGAGATTAGGTTCATATGATGAACCAAGAGAATTAGATTCATGTGATGAATCAAATTGGATTAAGAGTAATCCTAATTGGGCTAATTGAGTTGAACTCAAGTTGATTCCTGTGTTCAATGAGTCTAATTTAGATTATGACTCATTGAATCAATTTAATTAAATGAATTAGATTCATTATATTAAATTGGCTTGAATTAAATGGTTGGATTAGATAAACCATGAGAGAGATTAAGTCAAGTTTGACTTGACTTGAGAGGAAGAGGAAGAGTCAAGTTTGACTTGACTTTATGCCACATTATTTGTGACTTGGCATTAAGTGGCCAATGATGATGTGCCACATCATCATAGTTAACACATGTGTGTACCACCTAATGGAGGTTACAAATTCCCTTTGCTTTAATGTGGCCGGCCACATTAATGAGAGGAGTTACACTTTGTTGTGGCCGGCCACTAAGGGGAATGAATGGGATTCATTTTCATTAAAGGCAATTTTGATTCCATCTTCTTCCTTGCTCTCTCTTCTTGCTCTTCCTTTCCTCATCTTGCCAAGACCTTCTTCGAGTGCTAGCACACTCTAAGGTTCTCCCTCCATCGATTTGTTCGTGTGGATACGCATAGAGAGTTGTCTACCTTGACAACTTGAGATCCGACATCTATTTGGACGAATGGGACTCGCGAAGGGCATGCAACGACGGTAAAACTCTTTAACATATAGTTCTAGTGTAGATCTATAGGTTGGTAAACTCGTACTCGTATTTTTTGAAAGTTTTATTCACCGCACGGATCCGTTGGCGGGATTTCGAGGTTTCCGCGACGCGAAAAAGCGGTTTTCGCGGCCCGAAAAATCCAACAGTGGTATCAGAGCCACATGCGAAGACTTGTATGAGTTTAGTTTGTATTTTTATAAAAAATATAGATTCTGTAACATTCTGTAATTTTAAGTATTTTATGGTTTTTATGGGTAATTTTCTCGTAGAAGCGAAGCACAAGTGTTTCGACACTTGTTGGCTTCGACTACCGAGATGATTTTTCCGAAGCGGTAATGTTTCGCCCCAAAACTTTTTGGGACAGTGGGCTAAGGTGCTGGAGGATCGCTAAGGAACCCTCGCGATGGTTAGATCGCGGGTAGGGGCGCTGCCCCTGGCCCCGCAAGGGGATTCGTTCCGTGATTACGCCCGAAAACTGCTAAACTGGACCGCTGGGAAATTTTACTCGTAAAAATTGTAAAAATTTGTATTAAAATTACAGAAATTATGGAAATTACATAATTTAGAATTATGTATAATTTGTGATAGTCATGGCCCAAAAAGATCCAATCTGATTGGATGTGTGTTGTAATTCATATTACGGCCTGCGCGTCGTCATTTGTGTTGTGTGTGCTATATATTTGATACGCGACCTGCGCGTCGTGTCTTTCTCCATTTATTCTTGTTGTAAATTAGTTTAGACTCGAATGTAACTCAAGTTTCAAAATTGTAATGTACAAAATTGGAGCCGTGGAAGGTCCACTCGAGAGGAAGTTACGAGGAGGGCGGGAGCAACACAAGGTGGTCAAAGGGAGGAGCTTGAGAAGCTGTTGACCCTAGGTTGACCATCTGATCTTCTCATTGGCTTGAGAAAATCGTAGTAGGGCCATGACTAATCACAAATTAATATAATTAATTGCTTGTGTGTATGTGATGCATGATTAGTAATTAATTAGTGCCTAACGATTAGATTAGATCTAAATCGTGTACAAGATGCACCCTCTCGATTAGATTAAATCTCAATCGCATCAACTCTAATGCCTACCGTGCCGTGATACCTATCACTACCTCGATCATATGTGTTATTGAATCTGCCAAAGTAGAGCAACACATATTATCTTGGTAGGGTACGGAGGGACAATCTTGGTCCCGCTTATCAACGCATGGGCGAGTACAATCTCAATTAGATTGAGTATTCCAAGTTAACTCGGTTGGATCGAGTACAACTATAGGCATTCTTCCAACGGTTGGAAAGATAGGACATAAATCATATTTATATTAATTCTTGGGCGTATTAGCCAAAGCTAACTCAAGTTTTAATATAACTGCGGATAATGATCCTATAAACAAGAGTTGCATAGAGATGTAATTGGTAAATCGTTACCTACCGATCATACTAAGTCTTGGGTGATTTAGCCAAAGCTAACTCAAGGCGTAGTATGATGTAGATCTTGTCCCACATGAATTATAGAATTCAGTGGGAGCATCATTTAAATAAAGGCCTAATTAAATGATTTAAAAGAATATGATATTTATTTTCTGCATTTTTCTGTTGTAGATAACCATGACGTCGAATACGAACTCTTTCTCCCTGCGCTCTGTCCTTGAGAAGGACAAGCTCAACGGGGCAAATTTCCTGGACTGGTACAGGAACTTGAGAATAGTTCTCACCCAGGAACGTAAATTGTACGTTCTGGAGCAGCCCATTCCGGAGGCTACTCCTGCCAATGCCCCACGAGCTGACAAAGATGCTTATAAGAAGCATCAAGATGACGCATAAGATGTGTCTTGTCTAATGCTCGCGACCAAGAACTCTGAGCTTCAGAAGCAACACGAGTTGATGGGCGCTTACGATATGGTTGAACATTTTCATCAACTGTATCAAGGACAAGCGCTACATGAGAGATTTGAGATCTCAAGGGCACTATTTCAGTGCAAGATGTCAGATGGGGCTCCCGTAGGCCCATATGTACTCAAAATGATTGGGTACATAGAAAACCTATAGAGGTTGGGATTCCCGCTAGGCCAAGAGCTGGCCACTGACCTGATCTTGCAATCCTTGTCGGATAGCTATAGTCAATTCGTTCTAAACTACAATATGAACGAAATTGACAAGCCACTGCCCGAGCTGCTTAGCATGTTAAGAAATGCTGAGCTGAACCTTAAGAAGGCTAAGCCCCACTCTGTTCTGATGGTTCAGAAACACTAGGGCAAGGGCAAGCCCAAAGGCAAAGGAAAGTCCCAAGCCAAGGAAAAAGGCAAGGAACTGAAGACTAAAGGAGGGGTCGCCAAGGATGCTACCTGCTTCCACTACGGTCAGACCGGGCACTGGAAGAGGAACTACAAGGTGTACCTGGAAGATCTTAAGAAGAAGCGAAGTGAGACTTCCACTTCAGGTATATATGTTATAGAAGTCAATCTATCTATTTCTTCATCATGGGTATTAGATACCGGATGTGATTCTCACATTTGTACTAATGTGCAGGCGCTGAGAAATAGCAGGGCATTGGCGAAGGGCAAGGTGGACCTACGCGTAGGCAATGGAGCACGGGTTGCTGCTGTTGCTGTAGGGACTTATTTTCTATCTCTGCCCTCTGGGCTTGTATTAGAGTTCGATGATTGTTGTTATGTGCCTGCATTAACTAAGAACATAATTTCAGTTTCTTGTTTGGACAAGAAAGGTTTCTCTTTTATAATTAAGGACAAATGTTGTTCTGTTTATTTAAAAGATATGTTCTATTGTAGTGCACCTCTGATGAACAGACTCTATATTCTAGACCTTGAAAGCCCTATCTATAACATAAATACCAAGAGGTTCAAGTCAAATGACTTGAATCAAACCTATCTCTGGCACTGTCGCTTAGGTCATATAAATGACAAGCGCTTATCCCAGCTCCATAAGGATGGTTTGCTGGACTCATTTGATTTTGAATCTTATGAGACGTGCGAGTCATGCCTACTAGGTAAGATGACCAAGACTCCCTTTAGTGGGCACAGTGAGAGAGCGATTGACTTGTTAGGTCTTATACATAGTGATGTATGTGGCCCTTTCAATGTCGCTGCTAGAGGTGGTTATAGGTACTTCATCACATTTACTGATGACTTCAGTAGATATGGTTATGTGTACTTGATGACACATAAGTCAGAATCCTTTGAAAAGTTCAAAGAACTCAAGAATGAAGTACAAAACCATCTTGGCAAGAGTATTAAGATACTTCGATCAGATCGAGGTGGAGAATACCTTAGCCATGAGTTTCATGACTATCTAGCTAAGTGTGGGATTCTATCCCAACTCACTCCTCCTGGAACACCACAGTGGAATGGTGTATCTGAAAGGAGGAATCATACCCTATTAGATATGGTACAATCTATGATGAGTCACACAGATCTTCCGACATTCCTTTGGGGCTATGCTCTAGACACGGCAGCTTTTATACTCAGCCGAGTTCCATCTAAGGCCGTGATAAAAACACCATACAGGATATGGACTGGGAGAGATGCCCAGGTGTCTTTCATGAGGATTTGGGGTTGTGAGGCTTACGTTCGACGTCAAGTCTCAGACAAATTGGGACCCAAATCTGACAAGTGTTATTTCATTGGATATTCCAAGGAAACTAAGGGATATTACTTCTACGTTCCCAGTCAGCACAAGGTAGTTGTGGCAAAGACTGGGGTCTTTCTAGAAAGGGACTTAGTTTCTAGAAAGACTAGTGGGAGTACGTTCGATCTTGAAGAAGTTCAAGATGCGGACCATAGCACTGACGCCTCGATGGAAGTTGAACTGGAACAACAAAGTGTTGTGGATGATGTTGTTCCATAAAGAGTTGAGGAACAACAACCAATTCAAGTAGACATACCTCTTCGCAGGTCTGATAGGGTACGTCGTCAGCCTGAGAGATACTCATTTCTCTTGTCTGACCATGATGACGTTATGCTCATAGAGGATGAGCCTACCACCTATCAGGAAGCTGTGATGAGACCAGATTCCGAGAAATGACTAGAGGTCATGAGATCCGAGATGGAATCCATGTACACCAACCAAGTATGGACTTTTGTTGATCCACCTGAAGGGGTAAAACCCATTGGGTGTAAGTGGGTCTTTAAAAGAAAGACTGACATGGATGTACTTATCTATAAGGGTCGCTTGGTAGCTAAAGGTTGTTAGGACCGATGAACACGGCTAGAGAGGGGGGTGTGAATAGCCGACCCCAAATCTTCGCGTTTCTTCCTACGATTAGGGTTAGCGCAGCGGAAATAACTAAATAGAAACGAAACGAAGATGATCAAACCTTAGACGCAGCGATGTAACGAGGTTCGGAGATGATACTCCTACTCCTCGACGTGTCCGTAAGGTGGACGAAGCCTATCAATCCGTCGGTGGATGAGTCCCCGGAGAACCGGCTAATATATACTCCTTGTGGGTGGAGAAACCTCGCCACAATAACTTGCAACAACAAGAAGGAGTACAAGAAATACAAGTAGAAAGACAAGAACAATGTACAAACACTAACTCGCCTTCTCGTCGACTGCCTGTGAAACAACAACTTCTCGGACAACAACAGTAGTTGACCGTCGACTGGATGCTCACACGAAGCTTACTGGGGAGAGCTCAAACAAAGCTCAGATCGCAAGGAGCAACAAGCTAGAAGAAGGAGAGGAAGAAAAGAGAGACTCAACCCTGTAGCCCTCGACCTCTTTATATTACCTGTGCCTGCGAAGAACCTGCAACGAAGACAGAAGACGGAGAACCTAGCCGTTGTTACTCACAATGGCTAGATCCAGACCGATCAGGCTTCACCCTGATCGGTCTGGGCCTTGCCTGATCGGTCGTGGGGACCGATCAGGCCCTGTGCTGATCGGTCCCCAGACCGATCAGAAGGCTTCACAGAGAGTTGCCCAACCCTCTGTCTGGAATCTGATCGGTCCCTGGACCGATCCCACCTCAGGTGGTAGCGTCCCTGATCGGTCCCGGGGACCGATCAGGCTCCATGCTGATCGGTCCCCACACCGATCAGTAAGCCCACAGAACCATGATCGCCTTCGTTTGTTATACCGATCAGATACACAAACGTATCACTGGTTCGGTCTGCAGACCGATACAGAGCTTGGTTTTTGCCCAAACCAAGTTCCACGCCTTCCAAACCAATATCCGGTCAACCTTGACCTATTGGTATCTCATGCTTAGCATCTGGTCACTCCCTTGACCTGCTAAGACTCACCACCAAGTGTCCTGTCAATCCCTTTGACCCACTTGGACTTTTCTCTTCGTGTCAAGTATCCGGTCACTCCCTTGACCTACTTGACCCTCTCAACACCAGATGTCCGATCACCCTTGATCCATCTGGATTTTCCCTTGCCCGGCTTCACTCACCAGGACTTTCACCTAGCTTCACTTACTAGGATTTTCACCTGGCTTCACTCACCAGGACTTTCCAACTGTCTGGCTTCACTCACCAACACTTTCCCATTGCCTGGCTTCACTCACCGGGACTTTTCCCACTGCCTGGCTTCACTCACCAGGACTTTCACTTTCACATCCGGTCCAGAGAACGAGCTACCGAGCCCTCTCTGACCACAGTTCGGAGAACGAGCTACCGAGCCCTCTCCGACTTCCATCCGGTCCAGAGAACGAGCTCCCGAGCCCTCTCTGACCTCAGTCCGGAGAACGAGCTACCGAGCCCTCTCCGACTTCCATCCGGTCCAGAGAATGAGCTCCCGAGCCCTCTCTGACCTCCGTCCGGAGAACGAGCTACCGAGCCCTCTCCGACTTCCCATGCCAAGTTTCCATACTTGGACTTCTCCGTGCCAAGTCTCCATACTTGGACTTTTCCCGTGCCAAGCTCCCTGCTTGGACTTTTCCGAGTCAGGTCAACTCACCTCGGGTCAACCAGGTCAACCTTGACCAAGGTTGCACTAACAATCTTCCATCAACATACAACTCTTCTATTTTCGTCAAACATCAAAATACAACTCGAATCAGGTCAACTCGAGTCGGGTCAACCAGGTCAACCTTGACCTAAGGTTGCACCAACAATCTCCCCCTTTTTGATGTTTGACAAAACCATAACATAACTTAAGTTTTCTAATGTTCTTCCTTGAACATTCTCCCCAAACCTACACTCTCCCCCTTTTTGACACACATCAAAAAGAGTGAATCAAGGTCAAGAGTTTCTTCCTAATGAAAGTCCCATACCTTTCATTGAAACTCTTAATTCCCTTGATATTAAGGTCAACAATTAACTTAGTGATAATCCCATATCACTCAAGTCTTTAGGAGTAAAAACTCCCCCTAAAAGTCAACTCCCCTGACTAATAGGTAAAAACTCCCCCCTAAAGGTCAACTCCCCCTTGACCATTGCACCAATAATGTCTTGGAGAGTTTCAACCCTTTAGAAAACCAAAACACCACTTCCATAGCTGCAATTTCAGACAAACAGTCGAAATTCAGCAAGTTGGCACGCCCTGATCGGTCACCGGACCGATCAGGATTCCTCTGGATCGGTCCAGTGACCGATCCACACAGACCTGGACCGATCAGGGATCCTCCTGATCGGTCCACAACTCTGATTTATGATTTCTGAATTTTTCTTCTCCCGAAATTCAGAAACCTCTAGAAAATTACAGAAAATTCCAAAAATTGTAAAATTTTGAGGATACATTCCTCATAACATATACTATCATGGAAAAATAGTTTTCTATGAAAATAAGTTCCATTTTCAAATCTTGATACAAAGTTCGAAAAGTCTTGAAATAGCTCAAAGTTTCAAAAACTTTGTATCAATTTGATCAATGATGAATGCTATCACTAGAAAAGCTTCATCATGGTTTTTCAAATCAATTTTGAAATGATTTTAAACCCTTTAATTTAGGACCACAATCTTAGGGCTAAATGTACATGACTTGCACATAAGCTTTCCCTATGATCCCCAATTAGAATTAGGCTCATCTAGGTACAAGAACTATGCACCTTGTTCCTAACTCATCATCCTAATATCTCACACACATCTAAGGTGTATCAAACACATCCAAGTCAATTTTGATGTGAGATATGGGTTTAGGTTATCTTAGGCTAAGGTCTCATGCATTTTCTAAACATCAATTTGATCTCCATATCAAATTGTGTTTTTAACCTTAAATCAATTTCATTGAAAAAAAAATGCAAGAAATGATGACATGGCATAAAATGATATCATACATAATAACATGTGCCAATGTCATGATGTCATGGAATAAAGTATGAGACTTACATAAAACATGACATATAAATAACCTAAGCATTATCATGACATTTTAAATGATCATAAAATAAATATGATGTCATGACATGGCATATGGCAAACAATATATGGCAAATAGCACATAAAGGTATAGAAAATACCTAATTCTAGCCTTAGTTGCCATTTTTGATAATTTTGACCATTTTGCCATAATTTCTATATTCCTAAGTGTAATAGACCTAAAATCATATCCTCAAGACTTTTAGATCACTATGTGCCAACTAGATTGATTCTAGAAAATTCCTCAAATGTGGTTGGCACATTCTAATCACCTTAGGAATAATATTCACTTTCATTTTCAAGGCTTGATTGCACCTTGAAAATTCCTAAAGTGCCACCTTTTGCCATGATTAGGTTAACTACCTATTCAAATAAGGTTGGCACACCCTAACTCATCTAGGGTGATGAAATCACGCTCCTAGGAACCCAATACCTATTGGAGCTCATTGGGTTCACTAAGTATTCACTAGGGATGACTTCCCTAGCAACCCTCCTAATGACCCTCCTAGGCTTTGAAGCCTTGGTCATTTGGGACTCATCAAGATCAACTCTAGGGGTGACTCCCCTTGTGACCTTGGTGATGGTCTTCCTAGCCCTAGATTTTGTTCCATAATCGAATGGAACATTATGATAAGTGGGCTTGACCACTTGGGACTTAGGTTTGTGACCCAAACCTTTCTTGTCCTTGGACATTGGTTTTTGACCCTTAAACCCTAGAGTCAAATCCTTAAGAGCCTTTTCTAGAGAGTCAAGTCTTGACCTCAAGACTTGATTTTCTTTCTCTAATACCTCAAACTTTAATTTATCATTCTTCTTTGAGGTATTCCTAGGCATATGTCTAGATGATTTGGGATTTCTACCTAGATTTTCCTTAGCCTTAGATGGGTTAATTCTAGGGTTGACATTTCTAGTATTATCCTTATCTAGGTTAACATGTTTGGCTCCTAAGCTCATGTATTGGTTCCTAAGGTTATCATGCTTATCATTCTTGACAATAGCAATAAGGCTACTAGCATGCATCCTACTAGAATTGCAAGAATGTGCCTTAGAGATTACCTTAGGGTTTGCCCTAGCTCCCCCTATACATGTGCTCGATCTCTTGTCCTTGTGAGATTACCTCCCCCTCGGACATTGACTCCTATAGTGTCCCCTTCGCTTGCATTGGAAGCACACCACGTGCTCCTTGCCTTTGCGTATCGGGACTCCGGCTTCCTTGATCTTTGGCGCCGGTGGAGTCTTCCTAACCCTCTTTGGACACTTACTCTTGTAATGTCCAAATTCCCTACACTCAAAGCATAATATATGCAATTTATTTGAAATTGAAATGCTTGAGTTACCTAGGTTTGAGGGTGGATGAGAGCTCTCTTCTTCATCCCTTCCGGAGGTAGACGCTTCTTCTTCTTGCTCTGAACTTGAAGAAAAACTCTTCTCCTCTTCTTCTTTAGATGTTGAGTGGCCCTCAACTTCTAAATCCATTCCTCCATGAAATGAGCTCCTTGGCTCACTTGACTCCTCTTCATGGCTTGAAGTGGAGCTCTCCTCATGAAACTTGGCCAAGTTATTCCACAACTCCTTGGCGTTGTTGTAACCATTTATTCTACACAAAATGTCATTAGGTAAAGAAAATTCAATGATTTTCGTTACCTCATCATTGATGGTTGATTGGTGGATTTGCTCCTTGGTCCACTCCTTCTTCTCTAGGGTTTCTCCTTTCTTGTCCATCGGAGACTTGAAACCTAATTGAACACAACTCCAATTTTCAAGGTTAGTCATAAGAAAATACCTCATTCTTACCTTCCAATACGCGAAGTCGCAGCACTCGTAGAATGGTGGAAACGTGATGTCTTCTCCGAGTCGATCCATTCTCTAGCTTGTGCTCCCCCGGGTGTTAATCCGATGAAGAGCAACCTTGCTCTGATACCACTTGTTAGGACCGATGATCACGGCTAGAGAGGGGGGTGTGAATAGCCGACCCCAAATCTTCGCATTTCTTCCTACGATTAGGGTTAACGCAGCGGAAATAACTAAATAGAAATGAAACGAAGATGATCAAACCTTAGACGCAGCGATGTAACGAGGTTCGGAGATGATACTCCTACTCCTCGGCGTGTCCGTAAGGTGGACGAAGCCTATCAATCCGTCGGTGGATGAGTCCCCGGAGAACCGGCTAATATATACTCCTTGTGGGTGGAGAAACCTCGTCACAATAACTTGCAACAACAAGAAGGAGTACAAGAAATACAAGTAGAAAGACAAGAACAATGTACAAACACTAACTCGCCTTCTCGTCGACTGCTTGTGAAACAAAAACTTCTCGGACAACAGCAACAGCTGACCGTCGACTGGAAGCTCACACGAAGCTTACTGGGGAGAGCTCAAACAAAACTCAGATCGCAAGCAGCAGCAAGCTAGAAGAAGGAGAGGAAGAAGAGGGAGACAGCCCTGTAGCCCTCGACCTCTTTATATTACCTGTGCCTGCGAAGAACCTGCAACGAAGACAGAAGACGCAGAACCTAGCCGTTGTTACTCACAACGGCTAGATCCAGACCGATCAGGCTTCACCCTGATCGGTCGTGGGGACCGATCAGGCCCTGTGCTGATCGGTCCCCAGACCGATCAGAAGGCTTCACAGAGAGTTGCCCAACTCTCTGTGTGGAATCTGATCGGTCCCTGGACCGATCCCACCTCAGGTGGTAGCGTCCCTGATCGGTCCCGGGGACCGATCAGGCTCCATGCTGATCGGTCCCCAGACCGATCAGTAAGCCCACAGAACCATGATCGCCTTCTGTTTGTTATCTGATTGGTCACCAGACCGATCAGATACACAAACGTTTCACTGGATCGGTCTACAGACCGATCCAGAGCTTGGTTTTTACCCAAACCAAGTTCCATGCCTTCCAAACCAATATCTGGTCAACCTTGACCTATTGGTATCTCATGCTTAGCATCTGGTCACTCCCTTGACCTGCTAAGACTCACCACCAAGTGTCCGGTCAATCCCTTTGACCCACTTGGACTTTTCTCTTCGTGTCAAGTATCCGGTCACTCCCTTGACCTACTTGACCCTCTCAACACCAGATGTCCGATCACCCTTGATCCATCTAGATTTTCCCTTACCCGGCTTCACTCACCAGGACTTTCACCTAGCTTCACTCACCAGGACTTTCACCTAGCTTCACTCACCAGGACTTTCCAACTGCCTGGCTTCACTCACCAGGACTTTCCCATTGCCTGGCTTCACTCACCAGGACTTTCACTTTCACATCCGGTCCAGAGAACGAGCTACCGAGCCCTCTCTGATCACAGTTCGGAGAACGAGCTACCGAGCCCTCTCCGACTTCCATCCGGTCCAGAGAACGAGCTCCCGAGCCCTCTCTGACCTCAGTCCGGAGAACAAGCTACCGAGCCCTCTCCGACTTCCATCCGATCCAGAGAACGAGCTCCCGAGCCCTCTCTGACCTCAGTCCGGAGAACGAGCTCCCGAGCCCTCTCCAACTTCCCATGCCAAGTTTCCATACTTGGTCTTCTCCGTGCCAAGTCTCCATACTTGGACTTTTCCCGTGCCAAGCTCCCTGCTTGGACTTTTCCGAGTCAGGTCAACTCACCTCGGGTCAACCAGGCCAACCTTGACCAAGGTTGCACTAACAATCTTCCATCAACATACAACTCTTCTGTTTTCGTCAAACATCAAAATACAACTCGAGTCAGCTCAACTCGAGTCGGGTCAACCAGGTCAACCTTGACCTAAGGTTGCACCAACAAAGGTTTCAAGCAGATTCATGGTATTGACTATGATGAAACCTTTTCTCCAGTAGCGATGTTTAAGTCATTCAGATCATGCTTGCTATTGCAGCATACCATGACTATGAGATATGGTAGATGGATGTCAAAATAGCGTTTCTAAATGGAAACCTGCCCGAGAATGTGTACATGACACAACCTGAGGGTTTTGTAGATCCACAGCATACTGGCAGAGTAAGCAAGCTGCATAGGTCCATTTATGGACTAAAACAAGTTTCTCGAAGTTGGAATCTTCGATTCGATGATGCAATCAAACAGTTTGGTTTCATCAAGAATGAAGATGAGCCTTGTGTCTACAAGAAGGTTGTAGGGGATATAGTTGTCTTCCTCATATTGTATGTGGATGGCATACAACTCATTGGGAAGGAATCCCTTTGCTTCAGTCTGTCAAGACCTGGCTAGAGAGTTGCTTCTCAATGAAGGACTTAGGTGAGGCCTCCCGCATTCTAGGGATACAGAACTATAGAGATAGATCTAAGAGATTGCTTGGCCTAAGTCAGAGTACATATATTGACAAGGTACTCCTTCGGTTTGCCATGCAGAACTCCAAGAAGGGATTTCTGCCGATGTCACATGGCGTGAGTCTTTCGAAGACTCAAGGTCCCTCTTCTAGAGAGGAGAGAGACCGCATGGATCAGATCCCTTATGCCTCAGCCATAGGATCTATCATGTACGCCATGCTATGTACTCGACCTGATATTTCGTATGCTTTGAGCATGACGAGCAGATATCAGTCAGATCCAGGTGAAAGTCACTGGATAGCGGTCAAGAATATTCTTAAGTACTTAAGAAGGAATAAAGAATATTTCTTGATATATGGAGGCAATGATGAGCTAGCTGTAAAGGGTTACAGTGATGCCAGCTTCCAGACCGATCAGGATGATTATCGATTGCAGTTAGGGTTCGTATTTAGCATAAATGGTGGTGCTGTGAGATAGAAGAGTTCGAAGCAGGACACAGTAGCTGATTCTACGACAGAGGCCGAGTACATTGCTGCATCAGAGGCAGCAAAGGAGGCAGTTTGGATCCGCAAGTTCATCACTGAACTTGGGTGGTTCCCAGTATCGCTGACCCTATTGATCTCTATTGTGACAACAATGGAGCTATAGCACAGGCGAAGGAACCTCGCTCACACCAGCGGACCAAACACATACTACGGCGCTTCCATCTCATTCGAGAGATTATCGAGAGAGGAGATGTGAAGATTTGCAGAATACCTACAGAGGCTAACATCGTAGATCCCTTGACCAAGGCTTTGGCACAGAGGAAGCATGATGGTCACACTAGGTCATTGGGGCTTAGAACCTACACTGATTGGCACTAGTGCTAGTGGGAGATTGTTAGTTAGAGCCCTAGAGCCAATCATTTGATGATTGTATTATGGACTTGTTGTATCATATTCTTATATAAATAAAGGCATTTGTTTTTGGTTATTATACTTACTTGTATTGGAGCCAAATTAACTAAGTATAATAGCGTCCTTGAGTAGAAGGTTCTTACCTATATCAATCGGTTAGTTGAACCGATAGTGAGATGATATAGGGAACACTACTCTTAATCATTCCTAGTCGAGTATTAACATTCAGGGACAATGTTAATACAATAAGACTAGCATGTAGGTCAACTCGATGACTTGATCTCACAAGTCATGGATATAGAGATATCAAGTTGACACATGGGTATGCATTGGAGAATGTATACTGAATGACCCTCCATGAGAAAATATCATGGATCGTTATATGAGTGTCATATACTTTATTATGTGGCTATTAGTATGACTATTAGTCCTTAGACCTGAAGTCACCATGGTTCCCTACATAAGGAGTTATGTACTTTGGTTTCGTCAAACGTCACCCGTAACTGGGTGGACTATAAAGGCGATTACTGGGTATGTAACGAATTATGCAGAGGGATGTGAGTGATGTAGATGGAATCTATCCCTCCTATATGACCGGAGTGACATCGATATTCTTGATAGAGTGAGACCACGAAGTGCATGACCATGCCCAAATGAGTCAATATGAGATATTGAGCTCATTTGATTTAGTGAGTCTACTTGGAGTTCAAGATTTAGATTGGTCAGACGATGACACGGTCTATGCCTCACATTGATCAATCTAGATGTCTAGGATAGAAGGACACTTGTCATATATTGTGAGGAGTCACAATTAGTAGTCACAAGGTGATGTTGGATCTCAACATTCTTGTAACTTGGGTAGTAATGATGTGTTGCTAGATACCACTCATTACTTATGCTCTTAAATGGGTTTAGGGGCATTTCCAACATTACAAGAACCTATAGGGTCACACACTAAGGACAATTTGATGGAGATTTGGTTCATATGATGAACCAAGAGGATTAGATTCATGTGATGAATCAAATTGGATTAAGAGTAATCCTAATTGGGCTAATTGAGTTGGACTCAAGTTGATTCATGTGTTCAATGAGTCTAATTTAGATTATGACTCATTGAATCAATTTAATTAAATGAATTAGATTCATTATATTAAATTGGCTTGAATTAAATGGTTGGATTAGATCAACCATGAGAGAGATTAAGTCAAGTTTGACTTGACTTGAGAGGAAGAGGAAGAGTCAAGTTTGACTTGACTTTATGCCACATCATTTGTGACTTGGCATTAAGTGGCCAATGATGATGTGCCACATCATCATAGTAACACATGTGTGTGCCACCTAATGGAGGTTACAAATTCCCTTTGCTTTAATGTGGCCGGCCACATTAATGAGAGGAGTTACACTTTGTTGTGGCCAGCCACTAAGGGGAATGAATGGGATTCATTTTCATTAAAGGCAATTTTGATTCCATCTTCTTCCTTGCTCTCTCTTCTTGCTCTTCCTTTCCTCATCTTGCCGAGACCTTCTTGGAGTGCTAGCACACTCTAAGGTTCTCCCTCCATCGATTTGTTCGTGTGGATACGCATAGAGAGTTGTCTACCTTGACAACTTGAGATCTGGCATCTCCTTGGACGAACGGGACTCGCGAAGGGCACGCAACGAGGGTAAAACTCTTTAACATATAGTTCTAGTGTAGATCTATAGGTTGGTAAACTCGTACTCATATTTTTCGAAAGTTTTATTCTTCGCATGGATCCGGTGGCGGGGTTTCGGGGTTTCCGCGACGCGAAAACGCGGTTTTTTCGGCCCGAAAAACCCAACAGGATGTTCCTTCATGTAATTCTATCAGCTTCTCCCATAGTTCTTTGGCGCTCGAGAATGGGCCGACGTGGTTCAACTCCTCTTTCGTCAGGCCACATTGTAGGGTCCAGGTCGCCTTGGCGTTGGCTTCTACTTTCTTTATCAGAGTTGCGTCCCAGTTCTCGTATGATATTGCCTTGATGGCGCTGTCAATTGGGAGTTCCAGGCCGGTTTTATCGATCATCCAGACTTCAAAGCGTGTTTAAAGGTATGACTCCATTCGGCCCATCCAGTAGCCGAAGTCTTCTCCGGTGAAGAGCGGAGGTCGGGCTGTACTATAGCCTTCTTGAAGAGCCATAGAAACTTGCACAAGGAAAAATAAAAAGAGACTTGTCCTTGTACTCGAGTCAGGATTAGTAGTGCGGGTTAAAAGAAAAAAACTGACACGCAATCTCGAGTGGTGCTGCACCAACTTCGAGAAAAATTCGATTACGAAATAAAATCGGAGGGCGGCAAGAATTTCGATTCCGATTGACTCTGAAAAACTGAAAATCACCACGAAAAATAGGCTTGATTGGTGGTTGCACCAAATCGAAGCGACCCCGCTCTGATACCAATTGTTGGATTGAGATGCGCTATAGTAGGGGGGGTGAATTGCGCTTGTGGCTTTCACTTTTCGTATTCGAAACGATCGAGTAAATGCAGCGGAAATTTAAATAAAACACACATTACTTGGTTCGGAGCCTAGGTGACTCCTACTCCAAGGCTCACGCTCGTTGAGCATTTGCTTTGGGCAACAACTATAATTTTGGAATATAGTACAATCAGGTATTATAATTTAAATGCACTAAAGAAATTATACTAACAATAGGAATTTGAAATTCACAGCTCCGGGTCGTCGGGGTCGTGTTATGGCTCAGCTGGAACGTCTCGTTAGCAGCAAACAGTTGTATGATCGCTTAGAACTTGATATCTCCAGCTGCTGGTCGAGACCTCCTGATAAAGGCAATTGAGTCAACACCCTTGAGTGCGCCTCCATTAGCGGCAAATTCGTAGCGAGGATGAGCTTTAACTCCTTCACAGCCTATCCTCTTGAAGGCGCCTCCATCTCCCTTAAGGGCGCCTCCAATGTCATCCGAGGTGACTCAGCACTCCTTAAGGGTGCCTGTAGCTGGTGGGATGTATACTATAAGCCTAGCTTTTGTATGAACATCTGTTTTGAAATATTTTGAAATGAGAATCACTTTGGTCAAATATTTGCATTTTATATTTATATATATGTCAATGCAGTTGTCCATTTAATTTATATTGTAGATAACATGGTGTGTGGTGAAACACAGAAGATCATGTTATCGATTCCTTATAAATTATAAATAGTAGCTCACAATCAAGATGAATTGGGACAAACCATTCTAACGGTTGTAGTGTAATTTGGTATTAGTCTGTCTTGACTATAAAATTACACTAGTACATATGTGTGTATTGAGCAGGACCGTTTGAGGTTGTTCGATTTGTACTGACTATATAAAAGAACAAAACCTCTGTTATTATGGATGTGCGTCCTCCTAATCCCTATATAATAACAAGCACGTATACTTAGTATTTATTTCTTTAACTTATTAATGGGTGAGATTTATTCGTTAAATCAATAGGCCCGATGAGTTGGGAAATAATACTATTTCTATGGTGTGTTGTTGATTATAGAAGGAATATGTGTCCTAATTATTTAGGTTGATGATGTCCCCTTGAGGAGCTCATAAGGAATATCATGTAAACCCTGCAGGTAGACTTAGTCCAGTATGATAATAAAGTTGAGTGATACTACTCTCGGAATCAGATGTTAATTAATTGGGTTGTCAGTAACTCAATTAATTAACAGACATACGATATCTTAAACACAGGAAGATTAACGCACTCATAATAAGAAGGAGCCCATACTATAATATGGGATTGGTGCGGTAGTTCAATAATAACTCTTTAGTGGCATGAGTTATTATTGATGAACTTGAGTTGGGTGTTTGGGGCAAACACGGGAAACCAAGCCATCGGGAGACCTAAACCAATTCCTCCTCTAGGTCCCTGTTGTAGCCACTATATATAAATCCTTGCATCCACCTATCCTTAATCAGGTTTGGTTTAACTTAACTTGGTTTAGTTTAACATAACTTAATTTGGTTTAACATAGTTTGTTTAGATTTTTTCTAAACAAAATTTTGTTAATTTTTCTTTCCTTGTAACCAACGACAAGTCTATAAAAAGGAGTAAGATGTGGCCCCTAAAACCTATCTTTCTAATTTTCCATAATCTTCTTCTCTCCTTGTGGTCGGCGCCCCCTCTTCAACCTAAGGTCGGTGCCATATCCACCTCTTCTTCTCCTTGTGGCCGGAGCCACCTTCAACCCAGCCACCTCCACCAAGGACCACCCCTTTCTCACCTTGCAAGGGCCGCCCCCTTTCCTCTCCTAGATAGGGCCAGCGACACTTCTTCTTCTTGGTGGTCGGTAGCTTGAAGAAAAGGAAGAAGAGGAACGCAAGGAAGAAGAGGAAGAAGAGGAAGGAGAGGAAGAAGAAGAAGAAGATTAGAAGGTACCCCATCCTAGAGACTCCCTTTTTTGGCCGGCGATTTTGGAAGAAAAGAGAAGGAGGGTGGTTTTGTTCTTGGTAGATCGTCGCCCACACGACGTCCAAGAAGAGGAGAGGAATAGGCAGAAGATCAAGAGGTTGTTGGACCCTGTGGTTGTTTGATGTGATCAACCAAGTTAGTTAGGTCCTGCTTTGTTTTCGATCCCTGTGTCTAAGTGTGCATGAGCTTAGGAGCGTAGGAAGTCAAGCGGAAGACGCAGCACGAAAGAGCTGCTGAAGAGTACACCGATGGACGAGAAGAATGTGCACGGCGTTTGAGGGATGAGAAGCTAGGACGGAAGTCTGCTCAAGGAGAAGGTCAGAAATTGGGTTTGGGTGAGCCCTATTTTGGTTGGCCGCAATCAACCAATCAATCAGAGCTCCGGAAGATGAAAAGGAGCCAAAAGGAGCTGAAAAAGCTAGCTGGAGGCGCCTTCAACGAAGTGCTGAAGGAGCCTGCGCTGCCTGCAGGCTTGGAGGCACCTCCATTCCCTTTGAGGCACCTCAAACCCAATCCGAGGCGCCCTCAAGGGCAATGTAGGCGCCTCAGACCCACTCAAGATGAACGTTTGCAATCGGATAAAGCTTTATCCAGTCAAACCCCCTAGAGGCGCCCTCAACCCTCTTGGAGGCGCCTTCGACACTCGGGATAAGTTTTCCAGGAGCTATATAAAGGCCCCTGGAGCTAGGAAATTAATCAATCAACTCAGTATTCAATTCCTAACAATAGTTTAGAGCTTTCAGTGTGTAAAAGGTTTCTCCACCTTCAGAAAAGGAGATCTTTCTAAGCTTTTTCATTGCCTTAGATTAACAACCCCTGGGTTGGAACCAAGTTAAATTCTCTGTCTCCTCTTTATATCTGTTAGATTATTTCTATATTATTATTGTATTTTTTGAGTTGAAAGAATCGAGGAGGGTATTCTTATTGTGCAGGCAATTCACCCCCATCTTGTCAGTCCCGCTGCACCAACAAATGGCATCAGAACCCGACAGCCTCAGAAGCACTAACAGCCGACTGAAGCACAAAGATTAAGACGATAGTCGGAACAAGCATTCTGTTAGTTAGAGCCTTAGAGCCAATCATTTGATGATTGTATTATGGACTTGTTGTATCATATTCTTATATAAATAAAGGCATTTGTTTTGGTTATTATACTTACTTGTATTAGTGTCAAATAAACTAAGTATAATAGCGTCCTTGAGTAGAAGGTTCTTACCTATATCAATCGATTGGTTGAATCGATAGTGAGATGATATAGGGAACACTACTCTTAATCATTCCTATTTGAGTATTAACATTCAGGGACAATGTTAATGCAATAAGACTAGCATGTAGGTCAACTCGATGACTTGATCTCACAAGTCATGGATATAGAGATATCAAGTTGACACATGGGTATGCATTGGAGAATGTATACTGAATGACCCGCCATGAGAAAGTATCATGGATCATTATATGAGTGTCATATACTTTCTCATGTGGTTATTAGTATGACTACTAGTCCTTAGACCTGAAGTCACCATGGATCCCTACATAAGGAGTTACGTACTTTGGTTCGTCAAACGTCACCCGTAACTGGGTGGACTATAAAGGTGATTACTGGGTATGTAACAAATTATGCGGAGGGATGTAAGTGATGTAGATGGGATCTATCCCTCCTATATGACGGGAGTGACATCGATATTCTTGATAGAGTGAGACCACGAAGTGCATGGCCATGCCCAAATGAGTCAATATGAGATATTGAGCTCATTTGATTTAGTGAGTCTACTTGGAGTTCAAGATTTAGATTGGTCAGAGGATGACACGGTATATGCCTCACATTGATCAATCTATACGTCTAGGATAGAAGGACACTTGTCATATATTGTGAGGAGTCACAATTAGTAGTCATAAGGTGATGTTGGATCTCAACATTCTTGTAACTTGGGTAGTAATGATGTGTTGCTAGATACCGCTCATTACTTATGCTCCTAAATGGGTTTAGGGGCATTGCCAATGTTACAAGAACCTATAGGGTCACACACAAAGGACAATTAGATGGAGATTAGGTTCATATGATGAACCAAGAGGATTAGATTCATGTGATGAATCAAATTGGATTAAGAGTAATCCTAATTGGGCTAATTGAGTTGGACTCAAGTTTAATCATGTGTTCAATGAGTCTAATTTAGATTATGACTCATTGAATCAATTTAATTAAATGAATTAGATTCATTATATTAAATTGGTTTGAATCAAATGGTTACATTAGATCAACCATGAGAGAGATTTGGTCAAGTTTGACTTGACTTGAGAAGGAAGATGAAAGTTCAAGTTTGACTTGACCATTTGCCACCTCATTTGTGAGTTGGCATTAGGAGGACTAATGATGATGTGCCACATCATCATAGTTAGCACATGTGTGTGCCACCTCATGGAGGTTACAAGTCCTCTCTTTAATGGCCGACCACATTAAATGAATGGAAGTTACAATTGTGGCCGGCCACATTTGAATTGCAAGTGAATGCAATTCAAGGCATTCATTCTCATTCAACTCATCTTCTTCCTCAAGCTCTCAACCTTTCTCCCTCTCCTCTCTTGGCCGAACCTTACCAAGGTGCTAGCACACCTTTTTGTTAGATTTCTCCACCTATTTGTTCGTGTGGATACTTCTAGAGGGTTGTACACTTGACAACCTCGAGATCCGACATCATTTGGAAGGGTGGGATACGCGAAGGGCTTCGCACCAAGGGTAAAGATCTTCTCCTAATGTAGATCTAGATGTAAGAAACTCGTACTCATAAATTTTGTTTTATTTCACTTCGCACGGATCCGGTGGCATGGGGGTTTCGGGGTTTCCGCGATGCGAAAAAGCGGTTTTCGCGGCTCGAAAAACCCAACATTGGTGTCATAGCCACGTGCGAAGTCTTGTACGAGTTTATTTTGTATTTTTATGAAAAATAGCAGTTCTGTAATATTCTGTAAATTTTATATTTTTATAGTTTTTATGGGTATTTTTCTCGTAGAAGCGAAGCACAAGTGTTTCAACACTTGTAGGCTTCGACTACCGAGAAGATTTTTCCGAAACGGCAAGGTTTCGCCCCAAATATTTTTGGGACAGCGGGCAAAGGCACTGTAGGATCACTAAGGAATACTCGCGATGGTTAGATCGCGTGTAGGGGCGATGCCCTTGGTCCCGCAAGGGGATTCGTTCCGCGGATGCACCCGAAAACCCACTAAACGGAACCGCCGGGAATTTTACTCATAAAAATTGTAAAAATTGTAGTAAAAATTACAAAAAATTCTAGAAAATACATAATTTAGAATTATGTATTATTTTTTGATAGTCATGGCCCAAAAATACCCAATCTGATTGGAAATGTGTTGTAATTCATAATACGACCTGCGTGCTGTCATGTGATGTGCGTGTTGTATATTTGATTCGCGACCTGCGCGTCGTGCCTTTCTCTATTTTTATATTATTGTTATAAATTAGTTTAGACTCGAATGTAACTCGAGTTTCAAAATTGTAATGTAAAAAATTGGAGCCGTGGAAGGTCCACTCGAGACGGAGTTACGAGGAGGGCGCGAGCAACACAAGGTGGTCAAAGGAAGTAGCTTGAGAAGCTGTTGACCTTAGGTTGACCATCCGATCTTCTCATTGGCTTGAGAAGATCGTAGTAGGGCCATGACTAATCACAAATAATTTAATTAATTACTTGTGTGTATGTGATGCATAATTAGTAATTAATTAGTGCCTAACGATTAGATTAGATCTAAATCGTGTACAAGATGCACCCTCTCGATTAGATTAGATCTCAATCGCGTCAACTCAAATGCCTACCGTGCCATGATACCTATCACTACCTCGATCACATGTGTTGTTGAATCTGCCAAAGTAGAGCAACACATATTATCTTTGTAGGGTACGGAGGGACAATCTTGGTCCCGCCTATCAACGCATGGGTGAGTAGAGACTCAATTTGATTGAGTACAACTAGTTAAATCGAGTTTAACTGTAGGCATTCTTCCAACGGTTGGAAAGATAGGACATAAATCATATTTATATTAATTCTTGGGCGTATTAGCCAAAGCTAACTCAAGTTTTAATATAACTGCGGATAATGATCCTATAAATAAGAGTTGCATAGAGATGTAATTGGTAAATCGTTACCTACCGATCATACTAAATCTTGGGCGTATTAGCCAAAGCTAACTCAAGGGTTAGTATGATGTGGATCTTGTCCCACATGAATTATAAAATTCTGTGGGAGCATCATTTAAATAAAGGCCTAATTAGATGATTTAAAAGAATATGATATTTATTTTCTGTATTTTTCTGTTGTAGATAACCATGATGTCAAACACGAACACTTTATCACTGCGTTCTGTCCTTGACAAGGACAAGCACAACGGAGCAAATTTCCTAGACTGGTACAAGAATCTGAGAATAGTTCTCACCCAGGAACATAAACTGTACGTTCTGGAGCAGCCCATTCCGGAGGCTCCTCCTGCCAATGCCACGCGAGCAGACAAAGATGCTTACAAGAAGCATCATGATGATGCATTTGATGTGTCCTGTCTAATGCTCGTGACCATGAACTCTGAGCTTCAGAAGCAACATGAGTTGATGGCCGCTTATGATATGGTTGAACATCTTCATCAACTGTATCAAGGACAAGCGAGGCACGAGAGTTTTGAGATCTCAAGGGCACTATTTCAGTGCAAGATGTCAGATGGGGCTCCCGTAGGGCCATATGTACTCAAGATGATTGGGTACATAGAAAACCTACAAAGGTTGGGATTCCCGCTTGGCCAAGAGCTGGCCACTGACCTGATCTTGCAATCCATGTCGGATAGTTATAGTCAATTCGTTCTAAACTACAACATAAACGAAATTGACAAGCCACTGCCCGAGCTGCTTAGCATGTTAAGAACTGCTGAGCTGAACCTTAAGAAGGTTAAGCCCCACTCTGTTCTGATGGTTCAGAAACACAAGGGCAAGGGCAAGCCTAAAGGCAAAGGAAAGTCCCAAGCCAAGGGCAAAGGCAAGGCGCTGAAGCCTAAAGGAGGGATCGCCAAGGATGCTACCTGCTTCCACTGCGGTCAGACCGGGCATTGGAAGAGGAACTGCAAAGTGTACCTGGAAGATCTTAAGAAGAAGTGAAGTGAGACTTCCACTTCAGGTATATATGTTATAGAAATTAATCTATCTATTTCTTCATCATGGGTATTAGATATCGGATGTGCTTCTCACATTTGTACTAATATGCAGGCGCTGAGAAATAGCAGGGCATTGGCGAAGGGCGAGGTGGACCTACGAGTAGGCAATGGAGCACGGGTTACTGCTGTTGCTGTAGGGACTTATTTTCTATCTCTGCCCTCTGGGCTTGTACTAGAGTTGGATGATTGTTGTTATGTGCCTGCTTTAACTAAGAACATAATTTCAATTTCTTATTTGGACAAGAAAGGTTTCTCTTTTATAATTAAGGACAAATGTTGTTCTATTTTTTTAAAAGATATGTTCTATTGTAGTGCACCTCTAATGAACGGACTCTACATTCTAGACCTTGAAAGCCCTATCTATAACATAAATGCCATGAGGTTCAAGTCAAATGACTTGAATCAAACCTATCTCTGGCACTGTCGCTTAGGTCATATAAATGACAAGCGCTTATCCCAGCTCCATAAGGATGGTTTGCTGGACTCATTTGATTTCGAATCTTATGAGACATGCGAGTCATGCCTACTAGGCAAGATGACCAAGACTCCATTTAGTGGGTACAGCGAAAGAGCGACTGATTTGTTAGGACTTATACATAGTGATGTATGTGGCCCTTTCAATGTCGCTGCTAGAGGCGGTTATAGGTACTTCATCACATTTACTGATTACTTCAGTAGATATGGTTATGTGTAATTGATGACACATAAGTCTGAATCCTTTGAAACGTTCAAAGAATTCAAGAATGAAGTACAGAACCAGCTTGGCAAGAGTGTTAAGATACTTCGATCAGATTGAGGTGGTGAATACCTTAGCCATGAGTTTCGTGACTATCTAGCTGAGTGTGGAATCCTATCACAACTCACTCCTCCTGGAACACTACAGTGGAATAGTGTATCCGAAAGGAGAAATCGTACCCTATTAGATATGGTACGGTCTATGATGAGTCACACAGATCTTCCTACATTTCTTTGGAGCTATGCTCTAGACACGGCAGCTTTTATACTCAATCGAGTTCCATCCAAGGCCGTGATAAAGACACAATATAGGATATGGACTGGGAGAGATGCCCAAGTGTATTTTATGAGGATTTGGGGTTGTGAGGCTTACGTTTGACGTCAAGTCTCAGACAAATTAGGACGCAAATCCGACAAATGCTACTTTATTGGATATCCCAAGGAAACTAAGGGATATTACTTCTACATTCCCAGTCAGAACAAGGTAGTTGTGGCAAAGACTGGGTCTTTCTGGATAGGGATTTTGTTTCTAGAAAGACTAGTGGGAGTACATTCGATCTTGAAGGAGTTCAAGATGCGGACCATAGCACTGAAGCCTTGATGGAAGTTGAACTGGAACCACAAAGTGTTGTGGAAGATGTTGTTCCACAAAGAGTTGAGGAACAACAACCAGTTCAAGTAGAAATACCTCTTCGCAGGTCTCATAGGGTACGTCGTCAGCCTGAGAGATACTCATTTCTCTTGTCTGACCATGATGATGTTGTGCTCATAGAGGATGAGCCTACCACCTATCAGGAAGCTGTGATGAGACCAGATTCCGAGAAATGTCCAGAGGTCATGAGATCTGAAATAGAATCCATGTACACCAACTAAGTATGGACTTTGGTTGATCCACCTGAAGGGGTAAAACCCATAGGGTGTAAGTGGGTCTTTAAGAGAAAAACTGACATGGATGGACTTATCTATAAGGGTCGCTTGGTAGCTAAAGGTTTCAAGCAGATTCATGGTTTTGACTATGATGAAACCTTTTCACCAGTAGCGATGTTTAAGTCCATTCGGATCATGTTTGCTATTGCAGCATACCATGACTATGAGATATGGTAGATGGATGTCAAAACCACGTTTCTGAATGAAAAACTGCTTGAGGATGTGTACAAGACACAACCTGAGGGTTTTGTAGATCCACAGCATACTGGCAGAGTATGCAAGTTGCATAGGTCCATTTATGGACTAAAGCAAGCTTCTCGGAGCTGGATCTTTGATTCGATGATGCAATCAAATAGTTTGGTTTCATTAAGAATGAAGATGAACCTTGTGTCTACAAGAAGGTTGTAGGGGACATAGTTGTCTTCCTCATATTGTATGTGGATGACATACTACTCATTGGGAAAGACATCCCTTTGCTTCAGTCTGTCAAGACCTGGCTAGGGAGTTGTGTCTCAATGAAGGACTTAGGTGAATCATCCCATATTCTAGGGATACAGATCTATAGAGATAGATCTAAGAGATTGCTTGTCCTAAGTCAGAGTACATACATTGACAAGGTACTCCTTCGGTTTGCCATGCAGAACTCCAAGAAGGGATTTCTGCCGATGTCACATGGCGTGAGTCTTTCGAAGACTCAAGGTCCCTCTTCTAGAGAGGAGAGAGACCGCATTGATCAGATCCCTTATGCCTCAGCCATAAGATCTATCATGTACGTCATGCTATGTACTCGTCCTGATGTCCTATATGATTTGAGCATGATGAGCAGATACCAGTCTGATCTAGGTGAAAGTCACTGGATAGCGGTCAAGAATATTTTTAAGTACTTAAGAAGGGCTAAAGAATATTTCTTGATATATGGAGGCAATGATGAGCTAGTTGTAAAGGGTTACAGTGATGCCAGCTTCCAGACCGACCAAGATGATTATCGATCGCAGTCGGGGTTCGTGTTTTGCATAAATGGTGGTGCTGTGAGTTGGAAGAATTTGAAGCAGGACACAGTAGCTGATTCTACGACTGTAACGCCCGCCCTCCCTGCTACCCTAAGGGACGGGGCTACGATACTCTACGTATAAATTTTTCTTTTTAAAACAGCGGAAGACTTAAAATAATGTTCATAGTTTTAATAAAAACTTTTCTTTTAAATTTCTTTTGAACTATACTATCACATGGCATCAAAATCATAACATCAAATCCAGTGGAACCATAATGTCAAGCCACACATGTTTAGGTATCACAAGTCATAAAATACCAATGCATAGTTCTTTAAAGAAACTTTAAGCAGGTTCTTATTTATTTGGTTGCCTAGCCACCGCCACACACATCTTCGTTGCCCCTCCTGCTGCTCCTCTAACTCATCCAGCTTTTTCCTTTATCTGTGGTACAAGGAAAGTAAGCTATGAGCACTCATGGCTCAGTAAGTTCCTTTCCTACTCACTAAAACCAACAATCAGCACATAATCAAGAATGCATCAACAAGTCATAATCTCAACTAATCATGGCATAACATAGCATTCTATTCAAGCATATCATGCATCATAATATAATCACAACTAGTCATAGCATATCAAGTATCACCATGGCCGAAAACATATACATAGTGCATTGCATAAAACATAGCTAGACATGGCATAACAAACAAGTATCATGGTATATCAAAGCATGGCCGAAACATGTATATCAAAGCATCATACTATGGCCAAAATATGTACATCAAGGCATCATCATATCCATGGCCGAAATCTACATATCAAGCATTAACAAATCCATGGCCGAAACATGTCTATAAGGTATAGCATGAACATAACATAATCATACTTTATCATGGCATATCATAATCAAGAGCATAACATGAAACATAGCATAATCATAAGGTGTATGCAATATGATTTTGGAAAACATGTATCCGAAAAATATGTGTATGTCTCATGATCTTTAAAACCATTTTCTTTTACATATATACTTGAAAGTAATCTCAACATAAGGGGAATCCCGGCTATGTACCACTTACATATTGCGCGCAACCTTGTAGGTCCAAGGTAGCAAGTCTTGAACCCTACGAGGCAAACATACTAGGCCCTTAGTCCTAGGGGCACTTAGGAGCTCATCCCTAACGAGGTCCTTAGTCCCCGGGGCGCTTATGGAGCCCACCCATGGTACAAGCCACTCACATATAAAGTATAGTACATGTCATACATATCATGTATCATAAAAGCATGCATCACTTAGGCACACATCATATCATAAAAGTATGCATCACTTAGGCATACATCATGTCATAAAAGTATGCATCACTTAGGCATACATCATATCATAAAGGTATGCATCACTTAGGCATACATCATGTCATAAAGGTATGCATCACTTAGGCATACGTCATGTCATAACAATATGCATCACTTAGGCATAGATCATAAAAACATGCATATCTTAAGCATAAAGCATATCATTAAGCATGCATGATTTAACCACATAGCATATCATGAAAGCATGCATATTTTAATCACTAAACATGGCATCAAAGCATGCATAATTTAACCACATATCATAACATAAGCATGCATATTTTAAGCACAAAGCATATCATATCATAAAAGCATGAATATCATATCATAAGTCATAAATCACAAGCATACATATTAAGCATAAGGGTGTATCTTGTGATTATCCTATCATAGGAAACATGGTATCATATTTATCTTGGTTTTAAGCTTCCTAAACCCTTGTGGCCGAAACCCTTTAGAGCTCAATTTAGGTTAAACACAACATCCAAGCATGTGGCACCTAAATTATCATCATAACATTTTCATAGGATGTAATACCCACTAAGCTTGTAAGATAAATATATGAATGTGGGATTTTTCCTTAGAAAAATAATAGGAAGTGAGTTGAAGCAAAAAGAAATAAAATGAAATAAAAATAGGGAGAGGTCAAGGATTGAACCTTGAACCTCTTATATTATATTTCATAGAATTAATGGGTAATAACCAGTTGGGATAGGAATAATATGTTGATAGCAAAGGAGGGAAACTCATGATAAAGGTAAGAATAAAAGCTAGCCAAAAGGAAACAAGTAAAGAGCAAGAGAAAGGCAATTTTCCTTCCTCCCTTCCTCTCCCTCTTCCTCTTTGATTTTGCCGAAAATAAAAGAGGTTAATTAAGGGGATTCATTCCCCCTTATTTCACCCTGAATGATGAGGATAAATAAACAAATAAAAAAAAATAGAAAAAAGGGCTAAGGGAGAAGGAAAGCAAAAACTAAGTTTGCTACCTCTTCCCCCTTAACATAAAAGGGAGCAAGAAAAGAGAAAACTATTTTTCTCTCATTTTCTCTCATTCATCCTCTCCGTCACCGAGAACACCACAGTCCCCTCTCCTCCATATTCAGCCCCAAAGCCAAATTTTCCCTAAGAAAGCCTAAGATACAAGGAGGACTTAGCAAAGGAATCAAGGGAAAGGAACTAGAAGAAGAGTCTACTTCTTCTTCACCATACCTTAGATCCACAAGCGAAAAAGGATGTAAGCTTCCCCTCACTTGTGGTACAAGGCTTTTATGTGCTTTTCGGATTTTATGAAGATTTTAAAACCTAGAAACAAGTTTGAGAAAATTCGGCCAAAAAGAGCTTTCAAAATCTAATGGTGTTTAAACTAGTCTTCACTACATGATAGATTTTTCTATGCTATGTAAAGGGGTTCTTCTTCATGCTTTTATACCTATATGATGCTTGATCAGAGGAGTACTGAACCCTAGAATTTCGGCCAAAAATATTCTTAAGAGGCTAGGGAAATTTATTGTTTTACCCAACTAGTACAAGGTTCTCCCTATGAAATATTAAGGATCATGTATTAGTTTTCTTCCTTAGAAGATATTTGAAACTAAAAGAAAACCCACTCATATGATTCGGTCAAGAAAGGGTTTAGGGTTAGGAAGACCTTAAAATTTAAATAACCATGCTCATGTGATAGAATACAAAGATCTTAAAGGATTTGTATGCTTGAATATTGCTAGAATTTCATGAACTCCTTCTTAGGGTTTTTCGGCCATGATGAGATGGATAGCTTAGAAAAGCTTAAACAAAATTTTAATATGCTCAAGACCTCTGTTCTATTTAGATATGAAAGTTGTTTAATGCCCTCATGCTTAATTAGGGTGTAGAAAAATTAGTTGCATGACATATAACATGTATGACCACAAGGGGTCCTAGCTTATTCATGAACCAATTTGTATATATGTTTCTTAGTAACTTTTGCCATGAAACTTACTTAGGTTTTTCATGCTTTAGGCCACTTAAAAACCTAGCTAAAGAATGGTAGGTTTCGGCCATGAGAAAAAAATAAAAGAAAAAGAGAAAAAGAAACCTAGAAAGCCTAAGACACAATTCATATGTATACTCATTATGCTTGTCTTTATACATGCTATGAAACTTGTATAAATTCTCATGATTTTAGGCTATTTGAAGAAAGTTTATATTCTGTGAGTTTCGGCCAAGTAGGGTTTAAAAGACCTAGAGGCCTTAGAAATGAACCCAAATGTGTTAAAAGTACTTCTTATGGAAATAGGATAATGTATTGATTTTGTCACATACTTGTATAATTTTTACATGATCTAAATGGACCATTGTGAGTCTCGGCCATGAAGGTTTAGATGCCCTAGAAACCCTAGGACTTAAATTAAATATGCTCATGTCACTCTACATGAAATATGATAAGTAGAAAGCCAAGGTTCAATTGCTATATGTTGTTTTATGACCTAAAATGATGCTAGGGTATGTTTCGGCCATAACTATTGTATGATGCCTTGTATGAATTTATACATAATGTTAGTCCAAGTTCACATGCTTGTATGCTTGTTTGTAGCCCTAATGAGAACTTGTTAAATTTCGGCCATGACATATGTTAAGGGCTTAAAGAACTTAGGAACTAATTCAAATGTGTCAAATGTGTTTACCTTGTTCCTTGGTAAAAATGTTATAAATATGATTTAAAGTTGTCCATGCTTTTATGTCATATGGAACCTTGTTTCACACCTTAAGGTTTCAGCCACATGAAATTGGGGACTTGAAGAACTTAGAATCTAAGTTAATCATGTTTATAATGCTTCCTATGAAAATGTTATGATGATAATTTAGGTGCCACATGATTGGATGTTGTGTTTAACCTAAATTAAGCTCTAAAGGGGTTTCGGCCACAAGGGTTTAGGAAGCTTAGAACCAAGATGAATATGATACCATGTTTCCTATGATAGGATAATCACAAGATACACCCTTATGCTTAATATGTATGCTTGTGATTTATGACTTATGATATGATATTCATGCTTTTATGATATGATATGCTTTGTGCTTAAAATATGCATGCTTATGTTATGATATGTGGTTAAATTATGCATGCTTTGATGCCATGTTTAGTGCTTAAAATATGCATGCTTTCATGATATGCTATGTGGTTAAATCATGCATGCTTAATGATATGCTTTATGCTTAAGATATGCATGTTTTTATGATCTATGCCTAAGTGATGCATATTGTTATGACATGACGTATGCCTAAGTGATGCATACCTTTATGACATGATGTATGCCTAAGTGATGCATACCTTTATGATATGATGTATGCCTAAGTGATGCATACTTTTATGACATGATGTATGCCTAAGTGATGCATACTTTTATGATATGATGTGTGTCTAAGTGATACATGCTTTTATGATACATGATATGTATGACATGTACTTTACTTTATATGTGAGTGGCTTGTACCAAGGGTGGGCTCCATAAGCGCCCCGGGGACTAAGGACCTCGTTAGGCATGGGCTCCTAAGTGCCCCTAGGACTAAGGGCCTAGTATGTTTGCCTCGTAGGGTTCAAGACTTGCTACCTTGGACCTACAAGGTTGCGCGCAATATGTAAGTGGTACATAGCCAGGATCCCCCTTATGTTGAGATTACTTTCAAATATATATATCTAAAAGAAAATGGTTTAAAAGATCATGAGACATACACATGTTTTTCGGATACATGTTTTCCAAAATCATATTGCATACACCTTATGATTATGCTATGTTTCATGTTATGCTCTTGATTATGATATGCCATGATAAAGTATGATTATGTTATGTTCATGCTATACCTTATAGACATGTTTCGGCCATGGATTTGTTGATACTTGATACATAGATTTCGGCCATAGATATGATGATGCCTTGATGTACATGTTTCGGCCATAATATGATGCTTTGATATACATGTTTCGGCCATGCTTGGATATACCATAATACTTGTTTGTTATGCCATGTCTAGCTATGTTTTATGCAATGCACAATGTATATGTTTCGGCCATGGTGATGTTTGATATGCTATAACTAGTTGTGATTATATTATGATGCATGATATGCTTGAATAGAATGCTATGTTATGCCATGATTAGTTGAGATTATGACTTGTTGATGCATTCTTGATTATGTGCTGATTGTTGGTTTTAGTGAGTAGGAAAGGAACTTACTGAGCCATGAGTGCTCATAGCTTACTTTCCTTGTACCACAGATAAAGGAAAAAGCTGGATGAGTTAGAGGAGTAGCAGGAGGGGCAACGAAGATGTGTGTGGCAGTGGCTAGGCAACCAAATAAATAAGAACCTGCTTAAAGTTTCTTTAAAGAACTATGCATTGGTATTTTATGACTTGTGATACCTAAACATGTGTGGCTTGACATTATGGTTCCACTGGATTTGATGTTATGATTTTGATGCCATGTGATAGTATAGTTCAAAAGAAATTTAAAAGAAAAGTTTTTATTAAAACTATGAAAATTATTTTAAGTCTTCCGCTGTTTTAAAAAGAAAAATTTATACGTAGAGTATCGTAGCCCCGTCCCTTAGGGTAGCAGGGAGGGCGGGCGTTACATAGGAAGCATTATAAACATGATTAACTTAGTTTCTAAGTTCCTCAAGTCCCTAATTTCATATGGCTGAAACCTTAAGGTATGAAACAAGGTTCCATATGACATAAAAGCATGGACAACTTTAAATCATATTTATAACATTTTTACCAAAAACAAGGTAAACACATTTGACACATTTGAATTAGTTCCTAAGTTCTTTAAGCCCTTAACATATGTCATGGCCGAAATTTAACAAGTTCTCATTAGGGCTACAAACAAGCATACAAGCATGTGAACTTGGACTAACATTATGTATAAATTCATACAAGTAATCATCCAATAGTTATGGCCGAAACATACCCTAGCATCATTTTAGGTCATAAAACAACATATAGCAATTGAACCTTGGCTTTCTACTTATCATATTTCATGTAGAGTGACATGAGCATATTTAATTTAAGTCCTAGGGTTTCTAGGGCATCTAAACCGTCATGGCAGAGACTCACAATGGTCCATTTAGATCATGGAAAAATTATACAAGTATGTGACAAAATCAATACATTATCCTATTTCCTTAAGAAGTGCTTTTAACACATTTGGTTTCATTTCTAAGGCCTCTAGGTCTTTTAAACCCTACTTGGCTGAAACTCACAGAATATAAACTTGCTTCAAATAGCCTAAAAGCATGAGAATTTATACAAGTTTCATAGCATGTATAAAGACAAGCATAATGAGTATACATATGAATTGTGTCTTAGGCTTTCTATGTTTCTTTTTCTCTTTTTCTTTTATTTTTTTCTCATGGCCGAAACCTACCATTCTTTAGCTAGGTTTTTAAGTGGCCTAAAGCATGAAAAACCTAAGTAAGTTTCATGGAAAAAGTTACTAAGAAACATATATACAAATTGGTTCATGAATAAGCTAGGACCCCTTGTGGTCATACATGTTATATGTCATGCAACTAATTTTTCTACACCCTAATTAAGCATGAGGGCATTAAACAAATTTCATATCTAAACATCACAGAGGTCTTGAGCATATTAAAATTTTGTTTAAGCTTTTCTAAGCTATCCATCTCATCATGGCCGAAAAACCTTAAGAAGGAGTTCATGAAATTCTAGCAATATTCAAGCATACAAATCCTTTAAGATCTTTGTATTCTATCACATGAGCATGGTTATTTAAATTTAAAGGTCTTCCTAACCCTAAACCCCTTTCTTGACCGAATCATATGAGTGGGTTTTCTTTTAGTTTCAAATATCTTCTAAGGAAGAAAACTAATACATGATCCTTAATATTTCATAGGGAGAACCTTGTACTAGTTGGGTAAAACAATAAATTTCCCTAGCCTCTTAAGAATATTTTTGGCCGAAATTCTAGGGTTCAGTACTCCTCTGATCAAGCATCATATAGGTATAAAAGCATGAAGAATAACCCCCTTTCATAGCATAGAAAAAATCTATCATGTAGTGAAGACTAGTTTAAACACCATTAGATTTTGAAAGCTCTTCTTGGCCGAATTTTCTCAAACTTGTTTCTAGGTTTTAAAATCCTCATAAAATCCGAAAAGCACATAAAAGCCTTGTACCACAGGTGAGGGGAAGCTTACATCCTTTTTCGCTTGTGGATCTAAGGTATGGTGAAGAAGAAGTAGCCTCTTCTTCTAGTTCCTTTCCCTTGATTCCTTTGCTAAGTCCTCCTTGTATCTTAGGCTTTCTTAGGGAAAATTTGGCTTTCGGGCAGAAGATGGAGGAGAGGGGACTGTGGTGTTCTCGGTGAGGGAGAGGATGAATGAGAGAAAATGAGAGAAAAATAGTTTTCTCTTTTCTTGCTCCCTTTTATGTTAAGGGGGAAGAGGTAGCAAACTTAGTTTTTGCTTTCCTTCTCCCTTAGTCCTTTTTTTCTATTTTATTTTTATTTTTAATTGTTTATTTATCCTCATCATTCATGGTGAAATAAGGGGGAATGAATCCCCTTAATTAACCTATTTTATTTTCGGCAAAATCAAAGAGGAAGAGGGAGAGGAAGGGAGGAAGGCAAATTGCCTTTCTCTTGCTCTTTACTTGTTTCCTTTTGGCTAGCTTTTACTCTTACCTTTATCATGAGTTTCCCTCCTTTGCTATCAACATATTATTCCTATCCCAACTGGTTATTACCCATTAATTCTATGAAATATAATATAAGAGGTTCAAGGTTCAATCCTTGACCTCTCCCTATTTTTATTTCTTTTTATTTCCTTTTTGGTTCAACTCACTTCCTATTATTTTCTAAGGCAAAATCCCACATTCATATATTTATCTTACAAGCTTAGTGGGTATTACAGTACCCCGTACCTCATAAAAAGTTCGTCCTCGAACTTTAAAATAGCTTCGGGTACTTTTGTTTCATATCGTCCTCGCGCTCCTAGGTGGCTTCTTCGAATCGTTGATTCCGCCACAATACCTTTACTAAGGGTATTTCTTTGTTCCTCAACCTCTTTATTTCTCGGTCCAGAATCTGGATGGGTTTACTTTCGTAACTCAGGTCTTCCTGCACCTGTACCAACTGAGGCTCAATCACTTGATCTGTGCTGGGAGTACATTTCTTGAGCATCGATACATGGAACACATTGTGAATGGCTGCCATGTCTGGAGGTAGTTCTAGTCTGTATGCGACTTGGCCCACTCTCTCTAAAATCTGGTACGGTCCTACGTATCGGGGGCTTAACTTGCTCCTCTTTCCGAACCTCATTATCCCTTTCATGGGGGATACTTTAAGGAATACCAAGTCTCCGATGTTGAATTCTAGCGGCCTACGCCGTTTATCGGCGTAATTCTTCTGCCGACTCTGAGCAGTTTCTATTCGTTGACGGATCTTTTGTATAGCTCGGGTGGTGTCATCAATAAGTTCTGTTCGGAACCCCATTTCCTTCTTTTCACCACTTTCATACCAGCATATAGGAGATCTGCACTTCCTCCCATATAGAGCTTCGTATGGTGCCATTCCAATGTAGCTTGGTAGCTATTATTGTAGGCGAATTCTGCCAGGTATAAATATCGGCACCAGCTCCCCTTGAAGTCCAGGGCACAAGCTCTTAACATATCTTCCAATATTTGATTTACTCTTTCAGTCTGCCCATCAGTCTGTGGGTGGAAGGCTGTGCTAAACAACAACTTCGTGCCGAGGGCCTTCTGAATGCACTCCCAAAAGTGCGAGACAAAACGTCCGTCTCTATCAGAAATAATGGTCTTAGGGATACCATGTAATCTGACGATTTCCTTAACATATAGTTGAGCTAGTTGTTCAATTGAATAAGTCATCTTGATCGCCAAAAAGTGTGCAGACTTCGTCAGTCTGTCCACGATCACCCATATAGCATCATACCCGTTTGTCGTCTTGGGTAGACCTGAAATGAAATCCATGGAGATTTCTTCCCATTTCCATTCTGGAATTTGGACAGGTTGTAATAATCCGCCGGGTCTCTGGTGTTCAGCTTTTACCCTTTGGCACGTCAGACAAGTACTGACGTACTGAGCCACTTCTCTTTTCATACCGGACCACCAAAATTTCTTTTTCAGGTCCTGGTACATCTTAGTGGAACCCGGGTGCATTGCATAAGGCGTTGTATGGGCTTCTTCCAGTATCTTCTTTCGCAACTCTGGATCCTCTGGAATACATAATCGATCCCTGAGGTATAATATTCCATCGTCTGCGATACGGAACCCGTCATTCTTTCCTTCTGCGGTCTCTTGTTTAATTCTTTGAAGGCTCGGGTCTCTGGTTTGCTTCTCTAACATGTTCTCGAATAACGTCGGTGTTATGGTGAGGGTAGAGAGTCGTCCGGACATGGTTTCAACTAATGGATATGGAACATGTTTCAGTTTCTCGATGGATTCCCTTATTAGTTCGCTTTCAGCATTGAATAAAATTCTAGCATACTGACTGAAATTAGATATCTGACCTGTGACGATAGTAGAGGCGTTCGCCACGTCATCCTGAGCGAGAGAGTAGACTTTGGTCATGGTGGAGGGCTTCTAATCTTCCTTGG
Organism: Zingiber officinale; assembly: GCF_018446385.1. Taxonomy (NCBI): domain Eukaryota; kingdom Viridiplantae; phylum Streptophyta; class Magnoliopsida; order Zingiberales; family Zingiberaceae; genus Zingiber; species Zingiber officinale. Next base: position 75,329,814 of record NC_056001.1, read on the forward strand.
TGATTGAAGTCCCTTCTATGGCGCCTGCATCCGTGAAGCGTGCGGGCACTGCTCGGAAGTTCGTGAAGGTAGTGCCCGAGACCGAGTAGGCAATTTCGCCAAATGACCTTCCCTCCGCAGTAGAACTTTTGGTGCTCAAGACATACCTCGAATGCATCTTCCCACATGTGGCACACTGAGGGTACTTAGTCCGCTTATTGGCCGGACCACCTTTTGTTTTATTCCACTGTTTCCTTTTCCACTTGAGTTTCCTTTCCAGTCGGTTCTGGTATCATGCGATTTTTGTCCTCCGGTCGGTGCTTGGTTCTTGCCCTTGTTCATTGCTTCTTGATAGTGCTCGGTAATCAGAGCACTGCTGACTAGCTCTTCTGCAGTCTGCGGTCTATTAACTCCGCCGGCTACGTTCAGAGCTATCTCGGGTCGGAGCATCTTTAACATCAACCGGACCCTTTCTTTTTCAGTACGGACCAGTTCTGGGCACAATCGAGCTAAGCGGTTGAACCTCTTGACGGCTTCATTGACTGACAGATCACCTTGCCGGAACTCAGTGAACTCGTCATAGTGCTTGTTGGTCACTTGCATATGGAAAAATTCCTCTAAGAACTCTGTCTCAAAATCTGTCCACTGCATTTGGTTTATTTGCCTTTTCGCCTTTACTCTGTCCCACCACATCCGGGCATCTCCGGTAAGACAGAACGACGCGCATTTGACCTTCTCGTGTTCAGGCCAATCCAATAGTTCCATTATGTTCTCCACGGTTTTGAGCCAGGCTTGCGCATCCCATGGTTCACAGTTTCCCGAGAATGCTTCCGGCTTAAGCCTTTGCCACTGAAGTAGATAGGCCTCTTGTCGGACCATCGGAGTAGGGGCTGCCGGGGGCACTGGTGCGGCTGTAGGTACAACAGGTAGTGGATTCACCGGTGGGGTAACTGGGTTGCCTTGCTGACCCATTAAGGTAGTGATCAGCTGTTGTTGTTCTGCGATCTGATGCTGGAGGTCTGCGACTACCTGCGTCAGATCTGGTGGAGTCACTGTCCCTCCGGTTCGGGCATTGCGTGTCCTAACCATGTTTATCTAAAAGAAATAGACTAGTGTAAGTGGTTATCGATTTTAGCCAATCTAACGTACTGGTTTGTTTCTATTTATTTGTTATGGTATTATTCCTAACCTACCAATATGTAATCCTAATCTAATTTATAACTAAAAGCATAGAATAAAGCATCAAACATAAGCAAGTAAAACATGAACTAAAGCATAAACAACATAAGGAAAAATAAGGAATATAATGACAGACAATGTAACATAAGGAAATAAAGCATAAGCAATGTAGTAAAGAAAATAAAGCATAAGCATATGACAAGAAAATCAACATAAACATATAACAAGTAAATTAAGCATAAACATTCTTACTTGGAGCGGCAGGTAGGAGGCTTGATGTGGGTGTAGTGAGCTGGCAATAACTTTCGCTCTGATACCAACCTATAACGCCCGCCCTTCCTGCTACCCTAAGGGACGGGGCTACGATACTCTACGTATAAATTTTTCTTTTTAAAACAGCGGAAGACTTAAAATAATGTTCATAGTTTTAATAAAAACTTTTCTTTTAAATTTCTTTTGAACTATACTATCACATGGCATCAAAATCATAACATCAAATCCAGTGGAACCATAATGTCAAGCCACACATGTTTAGGTATCACAAGTCATAAAATACCAATGCATAGTTCTTTAAAGAAACTTTAAGCAGGTTCTTATTTATTTGGTTGCCTAGCCACCGCCACACACATCTTCGTTGCCCCTCCTGCTGCTCCTCTAACTCATCTAGCTTTTTCCTTTATCTGTGGTACAAGGAAAGTAAGCTATGAGCACTCATGGCTCAGTAAGTTCCTTTCCTACTCACTAAAACCAACAATCAGCACATAATCAAGAATGCATCAACAAGTCATAATCTCAACTAATCATGGCATAACATAGCATTCTATTCAAGCATATCATGCATCATAATATAATCACAACTAGTCATAGCATATCAAGTATCACCATGGCCGAAAACATATACATAGTGCATTGCATAAAACATAGCTAGACATGGCATAACAAACAAGTATCATGGTATATCAAAGCATGGCCGAAACATGTATATCAAAGCATCATACTATGGACGAAACATGTACATCAAGGCATCATCATATCCATGGCCGAAATCTACATATCAAGCATCAACAAATCCATGGCCGAAACATGTCTATAAGGTATAGCATGAACATAACATAATCATACTTTATCATGGCATATCATAATCAAGAGCATAACATGAAACATAGCATAATCATAAGGTGTATGCAATATGATTTTGGAAAACATGTATCCGAAAAACATGTGTATGTCTCATGATCTTTAAAACCATTTTCTTTTACATATATACTTCAAAGTAATCTCAACATAAGGGGGATCCCGGCTATGTACCACTTACATATTGCACGCAACCTTGTAGGTCCAAGGGAGCAAGTCTTGAACCCTACGAGGCAAACATACTAGGCCCTTAGTCCTAGGGGCACTTAGGAGCCCATCCCTAACGAGGTCCTTAGTCCCCGGGGCGCTTATGGAGCCTACCCTTGGTACAAGCCACTCACATATAAAGTAAAGTACATGTCATACATATCATGTATCATAAAAGCATGCATCACTTAGGCACACATCATATCATAAAAGTATGCATCACTTAGGCATACATCATGTCATAAAAGTATGCATCACTTAGGCATACATCATATCATAAAGGTATGCATCACTTAGGCATACATCATGTCATAAAGGTATGCATCACTTAGGCATACATCATGTCATAACAATATGCATCACTTAGGCATAGATCATAAAAACATGGATATCTTAAGCATAAAGCATATCATTAAGCATGCATGATTTAACCACATAGCATATCATGAAAGCATGCATATTTTAAGCACTAAACATGGCATCAAAGCATGCATAATTTAACCACATATCATAACATAAGCATGTATTTTTAAGCACAAAGCATATCATATCATAAAAGCATGCATATCATATCATAAGTCATAAATCACAAGCATACATATTAAGCATAAGGGTGTATCTTGTGATTATCCTATCATAGGAAACATGGTATCATATTTATCTTGGTTTTAAGCTTCCTAAACCCTTGTGGCCGAAACCCTTTAGAGCTCAATTTAGGTTAAACACAACATCCAAGCATGTGGCACCTAAATTATCATCATAACATTTTCATAGGAAGCATTATAAACATGATTAACTTAGTTTCTAAGTTCCTCAAGTCCCTAATTTCATATGGCCGAAACCTTAAGGTGTGAAACAAGGTTCCATATGACATAAAAGCATGGACAACTTTAAATCATATTTATAATATTTTTACCAAGGAACAAGGTAAACACATTTGACACATTTGAATTAGTTCCTAAGTTCTTTAAGCCCTTAACATATGTCATGGCCGAAATTTAACAAGTTCTCATTAGGGCTAAAAACAAGCATACAAGCATGTGAACTTGGACTAACATTATGTATAAATTCATACAAGGCATCATCCAATAGTTATGGCCGAAACATACCCTAGCATCATTTTAGGTCATAAAACAACATATAGCAATTGAACCTTGGCTTTCTACTTATCATATTTCATGTAGAGTGACATGAGCATATTTAATTTAAGTCCTAGGGTTTCTAGGGCATCTAAACCTTTATGGCCGAGACTCACAATGGTCCATTTAGATCATGGAAAAATTATACAAGTATGTAACAAAATCAATACATTATCCTATTTCCATAAGAAGTACTTTTAACACATTTGGTTTCATTTCTAAGGCCTCTAGGTCTTTTAAACCCTACTTGGCTGAAACTCACAGAATATAAACTTGCTTCAAATAGCCTAAAAGCATGAGAATTTATACAAGTTTCATAGCATGTATAAAGACAAGCATAATGAGTATACATATGAATTGTGTCTTAGGCTTTATAGGTTTCTTTTTCTCTTTTTCTTTTATTTTTTTCTCATGGCCGAAACCTACCATTCTTTAGCTAGGTTTTTAAGTGGCCTAAAGCATGAAAAACCTAAGTAAGTTTCATGGCAAAAGTTACTAAGAAACATATATACAAATTGGTTCATGAATAAGCTAGGACCCCTTGTGGTCATACATGTTATATGTCATGCAACTAATTTTTCTACACCCTAATTAAGCATGAGGGCATTAAACAACTTTCATACCTAAACGTCACAGAGGTCTTGAGCATATTAAAATTTTGTTTAAGCTTTTCTAAGCTATCCATCTCATCATGGCCGAAAAACCCTAAGAAGGAGTTCATGAAATTCTAGCAATATTCAAGCATACAAATCCTTTAAGATCTTTGTATTCTATCACATGAGCATGGTTATTTAAATTTAAAGGTCTTCCTAACCCTAAACCCATTTCTTGACCGAATCATATGAGTGGGTTTTCTTTTAGTTTCAAATATCTTCTAAGGAAGAAAACTAATACATGATCCTTAATATTTCATAGGGAGAACCTTGTACTAGTTGGGTAAAACAATAAATTTCCCTAGCCTCTTAAGAAATTTTTTGGCCGAAATTCTAGGGTTCAGTACTCCTCTGATCAAGCATCATATAGGTATAAAAGCATGAAGAAGAACCCCCTTTCATAGCATAGAAAAAATCTATCATGTAGTGAAGACTAGTTTAAACACCATTAGATTTTGAAAGCTCTTCTTGGCCGAATTTTCTCAAACTTGTTTCTAGGTTTTAAAATCCTCATAAAATCCGAAAAGCACATAAAAGCCTTGTACCACAGGTGAGGGGAAGCTTACATCCTTTTTCTCTTGTGGATCTAAGGTATGGTGAAGAAGAAGTAGCCTCTTCTTCTAGTTCCTTTCCCTTGATTCCTTTGCTAAGTCCTCCTTGTATCTTAGGCTTTCTTAGGGAAAATTTGGCTTTGGGGCTGAAGATGGAGGAGAGGGGACTGTGGTGTTCTCGGTGAGGGCGAGGATGAATGAGAGAAAATGAGAGAAAAATAGTTTTCTCTTTTCTTGCTCCCTTTTATGTTAAGGGGGAAGAGGTAGCAAACTTAGTTTTTGCTTTCCTTCTCCCTTATTCCTTTTTTTCTATTTTATTTTTATTTTTATTTGTTTATTTATCCTCATCATTCATGGTGAAATAAGGGGGAATGAATCCCCTTAATTAACCTCTTTTATTTTCGGCAAAATCAAAGAGGAAGAGGGAGAGGAAGGGAGGAAGGCAAATTGCCTTTCTCTTGCTCTTTACTTGTTTCCTTTTGGCTAGCTTTTACTCTTACCTTTATCATGAGTTTCCCTCCTTTTCTATCAACATATTATTCCTATCCCAACTGGTTATTACCCATTAATTCTATGAAATATAATATAAGAGGTTCAAGGTTCAATCCTTGACATCTCCCTATTTTTATTTCTTTTTATTTCCTTTTTTGTTCAACTCACTTCCTATTATTTTCTAAGGCAAAATCCCACATTCATATATTTATCTTACAAGATTAGTGGGTATTACAACGACAGAGGCCGTGTACATTGCTGTATCAAAGGCAGCAAAGGAGGCAGTTTGGATCCGCAAGTTCATCACTGAACTTGGGGTGGATCCTAGTATCGCTGACCCTATTGAGCTCTATTGTGACAACAATGGAGATATACCCCAGGCTAAGGAACCTCGCTCACACCAGCGGACCAAGCACATACTACGGCGCTTCCATCTCATTCGAGAGATTATCGAGAGAGGAGATGTGAAGATTTACAGAGTACCCACAAAGGCTAACATCGCAGATCCCTTGACCAAGGCTTTGGCACAAAGAAAGCATGATGGTCACACTAGGTCATTGGGGCTTAGAGACTACACTGATTGGCACTAGTGCTAGTGGGAGATTGTTAGTTAGATCCCAAGAGCCAATCATTTGATGATTGTATTATAGACTTGTTGTATCATATTCTTATATAAATAAAGGCATTTGTTTTGGTTATTATACTTACTTGTATTGGTGCCAAAAAACTAAGTATAATAGCGTCCTTAAGTAGAAGGTTCTTACCTATATCAATCGATTGGTTGAATCGATAGTGAGATGATATAGGGAACACTACTCTTAACCATTCCTAGTCGAGTATTAACATTTAGGGACAATGTTAGTGTAATGAGACTAGCATTTAGGTCAACTCGATGACTTGATCTCACAAGTCATGGATATAGAGATATCAAATTGACACATGGGTATGCATTGGAGAATGTATACTGAATGACCCGCCATGAGAAAGTATCATGGATCGTTATATGAGTGTCATATACTTTCTCATGTGGCCATTAGTATGACTACTAGTCCTTAGACCTGAAGTCACCATGGATCCCTACATAAGGAGTTACGTACTTTGGTTTCGTCAAACGTCACCCGTAACTGGGTGGACTATAAAGGTGATTACTGGATATGTAACAAATTATGCGGAGGGATGTGAGTGATGTAGATGGGATCTATCCCTCCGATATGACGGGAGTGACATCGATATTCTTGATAGAGTGAGACCACGAAGTGCATGGCCATGCCCAAATGAGTCAATATGAGATATTGAGCTCATTTGATTTAGTGAGTCTACTTGGAGTTCAAGATTTAGATTGGTCAGAGGATGACACGGTCTATGCCTCACATTGATCAATCTATATGTCTAGGATAGAAGGACACTTGTCATATATTGTGAGGAGTCACAATTAGTAGTCACAAGGTGATGTTGGATCTCAACATTCTTGTAACTTGGGTAGTAATGATGTGTTGCTAGATACCGCTCATTACTTATGCTCCTAAATGGGTTTAGGGGCATTGCCAACGTTACAAGAACCTATAGGGTTACACACAAAGGACAATTAGATGGAGATTAGGTTCATATGATGAACCAAGAGGATTAGATTCATGTGATGAATCAAATTGGATTAAGAGTAATCCTAATTGGACTAATTGATTTGGACTCAAGTTGATTCATGTGTTCAAAGAGTCTAATTAGATTATGACTTATTGAATCAATTTAATTAAATGAATTAGATTCATTATATTAAATTGGTTTGAATCAAATGGTTACATTAGATCAACCATAAGAGAGATTTGGTCAAGTTTGACTTGACTTGAGAAGGAAGATGAAAGGTCAAGTTTGACTTGACCATTTGCCACCTCATTTGTGAGTTGGCATTAGGAGGACTAATGATGATGTGCCACATCATCATAGTTAGCGCATGTGTGTGCCACCTCATGGAGGTTACAAGTCCTCTCTTTAATGGCCGGCCACATTAAATGAATGGAAGTTACAATTGTGGCCGGCCATATTTGAATTGCAAGTGAATGCAATTCAAGGCATTCATTCTCATTCAACTCATCTTCTTCCTCAAGCTCTCAACCTTTCTCCCTCTCCTCTCTTGTCCGAACCTTACCAAGGTGCTAGCACACCTTTGTGTTAGGTTTCTCCACCTATTTGTTCGTGTGGATACTTCTAGAGGGTTGTACACTTGACAACCTCGAGATCCGGCATCACTTGGAAGAACGAGATACGCGAAGGGCTTCGCACCAAGGGTAAAGATCTTCTCCTAATGTAGATCTTGATGTAAGAAACTTGTACTCGTAAATTTTGTTTTATTTCACTTCGCACGGATCCAGTGGCATGGGGGTTTCGGGGTTTTCGCGACGCGAAAAAGCGGTTTTCGCGGCCTGAAAAACCCAACACATTCATCCTCCGAAATTCGACAGAGATTTCGCTACATGGAAGCGAAGAATGGAGGTATTTTTTTAAGACTTAGTTTGATATTATTCTTATTATGAAATATGGTTTTTCATCCCCCAAAGACAAGGAAGAATATAATTGGACAAAGAAGGAGCAAGCCGATTTCGTGGCCAACGGAAAGGCGGAGTTCCACCTACTCAGTGTTCTACCGCCCTAGGAGGTATGTCGGATCGGAAGCTACGACTCTGATAAAGACCTCTGGGATGAATTCCTGGATCTCCACGAAAGCACCTCAGAAGCCAAGTTAGCGAGGCGCGACATCCTCCGGACGCAATTGACAAACCTCTGGATGAACAACGGTGAAAAGGTAGCGCAACTCCAGGCGAGAATCAAGGAGCTGATAACGCAATTGACAAATCTCGGAGAATCGGTAACAAACCGAGAATCCATCCGGTATGCGCTCAACGTCTTCCCAAGAACTCCAAAGTGGGCTTCCTTAGTAGATTCTTACTACATCTCTAAGGACTTTGAGGTAAGTACTTTAGAAAGTTTATTCTCTACATTTGAACTTCACGAATCAAGAATTGCATAACCTAAAGATAAGTCAAGTCTCAATATTTCCCTACAAGCCGAGATGGATGATCCCGACTCTAAAGCGTCAATCGACGAAACTGAAGTGGCATTATTGGTAAGGAAGTTGAATAAATTTGTTAAAACTAATAAATTTAGATCGTAGTCGAAGAAGTATCAACGCAACAAAAGGACGGTCCAATGCTACAACTATAACGAAGAAGAGCACATCAAGGATGACTGCCCCAAATTAAAGAAAAGGGACAGGAGAAGTCTCGAAGACCGACGTCCTCCAAACGCAAGAGTATGAAGGCAACATGGGATGAATCTTCATCCTCAGAATCTGAAGTCGAAGCCTTCTCGAGATTAGCACTGATGGTCAACCATCTTTTTGAAGAAACCAGCTCAAAGATGAGCATAGATGAAGGGGGAGGATCATCGGAAGAAGAAAGCTACGATGAAGGGGGAGCATCACAAAGTGAGGTAAGTAAGGTACGTGCTCTAACCTCTACTCAGTTCTTTGAATTTATCAAAGTGCTTACGAAAGATCTATCAAAATTATAAAAAAAAAATTCTGAATTAAAATTAAACTTAGCAAAAGCATGTCCTCTAGAAATGTATGATAATTTTAAATTAGAATATGAAAAATTGAAATTTGAAATTGAAAAATTGAAAAATGATCATGCATGCCTAAATAAATTTCCAAAATCAAAAATTAAAATTTATGAAAAATTGAATTGGTATATTAAAAAACACTAGGGTCAACTTAGAAAAGTTTCCAAAAGTTATGTACCCCCTAAGTTCTTAAAAAATCCAGTAGGAAGGAACTTATACTGGGTTCTGAAATCTTTGCTTGTTTAATTTTTTTTAAGTTAGAACATACAGCGAGAAAATTAAACATTAAAATTTATTTATGAGGCTTTGTCTAAGGAAGTGGCTGTTGATAGATCGTTTGGAGCGATAGAGGGGGAGGGGGGGGGGGGGTGAATATCGCGCGTTTAAAAACTTTTTCTTTAACTTTTTGAAACCAAAGTCATGCAGCGGAAATAAGAAAAGGGACAAGGTCTTTTACTTCGTTCGAAGCCTAGCTCGACTCCTACTCGAATGCCCGTGGTCCTTGACCGAACCGATGGCCAAAAACACTATAACTCTTCTTTCCGAAATTCTTCGGAAAGAAGTAGATCGTACAATGGAGTAAGATAGTAACACCCTACTATCTTGCTTAAATGAAAGTACAATGCAAGCTGAAATTAAAATATATTGACAAGTAAGTTGTAGATGAAGCTTAGGTCGGCACTTCCGGATGCAATAGCTTGCTGAGCTGATGAAGATAAGTCGTTTGCAGAATAGTATTTTTGATCAGAAAGTTGTACCCTACCTCTGTCTTCGAGCCTGATTTTATAGGAGTACTAGAGGTTCAGTCGACCGATCAGCTTCCTTCCCTGTTCGCCTTGATTTGCGGAGATCAACATTTATTGCACCTTTAATGTTGATTGGATCGGTCAACCGATCTCCTTGTTTTCCTTTGCTGTTGATCGGTGTTGATGATCTGTTCTGTGCTGAGTCACTATGGTTCGATCGACCGATCTTACGGTTCGATCGACCGATCAGGCTATGATCCGACTTGGACTCAATTCTGATCTGACCTGATTCTGGTTGGTTCGGTCGACCGATCCTACTATTCGGTCGACCGATCAGCTCAGATCTGCAAAATAGTATTAGCTAAAAAGTCTCCTGCAAAACAGATGTTAGAGCAATAATATATATATAAAGCAGGAATAATATGCACAACAGTAGGACTGTCTTGATCTTAACTTTTGAAACCTTCCCGGTTTCATCAGTTGGATCAGCGACCTAAGGTTGTTCCCTTCGGGAACCCGACCTCACTGTCGCTCCTCTAATTGTTTACCTCAACCTACCTGCCAAACTTAGATCCTCCAGATCTATTTTGGACTTTTCACTTAGCCTTGATCGGCTCCCCAAGACTTTTCCTTTGATCTTCGGTCCTCCAGACCTCTCGATCACACCGCCAAGCATCCGGTCCCCTCGACCCACTTGGACTTTCACCTAGGTTCCACGATCTGCTAAGATTTTCTCTTGCCTAGCCTCTAACTAGGTCTTTCCCGGTTGAGTAAACATCCTGCACACTCAGTCAACTTGTTAGATCACAACAAGACTTAACTTGAACCTTTGACAACATCAAAACTTAGGTTTGATTCTGGTGTAATTTGCACCAACAGTTGTTGCTCCAATAACCAAGAAGGCTTAGTGTCTCGCCACGACCTGGAAGCCAAAATATCGAAATAAAATATTTAATTAACTTTCTAGTAAAGCATTAAAATTAGAATTAAAATGCTTTAAAAAGTTTTTAAACATTTTTTTTGGAAATTCTTCAAAAATATTTTTACACTAAGAAAAATATTTCTTGGATAATTTTTTTTCCATCTTAAAAAAAAATTCTCAAATAATATTTTTTCCTGAGTTAAAATTTCTTCCGAACTTAGAATTTTTTTTTAAAAAAAAAATTGTCTTAACCTAAGTTTTACTTAGAAATTTAAAAAAAAAAGGTTTAGAAGTTTTTTTTCAAAAGTCTTAGAAATCTTTTTCAAAGTCTTAGAAAATCTTTTCAAATTCTTGGAAAATAATCTTCATGTGTAGTTGTGCTACCTTCTCACCTTTTTCCAGATGGATGTTCATCAGCATGCTCCAAAGAATGTCTCATCGTACAAGCTTCGCTTTAGATGTTCCTTCATGGAGTTCCAAGACTTTTCCTTGTTGGTCGCTACTCGAAATTCCGTTCTGCTTCCCTGTACAAAAATTTGTACAAGCACAGAACTTTCCTAACAACCTATGTGTTCCTCATGAGTTAAACTTGAATTGGAAACAGAACTTAACATTTTTACTTCAAGTTCAACTTATGTGTTCTTCAGTAGTTAAAACTTGGATTGCAAATGATACTTAACATTATTAATCCAAGTTCATCCCATGTTACATAAGTTGATTAAATATCTATTTCAAGGATTAGCTTCCAGGTTAAACATGGTGAGGCACTTGACCTTCTTAGGTATGGAATTATCCACCACTTCCTAGACAAAGCCTTTCAAAGAAATTGAATATTTAAACTTCTTATAGTAACCCTAGGTTTAACTACACAGACCTCAATAGAAGCACAAGATTAAAACACTAAATCGAAACACAAAAAATGAAACATGAAATCACTAGCCTCTTGTGTTGGTATTTTAGGATCCATACAAATAAAAACTAGTTTCGTTGCGGAATTAAGAACTAGTTATACCTTTCTTTGTAAACAAAGACCTCTTGATCTTCTACTGTATTCCTCTCCTCCTCTTGGACGTCGTGTGGCCGACGATCTACCAAGATGAAATCCACCCAAACCTTCTTCTTTGCCTACAAGTTTCGGCCACCCAAAGAATGCCAAAATAGGAAACTTCCTTCTCTTCTCCTTCTTCTCCAAACAAACCAGCCACCAAGTGCTTCTTCTTTTCTTTCAAGTTTCAACCACCAAGAATAGATGAGTGCCGACCTTAGAAAGAAGAAAGGGAGAGAAGAAGATGTGTGTCACTGGCCTTAGGAAAGAAAACAAGGGAAGGGGAGAAGATGAGAGAGCTGGCCACATAAGGAGAAGAAGAGGAAGAGGTGTCGGCCCTAAGGGAGCAAGGGAATTATGGAGATGTGTATTTATATGGCACCCTCTACCTCTCTTTTATAATCCTTGTTCATGGCAAAAAATGAAATTTTAATAACAATTAAAATCTCTCTCTTTTAAATTTCCTATTGTGATGGCTATAAAAGGAAAGTTTTAAAATTAATCTCTCTCTTTTAAACAATGTAGAAGGCTACAAAAAAGGAAAGATTAAAATTAAAACTTCTCTTTTAAATCATGGTTACAAAAAAGGAAAGTTTTATCAAAATTAAAATCTCTCTTTTTAAACATTATAGATAACTACAAAAAAGGAAAGATTTTAACAAAATTAAAATCTCTCTTTTAATTTTTGTGTAGATAGCTATAGAAGAAAATATTTTAAAATTTAAAACTTTCTTTTAAAACCATGTGGATGGATTCAAAAAAGGAAAGATTTTATCAAAATTTTATTTTAAATAAAATCTCCTTTTCTAGCATGCTATGGTCGGCCCCTTGCTTGGGCACCAAGCAAGGCTTGGCCGGCCACTACTTGTGCTCCAAGCTAATGCTTGGTCGGCCCCCTTGCACTAAGCAAGGATGTGTCCGGCCCATTACATGGGTAAGAAGTGGACTTGGTGGATATAAGGCTTTATAGGGGCTACAACAGGGACCAAGAGGAGAAATTGGTATTGGTCTCCCGATGAGCTTGAGCTTCATGTGTTCAACCCGAACACCCAACTCAAGTTCATCAATAATAACTCATACCACTAAAGAGTTATTATTGAAGTACCGCACCAATCCCATATTACAGTATGGGCTCCTTCTTATCATGAGTGCATTAATCTCCCTGTATTTAAGATATCGAATGTCCATTAATTAAATGAGTTACTGACAACTCACTTAATTAATATCTAACTCCAAGAGTAGTACCACTCAACTTCATTGTCATGTCGGACTGAGTCCACCTGCAGGGTTTACATGACAATCCTTATGAATTCCTCAAGGGGACATCATCAACCTAGATAAATAGGGCACAATTTCCTTCTATAATCAATAACACACCATATAAATAATATTATTTTCCAACTTATCGAGTCTATTGATTTAACGAATAAATATCACCCATTGATAAATTAAAGAAATAAATATTAAGTATATGTGCTTGTTATTATATCGGGATTAAGAGTACGCGCATCCATAATAACATAGGTTATGTTCTTTTATGCAGTCAGTATAAAAGGAACAACCTCAAATGGTCTTGCTCAATACACTCATAGTGTACTAGTGTAATTTTATAGTCAAGATAAACTAATACCAAATTATACTATGACCGTTCCAATGATTTGTCCCTATCCATCTTGGTTATGAGCTTCTATTTATAATTTATAAATAATTGATAACATGATCTTCTGTGTGACACCACACACCATGTTATCTACAATATAAATTAAAAGGATAACTACATTTAACGTAAATGCAGACATTTGACCAATATAATTCTTATTTCAAAATAAATATTCATTCAATAAATGTTCATACAAAAAGCTAGGCTTTTAGTATACATCCTAACACTCCTAGAGATCTTTTACCAATGCGTAGCTTTCGATGTGATTTACTTCTTGAGGCGGTAATACATTTAATAAGTGATATTCCGCTCTACTGTTGGCTATGAAATCACTTTGCTCCTTCTTCATCCAGAGGTACTTTAATTTTCTTTCTCTATGCCTTGCTAATCTTTGGGAACTACAAAATCATACTTAATTATTAAAAGAATTTCAAAGTCAATTTTTAGGAATGCCTTGATTCGGCGTTTTCAGTGAGCGAAGTCCCATTTGAAATTTAGCAGGATGAGGCTTGGTCTGGCCATTGATTTCTTTACTTTGGTCGGTGGTTAGTCCTTTTGAAGCATCCTTGTTCTGATACCAATTGTTGATCCCCTGTCGATCGGCTAGGTGGGGGTGAATAGCCCTGAAAAGACTTGAATACCCTTTCTCAATCTTCGGACTAAGTTAGGAAACACTACAAGAAAAAAGCCTAACAACAACGGTTTTTCACCGTTGTCGTAGCCTCTTTCGGACTGTTGTTAAAGGCCGAGTTGTTAAAAGGGGTGCCCAAAGACAACAGTTTTTAATCGTTGTCTTTGAAGGCAAAGACAACAGTTTTACAACGGTGAAAAATCATTGTCTTTTCCTTCAAAGAAAACAGTTAAAAACTGTTGTCTTTGAGCATCTACCTTTAATAACAGGGTCTTCAACAATAGTTTTAAACTATCTACGACAACGATGAAAAACCGTTGTCTTTTTTAGATAAAAAATAAAAAAAATTAATACACAATTTTCCAATATTATAAATCATTCAAAATACTAAATTTCAAAATAAAATTTAATATACAATTTTCTAACATTCAAAAATAATATCTATAACATTCTGAAGAAATTTCATAGGCAACCAACAAAATTTCATAAGCAACCAACAAAATGATAACACTATTAAAACAAAGGTAGAACAATATAACACAAGATTTTCTAATCTGTTTTGACTGTTGAACTTTTGCTCCTAATCTGTTTCAAGGACCGCAGCGCTGCTACGGTGCTCTTCATGTATAAGCTCTGCATATATTTAATCTCCTCCAACTCCGGAATCCTCCCACCTGATTGTGCCGGCTTTGGCACTCCATTTTGTCCGTCGCATTCTGCTGAAATTGACAGGTTGTTGCTGGGGAAGAGGTGGTCGAGCATAGCCACACACTCCTTCACGAGTTTGTATAGGAGATCAGTTGTAAAGAATGGCTGCTGCAGCACCTTTTCGATGAAGGGCTGCCTGATAAGTGCTCCTGTTCTCTTGTCATACTTCTTCAGTATTTTCACTAGACCTGAATTCATCACAACAAGAATAATAAACCATCTAAATGAGTGCACAATCTTTGTAAAGGCTTCACATAGAACTTGAAGATTGTCAAATATTCTGAATAAATGGAAGTATCATTGACACCTGTGAAAGTATCATATGAAAGGTTAGAGAAAAACAATAGGCTAAGTCAAGGAACTTAAAAATTCAATCTGGTAAAAATTTTCTTCTCTATATGTCAAAGAAAAACAATCAATTATTATTCAACTAATATTCATAATGCAAAACTTCCTTTGAACACCATGTCTGCTATTGTATAAACCAGGATGCAAGGAAATTTGATAGGAAATCAAGTCCTTTTAAAACTATAGGTTACTTGCAAAAAAAACCCAGTTGAAGAAACAATTATTAAAATGGGCTTTAAAGCAGCCAAGTGTAATACAATACATCAACATTAACAATAAGATGGGAAGGAACTAGTAAAGAAATACCTTCTTTTGGTGATCAAAGAGATTTGAAGAAGATAACCTCATCTTTGAAAGTTGAAAATAAACCCTTTGCAATAAGACAAAACCTTGGATCTTAACTTCATTGAGTAGTGCAACCATTGGCAATTTTATGAATTACTAAAGAGATGAAAAAACAGGCAGTGAAATGGTTTGAAGAACATTATTGCATTTACAATGCACCATAAGCTTATGAAGAGAAATGAATGTTGAAAGATGAAAAGGAAATTTGGGAGTACTTTCTTTTTTGCGATGATCAACTCTAATGAAGAATTTGTCCAACTATTCGCAATGACTCTGCAAAGGAACTAAGAAAACGCAAACACATTCAATGAGTTCAGCTCGAATAGTGTTGAAAAATTACTCATACTTGAAGCAGCAGAGAACAAAGCCACACACCTTGCACAAGAAAGGAATAAAACTAAAGACAAGGACTGCACAACTCAAGAGGAAATATAACCATAAGTAAGAGATTGCAATTGCAAAATAATCTCAGTAACTAATTTAATATAGTATCCAGAAATCTTGTGACAGAAATGGAGGACACAGGTTGGACTAATTTCCAAGCCTTTGGCAAGCAAGTTGGCACACCATTGACAATGAAATGAAGCAAAATAATTAAGCGGTTGCTTGTAAGCAAGGATCTAGTGTGTGGAACTCAACATATTTGGAGAAGCAAAAGACAAAACTTGCAAAAGGAAATACAGACTAAAATCAAAATTAACTAAGCAGAAGAAACACTAAAGAAATATTAATCAACAAAATGTCGCATTAGTAGAATCAACATTTGTAACACCCGAAAATTCTCAAAATTATTTTAGAAATATTCTATGATTTTTTTGGAATTTTAGGATATTTTTACAGAATTTTTAGAGTAGTAGAAGTAGCAAAAATAAATAGAATCATAGAATAGCCTACACGGGAATTGAACCCGAGACCTATGAGGCCCTATGTCTTATAGATAGCTTTAGTAACCAAGTGAACCCAGCAGGGCCGTGCTGAAAGGAAAGGGGAACAATTATATTTATATTTGAGTTAGGCTGAATTACCCACTTAATATAAATAGGGAATAATTAAGTGAAGAGTTATTTTTTTTACGTAACTCTCCTCTCCCTCAAAACCCTTACACGCCGCCCCTCCCCCTACTCTTCTCCTCTCGGCGCACCAAGCCCCAAGGGCTAGGGTTCCGTCCCAAGGGTTTCAAGAGCACCTTCCGGCGACAACTCCGACACGAGGATGTTTCTCTCTGCGAGAAGAACGCGTGGGCGCAGGAGAATCGTCGAGAAGATCGTCTCTACCAGAAAACTAGCGACTAGATTCGTAAGAAAACTAGCGCAAGAGGTAAGAAACCCCTCACCTGCAGTATAAGTAGCTAGTCGTATGTTTGTATGCATTGTTTTAGCCGTATGCAGATTTTCAGTAATAGGGTGTGAATTAGCGCACATCAAGCGTTTGATTAAATGCTTAGCTCAGTTAAATGCCACCATAGGCATTTTTATAGCTTAGATGAATGCAATAGAAGCATTTTTACAGCTTATTTAGTATTGCTACAGCTTTTATGGGACTAGACGTCCAATGGGTGGGCTCCCACAGTTGCCCCTAGGTTCAGATAACCTAGTTCTGGGTTAGACAACCTAGTAAAAGCACGACAAGAATTATTAGCTTATGTTCAGTATTTTACTTTCTCAGTGGCACTATACTGGATTAAATATCCATTGGGTTGGGCTCCCATAGTCGTCCCTAAGTTCAGATAACCTAGTAACCCTACTAAATTCGGGACTTGCAAACCCGGGTTTAGTTAGGGATGCGCGCATAGCACGTACAGATGTCGGGCCCATCAACAGCATGATTACTACTTTAATCTACTTATGAATATAGTTTTCAAAACTTCACAACATAGTTATGTGAACTCAGTACAGCTTTAGCATCAGTTTAGTATTAGCTTAGCTCAGCTTTTGTATCAGGTTAGTTTCTATTGATACAACATGATATTTTATTATTAGCACTTATTGCCATGATCAGTTTCTCATTTCTATGGTTTATCTGTCATGCCATGCTTTAGCATATTCAGTGAGTATTTCAAATAGCATGTTTTCAAAGCATAAATCGTATCGTATGCATGTTTTGTGAGGTAGATGGTTTCTTACTAAGCTCTCAAGCTTACAGATACTCTTTTCCTTATACTGCAGATAAAGGTAAAGGAAAGATGGACTAGTGGAGGCTGGAGGTCAATACAAGGAAGATGTGTGTGGATGGAACCTGGAATAAAGACCTTGGAAGAACTAGAATATTCAAGAACTTAGTGCTTCTTATTATGTTACTCTTTGCCTATTTAGTTATCTAAATGCATGAAATTATAGAAAATTTGCTTAGCTCGTTAGTAACCATGTTTAAAATGTTAGTGTTTGCTATTAGAATATTTTCCAGTTATTTTAGAACTTGTGTATGTGAGTTTGGCTTTAAACAGTGCTGAAATCAGAGTTTGTTGCGAAATCAGAAACCCCAATCGATCAGTGGATCGATTGGGGGCCCTCAATCGATCAGTGGATCGATTGAGAGCCTGGTTCCGCGAACAGTAAGCTTCTGGATCGATCATCCGATCGATCCAGTCGCATTCTGTCGCAAACAGAGAATTTGGGGATCGATCGTTCGATCGATCGGGGAAATCGCTCCCGCGAACAGAGAGCTCTGGAATCGATCAATGGATCGATTGGCCAGTCTGGATCGATCAGCCGATCGATCCAGAATATTAACCCGAGCACAGTAGCCATCGGAATCGATCCACGGATCGATTCAATAGCTTGTAATCGATTGAGTTCAATCTGGATCGATTGGGAAGCTGGGTTTCGACCAAGAGACCTTGTAGTTCAGCTCCTTGACCATAGGGGATGCAGGATATGCCATGTATACCTTAGATTGCATCCCTTAGCACATGTAGGGCCAAGAACTTGGATTAACTTAGTAAAGTTTTAATTTGGTACAGTTTTCCGCACCTAGACTTAGTGATGGTCATGGAAATAGTTTAGCACAGCATATTGTGATGGTCTGGCCTTACAGCTTAGCCAGTAGAAGGCGGGTCGCTACAACATTGAAGTAAACAAGAAATGTCAAAGAATAAAGGTTTGTCTTGAAAACAAGCATTGCTATTCGAAATGGATGTATGTTGAAGTTTAATTCCAGAAAAATTAAGAAAGTTACAACATGAAGATCATATTTTGCAGAAGAGAACGGATTGTCAATGGAAAAAAATCAATCTTTAGTTGGAAAGCAAGAAGAAATAGAAAATGTAGAGGAAGTAGATATCAATCATCCAGTAGCCAACAAATGCAGCAACAATCACACCAAAATCAATCCCTAATCCAACATGAAAGGAAATGCAGCCGGGCAAAATCACCTCGTTTTCAATCGGGTCTACTCACCTATTCCGATGGTCACTTCTTCCACTTCCAGGTGGTATTCTGTCGGCAGGTCGAAGGCGGAGGCAGCAAGGTTCTTGCGCACAATGCCGATGTTGAAGAGGATCACGCCAAAGGTGGGATCGGTGACCATGATCCCTATAACCAAGAATTTAAGGAACAGCTCCTCCTACGCCCACCTGACCACCCTACATAGTGTCGTAGCTGAGGTTCCCCCGCACCTCGTTGTCGAAGTAGGTGAGCCTGTCTTCGTAGTGCGCATAGCAGGGACCGTAGAGTCGGACCTCGAGGAGACCAGAGGCGTCGTCGTAGGAGAAGCACATGACGAACTTGGGGATCAGCTTGTCGGGGAGGCTGTGGTTCTAGAGGAGGTCATGGATGGCGGTGGAGCATGGGTGGATTTAAAAACTTAGATTCTACAATGCGGTTTGGGGAAGAAAAAACCTTAATTTGGTCGCTTTCGATCTTGGCGAAGGCGACGATGTTGAGCACTGGAGGCTTACCAATGGCGGCTTTGAAGCGGCCGCGAGCGTCCTTACCGCCGTGGGCGTCCTTATCGCCGTAGCCCAGTCGTCCTCACCCCGCCATGCGAGGTGCACGACTTGCTCATGAGGAGGCTTGGTTACGAGGAATTTGGTCAAGAGCGATGAAAGAGGAAAGGCAAAAGAAATAATAAGTTAAAGGGAAAATAAATTATTTATATTTATATGTATTTAATATTATTTTTTTAATAAATTTATATGAAATATTATTTTAAATTTATTTTATATTTTATCTTAAATTCTTTTTAGATATTATATTTTTTTAAATGAAATACGTTTGTATTTTTTTAACAAATCTATATCAATTTAAAATGGATTTTTTTTCATTTCAAATTTTCATTAAATTTTAAAGGAATTTTTTATAAAATTACACAATTTCAAATTGTATTTATAATTTATATTTATTTATTAAAATTTAGTTATAATTTTGTCAAAAAATCATTTTAATTTTATTATATTTATAAACATACTACTAAATTATGTAGTAAATTCATCTCTAATTTACATAAATTTGAAATGAATTTTATTTCTGTCAAAAAAATTATCTCTAATTTATATAAATTTAAAACGAATTTTTTTTTGTCTCAATTTTTCATTAAATTTTAAACAAAATTTTTGACAAAAATTATATCGTTTCAAATTTTGTTTATAAACTGTATTTATTTTCATTTAAAAAAAATTATTTCTAGTTTCATCTCAAATTCATTTCAATTTCCATTTTAATTTATTTTTTATTTTATTAAATTGAAACAGATTAGTAATTTCGTAGTAAATCCGTCTCTGTTTGACCTAAATCTAAAATAGATTTTAATTCTGTCTCAAAAATCGATTTCTGAAGCCCTGTTTTCTTGTAGTGAGGCGGCGAGGATCAGCGTCGGGTTGGGAACGAGGGGAAAGGGGAATCAGTAGTGGTGACCTAGCCTCACGCGAACAAAAAAACTCTTTGTTCGTGAGTTTTTTTTCATGAAGTTAAAAAAAACTATTATTTTTTTGGGATTCAACAACATTCAATAGACAACCGTTTAATAAAACTGTTGTATATTATCATGTAAGCAACGCTAAAAGACAACAGTTTTTTAAAACCGTTGTCTTTGATATACATTAGACAACAGTTTTTTAAAAATCGTTGTGTTTGACATACATTAGACAACAGTTTTTTAAAAACCGTTGTCATTTAAAAAAAATTATGGTGAACAACAACGGTTTTCAATAAAACCGTTGTTAAATGGTAAAAAGACAACAGTTTTTCGAAAAACTGTTGTCTATTAGGTGTGGTTAAATCTAAAATTTCTTGTAGTGAAAACACTTGTATAATAACAAAAAGTAAATGCATAAATTAAAAACAGAGGCAAGAGAGTTTACTAGGTTCATAATCAGAGGATTGCTAATCATAAACAAATGAAGCATACTAATCCTTTTGGTGGAGTAGCCTCTTTATTATGTTGATAGTTTAGAAAAGTAGTAGAATAGAAAGAGAATTCATTTACAAGTGTTGTGTTCTAATTATAGAAATTAGGACAGTATTTATAGACTTGATCCGGGCATTTGGAAGGATTCCAAGTGCCTATGTGTGGATAAAATTTTATTCAATGTGTAATGGATCATGACAGTTCACGTTTCAATAAATTTTCTGGTTCTGACACCTGGACCAGGTCGGGCGCCTAGACCAGGTTGAACCAGCTCGACCAGGGTGAGAGCTTGAAGTGCCCTGGCTAGCCCCGAGGGTCCGGGTGCCTAGACTAGGTCTAGGAGATTGGACCAAAGTCAACACTTTTATTGACTTTTTCATCCAGGCTCTATCTGTTGAAATGTATACTAAAAGCCTAACTTTTTGTATAAACATTTACTTAGAAATAAGAATCATATTAGTCAAATATCTACATTTATAGGCTAAGTGTAGTTGTTCAATTAATTTATATTATAAATAACATGGTGTGTGGTGTCACACACAGAAGATCATGTTATCAGTTCTTTATAAATTATAAACAGTTGCTCACAACTAAGATGGATAGAAACAAACCATTAGAATAGTCGTAGTGTAATTTGGTATTAGTTTATCTTGACTATAAAATTATACCAGTACACTCAGAGTGTATTGAGCTGGACCATTTAAGGTAAGTTCTTTTTATACTGACTGAATAAAAAAATAAGACCTTTGTTATTATAGAAGTGTGTGCTCTTAATCATGATATAATAACAAGCACATATACTTAATATTCATTTCTTTGATTTATCAAAGGGTGCGATTTAGTTCGATAAATCAATAGGCCTGATAAGTTGGGAAATGGTATTATTTATAAGGTGTGTTGTTGATTATAGAATAAAACTGTGTCCTAGTAATCTAGGTTGATAATGTCCCCAAGAGGAGCTCATAAGGATTGTCATGTTAAATCCTGCAGGTGGACTTAGTCCGACATGACAATAAGGTTGAGTGGAACTACTCTTGGACTAAGATATTAATTAAAGTGGGTTGTCAGTAACTCATTTAATTAGTGGACATTCGACATCTTAAACACAGGGAGATTAACACACTCATGATAAGAATGAGCCCATATAGTAATATGGGATTGGTGCGGTAGTGTTGGGTTTTTCGGGCCGCGAAAACCGCTTTTCGCGTCGCGGAAACCCCGAATCACCCAAAGCCGTAGATCCGTGCAAGGAAAGCCGAACGAAAAATTACGAGTACGAGTTTCAAAAACCTTTTTAGATCTACTCCTAGATCTACATGTTAAGAGCTTTACCCTTGTTGCGTGCCCTTTCGCGTTCCCGCTCGTCCAAGGAGTTGCTGGATCTCTAGACCGTCAAGCGTCGGTCCTCTAGAAGTATCCACACGGACACGTAGGTGGAGAAAAACCTCACACAAAGGTGTGCTAGCACCTTAGTGAGATTCGGCCAAGCAAGGACGAGAGGGAGAGGGAGAGCTTGAGAGGAAGAAGGAAGAAGATAGGAGTAAATGAGGAGTTAAATCAAAAATTCATTTCCTTCCCCTCACTAAAGTGGCCGGCCACATTTGGTTGTGTAACCCCCATTTCCACTTAATTACAATTAAGTGGAGGCCATTAAGAGGTGTCTTGTAACTCCCATGAGGAGGCACACCATGAAGATGTGGACCATTACCATTGGTCCACCTCTTGCCACCTCACAATGATGTGGCAAATGAGTAACCTCCACTCATGATGTGGCAAAGAGTCAAGTCAAACTTGACTCTTCCTCTTCCTCTCTAGTCAAGTCAAACTTGACTCAATCTCTCTCATGGTTGATCTAATCTAACCATTTGATTCAAGCCAACTTAATATAATGAATCTAATTCATTAAATTAAATTGATCTAATGAGTCATAATCTAAATTAGACTCATTAAATACATGAATCAACTTGAGTCTAACTCAATTAGCCCAATTTAGATTACTCTTAATCCAATTTGATTCATCAAATGAATCTAATCATCTTGGTTCATCATATGAACCAAATCTCCATCTAAATGTCCTAAGTGTGTGACCCTATAGGTTCTTGTAACGTTGGCAATGCCCTAAACCCATTTAGGAGCATAAGTAATGAGCGGTATCTAGCAACACATCATTACTACCCAAGTTACAAGAAATGTCGAGATCCAACATCACCTTGTGACTACTAATTGTGACTCCTCACAATATGTGACATTGTCCTTCTATCCTAGACATCTAGATTGATCAATGTGAGGCATAGACCGTGTCATCCTCTAATCAATCTAAATCTTGAACTCCAAGTAGACTCACTCGATCAAATGAGCTCAACATCTCATGTTGACTCACTTGGGCATGGCCATGCACTTCGTGGTCTAACTCTATCAAGAATACTGATGTCGCTCCCGTCATATGGGAGGGATAGATCCCATCTACATCACTCACATCCCTCTGCATAATTTGTTACATACCCAGTAATCGCCTTTATAGTCCACCCTGTTACGGGTGATGTTTGACGAAACCAAAGTACATAACTCCTTATGTAGGGATCCATGGTGACTTCAGGTCAAAGGACTAATAGTCATACTAATAGCCACATGAGAAAGTATATGACACTCATATAACGATCCATGATACATTCTCATGGCGGGTCATTCAGTATACATTCTCTAATGCATACCCATGTGTCAGCTTGATATCTCTATATCCATGACTTGTGAGATCAAGTCATCGAGCTGACCTACATGTTAGTCTTATTGTATTAACATTGTCCCTGAATGTTAATACTCGACTAGGAATAATTTAGAGTAGTGTTCCCTATATCATCTCACTATCGATTCAACCAATCGATTGATATAGGTAAGAACCTTCTACTCAAGGACGTTACTATACTTATTTTATCTGGCACTAATACAAATAAGCATAATAACCAAAAACCAAATGCCTTAATATATATATAAGAATATGATATACATGAGTCCATACAATCATCAAATGATTGGCTCTAGGGCTCTAACTAATAATCTCCCACTAGCACTAGTGCCAATCAGTATAGGATCTAAGGCCTAATGACCTAGTGTGACCATCATGCTTTCTCTGTGCCAAAGCCTTGGTCAAGGGATCTGCGATGTTAGCTTCTATAGATACTCTGCAAATCTTCACATCTCCTCTATCGATAATCTCTCGAATGAGATGGAAACGTTGTAGAACTGCTGTGAACTTTGCCAGCTCATAGCACTACCATTCAAGCAAAACACGAACCTCGACTGTGATCTTTAATCATCCTGATCGGTCTGGAAGCTAGCATCACTGTAACCCTTTACAGCTAGCTTATCATTGCCTCCATATATCAAGAAATATTCTTTAGTCCTTCTTAAGTATTTAAGAATATTCTTAACCGCTATCCAGTGACTTTCACCTAGATCTGACTGGTATCTGCTCGTCATGCTCAAAGCATACGAGACATCAGGTCGAGTACATAGCATGGCGAACATGATCGATCCTATGGCTGAGGCATAAGGGATCTGATCCATGCGGTCTCTCTCCTCTCTAGAAGAGGGACCTTGAGTCTTCGAAAGACTCACGCCATGTGACATCGGCAGAAATCCCTTCTTGGAGTTCTGCATGGCAAACCGTAGGAGTACCTCATCAATGTATGTACTCTGACTTAGGCCAAGCAATCTCTTAGATCTATCTCTATAGATCTGTATCCCAAGAATGCGGGATGCCTCACCTAAGTCCTTCATTGAGAAGCAACTTCCTAGCCAGGTCTTGACAGACTAAAGCATAGGGATGTCCTTCCCAATGAGTAGTATGTCATCCACATACAATATGAGGAAGACAACTATGTTTTCTACAACCTTCTTGTAGACACAAGGCTCATCTTCGTTCTTGATGAAACCAAATTGTTTGATCGCATCATCGAATCGAAGATTCCAGCTCTGAGAATGGCCTCTAGCCATTTCTCGGAATCTGGTCTCATCACAGCTTCCTGAAAGGTGGTGGGCTCATCCTCTATGAACACAATGTCATCATGGTCAGACAAGAGAAATGAGTATCTCTCAGGCTGACAGCGTACCCTATCAGACCTGCGAAGAGGTATGTCTACTTGAACTGGTTGTTGTTCCTCAACTCTTTGTGGAACAACATCATCCACAACACTTTGTGGTTCCAGTTCAATTTTCATCGAGGCATTAGTGCTATTGTTCGCATCTTGAACTTCTTCAAGATCGAACGCGCTCCCACTAGTCTTTCTAGAAACAAAGTCCCTTTCTAGAAAGACCCCAGTCTTTGCCACAACTACCTTGTGCTAACTGGGAATGTAGAAGTAATATCCCTTAGTTTCCTTGGGATATCCAATGAAATAGCACTTGTCAGATTTGGGTCCTAATTTGTCTGAGACTTGACGTCGTATGTAAGCCTCTCAGCCCCAAATCCTCATGAAAGACACCTGGGCTTCTCTCCCAGTCCATATCCTATATGGTGTCTTTATCACGGCCTTGGATGGAACTCGGTTGAGAATGAAAGCTGCCGTGTCTAGAGCATAGCCCCGAAGGTATGTCGGAAGATCTGTGTGACTCATCATAGATCGTACCATATTTAATAGGGTACGATTCCTCCTTTCGGATACACCATTCCACTATGGTGTTCCAGGAGGAGTGAGTTGGGATAGAATCCCACACTCAGCTAAATAGTCACGAAACTCATGGCTTAAGTATTCACCACCTCGATCTGATCGAAGTATTTTAATACTCTTGCCAAGCTGGTTCTGTACTTCATTCTTGAATTCTTTGAACTTTTCAAAGGATTCGGACTTATGTGTCATCAAGTACACATAACCATATCTACTGAAGTCATCAGTAAATGTGATGAAGTACCTATAACCGCCTCTAGCAGCGATATTGAAAAGGCCACATACATCACTATGTATGAGTCCTAACAAATCAGTCGCTCTCTCGCTGTGCCCACTAAAGGGAGTCTTGGTCATCTTGCCTCGTAGGTATGACTCGCATATTTCATATGATTCAAAATCAAATGAGTCCAGCAAACCATCCTTATGGAGCTGGGATAAATGCTTGTCATTTATATGACCTAAGCGACAGTGCCAGAGATAGGTGTGGTTCATATCGTTCGATTTGAACCTCTTGGTACTAACGTTATAGATAGGGCTCTCTAGATCTAGAATATAGAGTCCGTTTATCAGAGGTGTACTACAATAGAACATATCTTTTAAATAAACAAAACAACATTTGTCTTTTATTAAAAGTAACCTTTCTTGTCCAAACAAGAAACTGAAACTATATTCTTAATAAGAGCAGGCACATAATAACAATCGTCTAAATCTAGTACAAGCCCAGAGGGCAAAGATAGATGGTAAGTCCCTACAGCAACAACAGCAACCCGTGCTCCATTGCCTACTCGTAGGTCCACCTCGCCCTTTGTCAATGCTCTGCTATTTCTCAGCGCCTGCACATCAGTACAAATGTGAGAAGCACATCCAGTATCTAATACCCATGATGTAGAAATAGATAGATTGACTTCTATAACATATATACCTGAAGTGGAAGTCTCACTTCGCTTCTTCTTTAGATCCTCCAAGTATACCTTGCAGTTCCTCTTCCAGTGCCCAGTCTGACCGCAGTGGAAGCAGGTAGCATCCTTGGCGACCCCTCCTTTAGGCTTCAGTGCCTTGCCTTTGCCCTTGGTTTGAGACTTTCCCTTACCTTTGGGCTTGCCCTTACCCTTGTGCTTCTGGACCATCAGAATGGGCTTAACCTTCTTAAGGTTAATCTCAGCAGTTCGTAACATACTAAGTAGCTCGGGCAGTGGCTTGTCAATCTCGTTCATGTTATAGTTGAGAACGAATTGACTATAGCTATCCGGTAATCAAGTCAGTGGCCAGCTCTTGGCCAAGTGGGAACCCCAGTCTTTGTAGGTTCTCTATGTACCCAATCATCTTGAGCACATAAGGACCTACAGGAGCCCCGTCTGACATCTTGCACTGAAACAGTGCCTTCGAGATCTCAAATCTCTCATGCCTCGCTTGTCCCTGATATAGTTGGCGAAGATGCTCAACCATATCGTAAGCGCCCATCAACTCATGTTGCTTCTGAAGCTCTGAGTTCATGGTCGCGAACATTAGACAGGACACATCTAATGCGTCGTCTTGATGCTTCTTATAAGCATCTTTGTCGGCTCGCGGGGCATGGGCAGGAGGAGCCTCCGGAATTGGCTGCTCCAGAACATACAGTTTACGTTCTTGGGTGAGAACTATTCTCAAGTTCCTGTACCAGTCCAGGAAATTCGCTCCGTTGAGCTTGTCCTTCTCAAGGACAGATCGCAGGGAGAAGGAATTCGTGTTCGACGTCATAGTTATCTACAACAGAAAAATTTACAGAAATAAATATCATATTCTTAAAATCATTTAATTAGGCCTTTAATTAAATGATGCTCCCACTGAATTCTATAATTCTTGTGGGACAAGATCCACATCATACTAATCCTTAAGTTAGCTTTGGCTAATATGCCCAAGGCTTAGCATGATCGGTAGGTAACGATTACCAATTACATCTCTATGCAACTCTTGTTTATAGAATCAATATCCGCATTTATATTAAAACTCGAGTTAGCTTTGGCTAATACGCCCGAGAGTTAATATAGATGTGATTTTGACCTATCTTTTCCAACCGTTGGAATAATACCTATAGTTGACTCGATCCAACCTAGTAACTAGGAATACTCAATCTAATTGAGTTTGTATTCACCCATGCGTTGATAGGCGGGACCAAGATTGTCCCTCCGTACCCTACCAAGATAATATGTATTGCTCTGCTTTGGCAGATTCAACAATACATGTGATCGAGGTAGTGATAGGTATCATGGCACGGTTAGGCATTTAGAGTTGGTTCGATCGAGATCTAATCTAATCGAAAAGGATGCATCTTGTGCATGACATAGATCTAATCTAATCGCAAGGGTGCATCTTGTGCACGACTTAGATCTAATCTAATCGTAAGGCACTAATTAATTAATTACTTATTAAACATGCATCATATACATAAGCAATTAACTAATTAATCTATTTGTGATTTAGTCATGGCCCTACTACGATCTTCTCAAGCCAATGAGAAGATCGAATGGTCAACCTAGGGTCAACAGCTTCTCCAAGCTCCTCCCTTTGACCACCTTGTGTTGCTCGTGCCCGCCTCGGAACTCCCTCTCGTGTGGACCCTCCACCACTCCAATTTGTACATTACAATATGAAACTCGAGTTACATTCGAGTCTAAATCTAATTTACAACAAGAATATAAGAGAAGGCACGACGCGCAGGTCATGAATATAATACAACAATCGCAAACACATAACGGCACGCAGGTCGTATTATGAATTACAACACAATCCAATCACATTGGGTTTTTGGGCCATGACTATCACAAAATTAATATATAATTAAAAATTATATATTTTCATAATTTTCTGTAATTTTAAAATTAATTTTTACAATTTTTACGAGTAAAATTTCCCGGCGGACCTTTCGGGCGCAATCGCGGAACGGATCCCCTTGCGGGGCCAGGGGCAGCGCCCCTACCCGCGATCTAACCATCGCGAGGGTTCCTTTGCGATCCAACAGCGCCTAAACTCGCTGTCCCAAAATGATTTGGGCCGAGACATTGCCGTTTCGGAAAAATCTTCCCGGCGGGTTCGTTTTTCGCGATTTCGGGTGCAATCGCGGAGCAAATCCCCTTGCAGGGTTAGGGGCAGTACCCCTACCCACGATCTAACCATCGCGAGTTTCTCCTAAGCGATCTAATGGCACCCAAGCCCGCTGTCCCAAAAAATTTTGGGGCGAAATCTTTCCGGTAGCCGAAGCCTACAAGCGACTAAACACTTGTGCTTCGATTACTCGAGAAAAATACTCATAAAAACCCAAAAAACATAATTTTATAGAAAATTACAGAAACTTTAGTTTTCATAAAACCAAAAAAAAACAAAACTCGTATTCGCCTTGCACGTGGCTCTGATACCACTGTTGGGTTTTTCGAGCCGCGAAAACCGCTTTTCGCGTTTCGGAAACCCCGAATCACCCAAAGCCGTAGATCCGTGCAAGGAAATCTGAACAAAAAATTACGAGTACGAGTTTCAAAAACCTTTTTAGATCTACTCCTAGATATACAGGTAGTTCAATAATAACTCTTTAGTGGAATGAGTTATTATTGATGAACTCGAGTTGGGTGTTTGGGACGAACACGGGAAGCTTAAGTTCATCGGGAGACTAAAACCAATTCCTCCTCTCGGTCCCTATCGTAGCCTCTTATTTATAAAGTATTATAACCACCTATACCCACCTTCTTATCCAACTTAAGGTGGTCGGCCAAGCCTAGCTTGGAGCCCAAGCTAGGGCCGGCCAAACCAAGGTGAGTTGGATCCAAGGTGTGGCCGACCCTAGCTTGAACCCAAGCTTGGTGTGGCCGGCCACAATAAATTAAAAGGTTTTTATTTTTTAAGATCTTTCTTATGTGGAAGCCATGGTTTTAAAAGAGAGTTTAAAATTTAAATCTTTCCTTTTATAGCTTTCTACAAAAGATTAAGTGAAAAGTTTGATATCTTTCCTTATTTGTAGTTAAAAGGAAGATTTTAATTTTTATAAAACTTTCCTTTTTTGTAACCATCCTCATGGTTTTAAAAGAGAGTTTTAAAATTATAAATATTTCCTTTTATAGTTTTCTACAAAAGATTAAGAGAAAGATATCTTTCCTTATTCGTATTTAAAAGGAAGATTTTAATTTTTGATAAAACTTTCCTTTTATGAAACCATCCTCATGATTTTAAAAGAGAGTTTTTGTCACACCCCGGGGAAATTCCTCCCGAAAAATTTCGGCAGCACCTCCCCTGTACCAGTGACAATCTGAACCTCACATACATGCAAAATACGTTAGCCACATGCGGCTGGGATATATATATATATAAATAACCACAACCACGCAGTTGAATATGTAGCCCACACGGCTATATCAAAAACACAGCGGGAAAACGAATATGAAACCCACAAATGCGAAAGTCCACCAAACACACCACAGGTATAAGT
The DNA here is from genome assembly GCF_018446385.1 of Zingiber officinale. Lineage (NCBI taxonomy): Eukaryota > Viridiplantae > Streptophyta > Magnoliopsida > Zingiberales > Zingiberaceae > Zingiber > Zingiber officinale. Next base: position 75,359,628 of record NC_056001.1, read on the forward strand.
CCACAATACACGTATCAAGACATAGTATGAAATAACAACACCAAATCCACGAAACATGAAATATTAATAGTAAGAGACTAAAAAAAACTGATAAGAATCCTCGGATGTAACGCGGAAAGTGGGACCGGCTGGCAGCATACTCCAAGTAACTCCATGTCATCTACCTACTACCTGAAAACATAACAGTATAGACGGGGTGGTGAGTACAAAGAACTCAGCGGGTAAGAACAGAATAAAGCATGGTAGATACAACAGCATAGGAACCAAGGAATACAGTCTCCATAATAAGAATAGAATCATGCTATCGAAATATAACACATCTAGCTACAAACTGATACAACATCTATACAAAAACATACCTGACGTAATAGATGCACATGCTCGACTAAAATCAAGACCGTGATACCAAAATCAAGAAACTCACCAGACTAGCAACAGATCTACTCAAGACACCTGTGCAAATATAAATGCAACCGCATATACATGTAAAATAGGTGACATGTATGCAATATGACACCCAAATGCAACATACAAGGCGCAAACAAATTCAACAGCACACAATCACATGCAACTAATATCTACTAGACATGTATGCGAAAATATCTCCTTAGATGCACCGCGCATCATATACAAGAGTGCATGCATGCTCCATGATCACCCCCGCCACCTCTCTAGACACCACGACCCCTGTATGGCCGAGAGGTTTGGGTCCGTGACAAACCGTACTAGCCTCCAGTACAAGCACCGCTATAGGCGGCTGAAGCGGACGGTCAGCCAAGTAGTTATATAACTACATAGCTAAGGGTCCCTGACCACTCACAACTCAAGCTCTCTGACTACTGTACCATCAAGACCCACTACTCCAGAGTGGTCGAGGCTGACAGAGTATAATCACTGAACGGCTGAGCAAGCGAGACAGGACTAGCTCCACTCCTATCTACCACTCTCCAATAGTGGCCGAATGGGCAGCTATGAACAACTTACGACCCTCTCACCACAAGGGAGACATTAGTCGTCAGTATGCAATGAATGATGACATGATGTGAATAGTCACAATATAAATACCATCATCCATCGTGTACCCCAACATACCCAATAACCACCACAAACGTATATACATACTCCAACCCACAACATGGTCAACCAACTATACAACCCCAACACCACATACCCATCACGTGTACACTCAACATCAATATGCATGATAAACACGCTAATCGTACCAACCAGACAACTCTAGGATACAAACTCTATATATGCACATGCACAGAGTTATGATATCAAGGGTGAGACTGTATCGAGGTAAACAAGATCATATCAAAGCTCAAATAGAAAGAGACAAGCAGGAATAAAACAAATATACAGATTTAAGGTAATGCAACCTAAGCATCCGAATATAACCATGCTTTATAGTTCAAAGAACTAAATAGGAGATAAGGAAGAAATACCCGCCTCGATATATCCCACAATCAATAGAACCACCCCACGTCACGCTGCTCGTATAGATCACGGTCCTGTGTCACACATACAATTCATGTAATATGCATATATATATAATCCACATAATGAATCACCTACACTAATTAACTTACTCCTAAAAGAACCGCTAACCATAGGTGCGGCTCCCTTCTTTTAACCTAACCATATTAAATTTACATTCTAACCTAAACCACCCAATATTCAAATACCCTAACCAAAGGTTTTAATCCACAACATCTAATCTGATTTTTAAATCCTAGTAACCTAATGTCAACATGGATTTAGGATTACCACCATTCACTACTACCAAGCTAAACAAGAACAAAATTCAACACCCATTAAACAAACCCAATTTAACCACGTACAAAAAGGGTTCAACAGAAATACCTTCACTGGACTACGCTTACCTTGCAAAGTAGCAGTGAATCCAAAACCCACATCCCTCTCAAGAATTCTGCTGACAGTTACCAATTCCCTACAACAGAGACTACCCGTTGTATCCTCACCAACCGGTTCAAGCAGAAAGAGCAGCAAGAAATCATCAAACAATCTGTTACCAACAACAATAAGCTGATGTCCTTACCTCTGCTTCTTCTATCGCCGGAGATGATCACAACTCCGGTGGAGGAACCAATCCAATCAATCTGTGGTGGCTGGAATCACCACAGCACCTCTGTTCTCAGAATCAAAACCACTCGAATCAATACCAAAAGGAGGATCAAAACCCAAATTCAAGACAGAAACCAACCCCTTACCTCCAATATCCCGATTAGGGCTCGGTCTTGTTCTTGCTAACGAACAGAGAAGAGATCGGAAACCCTAATTCACAACCAAAACCTACCCGAATCAAAATCAAAAAGAAGATCAGAGGATCGATTTCAAGACCAAAACCAACCGCTTACCTCCAGGAATCACAGCTAGGGCTCGATCTGTGCTTGCCGACTAACAAAGAAGAGATCGATAAGAGAGTAGTGGTCGTTACCTCACCCGACCGGTCGACGCTGGCCAGATCCAATGCTTGATGCCCTCGATCCCCTTCCGCCAGCAAGCAAAAACCCTAGATCGAGATCTGTCGTCGTTGTTCACCGAGATCAGAGAAGGGAAAGGTCGGGAAGAAGGGTTGGGTTGTAACTAACCTCTTCTGCTTAACGCTCCAAGGTTCGCTCCTCGCCGGTGCCACCGAGAGAAGAGGAGATCACTAGTCTCAGTCGCGATCGCGGTGGAGAACTGGCAGAGTTTGCGTCGGGTGTTCGAGCGAGAGAAAAGAAGAAAGGAAAAGGGTCGGGTCGGGTTTTTAGGGTTCGGGTGAGGAATGAAGCCTATTAATAAGGAACTTAGGGTTAGTTTTAAGGGAAATAAACCCTAAGTACCTCCTCAATGAGACTCTCACACGCGTATTAAAACATCCCCAGTTTTTTTTTTTTTTTATCTCTCCCATCAACTATTATTTGAATAATCGTAATGCTGTACTAACAAAGAAATTGTCATAACCCATGGACATGACCGTATCAACATACGTTTATCGTTACGAACATAAACTCCTCAAACATCCCCACCCGAAGGACAAAGAAATGAAAATAACTCTCGCAGGACATCCAGTACGCTCCGCACTCCCGGACAACGGACAGTACCATGCGTCCATCTCGCCTCCTCGTCTACTCTGTCTGTGGGCCTTTCGGCGTATCCTGGAAGTCATCCTCACCTGTAATATAAATGGGGTGAGTCTACGACCCAACAAGTACATACCAATATGAGTATGATGATATCCATAAGGTAGTAGAAATAGCAACTAGTAACCTTTTAAAGAAAACATAGCACAACCAAGTACGACATAAGAAAGATATAACATGCAACAGTGATCCTACGTAGCTATTAAGGTGAATATGTCACATATCCGGTAACCACATTTAGAGCCAGTCAACAGTCCCATGAACCTAGAGGTACCTCGTAGAGAACATGCATCCAGTCATATAGCCGAAGCTAACCATATCAGTCAAGTTTGGATGGGCCCTCCCCGGAGCTCATCCCGGGTCACCCATCCCGTACTGCTACCACATATGCTCATACTCATCCTATTAGCTACATAAGAAAGGAAAAGATAAACTGTCCTCATTATTCTGTATCAGTTGAGCATGCCTTTCTATTGCATTCTTTCAGTAACCATTTTCATATTTAAGAAAAATAATGAAATCATGCATCCTCAAAAGAGAGTAATCAACCATGAAAATTCATCTTTTGTTCAGTTAGCCTTACTAGAAGAATCTAACAAAAATGTGCATCATGGTGAAAAGATAAATTAAAATTACAGTCCTACAGCACTGTACTAAGTTTCAACCCACATGAAATTTACTCCAATGAATCCAAAACTACATAAAGTTAACTCACGGAATATCAATAGTATAAATACAACAATTAGATACTGCTTCATGTTATAGATCTATAACTATCAAATGGTATAGAATATCTAGCATACTGTCCGAACCTTCCACTAACTTCATACATATATGGCATAGGATACTTAGTGGATATGAAATCTGTTGGTGCATAATAGAAGATAGGCTATATTTCTAATTGTTCCATATTTCTACATCTCCTACAGCCAAGGAAAACAACTAAAAGCTTACTCACATAATAGAGCCCGAGATGGAATTAAACTCCTACAGCATATAGGAATAGATAAAGAACCAGAGTAGGATCCCAACTACCCGAATTCAGTTAACATGAGTAAACTACAGCTACTTGGAGGATAAGCACTTCATTGAAAGAAGGACCACCCATCTCTATTATGACAACGAAGAGGAAACCAATACCAACCCAATTGAATCGATTCAACAACTCAAACAACATATGTCATTCGGTCAAGACAAGAGACTCGGCACCAGTACTTGGATCAACACTTCAACAGGACAAACTACAGCTGCTTAAGTACAGCACTACAACACAAGAAATTCCATAACCTTCTCAATTCTTCCAATCTTTACCGAACACAAATGTACAGCATCTAGACAATGGCAACCAAAATAGAAATCGAAAACCTCAGCAAAGAAACCGAATAATCTTGAGAGGCAAATCCACATTGAATCCCAGCTTCAAACAATGCTCACAGAAACCTAACGGAATGTAGCTAGATCATTAACAACCCTACCGGAACCCAAATGATCCTTCCCAAAGCTTCCAAATGCACAAAAGAACATGTTCAACATCATGGCAGCTACTCAGGGCTACCAAAGACTGGACACCAAGATCAAATTGACAAGAAGTAACCATTCGAAACTCATTCCAATCACGTATCAAAGCAAAACATTGAGAAAACCCAATTCAAAAACCAGATTCTCGCAGAAACCTCAAGCCGGGACATAAACACCATAGGGAAAGCTGATGCGCAACTCCATCCACCAATCTAACCCTATGATCGAGAATATCAACTTGTCTAGCTACTTGTTTCCTATCCTACTGATCTCAGATCTTCATCGTGACGAATCCTTACAGAGACTGCCACGAACTTGACCAAATCATCAAGACAAAGCCAAACCAGACCATTCCCAGTCACAAACATTGAAATCTACTACGAAATCTCGAAGGAAATCCCAATACAGAGCAAGAACACAAGGAAACCTGAAATCGCGTCAATTCCCAACCCAGCAGAAGCAGGAAAATTCACGAGGCGAAACCATAATACTACAGAAAACCCTAAATCACACTCCATTCAACCAAAACAACATCGAAGCATAGTATCAGGCTCACCTAAGCTCCTATCCTCTACCGTATGGATCTCACATCCTCAAATAGACATGTACTTGCCTTTCCTTGTGCTTCCGCCGAAAGCCCACGCCAAGCGTTACCTCGTCGCCGATGAGATTTGCCTAATCATGGTGTCCCCAGGGTCGGAGGCGTGGTGCTTCGCTTGGCCGGAGCTTAGAGCTTGGTGGGATGCTCCGTCGCAGCCAACGAGTTTGGACGAGAGGAAGAGATTGCCGATCGAAGGAGTCAGCGTTTTGGGCTACAGTGCACGGTAGCATAAGTTTTTCCCTTTTATACCTAAATTATCTAGCCTAACCTAGGATAATCATGTTTAATTAGTTCCTAGCTTAATTGTGTACCATTTGTTTCCATCTACCTTAATCGTTCCATCCCCTACCATGTGTTGTTCGGTTTTATTTTAATTCCAAAAACATTCCTAAAATTCATAGGAATCTTTATAATTCGATCTCGTAATTAGCGCTTGTGTGACCTTAGACACTTTCGTAAGTAAATTCTTTAATTTCGCTCATGGGTCCTTACACGTATCCCTAAACAGACCTCCCCTCCTATCCCCGCAAAACTAGTTATACGACCTCCGAAAAATTCTAGAAAAATTTCTAAAATTTCCTAAAATTTTCATAAGGTTATTCCACCATAACCCTAAAAATAAATTCGCATATCTTACATTCTCCCCCACTAATAAAAATTTGGTCCCCAAATTTACCTCTATCAACTAAAAGCAAGAAGTAGTAGATAAATTTATTCTGATTACTGAAATAAACTTTACTCACCTTCAGTAAACAGGTGTGGGTAACTAGCTCGTATCTTATCTTCCAATTCTCAAGTGGCTTCTTCATCTGCATGGTGTCGTCATCCGACCTTGACCAGTCGAATTACCTTGTTCCGCAACCGACGCTCTTTGCGGTCCAAAACCCGAACTGGAATCTCCTCATAAGATATATCCGGCTGAAGTACAACTGATACATCAGTGAGAATATGCGAAGGGTGCGGTACATATCTCCTCAACATGGATACATGGAAAACATCATGCACCTCAGAAAGTGATGGTGGTAGCGCCAGTCGATACGCCACCTCGCCTATCCTCTCGAGAATCTGGAAGGGTCCAATGTAGCGAGGTGCCAACTTACCCTTCAACCCAAACCTTTTTACTCCTTTCGTAGGGGATACTCGTAAGAATACATGATCACCAACAGAAAACTCTAAAGGTCTCCGTCTCCGATCCGCATAACTCTTCTGTCGATCCTGAGCCTCTGACAATCTGCGCCTGATGGTACAAACCATCTCTGCATCACGCTGAAGACTCTGTGGCCCCAAAATCTGTGTTTCCCCAACTTCAATCCATAAGGTGGGAGATCTACATGCTCTGCCATACAACGCCTCATAAGGTGCCATCTGTATCGCTGAATGATAACTATTGTTGTAGGCAAATTCTACTAAATGTAAATGATCCTCCCAACTACCTCCGAAGTCTATGACACATGATCTCAATAGATCCTCTAATGTTTGTATGGTACACTCAGACTGACCATCCGTCTGGGGGTCGAAAGCCGTACTGAAACGTAACTCTGTACCCATAGCCTGCTGTAAACTCTGCCAGAATCGCGAAGTAAACCGCGGATCTCTATCTGAAATAATACTGAGAGGTACCCTGTGAAGCCTGATAATCTCTCTACAATACAACTCCGCTAATCGATCCAATGACTCCGTCCTATGGATCGGAAGGAAATGAGCAGATTTGGTTAACCGATCAACGATTACCCAAATCGTATCATGTGCTCGCCAGGTCCTGGGCAGTCCTACGACGAAATCCATCGTGATGTGCTCCCATTTCCATTATGGTATCTGAATCTTCTGAAGCAACCCAGCGGGTCTCTGATGTTCCGCCTTTACTTGCTGACATACAAGACATCGTGCCACGAAATCTGCAATGTCCTTCTTCATGCCAGTTCACCAATAAGAACATCTCAGGTCTCTATACATGCGTGTACCACCCGGATGTATCGCAAATCTGGAACGGTGTGCCTCCTGGAGTAGGCATTCCTTCAAAGGAGGTGACTCAGGAACACACAACCTTCCCCGGAAGTATGGAATTCCATTTTCATCGCAAGAAAACCCTGTCGGTTGTTCTGGGGAAATTCTGCTACACAAAAATTGCAGATGCTGATCTGTAGCCTGAGCTTCTTTAATCCTCTCCACAATGGGTGATTGGGCAACCATAGATAATAGAATACCCCGCTCAGTCTGCCCCTGCTCTACTAATCCCAACTCAGAAAATTTCTGTACTAATTCAGTAACCATCACACGATGACAGGCTAGAACTCCTCGGGATTTTCTACTCAACGCATCAGCTACCACGTTCCCTGGGTGGTAGTTGATCGTACAGTCATAGTCCTTCAAGAATTCCATCCATCTTCTTTGTCTTAAGTTCAATTCTTTCTGAGTAGCTAGATACTTAAGACTCTTATGGTCTGTGAATATCTCGAAGGTAATCCCATATAGATGATGTCTCTAGATTTTCAGCGCATATATAATAGCTGCTAACTCCAGGTCATGCACCGGATAGTTCTTCTCATGCTCTTTAAACTGACGTGAGGCATAAGAAACTACCCGTCCATGCTGCATAAGTACTGCGCCTAACCCCTGCAATGATGCATCCGTATAAAGCACGAAGCCATCATCTCCGAAAGAGAGTTTTAAAAATTATAAATATTTTCTTTTATAGTTTTCTACAAAAGATTAAAAGAAAGATATCTTTCCTTATTCGTAGTTAAAAGGAAGATTTTAATTTTTGATAAAACTTTCCTTTTATGAAACCATCCTCATGATTTTAAAAGAGAGTTTTAAAATTAAATCTTTCCTTTTATAGCTTTCTACAAAAGATTAAGAGAAGGATATCTTTCCTTATTTGTAGTTAAAAGGAAGATTTTAATCTTAGATAAAACTTTCCTTTTTGGAGATCATCCACATGTTTTAATAGAGAGATTTTAATTTATAAAAGTTTCCTTTTATAACCAACCATGAAGGGAATCTTTAAAGAGAAATTTTTATTTTAAAAAATTTTGAAAATAAATTAGGCAATTTTAATTTTGTGTTTAAAACTTTCCTTGCTTGGAGGATTAGAGGTGGCCGGCCACATTAATAGAAGAAAAGGAATTTTTTTATCAATTAAATTTTCCTTTCTATGGCAAAGAGGATAAGGAAGGTTTTATTTAAATTTTCCTTATTTTCCAAGGCCAAAGAATATAAAGGAGAGGGTAGAGGTGCCTCACCTTAGAACAACATATCATCTAGTGTTCCTCTCTTTTCTTCCTTGTGGTGGTCGGCTCTTCTCTTCATCCTCTTCGCCTATTCTTCTTCTCAAGTGGCCGGCGGCATCATCTTCTTGGAGAAATATTGGTGGCTAGATTTTTCTTGGAGAAGAAGGAGAGATAGGAGGCTTTGTTTCTTGCATCCCTTGGAGCTTGGTGGTGGTGGCCGAACCTCATCTTCTCTTGGAGTTCTTGTGGTGGTCGAAACTTGCTTGGAGAAGAAGGTAGCTTGGGTGGATTCTTGTCTCGATAGATCGTCACTCACACGACGTCCGAGATAAGAAGAGGAATACGATAGAAGATCGTGAGGTCTATAAGCTACATAAGGTATACCTAGTTATTAGTTTCCGCATCATAACTAGTTCATCATTTTGTTTAGATCTTGAAATACCAAACACAAGAGGCTAGTGATTCTAGGTTTTGGATTTGTGATTCGAATTTGTGTTCTTTTGTTTTTTCGATCTTGTGATTCGATTGTTCTTAATGGTTAAACCTAGGTTACTATAAGGAGATTAAATATTGAATTTCTTTGAAAGACTTTATCAAGGCAGTGGTGGATGATCCCATACCCAAGAAGGTCTAGTGCCTTGCCATGTTTGACCTAGGGGCCGACCTCTGAAATAAATATTTAATCGAATTTGTAATATAGGTGGATTTGAATCAATAATGTAAAGTATCATTTGCGATCCAAGTCTAAACCTCTAAGAATAGATAAGTTAAATTTGGAATCAATAATGTTAAGTTCTGTTTGCGATTCCATATTTAATTTCTAGAGAACACAATAGGTTGTTAGGAAAGATTCAAGACTTGTACAAAATTTTTGTATAGGGGAACCGATACGATATTCCCAGTAGCAACCAACACTCTCCGGCTCTACTCACTTTAGTGATTTCGCCATCCGGAATAGAGCTCACCCGAACCCATTTTCTAGCCTTCTCAAGCAGTCTTTCGCTCTTGCTTCTCATCCCTCGGAAGCTCCATGCGCTTCCTTCTCGTCCGCTAGCGTACTCTTCCACAGCACCTCATCCCTCGGTCGTACCTGTAAGTACCTCGTGATAATTTTGATGTGATCAACCAAGTCAAGTTAGGTCCTGTTGTTGTTTACCCATGTGTCTAAGTGTGCAGGAACTTAGGAGCATAGGAAGTCGAATGAAAGATGCAGCTAGTGAGAAGGACAACATGGGACAGAGTCGATGGGCTTGATGCGACCGAGGGACGAGGTGCCGTGGAAGAGTACGCTAGCAAACAAGAAGGAAGTGCGCAGCATTTTTGAGGGACGAGAAGCCAGAGCAGAATCTTGCTTGAGGAGAAAAGAAGCTGAACTACCTTATGGAATGTGCCTTCCATGGCTTGGAAGGCACCATCGATAAACAGTGCGAAGGTGCCTTTAATAGCTTGAAGGCACCTTCTATAAATAGTGTGAAAGCGGCTTCAATGGCTTAAAGGTGCCTTCTCAGTGACTCTTGGTGAGGATAAAACTTTATCTTCGTACGGATAAAATTACCATACTAGAGGTGCCTTCCAGTCTCTGATAGAATTTTTCAAGGGCTATAAAAAGACCCCTGGAGGTAGGAATAATTGAACAACTCTTGCATTCATTTCCTAGCACATTTTTCAGAAAATTACATTTTTTGTCCTATAATTGCATCCTTTTCAATTTTAGTCCTGTTATGAGTTAATTTGCGTTCTTAGTCCTATAACTTGTAATATTTTTCAATTTCAATCCTTGTTCCTCCAAAATTGAAATTTTTCATCGGAAAATGTTGAGTTGTAAATTGAATTTGGGGATTTTGATTTTTTATAACCCATGTGGTTTTTATATTCCAACCACAAACTGGACATTTTCCATTGAAAGATTTTAATTTTGGAGGAAAAAGGACTAAAATTAGAAAATATTACAAGTTACAGGACTAAAAATGTAAATTGACCCATAACAGGACTAAAATTGAAAAAGATGCAAGTTACAGGACTAAAAATGTAATTTTCTCCACATTTTTTAGTGTTCAACAAGTGTAATAGGCTTCTCTGCCTACACGAAGGAGATCTTTTTCAGTGCTTTCTTCTGTCTTGGATTAATAACCACCTAAGTTATAACCAAGTAATTCCTTAATATATTTAATTTATTAGTTGATTAATTTCCTTTTTATAAGTGTGCTACTAATTTGAGTTAAAAGATTAAGAAGGATTTTTTTTATTTTTTATTTTTCAACAGGTAATTCACCCCTATCTTGCCGGCCCAACCTGTTCAAATAAGTGATATCAGAGTCAGGTTGTTTCAGAAGGACTAACCACCAACCGAAGCACAAGAGATGATCGGACTGAGCATCAACCCACCTAAGTTCGAGGGGGAGTTCACGATTTTGAAGAAAAAGATGAAGGTATTTTTTAAGACTGATTTTGATTTATTACTAATTATGAAATTTGGTTTTGAAGCACTAGAAGGCAAAGAAGGATACCATTGGACTAAGAAGGAGCAAGCCGACTTCGTGGAAAATGGAAAGTAGAGTTCCATCTGCTGAGCATCTTACCACCACAAGAAGTCAATCAAATCAGAGCCTACGAGTCAGCCAAGGAGCTCTGGGAGAAATTACCAGAACTACACAAAGGGACCTCGGAGGCAAAACTTGTGAGATAGGATTTTCTCCGAAACCATATCGTCAACATAAAAATAGCAAAGGCGACATGGGAAGAAACATCGTTCGAATCAGAGATCGAAGCCCTCGCCAGACTTGCGTTAATGGCAAGTCACCAAGAAGATAAAGACAAAGCAAGCTCGTCTGAAATGAGCATCGAGAGCATCAATGAAGGGGGAGCGATATCAAAAGATAGCAGCACTTCAGGGGTAGCTTAAGATTACGGGATTGACAAGGTAAGTTAGGTACGGTCTCTACCTCCTGATAAATTATTTCAGTTTATAAAAATGTTATCAAAAAATTCTTGTAAATTAGAAAAATAAATGACAAATTAAAAGGAATTCTATCAATATCTTGTTAATTAGAAAACTTCAACAAGATAAAAATAGAAAATAAAAAATTGAAAGCATAAATAGATGAGTTAGAAAATCGTGCATGCTCACATATTCAACAAGTTAGAAGATCTAATGGATTAAATTGGCACTTTAAATACCATAAGGGGCAAATTAGAAAAATATCATAGAAATATGTTCCTATGTCATTTTTGATTAATCCTATATGAAGGAATCTATTTTGGGTTCCAAAATCATATTTAGATTTTTTTTATTTTTGCATACCCTATTTTTTTCATAATTAAATTTTTTGAAAGTTAGACCTAGGGCTTTCAGACAGAAAATTAAATATTTAATTTCTTTAAAAGGCTTTGTCTAAAAGTGGTTTTGTTCCAATAACCAAGAAGGCCTAGTGTCTCGCTATATCTTGGAAGCCAATTACTGAAATGAATATTTAATTAACTAACTTTTAAGTATTTAATTGTTATTAAAATGCTTTCAAATAATTTTTTTACATAAATTCTGTTAGAAATTAATTAGAAGTTAATTTTTTTTTAAAAAAATAATTCATCACATATCTATAAGAAAATTTTTAAAATTTTCTGACCGTTATTGAATTATCTATCCAAATGTAAATTTTAAATATTTAAAATTCTTGATAATTGAAATTTTAAAAATTTATTTTTTTCTCTTCGAAGTTACTTGCTATAATGGATTCTCAGAAAATAGTTCAAGATTTTTCGTGATTAATAACCATTTTTTTTAAAATATGCCTTAATGTAGAAAGGACTTTATTTCTGTTTACAATAATCTCAACTTTATATGAAAATATTTATCTGCCTTATATATGTCTCTTAATTTTTTTTCAACAATTAAAAGTATTTTTTAAAGTATTTTTTTAAGTCCATATTTTTTTATGTTTAATCTTTCAAAATTTTATGGATAAGAGTATTTTTCCTTAGACTTTATTTTAGACTTTATTCTCAAAGTATTTTAAAGTACCCTATTTTTATGTGATCAAAGGGGGGGAGTGAAGATTAAGTCTAGGGGAGGGGTATCATTGTTTTTTGCACATTATTATTTATGATATTAATTACCTTATTATTATTTATTTTTTTACCCTAACTTAACTTACGGTTGCTCACATCAAAAATGGGGAGATTATAAGTACCCCGTGGAAATTTTGATATGATCAACGAAGTCAAGTTAGATCTTGTTGTTGTTTAACCCTTGTGTCTAAGTGTTCAAGAACTTAGGAGCATAGGAAGTTTAGCGAAAAACACAGCTAGTGAGAAGGATGGCACGGGAGAGAGTCGACGGGCTCGGTGCGTCCGAGGGATGAGGTTGTAGGATCGAGATGCGCTGGGGGGTGAATAGCGCTCGTGGATAATTCTTTTGTTTAAACAGTTTGAGTAAAAACACAGAAGAAATAAGAAATAAAGTGAAAACAAAACAAGCGCTAACACATTTCTTTTACTTGGTTCAGAGCTTGTGACGACTTCTACTCCAAGGCTCACACTCGTTGAGTGTTTACTTTAGACAATTCACTATCAATCTAGGAATTACAAGAATGATAATTAAAGTACAATAATTGAAAGTATACTAACAACTATAAATAAGGAATTTTGGGCTTCCGATTGTCAAAGTTGTGTTATAGCTTCGCTGGATCGTCTTTTGTGCAGCGCGCAGTAAAAAGATTATGAAGAACAAGTGTATTTTAGCACATGCTCGAGACTGGCTTAAATAGCTTGCTGAAGGTGCCATCAGCCTCTATGGAAGGCGCCTCCAGCAAGGATTTTTATCCCTTCTGTGTCGGAGACGATAGCTTCTGAAGCCTGCACTGTTTATCCATTCGAAGGCGCCTTCAAGCTCCATGGAAGGTACCTTCCATCCAGTATCCAAGGTGCCTTCAACCTACTTCAAGGTGCCTTCTACCCTGCTTGTTGCCCAGCTGCAGCCTGTTGGTGCGGGAAGCATCTGACGATCGAACCTTAGTTTTGATAATGGCAAAAGAGATTCAAAGTTAAGGTTAAGTGTTATCTAACGAGTTTAAACAAGTTTACAGGAAAGTCCTAACTGCGGTTAGGCAGGTGAAAAAACCCTAAGAGGCGGTAACCTTAGGTCCTAGGGGGTGGTAACCCTAGGTGGAGGAGAAATCCTAAGGGGAGTAACCTTAGGTCCTAGGGGGAGGTAACCCTAGGTGAAGAAAAACCCTAGGGGGTGGTAACCCTAGGTCCCAGGAGGTGGTAACCCTAGGCGAAAAGTCCAATCGGTCTGGAGGACCGAACTAGCATCAGGTATGACCTCCAGAGTGGAATAGGTGCGGACGCATTCCCCGGAAGAGGGAACAGTAGGCGTCTGTTCGACCTAGGGTTTCCGATCGAAAATCTAAAGTCAAAACCAGACAGCCTGAAGGCTGTCAAACATTTCATCTATTATATTTATTATGTGCTAACATTGTGCTTTGGGACTAACATATCTTGCAGGTACTAAAACACAAGCTTTTGCCCTCATGGAGCTTGAGGTGCCTATGGTGCATGGCAGATGCAACGCACACAGCAGGGCTGGAGGCACCTCGGATGGATCTGGAGGCGCCTCAGACAGGCTTGGAGGTGCCTCAAAGAGTGATGGAAGCGCCTTCAACTTGATAAGTTGCGAATAGGTCTGTTTTGATCCGCGCGGCTGACTCAGCAAGTTGGAGGCGCCTCGGACAGGCTTAGAGGCACCCTCAGTAGGTTATATAAGCAGATTTCGAGCAGCACTTCAAATAATCAATGCAAAAGTGTTCTTTCTCCTGTGTACTACAGACGAAAGGTTCCGGCCAAGCTACGACAAGTCCCCGACAACCCAGCACTCTGATTTCTGTAATTTAGTTGTCGGTATTGCTTTAAATTTTTGTTGAATCCATTTCATACTTGTACTGAATTTTATGATATTAAAGTTGTTGCCCACCGAAAGCGATCAAAGATCGTGGGCCTTGGAGTAGGAGTCGCCAAAGGCTCCGAACCAAGTAAATCTTGGTGTCCGTGTTTTGTTTGTGTTTTTTTTAATTATTCCACTACTTTTCTCATCTATTTACGAATACGAAACACGTGAAAGTCACGAGCGCTATTCACCCCCTCCCCCTCTAGCGTGGTCTCGATCCAAAAATTGGTATCAGAGCGGGGTAGCTTCGATTTGATGCAACCACCAATCAAGCATTCTTTTCATGGTGATTTCATTTTTCGGAGTCAATCAGAATCGGTATTCTTGTCGTCTTCCGATCTTATTTCTTTCGTAATCGGATTTTTCTCGAAGTTGGTGCAACACCACTCGAGATCATAATTTATTTTTACTTTTATACCACACTGCTAATCCAGGATCAAGTCCTGGGACAATCTTTTCGTTTATTTTTCGTGTGTAAGTTTTTCAAATGACCCAACAAGAAGGCTACAACACAGTCCGTCCCGGCTCTTCTCCGGCGAAGACTTCGGCTACTGGAAGGGCCGAATGGAGTCTTACCTGCAAACCCAGTTCGAAGTCTGGATGATCACCAAAATAGGCCTCGAACTCCCACTTGATGGCACGGGCAAATTAGTATCATACGTAAACTATGACGCATCCTTAATAAAGAAAGTAGAAGTGAACGCAAAGGCAACCTGCATACTCCAGTGTGGTCTGACAAAGGAGGAACTTAACAGAGTAGGACCCTTCTCAAGTGCAAAGGAGCTATGGGAAAAGCTAATCGAACTACACGAGGGTACATCAGAAACTAAGGTAAGTAAGCGAGATTTACTTTTCAATAAATTATATATAACATCAAAATGTAGGAAGGATAGACAGCAAGCCAGCTCCATGCTCGGATACAGGATCTACTCAACAGTCTACATGCAATCAGACAAAAAGTAGAGAACCAGGACATCTTGAGGTATGCCTTGAACGTTTTTTCGAGGAATACCTTGTGGGCATCCATGGTAGATGCTTACAAGGTTTCTAAGGATCTCTCTTCCATTAAGTTAGATGAATTATTTGTAGAATTTGAGTTACATGAACAGGAAAACTCACGACTGGCCGAGAAAGGTGTTGCTTTGGTTGTAGGTACAAGCAGAACCAGGGAAGAAAAAAAAAAGCACAGAACTGAACCAGAATCGGAAGAAGATTCGAACTTTAACGACAACGACGAACTCACAACCGAACTCGTCAACCTGGTGAAGAAACTCTACAAAAAGAAGAAAGCCTTCAACAAAAAGGATGTTAAAAAGGTAATTCAGTCGAAGGAGGCCCAACCAAAGGTAAAGTTCGAGGTGACATGCTATGGATGCAATCAAAAGGGGCACATAAAGGTGAACTGCACAAATCAGAATGATGTAAAGAAGCCAAGAAGGAAGAAAGCTCTGAAGGCAACCTGGGACGAGTCATCCTCAGAAGAGTCCGACGATGAAGAACTCGAATAGACGAGTTTTCTTGCGATGACGGCACGGGACTACATCAATGAATCCGGAAGTGAGGACGAATCGGAATCCGAGTCCGAGAGAAGCCACGAATCCGCATCCGTTTCCGAAGGGCCAAACCCCTCTGTAAGTACCAATCGTCTATATAATTTAATTAATTATTTAATTCATAAATTAGCAAAATCTAATGTTCGGATCAAGTCGCTTCTAAAGGAGGTAACATCCCTTAAAGAAGTGACTAATACCGAATCCTTGCCTGACCCTGTTCAGACTGAAACCTCAACTCAAGTCCCAAAACTTGAGGAAGAGAATTCCAGCCTAAAAAGTCAAGTCAAGGATTTGAAGGTTGCATTGGAGAGGTTTACACTAGGTTCCAAGAATCTTGACTTGATTCTTGGAAAACAAAAAGTCGTATACAATCAATCCGGACTAGGAATAAAGCTAAAAAGAAATATCGGTCTTATTTATCGCTTATTAACAGACCAAATAATAAGATAGTCCAAGCATGGGTACCTAAGTTCAACTTGGTCAATCAAGTTGGACTTGGTCAATATTGGGTCCCCAAGGATCAAGTTTATTACCTTGATAGACCATATCGAGGCTATGATCCAGGGGGAGCCAATAGAAAAACTATCTTAATAAATAAATAAAATTGTTTGATGATTGTTTATTTACTTTCTTGTTAATATGCATGTTTAGATTAGGATAGATTAAGGACTTAGGCATAATTTACACTTGTTGAGTTAAACCTAAGGATTTCAAAGAGAAAATTAAATATGTCATTTCTTTGAGCAGATCTGTCTACGAAGTGGAGGATAATCTCATACCCAAGAAGGCCTAGTGCCTCGCCACGACCTGGGAACCAATCTTTAAAATACATATTTAATTGACTAATTGGAAAACCTAAGTTCAACTCAAATGTAAATTAATCCTTAGAAATAATCTAAATCAAATATAACCATTTCACAAAACCACTTAAAGCTCCTTGATCGATAACTTAGAATCAAGTGAGATGGATCTAGGTTGAACTTAGATATATTTAATAATTTAACTTAATTAATCAATTTAATAATTTGATTTAATTAATTTAATAATTTAACTTAATAATTTATTTTAATTAATCAATTTAATAATTGAGCTTAATTAATCAATTTAATAATTTAACTTAATTAATCAATTTAATAATTGAGCTTAATTAATAAATTTAATAATTCAACTTAATAATTTACTTTAATTAATCAATTTAATAATTGAGCTTAATTAATCAATTTAATAATTTAACTTAATAATTTATTTAAATTAATCAATTTAATAATTGAGCTTAATTAATCAAATTAATAATTTATATTAAGCAATTTAATAATTTAACTTCATAATTTATTTTAATTAACAAGTTTAAAAATTTAACTTAATTTAATTAATCAATTTAATAGTTTGATTTAATCAATTTAATAATTTAACTTAATTAATCAACCTAATAATTTAATTTAATCTAATCAATTTAAAAATTTTGATTAATCAATTTAATCGATTTAATAATTAACTAAAATCTAATTCAATTTAATTGACTTAACCCAATTGACTCAATTAAACCATCTCACAAACACCCATAGGAATACCATGGTTGATCATCTAGACTGGATGAGATGGAACATTAAGATAATTTCAATCAAACTATCTTTTAAATCCAGTAAATTGACTCAAATCAAATACTTTATGTAGGAACATAAAGATTTGGATCAATGGATGCTAGATAGTGGATGCTCCAGACACATGATTGGAGATAGACTGAAATTCACGAAGTTGAAACTCAAGAACCTAGGGTCTGTCGCGTTCGGTAACGACGAAACCCTTAAAGTAATCGGAATTGGTAACATCCAATTAAATTCTGATTTTTAAATTCGAAAAGTATTATTAGTTGAACAATTTAGTTTCAATTTACTTAGTATTAGCCAGTTATGTGACTCAGGATATTTAGTCACATTTTCAAAAACTGAATGTATAATTAAGAATATTAATAATTCTGAAATTACACTTAAGGGTATTCGGAAAAAGAATATTTATACTATAGACCTACCAACTTCCGCACTAGAGTGTTTATTAACACAACAAGAGGAAATTGAGTTGTGGCATAGGAGACTGGGTCACACTCATACTAGACTCATTTCAAAAATGAGTCAAAATGGTCTAGTTAGAGGTCTGCCCAAATTAAAATTTATTGAAAATTCAATTTGTGATGCTTGTCAACAAGGTAAACAAACCAAGTCAAACCATAAGTTAACCAACCTAAACAGAACAACTTCAATACTTGAGCTCCTTCACCTAGACTTGTTTGATTCACATGGAGCCAAGTCACTAAGCAAAAACCAATATTACTTAGTAATAATCGATTATTACTCAAGATTTACTTGGGTAAAATTTATAAAAACTAGAGATGAAACTCTTGAAGTGTTTAAAGTTTTTTGTAAATTAATAGAAAATGAAAAAGACACTCAAATAAAAAGAATTAGAAGTGACCATGGGGGAGAATTTGAAAATCATAACTTTATTGAATTTTGTGAAATTAATGGGTATAAACATGAATATTCTTGCCCTTGGACCCCCCAACAAAATGGTCTAGTAGAACGTAAAAATAGAACCCTACAAGAAGCCGCTATGACCATATTAAATCAATTAAATTATCTAATCAATTTTGGGCTGAAGCAATTAATACAGCCTGTTATATACAAAATAGGATTTTAATTAACAAATTTCAAAATAAAACACCCTATGAAATATACTATAATAAAATTCCTAACTTAAACTATTTAAAAGTATTTGGGTGTAAAGTATTTATTTTAAACACTAGAGACTACTTAGGGAAATTTTCGTCAAAAACAACCCCAACAATATTTTTAGGGTACTCAACAACCAATAGGGCATATAGAGTTTATAACAAAAATACCCTAAAAGTTGAACAAACAACAAATGTAATATTTGATGAAGAAAATAAACTACCCAATATAATAAATGAAAATAATAATACAGAAAATGTTAACTCAAGAAACACAGATGATAATGAAGAAATTCAACCTGAACCTAATGAATTTGAAGAACCAATTACTAACCCAAATATAAGACCAACAAGACCAAGCATCAATCATCCATCTGACCAAATATTGGGTGATCCAACTCTAGGAGTCAAAACTAGGCCATCTTATAGGAACTTAAGCCAAATAGCCCTTATTTCCAAAATTGAACCCAAAACTATAGATGAAGCTATACCAGACCCAGACTGGACCTTAGAAATGCACGAAGAGTTAGCCCAATTTGAAAGAAATCAGGTCTGGGAATTAGTGCCTAAACCCATTAACAAGACCATAATTGATACTAAATGGGTTTTTAGAAACAAATTAAATGATCAAGGTGAAATAGTCAGAAACAAAGCTAGGTTAGTAGCTAAAGGGTTCAATCAGGTAGAAGGGTTAGACTATGATGAGACCTATGCCCCTGTAGCCAGACTTGAATCCATTATGATGTTGTTGGCTTATGCAGCACACAAGGGATTAAAGCTATATCAAATGGATGTAAAATTCGTATTTTTAAATGAATTTATTAAAGAAAAGGTATATTAGGTCAACCCCTCGGATTTGAGGACTTAGAACAATCAAATCATGTCTTTAGACTAAAAAAGACCCTATATGGACTAAAACAAACACCTAGGGCTTGGTATGAACGTCTGCCCAATTATCTAATATCAAAAGGGTTCAACCAAGGTCAAATAGATCCAACCCTTTTTGTAAAAACCTTAGAAAAATACATTTTTATAGCCCAAATTTACGTAGACCATATAATTTTTGGATCAACCAACTCCAAAGTTATAAAAGAATTCACCAAACTAATGGAAAATGAATTCACCAAAAGAATTCACCAAACTTAACTTCTTCTTAGGTTTACAAATTAAACAAACCAAAGATGGAATTTATATTTATCAAACTAAATATGCTAAGGAATTAGTTAGAAAATTTGGAATGAAAAACTCAAAAAATATTAATACAGCAATGGCTGCTACTAATATTAAAATTGACTCGGACTTAGAAGGTAAACCAGTAGACTTGAAATACTATCGAAGTGCGATAGGGAGTTTATTGTACCTAACTGCAAGCCGACCAGACATTCTTTTCGCAGTAGGTATGTGTGCAAGATACCAATCTTGTGCAAAAGAGTCTCACTTAACCTTTGTCAAAAGAATCCTTAGGTATATTAAGGGAACCCTAAATGTAGGATTATGGTACCCTAGATCTTGCACCCTTGACCTAACCGGCTACTCTGACTCAAACTATCCCAGGTGCAAGCTAGATAGAAAAAGCACAAGTGGTAGTTGTCAATTTCTAGATCAGTGCCTAGTAAGTTGGTCAAGCAGAAAGCAACACTGTGTTGCTTTATCTTCCACTGAAGCTGAGTATATAGCACAGGTGAATGTGCATCTCAACTATTATAGATGCATACCCTAAAAGATTATCAACAGAATATCAGAAAATAAAAACTTCAATTAATAATATAATTTCAATTAATCTAACCAAAACTCAATTCACCACTCAAGGAATAAACATATAGAAGTAAAGCACCACTTTGTAAGGGATCACGTAGTTAAGGGTGATATTGTACTTAACTACGTTGAGTCCAAATCAAACCTAGCTAACTTATTCACAAAGCCCTTACCTGAACTTGAGTTCAGTTCACTTAGAAGACAAATAGGGATCTACTTAGTAGAATAGAACTCTTTTTTTTTTTTGCTTACTTTTCTCAACTTATTTTAAAAATATATATATATTTATTTTAAAATCTTAGGGAAAATGATATTTTCAAAAATCCTAATTTCTTAGATTTTCAAAATTTGGACTTAGCCTAGGCACTAACTCTAGATGTCATGTACCCCTAGATTTCAGCCAGAGCATCTCACAAGCACACTAGGCTTAACTTGTTTGTGTTTGAAACACTTAGAATAGGGTGAAATGCATAGGGTACAGTCTAGACTTCAGAATGCTTATTTCTGTGCATTGTAGTAAGTCTGGACAATAAATACCAAAATAATAGTAATCAAGTTAAGTTATCCAGACTTAGTCAAATATAACTGGATCACTAACTTCACTTGACTAGCCAAGTGAAAGTTGTTACCCTCTAGGTAATCAGCTAGCAACTAATGGTTAGACATGTGGCCAAGGAATTTCAGTTACTCATGCTTGGACCTTAGGATTATTTTTCTGCTTGTTTTAATTCTCCAAAGTGAAACTACCTTAGTTAAAATTTCACAAGTTTTTTAAGTTAAGCATTTTTTAAAAATTATCAAAGTATTATTTTATAAAGTTTTTTCCAAATTTGACTAAGTTGTTTTTGGTGTTTAAAAGCTTCTCAAAAATTGGGTAATTGACTTTTCAAAGTCAAAATACTTCA
Organism: Zingiber officinale; assembly: GCF_018446385.1. Classification (NCBI taxonomy): domain Eukaryota; kingdom Viridiplantae; phylum Streptophyta; class Magnoliopsida; order Zingiberales; family Zingiberaceae; genus Zingiber; species Zingiber officinale. The sequence continues at coordinate 75,381,005 of NC_056001.1, forward strand.
CTTAGCTAAAAGTGTTTCAAACTTAGCATTTAAAGCGATTTCTAAAAGCAAATTTTTTTTATGCTAAGTGTCTTTCAAAACTTGTTAAATTTGAAAAAGTACTTCCAGCTAAGTTATTTTTTGAAAATCAAAATAATTCACTTAGCTAAAAGTTTTACAAGAAAATTAAGTGTTGATCAAAGTGTTGGGATTTTCGGGCCACAAAAACCGCTTTTTCGCGTTGCGGAAACCCCGAATCTCCCATGCCACCGGATCCGTGCGAAGTTTATAAACAAAAATTTCGAGTACGAGTTTACTAAAGCCTAGATCTACACTAGAGAAGGAAGTTACCCTCGATGCGATGCCCTTCGCAATCCCGCTCGTCCAACGGTTCGCCGAATCTCGAGATTGTCAAGCGTACGATCCTCTAGAAGTATCCACACGAACAAACTAGGTGGAGAGGCCAAACAAAAAGGTGTGCAAGCACCTATGAAGTGTTCGGCCAAGAGAGGAGAGGGAGAAGAAAATTGAGAGCAAGAGGAAGAAGATGGAGTGAATGCCTTGAAAAATCAAGAATCAACTCTTTTCCTCACAATAAGTGACCGGCCACAATGTAGTTGTAACCTCCATTCTCATTTAATGTGGCCATTTAAGAGAAGATTTGTAACCTCCATGAGGTGGCACACACATGTGCCAACTATGATGATGTGGCACATCATCATTAGTCCTCCTAATGCCAACTCACAAATGAGGTGGCAAATAGTCAAGTTAAACGTGACTCTTCCTCTTCCTCTCAAGTCAAGTCAAACTTGACATTATAACTCTCATGGTTGATCAAATCCAACCATTTGATTCAAGCCAATTTAATATAATGAATCTAATTCATTTAATTAAATTGATTCAATGAGTCATAATCTAAATTAGACTCATTGAACACATGAATCAAATTGAGTCCAACTCAATTACTTCAATTAGGATTACTCTTAATCCAATTTGATTCATCACATGAATCTAATCCTCTTGGTTCATCATATGAACCTAATCTCCATCTAATTGTCCTTTGTGTGTGACCCTATAGGTTCTTATAACGTTGGCAATGCTCCTAAACCCATTTAGAAGCATAAGTAATGAGCGGCATCTAGCAACACATTATGACTACCCAAGTTATAAGAATGTTGAGATCCAACATCACCTTGTGACTACTAATTGTGACTCCTCACAATATATGACAAGTGTCCTTCTATCCTAGACATCTAGATTGATCAATATGAGGCATAGACCGTGTCATCCTCTAATCAATCTAAATCTTGAACTCCAAGTAGACTCACTCAATCAAATGAGCTCAATATCTCATATTGATTCATTTGGGCATGGCCATGTACTTCGTGGTCTCACTCTATCAAGAATATTGATGTCGCTCCCGTCATATAGGAGGGATAGATCCCATCTACATCACTCACATCCCTCTGCATAATTCGTTACATACCCAGTAATCGCCTTTATAGTCCACCCAGTTACGGGTGACGTTTGACGAAGCCAAACTACGTAACTCCTTATATAGGGATCTATGGTGACTTCAGGTCCAAGAACTAGTAGTCATACTAATAGCCACATGAGAAAGTATACGACACTCATATAACGATCCATGATACTTTATCATGGTGGGTCATTCTGTATATATTCTCCAATGCATACCCATGTGTCAACTTGATATCTCTATATCCATGACTTGTGAGATCAAGTCATCGAGTTGACCGACATGCTAGTCTCGTCATATTAACATTGTCCCTAAATGTTAATACTCGACTAGGAATGATTAAGAGTAGTGTTCCCTATATCATCTCACTATCGGTTCAACTAACCGATTGATATAGATAAGAACTCTCTACTCAAGGACGCTATTATACTTAGTTATTTGGCACCAATACAAGTAACTATAATAACCAAAATAAATGCCTTTATTAATATACAAGAATATGATAAAATGAGTCCATACAACAATCATCAAATGATTGGCTCTAGGGCTCTAACTAACAATCTCCCACTAGCACTAGTGTCAATCAGTATAGGCTCTAAGGCCTAATGACCAAGTGTGACCATCATGCTTTCTCTGTGCCAAAGCCTTGGTCAAGGGATCTGCGACGTTAGCCTCTGTAGGTACTCTACAAATCTTCACATCTCCTCTGTCGATAATCTCTCGAATGAGATGGAAGCGCCGTAGTATGTGTTTGGTTCGCTGGTGTGAGCGAGGTTCCTTCGTCTGTGCTATAGCTCCATTGTTGTCACAATAGAGCCTAATAGGATCAGCAATGCTAGGAACCACCCCAAGTTCAGTGATGAACTTGTGAATCCAAACTGCCTCCTTTGCTGCTTCTGATGCAGCAATATACTCGGCCTTTGTCGTAGAATCAACTACTGTGTCCTGGTTCGAACTCTTCCAGCTCACAGCACCACCATTTATGCAAAACACGAACCCTGACTGCGATCGATAATCGTCCTGGTCGGTCTGGAAGCTGGCATCACTGTAACCCTTTACAGCTAGCTCGTCATCGCCTCTATATATCAAGAAATATTCTTTAGTCCTTCTTATGTACTTAAGAATATTCTTGACCGCTATCTAGTGACTTTCACCTGGATCTGACTGGTATCTGCTCGTCATGCTCAAAGCAAATGAGACATCAGGACGAATAGATAGCATGGCGTACATGATAGATCCTATGGCTGAAACATAAGGGATCTGATCCATGTGGTCTCTCTCCTCTCTAAAAGAGGGACCTTGAGTCTTCGAAAGACTCACGCCATGTGACATCGGCAGAAATCCCTTCTTGGAGTTCTGCATGGCAAACCATAGGAGTACCTTGTCAATATCTGTACTCTAACTTAGGCCAAGCAATCTCTTAGATCTATCTCCATAGATCTGTATGCCTAGAATGCGAGATGCTTCACCTAAGTCCTTCATTGAGAAACAACTCCCTAGCCAGGTCTTAAGCAAAGGGATGTCCTTCCCAATGAGTAGTATGTCATCTACATACAATATGAGGAAGACAACTATGTCCCCTACAACCTTCTTGTAGACACAAGGTTCATCTTCATTCTTGATGAAACCAAACTGTTTGATCGCATCATCGAATCGAAGATTCCAGCTCCGAGAAGCTTGCTTTAGTCCATAAATGGACCTATGCAGCTTGCATACTCTGCTAGTATGCTGTGGATCTACAAAACCCTCAGGTTGTGTCATGTACACATCCTCGAGCAGGTTTCCATTCAGAAACATGGTTTTGACATCCATCTGTCATATCTCATAGTCATGGTATGCTGCAATAGCAAGCATGATCCGAATAGACTTAAACATCGCTACTGGAGAAAAGGTTTCATCATAGTCAATACCATGAATCTGCTTGAAACCTTTAGCTACTAAGCGACCCTTATAGATAAGTCCATCCATGTCAGTCTTTCTCTTAAAGACCCACTTACACCCAATGGGTTTTACCCCTTCAGGTGGATTAACCAAAGTCCATACTTGGTTAGTGTACATGGATTCCATCTCGGATCTCATGGCTTCTAGCCATTTCTCCGAATCTGGTCTCATCACAGCTTCCTGATAGGAGGTGGGCTCATCCTCTATGAGCACAACGTCATCATGGTCAGACAAGATAATTGAGTATCTCTCAGGCTAATGACGTACCCTATCAGACCTGCGAAGAAGTATGTCTACTTGAACTGGTTGTTGTTCCTCAACTCTTTATGGAACAACATCATCCACAACACTTTGTGGTTCCAGTTCAACTTCCATCGAGGCTTCAGTGCTATGGTCCGCATCTTGAACTTCTTCAAGATCGAACGTACTCCCACTAGTCTTTCTAGAAACAAAGTCCCTTTCTAGAAAGACCCCGGTCTTTACCACAACTACCTTGCGCTGACTAGGAATGTAGAAGTAATATCCCTTAGTTTCCTTGGGATATCCAATAAAGTAGCACTTGTCGAATTTGGGTCCTAATTTGTCTGAGACTTGACATCGAACGTAAGCCTCACAACTCCAAATCCTCATAAAAGACACCTGGGCATCTCTCCCAGTCCATATCCTATATGGTGTCTTTATCACGGCCTTGGATGGAACTCGGTTGAGTATAAAAGATGCCGTGTCTAGAGCATAGCCCCAAAGAAATGTAGGAAGATCTGTGTGACTCATTATAAACCGCACCATATCTAATAGAGTATGGTTCCTCCTTTCAGATACACCATTCCACTGTGGTGTTCCAGGAGGAGTGAGTTGGGATAGAATCTCACACTCAGCTAGATAGTCACAAAACTCATGGCTAAGGTATTTTCCACCTCGATCTGATCGAAGTATCTTAATACTCTTGCCAAGCTGGTTCTGTACTTTATTCTTGAATTCTTTGAACTTTTCAAAGGATTCAGACTTATGTGTCATCAAGTACACATAACCATATCTACTGAAGTCATCAGTAAATGTAATGAAGTACCTATAACCGCCTCTAGCAGCGACATTGAAAGGGCCACATACATCACTATGTATAAGGTCTAACAAATTAGTCGCTCTTTCGCTGTGCCCACTAAAGGGAGTCTTGGTCATCTTGCCTAGTAGGCATGACTCACACGTCTCATAAGATTCAAAATCAAATGAGTCCAGCAAACCATCCTTATGGAGCTGGGATAACCGCTTGTCATTTATATGACCTAAGTGACAGTGCCAGAGATAGGTTTGGTTCATGTCATTTGACTTGAACCTCTTGGTATTTATGTTATAGATAGGACTTTCAAGGTCTAGAGTGTAGAGTCCATTCATCAGAGGTGCACTACAATAGAACATATCTTTTAAATAAACAGAACAACATTTGTCCTTTATTATAAAAGAGAAACATTTCTTGTCCAAACAAGAAACTGAAATTATGTTCTTAGTTAAAGCAGACACATAACAACATTCATCTAATTCTAATATAAGCCCAGAGGGCAGAGATAGATGATAAGTTCCTACAGCAACAGCAGCAACCCGTGCTCCATTGCCTACTCGTAGGTCCACCTCGCCCTTCGTCAATGCCCTGCTATTTCTCAGCGCCTGCACATTAGTACAAATGTGAGAAGCACATCCGGTATCTAATACCCATGATGAAGAAATAGATAGATTGACTTCTATAACATATATACCTGAAGTGGAAGTCTCACTTCGCTTCTTCTTAAGATCTTCCAGGTACACCTTACAATTCCTCTTCCAGTGCCCGGTCTGACCACAATGGAAACAGGTAGCATCCTTGGCGACCCCTCCTTTAGGCTTCAGTGCCTTGCCTTTGCCCTTGGCTTGGGACTTTCCTTTGCCTTTGGGCTTGCCCTTGCCCTTGTGTTTCTGAACCATCAGAACAGAGTGGGGCTTAACCTTCTTAAGGTTCAGCTCAGCAGTTCTTAACATGCTAAGCAGCTCGGGCAGTGGCTTGTCAATTTCGTTCATGTTGTAGTTTAGAACGAATTGACTATAGCTATCTGGCAAGGATTGCAAGATCATGTCAGTGGCCAGCTCTTGGCCAAGAGGGAATCCCAACCTCTGTAGGTTTTCTATGTACCCAATCATTTTGAGTACATATGGGCCTACGGGAGCCCCATCTGACATCTTGCACTGAAATAGTTCCCTTGAGATTTCAAATCTCTCGTGCCGCGCTTGTCCTTGATATAGTTGACGAAGATGTTCAACCATATCATAAGCGCCCATTAACTCGTGTTTCTTCTGAAGCTCAGAGGTCATGGTCGCGAGCATAAGACAGGACACATCTAATGCGTCATCTTGATGCTTCTTATAAGCATCTTTGTCAGCTCGCGTGGCATTGGCAGGAGGAACCTCCGGAATGGGCTGCTCCAGAACGTACAGTTTACGTTCCTGGGTGAGAACTATTCTCAAATTCCTGTACCAATCCAGGAAATTTGCTCCGTTGAGCTTGTCCTTGTCAAGGACAAAATGCAAAGAGAAAGTGTTCGTGTTTGACGTCATGGTTATCTACAACAGAAATAAAAGCAGAAAGTAAATATCATATTCTTTTTATCATTTAATTAGGCCTTTATTTAAATGATGCTCCCACTGAATTCTATAATTCATGTGGGACAAGATCCACATCATACTAACCCTTGAGTTAGCTTTGGCTAACATGCCCAAGATTTAGTATGATCGGTAGGTAACGAATTACCAATTACATCTCTATGCAACTCTTGTTTATAAGATCATTATCCGCAGTTATATTAAAACTTGAGTTAGCTTTGGCTAATACGCCCAAGAATTAATATAAATGTGATTTATGTCCTATCTTTCCAACCGTTGGAAGAATACCTACAGTTAAACTCGATTTAACTAGTTGTACTCAATCAAATTGAGTCTCTACTCACCCATGCGTTGATAGGCGGGACCAAGATTGTCCCTCCGTACCCTACCAAGATAATATGTGTTGCTCTGCTTTGGCAGATTCAACAACACATGTGATCGAGGTAGTGATAGGTATCACAGCATGGTAGGCATTTTAGAGTTGATGCGATTGAGATCTAATCTAATCGTAGGGTGCATCTTGCACACGATTTAGATCTAATCTAATCGTTAAGGCGCTAATTAACTACTTTACTAGCATGCATCAAATACACACACACAAGCAATTAATTATACTATTTGTTATTAGTCATGGCCCTACTACGATCTTCTCAAGCCAATGAGAAGATCGGATGGTCAACCTAGGGTCAACAGCTTCTCAAGCTCCTCCCTTTGACCACCTTGTGTTGCTCGCGCCCTCCTCGTAACTCCGTCTCGAGTGGACCTTCCACGGCTCCAATTTTGTACATTACAATTTTGAAACTTGAGTTACATTCGAGTCTAAACTAATTTACAACAAGAATAAATGGAGAAAGGCACGATGCGCAGGTCGCGTATCATGTATACAGCACACACAATCATATAACGGCACGCAGGCCGTATTACGAATTACAACACAAATATACCAATCAAATTGGGTCTTTTGGGGCCATGACCATCACAAATTATACATAATTCTAAATTATGTCATTTCCATAATTTTATGTAATTTTAACACTATTTTTTACAATTTTTATGAGAAAAAATTCCCAACGGTCCCGAATAGCGGTTTTCGGGCGCAATCGCGGAACGAATCCCCTTGTGGGGCCAGGGGCAACGCCCCTACCCGCGATATAACCATCGCGAGTGTTCCTAAGAGATCCTACAGCGCCTTAGTCCACTGTCCCAAAAGGATTTGGGGCGAAACCTTGCCGTTTTCGAAAAATCTTCTCGGTAGTCGAAGCCTACAAGAGTCTAAACACTTGTGCTTCGCTTCTACGAGAAAAATACTCATAAAAACCATAAAAAAACCTAAATTTACAGAAAGTTACAGAACCTACATTTTTCATAAAAATGCAAACTAAACTCATACACGCTTCGCACGTGGCTCTGATACCACTATTGGGATTTTCGGGCCACAAAAACCATTTTTTCGCGTTGCAGAAACGCCGAATCTCCCATGCCACTGGATCCGTGCGAAGTTTATAAACAAAAATTTCGAGTACGAGTTTACTAAAGCCTAGATCTACACTAGAGAAGGAAGTTACCCTCGATGCGATGCCCTTCGCAATCCCGCTCGTCCAACGGCTCGCCGGATGTCGAGATCGTCAAGCGTACGATCCTCTAGAAGTATCCACACAAACAAACTAGGTGGAGAGGCCAAACAAAAAGGTGTGCTAGCACCTATGAAGTGTTCGGCCAAGAGAAGAGGGGGAGAAGAAAATTGAGAGCAAGAGGAAGAAGATGGAGTGAATGCCTTGAAAAATCAAAAATCAACTCTTTTCCTCACAATAAGTTACCGGCCACAATGGAGTTGCAACCTCCATTCTCATTTAATGTGGCCATTTAAGAGAAGATTTGTAACCTCCATGAGGTGGCACATACATGTGCCAACTATGATGATGTGGCACATCATCATTAGTCCTCCTAATGTCAACTCACAAATGAGGTGGCAAATAGTCAAGTTAAACGTGACTCTTCCTCTTCCTCTCAGTCAAGCCAAACTTGACATTATAACTCCCATGGTTGATCAAATCCAACCATTTGATTCAAGCCAATTTAATATAATGAATCTAATTTATTTAATTAAATTGATTCAATGAGTCATATCTAAATTAGACTCATTGAACACATGAATCAAATTGAGTCCAACTCAATTAGTTCAATTAGGATTACTCTTAATCTAATTTGATTTATCACATGAATCTAATCCTCTTGGTTCATCATATGAACCTAATCTCCATCTAATTGTCCTTTGTGTGTGACCCTATAGGTTCTTATAACGTTGGCAATGCTCCTAAACCCATTTAGAAGCATAAGTAATGAGCAGTATCTAGCAACACATCATTACTACCCAAGTTATAAGAATGTTGAGATCCAGCATCACCTTGTGACTACTAATTGTGACTCCTCACAATATATGACAAGTGTCCTTCTATCCTAGACATCTAGATTGATCAATATGAGGCATAGACCGTGTCATCCTCTAATCAATCTAAATCTTGAACTCCAAGTAGACTCACTCAATCAAATGAGCTCAATATCTCATATTGATTCATTTGGGCATGGCCATGTACTTCGTGGTCTCACTCTATCAAGAATATTGATGTTGCTCCCGTCATATAGGAGGGATAGATCCCATCTACATCACTCACATCCCTCTGCATAATTCGTTACATATCCAGTAATCGCCTTTATAGTCCACCCAGTTACGGGTGACGTTTGACAAAGCCAAAGTACGTAACTCCTTATGTAGGGATCCATGGTGACTTCAGGTCCAAGAACTAGTAGTCATACTAATAGCCACATGAGAAATTATATGACACTCATATAATGATCCATGATACTTTCTCATGGCGGGTCATTCAGTATACATTCTCCAATGCATACCCATGTGTCAACTTGATATCTCTATATCCATGACTTGTGAGATCAAGTCATCGAGTTGACCTACATGCTAGTCTCATCACATTAACATTGTCCCTGAATGTTAATACTCGACTAGGAATGATTAAGAGTAGTGTTGTTGGATCGAGACGCGCTAGAGGGGGGGTGAATAGCGCTCGTGGCTATTTGTTCGATTATCGGAAAACTATCGGAGTAATTAAAATGCAGCGGAATAAAATAAACACAAAGACACAAGGGGATTTTTACTTCGTTCGGAGCCTAAGGCGACTCCTACTCGAAGGCCCGCGATCCTTGATCGCTTCCGGTGGGCAACAACTATAAGCTCGATAAGAATTACATATTACAAAATGTAACAACAATTAGAATAACTTTGTACCGACAACTTAAAGAAGAGAAAAACGAAGCTCCGGGTCGTCGGAATGTTGCAACAGCACTTCGGAATGACTTTTTTAGCAGCACGTTGAAGAAGGAAAGCTCAGAACTTGATTGCTTGAGATGCTGGTCGAAACCCCCTTATAAAGGGTGTTCAAGGCGCCTTGAAGGCTGTTCAAGGCGCCTCCATGCTGCCTAGTCTTCCGCGTGGATCAGATCTGAACTAGTCGAACTTCATCCCTTGGAGGCGCCTTATACTCTGCTCAAGGCGCCTTCCAAGGCGCCTTATACTCCCTTCAAGGCGCCTTCGATGAACTTTCGCAGCCAGCTCAGCTTTTGCACCCGAGGCGCCTCCAAGCTCCATGGAGGCGCCTCGGACACTGTTCATCCAAGGCTTTAGGTTGCTCCTTTGCACCTACAAGATACGTTAGTCCCAAACAATATCCTGCAACACAAAGTTAGCACAATAAACATGATAAACGAAGTATAGACAGTCTCCGGACTGTCCGAGTCTGACTTCAGGTTTCCGACCAGAAACCCTAGGTCGACCCGACGCCTACTGTTCCCTCTACGGGGAACGCGTCCTCACCTACTCCACTCAGGAGATTTACCTATTGCCAGTCGATCCTCCAGATCGACTGGACTTTTGCTCAGCACTCGATGCTTCCGGACTTTCTGCTGGACATCCGCTTCCCCGGCTAGTCCAGTCTTTCACCTGGTTCGCGACACCAGGACTTTCCACCTAGGGTTACCGCCCCCTAGGACTTTTGCCTGAAGACATTGACCTACCAAGACTTTCCGCATAGGGTTACCACCCCCTATGAGCTAGGGTTACCACTCCCTAGGGTTTTACCTTTTGCCTAACCGCAGCTAGGACTTTCCTGAAATTCTTAGGTAGACTTGTTAGACTACAAAACATCTTAACTTTGAATTCTTTGCCATTATCAAAACACGAATTCGATCGTCGGATGCTTCCCACACCAACAAGTGTTCCCTATATCATCTCACTATTGGTTCAACTAACCGATTGATATAGGTAAGAACCTTCTACTCAATGACGCTATTATACTTAGTTATTTGGCACCAATACAAGTAAGTATAATAACCAAAATAAATGTCTTTATTAATATATAAGAATATGATACAATGAGTCCATACAACAATCATTAAATGATTGGCTCTAGGACTCTAACTAACACAAAGTATGTTTAATCCTCTATTAAAAGCCTCTATGTTTCTTAAAAATTTTCATCCCTCTTTAAAAGCTAAGTGTTTATTTGACGCCATATTTTTGAAAAATAAAATTATTTTTGAAGAGTTAAGGTTTCTCAAAACTAGCCAAGACAATTTATTCTTTTCTTTCTCTTTTGCTCCCTTAGTTATTTTGATATATGGTAAAGGGGGAGAATATAAAGAAAATTCAAAGAAATTTAAAATTTAAAAAAAAAATTCTAAAGGGGGAGTTGTTATTAAGAGGGAGCTTATCTTTGTATATGTTAAATTTGTGCTATCTTTATGCTTGTGCTAAATTTTTGCTTATGTTAGTGATGCTTTGTATCTTTTCATTATTATCCGTTTGCTTAACTTTGAATTTTAGTTGTCATAATCAAAATGGGGGAGATTGTTGGTGCGGGAAGCATCTGACGATCGAACCTTAGTTTTGATAATGGCAAAAGGGATTCAAAGTTAAGGTTAAGTGTTATCTAACAAGCTTAAACAAGTTTACAGGAAAGTCCTGACTGCAGTTAGGCAGGTGAAGAAACCCTAAGAGGTAGTAACCTTAGGTCCTAGGGGGTGGTAACCCTAGGTGGAGGAGAAATCCTAAGGGGGGATAACCTTAGGTCCGAGGGGGAGTTAAGCCTAGGTGAAGAAAAGCCCCAGAGGGTGGTAACCCTAGGTCCTAGGGGGTGGTAACCCTGGGCAAAAAGTCCAATCGGTCTGGAGGACCGAACTGGCATCAGGTATAACCTCTAGAGTGGAGTAGGTGAGGACGCATTCCCCAGAAGAGGGAACAGTAGGCGTCAGTTCGACCTAGGATTTCCGGTCGAAAATCTGAAGTTAGAACCGGATAGCCCGAAGGCTGTCAAACATTTCATCTATTATGTTTATTATGTGTTAACGTTGTGATGCAGGGTATTTTGGGACTAACATATCTTGCAGGTACTAAAACACAAGGTTTTGCCTTCGATGAATAGTACCCGAGGTGCCCTCATGGAACTTGAGGCGTCTCGGGTGCAAGGTAGATGCAGCGCACGCAGCAGGGCTAGAGGCGCCTTGGACGGATCTGGAGGTGCCTCAAACAGGCTTGGAGGCGCTTCAAAGGGTGATGGAGGCGCCTTCAACCAGATAAGTTGTGACCAGGTCTGTTTTCATCTGTGCGGCTGACTCGACAAGTTAGAGGCGCCTCGGATAGGCTTGGAGGCGCCCTCAGCAGGTTATATAAGCAAATTTCGAGTAGCACTTCAAATAATCAACGCAAAAGTGTTCTTTCTCCTGTGTACTGCTAACGAAAGGTTTTGGCCAAGCTACGACAAGTCCACGACAAACCGGCGCTCCGATTTCTATAATTTAGTTGTCAGTATTACTTTAAATTTCTGTTGTATCCATTTCATACTTGTCCTAAATTTTACGATATTATAGTTGTTTCCCACCGAAAGCGATCAAAGATCGCGGGCCTTGGAGTATGAGTCGCCCAAGGCTCCGAACCAAGTAATAAATCTTGGTGTCCGTGTTTTGTGTGTGTTTGTTTTTAATTATCCCGCTACTTTTCTCGTCGATTTATGAATATAAAATGCGTGAAAGCCACGAGCGTTATTCACCCCTCCCCCTCTAGTGCGGTCTCGATCCAACACAGCCAGGATGCCTAAGGCACCTCCGGGGTTGTTGGAGGCACCTCAGAAACTGTTCATACGAGCTTTTAAAGTCATTTTTACTCCCTGCAAGATACGTTAGTCCAAAATACCAAACATACCCTATAAAATAGAGTTAGGACAATAAAATATAAATAAATATAAGTGATTGACAGTCTTCAGACTATCCAGTTCAGACTTTGAGTTTCACTAAACCTCTAGGTCAAACCGACACCTATTATTTCCTCTTCAGGGAACATGTCTTCACCTACTTCTCTCAGAAGAGTTTACCTATTGCCGGACCGGTCCTCCAGATGGACTGGACTTTTGGTCAGAGTCCGAGTCTTCAGGACTTATTCGCTAAACGTCCGATCTCCGACCCGCCCAGTCTTCCACCTGGTTCGCGACCACCAGGATTTCCACCTAGAGTCCCCGACTCTAGGGTTTTGCCCAAAGTGCCTGACCCTCCTGTTGGGATGTATACTATAAGCCTAGTTTTTGTATGAACATCTGTTTTTTGAGATATTTTCAAATGAGAATCACTTTAGTCAAATGTTGCATTTTATATTTATTTATATGTTAATGCAGTTATCCATTTAATTTATATTGTAGATAACATGGTGTGTGGTGCCACACAAAAGACCATGTTATCAGTTCCTTATAAATTATGAATAGTAGCTCACGACCAAGATAGATAGGGACAAACCATTGGAACGGTTGTAGTGTAATTTGGTATTAGTTTATCTTGACTATAAAATTATACTAGTACACTATGTGTGTATTAAGTAGGACCATTTGAGGTTGTTCGATTTATACTGACTATATAAAAGAACAGAACCTCTGTTATTATGGATGTGCATACTCTTAATCCCGATATAATAACAAACACATATACTTAGTATTTATTTCTTTAATTTATCGATGGGTGAGATTTATTCGTCAAATCAATAGGCCCGATAAGTTAGGAGATAGTACCATTTATATGGTGTATTATTGATTATAAACGGAAATTATGTCCTATTTATTAAGGTTGATGATGTCCCCTTGAGGAGCTCATAAGGATTATCATGTAAACCCTGCAAGTGGACTTCGTCCGACATGATAATAAAGTTGAGTGGTACTACTCTTGGAGTCAAATGTTAATTAAGTTAGTTGTCAGTAACTCATTTAATTAACGGACATTCGATACTTAAACACAGGGAGATTAACGCACTGATGATAAGTAGGAGTCCATATTATAATATGGGATTGGTGCGGTAGTTCAATAATGACCCTTTAGTGGTATGAGTTATTATTGATGAACTTGAGTTGGGTGTTCCGGTCGAACACAGGAATCTCAAGTCCATCAAGAGGCCAAAACCAATTCTTCCTCTCGGTCCCTGTTATAGCCTCTACATAGCCTCACATTCACTCATTTGATTTTGTTTCCTACCCAAGAAAGGGGCCAGCCAAGCCTTGCTTGGTGCCCAAGCAAGGGGTCGGCCAAACCAAAAGAAGAGAAAAGAAAAAGAAAAGAAAAGAAAAGAAAAAAGGGAGTTGTAAAAGGAAGATTTTTCTCAACAGCATTAGAGATTTTTCTAAAAAGAATTATGTTAATTCTTTCTTAGAAATTTTTCTAAAAAGAATTATATTAATTCTTTCCTAAGAAATTTTTCTAAAAAGAATTATGTTAATTCTTTTCTAGAGATTTTTTCTAAACAAAAATTCATTTAATATTTCTCCTCTTTTATCTAGTGCCAAAGGTTATAAAAAGGGAGGAGGTCATGCCACCATAACCTAATCTCTCTTGAGTTGTTTTCCCTTGCTTGTTGCCAACATCTCATCTCTTCTTTTCTCTCTTTTCTTTTCCCCTAGAGTCGGCGCCCACCTCCTCTCTTCCTCCTAGGGCCGACGCTCCACCTTCTCATCTCTTCCTCCCTTTCCTCCCTCTATGGCTAGCGCATATCTCCTTTGGTGGCCAGAACTTGGAGGAGAAGAAGAAGAAGAGAAGAACCACCCTAGGTGGTCGGCGGTTTGGAGGAGAAGAAGAAGAAGGAGGTGCCTCTTTTCTTTGCATCTTTTGGTGGTAGGTGGCTTGGAAACAAAAGAAGGTTTGGGTGGTTTGTCTTGGTAGATCATCACCCACACGACATCCAAGAAGAGGAGATGAATACAGTAGAATATCAAGAGGTCTTTGTCTACGAAGAAAGGTACAACTAGTTATTTATTCCGCAGCGCAACTAGTTTTGTTTTCTTTGTATGGATCCTGAAATACCAACACAAGAGGCTACGATCTTGTGCTTCGATCAAGGTGCATTTTGATCAATCAAGAACTTGCTTGATTGATCAAACACATGTCTGATCAAGCAAGTTGTTTGCTAGGAATAGTTCTGTCCTTGTACAAATTTTTGTACAGGGGATTTATACAGAACAGAATTTCAAGCGCCAACAATTGGTATCAGAGTGAGTTTTCTTCCTCTGTGTGATTGGTTTTCGGTTAAATTATACACTAGTCATATATAATTTAGGTAGGATAATAGTAGAATATACAAAATAGATTAACTCAGTGGTTGTAGGCATCCTAGTCCAACTATTATGGCCTATTGTATTTGTATGTGATTTGGACCCTCGAGCATGTCGAGGACATTTTGTGTGTGCATGATTGTAGTTATTAAATACAGAAGGAGTTGTATTAGTTTATTTTACATTTTGATCTAGATTAAATGTACATTCCTTTGTGGAATATAGGATCAATAAATGTAAATTTTTATTTTTGTTCGATCTAGATTACATGTATATTCCTTCGTGGAATATAGGATCGATAAATGTAAAATTTTATTTTGTTGCGGCTCGTCTCCTTGTTATGCATGGTGCTACCTTGAGGACCGAAGGTGCGGTGGAAGAGGAAGCAAGAAGGACGCAATGACATAAACCCTAGGGCCAGCGGCTAGGGTTGGCGGTGGCTAAGGTTAGCGGCATACGGAGGACAGCTATGGATGAGGCCATAATAGTTGGAAAATTATTTTTTCATATTTATTACCTTTATGTGCTGTGATGTGTATGCTTTTGTGTGCATGTGTGATATGTGTGCATGTTAAAATTCCTCGTTTAAATAACTAAGTGGGAGAAGGTTTATTTATTTAAATTTCACGGTCTCCATTACTGGTTTGTAAGTGATGCATTCAAACTTGTGTGTTGACTTTAAGTGTCTTCCTCCACATCGGATGAGTTTGTTTGTAGATCAAACTTCCTCTATGGATGATTATAGGAAATTATTTAGTTTTGTGTGATCTTCTCCATCTGAAGGGGTGCAATGCTAATTAATGGACTAAGTATCAAGTAATGGTATACACTTAGGCGCATTTAATAATATTCTCTCCATCAAAGTCACTGCTATTATTTTGTATAACCGAAGACAAACCAACTATTAATTTTATTTGTTATAAAGTTAGGTTGACAAGATAATAAAATTAATGGATAAAACCTCCTCTTACAAATGTTTGAATTAGTATACTTCCACACTATCGTGGCATACTAAATTCACGGTATTTTGAGATGTTGGTGAATTTAAATTATATTGTTTGACGGATCAATATTATTTTAAATTCTAAAGTTTTGATCAAATATCTTATTTTGTGATTCTCAGGATTTCAAAATGACTTTCAATTCTCTTGCTGTTATTTTAAAAGAAAACAAACTTATTGGTCTCAATTATATTGATTGGAAACGAAACTTGGACATTGTCTTAACTGCTGAAGGGTACAAGTTCATACTTTTTGAGGTCTGTCCTAACATGCCTAATAAGGATTCTAGTGAAGAGGAGATAAATAGACATAGGAAATAGGTCAAGGCAGATGAGATGGTGCGGTGTTACATTTTGGCTTCTATGTCAAATGTGCTGCAACATTAGCATCAGGACCTACCCACTGCCTATGACATGATGCTCAATCTCAAGGAACTCTTCGGACACCAGAATCGGACTACCAGGCAGGAGGCCATGAGAAACTTAATGACGACCACTATGACTGAGGGGACACCCGTGAGGGATCATGATACTCAATGACCAAGAGACCTTTTAAGGCACAGGGGTATATAGCCAAAGAAGTGTTGGAATTGGTTCATTCTAATTTGTGTGGACCTGTGACTATCCAGGCAAGAGGTGGTTTCGAATATTTTGTCTCTTTTATAGATGACTATTAGAGATATGGGTACATTTACTTGATGCGTCGCAAGTCTGAGTACTTTGATAAGTTCAAAGAGTACAAGGCTGATGTGAAAAAACATCATGCTAAAAGTATCAAGACACTATGGTCTGATAGTGGTGGAGAGTACCTCTTAGGAAAGTTTATGAATTACTTATCAGAGGTCGGGATCCAATCCCAATTGTTTGCACCTGATACACCCCAACAGAATGGTGTGGCGGAATGAAGGAATAGGACTCTTATGGAAATGGTTAGATCAATGATGAGTTATTCAGAATTACCAGATTCATTTTGGCGATATGCTCTGGAAACGACGGCGTACATTCTGAACTTGGTACCTTCTTAGTCAGTACCCTCTACTCCCATAGAATTGTGGAACGGGCGTAAGCATAGTTTGAAACACATTCGGATTTGGGGTAGTCCAGCACATGTGCTGAAGGGAGATGTTGATAAGTTGGAATCACGTAAAGAAGTTCGCTTGTTTGTGGGTTATCCTAAAGGAACGAAAGGTAGTTTGTTTTATAGTCCTAAAGATCAGAAGGTCATTGTTAGCACTAATTCCCGATTTTTAGAATAGGACTATCTAATAAACCACAAGCCTATGAGTAAAATTGTTCTTGAGGAAATAAGAGAGGACACGTCTAATTTAGTACCAACGGTACAAGATGAGATACCACAAGAAACTGCAACACGTGTCACAAATGATGCACAGTTACAGGAAGTGCCTCATCGTAGTGGGAGGGTTGTTTGGCAACCTGATAGATTCATGTTTTTGGGAGAGTCTTCGAACTTGATCCCTGATGAACATGAACCTGATCCCTGGACATATGATGAAGCACTCCAAGATAAAGATACAGTATCTTGGCAAAGTGCAATAAACTCTGAAATAGAATCTATGTATTCTAATCAAGTCTGGGAGCTTGTAGAACCACTAAATGGTGTAAAAGTTATTGGATGTAAATGGGTCTACAAAAGGAAAAGAGGGATAAATGGGAAAGTGGAAACTGTTAAAGCAAGGCTTGTTGCGAAGGGGTATACTCAGAAAGAGGGAATCGATTATGAGGAAACCTTTTCGCCGGTAGTCATGCTTAAGTCTATCTGGATTCTTTTATCTATTGCTGCTCATATAGATTATGATGTTTGGAAAATGGATGTCAAGACAGCTTTCCTTAACGGAAGTCTTGAAGAAAACATCTATATGAAGCAACCAGAGGGATTCATTGCAAAGGGCAAAGAGCATCTTGTTTGTAAGCTCAATCGGTCCATTTATGGACTGAAGCAAGCTTCAAGATCTTGGAACATCCGGTTTGATGAAGTGATCTAGTCTTATGGATTCATTCAGTGTCCGGATGAGTCTTGTGTATACAAGAAAAGTGATGGAAACGTGATTGTATTTCTTGTACTATACGTAGATGACATTTTGCTCATTAGCAATAATGTCAAAGTGTTGTCAGACATAAGAGTATGGTTGTCCAAGCAGTTTGATATGAAGGACTTGGGAGAATGTGGACATATTCTTGGGATCAAAGTAATAAGGGATCGCATGAAAAGGATGTTGTGCTTATCCCAAGCTTCATACATCGATACTATCCTAGTTCGTTTTTGCATTCAAAACTCCAAGAAAGGTTTTCTACCTTTTTGGCATGGAGTACCTTTATCTAAAGAGATGTGTCCTAAGACATCAAAGGAGATAGAGGACATGAAGGTAATTCCTTATGCTTCGGCTGTAGGAAGCCTAATGTATGCAATGCTATATACGAGATCGGATATATGTTTTGTCGTGGGCATGGTTAGCAAATATCAAAGTAATCCAGGACAAGGACATTGGATTGCCATAAAGAATATATTGAAGTACCTGAGAAGGACTAGAGATTATATACTGGTTTACCAGGCAGATGATTTACTCCCTGTTGGTTACACGGATTCTGACTTCCAATCAGATAGGGACAATAGTAAGTCAACCTCAGGGTATATGTTTACTTTGGGAGGTGGAGCCATAACATGGAGGAGTGTTAAGCAAAAGTGCGTTTCAGACTCTACCATAGAAGCTGAGTATGTAGCAGCCTCTGAGGTAGCTAAAGAAGTAGTATGACTCAGAAACTTCTTGATGGACTTAGATGTGATTCCTGGTTTGTCCAAAATTATCATAATTTATTGTGATAATAGTGGTGCAGTAGCAAACTCGAAGGAACCACGAACCCATAAGACAAGTAAACACATTGAGTGTAAGTACTACCTAATACGAGACATCGTAAAGCGAGGAGAAATTGTTGTCGCCAAGATTGCATTAGCAGATAACCTGGCAAATCCTTTCACTAAGGCCCTTCCGGCAAGAGCTTTTGATGGGCATGTTGAGGGGATGGGAATCAGATGTATGGCAGCATATATGGCAGCATAGTCTTTTAGTATAAGTGGGAGATTGTTGGGATGTATACTATAAGCCTAGCTTTTGTATAAACATCTATTTTTTGAGATATTTTGAAATAAGAATCACTTTGGTCAAATGTTGTATTTTATATTTATTTAAATGTTAATCCAGTTGTCCATTTAATTTATATTGTAGATAACATGATGTGTGGTTCAACACAGAAGATCATGTTATCAGTTCCTTATAAATTATAAATAGTAGCTCACGACTAAGATCGATAGGGACAAATCATTGGAATGGTGTTGGGTGCCACTCGGAATTCCGTTCTGTTTCCATTGTACAAAAATTTATACAAGTACAGAACTTTTCCTAGCAACCCATGAGTTCTTCAAAAGTTAAAATTGGATTGCAAACGAAACTTAACATTATTAATCCAAGTTCAACTCATGTGTTCTTCAAAAGGTTAAACTTGGATTGGAAATGAAACTTAACATTTTTAATCCAAGTTCAATTCATGTGTTCTTTAGAAGTTAAATCATATTACAGAAGTTGATTAAATAACTATTTGAAGGATTGGCTTCCAGGTCGTTGGCGAGGCACTCGGCCTTCTTGGTTATGGGATCATCCACCACTTCCTAGACAAAGTCTTTCAAAAAAATTGAATATTTAAACTCCTCATAGTAAACCCTAGGTTTAAATAAAGAGACCTCAATCGAAGCACAAAATAGAAATACAAAATCGCTAGCCTCTTGTGTTGGTATTTCAGGATCTATACAAAGAAAAACTAAACTAGTTGCGCTTCGGAATAAAGAACTAGTTGTACCTTCCTTCGTATACAAGGACCTCTTGATCTTCTGCTATATTCCTCTCCTCCTCTTGGACGTCGTGTGGGCGACGATCTACCAAGACAAAGCACTCGAACCTTTTCTTCTTCTCCTCCAAGCACCGCCAGCCACAAAGATTGAAGCAATGTGCCACCGGCCTCAAGAGAAAGAAAATAATAGAAGAGGGTCGGCCACACAAGAGAATAAAAGAGAGAGAGCTTAGGTTATGTTTTTGGGCAGCACCCTCCTCCTCTTTTATATTCTTTGCTAGCAGCTAAAAAGGAAAGTTTTAACAAAATTTTTCTTTTATTTGCTATTGTGGATGGTTACAAAAAAAGGAAAGATTTTAACAAAATTAAAATCTCTCTTTTAAACCATTGTAAATAGCTATAAAAGGAAAGATTTTACAAAATTAAAATCTCTCTTTTAAACCATTGTAAATAGCTATAAAAGGAAAGATTATAACAAAACTTTGTTTTAAGAAAATCTTCCTTTTATTCCTATAATGATTGGTTACAAAAAAGGAAAGATTTTAACAAAATTAAAATCTTTCCTTTAAACCATTGATAACTACAAAAAAGGAAAGATTTTAACAAAATTAAAATCTCTCTTTTAATCCTTTGTAGAAAGCTATAAAAGGAAAAATTTTAACAAAATTTTGTTTTAAATAAAAATTTCCTTTTCTCTTCTATTATGGCCGGCCCCATGCTTGGGCACCAAACATAGCTTGGTCGGCCCACATCTTGGGCACCAAGCAAGCTTGATCGGCCCCTTGCTTGGGCACCAAGCAAGGATGTGGCCGGCCCCTCACTTGGGTATGAAGGAAAATCAAAACGGGTGAATGCGAGGCTTTATAGAGGCTACAGCAGGGACCGAGAGGAGGAATTAGTTTTGGCCTCCTGATGAACTTGAGCTTCCTGTGTTTAACCCGAACACCCAACTCAAGTTCATCAATAATAACTCATACCACCAAAGAGTTATTATTGAACTACTGGACCAATCCCATATTACATTATGGGCTCTTTCTTATCATGAGTGCATTAATCTCCCTGTGTTTAAGATATCGAATGTCCATTAATTAAATGAGTTACTGACAACTCACTTAATTAATATCTAGCTCCAAGAGACTAACCACTCAACTTCATTGTCATGTCAGACTAAGTCCACCTGCAGGGTTTACATGACAAACCTTATGAGCTCCTCAAGGGGACATCATCAACCTAATAAATAGGACATAGTTTCCTTCTATAATCAACAACACACCATATAAATAATATTATTTCCCAACTTATCGAGCCTATTGATTTAACGAATAAATCTCACTCTTTGATAAATTAAAGAAATAAATATTAAGTGCATGTGTTTGTTATTATATTGGAATTAAGAGTATGCACATCCATAATAACATAGGTTCTGTTCTTTTATCCCGTCGGTATAAAAAGAACAACCTCAAATAGTCCTGCTCAATACACACATAGTGTACTAGTGTAATTTTATAGTCAAGATAAACTAATACCAAATTACACTACAACTATTCTAATGGTTTGTCCCAATCTATCTTGGTTGTGAGCTACTATTTATAATTTATAAGGAACTGATAACATGATCTTCTGTGTGACACCACACACCATGTTATCTAGAATATAAATTAAATGGACAACTACATTTAACTAAATGCAGACATTTGACTAATGTGATTCACATTTCAAAATAAATGTTTATACAAAAAGTTAGGCTTTTAGTATACATTCTAACAATCTCCCACTTATACTAAAAGACTATGCTGTCATATATTTTGACATATATCTGATCCCCATCCCCTCAACATGCCCATTAAAAGCTCTCGCAAGAAGGGCCTTAGTGAAAGGATCTGCCAGGTTATCTTTTGATACAATCTTGGCAACAACTTCTCTTCGCTTTATGATGTCTCGTATCAGGTGGTACTTGCACTCAATGTATTTACTTGCCTTATAGGCTCGTGGTTCCTTCGAGTTTGCTACTGCACCACTATTATCACAATAAATTGTGATAATTTTGGGTAAACCAGAAATCACATCTAAGTCCATCAAGAAGTTTCTGAGCCATACAATTTCTTTGAATACATTAGAGGCTACCACATACTCAGCTTCCATGGTGGAGTCCAAAACGTATTTCTTCTTAACACTCTTCCATGCTATGGCTCCACCTCCCAAAGTAAACACATACATTGAGGTTGACTTACTATTGTCCATATCTGATTGAAAATCCGAATCCGTGTAACCCACAAGGAGAAAATCATCTACCTGGTAAACCAGCATATAATTTCTAGTCCTTGTCAAGTACTTCAATATATGACACCACACACCATGTTGGGATGTATACTATAAGCCTAGCTTTTGTATGAATATCTATTTTTTTAGATATTTTGAAATGAGAAACACTTTGGTCAAATGTTGCATTTTATATTTATTTATATGTTAATGAAGTTGTTCATTTAATTTCTATTATAGATAACATGGTGTGTAGTACCACACAGAAGATCATGTTATCAGTTTCTTATAAATTATAAATAGTAGCTCACAATCAAGATAGATAGGGATAAACCATTGTAACGTTTGTAGTGTAATTTGATATTAGTTTGTCTTGACTATAAAATTACACTAGTACATTATGTGTGTATTGAGCAGGACCATTTAAGGTTGTTCAATTTATACTGACTATATAAAAGAACAGAACCTCTATTATTATGGATTTACATACTCTTAATCCCGATATAATAACAAATACATATACTTAGTATTTATTTCTTTAATTTATCAATGGGTGAGATTTATTCGTTAAATCAATAGGCCCGATAAGTTGGGAGATAGTATCATTTATATGGTGTGTTGTTGATTATAAAAGGAAACTGAGTCCTATTTATTTAGGTTGATGATGTCCCCTTGAGGAGCTCATAAGGATTATCATGTAAACCCTGCAGGTGGACTTAGTCCGACATGATAATAAAGTTGAGTGGTACTACTCTTGGAGTCAGATGTTAATTAAGTGAGTTGTCAGTAACTCATTTAATTAACAGACATTCGATATCTTAAACACAGGGAGATTAATGCACTCATTATAAGTAGGAGCCCATATTGTAAGATGAGATTGGTGCGGTAGTTCAATAATGGCACTTTAGTGGTATGGGTTATTATTGATGAACTTGAGTTGGGTGTTCGGGTCGAGCACAGGAAGCTCAAGTCCATCAGGAGGTCAAAACTGATTCCTCCTCTCGATCCCTGTTGTAGCCTCTACATAGCCTCTCATTCACTCGTTTAATTTTGTTTCCTACCCAAGAAAGGGGTCGGCCAAGCCTTGCTTGGTGCCCAAGCAAGGGGTCGGCAAAACCAAAAGAAAAGAAAAGGAAAAGAAAAGGAAAAAAAAGGGAGTTGTAAAAGGGAGATTTTTTCTCAATAGAATTAGAGATTTTTCTAAAAAGAATTATGTTAATTCTTTCTTAGAAATTTTCTAAAAAGAATTATATTAATTCTTTCCTAAGAAATTTTTCTAAAAAGAATTATGTTAATTCTTTTCTAGAGATTTTTTCTAAACAAAAATTCTGTTAATATTTCTCCTCTTTTATCTGGTGCCAAAGGTTATAAAAAGAGAGGAGGTCATGCCACCATAACCTAATCTCTCTTGAGTTGTTTTCCCTTGCTTGTGGTCGGCACCTCATCTCTTCTTTTCTCTCTTTTCTTTCCCCCTAGAGTCGGCGCCCACCTCCTTTCTTCCTCCTAGGGTCGTCGCTCCACCTTCTCATCTCTTCCTCCCTTTCCTCCCTCTAGGGCCGGTGCATATCTCCTTTGGTGGCCGGAGCTTGGAGGAGAAGAAGAAGAAGAAGAGAAGAACCACCCTAGGTGGCCGGCGGTTTGGAGGAGAAGAAGAAGAAGGAGGCACCTCTTTTCTTTGCATCTTTTAGTGGTAGGTGGCTTGGAAACAAAAGATGGTTCAGGTAGTTTGTCTTGGTAGATCGTCACCCACAAGACGTCCAAGAAGAGGAGAGGAATACAACAGAAGATCAAGAGGTCTTTGTCTACGAAGAAAGGTACAACTAGTTATTTATTTCGCACCGCAACTAGTTTTGTTTTCTTTGTATGGATCTTGAAATACCAACACAAGAGGCTACGATCTTATGCTTCGATCAAGGTATGTTTTGATCAATCAAGAACTTGCTTGATTGATCAAACACATGTCTGATCAAGCAAGTGGTTTGCTAGGAATAGTTTTGTCCTTGTACAAATTTTTATACAAGGGATTTACACAGAACAGAATTCCGAGCACCAACACCTCCAAGACTTTCTGCCTAGGATTATCACTTCCTATGGTTTTCCACCTTCCTAGAATCACTAAGACTTTTGCCTAAGTACATTTAGGACTTTCCTGCACACTTGGTTCAACACTTGTTAGATAATAAGACAACTTAACTTTGAACCATTTGGCATTATCAAAACATAGGTTCGATCATCTGATGCTACCTGTACCAACAATCTCCCCCTTTTTAATTATGGTAACACAATTCAAAGTTAAGTAAAATATATAGCAATAAGTATGAACGAAAATGCAGAGTCTAAAGACATGTAGAATCTAGAACAAGTTAATTTTATTTGTTAGCTCCTCCTTAAGTTTCTCCTTAATTTGCTCTTAGCTCCCCCTTAATTTTCTTTTTTTTCTTAACTTTAGCTTCTCTCCCCCTTTGACATATATCAAAAATACTTTTGAGAGAGTTGAAAATACTTTTAAATAGACTAAGATTTTGAAAGTTTTGAAAAATATTGAGTTTTGAAGAATAAAACACTTAGTCCATATGAAGCTTTATAACACTTAGCTTAAAATGATTTTGATAAAAGCTTAGTTAAGTACTTAGCTTTAGAAAGATGGAGAAGCTTAGTTTGAACTTTTCAAAGAAGAGAGATATAATTTTGAAATAAAAACTTTATCTTTTCAAAAAGGAATTTAACCTTGAAAAACTTTAATTTTTCAAAGAAAAACTTTTCAAAGACAAGAATTTAACTTTTTTTAAAAAAACTTTAACTTTTCAAAGAAAAGAGAAACAATTTTGAAATTTAAAAAAAAAATTCACTCCTCCTGGATTAATGCCAAAAAAAAATTTTAGTGTCCTAAAGTCCAAGCATGAGTATTTAAAGAAAGAAAAAAAATTTCAACATAAACATCTTCCTTTCCTAACAAAATATCTAACCTTTAGCTACTAGCTATTTTACCATGAGATAGTAGCTTTTACTTGGTTAATCAAATTAAGTAGGTGTTCCAATTAGTTTGACTAAACATGGATAACTTAATTTGATTAATTTGATTTTGATATTTATTACCCGGACTTATGTTGATGCACAGACATAAATATTCTGAAGTCCAAGCAGTACCTTATGTATCTTACACCATTCTAAGTGTTTGTCATACACAAGCAAGGTATTTCTAGTGTGCTTGTGAGATGCTTTGGCTGAAACCTAGGGGTACATGCTTTCTATGGGGTAGATACCTAAGCAAGTCTAATTTTTTGAAAATACTAATAAAATTAGAATTTTGAAAACATTTTTCCTAGAATTTTAAAACCAAGTTGAAAAAAAACAAAACTTTTGAAAGAGCAATAATATAAGGGAATAATTTTAAAATCTATTCTACTAAATGCATACCCAATTGTCTTCTCAGTACATTGAACTCAAGTTCAGGTAAGGGTTTTATGAAAATATTAACTAGGTTTGACTTAGACTCAACATAGTCAAGTACAATGTTACCCTTAGCTACATGATCCCTTACAAAGTGATGTTTTACTTCTATATATTTAGTTCTTGAGTGGTGGATTGAATTGTTAGTTAAGTTGATGGAGCTTATGTTATCAATTGAAATTTTTATATTCTAATTGATATCTTTTAAGGTATGCATTATCCATAGTAATTGAGATGTACATTCTCCTATGGCTATGTATTCTGCTTTAGTAATGCATAAAGCAACACAGTGTTGCTTTCTACTGGACCAACTTACTAGGCATTGTCCTAGAAATTAGCAGCTTCCACTTGTACTTTTTCTATCTAATTTACATCTAGCATAGTCTGAGTCAGAGTACCCAACTGAGTTGAATGTGCTAATCCTAGGGTACCAAAGTCCTACATTTAGGATCCCCTTAATGTACCTAAGTATTCTTTTTTACATTGGTTAAATGTGATTATTTTGCACAAAATTGGTATCTAGCACACATACCTACTGTAAATAAAATATCAAGTCAACTTACAGTTAGGTATAGTAGGCTTCCTATCGCACTTCTATAGTATTTTAAGTCTACTGATTTTCCTTCTAAGTCAAAGTTAATTTTAGTATTACTTGCCATTAGGGTATTTATATTTTTAAAATTTTTCATTCCAAATTTTTTAATTAACTCCTTCGCATATTTGATTTGAAAGATATAGATTCCCTATTTTTTTTGTTTTATTTGTATGCCTAAGAAAAAGTTAAGTTCTTATACTAGGCTCATTTCAAATTTATTTTTCATTACTTTAGTAAATTCTTTAAAAAATTTAGTATGGGTTGAGCCAAAAATTATGTCATCTATATAAATTTGAGCTATAAAAATATCTTTTTCTAAGGTTTTAACAAATAGGGTTTGGTCTATTTGGCCTTGGTTAAATCCCTTAAATATTAGGTATGTTGATAGACGTTCATACCAAGCCCTAGGAGCTTGTTTTGGTCCATATAAAGCTTTCTTTAATCTAAAGGTATAGTTTGGGTGGTCTAAGTCTTCAAATTATAGGGGTTGATTTACATAAACTTCTTCTTTGATGAATCCATTTAAGAATGCAGATTTTACATCCATTTGATATAACTTGAATCCTTTATGTGTTGCATAGGCTAGCAGCATCCTGATGGATTCAAGTCTAGTCACAAGTGCATAGGTTTCATCATAATCTAATCCTTCTATTTGGCAGAACCCCTTAGCTACTACTCTAGCTTTATTTCTTACTATTTCACCTTTATCATCAAGTTTATTTCTAAATACCAACTTAGTTTTAATTATAGATTTATTTATGGGTTTAGGTACAAGTTCCCAGACTTGGTTTCTTTCAAATTGAGCTAGTTCTTCTTGCATTACAATTATCCAATCAGGGTCAGGTAGGGCTCCTTCTATAGTTTTGGGTTCAATTTTAGAAATAAGGGATATTTATCTTAGGTTTCTATATGATAATCTAGTTCGTACTCCTAGGGTTGGGTCACCCAAAATTTAATCAGCTGGGTGATTAAATCTTATCCTAGATGGTCTTGTGTTAGGGTCAACAATTGGTTATTCTAATTCACTAGGTGTAGGTCAAAATTGATTATCTTCTTCATCATCTATTTTTCTTATATTTTGATGATTACTTTCATTGATTAAATATGGTGAGTCATTTTCTTCATCAAAAATTATGTTGGTTGTTTCTTCAATTTTTTAGGCATTTTTGTTATAAACTCTATAGGCTCTACTAGTTGTGGAGTACCCTAAAAATATGCCAGTTGTAGATTTTGATGTAAATTTACCTAAATAGTCCTTAGTGTTTAATATGTGGACTTTACATCCAAACACTTTTAGATAGTTTAGATTGGGTATTTTGTTATAATATATTTCATAAGGGGTTTTATTGTAAATTTATTAATTAATATTCTGTTTTGAAGATAACATGTCGTGTTTATTGCTTCAACCCAAAATTGGTTGCTTAGGTTAGATAACTTATTCATTCGACACTAAAATGAAGTAAAAATAATAACCAACTTTACCTTTGATTAATTAGTAAAACATGATATAAAAAATACCCTTATCAATCATCTCATAATTGGTATTAGGGCTAATACTAAGATAGAGTAGTTACCCTCCATTGATCAAGCATTTCATTTTCAATATCATGTTAAATAATTTTGTAAGTTATTCAATACCTTGTTTCCCTAGGCACTTCCATACCTCTATCAGAATATCATCTGGTCCAATAGTTTTTCCATTATGCATCTCTTTTAAAACTTGTTCTACTTCTGAAGTTTAAATTCTATGATAAAAATTTAAATTTCTATACTCATTTGACCTACTTAAATTATCTAAATTAAGTTGATCGCCTAAACCTTCATTAAAAAGTTGATAAGAATATCTCTTTCACTGCTCTTTTATTTCTCCATCATTTACTAGTACCCTATTACATTCATCTTTAATATATTTTATTTGGATAAGATCTCTTGTCTTCCTTTCTCTCATTTTAGCTATTATATAAATGTCTATTTCCCCTTCTTTTGTATCTAATTTTTGATATCATTGTTCAAAAGTTTCATTCTTTGCTTCATTCACTACTTTCTTAGCCTCTTTCTTGACTATTGTATATTTTTTTAAGTTTTCCTCATTCATACAAATATATAATTCTTTATAAGTTTTTCATTTTTCTTCACTTTCTCTTGTACTTTCTCATTCCACCACTAAGTTCTTACCTAGTAGTATATGTCCCTTTGACTCTTCGAGTGCACTCTTAACTACTATTTTTAATTTTGATAACATATTATCCCATTTTGTATTAGAGTCACCGTATATTTCACCTGATACTTATACGTCTACCTTCTCCTTAAATATATTTTTCTTTCCATCCTTTAATTTCCACCGCTTAATTTTAGGAGTCATATATATCTTATTTCTTTTGATACTACACTTGAGGCGTACATCCAACACTACTAACTTATGCTGGGTAATTAAGCTTTCTCTAGGGATGACCTTGTAATCTTTACAAATTTTTCTATCCTTCTTCCTAATCATAAGAAAGTTAATTTGTGATTTATTATTCTCACTTTTGAATATGACTAAGTGTTCTTCTCTTTTCTTAAAAGAACATATTAGCTAATATAATGTCATATGTTATCACAAAATCTAGTATAGTTTTCCCTTCTTCATTTCTCGTTCCAAACTCATAACACCCATGTGTAGGATCGTAGCGTGTCGGAGGGGGGTGAATAGCACTCGTGGCTAATTCGTTCGTTTTAAAATAATCGAGTAAATCGCAGCGGAATAAGAACAATTAAAGAAAAATAATGACACAAGTTAGTTTTACTTGGTTCGGAGCCTGTGACGACTCCTGCTCCAAGGTCCACACTCGTTCAGTGTTTACTTTGAAAAATTCACTATCAATCCGAAATATTACAAACAAGTACAATAATTAAAGTGCTATCAAATATTATACCGACAACAATGATGTTTGAAATTGAGAGATTCTAGTCGTCGGAGAGTGTTATGACTTCACAGGATCGTCTTGTTAGCAACACACGGAAGAAAGATTGCAAGTTTCATATCTATGTTATGCATCAATTCGTGACCTGCTTATATAGGGTCATTGAAGGCACATTCAAGCTCCATGGAAGGCGCCTTCGGTAAACTCTTATCCCCCTAATCTCGGTCGTCGATAAGCTCCGTTGCGGTTGCTGATTATCCACCCGAAAGCACCTTCAAGCTCTATAGAAGGTTCCCTCCATCTAGCATCCAAAGCGCCTTCAGCATCCTTGGAAGGAGCCTTCTGCCCTACTTCCTGCGCAGCTGTAGCCAAGGCCCCCAAGGTGCCTCCAACAGCCCCGGAGGCGCCTCGAACACTGTTCATCCGAGTATTTTATTATGATTCACCTTTCCTGCAAGGTATGATAGTCCAAACACAACATATACCCTATAAAATAAAGTTAGCACAATAAAATATAAATAATATAAGTATTTGACAGTCATTGGACTATCCGGTTCTGACTTTGGATTATGCCTCCGGAAACCCTAGGTCAAACTGACGCCTACTGTTCCCTCACCGGGGAATGCGCCCTCACCTACTCCTCTTAGGAGTGTTTACCTGTTGCTAGACCGGTCCTCCAGACAGACTGGACTTTTGCTCAGCGCCCGAAGCTTCCGATCTTCATGTTGGACGTCTACTCCACGACCTGTCTAGACTTCCACCCGGTCCGTGACCACTAGGATTTCAACCTAAAGTCCCCGACTCTAGGATTTTGTCCGAAGCTCTCGACCCACCAAGACTTTCCACCTAGGGTTACCACCCCCTAGGACCTAGGGTTACCACCCCCTAGGACCTAGGGTTACCACCCCCTAGGGTCTTCCACCTGCCAAACCGTAGCTAGGACTTTTCATCACCTAGGGTTACCACCCCTAGGACCTAGCGTTACCACCCCCTAGGATTTTCCACCTGCCTAGAATTCACTAAGACTTTTACCTAAGAACACTTAGAACTTTTCCTGCAAGCTCAATCCACCTTGTTAGATCACAAGACAACTTAACTTTGGACCCTTTGACATAATCAAAACACAAGTTCGATCGTTTGGTGCTTCCCGCACCAACACTATGTACCCTCTCATATTCCTAAATTCTAAAATGAGATATAATTCTTCCTAAATTTAGCATATTTAAATTAAAATCTGGTATATTTTTTATCAAATTGAGCATGACTCTTTTTCTGCTGGACCAATCGATTGATAGTCATATCAATTTATTGACTTTGGCTGAATCAATTAACCCAATCAATTCAGCCTAAGTCAGTTGATTAGTATGATTCTCAAATGATTGGTCAAGAGGAAAAAGAATCGTACTCAATTGAATGAAAAATATACTAGATTTTCTAAAATAGTACTGAATTTAGGAGGAATTATACCTCCTTTTAGATTTTTTATACCTATAAAAAATAAAAAGCAATTAAGTAAATTAGAATCTATTATGTTTGGTTAGGGAGTGAGAACAAATATTTTTTAACATGGAGATTGAGAATAAAGTTTAAATTGTGATTGGGGATTTTAAGATAATCTACTGATAAAACATTTTGTGTCACACCATAAAGCATGTAAAACAAAGAGATATAAAATTTAAGTGAAAAAGAGAAAAATAAAAAACAAATTGAGCGACACCATAAAGAATGTAAACAAAGGTTTAGGATAAAGAGAGAAGTTACCAAACATGAGAATCCAATGTGCATATAAGAACAAAAAACACATAATTCAAGTTTTATTGAGTAGCCAACCTCCAATGCTTTATATGGTGGTTTCACAATAAATTGATCATTGAATCAATCTAATAGACAAATTTTTAGGCAAATAATATTCTAAAGTTAACTATTGGATAATAGATAATTATTATCCAATTATCATTTTTTTTAATTGGCAATATGTATCAACTTACACTGAATAATTCTGAGGTGACTAATCCAGTCCCACAAAAGTTTTCCACAAACTATCAGGTTAAATCAGGAAGCACTTGTAGCGGATAACTCAGCCAAGCATTATTTGATTAATTTCTTATTAAGAGAAATTCATCCGTTAATTAATTTTGATTCAGCAAAATGAAACTTTAGTTCATCAACAAGTGTAAAAAAGCTAATGTTATTAAATTTAATTCAATTTTATTTAAGCAAGATTATCCAATCTGATACAGGTTAGGACGGATGAACACAAAAGGTGATATGGTGGTCAAAGTCAAAATGACGGGGCAGTCCTACTCCAAAAGGAGTAACATCTCCTCCTTTGACCTAGATCAGCTGCCTAGTGTTAAGATTCTTAGGTTGACCAAACCGGGGTTTAAATCGATTAAGGAAACATAGCCATCCCTTAGGTCGAGCGAATCAGGGATTTTATTATCTTAAGGATGGTCAGTGTAATATACTAAAAATATAGCTGACAATTTAAAATAATTAAATTGTTGATATAATTAAATTATTTTAAGGAAAATAAATATATTTTAATGGATAATATATCAGGAAATAAGTTTATATGAATTTATGAAATGTACTGAAATTTTTCTAAATTTTAAAGGAACCGTTTTAGATTTTAAGAAATATAAATGGGCAAGATAAAGTCTATTTGAAATATCCATTTGGAGTTAATTGATTATATAAACCAAAGTTCATTAATTAAACCCTAAGTTTCCTTTAATCTGTCGCATCTCTTTGTGTTCTTCTCTGCACACGCACGATACTGTGCTGCCAGCCACCGATGCCACCCAAATCACTCGGCGCCAGCCATTGCCATAGTCGTCAAACTCCCATGCATCTCTAGCCATGAGCAGGAGGCCGTGGAGCTATGCCCATGAGTCAATCGCCCTCTCCCATTCCACACGATGTCGATATGCCACTGCTCGGAAGCTGCTGCTCGAGCAACCTTCATTAACACTGGCATTGGCACATTGATGATCGATGCTCGAAGCCCAAAAGTCTGCCCGCAATGCACCTGGCATTGCCTCACCAAGAATCGCCTCACTCGGCGTCGTTGCACCGACCATCAACCTCCATTCTAGACTTGGACAGTGGACCGCCGGCAACTGCTGGGAGTCTTCAAAGAGTCGAGCCGACGTTGGAGAGAAAGTCATGCCTCTCATGCCTACAGGTCAGAAGCAACAGCTTCCACTGTTGTGAACTCCGCCTTCGGCCAACTGAGGCCACTACTGGCCGATGTCGCTACCTCTAGAGCCAACGCTGCCATGTCTGGCTATCGCAGCCTTCCTTGCTATGAGTTACTGTTGTAGAAGTTGAGAGAAGAAGAAGAGAAGAGATATGAGTTAGAAATGGACCCTTTGATTTGAAGACGGTCGGGACGAGCTACAATCGAGGTGGATAGATTCTTCTTGTCTTTTGTGAGCTTTGATTATAGTGCATGATTATTTACTGCCATGTTTTAGTTAGGTCACAATTACTCCCTTACCTTAAATTTGTTCTATATTGCTCCTGAGTTAGATACTTTATTGTCTATCCTTATACTTTGATCTATTATTGATAGCTATGCAGTCTTGGTTGTTATTCATGATTCGGTTTATATATATATACATGATAGTACCAGACCATAGTCTAATTGTAGGCTTATGTTTGTGTATTTATATTATAGTATAGTTATATACTTAGGCTCATGCCTACAAGGTATTGATATTATATGTAGTATACTTGTATACTTGTGAGGGCATATATATTAGTGAGATGGTGTAGACCTATACTTGATAGAAATCACTCCCTAGCTAAGGGATAGCGTATTCCACTAGAATTTTTCCTTTGGATCAAACCCTAGGACTACTTGATCTTGATCTCGTTGTTTATTATATATGTGATGATACCATGGAATTAGTTGAGATATTAATACTAGATGACTAGTATTCTCTAGATGAGATTGGCTGACTACTATTTTGGGGACATGATTGTCTATTTTCTGCCTATATTTTAGTATGATTATTATTGGGTGCTACTTGGAATTCCGTTCTATTTCTCTTGTTCAAATATTTGTACAAGAGTAGAACTTTTCCTAACAGCCCATGTGCTCTACAGAAGTTAAACTTGGATTGCAAACGAAACTTAACATTTTTACTCCAAGTTCAACCCATGTGTTCTTCAGAAGTTAAACCATATTACAAAAGTTGATTAAATATCTATTTCAAAGATTAGCTTCCAGGTTAAATATGACGACGCATTCTTGGGTATGGGATCATCCACCACTTCTTAGACAAAGTCTTTCAAAGAAATTAAATATTTAAACTTCTTACAGTAACCTTAAGTTTAACTATAGAAACCACAATAGAAACACAAAATTGGAATACAAAATCAAAACACAAAATCGATAGCCTCTTGTGTTGGTATTTCAGGATTCATACAAAGAACACAAACTAATTATGGAGTGAAAACAAATAATTAGTTATACCTTTCTTTGCAGCTAAAGACATCTTGATCTTCTGTTGTATTCCTCTCCTCCTCTTGGACGTCGTGTGGGCGACGATCTACCAAGATGAAATCCACCCGAACCTTCTTCTTTGCCTACAAGTTTTGGCCACCCAAGGAATGCCAAAATAGGAAACTTCCTTCTCTTCTTTTTCCCCTCCAAGCAAACCGGCCACAAGAAGATGGAGCTTGATGTGCCATTGGCCTTAAGAGAAGAAAACAAAGGGAGAAGAGAAAGAGAGAAGGGTCGACCACCAAGGAAAAGAGAAGAGGGAAAGCTTAGGTTTCAGCCCTAAGGGAACAAGAAAAATATGGAGATGTGTTATGTGTTATTCGTTATTCCCATAAGACACCCTCTACCTCTCTTTTATAATCCTTGGTCATGGTAAAAAAAGAAATTTTAATAATAATTAAAATCTCTCTCTTTTAAATTTCCTACTATGATGGCTACAAAAGGAAAGTTTAAAATTAAACTTCTCTTCTAAATGATGGTTACAAAAAATGAAAGTTTTATCAGAATTAAAATCTCTCTTTTTAAACCAATTTAGATGACAACAAAAAAGGAAAGATTTTAAAATTAAAATCTCTCTTTTAATCCTTTGTAAATTGCTATAAAAGGAAAGATTTTAATTAAAATCTCTCTTTTTATTTCTTTAGTGGTCAGCCCCTTGTTTGGTCACCAAGCAAGGCATGGCCGGCCACATCTTGGACACCAAGATGGGCTTGGCTGACCCCTCGCTTTGGCACCAAGTAAGGATGTGGCCGGCCCCTAACTTGGGTAAGAAGTTGGGCTTTGGGTGGATAAAAACGCTTTTAAAAAGAGGCTACAACAAGGACCTAGAGGAGGAATTAGTTTTGGCCTCTTGATGGACTTGAGCTTCCTGTGTTCGACCCGAACACCCAACTCAAGTTTATCAATAATAACTCATACCACTAAAGAGTTATTATTGAACTACCGCACCAATCCCATATTACATTATGGGCTTCTTCTTATCATGAGTGCATTAGTCTCCATGTGTTTAAGATATCGAATATCCATTAATTAAATGAGTTACTAACAACTCACTTAATTAATATCTAGCTCCAAAAGTAGTACCACGCAACTTCATTATCATATTGGACTAAGTCCACCTGCAGGGTTTACATGATAATCCTTATGAGCTCCTCAAGGGGACACCAACAACCTAGATAACTAGGACACAGTTTCCTTCTATAATCAACAACACACCATATAAATAATATTATTTCCCAACTTATCGGACCTATTGATTTAACGAATAAATCTCATCCATTGATAAATTAAAGAAATAAATACTAAGTATATGTGCTTATTATTATATTGGGATTAAGAGTACGCACATCCATAATAACAAAGGTTCTGTTCTTTTATGCAGTCAGTATAAAAAGAAATAACCTCAAATGGTCCTTCTCAATATACACATAGTGTACTAATGTAATTTTATAGTCAAGATAAACTAGTACCAAATTACACTACAACTATTCCAATGGTTTGTCCCAATCCATCTTGGTTGTGAGCTACTATTTATAATTCATAAGGAACTAATAACATGATCTTCTGTGTGACACCACACACCATGTTATCTACAATATAAATTAAATGGACAACTATATTTTACTAAATGCAGACATTTGACCAATGTGATTCTCATTTCAAAATAAATGTTCATATAAAAAGCTAGGATTTTAGTATACATCCTAACAATTATATCGTAGTATAGGGTACCGAGTATCCAAGTAAACCCTTACTTATTATATAGGCTCATGAATATATATATATTAGTAAGATAATACTATAGTGTAGTATTTTAAGTATCCTACTAGATCCGTGGTTAGTATATATCCTATCGATCATTGTCTCCCATTTGCAGTTGAGAGAGTTGTCAACGACCGTTAGTATATCTTGTCAATCATTGTCTCCCATTTGTGGTTGAGAGAGTCATCAACAACCGTTAGTATATCCTGTCAATCATTGTCTTCATTTGTGATTGAGAGGGTCGTCAGCGATCATTAGTATATCCTGCCGACCATTGTCTCTCATTCATGGTTGAGAGAGTCATCAGTGACCGTTAGTATATCCTGTCAACTATTATCCCTCATTCATGGTTGAAAGAGTCGTCAGCGATCATGACATATCTAACTTCCCACGAGACCATTCGTGGTAGCGAGTTTACGTGTAGTTCGTAGCTAGATAGCTACGTATATACCCTGTCTGCCCATGAGACCATTCATGGTAATGAGTTTGCCTGTAGATAGTGACTGTTTACTTATCCCATCTGCCCATGAGATCATTCGTGGTAGCGAGTTCGCTTATAGATAGTGACTATTTGTTTACCCTGACTGCCCATGGAACCATCAGTGGTAAAGCGTTCTCTTGTAGTCAGTGCTTGTTATATATTTACTATATGTTGGTCATGTATTTATTCATGCATGTTGGGATATAACATATGTACTCCCGATTTATTGGTCATACTTAGTTGAACAGGTTAGTAGATGAGTATGTAGTTAGTTATGCTCTGTTAGTGGTTAATCACATTGACTCTCTTACTGTTATAGTAAGTACTTCTCCTGAGACTATATCCTTTGATCTTTTGATAGTATATTATTCATGCACTATATTTTTCTACCCATTGAGTTATTGTATTCACTATCCTTTTATTTTCCTTTGACTTTCAGGTTAGCAATAGAGAAGGTATTGTATCGCTCAGAGGTCCTGGCTGCCTATCCCGCTCGAGTTGGATTTTTGTTGAGTTGCTTCTCTTTATTGTTTCCATTGCTTATAGTTATAGTTCTTTCAATTCTGGATTTTGAGTGTTTATGTATATGTATATATACACGCATTGCCATTTTTGACTTGGTATTATTATATTCATCAGTATTTTATGTTGGCTCGAATTGGTTCGATATTGTATTTCCTATATTGTCACTAGAGGTACTATCCAGTTTAGCAGACAAGTATACCCTCGGAGCATGACAGTTAGACCCTGGGGATACCAAGATTAAGGCTGAACAGCCTTACGCATTGGTTGGAATGACTGACTCGTTCTATAACAGTCCAACTATAGAGGGTAGTACGTACGTGTATCCACCTAGTCTTAAATTCGGACGAACATGTATGTTTTGATCGTAAAAATATCTGGCCATGCAAATATCCGGCTATGAAATGGCACAGTGTAGTTGCATCTCTCTTAATAACCCTTTATAGGCCCGTGCGGATAGATGGACAACTGGGTCTGCAACACTTATCCTTATACTTCCACCTAGACGGGATCCCAATAAAGTTCAGAGTTATGCAAAATATAATAGAGTGGCTTAATGATCGAGAGCTCAACTAAATATTCTAATAGAGTGGCTTGCTTAAAGACCGGTCGAGATATACTCAACAGATAATATTCTAATAAGGTGACCAGCTTAAAGATCGATCGAAAGGTACTCAACGGACAACAACATAACGAGAAGGTCGAATTAAAAACCGACCAACATACATACAATATGGCACACGACGAAGTCACTTATATAGAATGCAACTGAACGTCTCAACAGGACAGTCGGCTTAAATACCGATCGGTTTATATTCAACAAATATTCCAATCAAGTGGTCGGCTTAAGTGTAACGACCCAATTTTCCTTATTTTAAGTTCTAAAAGTCCATAAAAATATTTGGAAATACTTTTAAAATATTCTAGAGATTTTTAGGAATTTTTAGAGTATTTTTATGTAATTTTTGGAGGTCATTTAGTAGGGTTACAAAAAGAAAGAAGTTTTGATAAAAACGTTGAAGGGGAGACTCGAACCCGAGACCTTGACCCGAGCCGAATCTCAGCCGAACCCAGCCAACCAGCTGAGCTACACGGTTTTACTAACCTAGTATGGAGAGAAATAGAGTTAAGCATAGTTGGGATCGAATTAAAACTAAGTTATAAAGGGTTAAGTGTTTTTCCCGTGACCTAAACCTAACCTTTTCCTCTCTTTTTCCTCTCCCGACGGCGCGATTCTTCTCTCGGGCGAAAACCGCAGCCAAGGCTAGGGTTTTCTTCCTCCGGCGTCGGCGAAGGGTTTTCCGGCCGGTTTCCACCCGTGGGTGACCATTCCGACAAGGAGAACTCGGGAAATACAAGGAATCGGTAGAATCGAGGCTCCACTGAAACCCTAAAGCATTTCCCTTCGGTTGTAAGTCCAAGAACCCGATGTAAGTGCTTCTCACCTGCGGTAGGAGTAGCTTTCGGGGTTTTCGTTTGCGTTTTGTTGTTGTGTAATGAACAAGAGCAGCTTTTCATTCTAGCATATGGTTTTGATTTCAACCCTTGCTCTAACAATTCGGTTTAAGATTTGGTTTCAATCCTTTGATGTTTTTAGTGCACGGACAGAATCTTGATGTTTCCCTTGTTTTATCACAGCATGTTTTTGATGTGTTTACCTCACAATTCAAGCATGTTTAAGTGGATATAAATTACTTCAAGTTACAGCATGATGAAAGATTGTTAGGTTCATGAATAAGTTAGTTGTTACAAGCTTGATGTGTGAAAACTTTTACTGCCATGAACCTAACTAGGGAAAACTTTTCCATGCAGTTTTGTTATTGACTGTTGAAATTCGGTTTGCAATATACCATGATTACTTACCAGTAGTGTAGTTGTTTTTAAAACTCTGTGGAGATTAGTTTGAATAAGTACTGGCTTATATTAGTGATATATGCTTTAGAATCTCTCGTATAATGAATAAATGAGAGAAGTGCAAGTAAAGAAAGACTAAGTCACAATCTGATCCTAAATTCCAGAATTTAGAATCAAAGCACACAAATAAATGCCAAGGCATTTTATTAGAAGAAGTATTTAAAGAAGGATATAAAGAAAATTATTTTACTTTTAAAAGGGCATGTACCGGACACAAAGTCCAAGGGATGGGCTCCAAGTTGCCCCTAGACATAAGGTCTAGAAGTGTCTTAATGGTTTTGGGATTAGCTACCTCAATTCTCATTAAGAAAGACGCGCAAAGTGGTACAATGTCGGGCCCAAGTAAAGTTGAATATTATTTTTAAAGTATAAAAGTATTAATTTGGAAACAAATAGAACAAGTTCCTTTATCCAAGTTGCAAATTCTAGCAAGTTAAATGGTTGTTTCCTTTAGAGATGCATGATGTAGTTCTATATTGCTATTTTCATGTTGAGCATGTACTCTCTGCTTTATTTAATGTTTATGCATTCCTTATCGGATTTTGTGAGTAGAAAGCACTTACTAAGCTTTTAGCTTATAGATATTACTTTCCTCCTACTGCAGATACAGATAAAAATAAAGGAAAGGCTAAAGTGGTATAGAAGAAGGCGACAAGGAGACGTTGATGGTGTGTGTGGTGGCTGTTATGGAAGCTTGGGGCCTTGCTAAGAAATTGCTGCAAGTTAATTTAATTAGTTTTCTTTTTAAATAACTAGGAGAATTTAGAGAAGTACAGATTCTTTTTGCTCTTTCTGTTTTGCTGTTTTGAAGTTGTTCCAATGCTTTTGTTCTGTTGAATTCCTGGAACCATTCGGTTGGTTAAATGCTTGCTTAAATGTTTTAGTTGTTGAATTTCTAGAGTTGTTTTGATGCAGTTTACAGTAGGTTAATGCTAGAATTTGAAGTTCTAATTGCATGCTGCTTGTGTTAGTTTTGTCACTGCTAAGAGTTTAATGAGATTCGTTAATTAAATTGTTAGTGAATTGTAGAGATTTGCTGGTAATTAGCACTGCTAGAAGATGAGTTTTGGTTACTTTTGGAACATTGACTTATCTGCATTACTACCCAAATGGTAGTGAATGTCCGGTTATGGGTTTTGTTATGGCAGGTTTTATGAATATTCTTTCGTGTTTTAGTTGCTATAGTCTGCATGCATTGGTAGCTAAACAAGTGCAGTTTACTGCTGTTATTTTGTTTCTCCGCACTTTCTTAGTGGTAGAGGATAACTCCTACATGAGTTCAGTTTAAAGTCCACTGTTGTTAGTTAATGTTTTCCTTATTAATGTTTAAAGGTTTGGCTAGTAATGAATTACTTTGCATGCGCCACCAGTAGGAGTAGCCAGGACCGAATTATGAAAAGATTTATATATATGATTACAAGTTCTAAATGCCATTATGAAAATCGTAATATGCGTGAGATACCTGTGGTGATGAATGCAGCATGATAAAGGTTTTTGCTCATTTTGGAATATTCTTGATAATTGCTTTGCATGATAGTATTACTATATGAGTTTTGTCTTATGCAAGCATTGTGTATAATGTTCAGTTGTTTGAAACATACGAACAGTAGGTTTAAATTGCAGAATGAAAACTACCTTCCTTTAATAGATGCAAGTTGGGAAAGATGTAGCAAGCAGTGAGAGTGTTTAAGCTACATGTCTGTATGCTATGCTTGTTGTCTCACTTAATTGCATGTAAAAAAAAAAAATATAGTGGTTAAGTAACGTTCACCTTAAAGAGTAGTAGTAAAGAAAATTGGGTGGTCGTTACAGTTGGTATCAGAGCAGGTCCATTTTCCAGCAACACACACACATCAGCATCTACCTTGCCGTCTTCAAGTAAGAAAGTATTTAAGTTCTTTCTTTAGTGCTTTCCTTTATTATTATTATTTGCAGTATGGATTGATTGTTTATAAGTGATTAAGTAAGATAAGAGTTTATAGCTATTTCCTTTCTTAATATATAGATGTGTATGTTTAGAAAGGGTGGAGAAATTATCAAATTTTCTTATTTGTTTAACTAGATGTCGAGAAGAGGACGTCCCCGTACCGCTCGTACTGAGGATCAAGTTCAGGAGGAAGAGGGGCCAGGCTCAACTGAGCCCAATCTTTCTGAAGTTGTTGCCCAACTTCAGAAACAAGTAGCTGAACAGCAGCAAGTAATTGCCAATCTGATGGCAAATCAACAACCAGTTCCTCCTACTCCTCAAACAGTAACTGTGGAGACTCCAGTGGTAACTGAAGTTCCACCAGCTGCCCAAGGAGTCGTCACAGCATCCCAGAGACAAGAAGCCTACCTCATTCAGTGGCTGAAACTGAAACCAGAGAGTTTCTCAGGCACAACTGAGCCCTGGGATGCCCAGGCTTGGTTCAAAACACTGGAGAGCACCATGGAGCTTCTTGACTGGCCAGAAGTCGAGAAAGTGAAGTGTGCCTCCTTCTGCCTGACTGGAGACGCACGCATGTGGTGGGAGAGAGTAAAGAGCAAGAGGGCAATCAATCAGATGAAATGGATTGATTTTGAGACAGAATTCTACGACGAGTTCTTTCGCCAAAAGATCACCAATAAGCACTACGAGGAGTTTATGGAGTTCAGACAGGGGGATCTGATAGTGGAGGAAGCGATTAAAAGATTCAACAGGCTAGCTCGTCTCTGCCCAGAACTAGTAAGTACAGAGAAGGAGCGAGTCAGACTAATGCTCAGAATGCTGAAGCCTGTGATATCACTTAATGTGAGCAGTGGGACTCATCAGCCCCTGACTGGAGAAGAGTTGGTCAGTAGAGCCTTAGTAGCTGAGCACTACCTGAACAGCATGAAGGCACAAAGAGAGCAGCACAAGCCAATCAAGATGGAGACCAAGACTGGGGGAAACCAGAAATCCCAGTTAAATAATCAGAACTGGAAAGGCAAGGGCACTAAAAGAAAGCAGTGGGATTCAGGAAGTAACCAGAAGGGAGGACCAGAAACCAAACAGACTAAGCTCCTTCCCTGCCCTAAATGTGGGAGAACACATCCAGGAGCCTGTCTCTTGGGTAAGACTGGATGTTATTCTTGTGGTCAGGAAGGACACATGGCTAAACAGTGTCCTAACAAGTTCAAAGCACCTCAGCCACAGCCAATACAATATGGAGGCAAGCCTCAGTTACATTGCATGCCTGCAACTCTGGAAGGACCTCAGCTCAGTCAAGGAAGGTTGGAAGCTCCACCAGTTCCAGCCAGTGCTAGAGTATTCTCCCTCACTAAAGAGGAAGCTGCTAGTGCCTTCACGGTCGTAATAGGTCAAGTAGTTATTTTTCAGCATTTAGCTACTGCACTATTTGATACTGGGATGACCCATTCTTTTGTATCCGTACCCTTTGCCAAAGAATTACAGGTACTTATAGAAAGCATGAACTTCAAGTCATGGAATCCAGTCAGTGGCTTCGGTCTGTACCAGTCAGAATTTCAGACCGAGAGTTATGTGTTAACCTGGTAGTCCTCGCTATGCAGGATTTCGATATCATTTTGGGTATGGATTTCCTCAGCAAGTACAGTGCTTCAGTGGACTGCCGCAGAAGGAAAGTGATCTTTAGTCCAGAAGGTGAACCATCCTTTGAATTTACAGGAGTGCCAAAGAGGAAGACTCAGAAATTTCTCTCTTCCCTCACAGCTCACCAGATGCTAGCTAAAGGGTGTACTGGTTTCCTTGCGTTCATTGTGAGTACAGAAGAAGAAGAAAGACCTAAGCAGGAGGAAGTTCGGGTAGTCTGTGAGTATCCAGAGGTATTCCCAGAAGAGCTACCTGGACTACCTCCCAACAGAGAAGTGGAGTTTGAGATTGAACTGGTTCCTGGTACCGGTCCAATTTCAAAAGCTCCATATCGCATGTCTCTAGCAGAGCTAAAAGAGTTACAAGAGCAACTTCAGGAGATACTTGACAAGGGTTTCATACGCCCTAGTCACTCACCATGGGGAGCTCCTGTGTTGTTTGTCAAGAAGAATGATGGATCTATGCGGATGTGCATAGATTATAGGGCTCTGAATCAAGTGACCATCAAGAACAGGTATCCACTGCCCAGGATCGATGATTTATTTGATCAATTGAAAGGGGCAATAGTGTTCTCCAAGATAGATCTGCGCTCTGGGTACCATCAGTTAAAAGTGAAGGAGAGTGATATACCCAGAACTACTTTCAGGACCAGATATGGACACTATGAATTCGTGGTCATGCCTTTTGGTGTGACTAATGCACCTGCAGTCTTTATGGACTTGATGAATAGAGTGTTCAGTGAATACCTTGACAAGTTTGTCATTGTGTTTATCGACGACATTCTAATCTATTCCAGAACCCCAGAGGAGCATGACACGCACTTGAGAATAGTCCTGCAGACCCTTCAGCAAAAGCAGCTCTATGCTAAATTCTCAAAGTGCGAGTTCTGGTTGGAGCAGGTGTCATTTCTAGGTCACATTGTTTCAAAAGAAGGCATTCAGGTAGATCCAGCCAAAGTAGAAGCGGTCAGCAACTGGAAGAGACCCAAGAATGCCAGGGAGATCAGAAGCTTCCTTGGTTTAGCTGGGTACTACAGGAAATTTGTGGAGGACTTTTCCAGGATAGCCTCTCCACTTACAGCCCTCACCAGGAAGGACAAGAAGTTTGAATGGTCAGATAAATGTGAGCAGAGTTTTCAAGAACTCAAGAGGAGACTGACCAGTGCTCCTATACTGACTGTTCCAGAGGATGACAAGAGTTTTGACATCTACAGTGATGCTTCCAAGATGGGCTTAGGAGCTGTACTCATGCAGGAAGGAAAAGTTATAGCTTATGCTTCAAGACAACTCAAAGACTACGAGAAGAACTACCCCACTCATGATCTAGAGCTAGCAGCTGTAGTCTTTGCACTGAAACTCTGGCGACACTACTTGTATGGAGTCTAGTGCAGAATCTTCACAGACCATCAGAGTCTTAAGTACTTCTTCACTCAGAATGACTTAAACATGAGACAGCGCAGGTGGCTAGAGTTGGTCAAAGATTATGACTGT
Organism: Zingiber officinale; assembly: GCF_018446385.1. Classification (NCBI taxonomy): domain Eukaryota; kingdom Viridiplantae; phylum Streptophyta; class Magnoliopsida; order Zingiberales; family Zingiberaceae; genus Zingiber; species Zingiber officinale. The sequence continues at coordinate 75,423,992 of NC_056001.1, forward strand.
GAAATCCTCTACCACCCAGGTAAAGCTAATAAAGTGGCAGATGCACTAAGCAGAAAGTCCAGTGCATCCTTGATGTCCTTCCTTATCATCGTTAGCTCTGCCACTACAGAAGGAGTTGTCAGATTTCGGACTTGAAATTATTTATGGGCAACTTTCTGCATTGACCCTAGAGTCAACCCTGCTTGAGGATATACAGAAAAAGCAAAGCAAAGATCCAGATATTCAAAAGATCAAGCAAGGGATACAAGAGGAAGGAAGTTCAGAATTTCGAGTATCAGACAGTGGAATTCTTTATCAGGGGAATCGCCTTTGTGTTCCAAATGATAAAGAGCTGAGAAAGAAAATTTTAGAAGAAGCCCATAGTACACCATACTCCATGCATCCTGGTTCTACCAAGATGTACCAAGACGTGAAGCAGAAGTTCTGGTGGTCTGGACTCAAAAGAGATGTGGCTAAATATGTCAGTACCTGCCTGACATGTCAGAGAGTCAAAGCAGAACACCAGAGACCAGGAGGAGTTTTACAACCTCTTCCAATACCAGAGTGGAAGTGGGAAGACATATCCATGGACTTCATAACAGGTCTCCCAAGAACTACGAATGGATATGATGCAATATGGGTAATAGTGGATAGATTGACCAAGTCTGCCCATTTTCTAGCCATCAAGGTGTCTCACTCTATAGAGCAGTTAGCACAGCTGTATGTTAAAGAGGTGATCAGACTTCACGGAGTTCCCAAATCTATCATTTCTGATAGAGATGGGCGCTTCACCTCTCACTTTTGGGAGTGTGTACAGACTGCACTAGGCACCAAGCTCAAGTTCAGCACAGCCTTCCATCCTCAGACTGATGGACAGACAGAGCGAGTAAATCAGATCCTAGAAGATATGCTTAGGGCTTGTGCACTAGATTTTAAAGGCAGTTGGTGCAAGTATCTGTGCTTAGCTGAGTTTGCCTACAACAACAGCTACCAAGCCACCATCAGGATGGCACCATATGAAGCATTGTATGGCAGAAAGTGCAGATCACCTATATGCTGGCAAGAAGCTGGAGAAGGAAGAGAAATGGAAGTAGAGCTGGGCATTCAGACAGAGCTGATAGAAGAAACCACTCAGGCTATCCAGAAAATCAGACAGAGGATTGAGACTGCCCAGAGTAGACAGAAAAGCTATGCTGACACACACCGTAGGCCACTGGAATTTCAAGTAGGAGATTCAGTTTTTCTCAAAGTTGCTCCTATGAAGGGAGTGATGAGATTTGGCAAGAAGGGCAAATTGAGTCCTCGCTATGTAGGACCTTACCTGATTACAGACAGGATTGGGAAGGTAGCTTACAAGCTGGAATTACCACAAGACATGTCAGCAATACACAATGTGTTTCATGTCTCCATGTTAAAGAAGTGTCTCCATGACCCTAGCCAAGTGATTGAGCCTCAGTCAGTGCAGATCCAAGAGGATCTTAGTTTTGAGAGTAGACCTACACAGATAGTGGACAGAGCAGTCAAGAGACTAAGAAGCAAAGAAGTACCACTAGTGAAGGTCGTCTGGCAGAACCAGAAGCACGAGGAAGTCACTTGGGAGCGGGAGGACAGTATGAGACAGAAGTATCCAGAGCTATTCTAAGTTCGAGGACGAACTTTTTATAAGGTATGGGGAATTGTAACGACCCAATTTTCCTTATTTTAAGTTCTAAAAGTCCATAAAAATATTTGAAAATACTTTTAAAATATTCTAGAGATTTTTAGGAATTTTTAGAGTATTTTTGGAGGTCGTTTAGTAGGGTTACAAAAAGAAAGAAGTTTTGATAAAAACGTTGAAGGGGAGACTCGAACCCGAGACCTTGACCCGAGCCGAATCTCAGCCGAACCCAGCCAACCAGCTGAGCTACACGGTTTTACTAACCTAGTATGGAGAGAAATAGAGTTAAGCATAGTTGGGATCGAATTAAAACTAAGTTATAAAGGGTTAAGTGTTTTTCCCGTGACCTAAACCTAACCTTTTCCTCTCTTTTTCCTCTCCCGACGGCGCGATTCTTCTCTCGGGTGAAAACCGCAGCCAAGGCTAGGGTTTTCTTCCTCCGGCGTCGGCGAAGGGTTTTCCGGCCGGTTTCCACCCGTGGGTGACCATTCCGACAAGGAGAACTCGGGAAATACAAGGAATCGGTAGAATCGAGGCTCCACTGAAACCCTAAAGCATTTCCCTTCGGTTGTAAGTCCAAGAACCCGATGTAAGTGCTTCTCACCTGCGGTAGGAGTAGCTTTCGGAGTTTTCGTTTGCGTTTTGTTGTTGTGTAATGAACAAGAGCAGCTTTTCATTCTAGCATATGGTTTTGATTTCAACCCTTGCTCTAACAATTCGGTTTAAGATTTGGTTTCAATCCTTTGATGTTTTTAATGCACGGACAGAATCTTGATGTTTCCCTTGTTTTATCACAGCATGTTTTTGATGTGTTTACCTCACAATTCAAGCATGTTTAAGTGGATATAAATTACTTCAAGTTACAGCATGATGAAAGATTGTTAGGTTCATGAATAAGTTAGTTGTTACAAGCTTGATGTGTGAAAACTTTTACTGCCATGAGCCTAACTAGGGAAAACTTTTCCATGCAGTTTTGTTATTGACTGTTGAAATTCGGTTTGCAATATACCATGATTACTTACCAGTAGTGTAGTTGTTTTTAAAACTCTGTGGAGATTAGTTTGAATAAGTACTGGCTTATATTAGTGATATATGCTTTAGAATCTCTCGTATAATGAATAAATGAGAGAAGTGCAAGTAAAGAAAGACTAAGTCACAATCTGATCCTAAATTCCAGAATTTAGAATCAAAGCACACAAATAAATGCCAAGGCATTTTATTAGAAGAAGTATTTAAAGAAGGATATAAAGAAAAGTATTTTACTTTTAAAAGGGCATGTACCGGACACAAAGTCCAAGGGATGGGCTCCAAGTTGCCCCTAGACATAAGGTCTAGAAGTGTCTTAATGGTTTTGGGATTAGCTACCTCAATTCTCATTAAGAAAGGCGCGCAAAGTGGTACAATGCCGGGCCCAAGTAAAGTTGAATATTATTTTTAAAGTATAAAAGTATTAATTTGGAAACAAATAGAACAAGTTCCTTTATCCAAGTTGCAAATTCTAGCAAGTTAAATGGTTGTTTCCTTTAGAGATGCATGATGTAGTTCTATATTGCTATTTTCATGTTGAGCATGTACTCTCTGCTTTCTTTAATGTTTATGCATTCCTTATCGGATTTTGTGAGTAGAAAGCACTTACTAAGCTTTTAGCTTATAGATATTACTTTCCTCCTACTTAGATAAAAATAAAGGAAAGGCTAAAGTGGTATAGAAGAAGGCGACAAGGAGACGTTGATGGTGTGTGTGGTGGCTGTTATGGAAGCTTGGGACCTTGCTAAGAAATTGCTGCAAGTTAATTTAATTAGTTTTCTTTTTAAATAACTAGGAGAATTTAGAGAAGTACAGATTCTTTTTGCTCTTTCTGTTTTGCTGTTTTGAAGTTGTTCCAATGCTTTTGTTCTGTTGAATTCCTGGAACCATTCGGTTGGTTAAATGCTTGCTTAAATGTTTTAGTTGTTGAATTTCTAGAGTTGTTTTGATGCAGTTTACAGTAGGTTAATGCTAGAATTTGAAGTTCTAATTGCATGCTGCTTGTGTTAGTTTTGTCACTGCTAAGAGTTTAATGAGATTCGTTAATTAAATTGTTAGTGAATTGTAGAGATTTGCTGGTAATTAGCACTGCTAGAAGATGAGTTTTGGTTACTTTTGGAACATTGACTTATCTGCATTACTACCCAAATGGTAGTGAATGTCCGGTTATGGGTTTTGTTATGGCAGGTTTTATGAATATTCTTTCGTGTTTTAGTTGCTATAGTCTGCATGCATTGGTAGCTAAATAAGTGCAGTTTACTGCTGTTATTTTGTTTCTCCGCACTTTCTTAGTGGTAGAGGATAACTCCTACATGAGTTCAGTTTAAAGTCCACTGTTGTTAGTTAATGTTTTCCTTATTAATGTTTAAAGGTTTGGCTAGTAATGAATTACTTTGCATGCGCCACCAGTAGGAGTAGCCAGGACCGAATTATGCAAAGATTTATATATATGATTACAAGTTCTAAATGCCATTATGAAAATCGTAATATGCGTGAGATACCTGTGGTGATGAATGCAGCATGATAAAGGTTTTTGCTCATTTTGGAATATTCTTGATAATTGCTTTGCATGATAGTATTACTATATGAGTTTTGTCTTATGCAAGCATTGTGTATAATGTTCAGTTGTTTGAAACATACGAACAGTAGGTTTAAATTGCAGAATGAAAACTACCTTCCTTTAATAGATGCAAGTTGGGAAAGATGTAGCAAGCAGTGAGAGTGTTTAAGCTACATGTCTGTATGCTATGCTTGTTGTCTCACTTAATTGCATGTAAAAAAAAAAATATATATATAGTGGTTAAGTAACGTTCACCTTAAAGAGTAGTAGTAAAGAAAATTAAGGACCGACCGAGATATCCCTATCAAATAACATCAATCCAACCGGGTAGCCGGCTTAAAAACTGGTCGAGACCTATTCAGTCAACAACATCATCCTAATAGGGTGGTCAGCTTAAGGACTGGTCGGGTTATATTCAATCAATAACAGCATCTCAATAGAGTGGTTGGCTTAATGATCGACCGAGACATGTTCAACAGACACATCTTGACAACCTGGTATAATAATAAGAGCTATGATATTCATCTAGAAAATTCATTTAGAAAATTCTTAAGGATAGACACATAAAGATGGGACCCACCATTTCACTTTTTTGGGTCCCATCATTTATGTGTCTATCCTTAAGAATTTTCTAGATGAATTTTCTAGATGAATATCATTTCTCTAATAATAATTATGTATCAGATAATATCCTTCTGAAACCTTCTTCAGGAATCATCGTGTTCCCCGTAGACCAATTATAACAACATATTCCTTAGGTCACTCTAGTAATAACATAAACTAAAAACGACAAAAGGGGTATACACCTGGGTCAACAGAAGATTCCTTGGACGATTGCAGTTGTACCCTCTTCTTTACCCAACAACCTCTGACACATTTCGCCGCCTCATGATTGTGGAGATTATGTGATATAGGATACAAAACGGGAGCCCTCTCCGTGACGAAGGAATGCTCACTGACATCTGCAACTCTACTCTCGTATATACGTTGTTACTATTCTTCATTCACTAGGATTGGGACTAACTTGAGCGTCAGAGAGCCTTCGCCAGGGACTCCCCCTAGTTTCAAGGCGCTTACGTTTGGTTGGATTGTCTTTGTATGTGCAGGATCGGAGGAGAAGCTTCTTTTGAAGATAAAGGTCTTCTGACTGTCAATCTTTCATCTATCGTGCCTAATGCGTCATCTCCGTATGTCGTAAACAGGATCACAATCCATGTAATTTAATTGTTTTTTTAATTACAAGTTCTTCTTTTCATCACACTAATTTGTAATTTTTTATTTTCCTACCTATTCTATACGCCATGCACTATTACATACACGTATTGATTGATTGCAGAAAAAAAAACTTATTAAGTGTTTATTTCTCTCCTCCCCCTCCTCTCAACTAGTCTCTTGATATAACAAGTAAAAAAAATGATAATCCAAATTAACCTCATTGATTATTCTTGAAATGATCTACCTGATCCTACAAAAATTTCTCATCAACCATCAGAATAAATCGAAAAACACACGCAACGATCAATCCAGAAATCCGATATCCTTTAGTTACACCCCTATTTAAAGTAAAAATTCCTATAAATACTTATAGTCTTTATATATCAGATATAACAAACATTAAACATATATAGATATATAAAGATATTTCAAGATTTGGTATTTGATAACTAACAAACATTAAACCTATATAGATATAGATATATAAAGATATTTCAAGATTTGGAAATTGATAACTTGGATGAGAAAAGGATAATAACACCGTTTGAATCTTTAGAATTTAATTATATTAATTTGTAATATTAAAATTATGATTTTCTAATAGACCAAGTAAAACTAATTTTAAAATTAAAAATACGAGGTTAAAATAATTTTCAAACTAAAAGCATATAATTTTCGTGATTAAAAGATGTGAAAAATATTATATCTATTAGTCATGTGATTAAACATTTCTAAATAAGCTCTGAAGAAGACGTCTCTAATTTCGCTAATCATATAAACTAACTAAATAAGTCATAAAGCCAACCCTTGAATATACAACTAACTAAATAAAAACTCATCAAGCTTATATGATTGATTCAAGACAACTCCTTCACGAATAAGCACCTTTTTTTAAGACGAGAAAATCTGCACTCTGTTTGCTGAGGTGAAATTTTTACCGTTAGACGAGATTTGCAGAGGCAAACCAGCTGAATCATCCATTATTAAGAATCTCTAATGTTTTGTATAAGTCCAGAAGCTAAGCTAATCATCAAACACACCAGCGGTGAGCATTGCCTGCATTAACTAATTCAGGAAGCGACGAGGAGAGCATGACCTCGTTACTTCATGGCTGACTGCACCTCGACGCTTCCCTCCCTCCTACAGCGGGTGGTATGGAACGTACCCTAGCGACGATTTGATACTGCTCACAATGTCGCTGCACCTAACCATAAGGCTCAGCATTTGGTTCGCCAACTCCTTGTTCACCATGGGTCTACCCTCCACCTCGCCATACTGTCTATAATTATGCGTCTGGGGATCAGCGGATCGAGGCCCACGAAGGGAAGACGGCGGCGGCGGCGGCACACGATCCATCGCCACCCGGTTCACTGGAGGCAGTCCGAACGAAGCAGATGAAGCTGGAGTCACCGGCGGTGGGGGTATATAAGGGGAGTTATCAATAGTCCTTGAAGGATAGGAATGAAGCGCCGATAGCGGCAGCGGTGGTGGAGGGAGAAAAGCACCTGATTTTGTAGTCTTATTGATGACGGATTCTAGAGGAAGGGAGAAGGGGGGTGGTTCAGCATCGCTACGACTATAGCTGCTTCCTGCAACAGCCGGCGACATTACTGGCTTCCCGTCCAGATTGTCCAACATGAATTTTACACGGGGCGTCTCTCTGCTGCTGCTGCTGATGGTGGTGGTAGGGCCAGCATCGTCACCAGGCTTCTTCAGAATGGATTTGAGCAGCCCTGGCTTGTGGTTTGGATTTAGCAACAGCCTCAACGAGGTGGTTGGGTTGCTCCCGGGTCGGAATTGGACACCTTCAGCTTGTCGCGACTCCAGCTTCTTCCCACCGGCATCAGCGGACGGTTCCTGGGACTGTGTGTCAGCGTCGCGGAGATAGAAGTGTACCTTAACCTGGCCGAAAATTTCGTTGGCGCGGGCGTAGTTGAGGGCGGCCTCTGCATCGGGCTTGAACTTGTACACCACCTTGCAGGTGTAGGATTTCCAGTACACGCGAGTGTCGGGGAGCTCGAGCGGCCCGAAGCGGGCGAACCTCGCTTTCAAGGAGGCGATGGATGGAAGCGTCGTCCGAGGTGGGAACTTCATCACGAGGGTAGTCGGACAGGGAACTCGAGGCGGGGGAGGTTCTTGCTTCTTGACGGGCTCCATTGTTTTGGCATTGCTAGGTTTCGCTGTCACACTATGCATTGCGGCTACTGCAGGCATCGTCGTCGTGGAGGCGCTGCCTGCGTCCTTCAGGTTGCGCTTCTTACTGATCGACGATTTCTTTTCAATGGCCAAAGCCTTGACTTTGTTTACTTTTGTCTGCCTCTTTGCGCTCATATCCTCTTCTCGATCAGATGGAGTGCGTTTCCGTCCTGCCACAACAGGATCGTCGGACCTAAATCCGGCTTTTGGTGGCTTCGCAGAGGCAGTTGGCTCCTTGCCCTCCATAGCTGTCTTCACTGGAGCAATCTCCGCGGTCCCACCAACAGACTCCTGCTGCGACCTAGGAGGTTTGGGAGCTTGGACCTCCACGGCGTCATCCTCGCTGGAGAGAGAAAGAGCCAAGCTTTTCTGGTAGACCATCGACCGGAACTTGAGGAAGACGTGCAGCGCAACCCCCGAGGCGTCGCGCTCAATTCCGTAAAAAGGATCGAGTGCTAGTTCATGCAGGTCGGCTACCAGCTCTGGTAGCTGCTGACTGCGGGAGTTCAAGTCAATCTTGGGGCGTTGAAAGGAGAAGGGAAAGGAGGTCGCTCGCGCGACTGCATCCGCTCTCTTGGATTGCTCCGGCCCAATGCTATTTAATCTGGACGCTAATTTCCTATAAGGATCGTCATCTTTCGCCATCCTAGCATGATCTGGTAGCAAGCCGGATTCGGTGCTCTGTTCCTTGTGCTTCTTTTTTATCTTCTTCTTGGCATTTCTGGCAAGATCGGTTGGGTCGGAACTACCATCCACGCGCAGGCGTTTTTTGATCTTCTTCTTCACCTTTGGGATTCCATCGACGACAATAATGTCATTGGGCCGGGCCAACAAGATCTCTTCTTTAGCATCGGCAACTATGCCAGAGACAGCAGGGTCTAGTTTCCTGAACTCAATCACGCTCATCTGCGGCGTCTTTCGAGGACTAATAGCAACGGGAATATCCACCCCCAATGGGGCCGATCTTTGTTCTGAGATGACTAGTCCCTGTTCGAGCAGGTTTGGGGAGGTTTGCGGCAGCTTGTCGTCGATGAAAATGGAAGGAGCTCTCTTCTGGAGCACGTAGTCACCGTGAACCGAGGCATCCTGGAAGGCGAGACTTGGTTGGGTGGGGGGTTGCTGAGTTGTGGGGAAGAGATTGTAGAAGTTGCCGTAGGGCTGGGTAGGAGAGGTGAAGTCCGGCAAAGGAGGGCCGGCGATCGTAGCAGTGGTAGAGAATTGTTCATCTCTCCGCTTCAGCACGTATTTGTTCTTCTTCGCAGATGGAGATTTGGACACTTTGGGACCAGAAGCGAGCTTAGGGGCGGAGCTTTTCTTTGGGCGGGGCTCAGGCATCACGAGCTGACCGCTCAAAGGCGCCGCTGAGCAAGAAAAGGAAAACAACAAATAAGACATCATCAATACCACCGGTTCAGTTGGTTTGGTTATCGATAAACAAAAAATTAGAAACAATAGATTACTAATAAATTGACAGAGCGCTTCTGCAAGTAAATAAACTATATCCTCGCCCGTTAATAAACAGAGCAATAATAAATGGTTTAGTCATGCCAAGTACATTAAATGGTTCAATTAAAATAAAAATAAAAATAATAAACAAAGTTTGACGTCTAAATCTATATAAAGACCAGGATAATATCTAAATAACTTATTTTGCGTTCATACGTGTCCTCAAATTAATTAGAAGGCCACAGTCAACTTCTAATAGCATCTGGTCTACCACGTGTTAAGAAATGCGAGTGAGGACCGGTCCCCTTATTCGATACTTTGTTGATTTTTTTTTAAATTATTTATTCAAAAAATTAAATGAATGGAAGAGGTTGGCTTTCCAAATTCCGGAGCGGCCGGGCGTCACTGCGTCCTGCCGGTTATTATATTAAATAACTTTTGCGAAAGACCGCTTATTATATTAAATAACTTATGCGAAAGACGAATCGTGCCAATGACGCAGGAAAACACGCCACAACACCTATCGAACACCAAGCCAGCATACCGAAACTCACGACAAAACAGCAATCCTGAACGCCACATACTTTCCTGCCTTCGAATGAAACATCAACTTCGTGGCAAAAAGTTGCTGTTTCATCCGAAGGCAGGAAAGTATCTTCTAACACATCTTCGGATCTTATCCAATGCAGCTACGATATTTAAAACCCTAAGAAAAACACATATCCTCGGGTAGTGATGGGCTCGCTAATTGGTGATTACAGTCCTAATCCACCGTCAGATTACGTCATATAAAACCATAAAGAAATTTCAATGCTGCTGCTACTATATCGTAGAAACTAATTATGTCTGCAAAATTTTAATTAATGCTTCTAACGGAGAAAAGCTGAAAAAGATCATCCAATCTTTCAACGTGGGGCCACTATGCACTTAGCCAATCTCTAAAGCAAAAGCACATCTAAAGTCAAGAAACAGTAATCAATGCTCAACTCGATCCAAACCACTAATGTCGCTTATGCCTTTTTGTAATTATACTACTCATAGAATCACCAAACAGAACTACTTGGCTCAGAACTCCACCTCATTCTGAGACCACTAATTTAATGGCAAAGCATCCCGGAATTATCCCATCTCAGGATCAACTCGGCCATCATCAATGTTTATGATCATACAAGTTATTGTGTCTACAGTATAATTAGGCCAAATCGTAATAAGTGTTTGTTTTTATCCTTCACAGGAAAACATGATGGCAATGGCATCTTACCAACTAGTACGACTCGATACTTTTTTTCTCCAGAACTATGATCATGTTTCATGCCTTGAAAAGTTGGGAACCATATTTCGACCATGTAATATATGTGCTGATCATTTGTATCCCTTTCAGCTTTCAAAGAGATGTAGGAAAAGGCAAAATACTAAGGATATATGGTGAAACATTGGGAGATGGGAAACTTTGATTCACACTATATCAGCTCGATAAATTCTCATCAGCAGTCTAACAGCGCTTACTAAAAAGCAAAAGGGAAAAAAAACTTAAGGGTGATTCCAGATCCCAATCTATACTAGCTCCTAATTTCAATGCACTTGGTTTACAACGTGTCAAATTAAGACGGAATAGAATCTTTATGCTTTGATCAAAGAATAGTGAATCAGTTATCCCCGGTCTCATGAAATGTCAAAAACATACGTGCTAAACTTTCATAAATCTTGGTCTATAATAGGAAATGGATCCGACTAAGTGACGTACACATGATTTGTTTTCCTTGCAGATGTGAGGAGCTCTTCTCTGAGAACCAGCAAATCTAATTTATGTATCTATAGAGGGTAGAAACCAAGTTGCACAAATCAAAGAGGAAAAAGCTGTTTTAATGACGAAATCTCAGCATTTACAATGTCAGTGAAACAGAAATGATTTAAGATAATTTTTCATATTTTCAAAAAACATCTGTAGAAAATAATGATTCAAGGGAAGAATCATCAAGAAACTATAATAAACTGAACCTGGCGGTCTAACAAAGGGAAGAATAATAATCGTGTAGAGTCAAAGCAGTCAATGCACCCAAGAACATGGATTGATCAATAACTTTTGGTTAAACGGTCGGCATTACATGAAAACATGTTTACAAAAGATAAGAAACCAAGCATCAAACACTCCTTTAGGCTGAAAATTATTTAAAAGGCATTTTAGTTTCCCTCTACAATTTTGCATACTTATGATTGTTTCAATCTCCAAAATCCTTGTTTGAAACCACAAACATCGAAATTGCACAGCTAATCTTCAGGATAGAAGCTTAAAAAGCATTTAAGTTTGATGTTAAGAACCAGCCAACAAATATTAGAAAGAGAAATACGAAACAAAAACCCAACAGAGAGAGAGAGAGAGAGAACATCCATGAAAAAATTGGAAAAGTAAATAATAATCAAACAGTGGGAAAATTCAAAAAGAAAAAGAAACAGTATATTAGCCCAGGGGTGCCAAACCACAACATTGAGTAATTATTGATCCCATGGAATCAGTTACCACAATGAAGGCAAGAAAAGGAGTAATGTTCTCATCTCAATAAGTAAAATATGAAATATTGTATGAGTAGACCTGGATGGAAAAAGGCATGCCAAAACAATTAGGGCACAAACCAGAACGCATTTTTGATGTGCAATTTCCTTTATATAATAGCACTTGAAGCTGAATGAGATCCTAGGTTTTTGTTTTTGGGGGTTACAATGAGATGTTAGACTCTGAAGAGTGAAAGTTCCTGAGTGGTATTATGTTATTTATTCAAAATTTCTTACGATGCCTTCATCACCAATGAGTTCAAAATAATGTATGATAAAATTTTCTCCATTTATTTTTTCTTCAAAGGTAAGAGTATCAAGCCAACATTTCTGTCCTACCATGCAGTCATCAATTTCACTCCAACTCTACCACTTTTCCAAACATATTATGATGTTATATCACCACAACTGCTAAGTTGCATGTGAACATATGCCTGGTCAATAACCATGAGAGGATAATAATGAAATTAAAGAGACATCCATGACATGCACAACATCTTCTTAATGCAAACCATGGCCAGGAACGAAGCACATAAATTAATTGGTTTATAGAAGATCAATTGTACCAGTAGCATGCAAAAATACAAATCTAAATACAAATCATATCCATGTGACAACCGCCTAAAAGCAGGGTGAAAAAAATGCATGCAATGATTAATACCTCGGCGGGCAAATCTCTCAGGATGATCTGACATAGCCCCAGTCAAAGGAGGTGGTCGTACCGGCTCTACACCAAATGCTTGGGCATATGTCTCGTCAAACTCTTCGAAGACAGAACATCTGTAAGCAAGCATCTTCGCCGTGTTCTTAATCCGATCTATAGCAGGAACAATGTCTTCAAGTGGACACAAGGCCAACTGCTTCAAAAAGGAGAGAGATTGATCAGGTACAAAGTTTTTCCGAGCATCCTCAATCTGTTTTGAAGAGTAAATGCCCCAAGGCTCGAATCCAGGGACATCAACATCGAAATATCCTGGGACACGTGCTGAACCAAAGTTGTATTTATTCCGACAGTAGCAAGCAAGGCCAAGAGCTTCCCTGCGGCTTGCTTCATCGGTTGCCTCTTCAACTGCCTTGACAAATGGTCTCAAGGCCGTCTGTTTAGACTTCTCCTCGTAGTGGGAGTCAAATGGGACGAGCTCAGAAGGGTCAAACCATCCATAGCTGCTATCCCCAAAGAAGGCTACCAAAACATGGACATCTCTTCTTGTTCTTCTAACAGATAACGAAGCAAAAGCCTCATTGAACAAGTAACCAGGCCACCAAGGGTGTGATTTCACCTTCCCCCACACCATGTCTCCCAGTTCAAAACCATTCATCCAGTTTCCAACTGCCCTATGGAAAACCCTCGCTCCATCTGAAACAACCTCCTCAGAAACACTGTCATCGTCGAAATCCGTACTTTCTGCGACAGGAAACTCTGCTACGTCATGTCCAGGGAGAAATCCCTTTCCTAACCTAACATGAGATTCAGAAATAATACCTGGACCGTTCACTTCGTCTCCTTGAGCGTCCTTGGAAGATCCAGAGAAACCAGCCTCCGTACGGTCCAAAAGCATACCATCAACCTCTTCGTTAAACTCCACAGATTCGAGCTCCTTGAAAACCTTAGATCCAACATATCCGCGTCCAAAACCATGTCCATCAGCCGCTGCCTCCTCGCCGTCTACCGGTCGTTGCGAGCTGCCAACCTCCATGTAAGGATTGGAGATAGCACGGCCGAACTTGCCTTCGTCCGCGACGAAGGTCACCGCAAAAGCAGGGGAGGGGCAAGAATCGAGCGATCGACAGGGGGCAAATAACACTAACCCAAGGCGTAGATCTGGAAGAGCACGCCCTGCATCGAGGTCAGAAACATCAAGAATCGAACGCCATGAAAAGGTGGAGGCGAGAGGAAAACCCTAGAACGCGAAACAAAGGGGCTATTGGGAAAGCGAGTCGGCGGCTAAGACGAGCGTTCGCATTATTGATGTGAACTTGACCAGGGTGGGAATCATTGAATGATCCGGAAATGAGCAGGTGCGGTGTGAACATCGGACGGTGATAAGGCAGCCACTGGACCCATCTCAACGGCTATTCGGCCTCTTCAGCGGATGCTGTTTTATCATTTTTTGCACGCTCGCGGCACTTGAGATCAATATTGTTTCTATGCGGTATGTTTGACAATGGTTTGATAACTGGAAAAAGAATGGTGCAGTCGATTATTTTTACCGTTTAACAGATATTTAAGGATTAAATTTATTTTTAATAAATTAACAGATAATTTTTTTAATCTAAGATGATTTGATGAACTATTCAATATAAGTATTTCCTGATTTACTCTAAAAATTAGTTGAAAACTTCTAAAGGGTTAAATCAATCATCTTCAAAATTAGTCAGCATAAGTCAAATACCTTGTATCATCTAAAAAAATACGTAATCTTTAATTTGAGCTAATGATCATTCATTGGATTCCAAATCCCGTATGTAATGTTATTGTAGATGAATATATAAGGATTATTTATGCAACAGATGTAATATCCATAAAATTATTTCCCTCAGCTATACAGACACCTAAATTGGAACTAAAACTCTTTCCTGATAATTTGAATAAGAATGAACAAAGCTAGATATTATTACCCAGAACCTTCAACCTAATTAGGAGAAGAAACTATTGGGTCTTTTGAGGTAATATCAGAAAGCTATTAGATCACACACGTAGATATATCCAATATTAGACCTTCTACTTACATACACAGAATACTACTCAAAAATTATGCTAAATAAGTAAGGTAGCCACAAAAAACTCTACCCATTGATTTTGGATGTCATGAAAAAGGAGGTGACAAAACTTTTACAAGCTGGGATCAGTTAGGTGAGCCCAGTGCAAGTTGTTCCAAAGAAGTCGAGTGTAATAATGGTGGCAAACAAAAATATTTTGTTGATTTCTACTCAGGTGCAAAATAGCTTTACAGTGTGAATAGATTATAGAAAGTTGAATCAAGCCACGAGAAAGGATCACTACCCGCTACCGGTTATTGACTAGATATTAGAGAGACTGATAGGTAAATCACATCACTACTTTCTAGATGGATACATAAGTTATTTCTAAATATGTATAACCCCTGAGGATTAAGAAAAAATCATATTCACTTGCCCCTTTGGCACTTTTGCATATCAAAGAATGTCATTCGGCTCTTGCAATGCCTTAGTTATCTTCAAGTGTTGCATGGTTAGTATCCTTGCTAATCTTTTAGAAAATTGCATAGAAATATTTGTGGATGATTTTACTATATATGGCTCATCTTTTGATGCATATTTGGATAATCTATCTAAGAGTGTTGTGTAGATGTGTTGAGAATGACCTTATGTTGAATTTTGAAAGATAGCATTTTATGGTCAAATGAGAAATTGTATTAGGTCATATAGTCTAAGACTAATGTTATTTCAGCTATACTTTACCCTATATGTGTACAAGAGGTGTGTTATTTTCTTAGTCATGCAGGTTTCTATAGGCGCTTCATTCATGATTTTAGTAAAATTACTCTTCCACTTTCTAACATGCTACAAAAGGATGTGGATTTCATTTTTTTAATCAATCATACAAAGATGCATTTGACCACTTTAATAAAGCCCTTACCTCAACTCCAATTATCCAACCCCTGTATTGGAGACTTCCATTTAAGTTGATGTGTGATGCCTCTAATTATGCATGAGGAGCCGTCTTGGCTGATTAGAGGCTTGAGAAAGTATCTCACATTATCTACTATGCTTTGAAGACACTGGAATCTGCTCAAGGCAACTGCACCACAATAGAAAAAGACTTTTTAGCAATTATTTTTATTTTGGATAAATTTAGATCTTATCTACTTTGTTATTATCTGGTGATTTTTTTTATCATGCAACTCTTAAATGCCTCTTAAAGAAGCCAAATGCAAAATCAAGACTGATCAGGTGGATGCTTCTCCTTCAAAAATTTGATTTAGAAATATAAGATAGGAGTGGGTAAAAGAACATGGTGTCTAATTACATGAGCAGAATTGAGAGGGGCTTTAAGTCTACACCCATAGTAGATATTTTTCCTGATGAGTAGGTTTTATAGCTACGAGATAAGTTTTCATGGTAGCTCAATATGATTAATTATTTTGTTACACATTCTTTACCCTCACATCTCACATGAGAACAAATTAATAAGTTGAAGAGAGATATCAAATATTATGTGGGGGATGATCATTACTTGTGAAAATTTTATAGTGATCAAGTAATTAGACGATGTATCCCTGATGATAAGTTTTATTCTATGCCTTCATTTTGTCATTCTCTTTCTTGTGGGAGGCATTTGGTCCCCAACGAACTGCTAGGAAAGTTTTGGATTCTGAGTTGTATTGGCCTACCATTTTTCGTGATGCCTATGAGTTTCATAAATCATGTCAATGACGTTAACGAGTTGAGCACATAGGATGTAGGAATGAAATACCTTAGCAATATTTACTATTTTGATAGGTTTTTGATATTTGGTGTATTGATTTCATGAATCAATTTTTTGTCTCTTTCGGATTTACTTGTATTATATTGCCAGTCGATTATGTTTCCAAATGAGAGGAGGTAATCCCATCAAAATTGATGATTCTCAAGTCGTTGTCAATTTTGTCAGGTCACACATATTTTACAAGTTTAACTTACCTAACTAGAGCAATCATTAGTGATCAGAAATCTCATTTTTACAATATACACATAGAGGCCTTGCTAAACAAATATGGTGTCTTTCATAAAGTTTTGACCCTTACCATCCTTAAATAAATGGCCAAGTTGAGGTCTCAATAGAGAGATTAATCAAATTCTAGAGAAAAGTGAGACTGAATAGGAAAATTGGAGTAAGAGACTTGATGATGCATTATGGGTTTATCTGATTGCTTATAAGACACCTATAGGTATGTCACCCTACAAGATTTTTTTGATAAGGTGTACCACTTACCAGTGGAGACAGAGCATTGAGCCTACTGGGTGGTTAAGGCATGCAATCTTGACATAAATCAAGTTGGAGTTGATAGGAAACTACAACTTCAAGAACTAGAAGAACTTCGGTTAGAAGTCTATGAGAATTCCTGCATATACAAAGAAAAGACTAAGGATTTCCATGATAAGCAGATTCTTCGAAAGGACGAGTAGGGGAGAAAGTGTTTTTATACAACTCTCATCTCAAATTGATGAAAGGTAAGTTGATGTATTGGTGGAAATGTCCCTTTTATATTACTAACATTTTTCCTATGGCACATTTGAAATACAGGAAGTAACTATGGGGAGAGTTTTTAAAGTTAATTGTCATCGTCTGAAGCAATTTCATGAGGGCACCAAAGGGATGATGGTGGAGGGAACAATGTTTATCGATGCTCTCTACCCAACCTAAAGGGGAGTCCATTCCTTTCTATTTCATGTTTCTTTTTCTTTATCTTATTGATTCACTTGTTTGCTTTGTTTTGTTTACTTTGTTTGTCTATTTTCACTTTAGTTTGGTTGCATTTTCCTATGTGTTCTCTCTCAATGCTTTGAGAATTATAAAAGTTTATTAAGTTTGATTGTCAAGTTTTGGACTCTTTGATATGATTGAATACTTTACTTACATGTGATATATAGTGTACTGATGGATTCTACCTTAATAGATTAAAGTTGATAATTCATATTTACCTAGTGAGGATCTAAGTCATTCTTATTCTTTTATCCTTTTTGTATGTGATTTGCACTCATAATAATCGACACTATAGAACTTTCTTTGCTTATTTTTGAGACTACATTGTCATATGCATGCATGAATGTGATGAAGGTCACTTTTGATGTGTATAGAATCTATATACTTTTATGCATGCTTTAACACACATTCACTTGCTTTCTCTGTATATGTTCTATGTATTTTTATCTCTCTTTGTCATATTTTTAGCATAATTACTCTCTTTATCAGAGATCTACTTTTGTTTAGTTTTTTATCCACAGGATGCATTTTCAAAACAAAAATAGTGTTGAATGTGCTTCGTAAAGACAAAAGAAGAGAGCAGAGCTTTGATCGTATGGTTTTACATGGTCATGACCCTTCATTCGTGGGCAAACAACACACGATCATGCCAAAGGGAACGGTCGTGTCATCCATCCAGAGAAGAGCGAACCTCTGGCAGTGTGGTTTCACACGGCCACACATGCTCGCCATAACTAAATCAAGCTGGGCTCATGCCAAAAGGCACAGTCATGCCAAGCAACTAGAACTGGATCAAGCCCTGGCCGTGCCAAAAGGCACAACCATGTCATTTCCAGACAAGCAGAATCAAACCATGGTCATGCCAAAAAGTCATAACTGTGTCACTCAGGCAGTGCGACTTCAAGGTTAGGCAGTGCTAAAGGGCATGACCGTGACACGAGTCGTGCCCTGCTCTATTTAAGGGGAGTTCTTCCCCTTCTTCAAGGGAGGAAGGTTCTCCCTTTTGGGAGATCCATATTGATTTAGATCTATGCCCTCTCCGCACTCTAATTAAAGATCTCGAGTTATTTTCATCATCTTCTTCGACTCCAGAAGTATGAAATTGGATCCGAAGATCACTCAACGTCTTGGCTAAGCTTCTTCTCCCTTCTTTTTTTAGATTGGGTTTTGAGCTTATGATTTCATTATCTTTGGATTCATTCTTTCCTGTTATGGAGTAGATCTTGTTGTTTTCGAATTAAAGGAGTAATTGTGATATGTGATTTATGTATACTTTTGAATTTGCTAATTTCCTTTCTATATGACATTACTTATACCTTGTATTCATTCGATCTTATGTGTGTGTGATGTGATTATACTTAAATCTCATGTATAGTTGAATGATTGTATGGTTTTGTTCGAGGATGTCCTAGATCATATGTCCGAGGGCCCTAGAGAATGTAGGATCGAAAGCGCTAGGGGGGGGGGGGGGGGGAATAGCGCTCGTGGCTTTCACTTATGTTTTGAAAATACACAGAATAAAAGTAAACAAAAAACAATCGCTAACACTTTTGGTTACTTGGTTCGGAGCATGTGTCGACTTCTACTCCAGGCTCGCACATAAAAGTGCTTTTCGATGAGAAATCACTAATCAATCGGAAAGATTACCAAATAGAGTTTACAAGTAATTAGCAATTAAAGAATACCGACAACAGAAAATCTTTGGCGGAACAGTTATCGGAGCTTTTGGGCGTCGTAGAAGCGTTTTCTGAGCAGCTCAAAGAAGCGGAAGTGGTTCGTTGTCTTATTTTGAAGCTTCTGGTCGAGGTTACTTTTATAGGCTGTTCCGGGCGCTCGTAACCCCTCCAGGCACCTGGACCATGTGGCTTAGCCACTCCGCGCGCGCCACATAAGCTTGGCGATAACTTTTGGGTTTCGAGTTCCTGGACCGACTTCGGGCACCCGCACCAGCTCGGGGTACTCGGACCCCTTTCGGGCGCCCATACCAACTTTCTCCAGCCCCCCTTTTTTTTTCTACAAAACAAAGTTAGTCCAAGCAAAAACAATATACATAGAATATGAAATTATGACAGCCTCTGATTGTCCGGTTCTAACTTTGAGTTTCGTCGAAACTCTAGGTCGAACCGACGCCTACTGTTCCCTTGCCAGAGAACGCGTCCTCACCTACTCCTCTCAGGAGAGTTTACTTGTTGCCAGCTCGATCCTCCAGATCGACTGGACTTTCTGCTCAGTGCTCGAGGCTCTAGGACTTTCTGTTGGACGTTCGCTCCACGACCGATCCAGTCTTTTCACTTGGTCTGCGACCAACAGGACTTTCCACCTAGAGTCTCCAACCCTAGGATTTTTGCCCGAAGCCTTCAACCCGCCAAGACTTTTTCGCCTAGGGTTACCACCCCCTAGGACCTAGGGTTCCACCCCCTAGAATTTTTCACCTACCTAACCGCAACTAGGACTTTTACCTAAGTACACTTAGGACTTTCCTACAAACTCATTCAAACATGTTAGACCACAAATAATCTTAACTTTGAATCCTTTGACATTATCAAAACTTAGGTTCGATCGTCAGATGTTTCTCGCACCAACAATCTTCCCTTTTTTGATTATGACAACAAAATTCAAAGTTAAGTAAAACATAATTTAAACAGCATAAATGCAATATCAAGATTCAAGAAATTAAGTGCAAAATTTAGAACAACTTCGAATAACAAGTTGTTAAGTGCAAAATTTAGAACAACTTAGAACAAGTTGTATCTCCCCCTTAATCAAATTACTTATTACTTAACTTTCACTTTCTTCTCCCCATTTGCCATATATCAAAAAATAAACAGAGAGACGGTTGTAAAGATAGGGAATTTTTAGCTCCCCCTGAAAGGTAGCATTGGCAAGTTTGTAGTGTTGAAATTATATTTTAATGAAAAAGAAGAAAAAATCGAGTAAAGCTTTGAAAGTGATTTTAGGGTTTACCAAAAACTTAGCTAGATTTTAAAAAATGACTTAGCTTTACAAAATAACTTAGAAAAATTTAATGTTTTGAAAATTATTGTTTTGAAAAACACTTAGCTAAATTAAAAATACTTTTTGAAAATACTTAGTTTGAAAAAAAAACTTTGTCAAAAAATTGTTGATAAAAGACTTGGCTTTCAAAAGAAATTTGATAAAATATTAACTTTAAAGTGAATAAATTGATATCAACTTAGTTTAAAATTTGATCAAAACTTAGATAAAAGAAAAATGTTGATATAAGAGCTCAATTAAGTATTCAGACTAGAAAGGATTTTAAAATATTTAGATAAAAGCTTAAAAGACTTTTGTTTAAAACATCAAAAACTGAAGCTTTGAAAAATACTTAAAAATACTTTTAAAAAAACTTAAACTTGGTTTCTTTCACTCCCCCTTGATTAATGCATAGCCTTTAAAGTCCTAGAGTCCAAGCATGAGTGTTAAATCATAAATCTTCCTTAACAAATGTCTAACCTTTAGTTACTAGCTATTTACCATGAGGTAGTAGCTTTCACTTGGTTAGTCAAATTAAGTCAGTGTTCCAGTTAGTTTAACTAAGCATAGACAACTTAATTTGATTAATATGAATTTGGTATTTATTGCCCAGACTTATGTTGATGCACAGACATAAGCATTCTGAAGTCTAGGCAGTACTCTATGCATCTCACATCATTCTAAGTGTTTTTCATACACAAGCAAGGTAAACCTAGTGTGCTTGTGAGATGCTCTAACTGAGACCTAGGGGTACATGCTTTCTAAGAGGTAAATACTTAGGCTAAGTCCAAAAAAAGGACAGCCCGGTGCACGAAGCTCCCGTCATGCGGGGTCCTGGGGAAGGATCCATTGTACGCAACCTTACCCTATTTTTTGCAAGAGGTTGTGTCCAGGATTTGAACCCGTGACCTTTTGGTCACATGGCAACAACTTTACCGTTGCACCAAGGCACCCCTTCAAATACCTAGGCTAAGTCCAAATTTTGAAAACTAACAAATTAGAATTTTGAAAATATTTTTCCTAGAATTTAAAACCAGGATTATAACTTTGAAATAGCAATTAAAGAAGAACTAATTTTGCAAGTAAACTCTATTCTACTAAGGACATTCCTATTTATCTTCTAAGTGCATTGAACTCAAGTTCAGGTAAGGGTTTTGTGAAAATGTCAGCCAGGTTTGACTTGGACTCAACATAGTTAAGTACAATATCACCCTTAGCTACATGATCCCTTATAAAGTGATGTTTCACTTCTATGTGTTTAGTCTTGAGTGGTGAATTGGATTCTTAGTTAAGTTAATTGTACTTATATTATCAATTGAAAATTTTATATTCTTATATTCTTGTTGATAGTCTTTTAAAGTGTGCATCATCCATAATAGTTGAGATGCACATTTCCTAAGGATATGTACTTAGCATCAGTAGTGGATAAAGCAACACAGTATTGCTTTCTGCTTGACTAACTTACTAGATACTGACCTAGAAATTGGTAATTACCACTTGTGCTTTTTCTATCTAGTTTGCACCTGATATAGTCTGAGTCAGAATAGGTAATTAGGTCAAAGGTGTAAGTCCTAGGGTACCAAAGTCCTACATTTAGGGGTCCTTAATATATCTAAGTATTCTTTTAACATTTGTTAGGTGTGACTTTTTTGCACAAGATTGGTATCTTGCGCATATAGCTACTACAAACAGAATTTCGGGTCAACTTACAGTTAGGTAGAGTAAACTCCCTATTGCACTTCGATAATATTTTAAGTCTACTAGTTTTCCTTCTAAATCAGAATCAATTTTAACAATAGTTGCCATTGGAGTATTTATTGTTAGAGTGTATACTAAAAGCCTAACTTTTTGTAAACATTTATTTTTTAAATAAAGAATCACATTGGTCAAATGTCTACATTTATATGCTAAGTGTAGTTGTTCAGTTAATTTATATTGTAGATAACATGGTGTGTGGTGTCACACACAGAAGATCATGTTATCAGTTCCTTATAAATTATAAATAGTAGCTCACGACTAAGATGGATAGGAACAAACCTTTATAATAGTCGTAGTGTAATTTGGTATTACTTTATCTTGACTATAAAATTACACTAGTACACTCTGAGTGTATTGAACAGGACCATTTAAGGTAGTTTTTTTTATACTGACTCTCTAAAAGAACAAGACCTCTATTATTATGAAAGTGTGTAATATTAATCATAATATAATAACAAGCACATATACTTAATATTTATTTTTTTAATTTATCAAAGGGTGTGATTTAGTTCGTTAAATCAATAGGCCTGATAAGTTGGGAAATGATATTATTTATATGGTGTGTTGTTGATTATAGAATGAAACTGTGTCCTAGAAATCTAGGTTGATGATGCCCCCTTGAGGAGCTCATAAGGAGTGTCATGTAAACCCTGCAGGTGGACTTATTCCGGCATGACAATGAAGTCGAGTGGTACTACTCTTGGAGCTAGATATTAATTAGGTGAGTTGCCAGTAACTCATTTAATTAGTGGACATTCTATATCTTAAACACAGGGAGACTAACACACTTATGATAAGAAGGAGCTCATATAGTAATATGAGATTGGTGCGGTAGTTCAATAATAACTCTTTAGTAGTATGAGTTATTATTGATGAATTCGAGTTGGGTGATCGGGGCGAACACGGGAAGCTCAAGTTCATCGGGAGACTAAAATCAATTCCTCCTCTCGGTCCCTGTCGTGTCCTCTTATTTATAAAGTCTTATACCCACCTAAACCCAACTTCTTACCCACCTTAAGGTGGCCGGCCAAGCCTAGCTTGGAGTCCAAGCTAGGGCCGACCAAACCAAGGTTAGATGGGAGCAAGTGGTGGCCGGCCCTAGCTTGGAACCCAAGCTAAGGTGGCCGACCACAATTAAAATTAAAGGGATTTTAATTTTTTAAAATCTTTCCTTATGTGGAAGCCATGATTTAAAAGAGAGTTTTAAAATTAAATTTTTCCTTTTACAGTTTCTATAAAGGATTAAGAGAAAGGTTTGATATCTTTCCTTATTTGTAGTTAATAGGAAGATTTTAATTTTAGAGAAAACTTTCATTTTTATAATCATCCACATGTTCTAATAGAGAGATTTTAATTTATAAAAGTTTCCTTTTATAACCAACCATGAAGGGAATTTTTAAAAGAGAAATTTTTATTTTAAAAATTTTCGGAAACAAATTAGAAAGTTTTAATTTTGTGTTTAAAACTTTTCTTGTTTGGAGGACATGTAGGGGTCGGCCATTAAAAGTTTAAAAGGAAGTTTTTAATTAAAATTTCCTTTTTAGTCATTAGCAAGGAAAATAAGGAAGTTTTAATTATATTTAAAATTTTCCTTATTTGTCAAGACTAAGGAATAAAAAAGAGAGGGTAGAGGTGCCTCACCTAACAACCTAATCTATTATTTCCTCTCCTCTCTTCCTTGGTGTGGCTGGCCCTCTTCCATTACCCTTCCTCTTCTCTTCTTCTTTGGTGGCTGGCGGCATCTAGTCTCAAGGAGATTTTTGGTGGCCAGATTTTGCTTGGAGAAGAAGGAAAGATAGGAGACATTGTTTCTTAGCATCCCTTGGAGCTTGGTTGGTGGCCTAAGTTCTTCATCTCTAGGAGATTGTTGGTGGCCGAAACTTTCAAGGAGAAGAAGGAGGCTTGGGTGGATTCTCATCTCGGTAGATTGTCGCCCACACGATGTCCGAGATAAGAAGAGGAATACGATAGAAGATCGTGAGGTTTATAAGCTACAAATAAAAGTAAAACTAGTTGTCTTGTTCTGCATCATACTAGTTTTCTTTGTATGGATTTTGAAATACCAAACACAAGAGGATAATGATTCTAGGTATAGAATTTTTTATTCGATTTTGTATTTCTTTTGTTTTTCGATCTTGTGATTTGATTGTTCTTAATGGTTAAACCTAGGGTTGCTATAAAGAGATTAAATATTGAATTTTGTTGAAAGGTTTTGTCTAGGAAGTGGTGGATGATCTCATACCCAAGAAGTCCTAGTGCCTCTCCATGTTTAACTTGAAAGTCGATCTCTGAAATAAATATTTAATAGAATTTGTAACATGGGTGGATTTGGATTAATAATGTTAAGCATCGGTTGCGATCCAAGTCTAAACCTTTAAGAACAAATAAGTTGAATTTGGAATCAATAATGTTAAGTTCTGTTTGCAATTCCAAATTTAATTTCTAAAGAACACTTGTCACGCCCCAGAGGAGTCCCTGTCCGAAGAAATTTCGGCAGAACCTCCCCTGTACGTGTGACAATCTGAAGCATTTCTACAGGCATAATATCCCTCAGCCACAGGCGGCTGGAATAATAACAACAAATAAAAACAATCACCACGCAGTTTATATAGATATTCAGCCTCTGGCTGTCACAAAACCAACACAAACGGAAAATGACAGAAACCAAAAACAACCAAACACAAAACTGCTAGCCGGCTAGGCTTACAGAACCAACAACATAACACCCGGAAACAAAACCAGAACACAAATCGAAATACATAAATTTCATATACCAAGATAAAACAACAGAAAGGCAGCGATATGTCTTCTGATGTGACGCGGGGACCAGCAAACAGGATGCTCCAAGCGACACCATAAATAACCTGGTACCTGAAAAAGATAGTGTCCACGGGGGTGAGTTCAACAACTCAGCGAATACCAATAGACATGCCTAGTAAGATATATCTAACAGCAATAAACATGGAATACAGCTTCCGAATAATATATAGGAAATATATAAAACTGAAAAGTAACCAAGGAAGCTGTACTCACCAGGAACTCCTATCCTGAACTAAAGGGTCATCAAACCGATACGCAGTATGTCTCCTGTATGTATGTCAAACAAATGCATCCACCAAAATACAGCATATAAGTGCAGCAAACACAAACAAATAAATGCAATCAATACATGTGATGACCGTGCACTCTAACATCACTGCACCTGAACAGTGACCGAGTGGACGGAATGCTGTCGGAGTACTCCTGTCCTCTGACCCCAAATCATAAATGGGGGAGCTCAATGCTCTCATCTCCCGGTACATGATGACGAGGAGGATATCTCTGCCGGCTACCACGCTGAGTCACCTGACCAACGGAGCCAAACAGAGTCCACTATCTGCCGGCTACCACGCTGCTACACTAAATGCCAGCGGAGTCAAACAGAGCGGAACTGTCTGCCGGCTACCACGCTGAGTCACCTGACCAACGGAGCCAAACAGCAGAACCGCCACACACCTGCCTGATAAACCACTAATCCATGAGTGGTGGTGTGTACAGTACATGTAACTGGCGATGGGCTCAACCATAGTGGAGCCGACAATCGCACAGCATGCAATCATGATGCATGACACTAAGCATAGCAAAACTGATCAACATAACCATATCCATATATACAAAATGAGTACTGTAAAATCGATGGTCACATACCAAGATCTAGAGTACACAGGTTAGATAGAATATCAAAAACCTATGTCCCGAACATAATAAATATGGAATATCCTGATCAGCATAGAAAAATCCATATATACATAATATGGGTACCACAGTATCAGTAGGTTAAATCCACAGATCTAGGGTATACAGGTCCTCTATGGTATAACAACCTAGATCCTAAACCTATCCCCCTTCCATAACATATGTACCAACAATATGCACAGATCAAAGCCACAAGATCTAGGTACACGAATCATATATGATATACTAATAGAAATACACAATCCAGGCATGGCATAAAAACCTAAGGATTAGATAATTTGGATACACATGCCAGAAACAAAAATCCAGAGCCTAGTCCTAACCTCGGTAAAGCATGGTATGTCACTCTAGAAACTAAGCTACTCATGGCAATAAGATACTCATGGCAACAAATCACGAGATATAAGCACGGATACATCACAGGCGACAAACCTAACATGCTATGGATATCAAACAGTGACATACCAAAGGCAAACATGTTCATTGCTTGTAGTTATAAAATACTATGCATATCCAAATGACAATATCATAAAAGATAAGTCAAGAGGTACCCGCCTCAAATAGAAGGGTCCAATCCGGTAATAGATCCCTCGTCGAGACACTCGTCTCGAATCCAAATCCTGCAAATCAAACATACAGATTTAGCTAATTACTTATGAGTTAAATAGCTAAATCACATCCTCAAACCTAATTAGGATAATCATAATCAAATACGATTATTGATTAACCACCTAAGCTAGAGTTAAACTGGTTTAACCCTAATAAAGCCATCATCTACCTTAGATTAGTTTAGGTTAAACATAAACCCCTTTCCTAATCTAACAATCTATATTCCACAATCGAAATTGCATTAGATCTATGTAAAAAAAAACATCCATCACCCAAACTTGTACTAGGGTTTAGTGAACACCTCTAAGATGACAACAAGGTAACTGCTAAGGGGTAATCGAGCCTGTCCAGCAATGACAAGGTCCTGCAAATCTGGTGAAGAGGAAGCGATGAACCTCCCTGATGGAATCCCTAATGCAAGTTCCACCAAACACATCAACACCTACTGGACGGATCAAAAATCAATAAGACAGTCTATTGACAGCTTACCACAGTTTGTGTCGGCAGTGCTAGAGCTAACCATCACCCAAAATCGAAGGTAGCTATTGGCCGATAGTAGTCACAAGACGACTGTAGAGATTGGCGATGATGGGATCAAAGGCGGCCGCTTAATATTGGTCACTGGAGGAAGAGGTAGTCGTCCGATAGCCGATCAAAATCACATCCAGCAAACCTTGGACTCGAATCTTCACCTAGACCGAGAGATTAAAGACTGACAGCTTCGCCTCGGTTGGTGCCAAGTGCTCAACGCTAGGGCAAAGAGAAGACAGCTCTGCTCGGTGGCCAGAAGAAGAAAACAGAAGGGAAGAAGGATTCGGCCGACGGAAGCTCGCGGCGTCGCGTCGGCCAGAGGAGAGAAAGAGGGCGTCAGGAGGCGCTAGGGCACGGGCGATGTGCTGGCTTCCTGTGGCCGGTGATCGGCGCACGGCTCCGCATGGATGAGGGGGAGAGGAGATCGGCTCTAGGAGGAAGAATGAGAAAAGAAGAAATGGTGCACCGGCGTCGGTAGGGCAAAGATCGGCGTCGCAAGGGCTCGGGAGGAAACCGTCGGCACGGGTAAGAGCACGGTGTCGGGGAGAAAGAAAAAGAAATAGGAAAAGAAAAAGGAAATTAAGAAAATATACATTTCCTCGCTTAAATGGGTAGCCTAAATAGGCTTTCCCGGGGCCCAGTTTTCATCCCCGTAAACTCGTCCATACGAGTTCCGAAAAATTCCCGAAAATTTTTCAAAAATTCCGTAAAATTCCCTTATCAATATTCACCATTTTTTTTTCCGATATTTTACATTCTCCCCCACTAATAAAAATTTGGTCCCCAAATTTCATCATCTACCATCAGCAAATACTAACAACAGGTAAAGAGTACAAATGCTGAACAGCAAATAAATCACATATCTCAAATGAAAAAAAAAATGGGGTATCGAGCTCGAATAGTATCCCCGAGCTCCCAAATAACCTCCTCGTCCAAATGATACTGTCATCCGACTTTAACCAGTCGGATAGTCTTGTTCCACAACTAATGCTCTTTCCGGTCAAATATCCGTACCGGAACCTCCTCATAAGTGACGTCAGGCTGAACGGGAACTAATATATCTGTCAGCACAATACATCGGTTGGGTACGTATCTTCTCAGCCTAGATACGTGGAATACATAGTACACGCCTACCAAAGACGGTGGCAGTGCTAGCCAGTAAGCTACCGCTCCAATCCTCTCCAAGATCTGGAAAGATCCAATGTATCGCGGAGCTGGCTTACCTCTGAGGTCAATCTCTTCACCCCTTTCGTGGGTGAAACTCGCAGAAATACATGGTCGCAAATGGAGAACTCTAAAAGTCTCCAACTCCGATCAGCATAACTCTTCTGGCAGTCCTGTGCCTCTAACACTCTCCGTCTAATAGTACGGACCAACTCCGCCTCATGCTGAGCTCTATGAGGTCCCAACAACTGGGCCTCCCCAACCTCATCCAGAGAGTAGGTGTCCGACAAGGCCTACCATACAACGCTTC
The DNA here is from genome assembly GCF_018446385.1 of Zingiber officinale. NCBI lineage: Eukaryota > Viridiplantae > Streptophyta > Magnoliopsida > Zingiberales > Zingiberaceae > Zingiber > Zingiber officinale. Next base: position 75,452,169 of record NC_056001.1, read on the forward strand.
AACGGTGGCATTTGGATAACCGAATGCAAACCGTTGTTGTAGACAAACTCTACCAATGGCAAATGGTCCTCCCAACTGCCCCTAAAATCCAATACACAAAACTTCAGCAAATCCTCTAGAGTCTGAATGGTCCGCTCTAACAGTCCATCTGTCTGCGGATGGAAAGTTGTACTGAAACAGAGTTGCGTGCCCAAGGCCTACTGCAGACTCTGCCAGAAACGAGACGTGAACCGGGGGTCTCTAACCGAAATGATAGTCAAAGGAACACCAAGTAATCTGATGATCTCCCGACAATACAGATCTGCCAATTGATCCAGGGAATCAGTCCTCCGGATCGCTAAGAAGTGCGTTGATTTGGTTAATCGATCGACGATAACCCAAATCGCGTCATGCCTCATCGTGTCCTCGACAATCCTACCACAAAGTCCATGGTAATGTATTCCCATCCCCACTCAGGAACAAGAATCCGCTGAAACAATCCGGCAGGTATTTAATGCTCAACCTTCACCTGCTAACAAACAAGACAGCTAGCTATAAATTTCGTGATGTCTTCCTTCATACCGTTCCACCAACAGGAACGTCACAAATCTTGATACATACGGGTCCTGCCTGGATGGATCGCAAATCGAGAGCAATGAGCCTCCTGAAGTAGCTCATGTAAGACTGGATGAGACTGAGGTACGCATAATCTGCCTCAGAAGTATATAACACCCTCCTCGTCTCGTGTGAACTCGGTCCGCTGCCCGAAAGCTGTCTGGCTACTAATGAACTGCAAGTGCTGATCACCATCCTATACCTCTCGGATCCTCGTCCTGATCGACGACTGAACAACCATGATAACCAGAGTACCCTGCTCTGTCTGTCCTTACCCCTCAAGGCCCAACTCGGAAAAACCTTGAATCAAGTTTGTGACCACAACTCGGTGGCAAGCTAAAGTCCCTCTGGACTTCCCGCTAAGTGCATCGGCAACCACATTAGCTCTCCCCGGGTGATAGCTAATGGTACAATCATAATCCTTCAGGAAGTTCATCCATCTCCCTGTCGGAGATTAAGTTCCTTCTAAGTAACCAGATATTTGAGACTCTTATGGTCAGTGAGAATCTCAAATGTAACGCCATATAAAACAATGTCGCCAAATCTTCATGGCAAAAATAATGGCGACTAGCTCCAGATCATGTACAGGGTAGTTCTTCTCATGCTCCTTCAACCGACGAGAAGCATAGGAGACTACTCTATCGTGCTGCATCAGAACAGCGCTCAAACCCTGAACAGATGCGTCGGTGTAGAGGACATATCCGTCCTCTCCAGAAGGTAAACCAAAATCGGAGCCGACACTAGTCTCCGCTTCAGCTCCTAGAAGCTAGTCTTGAAATCCTCAGTCCAAGTGAACTTTACGTCTTTCCTGGTCAGGCGGTAATTAGCATAGCAATCTGTGAGAAACCTTCAACGTATCTCCGAAAATATCGAGCCAAACAAAGGAAGTTGCGAGCCTCTTCTATAGACTCCGTCTACTCCCAACGGTAACAACCTCGATCTCCTGTGGAACCACGGTATACTCCTACTGGTCACCATGTGTCCCACAAAATCTCACAGAAGACAATCCCAAAATGCACTACTGAACTTCGAATATAGACGTTCCCATCGAAACATCTCTAGAACTATGCAAAATGGTGTGCGTGACTCACCGCGGATCCGAAATAAATCACAACATCGTCAACAAAGACAATGGAAACCGATCCAAACATCCTCGAACTACCAGAATCATCGAGTCCCTGAAAACATCTAAGGCACTGTAAGCCTATATGGCAAAAACCAAGACACATGACATCCGTATCACAGACATCCCTATCCATAAGATCTCTGATAATAAGTCGGAAATCTAATCACTAACAACATAAATCACCAAGGAAAAGATCCTCTAGTGTGAGAGCAACGCTCCATCACACGAAATACCACAAATGTGGGAGCAACGCTCTACCACAAGAAATCCTCCATATGTGGGAGCAACGCTCCACCACAAATAATCCGAAAAATGTATCTGCAATAGATATGGGAGCAATGCTCCGCTATAAGCAATCCGCAATAGGTGGGAGTAACGCTCCACCACAGACAATCCATAACATGTGTGGGAGCAACGCTCCACCACCAACAATACATAAGTGTCCAAGGCACCTAACTATCTAGCTAGAGACTGCACGAGATCTCTCTACCACAGATCACTGTGGTTAGCCTAGGGTATCACAATCCAGTAATCAAATCAAATCCATAGTCAACTATATCATCATCCTAGTGGGTCGGTCACCCACTAATAGGAGAATTAGTTGACAGGGTAATACAACTAATGTCATAATATAGACATTTAACATTCTATATTCCACATAAGTAGACTCATCATGATGCTACCAACCATACACCTAACACACGTGCACACACAACATAGGTATGATCAACATAATCCTCTAATTAGTGCACACCCAACATACTCACAATATAGGTGTAAATCACCGTGATATCTCCAACAATACATACCGAACCCGTGTGCATATATCATCGTAGGTAAAATCAACAATACACCTCAAACAACACTCACATGACATATATCAGTCTATGCTAAGAGTATAATCAACATCAATTTCCAATAAAACATACTAAACTCAGGTGCACTCACATATCAAACATAAGCAACAATATACCCCAGATACCACACCAAACACCTCTGCTCATATCACAACTCAGATTAAATCGATAAGATATCTCCAATAAACCAACCAGACCACTCGGGTATAATCTACTAGAAACCCACAACAATCATAACTGGAAAAGTATGCACCCACTACATGCAATTAGACCGTCCATCAAAACGCTCCTACAACCCGTAATAATCGTCTGTACACACTACATAGATATGCAAAATCAGCATATTTAATCTAATCTACCACACAAATCCTATGCCACCTTCTAAGTTATCCAATTAGGTACATACAGTCTAAAATTAAAGTACCCATGGAACAAGATACATCGATCCTCTATCGACTGACCAAACCGACAATAGTATATGGCTAATTCAGTCCTTTCCCACGTCAGTATAAGCTAGGTACTCGATGTGCTCAAGATATCCAACTAAGCACGAATAACCCAAGATTCAAACATCTAAAAGTAAAGTAGGTCAATCCCCTACTGATCGGATCAACAAAACTAATCGGTCATCAACTAACTAATCAAGAACAAATAACGCCTCTACAAGCGTCTAAGGTAAATCATCCCACGACTACCCCAAGTCAATATGTGTAAATCAGTTTTCTATTGACCGATCTAACCATAGTACAATAATCATCTACCGACGAAAACTAACTAAAGTATATCGGTATTCTACTGACTAGTCAACATAAATATGAAGGTACTATCTACTACACACTAATAATAACAGAGGCTGGTATGTGCTTCCATCTCCTAACCAATTAGTAGTAACAAAAGCTAATACTACTAATGGTATGATATGAAAAATCAGCAGAGACTATATTCCTTAATCTCTATTAAGGTCGATCAAGATCAGAGGCTATCCCATCACATATAATATGTGCTACAACAACCAGACAGATACTTATAAAGAATGCTAATACAGATGATAAACTGTAATATAGGGCATATACTAACAGAAAGGTAGGATAACAGTATATACCAACATACCTCCTATAGCTTGGAGATGTCCTGCTGTTGCCAGGTCCCAAAACCCGAAAAGTCACATCGAGAAGAGAAAATCACGAAATCCGAAACATCGGAAATAAGACTCATAAACTGTGCTCTGATACCAAATAAATTGGTATCAGATAAATCTCGAAAATCCAGAACACATAGCAAGTATCGTATACCTGATCTGATACCACTAAATTGTCACGCCCCAAAGGAGTCCCTGTCCGAAGAAATTTTGGCAGAACCTCCCCTGTACGGGTGACAATCTGAAGCATTTCTACAGGCATAATATCCCTCAGCCACAGGCGGCTGGAAAAATAACAACAAATAAAAACAATCACCACGCAGTTTAGATAGATATTCAGCCTCTGGTTGTCACAAAACCAACACAACGGAAAATGACAGAAACCAAATACAACCAAACACAAAACTGCTACCGGCTAGGCTTACACAACCAACAACATAACACCCGGAAACAAAACCAGAACACAAATCGAAATATAGAAATTTCATATACCAAGATAAAACAACAGAAAGGCAGCGATATGTCTTCTGATGTGACGCGGGGACCAGCAAACAGGATGCTCCAAGCGACACCATAAATAACCTGGTACCTGAAAAAGATAGTGTCCACGGGGGTGAGTTCAACAACTCAGCGAATACCAATAGACATGCCTAGTAAGATATATCTAACAGCAATAAACATGGAATACAGCTTCCGAATAATATATAGGAAATATACAAAACTGAAAAGTAATCAAGGAAGCTGTACTCACCAGGAACTCCTATCCTAAACTAAAGGGTCATCAAACCGATACGTAGTATGTCTCCTGTATGTATGTCAAACAAATGCATCCACCAAAATGTAGCATATAAGTGCAGCAAACACAAACAAATAAATGCAATCAATGCATGTGATGACCGTGCACTCTAACATCACTGCACCTGAACAGTGACCGAGTGGACGGAATGCTGTCGGAGTACTCCTGTCCTCTGACCCCAAATCATAAATGGGGAGCTCAATGCTCTCATCTCTCGGTACACGATGACGGGGAGGATATCTCTACCGGCTACCACGCTGAGTCACCTGACCAACGGAGCCAAACAGAGTCCACCATCTGCCGGCTACCACGCTGCTACACTAAATGCCGGAGCAAACTGTCTGCCGGCTACCACGCTGAGTCACCTGACCAACGGAGCCAAACAGCAGAACCGCCACACACCTGCCTGATAAACCACTAATCCATGAGTGGTGGTGTGTGCAGTACATGTAACTGCCGATGGGCTCAACCATAGTGGAGCCGACAATCGCACAGTATGCAATCATGATGCATGACACTAAGCATAGCAAAACTGATCGACATAACCATATCCATATATACAAAATGAGTACTGTAAAATCGATGGTCACATACCAAGATCTAGAGTACACAGGTTAGATAGAATATCAAAAATCTATGTCCCGAACATAATAAATATGGAATATCCTGATCAGCATAGAAAAATCCATATATACATAATATGGGTACCACAGTATCAGTAGGTTAAATCCACGGATCTAGGGTATACAGGTCCTCTATGGTATAACAACCTAGATCCTAAACCTATCCCCCTTCCATAGCATATATACCAACAATATGCACAGATCAAAGCCACAAGATCTAGGTACACGAATCATATATGATATACTAATAGAAATACACAATCCAGGCATGGCATAAAAACCTAAGGATTAGATAATTTGGATACACATGCCAGAAACAAAAATCCAGAGCCTAGTCCTAACCTCGGTAAAGCATGGTATGCCACTCTAGAAACTAAGCTACTCATGGCAATAAGATACTCATGGCAACAAATCACGAGATATAAGCACGGATACATCACAGGCGACAAACCTAACATGCTATGGATATCAAACAGTGACATACCAAAGGCAAACATGTTCATTGCTTGTAGTTATAAAATACTATGCATATCCAAATGACAATATCATAAAAGATAAGTCAAGAGGTACCCGCCTCAAATAGAAGGGTCCAATCCGGTAATAGATCCCTCGTCGAGACACTCGTCTCGAATCCAAATCCTGCAAATCAAACATACAGATTTAGCTAATTACTTATGAGTTAAATAGCTAAATCACATCCTCAAACCTAATTAGGATAATCATAATCAAATACGATTATTGATTAACCACCTAAGCTAGAGTTAAACTGGTTTAACCCTAATAAAGCCATCATCTACCTTAGATTAGTTTAGGTTAAACATAAACCCCTTTCCTAATCTAACAATCTATATTCCACAATCGAAATTGCATTAGATCTATGTAAAAAAAAACATCCATCACCCAAACTTGTACTAGGGTTTAGTGAACACCTCTAAGATGACAGCAAGGTAACTGCTAAGGGGTAATCGAGCCTGTCCAGCGATGACAAGGTCCTGCAAATCTGGTGAAGAGGAAGCGATGAACCTCCCTAATGGAATCCCTAATGCAAGTTCCACCAAACACATCAACACCTACTGGACGGATCAAAAATCAATAAGACAGTCTATTGACAGCTTACCACAGTTTGTGTCGGCAGTGCTAGAGCTAACCATCACCCAAAATCGAAGGTAGCTATTGGCCGATAGTAGTCACAAGACGACTGTAGAGATTGGCGATGATGGGATCAAAGGCGGCCGCTTAATATTGGTCACTAGAGGAAGAGGTAGCCGTCTGATAGCCGATCAAAATCACATCCAGCAAACATTGGACTCGGATCTTCACCTAGACTGAGAGATTAAAGACTGACAGCTTCGCCTCGGTTGGTGCCAAGTGCTCAACGCTAGGGCAAAGAGAAGACAGCTCTGCTCGGTGGCCGGAAGAAGAAAACAGAAGGGAAGAAGGGTTCGGCCGGCGGAAGCTCGCGGCGTCGCGTCGGCCAGAGGAGAGAAAGAGGGCGTCAGGAGGTGCTAGGGCACAGGCGATGTGCTGGCTTCCTGTGGCCGGTGATCGGCGCACGGCTCCGCATGGATGAGGGGGAGAGGAGATCGGCTCTAGGAGGAAGAATGAGAAGAGAAGAAATGGTGCACCGGCGCCGGTAGGGCAAAGATCGGAGTCGCAAGGGCTCGGGAGGAAACCTTCGGCACGGGTAAGAGCACGGCGTCAGGGAGAAAGAAAAAGAAATAGGAAAAGAAAAAGGAAATTAAGAAAATATACATTTCCTCGCTTAAATGGGTAGCCTAAATAGGCTTTCCAGGGGCCCAGTTTTCATCCCCGTAAACTCGTCCATACGAGTTCCGAAAAATTCCCGAAAAATTTCCATAAATTCCGTAAAATTCCCTTATCAATATTCGCCATTTTTTTCTCGATATTTTACAACACAATAGGTTGTTAGGAATGGTTCGGGACTTGTACAAAATTTTTGTACAGAGGAACCAGCACGATATTCCGAGTAGCAACCAACAATTGGTATCAGAGCTAGGGTTTGCCTCTGTGTGTTTGGTTTTTAGTTTAATTATGCACATGTCATACATATTTTAGGCAGGATAATAATAGGATGTGCAAATAGATTTAACTCTGGTTGCAGGCATCCTAGATCCAACTATTATGGCCCTAATGTGATTGTGTGTGATTGGACCCTCGGACATGTCGAGGGCATTTTATGTGTGTGCATGATTGTATGTATTAAATATAGCAGGAGCCATATTATTTTTAGGATTTTACATTTTTGTTTCGATCTAGATTACATGTACATTCCTTCGTGGAATATAGGATCGATAAATGTAAAATTCTATTTTTGTCATGAATCGTATCCTTGCGAGGCGTGGTGCTGTTTGAGGACCAGAGATGCAGCGGAAAAAGAAGCAAGATAGATGCAACGACTAGACCCGATTGCGATGGCTAAAAATGGCAGCAGCTAGGGTTGGCAGCACACGGAGGACAGTGATGGAAAAGACCATAATAGTTGGAAAATTATATTTCCATATTTATTGCTTTTATTTACTATGATGTGTGTGATGTGTACTTACATGGTTAAAATTCCTCACCTTAAATAACTAAGTGGGAGAGGGATTAGTAAATAAATTCCATGGTCTCCATTACTGGTTTGTAAGTGATGCAACAAACTTGTGTGTTGCCTCTGAGTGCCTCCCTCCACAATGGATGAGTTTGTTTGCGGATCACTAGATCAAACTTCCTTTATGGATGGTTATAGGAAATTATTTAGGAGCATGTGATCTTCTCCAACTGAAGGGGTACAATCCTATTTAATAGACTACGTATCAAGTAATGGTATACACTTAGACGCATTCAATAGTATCCTCCCCAATGGAGTCACTGCTATTTTTTGCGTGACCAAAGGAAAACCAACTATTAATTTTATTTATCATAAAGTTAGGATGACAAGATAATAAAATTAATGGATAAAACCTCCTCTTATAATTGTTAAATTTGTATACATTCACACTAACGTGACATGTAAAATTCACGGTGTTTTGAGGTGTTGGTAAATTTAAATAATATTGTTTGAGGAATCAATATTATTTTAAATTTAAAGTCTTGACCAAAAGTTTATTTTGTGATTCTTAGGATGACTTTCAACCCACTGGCTATTATTCTGAAAGAGAACAAACTTACTGGTCCCAACTACAAAGATTAGAAAAGAAACCTGGACATTATCCTAACTGCTGAAAGCTTTAAGTTTGTACTGTTAGAGGTCTGCCCTAATGTGCCTAATAGTGATTCTAGTGAAGAGGAGATTGAGTATCATAAGAAATAGGTAAAGGCAGATGATATGGCGCGGTGTTATATTTTGGCCTCAATGTCAAATGTGTTGCAACATCAGCATCGTGACTTACCAATTGCTTATGACATAATGAACAATCTCTAAGAACTCTTCGAATACCAAAATCGGGCTGCTAGGCAAGAGGTAATGAGAAAATTAATGATAACCACCATGTCAGAGGGGACACCCGTAAGGGATCATATCCTAAAGAAGATGACTTATTTGAATGAAATACAAATCATTGGAGCTGAAATTGATGGGGAAACCTAGATCGATATTATTCTCCAAACACTACCCAGAAGTTTTGAGCAGTTCTGCCTGAACTATAACATGAACAAAAGGGCTTATACGTTGGCGGAACTTATGACAAAACTTCAAGCAGCAGAAGGTATATTTCATCATAGTTCTCAGATTCACTTTGCTGAAAATGTTTCTACTTCTAAGTCGAAAGGCAAGAAGAAGAAGAAATAGGCTGGCTCAACAAAGAAGGTGAATAGATCTCTAGGTACTGGACCAAAAGCTGGAGTGAAGAAGCCAAAGGGCAAGCGCTTCATCTGCAAGCAGTCTGGACATTGGAAGGTGGACTGTCCTCATAAGAGAGAGAATAATAAAGGTATATCTTATTCTCTAGTAGTTGAAACATGTTTAGCGGTGTTGTCTACCAGCACTTGGTGTGTAGATACAGGAGCCACTAATCATGTCTGCAATACATTGCAAGGGTTCCAAGAAACCCAACGACTATATGAGGGAGAGATAACCGTCTACATGGGCAATGCTACGAAGGTGGCGGCTGTTGCAGTGGGAGACGTCTACTTATCATTTGATAGGAATAAAACTTTGGTTTTGAGAAATTATCTTTATGTACCAACTTTTAGAAAGAATTTAATTTCAGTTTCTAAACTGTTTGAGGATGGATATACTGTTTCTTTTGATGACAAAGTGGTTGTCAAGAAAAAAAGGGTAATTATCTGTTCTGGTACATTAGTTGGTAATTTATATACTCTAAATCCAATTTCTCCCATAAAGTAATAAATGGAAATTAATAACACATCTTCTAATTCTAATAAGAGAAAGGAACCTTCGAAAATGAACCAAACATATCTTTGGCATCTAAGGCTTGGTCATATTAACTTGAGTAGGATTTAAAGGCTAATTAGCCGATGGACTCTTGGGTTCATTAGTGTTGGAAAACTTTCCAACTTGCGAATCTTGCTTGGAAGGAAAATGACCAAGAGACCTTTTCAGGGCAAGGGGTATAGAGCCAAAGATGTGTTAGAACTGGTTCATTCCGATTTGTGTGGTCCTATGTCTATCCAGGCAAGAGGTGGTTTCGAATATTTTGTCTCTTTCGTAGACGATTATTTGAGATATGGGTGCATTTACTTGATGCACTGCAAGTCTGAATGCTTTGATAAGTTCAAAGAGTACAAGGCTGATGTAGAGAAACGTCATGGTAAAAGTATTAAGACACTACGGTCTGATCGTGGTGGCGAATATCTCTTTGGCGAGTTTAGGAATTACTTATCAGAGGCTGAAATTCAATCCCAATTGTCTGCACCTGGTACACCCCAACAGAATGGTCTGGCAGAAAGAAGGAATAGAACTCTTATGGAAATGGTTATATCGATGATGAGTTATTCAGAATTACCAGATTCATTTTGGGGATATGCTCTGGAAACACCAGTGTACATTCTGAATATGGTACCTTCTAAATCTGTAACACCCCGCCCGTCCTGCCAAGGCGACGGGGGGTTACTTGGACATACATACTTACTTACTACAGCGGAAGTCTTACTTAGAGAATTTAAAACTTTTCCTTACTTTAAAATCACCATGGACATATAAACCACATAGCATACTTAACATGAATTTTTGAATCATAATACTTAACACATAACTAATGTCATGGAGTCATAATGTAATAACATAACATGTCATATTTCTTATTAAACAAAAGCAGGTCTTTCCATTTAGCCAACCACTTCCACACACATCCTTCTGGCCCCTCCTACTGCTCCCCTAGTACATCCATTCCATACCTTTATCTGTAGTACAATAAAGTAAGCTGTGAGCACTCATGGCTCAGTAAGTTCCTTTCCTACTCACAAAAAGAATCGCATAGCATATCAAAATCATAAGTCATAATGCATGGAAACAAATCTATCATATCAAGCAACATATCATGGCATATCGTAACATAACCAGCATAAGGTATCATGGCATAATATAACATAATCATCAAATGTGTCCTGATATAGCATAGCATCATCATAAATATCATGGCATAATCATAACGTATATACAAGGTAAATTCCTAATAATGTATCATGAAATATATGCAACATGTCTTTTGAAAACTTATAGTATACATACTTAAACATAATCTCAACATGATTAGGGCCCCGGCTTGTACCACATACATAAATGCGCGCGTCCTATGTAGGTCCAAGGTAGCAAGTCTTGAACCCTACAAGGCATACATACTAGGCCCGTTTCTTAGTCCATCGACCTAGGGGCACTTAGGAGCCCATCCCTAACGAGACCTGTTTCATAGTCCATCGACCCCGAGGCGCTTATGGAGCCCACCCTTGGTACAAGCCATACATAAAGTAAAGTAGCATGTCATACATATCATAATTCTTATCATTTCATGCATATCATTTTTCTTAACATATCATAAAACATGCATATTTGGGCACACAGCACATGCATGGATCATAAGCATACATAATGAACATGTCATTTATCACATCATAAGGCATGCATATTTGGGCACACAGCACATGCATGGATCATAAACGTACATAGTGGACATGTCATTTATCATATCATAAAGCATGCATAATTGGGCACATAGCACATGCATGGGTCATAAGCATACATAATGAACATATCACTCATCATACAAAGACATAATCATACATGGAATCATTTAAATAACATCTCTTATTTCATAACATGGCATGTGAGGCACAACTAGGTCACTAAACCTTTTATGGCCGAAAGTCAAGAGTAGGGACATGAATTCTAAACAACATACAAACATAAGAAATTCATGATAACTTCATATCCTATCATAAGAAAGAGCATAAGCATGTTAACCTAAATTTTTAAGCTCTCCTAGGTTCCTAATTCTTTCATGGCCGAAACCTTCATAAAGAGCAATCAAGTTCTAAGCAACATGCAAACATGTAAACCTAAACTCATATCACATCATATTTCATAAGGAGCAACTTGAACATGTTTAATTTGGGTTCTAAGTTCCCTAAGCTTCTAACCTTATCATGGCCGAACCCTAGCAAGGCCTTATTCTAGGTTACATGTAGCATGAAAATGTTGAACCTTAAGCCAATATCCTACACATTTCATGAGGAACATCATAAGCACATTTGGTTCAAGTTCTAAACTTCCTAAACCCATTAACTCAAGGTGGCCGAAACATATTAAACATGGAAACTAGGTTTCTAGTGGCATAAGAGCAAGGAAACCACAACTACATTTCATAGCATTTATCACAAGAAACATCATGAGCATATCTAAGTTGTGTTCTAAATTTCCTAGGCCTTTAATCCCATGGTGGCCGAAACATGTGAGCATGGAATTGTTTTTCATGTGGCTTAAAAGCATGGAAACCTTACACAATTTTCATGGCATCATTACAAGAAACAACATGAGTAAACTTAGTTTAAAAATCTAAGCATCCTAGCCCTAAAACTTAGTGTGGCCGGAAGTTACATGTAGCCAAATTTCTATGTAATAAGCAACCATAGGAACATCAAACTAGTTTCATAACATTTCATCAAGAAGGTCATGAGCATCTTAGACTTGGTTTAAACTTTTCCTAGGCCTCAAATCTCAACATGGCCGAATCTTTACAAGCATGAAATAGAATTCAAAACCAACATACAATCATGGCATAACATCTTAGCTTCATATCTTGTCTTAGGAAAAATCATAGCATGCTTAGTTTTAGGTTTAAAACTCTCCTAGGCCTTTTATTCTTCCATGGCCGAATATTCATGAGCATAAAATGGAGTTTAAATCAACATACAAGTAAGAGGAAAAGTTAATAACAACATTATCATAGGGTACATAACACCAGAACAAGGGAGCATGTTTAGTTGGAGTCTTTAGCTTACCTAGTCCTCTTGTTCATGCTTGGCCGAGAGTCTAAGGTTCATGGATCTAAGTTCTAATTAATCATTCTAGTATGAACACATTAGATTAACCTCCTACATAAGATACATGTCATAAGGAAAATAATAAACACATCTAGTTTAAATTTCTTAGCCTCTTCCTTTTGTCTTGGCCGAAAGTTCCATAAAGCAACCCTAGGTTTCTTTTTACGCACTCTATATTCATGAAAAAAACATATGAGCTATTGTACCACAGGTGAGGGGAAGCTTACCTAGTGTTCACTTGTAAATCCTTAAGGAAATGGTACCCTTGGTGAAGAGGAAGAAGAGAGCTACTCCTTTTGGTTTCTCTTGCTTGGAAGGGTACACCTTGAAGGCTCCTTCTTGTAATTTAGTTTTCTCTTAGGGAGAAAACCTAAACTTGGCTTGTGGTGATGAGGAAGAAAGACTCTAGTTTCGGCAATGGTGAGGAAGAAGAAAGAAAATGAAACCCTTTTCTTTCTTTCCTTTTTATGCTAAATGGGTGGAAGAAACAAATATGAACTTTGCTTCCCTTTCTCCTTAATTCATGTATATACTTTTCTAATGAGAATATGTCCTCATTCATCTCCCTTAATTCTCCTCATTCTCACTCTCTTAATCCCCACGAAAACAAGGAGAAAAAAATAGAAAAGACAACTTGTCTTTTGCTTACTCCTTTTCCTTAACCAAGAGGTAAACAAGAGGAAGAAAGCTACTTGATTTTCTCTTGTTCCCTCACTTAATTATATCCTCACTTTTAACTACCATTCCCATCATTTTCCATTCATATGTTGTTCATTATCCTAGTGGTTATCATACATAAATTTTTTTCTATTCTTTGTGAGAGGTTGAAGGTTCAAACCTTCACCTCTTCTTTTTATTTCTCTTATTTCTTTTTCTTTTGATTCTTATTACTTTTATGCTCTAAAGCAAATAACACTCATATACTTATCTTATAATTCTGTGGGTGTTACAGTACCCCATACCTCATAGAAAGTTCATCCTCGAACTTAAAATGGCTCCGTCAGGTGGTACCGGACTTCCTGCTGAGTGCATCGGCTACCTTGTTTGCTTTACCAGGGTGATAAAAGATTTCGCAATCATAGTCCTTGACTAGCTCGAGCCATCTGCGTTGTCTCATATTTAGGTCCTTCTGCGTGAAGAAATATTTTAGACTCTGGTGGTCTGTATAAATCTTGCACTGAGCCCCATATAAGTAATGCCTCCATGTCTTTAGAGCGAAGACCACCGCTGCTAGCTCTAAATCATGAACGGGGTAATTCCTTTCATGTTCTTTGAGTTTCCTAGAGGCATAGGCAATGACTTTGCCATCTTGCATAAGTACAGCTCTGAGTCCTAAAAAGGAAGCATCGCTATACATATCAAAGTCCTTGTTGCTTTCCGGAAGAGTAAGAATCGGAGCACTGGTCAGTCTCCGTTTCAGTTCCGTAAAACTCCTCTCGCAGTCATCCGTACATTCATACTTTTTATTCTTCTTGGAGAGAACGGTCATCGGGGCTGCTATCTTGGAGAAGTCCTCCACAAACTTCCTGTAGTAGCCTGCTAGCCCGAGAAAACTTCTGACTTCACTGGCATTCTTTGGCCTATTCCAGTTGCTTACATCTTCAATCTTATTCGGATCCATCATTACTCCGTCCTTGGAGATAATATGACCCAAGAATGATATTCGATCGAGCCAGAACTCACATTTGGAGAATTTTGCATATAGTTGTTTTTCTCGGAGGATTTGCAATACCGTATTCAGGTGTTCGGCATGCTCTTCGTGGGTTCTCGAGTAGATGAGAATATCGTAAATGAAGACAATCACAAATTTGTCGAGATACGCTGCAAATACCCGATTCATCAAATCCAAGAACACAGCAGGGGCATTTGTCACTCCGAAGGGCATAACTACAAACTCATAATGCCCGTATCTTGTTCGAAAAGCTGTCTTTGGTATATCCTCTTGTTTCACTTTCACTTGATGGTAGCCGGACCTTAAGTCAATCTTTGAGAAGACAGTTGCTCCCTTCAATTGGTCAAACAGATCATCAATCCACGGAAGGGGGTATCTGTTCTTGATTGTCGCGTTGTTCAGTGCTCGGTAATCTATACACATTCGCATAGACCCATCTTTCTTTTTCACAAACAGTACCGGAGCTCCCCATGGAGAGTGACTAGGGCGAATAAGTCCCTTGTAAAGTAACTCCCATAGCTGTTCCTGAAGTTCCTTCAACTCAGTCGGTGCCATCCGGTAAGGTGCTTTAGAAATTGGTTTAGTACCCGGAACTACTTCAATCGTAAATTTTATTTCTCTATCAGGTGCTAATCCCGGTAGTTCATCAGGAAATACTTCCCGATATTCGCATACTACTCTGACCTCTTCTAGCTTCTGGCTTCCGGCTTGTCCTGTATCGACCATGTGCGCTAGAAATTCATTAAAACCTTTGTTTACCAAATTTTGTGCCTTTATCGCTGATAAAAATCTTTCAGTTCCTTTCCCAGATTCCCCAATAAATTCGAACATTGGTTCAGCTTCAGGTCGAAAGACTACCTTCCTATTACGACACTCGATTGAGGCACCGTACTTGCTCAGGAAGTCCATGCCCAGTATAATGTCAAAATCCCGCATGTCAAGTACTATCAGATTGCAGTAGAGTTCTCTGTCTGCGATTCGGATAGGTATGGCCCGCAGCATATGATCCGATGGCATAACTTCCCCGGATGGTAGGGTTGTTAAGAACGTACCATTTAGTGTTTGAGGTGGTATGTCTAATTTCTTTGTAAATGGTGTTGAGACGAACGAGTGTGTCACCCCAGTATCAAATAATACTAAAGCACGCTGATTAAAAATAGGCAGCTGACCTGTAATGACAGTGGAGGCGTTCGCCACATCTTCACTAGTAAGCGCCAAAACCCTGGCATTCGTCGTCGCTGGCGAGGCTTCCAATCTCCCTTGGCTGATCGAAGTCCCTTCTATAGCAGTTTGCATCTGGTGTAGCTGTGAAGGGGCACTCTTGTTCTGATTATTCTGCTGGAATGGTGCCTGGAACTGAGTAGGACAATCTCTGGCCAAATATCCTTCCTGTCCGCAATTATAGTATTTTCTCGTACCTTTGTGACACATCCCGGAATGCAGCTTCCCACAAATAGAACACTGGGGGTATCTCGGTTGCTTATTCACTGACCCACTTTTGGCATTGTCCCACTGCTTTCTTTTTCCGGAAGAAGTTCCTTTCCAGCCTGGTTTGGTACTCTGGGATTTCTGTCCTTCAGCTCGGGTCTGACCTTTATTCTCATTCATTGCTTTCTGATAATGTTCCGTAATCAGTGCGCTGCTGACTAATTCCTCTATAGTCTGTGGTCTATTAACTCCGCCGGCCACATTCAGTGCTATCTCGGGTCAAAGCATCTTCAGCATCAGTCGGACCCTTTCTCTTTCTGTACGCACTAATTCGGGACAAAGGCGTGCTAGACGGTTGAAGCGCTTTACTGCTTCGTTCACTGATAAATCACCTTGCCGGAACTCGGTGAACTCGTCGTAATGCCGGTTCGTCACTTGCGTATGGAAGAACTCTTCAAAGAACTTTGTCTCGAAGTCCGTCCAATTCATCAGATTAACTTGCCTTTTAGCTTTAACTCTTTCCCACCACATTCTCGCATCTCCGGAGAAGCAGAAAGATACGCATTTGATCTTCTCCGATTCAGGCCAGTCCAGTAGTTCCACTGTGCTTTCTACCATCTTGAACCAGGCCTGGGCATTCCACGGCTCGCAAGTACCCGAGAAGTTCTCCGGCTTCAGCCTTAGCCACTGTATTAAGTAGGTCTCCTGTCGAACCACTAGGGTAGGGGCTACCGGTGGTACTTGTGCAACTATTGGCACGACGGGAACTGCGTTCTGAATCACTGGCGGGGTGGTAGGAGTTCCTTGTTGACCATCAAGGTCGTGATCAGCTGTTGTTGTTCCGTGATCTGACGTTAGAGGTCGGTAACTACCTGAGTCAGATCTGGTGGAGTTACTGTCTCGTCCACTCGGGTAGTGCGTCTCCTAGCCATGCTTATCTTCATTAAATAGCAACAAATTATCGTTATTCCTATTCGACTGTCATAAGGTCAATACTATTCCTATCCTACCATCATGCATACCTAAACTAAATCAAAGAATAAATAAACATGCATAATATTAAAGCATCAAAACAAAACAAAACAAAAAAATTAATTTAAGCATGTAGAATCTTACTTGGAGCGGCAGGATGGAGGCTTGACATGTGTGTAGTGGAAAGGCTAAACTTGGCTCTGATACCAAACTGTAATGCCCCTCCCCTCCTGCCAAGACGACGGGGGGTTACTTGGACATACATACTTACTTACTACAGCGGAAGTCTTACTTAGAGAATTTAAAACTTTTCCTTACTTTAAAATCACCATGGACATATAAACCACATAGCATACTTAACATGAATTTTTGAATCATAATACTTAACACATAACTAATGTCATGGAGTCATAATGTAATAACATAACATGGCATATTTCTTATTAAACAAAAGCAGGTCTTTCCATTTAGCCAACCACTTCCACACACATCCTTCTGGCCCCTCCTACTGCTCCCCTAGTACATCCATTCCTTGCCTTTATCTGTAGTACAAGAAAGTAAGCTGTGAGCACTCATGGCTCAGTAAGTTCCTTTCCTACTCACAAAAAGAATCGCATAGCATATCAAAATCATAAGTCATAATGCATGGAAACAAATCTATCATATCAAGCAACATATCATGGCATATCGTAACATAACCAGCATAAGGTATCATGGAATAATATAACATAATCATCAAATGTGTCCTGATATAGCATAGCATCTTCATAAATATCATGGCATAATCATAACGTATATACAAGGTAAATTCCTAATAATGTATCATGAAATATATGCAACATGTCTTTTGAAAACTTATAGTATACATACTTAAACATAATCTCAACATGATTAGGGCCCCGGCTTGTACCACATACATAAATGCGCGCGTCCTATGTAGGTCCAAGGTAGCAAGTCTTGAACCCTACAAGGCATACATACTAGGCCCGTTTCTTAGTCCATCGACCTAGGGGCACTTAGGAGCCCATCCCTAACGAGACCTGTTTCATAGTCCATCGACCCCGAGGCGCTTATGGAGCCCACCCTTGGTACAAGCCATACATAAAGTAAAGTAGCATGTCATACATATCATAATTCTTATCATTTCATGCATATCATTTTTCTTAACATATCATAAAACATGCATATTTGGGCACACAGCACATGCATGGATCATAAGCATACATAATGAACATGTCATTTATCACATCATAAGGCATGCATATTTGGGCACACAGCACATGCATGGATCATAAACGTACATAGTGGACATGTCATTTATCATATCATAAAGCATGCATAATTGGGCACATAGCACATGCATGGGTCATAAGCATATATAATGAACATATCACTCATCATACAAAGACATAATCATACATGGAATCATTTAAATAACATCTCTTATTTCATAACATGGCATGTGAGGCACAACTAGGTCACTAAACCTTTTATGGCCGAAAGTCAAGAGTAGGGACATGAATTCTAAACAACATACAAACATAAGAAATTCATGATAACTTCATATCCTATCATAAGAAAGAGCATAAGCATGTTAACCTAAATTTTTAAGCTCTCCTAGGTTCCTAATTCTTTCATGGCCGAAACCTTCATAAAGAGCAATCAAGTTCTAAGCAACATGCAAACATGTAAACCTAAACTCATATCACATCATATTTCATAAGGAGCAACTTGAACATGTTTAATTTGGCTTCTAAGTTCCCTAAGCTTCTAACCTTATCATGGCCGAACCCTAGCAAGGCCTTATTCTAGGTTACATGTAGCATGAAAATGTTGAACCTTAAGCCAATATCCTACACATTTCATGAGGAACATCATAAGCACATTTGGTTCAAGTTCTAAACTTCCTAAACCCATTAACTCAAGGTGGCCGAAACATATTAAACATGGAAACTAGGTTTCTAGTGGCATAAGAGCAAGGAAACCACAACTACATTTCATAGCATTTATCACAAGAAACATCATGAGCATATCTAAGTTGTGTTCTAAATTTCCTAGGCCTTTAATCCCATGGTGGCCGAAACATGTGAGCATGGAATTGTTTTTCATGTGGCTTAAAAGCATGGAAACCTTACACAATTTTCATGGCATCATTACAAGAAACAACATGAGTAAACTTAGTTTAAAAATCTAAGCATCCTAGCCCTAAAACTTAGTGTGGCCGGAAGTTACATGTAGCCAAATTTCTATGTAATAAGCAACCATAGGAACATCAAACTAGTTTCATAACATTTCATCAAGAAGGTCATGAGCATCTTAGACTTGGTTTAAACTTTTCCTAGGCCTCAAATCTCAACATGGCCGAATCTTTACAAGCATGAAATAGAATTCAAAACCAACATACAATCATGGCATAACATCTTAGCTTCATATCTTGTCTTAGGAAAAATCATAGCATGCTTAGTTTTAGGTTTAAAACTCTCCTAGGCCTTTTATTCTTCCATGGCCGAATATTCATGAGCATAAAATGGAGTTTAAATCAACATACAAGTAAGAGGAAAAGTTAATAACAACATTATCATAGGGTACATAACACCAGAACAAGGGAGCATGTTTAGTTGGAGTCTTTAGCTTACCTAGTCCTCTTGTTCATGCTTGGCCGAGAGTCTAAGGTTCATGGATCTAAGTTCTAATTAATCATTCTAGTATGAACACATTAGATTAACCTCCTACATAAGATACATGTCATAAGGAAAATAATAAACACATCTAGTTTAAATTTCTTAGCCTCTTCCTTTTGTCTTGGCCGAAAGTTCCATAAAGCAACCCTAGGTTTCTTTTTACACACTCTATGTTAAATACCAGAAAATAGGCGAATATTAATAAGGGAATTTTCCGGAATTTTTGGAAATTTTTCGGGAATTTTTCGGAGCTCATACGGATGAGTTGACAGGGATAAAAACAGGGTCCGGAAAAGCCTGTTTAGGCTACCCATTTAAGTGAGGAAAAGATTTATTTAATTAATTCTTTTTTTCCCTTTTTCTTATTTGTTTTCCTTCCCTCGTCGAAACCTTGCGCCCGAGCCCTCTTCTCCCTGACGCTGCCCCGCGCCCTCTCCTTGCCCTAACCGCCGGCGGTGGTTACTCTTCCTCGAGCGTACAACTCCTCCGCCGAGCCCTTCTCTTCCTTTTCTCCTCTTCTGTGAAGCCGAGTTCCCTGTGCCTAGCGTCACCGCCGACGCCGCCTCCTCTGGTCCGGCGAGAACCCCCGGCCTTCCTTCTGTCGACGCCGTCGTCTTCGACCCTAGCCCCGATCTTCTTCTCCTCTGCCGCCACTCTGACCCGGAGCCGAGCCATCCTCCGGGCACCACATCTTCTTCTCTTCTCCCAAGCGCCGACAACGCTTGTGCCAGCCGTGCCCTAGATCCACTGCCGGTATGTATGATCGACATAATCCTCCAATTTGTACACACCAAACACACTCATGGCACAGGTATAAATCAGTGTGATACCTCCAACAATACCTATCAAACCCGTGTGCAGGTGTACCAGGTGTATGGTGGGTAGCATCATGATGATTCTACCTATGCTGAATGTAGAATGCTGAGTATCTACATTATATTATTGGTTGTATAACCCTGTCAACTAATTCTCCTATTAGTGGGTGACCAACCCACTAGGATGATGATAGAGTTGACTATGGATTTGATTTGTTTACTAGGTTGTTTATACCTTTGGCTGCCCACAGTGGTATGTGGTTGAGTGATCTCGTGCAGCCTCTAGTTGGATAGTTAGGTGCCTTGGACACTTATGAATCGTTTGTGGTGGAGCGGAGTTCCCATATATACATATTTTGGATTGCTTGTAGCGGAACATTGCTCCCATATCTATTGCAGATACATGTTATAGACTATTTGTAGTGGAGTGTTACTCCTACATATTGAGGATTTCTTGTGGTAGAGCGTTGCTCCCACATATGTGGTATTTTCTGTGATGGAGCGTTGCTCTCACACTGGAGGATCTATGCTTAGATGATTTATATCGTTGATGATCATATTTCAGACTTATTGTTAAGGATCTTATGGTTAGAAATGTCTGTGATATGGACATTATGTGTCATGATTTTACCATTAGGGTTTGGGAAGCCTTAGAGGTTTTCAGAGACTTGATGATTTTGGTATTTCCAGGATGTTTGGATCGGTTTCCATTATTTTTGTTGACGGTGTTGTGATCTATTTCGGATCCACGGTGAGTTACGCACTTCATCTTTGTATAGTTCTAGAGATGTTTCGATGGAAACGTCTAGTTGTGAAGATCAGTAGTGTGTATTTTGGTTGTCTTCTGTGAGATGTTTGAGACACACGGGCATCAGTAGGAGTATACCGTGGTTCCACAGGAGATTGAGGTTGTTACCGTTGGGAGTAGACGGAGTCTATAGAAGAGGCTCGCAACTTTCTCTGTTTGGCTCGATATTCCTGAGATACATTGAGGGTTTCTCACGGATTGCTATGTTACTTACACGCCTGACCAGGAAAGGCGTGAAGTTCACTTGGACTGAGGATGACAAGACCAACTTCTAGGAGCTGAAGCGGAGACTAGTGTCGGCTCCGATTTTGGTTTTTTACTTTCTGAAGAGGACGGATTCGAGCTCTATACCGACGCATCTCTACAGGGTTTGTGCGCTGTTTTGATGCAGCACGGCAGGGTAGTCTCCTACTTCTCGGCAGTTGAAGGAGCATGAAGAGAACTATCCAGTACATGACTTGTGGCTGGCTGCCATTATTTTGCCTTGAAGATTTGGCAGCAACATCTGTTCGGTATTACATGTGAGATTCTCACTGATCATAAGAGTCTCAAATATATATTTTTACCCAGAAGGAATTTAATCTCTGACAGAGGAGATGGATGGAGTTCCTGAAGGATTGTGACTGTACGATTGACTATCACCGGGGAAAACTAATATGTTGCCGATACGCTTAGTAGGAAGTCCGGAGGGACTTTAGCTTGCCACCGAGTTGTGGTCGCAGACTTGATTTAAGGTTTCTCCGATTTGGGCCTTGAGGGGTAAGGATAGACAGAGCAGGGTACTCTGGTTACCATGGTTGCTCAGTTGTTGATCAGGACAAGGATACGAGAGCCATAGGCTGCTGATCAGTATTTGCAGTTTAATTATAGCCAGATAGCTTCCGGGCAGCAGACTGAGTTCACCCGAGATGAGGAGGGTGTTATACACTATCGAGGCAGATTTTGCGTGCTTCAGTCTCATCCGGTCTTATAGGAGTTACTTCCGGAGGCTCATCGCTCATGATTTGCTGTCCACCCAGGCGGTAATCGTATGTACCAAGATTTGAGATGTTTCTATTGGTGGAACGACATGAAGGACGACATGAAAGAAGACATCGCGAATTTCATAGCTAGATGTCTTGTCTGTCAGCAAATGAAGGCCGAGCACCAGAGACCTGCCGGCTTACTTCAGCAGATTCCTAATCCTGAGTGGAAATGAGAACACATTACTATGGACTTTGTGGTAGGTTTGCCGAGGACACGACGAGACCATGACGCGATTTGGGTAATCGTTGATCGATTAACCAAATCCGCGCACTTCTTAGCGATTCGGAGGGCTGATCCTCTGGATCGATTGACAGATCTGTATTGTCGGGAGATTATCAGACTACATGGTGTTCCGTTGAGTATCATCTCGGATAGAGATCCACGGTTCACGTCTCGTTCTGGCAGAGTCTGCAGCAGGCCTTGGGCACGCAGTTCTGTTTCAGTACAACTTTCCATCCGCAGACAGATGGACCGTTAGAGCGGACCTTTCAGACTCTAGAGGACTTGCTGAGGTCTTGTGTATGGGATTTTAGAGGCAGTTGGGAGGACCATTTGCCATTGGTAGTGTTCGCCTAAAACAACGGTTTGCATTTGGCTATCCAGATGACACCGTTTGAAGCGTTGTATGGTAGACCTTGTCGGATACCCACCCTCTGGGATGAGGTTGGGGAGGCCCAGTTGTTGGGACCTCATAGAGCTCAGCATGAGGCAGAGTTGGTCCGTACTATCAGACAGAGGATGTCAGAGGGATAAGACTGCCAGAAGAGTTATGCTGACCGGAGTCGGAGACTCTTAGAGTTCTCTATTTGTGACCATGTATTTCTGCGAGTTTCACCCGTAAAAGGGGTGAAGAGATTTGGCTTCAGAGGTAAGCTAGCTCCACGATACATTGGACTTTTCTAGATCTCGGAAAGGATTGGAGCGGTAGCTTACCAGTTGGCACTACCACCGTCCTTGGCAGGAGTGCACGATGTATTCCACGTATCTATGCTGAGGAGATACGTACCCGAACCGACACATGTGCTGACAGATATCTCAGTTTCAGTACAGCCTGACGTCACTTATGAGGAGATTCCGGTACGGATTTTAGACCGGAAGGAGAGTCAGTTGTGGAACAAGACTATCCGGCTTGTTAAGGTCGGATGGCAGCATCATTCGGATGAGGAGGCTACTTGGGAGCTCGAGGATACTATCCGAGCTCGATAACCCCATCTTTTCACTTGAGGTATGTGATTTAATTTACCGTTCAACATTCATACTTTCTATTTGTTGTTAGTACTTGCTGATGGTAGATAACGAAATTTGGGGACCAAATTTTTATTAGTGGGGGAGAATGTAAAATACTGGAAAATAGGCGAATATTAATAAGGGAATTTTTCGGAATTTTTGGAAATTTTTCGGGAATTTTTCGGAGCTCGTACGGATGAGTTGACGGGGATAAAAATAGGGTCCGGAAAAGCCTGTTTAGGCTACCCATTTAAGTGAGGAAAATACTTATTTAATTAATTCTTTATTTCCCTTTTTCTTATTTGTTTTCCTTCCCTCGTCGAAACCTTGCGCCCGAGCCCTCTTCTCCCCGACGCCGCCCCGCGCCCTCTCCTTGCCCTAACCGCCGGCGGCGGTTACTCTTCCTCGAGCGTACAACTCCTCCGCCGAGCCCTTCTCTTCCTTTTCTCCTCTTTTGTGAAGCCGAGTTCCCTGTGCCTAGCGTCACCGCCGACGCCGCCTCCTCTGGTCCGGCGAGAACCCCCGGCCTTCCTTCTGTCGACGCCGTCGTCTTCGACCCTAGCCCCGATCTTCTTCTCCTCTGCCGCCACTCTGACCCGGAGCCGAGCCATCCTCCGGGCACCACATCTTCTTCTCTTCTCCCAAGCGCCGACAACGCTTGTACCAGCCGTGCCCTAGATCCACTGTCGGCCGATTCTCTACGCCGGCACCCGAGCCCTAGCAGCACCTCCTGGTCACATAGGTGTTTCACCACACCGATTCTCCTCTATGCTTGTGCCCTAGTCTGAAGCTGTCGTGGCCGCGCCGGACGCTGTGAGCCCCTGCTGTCGGGCGCGACTTCCTCTCCTAACTCCTGGTCAGCACTGTAAGGAACCCTAGCTATTTGCCACAACCACTGGATCTTCTGCCTCGGCCGGTTTCTCCTTTCCCTTACCCTCTGGCATCACCGAAGAAGAGGTAATGGGAATAGATATTACTGGAAATTTTAATAGATTTTCTTATGAAATTATCGGGAAGGTTCGTTGTGTTTTTGGCTGCACCAGATTTCACCTCAGTGGCTTGCAAATATGCCTTGGCAAATTGTTTTGGCTGCTTCCATAGAGGTCACGAGGTTCCAGCAGCACCTCGTCGAATTCTTGGTCCTCACGGGCAGTTAGAGGTAGAGGTAAGGTGCATGGATTGTTCTAGAATTAGGTTGTTGTTGGCTGTGATGAACTCTTGAGCTCCCTTTTGATCCGAACAGTGAATTGCAGGGCGTTAATTGGGTTTCCAGTAACTACCTTTGTTCAGGCAGCAACTAGCTTTGGGCTGTGATTTGATGTATGTTGTAGGATGTTGGCTACGCATTGTAGTTAGATAATGAATCAGGTGTAGATTGATTAGATTTATATGTTGATTAGGTTTATGTGCTTTTGAATTAGGGGTTTGCCCTAATTTAGGGTTAGGGATTTCATTTAGCTATTTATGAGAATTGTAGTTAAATGAAATATATTTACATTGGTATCACAGGACTTTGACGCGAGACGAGTATCTCGGAGTCAGATTTGGACCATTTTATCGGAGGCGGGTACTTTTGACTTATTGTCTTTGATATGCTTAGTAATTAAATTAACAAGATGCATTAATTGTATTTCTTACTTGTTTCGGTTAATCACTGCCCAATACATTCTACCTGTTGATTGATTGTTTGTTTACATCTTGTATGGATATGTACCTGATTCCACATGCTCATGGGTAGTGATATAACCATATTTTACCATGTCAGGACCTAGGTTTGATACCTTATATGATCAGATACCTTGATATGATTCATTCGCTTTGGTGCACATTATGATATGTCCAGAGATTGGTTTAGTATATTACCATGTTTAGTGACATGCACCATTCACATGATTGCATGCTGAGTGATTGATTGCTCCTTTATTGTCGAGCACTTTGTCAGTTTCATCACTGTTCGGTGCTCCGTTGTGACGCTCATGGGTAGCGGGACACAGCGTGGTAGCACGTCAGTTTGACTCTTCCGGTGCTCCGTTGATCCGCTCATGGGTAGTGTGACGCAGCGTGTAGCACGTTAGAGATTCCTCTCCGTCATAGTGTACCGGGAGATGAGAGCATTGCGCTCCCCCATTTATGATTTGGGGTAGGAGTACGTATGTACTCCGACAGCATCCCGTCCACTCGATCACTCATCAGGAGTAGTGTTGCTGAGTGCACGGTTGTCACAGCCCTACCCACTTGGTCCCACTTTTGTGGTGAGTTGGCTGACTGGCGTCAGGGGTGACCATGACATTGGCATCATATGCATGATGCATTTATTGTTTGTGATTGTGTTTGTTGCACTTATATACTGCACATTGCTTGGATACCTTGTTTGACATGCATACAGGTTTTCTATACCTTTCGGACTGTTTGTCCTTATACCGGGTCCTGGTTAGTACAGATTCTCTCCTGTCTTCTTCGGTTTGCATTTACCTTTATCTTTATCAGGAGACTGTACGCATGATTAGTGTTAGGTGTTATTTCTTTACTTTGCATATCAACTGTATCTGCTGAGTGTTGGACTCACCCCGCCTCCATTGTTGATATTTTCAGGTTGATGCTGTCAGGAGGGAGTTCCAGTCGCTGGTCCCCACAGCACGTAGTGCTACTCCTCTGCTGGTTTTTGAGTTGTTGTTTTATTTTAGCTTTTCGCTATCAGACTTTGTTTTAGTTATGTTTTGGATTATTCTGCTTAGGGATATTGTATGGATTTTATTATTGCGATGGATTTGGATTTGGATTTTATTCTACTACATGCCTGCATGGAGGGCAGAAGAGGTGAGTTCGTCGGATTTGAGCTTTACGAGTGTAGTGGAGTAGGGTGGATTTCGAGTCAGAGTATTATTTTTACTGTTTAATTATCTTAACTGCGTGGTTGTGACAGCCAGAGGCTGAATAGATAATATATAACTGCGTGGTGATGTTTTATTTTGTTGTTATTATTCCAGCCGCCTGTGGCTGAGGTATTTGTGAGATGTAGAAAAGTTTCAGATTGTCCACCGTACAGGGGAGATGCTGCCGAAATTTTCTCGGACAGGGACTCCTCTGGGGCGTGACACTCTATCTTCATGAAAAAAACATATGAGCTATTGTACCACAGGTGAGGGGAAGCTTACCTAGTGTTCACTTGTAAATCCTTAAGGAAATGGTACCCTTGGTGAAGAGGAAGAAGAGAGCTACTCCTTTTGGTTTCTCTTGCTTGGAAGGGTACACCTTGAAGGCTCCTTCTTGTAATTTAGTTTTCTCTTAGGGAGAAAACCTAAACTTGGCTTGTGGTGATGAGGAAGAAAGACTCTAGTTTCGGCAATGGTGAGGAAGAAGAAAGAAAATGAAACCCTTTTCTTTCTTTCCTTTTTATGCTAAATGGGTGGAAGAAACAAATATGAACTTTGCTTCCCTTTCTCCTTAATTCATGTATATACTTTTCTAATGAGAATATGTCCTCATTCATTTCCCTTAATTCTCCTCATTCTCACTCTCTTAATCCCCACGAAAACAAGGAGAAAAAATAGAAAAGACAACTTGTCTTTTGCTTACTCCTTTTCCTTAACCAAGAGGTAAACAAGAGGAAGAAAGCTACTTGATTTTCTCTTGTTCCCTCACTTAATTATATCCTCATTTTTAACTACCATTCCCATCATTTTCCATTCATATGTTGTTCATTATCCTAGTGGTTATCATACATAAATTTATTTCTATTCTTTGTGAGAGGTTCAAGGTTCAAACCTTCACCTCTTCTTTTTATTTCTCTTATTTCTTTTTCTTTTGATTCTTCTTACTTTTATGCTCTAAAGCAAATAACACCCATATACTTATCTTATAATTCTGTGGGTGTTACAGTACCCCATACCTCATAGAAAGTTCATCCTCGAACTTAAAATGGCTCCGTCAGGTGGTACCGAACTTCCTGTTGAGTGCATCGGCTACCTTGTTTGCTTTACCAGGGTGATAAAAGATTTCGCAATCATAGTCCTTGACTAGCTCGAGCCATCTGCGTTGTCTCATATTTAGGTCCTTCTGCGTGAAGAAATATTTTAGACTCTGGTGGTCTGTATAAATCTTGCACTGAGCCCCATATAAGTAATGCCTCCATGTCTTTAGAGCGAAGACCACCGCTGCTAGCTCTAAATCATGAACGGGGCAATTCCTTTCATGTTCTTTGAGTTTCCTAGAGGCATAGGCAATGACTTTGCCATCTTGCATAAGTACAGCTCCGAGTCCTAAAAAGGAAGCATCGCTATACATATCAAAGTCCTTGTTGCTTTCCGGAAGAGTAAGAATCGGAGCACTGGTCAGTCTCCGTTTCAGTTCCGTAAAACTCCTCTCGCAGTCATCCGTCCATTCATACTTTTTATTCTTCTTGGAGAGAACGGTCATCGGGGCTACTATCTTGGAGAAGTCCTCCACAAACTTCCTGTAGTAGCCTGCTAGCCCGAGAAAACTTCTGACTTCACTGGCATTCTTTGGCCTATTCCAGTTGCTTACATCTTCAATCTTATTCGGATCCACCATTACTCCGTCCTTGGAGATAATATGACCCAAGAATGATATTCGATCGAGCCAGAACTCACATTTGGAGAATTTTGCATATAGTTGTTTTTCTCGGAGGATTTACAATACCGTATTCAGGTGTTCGGCATGCTCTTCGTGGGTTCTCGAGTAGATGAAAATATCGTCAATGAAGACAATCACAAATTTGTCGAGATACGCCGCAAATACCCGATTCATCAAATCCAAGAACACAGCAGGGGCATTTGTCACTCCGAAGGGCATAACTACAAACTCATAATGCCCGTATCTTGTTCGAAAAGCCGTCTTTGGTATATCCTCTTGTTTCACTTTCACTTGATGGTAGCCGGACCTTAAGTCAATCTTTGAGAAGACAGTTGCTCCCTTCAATTGGTCAAACAGATCATCGATCCACGGAAGGGGGTATCTGTTCTTGATTTTCGCATTGTTCAGTGCTCGGTAATCTATACACATTCGCATAGACCCATCTTTCTTTTTCACAAACAGTACCGGAGCTCCCCATGGAGAGTGACTAGGGCGAATAAGTCCCTTGTCAAGTAACTCCCATAGCTGTTCCTGAAGTTCCTTCAACTCAGTCGGTGCCATCCGGTAAGGTGCTTTAGAAATTGGTTTAGTACCCGGAACTACTTCAATCGTAAATTTTATTTCTCTATCAGGTGCTAATCCCGGTAGTTCATCAGGAAATACTTCCGGATATTCGCATACTGCTCTGACCTCTTCTAGCTTCTGGCTTCCGGCTTGTCCTGTATCGACCATGTGCGCTAGAAATCCATTACAACCTTTGTTTACCAAATTTTGTGCCTTTATCGCTGATAAAAATCTTTCAGTTCCTTTCCCAGATTCCCCAATAAATTCGAACATTGGTTCAGTTTCAGGTCGAAAGACTACCTTCCTATTACGACACTCGATTGAGGTGCCGTACTTGCTCAGGAAGTCCATGCCCAGTATAATGTCAAAATCCCACATGTCAAGTACTATCAGATTGCAGTAGAGTTCTCTGTCTGCGATTCGGATAGGTATGGCCCGCAGCATATGATCCGATGGCATAACTTCCCCGGATGGTAGGGTTGTTAAGAACGTACCATTTAGTGTTTGAGGTGGTATGTCTAATTTCTTTGTACATGGTGTTGAGATGAACGAGTGTGTCACCCCAGTATCAAATAATACTAAAGCACGCTGATTAAAAATAGGCAGCTGACCTGCAACGACAGTGGAGGCGTTCGCCACATCTTCACTAGTAAGCGCGAAAACCCTGGCATTCGTCGTCGCAGGCGAGGCTTCCAATCTCCCTTGGCTGATCGAAGTCCCTTCTATAGCAGTTTGCATCTGGTGTAGCTGTGAAGGGGCACTCTTGTTCTGATTATTCTGCTGGAATGGTGCCTGGAACTGAGTAGGACAGTCTCTGGCCAAATATCCTTCCTGTCCGCAATTATAGCATTTTCTCGTACCTTTGTGACACATCCCGGAATGCAGCTTCCCACAAATAGAACACTGGGGGTATCTCGGTTGCTTATTCACTGACCCACTTTTGGCATTGTCCCACTGCTTTCTTTTCCGGTAGAAGTTCCTTTCCAGAATGGTTTAGTACTCTGGGATTTCTGTCCTTCAGCTCGGGTCTGACCTTTATTCTCATTTATTGCTTTCTGATAATGTTCCGTAATCAGTGCGCTGCTGACTAATTCCTCTGTAGTCTGCGGTCTATTAACTCCGCCGGCCACATTCAGTGCTATCTCGGGTCGAAGCATCTTCAGCATCAGTCGGACCAATTCTCTTTCTGTACGCACTAATTCGGGACAAAGGCGTGCTAGACGATTGAAGCGCTTTACTGCTTCGTTCACTGATAAATCACCTTGCCGGAACTCGGTGAACTCGTCGTAATGCCGGTTCGTCACTTGCGTATGGAAGAACTCTTCAAAGAACTTTGTCTCGAAGTCCGTCCAATTCATCAGATTAACTTGCCTTTTAGCTTTAACTCTTTCCCACCACATTCTCGCATCTCCGGAGAAGCAGAAAGATACGCATTTGATCTTCTCCGATTCAGGCCAGTCCAGTAGTTCCACTGTGCTTTCTACCGTCTTGAACCAGGCTTGGGCATCCCACGGCTCGCAAGTACCCGAGAAGTTCTCCGGCTTCAGCCTCAGCCACTGTATTAAGTAGGTCTCCTGTCGAACCACTGGGGCAGGGGCTACCGGTGGTACTTGTGCAACTATTTGCACGACGGGAACTGCGTTCTGAATCACTGGCGGGGTGGTAGGAGTTCCTTGTTGACCCATCAAGGTCGTGATCAGCTGTTGTTGTTCCGTGATCTGACGTTAGAGGTCGGTAACTACCTGAGTCAGATCTGGTGGAGTTACTGTCTCGTCCACTCGGGTAGTGCGTCTCCTAGCCATGCTTATCTTCATTAAATAGCAACAAATTATCGTTATTCCTATTCGACTGTCATAAGGTCAATACAATTCCTATCCTACCATCATGCATACCTAAACTAAATCAAAGAATAAATAAACATGCATAATATTAAAGCATCAAAACAAAACAAAACAAAAAAATTAATTTAAGCATGTAGAATCTTACTTGGAGCGGCAGGATGGAGGCTTGACATGTGTGTAGTGGAAAGGCTAAACTTGGCTCTGATACCAAACTGTAATGCCCCGCCCCTCCTGCCAAGGCGACAGGGGATTACTTGGACATACATACTTACTTACTACAGCGGAAGTCTTACTTAGAGAATTTAAAACTTTTCCTTACTTTAAAATCACCATGGACATATAAACCACATAGCATACTTAACATGAATTTTTGAGTCATAATACTTAACACATAACTAATGTCATGGAGTCATAATGTAATAACATAACATGGCATATTTCTTATTAAACAAAAGCAGGTCTTTCCATTTAGCCAACCACTTCCACACACATCCTTCTGGCCCCTCCTACTGCTCCCCTAGTACATCCATTCCTTGCCTTTATCTGTAGTACAAGAAAGTAAGCTGTGAGCACTCATGGCTCAGTAAGTTCCTTTCCTACTCACAA
The DNA here is from genome assembly GCF_018446385.1 of Zingiber officinale. Classification (NCBI taxonomy): domain Eukaryota; kingdom Viridiplantae; phylum Streptophyta; class Magnoliopsida; order Zingiberales; family Zingiberaceae; genus Zingiber; species Zingiber officinale. The sequence goes on from NC_056001.1 coordinate 75,483,036, forward strand.
AAAGAATCGCATAGCATATCAAAATCATAAGTCATAATGCATGGAAACAAATCTATCATATCAAGCAACATATCATGGCATATCGTAACATAACCAGCATAAGGTATCATGGCATAATATAACATAATCATCAAATGTGTCCTGATATAGCATAGCATCATCATAAATATCATGGCATAATCATAACGTATATACAAGGTAAATTCCTAATAATGTATCATGAAATATATGCAACATGTCTTTTGAAAACTTATAGTATACATACTTAAACATAATCTCAACATGATTAGGGCCCCGGCTTGTACCACATACATAAATGCGCGCGTCCTATGTAGGTCCAAGGTAGCAAGTCTTGAACCCTACAAGGCATACATACTAGGCCCGTTTCTTAGTCCATCGACCTAGGGGCACTTAGGAGCCCATCCCTAACGAGGCCCGTTTCATAGTCCATCGACCCCGAGGCGCTTATGGAGCCCACCCTTGGTACAAGCCATACATAAAGTAAAGTAGCATGTCATACATATCATAATTCTTATCATTTCATGCATATCATATTTCTTAACATATCATAAAACATGCATATTTGGGCACACAGCACATGCATGGATCATAAGCATACATAATGAACATGTCATTTATCACATCATAAGGCATGCATATTTGGGCACACAGCACATGCATGGATCATAAACGTACATAATGGACATGTCATTTATCATATCATAAAGCATGCATAATTGGGCACATAGCACATGCATGGGTCATAAGCATACATAATGAACATATCACTCATCATACAAAGACATAATCATACATGGAATCATTTAAATAACATCTCTTATTTCATAACATGGCATGTGAGGCACAACTAGGTCACTAAACCTTTTATGGCCGAAAGTCAAGAGTAGGGACATGAATTCTAAACAACATACAAACATAAGAAATTCATGATAACTTCATATCCTATCATAAGAAAGATCATAAGCATGTTAACCTAAATTTTTAAGCTCTCCTAGGTTCCTAATTCTTTCATGGCCGAAACCTTCATAAAGAGCAATCAAGTTCTAAGCAACATGCAAACATGTAAACCTAAACTCATATCACATCATATTTCATAAGGAGCAACTTGAACATGTTTAATTTGGGTTCTAAGTTCCCTAAGCTTCTAACCTTATCATGGCCGAACCCTAGCAAGGCCTTATTCTAGGTTACATGTAGCATGAAAATGTTGAACCTTAAGCCAATATCCTACACATTTCATGAGGAACATCATAAGCACATTTGGTTCAAGTTCTAAACTTCCTAAACCCATTAACTCAAGGTGGCCGAAACATATTAAACATGGAAACTAGGTTTCTAGTGGCATAAGAGCAAGGAAACCACAACTACATTTCATAGCATTTATCACAAGAAACATCATGAGCATATCTAAGTTGTGTTCTAAATTTCCTAGGCCTTTAATCCCATGGTGGCCGAAACATGTGAGCATGGAATTGTTTTTCATGTGGCTTAAAAGCATGGAAACCTTACACAATTTTCATGGCATCATTACAAGAAACAACATGAGTAAACTTAGTTTAAAAATCTAAGCATCCTAGCCCTAAAACTTAGTGTGGCCGGAAGTTACATGTAGCCAAATTTCTATGTAATAAGCAACCATAGGAACATCAAACTAGTTTCATAACATTTCATCAAGAAGGTCATGAGCATCTTAGACTTGGTTTAAACTTTTCCTAGGCCTCAAATCTCAACATGGCCGAATCTTTACAAGCATGAAATAGAATTCAAAACCAACATACAATCATGGCATAACATCTTAGCTTCATATCTTGTCTTAGGAAAAATCATAGCATGCTTAGTTTTAGGTTTAAAACTCTCCTAGGCCTTTTATTCTTCCATGGCCGAATATTCATGAGCATAAAATGGAGTTTAAATCAACATACAAGTAAGAGGAAAAGTTAATAACAACATTATCATAGGGTACATAACACCAGAACAAGGGAGCATGTTTAGTTGGAGTCTTTAGCTTACCTAGTCCTCTTGTTCATGCTTGGCCGAGAGTCTAAGGTTCATGGATCTAAGTTCTAATTAATCATTCTAGTATGAACACATTAGATTAACCTCCTACATAAGATACATGTCATAAGGAAAATAATAAACACATCTAGTTTAAATTTCTTAGCCTCTTCCTTTTGTCTTGGCCGAAAGTTCCATAAAGCAACCCTAGGTTTCTTTTTACGCACTCTATATTCATGAAAAAAACATATGAGCTATTGTACCACAGGTGAGGGGAAGCTTACCTAGTGTTCACTTGTAAATCCTTAAGGAAATGGTACCCTTGGTGAAGAGGAAGAAGAGAGCTACTCCTTTTGGTTTCTCTTGCTTGGAAGGGTACACCTTGAAGGCTCCTTCTTGTAATTTAGTTTTCTCTTAGGGAGAAACCTAAACTTGGCTTGTGGTGATGAGGAAGAAAGACTCTAGTTTCGGCAATGGTGAGGAAGAAGAAAGAAAATGAAACCCTTTTCTTTCTTTCCTTTTTATGCTAAATGGGTGGAAGAAACAAATATGAACTTTGCTTCCCTTTCTCCTTAATTCATGTATATACTTTTCTAATGAGAATATGTCCTCATTCATTTCCCTTAATTCTCCTCATTCTCACTCTCTTAATCCCCACGAAAACAAGGAGAAAAAATAGAAAAGACAACTTGTCTTTTGCTTACTCCTTTTCCTTAACCAAGAGGTAAACAAGAGGAAGAAAGCTACTTGATTTTCTCTTGTTCCCTCACTTAATTATATCCTCACTTTTAACTACCATTCCCATCATTTTCCATTCATATGTTGTTCATTATCCTAGTGGTTATCATACATAAATTTATTTCTATTCTTTGTGAGAGGTTCAAGGTTCAAACCTTCACCTCTTCTTTTTATTTCTCTTATTTATTTTTCTTTTGATTCTTCTTACTTCTAGAGCAAATAACACCCATATACTTATCTTATAATTCTGTGGGTGTTACAAAATCAGTACCCTCTACTCTCATAGAATTGTTGAATGGGAGTAAACCTAATCTGAGTCATATTCGGATATGGGGTAGTGCAGCACATGTGCTGAAGGGAGATACTGACAAGTTGGAATCACGTACAGAAGTTTGTCTGTTTATAGGATATCCTAAGGGAATGAAAGGTGGTTTATTTTATAATCCTAAAAATCAGAAGATCATTGTTAGCACCAATGCTCGATTTTTAGAAGAATATTATGTAATAAACCATAAGGCCATGAGTGAAATTATTTTAGAAGAAATTAGAGAGGACACGTCTAGTCTAGTACCAACAGTACAAGATAAAATATCATAAGAAACTGCAACACGTGTCACAAATAATGTACAGTTACAAACAGTGTCTCGTCATAGTGGGAGGGTTGTGAGGCAACCTGAGAGATTCATATTATTGGGAGAGTCTTCGGACTTGATCCCTGGTGAACATAAAATTTATCCCCGGACATATGACGAAGCACTCCAAGATAAAGATGCAGTATCTTGACAAAAAGCGATGAATTCTGAAATAGAATCTATGTATTCTAATAAGTCTGGGAGCTTGTAGAACCACCAAATGGTGTAAAAGTCATTGGATGTAAGTGGATCTACAAAAAGAAAAGAGAGACAGATGGGAAGGTGGAAACCTTCAAAGCAAGACTTGTTGTGAAGGGATACACTCAGAAAGAGGGAATCGATTATGAGGAAACTTTTTCGCCGGTGGTCATGCTTAACTCTATCCGGATACTCTTATCTATTGCCGCTCATATGGATAATGAGGTTTGACAAATGTATGTCAAGACAACTTTCCTTAACGGAAGTCTTGAAGAAAACATCCATATGAAGCAACTAGAGGGATTTATTGAAAAAGGCAAAGAGTATCTAGTATGTAAGCTCAATCGGTCGATTTATGGACTGAAGCAACCTCCAAGATCTTGGAACATCCGGTTTAATGAAGTAATCTAGTCATATGGATTTATTCAGTGTCCGGATGAATCTTGTGTATACAAGAAGTGTAACGAAAACATGGTGGTATTTCTTGTACTATACGTAGATGACATTTTGTTAGTTGGAAACAATATTAAAGTGTTGTTGGAAGTAAGAGTATGATTGTCCAAGCAATTTGATATGAAGGACTTACGAGAATGCGCACATATTCTCGGGATCAAAGTAATAAGGGATCGCAAGAAAAGAATGTTGTGCTTATCCCAAACTCCATATATCGATACAATCCTAGCTCGTTTTAGCATGCAAGACTCCAAGAAAGGTTTTCTACCCTTCAGGCATGGAGTATCTTTATCTAAAGAAATGTCTCCGAAGACATCTAAAGAGATAGAAGAGATGAAGGCAGTTCCTTATGCTTCAGCAGTAGGAAGACTAATGTATGCTATGTTGTGCACGAGACCTGATATCAATTTTGCCGTGGGCATGGTTAGCAGATATCAAAGTAACCCTGGACAAGAACATTGGACTACAGTAAAGCATATATTGAAGTACCTAAGAAGGACTAGAGATTATATGCTGGTTTACCAAGCAGATGATTTGTTCCTTGTGGGTTACACGGATTCTGACTTCCAATCAGATAGGGACAATAGTAAGTCTACATTAGGCTATGTGTTTACTTTAGGAGGTGGAGTCATAGCATGGAGGAGTGTTAAGCATAAATGCGTTTCAGACTCAACCATGGAAGCTGAGTATGTGGTAGCCTCTGAGGCAGCCAAAGAAGTTGTATGGCTTAGGAACTTCCTAATGGACTTAGATGTGATTCTTGGTTTGCCCAAAATCATCATAATTTATTGTGATAATAGCGGTGCAGTAGCAAACTCAAAGGAACCACGAGCACATAAGGTGAGTAAACACATATAGCACAAGTACCACCTGATACCAGACATCATAAAGCGAGAAGAAGTTATTGTCGCCAAGATTACATCAGCAGATAACCTGGCAGATCCTTTCACGAAGGCCCTTCCGGTGAAAACTTTTGATCGGAATGTTGAGGGGATGGGGATCAGATATATGGCAACATTTATGACAACATAGTCTTTTAGTATAAGTGGGAGATTGTTAGAGTGTATACTAAAAGTCTAGCTTTTTGTAAACATTTATTTTGAAAATAAAGAATCACATTGGTCAAATGTCTACATTTATATGCTAAGTGTAGTTGTTCAATTAATTTATATTGTAAATAACATGGTGTGTGGTGTCACACATAGAAGATCATGTTATCAGTTCCTTATAAATTATAAATAGTAGCTCACGACTAAGATGGATAGGAACAAACCATTGGAATAGTCGTAGTGTAATTTGGTATTAGTTTATCTTGACTATAAAATTACACTAGTACACTCTGAAAGTATTGAGTAGGACCATTTGAGGTAGTTTTTTTTATACTGACTCTTTAAAAGAACAATACCTCTGTTATTATGGAAGTGTGTACTCTTAATTATAATATAATAACAAACACATATACTTAATATTTATTTCTTTATTTATCAAAGGGTGCGATTTAATTCGTTAAATCAATAGGCCTGATAAGTTGGAAAATGATATTATTTATATGGTGTGTTGTTGATTATAGAATGAAACTGTGTCCTAGAAATCTAGGTTGATGATGTCCCCTTGAGGAGCTCATAAGGGGTGTCATGTAAACCCTGCAGGTGGACTTAGTCCAGCATGACAATCAAGTCGAGTGGTACTACTCTTCGAGCTAGATATTAATTAAGTGAGTTGTCAGTAACTCATTTAATTAGTGGACATTCTATATTTTAAACACAGGGAGACTAACACACTCATGATAAAAAGGAGCCCATATAGTAATATGAGATTGGTGTGGTAGTTCAATAATAACTCTTTAGTGGTATGAGTTATTATTGATGAACTCGAGTTGGGTGTTTGGGGTGAACACGAGAAGCTCAAGTTCATCGGGAGACCAAAACCAATTCCTCCTCTCGGTCTCTGTCGTAACCTCTTATTTATAAAGTCTTATACTCACCTAAACCCAACTTCTTACCCACCTTAAGGTGGCCGGCCAAGCCTAGATTGGAGCCCAAGCTAGGGCCGACCAAACCAAGGTTATATGGGAGCAAGTGGTGGCCGACCCTAGCTTGGAACCCAAGCTAAGGTGGTCGGCCACAATTAAAATAAAAGGGATTTTAATTTTTTAAAATCTTTCCTTATGTGGAAGTCATGATTTAAAAGAGAGTTTTAAAATTAAATTTTTCCTTTTATAGTTTCTACAAAGGATTAAGAGAAAGGTTTGATATCTTTCCTTATTTGTAGTTAAAAGGAAGATTTTAATTTTTGAGAAAACTTTTCTTTTTGTAATCATCCACATGTTTTAATAGAGAGATTTTAATTTATAAAAGTTTCCTTTTATAACCAACCATGAAGGGAATTTTTAAAAGAGAATTTTTTATTTTAAAAATTTCTGGAAACAAATTAGGCAGTTTTAATTTTGTATTTAAAACTTTTCTTATTTGGAGGACATGTAGGGGCCGACCATTAAAAGTTTAAAAGGAAGTTTTTAATTAAAATTTTCTTTTTAGTCATTGGCAAGGAAAATAAGGAAGTTTTAATTATGTTTAAAATTTTCCTTATTTGCCGACACCAAAGAATATAAAAGAGAGGGTAGAGGTGCCTCACCTAACAGCCTAATCTATTATTTCCTCTCCTCTCTTCCTTGGTGTGGCCGACCCTCTTCCATTTCCCTTCCTCTTCTCTTCTTCTTTGGTGACCGACGACATCTAGTCTCAAGGAGATTTTTGGTGGCCAGATTTTGCTTGGAGAAGAAGGAGAGATAGGAGACATTGTTTCTTAGCATCCCTTGGAGCTTGGTTGGTGGCCTAAGTTCTTCATCTTTAGGAGATTGTTGGTGGCCGAAACTTGCAAGGAGAAGAAGGAGGCTTGGGTGGATTCTCATCTCGGTAGATCGTCGCTCACACGACGTCCGAGATAAGAAGAGGAATACGATAGAAGATCGTGAGGTCTATAAGCTACAATGAAAGGTATAACTAGTTGTCTTGTTTCGCATCATACTAGTTTTCTTTGTATGAATTTTGAAATACCAAACACAAGAGGCTAATGATTCTAGGTTTCAAATTTTTGATTCGATTTTATGTTTCTTTTGTTTTTCGATCTTGTGATTCGATTGTTCTTAATGGTTAAACTTAGGATTGCTATAAGGAGATTAAATATTGAATTTCGTTGAAAGACTTTGTCTAGGAAGTGGTGGATGATCCCATACCCAAGAAGGCCTAGTGCCTCGCCATGTTTAACCTGGAAGCCGATCTCTGAAATAAATACTTAATCGAATTTGTAACATGGGTGGATTTAGATTAATAATGTTAAGCAACGTTTGCGATCCAAGTCTAAACCTATAAGAACAAATAAGTTGAATTTTGAATCATTAATGTTAAGTTCTGTTTGCGATTCCAAATTTAATTTCTAAAGAACACAATAGGTTGTTAGGAATGGTTCGGGACTTGTACAAAATTTTTGTAGAGGGGAACCAGTATGATATTCCGAGTAGCAACCAATATTTATATTTTTAGAATTTTTCATGCCAAATTTTCTAATTAATTCCTTAGCATATATTGTTTGAAAAATATAAATTCCGTCTTTGGTTTGTTTAATTTGTAAGCCTAAAGAGAAGTTGAGTTCCCCAACTAAGCTCATTTTAAATTCACTTTCCATTAATTTGGTAAATTCTTTTAAAAAGTTAGTATTAGTTGAACCAAAAATTATATCATCTACATAAATTTGGATTATAAAGATATCTTTTTCTAGGGTTTTTACAAATAGGGTTTGATCTATTTGACCTTGTTTAAACCCCTTAGATATTAGATAAGTTGATAAGCATTCATACCAAGCCCTAGGTGCTTATTTTAGTCCATATAGGGCTTTCTTTAACCTAAAGACATGGTTTGGATGGTCCAAGTCTTCAAATCTTGAGGGTTGACTTACATACACCTCCTCCTTGATGAACCTATTTAAAAATGCGGATTTTACATCCATTTCGTATAACTTAAATCATTTATATGCTGCATAGGCCAGCAACATCCTTATGGATTCAAGTCTGGCTACGAGAGCATATGTCTCATCATAGTCTAACCCTTCACTTGGCTAAACCCTTTTGCTACCAATCCAGCTTTGTTTCTTACTATTTCACCCTTATATGTTGGTTGGTCCTAGGAAGAAAGTACCGGTTCCACTGTACAAAAATTTTGTACAAGTGTCGAACCTTTCCTAACAACCTATTGTGTTCTTTAGAAATTAAATTAGGAATCACAAACAGAACTTAACATTATTGATTCCAAATTTAACTTATATATTCTTAATGGTTTAGATTTGGATCGCAAATGATGCTTAACATTATTGAAACAAATCCACCTATGTTATAAATTAAATTAAATATTAATTTCTAAAATTGGCTTCCAGGACTGCATGGCGAGGTACTAGTCCTTCTTGGGTATGGGATCATCCACCACCGCCTAGATAAAGCCTTTTAAAGAAATCTAATATTTAATTTCCTTATATAACTCTAGGTTTAACCAAAAAGAACAATCGAATCACAAATTCAAAAAATAAAAAAAACACAAACTCGAATCACAAATTTGAAACTCTAGAATCATATGACTCTTGTGTTTGGAATTCATACAAAGAAAAACTAGCATGATGCGGAAAATAATTACTAGTTATACCTTTCTTTGTATGCAACAACCTCTTGATCTTCTGCCGTATTCCTTGCCTCCTCTTGGACGTCGTGTGGGTGACGAACCTCCAAGACGAACACCACCCAAAAGCTCCTCCTCCTTCTCTAAGTTTCGTCCACAACCACCACCAAGGAACAAAAGAGAGCAAGGGGAAAGGAAAGGGGAGAGGGTCGGCCACAAGAGAGAGCACAAGCAAGAGAATAAGAATTGATGCAATCCCTACTTCTCCTCTTCTTCTCCTTCTCTTTGTATCCGGCCACAAAAAGCAACCACAAGAGGTGGCCGGCCCTAGCATGAAGAGAAGCAAGGGCCGACCCTTAGGAGAAGACTAGAGAGAAGAGAGAAAAGAATAAAATTGATTATCATGAGGCCTCTCCTCCCCTTCTTTTATAATACTTGCCCAAGGCAAATAAGGAAAGATTTTTACAAAACATTAAAATCTTCCTCTTGTTTTCCTTTCCTCCTTTTTAAGTCCTTTTTCTCCTCTTAATTGTTTGAATGGCCAGCCCCTTGCTTGGGCACCAAGCAAGGGTGGCCGACCCTTAAAAGAAGAAAAATATATCTTGTAAAAATTTTATAAGCAAAGAAGAAAAGCTCTTACAAAATTTTACAAGCTCTCTTTTAATTTCCTAATGTGAATGTTTTAAAAAAGGAAAATTTTAAAACAAGTTTTATGATTTAAAACTTCTCATTTAAAATTTCATTTTTTAACATGGTTACAAAAAGGGAAAGTTTTAAATTTAAAACTCTCTTTTTAAAAACCATGTGGATGGTTAAAAAAGGAAAGTTTTAAAACTTTCTTTTAAACCATGTGGCCTAATTCAAATAAGGAAAGTTTTATTATTTTAAAATCTCTCTTTTTAAAACTTGTAGATATCTACAAAGAGAAGATTTTAAAAATTCAAAACACCCTTCATACTTTGAATTATGTGGCCGACCCCCTTCTTGCTTGGGCACCAAGTAAGAGGCCGACCCCTTTGAGGAGGAAGTGGCCGACCCCATGTCTTGGTCACCAAGCCATGGGCCGGCCCCCTCTTGGACGCCAAGATGGGCTTTTCATGAGTGGATATGAGGCATTAATGAGGCTATGACAGGGACCTAGAGGAGAAATTGGTTTTGGCCTCCCGACGAGCTCGAGTATCCCGTGTTCGCCCCGAACACACAACTCAAGTTCATCAATAATAACTCATTCCACTAGAGAGTTATTATTTCACTACCGCACCAATCCCAAATTACATTATGGGCTCCTTCTTATCATGAGTGTGTTAATCTCCCTGTGCTTAAGATGTCAGATGTCCACTAATTAATTGAGTTACTGACAACTCACTTTAATTAATATCTTAGTCCAAGAGTAGTACCACTCAACCTTATTGTCGTGTCGGACTAAGTCCACCTGCAGGGTTTAACATGACAATCCTTATGAGCTCCTCTTGGGGACATTATCAATCTAGATTACTAGGACACAGTTTCCTTCTATAATCAACAACACACACTATAAGTAATATCATTTCCTAACTTATCGGGTCTATTGATTTATCGAGCTAAATCTCACCCTTTAATAAGTCAAAGAAATAAATACAAAATATATGTGCTTGTTATTATATTAGAATTAAGAGCACACACTTCCATAATAACTAAGGTCTTATTTTTTTATTAAGTCAACATAAAAAGAACTTACCTTAAATTGTCCTGCTCAATACACTCAGAGTGTACTAGTGTAATTTATCAGTCAAGATAAACTAATACCTAATTACACTACGACTATTCCAATGGTTTGTTCCTTTCCATTTTGTCATGAGCAACTGTTTATAATTTATAAAGAACTGATAACATGATCTTCTGTGTGTGACACCACACACCATGTTATCTACAATATAAATTAATCGAACAACTACACTTTAACTTGTAGATATTTGACCAATATGATTCTTATTTCTAAGTAAATGTTTATACAAAAAGCTAGACTTTCAGTATACACTCTAACATTATCATCCAATTTGTTTCTAAATACCCATTTAGTGTCAACTATGGTTTTATTTATGGGTTTAGGTACTAGTTCCCAGACTTGGTTTCTTTCAAATTAGGCTAATTTCTCTTGCATTGCTAATATCCAGTCTGGGTCTAGTAGGACTTCTTCTATAGTCTTGGGTTCAATTTTAGAAATAAGGGCTATCTGACTTAAGTTTCTATAAGATGATCTAGTTCAAACTCCTAAGGTTGGGTCACCCAAAATTTGGTCAGATGGATGATTGGTACTTATTCTTGATGGTCTTATATTAGGGTCAATAATTAGTTCTTGTGATTCACTAAGTTTAATTTGAACATCTTCATCATCTTCTATATTTCTTGAATTAATATTTTTTGTATTTTGATTAACATTTTCATTTATTAAATTAGGCAAGTTATTTTCTTCATAAAAAATCACATTAGTTGTTTCTTCAACTTTTAGGGTATTTTTGTTATAGACTCTATAAACCCTACTAGTTGTGGAGTACCCTAAAAAGATTTTCGGGGTTGATTTTGATGTAAATTTACCTAAGTAGTCCTTAGTGTTTAAAATATTAACTTTACACCTAAACACCTTTAAATAGTTTAAGTTGGGAATTTTATTATAATATATTTCATAAGGAATTTTATTCTGAAATTTATTGATTAAAATTCTATTTTGAATATAAAAGGATGTATTAATTACCTCATCCATAATTGATTATTTAAGTTATATTCATTTAACATGGTTTTAGCGGCTTATTGTAGGGTTCTATTTTTCCGTTCTACTAGTCCATTTTATTAAGGGTTTTAGGGCACGAGTACTCGTGTTTGTATTTATTAATTTCACAAAATTCAATAAATTTATGGGTTTTAAATTTTCCTCCATGATCACTTCTAATTCTTTTAATTTTAGTATCTTTTTCATTTTCTACTAAGTTGCAAAAGGTTTTAAAGATTTCGTAAGTTTCATCTTTAGTTTTTAGAAATTTTACCCAAGTAAATCTTGAGTAATCTGTTGGATCATAAATTCGATAGAGGGAAGGGGGTGAATATCGATTTGAATCGTCAAAAAGAATATTGAGTACACAGCGGAAAACACGAAAACAAAACAATGCTAACATGAACCTTTTTACTTGGTTCGGAGCCTTGGTCGACTCCTACTCCAAGGCTCACACTAGTTGAGTTCTTTCGTTGGATAATCCACTAGCAATTCGAATAATTGTTTTACAATTGAAAGTGCAGTTGCTTTAAAGAAAGAATACCGGCAACCAAAAAAGAATTAAGAACGAGGCGCGTTGTCGGAGGAGCTTTCGCAGCGTTGCAGGAGCGTAGCATGGTAGAGCAAACGTTGGAAGATCTTGTTGTTCGTTGTTCTTTGCTCCAGGGTGCAACCTCCTTATATAGGAGGCTCAGGGCATCCGGATCCCTTCCAAGCGCTTGGAGTGTGATGTAGCCCGTCCAACCAGAGCACTCCACGTTGCGACATGCGTTGGAGATAATTTTTGCACTCCGGGCGCCCGGATCCCTTCCGGGCGCCCGGACCACTTTTTCTCTAGGAAGTCCTTCTCCTGCAAGAAATGGTTAGTCCAAGACAAAGTGAAATTTATATTACTTTGCAAAACAAAGTGTTAGCATAGTTATAATTAACAAGCAGAGTATTAATTAGATTCCGTCTCCTCGAGACCGGAATCTAGTCACGATCTCAACTTAGATTTTCGAAATGGATGTAAGTTGGATCAACGCCTAATGTTCCCTTCCCGGGAGCTTGTCCTCACAGTCACTCCCCTCTAGTGACTTACCTCAACTTACCTGCCAGACGCCTGATCAGCCCATTGACCCTTCTGGACTTTGTGCCAGCTATCAGGTCATCCCGTTGACCTAGCTTGACTTCGTGCCAAACGTCATGTTAGCCCTTCGACCTGTCTAGACTTCGTGCCAGCTATTAGGTCAGCCCGTCGACCTAGCTGGACTTCGTGCCAGACGTAAGGTCATCCCGTCAACCCATCTGGGCTTCTCCTTCACACTTGGTCAAATGATTGGCTCTAGGGCTCTAGCTAACAATATCGCGGGTAGGGGCGCTGCCCCTGACCCCGCAAGGGGCTTCGTTCCGCGATTGCGCCCGAAAACCCGCTAAACAGAACCGCCGGGAATTTTACTCATAAAAATTGTAAAAAATTGTAGTAAAAATTATAGAAAATTATAGAAAATACATAATTTAGAATTATGTATTATTTTGTGATAGTCATGGCCCAAAAGACCCAAATTGGATTTGAAAAATTATGTTGTAATTCATATTACGGCATGCGCGCCGTCATTTGTATTGTGTGTGTTGTATACTTGATACGCGACCTGCGTGTCGTGCCTCTCTTTTATTCTTGTTGTAAATTAATTTAGACTCGAATGTGACTCGAGTTTCAAAATTGTAATGTACAAAATTGGAGCGGTGGAAGGTCCACTCGAGACGGAGTTACGAGGAGGGCGCGAGCAACACAAGGTGGTCAAAGGGAGGAGCTTGAGAAGTTGTTGATCCTAGGTTGACCATCCGATCTTCTCATTGGCTTGAGAAGATCGTAGTAGGGCCATGACTAATCACAAATAATTTAATTAATTGCTTGTGTGTGTATATGTGATGCATGCTAGTATAGTAATTAATTAGCGCCTTAACGATTAGATTAGATCTAAATTGTGTACAAGATGCACCCTATCGATTAGATTAGATCTCAATCGCGTCAACCCAAATGCCTACCATGCCGTGATACCTATCACTACCTCGATCACATGTGTTGTTGAATCTGCCAAAGCATAGCAACACATATTATCTTGGTAGGGTACGGAGGGACAATCTTGGTCCCGCCTATCAACGCATGGATGAGTACAACTCAATTAGATTGAGTAACTAGTTAACTCAATTGGATCGAGTTTAACTATAGCCATTTTTCAATGGTTGGTAGATAGGTCAAAATCACATTTATATTAACTCTTGGGCGTATTAGACAAAGCTAACTCGAGTTTTAATATAAATGCGGATCTTGATCCTATAAACAAGAGTTGTATAGAGATGTAATTGGTAAATTGTTACCTACCGATCATACTAAATCTTGGGCGATTTAGCCAAGTTAACTCAAGGCGTAGTATGATGTGGATCTTGTTCCACTTGAATTATAGAATTCAGTGGGAGCGTCATTTAGTTAAAGGCCTAATTAAATGATTAAAAAGAATGTGATATTTACTTTCTGCTTTAATTTCTGTTGTAGATTACCATGACATCGAATACGAACTCTTTCTCCCTGCATTCTGTCCTTGAGAAGGACAAGCTCAACGGAGCAAATTTCCTGGACTGGTACAAGAACCTGAGAATAGTTCTCACCTAAGAACGTAAACTGTACGTTCTGGAGCAGCCCATTCCGGAGGCTCCTCCTGCCACTGCCACGCGAGCTGACCGAGATGCTTACAAGAAGCATCAAGATGACGCATTAGATGTGTCCTGTCTAATGCTCACGACCATGAACTCTGAGCTTTAAAAGCAATACGAGTTGATGGGCACTTACAATATGGTTGAACATCTTCATCAACTGTATCAAGGACAAGCAAGGCACGAGAGATTCGAGATCTCTAAGGCACTATTTCAGTGCAAGATATCAGACGGGACTCCCGTAGGTCCATATGTGCTCAAGATGATTGGGTACATAGAGAACCTTCAGAGGTTGGGGTTCCCACTTGGCCAAGAGTTGGGCACTGACCTGATCTTGCAGTCCTTGTCAAATAGCTATAGTCAATTCGTTCTAAATTATAACATGAACGAAATTGACAAGCCACTGCCCGAGCTGCTTAGCATGTTACGAACTGCTGAGCTTAACCTTAAGAAGGTTAAGCCCAACTCTATTCTGATGGTTCAGAAACACAAGGGCAAGGGCAAGCCCAAAGGCAAGGGAAAGTCCCAAGCCAAGGGAAAAGGCAAGGCACTGAAGCCTAAAGGAGGGGTCGCCAAGGATGCTACCTGCTTCCATTGCAGTCAGACTGGGCATTGGAAGAAGAACTGCAAGATGTACCTGGAAGATCTTAAGAAGAAGCGAAGTGAGACTTCCACTTCAGGTATATATGTTATAGAAGTCAATCTATATATTTCTTCATCATGGGTATTAGATACCGGATGTGCTTTTCACATTTGTACTAATGTGCAGGCGCTGAGAAATAGCAGAGCATTGACAAAGGGCGAGGTGGACCTACGAGTAGGCAATGGAGCACGGGTTGCTGCTGTTGCTGTAGGGACTTATTTTCTATCTCTGCCCTCTGGGCTTGTACTAGAGTTGGATGATTGTTGTTATGTGCCTACTTTAACTAAGAACATAATTTCAGTTTCTTGTTTGGACAAGAAAGGTTTCTCTTTTATAATAAAGGACAAATGTTGTTATGTTTATTTAAAAGATATGTTCTATTGTAGTGCACCTCTGATGAACGGACTCTACATTCTAGACCATGAAAGCCCTATCTATAACATAAATACCAAGAGGTTCAAGTCAAATGACATGAACCAAACCTATCTCTGGCACTGTCGCTTAGGTCATATAAACGACAAGCGCTTATCCCAGCTCCATAAAGATGGTTTGCTGGACTCATTTGATTTTGAATCATATGAGTCATGCGAGTCATGCCTACTGGGCAAGATGACCAAGACTCCCTTTAGTGGGCACAGCGAGAGAGTGACTGACTTGTTAGGACTTATACATAGTGATGTATGTGGCCCTTTCAATGTCGTTGCTAGAGGCGGTTATAGGTACTTCATTACATTTACTGATGACTTCAGTAGATATGGTTATGTGTACTTGATGACACATAAGTCTGAATCCTTTGAAAAGTTCAAAGAATTCAAGAATGAAGTACAAAACCAACTTGGCAAGAGTATTAAGATACTTCAATCAGATCGAGGTGGTGAATACCTTAGCCATGAGTTTCGTGACTATCTAGCTGAGTGTGGGATCCTATCCCAACTCAGTCCTCCTGGAACACCACAGTGGAATGGTGTATCTGAAAGGAGGAATCGTACCCTATTAGATATGGTACGGTATATGATGAGTCACACAGATCTTCCGACATTCCTTTGGGGCTATGCTCTAGACACGGCAGCTTTTATACTCAACTGAGTTCCATCCAAGGCCGTGATAAAGACACCATATAGGATATGGACTGGGAGAGATGCCCAGGTGTCTTTTTTGAGGATTTGGGGTTGTGAGGCTTACGTTCGACGTCAAGTCTCAGACAAATTAGGACCCAAATCCAACAAGTGCTACTTTATTGGATATCCCAAGGAAACTAAGGGATATTACTTCTACATTCCCAGTCAGCACAAGGTAGTTGTGGCAAAGACTGGGGACTTTCTAGAAAGAGACTTTGTTTCTAGAAAGACTAGTGGGAGTACGTTCGATCTTGAAGAAGTTCAAGAAGTGGACCATAGCACTGAAGCCTCGATGGAAGTTGAACTGGAATCACAAAGTGTTGTGGATGATGTTGTTCCACAAGGAGTTGAGGAACAACAACAAGTTCAAGTAGACATACCTCTTTGCAGGTCTGATAGGGTAGGTCGTCAGCCTGAGAGATACTCATTTCTCTTGTCTGACCATGATGACGTTGTGCTCATAGAGGATGAGCCTACCACCTATCAGGAAGTTGTGATGAGACCAGATTCCGAGAAATGGCTAGAGGCCATGAGATCCGAGATGGAATCCATGTACACCAACCAAGTATGGACTTTGGTTGATCCACCTGAAAGGGTAAAACCCATTGGGTGTAAGTGGGTCTTTAAGAGAAAGACTGACATAGATGGACTTATCTATAAGGGTCGCTTGGTAGCTAAAGGTTTCAAGCAAATTCATGGTATTGACTATGATGAAACCTTTTCTCCAGTAGCGATGTTTAAGTCCATTCGGATCATGCTTGCTATTGCAGCATACCATGACTATGAGATATGGCAGATGGATGTCAAAATCATGTTTCTGAATGGAAACCTGCTCGAGGATGTGTACATGACACAACCTGAGGGTTTTGAAGATCTACAGCATACTGGCAAAGTATGCAAGCTGCATAGGCCCATTTATCGACTAAAGCAAGCTTCTCGGAGCTGGAATCTTTGATTCGATGATGCAATCAAATAGTTTGGTTTCATCAAGAATGAAGATGAACCTTGTGTCTACAAGAAGGTTGTAGGGGATATAGTTGTCTTCCTCATATTGTATGTGGATGACATACTACTCATTGGGAAAGACATCCCTTTGCTACAGTCTGTCAAGACTTAGCTAGGGACATGTTTCTCAATGAAGGACTTAGGTTAAGCATCTCGCATTCTAGGCATACAGATCTATAGAGATAGATCTAAGAGATTTCTTGGCCTAAGTCAGAGTACATACATTGACAAGGTACTCCTTCGGTTTGCCATGCAGAACTCGAAGAAGGGGTTTCTGCCGATGTCACATGACGTGAGTCTTTCGAAGACTCAAGGTCCCTCTTCTAGAGAGGAAAGAGACCGCATGGATCAGATCCCTTATGCTTCAGCCATAGGATCTATCATGTACGCCATGCTATGTACTCGTCCTGATGTCTCGTATGCTTTGAGCATGATGAGCAAATACCAGTCAGATCCAGGTGAAAGTCACTGGATAGCGGTCAAGAATATTCTTAAGTACTTAAGAAGGACTAAAGAATATTTCTTGATATATGGAGGCGATAACGAGCTAGCTGTAAAGGGTTACAGTGATGTCAGCTTCCAGACCGACCAGGATGATTATAGATCACAGTCAGGGATCGTGTTTTGCATAAATAGTGGTGCTGTGAGCTGGAAGAGTTCGAAGCAGGAAACAGTAGCTGATTCTACGACAGAGGCCGAGTATATTGCTGCATCAGAAGCAGCAAAGGAGGTAGTTTGGATCCACAAATTCATCACTGAACTTGGGGTGGTTCCTAGCATTGCTGACCCTATTGAGCTCTATTGTGACAACAATGGAGCTATAGCACAGTCGAAGGAACCTTGCTCACACCAGCGGACCAAACACATACTACGGTGCTTCCATCTCATTCGAGAGATTATCGAGAGAGGAGATGTGAAGATTTGCAGAGTACCTACAGAGGCAAACATCGCAGATCCCTTGACTAAGGCTTTGGCACAGAGAAAGCATGATGGTCACACTAGGTCATTGGGGCTTAGAGCCTACAATGATTGGCACTAGTGCTAGTGGGAGATTGTTAGTTAGAGCCCTAGATCCAATCATTTGATGATTATTGTATGGACTCATTGTATCATATTCTTGTATATTAATAAAGGCATTTGTTTTGGTTATTATACTTACTTGTAGTGGTGTCAAATAACTAAGTATAATAGCGTCCTTGAGTAGAGGGTTCTTACCTATATCAATCGGTTAGTTGAACCGATAGTGAGATGATATAGGGAATACTACTCTTAATCACTCCTAGTCGAGTATTAACATTCAGGGACAATGTTAATACGACGAGACTAGCATGTAGGTCAACTCGATGACTTGATCTCACAAGTCATGGATATAGAGATATCAAGTTGACATATGGGTATGCATTAGAGAATGTATACTGAATGGCCCGCCATGAGAAAGTATCATGGATCGTTTTATGAGTGTCATATACTTTCTCATGTGGCTATTAGTATGACTATTAGTCCTTGGACCTGAAGTCACCATGGATCCCTACATAAGGAGTTACGTACTTTGGCTTCGTCAAACATCACCCGTAACTGGGTGGACTATAAAGGCGGTTACTTGGTATGTAACAAATTATGCAGAGGGATGTGAGTGATGTAGATGGGATCTATATGACGGGAGCGACATCGATATTCTTGATAGAGTGTGACCACGAAGTGCATGGCCATGCCTAAATGAGTCAATGTGAGATATTGAGCTCATTTGATTAAGTGAGTCTACTTGGAGTTCAAGATTTAGATTGATTAGAGGATGACACGGTCTATGCCTCATATTGATCAATCTAGATGTCTAGGATAGAAGGACACTTGTCATATATTGTGAGGAGTCACAATTAGTAGTCACAAGGTGATGTTGGATCTCAACATTCTTATAACTTGGGTAGTAATGATGTGTTGCTAGATACCACTCATTACTTATGCTTCTAAATGGGTTTAGGGGCATTGCCAACGTTATAAGAACCTATAGGGTCACACACAAAGGACAATTAGATGAAGATTAGGTTCATATGATGAACCAAGAGGATTAGATTCATGTGATGAATCAAATTGGATTAAGAGTAATCCTAATTGAACTAATTGAGTTGGACTCAATTTGATTCATGTGTTCAATGAGTCTAATTTAGATTATGACTCATTGAATCAATTTAATTAAATGAATTAGATCCATTATATTAAATTGGCTTGAATCAAATGGTTAGATTTGATCAACCATGGGAGTTATAATGTCAAGTTTGACTTGACTTGAGAGGAAGAGGAAAAGTCAAGTTTGACTTGACTATATACCACCTCATTTGTGAGTTGGCATTAAGTGGACAATAATCGTGTTACACATCATTAAGTTTTGCACATGTGTGTGCCACCTCATGGAGGTTACAAATCTCCTCTTTAATGGCCACATTAAATGAGAATGGAGGTTACAACTCCAATAGTAGCCGGCCACTTATGGTGTGGATGAAAATTTGATTTTCATTCAAGGCATTCATTCCTCCTTCTTCCTCTCTTCTTGCTCTCCCTCTCCTCCTCCTTGGCCGAACCTTCTAAGGTGCTTGCACACCTTTGTTTGGTCTTCTCCACCTAGTTTGTTCGTGTGGATACTTCTAGAGGATCGTACACTTGACGATCTCGAGATCCGGCGAACCGTTGGACGAGCGGGATTGCGAAGGGCATCACATCGAGGGTAAATTCCTTCTCCTTGTAGATCTAGTTTAGAACTAGCATAAGAAACTTGTACTCGTAATGTTTTTCGAAAATTTTATCTTCGCACGGATCTGGTGGCTTGGGGTTCGGGGTTTCCGCAACGCAAAAAGGCGATTTTTTCGGCCCGAAATTCCCAACACTCACGCCATCACCCAACCCCGCCGCCGCCACTTCTTCTTCTTCCTCCTTCACCAACGACTAGCGGCCACCTCTGCTCATTCACCGTCGCTGGTTGGCGATCCTCCATCATCTCCTTCCTCTTTCACCATCGATCGTAATAAGATCCTTTAATGGATCTATTCAAATAAATCCATTAACTTTATTTCCTTTTAAATCCTTTAATTTTATTTCCTTTTTAAAATAAGTTTTAACTTTTTCTTTTTTATTCTAGATAACTTTTAATAAGACATTTTCTCTTGAAAATGTATTTTTATTTTATTTTTCTTTTAGACCTTTTCTTTTGAAAAGGTAGTTTAGGTCTCTATTTTAAGAGATGTTATGTAACTTTGGAAGACAAGTAATTTTCCTTTTAATTAATCAATTTCATTTGATTATTGGAGGTCGATCCCCTCGAAGTGATCACCCTATCCCCCTTTTCCCTTTCTCTTTCGTTTTTTTCACGTGAAAGGCCCCCGGGTTCCTATCAACTTTGTATCATAACACATTCACTTCATCTTCGTCCTATCAACTTGCTCTTCATCTTCGTCCTATCAACTTGCTCTTCATCTTCATCCTATAGTATCTCGCAACAACTTCAACAAGCGCATGGTCTTAACCCGACTTCAAGAAAAGAAAATTCACTCTGGCATGACGACCGGAGGATCTCATCCTGACGCCAAATGGGCCCTGGAATTTGAAGCTAAGCACGAGACAAGGATGGATAAACTCAAAAAAACTATGGCATCGTTGGTCACAATAGTGCAAGAATTGAAGGATCGTTTAGAAGTAGATTCTAGCTCAAGCATACTAATCAAAAGGGGAATAAATCAGCAGTCTCGACAATAACAATATGACCAAGGAGCAAACTCAAATGAAGATCGAGAGCACAACCATCACGTATGAAGGTGGAATTTCCTCGTTGGGAGAACAATAATCCGATTGGATGGATTTCAAGGGCTGAAAATTATTTTCGCTTCCACAACACATCGGACAATGTAAAGGTAGAACTAGCAACTATAAATCTTGAAGGCGATGTCATCCAATGGTATGACTAGCTTGAAGCATGCCATGGGCCTCCAAAATGGGAGGAATTCAAAGAAGAACTCATCAATCGATTTGGTCCCTTTGGTTACGAGAATGTTGATGGAGAATTGGCCAAAATTTGACAGACTTCAACTGTACAAGAGTACCAAGGGAGATTCGAGCGACTCTCTAATCGAACTCATGATTGGTCAGAAAAGCAACTACTGGGCACTTTTATTGAAGGACTTTGCCTTGATATACGACGAGAAGTAAAAAATGAATCAACCCCGCACCATGAAGGTTGTCTTATCCTTTGCACGACTACAAGAAGAGAAGATAAATGAGGAAGGAAGAAGAAATAACAAGGTAATTCGTGAAAACTCATCACATTATTCAACACCCCGTAGATTGACAAAAGAAGAGATCAAGGAAAGGATGGCAAAGGGGTTATGCTTGCATTGCGATGAAAAGTGGCACCATGGTCATCAATGCAAGCAAAAGAGGATACTGATGATTGAACCAATAGAGAACTCTGAGGAAGAAGATGATTTCATTGAAGGTGAAACACAAGATAATATCAACGAAGTACAAGATGACTCTATGGCAATACCAGTGCATGCCTTAGAAGGACTACAAACTCCGCAAACAATGAAGGTAAAAGGATTCATTAAAAAGCAACCAGTAATGATACTTATAAATTCAGGAAGCACCAACAATTTTCTAGACTCAACCTTAGCAAGAAGGCTTAAATAAAAAAATATAGCGAACATCTACATTTGATGTTAAGGTGGCGGATGGAAGATCACTTACAAGTCCAGGAAAATGCGAAAGTATTAAAATTTTCTTACCAAATTATGAATTAATCACAGATCTCTTTCTTCTACCCCTGGATGGATGCGATGTTGTACTTGGAGCACAATGGTTGAGAACATTAGGAGACATAATATGGAATTTCTCTCAACTAACAATGCGCTTCCAAGATCAAGGAAAAGAAGTTTGCGTTAGAGGCAAGAGACAAGATACTATCACATCATTCAGTAGTTATCAGGTAGAGCGGTTATTAAAGAAAGATTGCTCCATTTTTCTCATGCAACTCTCCATCAAAAAGGATCCTAAAGGTACCCCATATACCCCTCCAGAATTAGAGGCACTTCTTTCTAAATTTTCTATGATATTTGCTGAGCCAAAGGGACTTCCTCCATCACATTCACATGATCATCGTATACCTCTAATACCGGGGAGTGCACCAGCAAATGTTAGGCCTTATCGCTACCCTTACATATAGAAGGAGGTAATTGAGAAGATTGTACAAGAGATGCTTCAAGCTGGTATTGTTCGCCCAAGTGTAAGCCCATATTCTTCTCCAGTATTACTTGTGCGAAAGAAAGATGGAAGTTGGCGAATGTGTGAAGATTATTGGGCACTCAATAAAATTACAGTGAAAGATAAGTATCACATCCCCATCATTGATAAATTACTTGATGAATTAGGAGGTTCCTCATTCTTCTCAAAATTGGATCTTCGCTCAGGCTTTCATCAGATAAGGATCTATCAGTCGGACATTCCAAAAATAGCCTTTCGGACTCATGATGGTCATTATGAATTTTTAGTCATGCCTTTCGGTTTAACTAATGCACCTTCTACATTCTAAAGTTTGATGAATGATATTTTCAGGCCTTATCTCCGCAAGTTTGTTTTGATTTTCTTTGATAATATTCTTGTTTATAGTTCATCATTCGAAGATCATTTGTATCACCTATATAAAGTACTCACTCTTTTACGTGAGCATTCTCTTTTTGTGAAAAGATCTAAGTGCAGCTTTGGGACAACTAAGGTGGAATACCTTGGTCATATTGTAAGCCAAAAAGGAGTAGCTACTGATCCCTCAAAGGTGCTAGTTATGAAGGAGTGGCCCACCGCAAAGAATATCAAGGCATTACGTGATTTTCTGGGTCTCACAAGTTATTATCTTAAATTTGTAAAAAAATCATAGAAAGATTAGCGCTCCACTAATGGCTTTGTTAAAGAAAGATGCATTTAGATGGTGTCCTGAAGCAGAAAACACATTTCAAAATTTAAAGGAGGCTATAACGACAACACCAGTTCTTGCACTACCTAATTTCAATAAGCAATTTGTCATTGAAGCTAATGCATCCGGAGTTGGAATCGGAGCAGTACTTATGCAAGAAGGAGAACCATTAGCTTTTACTAGCAAGGCACTATCTCCTCTACATCAACAGATGTCAATTTATGACAAGAAAATGTTGGCTATTGTAACACCCATAAATTTTCTCTAATTCAAAAGAGCAAAAATAAATAGAAGAAGATAAAAGAACTAAAAATATATGTATAAATGGCCCAAGCTAGGATTGAACCCAAGACCTCTTACATGAGATTAGTTTAAGTTGCCAATAGGGTGGTGGTAAAGCACCACATTGGCAATAGGAAACAATTCCTTATAGGCAGATTTTATGTGAGTGATGCTTCAACTTCCATATAGTATAAAACGGAGTTGAAGAGATGAAAACCAGTTTTTATCTTCATTTCCTTTCTTCTTCTCTAGCCGAAATTCTTTTCTTTCCCCTTTGTCAAGTTTCGGCCAAGAAGAAACTTAGGGTTTCAAGTCTCCAAGGTTTTCCAAGAGAGGAACTTAAGAAGAGGCTTTCTCACGGGGATAGCACGTGGGGTTGGAGACCAAGGCTAACAAGGGAAGTTGATTTTCCCTAACCCTTGAGGAGTAAGAGTAAGGAAAAGAGAAAAAGATGTAAGTACCTCTCACCTGCGGTATAAGTTGCTTCGAAGATGTATTTAGTAATGTCTTTCATGCATGATTTAGAAGATTTATATTGAGTTATGCTTTAGACATGTTAAGGAAGAAGCTTATGATATTATGTAAAAAACCCTCTAAAGTTTTGGGGACTAAGAGCCGATGTAGGGAATATTGAATTTGTTTCCATTTAGTTGGGGCTAAGAAGGAGATTCAAAGGCCCTAAAAGTGCTTCCCTATAAGTGTGAGGGGATAAAGTGCACATAAGGTGTTTGTTGAAATGACAAGCAAGTGCAAAGTTAAGAAAACAATATTAAAAGAAAGTATTTTACTTTAAAAGTGACATGTACTGGACACAAGGTCCATGGGATGGGCTCCTAGATTGCCCCTAGGCCCCTAGATCGCCTAGTAGTACCTTAATTGGTTCGGGATTAGCTACCTCGGACTTTATTAAGGATGCGCGTAAAGTGGTACATTGTCGGGCCCAAGAAAGTTGATTATTATGTTCACTAGTATGTATTATAAAGTTTTCAAAGTTCATGGGTTTGTTAAAGTGAAACCGTCATAAGTAGAGAACTGGAGTTAGAAAGTGTAGTGCTGATGAACTCTATGATATGCCAGGATTTCTGTTTTCGTTATATTACTAGCATGGTTTAAGTGGATGTTTAGCATTTTAAACCTGTTTAAAAATACATATCATGTGCATATTTACAAAGCATGAGTTTTAGCGTGAACTATACTCAAGTGCATGTTTGGTTGTTTTCTTCCCAAGCAGTTTTAAAAGCATGTTCTCTTAAATGCATGATTTTGTGAGTAGATGGTACTTACTAAGCGTTTGCTTATAGATTTGCATTTCCTTATACTGCAGATAAAGGTAAAGGGAAGCTCGAGTAAGGAGGGGGTAGCAGGAGCAATGTTTGCTGGTGTGTGTGACGGAACAGTGGAAAGTGATCTTGGAACTTGCTAGTACTTGAAAATGCTAGATTTTGGTACTGATGGATCTAGTTTCTTATTTCTGCTTAGCATAAACATACTATTGGAGTATTGTGTATGAAGAATGTTCAGTTATTAGTAAATTAGTTGTCAAGTCTCCTCATAAAGTAATGGGATAGATTGATAAGCCAAGAAAGGAGTACAAGGGGAGAATCACTCCCTTTTTGGGAGCAGGGTGTGACCCCCACACGGCCCGTGACATGGTCGTGTGGAGTCACATGACCCCAACTCTCTCCCTCTCGGTCAAAGTTACACGGCCGTGTGCCACACACGGCCATGCGAGGCTTAGCTTCTGGAAAAGTTACACGGTCATGTGCCACACACGACCATGTAAGGTTTAGTCTCTGCAAAATTAACATGGCCATGTGCCACACACAACCATGTAAAGTTTAGTCTCTTCAAAAGTCACATGGCCATGTGCCACACACGACCATGTAAGGTTTAGTCTATGCAAAAGTCTCATGGCCATGTGCCACACACGGCCATGTAAGGTTTAGTCTTTACAAAGGTCACATGGTCATGTGCCACACACAGTCATGTAAGGTTTAGCTTCTAGAAAGGTTACACGTCCGTGTGCCACACAAGTTCAAACTAGATTTCTGAATCGAGCGAAGTGCAAATAACAAGGTTAAAAAAATAATGTAGATAAAGGTAACGTTCATGCCCTAAGTTAGGGTATGAGAAAGGTGGTCGTTACATTATGGTATCAGAGCCAGTTCCACCCTTCCGTCACACACACATCAAGCATTGATCCTGCAGCTCCAAGTAAGAAAGTACCTTCTCATAGCTTTTATACATTTTCTTTTATTCTGTCATGATTAGTAAGAAATGATTGATGAGATTAAGCCTACTTATACTTGAAGTATTAATTAATGATGGTAAGAGGGAATAAGGATGGGCTGAAGTATGTCTCACTGGTTTGATTATGATATGTAGAATGGCCAAAGGACGACCGACTAGACAGCCGAGGGTTAATGAACCTCAACCAGTGGAAGAGGAGTATGTACCTCAGCCCAACTTGTTGGAGGTGATAGCTCAGCTGCAAAGACAAGTGGCAAAGCAACAGCAGGTCATTGCCACCCTAATGGCTAACCAGTGAACTCCTTCTGTAGTCCCATCGGAGGCCAATGTAGCGGCACCGACTTCGGTCGAGGGTCAATCGGTTATGCCTGTAGCCCCAGCAAAGGTAGTGAGGCAAGAAGCATACCTCATCTAGTGACAAAAACTGAAACCAGAGAATTTCTCTGGCACCAATGAACCATGGGATGCTCAAGCATGGTTCAAAACCCTGGAGAGCATAATGGAGCTGCTGGACTAGCCGGAAGTAGAAAAGATAAAATGTGCTTCCTTCTGTTTTGCTGGTGATGCAAGAATGTGGTGGGAACGGGTCAAGGCCAAACAAAAAGTGGATCAAATGACCTGGTCTGACTTCGAGACTGAATTTTTCGAAGAATTCTTCCATATGCGAGTCACAAATAAGCATTATGACGAGTTCACGGAATTTCGACAAGGAAGTTTATCTGTGGATGAAGCCGTGAAGAAATTCAATAGACTAGCTTGCTTATGCCCTGAGCTAGTTAGGACAGAATGAGAAAGGGTGAGGCTAATGCTCAAAATGCTGAGGCCGGAGATAGCTCTAAATGTGGCTGGTGGAATTAACAGACCACAGACTGCAGAAGAGCTGATTAGTAGTGCCCTGATCACAGAGCATTTTATGAACGGTATCAAGCAGCAGAAGCTAGTATTAATTGAGAATAAAAGTCAAGGGAGTTCTGGCACTCAGAAACCCCAGAATCATGGGCCAACCTAGAAAGGGAGCTCCAAGAGGAAGCAGTGGGGTAATAAGAAGGGAGGATCCGTAATCAAACAACCTAAGTATGCTACATGTTCCACGTGTGGAAGGATGCATTCTGGAATCTGTCGCAAGGGCACGAGTAGCTGTTATGCATGCGGTCAAGAGGGGCATATGGCCAGGAATTGTCCGACCAAGATCAACCTACCTCCCACACAACCTGTGCAATATGGAGGCAAGCAGGCACAGCTACACCAGATGCAGGCCGCGCTGGAGGGTCCTCGTATCAGCCAAGGCAGACTGGAGGCTCCACCAAGTTTAACAAATGCTCGAGTTTTTTCCCTTACAAGAGAGGAGGTAGCAAACGCCTCTACGGTTGTCACAGGTCAGATACGCATTTTTAATCAGTATGCTATATTGTGTTATTTGATACTGGGGCAACCCATTCGTTTATCTCCATAGCATTTGCTGAAAGAATAGGTATACCTCCGGAGGTCCTAAGCGCACAACTTTTGACGACGCTACCCTCGGGAGAGATAATGACATCTACGCACTGGCTACGTGCTGTACCAGTCGAAATTTCAGCCAGAGAACTGTAAAGTGATCTGGTAATACTGAACATGTCTGATTATGATGTCCTTTTCGGGATGGACTTCTTGAGTAAATACGGTGCTTCCATCCAGTGTCGTAAGTGAAGAGTCTTATTTCAACCCGAGGCAGAATCTAAGTTTGAGTTCATCGGAGAATCAAAGAAGAGAACTCAGAAATTCTTATTGGCCATGAAAGCTCAGAAAATGTTAGCCAATAAATGTGTTGGTTTTCTAGCTCATGTGGTTAATACCCAACAAGAAAGCGAGCAAAAGTTAGAGGACGTTAGGGTTGTATGTGACTACCCGGAAGTATTTCCGGATGAGCTGCCAGGCTTAGCTCTGGATAGGGGAAATTGAATTTGAGATTGAACTCATTCCTGGTACCCAACCAATCTCAAAGGTACCCTACCGCATGGCTCCGGCAGAATTGAAAGAACTTCAAGGACAGTTACAGGAGCTACTCGACAAGGGCTTCATTCATCCTAGTCACTCACCATGGGGAGCTCCGGTATTGTTCGTAAAGAAGAAGGACGGGTCCATGCGAATGTGTGTGGACTACCGAGCGCTGAACAAAGTAACGATCAAGAACCGATATCCCCTGCCAAGAATTGATGATCTATTTGATCAGTTGAAGGGAGTCACCGTCTTTTCCAAGATAGACTTGTGGTCCGGATATCATCAAGTGAAAGTGAAGGCAGATGATGTACCAAAGACGGCATTTCGGACGAGGTATGGACACTACGAGTTCGTAGTCATGCCTTTTGGAGTGACAAACGCTCCTGCTACATTTATAGATTTGATGAACAGAGTATTCAAAGAGTATTTGGATAAGTTTGTGATCGTCTTTATAGATGATATTCTTATATATTTCGGAACTCAGGAAGAACATGCTGAACATCTGAAAATAATATTACAGAATCTTCAGCAGAGACAGTTGTACGTGAAGTTCTCTAAGTGTGATTTTTGGCTCGACCAAGTGTCCTTCCTTGGGCACATTATTTCCGAAGATGGGGTCATGGTAGACCCAACAAAAATAGAAGCTATGAGTAACTGGAATAGACCCAAGAATGTCAGTGAAATCAGAAGCTTCCTTGGACTAGCGAGCTACTACAGGAAATTTGTAGAGAACTTCTCAAGGATCGTCTCTCCATTGACAGCACTTACCAGAAAGAATAGAAAATTTGAGTGGTCAGAGGATTGTGAGAAGAGTTTCATTGAACTGAAAAGGAGACTGACCAGTGCTCCAATCCTGACTCTTCCGGAAAATGGCGAGAGTTTCGATATATACAGCGATGCTTCTAAATTGGGACTCGAAGTTGTACTGATGCAAAATGGAAAGGTCATTGCTTATGCCTCGAGACAACTCAAAGATTATGAGAAGAACTATCCCACTCATGATCTTGAGTTAGCAGTAGTAGTCTTTGCTCTCAAAGTATGGAGGTATTACTTATATGGAGCTCAGTGCAAGATTTACACAGATCACCAGAGTCTGAAGTACTTCTTCACTCAGAAAGACCTGAGCATGAGACAGTGGAGATGGCTTGAACTAGTCAAAGACTATGACTGTGAAATACTTTACCATCCAGGGAAGGTGAATAAAGTGGCAGATGCACTAAGTAGGAAATCTTGCGCCGCTTTATTATCCTTAGCTACTATGCCCCAACCCCTACAGAAGGAAGTAGTAAACTTTGGGCTAGAAATTATTACTGGGCAGCTCTCCACCTTGACACTAGTGTCAACTATGCTTGAAGATATACAGAAAGGACAGGATGAAGATCCTGAGATTCAGAAGATCAAGCAGGGAATACAGAAAGGAGAAAATGGAGAGTTCCGAGTATTAGACCGTGGGATTTTATACCATGGGAATCGCCTCTGTGTACCTAATCAAGAGGAATTGCGAAAGAAAATTCTAGATGAAGCCCATGGCACACCCTATGCAATGCATCCTGGTTCCACCAAGATGTACCAAGATATAAAAGAACGCTTCTGGTGGTCTGGAATGAAAAGAGATGTTGCAAGATATGTCAGTACCTGTCTGACGTGTCAAAGGGTTCAAGAAGAACACCAAAGACCAGGCAGAGTTCTGCAGCCTATACAGATCCCAGAGTGGAAATGGGAGGATATATATATGGATTTCATAGTAGGATTACCTAGAACTACGAACGGTTATGATGCTATCTGGGTAATAGTAGACAGATTGACTAAGTTTGCTCATTTCCTGGCAATTAGAACATCCTACTCTATTGAGCAGTTAGCACAATTGTATGTATGTAAAAGAGGTCATCAGATTACATGGAGTACCTAAGACTATAATTTCTAATAGAGATGGTCACTTTACTTCACACTTCTGGGAGTGTGTTCAGAAAGCTCTTGGCACTAAGCTGCGATTTAGTACTGCTTTTCATCCTCAAATAGACAGGCAAACAGAACGAGTGAATCAAGTCCTGGAGAATATGGTAGGGCTTGTGCCTTAGATTTCACAGAGATCTGGTGTCGATACCTATGCTTAGCAGAATTTGCGTATAATAATAGCTATCAAGCTACTATCGGAATGACACCTTATGAAGCTCTATATGGGAGGTGTTGGGTTTTTCGGGCCACAAAAATCGCTTTTTGCATTGCAGAAACCCCGAATCCATACCACCGGATCCGTGCGAAGTTATAAAATTTCATAAAAACTTCATGTACATGTTTTCTAGCCTAGATCTATACTAGATATACAAGGAAGAGACTTATACCTTTGTAGCGAAGCCCTTCGTGTATCCCGCTCGTCCAAGGTTCACCGGATCTCAAGGTTGTCAAGTGTACAACCCTCTATATGTATCCACACAAACAAAAGATGGAGAAACCAAACAAAAGGTATGCTAGCACCTTTGAAGGTCTCGGCCAAGGAGGAGGAGAGGGAGAGAAGAAGCAAGGAAGAAGATGGAAGTTACACACACAAAATGAAACTCCCACAATGACATAAAGTGGCCGGCCACATTGAATTGAGGTTATATACCTCCATGGGATATCAAGAGTCACAACTCTTGATCTCCCTCATGATGTGGCACACACATAAGCCAACCTTGATGATGTGGAACATCATCATTAGCCCACTTAATGTCAACTCACAAATGAGGTGGCAATGGTCAAGTCAAACTTGACCTTTCATCTTCCTCTCAAGTCAAGTCAAACTTGACCACTTCTCTTCCATGGTTGATCAAATCTAACCATTGGTTCAAGTCAATTTTAATTTAATGAATCTCTATTCATTGAATTAAATTGGCTCAATAAGTCTAAGTCCAAATTAGAATCATTTAACACATGAACCAAATTGAGTCCAACTCAATTAGTTTACTTTGAATTACTTCTTAATCCAATTTGGTTCATCACATAAACCTAATCCTCTTGGTTTATCAAATGAACCTAATCTCCATCTAATTTCCCTTTGTGTGTGACCCTATAGGTTCTTGTAACGTTGGCAATGCTCCTAAACCCTTTTAGAAGCATAAGTAATGAGCGGTATCTATCAACACATCATTACTACCCAAGTTACAATAATGTTGAGATCCAACATCACCTTGTGACTACTAATTGTGACTCTTCACAATATATGACAAGTGTCCTTCTATCCTTGACATCTACATTGATCAATATGAGGCATAGACCGTGTCATCCTCTAATCAATCTAAATCTTGAATCCCAAGTAGACTCACTCAATCAAATGAGCTCAACATCTCATATTGACTCATTTGGGCATGATCATGCACTTAGTGGTCTCACTCTATCAAGAATAATGATGTCACTCCCGTCATATAGTGTAATGCCCGCCCCTTTATACTACTACCACTCCTGCCTAGTGAGGGCGGGGTTACTTTCTTACCCTTAGACTTAGTAAATTTAAACATTCATACATACATACAGCGGAAGACAGACCAAGCATATGAATATGAAATAACATGGTTCAACTTAAATAGTCATAGTATCCATTTCTAGCACATGCATAAGGAATCATAAAAGACATCACATAACATAACATATTATTCTAAGTTCATTTCAGCAGGTCATTTTATTTCTTTAGCCAAGTCACCATCACACATCTCTTGCCCCTTCCCGCTGCTCCTCTAGTTTCTCCATTCTTTACCTTTATCTGTGGTACAAGGAAAAGTATCTGTAAGCACTCAAGACTTAGTGAGATCCTTTCCTACTCACAAAAACCAACGAAATCATGCAATATCATCAAATCATACATTAGAGTAATTGATGCTCATCTCATCATGAAATTAAAACATATCATATCATGGCATGAATCTCAATAATAACATAACGTAAGGTAGACAACATATTATGGCATAAATCTTATCATAATACATGTAACATCATATCCTAGCATGAATCACATCACAACATAAGAAATCATCATATCATGGTATAGTTCATATCATAGCATGGAGGCACTAACATAACATAAGAAAATCATCATATCATGGTATAAATCATATCATAACATAAGTGTACATCATAGCATGAGTAAATCATCGTATCATGGTATAGATCATATCATAACATAAGTGTACATCATAGCATGAGTAAATCATCATATCATGGTATAGATCATATCATAACATAAGTGTACATCATAGCATAAGTAAATCATCATATCATGAGCATGGATGCAAGATGTCCTTTAAAACATGAGAAATGTCATGTGCAATATGCCTTTCAAAACATGATTTATGTCATGGGTGGGATGTCTTAAAACAATATCATATAGTACTTGAAAATAATCTCAACATGAAAGGGGCCCTGGCTTAGTACCACATACATACATAATGCGCGCATCCTAAGTAGACCCAAGGTAGCTAGTCTTGAACCTACTAAGAAACTAGGCCCGTAGCTCGACCTAGGGGCACGTAAGGAGCCCACCCTTTACTAGGCCCGTAATTCGACCTAGGGGCGCATGAGGAGCCCACCCTTTTGGTACAAGTCATTCAAAGTAAAATACATGCCATATCATATCTCTATCATTTAATAACATAATTATGTCGTTCATAGCATATCTTATTCATGTCATTCATAGCATATCATGTTCATGTCATTCATAGCATATCATGTTCATGTCATTCATAACATATCATATTCATGTCATTCATAGCATATCATAATCATGTCATTCATAGCATATCATGTTCATGTCCTTCATAGCATATCGTTGTCATTCGTAACATATCATATTCATGTCATTCATAAGGTATGCATAAATGAGCACATAGCCATGCATACCTGGGCACACAACCATCATACTTGTCTTGGGCACATAGCCATCATATTTGGGCACATAGTCATTTTTAGATATCATTCTCATGCATGGTTCATAAGCATATTCAAATGAGCAATATGACACAAAAAGAAAACATAATCATGCATGGTTCACAAGTTAACTTCTTCTAATTCATGTCATGGCAAGGGAAGTACATATTGAGTCATAACTTAGTCTAAATTCTCAACCCACTAAGGGTGGCCGAAACATGCATAGGCTCACTTAGGTTTCATGAAATCATACAAGCAAATGAACCCACATTCATTTCCATAACATTTAACATAGGGAACATCATAAGCATATGTGATTTTAAGTTCTATGCTTCCTAGGGTTTTAAACCCACCTTGGCCGAAACATACAAGGTTCCAACTAGGTTACATATAGCATGTAAGCATGTGATTCTAAATAAATTTTTCCATGCATTTATCATAGGCATTCACATGAGCATATTAGGTTAAAGTTCAAGCTTCCTAAGTTCACCAATGTAAGTGGCCGAATGCCACCAAAGCATGGATTCTAGACATGTGGGTACTCATAAATTTCATAGCATACATGGAGAGGAACATAAACATATTAGGGTTGAATTTAGGCTTTCCTAAGCCCTACATTTCATGGTGGCCGAATGTTTAACATGTGAAAAACATAACCCTAAGCAACTTGAAAACTCAAGTGCATAATGTTATCTTCATATCTTTTCATAAGGTAAAACATAAGCAAGCTAGATTTGAGGTTGAGCCTCACTAAGGTATTTAAATCCCTACATGGCCGAAACCTTGTGATAGGGTCCTCCTAGTTCTAAGCAACATACAAGTTATAAACAACAAGAGAACATTAACAACATATGGTGGAAAACTTCATACTTAATACCTCTTCTAGAATTTACAAGCATGTGAGTACCTTATGAATTTCATAGCATACCATGGGGAGGAACATAAACATGTTAGGGTTGAATTTAGGCTTGTTTAAGCCTTACATTTCATGTTGGCCGAAAGTTTATCAAGTAAAACCTAACCCTAAACAACATGAATCCCAAGTGCTTTATGTCATTTTTCATATCTCTTCATAAAGAGAAACATAAGCAAGCTAAATTTGAGGTTTAACCTCCTTAAGGTATTAAGTCCCTTCATGGACGAAACCTTAAAGTAGGGGTCTACTAGTTCTAAGCAACATACAAGTACAAACATCAAGAAAACATTCATATAACATCATAGAATAGGTCATAGACATGTTAGTTTTTAACTTGAGCTTTCCTAGGTTTTTAAACCTCTTCATGGCCGAACCCTAAGGTAGGGTATTACCTAACCCTAAGCCTTATACAAGCATGAAATATCAAGGTTATATTCATAACATATCATGAGGAAAACTTAAACTTATGGATTTTGGTTTTTAAGCTTCCATAACTTCACAAGCATCATAACCGAAATTTCTAAAGGAGAGCTCTAGGTTAAAATTTCATATAAACTCAAACGAAAACCATAGAATCACTTGTACCACAGGTGAGGGGATACTCACATCCTCTTGCTTGGTCTTTTCCTAAGAGAAGGTACCCTTGGTGAAAAGAAAGAAGAGAGCTCCTCCTCCTAGTGCTCCTTTGTGTTTTTCTTGCTTGTGAGAGGTAGATCTTGAGGGTTCCTCCTTGTAGTTTGGTTTTCTTAGGGAGAAAACCTTAGTTAGATTTTTGGAAAAGAAAAGAGGGGGCTCTAGGTCACGGCAAGGTGAGGGAAGGGAAGAAAAAATGAAGTCTCTTCTTGATTTTTCCCTTTATGCTAGGTGGAAGTAAGAAGCAAAAAGAGGCTTTGCTTTCCCCTCTTCTTAACTCATCTTTTAGTCTCTTAATGATGAAGAAATGTCTTCATTCATCCCCCTACTTCCTCTCCTCTCCTTCTCTCTTGTTATCCACGAAAATGAAAAGAAGAAGAAGAAGACAATTTGTCTTTTTCTTGCTTTCTTCTCTTAATCATGGTCTTACCTTTATCTACAATATCCATCCTCTGTTTAACAATAACTCATGATGGTCTAGTGGTAATTCTATAATTCTTAGCTTAAGAAGGTTCAAGGTTCAATCCTTGACTAATATATATATATATATATATATATATATTTCTATCTTATTTTCTTTTATTCTAAAAGAAATCTTCACCTACTTAGCTTAATAAATTCGTGGGTGTTACATATAGGAGGGATAGATCCCATCTACATCACTCATATCCCTCCGCATAATTTGTTACATACCTAGTAATCGCCTTTATAGTTCACCCAATTACGGGTGACGTTTGACGAAGCCAAAGTATGTAACTTATTATGTAGGGAACCATGGTGACTTCATGTCCAAGGACTAATAGTCATACTAATAGCCACATGAGAAAGTATATGACACTCATATAACGATCCATGATACTTTCTCATGGTGGGTCATTCAGTATACATTCTCCAATGCATGCCCATGTGTCAACTTGATATCTCTATACCCATGACTTGTGAGATCAAGTCATCGTGTTGACCTACATGCTAGTCTCGTCACATTAACATTGTCCCTGGATGTTAATACTTGACTAGGAATGATTAAGAGTAGTGTTCCCTATATCATCTCACTATCGATTCAACCAATTGATTGATATAGGTAAGAACCTTCTACTCAAGAACGCTATTATACTTAGTTATTTGGCACCAATACAAGTAAGCATAATAACCATAAACAAATACCTTTATATATATAAGAAATATGATATAATGAGTCCATACAACAATCATCAAATGATTGGCTCTAGGGTTCTAACTAACAATCTCCCACTAGCACTAGTGCCAATCAGTGTAGGCTCTAAGGCCTAATGACCTAGTGTGACCATCATGCTTTCTCTGTGCCAAAGCCTTGGTCAAGGAATCTGCGATGTTAGCCTCTATAGGTACCCTGCAAATCTTCACATCTCCTCTATCGATAATCTCTCGAATGAGATGGAAGCGCCGTAGTATGTGTTTGGTCCGCTGGTGTGAGCGAGGTTCCTTAGCCTGTGCAATTGCTCCATTGTTGTCACAATAGAGCTCAATCGGATCAGCTATGCTAGGAACCACCCCAAGCTCAGTAATGAACTTGCGAATCCAAACTGCCTCCTTTGTTGCTTCTGATGCAGCAATATACTCGGCCTCTGTTGTAGAATCAGCAACTGTGTCCTGCTTCGAACTCTTCCAGCTCACAGCACCACCATTTATGCAAAACACGAACCCTGACTGCGATCGATAGTCATCCTGATCAGTTTGGAAGCTAGCATCACTATAACCCTTTACAGCTAGCTCGTCATCACCTCCATATATCAAGAAATATTCTTTAGTCTTTCTCAAGTACTTAAGAATATTTTTGACTGCTATCAGTGACTTTCACCTGGATATGACTGGTATCTGCTTGTCATGCTCAAAGCATACGAGACATCAGGATGAGTACATAGCATGGTGTACATGATAGATCCTATGGCCGAAGCATAAGGGATCTGATCCATGCAGTCTCTCTCCTCTCTAGAAGAGGGACCTTGAGTCTTCGAAAGACTCACACCATGTGACATCGGTAGAAATCCCTTCTTGGAGTTTTGCATGACAAACCGTAGTAGTACCTTGTCAATGTATGTACTCTGACTTAGGCCAAGTAATCTCTTAGATCTATCTCTATAGATCTGTATGCCTAGAATGCGGGATGTTTCACCTAAGTCCTTCATTGAGAAACAAGTCCCTAGCCAAGTCTTGACAAACTGCAGCAAAGGGATGTCCTTCCCAATGAGTAGTATGTCATCCACATACAATATAAGGAAGACAATTGTGCTGCCAACAACCTTCTTGTAGACACAAGGTTCATCTTCATTCTTGATGAAACCAAACTGTTTGATTGCATCATCGAATCGAAGATTCCAGCTCCGAGAAGCTTGCTTTAGTCCATAAATGGACCTATGCAGCTTGCATACTCTGCCAGCTTGTATACCAAGCTTGCCACAACTACTTGTGTTGACTGGGAATGTAGAAGTAATATCCCTTAGTTTCCTTGGGATATCCAATAAAGTAGCACTTGTTGGATTTGGGTCCTAATTTGTCTGAGACTTGACGTCGAACGTAAGCCTCACAACCCCAAATCCTCAAAAAAGACACCTGGGCATCTCTCCCAGTCCATATCCTATATGGTGTCTTTATCACGGCCTTGGATGGAACTCAGTTGAGTATAAAAGCTGCCGTGTCTAGAGCATAGCCCCAAAGGAATGTCGGAAGATCTGTGTGACTCATCATATACCGTACCATATCTAATAGGGTACGATTCCTCCTTTCAGATACACCATTCCACTGTGGTGTTCCAGGAGGACTGAGTTGGGATAGGATCCCACACTCAGCTAGATAGTCACGAAACTCATGGCTAAGGTATTCACCACCTCGATCTGATTGAAGTATCTTAATACTCTTGCCAAGTTGGTTTTGTACTTCATTCTTGAATTCTTTGAACTTTTCAAAGGATTCAGACTTATGTGTCATCAAGTACACATAACCATATCTACTGAAGTCATCAGTAAATGTAATGAAGTACCTATAATCGCCTCTAGCAACGACATTGAAAGGGCCACATACATCACTATGTATAAGTCCTAACAAGTCAGTCACTCTCTCGCTGTGCCCACTAAAGGGAGTCTTGGTCATCTTGCCCAGTAGGCATGACTCGCATGACTCATATGATTCAAAATCAAATGAGTCCAGCAAACCATCTTTATGGAGCTAGGATAAGCGTTTGTCATTTATATGACCTAAGCGATAGTGCCAGATATAGGTTTGGTTCATGTCATTTGATTTGAACCTCTTAGTACTTATGTTATAGATAGGGTTCTCAAGGTCTAGAATATAGAGTCCGTTCATCAGAGGTGCACTACAATAGAACATATCATTTAAATAAACTGAACAACATTTGCTCTTTATTATAAATGAAAAGTCTTTCTTGTCTAAACAAGAAACTGATATAATGTTCTTAGTCAAAGCAGGCACATAACAACAATCATCCAATTCTAGTACAAGCTTAGAGGGCAGAGATAGAGAATAAGTTCCTACAGCAACAACAACAACCCGTGCTCCATTGCCTACTCGTAGGTCCACCTCGCCCTTCGTCAATGTCCTGCTATTTCTCAGTGACTGCACATTAGTACAAATGTGATAAACACATCCAGTATCTAATACCCATAATGTAGAAATAGATAGATTGACTTCTATAACATATATACCTGAAGTAGAAGTCTCAGTTCTCTTCTTCTTAAGATCTTCCAGGTAGACTTTGTAGTTCCTCTTCCAATGCCCGGTCTGACCGCAGTGGAAGCAGGTAACATCCTTGGCGACCCCTCCTTTGGGTTTCAGTGTCTTGCCTTTGCCCTTGGCTTGGGACTTTCCCTTACCTTTAGGCTTGCCCTTGCCTTTGCCCTTTTGCACCATCAAAATAGAGTTGGGCTTAACCTTCTTAAGGTTGATCTCAGCAGTTCTCAACATACTCAGAAGCTCAGGCAATGGCTTGTCAATTTCATTCATGTTGTAGTTCATGACGAATTGACTGTAGCTCTCTGGCAAGGATTGCAAGACCAAATCAGTGGCCAGCTCTTGGCCAAGGGGAAATCCCAACCTCTGTAGGTTTTCTATGTACTCAATCATCTTGAGTACATATGGACCTACGGGAGCCCCATCTTGCATCTTACACTGAAACAGTGCCTTAGAGATCTCGAATCTCTCATGCCTAGCTTATCCTTGATATAGTTGATGAAGATGTTCAACCATATCATAAGCTCCCATCAACTCGTGTTGCTTCTGCAGCTCAGAGTTCATGGTCGTGAGCATGAGATAGAACACATCTAATGTGTCATCTTGATGCTTCTAATAAGCATCACGGTCAGCTCGCGTGGCAGTGGCAGGAGGTGCCTCAGGAATGGGTTGTTCCAGGACGTACAGTTTTCGTTCCTGTGTGAGAACAATTCTCATGTTCCTGTACCAGTCCAGGAAGTTAGCTCCGTTGAGCTTGTCCTTATCAAGGATAGAACGCAGGGAGAAGGAGTTTGTGTTTGACGACATGGTAATCTACAACAGAAAAATGTAAAAAATAAATATCATATTCCAATTAATCATCTAATTAGGCCTTTAATTAAATGATGCTCTCACTGAATTCTATAATTCAAGTGGGACAAGATCCACTTCATACTACGCCTTGAGTTAGCTTTGGCTAAATCGCCCAAGACTTAGTATGATCGGTAAGTAACTAATTACCAATTACATCTCTATGCAACTCTTGTTTATAGGATCAAGATCTGCATGTAAATTAAAACTTGAGTTAGCTTTGGCTAAATCGCCCAAGAGTTAATATAAATGTGATTTTGACCTATCTACCAACCATTGAAAAATACCTATAATTAAACTCGATCCAATTGAGTTAACTAGTTACTCAATCTAATTGAGTTGTACTCACCCATGCGTTGATAGGCGGGACCAAGATTGTCCCTCCGCACCCTACCAAGATAATATGCGTTGCTCTGCTTTGGCAGATTCAACAACAACATGTGATCAAGGTAGTGATGGGTATCACGGCATGGTAGGTATTTCGAGTTGACATGATTGAGATCTAATCTAATCGACAATGTGTATCATACACTCGATTTAGATCTAATCTAATCATGGAGGTGCATCATGTACGCGATTTAGATCTAATCTAATCATTAAGGCACTAATTAATTACTAATCTAGCATGCATCACATACACACACAAGCAATTAATTAAATTTTGTGATTAGTCATGGCCCTACTACGATCTTCTCAAGCCAATGAGAAGATCGGTTGGTCAACCTAGGGTCAATAGCTTCCTCAAGCTCCTCCCTTTGACCGTCATGTGTTGCTCGCACCCTCCTCGTAACTCCGTTTCGAGTGGGCCTTCCACCGCTCCAATTTTGTACATTACAAAAGGTGAAACTCGAGTTATATTCGAGTCTAAAAACTATTTTACAACAGGAATAAAAATAGAAGGGCACGACGCGCAGGTCGCGAATCAAGTACAACACGCACAAACACACAAAATGGCGCGCAGGCCATATTATGAATTATAACACATATTTCCAATCAAATTGGGTTCTTTGGGTGATGACCATCACAAAATGATACATAATTCTAAATTATGTGATTTCCATAAATTTCTGTAATTTTTCTAATATTTTTATGATTTTATGAGTTGCAACTTCCCGGCGGTCCCGATTAGCGATTTTCGGGCGCAATCGCGGAACGAAGCCCCTTGCGGGGTTAGGGGCAGCACCCCTACTCGTGATATAACCATCGCAAGTGTTCCTAAGCGATCCTACAGTGCCTTAGCCTGCTGTCCCAAAATATTTTGGGCGAAACCTTGCCGATTCGGAAAGTGTTTCTCGGTAGTCAAAGCCTACAAGTGTTCAAACACTTGTTGCTTCGCTTCTACGAGAAAAATACCCATAAAATACATAAAAATCATAAATTTACAAAAATTTACAGAACTGATATTTTTCATAAAAATACAAATAAAACACGTACACGCTTCGTACGTGGCTCTGATATCACTGTTAGGTTTTTCGGGCCACAAAAATCGCTTTTTGAGTTGCGAAAACCCCGAATCCCATGCCACCGGATCCGTGCGAAGTTATAAAATTTTGTAAAAACTTCATGTACATGTTTTCTAGCCTAGATCTACACTTGATCTACAAGGACGAGACTTATACTTTTGTAGCGAAGCCCTTCGCGTATCTCGCTCGTCCAAGGTTCGCCGGATCTCAAGGTTGTCAAATGTACAACCCTCTATGTGTATCCACACGAACAAAGATGGAGAAACCAAACAAAAGGTGTGCTAGCACCTTTGAAGGTCTCGGCCAAGGAGGAGGAGAGGGAGAGAAGAAGCAAGGAAGAAGATGGAAGTTACACACACAAAATGAAACTCCCACAATGACATAAAGTTGCCGGCCACATTGAAATAAGGTTATATACCTCCATGGGATATCAAGAGTCAAAACTCTTGATCTCCCTCATGATGTGGCACACACATAAGCCAACCTTGATGATGTGGAACATCATCATTGGCCCACTTAATGTCAACTCACAAATGAGGTGGCAATGGTCAAGTCAAACTTGACCTTTCATCTTCCTCTCAAGTCAAGTCAAACTTGACCACTTCTCTCCCATGGTTGATCAAATCTAACCATTGGTTCAAGTCAATTTTAATTTAATGAATCTCTATTCATTGAATTAAATTGGCTCAATGAGTCTAAGTCTAAATTAGACTAATTTAACACATGAACCAAATTGAGTCCAACTCAATTAGTTTACTTTGGATTACTTCTTAATCCAATTTGGTTCATCACATGAACCTAATCCTCTTGGTTCATCAAATGAACCTAATCTCCATCTAATTGCCCTTTGTGTGTGACCCTATAGGTTCTTATAACATTGGCAATGCTCCTAAACCCTTTTAGAAGCATAAGTAATGAGCGATATTTAGCAACACATCATTACTACCCAAGTTACAAGAATGTTGAGATCCAACATCACCTTGTGACTCTTCACAATATATTACAAGTGTCCTTCTATCCTTGACATCTACATTGATCAATATGAGGCATAGACCGTGTCATCCTCTAATCAATCTAAATCTTGAATCCCAAGTAGACTCACTCAATCAAATGAGCTCAACATCTCATATTGACTTATTTAGGCATGGATATGCACTTAGTGGTCTCACTCTATCAAGAATAATGATGTCACTCTCGTCATATAGGAGGGATAGATCTCATCTACATCACTCACATCCCTCCGCATAATTTGTTATAAACCCAGTAATAGCCTTTATAGTCCACCCAATTACGGGTGACGTTTGACGAAGCCAAAGTATGTAACTCATTATTTAGGGAACCATGGTGACTTCAGGTCCAAGGACTAATAGTCATACTAATAGCCACATGAGAAAGTATATGACACTCATATAACGATCCATGATACTTTCTCATGGCGGATCATTCAGTATACATTTTCCAATGCATACTCATGTGTCAACTTGATATCTCTATATCCATGACTTGTGAGATCAAGTCATCGAGTTAACCTACATGCTAGTCTCGTCGCATTAACATTGTCCCTGAATGTTAATACTTGACTAGGAATGATTAAGAGTAGTGTTCCCTATATCATCTCACTATCGATTCAACCAATCGATTGATATAGGTAAGAACCTTCTACTCAAGAACGCTATTATACTTAGTTATTTGACACTAATACAAGTAAGTATAATAATCATAAACAAATATCTTTATATATATAAGAAATATGATACAATGAGTCCATACAACAATCATCAAATGATTGGCTCTAGGGCTCTAACTAACAGGAGGAGATGTAGATCTCCTATTTGTTGGTATGAAGGTGGTGAAAAGAAGGAAATGGGACTCCAAACAGACCTTATTGAGGACACCACCAAAGTTATTCAGAACATTCGCCAGAGAATTGAAACTTCTCAGAGCCAGCAGAAGAGCTATACGGATGTGCGCCGTAGACCGCTAGAATTTGAGGTTGGAGATTTAGTGTTCCTCAAAGTAGCTCCTATGAAAGGAGTGATGCGGTTTGGGAAGAAAGGAAAGTTGAGTCCACGATATGTGGGGCCATACCCGGTCATTAGAAGAGTCGGAAAGGTAGCTTATGAGTTAGGACTACCTCAGGAAATGTCAGCTGTTCATAATGTATTTCATGTCTCAATGCTGAAGAAGCATGTTCCCGATGCCAACCAAGTGATTGAACCACAGACGGTACAAGTTTAAGAGAATATCAGCTATGAAAGTTGACCTATTCAGATAATAGATCGAGAAGTTAAGAAGCTGAGGAACAAAGAGATACCTTTAGTAAAAGTACTGTGGCAAAGTCAACGGTATGAAGAAGCAACATGGGACCGCGAGGGCGAGATGAGACAGAAATATCCACAATTGTTCTAAGTTTAAGGACGAACTTTTTATAAGGTATGGGGGATTGTAACACCCATAAATTTTCTCTAATTCAAAAGAGCAAAAATAAATAGAAGAAGATAAAAGAACTAAAAATATATGTATAAATGGCCCAAGCTAGGATTGAACCCAAGACCTCTTACATGAGATTAGTTTAAGTTGCCAATAAGGTGGTGGTGAAGCATCACATTGGCAATAGGAAACAATTCCTTATAAGCAGATTTTATGTGAGTGATGCTTCAACTTCCATATAGTATAAAAGGGAGTTGAAGAGATGAAAATCTAGTTTTTATCTTCATTTCCTTTCTTCTTCTCTAGCCGAAATTCTTTTCTTTCCCCTTTGTCAAGTTTCGGCCAAGAAGAAACTTAGGGTTTCAAGTCTCCAAGGTTTTCCAAGAGAGGAACTTAAGAAGAGGCTTTCTCACGGGGATAGCACATGGGGTTGGAGACCAAGGCTAACAAGGGAAGTTGATTTTCCCTAACCGTTGAGGAGTAAGAGTAAGGAAATAGCGAAAAAGATGTAAGTACCTCCCACCTGCGGTATAAGTTGCTTCGAAGATGTATTTAGTAATATCTTTCATGCATGATTTAGAAGATTTATGTTGAGTTATGCTTTAGACATGTTAAGGAAGAAGCTTATCATGTAATGTAAGAAGCCCTCTAAAGTTTTGGGGACTAAGAGCCGGTGTAGGGAATATTGAATTGCTTTCCATTTAGTTGGGGCTAAGAAGCATATTCAAAGGCCCTAAAAGTGCTTCCCTATAAGTGTGAGGGGATAAAGTACACATAAGGTGTTTGTTGAAATGACAAGCAAGTGCAAAGTTAAGAAAACAATATTAAAAGAAAGTATTTTACTTTAAAAGTGGCGTGTACTGGACACAAGGTTCATGGGATGGGCTCCTAGATTGCCCCTAGGCCCCTAGATCGCCTAGTAGTACCTTAATTGGTTCGGGATTAGCTACCTCGGACTTCATTAAGGATGCGCGCAAAGTGGTACATTGTCGGGCCCAAGAAAGTTGATTATTATGTTCACTAGTATGTATTATCAAGTTTTCAAAGTTTATGGGTTTGTTAAAGTGAAACCATCATAAGTGGAGAACTGGAGTTAGAAAGTGTAGTGCTGATGAACTCTATGATATGCCAGGATTTCTGTTTTCGTTATATTACTAGCATGGTTTAAGTGGATGTTTAGCATTTTAAACATGTTTAAAAATACATATCATGTGCATATTTACAAAGAATGAGTTTTAGCGTGAACTATACTCAAGTGCATGTTTGGTTGTTTTCTTCCCAAGCGGTTTTAAAAGCATGTTCTCTTAAATGCATGATTTTGTGAGTAGATGGTACTTACTAAGTGTTTGCTTATAGATTTGCATTTCCTTATACTGCAGATAAAGGTAAAGGGAAGCTCGAGTAAGGAGGGGGTAGCAGGAGCAATGTTTGCTGGTGTGTGTGACGGAACAGTGGAAAGTGATCTTGGAACTTGCTAGTACTTAAAAAGCTAGATTTTGGTACTGATGGATCTAGTTTCTTATTTCCGCTTAGCATAAACATACTGTTGGAGTATTTTGTATGAA
This sequence comes from Zingiber officinale, assembly GCF_018446385.1. Lineage (NCBI taxonomy): Eukaryota > Viridiplantae > Streptophyta > Magnoliopsida > Zingiberales > Zingiberaceae > Zingiber > Zingiber officinale. The sequence continues at coordinate 75,526,877 of NC_056001.1, forward strand.
GAATGTTCAGTTGTTAGTAAATTAGTTGTCAAGTCTCCTCATAAAGTAATGGGATAAATTGATAAGCCAAGAAAGGAGTACAAGGGGAGAATCACTCCCTTTTTGGGAGCAGGGTGTGACCCCCACACGGCCCATGACTTGCCCGTGTGGAGTCACACGGCCCCAACTCTCTCCCTCTCGGGCAAAGTTACACGGTCGTGTGCCACACACGGCCATCCGAGGCTTAGCCTCTGGAAAAGTTATAAGGTCGTGTGCCACACACGACCATGCGAGGCTTAGCCTCTAGAAAAGTTACACGGTCGTGTACCACACATAGCCATGCGAGGATTAGCTTCTGGAAAAGTTACACGGTCGTATGCCACACACGGCCATGTAAGGTTTAGTCTCTGCAAAAGTCACATGACCATGTGCCACACACGGCCATGTAAGGTTTAGTCTATGCAAAAGTCCCATGGCCATGTGCCACACACGACCATGTAAGGTTTAGTCTCTACAAAGGTCACATGGCCATGTGCCACACACGGCCATGTAAGGTTTAGCTTCTAGAAAGGTTACACCGCCGTGTGCCACACAAGTTCATACTAGATTTCTAAATCGAGCGAAGTGCAAATAACAATGTTAAAAAAAACTAATGTAGATAAAGGTAACGTTTGTGCCCTAAGTTAGGGTATGAGAAAGGTGGTCGTTATAGCTATCATACATGCCATTACAAAATGGAGACCCTACCTTCTTGGCCGACGCTTTCAAATACGAACTGTCCATAAGAGTCTTAAGTTCATCTTGGATCAACGTATCTCAAATATGGATCAACAAAAATGGATCAAGAGACTCTTAAGATATGATTATGAAATTGTTTACATGAAGGGAACGGAAAATACAGTAGTTGATGCTTTATCTCGCCTTCCTAACCAAATAGAGTTCACTGCTATATCCTCAGTAACTTACAAAAACTTGGAGAACATAAAAAAAGAGCAAAAGGAAAATTCAGCGGCGCGGGCTCTCATCCAAAACATATTACAAAATTCATCGCCAGAACCTCACTATTCTTGGGATGGAGAAATTTTACGATATAAAAATAGAATCTTCCTTCCAACAAACTCAGTTGAAAAGGAAGTAATACTGGAGGAATTTCATTGTTCACCAATTGCAGGGCATTCTGGCTTCCTACGCACGTATAAACGAATTTTAAGAGCTTTCTATTGGAAGGGAATGAAGAAGGATACCAAAAACTTTGTTGCTGAATGTGATATATGTCAAAGAAATAAAGGAGAAAATGTAGCAAGACCAGATCTTCTTCGACCCCTTCCCATACCTGAACAAATTTGGACAGAGATTTCCATGGATTTCATAGATGGGTTACCCACTTCACAAGGACAAAGTACCATCATGGTGGTCGTTGATCGTCTGACAAAGTATGCCCATTTTTGTACATTATCGCATCCTTATACAGCTCCCCGTGTTGCTCAAGCATTTGTTGACCATATAATCAAACTACATGATCTACCAAAATCTATTGTCACTAATAGAGATCCGGTTTTCACAAGTAAATTTTGGAGAGAATTATTCCAATTGCAAGGCACTAAACTTAATTTTAGCACATCCTACCACCCACCGTCTGATGGACAAACAAAGGTTGTTAATCGATGTTTAGAGAATTATTTACGTTGCTTAACTGGTGATAGACCCAAGGAGTGGGTTCGTTAGCTTCCATGGGCAGAATGGTGGTACAATACGACCTACCACTCAGCTACTAAGATTACCCCATTTGAGGTTGTTTATGGATGTATACCACCCTCAGTTAGCTCATATACACGTGGATCAACAAATGTGCATCAAGTCGATCAAAACCTACGCACAAGGGACCAAATATTGCAACTTTTGAAAAATAACTTATGCAACGCACAAGCAAGAATGAAGCAATTGGCCGACATGCATCGTTCAGAAAGAGAATTTGCAATAGGAGATTGGGTATTTCTAAAACTAGAACCATACAAATAAGTTTCAATTCATCCTTCAAACTCTATGAAGTTGTCACCAAAATTTTATGGCCCTTATAAAGTGATAGAACGTATTGGACCTGTTGCTTATCGCTTGGAGCTTCCACAAGATTCTAAAATACACCCTGTATTTCACGTGTCTTGTTTAAAGAAGAAACTAGGCGATAAATTTGCTCCTCAACAACACCTTCCTGAAGTGAATTCAGATGGTGAAGTTAAATTTCAACCTTATGCTATTTTAGAAAGAAGACTTGTGAAGAACAATCAAGCAACGGTTGAGCTATTAATTCATTGGGACAATTTATCTATCGATGATACAACATGGGAATTATATGATACCATTCAAGAAAAATTTCTAGAATTTATTGATAAACAACCTTGAGGACAAGGTTGTTTTGACGGGCAGTGGAATGATAAGATCCTTTAATGGATCTATTCAAATAAATCCATTAACTTTATTTTCTTTTAAATCCTTTAATTTTATTTCCTTTTTAAAATAAGTTTTAGACTTTTTCTTTTTTATTCTAGATAAGTTTTAATAAGACATTTTCTCTTGAAAATGTATTTTTATTTTATTTTCCTTTTAGAACTTTTCTTTTGAAAATGTAGTTTTATTTTATTTTCTTTTAGACTTTTTCTTTTGAAAAGGTAGTTTAGGTCTCTATTTAAAGAGACGTTATGTAACTTTGGAAAACAAGTAATTTTCTTTTTAATTAATCAATTTCGTTTGATTATTGGAGACCGATCCCCTCGAAGAGATCACCCTATCCCCCTTTTCCCTTTCTCTTTCAATTTTTTCACCTGATAGGCCCCCGGGTTCCTATCAGACCGACAGTATCATACACCTCTTCCCTTTTGAGTTAGAAGGGAAGAGATCCACCTCCTCTCTTCGGGTTAGAAGAGAGGATTTGGCGGTCGATTCCCCACCTTCCTCATCACTGTCGTCGCCGCATCACCAGAGTTCATCTCCTCCTCTTCGGGTTAGAAGAGGAGCAGCACCACCGCTGTCCACAGCCTTCACCATTCTCCGACAGCTTTTATCTCCTTTGCTCTTCGGGTTAGAAGAGGAAAAGGGAGCCTTTTGTCGTCCGGCTGCCACTTCGTCTTTCGGGTAGCAACGTCCTCCTTCCGAGCTCCGTTTCCACAGCCACCTCCACATCCGGTCAGTCACAACTTAGTCCTCTTCGTTCCGGCGAGTCCAAGCACATTTCTTCCTTCATCAGATTCCAGGCAACAGCCATTTTTGCATGGTTGTTGATTCTTGTGTGTTGGTTGATTTTTGTTGATTGTTAATTGCAATGTTGAATGCTTGTAATCAATTTGATAGGTTCGACATAACTCATGTCTATCATGTGGTAGTTGAAATGGCTCTTTCAATAGTTAGGTTTAATTTGATGCATCTTAGTTTGCTTAACTCTTGTTTTGTATTTCTCTTTCAATTATTAAGCTTTATGTCTTCATTTAAATGTAATTAGGTTAAGTTAGATTAGATTTCTTTAATTCTTTAGATTTTGTTAATACTTTACTTCAGGTTACATTTCATTTTCTACAATTGTAGATAGATTAGACTCATCTCTCATTACTTATATTATCTTTTGTTCATTAGGTTTATTTTCATACTTGCATCGCTCTTCATTTCGTAGACTTAGAACTCAAACCCAAACTCCCATTTTCATATCAAACAAAATCCTAAACAATAACATTCGATCATAAATTTATCACTTACCGTTACATTCTTTGGAAGACGACTCAAGTCATCTCTATACTACCTTAGTATAGAGAGATTTGGTAACTTTAATTAGAATTTGATAAGCATCCATAGTACGACATACGGAGTGCTCATTTCAAACACTTAGGTCACAAGATCGATTATCTTATATTCTCTCCTAGACCTTAAAGATCCACCAGGACTTGGGATCAGGCTTTATTATCTCCCCGAATTTAGAGGTTCACTGAGGTCATGGGATCAATTTTCTTATATTCTCTCCACAACCATAGAGATCCTCTCAATCTCAAGATTGAGCTTTTCATCTAGGTTGAGTGATCAATTTTCTTATATTCTCACTCAGACTCTCAAAGGTCCACCTAGGTCTCGAGATTGAGCTTTATCTTCTCCTCGATCTCAAAGGTTTGCTAAGGTTATGGGATCAATTTTCTTATACTCTCCCAAACCTTAGACGTTCGCCTAGTTCTTGAGATTGAACTTTATTATCTCCTTGACCTTAAAAGTCACTCAGGTCGCAAGATTGATTTTCTCTTATATTCTCTTCTAAACCTCAAAGCTTCGTAGACGTCTTGGGATCAAGCTTTATTATCTCCCCACCATTAGTTAGCGGGATTAGTTTTCTTATATTCACTCTTAGACCTCAAAGATCTGCCTATGTCTCAGGATCAAACTTTATTATCTCTTCTTGACCTCATAGGTCTGCCCGATTTTCGAGACCAATCATTATTTTCTCTTCAACCTCATAGGTTTACCTAGGTCTTGGAATCAATTTTTTTATATTCTCTTTCAAATCTCAAAGGTTCATCCACATTTCAAGATTGAGATTTATTATCTTTCTGACAATAGAAGTTCCCTTACTCAACAATATTAAGGAGGGTTTGGTTTACATATTTTTTATTTTCATTTTTTGAAAAATACGTATTTTCTAGAAAATAGAAAATGACTTTTAGACATTCTCTACTTTTCCAGAAAATATTATATCTTTTTTTTAGAAAACAGACGTAAAAAATGAAAACCAAACACTATTTTTCAAAAAATATATATTTTTCAAAAAATAAAAATAAAAAATATATAAACCAAACGTCCTCTTAGTTTTTTTATATTCTCTCCTAAACTCTAGAGATTGACCCAAGCCTTAACATCGAGCTTTATTATTTCCTTAACCCCAAGGTTTGCCCAGGTTGCATGACCAATTTTCTTGTATTCTTTCCCAAACCTTAGTTAGAAGTTCGCCTAAGTCTCAGGATTGAGCTTTATTATCTCCTTAAACTTGGAGGTTCATCCAAGTAATCAATTTTCTTATATTCTCTCTCAAACCTTAAGGTCCACCCGAGCTTCATTATCTCCCTGGCCTTAGAGGTTCACTCAAGTCTATGGGATCGAGCTTTATTATCTCCCCAACCTTAGAGGTCCACCTAGGCCATGGGATTCATTTTTTCTTGTCCTGTCCTAGACCTTAAATATTCACCCAAGGTCTCAAGATCAATCATCCCTTTAGCCTTAGAGGTTCACCCGTCGACTTATGACAATCTCTCCCAGCCCTTAGAGGTTCGCCCAAGATCTCGGGATTGAGCTTCCCCTTCACCTCAGATGTTCGCCCATAACTCCATGGTCAACTTTTGGTTATATCTTTCCCAAACCATAGAGGTCTACCCATGGTCTTGGGATCGTGCTCTTCCCCCTTAGCTCATGGCTCTAGGTTCTACTTTCGATTGTATCTTTCCCAGACCATTGAGCTCATCTCCCTTAGCCCATAGCTCTGTGGTTAACTCTTTATGCCAAGTATAGTTTATTACATGTTCTTACATTGGTCTTTTTTAAATCTAAATCAACTTTATTACATGTTCATATATTACTATTTCAACTTGAGCAGAAAGGCCTCAAGAAGACTCATCAAAGCCCCCACATTGGGCATATAACTCGTCCTTAGCTTCCATGTCAGTTGTGGTCCTGAAGATGCTGCTATGCATCTCTGCTTTCTAGTTTAGCTCTACAATATTAAAGTCTCTGAATACCTCGATCTTGGCTTTCAGTTCCGCCTAGATATTATGGGCTCACCTTGACATCACTTGAGCATTCTAATCGAGTCTCATCAATTCAACTCCTCGAGTCAACTTGGAGGGACTAGTAATACCCATGGGTTTTTGAAGTCAGTTAACTATGTTATGTGGCTTCTCCACGCAAGCACCACATGTTCCAAAGTCCAATCCCAAGGGCTCAATCTCTTAAGTCAGCCTGAACTAAGTCAATCCAAGCTGAGTCATTCTAAGATTCTGAGCTAAGGTAGTCTAAGCTAAGCCAATCCAAGCTGAGCCATTCTAAGCTCTCCTATCGAACTACCCGAGCTCCCAACTTTCTGAGCTCTCCAGTCCAAGCTACCGAAGCTCTTGAGTTCCAAAACTCTTGATGATTGTGCATGTGGCCTCTCCAACCGGCCTTCTCCTAGGCATACTAGGATATAATTCCCATGACATCCTAAGGCATACTTGGGCATGTCCATTGTTACTAAAATACCCACCACAGCTTATTACTAGTTTAAGTTGAACCACACAAGAAGTTTGTCATCCAAGAAGCTAAGCCGTTGAGGCCGACCGATCAGCTACACGCTTGAACGCTCACACGGGCATGTACCAAGATGAAGTAATCCAATTGTACACTCACTCACTTTGGAAACATTCTTATTTATAAATATCCTAAAAGATAACACGAGGATCGAATCTTGCATTCACTTTTAGAACATCCCCATTCAAAAAAAATATTTTTGAAAAGATCACATGAAACTCTAACCATATATTTACTTTGAGAACATCCCCATTTAGGAACATCTCAAGAAAGATCACAAAAGACTTTAACTGTGTATCCATTTTGGGAATATCCCTGTTCAGGAACATCCCTGAAGAGGTCACATAGGACTTCAGTTATGCACCCACTTTGGAAACATCCCTGATACGACAGTAAGGAGGAGCCCACTTGGCATGGGTCAACGACCACGGTGGAAGTCAAAATGGTCAATATCAGGGCTCAGAAACTCAACCGCGTCGCCTGAGCGAGAGGAAGCTAGATAGGCCGATTGGAGGAACCGCTGTCTGGTTGGCCGTCTGGATGAAACAACATCTGACCAGCACGATCGACAAGAGAGCGGGTCGAGCGGGCCACCCGTTCGGCTTGAGGTATGTAGTTGACAATGTAATGAACCAATATAATAAAAGAGGAAAAGATGAATACATAATAAGGGGAAGAGAAAATAGAAGAGAACACTTCATCTATCATTGAATGCGGATAAGCCAAGACAAAGATGTCTTTTGTCTGCAAATAATATCATTAAACAGAGATATATGAAGGATCACTAAAAGAGGTATAAAAAAAGTATGCTAGGTATGAAAAAAGGAATCATCTGTCCCTATTATTTTCGATTCCTCTTCTTCTATTTTTAACTTGAGCATTGGAGGATCAACGCTAGGAACCCCATCCCTATTTTGGTTTGTTTTGCAGATAGGAGCGAGGTCTTCATTCAGTCAACGGAACTGACACATTCCCGGCTTTCCAGCTTCACGCCTTTGGACAGGATCATTTTGGCGTCGTCTGTGGGAACATAGCCTGCATCCGAACGAGAAGATGTTAGACGTTGGACGACTCGCAAAAGTGACGCTGACGCAAGAGGATCTTGACGTACTAATATAGGCTCGAGTGACGAAGATATTGGAGCAATAACAACAACAGGCGCTGGTCGATCGCTAAGCGTAGGAGCCTGCAACCTCCGCGGCAGGTCACCAGGCTAAGCGAGGGGACTGAACGGAACAGCTTTCCGTTTGGGACCCGAACAAGAGGCCGATTGGCACCTATAGGGAAGCACCTCATGCGCCGGTCCCCCTACACCGAGCGTCAGTATAGACTCCAGCAGAAGAGAGGGCCCCGAGTGGACAGAAATCGGGGATCTTCCTCGAATAAGGCACCCGCTCGAGAAATAAGGAAAAGGAAGGCACCCAGAGAGGATAATTCGCCCGAGTGGGTCAATTAGTAGTTTTCGGAGGGGATTCTAAATGACCATCTGCCGAAATATTACACCCCACTGACAATCAGGGAATATAATGGAGCGACCGACCTCGATGACCACTTGACCAAGTTTGATAACGTGTCCACACTTCACCAGTACATGGATGGGGTGAACCATCGAGTCTTCCTCACCATGTTATCTGGATCTGCGCAACGTTGGTTCAAACGATTGTCGAGCAACTCGATTCACAGTTTTAAAGACTTCCAAGCGGCCTTCCTGCATCACTTTGCTAGCAATCGCCACCATCATAAGACGAGTGTAAATCTATTCTCACTGAAGCAGGGCCCCTAAGAAGCGTTAAGGGCCTATATTCAGCGCTTCAATCAGATGGTGATGGACATCCCGACCATCTCCTCGGACGTGTTGGTGAATGCCTTCACCCAAGAGCTCACCGAATGAGAATTCTTCCGGTCACTCATTCGGAGGCCGCCAAGGGACTTTAGCCACCTATAAAAGAAGGTCAATGAATACATCAACGTGGAAGAAGCCCAGGCAGCAAGGAAGAAGTAGACACATGCCGAGCCCGCAGGAGTATCTGAACGGTGTCAGTTGAGCAACCATCAACCTCCCAAGGGGCCTCGATCAGGAGGAGCCCTGCCACACGAGCCTAGTACACATGTCGTACATCATGTGGTGGCCACTCGTCCAAAGGCTGCAAAAGGCAAGATGTGGACGCCAATGTTCTACTCCTTCAACCTGTCGGCGATGCACAACACTCGGGACTGCTATGACCTAGCAGCCAGCAGGCCAGCCCCGCTGGGATATCGTCATCGATCACCATCACCTGATCGACGACAAAGGTACTGATCATCCGTCCGAAGGGAGGGAGAAAGGACAACTCCCGAACCACACTACCATCAACCTCAGCCTCGGAACATTCAAAGTCCCGCTCAATACTTCGCCGAGTGAAACAAACCGTCGGCACGGGAGGAAGAGAACTGGAGTAACGCCGCTCAAGGAGAGACAGGTATGATCGCAGGAGAGCCGACCGGCAGAGATTCTAACCGAGCAAGGAAGTCACATGCTCGGTGACTCGAGATACACGCTATTGGCTGCAACAAGGAGAAAGCTGAAGGACCCGAAATCAGCTTTGGCCCTAGAGATTTATAGGGGGTAGAAATTCCTCACGACGATGCACTAATCATCTGAGCGGTAATTTCCAATTATACAATCCATCGAACTTTTATTAATACAGGGAGCTCAATGAACATCATATATAAAAAGGCATTCAATCATTTGCAAATTGATCAGAGCAAACTGCTACCGATGACGGCCCTGCTCTATGGTTTCACAAGCAACGAAGTGTTGCCGATCAGCCAGACTAAGCTAGTCATCTCACTCGACGAGGAGTCCCTGAAGAGGACAAGGACCACAAACTTCATTGTGGTAGACGTATCATCAGCCTACAACGTTATTGTAGGCCGACCGGCCCTCAACGAGTTTCGAGCGGTAGTATTAACCTACTGCCAGAAGATTAAGTTTTCGTTGGGCGACAAGGTGGGAGAAATCAAAGGTGATCAATTGGCCACTCGACGATGCTATGTCGAGATGGTCATATCAGAAGCGAGGACCGCTTGGAAAAACCCATGACTGGAGGTGAACACCATCACGGAGAAGCCTCCTATGCTGGTTTACGAAGAAAAAGAGGAAATTCAGATCCACCCCAACCGGTCGGAGGCAACCACCTTCATAGCTGCCGATCTGGAGAATGAGAAGAAGGCAGAGTTGTCTCCTTGCCTTAGGTGAAACCATGACGTGCTCACTTGGTTGACCCACGAGCTCCCCGGAATCTCATCGAGCGTCGCCCCTCATGAGCTTAATATCCGACCAGACGCCCTGCCCATGAAGCAGCAGAAAAGGGACTTCAGCACAGATCATAACCTAATCATCCGAGTGGAAATAGAGAAATTACTGAAGGTCAGCCACATCCGGGAGGTCCAGTTCCCAAGTTGGCTCGTTAATGTCGTGTTGGTCTCCAAGATGGGCAACAAATGGTGGGTGTCCATCCACTTCTGTGACTTGCATAAGGCGTGCCCGAAAGATTTCTATCCGCTACCCCGGATAGACCGGATGGTAGACTCTACAGCGAGGTGCGAGCTGATCTACCTGCTCAACACGTATCAAGGCTACCACCAAGTGTCGCTAGCTAAAAAAGATCAAGAAAAAGTTTACTTTATCACGACCGACGGAACATTCTATTACAACGTCATGTCATTCGAATTGAAGAATGCTGGCACCACCTGCCAGAGGCTCATGAACAAGGTATTTCAGAAGTAGATCGATCGTAACTTAGAGATATACGTTAACGACATATTAATAAAGTTAGTCCGAGCTGCTGATCTATGCGTAGACATTAAGGAGATCTGTCGAACTTTAAGGGCTTATGGAATAAAGTTGCACCCAAGTAAGTGTCTGTTCGGCGCAAAAGGTGGTCGATTCTTGGGATATATCGTCACTGAATGGGGGATCGAGGTGAATCCAAGCAAGATCAAGGCCTTACAAGACATGCCACCACTACACAGCTTGAAGGAGGTCCAACGGCTGACCGGACAAATCACCGCGTTGTTCAAAGTCATATCTAAGTCATCCGACCGAAGCCTGCCATTCTTCAAGGTGCTGCGTCGTGCGACTAAATTTCAATGGGATGCGGAGTGCGACCAAGCGTTGGAAGAGCTCAAGGATTATCTTAACTCGTTGCCTGTGTTAGCTAATTTGAACACCGAGGAGCCGCTTTGTATCTATTTATCGTTCACCGAATATGCGGTCGGCTCGACATTAGTCAAGTAGAACGGCAATAAACAGCAACCCGTGTATTTTTTAAGCCATATATTGAAAGATATTGAATCCCGCTACACTGGTCTGGAAAAATTAGCTTACGCTTTGGTGCTCGCCACTCAGAGACTCCGCCCATACTTCCTCACGCATCTGATCATCGTCATGACCAACAATACCCTGGGTAGCATGATTGGTGATAATAAGACTTATTCGATCGGTTCACCTTAGTCAGAGATTAGTTGTATAATAGATCCTTCTCCAGACCCTTGCTCAAGTGAGTTGGATTGGAGAATGCAAAGTACATCCTGCAGGAAGTGCAGCAAGGCTCTTGTGGAAGCCATCCTGGCGGTCGTTCGCTGGCTCGAAGAATTCTCCTGTGGATATTTTTGGCCAACTCTCCAAGAGGATGTTCCTCGAATAGTAACCACATGTCTGACGGTTCCTTCTCGTCACGATGGACTACTTCTCAAAGTGGGTGGAGGTCGAGCCATTAGCAAGGATGAGTGAGCAAATGGTCATCAAATTCATCTGGTAGAACATCTTGTGTCGGTTCGGTATCCCCCACCAACTCGTCTTGGATAACAGGAGACAATTCATGGGTCAGAGGCTCAGGGAGTAGTGCGAAAGTTATAGCATCCAACAGTCCTTCACTTCAGTAGCCTACCCTCAAAGCAATAACCAGTCAGAAGTTACAAACTGAGAGATCCTTAGAGGCATACAAGCTCGGTTCGACCACACAGGAGGCAGCTAGGTCGATGAACTCCCGAGTATCTTATGGACACTTCGCACGACTCCAAAAGAAGTGACCTGCATAACACCATTCCAGCTGGTGTATAGAGAAGAAGCAGTGGTCCTCATGGAGGTTGGAGGAGATTATGACTGGGTGTAACTATATGATGAGGGAAATATCGAGCGGAGGTTAATGCAGCTCGAGTTGGTGGATGAATCATGAGATAAAGATGTCGTTCGACTAATGGCATACCAACAGCGGATGAGGTAGAACTACAATCAAAGGGTGATCCCAAGATCTTTCTAGGTCGAAGATCTTGTGTGGAAGAAAATCAAGTCGGTCGACGACGTCACCAAACTCGAGCCACCATGGGAGTGTTGGAGATCGGTGGGCCGGCTTGAAGGGGGGTTGGATAGACGGCGCCCCCAAATACTCGCTTCTTTCTACAACGTTAGTTTGCGCAGCGGAAATACAATACAAAATACAAGCTAAACTAAAGACAAGAATAAGAAAGAATGCAAACCGCTAACAAGCTCGTTTACGTGGTTCGGAGATAAAGCTCCTACTCCACGGCTGTCCGTAAGGTGGACGATCCCGATCCTTCGGTGGATTACTCCCCGGAAAACTTCCGGCTAGCTCAAACCTCCTTGTGGGTGGAGAAACCTCACCACAACCCTCACAAGAGCTCTTTTGACGCTAGGGCACAAGTAGACTACTAATAGAGATTAACCACCTCTATTTCGTCAACTCAAACCAAGCTCCCAAGCTTTGGTTTTATAGGCCACGGGTTGGAAAACCCCGCCTACCAGTCGACTGCTAAAACATGCAGTCGACTGCCCTCTGTGGAAATTCGACCGTTACATCCCAACGGCTCGATTTCACACATTCTGTCACGCCCGATCGCCTCAGCCGATCGACCGCCAAAACATGCAATGATCACATAAGATCACACAAGATGGCGCTACACAGATCGACTGATGAAACACCAATCTAGGATTTTACCCGAGTACAATCTCTCAGCACTCGCACCCTCACCCTTATGACTCACTTGATTCTTCCTTGCAGCCTTGACCTTTGCCTTCAAGCCTACTTCCTTTGGCTCTCGTCCCTCGGATGCATTCAAGCCCGCGGCTCATCCAATGCCATCCTTCGCATATGCCTCAAGTCGCTTCCCTCGGCCCTTGTCCTCGCTGCCTTGTCCACGGTCCCTCGGATGCTCCATCCTTCACCGGACCCGAAGCCATCAACCTGAGTCATATGTGTATCCTGCAAACCTGCACAACTCAAATACACATATCAAATACAAGGGTGAACCTAACTTAAACCCTTTGCCCAAACACCAAAACACATGGTCCCGCGGACCATTGGGATTGCTCCAACAATCTCCCCCTTTTTGGTGTTTGGCAATACGTTTAAGTTAGGGAAAACAAATAGCAAGTAAACATGCTAAAACAAATGGACTTACGTTGCCAAGGCTACACACTTGGACTTACACCGCCGAATGGACTTACGATGCCAAGGCTACACTCTTGGACTTACACTACCGAATGGTCTTACGATGCCAAGGCTACACACTTGGACTTACAACGCCGAATGGACTTACGATGCCAAGGCTACACACTTGGACTTACAACGCCAAATGGACTTACGATGCCAAGGCTACACACTTGGACTTACAACGCCGAATGGACTTACGATGCCAAGGCTACACTCTTGGACTTACACTGCCGAATGGACTTGCGATGCCAAGGCTACACACTTGGACTTACAACGCCGAATGGACTTACGATGCCAAGGCTACACACTTGGACTTACAACGCCAAATGGACTTACGTTGCCAAGGCTACACACTTGGCAACCGCCATATAAAAATCAATGCATTTGAACCTATCACAAGGCTCCCCCTACACCTAAGCTCCCCATTGAGTTAGGAATTTTACAACAGGTTTTTTTTAAGAACCTATCCCAAGGCTCCCCCTACGCAAAGGCACTTTCAGGTTTTCCCAACTAAACCTTACTTCTCCCCCTTTGCCTAACATCCAAAAAGTCCTCCAACAATATCCCAATTGTTGAAAACTTGTCATTCCAATTGACCCTAAACTCATGTATTAATCCCCCATGGATTTCATACACCTGTATGAGTTGACTTGGTCAAAATTCAATGCTGAAAACAATTTCAGTCTGGTATCAGTCGACTGCAAGAACTACCAGTCGACTGGTCGCTACTGGTTGAGCGAACAGAATGCTTCTGTTTCCAGCCAGTCGACTGCAACTTTTAGCAGTCGACTGGTGCAGTCGACTGCTAAAAGTTGCAGTCGACTGGCACAGTTTTTCAGCCTTTTTCAGCATTTCTGACCCACTTTCAGAAATGCACCAGAAATTCCACAGACCTCCAAAAATTCCCAAATTTTGTGGAGAGGTCTATTATATCAATATCTACTTGGGAAAAATATATATAAAAATATATCTATCACCAATCCCAAGATTGACACAAAACACAAAACTAGCTAAAAAGTTCAATTGAACCTTGACCTAAAGTCCTAGTTTTGGCTTCCTCTTGATGTATTTGCCCATACCAACCCACAATGCATCCCTAGCATTGGTTTATATGGCATCTATACTTCCAAAACCAATTATCATGCAATATGACCCCAATTGTCATATTTCTTGCATGAAACATAAACCATGTGTGCCAATTCCCTAGGTTTGAGACTCAAGTCCGTCTCTAAACCACTTGGCACACTCCATGGCTCCTCTAGACCCCCAAGTAGAACCCACCTGAGATCCATTGGCCATGGGTCCCAAATTGACTCTTTGAGCTCACCCTAGAGCTCTTAGCCTTAGCCACCTCCCTAGGTGACTCTTCCACAATGGCTAGGCCACATCGATCCACCCCCGGTGACACTTGGCCTACAAACGTAACTTTCTTAACCTTGGACACCTTGTCCTTGGTTAATTTCTTCTTACCATTAAATGACTTTCCCTTGCCATTAATTGATTTCTCCTTGCTATAGTCATATGCAACCCTAGCATAAGACTTTCCCTTAGCCTTGGAGACCTCTCCCTTGCCATGATCATTTGCCACCCTAGCACATGATCTCTCATTAGCCTTAGAGGAACTAGATCGGTATCCCATGCCCGATCTATCATTGTTGGGTCTTTGGCTACCCAACATCATCCTTAATTCCTTAGATCCAACATTGAATCTCTTAAGGAATTGTTCCAACTTATCAAGCTTTCCCCTTAAAGCTTGATTCTCCTTCTCTAGGTTTCTAACCCTAGAGTTAATTTGTCCAAATTGGACATTCCTAGACCTACCCTTCCTAGGCATGTGTCTCCCCTTCTTGGGATTAATGCCTTGGTTCTCCATTATCTTCTTCTCCTTAGGTAATGAGAATTTAACGTGTCTAGGTCTATCATGTATAGGTCTCCTAGGGTTATGATCTACATTTACCCTATTTCTATCATGATATTTAAAACCAAAATTTTGCATGGGCATATAATGATTAACATTATTTTTCCTAGCATGCATGGAGGAGTTTAAATTTGACTTTAAATTTAAATTAGGGTTTACCTTACCCTTTACCTTTGGAGCTCCCCCTTGACATGAGCCTCCATTCTTCCTCCACTTCTTTTCCCACATCCTTAAATGCCCCAACCTTTTGAGCTCTCTCTTCCTTGGGCATTTGGTGTGGTAGTGCCCTATTTCACCACAAGTGAAGCATCTAATGTGCTTCTTCTCGTTCTTCTTCCTACAACTCAAATTAGATTCAAAATGAATTGAATTGAGTTTAGGAGTTACCTCTTTCTTACCCAAAGGACATCTACTCTTGTAGTGTCCCTTCTTATTACACCCGAAGCAAATTATGTGGTCCTTTGACTTCACTTCGGTGGAGGTGCTTGCTAGATTGACCACTTCCAAGACCTCTTCTTCTTCTTCACTTGCCTTGGAATTTTCTTCAATTCTTGAGGATGTAGATGATGCCTCATCTTCCTCATCCACACTTGTGGATGGCCTTTCTTCATCCTCCTTCTCCTTGGATGTGATAGAATTCACTTCCTCTTCCTCTTTTGATGTTGAATTGGTCTCCACATCCAAATGGTCATTCTTCTCCTCTTGGACCACTTCATCTATCTTCTCCTCCACTTGAGCTTCTTCATCCGTTTCTTCGGATTTTTCTTCTTCTTGTGTATGCATAGGTTCTTCCCATTGAGCCTTCTTTATCTTGCTCCATAAATCGTGAGCATTCTCGTATTTACCTACAAGGATCATTACGTCATAAGGCAAAATATCAATTAATATAGATATTACCTTGTCGTTTGCCTTTGACCGAGAGGTTTGCTCCTCCGTCCAATGTCGTGGTCGGAGCTTCTTCCCTTTCTTGTCCTTCGGGACTTCAAACGGCTCTTTGACCACCATCATGGTGTTCCAATCCGTGTTGAAGAAGACCTCCATCTTCATCATCCAATATGTGATGTCCCATAAGCTTCTACCTTCAAGCTTTGGCGGTTCAATCAAGCCGGTCATCTTGCTTCCTTGGCGGTTAGTCCAATGGAGAGCGGCCTCGCTCTGATACCACTTGTTGGAGATCGGTGGGCCGGCTTGAAGGGGGGTTGGATAGACGGCGCCCCCAAATACTCGCTTCTTTCTACAACGTTAGTTTGCGCAGCGGAAATACAATACAAAATACAAGCTAAACTAAAGACAAGAATAAGAAAGAATGCAAACCGCTAACAAGCTCGTTTACGTGGTTCGGAGATAAAGCTCCTACTCCACGGCTGTCCGTAAGGTGGACGATCCCGATCCTTCGGTGGATTACTCCCCGGAAAACTTCCGGCTAGCTCAAACCTCCTTGTGGGTGGAGAAACCTCACCACAACCCTCACAAGAGCTCTTTTGACGCTAGGGCACAAGTAGACTACTAATAGAGATTAACCACCTCTATTTCGTCAACTCAAACCAAGCTCCCAAGCTTTGGTTTTATAGGCCACGGGTTGGAAAACCCCGCCTACCAGTCGACTGCTAAAACATCGACTGCCCTCTGTGGAAATTCGACCGCTACATCCCAACGGCTCGATTTCACACATTCTGTTCGCTGCCAGTCGACTGCACCAGTCGACTGCCAAAACATGCAGTCGACTGCTACAGTACTGCTACAGTAGCGCTACAGTAACGCTACAGTACTGCTACAGTAAAACCCTAAAATCTAGGATTTTACTCCGAGTACAATCTCTCGTGCACTCGTACCCTCACCCTTATGACTCACTTGATTCTTCCTTTGCAGCTTTGACCTTTTGCCTTCAAGCCTACTTCCTTTGGCTCTCGTCCCTCGGATGCATTCAAGCCCGCGGCTCGTACCCAATGCCATCAACCTGAGTCATATGTGTATCCTGCAAACCTGCACAACTCAAATACACATATCAAATACAAGGGTGAACCTAACTTAAACCCTTTGCCCAAACACCAAAACACATGGTCCCGCGGACCATTGGGATTGCTCCAACAGGGAGGACCTTACAAGATCATACAAAAACTACGCTCAGGGGCCTATTACTTGGAGGATGAAGACGGAAGGCAGCTTGAGCAGATATAGAGCACGAATCATCTCCAACCCTATAGAGTCAGATGGGAAGTGCGTGAGTAAATATAAATGTATTTGTATGTATGTCTTTTGGATGCAGGACGGACATGAATAAAAAACATGTTTTCTAGACTCTTGAGCCTACCGGCCAAATTAGAAGTCGAGCGGCACCTTAAACCGCTGTCTCCATCAACGATCGAGTGATGACCTTAAACCCTTGTCTTCATCAATGGTCGAGCGGCGACCAAAAACCCTTGTCCCCATCAACGGTCGAGTGGCGACCTTAAATCCCTGTCTCCATCAACGGTCGAGCGGTGACCTTAAACCCTTGTCTCCATCAACGATCGAGCGGCCACCTTAAACCCCTGCCTCCATCAACGGTCGAGTGACAACCTTAAACCCTTGTCCCCATCAACTGTTGAGCAGTAATCTTAAACCCTTGTCCCCATCAATGATCGAGCAGCGATCTTAAACCCTTGTCTCCATCAACAGTCGAGCAGCGACCTTAAAACCCTTGTCTACGCCATTCAACAATCGAGCGGTGACCTTAAGTCCTTATCTATGACATTCAACAGTCGAAGAGGTGATCTTAAACCCTCATCTACATCAATAGGTGAGCAACGGCTATAAACTCAAGGCCAACGAAAATGGCTCATCCAAGCAAGTAACATGACGCCGATCATGAAACAAACCGAAGAATATGAAAAAGAAAAGACGAGCAGCACAGGATCGACATTAAATAAAAAGGTCCGTCGAACAGGCGACCATTCATTGACACTTGCATAAACTTTACAAAGCGCTTGAAGGGCAAATATAAAAATTCGCTCGAGCAAGATTACTTCAGATAATCTAAAACATCGTTGGGCAACGACCCAGTCAGCTTGTCCCGACTGATGACCTTGCTTGTCAGAGCGGTTGGGATGTAGCTGCCTTCCTTTAATTGGTCGAACGTCCCATCAATAGCGAGGTTGAATAGATGGAGTGACCGATCAACGACCTTGTCATTAAAAGTGTCCGAGCGGATGTAGGCCTTCTTCATAAGCTCCAACCTACTAGACTCGACTCCCTGATAAGTCTCTAGGGCCGCCCAGGAGGCCACCAACTCCGCCTTCAACGTCGCTAGCTCCTCATCTTTCACGGCAAGCTCCCCATCCTTTGCATCGAGCTAGGTCTTCACGACAGTCTGCTCGACAGATCGTCCTTCCTGCTCGACCTTCAGTGCGACCTCAGCCTCTTACAAATTTTGCGCCAAGACCCGGGCCTCTTTATTCTTAAGCTCCAAGTCTTCAATGGCCCAGAGCTTCCTGGTGTTGGCCGAGTTGACCTTGGATGTTGGTGCGGTTAGCACTAACGACTTAACTCAGATTTTGATAAATGATAAAGTAGGTTAAGTTAGTTTCATTGTGATCTAACACTTTAACTTAGTGTACAGGAGAAGTCTACATTGGTCGACGGGCTGACCTGATATCTGGCATGAAGTCCAGCTAGGTCGACGGGCTGATCGGATAGTTGGCATGAAGTCCAGATAGGTCGATGGGCTGATCGGATGTCTAACACGAAGTCCAGCTAGGTCAATGGGGTGACCGGATAGCTAGCACGAAGTCCAGACAAGTCGACGGGCTGACCTGATGTCTGGCAGGTAAGTTAAGGAGTCACTGGAGGGGAGTGACTTGGTGAGGGCGCGTTCCCAGTTAGGGAACTTAGGTATCGATCCAACTTAGAACCATTTCGAGAATCTAAGTTGAGATCGTGACTAGATTCCGATCTCGGTGAGATGGAATCTAATTACTACCTTTTGTATTGTATTAACACTTTGTTTTGCAGGGTAGTATAATTTGTATTTGTCTCGGACTAACATTTTCTTGTAGGAATTTTAGTTGCTGGAAAATGGTGGTTTGGTCGCCCGGAATGGATCCGGACGCCCGGGATGCAAATTCTATCTCAATGCAATGTGGAGCATGCTGATTGGCTGGGCTACGTCACACTCCAGGCGCCCGAAAGGGATCCAAGCGCCGGAGCTTCCTATATAAAGAGGCCACCACCTGGAGCAAAGTACAACAACTTCTGCTATGATTTCTCTCGTGCACCTTGCTTCCAAGACGCTCTTGCTACGCTACGAAGCTTCTCCGACAACCAACGATTTAGTCTTTACTTTCTTGTTGTCGGTAATTTCAGTTTGCAAGTTCCTGTACTCATTTTGTAAACATCTTTTCGAATTATTTGTGATTGTCAAACGAAAGCACTCAATGAGTGCGGGCCTTGGAGTAGGAGTCGACGAAGGCTCCGAACCAAGTAAAATTTGTTTGTGTTAGCATTGTGTCTTTCGTATTTCCGATGCGTATCTCCACTCGATTTGATTACAAATTTTTCGAACGCTATTCACGCCCCCCTCTAGTGTTTTCATGATCCAACAAGTGGTATCAGAGCACGGACTGCTAGAAGGTTTAACCGCTGACTGTGCACAAGAGTTATGGTCTGATTGAGCCTTGTGGGTACAATATTGACCTTGAACAAAGAAAGTGGGGGCTCTTATGTTCGGATCAAGAGGACCAGATACCAGGCAGGAAGTCCTAGTAGGTTGGGTGGACCGAGGGGCAGGAAGACTTGGTGGGTCGAGGATCGGACGTGGGAAGCCTGTGGTCCTTTGTTTGAGGGGGGATTGTTGGGGTTGCAAGGTTGCAAACATAGTCCCACATTGAAAACACATGGGAAAGATCATGAGTTTATAAGAGAAAAGATATCTCCATTGGCATGAGGCCTTTTGAGTAGAGCCCAAGAGCAAAATCATGAGGGTTTAGGCCCAAAGTGGATAATATCATGCAATTATGGAGATATCTAAATTCTTTTCGATCCTACAATTGGTATCGTTTGTGTTTGGTGCAACCACCAATCGAGCAAGGGGTTTTCTTTTTAAAAGAAAAATAGATATCGTTTGTGTTTTAAAATGTTTAAAAATTACGCCTTTCATTTTTTCCCTCCAAAATTATTTTTCAAAAATTCATTATCATCTTTTCACCGTTGGTTAGTATTAGCAAAATATCACGTTTACCAAAATTCAAAATAATTTTTTTTATTAATATTTTATTATTTTTTGAAATTGTTGAAATACTATATTTTTTCTCTAGCACTGCTAATCCAAGACCAAGTCTTGGCACCTCTTTTTAGTTTTCTATCTTTAGTGCTTAATGGCTCAAGTAGGAGGACGAAACATTCATAAATCATCTCCATATGAGATGTACAAGAGACATGAATTCAATTTATGGAGGATGCAGATGGAAAATTTTATTCTCATGAACGACTTCGATGGTGGCATGACACTGAGAAGATTAACACAAAACTCGGAAGCAAACCAAAAGGTAATAAAGTTAGTTTCATATTTATTACCTAACAAAGTTACATGCAGGATAGGAAAGGTCAAGGATGCCCACGAGTTTTGGAACTGCCTGACCAAGCTTCACGAGGAGCCGTTGGAGTTAGACAATCAAGTCAAAATTGAATCCGGACTTGAGTCAGATCCAACAAAGAAGCCTACTGAATTAGAGGTTACGCTCAAGGTTAGTAATATTTACCAAAATACCCCTACTAGTAGTAGTTTAAAAAATATGCATGTTAATTTGGATATTTCTGAAAATATATGTGAAAATAATGTATTTGACAATACATGCGAAAATAACCCTAGGATATTATCTGATAAAACAAATCTAATTAATTTAGAAAATTCAGAAAAATTGAAAATAATTAATAACCCTAAAAATTCAAATGATAACCAAATCAATTTGAATGACTCTACCTCTAAGAAAAATTCAACTAATAATATTAAAAATATTACTTTACACAAAAATTTAAACAAATTAATAAATTCAGAAAAGTTAATTATTAAAAATCCAAATTTAAACTTAAACAAATCTAAAAATTCAAATGATAATGATGACAAGGTAAATATTGATCTTTATAAAATTAATAAAATTCTTAATAAATTATTTAATAATCTAGACAATATCAATCTAGAAAATCTTATCCAAACCCAAGATAATTTAATTAACAAAAAATTAAATTTTAATCATATCAACTTAAAAGACAAAGAAAATATAAGGATAAAATAAAAACTAAATTTAACAAACTTAAAATTAAATGTTAAAGATAACATATTAAACAAAGATAATCTAGAAAATTCAAAATTAACAATTAATAAAAGGTTAAAAGATAACCCCTTAAAGAAATATAATTCAAACAATTTAATTAATTCAAATTTAAAAATTAATAAAACCATAAACATTAAAAATAAGTTATTAAAGAAAGATAATTCAATTAACTTAATAAAATTAAAATTGAATGAAAATTTAAACATTAAATACACTCCTTTAAACTCCTTTAAAGAAGGACAACTTGACCAAGTCAATTAATTCAAAATTAAAAACTTACAAATTAAACATTAAATCTTAACTAAAACTAATCTTAAAATATCTTTTTAAAAAATCAATAATTTAGGGGAGGCTCCAAGTTAGTTGGTACCTCTAAAAATAACCTACCCGGCAGGGTAATTAAGATTAGCTTAAAAAAAATGACTAAGTTTAACTTAACCTATGGTATTGGTGAAGTTTTGGATAATAGTAGGTTTGGAAAGCTCAGTCTATGCATGTCTAGGAACATATGACTTCGACCTGGTGCACTTGGCTGAGTGGAACTAACTGAAGCTACCCCTTACGGATCCTAACTAGTTAGACCAAGATTTTATACTAAGTTCAGTGGATAGGACTATTTGGAAAACCTTGAAGGCATGGTTACACTAATGATGCCCAGGAGACTCACCATAACCCAGAAGTTTATCCAAAGAATATTTATTTGTTGAGCCCAAAGCTAAACTTGAATCTAACGCAAAGTTAAACCAAACCCAAAAAATTGAACTAAACTTCATCTCAAAAAAATATAGGATTCCGTAATTGAAAACATATATCAGTTGAGATAACTAAGAACATTAAATTAAATTAAAATTAATTAAATTAAAATAAATTAAATTAAAATAAAATTAAATTAAAATTAATTAAATTAAATTTATAATTAAATTAAATTTAAAATTAAATTAAATTAAATTAACTAAACCAAAATTAAAATAAAATTAATTGAAATAAAATTAAATTAAATAAATATTTAAATAAAAATAAAATAAATTAATATTAAAATTGAATTTAATTAATTAATTTATTTTAAATTTAAATAAAATTAATATAAACTAAACAAAAAATAAAATAAAATAAAATAAAATTAATTGAATTAAAATTAAAATAAATCAAAATAAATTAAAATAAAAATTAAATTAAATTTAAATTAAATTATAATTAATTTAAATTTCAATTAAATTTAATTTAATTTAATTTAATTGTAATTTAATTTAAATTTCAATTAAATTAAAATAAAAATTAAATTGAAACAAAAATTAAATTAAAATTAAAACTAAGTTAAAATTAAATTATTCTAAAAATTAAATTAAGGTAAATTAACTAAACTAAAATTAAAATAAAATAAAAATTAAATTAAATTAATATTAATAATAAATTAAATTATTAATTTAATTTTAAATTTAATTAAAATTAAAATAAAATTAATACAAACTAAAAGAAAAAAATTAAATTAAATTAATTAAATTAAAATTAATTAAAATAAAAATTAAATTAATTAATTTAAATTAAATTAAATTTAAATTTAAATTAAATTTAAATTAAAATTAAATTGAAACTAAAATTAAAACTACGATAAAATTAAACTAAGTTAAAATTAAATTATTTTAACCTAAAAAATATTTTTAAAATTATTTTTAAATTAACTTTAATATCCATTTTAAAAAATATTTTAAAATTCACTTAAAAATATATTTAAAAATTTATTTTAAAATTAACTTAAAAATCTGTTTTAAAAATTATTTTAAATTTAACTTAAAAATATACTTTAAAAAGTATTTTAAAATTAACTTAATAATCTATTTTAAAAATTATTTTAAAATTGACTTAAAAATCTATTTTAAAAAATTGTTTTTTTAAATTAGTTTAACTTAAAAACTTTCTCAAAAATTATTTTAAACTAACTTAGTCAAAACTAAAACTAAAATTTAAAATTAACTTAAATAAAAATTAAATTCAATTAAATTTAAAATTTAATCAAATTAGACTAAGTAAATTAAATTAAACTAATTAAATTATGTTAAATTTAAAACTTAAATTAAAAATTAAACTTAAAACTTAAATTAAGTTAAAAATTAAACTTTAGAGTTAAATTTAAATTAAGTTAAACTTAAATTACACCTAAACTTAAAATTAAAATTAAAATTAATTCTAATATATGTTACTTAACTTAAATTTCAACCTAATTTACATCTTAAAATTAACAACTTATTTAATTTACTTAATTCCTAATCTTAATTAAAAAAATTAACCTAACCTAGTTATCTCTTAACTTATTTAACAGATTAATTAATCTATTAAAAAATTATTTTAAAAATCTTTTAAAAGTTATTTTACAAATCTTTTTAAAAATCCTTTAAAAATTATTTTAAAAAAATATTTTAAAAGTTATTTTGAAAATCTTTTAAAAATTATTTTTAAAATCCATTAAAAATTATTTTTAAAATCCTGGTTGCTAACATAGATAACCAGAAAATGCTAGATTAAGGGGGAGAGATAAATTAAGGGAGAGTAATAAATTAAGGGGGAATATCATATTCAGGGGGAGTATCAAATTCAAGGAGATATCAAATTTTTTTTAAATATTTACGTAAAAAATTATTTCCTTAAGTTTTTTTATTAAAAATTCCTTAGATTTTTTTATTCCTTATCAAATTTCTCTTTAAAATCTCTTTTGAAAATCCTACCTTAATTTTTAATAAAAAATTATTTTGAAAATTTTATGTTAAATGTTTTTGTTAAGTTCAGGGGGAGGATTAATTGTTTTCATACTTAGTAAACTGTTTATAACAAAATTATGTTCTCCTTTTTAAAAATATTTTACAACATTATTTTTGAAAAGTGTTTTTCATTTCCTTGAAAATACTTTAGCGAAATTGTTTTCAAAATTACTTTCCTTTTGCAAATTCATTTTTTAAAATTGTTTTGAAACTTGGCTTTAATTTTGCAAACTTATTTTTGAAAATTATTTTAAAACTTTCTTTTGCAAACTTATTCTTGAAAATTATTTTGAAAATTACTTTAACTTACAAAAACAAGTTAACTTACAAAGTTAGTAGGTTTTTTTCCTTGCTATTTTGCAAAAATCACTTTTGAAAAAAAAATTCAAGTTACCTAAGCTATGTTGACAATTATGAAAACTTAGTAGGTTTTTGAATATGTGTTCAAAAGTTATCTTTCAAAACTTAGCTATCTTAAAAATGGTAGTAGATGTTAAAAATTATTTCTGATGTAAAATTGAAATCTTATGTTTTTTAAGTAACTTCCCCCAGTAAATCTAAAAATTTTCTATTATCAAAAATTTTCTTTCTTTACTTAGCCAATTTTGTCTTTGCTTATTTTTTTTTATGAATGACAAGGGGGAGGGTTAGGTGGCTTAAGTTAGCAAAAATTAGACTAACAAACACCAAACTAATTAAAAAGTAAATCAAAAATCATTTCTTTAGTAACAGTTATTTTTGGATATTTTTACTAACTTAACTCAGGTTGTCATTGCATCAAAAAGGGAGAGATTGTTGGTGCGATTAATACTAACAGTCTAACTCAGGTTTTGAGTTACCTAAGCTATGTTGACAATTATGAAAACTTAGTAGGTTTTTGAATATGTGTTCAAAAGTTATCTTTCAAAACTTAGCTATCTTAAAAATGGTAGTAGATGTTAAAAATTATTTCTGATATAAAAATCGAAAGCTTATGTTTTTTAAGTAACTTCCCCCAGTAAATCTAAAAATTTTCTATTATCAAAAATTTTCTTTCTTTACTTAGCCAATTTTGTCTTTGTTTATTTTTTTTTATGAATGACAAGGGGGAGGGTTAGGTGGCTTAAGTTAGCAAAAATTAGACTAACAAACACCAAACTAATTAAAAAGTAAATCAAAAATCATTTCTTTGGTAACAGTTATTTTTGGATATTGTTACTAACTTAACTCAGGTTGTCATTGCATCAAAAAAGGAGATATTGTTGGTGCGATTAATACTAACGGTCTAACTCAGGTTTTGATGAATGACAAAGTAGGTTAAGTTAGTTTCGTTATGATCTAACACGTTAACTTAGTGTACAGGAGAAGTCCAGATAGGTCGACGGGCTGACCTGATATCTGGCACAAAGTCCAGCTAGGTCGATGGGCTGACCAGATAGCTGGCATGAATTCCAGACAGGTCGACGGGCTGACTAGATGTCTAGCACGAAGTCCAACTAGGTCAATGGGATGACCGAATAGCTGGCACGAAGTCTAGACAGGTCTACGGGCTGACCGGATGTCTGGCAGGTAAGTTAAGGTAAGTCATTAGAGGGGAGTGACTTGGTGAGGACGCGTTCCCAGTTAGGAAACTTAGGCTTCAATCAAACTTAGAACCATTTCAAGAATCTAAGTTGAGATCGTGACTAGATTCCGGTCTCAATGAGACGGAATCTAATTACTACCTTTTATATTGCACTAACACTTTATTTTGCAGAGTAGTATAATTTGCATTTGTCTCGGACTAACATTTTCTTGAAGAAAATTTAGTTGCTGGAAAATGGTGGTCCGGGCGCCCGGAAGGGATCCGGGCAACCGAGATGCAAATTCTATCTCGGCACAATGTGAAGCGCACTGATTAGCTAGGCTACGTCACGCTCCAGGCGCCTGAAAGGGATCCGGGTGCTCGGAGCTTCCTATATAAGGAGGCCACCACCTGGAGCAAAGTACAACAACTTCTGCTATGATTGCTATCGTGCGCCCTGCTTCCGAGACGCTCTTGCTACGCTACGAAGCTTCTCCGACAACCAACGATTTAGTCTTTACTTTCTTGTTGTCGGTAATTTCATTTTCCAAGTTCCTATACTCATTTTGTAAACATCTTTTTGAATTATTAGTGATTGCCCAACGAAAGTACTCAACGAGTGCGGGCCTTGGAGTAGGAGTCGACGAAGGCTTCGAACCACGTAAAATTAGTTTGTGTTAGCATTGTGTCTTTCGTATTTTCGCTACGTACTCCACTCGATTTGATTACGAATTTTTTGAATGCTATTCACCCCCCCCCCCCCTCAAGCGTTTTCACGATCCAACATTGGACTCGAAGGTGCTCGCCTGTTTATTGAGCCGAGCTAACTGTGCAGCCTGCTTGGCGGCTATGCTCTTCTTCGCTTCGAGCTGCTCAGAGCTCTTATTCAGATCGGCTCTTAACTGAGCCATTTCGACGTTCATCTGCTCCAATTGTGTTTGAGAAGGAGATGGTTGGCCGCTCAGAGCATGAAGCTGCTGGACTTCATGCTCTAGGTAAGCAAACCTATCGCACATGGCCAGGCTTTCCACCTAGTACTACAAAAACTCTAACCATTATACAAACCAAGCGAACAAAAAAAGGAAGAAAGGTATACATACCCCAGTGGACATCTAGGTGTGGCTATTGGCCAATTTCCCCGGAGCTATAATCACCGCACAGGCTCGGGCATCAGCCCATATCTGTGCAAGGGGCCCTTGTATTCTTATTTGATGCTCGGGGGTGAGTGACGTTGGGTCGTCCGAATGGTGGTACTCGTCAGTCAGCAAGTGGATGATTGTTGTTATAGATCTCTGGCTGCTCAAGCCAAAAGGTACAGAAGTCGCCCGACCGGTGGGTTGTGAGGAGACTGGTCGGATGCGGGACATGTGCGCCGCCGGAAAAGGGGGTGGCATGAAGGCGACTGGAGGTGCAACTATTAATCCCTTAGGTAGACTGTGTAGGTGGATCAGTGACCGGCTATAAGGGGGCTTGGATAGACGATGCCCCCAAATCGATTGATCTTCCTACACTTGTTAGTATGTGCAGTGGAATATACAAAACAAACAAGATAAAGGAAATTAAACTAAAGACAAGAAATAATGCAAACCAAGCTACACGATCATTTACGTGGTTCGAAGATAAAGCTCATACTCCACGGCGTGTCCTTGAGGTGGACGATCCCTATCCGTCGGTGGATTACTCCCCGGAAGACCTCCGGCTAGCTCACGTAGCTCCTTGTGGGTGGAGAAACCTCACCACAACTCTCACCAAGGACTCTTTATAAGCTAGGGTACAGGTAGACTACTAATAGAGATTAACCACCTCTATTTCGTCAACTATAACCAAGCTCCCAAGCTTTGATTATATAGGTCACGGGTTGAAAATCTCGCCTACCATTCGACTGCCAAAACATGCAATCGACTACCCTCTGTGGAAATTCGACTGTTACATCCCAACGGCTCGATAGCAGTCGACTGCTAAAACTTGCAGTCAACTGGTGCAGTCGACTGTTAAAACATGCAGTCGACTAATCTACACTGACCGAACTAACAGAATCATTCTGTTCGCACCTAGTCGACTGCGCGGTCGACTGCACCTGTCGACTGCGCGGTCTACTGCACCAGTCGACTGCTAAAACATACAGTCAACTGCTATAGTAGCACTACAGTACTGCTACAGTGCTGCTACAGTAACGCTATAGTAAAACCCTAAAACCTAGGATTTTACTCCGAGTACAATCTCTTGTGCACTCGTACCCTCACCCTTATGACTCACTTAACGCTTCTTTGCAGCCTTGACCTCTTGCCTTCAAACCTACTTCCTTTGGCTCTCGTCCCTCGGATGCATTCAAGCCCGCGGCTCGTCCCCAATGACATCCTTCGCGTATGCCTCGAAGTCGCTTCCCTCGGCCCTTGTCCTCACTGTCTTGTCCACGGTCCCTCGGATGCTCCATCCTTCACTTGACCCGAAGTCGTCAACCTGAGTCACATGTGTATCCTGCAGTCCTGCACAACTCAAGTACATATATCAAATAACAAGGGTGAACCTTGTTGGAGTGTATACTGAAAGCCTAAGCTTTTGTAAACATTTGTTTTGAATAAAGAATCACATTTGGTCAAATTATCAACATTTATTTGTAGTTGTTCAATTAATTTATATTATAGATAACATAGCATGTGGTGTCACATGCAGAAGATAATGTTAGTTAGAGCCCTAGAGCCAATCATTTGATGATTGTATGGACTCATGTATATCATATTCTTATATTAATAAAGGCAATAGTTTGGTTATTATGCTTATTTGTTTTAGTGCCAAATAAACTAAGTATAGTAACGTCCTTGAGTAGATCGTTCTTACCTATATCAATCGATTGGTTGAATCGATAGTGAGATGATATAGGGAACACTACTCTTAATCATTCCTAGTCGAGTATTAACATTCAGGGACGATGTTAATGCAATAAGACTAGCATGTAGGTCAACTCGATGACTTGATCTCACAAGTCATGGATATGGAGATATCAAGTTGACACATGGGTATATATTGGAGAATGTATACTGAATGACCCGCCATGAGAAATTATCATGGATCGTTATATGAGTGTCATATACTTTCTCATGTGGCTATTAGTATGACTATTAGTCCTTAGACCTGAAGTCACCATGGATCCCTACATAAGGAGTTATGTACTTTGGTTTCGTCAAACGTCACCCGTAACTGGGTGGACTATAAAGGCGATTACTGGGTATATAACGAATTATGCAGAGGGATGTGAGTGATGTAGATGGGATCTATCCCTCCCATATGATGGGAGCGACATCGCTATTCTTGATAGAGTGAGACCACTAAGTGCATGGCCATGCCCAAATGAGTCAACATTAGATGTTGAGCTCATTTGATCGAGTGCGTCTACTTGGAGTTCAAGATTTAGATTGATTAGAGGATGACACGGTCTATGCCTCACATTGATCAATCTAGATGTCTAGGATAGAAGGACAATGTCACATATTGTGAGGAGTCACAATTAGTAGTCACAAGGTGATGTTGGATCTCAACATTTCTTGTAACTTGGATAGCAATGATGTATTGCTAGATGCCGCTCATTGCTTATGTTTCTAAAGGAGATTAGAAACATTGCCAACGTTACAAGAACATATTGGGTCACACACAAAGAACAAGTGGATGGAGATTGGGTTCATATGATGAACCAATTGGATTAGGTTCATATGATGCACCAAAGATTGGATTCGAATTAGACTTATTGAGTTAGACTCAATTAGATTCAATTGTTGAATGAGTCTAATTTAAATTTGATTCATTGAGTCAATTTATATTAATGAATTGAGATTCATTAAATTGAAATTGACTTGAATCAAAGGTTGGATTTAACTCAACAAGGAAGAAATTGGTCAATTTTGACTTGACCAAATGGAAGTTGAAACATCAAGTTTGACTTGATGCATTGCCACATCATGTAGGTTGACTCATCTTACATGGCATGCACATCCTTGCCACATCATCACCACCTCATAATGGTGTGCCACCTCATGGAGGTTACACACTCATACCACTTAATGTGGCCGGCCACATTAAATGTGGGGGTTACATTGTGTGGCCGGCCACACATAGTGAAGGGGGTTTTTGATTTGGTGTGCATTCATTCCATCTTCCTCTCCTTGCTTCTTCCACCTCTCCCTCTTGAGGTTGCCGTGACATCCATGGTGAGGAGAAGATGTTTTGAGTGGGTTCCAACAAAAAGGAAGGGTGAAGGTCACAAAGGAGGTTACCACTAGTAAGTGTATGAGATTCTTTTGCATCTCCTCTTTTTCCTTCCTTTCTATTTCCCATCCGAGAGCCCTAGAGAGAGTTCTAGCACACTTGGGGTCTCTCTTCTCCATCCTTTGAGTGTAGGAGACACTCCTTGTTCGTGTGGATATCATTAGAGGAGTGTCTACGTTGACACTCTCGAGATCCGGCGTACCTTGGACAAGCGGGATTTGCGAGGGCACGCTTCGAAGGTAAAAATGGTTTTCCCCTTTGTAGATCTACTGTAGATCGTTGTTTATAACTCGTACTTGTGTTTTCGAAAGTTTTACCTTGCACGAGATCCGTGGCTTGGGCGATTCGGGATTTCCGCGACGCGAAAAGCGGTTTTCGCGGCCCGAAGAACCCAACAGTGGTATCAGAGCCACGTGCAAGGCTTGTACGAGTTTGTTTTTATTTTTATGAAAATAAAAACCTTCTGTGATTTTCTTTAAAAATTAGTTTTTTTAATGATTTTATGGGTAATTTTTCCGTAGAAGCGAAGCACAAGTGTCTCGGCACTTGTAGGCTTCGGCTACCGGAAAGATCTTTCAAAACCGGCTTCGTTTCGCCCCAAATCCGTTTGGGACAGCGGGCTTGGGTGTCATTAGATCGCAAAGGAGAAACTCACGATGGTTAGATCGTGGGTAGGGGTACTGCCCCTAACCCCGCAAGGGGATTTGCTCCGAAATCGCTAAAAACGAACCCGCCGGGAAGATTTTTCCGAAACGGCAATGTCTCGGCCCAAATCGTTTTGGGACAGCGGATTTAGGCGCTGTTGGATCGCAAAGGAACCCTCGCGATGGTTAGATCACAGGTAGGGGCGCTGCCCCTGGGTCCCGCAAGGGGATCCGTTCCGCGATTGCGCCCGAAATCGCTAAACGGGACCGCCGGGAAATTTTACTCGTAAAATTGTAAAAATTATTTTAAAAATTATAGAAAATTATGAAAATATATAATTTTGAATTATATATTAATTTTGTGATAGTCATGGCCCAAAACCCAATATGATTGGTTGTGTTGTAATTCATAATACGGCCTGCGTGCCGTGATGTGTTTTCGCGTGTTGTATTTATTTTATTATTCGCGACCTGCGCGTCGTGCCTCGTCTTTTATTCTTGTTGTAAATTAGATTTAGACTCGAATGTAACTCGAGTTTCAAATTGTAATGTACAAATTGGAGCGGTGGAGGGTCCACACGAGACGGAGTTCCGAGGCGGGCACGAGCAACACAAGGTGGTCAAAGGGAGGAGCTTGGAGAAGCTGTTGACCCTAGGTTGACCAATCGATCTTCTCATTGGCTTGAGAAGATCGTAGTAGGGCCATGACTAAATCACAAATAAATTAATTAATTGCTTGTGTATGTGATGCATGTTTAATAAGTAATTAATTAATTAGTGCCTTACGATTATATTAGATCTAAGTCGTGCACATGATGCACCCTTGCGATTAGATTAGATCTAAGTGTGCACAAGATGCATCCTTTTCGATTAGATTAGATCTCGATCGAATCAACTCTAAATGCCTAACCGTGCCGTGATACCTATCACTACCTCGATCACATGTATTGTTGAATCTGCCAAAGCAGAGCAATACATATTATCTTGGTAGGGTACGGAGGGACAATCTTGGTCCCGCCTATCAACGCATGGGTGAATACAAGCTCAATTAGATTGAGTATTCCTAGTTACTCGGTTGGATCGAGTCAACTATAGGCATTATTCCAACGGTTGGAAAAGATAGATCAAAATCACATCTATATTAACTCTCGGGCGTATTAGCCAAAGCTAACTCAAGTTTTAATATAAATGCGGATATTGATTTTATAAACAAGAGTTGCATAGAGATATAATTGGTAATCGTTACCTACCGATCATACTAAGCCTTGGGCGTATTAGCCAAAGCTAACTCAAGAGTTAGTATGATGTGGATCTTGTCCCACAAGAATTATAGAATTCAGTGGGAGCATCATTTAATTGAAGGCCTAATTAAATGATTTTAAAAGAATATGATATTTATTTCTGCAAATTTTCTGTTGTAGATAACCATGACGTCAAATACGAACACGTTTTCTTTGCGATCTGTCCTTAAGAAGGACAAGCTCAACGAAGCAAATTTCCTGGACTGGAACACGAGAATAGTTCTCACCCAAGAACGTAAACTGTACGAGCCCATTCCGGAGGCTCCTCCTTCCACTGCCTCGCGAGCAGACCGAGATGCTTACAAGAAGCATCAAGGTGACGCATTAGATGTGTCTTGCCTTATACTCGCAACCATGAACTCTGAGCTTCAGAAGCAACATGAGTTGATGAGCGCTTACGATATGGTTGAACATCTTTGTCACCTATATCAAGGACAAGCAAAGCACTGGAAGAGGAACTCCAAAGAATACCTGGAAGATCTTAAGAAGAAGAGAAATAAGATTTCTACTTCAGGTATAAATGTTATAGAAGTCAACCTCTCTATTTCTTCATCGTGGGTATTAGATACCGGATGTGCTTCGCACATTTGTACTAATGTACAAGCGTTGAGGAATAGCAGGGCATTGACGAAGGGTGAGATAGACCTACGAGTAGGCAATGGAGCACGAGTTACTGCTATTGCTGTAGGAACTTATCATCTATCTCTTCCCTCTGGGCTTGTACTAGAATTAGATGATTGTTGTTATGTGCCTGCCTTGACTAAGAACATAATTTCTGTTTCTTGTTTGGACAAGAAAGGATTTTCGTTGATAATAAAGAACAAATGTTGTTCCGTCTATTTAAACGATATGTTCTATTGTAGTGCACCTCTGATAAACTGACTCTATATTCTAGATCTAGAGAGCCCTATCTATAACGTAAATACCAAGAGGTTCAAGTCAAATGACATGAACCAAACATACCTCTGGCACTGTCGCTTAGGTATAAATGACAAGCGCTTATCCCAGCTCCATAAGGATGGTTTGCTGGACTCCTTTGATTTTGAATCATATGAGATATGCGAGTCATGCCTACGAGGCAAGATGACCAAGACTCCCTTTAGTGAGCACAGCAAGAGAGCAACTGATTTGTTAGGACTCATACATAGTGATGTATGTGGCCCTTTCAATGTTGCTGCTAGAGGCGGTTATAGATACTTCATCACATTTACTGATGACTTCAGTAGATACGGTTATGTGTACTTGATGACACATAAGTCTGAATCCTTTGAAAAGTTCAAAGAATTCAAGAATGAAGTACAGAACCAGCTTGGCAAGAGTATTAAGATACTTCGATCAGATCGTGGTGGAGAATACTTAAGCCATGAGTTTCGTGACTATTTAACTGAGTGTGGGATTCTATCCCAACTCACTCCTCCTGGAACACCACAGTGGAATGATGTATCCGAAAGGAGGAATCGTACCCTATTAGATATGGTACGATCTATGATGAGTCACACAGATCTTCCGACATATCTATGGGGCTAGACACGGCAGCTTTCATTCTCAACCGAGTTCCATCCAAGGCCGTGATAAAGACACCATATAGGATATGGACTGGGAGAGATGCCCAGGTGTCTTTCATGAGGATTTGGGGTTGTGAGGCTTACGTACGACATCAAGTCTCAGACAAATTAGGACCTAAATCCGACAAGTGCTATTTCATCGGATATCCCAAGAAAACTAAGGGATATTACTTCTACATTCCCAGTCAGCACAAGGTAGACTGGGGTCTTTCTAGAAAGGGACTTTGTTTCTAGAAAGACTAGTGGGAGCGCGTTCGATCTTGAAGAAGTTCAAGATGCGAACAATAGCACTGATGCCTCGATGGAAGTTGAACTGGAACCACAAAGTGTTGTGGATGATGTTGTTCCACAAAGAGTTGAGGAACAACAACCAGTTCAAGTAGACATACCTCTTCGCAGGTCTGATAGGGTACGTCGTCAGCCTGAGAGATACTCATTTCTCTTGTCTGACCATGATGACATTGTGCTCATAGAGGATGAGCCTACCACCTATCAAGAAGCTGTGATGAGACCAGATTCTGAGAAATGGCTAGAAGCCATGAGATCCGAGATAGAATCCATGAACACCAACCAAGTATGGACTTTGGTTGATCCACCTGAAGGGGTAAAACCCATTGGGTGCAAGTGGGTCTTTAAGAGAAAGACTGACATGGATGGACTTATCTATAAGGGTCGCTTGGTAGCTAAAGGTTTCAAGCAGATTCATGGTATTGACTATGATGAAACCTTTTCTCCAGTGGCGATGTTTAAGTCCATTCGGATCATGCTTGCTATTGCAGCCTACCATGACTATGAGATATGGCAGATGGATGTCAAAACCGCGTTTCTGAATGGAAACCTACTCGAGAATGTGTACATGACACAACCTGAGGGTTTTGTAGATCCACAGCATACTAGCAGAGTATGCAAGCTGCATAGGTCCATTTATGGACTAAAGCAAGCTTCTCGGAGTTGGAATCTTCGATTTGATGATGCGATCAAACAGTTTGGTTTCATCAAGAATGAAGATGAGCCTTGTGTCTACAAGAAGGTTGTAGGGGACATAGTTATCTTCCTCATATTATATGTGGATAACATACTACTCATTGGGAAGGACATCCCTATGCTTCAGTCTGTCAAGACCTGTCTAGGGAGTTGCTTCTCAATGAAGGACTTAGGTGAGGCATCCCGCATTCTAGGGATACAGATCTATAGAGATAGATCTAAGAGATTGCTTGGCCTAAGTCAGAGTACATATATTGACAAGGTACTCCTTCGGTTTGCCATGCAGAACTCCAAGAAGGGATTTCTGCCGATGTCACATGGCGTGAGTCTTTTGAAGACTCAAGGTCCCTCTTCTAGAGAGGAGAGAGACCGCATGGATCAGATCCCTTATGCCTCAGCCATAGGATCGATCATGTACGCCATGCTGTGTACTCGACCAGATGTCTCGTATGCTTTGAGCATGACGAGCAGATACCAGTCAGATCCAGGTGAAAGTCACTGGATAGCGGTCAAGAATATTCTTAAGTACTTGAGAAGGACTAAAGAATATTTCTTGATATATGGAGGCAATGATGAGCTAACTGTAAAGGGTTACAGTGATGCTAGCTTCCAGACCGATCAGGATGATTACCGATCGCAGTCAGGGTTCGTGTTTTGCTTAAATGGTGGTGCTGTGAGCTGGAAGAGTTCGAAGCAGGACACAGTAAGATTTAGATCGCAGTCGAGGAAACATCAACGCAACAAAAGAACAGTCTGATGCTATAACTGCAACAAGGAAGTGTTGGAGCAATCCCAATGGTCCGTGCGACCATGTGTTTTGGTGTTTGGGCAAAGGGTTTAAGTTAGGTTCACCCTTGTATTTGATATGTGCATTTGAGTTGTGCAGGTTTACAGGATACACATGTGACTCAGGTTGATGGCTTCGGGTCCGGTGAAGGATGGAGCATCCGAGGGACCGTGGACAAGCCAGCGAGGACAAGGGCCGAGGGAAGCGACTTCGAGGCATACGCGAAAGATGGCATTGGGGACGAGCCGTAGGCTTGAATGCATCCGAGGGACGAGAGCCAAAGGAAGTAAGCTTGAAGGTAAGAGGTCAAGGCTGCAAAGAAGCGTCAAGTGAGTCATAAGGGTGACGGTGCGAGTGCAAGATTGTACTCGGAGTAAAATCCTAGTTTTAGGGTTTCTTGTGGCGATCTTGTAAGCGCTCTTGTAGTAATCTTGTAGCACTCTTGTAGCGATCTTATGTGATCGCATGTTTTAGCGGATCGGTGCGATCGGCTGAAGCGATCGGCATCGAGCAGAATGTGTGGAATCGAGCCGTTGGGATGTAACGGTCGAGGGCAGTCGACTGCATGTTTTAGCAGTCGACTGGTAGGCGGGGTTTTCTAACCCGTGGCCTATAAAACCAAAGCTTGGGAGCTTGGTTTGAGTTGACGAAATAGAGGTGGTTAATCTCTATTAGTAGTCTACTTGTGCCCTAGCGTCAAAAGAGTTCTTGTGAGGGTTGTGGTGAGGTTTCTCCACCCACAAGGAGCTACGTGAGCTAGCCGGAGTTTGCCGGGGAGTAATCCACCGAAGGATCGGGATCGTCCACCTTACGGACAGCCGTGGAGTAGGAGCCCTAATCTCCGAACCACGTTAAACGATCGTGTCAATTGGTTTGCTTGTCTTTCTCATTCTTAGTCTTTAGCTTTCGTATTTGTATTTGTATTGTTTGTATTCCGCTGTGCTAACAAATACGTAGGAAGCGATTATTTGGGGGTGCCGTCTATCCAACCCCCCTTCAAGCCGGTCGTCCGATCCCCAACAAGTGGTATCAGAGCGAGGCCGCTCTCCATTGGACTAATCGCCAAGGAAGCAAAGATGATCGGCTTGATTGAACCGCCAAAATTTGAAGGAGGAAGCCTTGGGGACATCACGTATTGGATGATGAAGATGGAGATCTTCTTCAATACGGATTGGGACATCATGATGATTATCAAGGACCCATTTGAAGTCCCAAGAGACAAGAAGGGAAAAAGACTCCGACCACGACATTGGACGGAAGAGCAAACCTCACGATCGGAGGCAAACTCAAAGGTAATATCAATCTTAATAGATATATTGCCGTCTAATGTGATAAATGGTGTAGGTGAGTATAAGAACGCCCACGAGTTGTGGAGCAAAATAAAGAAGGTTCAATGGGAAAAACTCATGCCTACACAAGAAGAAGAAGAAAAAGAAAAATCCGAAGAAACGGATGTAGAAGCTCAAGTAGAGGAAGATCAACAAGAAGTTGAGAAATGTTCAACATCCGAGGAGAAGAAGAAAGATGAAGTGGTTCAAGAGGAGAAGAAGGACCATTTGGATGTGGAGACCAATTCAATATCAAAAGAGGAAGAGGAAGTGAATTCGGTCACATCTAAGGAGAAGGAGGATGAAGAAAGGCCATCCACAAGTGTGGATGAGGAAGATGAGGCATCATCAACATCCTCAAGAAGTGAAGAAAAATCCAAGACAAGTGAAGAGGATGAAGAAGAGGTCTTGGAAGTGGCCAACATAGCAAGCACCTCCACCGAAGTGAAGTCAAAGGACAACATAATATGTTTCGAGTGCAATGAGAAGGGACACTACAAGAGTAGATGTCCATTGGGTAAGAAGAAGGTAAATCCTAAACCCGTTCAAGTTAATTTAAACACTAACAAGGGTTGTAGGAATAAAGAAACCCAAGGAAAAAGGATGCGTATCATATGCTTCACGTGTGGGGAGAAGGGACATTACCACACAAAATGCCCCACGAAGAGGGAGATCAAGAAGCTTGCGCAATTAAAGAACTGGGAGAAAGAGAAGAAGAAGAAAAGCTCAAGTCAAGGGGGAGCTTCAAGGGTAAGGGAGGTATACCCTAATTTGAAGTGTAATTCAAATTCAAATTCTTATGTTCCCATGCATGTTAGGAAAAATAATGTTAATCATTATATGCCCATGCAAAATTTTGGTTTTAAATATCATGATAGGAATAGGGTTAATGTAGATCAAAACCCTAGAAAATCTATGCATGAAAAATCTAGAAACAATAGACCTAGGAGACCCAAGGCATTAATCCCAAGAAGGGGAGACACATGCCTAGGAAGGGTAGGTCTAGGAATGTCCAATTTGGACAAATTAACTCTAGGGTTAGAAACCTAGAGAAGGAGAATCAAGCTTTAAGGGGAAAGCTTGATAAGTTGGAACAATTCCTTAAGAGATTCAATGTTGGATCTAAGGAATTAAGGATGATGTTGGGTAGCCAAAGACCCAATAATGATAGATCGGGCTTGGGATACCGATCTAGTCCCTCCAAGGCCAATGAGAGTTCATATGCTAGGGTGGCAAATGATCATGGCAAGGGAGAGGTCTCCAAGGCTAAGGGAAAGTCTTATGCTAGGGTTGCATATGACTATAGCAAGGAGAAATCAATTAATGGCAAGGGAAAGTCATTTAATGGTAAGAAGAAATTAACCAAGGACAAGGTGTCCAAGGTTAAGAAAGTTACGTTTGTAGGCCAAGTGTCACCGGGGGTGGATCGATGTGGCCTAGCCATTGTGGAAGAGTCACCTAGGGAGGTGGCTAAGGCTAAGAGCTCTAGGGGGAGCTCAAAGAGTCAATTTGGGACCCATGGCCAATGGATCTCAGGTGGGTTCTACTTGGGGGTCTAGAGGAGCCATGGAGTGTGCCAAGTGGTTTAGAGACGGACTTGAGTCTCAAACCTAGGGAATTGGCACACATGGTTTATGTTTCATGCAAGAAATATGACAATTGGAGTCATATAGCATGAAAATTGGTTTTGGATGTATAAATGCCATATAAACCAATGCTAGGGATGCATTGTGGGTTAATATGGGCAAATACATCAAGAGGAAGCCAAAACTAGGACTTTAGGTCAAGGTTCAATTGAACTTTTTAGCTAGTTTTGTGTTTTGTGTCAATCTTGGGATTGGTGATAGATATATTTTTATATATATTTTTCTCAAGTAGATATTGATATAATAGACCTCTCCACAAAATTTGAGAATTTTTGGAGGTTTGTGGAATTTCTGGCGCATTTCTGAAGTTGGCCAGAAAAGGCTGATTTTTGCATGAATAGTGTACCAGTCGACGGGTAACAGTGTTTTTGAGCACAGAATGTCTCTGTAAGCTCGTTTTCATTGGGGTAGTTGACTGATACTTCTTGCAGTCGACTGATACCAGTCTGAAAGTATTTTCAGCACTGGATTTTGACCGGGTCAGATCGTATAGATGTATAGGATCCATGGGGGGATAAATACATGAGTTTAGGGTCATTTGGATGACAAGTTTTCAATAATTGGGATATTGTTGGAGAACTTTTTGGATGTTAGGCAAAGGGGGAGAAGTAAGGTTTAGTTAGGAAAACCTGAAAGTACCTTTGTGTAGGGGGAGCCTTGGGATAGGTTCTTAAAAAGCCCGTTGTAAAAATCCTAGCTCAATGGAGAGCTTAGGTAAAGGGGGAGCCTTGGGATAGGTCCTTAAAAAGCCCTATGTGGAAAATCCTATCTCAATGGGAGCTTAGGTGTAGGGGGAGCCTTAGGATAGGTTCTTAAAAAGCCCTGTGCATTGTTTCGGCGGTTGCCAAGTGTGTAGCTTTGGCAACATAAGTCCATTCGGCAGTGTAAGTCCAAGTGTGTAGCCTTGGCAACGTAAGTCCATTCGGCAGTGTAAGTCCAAGTGTGTAGCCTTGGCAACGTAAGTCCATTCGGCGGTGTAAGTCCAAGTGTGTAGCCTTGGCAACGTAAGTCCATTTGTTTTAGCATGTTTATTTGCTATATGTTTTCCCTAACTTAAACGTATTGCCAAACACCAAAAAGGGGGAGATTGTTGGAGCAATCCCAATGGTCCGCGGGACCATGTGTTTTGGTGTTTGGGCAAAGGGTTTAAGTTAGGTTCACCCTTGTATTTGATATGTGTATTTGAGTTGTGCAGGTTTGCAGGATACACATATGACTCAGGTTGATGGCTTCGGGTCCGGTGAAGGATGGAGCATCCGAGGGACCGTGGACAAGGCAGCGAGGACAAGGGCCGAGGGAAGCGACTTGAGGCATACGCGAAGGATGGCATTGGGACGAGCCGCGGGCTTGAATGCATCCGAGGGACGAGAGCCAAAGGAAGTAGGCTTGAAGGCAAAAGGTCAAGGCTGCAAGGAAGAATCAAGTGAGTCATAAGGGTGAGGGCAGTACGAGAGATTGTACTCGGAGTAAAATCCTAGTTTTAGGGTTTCTTGTGGCGATCTTGTAAGCGCTCTTGTAGTAATCTTTGTAGCACTCTTGTAGCGATCTTATGTGATCATTGCATGTTTTAGCGATCGTGCGATCGGCGATCGGTGGCATCGAGCAGAATGTGTGGAATCGAGCCGTTGGGATGTAACGGTGAATTTCCAGAGGCGATCATTGCATGTAGTCGACTGGTAGGGGGTTTTCAACCGTGGCCTATAAAACCAAAGCTTGGGAGCTTGGTTTGAGTTGACGAAATAGAGGTGGTTAATCTCTATTAGTAGTCTACTTGTGCCCTAGCGTCAAAAGAGTTCTTGTGAGGGTTGTGGTGAGGTTTCTCCACCCACAAGGAGCTACGTGAGCTAGCCGGAGTTTGCCGGGGAGTAATCCACCGAAGGATCGGGATCGTCCACCTTACGGACAGCCGTGGAGTAGGAGCCCTAATCTCCGAACCACGTTAAACGATCGTGTCAATTGGTTTGCTTGTCTTTCTCATTCTTAGTCTTTAGCTTTCGTATTTGTATTTGTATTGTTTGTATTCCGCTGTGCTAACAAATACGTAGGAAGCGCTTATTTGGGGGTGCCGTCTATCCAACCCCCCTTCAAGCCGGCCGTCCGATCCCCAACAAGCATCGCTGACCCAGTTGAGCTCTATTGTGACAACAATGGAGCTATAGCACAGGCAAAGGAACCTCGCTCACACCAGCGGACCAAGCACATACTACGGCGCTTCCATCTCATTCGAGAGATTATCGATAGAGGAGATGTGAAGATTTGCAGAGTACCTACAGAGGCTAACATCGCAGATCCCTTGACCAAGGCTTTGGCACAGAGGAAGCATGACGGTCACACTAGGTCTTTAGGCCTTAGAGGCTATACTGATTGACACTAGTGCTAGTGGGAGATTGTTAGTTAGAGCCCTAGAGCCAATCATTTGATGATTGTATGGACTCATGTATATCATATTCTTATATTAATAAAGGCAATAGTTTGGTTATTATGCTTATTTGTTTTAGTGCCAAATAAACTAAGTATAGTAACGTCCTTGAGTAGATCGTTCTTACCTATATCAATCGATTGGTTGAATCGATAGTGAGATGATATAGGGAACACTATTCTTAATCATTCCTAGTCGAGTATTAACATTCAGGGACGATGTTAATGTAATAAGACTAGCATGTAGGTCAACTCGATGACTTGATCTCACAAGTCATGGATATGGAGATATCAAGTTGACACATGGGTATATATTGGAGAATGTATACTGAATGACCCGCCATGAGAAAGTATCATGGATCATTATATGAGTGTCATATACTTTCTCATGTGGCTATTAGTATGACTATTAGTCCTTAGACCTGAAGTCACCATGGATCCCTACATAAGGAGTTATGTACTTTGGTTTCGTCAAACGTCACCCGTAACTGGGTGGACTATAAAGGCGATTACTGGGTATATAACGAATTATGCAGAGGGATGTGAGTGATGTAGATGGGATCTATCCCTCCCATATGACGGGAGCGACATCGCTATTCTTGATAGAGTGAGACCACTAAGTGCATGGCCATGCCCAAATGAGTCAACATTAGATGTTGAGCTCATTTGATCGAGTGCGTCTACTTGGAGTTCAAGATTTAGATTGATTAGAGGATGACACGGCCTATGCCTCACATTGATCAATCTAGATCTCTAGGATAGAAGGACAATGTCACATATTGTGAGGAGTCACAATTAGTA
This sequence comes from Zingiber officinale, assembly GCF_018446385.1. NCBI lineage: Eukaryota > Viridiplantae > Streptophyta > Magnoliopsida > Zingiberales > Zingiberaceae > Zingiber > Zingiber officinale. The sequence continues at coordinate 75,567,912 of NC_056001.1, forward strand.
GTCACAAGGTGATGTTGGATCTCAACATTTCTTGTAACTTGGATAGCAATGATGTATTGCTAGATGCCACTCATTGCTTATGTTTCTAAAGGAGTTTAGAAACATTGCCAACGTTACAAGAACCTATTGGGTCACACACAAAGAACAAGTGGATGGATATTGGGTTCATATGATGAACCAATTGGATTAGGTTCATATGATGCACCAAAGATTGGATTCGAATTAGACTTATTGAGTTAGACTCAATTAGATTCAATTGTTGAATGAGTCTAATTTAAATTTGATTCATTGAGTCAATTTATATTAATAAATTGAGATTCATTAAATTGAAATTGACTTGAATCAAAGGTTGGATTTAACTCAACAAGGAAGAAATTGGTCAATTTTGACTTGACCAAATGGAAGTTGAAACATCAAGTTTGACTTGATGCATTGCCACATCATGTAGGTTGACTCATCTTACATGGCATGCACATCCTTGCCACATCATCACCACCTCATAATGGTGTGCCACCTCATGGAGGTTACACACTCTTACCACTTAATGTGGCCGGCCACATTAAATGTGGGGGTTACATTGTGTGGCCGGCCACACATTAGTGAAGGGGGTTTTTGATTTGGTGTGCATTCATTCCATCTTCCTCTCCTTGCTTCTTCCTCCTCTCCCTCTTGAGGTTGCCGTGACATCCATGGTGAGGAGAAGATGTTTTGAGTGGGTTCCAACAAAAAGGAAGGGTGAAGGTCACAAAGGAGGTTACCACTAGTAAGTGTATGAGATTCTTTTGCATCTCCTCTTTTTCCTGCCTTTCTATTTCCCATCCGAGAGCCCTAGAGAGAGTTCTAACACACTTGGGGTCTCTCTTCTCCATCCTTTGAGTGTAGGAGACACTCCTTGTTCGTGTGGATATCATTAGAGGAGTGTCTACGTTGACACTCTCGAGATCCGGCGTACCTTGGACAAGTGGGATTTGCGAGGGCACGCTTCGAAGGTAAAAATGGTTTTCCCCTTTGTAGATCTACTGTAGATCGTTGTTTATAACTCGTACTTGTGTTTTCAAAAGTTTTACCTTGCACGAGATCCGTGGCTTGGGCGATTCGGGGTTTTCGCGACGCGAAAAGCGGTTTTCGCGACCCGAAGAACCCAACAGATAATGTTATCAGTACCTTATAAATTATAAACAGTAGCTCACGACCAAAATGGAAAGGAACAAATCATTAGAAGGTCGTAGTGTAATTAGATATCAGTTTATCTTGACTATATAATTACACTAGTACACTTAGAGTGTATTGAGTAAGACCATTTGAGGTCGTTTCTTTTATACTGACTTTATAAAGGAACAAAGACCTCAGTTATTATGGAAGAGTGTGCTATTAATCCTAATATAATAACAAGCACATATATTTGATATTTATTTCTTTAATTTATCAATGGGTGAGATTTAGTTCGATGAATCAATAAGCCCGATAAATTGGGAAATGGTATCACTTATAGTGTGTGTTGTTGATTATAGAAGGAAACTATGTCCTAGAGATACTAGGTTGATAATGTCCTCAAGAGGAGCTCATAAGGATTGTCATGTTAAACCCTGCAGGTGGACTTAGTCCGACATGATGATAAGGTTGAGTGGTACTACTCTTGGACTAAGATATTAATTAAATGAGTTGTCAGTAACTCACTTAATTAGTGGGCATTCGATATCTTAAACACAGGGAGACTAACACACTCATAATAAGAAGGAGCCCAAAAATGTAATTTGGGATTGGTGCGGTAGTTCAATAATAGTTCTCTAGTGGAATGAATTATTATTGATAAAATTAAGTTGTGTGTTCGGGGCGAACACAGGATGCTTAATTTTATCGGGAGACCAAAACCAATTCCTCCTCTCGGTCCCTATCGTAGCCTCTTATTTATAGAGTACTATACCCACCTATACCCACTTTCTATACCCACCTAAAGGGGGCCGACCAAGCTAGCTTGGGAACCAAGCTAGGGCCGGCCTAAGCATGAATTGGGGTGGTCGGCCCTAGCTTGAACCCAAGCTTGAGGGGCCGGCCATATTTATTTAAAAAAGAATTTTAATTTTAATTTTTATTATGTGGAAGGTATAATTTATTAAAGAGAATTAAAATTAAAATATCTCTCTTGTAAAAGATCTACAAAAAAAAAATTAAAGAAAGAGATTAGATCTCTTTCCTTATTTGTAGATTGGTGAGATATTTTATTTTCTCTTTAAAAATTATTCACATGTTGTAAAATTAAAATTATGGAAATTTCTTTTTATCAACCATGAAGAGATTTTAAAAGGAAATTTTATTTTTTAAAATTTCCAAAGACAAATAAGGAAGTTTTAATTGTTGATTAAAATTATCCTATTTGCTCTACATGAGGTGGCCGGCCACATACAATTAATTAGGAAAATTTATTTAATTTTTCTTAATTAATTGTTGTCAAGGAAAATTAAGGAAATTTTATTATAAATAAATTTCCTAATTTGCCAAGGCTAAGGAATATAAAAGAAGGGGTGAGGGTGCCTTCATGAGACAACCTCTATTATTTTCTCTCCCTCTTTTCCTTGGTGTTGTGGCCGGCCATCATCCTCTCCCTCTCTTCCTCTTGTGGTGGCCGAATACTTTATCCCTCTTGGAGTTCTTGTGGTGGCCGGATACTACTTGGAAAAGAAGAAGAAGAAGGAGAGAAAGCTAGCATCTCTTGGAGCTTGGTTGGTGTTTTGATCTTCTTCCTTGGTGAAGCTTCCTTATTGTTGGCCGAACCTAGCTAGGAGGAGAAGAAGGTGGTTGGTGATTTCTCATCTCGGAAGATCGTTTCCCACACAACGTCCGAGGTTAGAAGAGGAATACGGTAGAAGATCAAGAGGTCTTTCTAAAAGGTATAACTAGTAATTTTTCTTTCCGCATCATACTAGTTATTTATGGAAATAATACCAAATACAAGAGTCTTACGATTCTAGTATTTCGAATATGTTTTTCGATGTTGTGTTCTTTTGTTTTATTTTTCCTTGTGATTTGATTGTTCTTTTCGGTTAACCTAAAGTTATTTTAGGAAATTAAATATTAGCTTTCCATAAGAGGTTTTGTCTAGTCGGTGGTGGTTGCTCCCATATCCAAGAAGGTCATGTGCCTCGCCACGTCAGTACTGGGAACCAATTATGGAAATTAATATTTAATGGAATTAATAACTTAAGGTGACTTGGGTCGAACGTGTTAAGTTCCGCAGGAGATCCAAGTCAAAACCTAAAAGAACAAATAGATTAAGTTTTGGATCAAACGTGTTAAGTTCCGCAGGCGATCCAAAATTTAATTTTAAAGAACACATGGTAGCTAGGAAAAGGTTCAGACCTTTGTACAAAAATTTTGTACAGTGGAACCTCTAGGTTTTTCGAGTAGCAACCAAGAAACCTAACTTAAACCCTTTTCCCAAACGCCAAAACATATGGTCGCACGGACCATTGGGATTGCTCCAACAGACTGAACAATAACAATGCTCGATCGAAAGATATAGAGCCTAGGAGCACAGTGGCTCCCTAATCGGTAGCAGGTGCAGAGGTTTCACCCAGCTCAAAAAGGGGTTAAGAGACGGTCGATGCTAGAGTCTGCAAGGCCAAAGTTATAGATCGGGAGGAACCCCCTTCCGCTCAGCGCCTCTTGCGGTGTCGCAAGGGCTCGTCGGAAGTCGTCGACTCCGAAGCGACCGCTATCGGGACTATGGACGGTCGTTCAGGCAAAAGATCCGCTGTTGCAGCCGCCGTATCACTCGCGTCTAGCCAACTTCCTCCAGCACCGCTCTCCAACACTTTAGTTCCCTCCTCCATGTCGAGCGGATCCTCGTTGGAGTCGACCGACTGTAGACCGCGGCTCTCCAGCTCAGCCACGACCGTGATGTTGATGTCTGCATCCGCAAGCTTACACTTGCCGACCAGATGCGCTCGTAACATGATTCGAGCAGCACAAAAGGAAGAAAAATCAATTAGATTCAAAGGTTGGGGAAAAGAAAGAGCATACCTAAGCTGGACGGAAGCCTTGTGTGGATCGGGCTCAGGCTGAACACGTAGAGGACACCCTCAAGCAGCAACTTGTGGATATGGTATTTCTGATCGGCCAAGCTGGAAGCTGCATGGAGGTAGTCTGAACGACTCTTATATTTCTTGAGCTCAAGAGGGTTTGCCACCTCTAATTGCCACCAAGTCGGAAAGTCCAGCAGCTCGGGAAGGCAAACACAAAAGTAGTAGTCCTTCCAATGCCTGTTGGAGGACGACATCTTATCGAAGAAAACTAGGCCCACTCGGGCCTGGACGAGAAAAGTCCCCGGCTTGGACAATTTGGGATAATAGAAATAGTGGAAGAGCAGAGGAATAAGAAAAATGTCGTGCAGGTGGAACAGAATGACAACCCCACATAGCAGCCGAAAGGAGTTCAACACTAGTTGATGGAGAGAAATACGAAAATATTTACAAACGACAGAAAAGAAAGGGTGGATCGGGAACCGAAGATCGGCGGTCAATTGGTCCAAAGAAGCATACAAAGCGAAGAGGCAGCTCATTCGAATGGTCAAAATCCGAAGGAAGACCGATTTGATAATCAGAGGGAATTTCAAAGGCAGCTCTCAAACACTCAACATCGCCTCCATCGAACCTAGACTTGATGGACGTGTACTAGGGCCCAGGGATGGAGATAGGAGGTTGAGAGGAGCTTTCCTTCGAGAATAAACATCAACAAGAAACAACAAAGAAGTTCGATTGAAAGAAAGGACACTGAGAACAACGAACAGATTCGGTTGAAGGGTATAGAAAGCTTATTAAAGAGATCACTATGATTGCCTGAAAGGAAGAACGCAATGTCGCTGGAAACTTCGAAGATGAAGACGCAGAGTGAGGAAGACGAAGATGCACGTGAGGTTTATAAACCTCACGACCAATTGACCTCAGCCGTCTGATCCAAAGCTATGAAAACCTAGAAGAAAAACCCATTGTTGGTTTTGAAAAGGCACACTAGGTGCACACCTCGTTGTAAGAGGATATCCGCCTGTCACATAGAGCATACGGTGACAGTAAGGGACACGTGTCCTTCGATCACCGAATAGCATTTAATGAGCTTAATTAAAAAGGTATGGCCGCATACTCAGCCATAATTATCAGGGATTTACATAGTCTTCAAGAAATTTAGATGATGTCAGCCAAGACCGAGCTTGCCTGAGGACGCGTAAGGGAAAGGGCAACATGTGCCAAGTGTTGCTGCTCATCGTCCTGGTCGATGCAAAGAACGGGTCATGAGGTTGAACCCGGCAACGACAAAATGAAGCTGTGCAGCGTTGGCTTGTAGGCTCTTAAGCAATTAAAGACCAAGCACAGTCCGATCGGCCACTGAAACATATGGGCCAAATGGATCTTAAAGTTGTCGAAAACACATCTTCTTATCCAGTCAGTCGGACTTGTAGCCTCCTTCGACTAGACTTGAAGGGAGGCTTGTGATGCGGCGGTAAGGAGGAGCCCACGTGGCACGGGTCAACGACCACAGTGAAGGTCAAAGTCAAAATGGTCAACATCAAGGCTCAGAGGCTCAACCGCATCTCCCGAGTGAGAGGGGACTATATAGGCCGATCAGAGGAACCGTTGTCTGGTCGACCGTCTAAATGAAACAATGCCTGGCCAACTGATCGGTAGGAGAGCGAGTTGAGTGGGCCACCCATCCAGCTTGAGGTATGCAGTTGATAATGTAATGAACAGATATAATAAAAGAGGAAAAGATGAATACATAATAAGGGGAAGATAAAACAAAAGAGAACACTCCATATATCATTGAATGCGGAGAAGTCAAGACAAAGATGTTGATACGATGCATAATGGTGGGGTTCAATAAAGTCGGGTAGTCAGAAGTCAAGGGGGTGTGGCAATCAGAAGTCAAGGGGACATGGCAGTCAGAAGTCAAGGGGACATGACAGTCAGAGGTCAAAACGATATGGCAGTCGGCGGTTAGGGAAAAAAGAGGTAGGACCATCTGACGACATCAGCAACATAGTTCTTGGTCAGGTTCTCACATACCAGGACCCCAGATCTAAGACACCCTAGTCTGAGACATGGTGGGCAGTCGGGGTGATACCTGACCTACTCTGACTGGTCGGGTTTCCACAGCTCGGCTATATCCAAGCCTGGTCCTCCCAATAGGCCAAGTACCGACCATCTCAAGCTTCCCCTATTCATACCCGGTCGGGATAGAAGGTGCTACACAACAACAAGATTAGAGAATCATAACCTACTGTCAGAGAATAACTGTTGTATATCAGGAAATATTCCAATGGTCTATGGTCATCTACGAATAGAACCTTCTTCCAGCCCATAAAAGGGTGTTATGCGTCCTCCATCACCAGACAGGTCCTAACACCCTACATTTCCTGACATCAGTCAGGCTCCAGAGATACGCACTGTCATATAAAAAGGGAGGTCCTCTCCCTTACGTAGGTATGTTCTCTCACACATTCGCACTTGTCTTCTACTTTTCTTTCTCCTTCATACATTGTTCTTCTGGGGAAAAAGTACCCGACTTGAGCGTCGAAAGACGTGCTCCGGGGACTTTTTCCCCGGTTTCTAGCCTCTAACATTTTGTGTGCTTATCTGAGTGTGCACAGAGCTCAAGTACCATCATTTCAGTCATCATCGTCCGTTAGCACCACGTGGGGGTCTGTTCTTGTAGGCGCATACAAGAAGGATGTCCTAGTCACCTCTCCTTCAATGCTAGCAACAGCTCTTCCAGCCTTCATCTGACTCAAAATCTGGACAGGATCAATTTGGCACCGTCTATGGAAATCTCCTTCATCTGTTCTGGAGCATGAAGATGGAGGACACCGAATGAATCAATGTGACCATGATGGCAGGGGAGTATGAACAATTCAAGGAGGCCAAGAGGCGAGTAGCTTCCAATAAACAGACCACTGCTTCACGACTGTATAAGATGCCTACAGTTTTCAAGGACCCGACTCACGTTTCTGATAAAGGATCTAAGAGGAAACATCTTGAGGAGTTTCCCCCGACCTTCTATCAGGAGTCGGGCCTGGACTATTACCATAAGGGTCTGGACTACTATAATAAGAAAGAGTATCCACAGGCTTCTATTGTGGAAACCCCCCCCCCCCCCGCCGAGAGGCTCAAAGAAAGGGAAAGTCATAGTCCTCAGGGAGGAGCCTCGGGGGGAGACTGATGAGCAAGTGTCCTTCTCTATAAGGGTACTCAAGGAGAAGCTACCAAAGGGGTACAAGCCCCTAGCCATTGGAGAGTATGACGGTAGTAAGGATCTATAGGATCATCTTCGAAAGTTTCAGAATGTTGCGATGTTGCACCAATACAATGACGCCATCAAGTGCCGAGTGTTCTTGAATACTCTGTCTAGCTCAGCACAGAAATGGTTCGATAGATTGTCGAATGGATCCATCACCTGCTTTCATGATTTCAAGACTGTTTTCCTGCGCCACTTCGCCAGCAGCAGGAAGTATGAGAAGATAGACCACTGTCTCTTTGCCCTCAAGCAAGGGTTTGTCAAGCCCTTGAGGAGCTATATCAAATGCTTCAACCAAGTGGCCCAGGATGTCTCATCCGCTACCACTGAAATATTGATGAGTGCCTTCTCTCATGGACTGGTAGAAGGAGAGTTCTTCCAAGATCTCATCCGAGAGCCCGTAAAGAACTTTGATGAGATGTTAGGGAAGGCCGCTAGTTACATCAACGTAAAAGAAGCTCAGGCAGCTCTGCGAAAAGTGGACAAGGCGCCTCCTCCCGCTAACAAACCAAAGAAGAGGTCACCCCAACTGTTAGCTCAGCCTCTTCCACGCGTCCAGGATGCTCGACCTCAATTCCCTCCTGGTCAGGATTCCAGACTGGCCCAACGTGTGGAAATTGTCCAAGCCCCAAGGCACAGTCAGTGGGGGCCACGTTATTGCACTTACCATAGGTCCCACACCCATGCCACAAGTGATTACTTCCAGTTCGCCCGTGACTCCCAGCGCGTAGCTAAGCTGGGCCTATCCCCACCTGAGATCGCGCCCAAGATTCGGAGGTTGTTGGCCAGCCAACAGCCCGTGGCAGGTCATTCTGGTAGACCCCTGCCCGACAATGCAGGACAAGGAAGTCAGCAGCCCGGTCGTAACCAGGAGCTAAGAGAAGTTCAGGAAGAGTCAAGAGAAACATGGTCATCCGCGAGATTGGTATGATCTCCGGAGGACCCACAAATGGAGATTCCGCTAGGGCTCGGAAATCTCATGAGCGCCGCCTGGAGATACATGTTGTAGGATGCAGTCGGGAGCAAGCTGCAGGACCCATCATCAGCTTTGGGCCACAAGACCTAGAGAGGCTAGAGCTTCCTCATGATGATGCCCTAATAATCAAAGTCATCATCGCCAACAGTCGCTTGGCCAGAATTTTCGTTGATACCGGAAGCTCTATCAACGTGTTGTTCAAGAGTGCATTCGAGGGCATGCAAATCGACGCCAGTGAACTCCAGCCCGTGTCTACTTCATTATACGGTTTCAACGACAATGAAGTACGACCCATGGGCTAGATCAAGCTAGCCATATCTTTGGATAGCGAGCCCCTGATGAGGACGTGGAAGAGCACCTTCATAGTGGTGGATTTTCCATCCTTATACAACGTCATCTTGGGGAAACTGCACGAGTTCCGGGCGGTAGTCTCTACTTTCCACCAGAAGATCAAGTTCCCTGTGGGAGGCCAGGTCGAGGAAGTCAGAGGTGAGAAATTGGTCTCTCACAGGTGTTACATCGACATGGTGAAGGTGGAGGCTCGCAAAGCTCAGAGAACCCAGGATGGCAGTATCCACGTCATCCAAGAGGAGCCTCTACCTATAGCAGAGGAGCTCATCCCTTGGGAGGAGGTCCAGCTCTATCCCGAGTGTCCGAAAAGCCTCAATTACATATCGAGTGACCTGCCTATCAAGATCAAGACAGACCTGGTGTAATGCTTGATGTGCAATAGGGACGTCTTCGCTTGGTCCCCCGAGGAGCTACCTGGAATCAGCCCCGAGGTGGCTGAGCATAAACTACATCTTCTGCTCGATTCCTGACCGATCAAGCAGAAGAAGCGGAACTTCTCGACCGAGCAAAATAAGATCATCCAAGCTGAGGTGGACCAGCTCTTGAAAGCAGGACACATTAGAGAAGTACAGTTCCCACCCTGGCTCTCTAATGTGGTCCTGAGGTCAAAACCCAATAATAAGTGGAGAGTCTACATCGACTTCCGAAACTTCAACCGTGCCAGCCCCAAGGATTGCTACCCACTACCTAGGATTAGTGAGGGAGTCGTTATTCATTTTCTATGGAAGAACATCTTATGCCGATTTGGAATACCACACAACCTGGTCTCAAATAATGGAAGGCAATTCCAAGGGTGCAAGATCCTGGAATGGTGTAGAGGATTTGGAATAAGCTAGGTTTTCACATTCGTGGCTTATACTCAAAGTAATTGGCAAACAGAGGTCACCAACAGAGAGATAGTTCGGGGTTTGAAGGTCAACCTGGATCATGTAGGCGGTGATTGGGTGGAAGAGTTGCCTAGCATCCTCTGGGCATACTGAACGACTCCACGAGAAAGCATTGAGCTCACCCCCTTTCACCTAATCTATGGTAGTGAAGCAATTGTGCCCATAGAGGTTAGGGTGCTATCCGTCAGAAGGTTGCTGTATGAAGAGGAGAATGCTGAGCGGCGACTTTCAGAATTGGATTTTATCAGTGAAACTCGAGAGTGAGCAGTTGCCAGGTTAACTTCCTATAGGTAGCGGATGCATCAAAATTATGATAGGAGGGTGATCCCGCAGTTCTTCGGAGAAGAAGACTTAGTGTGGAAAAGGGCAAAACCTGTAGGGGAGGTAACCAAGTTAGCACCTCAGTGGGGCGGGTCATATAAAATTGTTAAAAAATTAGCATTAGGTGCCTACTACATGAAAAACGCCTAGGGTAGGAGGCTAGACCATCCTTGGAGTGTTAACTACCTCCAGCCCTATCGTACTTAAGTGAACCACTCCTCTATAAGACTTGAGATCGAGATGATATGACCGGCCGAGAATGAAATGCTCAGTCGGAATAACTAGATCTAGAATACTCACGAATCTTTAAGACCCGCTCAGGTCCCCATGCTAGGGTTAAACGACTCGAGCTTCACTGAATAAGGACTAAGGAAAAAACATAAAACCTAAAGAGGAAGTAGTAGCAGGGAAAGGGAAAATTAAATTAACTTTTATAAGTACAATGGACAAGATGTTCATGTACAATAAGAAGGGTTATTTAAACTCTGAGAATACATCGTCAAGCATCTCTCTAAGGATCCGATGATGATCCAAGAAGTCCTCAGGAGGATCGGGAGATAGATACCCTCCCTCCTTGAGTTACTGGAGTGTTCCTACCGCCCTGTAAGCTACAGATCTGACGAAACAATCCCCCACTTGCGAGCCAAACTCCAGAGGGCATAAATATTCTTCCTGGCTCACCTATAGATGATCGTTCTCCCCCGCCTTATAAGTCTCTAAGGCAATAATGGAGCAACTCTGTCTGCAAAGAGCCCAGCTCCATTGCATGAGACTCCAGATCCCTTCGCTGGTCCATAAGAAGCATGTCCTTGGATTGCAACTCTTGAGTCAAGCGATCCGTCTCTTGCTTATGCATGAGCCTTAAGTCCTCCAGAGCTGCAGTACGTTGAGTCAGTTCTAACTGAGCCTCTTGACACTTGGACTCGGATAACTGTAGGAGAGCTTCAAGCCTATTCTTGTCATCTCGAAGACGACCGATCTCTAGTTGGGCCTCTCCCAAGGTTTGTTCCCGGGAGGCATTCACCTTCTTTAAGGTCGCCTCCTCTGGCTTTTGTTGGGACACAACTGAGGCAAGGTCGGATAATTGAGATTCCAGGTTAGCCACACTATCATTTAAAATTTTATTTTTTTGATACAAGAAGGAGAACGTCTGACTCAATACTATGGACTCAGCATAAATCTGTGTAGGTAAGTTAACAGGTAAGCTAGTGGTTAGAGTAAAGAAAACAGAAGCAATAAAGGAGAGTGAGAGCCTACCATAGCAGATCCTTCAGAGAATCGGTCTAGTTAAGCGAGCAGGGGGGAGTATGCATTTGCTGTAGACTCTCCTCCCAATGAGTCGCTAATTGTCCCCTTGATGTCAAGTCTGTCACACTCGTAAAATAAATTAACAATGTATTATTCATTGAACCCCTTACATACACAATCATGTTGTAATAACGAGCCCAGGATCGAACCTCGAGGAACAAATGGTAGGATGTAATTTAGGATTGTCTGTTATTTCTATTTTTTGGGTTTTTAATATGAAAATGGGGGGTTTAAGTTGAATTTAAATCTAACAAAAGTAAAGCACAACAATAAAGAAATTAATCTAAAGCAATAGTGAAACCTAACTAGGTGTCAATGATCAAACCATAACGCATTGTCACCCTACGTCATAATTAAACCATCAACACACTTAAACTAAATATTAAATGGTGATACACAATTAAATCTGATCTAAAGCAAGATGTAAACCCTAACTTAGAACTTAAACACTAAACAATTAACCAAGCATCAAACAAGAATTAAACTAAATTGTATCAACGAAATTACAACTACTAAACATAAATTAAACTTTAACAAAACAAAGAAATGCTAAATTACTTGCATAAAAACATAACAAACATAAAAGGAAATATGTGCCATGCTACAAAACAGAAATAAAATGAGATAAACCCTAAACTAATCCATTCTCACAATCAATCTAATAAGCAACACACTCTTGCCGTCACACAAGAGTGCCGAAGTCGAGAACACCCAACTCCGGTCCTCAATGGAGCATCTCAACTGCGTCTCAGTTCAAGGAATGCTCAGCAACGCCGGCGGACCACCTCCAGCGAGCTAGAACAACCCTAAACCCAAGAATGGCCCAAAAATCTACAAATCTGAGCTCTGGATCTGGGATAAAGTTGCGGATGATGGTATGCTGTCAGATGGAGCTCAAGAACACCGGAGGACCACCGCCTATAGTCGCTGATGGGAATCGGAGTCTCAGATGTGGAGGAACACCTCAAATCTGAGGGGAATAGAGGATCACAGAAACGCCGAATTCGCCGGATGGAACACCCTCCGATGGCTCCAGATGAACGGGATGAAGCTGCCGTGAGGCTCCCCACCGAGGTTGAAGCTTGAGAGATCGATTGGAAGAAGAATCGTGGTCGGAATCTGGAAGAAACACCGCGGGACGAAGCTGCGCGGAGGAGGAATCGACGAAGCACACGAAGCACTGTAGCTTCTATTTTAAATCTGATTCAGATCTGAACAGACGGCTGTAATTGATTTGGAGCTTGATCAACAGTGAAAGTTTGCCTAAAATCTGATCCGAAGGTATTGATCTTGATCTAGGGTCTGGATCTACTCTCCCTTAGGTCAGATCGACCAGATCTTCACTGGATGTCTCAGATCTATCAAATCTTTGATGAACGGCCCATAATGCTCCATAGCTTGATCTTCTCGTTTGAACTCCGATTCGAGCACAGTTTCGGTTCGAATAGATCCAAATCCAAGATCCTTTGATGCCTACAAAATAATAATCAAATATTAGCATCAAATAACATGAAAATAAAATAATTTACAATTAACCACAAAATCGATACAATGCATAAAATGTGATATAACCATGATTTAAACCTATGAAATCAACATCAAACCATGCATATATGAATCAAAATAATACAGTAAAATCATGGTTATCAAATCCCCCATACTTAGTCTTGAACGTCCCGTGCAAGTAAAGAAAACTAAAAATCATCTCCACAAAAAATTCCTTAGCAATACCTAGAAGATAGTAAAAGGAATTTAACTTAGACCATCTAAAGATCACAAATAATCATGAATACAATCCAAACAAAAATCAGTAGGTATGGTAGTTTCAATCCAATTGAAAAATTAAGCAAATTGCAATCTCACAAGGAATTTACCTATTCTAGCTCTCACACTCAAAATTGCATATATGTGGAGCTCACTCAATGCAACTCACAACATTTCACTACCATAAGGTTGCTTATTTTCTAATTCTCTGCCACTATAAACATAGCATACATGAATCAAAGGGATTTATCAATAAGAATTGAAATAGAAGCAAGAAGAACAATGAAAGTGAATGAAATTGGCAAAAGAAAAGTATTTAATGAAGAAAATGAGAAGATAAGAGTATTGGAAGAATATATTTGATGAGTTGACCATTTTGATGTGAAAAGAGATGAATATCATTTGTCATTAACAATTCAAAAGATCAAGCTAACCTCCCCTTCAATTTGATGGCCATCCAAAATCTTGATACTCTATCTCTATACTTGATACTTTTGATTTTTGTTTTTCACTATTTTTCCACATTTCACTTCCAGCACTTTGAAACTCAAAAATAATCTCAAATCATGAGGAATAATTTCCTCCCCCACACTTAAAACATTGGTCGTCTCGGACAATAAAAACACAACCTGTATCAAATTATTTGACACACTTAAACCACTGTCTGCTGCAAATTTTGTTTTCTGTTTCTATCATTTTCAGAAAAAATGTGCATCTCTAATGCCTTGGTAGAAGACCAAGTCAAATTCCATTAACCACCAAATGCAGCTTTGATCACAAAATTCAACAATAATCAAACATAGCTCCAAAATTAGCAAATCAAATCTATTCCTACAACTCACAATTACAGAATTTGAAATTTTGATGTACATTCAGACACAACCTCAGAGATTCTAATCATAGAAATTGTGAGCCAACGCAGAGGTGAATACTGTAATTTTCAGTTTTGCAAATTTCAGTGAAGTCCTAGATCAAATTCGTGCAGACCAGTAATTTTTGTAGAATTTCTGTAGAGTTTCTGTAGTGTTATGCAGTTACAAGTTTCCCACAATTTCAGCAGTGTAGGAGAAACCTCTTAGAGTTGTTGTCATGGAAAACATAATACAAATCTGGGCACAAATTCAATCCATCCTGAAGAATAAATCTCATCAAAATTCTGCAGAGTTTCTGTTTTTTTCTGCAATAGAACTGAACAATTCCAGCAACACAATTCCATTGAATTATTCATGCATCCATGATCCACTTCGATTCCTGTATGATCAGAAACTTGTAACAAGAATAGGCATGAATCATGCTACAATTCATATATTCATTCATAGCTTTTATTAGCTTCATTGGTCCCTGTTTCTTTCACTTCGGTTTTCATTTCTTGACTAGCATAGAAATTACTCTTCTCTTACATGGTTGGAAAAATCATAATAACCAAGGTTGATATCTGTGTAACAAAAACAACCATAATAATTCCATAATTAAGCATCTCAACTTCTACAAATCAAGTCTGCAAAATCAGTTTTTATACTTTATAGCAACATCTTTTCTCAGAGCTCTAGATGCAATACAGAATGGCTTTAATTGCTGCCCAAAAAATTTTAAGGGAAATTGGCACAAAACAGTTCTAGTGCTCCTCAATTCCTTGCAGCTATCAACTGAATCTTGGTATTTTAAAGCTTCATTTGATACTCAACATTTATGCTACTGAACTTAATTCCACCGAACAACTTTTCAGAATTCAGGTTTCAGATCTAGGAATTTGGAGGAACACCTAGAACTGAGTTCTTTGTCTTCAACTTCAGAACTCTAAGGCCTTGTAAGGTTCTAAAGAATGCAGCCTCAAAGTTTTTCACAACAAACTTGAACAATCAGATATTGCAGAATCAGAATCAGATATTGTAGAAATTTCAGTTTGGATTCTGGATTTTGAAAATCATCAACTTAAAATTCAACAACAACAGAATTCAGCTACAATAAGCATAGCTTCAACAACTCCAAGCTGTCAACAAACTTCAAACATAAATTAAACCAAATAATCAGATTTAAAGGAGTTCATGCTTCAAATCATAAGAAACTTGAAATGGCCAAAGATCAAAAGTAGCAAATTGAATTTGCCACGTATACTTGGTTCTCAACTTGATATACTTCCTTTGTGCCACTACAAAGTGCAATTGGTGTTGATTCAATTCTTGATAGGAAGCTCGACACAAACTAGCAGTGATTCATAATTCCAATCTCCTTGCTGCTGTCAAAGTCCACTGTTACAAACTTCAACAGCTTTTCCTGATCAACAAATTTGTTGAAAGGATGACACAAATTCATTACTACACTTCATTAATTTCAGAAATAACAAAGGATTCACTTCTCCATCTGTAATTCAACAACAATATTTCAGAACACCATTTGATCCAACTATAGCTTTTGATATCAGATTCTAGCTTATCAAGTAAACAATTTTGATACCATTCAGCATTTGATTGTTTAGTATATCAATCCTATGAGGTAACAACTTAGCTAGAATTCAAAGTAATCTCAGCTTGTATCAGAATTTCAGGACAGTTGATTTCAAATTTTGTGTTCTGCACTTTTGCATTCAAAGACTTGAATCCAGCTAGATTTACAACAGTGAAGCTCCACAAGAACAACTCAGTCCAGCTTACAAAGCAATAATCTGGAGTTCTGCACACACTGCATCTCTATTTATTTTTCTGATCATGTTAGCAAGAAAACATCTCCAAAGCCACCTTCCTTAACAAGTGACTTTACTGATGCAATAATCTTCCAGTTGCTTCTTGTATCAGAATTTTAGGACAATTACAGAATTTAATGTCTGATGATACCTTCCTAATTGGTGAAGTTCCAAATCAAACTTCATACACTTGCAAAAAGTTATTTAGATAAAGATATCACCATTTCTTGCTTGATTTGCAATGATATTCAGTTGCAGCTTCTGAATTTCAGCTCCAGCACATCAATTCAGTTGCATTTTTCAGATTTTCAGGATTTCGATTAATTCAAGAAAAACCATTTGTCAATGAGTGAGCAAGAATTTATCTTGAATCTTTCACTAATTAGGGGATTGCACAAGAACTTGGCACAAACTGCACTGACACTCATTTTGCAGACTTCTTGCTGATTAGAGAAATATGTGACCCAAATCTTGACACACAGCAATAAGGAATTGATGCACAGCTTCCTCCAATAGATTTCTGAATTTGGACTTCTAGCAATTCTAGCTTAAGTCATAGAGAATCAAGCCCACTCACAGATACCATTTAGGATTGAATTGATGGAAGCTTATATTCTAAATATTGATGTTTAGAAATAGCATGAGTTTGCACCAATAGTCAAACCCTTGTTCCTTCTTGGCAGTTAGGAATTAGTTTCAGATTCAGCTGCTGGGTAAATTTTCAAGTTTTGAATCATGAAATCTCGGTAAGAAGCAAACACCAATTACCACCAAGAGGTTGAATGCCTACTTCAAAATTTTTACTGAACATAATTAGGAACTCAAGTTCCACTTCAGAGATTCCTGAAACAAAACAACTAGCAAGGGAAAAGAATAAAGTCAATAGCTCAGTTTAATCATGATACATAGTTCTTGTATCACTACCCTTGTCTCCATTTTTTTCAAATTTTAGATTATGCTCCGGAGTTCTTCTTGAATGGAGTAGTATTTCACCTATCCATTTGCCTTCATTCCTGCAGACTTAGCACTAGCCTTCATTTACTGCTTTCACTGTTTCCGGATTCATTGTTTTAAAATTTCTGCATTTCAGTTTCCAGAGTTTGAAGAGTTCATGGAAAGGCTAAAATATCTATTTGTAATGCATCTTGTAAGACTTCTGAATTTTAGCACACCATTGATACAAAATTTTTCATTTCTGAATTTCCAACTTCTCTGAATTTTCCAGCACCGATCAGATTCAATCATGCTCACTTCCTAGTTGCTGATATAAACTTCATTCTCCTTTCCTCTACCTCAATTTAAGTTCTTGAATCAGCCAAGTAATTTCAGAACCCTATAACAGTATCAACTTCTGGAATTCATTAGCATTAGCATTCCACATTTTTCTCCTGAAATTACTACTAAGAACAATGTTTCATATTCAATCAGTTTCAGAAATTCAGGGGTAGCAACACAAACAAAATGATCAGAATTCATTTTCAAAACCTTCTCCCAACATATATCTCCGAGAGTTTTAAGTGTATCACCATAGTATCAAATTCCAAAATTCAAAGCTATTGGAGCTTGCTCTTGACTTGATCAAGCTCGGGTAATGGTTAAGTTTAGCATAGAATATTAAGAGTCATTCATTCACAACAGATTTTTCAGCACTTTTGCACAAGAAACACCTCACAAATCCAGCCCTTGCTTAACCATTTTCCAAAACTTGAACCATTCCTGGATTGTACAGAATTCAAACTCCATAGTCTCTATCATTTACCTCCATTGCACTCAAACTTAACTTTGAACATCCACAATTCCGACCAAAAGAAATTCAGGTATAAAGTTGTTAGGTCATGGAGGGAGAAGAATGCTATTTGATTTTGCAAATTTCAGGGCTTAGCTTGAGTTTTTTACTGATTTCAATTCTGGAATTGAATCTTGGCAAACCAGTGAATTGCTTTTCAAAATCAGAATTCAGCTTGACACCTATAATTTTTAGGATTTGACACTTGAAAGAATATGCTACTCGATTAAGCTTGAGAAGGTTTCCTTTGAACCCTAAACTGTAATCAGCTTGGTATCACAACTTGAGGTTAATTCTGCATCTACACCAAAAAAAATTCTGCACAACTTGAAGTTAATTAAATTCTGCAACAACAATTCTACATTCCAGATTTTCAGTACCAGTACTTGTTTAATCTCCTAGTGCACTTTAAATTAAGAAATGTGCATTTCTAGTTCAACAATACTTCCCAAGACTGAACAAATCTGTTGGGGAAAAAAAATATCAATTTTGTTCAAGTTCCTTTTGCTTCAATCAATAGATTTCAGCTTCTACACTTGATCCTTAAGATACCTTCCTTCATCTAAAACTAGTATTCCTTCTTGGTTAGCTGATAATGATCCCATTCTATTTTAATTTGAATCCAAACAGCTTAATATCTTTACAGAAGTTAAATCAAACAGTTTAAAATTTCCAGTTTTCACTGTCTCTGTTTTGAGTATCAAGTACTACCCACTCCTTCCTTCTTTTTTGATTAAATGATACTAACTTCAAGTTCTTCATTAGTGGAATGATACTCTCCAATTAAATTGCGAATTCTGATCCATTTTGATCAGATTCTAGTAGCTACAAGAGCTCACTTTTCTGCATTTCTGTGTGAACATATTGTAAATCATAATATAGTCTTTGAAACATCACAGTGGCTCTATACTCAACCTACAGATTCTGCATTGACCTTCCAAGCTTCACAATCTGTTACTCTTTCAATTCTGAACAGTTGATCACAACTAACATAAATTTTAGTAATTGAGCATAAGCAAAGCAATTCCATAGACTTGTCAAATAATCACTCCTTCCCCCCACACTTGAAACATTGGGCAACCTTACTCATCAAGCAATTCAACCAACACTCTCAATAGAAACATGACAAGCAAAGATGATCAAAGGTTAAAATGCTAGATGAGAATGTTTCAATAAAATTGTGGAGAAAGAAATTAGAATTTATGATGAAACAAGAATGACAATATCCTTTATCTCCATGCACACAAATGCTATTGTGACTTTGAAAAGAAGCAAAGCAAGTTCTAGAGTTTCAATTGTTGTAAGTGCATGCCACACAAAAGAAATAATAGTATATAGGCTTAAAGTGGACCTCACTAGGTAATATTCATGCAAACAAGCTCAATCGATCAAAATAGATTCCACCACCATTTTAATCAATATTATGTAAGTAGAGTATCCAATCATGCCAAATAACCTAAAGTTGATGATCAAATTTAAAACAACTTTTACCATCTTAAAAATATTACTAGAAAATTCCATTGAGACTTTTATTCAAAAAGAAATGCTATGTAGACTTAACCAAAATGCAATGTATGAAAATAAAATGTAAAGGCAAAGTATGAAACTAAAGAAAGTCTCTCACAAAAAGAATTTATTAACAAGACATGAATTAAAATGCAAAAGAAGGCTAAATTAGAACCGGTGGTTGAAGAAGATCTAACAAAAGAAGCCACCCTGGAAATAGAGTAATCATGGTTCTACTCAAATTCTTCTTATTAATCCTTTTTCCCTTGAAAATTATTTCTGGAGGTCTGAGGTGGTTCAGTTTAAGCACCCACTCCTGAAGCTTTTGTTCTCCTACAACATCAATAAAAGAAAACACCTCCCACACGCATGTGGGATAAAAAGAAAATAGGAGAATATTAGTGTGGGTAAAAGATATTTCAAGAAATGATTCACATCTAATAAAATCAATAAATGGTACCTCTATGAAATTTCCTGATGTATCACAATCAATACTTACCTTATCGTGTTGAAAGGTACCTGGAGTGGTGTTTATTACCTCCTCCTCATCAACTAATGGCTCATACTCTGGTTCTGGTGTATGTACATCTTCATGTAGTGATTCTTGGGTGCTTGGCTCCATAGCACAAGTCCCTACACTTACATCTTCATTTCTTAGTGATTCTTGAGGTAATGCTTCCAATAAGCAATCCCCTACACTTAAATTCTCTTCAGGTAAATTTTCAATTCCTGCATCTTCAATAACATCTAAAGCAACATCATTAATAGAATCAAAAATTTGAACAACTACATCATCATCACAAATTAAACTAGAAAATTCTTGTGAATAAATGGAAGTAGGGTCAGGCCTGACAAAATCACTACTTTCCATCTCTTCACTGGAGTTTTGTGCTTGTAACTGATTGATGGACGACGCAATTTGATCTAACTGACTCTAAATATTCTGTATCCTTGCAAATTGTTGCTCCTGATGCTCTCTCATTTGATGCATAATCTCATTGCTTTTCCAAACTGACTCTGCAAATTGTCCTTGTACTTCCTCATACCTATTCCGCTGCTCCATAGGTAGGTAGTACTGAGATTCAAACTGATAGAACTGAGTCTGAGGCTGATAGTAATAACTCTCCCTCCTATCTCTAAAATACGGATAATATGGATCCGTGGTCAAATAGAATTTCTTGTTCTTACACAACAACTAGCAAATAAAATCAGAAGACTCAGGAACAAATAAAATCAAACACATGGATATATAATCATGAAAGCAATCAAACAACAATCCTAAAATTATCAAACACCTTTCCCCGGCAACGGCGCTAAAATTTGATGTCAAGTCTGTCATACTCGTAAAATAAATTAACAATGTATTATTCACTGAACCCCTTACATACACAATCATGTTGTAATAACGAGTCCAGGATCGAACCTCGAGGAACAAATGGTAGGATGTAATCTAGGATTGTCTGTTATTTCTATTTTTGGGGTTTTTAATATGAAAATGGGGGGTTTAACTTGAATTTAAATCTAACCAAAGTAAAGCACAACAATAAAGAAATTAATCTAAAGCAATAGTGAAACCTAACTAGGTGCCAATGATCAAACCATAACGTATTGTCACCCTACGTCATAATTAAACCATCAACATACTTAAACTAAATATGAAATGATCATACACAATTAAATCTGATCTAAAGTAAGATGTAAACCCTAACTTAGAACTTAAACACTAAACAATTAACCAAGAATTAAACTAAATTGTATCAATGAAATTACAACTAGTAAACATGAATTAAACTTTAACAAAACAAAGAAATGCTAAATTACTTGCATAAAAACATAACAAACATAAAAGGAAATTTGTGCCAAGCTACAAAACAGAAATAAAATGAGATAAACCCTAAACCAATCCATTCTCACAATCAATCTAACAAGCAACACACTCTTGCCGTCACACAAGAGTGCCGAAGTCGAGAACACCCAACTCCGGTCCTCAATGGAGCATCTCAGTTGTGTCCCAGTTCAAGGAATGCACAGCAACACCGGCGGACCACCTCCAGCGAGCTAGAACAACCCTAAACCCAAGAATGGCCCAAAAATCTGCAAATCTAAGCTCTGGATATGGGATGAAGTTGCGGATGATGGTATGCTGTCGGATGGAGCTCAAGAACACCGGAGGACCACCGCCGATAGTCGCTGATGGGAATCGGAGTCTCAGATGTGGAGGAACACGTCAAATCTGAGGGGAACAGAGGATCACAGAAACGCCGAATTCGTCGGATGGAACACCCTCCGATGGCTCCAGATGAACGGGATGAAGCTGCCGTGAAGCTCCCCACCGAGGTTGAAGCTTGAGAGATCGATTGGAAGAAGAATCGGGGTCGGAATCCGGAAGAAACACCGCGGGATGAAGCTGCGCGGAGGAGGAATCGACGAAGCACACGAAGCACTGTAGCTTTTGTTTTAAATCTGATCCAGATCTGAACGGACGGCTGTAATTGATTTGGAGCTTGATCAACGGTGAAAGTTCACCTAAAATCTTATCCGAAGGTACTGATCTTGATCTAGGGTCTGGATCTACTCTCCCTTAGGTCAAATCGACCAGATCTTCACTGGATGTCTCAGATCTATCAAATCTTTGATGAATGGCCCATAATGCTCCATAACTTAATCTTCTCGTTTGAACTCCGATTCGAGCACAGTTTCGGTTCGAATAGATCCAAATCTAAGATCTTTTGATGCCTACAAAATAATAATCAAATATTAGCATCAAATAACACAAAAATAAAATAATTTACAATTAAGCCTGAAATCGATACAATACATAAAATGTGATATAACCATGATTTAAACCTATGAAATCAACATCAAACCATGCATATATGAATCAAAATAATATAGTAAAATCATGGTTATCACCCCTTAGTGTGAGGCAGCTAGTCTTGGCATTTGATTGATGGCACAAGCCCCATTCTGATGGATTAGTGGCTCAATAACGGTTATAGCTAGAGGGTCGCGATTGTGACAGTCCAACAGCGGTCTCGCGGGGTGAGGATGCGTAGAGGCAGATGGTCGGGAGGAGGAAGGCCCAGCCTAGGTAGTGGGGGTAGCTTGAGACGCTGGCATATAAGGCCTTTCTATGGAGGAAAAAGGCTTGGGCGGGGCATTCGGTGTAGCCTGGGACGTTGGCACAGAGGGCAGCTCTTTAGTAGTTTCTTCTTTAACGACCGAAGCCTTCCCTCGTTCAGCTCCAGTCCTGGCTCTAGGTGGCATAACAAGGTCGCTCGAGAGTTATGGATCGGGAATGGAAGTAGAGGCTGGTTGGGATGCTGGAGTAGCAGTCTGGGCCTCGGATACTAGAATGGGTCCCATAGGTCAACGTCTGGTCCGTCGTGAAAGCAGCTGCTCATCTGAATCCGACTCCTCTAATGAAGTTCCGGGCTGACGAGTAGGAGGCATGGGAGGAGCATGCCTTGAAGGCTCAGGAGCGAAGCGAATGTGCGGGGTTGCTTGGGTGGCCGGACGGGGAGTAGTTGAGGCAGTTGCCCCTATGGGAAGGGGAGCAGAATGCGAGAGACCCCTCCTATCCAGTATTATGCGTCCCCGACGATTTATTTCCAAATAACTCAAGGGAAGAGGTCTGATCAGGGATGGTCAAGCTGGAGTATTTGCTGCAAGAAGAGCACGAAAATCAGAGTGGGATGACAAAGGCAAGTCAAGGCAAGGTAGGCCTTACCTAACGAATGTGGTAGCTCTGAAGAGATGTGCCTCAGTCTGAACAGAAATAATACGTCCTCTATCAGCAACATGAGAAGGTCTAAGCGCCAACCTACTAGTTGCGCAGAAACCTTCATAAAGTTAGGGTCTGTCTGAAAATCCTCTAGATATAGCACCGGAGGAAGAGATGATCGCAATTGGGTAGGCCACTCCACGGCCAGGGGGAAACGCAGGAAAAAATATTTTTTCTTTCCATTCCAAGTCTGAGGATGAGAGGGGAACAAAGAAGGTAGTTCAAGTATGGGTCTGGAGACGAAAAAAGCCCTCACTGTGACGGCGAGGGGTAAAGAAGCAGTGGAATAGACGGGGAGTCCAGGGTATGTCACACACTTCACAGAGTAGGACGAACCCACACAAGATCCTCATGGAATTGGGTGTGAATTGACAAAGAGGAATTCGGAAGTACCGACTCACTTCAGAGAAGAAAGGGTGGATGAGAAGATAGAGGCCGGTGACAAACTACTCTTTGAAAAAGGTCACATATCTTGCCGGAGGGGAAAAGACCCTGTGAACCTCAGAAGGTATGATGATATGCATGGCCATAAGGATTTCATATGAGAAGCGAAGATCGTCCAGATCTACGCCGGTGAAGGTTGAAACTCCGAGAGAGTAGGTAGGCATAGGGGAATCCATGAGAGGGTGCAAACACGAAGCACAAGGGTCAGAGCACAGCAGGTACCAAAAACAAGAGGAAGGCTTACTTTGGAGATGAAAAGTTCAGTGAAACGGTAAGGGAAGGATATTTATAGATATCAAGGAGGGGCACAGAGGGCCTCGTCATCAGCGCCCATTAAACGGTCTATGCCTAAGGTAGCTGGCATCATCCATAGACTTAAAAGCAATGATGGTTGTAGGATCATTCTAGAAAACGGCACCAAGGGGGCGTGTCGAAAAAAGCGGAGGCGAGGGACATGAGGGGGATAAAGGTTTATTGTGGCTTCGGGAGTAGGCGATGCTACAGTAGCTCCCCCTCGGTCCTGTAAGGAGACTCTAGAGTATCGGGGCTCAGCTCATGACTAGGCGAGTAGCAAGATCGCACAAAACTCGGTCGGGAACCCTGGAGTAGGCTGGTCAGGCAAAGCGATTGATCGGGTAGCCACATCAATAAACCCGGTCGGGACATTTGATTGGTCGGTCAGGATAAACGCCCGGTCAGGTAAAGGGACTTGCCCGGTGGCATGTCTTGACACCTACATAGATGTTAAGTTAACTAAACACCTGCAAGAGGGAAAGGTACTTAACAAGCTACTTGAACATATCAAATGGAAAGTAGCGAGTGAACAATACATTGCACAAGGGTAGTCCACCCAAACACATGCCTTTCATAATTTTCAAATCAAGATTACAGAAGGAGGAGAAGTCCTACATCCTTGGAAGAGAAGGGTACAAGATAAGCATAGGTTAGTCATCAAAAGAGGGAAGGCTTCATCAGGAAGCTCTCGGAGAAGGCGAGCGCGGTCCAAGAAGTCGTCAGGAGGGGATGACTAGAGGTAACCTTTCTTACAGAGCTGCAGTAGGGCCCCCACACCACCATAGCAAACCATTCGATCAATGAGACTGCCTATCTTAGCTCCAAATTCTTAGGAAGCAAGGAAGGTGGCCTTGTAAGCTTGTAGGCGAGCAGCCTCGCCAGCTTGATAGTCTTTCAGCTTGCCCTTGACCTTGTCTGCATCAACTCAGACCACAGCTAGCTCTTGATGTGCAATGGTGGCCTCGTCCTGGGCCTTCGAGAGGTCCACCTGAAGAGACTTGAGGGTAGCCTTGGCTACCTCCCACTGCTTCTGAAAGGCAACCTCTCGATCAGTGCTTGCAGATAGATCTGGCTTTTAGGCCGCCAGATCTCTCTCCAAAGTAGTGTGGGCCTCTTGAAGCTCCCGCAGCCATGAAGAAAGGGTGGTCACCTCAGCTTCATTCTCTTCTATATTGGCCAAGACCTGGGCACGCCTCAGTCCCTTAGACTTAAGCTTGGATTCACTCATCTTCAGGGCAATCTGCAAGGTTTGTACTTTCTCTGACTCCACCTGAGCCATTCCCCTGGCGACTTGGGCCTTCTCCTCGGCAGTCTAAAGATAGGATTGCATCGGGTTATCAAGGGTGGTCAGATCAAAAGCGTGGCTGGCGGTCGTGGGAAATTCCAGCTCCCTGAGGCAAGCCCTCAGAGACTCGTTCTCTTGCTGCAGACCGTCCACGTATTGCGATATGCTAAGACCCAGGGCACAGGTATGTCAAGAGCAGAAGAGGATTAGCATTATCTCAAGGATATGGAAAGGATAAAGAAAACTCACCGATACTAGTTATTGTGAGAAATGGTCGGCCAATTCCAGTTGCGGGCCCTCCAAAATTTGGTCGGCAACATCTTTCCATGAGTCGGTTAGGGCTCCATGGAGCTGCACCTAACCACGGTGGGGGGAGGTGCTGACAGGAGGAATGGGGCCCAGCACTTATAGCGACGACAGCTGGAAGGAGGAGGTGAAGGCATACCTGCTCTTAAGGCGCTCCTTAGGATGCGAGGAGGAAGCAAATGCGAAAATAGGAGTGGACGACATGGAAGCCCCGACTTGGTCTCCTTCTTGGGAGCTGGTCTCTACTCCGGGACGCAGGCAGGAACAGGAGAAGAGGTCACAACCTCTGTTGTCGGGGATCATAAGGAGTCACCAGGCGGGGGTTTTTGCCTTAAAAGAGGCCTGCGAAAGGGGAGGCCTGGACGAAGAAGCTTGGACTGACGAGATAACTCACTTTCTCTTGCACTGAAGTCGTAGACGCTTCACAGGAGAAGGAGAAGGAGCTCTCTCAACCGCAGTTGCCTTGGGGGGAGCAATTCAGTTCCTAAGACCTCGGGGTCCCCAGAGTGTTACGATGAAGCCTCTGCTGAGGCACTGGCCTGAGGGGTCGGAGGAACCTCCTGGCCCGCCAAAATCTCTTAGCCTCACTTCTTTAGAATCTCACTTGGCAACTTAGAGGAGTCGAGAGCATAAACACGAAACATGGCGGTTTCTGCAAAACAATGGGAAGATACCTTAGTTAGTGAAGACTTGGAAGGGGAGACATTAGACCTTACTAAAAGGAGAGCCCAAAGACGTCTGGATAGGGATGAGCCCAAATGTGTATAGCACACTCTCTCGCAGCGGCAAGAAAAGTCGAAGTTGCACGCCCTCCAATTTCTCAGAAGCCATGGGGCAATCTAGTTGATGCTGGTGGTCACGCAGCTCGGAGGGAGGTGGAAGAGTGTAACACCACTCAACAGGCCAAGATACTGATTCAGGCAATTGGATATAAAAGAATTGAGACTTCCAACCCTTGTTGGAAGAAGGCATTCCCTCGAAAAACTTGGACCTGATCCAAGATTACACCATGAAGACACCCAGTTACGAGCGTTTGAGGGAATAGAAATGATGAAAAAGCTACGGGGTCAAGGGGATTTGATACAGGCGGCAAAGAATCACCATCCTACACATAGAGAGGAAGGCATTGGGGGCAAATTAGGATAGTGGAATGCTGAAATACCTGCTCATAGAAGAAAAGAACGGATGGACAGGAAAGTGAAGACTGTCGAGGAGCTGATCCTTGAAAAAGGTCACAAAACCTGTAGGTGGAGAAGAAGGATGGTCATCGGGCCTCGGAGGATGGAGCTTGGAGGCTTCGAAAAGTTGCAAACTCAACTGAATCGTCCTAAGATCACTCCTATCCAAGTCGGAACGGAAGTACACATACCAGGGCACTTCCATCTCGTCGGCCATTGTAGGATCGAAAAAAGGAGTGGAAGATGAAAAAGGAAGAGTACTTACAGAAGAGATGCATGAAGAGGAAGGCGAGCGAGCGAAAGCAAGAAGAGAAAGAAAGATCGAGGAAAGACAAAGTGTTAAGGAACAACGGTGGACAGTCTTTATGGTTTTTAAAATTAAAACACATAAGAAACATCGGGATGCAAGCTAGGCAATTGAAACACCATAGCACACGTCAGCTGTCAGATCAAGAAGCAGAAGTAATTTGGGGTCGCGTACAAAAATCGTGTGTCATACATTATGACGAGTAAAGTTCGTGGGGCACGTGTCATCTCCTAATGAAAGGTCATTTATGATGGAAGTGACAGGAAAATCATGGGGGGGATATGCAAACAAGACCGCCCTACCTCATGAAGACCATGCCTTGATGACTGAAAATTCCATGCATCGGCCTTGGGAAATGAAGTAGAAGATGGCAGGAAGCGTTGATCAAAATTTGGCGCCTTTACTCCTCGAAATCAGAGTAAGATTTAAATTTGACTAAAACCTTATGTATTGCACATCATGGTCATAGGAGCATTAGGCTAAGTCCCCGAGCACAATCCCTTCAAGCTACAAATGCTGCTTATCCGATTCACTTCCTGGTCAGGCCTCCAGATTGCTTTCTGGTCATGCCTCCAGATCACTTCCTGGTCAGGCCTCCAGATCGCTGCCTGGTCAAGTCTCCTCCTGGTCAAGCCTCCAGATTGCTTTCCTGGTCAGGTCTCCAGATCACTTCTTGGTTAGGCCTCCATATTGCTTTCTGGTTAGGCCTCGAGATCACTTCTCGATCAGGTCTCCAGATCACTTCCTGCTCAGGCCTCCAGATTACTTCCTGATCAAGTCTCCATATCACTTTCTGGTCAAGTCTCCATATCACTTCCTGGTCAGGCTTCCAGATCACTTCCTAGCCTGGTCAGACCTCCAGATTACTTCCTAGTTAGGCATCCAGATCACTTCCTGGTCAGGCCTCCAGATCGCTGCCTGGTCAGGTCTCCATATTACTTCCTGATCAGGCCTCCAGATTGCTTCATGGTCAGGTCTCCAGATCACTTCCTGGTCAAGCCTCCAGATTACTTCATGGTCAGGCCTCCAGATCACTTCTCGGTTAGATCTCCAAATCACTTCCTAGTCAAGCCTCCATAGAGATGACAATTTTCCCTACGGGTTCGGGGCCTCGCGGGGAAAATTCGAAACGGGGATGGAGATCCCCGATTTTTTTGGGGATGGGGCGGGTTTGGGCCGGGTATGGGAATACTATCCCCATCCCCGAACCCGCCCCGAATATTATTATTATTAATATTAATAAATAATAATAAGATATTTTTAAAAGTATTAATAATAGTGTTAATATTAATATTAAAAATTTTGAAAATATTAATAATATTATTATTATTATTGATATTAATATTAATATTATCATTAATAATAATAAA
The DNA here is from genome assembly GCF_018446385.1 of Zingiber officinale. Taxonomy (NCBI): domain Eukaryota; kingdom Viridiplantae; phylum Streptophyta; class Magnoliopsida; order Zingiberales; family Zingiberaceae; genus Zingiber; species Zingiber officinale. Next base: position 75,595,743 of record NC_056001.1, read on the forward strand.
TAATAATAATAATAATATAAATTAAATTTGGGGATGGGGCGGGAATGGGGATTTGATCCCCGTGAGTTCGGGTTCGGAGAATCCCCGAACCCGTAAAAATGAAACGGGGCGGGGATGGGGATGGCAAACCCGCCCCGCCCCATTGCCATTTCTAAGCCTCCAGATTTCTTCATGGTCAGACCTCCAGATCATTTCCTGGTCAGGCTCCAGATTGCTTTCTGGTCAGGCCTCCAGATCACTTCCTGGTTAGGCCTCCAGTTTGCTTCCTGGTCAGGCCTCCAGATCACTTCTCGGTCAGGCCTCCAGATTGTTGCCTGGCCAGGTCTTCATATCACTTCCTGGTCAGGCCTCCAGATTGCTTCCTGGTTAGGTCTCCATATCACTTCCTGGTCAGGCTCCAGATTGCTTTCTGATCAGACCACCAGATCACTTCCTAGTTAGGCCTCCAGATTGCTTCCTGGTCAGGCCTCCAGATTGTTTCCTGGTTAGGCCTCCAGATCACTTCTCGGTCAGGACTCCAGATCGCTGCCTAGTCAGGTCTCCATATCACTTCCTGGTCAGGCCTCCAGATTGCTTCCTGGTCAGGTCTCCAAATCACTTTCTAGTCAAGCCTCCAGATTACTTCCTGGTTAAGCCTCCTAATTACTTCTCAGTTAGGCCTCCAGATCACTTCCTGGTTAGGTCTCCAGATCACTTCCTGGTCAGGCCTCCAGATCGTTGGCTGGTCAAGTCTCCAAATCACTTCCTGGTCAGGCCTCCAAATTGCTTCCTAGTCAGGCCTCTAGATCACTTCTCAGTCAAGCTTCCAGATCACTTCTTGATCAAGCCTCTAGATCACTTTCTGGTCAGGCCTCCAGACTCTCGCCCCAGCGTGAGTTATAAGCGAGCTTTCTCTCACGACCAACGACATCTCGATCGGGATTTCAGACTCTCGCCCCAGTGCGAGTTATAAGTGATCATGCTCTTACTCCTCTAGACTCTCGCCCAGCGCGAGTTATAAGTGAGTTTGCTCTCACGACCAATGACCTCTTGGTCGGGATTCCAGACTCTCGCCCCAGCGTGAGTTATAAGTGAACATGCTCTCAAGCCTCTAAACTCTCGCCCCAGTGCGAGTTATAAGTGACCATGCTCTCACGCCTCCAGATTCTCACCTCAGTGTGAGTTATAAGTGAGCTTACTCTCACGACCAATGACCTCTCGGTCGGGATGCCAGACTCTCGCCCCAGTGCAAGTTATAAGTGAGCTTGCTTTCATGACCAATGACCTCTCAGTCGGGATTTCAGACTCTCACCCTCGCGCCTTAGCACTAGCTATAAACAAGCACACTCCCGCACTTAGTAACTCATGGATCAACTTTCTACACTCTTATTCCCAGGCAGGTTATCAACAAGTAAAGCCTTCACTAACCTCCCTCGAGATTTGCATAAAGTAAAGAAAGTGCCAAGGAAGAAAGGAAAAAAAGAAACAAAGACTGAAGTCTAACCAAATTTTCATTTATTTGATAAAAAATATGAGACACCCCTCGAAATCTTATTTCCACATTAAGGACATCTCAACAATCAGAGTTCCTTTCCAGTATCAGTATCCAGTCGACACCTTGAGCACAGGTGTTCCGCTTGACCTGCCTGCTCCAAGTAAGATCGCTCCTGAATCAGCTCCACCTTGCTGGACTGAATAATGCGACGTTGTTGAGCAATGTTTTCCTCTTTGAACCGGTTTTCTTCTTGAAGAAGGGTTATGAAAGAGGCGTGTTTCTCTTTCAATTAGATCAAGAATTAGGCTTGGCTCTCCAAGTCTGCATAAGATTTTTGTTTCAACGCTACTTTAGCCCAGGCCCGAGATTTAGCGGCTAACCAAATTTCTCAATGTCTCGGTGGAGAGAAGATTGAAGATCTCTATCCTGCATCATCTCAACTAAGGTCGTACCCCTTTGGGTAAGCAGTTGAGTCCTCTATTCTAATTTTTGACGGAGACGCTGCAGTTCATCCGACTCAGAATTCACATCCATGGGTAAAGGCCTCCTTTTAAATAGGAGAGGAAGGGGAAAGTAACTTATGAAGTTAAAATGACCCTTCTCCCTAAGTTGATTGAGTAATTAAATAGGTTACGTGATCGAGGATCTAGGAAAAGGAGTAGTATTTAGGGACATAATGGCGAAATAAATGAAATTAGGATCTGAGTCTAGTCAGTCGGACCTGAACCTCCTTCGACTAGACTTGGAGGGAGGCTTGTGATACGGTGCATAATGGTGGGGTCCAATAAAGCCGAGCAGTCAGAAGTCAAGGAAACATGTCAGTCAGAAGTCAAGGGGACGTGGCAGTCAGAAGTCAAGGGGACGTGACAATCAGAGGTCAAGGCGACGTGGCAGTCAGCGGTTAGGGAAAGAAGAGGTAGGACCGTCGAACGACATCAGCAACATGGTTCCTGGTCGAGTTCTCACAAACCAGGACCCTAGATCTGAGACACCCTGGTCTGAGACATGGTGGGTAGTCGGGGTGATGCCTGACCTGCTCCGACTGGTCGGGTTTCCACAGCTCGGCCATATCCAGGCCTGATCCTCCCAGTAGGTCAACTACAGACCATCTCAAGCTTCCCCTATTCATACCCGGTTGGAGGTCGGAGAATCGTAACCACCTGTCAGAGAATAACTACTGTATGTCAAGGAATATTCCAATGGCCTACATTCATCTACGAATAGAACCTTCTTCCAGCCCACAAAAGGGTGTCACGCGTCCTCCATCACCAAACAGGTCCTGACACCCGATATTCCCTGACATCATTTAGGCTCCAGAGGTATGCACTGTCATATAAAAAGAGAGATCCTCTCCCTTGCGCAAGTACACTCTCTCGCACATTCGCACTTGTCTTCTACTTTTCTTTCTCCTTCGTACAATGTTCTTCTAGGGAAAAAATACCTGACTTGAGCATCAAAGGGCCTGCTCCGGAGACTTTATTCCTAGTTTCTGGCTTCTAACGTTCCGTGTGCTTGTCTGAGGTACGCCCTCTCGCACATTCATACTTGTCTTCTACTTTTCTTTCTCCTTCGTACACTGTTCTTCTAGGGGAAAAATATCTGACTTGAGCATCGGAGGGCCTGCTCCGGGGACTTTTTCTTGATTTCTGGCTTCTAACGTTCTGTGTGCTTGTCTGAGGTACGCTCTCTTGCACATTCACACTTGTCTTCTACTTTTCTTTCTCCTTCGTACACTGTTCTTATGGGGAAAAATTACCTGACTTGAGCATCGGAGGGCCTGCTCCGGGGACTTTTCCCTAGTTTCTGGCATCTAACGTTCCGTGTGCTTGTCTGAGTGTGCGCAGAGCTCAAGTACCGCCGGTTCAGTCATCGTCGTCTGTCAGTACCATGTGAGGGTCCATTCTTGTAGGCGCATACGAGAAGGATGTCCTAGTCGCCTCTCCGTCAACGCCAGCAACAACTCATCCGACCTTCATCTGACTCAGATTCCCGACAGGATCAGATGTCTTTTCTCTGCAATTAATATCATTAAACAAAAGCATATGAAGGGTCACTAAATCGGTATAAAAGAGTATGCTAGGTATGATAAAAGGAATCATCTGTCCTTATTATTTTTGATTCCTCTTATTCTGTGTCTAACTTGAGCGTCGGAGGGTCAATGCCAGGGAACCCTTCCCTGGTTTGATTTGTTTTGCAGATAGGAGCGAGGTCTTCATCCAGTCAGTGGAACTGACATATCCCCAGCTTTCCAGCTTTACGTCTTCAGACAGGATCAATCCCTATTCAGGAACATCCCTGAAAAGATCACACAGGACTTCAACCGTGCACTCACTTTGAGAACATCCTTGCTCGAGAACATCCTCGGAAGAATCACGCAGGACTAGAGTTAGCATGCTCATATTGAGAACATCCCCATAATAGGTTACAACTACAAGAACATCCCTGACCGAGAACATCCTCAACATGGTGGATTTGAGCCATGAGAATATGGGCACCTGGGAATATCCTTACCAATCCGGATCCCTTCGACTTACAGATCTGACTATTCCTAACAATTGCAACTTCAACATCAGTCTACCAACAATTGTCACAGAGAAGACCAAACGTCGAAAGGTCCAGAGTTCGATCCTCGGGGTGTCATTGTCTGGGGTTAACGTCCCGGCTATGCGCTTTCAGCTGTGTACCTGTATTTACCTCCCTCCATAATCGTGGGACCAACTCTAGGGAGACCGTTGATGTGACGGTTTCATTTTTTTTTTTTTTTTTTTTGTTGTTGTTGTTATTGTTATTGTTATTGTTGTTGTTAGAGAAGACCAAACGTAACAAATGTCACTTGCAGTGATTTTCACACCACATCAAGTGTACGACATCAACATCATGCCTCTACCAAACCATACGGTCCCATATGGGCCCATGCTTCTGACTGAAAGCAAGCAAATGGTTCCACATCAGCCCACGCTTCTAACTGTATGCAAGCGGACGTGGCAACCCACGTGGATATCCATCGACAGTATAATAGGATGAATGGTGTTGGTTGGAGGTAAATTTTTGTCCTCGAGACACAAGCTCTTCATTTGTGTGTTCTTCCACTTTCTTCTTGTTCAGTTCAGCACCGGCTTGATGGTTGAGGGTCACGCCGACTATGCTGGCGTCCACTGACGAGTATTGGCATGCAGGCCCAAGAGCCATCTAAGCACAGGAAAATAGGAGCTCTATTAAGATTTGGATCCGTGTGAAGGGTGCGGTCAAATGGTGGAGAAAGTGCTGACCGGCATCAAGAATCTACTTCAAAAGCTGACATTACGTTCAAAAACATTTCTTGAAACTTGTGATTGCAATCAAAAGGATAGGGAGATCCATGGAATCATAGTGACAAATAACTAAAACCACACACCAACGCGATAATGGATGGATTCACAGCGTCTGATCTCGAATATCGTAGGCAGTGAAATATAGATGAATAAATTATGAAAGAATGATTAAACAGATAGAAGGCGATCACTGCTACGACAGCCTAGTTTATAAAAGTAATTTCAATCATACTCTGTTCAACCTTAGTGAATGGTGTGGACTCTGAGAGTAGGATCGGATGCTGTCAGAATCACAGCATGTGGTGGATGACAGTGCCCTGCTTGCTTTTATGATATAATAAAAACCAATTGTCTGCTAGATCCCAACCACAAGCAGAATAGAGATAGGCGTAGAGGATGATTCAGAACGAGCCAACTATATAGGAGGAATGTATTTACAGTATTAGGAACCATGTTTTTGAGTGAATTGAAAATCTTTCCGACAGTAAACAAAGCATTAAGGCAATACATTGGCTTGTCTTAGCTATAAGCTATTTTAGCATCTTTTTTATTTATTATGTTTTTCTTAATTGTTAAAATATTAAAAAAAAATTGTTAGAATTAGTAATTCCAACTGCATCTATTTTGGAAAAAAAAAACAGTTGTTGGAATACAGTTATCCAATGGTGGAATCGAATAAGTTCATGTGAATAATAAATTTCAGGCAATTAGAAGCAAGGCGTAGATCCTGTGTAGATCCAGCCTGATAAGACCCTTAAATTTTGAGTGACGACGCCGAGGTCAAATTTCGTTTAAAATACTAACAGACCTAGAAATCACATCGTACATACTCCCCAGTCATCTTGTACATACAGGGTATTTAAGTTGACAGAATCCCAAACTACTGCATATCCAGAAGGCTACAACATTTTCGTAATTTGAAAATGATCTACATCGGAAATGGTTTCTTTGGAGTGGGTGCCCTACTATCCAAGGAGTGTAGCCTTTGCTTGAGATGAAAAACTTCAACCTGCCAAACATACTAGAAGTCAATTACTTCTAGAATGCACATATAACGCACCAAAGCAATAAAATTGTGGCAAAACCTATAGTTTCACCTGAAGCTGAAAAGCTCTTGCCCTTTCGCCAGCTAAAACACCACGAGTAGAGTGCAATTCCTACAAGGAATAAAGGAACCCTTAGTGATGAAAGCCCTAAGATGCAAAAGCTAGAAAATGGAATTGCCTTGCCTTTTGTGTATCATCCAAGATTGCTTTTAGAAATGCTACATCATGTTCAAGCCTCACATTGTCAGAGTGGACAATATTTGACAGGCTGTTGGCCTCCTCTTGAGCTAGCTCTACAGCTGCTAGCTTCTCCTTCAACGACTCAATTTCCTTGTGAGCATCAGCTAGTTTGATCTCCATCTCTTGTGTGCTCTTAGCAGCAGAGGCTAAGCTCTTCTCAGCAGATTCTTGGCCTGTCAAAGCAGCTTTCAGCTGTTCTTCAACCACAGCATTCTTCCTTGTCAAACTAGCAATTTTACTTTCGTAAAGTTGATGATATATATTTGATGGATTGGTTAAAACTGATCTTCCATCAGTCTCTAGAGACAAAACACGGTCATTAGCCAAGCTGAGACTATTAGTTCCTTGCTTAAGGTGAAAATTTGAACCTTCAGATTCAACAAGAAGCATCTCTTCTGTACTAGCTAAAATTCCAGCAATATCCATCTTTATTTCAGATTCTTGCCTTTTGCTGCTCTACAAATTGCAAAAAGATGATGTATTCTGTTAGAACAAATTGAGGACATATCAGGTTTTCATTTAACAAAATAAGAAATCCTAAATAAATTACAGAAAGATACAAGTCATTAACAGTGAGAGTAACCGAAAATATAGTTTTTTTTAGTGTTATATAATAAGCATAAATAAGAATATTTTGAAGAAACAACAGAAAAACTGAGAAAAAGGGTGCTGAGTTAAACATGGCAACAAAAAAACTGTGGGGTTATATTGTAGCTTGAATAGGGATGGTTCGGTAAGGTATATCGAAATTTAAATCGTATATCGTACCCAAAAAATTGGTATAACAAAAATACCGATACCGTACTGAATTTTCGGTATATCATACCAAATTTTCAGTATACTAAATTTTCGATACGATACAAATTACATACCGTATATAGTTAAATTTCAACATCAATATAATATACCAAAATTTCGATATAAATCTTATATCGATACCAAAAATTTCAATACAGTATTATACTGTACTGAAATTTTCAGTATACCGTTAAATAAGTATGATTCGATATATTTCAGTAAAGTATGTGTGGTATACTGAAATTTTGATATTTTTCCATACCCCTAAGCTTGAATTCCCATTAGACCCTTGTTAAATGGGTTTTAATTTAGCCAGTTGTATATGCAAATTGTACCCTGCAAAAGATATAAAAATCAGGCATTGTTGCTTTCGGATGATTGATACTTCATCTAAAGGTGGTCACAATTTTCTTACCCACTACATATAATCATTGGATGTCAAAAAAAGAGATGATTTGTTGTTCAAATAGTTATTGATTTTAGGAATATTCTTAGCAATACCTATTATATTGTTGGTGGAAATCTAACTCATAATGCCTGACATTGAAATTCCAATTTCTTAAGCATTTGTTGAACATCTGAAGTTGCATTAAGAATATTGGTTGATATTTTAAAGTGCCTGCTCTATGGTTAAAAATCAAGAAGATGCCTAATTACAAAGGAACCAAGTTAATGAGAAATACCATAAACGTGGGGACTAATTGAGATTAGAATAAGAGATGTTTCAAACACTTCTCAAAATCAATTTGATTATTTCACATTCAAAAAACCTCAAACTATTAATGTTATTTATTTAACAATACAACTGATAAAGAATGATGTGAACCCAGCGAGAAAGATATCTCAAGAACCCACAACGAATTGAAGACAGAAAGAAGGAAGGTCTAAGACGATAAGATGGATGAAAAGAAACTTCGACCCAATGCTTAGGAAAGCACGAACCTTGGTATAGAAGATGGGAGACTCCACAACCTTGGGTTAGACTTTGTAACCGTTGGTACAAATCTCGATAGTAATGTGATGGAATGAACCTCTTTCTCATAATTGATTTCATCTCTTCCCAAGGGCCAACAGGTCTCTCGTTGTTTCTTCTCCTACTTAGAATAACTTGATCCCACCAAATAATAGCATAATCAATAAATTCCACAGCAGCAAGTTTTACCTTCTTCTCTTCACATTAGTTGTGACAATCAAATACTAATTCCACTTTCTTTTCCCACTTCAAATATACGTCTGGAACACTTTTGCCTTGAAAAGAAGGAATCTTCATTTTGATATTTCCCAAGTTTCTATCAACATAATCACTCATCCTTCCCCTTCTACTACCAATTCTAATACCACCAGATCTGCCATTAGAAGTTCTTTCATCAATGTCCTCAAAAATACCATCATCATCATCATTGTTGTCTTCACAGTTATATTGCCTTGAACTTCGTGTAAGAACTTTACCAGCTTAGCTATTTTGCAATTTAGTAATTACAACATCTTGTCTCTCCAATATGTCGAGGATTTGATTGAATCTGATTTCCATGCCTTCCAAGTGTTGTCTCATATGTTGTTCAAGTGTTTCTCTAGGTCTTGCTTCTTCTCCACTTGTCGCCATTAATGCAATCTGTTGTCACTCAATCACCCAACTCGCTAATGTTAACTCTTTAAAAAATTTAGAAATGTGGCAATTCCTTGTAAACGATCATTGATTGATTGAAAATCCCAAAGATATTAGGATAAAAGAAAGGAATTGATAGAAGAATGCAAATTGCATAATTGAAAACTTAAATTAAGTTCAGAAAGGAAATTTGTCAGAATTGAATCTAAAACTTATGAGAATGCGGGACTAAAAGATAAAAATACTTGAAATAAGAACTAAAAAGGAATTTGCCAGAACTTAATCTAGGCAGGTGTCAGAATTAAATCTAAGCAAAACTTTAAAGGAAATACGAAATTGGAAAGTGCAAGTATAGAAATAACAATTCTCTACCCTCACCTTTTTTTTGTTTCTTTTTTTTATTTTTTTTTTAATTTCGGTGCCAAAAAGTGATCCAGACGCATATTTGGAGTGGGAAAAGAAAATGGAATTAGTATTTGATTGTCACAACTACTCTGAAGAAAAGAAGGTAAAACTTACTGCTGTCGAATTTATTGATTATACTTATTTGGTGAGATCAAGTTATTCTAAGCGAGAAGAAATAACGAGAGACCCGTTGGCACTTGGGAAGAGATGAAATCAATTATGAGAAAGAGGTTCATTCCATCACATTACTATCGAGATTTGTATCAACGGCTACAAAATCTAACCCAAGGATCCAAGACCGTGGAGGAATACCACAAAGAGAAGAAGATTGCCATGATTCGAGCTTGGAGGAGGACCGAGAAGCAACATTTTCCTTTGGAATATTTAAGAGGCTACCTTAAGGCCAAAAGGCATAACAAGCCACTCAAAATGTCCCTCTGGACAGGAAAAAGTTGTCCATTCAATGGACTCAAAATGCATTTTGACTTACCAAAATCCTGATTTCATGTCAAATTAGAGTACCATTTTGAGTTTTAGATTTTATTTAAGAGTTGGTCTTTGTCAGGATTTTATAACCATCTTCTTGACAATTATCATTAAATCTTTCGTAGTTAAATATCATTCTAGATTGGCTATGTTTTTGTTCTAATCCTTTATTAACTATGAAAGATGGACTTCGGTGCCTAGATGTGGACCTTTGAATGACTCCTAAAGTTAAGAGTTGATTAATGTGCATTTTACATTCTTCAGTTTTTCAATTTGTATATTTTAAGTCTTGAGCCTTAATTGTAAGGTCTGGATTAATTATTGATAGTTGGAAGATTTTTTACAAGGTTTGAATTCAAAAATTACAAATATAGTAGAGTTGCAACATTATGTGGAGCTGGAAGATATGGTGTATATGTCCATGAAAGTTGAAAGGCAACTCAAAAGAAAGGGTTCAATCAAGCATGGTCAAAGTTCTAATTTATCCACTTGAAAATCTGGTCGGAACAAAAGAGATAATAAAGTTGCATCAAAGAGTAAGACCGAGTTTTTGAAGAATAAATATGCTAATTCTCCATTGGTTAAAGGTAAAGAACCTATCCAATCTTCAAGAAATAGAAATATTAAATGCCTTAGGTGTTTGGGAAGAGAACATATTGCTTCACAATGTCCAAACAAAAGAAGTATGCTTTTGAAAAAAAATTGTGATATTGAAACTGAGAGTGAGTCCGAAGATGATAATGCCTTACCACCATTGATGGAAAGTGATGTAGAAGAGTATGTCATTGAAGGTGAAGCCCTTGTCACTAGGCGTGCTCTAAATGTGCAAGCGAAGGAAAAAGATGAAGAACAACGAGACAACATATTTTATACCCGTTGCCACATCAAAGACAAGGTATATAGTATGATTATAGATGGGGGAAGTTGCACTAATGTGGCTAGTACTATCTTGATTGAGAAATTATGCTTACCTACCACTAAACATTCTTAGACCTTATAAACTACAATGGTTGAATGATTACGACGATGTTAAGGTCACTAAGCAAGTGTTGGTTTCATTATCCATTGGTAGGTATCATGATGATGTTCTTTGTGATGTAGTACCAATGCATGCAAATCATTTGCTTTTAGGTAGACCATGGCAATTTAATAGGAGGGTCATGCACGATAGGTTCACAAATAAATATTCTTTTAAGATGCATGGTAAACTTGTAACTCTTGTACCATTAACTCCTAAGCAAGTATATGAAGATCAATTGAGGATAAAAAAATGAGAGTGAAAAAAGAAAAGATTGTGAGAGAAAAAAAATGGAAAAGATAAGGAGTGTGAGAAAAGAAAAAGTGAGGATGAGGAGTGAAAAAAAGAATGAAAAAGAAAAAAAAAATCAAGAGCAAGAGAGTAAAAAAGTGAGCTTTTATGCAAAAGAGAGGTTAAGAGAGCTTTTTATTCTCAAGAGTTGATGATTGTATTTTTGTACAAGGAGACTTATTTTAGCACTAACAATCTTAATCCTTCTTTACCTACTGTTGTTAAATCTCTTTTGCATGAATTTGATGATATCTTTCCTAAAAAAGTTCCTGATGGATTGCCACCACTTAAGGGAATAGAGCATCACATTGACTTCATCCCAGGAGCAACCATTCCTAATCGACCAGCCAATAGGAGCAATCCTATAGAGATAAAGGAGCTTCAAAAGCAAGTTGAAGAGTTGATGAGAAAAGGATATGTTCGAGAAAGTTTGAGTCCTTGTGCAGTTCCTGTTTTGTTTGTGCTTAAGAAGGATGGAACTTAGAGAATGTGCGTTGATTGTAGGGCTATCAACAAGATTACGGTAAAGTATCGTCATCCTATTCCTAGATTAGTTGATATGCTAGACAAACTACATAGTTCTTGCATTTTCTCTAAAATTGATTTGAAGTCTGGCTATCATCAAATTTGTATACGTGAGGGAGATGAATGAAAAATTGTTTTTAAGACTAGGTATGGTTTGTATGAATGGTTAGTCATATCATTTGAACTAAATAATGCACCTAGTCCTTTCATGAGATTAATGAACCATATTTTGCTTGCTTATATTGGAATTTTGTTGTAGTATATTTTGATGACATCTTGATTTATAGTAAAAAATTTAAATGAGCATCTCAATCATTTACAAAAAGTTCTACTTATTTTGAGAAATGAAAAATTGTATACTAACCTTCAAAAATATTCTTTTTGCACTAATCAGATAGAGTTTCTTGGTTATATTGTTAGTGCCAAGGGAATAGCAATTGATGAAGAAAAGGTTTAAGGCAATACGTGAATGGCCAACACCAAAAACGATAACTGAGGTACGTAGCTTTCATGAGTTGGCAAGTTTGTACATAAAGTTTGTTAAAAATTTTAGTTCTATAGCTGCACTCTTGACTGAAATTGTTAAAAAGAATGTTGGGTTTCGTTGGGATAGTGAACAAGTTTCAGCTTTCAACTTACTTAAGGAGAAGCTAAGTTCAGCACCATTACTTGCATTACCTAACTTTGCTAAAACTTTTAAAATTGAGTGTGATGCATCAGAAATAGGTATTGGAGTTGTGCTAATACAAGAAGGTCGACCCCTTGCTTATTTTAGTGAGAAACTCAGCGGAGCAACTTTGAACTATCCAACTTATGACAAGGAGATGTATGCATTGGTGAGAGTTTTAAAGACTTGGCAGCATTACTTGTGGCCCAAAGAGTTTATTATTCACACTGATCATGAATCATTGAAGCATTTGAAGAGCCAAAGTAAATTGAATAGACATCATGCAAAATGAGTAGAATTCATTGAATCATTCCCTTATATGATCAAGTATAAACAAGGTATGGAAAACATTGTTGCCGATGCTTTGTCTCGAAGGTATACCTTAATCTCTCTTTGAACCTAAAGTGTTAGGATTTGAATACATTAAAAATCTATATTCTAATGATCCTGACTTTGGCAATGTGTTTGAAGTTTGTGAACATACTGCATTTGGAAAGTTTTATAGGCACGAGGGGTTTCTTTTTAGAGTGAATAGGTTGTGTGTGCCTAATTGTTCATTGAGGGAATTATTAATCTAAGAATCTCATGGTGGGGGACTAATGGGACATTTTGGAGTTAAAAAAACTCTAAAAGTATTGGTAGAACATTTCTTTTGGCCACACATGAAACGAGATGTAGTCAAATTTTGTGAGAAGTGTATTACATATAGGCAAGCAAAATCTAGATCTTTACCTCATGGACTGTATACATCTTTACCAATTCCTAGTGAACCTTGGGTTGATATTTCCATAGACTTTGTTTTAGGACTACCAAGATCCAAACGAGGTATGAATTCTATTTTTGTGGTTGTGAACAGATTTTCTAAAATGGCTCATTTTATTCCTTGTAGGAAAACAGATGATGCTAGCCATATTGCTGATCTATTTTTTAGGGAGATCGTGCGACTTCATAGAGTACCGAGGAGCATAGTTTCATATCGTGATGCAAAATTTCTAAGCTACTTTTGGAAGACATTATGGGGAAAGTTAGGAACAAAGCTTTTGTTTTCCACAACTTGTCATCCACAAACAGATAGACAAACTGAGGTAATCAAGATTCGAGGACGAATCCTTTTGTGAGGAGGAATGAAGTAAAAAAAGGAGAACAACAAGTTGCCCAACAAGCTTATGATATGGATCATGCTCAACCCACTCTAGATATTAATAATGATCCATTATACATCAATAGAGGTTCAATTACAAGGGCTAAGGCTAAAAAGATGAAGGAAGAACTTAATGTGCTAATTGAAGATGTGAAGGTCAAAGCTACCATTGAAGAAGGTTTGACCAAGAGCAAGTCATCCGGCTTAGTCAACCTAATTCAAACCTTAGATGAGTTGAATTAGCATTTAAATCTCATATCTATATAGTATGGATATGTAGGCTCAATTTGGACTCAATTTCTATCTTCATTTGGGTTGTAATGATGCCATAAATTTAAAATGGCTAAGTAGTCTATATAGGTCTTTATTAAATGGGCTTTCTTTTGGTCTTTTAGGATTTTTTGATCACCCTATAGCTATAAATAAAGGAGGCAACAGCCACACATATATCTTTGACATATTTTTCAATCTAAAGCACGATGAGGCTCCCGCTTGATGATTCTTCATTGACTTAGAATTTATCAAGGCATCTCCTTATGGCGTTCAAAGACTTATCAACCTCAATCCCAAGGTTGTGGCATCTCCCATCTTCTATACCAAGGTTCGTACTTTTCTAAACATTGGATCGAGGTTTCTTTTCATCCATCTTATCGTCTTAGACCTTCCTTCTTTCTGTCTTCAATTCGTTGTGGGTTCTTGAGATATCTTTCTCGTTGGGTACACATCAAAGAAAGGTACAAAGAAGAAAGATCTGCATATGATTTCTTTCTGTCAACTAGATAAAAATTCATGATAGTACTTAGACACCTGTTACAATGAGTCTTTTAAGGAAATAAAAAGGAATATTTAGAAATTAGATATCATAAAAGACATGTATGATAATATAGTCACTAGTGCATATTGGGAGTGACACGATTTTACTTAAACATCAAGTGTCAACATTAAGTCCCTATCTTTACTATGTTAGTAGATAGAAATGAAACCATTAACAGTTTCTAATATCTCAAATCTATTATTCAACTAGACATTAATAAAAAAAACAATTAATGGAATGAATGAACAATTGAATGGAGGAGCTTATGGATAGGGTTGGCAACAAGTTAGCTACCCATAAATTTTACACAGCTCTCATCCATACCAACTTGTTACATCTAAAACTCATACCTGTCACAAGTACTTGCTATTCTACCAATATCCAATCACTATCTGTGGGTACATGACGAACCCTTAACTCACTCCTCTTCAACACATCATGACACCTCCAATATTCAAAAGTAATAACAAATTAGATCTCTAAAATAATTAATCCAGCCATTCATATAAAATATCTCTAAACATACAAGCCAAGAATTACTGATTGTACACCTAATAAAATCATAATATCCATCAAATTTAGTATAAGCATCCATAATATACTTTGCAAATATGTATACTAAATATGAACATGTTCAGGTACTCGAGTATTCAAACCCAAACTCATCTCATACCCATGACAAACATCTACCATTTCACCCAATCTCATTACCCGATTAACTAGGTGGGTAATCACAAGTATCAAACAAAATATGGATCGTAGTAATAGCTACCTAAGGAATGTTATGTAGTATCGTGCCTCTTAGGCTAAATGAAAAACCTATCGAGTAGGGTATAATTTGCTATACTCTATGGATTGGTATGTTGGATTGTTAAGAAGCAATATATTTAAAATCATAGGTAACAAAAATGAGAATAGTAAACTGGATTTGAGGCATTACTAGGAAGGATAAATTAAAGATATCAATGGCATCAATTAAACATAGCTCCAATAATTATAAAATGAGAAAAAATAGGTTGATATAGCGTGAACATGTTTAAACTGTATCTACTGCAATTAGAATAGTTAAATCAAATAGAGTGGAAAGTCTATGGTGTAGAAGGAGTCCACAGAAAACTTTAATTAATGTCAGAAGAAAAAAGTTTAAATAATGTAAAAAATTGATTTTAATATTTGAATATTGCTAGTGATATAGACTTAAGCAATAAAATCAATTTAGATAATCCAAGACTGATGACATACTATAGTTGGGCTCTAGTTTGTCAGTGTAATAATCGGCCAAATTGACTTCATAAGTATGATAATTAGATAAATTATTACTCTGGAAACTATAAAGTGAATAATTGGGAGAAGGCTAATCTCAATTAGTATAACCTTCTTGTACTAACCCCTTGCACCTGGGCAACTCCATGTTAAAACATAAATTTAACATCTTTTTCCTGGAAGTAGATAAGCCAACTGGTCAGTCACCCTAGGTGGTTCTCAATCAAACCTAGAATAGAGTTTAGATCCCATCTGAAGGGTAGATACTAGCTGGTACAAATATGTGAGAACATTTTCTTTTTCAAAGAGGGGCAAAAGTTTGATCCATTTTCATCCACAAAAAAGAGACAGAATGATACATTAAGTGTTCATTGCCCTCACCTGTGAGAAACGGTTGTTCTGCACCTGGTCATCAGTTTCATAGTTTTCATCTTCAAGGGATGGTTTCTGCATCTTATTAGCCAAACAGTAATCTTGATCTTGATGAAATTGCTTGCTAATTGGCATGCCAGCAGATGGAGAAGGATCATCTGAAATGGATTTCCTGCCAGATATTTGCTGCTCAAGTGCAGATGCAAGACTATGTCTTGTGGCATGATTAACAGAAGTTGGGGAAGAACCAGTCTTGAGGTGAGCGCCAACATCCTTAATAGTCACAGCGTGTTGTTCTTCATATGGTAATAATTCTGTATCTGGAGCAGACCGTGAACTCATTGAATGTTCATTTGTAGCCAAGAAAAGTATTTCAACCTGTGTTCAAGGAAGATACAGATATTTTTGGGGCAAACAGAGAACAGATTAAGTCATATGTAGTATCTATGATTTTTTTTAAACTTTAGACCTGACTGGATGGTTCTTTCTTGTGTCCTCCAAAGGCAAGAAGGAAAACTTTGTCTTTGTGATTAACTGGAAGCAAGCTAAAACCCTGCATAATGATAAGTGATAATAATACAAGTCAGTGCCACTATAAATGTCATAAAAACTTCATGGTTAATTAGCTACTTCTAGAACATAATTGCAATTTGCCAATGAAAAAATGAATGACTACTATCTTATAAAAAAGATACTTGCAAGGCTGATGTGTATTATGATGACCCACAGGAAGCACCACTTGCTCCATTATAGTCTTCTATTTATGTTTAGATCAAGAACAGAACAAAGTTTATACCAATCTCATCTACAAAGAAATCAGACTGCTATAAGGCCCCAAATGTAGGCCAATTTACTCCATCAAATGTTGTAAGTGAACCTACTCATAATCAAACAACATTAACTCTATTGACATGGAGAGATGCTCATCATTGAAGAGTCTAACCTGATTCATGGACAAAAACATAATGAAATCTCTTTACAGATCACTTGAAAGGTAATATTTTGGCTAACAAGTTGATGCAATATGAATTTTTCCTTTCTTCTATTCCCTGATAACTACACTATAGGAAAAAAAAAATAGCAAGCAATTTTTACTTTAAGCTACAAGTATGGTGTAAAGTTTACATGCCAAACACTGATGCTAGAGAATTATCTGCAATTATGATTGTGATTGTTAAGAACCTAAATGTAAATACTAGGAACCTTATTGTGAATCTAGTGCCCATTATTACAAATATGAATAATACATTTAGGTAGAAGGGCGATCTAGGGAAAATAATAAGCTCTAATATTTCTCTATTACATGGAACTAGAGCCCCATTACTCTCTTCATCTTTCAAGTGATTCTATGGGCCCCTACCATTGTTGTGGTACCCTTGCCTGCATTCACCTACACATGTATAATCACATCATCCTCGACCACAACAAGCATTAGCAACACCGAGCACCGTACCAACAAATGCTCAAACTTTAATCAGATTTTGAGCTCAGCTAGAGCATCTCAAGTTCAGGTTAGTCTCCTACCTGGTGAGCTCTACGTGAGGCATCCTCCCCAGTGGATGTCAAATTTGACCAGGCACTGACGAGGATTACATTTTAGCCCTATACTTCCTTGTGAGCTAGCTTAAATAGAAATTAAACATAGATATCTATATAGAACCTATCCTCATTCCTCTTGCCATTTGTACTCTAACAACCTATTTTTCTTCAATGGTTTAATCCCAAAATGTCAAGTTCCTCAGCCATATAACTGCATGTTCAGTCTATTGCTTTCTTGAACTTTTCAGGTTATATGACTATTATCACAGAGAAGTTTAACAAGAACAATGCTTCATCAGCTACAGCTCTAATCAAATCAACATATAAGCTCTTCCGATTGCAATATTGATGGATCATCAAACTTGATTCAACAATTGAGAAATGCTAAGCCTGGGCATAGAGAAAAGTTGCTGAAAACTCCAAAACACATGGGAATCACCTCTCAACAATGAATGATGCAAGAAACACATAAATGAATGAACACCTAAGTCCACACTTAGCCCAAGAAAGCCATCTTTGTGCATTTTAACAAGTTGTAAAAATAGGAATAAACCAATAACATAACAATTGAAGAAGTGAACAAACAGATGCTACAAATCTAGACAAAATTCTAAAAACTGAACCCCCATCAACAACCTCATTGTGTTCTTTAACCCTAATAGAATGCTATTGTGTACAATAACAAAAACTAGACATGACACTACAAAATTGAACATCCAATAGCATCAACACCATATCCAACTCAATAACAAGCATTTAAGTAAAATTGAACACCCATCAACATCCACACCATATTTAAGGCATGATTTCGGAGTCACCATATATTTCACCTTTATTATCATTTTGTCAATATGACAAGTTTTATTATTTTCAATCATTGTTTGGTGTCTAGTTTACATTGCTACATTCTTCACTTGACAAATTATATCTTCTATATTACTTTTAACTCAGAAATTTCATTGTATGACCATTATTCTTCTAACCTATAATGCAAAAATCATCATTTATTTCATAATAAGATATTGGATTTAATTTAATTTCTTATCGAGTAAGATCACCTTTTTAATTGATTAAATTTAACATTAATGATTTCCTTTCTTATTTTTAAAATCATATAAATAAAATTCAAATCGTACTAGCCTGGCTGGTTCGGTTATTTTAGCTTCCAATTCATATTGCAAGAATTGTATCATTTTATTTATAAATTGTATCATAGAAATCAAGAATCGCATGATTCTGACAATTATGATTGTTGCTTGTTTTTCTATCATTGACAATTATCAAGAAGCATCTTCCCATGCTCCTTTTCATGATGTGTAGAAGCTGTTGGTCGAACTCTCCTTTCATGATTCTGGATAGTGCTGACGTGACGAGCTCTTGTCGAAACTTCATCCCTGAAGTTTATCCACGTCTGTGCGCCCGGACCCCCTCCGGGCACCTGGATCGCTGACGTGGAACAGCCAGTCGTCGCACTCCAACTCAGCAAATCGATCAAATTTCAGTCGTCTGGGTACCTGGAATACCTCCGGGCGCCCAGATCACCAGGGTGCCAGGCAAGGCACCCGCTCAGGCTGATCCTTCGTCGAAACTTGCCCGGGCACCTGGAGCAGCTCCAGGCCCTCGGACGAGCGCCCGGATCCCCTTTGGGTGCTCGGACTGCCCTTTTCCAATACTTCACTTTCTGCCAAAAAAAAAAAAAAAAAAAAAAACAAAAGAGTTAACCCAAACAAATAAACAATATAAAATATGAATTTGACAGCATTCGGACTATCCAATCCAGACTTTGAGTTTTGCTGAAACTCTAGGTCGGACCAACGCCTATTGTTCACTCTTCTGGAAATACGTCCTCACCTACTACTCTCAAGAAAAATTACCTTTTGTCATACAGGTTCTCCAGATCGTCTGGACTTTTGCTCAGCGTTTGAAACATCAGGGCTTCATACTGGACGTCTAATCCCCGACTCGTCCAATCTTCCACCCATGGCCTCCAGGATTTTCACCTAGCATCCTGAACTCTAGGATTTTGTGTAGGATCGAAAAGAATTTAGATATCTCCACAATGACATGATATTGTCCACTTTGGGCCTAGACTCTCATGGCTTTGCTCTTGGGCTCTCCCCAAAAGACCTCTTGCCAATGGAGATATCTTTCTCTTTATAAACCCATGATCTTTCCCATGTATTTTCAATGTGGGACTATGTTTGCAACCTTACAACCCCAACAATCCCCCCCTCAAACAAAGGACCACAGGCTTCCCACGTCCGATCCTTGACCCACCAGGTCTTCCTGCCCCTCGGTCCACCCGACCTACTAGGACTTTTGTGCCTAGCCGCAACTAGAACTTCCTGCCTGATGTCTGGTCCTCTTAATCCGAACATAGAAGCCCGCACTTTTTTTGTTCGAAATCAATATTGTACCCATATGGCTCAATCAGACCATAGCTCTTATGCGCAGTCGGCGGTTAAACCTTCTGGCAGTCCGGGCTCTGACACCAATTGTAGGATCGAAAAGAATTTAGATATCTCCACAATGACATGATATTGTTCACTTTGGGTCTAGACCCTCATCGCTTTGCTCTTGGGCTCTCCCAAAAAAGCCTCTTGCCAATGGAGATATCTTTCTCTTTATAAATCCATGATCTTTCCCATGTGTTTTCAATTTGGGACTATGTTTACAACCTTGCAACCCCAACATTTTGTCCCACGTCCGCGACCCGCCAAGACTTTGCTCAGTTCCCCGGACTAGGATTTCACTGCCTAACCACAACTATGACTTTCCTTTTGCGTAAGATCACTTACAACTTTCACACTTAGTTTAACTTGTTAGATCAACAATAACACTTATCTTAGAACGCTTTGCCATTATCAAAACTCAGATTTCATTGTCTAGTGCTCATTGCACCTATAATCTCTTCTTTTTTTATTATAACAACACAATTCATAATTAAGTTAAATACAACAGATAACAACTAAGAATAATTTATCATTTTTACAAGTCAAATTTTTCTAAAACTAAGTTTCTAAGTTTTGAAATATAACTAAGAATTCAGAGTTCAAAGACCTCCCTTGAATACAGCACTTTCTTAGTAAATACTTAGCTATACATACTTAGCTAAAAATACTTTTTCAAAAACACTTATTTTTTCTTGCTTTTAAATTATTTTTTGAAAAATACTTTCACCTTCTTTTTAAACTTAACTTGAAAAAACACTTTAAAAATTGAAAAATATTTTAACTTAAAAAAAACTTTGAAGTACTTTTGAAAATTTAAAAAATATTTAAATTTTGAAATAATATTTAACTTTAAAATTTTGAAAAATATTTTAACTTTTTGGAAAAAAATATTTAACTAAACTCCTTTTACTCTCCTTTGACATATATCAAAAAAAAAAACTAAGTTGAAAAAAGAAGCTATTAATAAGAGAAAAAAAATTTAATCTCCGCATTGATTAATGTCTTAAGAAAAATTATTTAAGTAAGTGTTTTAAGTTTGAGGGGAAAGCCAATGATTTTAATCCAAGCATGTAAAACTCAAAGTAAAGAAAAAATTTAAAAATAGTCGTCTATTTTCCTTAGAAGAAATGTCTAACCATTAATCACTAGCTATTTACCATAAGGTATTAGCGGTTACTTAGCCGAGTTAAATTCATGATCTAGTTAGGTTTACTAAAGAGAATGACTTAACTTGATCAATTTGAATTGGTATTTATAGCCCAGACTTATGTTGATGCATAGACATAAGTATTTTGAAGTTCAGGCAATACCATATGTATTTCACACCATGCTAAATGTTTTTTTTTTGTCATATACAAGCAAAGTATTCCTAGTGTGCTTATGAGATGTTCTGGCTGAAACCTATGGGTATATGTTTTATAGGATAAAAACCTAGGCTAAGTCCAATTTTTAAAACAACAACAACCAAACTTTTTCCCACTAGGTGAAGTCGGTTATATGAATTCTTTTATGCCATTGAACTCTATCTCATATTATATCATCATCTATATTTAAATAAATTTTATCTTGTTTTATTGTTGCTAACTAAGTCTTTTTTGATCTTCCTCTTCCTTGTTTGATATGTATGTTTATCATAGTTTCACATCGCCTAACTGGAGCATTTATTGGTCGTCTAAGTACATGTTCGTACCATCTTAAACGTGTCTATCGGAGTTTTTCCTCAATAGATGTAACTCCGACTTTCTCTCTAATTCTTTCATTTTTTATTTTGTACATACTCGTATGTCCACACATCCACCTTAACATCCTCATCTCTGGAACTCTCATCTTACGCTTTCGTATGCTCAACATTCGACTCCATATAACATATGAGTCTAACTACGGTTTATAGAACTTACCTTTAAGTTTAAGAGGTATTTTGCAGTCACATAAAACACTCCCCTCCATTTCACCCATCATGCTTATATTCTATGTAAGACATCTCTCGCAATCCCTCCATCATTTTGCAAAAATGATCCTAAATATTTAAATCTCTCGATTCCGGACAACTCGTCCTCTCCTATCTTAACAATTGTTTCATTACTTTTAATATTGCTAAACTTAAATTCCATATATTCTGTCTTTAATCTACTAATCTTAAAACCTTTCTCTTCTAGTGTTTCCCTCTAAGATTCTAGTTTAGTATTTACTCCTTCACGTGCCTCATCTACCAAAATAATATCATCTGCAAACAACATGCACCACGGTACTGTCTTGAATGTGCACAATGAGTTCGTCAATAATTAGTGTAAAAAGATAGTGACTTAGAGTTGATCATTGATGTAACCATATCTTTATTGGAAATGCTTCAGTTTACTTCGCCTGAAGTTTTTACTCTGGTCATTACATCCTCATGCATATCTTTAATTAGTTCAATATATGTTACGCTAACACCTCTCTTTTCTAAAATTCTCCATATAATTTTCTCTTGGGACTCTATCATAAGTTTTTTCTAAGTCAATGAATATCATGTGTAGATTTTGTTTTTGCTCTCGATATTTTTCAATTAATTATCTAAGAAGATGTATAGCTTCTATTGTCGACCTTCCAGGCATGAACCCAAATTGATTTTCTATCACTGTAGTCTCCTTCCTTAATCTTTTTTCTATTACTTTCTCCCAAAGTTTCATAGTATGACTCATTAGTTTAATATCCCTATCGTTTGCACAATTTTATACATTTTCCTTATTCTTATATAAGAGAACTAGAGTACTTATCCTCCATTGATCAGGCATTTTTTCGTTTTTAATATCATGTTAAATAATTTTGTAAGTCATTCAATACCTTGTTTCCCTAAGCACTTCCATACCTCTATCGGAATATCATCTAGTTCAACGACTTTTCCACTGTGC
Organism: Zingiber officinale; assembly: GCF_018446385.1. NCBI lineage: Eukaryota > Viridiplantae > Streptophyta > Magnoliopsida > Zingiberales > Zingiberaceae > Zingiber > Zingiber officinale. Next base: position 75,618,083 of record NC_056001.1, read on the forward strand.
ATCTCATTTAAAGTTTGCTTTACTTCTGAAGTTTGAATTCTACGATAAAAATTAAAATTTCTATGCTCATTTAACCTACTTAAATTACCTAAGTTAAGTTGGTCACCTAAACCTTCATTAAAAAGTTGATGAAAATACCTCTTCCACCGCTCTTTTATTTCTCCATCGTTTACTAATACCCTATTACATTCATCTTTAATACATTTTATTTGGCTAAGATCTCTTATTTTCCTTTCTCTCACTTTAGCTATTCTATAAATATCTCTTTCCCCTTCTTTTATATCCAATTTTTGATATAACCGTTCAAAAATTTCATTTTTTGTTTCACTCACTACTTTCTTACCTTCTTTCTTGGCTATTGTATATTTTTTTAAATTTCCTCATTCTTACAAATATATAATTCTTTATAAGTTATTCGTTTTTCATTCACTTTCTCTTGTACTTTCTCATTCCACCACCAAGATTCTTTACTTAGTGGTGCATGCCCCTTTGACTCACAGAGTACACTCTTAGCTACTATTTTCAACTTTAATATCATCTTATCCCATGTTGTATTAGAGTCATCGTAAATTTCACCTAATGTTTGTACTTCTACCTTCTCCTTAAATATATTTTGATTTTCATCCTTTAACTTCCCGCGCTTAAGCCTTAGAGCAATGCACATTTTCCTTTCACTAATATTATTTTTTAGGCGCTTATCTAAGACCGCTAATCTATATTGGATGATTAAGTTTTCTCTAGGGATGACTTTGTAGTCTTTACAAATTTTTCTCTCTTTCTTACCATAAAAAAAGTCAATTTGCAACTTATTGTTCCAATTTTTTAATGTGAAAAGTGCTCTTCTATTTTCTTAAAAAAATATTAGCTATTATAAACTCATATATTACAAGGAAATCCATTTCCTTCGTTTCTTGTTTTAAAACCATAACTCTCATGCATCCTATCAAATTCCTCATTTTTCTCCTACATACTCATCTAGATATCTTCCTACTAAAATTATTCGTTTGTCGAACTTTTTTGTACTACCTCATCTATATCTTCCCAAAACTTATACTTGGTGTATGCATTTAATCCTAATTGAGGTACATATATATTGATTATATTAACAGTTTCATTTACTACCACTATCTTGAGAGCTTTAATCGTATCTCCCTTCCTACTTAGTCCTACTATTTTGTCTTTTAACAAACTATCTACAATAATTCTTACTTTATTTCTTCTTTTACTCTTTCCAGTGTACATAACTTAAAATCTGAGTTCTCTATCATCTTTGCCTTCTCTCCCATTTTGTCTCTTGTACACACAAAATACTAATTTTCTCCTAATCATCATATCTATTACCTCCATTGATTTACCAGTGAGAGTTCTTATGTTCCATGTTCCAAATCTTAGATTATTAATTTTCCTATCATATTTGTTCTTATCCAACCTATGGTGTGAGAACTCTTGTCTATTTAACACTACACCCAAGTTCTCATGGAGATGTAGCGATCCTTGCTGAGACGTTACAGTCGGATCCTGTAACGTGAAATCTTGCATATTTAGCACTACACCCGAGTTTTAGAGATGTAGCGGTCCTTGCCGAAACATTACAGTCGATCCCTGCAACGCGTTCCTTCCGGGGAACAACCTAGCATTAGCACAATAATTTAATGGATTCATTCATTTGAATATTTGTCATAATTTGATGCTGGCTGGTAACCTAATGCAAAGCTGATAAGATTTTTGAAGAGATAATATAATTTTTTAAAAAAAATCATAATTTTTGAAAAGTATAATGGGAGCCTTGGTGCAACGGTAAAATTGTTGCTTTGTGACCAAACAGTCACATGTTCGAATCCTGAAAATAGCCTCTTGTAAAAAAAAAAAGGTAAGGATGCATACAACGGATTCTTCCCCGAGACCCCGCATAGTGGGAGCTTCGTGCATCGGGCTGGCTTTTTATAAATTTTTTAAAAGTCAAAACAATAAAAATAATGATTTTAAAATCTTTAGAATCTATTCTACTAAGTACATATCTAATTGTCTTCTAAGTGTACTGGACTCATGTTCAGATAAGGGTTTTGTGAAAATGTCTGTTAAATTTAACTTGGACTCAACATACTTAAGTATAATATTACCCCTAGCTACATGATCCCTTATAAAATGATGCTTAACCTCTCTATGTTTAGTCCTTGAGTGGTGCATTGGATTTTTGATTAAATTGATTAAGCTTATATTATCAATTAAAATTTTTGTATTTTTATATTCTAATTAATAATCTTCTAAAGTGTGCATCATCCAAAATAATTGAGATGCACATTCACCCATATCTATGTACTCTGCTTTAGCAGTGGATAGGGCAACACAATGATGTTTTCTACTAGATCAGCTTACTAAGGATCAGTTGCCAGTTTCCACTTGTACTTTTTCTATCTAGTTTGCATCTAGCATAGTCTGAGTACCCAACTAAGTCAAATGTGTTAGTCCTAGGGTACCAAAGTCCTACACTTATGTCCTCTTAATGTATCTAAGTATCCTTTTTACATTAGTTAAGTATGATCTTTTGCACAAGATTAGTACCTAGCACGCATACCTGCAAATAAAATATCAAGTCGACTTGTAGTTAGGTGTAAACTTCCTATTACACTTTTATAATATTTTAAATCTATTGATTTTCCTTTTATGCCAAAGTCAATTTTAACATTAGCTGTCATTAGAGTATTAATATTTTTAGAAATTTTCATTTTAAATTTCTTAATTAATTCTTTAGCATACTTTGTTTGATAAACATAAATTCCCTCTTTTGTTTTTTTTATTTGTAATCCTAAGAAAAAATTAAATTCTCCTACCATACTCATTTTAAATTCATTTTCCATTAATTTAATGAATTCTTTTAAAAATTTTGTATTAGTTGAGCCAAAAATTTATATCATCTACATAAATCTGGGCTATTAAAATATCTTTTTCTAAGGTTTTAACAAATAAAGTTTGGTTTATTTAGCCTTGGTTAAATCCTTTAGACATTAAGTATGTTGATAGTCGTTCATACCAAACCCTAGGTGCTTGTTTTAATCCATACAAAGTTTTCTTTAACCTAAGGACATGATTTGGGTGGTCTAAGTCTTCAAATCATGGGGTTGATTTACATAGACTTCTTCTTTGATGAACCTATTGAGGAATGCGGACTTTACGTTCATTTGGTATAACTTGAATCTTTTATGTGCCATATAGGCTAGCAGCATCCTAATGGATTCAAATCTAACTACAAGTGCATAGGTTTCATCATAATCTAACACTTCTACTTGATTAAACCCCTTTGCCACTAGTTTAATTTTATTTCTTACTATTTCACCTATATCGTCTAGTTTATTTCAAAAGACTCACTTAATATTAATTATAAATTTACGTGATTTCTTTCAAATGAAGTTAATTTCTCTTGCATCACAATTATCCAATCTGGGTCAGGTAGAACTTCTTCTATAATTTTGAATTTAATTTTGGAAATAAGAGTTATTTCACTTAGATTTCTATAAGATTATCGAATTCGAACTCCTAGGGTTAAATCACTAAAAATTTGATCAATTAGGTGATTAGATCTTATCCTTGATTGTTTTATATTAGGGTCAACAATTTGTTCTTATTATTCACTTATTTTATATCTAATTTTATTATCTTCTTCATCTTCTATCTTTCTTGTATTTTGATTATTATTTTCATTAATTAAATTAGGTAAATTAGTTTCTTCGTCAAATATTACATTGATTATTTCTTCAACTTTTAAGGTATCTTTGTTATAGACTCTACAAGTCCTACTAATTATGGACTGCCCTAAAAATATGTCAGATATTGATTTAGATGTAAATTTATCTAAATAATCCTTAATGTTTAATATATGTACTTTTCATTCAAAAACTTTTAGATAATTTAAATTGAGTATTTTATTATAATATATTCCATAAGGGATTTTATTATAAAATTTATTAATTAATATTTCTATTTTGAATATAACATGTTGTATTTATTGCTTCTGCTCAAAATTGATTACTTAGGTTATATTCATTTAATATCGTTCTAGCAGCTTCTTGTAATGTTATATTTTTTTGTTTAACTAGACCATTTTGTTGGAAGCTCTAGGACATAAAAATTCATGATTATATCCATTAGTTTGACAAAATTCAATAAACTTATAATTTTCGAATCCCCCTTCACGTCTAATTCTCTTAATCTTAGCATCTTTTTCATTTTCTATTAATTTACAAAAATTATTAAAGATTTCAAACGTTTCATCTTTAGTTTTTAGAAATTTTACCTAAATAAATCTTGAATAATCATCAATTATAACTAAGTAGCTTTGGTTTTACTTAGTGACTTAGCTCCGTGTGAATTAAATAGGTCTAAGTGTAGGAGCTCAAGTATTGAGTTAGTTCGATTTAGGTTTGTTGATTTGTAGGTTGTCTTAGTTTATTTACCTTGTTGACAAGTATTACAGATTGTATTTACAAAATTTTTTAATTTAAGTAAACCTTTAACTAAGCCATTTTGACTCATTTTTTAAATGAATCTGATGTGAGTGTCACACAATCTCCTGTGCCACAATTTGATTTCCTCTTGTTGTGTCAAAAGACACTTTAGTGAAGAGGTGCATGGGTCAATTGTGTAAATATTATTTTTCCTAATTCCCTTAAGTGTAATTTCAAGAATTTCAACATTTTCAATTAAATATTCAAAATTAGAAAAAATCACTAAGTATCCAGAGTCACACAGTTGACTTATACTAAATAAGTTAAAATTAAATCTATCAACTAATAAGACTTTTCGGATAATAAAATCGAAACTCAATTTGATATTACCGATTACCTTAAGTTTTTCATCGTTGTCAAACGCAACTAACCCTAAGTTCTTGAATTTTAACTTATGAACTTCAATCAGTCTCCAGTCATGTGTCTAGAGCATCCACTATCCAACATCCATTGGTCTAAATCATTATGTTCATACACATCAAGTATTTGATTTTGATCCAATTTTGACGGATTATAAGATAGATTGAATTCAACCCCTCATTTTCCATCTCACCTATTTTAAGTTGTCAATCATACTATACTTATGGGTAATTGTGAGATGGTTGATTGAGTTTAACTTAAGTTTTAGTTAGATTAATTAGATTTATATTTTAAGTTGATCTAAATTAATTTGATTAGATTTAAGTTTTAATTTGATTTGATTTAATTTGAGTTAAGTTCAAGTTAATTTAAGTTTGATTTAAGTTTAATTTGGTTTGAGTTAAGTTTAATTTGATTTATGTTTAATTAGATTTGGTTTAAGTTAATTCAAGTTTAATAAGATTTGGTTTAAATTGACTTATTTTAAACCTAAATTCATCTCACCCATTTATAGATTGTCAATTAAAAAACTTTATAAGTTTTGTGAAATGGTTAATTTTATCTTCAATTTAGATTAAAATCTAAGTATTGATGTACATATGAGTTGGATTAAGGTTTAACAGTTAGTTAATTAAATATTCATTTCAATAATTGACTTCCAGAGTGTGATGAGGCATTAGGCCTTCTTGGATATTGGCAACAACCACTTCTAGACAAAGTCTTTTAAAGAAATTAAATATTTAATTTTTTTTGGGAATCCTTGATCTAACTAAATAAGTGTCGATCAAGCCTAAGTCCTTTTTTATCCTATTCTAAGCATGCATAAGGAAAGCGGTAAAATAAACATTAAACAAGTTTATTTGATAATGAAGATGCTCTTTCTATTGGCTTCCTTTGGATCATAGCTTTGATAAGGTCTATCAAAGTAGTGGATTTGATCCTTAGGAATCCAATATTGATCAAGCCCAACTTAATTAACCAAGTTAGACTTTGGGACCCAAACTTGGATTACCTTTTTATTTGTTCGATTAACAAGAAACAGGTAAAATTTAAATTTATGTTTGACCTTATAACCAAGTTCGGATCAGTTATATATGATCCTTTGTATCACAAGAATCAAGTCAAGTTCTTGGAACCCAAAGTGAATCGTTCCAATGTTTTCTTAAGTTTTTTAACTTGAGTTCTTAGATTAGAATTTTCTTCCTCAAGTTGGACATGACTTGGAGTTTCAATTTGTGTCTCCTCAGTTAATGAACTTGGGATACTTTTTTCCTTGAGGGTTTTAACCTCCTCTTGGAGTGACTTGACCCGGAGGTTGAATTTAATCAAATTTTCTAGACAAGTAGAAGATTAAATTATACGATCTAATTAAAGAAATATTGAACCTTATGAACTAGATACGGATCCATAGCTTCGCTCGAACTCAGCTTCCGATTTTGTCTTGGACTCAAATTCGATGACTTGTTCTCGGGCTAAAAGTACGAGGAAGCTCATCTGTTCGAGATCTTCATCGAAATCTTCTGATGAAGACTCATCCCATGTTGCTTGTAGTGTTTTCTTCTTTCGTTGCTTCTTCACTTCCTTCAAGTTTGGACAATTCGTCTTAATGTGTTCCATTTTGTTGTAGACGTAGGACATGACTTCGGACTTAGCTTTTGGACTTGGTTGCGTCGTCTTTAACTGAATCACCTTCTTGAATTCTCTTTTGGTGAATCCCTTCTTTTTCTTGTATAGTTTTCGTACTAGGTTGACAAGTTCGGCGTTGATTTCGTCATCATCTTCTAAGTCTGATTCGTCTTCGAACTCAGGTTTGGTCCAGCGCTTGTTCCTAGACTCCTTTGTCTTGCTTGTACCTGCAACCAACGAAATACCTTTCTTAATCAGAAGTACATTAGACTGTTCATGAAGTTCAAATTCTGAAAATATCTCGTCTAATCTAATTAAAGAGAGGTTCTTAGATAGTTTGTAAGCATCTACCATCGATGTTCACAAGGTATTCCTCAAAAAAACATTTAACACGTACCTTATTATATCACGATTCTCTACCTTCTGGCCGATCGCATGTAGTCCATTAAGCAAGTCTTAGATCCGAGCGTAGAGTTGACTTACCGACTCATCATCTTGCATTTTAATATTGTATAACTTATTTAAAAGTAAGTCTCATTTGCTTACCTTAGTGTCGGAGATGTCCTCATGCAACTCAATTAGTTTTTTCCATAATTCCTTGGCGTTGTTGAAGGGACCGACCCAGTTCAACTTTTTTTTGGTTAAGCCACATTGAAGGGTTCTAGGTTGCTTTTGCATCGGCTTCAATCTTCTTCATTACGCTTTGGTTCCAGTTTTCCAGTGCCGTCGAGTGGAAATGCGAAGCCGATTTGGATGAAGATCCACATTTCAACTTGTGTTTTGAGGTGATACTTCATTTAGCTCTTCCAGTAGCCGAAATCTTCGTCCAAAAAAGAGTGGTGAGTGTGCGGTACTGTAGCCTTCTTGATATGCCATTCGAAATACAAACCTTGTACATAATAAAACAAGGAGACTTGTTCGAAAACTTGGTCTTGGATTAGTCGTGCGGAATAAATTACTTTATAAAATATTAAAAGAACTCGAGTGGTGTTGCACTAATTTCAAGAAACGAAAAAACTTGATTGCAAAAAAAAATTGATTGGAATGGGTAATTATACCGATTCCGAAAAACTTAAAAACAATACCATGAAAAAGTTGCTTGAATTATGGTTTCACCGGTTCGAAGCAGCCCCGCTCTAATATCAATTATAAGATCGTTGCGCTAGAGGGGTGAATAGCGCTCGTGGCTTTCACGTTCGTTTAAAATCAATTAGAGTAAAACGCGCAGCGGAATAAAGAAAGGGACGAAAAGAAACAATGCTAACAAATCCAAATTTTACTTTGTTTGAAGTCTGCGACAACTCCTACTCCAAAACCCACTCGTAAAAGTGTTTTCTTTGGGCAATCACTAGTTAATCAAAAAATTACAAAAGCGAATTACAATTTAGAACAACTTTTAAAATTAAGCAATATTGATGTCTTAGAAATGAATCTTGAACGTAGTCGTCGTCGGAGCAGCTTTCAGGCATCGTGGAAATACTTTCTGAGCAGCGCACAAAAGCGGAAGATCTTTTAAATGATGTGTAGAAGTTGTTGGTCGAACCCTCCTTTTATAGCCCCGTCCGAGCACCTAGATCCCCTCCTTCCTGGACCGTGTTGACATGGCAAGCTCTCTTCGAAACTTCATCCCTAAAGTTTATCTGCGTCCGGGCGCCTGGACCACTAACGTGGGTGGGCCAGGCATCGCGCTCCAGCTCAGCAAGTCAATCAAATTTCAACCGTCCAAGCGCACGAAGGTGCTCCGAGCACCCAGACCACCAGGGTGCCTGGCAAGGCACCTGCCCGAGATGATCCTTCATCAAAACTTGCCTGGGCGCGCGGTGCAGCTCCGGGTGGCCGGACTCCAAGCGCCCAGATCCCCTCTAGACACCCGAACTACCTTTTTTCAACACTTCACTTTCTGCAAAAAAAAAAAATGTTAGTCCAGGCAAATAAACAATATAAAATATGAATTTGACAGCCTTCAAACTGTCCGGTCCTGACTTTGAGTTTCATTGAAACTCTAGGTCAAACTGACGCCTATTGTTCCCTCTTCGGGGAACGCATCATCACCTACTCCTCTCAGGAGAAATTACCTTTTACCAAACCGGTCCTCCAGACCATCTAGACTTTAGACGTCAAGACTTCATATTGGATGTTCGATCCCCAACCCGTCCAATTTTCCACTTGATGTCTGCGACACCTAGGATTTTCACCTAGTGTCCTCAACTCTAGGATTTTACCTAACATCGTCAATCTGCCAAGACTTTGCCCAGTCCCCCGAACCAGGACTTCACTATCTAACCGTAGCAAGGACTTTCCTTTTACGTAAGATCACTTAGGACTTTCCAGCACACTTAGTTTAATTTATTAGATCAACAATAACACTTAACTTAGAACCTTTTGTCATTATCAAAACTCAGGTTCGATCATCTGGTGCTCCTTGCACCAACAACTTAGGAATATTAAGGATGTTTGATAATCTTTTCATGGTTATCCACAAGGTTATCCTCTACACATCATTTGTATGAGACAGTCAACTAACTACTGAATATGATCTATATGATCCTATCCTCTAGACTCTAGCTCTATTATCACAGTACCTACAGAGTAGCATACCCGTCTTCTTCTAATCTAGGTTACATTACAATAGATGCATTTTCTCAGGTATATGTTGTTTTCTCTTATGAAGATATTTTTATTGCCTTTTGGATAAATTCCACTATACATTTTACGTGGATGGTTAACTCAAAGTTCTTTCAATGTATCTCTAGTAACCCTCACTTATTCACTGCTCTTACATCACTCAATTCATACATTGATTTCAAGCTTACCAATGGTTCTTTAGCATTGACAAAGACAAGCTTGTATTCCTTCATCTATATATTTTTTCTTTATTACATTCCTGATTTCCATTTAAATTTATTATTAGTTTCTTTCTTTCTTTGTCTCCATTACAATTCATGGACAGAAAAAGATGACTGTTATCGAGCATGAGTCTTGCATTGACTTCTTGCACCACCTTAGTCAAGTCATGTGGTTGAACCTTCTAAACTTCATCTACAAATTCATAACTACTTGGTCATTTCAATCTATCTAAAAGGCATTGTCTAGTTTATCTCATTTTAAGAGTTCTATCATTTAGGAAAATATGTTAGATCTATGTTTTCTTAATCGTATCTATAATGTGTTTCTACACCATTTATTTAACTTCTTTAGATTTTTGGGGTGAAGAGGAGCTTTGGCACAACGGTAAAGTTGTTGCCATGTGACCAAAAGGTCACGCTTGCAAAAAGCAAGGGAAGACTTAATACAATGGATCCTTCCCCGGGATCCTGCATGGCGAGAACATCGTGCACTGGGCTACCCTTTAGATTTTTGGAATCCTAATAGAGCACTAATTTGCTTCAAACTTGGTTTCAAATATTTTAATATTCTTATTAACTATTCAAGAATGAAACTAATGATCGAGCTGGGACATGCTCCTAAAGGGCCGAGACGTTGGAACTATGACAAGGTGTAGGCCATGTGCAGTTTAAAAAAAAAATCCTATACAAGGATTGCAAGTGAAACTATGAAACTTGCAAAGCTAAGGCCTTTTATGCGTACAAATCCTGGATAAGAAAATTTTAAGTAGATTTAATCTCAACATTTATGTGGAAGAAGTTAATAGCATGTGATGATAGGTACTCCTCGTCCACGCCAAAGGAAACAAAACAAAGACCATAGCAACTTACTCTATTAGTGATCACCGAAACACTTGGTGACATAACTGATGTAGACCACTCAAATTTTAAAATATCGAAGATGAGGATTTCAGCATGTCCTGCAAATAATCTCTTCGAATTTCAAGATATGAAAATGTAGACTAATCATTATATATCAACTGTTAAAACCATGTCAATATAGTGCAATCCACACATTGTATAATATTTCAACCAACTGACCATAAACCAATAAAGACTAAACTGACTAGCTTACAGGAAAATATTTTGTACCAAGGAGCCAGAGTCATTGAATGGGAAAAGAAAATGGAAAAAAAAAGAGGATAGGTTCTTTGAATTTTTCAATCAAACTAAAGTTCAAAGGATTTATAATGAATAGTAGGTTCACCTGTTCCAATCAATTCAATTCCCGGCTTGGCATGCCAATAGAGATTTTAGAGCTAATAAGGCCAACAAATCATTGAATGATAGTCGTCATTAGGTCAATAAATGCTAAACCATAGGTAATAAATGTTCGAGCTTGTAGGATCAAGTAATTTTGCTAGATAACCAAAATTTGTTTCTGAAGATGATTCATAACAATCCAGATCCTAATAGACTAAAATATACATGACTTCTTCTGCTTAGATTAAGAATACTCATTTAATTCTCAAGTCAGCATTATTGTTGAAATGGATATGATAACAACCAACCAAGAGCCTCTGTATTTGAAGTTAGCTATTGAATTTTATCCAGATATAAAACTCACATTATGTGCTTTTCTAAGTCACTAATCATAGCCAAGTCTTTGAAACAGAGTTAATTAAGTTTTATTTGAACAATGGTAATTGCAATTAGAAGAATCAAGACAAGATATGGTCCATTTGTTAGAGATCAACTCTAAATATGCGATACTATTCTATGTTATAGTAGATTCATACTTCTTCTCTTGCTTCCACCACCGATAATGTACCATTTAGTTCCACAAAGAGCACCACAGCATCCTGCTCTAGGTGAAGGGTGATGACCATGAACCTTGACTCTTGACCATATCATCTGAATAGTAAAATAGCAAATCAGTTAGGATGTCAAACCAAATTGTCATCAATTGCAGAAGAGTCATGGGATGTATATTTTTTTCTCCTGAAAAATTTGTTAATTAAATTATTTGACCAAAATAAACTAAACATGAACTGGTTGACATACTGTTTCAAAATCTAGAGAGTAAAAATCACGGAGAATCTTAGATTTTGATTGCCCTCCATATACAAAGAGCAATTTATCTTCATAAAGAGCAGCTACATGATTTGATCTCGCTGAAGGTCCTGCGCCCCTGTAAATAAAGATTGTTAGAATATAGATGCATCAATAGGTTAATGGCTAACAAATATTTTATCCAAAATCATGCAATTTCAAAGAGAGAAACAACTATGCATTTCAAGTTGGCAAGCATTAACTTCAAGCAAATAAGACATTTAAAACAAGGCCCCAAATTTCTACTACCATCATTCTAATGATATATTTCTTTCAAGCTTTTTTCTTTTCATGATTTACTGTAATGATTCTAACCCAGATTTAATTTCCACACAGAAAATACAAATTGAGAGAAATCTCACTTACTTATAATGCAAAGGAAGCCAAGAGAGTGACTTCAAATCAAACATGTAGAGATCATTCAGTTTTCTTCCTTTCATATCCTCACCTCCAAAAAGGATAAGCACATTGCCTGCTCTGTGTACAGTATGGCCACTGCGAGCAACCTGAAATTCTACAAGAATTTACATTAATGCATTTCAACCAATATGAAAGGGATTTAAGCATTTAAATCATGGCTGTGAAGAGTTAATAGAACCAGCAACCAAACAAGTAAAAGAATTAGATAAGAGCATAAGATTTTGAGCTTTTAGTCCCACTACAGAGTATTCATCTTAGGAGACATAATATTTTCAAATAAAAGGAGGGCATTTACTCTACAAAGATACATTGCTGCTGTAGATGTAAAGAGTGTGGTATTGAAAGCTAAACAAATAAAGATTAAACGAAGAAAACATTCTAAAATATGAAAGTAATCTAATTAAAAATATAAATGGAAGTATCATATATCAATTACCGGAATATTTCCCTTAGCTTCAACAAGTGACCAGCTTTCCACTTCTACATTGAAGGACCATACTGAAAAAAAAAAATTAATGCAAAATAGCCTCAACAACAATAATTGTCTTGAGTGTACTAATCTGCAATTAGTCAATATGATCAGGAAATGAAAACTAAAAAACAACCTGCCAATTTGTCACTTGGAGGATCAGTCCTTCCTCCAACAAGGAGAGCAGATTTTCCACATGAAACCTACATAACAAAAGTGCATAAGCCTTAACTTATCCTTCCAGAGAAACAGCATAAGTCCTTCTTGGAAAGTATAGAAATTACCCAGTGATTAGTATCAGTTACTCTAGCAGTAAGCATTAACTTGCTCAATGGCCATTTACTCTCACAGACTATTAGAGACTTTTCTTGTCACTAAATGTGTTGCCAGATAAACAAGCAAAAAGGGGAAGCAACAGCTGAGAAACCATATCGCCAAGTGAGCGTAATTTGATTCACCAGTTCACTCACAGAATATTAGAGAATTGATGCCTAATATGTTACCAATTGAACATGCATGATGTGAAAGCAACAGTAAAACAAGCCAAATATATTCCCAAAAGCAATATAAAAAAAGATAACCCAGTGCACGCCTGTCAATGCGGAGTCCAGGGAAGAGTCTATTGTACACCGTCTTACCCGCATTGCAAGAGATATTGCAAGAAGTTGTTTCCATGACTCAAAGCCGTGACCACCGGGTCACACGGCAGCAACTTTACCACTGTGTCAAGGCTCCCAAAAGCAGCAAGACAAATTAAACTAATTATTTCCCATCTTAGTTAGAACATAATATACAAGTTGTGGCAATTATGAATCATTCATGCACATATAATATCATGTAAAAGCATATTACAAATACAATTCAGAATGCAGCAAACTCAACATTGATGGCAATAAATCCAACAGATACACAGAAAATGCAGATAAAAAAAGTGTCAGATCTAGATTACTTTATGTCAGGTTACGGGACCAAACCTACACTATGCTAATATCACAAATAAGAATTTCAATTAAATTAGAAAATATAAAGTGAATTTGGATATAATTGGCTGCTTGACCAAACAATATGAATATTTGTAGGTCAAGACATTAGAATCGTACCAAAGAGTGACCTTTGCATGCAGGGAACTTTAAAGCAACCCCACCAGATGATGAGTAGACACTTGAAACAGTAGTCATCCACGTAAGTGTCTCCAAGTTTAACACCTGAAATGAATAAAGAAAGTGAGGGTTAAATCGCCTAAATGTTAGTAGAAATTCATCTGAACGTCTTACTAAAAGAGACTTTCAAATCACAAGTCTGCTAGAAATTCTGTCTGGTATGTTCAATGAATGAAGACTGAACAATTTTTTTATATGAGTTTCAACCCAGATAAGAGTTAGTTACCAGAGTGTCATCTAACAAACCATGGCCAGAGTCACCGCCAACCACCACCATTTTGCTCCCAATAACAACTGCTGCATGCTATTGAAGGAAAAGAAAACAGATAAAGGTTTACAACATGTGATATTTACTGAGTAAGTTATATGAAAATAACGAAGTTCCCAAGTTTGGAGTACCAATTACATGGGATCGAGGAGTTGGTTTGTTGCCATAGGTTGGCAATGCTCTCCATTCTTCTGTACTCCCAACGCTAAAATTATGTGTATCAAATGTACGGGATGAGTAACGGCAATCAAGGCCATCAGAGCGGCCACTTGATGATGCAACTACCACATTCTCTTCCTAGGAAATTACACCTCAATCTAATTACTTCAGTGGAGAAAATAGACTATAGCCAAACAATTATTAGCAAAATTCTTGCATTGGAACGGCTTAGCTGTTTAGATGATCGAATGGGACTTCTAGTGCCCTGCAAAGGGTCTCCAAGTTGAACCTTCAACCTGCACAATGGTACCCAGTAAATTTGACAACAGTTGAACTTCTTCAAGATTGGGTATTTTGTCAGTTAGAAATAGCATGAAGAGAACTACCAGGCAAAACAGCCTCTTCAGCAAAAGATCACACATGATTTTTGACTGTGCAAAGAGAGTGTTCATCAAGAAAATGGCGATGAATAACTCTTTGTGGTACACGAATAATGATAATAGCTTGCATCAATAAAGAATGCAAGCGGAATCAGAGACCCTAAGTTATGTCATGCTAAACTTATGAATACATAATCAGTCCCGAACTATCGCATCCTAGAGGACATTCATTGAAAAAAAAAAAACATATTCTATAATCCAAGGTTCCCAAGGTGAGAACTTCTCATCAAAAGAGCATAATGAGGCACACAAGTAGCGTAGCTCAGTAAACGCAAATATCTGAATACTACCTTCCCTGTTTCGTTCGGCGACGGGAAAACCCGAAAATCTTCGGCATTGGTGCAAAGGAGCAGTACACAACGGTATCCCCCCAAGGCGTCGAGCTACAACCAGCAAACCACCTCGATAAAGGGCAATGCAGGGTCGACAAACCCTAAAACAGAACAGTCGAAGGAGAAGCAGCAGCAATGGAGTGGAGTTACCAAGCAGAAATCGCCGCCTTGGGAACTCGAAATCGCCGTTACCGCTCTTGTCACTCCGTGTGAGGTGAGCTTAGTTCCCTCTTTGGATTCCGTCTCCACCAAGTGACTCAAAATGAAGGAGCGCTGACGTCAGCGGAGATACGACCCAGAGAAAAAGTAATCCAATTTTACATGGAAAAAATAATTGATTTTGCTATTCCTTGCCAGACTGTTTGTTTTGTCGTCTTTCTTCTTTCTTGTCCGAACCCAACCTCGAACCTAACCCCAAATACGCAGATCGAGTTGCATGGTTTTAGAATCCTAAACCGAACGCTTCGTTTGGAGTGAAATTTCATTTCTGGCAACAAAATTTATTGAAATATTTTCAATAATTAAAATTTTAAATAAGTTTTTTAATGATCCATACAGTATAATATGAATTATATAACTTCATATATATATAATACATCAAATTTGACATAAAAAAATAGATTTATATTTTCACTACTATTCTTAAATTACAAATCTTAATTTCATCTTTATAATGATTCAAAAAATTTTATTCAATTTTTTTGATTTTATAAATCTCCCATAAATTCTACATTGAAGATGCCTCATTTGCAAATACTGACACGCAAATTCAATCGCATAATTTTAGAATCCTAAGCCGGGAGTGAAATTTCATTACCGGCAGTGTGTGAAAACTGGACTGAAAATGAAGGAGATTGCTCATCGGTCTTGCTCCATGCATATCCCATCCGACACCGCATTAATTTGTAAACGTGACAGCTCCATGTCATTGTCAGTGCCCTACCCTCTCCCTCTCCCTCTCCCTCTCCCTCATGTGAGTCACTGAGCAGTGTTGATTTGGCCACAAGCCCACAACACACCATGCCATTAAATAAGTAAAAGGAAAAAGGACTGACACTGATAGCGCCAGACTAAGCAACGACGAGATTGAATCGGGAGCGTTTGTTGAGCAGTACACAATTGAGATGGTAGGGCCCAGGACTTGAGGGGCACTGCTGCTCTCTTGGCTTTATATTCAAGTGTGGAGATGGGACGCGGAGTTAGCTTCCAAGAAGTTTTCAGGTAGGGACTTTCTCTGGACTCTATTTCTTCATACGATAAAAATAATTTTTAAAAAAAAACATCTACCACGATTTATCAAATAACGTAAAATAGTTAATTTTAGATATTATCCAAAAAAATTATCTATTTTAAAATTGATGAAACTCTGTATCTCTTTCCCTTTTATTTCCCCATAATACTACTTTTCATTTTTATTTTATTTTTTTAATGAAAAATTAATCTCCTAATCCTTCTCTTTCATCTCTATTTTCTCCATCATTATATTATTGACGGTAACTATCCGTCGCCATCCCTTCACCTTTGTTTGGCAGAGCAAAAAGACATACTAACTCGACGACAGTTTAAAATCAAGACTAAACTTTGAATCAATTCATGGTGGCTAACTTCGTCAATTTTAAAAGGAGCACTATGGGTGATCTTTCCTCATCATTTCATCTCAATTTTATTCACTCTCTTTTCATGATCTCGTACCGTTGCATTGCATTTTTTTTATTTTTCAGCATTTAGTCTCTTTTTTAATTTCTTATTATTATTAGAGATAAAATCCAATGAATCGGAAAAGTTGATCACGAGAGGAGGAAAATGAGTATTTTGAAGGATAAGATTGATTTCGTTGATTCTTCATCAAAGGGTGACTTCGTTCGCAGGAGTGTCGGTGCATCCCTAATGGCGAAATAAGTTTTCGATTTCATATTAAAGATCTAAACTTTATGTATTTTATGATGGTTCTATTTTTTTAATTGATAGTTGTTTGATAAAATGTCAAGATGAACAATGATGAAAGAAACTTGTTAAGACGAAGATGAAGAAGGATGGATGGAAATTAGATTTTTTTTAAAGAAAAAATAAGACTATATATATAAACTTACTTAATAGTATGCATACTAAATTTAGTTCATGTCACTAATTCTTCGTGAGTAATAAAATATTAATAATTTAATATATAAATTAATAAATTTCACTTGTTTTACTTAAAATTTATGTAATTTAGAAAAGTAATTATCGATTATGGTATTCATTATTGAAACAATCTAGGTGCCCTAGATTTTGATGTTTGGGCAAAGGTTTAAGTTAGGTTTATTGTTGTATTTGATATGCATTGTGAGTGTGCAGGATATAGGTACAATAAGGAAAGTCCGAGTGTGATCTTGGCAAAGGAGGAAAGTCCAAGAATGAGTCTTGGCGGTGTAAGTCCAAGCATGTAGTCTTGGCAACGTAAGTCCAAGTGTGACTTGGCAATGGATGAAGCCCCGAAGGTGAGGAGCCTCTTGGCAAAGGAAGACCCGACAATATGGACAAGGCCGAAGGAAGCTCCAGAAGGCAAGACGTGAAGGATGGGGAGACATCCGAGGGACGCGAGGCTGATGGAGGAGGCTAGAAGGCTAGGTCTAGGTTGGTCGGGCAAGAACGAGTGCTGAGTGAATGTACTCGAGGCAAAATCCTAAAATTAGGGTTTACTGTAGCGTTACTGTAGCAGTACTGTAGAGTTACTGTAGCAGTACTGTAGCAGTCGACTGATGATTGTAGCAGTCGACTGATGCATTGTAGCAGAGAGCCGTTGAGATAGCCGTTGGCACCAGTCGACTGGTGCATTGACCAGTCAAATCAGGTTCTGATTTGTTCCAAGCTCTATAAGAAGGAGCTTGGTATGGCCGGCCAAGGTGACGAAATTAGACTTGGTTAAAGTCTAATTAGTAGTCACTAAAGTGCTCAAAGATCTCTTGTGTCCAAGTGTTCTTGGTTGAAGTTGTGGTGAGGTTTCTCCACCCACAAGGAGCGGTTTGAGCTAGCCGGAGTTTTCGGGGACTAATCCACCGACGGATTGAGGGATCGTCCACCTTACGGACAGCCGTGGAGTAGGAGCATCATCTCCGGACCACGTTACATCGACGTGCATTGGTTTGCTTGTTCTTTTCTTTATCTTTAGCTTTCGTATTCATAATTTGTATTGTATTATTCCGCTTGCGCACTAACGAATACGTAGGAAGCCATCGATTTGGGTGAGACGCTATTCACCCCCCCTCTAGCGGCCACCGATCCTCCAACAAGTGGTATCAGAGCGAGGTCGCTCTTCTACGGACTAACCGCCAAGAGAGCAAGAAGCTAGAGGAAGAAGAAGATGGAGTCCGAAGGACCGCTCGGATGGGATATCCGAATTCCACCTCCGTATGACAAAGAAGACTTCAATTATTGGAGGAAGCGGTTGGAGACATGGTTCCAAATGGATTGGAATCAATGGGTTGTCTTGAGTGACCCATTTGAAGCTCCTACGGATAAGAAGGGTAAACGCCTCCGACCTCGGCATTGGACCGAAGAGCAACGAGAGCAATCGGAGGCGGACAAGGAGGTAACGAGAATTTTGCATAATTTACTACCTTCTAATATCATTGTGAGTGTAGGTGAATGCACAAGTGCATGTGATCTTTGGAAAAAGATCATTGCCTATCATGAAGACCCGTCACAATTCCAAGGAGTAGAGGAGTCCAAGGAGAAGGGCTCATTGGTCCAAGAAGAGAAGGACCAATCCGATGTTGACATAAGGTCAACATCTGAGGAGGAGAAGGAAGATGAGGAGGTATCATCCATATCTTCAAGGGAGGAAGAAGTGGAATCATCGACATCTTCAAGTGAAGAGGAAGAAGGGCAATTCAAGGAAGAGGAGATCTTGGAAGCTCAACCCTCCACCTCAACTACCAAGAAGAGCACAAAGGACCACATCAAATGCTTTGAGTGTGGTAAGATGGAGCACTACAAGAGTAGGTGTCCTTCACTCAAGAAGGTAAAGGAGGTAAACCCTAAACTCACTAAAGTTAATTTAGAAACTAATGTGAGTTGTAGGAAGAAGAAGGAGGAGAAGAAGCACATTAGGTGCTTTACATGTGGTGAGCGAGGTCACTACCACACAAAATGCCCAAGGAGATGAGAGCTCAAGAAATTGGTGCACTTGAAGAAGTGAGAGAAGAAGAGAGCTTCAAGGGTAAGGGAGGTAAACCCTAACTTGAATGCTAATTCAAATTTAAATCGTTATAATGCTATTTATCATGAAAATAGAATGCATGATAAATCTAAGAATAAATATATCCCTCCTCATGATAGATTTATCACACCTAAGGCTAGGAAGGTAAATAACAATTTAGGCAATAACTCTAAGGATTATAGATATATGCCTAGATATAGAAATGCTCATAGGGGTCAAGAAAAATCCAAGTCTATGGATTCAATGACGGAAAACCAAGTCTTGAGGTCAAGACTTGATAATTTAGAAAGAACCCTAGCAAGAATGGAAAATATTCTTAGGGGTCAAAATGAGCATAACCTAGGAAAAGCTAGACAAGAGCCATCCAATGGCTATATAGGTTTGGGATACAAACCTAAAGCCAAGAAGGATGTGACTTCCTTTCATAGGGTTCCATATAGTTATGGGACCAACCCTAGGTTTAGTGGTCAAGCTAAAAGTACAAGGGAAGTTGTCCCTAAGAGTACTTTTGCAAAGACCAATGTGACTAAGACTTCTAAGAAGTCTAATAATGTCACAAAGAAGGTCACAAGGGAGGTCATCCCTAGAGTTGACTTAGTAAAGGTGACTAAGGCTCCAAAAAGGCCAAACAAAGTCACAAATAAGGTTACAAGGGGAGTTAGCCCTAGAAGTGACCTAGTGGAAGTGAAAAAGGCTTCTAAGAAGCCTAGAAAGGTCCTTAGGAAGGTATCTATGGAAGTCATCCCTAGTGAGTACCTAGAGCATCCAAGGAGCACCAATAGGTTTTGGGTTCCTAGGAGCATATTCTCTACACCCTAGATAGGTTAGAGAGTGTCAACTCCAATTGGAAAGGTAGTTAACCCAACCTTTGTAAAGTTGACACTTGAGAGCATTTTCAAGGTTATTGTTAACCTTTGAAAAAGAAAAAGGTTATTGGGTTACTCTTTGAAAGAGTAATATATGTGCCGAAATTTGAAGAGTTGAACTTAATCTAACTTAGCACACTTAAGAAAAGTATAAGAAAAATCAAGTTAGAATTTTGATACTTTCTTAAGGAATTAAGAGAAAACTCATGCTTTAATCAAATGTGCTTAAAGCCTTGAAGAGCAAAAATGTGTCAAAATTTGAGGAGTTAAATCTAATTTAAATTGACACATTTGGAAAAGGATAAGAAATGTCAAGTTGGGGGTTTTGGCATTTTCTTAGAAGGTTAAAGGTGAATCTAAGCCTTAATTTGATTTCATATACTCTTTGAAAGAATAAAATGTGTCATACTTTGAGGAATTTGTTTAATTTAAAAATGCCACAAATTTAGAAAGGGAAAAAGAAATGTCAAAATTGGGTTTGGCACTTTCTTGATGAAATTGGGCAATCTAGGATTTAATTTTAAGGTATAGCTAAGAATTAAGGATACTTAGATAGATTATCTAGGTACATTTTATTTATGCTAACTTGTCATGATTGTTTGCCCATCATATGCCATGACATCATATTTAGCATTCACATTTTATTATGAAAAATATAAAAATACCATGTCATGTCATGCATATATCATGTAGTTATAGCATGCTTTGCTTATTTTGATGTATGCCATTAATCATCATGCAGTATGTCAATTTCCTTATAATTAAGAACAAAAGGTATTTATTATGTATGGAAGTGTCCCAACAAGAGGGATCATATCAAGTGACATCCTAGATGGATGATCATGATTTTTACAATGCCTAGATAGAGATGCATGATCCCTTAGTTTAGGGCAAGACCAAATATACATCTCACAAAGAACTATAAGGTGACTTGTATATGTTTTAATACACATTAGATACAAGTGAGATGTTAAGATGGTGAACAAAACTCAAGATGTTGATCTAGTGCATCTTGTTGAGTTTTAGGTTCATCAAAACACATAGTTATGTGTCTTCCAATCATTGGGAAAGCTAATGTACAAGTCATGTGCATTGAGCCCAAAGAACGTGGTTGGATATTGGTTTTGAAAAAGATTTCAAAATACTTTTGAAAAACCTTGGTGAAGACTATCTTTTGATAGTAATCATCATTGGAAAGTTAGACACAAACTAGGAGAAAACATTGAAGTTTTCAAGAGTTTTCAAATTTGTGTCAATCTTTGAAAATAAGAAGTATTTTCATAGAAAACTATTTTTTCCTGATAAAGTATACCCTAAATAATGTTTACATGAGTTTTCATGATGAAAACAAGTATGGATTGGTTAAGAAAAACCAAAGTGAAGTTTCAGTTGAGGTTTAGTTTCATTATTGAATTTTGAACCTTAAAACTTCGAGTTTTGGTTTTCCTAATTATTTAGGAACCCCAAGTCATTGTTGGTGCAATGATGGAAGTTTGACCATATTTTTAGGGGGAGTTACGCTTTGGAAACATAAAAATCTTTTCCAAGACCAAAAGGAGGTCAAGTGTTAAGGTAGCACATGACATTGGTATGAGAGGTGTTACCAAGGACAAGGGAGAGTCATCCAAGGCCAATAAGAAGGAATATACTAGGGTAGCATATAATTATAGCAAGGATGAGATGTCCAAGATTAAGGACAAGAAGAAATTAATCAAAGACAAGGTGTCTAAGGTTAAGAAAGTGAGTTTAGTAGGCCAAGTGTCACCCGAGGTGCATCGAAGTGACCTAGCCATAGTGGATGAGTCACCAAGAGAGGTGACTAAGGTTAAGATTCCTAAGGATAGGAAGAGCTTTTGGGACCCATGATAGATGGATTATCAAATGTGCCAAGTGGTTAAGAGACAGACTTAAGTCTCTAACCTAGTGGGTTGGCACAATTGGGATGTGTTTCATGCATGAAAATATGACATTGGGGGTTATATTGCATAAAAATTAGTTTTTGATGTATAGATGTCATATAAACTCATGCTAGGGAAGTATTGTGATTTAGTATGGGCAGATACATCAAGAGGAAGCCAAAACTAGGACTTTAGGTCAAGGTTCAATTGAACAATTTAGCTAGGTTTGAATTTTGTGTCAATCTTAGGATCTGTGATAAATATATTTTTATATATATTTTTCCCAAGTAGACAAGGTTAAAATAGACCTCTCCACAAAATTTGAGATTTTTTGGAGGTCTGTAGAATTTCTGGTGCATTTCTGAAGTTGGTCAGAAAAGGTTAATTTTTTCAGAAATAGGGTGCTAGTCGACTGGTGCAGATACCAGTCGACTGGTAACAGTATTTTTTAGCAAGACCAGTCGACTGGTAACAGTAGATTTCAACTACAGAATGTTTCTGTAAGGTTCTGTCGAAGGGGGCAGTCGACTGGCACTTAGGGCAGTCGACTGATACCAGCCTAAACGTGTTTTTCAACGTTGTTCTTGACCGTGTCAACTCGTTTAAATGTATGAGATCCATGGGAGATAAATACATGAGTCTAGGCTCAATTTAGATGACATGTTTTCAACAATTGGGATATTGTTGGAGCTCTTTTTGATGTATGGCAAAGGGGGAGAATTTTAGGTTTAAGTGGAAAACCTATACACCTTTGCAAGAAATCCTAGCTCGAAGGGGAGCATAGGTGAAGGGGGAGCGATTGTTTAGGCAAAGGGGGAGAAGTTTACCTTTGCGGGAAATCCTAGCTCAAGGGAGAGCTTAGGTGAAGGGGGAGCCTAGGGATTTAGGTTCCATTATTTATGCATGAGTTGATTTGCATATTTATTTGCATATGTATTACATTTATGTTTCCCTAACTTAAACAGGTTGCCAAACATCAAAAAGGGAGAGATTGTTGAAGCAATCTAGGTGCCCTAGGTTTTGATGTTTGGGCAAAGGTTTAAGTTAGGTTTATTGTTGTATTTGATATGCATTGTGAGTGTGCAGGATACAGGTACAACAAGGAAAGTCCGAGTGTGATCTTGGCAAAGGAGGAAAGTCCAAGAATGAGTCTTGGCGGTGTAAGTCCAAGCATGTAGTCTTGGCAACGTAAGTCCAAGTGTGACTTGGCAATGGATGAAGCCCCGAAGGTGAGGAGCCTCTTGGCAAAGGAAGACCCGACAATATGGACAAGGCCGAAGGAAACTCCAGAAGGCAAGACGTGAAGGATGGGGAGACATCCGAGGGACGCGAGGCTGATGGAGGAGGCTAGAAGACTAGGTCTAGGTTGGTCAGGCAAGAACGAGTGCTGAGTGAATGTACTCGAGGTAAAATCCTAAAATTAGGGTTTACTGTAGCGTTACTGTAGCAGTACTGTAGCAGTCGACTGATGACTGTAGCAGTCGACTGGTGCACTGTAGAGAGCGTGCAACGATCAGTCGACTGGTAACGGGCAAATCAGGTTCTGATTTGTTCCAAGCTCTATAAGAAGGAGCTTGGTATGCCCGGCCAAGGTGACGAAATTAGACTTGGTTAAAGCCTAATTAGTAGTCACTAAAGTGCTCAAGGATCTCTTGTGTCCAAGTGTTCTTGGTTGAAGTTGTGGTGAGGTTTCTCCACCCACAAGGAGCGGTTTGAGCTAGCCGGAGTTTTCGGGGACTAATCCACCGACGGATTGAGGGATCGTCCACCTTACGGGCAGCCGTGGAGTAGGAGCATCATCTCCGAACCACGTTACATCGACGTGCATTGGTTTGCTTGTTCTTTTCTTTATCTTTAGCTTTCGTATTCGTAATTTGTATTGTATTATTCCGCTTGCGCACTAACGAATACGTAGGAAGCCATCGATTTGGGTGAGACGCTATTCACCCCCCCTCTAGCGGCCACCGATCCTCCAACATTCATTGTTGGGACCTTGACGCCTACTAGAGGAGGACGGGGTGAATAGCGTCTCCCCCAAAATGTCACTTCCTAGAATGGTTAGTACGCACAGCGGAATACAAAAATAAATGCTAACAATAGAAAACAAACCTAACATGTTGATTTAATGTGGTTCGGAGATAAAGCTCCTACTCCACGGCTGCCCGTAAGGTAGACGATCTCGATCCGTCAGTGGATGATTCTCCAGAGAACTTCCGGCTAGCTCGCGTAGCTCCTTGTGGGTGGAGAAACCTCACCACAACCTCGTACAAGTACACTAAATCACTTGGAGACTCTAATTAAGATTAACCACCACTAATTTCGTCAACTATGACTAAGCACCCCGCCACCACCAGTCGACTGATACAGTACTGCTACAGTACACTATAGCACTGCTACAGTGCACATTGAAATCTCTCGTGCACTCGTCCTTGCCCGCACAACCTAGACCTAGCCTTCTAGCCTCCTCCATCAGCCTTACATCCCTCGGATGCCTCCCCATCCTTCACGTCTTGTCTTCTGGAGCTTCCATTAGCTTTGTCATCATTGTCGGGTCTTCACTGCCAAGAGCCACGCTCCAGGACTTCATCCTTTGCCAAGTCACACTTGGACTTACATTACCAAGACTACATACTTGGACTTACACCGCCAAGACTCACCCTTAGAGTTTCCTCCTTTGTCAAGATCACCCTTGGACTTTCCTTGTTATACCTGTATCCTGCACGCTCATAATGCATATCAAATATAACAATAAATCTAATTTAAACCTTTGCGCAAATATCAAAACCTAGGGTACTCATATTGCTACAACAATCTTCCCCTTTTTTATGTTTGACAACCCGTTTAAGTCACGAAAATAATATAGCAATACATATGCAAATAAATATGCAAATCAACTCATGCATAAATAATGGAACCTAAATCCCTAGGCTCCCCCTTTACCTAAGCTTCCCCTTAAAATAGGATTTCTTGCAAAAGTAAATTTCTCCCCCTTTGCTAATAAATGAGTAATCACTCCTCCTTCACCTAAGCTCCTCCTTGAGTTAGGATTTCTTGCAAAGGTGTGTAGATTTTCCACTTAAACCTAAACTTCTCCCCCTTTGTCATACATCAAAAAGAGCTCCAACAATATCCCAATTATTGGGCTCTTTGAATTTTAATGACCATAAACATCATGAATTAATCCCCCATAAGATTACATACATATTCACTACTCTTTTGGTCATTTTCTAATGTTGAAAAATATTTTCAAGCTGTATCAGTCGACTGCCGTAAGTCTCAATCGATTGTCATCGTCAAAATGAGCTTACAGAGACATTCTGTGCTCAAAATTACTATTACCTTGTTGACTGGTACTCTATTTTCTGCAAAAATTAAATTTTACGGAGAGGTCTATTTTATCTATGTCCACTTAGGAATATATATATATATATATATATATATATATATATATATATATATATATGTATATATATCACAGATTCAAAACTAGCTACATTCAATACCTAAAGTAGACATGTAGCTAAAAGGTAATACATTCAATATAAAAATATATTTATCACAAATTCAAAACTAGCTAAATGGTTCCATTGAATCTTGATCTAAAGTCCTAGTTTTGACTTCCTTTTGATGTATCTACTCATACTAAACCACAATACTTCCCTAGCATGGGTTTATATGGCATATATACATCAAAAACTATTTTTCATGCAATATGACCCTAATGTCATATTTTCATGCATGGTACCATCCTAATTGTGCCAACCCACTAGATTAGAGACTCAAGTCTATCTCTTAACCACTTTACATATTTGATAACCCATCTACCATGAGTCCCAAAAGCTCTTCCTAACCTTAAGAATCTTAACTTTAGTTACCTCGGTGACTCATCCACTATGGCTATAGCCACATGGTACACCATAGGTGACACTTGGCCTATAAACTTGACTTTGTTAACCTTAGACACCTTGTCTTTGGTTAATTTCTTCTTGTCCTTAATCTTAGACATCTTATCCTTGCCATAATTATATGCTATCCTAGCATATTCCTTCTTATTGGCCTTAGATGACTCTCCCTTGCCATTATCATTTGTCACCTTAGCATATAATTTCTTCTTGGCCTTGGAGAGACTAGATTGGTATTTTAAACCCAATCTATCACTTTTGGGTCTTAGGCAACCCATAACATTATCAAGTCCTTGAGATCCAACAATAAATCTACCTAGGACTTTCTCCATTTCTTCAAGTCTTACCTTCAAGACTTGATTTTCTAATTCTAGGGTTCTAACCCTTGAATCAAAATGCCCACCTTGGACATCCCTAAACATACCCACCTTCTTAGGCATATGTCTCTCCTTCTTAGGATTTATGCTTAGGTTTTCACTCACTTTACTTCCCTTAAGCAAAGTGGTTTGGGTCTTATTAGGTCTACCCTTACTAGATTTAGCATGAATATGTTGTTGGAGCAATCCCAATGGTCCGCGGGACCATGTGTTTTGGTGTTTGGGCAAAGGGTTTAAGTTAGGTTCACCCTTGTATTTGATATGTGTATTTGAGTTGTGCAGGTTTGCAGGATACACATATGACTCAGGTTGATGGCTTCGGGTCCGGTGAAGGATGGAGCATCCGAGGGACCGTGGACAAGGCAGCGAGGACAAGGGCCGAGGGAAGCGACTTCGAGGCATACGCAAAGGATGGCATTGGGTACGAGCCGCGGGCTTGAATGCATCCGAGGGACGAGAGCCAAAGGAAGTAGGCTTGAAGGCAAAAGGTCAAAGCTGCAAAGGAAGAATCAAGTGAGTCATAAGGGTGAGGGTACGAGTGCACGAGAGATTGTACTCGGAGTAAAATCCTAGTTTTTAGGGTTTTACTGTAGCAGTACTGTAGCGCTACTGTAGCAGTACTGTAGCACTACTGTAGCAGTACTGTAGCAGTCGACTGCATGTTTTAGCAGTCGACTGGTGCAGTCGACTGGCATCGAACAGAATGTGTGGAATCGAGCCGTTGGGATGTAACGGTCGAATTTCCACAGAGGGCAGTCGACTGCATGTTTTAGCAGTCGACTGGTAGGCGGGGTTTTCCAACCCGTGGCCTATAAAACCAAAGCTTGGGAGCTTGGTTTGAGTTGACGAAATTAGTGGTGGGTAACCTCTAATTAGTAGTCAACTAGTGCCCTAGCAATCCAAGTGTTCTTGATCGAGTTGTGGCGAGGTTTCTCCACCGACAAGGAGGATTGTGCTAGCCGGAGTTTGCCGGGGAGTAATCCACCGAAGGATCGGGATCGTCCACCTTACGGACAGCCGTGGAGTAGGAGCCCTAATCTCCGAACCACGTTAAACGAACGTGTCATTGGTTTGCTTGTTCTTTCCTTGTCTTTAGATTAGCTTTAGTATTCGTATTTGTATTCTTTGTATTCCGCTGTGCTAACGAATACGTAGGAAGCAACGATTTGGGGGCGCCGTCTATCCAACCCCCCTTCAAGCCGGCCGTCCGATCCCCAACAAGTGGTATCAGAGCGAGGACGCTCTCCGTTGGACTAACCGCCAAGGAAGCACAAGATGGCCGGGTTTATTGTCCCTCCAAAATTTGAAGGAGGAAGCCTTGGGGACATCACGTATTGGATGATGAGGATGGAGGTTTTCTTCAACACGGATTGGGACACAATGATGGTGGTAAGGGAGCCATTTAAAGTTCCAAAGGACAAGAAAGGAAAAAGACTCCGAACACGACATTGGACGGAGGAGCAAACCTCACGATCGGAGGCAAATTCAAAGGTAATATCTATATTGATTGATATTTTGCCTAATCATGTGATAAATGGTGTAGGTGAGTATAAGAACGCCCATGAGTTGTGGAGCAAGGTGAAGATGGTTCTACAAGAAGAACCTAAACCTACACAAGAGGAAGAAGAACCCATTGAGATGGGTCTAGTTGCTCAAGTTGAAGAGGAGCAACCGGAAGTTGAGCCATGCTCAACATCCGAGGAGGAGAAGCAAGATGAGATATCATCAACATCCTCAAGAATTGAAGAAGAATCCAAGACAAGTGAAGAGGATGAAGAAGAGGTCTTGGAAGAGGTCAATTTAGCAAGCACCTCCACCGAAGCAAAGTCAAAGGACCACATCATTTGCTTCGGTTGCAATGAAAAAGGGCACTACAAGAGTAGATGTCCTATGGGTAAGAAAGAGGTAAATTCTAAACCCATTCAAGTTGATTTGAATACTAATGTGGGTTGTAGAAATGATGGTGCCAAGAAGAAGAAGGAGAAGAAGCACATTAGATGCTTCACTTGTGGTGACATAGGGCACTACCACACCAAATGCCCAAAGAAGAAAGAGCTCAAGAAGTTGGCGCATTTGAAGATGTGGGAAAAGAAGTGGAGGAAGAATGGAGGCTCGAGTCAAGGGGGAGCTTCAAGGGTAAGGGAGGTATACCCTAATTTGAAGTGTAATTCAAATTCAAATTCTTATGTTCCCATGCATGTTAGGAAAAATAATTTTAATCATTATATGCCCATGCAAAATTGTGGTTTCAAATATCATGATAGGAGTAGGGTAATTGTAGATCAAAACCCTAGGAGACCCATTCATGAAAAATCTAAAAATGGTAGACCTAAGGAGACCCAAGGCATTAATCCCAAGAAGGGGAGACACATGCCTAAAAAGGGTAGGTCTAGGAATGTCCAAGGTGGACATGTTGACTCTAGGGTTAGGAACTTAGAAAGGGAAAATCAAGCTTTGAAGTCAAAGCTTGATAATTTGGAGAAATTCCTTAAGAGATTCACTATTGGATCTAAGGGATTAAATATGGTGTTGGGTAGTCAAAGACCCAACAATGATAGATCGGGCTTGGGATACCGATCTAGTCCCTCCAAGGTTAAAAGAAGACCATGTGCTAGGGTGGCACATGATAAGTGCAAGGGAGAGTCATCCAAGGCCAATAAAAAGAAATATGCTAGGGTTGCATATGATTATGGCAAGGATGATATGTCCAAGGTCAAGAAGATAAGGAGATCTTCTAAGGGACATCATTGTGGTTTGGTCACAATAGATGAGTCACCTAGGGAGGTGACTAAGGTAAAGAGCTCTAGGGGGAGCTCCAAGAGTCAATTTGGGACCCATGGCCAATGGATCTCAGGTGGGTTCTACTTGGGGGTCTAGAGGAGCCATGGAGTGTGCCAAGTGGTTTAGAGACGGACTTGAGTCTCAAACCTAGGGAATTGGCACACATGGTTTATGTTTCATGCAAGAAATATGACAATTGGGGTCATATTGCATGATAATTGGTTTTGGAAGTATAGATGCCATATAAACCAATGCTAGGGATGCATTGTGGGTTGGTATGGGCAAATACATCAAGAGGAAGCCAAAACTAGGACTTTAGGTCAAGGTTCAATTGAACTTTTTAGCTAGTTTTGTGTTTTGTGTCAATCTTGGGATTGGTGATAGATATATTTTTATATATATTTTTCCCAAGTAGATATTGATATAATAGACCTCTCCACAAAATTTGGGGATTTTTGGAGGTCTGTGGAATTATTGGTGCATTTCTGAAATTGGGTCAGAAATGCTGAAAAAGGCTGAAAAACTGTGCCAGTCGACTGCAACTTTTAGCAGTCGACTGCACCAGTCGACTGCTAAAAGTTGCAGTCGACTGGTAGTTCTTGCAGTCGACTGATACCAGTCTGAAATTGTTTTCAGCATTGAATTTTGACCAAGTCAACTCATACAGGTGTATGAAATCCATGGGGGATTAATACATGAGTTTAGGGTCAATTGGAATGACAAGTTTTCAACAATTGGGATATTGTTGGAGGACTTTTTGGATGTTAGGCAAAGGGGGAGAAGTAAGGTTTAGTTGGGAAAACCTGAAAGTGCCTTTGTGTAGGGGGAGCCTTGGGATAGGTTCTTAAAAAGCCCGTTGTAAAAATCCTAGCTCAATGGAGAGCTTAGGTAAAGGGGGAGCCTTGGGATAGGTCCTTAAAAAGCCCTATGTGGAAAATCCTATCTCAATGGGAGCTTAGGTGTAGGGGGAGCCTTGGGATAGGTTCTTAAAAAGCCCTGTGCATTGTTTCGGCGGTTGCCAAGTGTGTAGCTTTGGCAACGTAAGTCCATTCGGCGTTGTAAGTCCAAGTGTGTAGCCTTGGCATCGTAAGTCCATTCGGCATGGGAAGTCCAAGTGTGTAGCCTTGGCAACGTAAGTCCATTCGGCGGTGTAAGTCCAAGTGTGTAGCCTTGGCAACGTAAGTCCATTTGTTTTAGCATGTTTATTTGCTATATGTTTTCCCTAACTTAAACGTATTGCCAAACACCAAAAAGGGGGAGATTGTTGGAGCAATCCCAATGGTCCGCGGGACCATGTGTTTTGGTGTTTGGGCAAAGGGTTTAAGTTAGGTTCACCCTTGTATTTGATATGTGTATTTGAGTTGTGCAGGTTTGCAGGATACACATATGACTCAGGTTGATGGCTTCGGGTCCGGTGAAGGATGGAGCATCCGAGGGACCGTGGACAAGGCAGCGAGGACAAGGGCCGAGGGAAGCGACTTCGAGGCATACGCGAAGGATGGCATTGGGTACGAGCCGCGGGCTTGAATGCATCCGAGGGACGAGAGCCAAAGGAAGTAGGCTTGAAGGCAAAAGGTCAAAGCTGCAAAGGAAGAATCAAGTGAGTCATAAGGGTGAGGGTACGAGTGCACGAGAGATTGTACTCGGAGTAAAATCCTAGTTTTTAGGGTTTTACTGTAGCAGTACTGTAGCGCTACTGTAGCAGTACTGTAGCAGTCGACTGCATGTTTTAGCAGTCGACTGGTGCAGTCGACTGGGGCAGTCGACTGGCAGCGAACAGAATGTGTGGAATCGAGCCGTTGGGATGTAACGGTCGAATTTCCACAGAGGGCAGTCGATTGCATGATCGGTAGGCGGGGTTTTCCAACCCGTGGCCTATAAAACCAAAGCTTGGGAGCTTGGTTTGAGTTGACGAAATTAGTGGTGGGTAACCTCTAATTAGTAGTCAACTAGTGCCCTAGCAATCCAAGTGTTCTTGATCGAGTTGTGGCGAGGTTTCTCCACCGACAAGGAGGATTGTGCTAGCCGGAGTTTGCCGGGGAGTAATCCACCGAAGGATCGGGATCGTCCACCTTACGGACAGCCGTGGAGTAGGAGCCCTAATCTCCGAACCACGTTAAACGAACGTGTCATTGGTTTGCTTGTTCTTTCCTTGTCTTTAGATTAGCTTTAGTATTCGTATTTGTATTCTTTGTATTCCGCTGTGCTAACGAATACGTAGGAAGCAACGATTTGGGGGCGCCGTCTATCCAACCCCCCTTCAAGCCGGCCGTCCGATCCCCAACATATGTCTCCTAGGGTTATCATCTACATTAACCCTTTTCTATCATTGTACATAAATCCATGATTATACTTGGGTAAATAATCTATATTATTTCTAACAAGCATATAAGAATTAGAGCTTGGATTAAACTTTAAAATAGGGATTACCTCCCCTTTTACATTTAAAGCTCCTCCTTGACTTGAGCTCATCTTCTTTTCCCATTTCTTCAAGTACGCCAATTTCTTGAGCTCTCCTCTCCTTAGACACTTTGTGTGGCAGTGGCCCCACTCACCATATGTAAAGCACCTAATGTGCTTCTTTTCCTTCTTCTTCTTCCTACAACTCACATTAGTTTCTAAATTAACTTTAGTGAGTTTAGGGTTTACCTCCTTTACCTTCTTGAGCGAAGGACACCTACTTTTCTAGTGCCCCAACTCTCAAAGCATTTGATGTGGTCCTTTGTGCTCTTCTTGGTAATTGAGGTGGAGGGTTGAGCTTCCAAGATCTCCTCTTCCTTAGATTGCTCTTCTTCCTCTTCACTTGATGATGTGGATGATTCCACTTCTTTCTCCCTTGAAGATGTAGATGATACCTCATCATCTTCCTTCTCCTCCTCGGATGTTGAGCACATGTCAACAACCGATTGGTCCTTCTCCTTTTGAACCAATGAGCCCTTCTCCTTGGGCTCTTCCATTACATGGAGTTTTG
Source organism: Zingiber officinale (assembly GCF_018446385.1). Classification (NCBI taxonomy): domain Eukaryota; kingdom Viridiplantae; phylum Streptophyta; class Magnoliopsida; order Zingiberales; family Zingiberaceae; genus Zingiber; species Zingiber officinale. The sequence continues at coordinate 75,649,749 of NC_056001.1, forward strand.
TAGGATCCTCATGAAGCACAATTACTTTTTTCCAAAGGTCACTTGCGTTCTTGTATTCACCTACATTCAATACCAAATTAAGAGGTAATAAATTAATCAAAATCCTAGTTACCTCCTTGTCCGCCTCCAATTGCTCCCTTTGCTCCTCGGTCCAATACCGAAGCCGGAGGCACTTTCCCTTCTTGTTTATTGGATCTTCAAATGGTTCTTCCAATACAATCCATTGGTTCTAATCCATTTAGAACCAAGTCTCCAACCGCTTCCTCCAATACTCGAAATCATCTCGATCGTATGGAGGTAGGATTCGAATATCCCATCCTAGAAGTCCTTCGGACTCCATCTTCCTCTAGCGCTTTGCTCCCTCGGCGACTAGTCCGTAGAAGAGTGACCCGCTCTGATACCAATTGTTGGGACCTTGATGTCCGCTAGAGGGGGTGAATAGTATTTCACCCAAAACGTCTCTTCCTACAATGGTTAGTATGCACAGTGAAATAAAAAAATAAATACTAACAATAGAAAGTAAACCTAACATGTTGATTTAACGTGGTTCGGAGATAAAGTTCTAAGGTGGACGACCCCGATCCATCGATGGATGATTCCCCGGAGAACTTCTTAGCTCACGTAGCTCCTTGTGGGTGGAGAAACAACCTCGCCACAATCTCATAAAGCACGCTAGATCACTTGGGCACTTGGAGACTCTAATTAGGGTTAACCATCACTAATTTCGTCAACTATGGCCAAGCATCCCGAGCTCTCTTTAATGGAGCTCAGGAGGAAACACCTAGCTGTGTTTCCCGCTACTAGTCTGTTGGTGCGAGAAGCATCTGACAGTTGAACCTATGTTTTGATTATGTCAAAGGGTTCAAAGTTAAGTTGTCTTGTTATCTAACATGTTTGAATGAGCTTGCAGGAAAGTCCTAAGTGTACTTAGGCAAAAGTCCTAGCTATAGTTAGGTAGGTGGAAAACCCTAAGGGGTGGTAACCCTAGGTCCTAAGGGGTGGTAACCCTAGGCGAGAAGTCTTGGCGGGTCGAGGGCTTCGGGTGAAAAGTCCTGGTGTCGTGAACCAGGTGAAAGACTGGGCGGGTCGTGGAGTGGACGTCCAGCGAAAGTCCTAGAGCCTCAGGCGCTGAGCAAAAGTCCAGTTGGTCTGGAGGATCAACTGTAACAGGTAAACTCTCCTTAGTGGAGTAGGTGAGAACGCGTTCCCCGGTGAGGGAACAGTATGCGTCGATTCGACCTAGGGTTTCCAGTAGGAAATTCAAAGTCAGAATCGGACAGTCGGTGACTGTCAAATACTTTAATATTACATATCTATATGTTAACTTTATTTTTACAGGATATGTTGGTTTGTTGGACTAACTTATTTTGCAAGAAGAGACCCTCTCGCAGCAAGGCGCGAGGGTGCCCTCATGGAGCTTAAGGGCGCCATTGATGCTAAGCAGAGGGCGCCCTCATGGAGCTTGAGGGCGCCCTAGACACTGGCGCGAGGGCGCCCTCATGGAGGTTGAGGACGCCCTCAGGCGGATAGACTGTTACCGGGTTGGAGCTCATCCATGCTACAGATTTGGCGGGGTTAAGGGTGCCCTCCATGGTGTTAGAGGCGCCCTCAACGAGCTTTATAAAGAGGTTTCGAGCAGCAGCTTGAGACATCATCAGAAACGCGATCCTTCTTCCGTGTGCTGCTTAAAGAACGTTACGACAAAGCCGCAACTCGACTCCGACGACCAGAAACTTCAAGTTCACTATTCTCTTTTGTCGTTGGTATATTTTACTACATTTAATTGTACTTCAAAGTTGTAAAGATTTACAAATTGATAGTGATTATCCACCGAAAGTGATCAACGATCGCGGGCCTTGGAGTAGGAGTCACCCAAGGCTTCGAACCAAGTAAATCTCGGTGTTTGCGTTGTTTGTTCTGATTTCCGCTACGTTTACTCGTTAAGTTTTCCGAAACAAAAGTGAAAGTCACGAGTGCTATTCACCCCCCCTCTAGCACTTTCAATCTAACAATTGGTATCAGAGCGAGGTTGCTCTAAATCGGTACAACTACCGTTCGAGTAATTTTTTTTTTGTTTTTTTCGTCCGTTTTTCTAAAAATAAAAACTTACACCTTTCATTTTTTCCCTCCAAAACTATTTTTAAAAATTTATTTTTATCTTTTCACTATTGGTCGGTATTAGCCAAATATCGCACTTTCAAAGATTTGTGATAATATTTTTTTAATATTTTATTATTTTTTTTAAAAAAAATTAATTGTTATTTCTATTTTTCTCCTGTGCTACTAATCCAAGACCAAGTCTTGAGATATTTAGTTCCTTTTCTTTTTATGTGCGAGATTTTCTTCTACAATGGCCCACCAAGAAGGCAACAACACCGCACACCTACCACTCTTGTCCAGCGAGAATTTCAGATACTAGAAAGGCCAGATGGAGCACCAACTGAAAACCCAAGTGGAGATATGAACCATAATCCAGATCGAATTTATTCTCCCCACTGAAGAAGGTGTACCCATTGTCTGTGACAAGTGGAATGCACAAACAAAAATAAAATTCGAGGCAAAAGCAATATATACTCTCATATGCGGACTAACAAATTCAGAGTTTGATCGAGTTGGAAAGTTCAACAATGCTAAGGAGCTTTGGAAGAAGGTGATCAAGCTTCATGAAATTCCTTCAGAACTAGAAGACCAAGTCGAACCTGAGTTCAAATCACAGTATGAATCTCCAGAGTTAATCACTGAACCAGAATCAGAAGAATCCGACGAGGAAGAACACAAGCAAGCAAGTTACCTCGCTCTACCAGTACAAGCATATGTGTCCAAAATTAAGTCCGAGTCTGAGTTAGATATCGAGAGTGAATCGAAAACCAAGTCCGAGAAAAGCCAAGGATCTGTATCCATTTCCGAAGGGCCAAACCCCACTGTAAGCTCTCTAATTTCTGGTACTAACGTAGATGAATTACAAAATCTAGTTTAATACTTATTAAAAGAGTTGGTCAAATCCAATGTCCGGGTTAAGTCACTCCAAAAAGAGGTAATAACCCTTAAGGAAGTAACTAACTCGAGTTCTTTGACTGAACAAGAGAATTCTAATTTAAAAACTCAAGTCAAAGAACTCAAGGACTCATTAGAACGGATCATTTTGAGTTCCAAGAACCTTGTCCTAATTCTTGGAGAACAAAGGGTTGAATACAACCGAACTGGACTTGAATTTAAGGCCAAACAAAAATATAGATCTTATTTGTCTATATTAAAACGCTCAAATAGAAACTTAGTCCAAGCATGGGTCCCCAAGTCAAACTTGATTAATCAAGTTGGACTTGGTCAATATTGGATCCCCAAGGATCAGGTTCATTATCTTGATGACCTTATCGAGGCTACGATCCAAGGGGAGCCAATAAAAAGACCATTTTTATCAATATATAGATTTGTTTGATGCTTAATTTACTATTTTTTTAATTATGCATGCTTAGACTAGGATAGATAAGGACCTAGGCGTGATTTACACTTGACTAGTTAGACCTAGGAGTTACTGTAAAGAAATTAAATATCCAATTTCTTTGAAAGACTGTCTAGAAGTGGTGGATGATCCTATAACCAAGAAGGTCTCGTGCCTCATCACAGCCTGAAAGTCAATCATTGAAATAATTATTTAATTGACTAACTATAAAACTTGAGTCTAACACAAATGTAAATCAATCCTTAGATGATAATTTAAATTGAATATTAAGTTAACCATCTCACAAATCTACTAAAGCTCCCTGATTGAAAATCTAGAAAAGGGTGAGATGAACCTAGGCTTAAAAGTAGTTCCAAATTAATTCAATTAACTTAATTAATTTTAAAAATTTTCAAAATATTAATCTTAATTTCAAAATGTTTAAATCATAATTAAATTATATTTTTTAATTAATTTCAAAAATCATAATTAATTTTAAAAAGTTAATTATTATTAAATTTAAAATCATAATTAATTTCAAAAATGTTAATTATTATTAAGTTTCAAATCATAATTAATTTCAAAAAAGGTTAAATATTATTAAGTTTCAAATCATAATTAATTTTAAAAGGCCAATTAATTTCAAAAGTAAATTATAATTATTTTTTAAAATTTCAAAATTCAAAATCATTATTTACAAAATTATAATTTTTAAATCATATTTAATTTTTGAAAATCTTAATGATAATTAATTTTCAAATCATATTTAGCTTTTCAAAATCTTAATGATAGTTAATAGGTAAAATTATCATTTCAAACTTAATTAATATATTTTCAAAATCTTCAAAAATTTAAATGTTTACTCATATTTTAAATTCAAACTTAGATTTTAAATCTCAATATTGCTAAAATTGAAGTAAAGTTAACTCCGTCTCTCACACACTCATAAGCTGAACATGTTTGATAAGGTATAATAGGTGAGATGGAAAATTAGGAAAATAAATAATAACTTTTATGTTTACATGCTTGGACTCTAGGATCCTAAAAAAATATTTTGGCGTTAATTAAGGGGGAGTGTAAAGAAATTTAAAACATTAATTTTTATCTTTATTTTCTTAAAACATCATTTTTCAAAGTTAAACTTTTCAAAAAAGTTTAAAATATTTCTAAAAAAAGGAAGTTCAATTTTTTGTGAAAAATAAATTATTTTTGAAATTAAGTATTTGATAAAATATTTTAAGTTTTTTTTAAAATCATTTACTTAGCTAAGTATTTTTTTAAGAAAATATTTTTTAAAAAAATCGAAGTGTTTATCACAATATCCCTGAAAGTAAAATATTTTATTTCAAAATCATTTTAAGCTGAGTGCTTTTAACTAAGCATTTTTCAAAAACCTCTATAAAACTAAGTATTAAAACTAAATTCTTATCAATTTCTTTTGAAATCTAAGTACTTGACAAAGCTAAAATTTAGCTAATTTATTTTTGGAAAAATCTAAGTGTTTTCAAAGCACTTCTAAAATTAACTAAATGTGTTTCAAAGCACTTCTAAAATTAACTAAATGTGTTTCAAAGCACTTATTTTCAAAGCTAAAAAGCTAAGTATTCTCAAAATATTTCTAATTTAGCTAAAGTATTTTTTAAAACAGTCATTTCCAAAACTAAATTTAGCTAAGTGTTTTTCAAAGAAATTATTTTTAAAGCTTAGCTAAGTTTTTTTTTGTGCTACCCTTCAGGGGGAGCCTAAAAGTTAAACGGAGTATATTTTTACATATTAAACAAACTTTTTCTCTACTTAATATTATTTTTGATTTATGTCAAAGGGGGAGAGAAAAGTCAAAGTTAAGAATTCAAACGAATTTAATCTTTATGAAAGGGGGAGCATAAGGGTTTTTTTTTTTTCCAAATTATAGTGTTTATGCTCCTTTATTTATTGTTATATTTTACTTAACTTTGAACCGTGTTGCCTTAATCAAAAAGGGGGAGATTGTTGGTGCGGGAAGCATCCGACAGTTGAACCTATGTTTTGATTATGCCAAAGGGTTCAAAGTTAAGTTGTCTTGTTATCTAACATGTTTGAATGAGTATGCAGGAAAGTCCTAAGTGTATTTAGGCAAAAGCCCTAGTTGTGGTTAGGCAGGTGGAAAATCCTAGGGGGTGGTAACCCTAGGTGAGAAGTCTTGGTGGGTCGAGAGCTTCAGGCGAAAGTCCTAGAGTCGAGGACTCTAGGTGAAAAGTCTTGGTGTTGCGAACCAGGTGAAAGACTAGGCAGGTCGTGGAGCGATGTCCAGTGGAAAGTCCTAGAGCCTCAGGCGCTGAGCAAAAGTCCAGTTAATCTGGAGGATCAACTACAACAGGTAAACTCTCCTTAGTGGAGTAGGTGAGGACGTGTTCCCCGGTGAGGGAATAGTAGGCGTCGGTTCGATCTAGGGTTTTCGGTAGAAAATCCGAAGTCAGAATCGGATAGTCGGTGACTGTCAAATACTTTAATATTACATATCTATATGTTAACTTTGTTTTTGCAGGGTATGTTGGTTTGTTGGACTAACTTATTTTGTAGGAAGAGACCCTCTCGCAGCAAGGTGCGAGGGTGCCCTCATAGAGCTTGAGGGCACCCTGGACACTGGCGTGAGGGCGCCCTCATGGAGGTTGAGGGCGCCCTCAAGTGGATAGACTATGATCGGGTCAGAGCTCATCCACGCTGCAGATTTGGTAGGGTTGAGGGTGCCCTCCATGGTGTTGGAGGCGCCCTCAACGAGCTTTATAAAGAGGTTTCAAGCAGCAGCTTGAGACATCATCAGAAACGCGATCCATCTTCCGTGTGTTACTTAAAGAACGTTCCGACAAAGCCGCAATTTGACTCCGACGACCAGAAACATCAAGTTCTATAAAATACCGAAAAATAGGCGAATATTAATAAGGGAATTTTCTAGAATTTTTAGAAATTTTTCGAGAATTTTTCGGAGCTCGTATGGACGAGTTTATGGGGATAAATATTGGGCCCCGAGAAAGCCTGTTTAGGCTACCCATTTAAGCGAGGAATTGTTTATTTTATAAATTCCCTTTTCCTTTTTCTTATTTCTTTTCCTTTATTCTCTTCCTCGCCAAAACCCCGTGTCCTCACCCGTGCCTATTTTCTTCTATCGCGCCCAACGCCGGCCCTAACTGCCGCGGCAGTTCCTTTCCTCTCCCCATCGCGCCGACTTCTTCTTCCTCCCCCCGAGCCGAACTCCTCTCCTCTTCTGCCCTAGCCTTTGTACAGTGCCACCGCCGCCCTTCTTCTGCCGACGCTGACCCCTCCCATGCCCTAGCGCCGGTGCCGCCACCACTTCCTCTTGCTTCTGCCGACTCCGCCGATCCCTTGCCGCTGCCCTCTCTGGACCGAAGCAGCGCCGGCCACCGCGACCCCCTCCTTTCTTCTTCCCGAGACATCGCCGGCCACTAGGTTCGACCCAGCGCCGCCGCCCCTCTCCAATCTCCTCTGTGCCAGTCCACCAAGTCCGTCCCCTGGCGCTGTCGACTCCACGGATCCACTTATCTGCACGTGCGCCCTAGCCATCTTCTCTGTGGCGTCTTCTCCTTCTCCTCTACACTTGGCGCCGACTGTTTCCAGCCCTAGCATTGACGCCGTCGACAGATTGCCACAAAAGCTCACCGGAAGAAAGGATCAGCACCACCATTTAGTCTCTGCCCTGGTGAAGGTAGCTGACCCTTTTTCCTTGCCCTAGGTTTACTTTTGTTGCCGGATCCGAACCCTAGCTCTGCTGGGTTTGGTTGTGGTCAGCCTACAGATAAGTAATAGTTTCTTTGTGGTGTTGACAACAGATTTGTGGCAGCAAGGTTTTCCGGCTAGCATTGTCCAGCATCTGCATCTTCTAGCCGTGTATCCACAGGGGCAACATTGTACTGGAGTAAAGGTTGGAAATTTCATATCTGATATAGCTTAATATGAATAAATGCTATTTGGTGTAGGATAACTGATTCAGAGGAGGTAATTATGGTTAAAATGTGGGATTTAACCTAAGTTTGGGTTAGATCCGATTCATGATTTTAACAAGAGGGTTCGTTGATTTTGTTGGATTGATTAGTTGGATCCAATTTAGAACTTCTTAAATTGGATTAGAATTTATTTTGGCTAAATGTGGTATGATAGAATTAGCTAAACTAGACCTTATGTTTAATATACAGGACCTTGACGCGAGACGAGTATCTCGATTATCGGATTGGACCATATTGGACATTCTTATTGGAGGCGGGTACTTTTGACTTATTGTCTTTGATATGTATAGTAATGAAATTAACAAGTTGCATTAATTATGTTCCTCATTTGTTTCGGTTAATCACTACCCGATTACCTGTTACCTGCTTGATTGATTGTTTGTTTTGCATTTCGTGTTGTTATGTACCTGATTACACATGCTCATAGGGGTAGTGATATAATCATGTTTCACTATGTTCAGGACCTAGGTTTGATACCTTATTTGATCAGTGTACTTTGTTATGATTTGTTCACTATGGTGCACATCATTATATGTCCATAGATTGGTTTAATATATTACCATGCTTAGTGTCATACACCATTCGTATGATTGCATGCTGTGTGATAGATTACTCCATTATTGTCGAGCACATCGCCAGTTTCATCACTGTTCGGTGCTCCGTTGTTGACGTTCATGGGTAGCGTGACGCAGCGTGGTAGCACGTCAGTTTGCTCTTCCGGTGCTTCGTTGGTCCGCTCATGGGTAGTGTGACGCAGCGTGTAGCACGTTAGGGACCCCTCCCCGTCATCGTGTACCTGGAGATGAGAGCATTGCACTCCCCCATTTATGATTTGGGGTAGGAGTATGTGTGTACTCCGACAGCATCCCGTCCACTCGGTCACTCATCAGGAGTAGTGATGCAGAGTGCACGGTCGTCACAGCCCTACCCACTCGGTCCCACTTCTGTTGTGAGTTGGCTGACTGGCGTCAGGGGTGACCATGACATTGACATCATATGCATGATACGTTTATTGCTTGTGTTTGTGTTTGCTGCATTTATATGCTGCATATTGTTTGGATACCTATGTTTGACATGCATACAGGTCTTCTATACCTTTCGGACTGTTTGTCCTTATACCCAGGTCCTGGTTAGTACAATTTCTCTCCTGTTTACTTCGGTTTGCATTTACCTTTATTTTTATCAGGAAACTGTACGCATGATTAGTGCTAGGTGTTATTTCCTTACTTTGCATATCAGTTGTACCTGCTGAGTGTTGGACTCACCCCGCCTCCATTGTTGTTATATTTTCAGGTTAAGGCTGTCCGGAGCAGTTCCAGTCGCTAGTCCCCATCTGCACGTAGTGTCCTTTGCTGGTCTTGAGTTGTTATTTTATCTTAGTTTCTCTATCAGCATTTGTTTTTAGTCTTGTATTGTTTTACTTATAGATATTGTATGGATTCTTATCGTTTGATGGATTTTTGGTATGATTTGGATTTATTCTACTACATGCCTGCCTGGATGGCAGAAGAGGTGAGTTCTTCGGATTTGAGATTTACGAGTGTAGTTGAGTAGGGTTGATTTCGAGTCATCTTATTACTGCGTGGTTGTGTCAGCCAGAGGCTGAGAATTATATTAATTGCGTGGTGATTATCTATTTATTATTGTTGTTTATTCCAGCCGCATGTGGCTGAGGTATATGAGGATGTAGAAAAGTTTCAGATTGTCCGTCGTACAGGGGAGATGCTGCCGAAATTTTCTCGGACAGGGACTCCTCCGGGGCGTGACAATTTAGTGGTATCAGAGCTTAAGTTTTACGATCTTTGTTTTCATATTTTGGATATTTGGGATCTTTATATGGTATCAGAGCGCCAAGTTTGGCGATACTTGTTGTTGTTCGTGTTACAGATTTTTGGGATTTAACTGATACCAATTTATTGGTATTAGAGTGGGTTATGACACCTGTTTTTGATATTCTGGATATTTGAGTTAGCCCAAGTTTGCGAGTCAAACTGGGTTGTTATTTTGGATTGCACGAATTTTCCATTATATATATGGTAAGGATTTCCGTTTCGGATTTATATGGATTTATGGTGATTTTCATGTACAGATTTTTGAGGTCAGAAGTTGGGGGCTGGACAGCGATGGAACATCTCCAGATGACATATAGGTATGATGTTTAATTTTATAGTTTATGACATGTATTAGTATTCTTTGTTTAGTACCTGTCTGGTTGTTTTAACACATATTACATGTGATGGGTTAGCCATTGAGCATGGTTGACCTTAATAGAGAACAAGGGTTATAGTCTCTGAGATTTTTCATAACATACTATCAGTAGTTTGAGCTTCTGTTACTACTAGTAGGAGATGGAGGCACATACCAGCTTCTGCTATTGTTAGCTGGGTAATGGATGATACCTACATATTTCTGTTGACTTAGCTAGTAGAGTTTTTATACTCATATCTTTTGGATAATAGGGTACCCGATACGATGAAAATTGGTCATTGGGGAGTTATCATGTTTGATCATTGTTGAGAATGATTTGAGGTTGAGGAATATTGTGAGATCAGATATTGTGATGTGTTGATTTCTAATGATTTATGAGAGTAAATGTTATGTGGTTGTCTGATGATCTATTACTAGATATTTGTTTTGATAATCTATTGGTGGATAATTATTTTGATGATCTATTATTTGGGTTGACGTTGATGGTGACATAGTGAGTGTCATGTATGATATTCACAGGTTTGATGATTATAGTTGGTGATCAGATATAGATCGGGTGCTAGAGAGTTTACGGTTGAGTGTGCCTATGAATTTTAATAAATCTGGTTAGTTGTGGTTAGTTAACAGGATGATAAGATTGATATTTGTTTCCTATGATATTGGACTATGTGGATAAATAATGATTTGATGTTTTGAATGCTAACTTGCTCTCATGGGGAGTAGAGATTTATTCATCTGATATTATGTGGGCTGATATTTTTGAGGATAAAAATGAGAGTGTCTTGATGATCTTGAATTTTGATTTTTTTTTTCTTTTGGGTCGTACACATTTATACATATGATATTATGTGGGCTGACATTTTCTTGTTTGAGTTGATATAATTAGTGTTGAATTGACCCATGAACTGATTTAGTTATTTGACAATTTATTTGGGGGTCAAGTTGTTACTTGCTCTGGTGTCTATAAAGATGGATCCCTTCGGATAGTTCTGTATGGATTATGGATTAATGAACTGGTAGGATTTTTGTTGTGCTGCCTTTGGTTGTCATAGTTGAAAATTTTTCTGGGTCTGCTGAGTGGATACATGTATGGAACATGATATCCGGTTGATTATGATTGGATTGGTTTGTGAATCCTGGTAAAATTTTTGATCATATAACTCGATATGAATGATTAGTAATGGTTTCAGATATTGAGGATATAAATTTGATTGAAGTGTTAAATGTAACCAATTTTTCATCAATGTCAAGGCTGGATGAAAATGGTTGAGTATTGTGTCGGATTTGGATAACATAGAAGTTAAAATAGGGAATGTCAGGTTAATTGGATTAAATATGCTGATTAGGTATATCTATGTGGTGTATACTTGTCCAGTAGTGATTATTGTGGGTTTCTAGTAGATTATACCCGAGTGGTTAGGCATACATGTCTGATTATTTATTGGAGGTATTTTATTGATTATATTTGATTTGTGGATGCACTTGTGTCTATTAGGCTTTGTTGGAAGTATTACGTTGATTATACTATTGGTATAGGTGTATATATGTCATGTGAGTGTTGCTGAGGTGTATTGTTGATTATACCTATGTTGATATATGCACACGGTTTCGGTATGCATTGTTGGAGGTATTACGATGATTTATACCTAGGTTGTGAGTATCTTTGGTGTGTACTAATTAGAGGATTATGTCGGTCATACATATGTTGTGTATGCATGTGTGCCAGGTGTTTTGTTGGTAGCAGCATGATGATTCTACTTATGTTGAATGCAGGATGTGGAGTGTCTGCATTAGGTTATTTGTTGGATTACCCTGTCAACTAATTTTCTTATCAGTGGGTGACTCACTATGATGTGGATAGAGTTGACGATGAGTTTGATTTGATTACTGGATTGTGATACCCTAGGCTACCCACAGTGATTTGTGGTAGAGCGACCCCATGCAGTCTCTGGCTAGATAGTTAGGTGCCTTGGGCACTTAGGTTTGCCCACATATTTTAGGTTTGTTTGTGGTAGAGCGTAACTCCTACATATTTTGTGTTGTTTGTGGTGGAGCGGAGCTCCCACATATACATATTTCGGATTGCTTGTAGTGGAGCATTGCTCCCATATTTATTGCAGATACATGTTATGGATTATTTGTAGTGGAGTGTTACTCCTATATATTGAGGATTTCTTGTGGTAGAGCGTTGCTCCCACATATGTGGTATTTTCTGTGATGGAGCGTTGCTCTCACACTGGAGGATCTATGCTTAGATGATTTATATCGTTGGTGATCATATTTCAGACTTATTATCAGGGATCTTATGGTTAGAAATGTCTGTGATACGGACATTATGTGTCATGATTTTACCATTAGGGTTTGGGGAAGCTTTAGAGGTTTTCAGAGACTTGATGATTTTGGTATTCCCAGGATGTTTGGATCGGTTTCCATTGTCTTTGTTGACGGTGTTGTGATCTATTTCGGATCCACGGTGAGTTACGCACTTCATCTTTGCATAGTTCTAGAGATGCTTCGATGGAAACGTCTGGATGTGAAGATCAGTAGTGCGTATTTTGGTTGTCTTCTGTGAGATGTTTGAGACACACGGTCATGAGTAGAAGTATACCGTGGTTCCACAGGAGATCGAGGTTGTTACCGTTGGGAGTAGACGGAGTCTATAGAAGAGGCTCGCAATTTCCTTTGTTTGGCTCGATATTTCCGGAGATATGTTGAGGGTTTCTCACGGATTGCTATGCTACTTACACGCCTGAGCAGGAAAGGCGTGAAGTTCACTTGGACCGAGGATGACAAGACCAACTCTAGGAGCTGAAGCGGAGACTAGTGTCGGCTCCGATTTTGAATTTTTACCTTATGGAGAGGACGAATATGTCCTCTGCACCGACGTATCTATTCAGGGTTTGAGCGCTGTTCTGATGCAGCACGATATGGTAGTCTCCTATGCTTCTCGTCGGTTGAAGGAGCATGAGAAGATCTACCCTGTACATGATCTGGGCAAGTCGCCATTATTTTTGCCATGAAGATTTGACGACATTATTTATATGGCGTTACATTTGAGATTCTCACTGACCATAAGAGTCTCAAAGATCTGTTTACTTAGAAGGAATTTAAATCTCCGACAGAGGAGATGGATGGAGGTCCTGAAGGATTATGACTGTACCATTAGCTATTACCCGGGAAAAGCTAATGTGGTTGCTGATGCACTTAACCGGAAGTCCAGAGGGACTTTAGCTTGTCACCGAGTTGTGGTCACAGACTTGATTCAGGGTTTCTCTGAGTTAGACCTTGAGGAGCAGGGATAAACAGAGCAGGGTATTCTTATTACCATAGTTGCTCAGTCGTCAATCAGGATGAGAATCCGAGAGGCCCAGTTGTTGGGACCTCATAGAGCTCAGCGTGAGGCAGAGTGGTTCACACTATCAGACGGAGGATGTCAAAGGCATAAGACTGCCAGAAGAGTTATGCTGACCCGAGTCGGAGACTCTTAGAGTTCTCCATTTGCGACCATGTATTTCTGCGAGTTTCACCCACGAAAGGGGTGAAGAGATTTGACATCAGAGGTAAGCCAGCTTCGTGATACATTGGACCTTTCCAGATCTCGGAAAGGGTTGGAGCAGTAGCTTATCGACTGGCACTACCACCGTCCCTGTCAGGCGTCCACGATGTATTCCACGTATCCATGTTGAGGAGATACGTACCTGACCAGACGCATGTGCTGACAGATGTCTTAGTTCCAGTTCAGCCTGACGTCACTTATGAGGAGATTCGGTTACGGATTCTGGACCGGAAAGAGCGTTAGTTGCGGAACAAGACTATCCGGCTGGTTAAAGTCGGATGGCAACATCATTCGGGTGAGGAGGCTACTTGGGAGCTCGAAGATACTATCCGAGCTTGATACCCCCATCTTTTCACTTGAGGTATGAGATTTATTTACCGTTCAGCATTTATACTCTATATCTGTTGTGAGTACTTATTGATGGTAGATAACAAAATTTGGGGACCAAATTTTTATTAGTGGGGGAGAATGTAAAATACCGGAAAATAGGCGAATATTAATAAGGGAATTTTCCAGAATTTTTAGAAATTTTTCGGAGCTCGTATGGACGAGTTTATGGGGATAAATATTGGGTCCCGGGAAAGCCTGTTTAGGCTACCCATTTAAGCGAGGAATTGTTTATTTTATAAATTCCTTTTTCCTTTTTCTTATTTATTTTCCTTTATTCTCTTCCTCGCCAAAACCCCGTGTCCTCACCCGTGCCTATTTTCTTCTCTCGCGCCCGACGCCGGCCCTAACTGCCGCGGCAGTTCCTTTCCTCTCCCCATCGCGCCGACTTCTTCTTCCTCCCCCCGAGCCGAACTCCTCTCCTCTTCTGCCCTAGCCTTTGTACAGCGCCACCGCCGCCCTTCTTCTGCCGATGCTGACCCCTCCCATGCCCTAGCGCCGGTGCCGCCACCACTTCCTCTTGCTTCTGCCGACTCCGCCGATCCCTTGCCGCTACCCTCTCTGGACCGAAGCAGCACCGGCCACCACGACCCCCTCCTTTCTTCTTCCCGAGACATCGCCAGCCACTAGGTTCGACCCAGCGCCGCCGCCCCTCTCCGATCTCCTCTGTGCTAGTCCACCAAGTCCGTCCCCAGGCGCTGTCGACTCCACAGATCCACTTATCTGCACGTGTGCCCTAGCCATCTTCTCTGTGGCGTCTTCTCCTTCTCCTCTACACTTGGCGCCGACTGTTTCCAACCCTAGCACTGACGCCGTCGACAGATTGCTACAAAAGCTCACCGGAAGAAAGGATCAGCGCCACCATTTAGTCTCTGCCCTGGTGAAGGTAGCTGACCCTTTTTCCTTGCCCTAGGTTTACTTTTGTTGCCGGATCCGAACCCTAGCTCTGCTGGGTTTGGTTGTGGTCAGCCTACAGATAAGTAATAGTTTCTTTGTGGTGTTGACAACAGATTTGTGGCAGCAAGGTTTTCCGGCTAGCATTGTCCAGCATCTGCATCTTCTAGCCGTGTATCCACAGGGGCAACATTGTACTGGAGTAAAGGTTGGAAATTTCATATCTGATATAGCTTAATATGAATAAATGCTATTTGGTGTAGGATAACTGATTCAGAGGAGGTAATTGTGGTTAAAACGTGGGATTTAACCTAAGTTTGGGTTAGATCCGATTCATGATTTTAACAAGAGGGTTTGTTGATTTTGTTGGATTGATTAGTTGGATCCAATTTAGAACTTCTTAAATTGGATTAGAATTTATTTTGGCTAAATGTGGTATGATAGAATTAGCTAAACTAGACCTTATGTTTAATATACAGGACCTTGACGTGAGACGAGTATCTCGATTATCGGATTGGACCATATTGGACATTCTTATTGGAGGCGGGTACTTTTGACTTATTGTCATTGATATGCATAGTAATTAAATTAACAAGTTGCATTAATTATGTTCCTCATTTGTTTCATTTAATCACTACCCGATTACCTGTTGCCTGCTTGATTGATTGTTTGTTTTGCATTTCGTGTTGTTATGTACCTGATTACACATGCTCATAGGGGTAGTGATATAATCATGTTTCACCATGTTTAGGACCTAGGTTTGATACCTTATTTGATCAGTGTACTTTGTTATGATTTGCTCACTATGGTGCACATCATTATATGTCCATAGATTGGTTTAGTATATTACCATGCTTAGTGTCATGCACCATTCACATGATTGCATGCTGTGTGATAGATTATTCCATTATTGTCGAGCACATCGCCAGTTTCATCACTGTTCGGTGATCCGTTGTTGACGCTCATGGGTAGCGTGACGCAGCGTGGTAGCACGTCAGTTTGCTCTTCCGGTGCTCCGTTGGTCCGCTCATGGGTAGTGTGACGCAGCGTGTAGCACGTTAGGGACCCCTCCCCATCATCGTGTACCGGGAGATGAGAGCATTGCGCTCCCCCATTTATGATTTGGGGTAGGAGTATGTGTGTACTCCGACAGCATCCCGTCCACTCGGTCACATATCAGGAGTAGTGATGCAGAGTGCACGGTCGTCACAACCCTACCCACTCGGTCCCACTTCTGTTGTGAGTTGGCTGACTGGAGTCAGGGGTGACCATGACATTGGCATCATATGCATGATGCGTTTATTGCTTGTGTTTGTGTTTGCTGCATTTATATGCTGCATATTGTTTGGATACCTATGTTTGACATGCATACATGTCTTCTATACCTTTCGGACTGTTTTTCCTTATACCCAGGTCCTGGTTAGTACAGTTTCTCTCCTGTTTACTTCGGTTTACATTTACCTTTATTTTTATCAGGAAACTGTACGCATGATTAGTGCTAGGTGTTATTTCCTTACTGTTAGTACGGTTAGCACTAACGATTTAACCCAGGTTTTGATGAATGACAAATCAGGTTAAGTTAGTCTATTGTTGATCTATCACCCTGATCGAGTGTGCAGGAGAAGTCCAGACAGGTCGACGGGGTGACCGGATGTCTGGCACGAAGTCCAGCTAGGTCGACGGGCTAACCGGATAGCTGGCGAGAAGTCCAAGCGGGTCGACGGGCTGACCGAACGCTTGGCAAGAAGTCCAGCTAGGTCGACGGGCTGACCGGATAGCTAGCGAGAAGTCCAAGCGGGTCAACGGGCTGACCGGACGCTTGGCGAGAAGTCCAGCTAGGTTGACGGGCTGACCAGACGCTTGGCGAGAAGTCCAGACGGGTCGACGGGCTGACCAGACGTCTGGCAGGTAAGTGAGGTAAGTCACTGGAGGGGAGAGTTCCCGGGAAGGGAACATTAGGCGTCGATCCGGCTTAGATCCATTTCGGATATCTAAGTCGACACCCTGACTAGATTCCGGTCTCGGAAAGACGGAATCTAAGTCATACTAACTTGTGCTAATTCATACTATTATAAAATATGCTAATAATCTATGTTGCAGGTTATATATTGCCTCGGACTAACTTTGTTTTGCAGGAAAAGGGAGTTTTCTGGAACAAGGTGGTCCGGGCGCTCGGAAGGCAAATTATATCCAGCCAAGTCGTCGCCACGTGGAGCATCACGGTTTGAGCAGCTACGTCACATTCCAGGCGCCCGGAAGGAATCCAGGCGCCCGGAGCAACATATAAAAGAAGCCCCAGGCAGGAGCTTCAAGAATGAACAATCAATCTGAGAACTCTTCTACTGCTGGTTTTGCTGCTCTACGTTCCTGCGACGCTGATAAAGCTCCGATAAAGTGCTCATTCGGTTTTTAGTTTACTTCTTTGTCGGTATTACTTTGTTTCATTAGCATTTTCTGTGTTCATCTTGTAACTATATTCGAATTGCTAGTGATTGCCCAACGAAAGTGGTCAAGGACCACGGGCATTCGAGTAGGAGTCGTCACAGGTTTCGAACGAAGTAAAAAACAACTGTGTTCATTTACTTTTTCGCTGCGTATTTATACTCTTATTTTTCGAATCGATATTCACCCCCCCCCTCTATCGAATCTAACGGTCCTACAAGTGGTATCAGAGCAGGTACCGCTCTGATTTGGTGCAACCACCAGTCAGGCAAAGAGGGGTGTTTTTTAAAGAAAAATTAGATATCGTACGCCTTTCGTTTTTTCCCTCCAAAATTGTTTTTGAAAAACACATCATCATCTTTTCACCGTTGCTTAGTATTGATAAAATATTACATTTTCAAAATTTTGGAATAATATTTTTTTTATTAATATTTTAATAATATTGTATTATTTTTTTTCGAAAATAGTGAAATATTATTATTTTTCAGCACTGCTAATCTAAGACCAAGTCTTGGGATTTTTTTCTGTTTCTCTGTGTGCAAGAATAATGACTCTTCAAGAAGGACGGAACCCCCACGAACCACCACCATACGATCAAGATTTCAACTATTGGAAGCGATTAATGAAATGCTTCTTAGGAAGCGTAAACTTTGATTATTGGCTGATATTGAGAAAACCTTCTTAGAACTCAGAACTAAATACAAATGTAAGTAAAATCATTTGTAATGTTTTACCTAACAATGTTTTATGCAGAGTAAAAAAGTACAAAGATGCACATGAGCTTTGGACCCAATTGATCAAACTTCACGAGGAGCCGATGGAGCTTGAGGTGTAACGACCCAATTTTCCTTATTTCGAGTTCCAAATGTCCATAAAAATATTTGGAAATACTTTTAAAATATTCTAGAGATTTTTAGGAATTTTTAGAGTATTTTTACGTAATTTTTGGAGGTCGTTTAGTATGGTTACAAAAGAAAGAAGTTTTGACCAAAAAGATTGTTAAAGGTGAGACTCGAACTCAAGACCTCCGGCCGAACCTGACCCAACCGGACACAGCCAACCAACTGGGCTACGTGTGGTTTGTTAATAAGTCTCAAGCGAGATATATATGAGTTATAGTAAAGAACAAAGTTAGACCTAGGTTATAAAAGGGATAAGTTAAGAGGAGAAGGGATTACCGTGACCTAAATCTCTTCCTCATCCTTTCTCACGCGACGGAGCGGCGCCGTTCTGTGCTTGGGCGAAAACGAAGCCCTAGCTTTGTCTCCGGCGCCGGCGAAGGGCTTTTCCGGCCGGTTTTCATCCGTGCGTGACCACCTCGACGAGGAGAGCTCGGAAATACGAAGAAGCCGCCGAGATACGAAGTTGACCGAAACCCTAGAGCTTTTCTTCTTCCTTTCGGTTGTAAGTCCAAGAACAACAAGGTGAGTTGCTTCTCACCTGCAGTAGGAGTAGTTCCGAGCTTCGATTTGTTTTCCTTGCTTTCGGATTTGTTTGAAGTTTCCTTGTGTTTGAATCTGCCGTGAGTTTACATGCTTGGATGTTTTCGGTGACGAACCTTGGTTGAGATTTCTACCGAATTGGGGTTTCATATGCTATGTTGGTTATAGCATTTCCTGCTTATGCTATTAGTTTCCTTAGGCCGTGCAGGTGACAGCATGTTCTGCCTATACTGTTAGTTCCTTATACCATGCGGATTAGAGCATTTACTGCCATAGTTTTCCTATTTAACTTGAAAAGAACAGCTCTATATTAGTAGATCTGGTTAGATTTCTTTTTCTTGTGCTGTCTAGTAGAACGAACATCCCTCTTTGAGATTTCTGTTTGGTCCTTCCTGTGCCAACTCAATGAGGCCGATCAACCCTAGTTCCCAGCATTTTAGTTCTGGGTTCTTAGCTTCCTGGGTTAACATGAACAGCCTTGTTTTTATGATTCGGAGTTAGCTTGTTGTGCTACTTTCCTAGCACTCTAGTATTTGGTTGCTTGGCATTTCAGTTGCTTAGTTCCTTAGCATTTCAACTTGAAATTCAGAATTTCATAGCTCTATTTTTATAGCATGATTAGTAAGCTCAAAGTTGCTTTCTTTGCCCTATTTTACAGCATGTTTAGAAAGCTTAGAGTTACTTTCTTCTGCTCTATTTTATAGCATGATTAGTAAACTTAAAGTTGCTTTCTTTGCCCTATTTTACAGCATGTTTAGAAAGCTTAGAGTTACTTTCTTCTGCTCTATTTTATAGCATGATTAGTAAACTTAAAGTTGCTTTCTTTGCCCTATTTTACAGCATGTTTAGAAAGCTTAAAGTTACTTTCTTTTGCTCTTATCACAACATGTTTAGAAAGATCAAATTAGCTTTCTTTTGCTCTTATCACAGCATGTTTAGAAAGTCCAAGTTGCTCTCTTTGTTCTATTTTTATAGCATGATTGGTAAGTTTAAAGTTGCTTTCTTTTGCTCTATTTTTACAGCATGATTAGTAAGCTCAAGTTGCTTTTCTTTGCTCTATTTTTACAGCATGATTAGTAAGCTCAAGTTGCTTTTCTTTGCTCTATTTTTACAGCATGATTAGTAAGCTTAAAGTTGCTTTCTTTGCTCTATTTTATAGCATGATTAGTAAGCTTAAAGTTGCTTTCTTTAGCTCTATTTTATAGCATGATTAGTAAGCTCAAAGTTATTTCCATTTGCTATTTTAACAAGCATGAACAGCCATGTATTCTAATGGAAAAATAAGAATCCTATTAAATACTTTTAGAAGTATTAACAAGTAAAAGGAAGATAAAGAAAAGAAAGGGAAAAGGCTAAGGCCTTAAGTAAAATCCCGAATTCAAGACTTTAGGGATTTTGGCACACAAGGTGCTTATTAAATGCCAAGGCATTTTATTATAAGAAGTATTTAAAGATAAAAAGTATTTTACTTTTAAATGGCATGTACCGGACACAAGATCCAAGGGATGGGCTCCAAGTTGCCCCTAGGCACATGGCCTAGAAGGGATGGGCTCCAAGTTGCCCCTAGGCACATGGCCTAGAAGTATCTTAGTAGTTTCGGGATTAGCTACCTCGATTCTTACTAAGAATGCGCGCAAAGTGGTACAATGCCGGGCCCAAAAGAAGTTTATTATCTATTTTGAAGTATATATATATACATATATATATAAGCTTTTAGAACAAAAGAAATAAACTTAATTTAAGTTCAGAAATCAGCAAGATAGTTCTTTTGTTTCAATTTCAGCAAGTTAACTGTCTTAGTTTTATTTCAGCAAGATAGTCATTTCTATCTCTAAAAATTCAGCAAGTTAGTTCTTTTATATTAGCATGCCATTGAGACTTTCTACTGCTATTTATGAGCATGACTAGCTTCACATGTTAGTATTTCAGTTAGTTATACTTACTTGTTGTTCTTAGTAAGCATGCAGTAGTAGTTTCAATTGTTTCCTTGCTACTAGATTATTCAGCATGTTTAGTTTTATTTGCTTTCAGCATGCTGTTATAGTTTTATTCTTATGAGCATGTTAGTTTTACATGTTTAGTAGTTTTACATGTTTAGTAGCTTTACATGTTTAGTATGCTTCTTTTATTGGTTTATGAGCATGATGAGCTACACATGTTTAGTATTTCAGTTAGCATGATTCCTTTGCTATATATGAGCATGAGTAGTTTTATATGTTAGCATTCAGTTTTAGCATGTTTTTATTTATATACATGCATATCGAGTTTTTGTGAGTAGATAGCGCTCACTAAGCTTTATGCTTATAGACTGCACTTCCTCCTACTGCAGATAAAGGAAAGGAAAAGATTTAGCAAGGAAGGCGACAAGGTGGTGGTGATGAAGGTGTGTGATGGCTGGACTATGGAGAGATCATGAGTTTGCTAAGGAAACTGTCAAGACTCCTTCTTTGGAGTTTTCTTTCAGTTATTAAATTGATAGAGATTGTTTTAGTAGTTTCCTTTGTCTATGTTAAGTTTATTCCGCATTGTAGTTGAGTTATTTCCTATTGTTGGAGTTCTTTTGTTTACTATTGCTAGGATAGTTTATTTTTAGTTATATATAAACTGCGTGGTGATGTTATTGCTTTGTATATGTATGTACTTATGATTATTGTCACCGATACAGGGGAGATTCTGCCGAAATTTTTCGGTAGGGTTTTTCCTAGGGATTTTTAATAAACCGGTTAAGTAGAGTTAGTAGTTAAGTAACGGTCACTCTTAGAGAGTAGTAGTAGTAGTAAGAAGGGTGGTCGTTACAGTTGGTATCAGAGCAGTTCCCATTCTCCAGCATCACACACACATCAGCATCAGCCATGCCGTCTTCAAGTAAGAAAGTATTTAAATTCTTTCTTTATTGCTTTCCTTTATTATTATTTGCAGTATAGAGTGATTGCTTATAAGTGCTTAAGTAAGATAGAAGTTTCTGTTTCTCCTTTCTTGATTCATACATATGTTTGTTTAGAAAGGATAGAGAAGTTAGAAAAGATAGAGAAGATAGCAAGTCTCTTTCTTTGCATAATTAGATGGTAAGAAGAGAACATCCCCGTACCGTTCGTACTGAGAACCAAGATCAGGAGAACGAAGAGCCCAGAACCCCTGGGCCTATTCTCTCTGAAGTTGTTACTCAACTTCAGCGACAAGTAGCGAGCAGCAGCAAGTGATTGCCAATCTAATGGCCAATCAGAAGCCAGCTCCTCCCACTTCCCCAACCATTAATGTGGAGACCCCAGTCGTGATTGAAGTCCCATCAGTTGCCCTGGAAGTCGCCACAACACCTAGAAGACAAGAAGCATACCTCATCCAGTGGCTGAAGCTGAAACCAGAAAGCTTCTCAGGCACGACTGAGCCCTGGGATGCCCAGGCTTGGTTCAAGACATCTGAGAGCACAATGGAACTTCTTGACTAACCAGAAGTCGAGAAGGTTGATACCATTAAGTGTGCCTCTTTCTGCCTATCTGGAGATGCTCGTATGTAGTGAGAGCGAGTTAAGAGTAAGAGAGCAGTCAACCAGATGAGTTGGGTTGACTTCGAGATAGAGTTTTACGAAGAATTTTCCGTCAACGGATCACCAA
Source organism: Zingiber officinale (assembly GCF_018446385.1). Classification (NCBI taxonomy): domain Eukaryota; kingdom Viridiplantae; phylum Streptophyta; class Magnoliopsida; order Zingiberales; family Zingiberaceae; genus Zingiber; species Zingiber officinale. The sequence continues at coordinate 75,671,726 of NC_056001.1, forward strand.
TAAACATTATGAGGAGTTTATAGAATTTAGACCAGGTGACCTACCGGTAAAAGAGGCGATCAAAAGATTCGATAGGCTAGCTCGTCTTTGCCTAGAGTTAGTAAGTACAGAGAAAGAACGAGTCAGACTGATGCTCCGAATGCTGAGACCAGAAATAGCACCTAATGTGAGTAGTGAAACTCACCGACCATAGATTGGTGAAGAGCTGGTCAGCAGGGTATTAGAGAGAGCACTATCTGAACAACATCAAAGCACAATGAACGCAACACAAGTCAGTCAAGATAGAAGACAAGACAGTGGGGAAACAGAGACCCCAGTCAAGTAATCAGAACTGGAAGGACAAAGATAACAAGAAAGACCCAAGCAGGAAAACGTTCGGGTAGTCTGTGAATATCCAGAGGTATTTCTAGAAGAGCTACCTGGATTACCTCCCAACAGAGAAGTGGAGCCAATTTCAAAAGCTCTGTACCAAATTTCTCTAGCAGAGCTAAAAGAGTTATAAGAACAATTTCAGGAGGTACTTGACAAGGGTTTCATCCGCCCTAGTCATTCACCCCGGGAAACTCCAGAGTTGTTCGTTAAGAAGAAAGACGAATCCATGCTATTGTGCATAGATTTTAGAGCGCTGAGCAAAGTAGCAGTTAGGGACAAATACCCTCATTCCAGAATAGATGATCTATATGATCAGCTAAAAAGGGTAATAGTGTTCTCTAAAATAGACCTGTGCTTTGGGTATTATCAGTTGGAAGTGATAGAAAGTGATACACCCAGGAAAAAAAAAAAAAAAAAAGCTAATAAAGTGGCAGATGCACTAAGCAGAAAATCCAGTGCATCCCTGATTTTCTTGTCATCATTAGCCCTGCCACTACCGAAGGAGTTGTCAGGTTTCGGACTTGAAATTATTTATGGGCAACTCTCTGCATTGACTCTAGAGTCAACCCTGCTTGAGGATATACAGAGAAAGCAAAGTGAAGATCCAGATATCCAAAAGATCAAGCAAGGGATACAGGAAGAAGAAAATTTTGAATTTCGAGTATCAGACAGTGGAATTCTTTATCAGGGGAGTCGCCTTTGTGTTCCCAATGATTAAGAGCTGAGAAAGAAAATTTTAGAAGAAGCTCACAGTACACCGTACTCCATGCATCCTGGTTCTACCAAGATGTACCAAGACGTGAAACAGAGGTTCTGGTGGTCTGGACTCAAAAGAGATGTAGCTAAATATGTCAGTATCTGCCTGACATGCCAGAGAGTCAAAGCAGAACACCAGAGACCGGGAGGAGTTCTACAACCTCTTCCAATACCAGAGTGGAAGTGGGAAGACATATCCATGGACTTTATAGTAGGTCTCCCAAGAACCACCAATGGATATGATGCGATATGGGTGATAGTGGACAGATTGACCAAGTCTGCTCATTTTCTAGCCATCAGGGTGTCTCACTCTATAGAGCAGTTGGCACAGCTGTATGTTAAAGAGGTGATCAGACTTCACGGAGTTCCTAAATCTATTGTTTCTGATAGAGATGGGCGCTTCACTTCTCACTTTTGGGAGTGTGTTCAGAATGCACTAGGAACCAAACTCAAGTTCAGCCCAACTTTCCATCCACAGACTGATGGACAGACAGAGCGAGTAAATCAGATTCTAGAAGATATGCTCAGAACTTGTGCACTAGATTTCAAGGGAAGTTAGTGCAAGTATCTGTGCTTAGCTGAGTTTGCCTACAACAATAGCTATCAGGCCACCATCAAGATGACACCTTATGAGGCGTTATATGGTAGGAAGTGCAGAACACCCATCTGCTAGCAGGAAGCAAGTGAAAGAAAAGAAATGGAAGTAGAGCTGGGCATTCAGACAGAGCTGATAGATGAAACTACTCAGGCTATTCAGAAGATCAGACAGAGAATTGAGACTGCCCAAAGTAGACAGAAGAGTTATGCTGACACACACCGTAGGCCACTTGAATTCCAAATAGGGGATTCAGTTTTTCTCAAGGTCGCTCCTATGAAGGGAGTGATGAGATTTGACAAGAGGGGCAAATTAAGTCCTCGTTATGTAGGACCTTACCTGATCATAGAGAGGGTTGGGAAAGTAGCTTACAAGCTGGATTTACCACAAGACATGTTAGCAGTACATAATGTATTTCATGTCTCCATGATAAAGAAGTGTCTCCACGACCCGAGCCAAGTGATTCAGCCTCAGTCAGTGCAGATCCAAGAGGATCTTAGTTATGAGAGCAGACCTACACAGATAGTGGACAGAACAGTCAAGAGATTAAGAAACAAAGATGTACCACTAGTGAAGGTCATCTGGCAGAACCAGAAGCACGAGGAAGTCACTTGGGAGCGTGAGGACAGTATGAGACAGAAATATCCAGAGTTATTCTAAGTTCGAGGACGAACTTTTTATAAGGTATGGGGAATTGTAACGACCCAATTTTCCTTATTTCGAGTTCCAAATGTCCATAAAAATATTTGGAAATACTTTTAAAATATTCTAGAGATTTTTAGGAATTTTTAGAGTATTTTTACGTAATTTTTGGAGGTCGTTTAGTATGGTTACAAAAGAAAGAAGTTTTGACCAAAAAGATTGTTAAAGGTGAGACTCGAACTCAAGACCTCCGGCCGAACCTGACCCAACCGGACACAGCCAACCAACTGGGCTACGTGTGGTTTGTTAATAAGTCTCAAGCGAGATATATATGAGTTATAGTAAAGAACAAAGTTAGACCTAGGTTATAAAAGGGATAAGTTAAGAGGAGAAGGGATTACCGTGACCTAAATCTCTTCCTCATCCTTTCTCACGCGACGGAGCGGCGCCGTTCTGTGCTTGGGCGAAAACGAAGCCCTAGCTTTGTCTCCGGCGCCGGCGAAGGGCTTTTCCGGCCGGTTTTCATCCGTGCGTGACCACCTCGACGAGGAGAGCTCGGAAATACGAAGAAGCCGCCGAGATACGAAGTTGACCGAAACCCTAGAGATTTTCTTCTTCCTTTCGGTTGTAAGTCCAAGAACAACAAGGTGAGTTGCTTCTCACCTGCAGTAGGAGTAGTTCCGAGCTTCGATTTGTTTTCCTTGCTTTCGGATTTGTTTGAAGTTTCCTTGTGTTTGAATCTGCCGTGAGTTTACATGCTTGGATGTTTTCGGTGACGAACCTTGGTTGAGATTTCTACCGAATTGGGGTTTCATATGCTATGTTGGTTATAGCATTTCCTGCTTATGCTATTAGTTTCCTTAGGCCGTGCAGGTGACAGCATGTTCTGCCTATACTGTTAGTTCCTTATACCATGCGGATTAGAGCATTTACTGCCATAGTTTTCCTATTTAACTTGAAAAGAACAGCTCTATATTAGTAGATCTGGTTAGATTTTCTTTTTCTTGTGCTGTCTAGTAGAACGAACATCCCTCTTTGAGATTTCTATTTGGTCCTTCCTGTGCCAACTCAATGAGGCCGATCAACCCTAGTTCCCAGCATTTTAGTTCTGGGTTCTTAGCTTCCTGGGTTAACATGAACAGCCTTGTTTTTATGATTCGGAGTTAGCTTGTTGTGCTACTTTCCTAGCACTCTAGTATTTGGTTGCTTGGCATTTCAGTTGCTTAGTTCCTTAGCATTTCAACTTGAAATTCAGAATTTCATAGCTCTATTTTTATAGCATGATTAGTAAGCTCAAAGTTGCTTTCTTTGCCCTATTTTACAGCATGTTTAGAAAGCTTAGAGTTACTTTCTTCTGCTCTATTTTATAGCATGATTAGTAAACTTAAAGTTGCTTTCTTTGCCCTATTTTACAGCATGTTTAGAAAGCTTAGAGTTACTTTCTTCTGCTCTATTTTATAGCATGATTAGTAAACTTAAAGTTGCTTTCTTTGCCCTATTTTACAGCATGTTTAGAAAGCTTAAAGTTACTTTCTTTTGCTCTTATCACAACATGTTTAGAAAGATCAAATTAGCTTTCTTTTGCTCTTATCACAACATGTTTAGAAAGTCCAAGTTGCTCTCTTTGTTCTATTTTATAGCATGATTGGTAAGTTTAAAGTTGCTTTCTTTTGCTCTATTTTTACAGCATGATTAGTAAGCTCAAGTTGCTTTTCTTTGCTCTATTTTTACAGCATGATTAGTAAGCTCAAGTTGCTTTTCTTTGCTCTATTTTTACAGCATGATTAGTAAGCTTAAAGTTGCTTTCTTTGCTCTATTTTATAGCATGATTAGTAAGCTTAAAGTTGCTTTCTTTAGCTCTATTTTATAGCATGATTAGTAAGCTCAAAGTTATTTCCATTTGCTATTTTAACAAGCATGAACAGCCATGTATTCTAATGGAAAAATAAGAATCCTATTAAATACTTTTAGAAGTATTAACAAGTAAAAGGAAGATAAAGAAAAGAAAGGGAAAAGGCTAAGGCCTTAAGTAAAATCCCGAATTCAAGACTTTAGGGATTTTGGCACACAAGGTGCTTATTAAATGCCAAGGCATTTTATTATAAGAAGTATTTAAAGATAAAAAGTATTTTACTTTTAAATGGCATGTACCGGACACAAGATCCAAGGGATGGGCTCCAAGTTGCCCCTAGGCACATGGCCTAGAAGGGATGGGCTCCAAGTTGCCCCTAGGCACATGGCCTAGAAGTATCTTAGTAGTTTCGGGATTAGCTACCTCGATTCTTACTAAGAATGCGCGCAAAGTGGTACAATGCCGGGCCCAAAAGAAGTTTATTATCTATTTTGAAGTATATATATATACATATATATATAAGCTTTTAGAACAAAAGAAATAAACTTAATTTAAGTTCAGAAATCAGCAAGATAGTTCTTTTGTTTCAATTTCAGCAAGTTAACTGTCTTAGTTTTATTTCAGCAAGATAGTCATTTCTATCTCTAAAAATTCAGCAAGTTAGTTCTTTTATATTAGCATGCCATTGAGACTTTCTACTGCTATTTATGAGCATGACTAGCTTCACATGTTAGTATTTCAGTTAGTTATACTTACTTGTTGTTCTTAGTAAGCATGCAGTAGTAGTTTCAATTGTTTCCTTGCTACTAGATTATTCAGCATGTTTAGTTTTATTTGCTTTCAGCATGCTGTTATAGTTTTATTCTTATGAGCATGTTAGTTTTACATGTTTAGTAGTTTTACATGTTTAGTAGCTTTACATGTTTAGTATGCTTCTTTTATTGGTTTATGAGCATGATGAGCTACACATGTTTAGTATTTCAGTCAGCATGATTCCTTTGCTATATATGAGCATGAGTAGTTTTATATGTTAGCATTCAGTTTTAGCATGTTTTTATTTATATACATGCATATCGAGTTTTTGTGAGTAGATAGCGCTCACTAAGCTTTATGCTTATAGACTGCACTTCCTCCTACTGCAGATAAAGGAAAGGAAAAGATTTAGCAAGGAAGGCGACAAGGTGGTGGTGATGAAGGTGTGTGATGGCTGGACTATGGAGAGATCATGAGTTTGCTAAGGAAACTGTCAAGACTCCTTCTTTGGAGTTTTCTTTCAGTTATTAAATTGATAGAGATTGTTTTAGTAGTTTCCTTTGTCTATGTTAAGTTTATTCCGCATTGTAGTTGAGTTATTTCCTATTGTTGGAGTTCTTTTGTTTACTATTGCTAGGATAGTTTATTTTTAGTTATATATAAACTGCGTGGTGATGTTATTGCTTTGTATATGTATGTACTTATGATTATTGTCACCGGTACAGGGGAGATTCTGCCGAAATTTTTCGGTAGGGTTTTTCCTAGGGATTTTTAATAAACCGGTTAAGTAGAGTTAGTAGTTAAGTAACGGTCACTCTTAGAGAGTAGTAGTAGTAGTAAGAAGGGTGGTCGTTACATGAGGATCAAGTAAAAATCGAATCTGAACTCGGGTTAGATCCAATCGAAAAGCCTACTGAATTAGGGGTTGCGCTCAAGGTTAGTGATATTTACCAAAATACCCCTGCTAATAGTAGTTTAGAAAATATGAGCATTGATCTGGTTATTTCTGAAAATATATGTGAAAACAATGTAGTTGACAATAATTACAAAAATACCCCTAAGATATTATCTGATAAAACAAATCCAATTAATTTAAAAAATTCAAACTTAAACCTAAACAAATATGAAAACTCAAATGATAGAGAGGACAAGGTGAATATTGATCTAGATAAAATTAATAAATTATTTAATAATCTAGACAATATTAATCTAGAAAATCCTATCCAAACCTAAGATAATTTAATTAATAAAAAATTAAATTTTAACGATAAGAATAATCTAATAAATTCCACTAATTATATCTGTTGGTTGCTACTCGGAAAGCCTAGAGGTTCCACTGTACAAAAATTTTGTACAAAGGTCTGAACCTTTTCCTAGCTACCATGTGTTCTTTTAAATTAAATTTTGGATCGCCTGCGGAACTTAACACGTTTGATCCAAAACTTAATCTATTTGTTCTTTTAGGTTTTGACTTGGATCTCCTGCGGAACTTAACACGTTCGACCCAAATCACCTTAAGTTATTAATTCCATTAAATATTAATTTCCATAATTGGTTCCCAGTATTGACGTGGCGAGGCACATGACCTTCTTGGATATGGGAGCAACCACCACCGACTAGACAAAACCTTTTATAGAAATCTAATATTTAATTTCCTAAAATAACTTTAGGTTAACCGAAAAGAACAATCAAATCACAAGGAAAAAAATAAAACAAAAGAACACAACTTCGAAAAACATATTCGAAATACTAGAATCGTAAGCCTCTTGTATTTGGTATTATTTCCATAAATAACTAGCATGATGCGGAAAGAAAAATTACTAGTTATACCTTTTAGAAAGACCTCTTGATCTTCTACCGTATTCCTCTTCTAACCTCGGACGTTGTGTGGGCAACGATCTTCCGAGATGAGAATCCACCAAAGCACCTTCTTCTCCTTTCTTCAAGTTTCGGCCAAGCACAAAGCTTCCAAAAGATGAAGATCTTTTTCCACCAACCAAGCTCCAAGGGATACAAGCTTTCTCTCCTTCTTCTTCTTCTTTTCCAAGTAGTATCCGGCCACCACAAGAGCTCCAAGCAAATAGAGAAGGTTCGGCCACCACCAAGAGGAAGAGAGGAAGAGAGGTTGGCCGGCCACAACACCAAGGAAAAGAGGGAGAGAAATAATAGAGGTTGTTCACCATGAAGCCTTCTCTACCCCCTCTTTTATAATCCTTGGTCTTGGCGAATAAGGAAAATTTAATAAAAATTTCCTTAATTCTTTTTCCATTGAAAAGGAAAAATTATTTAATTAAAAACAATTTTCTTTCTCAATTCTATTTGGCCGGCCACACCAAAGCTACAAACAAGGAGAGTTTTAATTAATTAAAACTTCCTAATTTGTCTCCAGAAATTTATAAAATTTCTCCAATAATTTAATCCCTTCATGATTGGTTTAAAAAAGAAATTTAATAAATTAAAATCTTTCTTTTAAACATGTGGATAAAAAGAAAGTTATCTCTAAAAATTAAAATCTCTTTTAATCTACAAATAAGGAAAGATATCAAATCTTTTCTCAATCTTTTGTAGAAACTAATAAAAGAGAATTATTAATTTTTAAACTTTCTTTTAAATCATGAACATGGTTAAAAAGGAAAGTTTTCTTAAAATTTAAAATCCTCCTTTAATCAACAAATAAGGAAAGATTTCAAATTTTAAACTCTCTTTAAACATGTAGATGATTTACAAATAAGGAAAGTTTTTACCAAAAATTAAAACCATCCTTTTAAACTACAAATAAGGAAAGAGATTAATCTCTTCTCTTAATCTTTTGTAGAAAGCTATAAAAGGAAATTTTTAATTTTTAAACTCTCTTTTAAAAACATGATATCCACATAAGAAATAATTTTAATAAAAATCCTTTTAAATATTCTAGTGGTCGGCCACCTAAGCTTGGGACCCAAGCTTTGGCCGGCCACCTACATGACTCATCCACTTGATCTTGGCCGGCCCTAGCTTGGGTTCCAAGCTAGCTTGGCCGGCCCCATTGGATGGGTAAGAAGGTGGGTATGCGGTGGGTATAAATCTCTATATACTAGAGGCTACGATAGGGACCGAGAGGAGGAATTTGTTTTGGTCTCCGGATGAAATTAAGCATCCCGTGTTCGCCCCGAACACACAACTTAATTTCATCAATAATAATTCATTCCACTAAAGAACTATTATTGAACTACCGCACCAATCCCAAATTACATTTTGGGCTCTTTCTTATTATGAGCGTGTTAGTCTTCCTGTGTTTAAGATATCGAATGTCCACTAATTAAGTGAGTTACTGACAACTCATTTAATTAATATTTAAGTCCAAGAGTAGTACCACTCAACCTTATTATCATGTCGGACTAAGTCCACCTGCAGGGTTTAACATGACAATCCTTATGAGCTCCTCTTGAGGACATTATCAACCTAGTATCTCTAGGACACAGTTTCCTTCTATAATCAACAACACACACTATAAGTGATACCATTTCCCAACTTATCGGGTTTATTGATTTATCGAACTAAATCTCACCCATTGATAAATTAAAGAAATAAATATCAAATATATGTGCTTGTTATTATATTAGGATTAAGAGCACACACTTCCATAATAACTGAGGTCTTTATTCTTTTATAAAGTCAGTATAAAAGGAACGACCTCAAATGGTCCTACTCAATACACTCTAAGTGTACTAGTGTAATCATATAGTTAAGATAAACTAATACCTAATTACACTACGACCTTCCAATGGTTTGTTCCTTTCCATCTTGGTCGTGAGCTACTGTTTATAATTTATAAGGAACCGATAACATGATCTTCTGTATGTGACACCACACACCATGTTATCTACAATATAAATTAATTGAGCAACTACATTTATCATAAATGTAGACATTTGACCAATGCGATTCTTATTTCTAGATTAATGTTTATACCAAAAGCTAGGCTTTTAGTATACACTCTAACAATATCAACTTAAAAAATAAAGAAAATATAAGAATAAAATCAAACACTTTGATAAAATCAAAACTAAATTTAACAAAATTAAAATTAAATGTTAAGAATAACATATTAAATAAAGATAATCTGAAAAATTCAAAATTAACAATTAATAAAAGGTTAAAAGATAAACCTTTAAGGAAATATAATTCAAACAATTTAATTAATTCAAGTTTAAAAATGAATAAAAACTTAAACTTTAAAAATAAACTATTAAAGAAAGATAATTCAATTAACTTAATAAAAGTGAAATTGAAAGAAAATTTAAATATTAAATACATTCTCTTAAAGAAAGATAATTTGACTAATTTAATTAATTCAAAATTAAAAACTTGAATCTAAATTATAAATTAAACATTAAATTTTAACCAAAACTTAACTATAATAAACCCAGAACTAAAAACTAAATTAATGGCCAATAGTTCAGGGGGAGGGTCCAGAATAGCTGACACCTCCAAAACTAACCTACCCGACAGGGTAACCCTAACCAACCTACCCGACAGGGTAATTAGGACTAGTTAAAGAGGGTTCAAGTTTAACTTGAATCATGGTACTGGTGAAGTTTTTTGATGATAGTACGTTGGGGAAGTTTGGGCATCGCATGTCTAGAAAGATATGACTTCAATCTGGTGCATTTGGCTAAGTGGAACCGACCGAAGCTACCTTTAAATGGATCCTAACTAGTTAGACCAAGGTTTAGTACTAAGCTCCGTGGATAGGACTATTCGGAAAACCTCGAAAGGTTGGTTACTTCTAATGACGTCCAAGTGACTCACCAAGCTTAGAAGTTTATCCGAAAAATGCCTATTTGTTGAGACTAAAGGTAAACCTGAATCTAACACAAGGTAAACCAAACTCTGTAATAAAATCTAATTCATCTCACAAAATTATAGGGTTCCCTGATTGATAATCTAGATCGGGTGAGATGAATAAGGATTAAAATAATTTTCAAACTAAATTAAAATTAATTAAAATTAAAATTCGAATTTCAAATTACTTAAAATTAAATTTTGAATTTCAAATTAAAATTAAATTTCAAATTAAATTAAAATTAAAATTTTAATTTCAAAGTAAAATTAAATTTCAAATTTCGAATTAAATTAAAATTAATTAAAATTAAAATTTGAATTTCAAATTAAAATTAAAATTTGAATTTCAAATTAAAATAAAATTTGAATTTCAAATTAAAATTAAAATTCGAATTTCAAATTAAATTTCGAATTTAAAATTAAATTAAAATTTGTTAAAATTAAATTAAATTAAAATTAAATTTTTTTAACTTAAAAATTTATTTTAAAAATTAAACTTAATTTTTTTTTTAAAAAAATTATTTTAAAAATTAAACTTATTTTTTTAACTTAAAAATTTATTTTAACCTAAAAATTATTTTAACTTAAAAATTTATAATTTTAACTTAAAAATTTATTTTAACCTAAAAATTATTTTAACCTAAATTTTTTTTAAAAACTATTTTAAAAATTCTTTAAAAACTATTTTAAAAATTCTTTAAAAACTATTTTAAAAATTCTTTAAAAACGATTTTTAAAATTCTTCAAAAACTATTTTAAAAATTGTTTTAAAACTATTTTTAAAATTCTTTAAAAATTATTTTTAAAATTCGTTAAAAATTATTTTTAAAATTCTTTATAAACTATTTTAAAAATTCTTTAAAAATTATTTTTAAAATTCTTTAAAAACTATTTTTAAAATTCTTTAAAAACTATTTTAAAAATTCTTGAAAAACTATATTTAAAATTCTTTAAAAACTATTTTTAAAATTCTTTAAAAACTATTTTTAAAATTCTTGAAAAACTATTTTAAAAATTCTTTAAAAATTATTTTTAAAATTCTTTAAAAATTATTTTTAAAATTCTTTAAAAACTATTTTTTAAATTCTTTAAAAACTATTTTAAAAATTCTTGAAAAACTATTTTAAAAATTCTTAAAAAATTATTTTTAAAATTCTTTAAAAACTATTTTTAAAATTCTTTAAAAACTATTTTTAAAATTCTTGAAAAACTATTTTAAAAATTCTTGAAAAACTATTTTTAAAATTCTTTAAAACTATTTTAAAAATTCTTGAAAAACTATTTAAAAATTCTTTAAAAATTATTTTTAAAATTCTTTAAAAATGATTTTTAAAATTCTTTAAAAACTATTTTAAAAATTCTTGAAAAACTATTTTAAAAATTCTTTAAAAATTATTTTTAAAATTCTTTAAAAAACTATTTTAAAAATTCTTTAAAAATTATTTTTAAAATTCTTTCAAAATTCTTTTTAAAATTCTTTAAAAACTATTTTTAAAATTCTTTAAAAACTATTTTAAAAATTCTTTAAAAACTATTTTCAAAATTCTTGAAAAACTATTTTAAAAATTCTTTAAAAATTATTTTTAAAATTCTTTAAAAACTATTTCTAAAATACTTTAAAAATTATTTTAAAAATTCTTTAAAAGTTATTTTAAAAAAATTCTTTCAAAAACTATTTTAAAAATTCTTTCAAAACTATTTTTAAAATTCTTTAAAAACTATTTTTAAAATTCTTTAAAAACTATTTTAAAAATTCTTTAAAAAAAAATTATTTTAAACATTCTTTAAAAATTATTTTAAACATTCTTTAAAAACTATTTTAAAAATTCTTTAAAAACAATTTTAAAATTTTTTTAAAAACTATTTTTAAAATTCTTTAAAAACTATTTTAAAAATTATTTATCATTTTAAAAAATTCTTCTTATTTTTTCACTATAATAAAATTTTGTTAACTTAAAAATAGTAATAATAAATTATTTCTATAGATTATTTTCAGTTTAAAAATTATTATTTTGACTTTAAACTCATTTTTTATCTTAAACATCATTTTAATCTTAAAATTAATTTTTTATTTAACTTAACTAAAATTTAACTTAAACTTAAAATTAAACTTAAATTAATCACTGATATTAATTTTAATCTAAAATCACTTAAACTTTATTTGAGAACTAAGCTTGATTTGATTAGAACCTAGGTTTAACCTTAGTAAAAATATTAAAATTACTCTATGTTATTTTTTTTATCAACCTTTAAAATATTAATTATTTTTATTAAAACATAACTAAAATTGACTTGAATTAAACCTTACTTAACTGTGTCTAATAATTTTAACTTCATGCTAACTTGAAACTAAATTAATCCCACCTAAAAGAAAGTAAATAAAAAAATTAATTATAACTAACACTTTCATTGACCAACTCAATCAATTAATATGAAATTTGAATTATTTTATTAAGTATTAAATTGTTACATCAAGTAAAAATTAATCAATAAATTATTGATAATGGCCAACTATTTTTTTTGTTTATCTTATTAAACCTTAAACTGAAGCTTAAGCGCCTGAATCTAATATTAATTATTGATTAATCAAACTCAAATAAACAATTATATCAAGGATACAGAGATAAATATGTAAATAAATTAAGTGTTACCAAATCCCCTAGAACACTTACGTTGACAAATGTGTTAGAGCTTGAAATTTAACACACTCAAACCTTAGCATTATATTAAGGGGGAGTAATAAATAAGGAGGATTAATAAATTAAAGGAGTATCAAATTCAGGGGGAGGTTTATTTTTTAATTATCAGTGTTATTTTTTAAAATCTCTCTAGAAAATTCTACCTCATTTTTTTTAAAAAAAAAATTCTTCTTTGAATATTCTTAGCAAATATTCTCAAAATTTTATGTCAGGTTCAGGGGGAGGAATTAATTAAAATTTTCCCTTTATTTAAAATATTTTAAAATTTGTGTTTTGAAAAATGTTTTCTTAACAATTTCTTAAACCTATTTTTGAAAACTAACTCTTATAAAACTAAGTAAACTAAGTTATTTTTAAGAATTGGGTTTTACTTTTGATTGAAAATTGATTTTGAAAATTAGATTTAACTTAGTTTTGAAAATTGAATTTAAAAATCTAGTTCTTAAAATTTGATTTTACTTAATTTTGACAATTTGACTTGAACGTTAAATTTTACAAAACTTAGTTTTAAAAATTGCTTTGTTATTGAAAATTGTGGAAATTAGATTTTTCAAAACTTAAGTTTACAAACTAAGCTTCTCAAAATCATTTTCCTTAATTTTGAAAATAGAATCGTTTACAAACTTAGTGTTGAAAAATAAATTTCAATCAGTTTTGAAAAATAAAATTTTCAAACTCAGTCTTGGAATTTTTGAAAACTTATTTGAAAAGCATTTCAAAATTGAAAGTTGTGTTGAAAATTTAAAATTTGATCTTGAAATTTAGAACTTATACACTTGTGTTTGAGATTTTGTTTATCTAAACTTAGCTATTTTTCTAAAATCTAAAAGCTAATGCTTTAAACAAGTTTTCAAAAGTTTAAACTCCCCCAGATTATCTTGCATTTTTTCTTTGTCTGAAGTCTATGCTTACTTAATCCATGCTTATTTTTGATGAATGCCAATGGGGGAGGGTTAAGTTAGCTAAACCAGAATTGAAAATACAAACTAACTTAAAAACCCTTTAAATGCTTGTTTTTTCTTGCATATGTTTTCACTAACTTAACCAGGTTGTCATTCCATCAAAAAGGGGGAGATTGTTGGTGCGGTTAGCACTAACGATTTAACCCAGGTTTTGATGAATGACAAATCAGGTTAAGTTAGTCTATTGTTGATCTAACACTCTGATCGAGTGTGCAGGAGAAGTCCAGACAGGTCGACGGGCTGACCGGATGTCTGGCACGAAGTTCAGCTAGGTCGACGGGCTGACCGGATAGCTGGCGAGAAGTCCAAGCGGGTCGACGGGATGACCGGACGCTTGGCAAGAAGTCCAGCTAGGTTGACGGGCTGACCGGATAGCTAGCGAGAAGTCCAAGCGGGTCGACGGGCTGACCGGATACCTGGCAAGAAGTCCAGACGGGTCGAAGGGCTGACCGGACGTCTGGTAGGTAAGTGAGGTAAGTCACTGGAGGGGAGTGACTGCGAGGACGCGTTCCCGGGAAGGGAACATTAGGCGTCGATCCGGCTTAGATCCATTTCGGATGTCTAAGTCGAGATCGTGACTAGATTCCGGTCTCGGAAAGACGGAATCTAAGTCATACTACTTGTGCTAATTCATACTATTATAAAATGTGCTAATAATCTATGTTGCAGGTTATATATTGCCTCGGACTAACTTTGTTTTGCAGGAAAAGGGAGTTTTCTGGAACAAGGTGGTCCGGGCGCCCGGAAGGCAAATTATATCCAGCCAAGTCGTCGCCACGTGGAGCATCACGGTTTGAGCAGCTACGTCACATTCCAGGTGCCCGGAGCAATATATAAAAGAAGCCCCAGGCAGGAGCTTCAAGAATGAACAATCAATCTGAGAACTCTTCTACTGCTGGTTTTGCTGCTCTACGTTCCTGCGACGCTGATAAAGCTCCGACAAAGTGCTCATTCGGTTTTTAGTTTACTTCTTTGTCGGTATTACTTTGTTTCATTAGCATTTTCTGTGTTCATCTTGTAACTATATTCGAATTGCTAGTGATTGCCCAACGAAAGTGGTCAAGGACCACGGGCCTTCGAGTAGGAGTCGTCACAGGCTCCGAACGAAGTAAAAAACAACTGTGTTCATTACTTTTCCGCTGCGTATTTATACTCTTGTTTTTCGAATCGATATTCACCCCCCCTCTATCGAATCTAACGGTCCTATACTTACTTTGCATATCAGTTGTACCTGCTGAGTGTTGGACTCACCCCGCCTCCATTGTTATATTTTCAGGTTGAGGCTGTCCGGAGCAGTTCCAGTCGCTAGTCCCCATCTGCATGTAGAGCTAGTCCTTTGCTGGTCTTGAGTTGTTATTTTATCTTAGTTTCTCTATCAGACTTTGTTTTTAGTCTTGTATTGTTTTACTTATGGATATTGTATGGATTCTTATCGTTTGATGGATTTTTGGTATGATTTGGATTTATTCTACTACATGTCTGCCTGGACGGCAGAAGAGGTGAGTTCTTCGGATTTGAGCTTTACGAGTGTAGTTGAGTAGGGTTGATTTCGAGTCATCTTATTACTGCGTGGTTGTGTCAGCCAGAGGCTGAGAATTATATTAACTGCGTGATGATTGTCTATTTATTATTGTTGTTTATTCCAGCCGCATGTGGCTGAGGTATATGAGGATGTAGAAAAGTTTCAGATTGTCCGCCGTACAGGGGAGATGCTGCCGAAATTTTCTCGGACAGGGACTCCTCCGGGGTGTGACAAGTTCACTATTCTCTTTTTGTCGTTGGTATATTTTACTGCATTTAATTGTACTTCAAAGTTGTAAAGATTTACGAATTGATAGTGATTGCCCACCGAAAGTGATCAAAGATCACGGGCCTTGAAGTAGGAGTCGCCCAAGGCTCCGAACCAAGTAAATTTTAGTGTTTGCATTGTTTGTTCTGATTTCCGCTGTGTTTACTCGTTAAGTTTTCTGAAACGAAAGTAAAAGCCATGAGCACTATTCACCCCACCTCTAGCGATTTCGATCCAACACAGTCGACCGGTATAACCACCAGTCGACTGGTCCTAAGTGAAATTTGACCGATATAAGTCAACGGTCGGCTACCAGTCGACTAATGAAAACACCAGTCGACTGCTACAGTAATGCTACAATATGCTACAGTATACACTAAAATTTTACCCTGAGTACAATCTCTCGTGCACTCATCCTTGCCCGTACAACCTAGACCTAACCTTCTAGCCTCTTCCATCAGCCTTGCACCCCTCGGACGCCTTCTCATCTTTCACTCTCTGCTTTCTGGAGCTTCCATTAGCTTTGTTATCATTGTCGGGTCTTCACTGCCAAGAGCCACGCTCTGAGACTTCATCCTTTGCTAAGTCACACTTGGACTTACATTGCCAAGACTACATACTTGGACTTACACCACCAAGACTACATACTTAGACTTACACCTCCAAGACTCACCCTTGGACTTTCCTCCTTTGCCAAGATCACCCTTGAACTTTCCTTGTTGTACCTATATCCTGCACACTCACAATGCATATCAAATACAACAATGAACCTAACTTAAACCTTTGCCTAAATATCAAAATCTAGGGTATCCAGATTGCTCCAACATTCATAACGAAGGAAATAATCAAAATGTTCATATACGATTAGTATTTTATTTTCTATTTTTTGAGTTTTCTTATATTGGTTATGAATTTTCTAATAAGCTAGTTCTAACTTCCTTATACTTTCATTATCGTATCTTTTGGGTCTAATCTTGATTACTAAATTTGCAGGGGCATACCAAATAGGACCTGTCACGCACCAAAGGAGTCCCTGTTCGAGAAAATTTCGGTAGCATCTCCACTGTACGGTGGACAATCTGAAACTTTTCTACATCCTCACATACCTCAGCCACAGGCGGCTGGAATAATAAAAACAATAAGAATACAACCACACATTCCACACAGTTTATATAACAAGTAAACAGAAAGATAATACCCTGACTCAAAATCAACCCTACTCCACTACACTCGTAAAGCTCAAATCCGATGAACTCACCTCTTCAGCCGTCCAGGCAGACATGTAGTAGAATAAAATCCAAATCCAAATCCATCGCAATAATAAAATCCATACAATGTCCATAAGTAGAATAATCCAAAACATAACAAGTTCAAAACAGTCTAGAACAGAAAAGAAACCAAAGAAAACCAATCATATCCTCGAGGTCTTCAGGGACCAGCAGCTGGAACTCTCTCCTGACAGCATCAACCTAAAAATATCAACAATGGAGGCGGGGTGAGTCCAACACTCAGCAGGTACAATTGATATACAAAGTAGGGAAATAACACCTAGCACTAATCATGCGTACAGTCTCCTGATAAGAACGATAAAAATGCATCTGAGTAAACAGGAGAGACTGTACTAACCAGGACCTGAGTATAAGGTCAAACAGTCCGAGGGATAGGGAAATCCTGTATGCATGTCAAACATAGGTATCCAAACAATATGCAGCATATAAATGCAGCAAACACAAAACACAAGCAATAAATGCATCATGCATATGATGCCAATGATGCGTCCTGGTCACCCCTGACGCCAGTCGATCATCTCACAGAATAGTGAGGCCGAGTGGGTAGGGCTGTGACAACCGTGCACTCTGTCGTCACTACTCCTGATGAGTGACCGAGTGGACGGGATGCTGTCGGAGTACACCTATCCTCCTACCCCAAATCATAAATGGGGGAGCGCAATGCTCTCAACTCCCGGTACACGATGACGGGGAGGAATCCCTGCCGGATAACACGTTGTGTCACACTACCCATGAGCGGACCAACGGTGCCTAACAGAGTCCCTGCTGCAACACACTCTACCTGAATCGACCACTAACCCATGAGTGGTGGTGTGTGTAGATCCATGTAACTGGCGATGTGCTCAACAATAATGGAGCGGACTATCGCACAGCATGCAATCATGCAATTGGTGCATGACAATAACCATAAAAACATCCTGACCTAATCCATATATATAGAAAAGTGCACCCTAGGTCAACGAATCATATCGAATCAAAGGTACACAGAAGGTATAAAAACCTAGGACCTGAACATGGTGAAGCATGGTATATCACTACCCCCTATAAGCATGTATAAATAAATAAAGTATACATGAGATGCAAATCAAGCAATCAATCAATCATGTATCAGATATTGGGTAGTGACTAACCGAAACAAATAAAGGACATAATTAATGCAACTTGTTAAATTCACTACTATGTATATCAAATGACATAAGTCAAAAGTACCCGCCTCCAATGGAAATGTCCAAATCCGACTCCGAGATACTCGTCTCGTGTCAAAATCCTGTGTCACAATATTTAATTTAGTTAATTCTATCATGCCTCCATTAACTAAACCAAATCATAATTTCATTAATCAATTAGAGTTAAACTCATTAACCCTAACCCTATCCACCCTTCAATTGATCAAGGTATATATATATATATATATATATATATATATATATATATATATATATATATATATATATATCCGACCTAACATAATAATTTCAAATCCAATTTCATTTTCCTAACCTTCCTTCAATTCGGTGCATACTACAGCAAAAGAAACAACTGCACTACACCTTACCTCAATTCACAGTCGTTACAAGAACCAATAGCCACCAAATGGAGTGACTACCCAACCACAGCATAACCCCACAGCAAGTTCCTGCTGCGGGATTCACCACATTGCTGCCCAACTTAGAGTTGTTGCTGCCAACAATTAATTAATTACTACCGAAAACCAGATACACTATCCTGATCAAAAACAGAAATCCAAAACCAAGAATCCAACAAGGGTAGGCTGCTCACCTCACTACTGTTTTGTTCGGATCCAACAGCAAGAGAAAACCTAGGGCACAACGCAAGAAAACCAGAAGAAGGCGAGGCTAGGGCTCGGCTCTGCCCCTGGTCGAAGATGTGCGCTGGTGAGGAAAGAAATGAGGGGATCGCAAGTCCGAGAGGAGAAGTTGGCCGGAGAAGTAGGACTGAGGAGAATAGCTCGGCCGGCGGCGGCGCGACAGCAACACACCGAGAGGGAGAGGTCAGGTTGTGCCAGGAGATGCCGAGCATTGCTGGGTGCTAGGGCACAGGCGCTAGGGCTTTTTGGACCGGCGGCGCTGGGTCGGAGTGGCGTCGACTTCTCCCCTTGGTCACGGATTAGGCACGAGGGAGAGAGGAAAACCGCCGGGGTCGCCGGTTAGAGCTCCGGCGGTTAGGGCTCGGAGATGTCTGGCGCGCGGCGAGGCTCGAGCACTCGGGTTCGGCGAGGAAGAGAGAACGGCAGAAAGAAAATAAAGAAAAGGATAAATAAATAAAGAAAAGGCATTAAGAAATTCAACTTTTCCTCATTTAAATGGGGTAGCCTAAACAGGCTTTTCCGGACCCCGTTTTTATCCCCGTCAACTCGTCCGTACGAGCTCCGAAAAATTCCCGAAAAATGTCCAAAAATTCCGAAAAATTCCCTTATTCATATTCGCCTATTTCCGGTATTTTACATTCTCCCCCACTTATAAAAATTTGGTCCCTCAAATTTCGTTTTCTACCATCAACAAGTACTACGACAGATATAGAAAGTATGAATGCTGAACGGTATACTAAATCACATATCTCAAGTGAAAAGGTGGGGATATCGAACTCGGATCGTATCCTCGAGCTCCCAAGTAGCCTCCTCGTCCGAATGATGCTACCATCCAACTTTAACCAGCCGGATAGTCTTGTTCCGCAACTGACGCTCTTTCCGGTCGAGAATCCGTACCGGAACCTCCTCATAAGAAATGTCAGGCTGAACTGGAACTGGAATATCTGCCAGCACATGCGTCGGATCAGGTACGTATCTCCTCAGCATGGATACGTGGAATACATCGTGCAGCCTGACAGGGACGGTGGTAGTGCCAGTCGGTAAGCTACCGCTCCAATCCTCTCCAAGATCTCGAAAGGGCCAATATACCGCGGAGCTAGCTTACCTCTGAGGCCAAATCTCTTCACCCCTTTCGTGGGTGAAACTCGCAGAAATACATGGTCGCCAACAGAGAACTCTAGTGGTCTGCGTCTCCGATCAGCATAACTCTTCTGACGATCCTGCGCCTCTGACATTCTCCGTCTGATAGTACGGACCAACTCTGCTAGGCTCTATGAGGTCCCAACAACTGGCCTTCCCAACCTCATCCAGAGGGTGGGTGTCCGACAAGGCCTACCATACAACACTTCAACGGTGGCATTTGGATAGATGAATGCAAACCGTTGTTGTAGGCGAACTCTACCAATGGCAAATGGTCCTCCCAACTGCCTTCGAAAATCCAATACATAAGACCTCAGCAAGTCCTCTAGAGTCTGAATGGTCCGCTCTAACGGTCCATCTGTCTGCGGATGGAAAGTTGTACTGAAACATAGTTGCGTGCTCAAGGCCTGTTGCAGACTCAATCAAAAACGAGACGTGAATCGGGGGTCTCTATCCGAAATAATAGTCAACGGGACACCACGTGATCTGATGATCTCCCGGCAAAACAGATCTAGCAATGAATCCAGAAAATCAGTCTTCCGGATCGCTAACGAGTGCGCAAATTTGGTTAATCGATCAACGATTACCCAAATCGTGTCACGGCCTCGTCGTGTCCTCGGCAAACCCACCACAAAGTCCATAGTAATGTGTTCTCATTTCCACTCAGGATTAGGAATCTGCTGAAGTAAGCCGGCAGATCTCTGGTGCTCGGCCTTCACTTGTTGACAGACAAGACATCTAGCTACAAAATCCGCGATGTCTTCCTTCATGTCGTCCTTCATGTCGTTCCACCAATAGAAACACCTCAAATCTTGGTACATGCGGGTACCGCCTAGGTGGATAGCAAATCATGAGCGACGAGCCTCCGGAAGTAACTCCTATAAGACCGGATGAGACTGAAGTACGCAAAATCTGCCTCGGAAGTGTATAACACCCTCCTCGTCTCGTGTGAACTCGGTCTGCTGCCCGGAAGCTATCTGGCTGCAAATAGACTGCAAATACTGATCAGCAGCCTAGGGCTCTTGTATCCTCGTCCTGATCAACGACTGAGCAACCATGGTAACCAGAGTACCCTGCTCTGTCTGTCCTTACCCCTCAAGGCCCAAATCGGAGAAACCTTAAATCAGGTCTGTGACCACAACTCAGTGGCAAGCTAAAGTCCCTCCGGACTTCCTGCTAAGCGCTTCGGCAACCACATTAGCTCTCCCCGGGTGATAGCTAATGGTACTATCATAATCCTTCAGGAACTCCATCCATCTCCTCTGTCGGAGATTAAGTTCCTTCTAAGTAAACAGATATTTGAGACTCTTATGGTCAGTGAGAATCTCAAATGTAACGCCATATAAATAATGTCGCCAAATCTTCATGGCAAAAAAATAATGGCGACTTGCCCAGATCATGTACAGGGTAGATCTTCTCATGCTCCTTCAACCGACGAGAAGCATAGGAGACTACCATATCGTGCTGCATCAGAACAACGCTCAAACCCTGAATAGATGCGTCGGTGCAGAGGACATATCCGTCCTCTCCAGAAGGTAAAAATTCAAAATCGGAGCCGACACTAGTCTCCGCTTCAGCTCCTAGAAGCTGGTCTTGTCATCCTCATTCCAAGTGAACTTCACGCCTTTCCAGGTCAAGCGTGTCAGTGACATAGCTATCTGAGAGAACCCTCAACGTATCTCCGGAAATATCGAGCCAAACAAAGGAAGTTGTGAGCCTCTTCTATAGACTCCGTCTACTTCCAACGGTAACAACCTCGATCTCCTGTGGAACCACGGTATACTCCTACTGGTGACCGTGTGTCTCAAACATCTCACAGAAGACAATCAAAATACGCACTACTGATCTTCACATCTAGACGTTTCCATCGAAACATCTCTAAAACTATGCAAAGATGATGTGCGTGATACACCTCAGATCAGGAATAAAACACCACGTCGTCAATAATGATAACGAATTCTGATCCAATATCATAGGGATACCCAAATCATCTAGTCCATGAAAACATCTAAGGCTCCGCAAGCCCTACTGGTAAAACCAAGACACATAATGTCCGTATCACAACATTCCTAACCATAAGATCCTCAACAATAAATAGATCTGATCACCAACGATATAAATCACCAAAGAATAGATCCTCCAGTGTGAGAGTAAAGCTCCATCACACGAAATACCACATATGTGGGAGCAACGCTCTACCACAAACAATCCATAATAGGTGGGAGTAACGTCCCACCACAACAATCCAAAATATGTAAGAGCAACGCTCTATCACAAACCAACTATAATATGTGGGAGCTCTGCTCCACCACAAACGATCCATAAGCGTCCAAGGCACCTTACTATCCAACTAGAAACTATACAAGATCTCTCTACCACAAATCACTGTGGTTAGCCTAGGCTATAACAACCTAGTAAACTAATCAAATCCATCATCAACTCTATCAGCATCCTAATGGGGCATCCACTGATAGGAGAATTAGTTGATGAGTTAATCCAACAAATGACATAATGCAGTCACTCCACATTCTGCATTCCGCATAAGTAGAATCATCATGCTGCTACCAATATATACCTGGCACACGTGCTCACACAACATATGTATGATCGATATAATCCTCTAATTAGTACACACCAAATATACACATAACATAGGTATAAATCATCGTGATATCTCCAACAATACATATCGAACCCGTGTGCAAAATCAACATAGGTAAAATCAACAATACACCTCAAACAACACTCACATGACATATCTTCACCTATGCCAAGAGTATAACCAACATATACTTTCAATAAAGCACACTAAACCTAGGTGCACTCACCAATCAAACATAATAAAAAAGATACCTCAGATACCACACCAAACACGTATGTACATATCATAACTCAGATTAAATCAACAAAATGCCTCCATCAAAACACCACCGATGTACTTATACTACAATCCGGATTTAATCGACAAGATATCTTCAATAATACATCCAGATACATACACCGAACTACATATCTATGATCCACAAGGAACCTACAAACCATATCAGAACATGGATACATATACTACTTGCAAATGGACAGTCTACCACAGGACTCCTACAATACATAACAATCATAATATACATGCAACATAGACATGCAAAATCATCATACTAGCTCAATCAAAGAGACCAACCTTATGCTACCAACACTCATGGGTCACGGGTATATCTAAACAAAATTCATGCATACGTATCAAGCATGAATACATCAATCAAAATCAACCCAAAATAAAGCAGCCTAATCATCCAGTAACAACCCTCCTATAGGTTCAAAGGAACTAGTATCGGACAAGAAAGATATACTCACCATGGTATAACATTGCAAGTGAATGTCATACACTACCAAGACCATATCTAATGGGAAAAATTTTATCCTCATAAATCCAAAATGTACTCTCCCAGTATACACTAGTAACGATTGTATCCCATAAGTGTTAAGCAATTAGCTCTACACTTCCTTACATCAGCGGGGTCGCATATTCCAATGCACCCTCTAAGTTATCCCACCAGGTATATACAGTCCACGGTCAAAGTCTTCATGGAATAGGATACATCGATCCTTTATAACATATCCAAGCCGACAATGATATATGGCTAAATCAGTCCTTTCCACGTCAGTACAAAACATGTACTCAAATGTGCTCTAGATACATAACTAAGCACAAATAACCTAAAGGTTCGAACCTCTAAAAAAAATAGAGTATAGAAATCCTCTACTGATCAACCAACAAAACTAAATCAATTCATGGGCCAATTCAACACTAATTACATCAACTCAAACTAGAGAATGTCAACCCACATAATACCATATGTATAAATGTGTACGACCCAAAATAAAAAGTCAGAATTCAAGATCATCAAGACACCCTCATTTTTTTTTCCCAAAAATATCAGCCCACATAATATCAGATGAATAAGTCTTTACTCCCCATGAGGACAAATTAGCATTCAAAACGTCAAATCATTATTTATCCACATAGTCCAATATCAGAGGAAGTAAATATCAATTTTATCATCCTGTTAACTAACCACAACTAACCAGATTTATTAAAATCTCATAGGCACTCTAAACCATAAACTCTCTAGCACCCGATTTATAATCTGATCACCAACTATAAACATCAAACCTGTGAATATCATACATGACACTCACTATGTCACCATCAACAACAACCCAAATAATAGATCATCAAAATAGTTATCCACTAATAGATCATCAAACAACCACATAACATTTACTCTCATAAATCATTAGAAATCAACACATCACAATATCTGATCTCCCAATATCCCTCAACCTCAAATCATTCTCAACAATAATCAAACATGATAACTCTCCAATGACCAATTTTCATCATATCGGATACCCTAATATCCAAAAGATACGAGTATAAAAACTCTACTGGCTAAGTCCACAGGAATATATAGGTATCATCCATTACCCAGCTAACAATAACAGAGGCTGATATGTGCCTCCATCTCCTAATAGTAGTAACAGAAGCTAAAACTACTGATGGTATGATATGAAAAATCACCAGAGACTATAATCCTTGATCTCTATGAGGGTCGACCAAGATCAGTGGCTAACCCATCACATGTAATATGGCTACAACAACCAGACAGGTAATAAAGATAAAGTGCTAATAGATGTCCTAACTATCATAAAATAAACATCATACCTATTTGTCGTCTGGAGATGTTCCATCGCTGTCCAGTCCCCAACTTCTGACCTCAAAATTCAGAACAAGAAAATCTCCGAAAATCCATATAAATCCGAAACGGAAGTACGAAGCATAACCATAACGGAAATCCATACAAACCGAAATAGACATCCAAAAATCCAGAACACCAAAAGCAGGTATCCATAACCTGCTCTGATACCAATAAATTGGTATCAGATAAATCTCAAAAATCCAAAATACAAAAATTCAACAAGTATCGCCAAACTTGGCGCTCTGATACCAAGTAAATAAATTGGTATCAGGTTATCCCAAACATCAAAAATACGAAAACAAAAGATCGTATACCTGTGCTCTGATACCACTAAATTGTCACGCCCCAGAGGAGTCCCTGTCCGAGAAAATTTCGGCAGCATCTCCCCTGTACGGTGGACAATCTGAAACTTTTCTACATCCTCACATACCTCAGCCATAGGCGGCTGGAATAATAAAAACAATAAAAATACAACCACACATTCCACGCAGTTTATATAACAAGTAAACAGAAAGATAATACCCTGACTCAAAATCAATCCTACTCCACTACACTCGTAAAGCTCAAATCCGATGAACTCACCTCTTCTGCCGTCCAGGCAGGCATGTAGTAGAATAAATCCAAATCCAAATCCATCGCAATAATAAAATCCATACAATGTCCATAAGTAGAATAATTCAAAACATAACAAGTTCAAAACAGTCTAGAACAGAAAAGAAACCAAAGAAAACCAATCATATCCTCGAGGTCTTCAGGGACCAGCAGCTGGAACTCTCTCCTGACAGCATCAACCTGAAAATATCAACAATGGAGGCGGGGTGAGTCCAACACTCAGCAGGTACAATTGATATACAAAGTAGGGAAATAACACCTAGCACTAATCATGCATACAGTCTCCTGATAAGAAAGATAAAAATGCATCTGAGTAAACAGGAGAGACTGTACTAACCAGGACCTGAGTATAAGGTCAAACAGTCCGAGGGATAGGGAAATCCTGTATGCATGTCAAACATAGGTATCCAAACAATATGCAGCATATAAATGCAGCAAACACAAAACACAAGCAATAAATGCATCATGCATATGATACCAATGATGCGTCCTGGTCACCCCCGACGCCAGTCGATCATCTCACAGAATAGTGAGGCCGAGTGGGTAGGGCTGTGACAACCGTGCACTCTGTCGTCACTACTCCTGATGAGTGACCGAGTGGACGGGATGCTGTCGGAGTACACCTATCCTCCTACCCCAAATCATAAATGGGGGAGCGCAATGCTCTCAACTCCCGGTACACGATGACGGGGAGGAATCCCTGCCAGATAACACGTTGTGTCACACTACCCATGAGCGGACCAACGGTGCCTAACAGAGTCCCTGCTGCAACACACTCTACCTGAATCGACCACTAACCCATGAGTGGTGGTGTGTACAGATCCATGTAACTAGCGATGTGCTCAACAATAATGTAGCGAACTATCGCACAGCATGCAATCATGCAATTGGTGCATGGCAATAACCATAAAAACATCCTGACCTAATCCATATATATAGAAAAGTGCACCCTAGGTCAACGAATCATATCGAATCAAAGGTACACAGAAGGTATAAAAACCTAGGTCCTGAACATGGTGAAGCATGGTATATCACTACCCCCTATAAGCATGTATAAACAAATAAAGTATACATGGGATGCAAATCAAACAATCAATCAATCATGTATCAGATATTGGGTAGTGACTAACCGAAACAAATAAAGGACATAATTAATGCAACTTGTTAAATTCACTACTATGTATATCAAATGACATAAGTCAAAAGTACCCGCCTCCAATCGAAATGTCCAAATCCGACTCCGAGATACTCGTCTCGTGTCAAAATCCTGTGTCACAATATTTAATTTAGTTAATTCTATCATGCCTCCATTAACTAAACCAAATCATAATTTCATTAATCAATTAGAGTTAAACTCATTAACCCTAACCCTATCCACCCTTCAATTGATCAAGGTCTATATATATATATATATCCGACCTAACATAATAATTTCAAATCCAATTTCATTTTCCTAACCTTCCTTCAATTCGGTGCATACTACAGCAAAAGAAACAACTGCACTACACCTTACCTCAATTCACAGTCGTTACAAGAACCAATAGCCACCAAATGGAGTGACTACCCAACCACAACACAACCCCACAGCAAGTTCCTGCTACGGGATTCACCACATTGCTGCCCAACTTAGAGTTGTTGCTGCCAACAATTAATTAATTACTACCGAAAACCAGATACACTATCCTGATCAAAAACAGAAATCCAAAACCAAGAATCCAACAAGGGTAGGCTGCTCACCTCACTACTGTTTTGTTCGGATCCAACAGCAAGAGAAAACCTAGGGCACAACGCAAGAAAACCAAAAGAAGGCGAGGCTAGGGCTCGGCTCTGCCCCTGGTCGAAGATGTGCGCCGATGAGGAAAGAAATGAGGGGATCGCAAGTCCGAGAGGAGAAGTCGGCCGGAGAAGTAGGACTGAGGAGAACAGCTCGGCCGGCGGCGGCGCGACAGCAACACACCGAGAGGGAGAGGTCAGGTTGTGCCAGGAGATGCCGAGCATTGCTGGGTGCTAGGGCACAGGCGCTAGGGCTTTTTGGACCGGTGGCGCTGGGTCGGAGTGGCGTCGACTTCTCCCCTTGGTCACGGATTAGGCACGAGGGAGAGAGGAAAACCGCCGGGGTCGCCGGTTAGTGCTTCGGCGGTTAGGGCTCGGAGATGTCTGGCGCGCGGCGAGGCTCGAGCACTCGGGTTCGGCGAGGAAGAGAGAACGGCGGAAAGAAAATAAAGAAAAGGATAAATAAATAAATAAAAGGAATTAAGAAATTCAACTTTTCCTCATTTAAATGGGGTAGCCTAAACAGGCTTTTCCGGACCCTATTTTTATCCCCGTCAACTCGTCCGTACGAGCTCCGAAAAATTCCCGAAAAATGTCCAAAAATTCTAGAAAATTCCCTTATTCATATTCACCTATTTCCAGTATTTTACAGGACCACTTGAGGTATCTTACTATAGAGAATCATCTAGGATACTTGAAAAGATTAGAAAACTTAATTTCTCATTGGATGATATGGAGAACTTTGCTCTTCATAAACAATATAATTGCAAGCATATTAGTTTGGTGTGAATCTTGAAGAGGTATATTCGTAATATTTTATTGTTGTTGTTGTCTACGTATTATTATTGATATATACTGCTTATTGTTACTTTATCTAAATTATTATGCTCTTCTTGTGCTGTTATTGTAAAACTCAATAAAATTGTTATTTACTATTATTATTATTATAATTTTATAGCATGACAGTTGTTAATTGGTGCTTTTTATAGTATGACAATTATTTTTATGGGGTCATTTGGACATCTCTAGGTCATTGGGACAAAAATAACTGATGGACCTAAGACATTCTAAAATAAAAAAAAAATAATTTTGTCTAATATAGGGGAGTTCAATTTATTAATGGTGTCGGATAGTGAGTATCATCGTCATACCATTTATAGTGAGCTTCCAACTTCATTTCTAATGAGCAATAATTGTTAACTTAAATATTGAAAGACCATAGCTTTTGACTCAGATTGAATTATGAGACACATAATATATCAAATCGAAGATCTTTGTATAAGCTTCGATTTGATATATTGTGCATCCATGGTTCAATCCGAATAAAAAATTATGATCTCTTAAAGTGTAAGTCAGCAACCATTATTGCCGATATTCGTGTTGTGGATCTTAAAAAACCAACAACAACGTGTTGCTAATCTTTAAAAAATCAGCAACAACGTATTACTGACTTAAACTTTGAGAGATCATAACTTTTAACTTAGGTTGAACTATATAACGCACAATATATTAAATCGAAGATCTTTGAGTGAGCTTCAATTTGATATATTGTGTGTCTCATGATTCAATCCGAGACAAAAATTATAGTCGTTTAAAGTTTAAGTCAACAATATATTGTTATTGGTCTTCATGTTATTGATCTTAAGAAACCAACAATACTACTCACCCTCTAGCATTGAGTTCAATCTTAAAGATTGTATGACTTTGCAATGGACTAAGGAATAATATTCCTCAAGACTTAGAAGTGGGTCTTGTTGTAAAAATTTTCATCAAAGTTGATTATAAATTTTATCCAATCCAACAAGAGATGTGTACTCGAGTTCGCTCAATGAACCGTTGGTATGTTATAACATCATCAAAATCTTTCATGACTGCTTTTATCACAATGATCTAGTTCCTAAAATATTTCTATTAGCTCCCTATAGGGGGTGCACAAATGAATCCAACTCATCAATCCGACCCAAGTTGACCCAAAAAATATCAATTTTAGATTAGAGGCTTTTGGGATCGGGTTAGGTTTGTGGATTATGTTAGGATTGGGTAGGATTTGGATTGACTTGAATTTAGGGTTTAATAATTTTTTTTAGGATTAAATAAAAATTTATTTTTCAAATTAAGATGTTTTTATGAATATCAATATCAAGGTTAGTATGATAATGATAAAATATTGAGATAAAAGTGAAAAATTATAAGGAAAATAGTAAAAAAAAACTTTTTTAATCGGGTTATTCGGGTTAGTTGGGTTATCCGGATTCTAGTTTAGGTTTAGAGTTTTTAGGTTGTAATCGGGTTTGGATCGGACTTGGGTTGAGATTTTTTTGTAAAATCTTTACTTCAATCCAATCCAAATCCACCCAATCCACCTAAATTGACACCCTTAGCTCCTCATAGTATTTTGAGAGGGATTTTAATATCTTGTTCGATTGAGAGGACTTTTTGATGCAAATAATAAACATGCATCTCATCATCACCATCATAATAAGCTTTGAAAAGAGTACACCATTTTTATTTTTATTTATACTAGATATCCAGTTTATACTGACTAATTTTGGGATGGACGGTCCAGCCTAACATTTTGGTCATTAAGTAAATCCAGGAAGCGAGATGTCTCCTGACATGGCGCCCTAGCATCATTAGTTGTTCAAATACCGTATGCATGCGTTGTGTGAATTTTAACCCATGATTGCTTGGGAAAAATACCTTGTTACTTACTACCACACTATGCGTTAGGGGGCTTTGGAAAGAGTACTCCATGATAGCAAAAGATGATTTGCTCGCCATCAACATATCTGTCAGTCCGTCCCCAGACTAACACGGAAAAGGTAAATCACAAATGACTACTAACCTTGAATAGTTGAATAGTGCATAGGGAGGATAGACACTCGGCTATTAGCTAGGATTTGACCCCATACCTCATATGACAATACCATCACATGCTAGTTAACTGTCCATCCTGATGAGACTTTGGAAAGATTACTCCATGTGACAACACTTCATATCTTAATCACCGTACCTCCTCGAGGAAACAATGAAAAGAGTACTCTGATTTCACGAGTAGTGGGTATACAAAATAATATTTCATTTTTAATCTTTGATTTTTAATATACCCTGATTTCCCTTGTCTGTCACGACAGGTGAACCACTTTTGCCTATGATGTAGAAGAGTTTTTCTCATCCAACAATATGCATGTCCATTAATTGACACCACACATCATAGTTTGTTTCAAAAATAAGAATGACTGCATTAAACACATAGATTTTGTCTATAAGGATTTAATTCATTTACTCATCATCTAAATGAGAAAATATTGGGTTAGGAGGTCCCTGAAAACTTAGCTTTATTCTCATGTCTTTTTCCTTATTTTTTTCTCTCTAATACCATGTTGAAAATATCTATATGGAATTCTAAGATCTTTTATACATTAATGATATGACTTATTCTTTTTTACAAACTTTTCGAATAAAACTAAACAGATTGATTAAAAACTATTTTTTAAAATAATAATAAATTAAAGAACTAAACTAACTCTTTGAAAATAATAAATAACTCTACACTTTTATATTTTCTTATACTTTCTAAGAATATAATAAGAATTTATTGAATATTTCAAGACTCCCCTCAAGTTAGTGAATCAAAGTTTTTTATTCCCGACTTAGATACAATACTTTGAAAACATCTAATTAGATACTCCTTTGTCTATCTAGTTTATATCAGTGTCTTTCTATCTATTTGTCTTGTCTAGTTTATAGATTTGGTTCTAGATTGTTTGTTGTCTGAATCTGACTAATTTGTCTGTGTATTGAAAATTTTAAAAAATAACTCTCGTAATAGAGGTGTAAATGATTGTGGTTGATTTGGGAGAATAACTCTAGGACTTTAGTTTCATTGTAATGTTGGTTGATGTGCCCGGTATTAGTAATCTCCTACCCTCTACGTGTATGACTTAGAGAAATTCCCTACTATGTACCGGCACGATCCGCTTTAGCAAATGCACGAAGTGTCCCTCCCCATGGGTATCGAATGCCTGAAGTAGAGAAGGTAACTTAGAGAGTTTGGTTAAAGGGATACCCCTTGTCACATAAGGGACCCCTGGTCTAGATTACACAATTCCCTTCTAACACTAAATAGGGAGAAACCCATTAAACATATAGACAATTCCTTATAGAGAATTGACCTCCATTTCAAAGCAACGCTTGAGATGTCTGGTTAAAGGGATACCCCTGTCACATGAGGGTCTCTCGATCATACGATCTCGAACGTTCCCTTTATGTGTCGACTAATCAATACAACACATTCATCAAACAACACATATACATAATTAAAGTTCACACTATTTGTGCAATTTCACCTGGGTCAAGGTTGACCAAGTTGACTAAGCTTAAGTTGGCTCAAGTTTGAGTCTTGATATTTGAATTTCGATGTTTGAAAATATATAGATGTTGCAGGTGCAATTGTCCATATGGGATGTTAACGGTCAAAGGTTGAACAGAAAATTCAAGTAGATTAAGGTTGAATGGATACTTGATTGAAAAGTCCTAACTGGAGGTTAAGTAGGAGAAAGTCGAACAGGAAGACTGGCAGAAGAAGAAAATTCAAGTGGGTCAGTGTTGATCGGACATTTGGTGTGAAAAATCTTGATGAGTGAAGTCAGCTAGACTGGAAAATCCTAGTAAATGAAGCTAAGTGATGAAAATTCCTAGTGAGTGAAGTTAGGTAGATATGAAAAGTTCCGATGAGTGAAACCAAGTGAAAAGCTGTAGTGTCTGAAACCACTTATTTAATTAAGGGATTTATCAGGTTAAATTATAATTTAATTAGAATTTAGATTTATTAATTAAGAAGATTTATTGGATTAATTGTAATTTAATTAGAATTCTTAATTATTTAATTAAGATGATTTATTTGATTATTTTAGATTTAATTAAGAATCATTAATTTAAATAGATAGAGTTAGTTAGATTTAATTAATTAAGTTAGCTTATATTTATGAAATTTGAATTAATCAATTAAGAAGACGGGTGAATATAAATATGTATAAAATTTAATTAAAAACTAAATGTGTATATAAAAATTTATATAACCCATGTATATAAATTTTTATATAAATTTATATGACTTAGTAAATATATAAAAATTTATGTAACTCATGTGAATAAAATTTTATATAAATAACTTAGTAAATATATAAAAATGTATATGACCCATGTGAATAAATTTTTATATAAATTTATAGGACTTAGTATGCATATAAAAATTTATATAACAATAGATATAAATTTTTATTATGAATAAAATTTATAAAACTTAGTTTGGATATAAAAATTTATATAACGTAGAGATATAAATTTTTATATAAAAAAATTATACATGAGTTAGCATTATAAAAGTTATAAGACTTAGTATGTAGATAAAAATTTATATATCACATTAATATAAATTTTTATATAAAAAATTATATGACTTAGTATAATAAAATTTATATGACTTAGTTGATAAAATTTAGATGTTTCTTAAATTTGTTATGTGATAATTTTAATAGGACTAGGTTCAATATTTCTTGTAGAAGAAGGAAAAGAGAGACCAAGTCCTAAGCTTCTAACCTCTTTAAAAATCCCTATCTTCAAAAGCTCCATCTCCTTATGTTTTCCGCCAGCCCTAAGAAGCTCCCCTCCCCATTGTTCTCCACTAGTTCTAGAGCTCCAAGGGAAGACAAAGAAGAGAGAGTTAGTAGCTAAAGATTGAAGACAAGTTCCTTACTTGAATTATGTTTTAGATAGCTTTTATAATTAGTGAACTTTGGATCCTATGGCTTGATGATCTTGGTTGTTTTCTTGAGTATAATACTCTAGTTTAGGTTCTTTTCTTATGCTCCCAATTTATTGTATAGATGTTGAATTTTGGATATTATAAGATGTGGTTTTGAAACCTTTTGTTAGGTTCACACATCTTAGTTTAAATTCAGTTTTTTAGAGTGCTATCATCGTAGATGGATTTGGTTTTTGTGTGCTCAAATTGAATGGTAGAATTTGCAAGTTTCAGATATTATAGAATGAGGTTTTAGATCCTTTTTATTCTAGTTAATGCATCATAGTTTAATTTAGTTTTGTAAAGTGCTCTCATCATAGTTTCAATGCAGTTTTTTGTGCAAACATCTTATCTTTTAAATCATTGTTTTAAAGGAGTTAGTCATGTGGATGTTGCACTACATCTTATTCCATACTTAATTGTTTTTCCCTTGGAAGGTAGAAGACCATTGATGTTCAATTCAGATTATATAACATGTAAGTTTCAGATTTATAGGTTTAGTTTAATCACTATTTTTGGTGGGTTATTTATTATGATATTGCTCTACAATTTGCTTTATGTTCTTCTATGGGCTACCCTTAGAAGTTAGAGAATTTTGTATGCTCAAATTGTAGGATAGAAGTTTTAATGTTCAGATTTTGTAGGGAGTTTTTTAAATTCTATTTTTGAGTTTATTCACCATGATGTTGCACTATAATTGCTTCATGTTCTTCTATGTGTTTACCCTTAGAAAATTAGAGAACTTGGTATGCTCAAATTGTGTTTAAATTGTGTTTTAGAATTTCTAAGTTTCTGTTTTTTTAAGAGAAGATTTATTCACTAAATTTAGGGGTTATTTACCTTGATACTACTCTACAATTGCTCCATGTTCTTCCCATATCATGGTTTATTTTAGTTCTTTAATTTCATGTATGTTTAGCTACCTTAGATGAGTTTCGGTTTGGAGTTGGTTGAGTTATGCTTCCACTTGCTCTCATCATGATGACCATATATGCTATATGTAACTCTAGATTTCCATTTTAGATAAGGTTGAATTCAGTCTAGTTAAGCTTATGATATAAATTTGCATGTCTACGTTGGGTTTACGACTATGTCATGTCTAAGTTGCTATGTATGCTCATGCTATGTTGAAGCACAAGTCTATGCTTAAGTTTATGAGATGAATTTGCATGCTTACATTTAGGTTTACGATTATATTATGTCTAAGTTGCTATGCATGCTCATGCTATGTTGTTACACAAGTCTATGCTTAAACTTATGATATGAATTTGCATGCTTACATTTAGGTTTACGATTATGCCATGCCTAAGATGTTATGCATATTCATGCTATGTTGATGCGCAAGTCTATGCTTAAGTTTATGTTATGAATTTGCATGCTTATGTTAAGATTTATGATTATATGTCTATGTTTATGTAATGAATGTGGTTGAGTGTGACCGATTTCCTTAGACTAGGAGCTCACCAAATCTATGTGGTTGAGTGTGATCGGTGTCCTTAGCCCGGGAGCTCACCAAATCTACATGGTTGAGTGTGACCGATGTCCTTAGCCCAGGAGATCACTAAATCTATGTGATTGAGTGTGACTAGTGTCCTTAGCCTGGGAGCTCACTAAATCTACGTAGTTGAGTGTGATCGGTGTACTTAGCCAGGAAGCTCACCAAATTCTAGGTGGTCGAGTATGACCAGTGACCTTAGCCCAGAAGCTCAACAAAACTTGGGAAATTGAGTGTGATTGGTGACCTTAGACAAGAGCTCACCAACCCTATGCGATTATGTTTATTCTCATGCTTAGCTTATTTACATGTTGATGCTATGCTCGTATGCTTATGTACATGCTCATGATTAAGTCTATCCTTATGTGTATGTATATATTATGCAAGTATGCTTATGCCTATGCTTATGTACATTGTCACGCCCCGAGGAGTCCCCACCAGACGAAAATCCGACAGTATCTCCCCTGCACCAGTGACAATATGAATCCTGAGACACATATATCCATATACTCGGCCCACACCGCTGAAACAATAAAATACAGAATAAGAAAATAATCCACACAGTTTATAATGCAGCCTCCGGCTGACAACAGATATTACTAAAAGAACACAACGATATAGAAATCATCATAGATAGCCTACTCCACTACAACGAGGAAAATAAACTCCATGACGTAATGTAAATATCGTAGCGGAAAACAAGAGTAGCAAACCCAAATGCTGGACATAAAGTTCATAAATACAACCACACAGTCCACAGTACAACAAAACTCTACAAGAAACTAACAGTCTAAAAACTAGAATCCATCATGATAAAAGGGGCTAGCGACCGGAATCCCCCGACGACCTCAACCTGAAATGGTAATATCAATGGGGTGAGTTCAATGAACTCTGTAGGTAACCAATAGATATGTATAGTAACATATAACTACCTGCAATAACCTAAAGTACAGTCTCCTAAACCATATAATAAAATGCATAACTGAAAAAACTGTAGAAACCAACAATAGGCATGTAATATAATTGCATGAAACAATAATAAGCAATGCAAAACTGAAATAAACTATACTCACCAGCAAGTTCTATTTGAGCATATAACTGTGAACATACAACAGGTAAAGTTAGTCAGACCAAATAAGAATGTATCCTGTATGCATGTCAATCATATGCAGTCACCAAAATGCAACATCCAATATGCAACAATCAGATACAATAAATGCAATCTGTGCATATGATGCAATATGACATGGTCACCCATGACGCCAGTCAGCCATCTCACACGTGATGGTGAGACCGAGTGGGTAGGCTATGACAACCATGCACTCTGCCATCACTGCTCCTGAGTGACCGAATGGACGGGATACTATTGGAGTACACCTATCTGTTGGAACCCCAAGGTTGTTTTGGTGTGATCAACAAGTTAAGTTAGGTCCTGTGTGTTTCTAACCTGTGTCTAAGTGTGCAGGAGCTTAGGAGCACAGGTAGTCGAGTGGAAAACGCAGCTAGCGAGAAGGACGACACACGGTGCGTCCGAGGGACGAGGCACTGCGGAAGAGTACACCGGCGGACGAGAAGGAAGCGTGTGGTGGTTCCGAGGGACGAAAGCCGGAGCGGAAGACTGCTCGAGGAGCAAGAGACGCAGCTAGCGAGAAGGACGGTATGCGGTGCGTCCGAGGAACGAAGACTGCGGATGAGTACGCCGGCGGACGAGAAGGAAACACGCGGCGATTCCGAGGGACGAGAAGCCGGAGCGGAAGCCCACTTGAGAAGACCGGAAGTTGGGTTCGGGTGAGCCCTTTTCCGGATAGTCGAGATCACCCAAGCGAGCGGATCCGGAGTTGAAGACCCGGACCGAGGCGACCAGAGCCGGAGCAGAGGACCCGGACTGAAAAAGTCAACTAGCGTTGACTTTTGGATCCGGGGCGCCCGGAACGTACCGGGGCGCTCGGAATGTACCGGGGCGCCCAGACCTCTCTGGGGTGCCCGGAACGTACCGAGGCGCCCGGAACGTACTAGGGCGCCTGGAATTGACTTTTTCATAGGATCGAGTTTTGATTCGATCTGAACGTTGAGAGATAAAGTTTATCCCCCCAGGGCACCCCGACCAAGGCTATAAATATAGCTTTGGTCCAGAAGCTTTTCAACAAACTCAGAAATTCACTTCTAACGCATGTGTGCTGTAATTTAGAGTTAAGCTTCTGTTTTCTGCCCTTCAACATTGTAAGAGGCTTCTCCACCTGAAGGAGTATTTAGTGTTTCAACATCCTTGGATTAACAACCACATCGGTTGTAACCAAGTAAATACTTGTGCCTCTTCTTTTAATGTTCTATTTACTTTCTGCTTATTCTTTATGCAAGTATTAGTTTAAGAGTTCGAGAAGGGTTGGTTTTGTTTTTGTGTTTATAGGCTATCCAACCCCCCTTCTAGCTGGCCGCAATGGTCCTACAAGTGGTATAAGAGCCGAGACGTCTCAGAAGGACTAACTACCGTCTGAAGTAACAAAACGATGGCCGGAGATAATATCTACCCACCGACATTCGAGGGGGAGTTTTCTTTATGGAAGAAACAAATGGAGGTATACCTAAACACTGATTTTGGTATTTGTTTAATAATGAAATCTGGTTATAAAGCACTAAAGACAACGAATGGAGAAGAACTCGATAAACGCCTCTGGAACGAGAAGCAACGTAACGAGTGTATGGCAAACTCTCGGGCGAAATTTCACCTTCTAACTGTAATACCAAATGAAGATATCGACAGAGTCGGAGAGTACAAAAGCGCAAAAGAACTTTGGGAAAAGTTCTTGAAACTCTACGAAGAACCTTTGGAAGCCGACAACTCAATGGACACCGAGCCGCCGACATAACAGTCTGAAAATGAGGAAACTGCCGAGACAGCCGAACTCCATCCTGAGGACACGAAAAGCTCATCCCAGATGAGCATCGATGAAGGGGGAGAGACTTCGGAAGAAAGCAACTCGACAGGGGGAGAATCAACTGTTGAAAGGTAAGTCAGGTATGGTCTCCACCTTCTGAACAATTAATTAAATCAATCGAAAAGTCGCCGAAAGAATTTTGCGAATTAGAAATTGAATCATCAAAAATGTTTTTCGGATTAGAAAATCTTCTGTCGAATAAATTGTGCAAATTACAAAATATTTTGTTTTATGAATTTTGTAAATTAGAAATACTGTCGAAAAACTTTATCAAGTTAGAATTTATATTATCGAAATATTTATGAATTAGAAATTCAAAATATACCAAAAAATATTAAGTCAAAAGAGATAGTTTGTTGATTAAAGAATCTCGACAAACTAATAATAGAAATTAACATGATACAATTTTTTGCATGTTTAATATTGGTTGCTTTAAATCCGAAAAAGTGTGATTTAAGAAGTTATGATAAATTAAAATGGAAATTTAAAACTTTCTGATAAAAGCATTAGAACAAAAAAAAAAAAAAAAAATAAAATAAATACATAGATTTTTTTTAAAAAAATATTCTAAATGTTTTCAATTTTTTTAAAATTTTCTTGCATAAAGTTTTCGGCTTAGGAAGTTCTTAATTCTTGATGACGAAAACTTAGAAAGTTTTCAAAAGTTATGTTTGACTTAGAAATTTTCCTTGACTTAGAAAAATTTTCCAGAAAATCATTGAAATAGATTTTTATAATTTTTCTAAGTGTCAACCCTTAGATTTTTCTTGCAACTCCAATTTTTTATGTGATTAAAGGGGGAGAAGAAAAAGTATAAGTCTAAGGGGAGGTAGAAATTTAAAATTAAAATTTTTGAAATTTAATTTTTCTATCTTGTTGCACGTTATTGTAATATAAATTGTTTATTTTTATGTCTATTTTAACCCTAGCTTAACTCGGGTTGATCACATCAAAAAAGGGGAGATTGTTGGAAACCCAAGGTTGTTTTGGTGTGATCAACAAGTTAAGTTAGGTCCTATGTGTTTCTAACCTTGTGTCTAAGTGTGCAGAAGCTTAGGAGCACAGGTAATCGAGTGGAAGACGTAACTAGCGAGAAGGACGACACACAGTGCGTCCGAGGGACGAGGTGTTGCGGAAGAGTACACCGACGGGCGAGAAGGAAGCATGCGGTGGTTCCGAGGGACGAAAGCCGGAGCGGAAGGCTGCTTGAGGAGCAAGAGACGCAGCTAGCTAGAAGGACGATACGCGGTGCGTCCAAGGGACGAAGACTGTGGATGAGTACGCCGGCAGACGAGAAGGAAACACGCAGCAATTCTGAGGGACGAGAAGCCGGAGCGGAAGCCCACTCGAGAAGACCGGAAGTTGGGTTCGGGTGAGCCCTTTTCCGGATAGTCGAGATCACCCAAGTGAGCGGATCCGGAGTTGAAGACCTGGGCCGAGGCGACAAGAGCCGGAGCAGAGGACCCGGACCGAAAAAGTCAACCAGAGTTGACTTTTGGGTCCGGGGCGCCTGGAACGTACCGGGGCGCCTGGAACGTACTGGGGCTCCTGGACCCCTCCGGGGCGCTCGGAACGTATCGGGGCACCTGGACCCCTCTGGGGCGCCCGGAATGTACCGGGGCACCCAAAATTGACTTTTTCACAGGATCGAGCTTTGACTCGATCTGAATGTTGGGGGATAAAGTTTATCCCCCCAGGGCGCCCGGAACCCTCAGGGCCCCCCGACCAAGGCTATAAATATAACCTTGGTCCAGAAGCTTTTCAACGAACTCAGAAATTCACTTCCAACGCTTGTGTGCTGTAATTTAGAGTTAAGCTTCTATTTTTTGCGTTTCAACGTTGTAAGAGGCTTCTCCGCCTGAAAGAGTATTTAATGCTTCAATATCCTTGGATTAACAACCACATCGGTTGTAACCAAGTAAATACTTGTGCCTCTTCTTTTAATGTTCTATTTACTTTCTGCTTATTCTTTATGCAAGTATTAGTTTAAGAGTTTGAGAATGGTTGGTTTTGTTTTTGTGTTTGTAGGCTATCCAACCCCCCCTTCTAGCCGGCCGCAACGGTCCTACACTATCCTCCTACCTCAAGCTTAGTGAGGGAGCACAATGCTCTCATCTCCCTGAGATAATCCAGAGGAGGGATCCCTGCCCACTACCACGCTGCGTCACACTACCCATGAGCGGACTAACGAAGCATGACAGAGTAAACTGCCATACACACCCTGAGTGCTGTGCTAATACCCATGCAGTGGTCACGTTGTGTGCATGCCATGTAGCCGGCGACGTGCTCAACAATAATGGAGTCGACAATCGCCCAACATGCAATCATGCAGGATGGTGCATGATGCTACAGCATGTCAATCATGAACATATCCTCATCCATAATATATGTGTCACAAAGGTAAACACATATATAACAATGATATAAGCAACATGAATCCAAGATCACATATCAAATATGTATAACAACTAATCCAGTATACAGAAGTACTATATATATCTATCTCTATGAACATAGATACGCATGGTAGGAGATAAGAGCATACAAGTCTAATGTATAGTAGCTAATAGTAGAAGCATGTAATAGGTATCAAATAAGCTAAAGCTAGGGAATGATAAATCTACCAATTACCCCTAGTTATATATATACTACACATATCATAAGACACTATCAAGAGATAAGTCAAAGG
Organism: Zingiber officinale; assembly: GCF_018446385.1. Classification (NCBI taxonomy): domain Eukaryota; kingdom Viridiplantae; phylum Streptophyta; class Magnoliopsida; order Zingiberales; family Zingiberaceae; genus Zingiber; species Zingiber officinale. The sequence goes on from NC_056001.1 coordinate 75,711,292, forward strand.
GTACCCGCCTTTATAGAAGGTAGTATCAAGCCAAATCCGACGTCGAGACACTCGTCTCAAATCAGAGTCCTTAATTCACAGCCGTTATTGCTGCACAACTAGGTGGTTGTTGCTACTGGAAGGGGTAACTGTCGGTACCAAGAAAAACCCCACAGCTAGAGATGGAGCAACTGAATACCCACAAGTCTAGATCCACCGAACAACACAACCTACTGGAAACCTCTTCACTGACCGGATCAAGAAAGAATCAAGCAGGAAGATCATTGATTAGGACAAGAATAGAGATTAAGTATTCAAATCCATAGCTAAATAAATCGCCTACCTCAAAGATCACCACTAGGGCACAGCTTCGTGCGACGGCGATTGATCAGAGCTGAAGGAAAAGACCTAGGGCACGAGTACAGAACAGAGGAGGGACAGTGAGCATAGAGGAAGATCGGACAACGGTTGATGCTGGACAGATCCGGCACCGATAGCCCCAATTTCCTCCTATCAAGGCTCCAAGATCAACTCCCCGTCGGCGACACCAAAAGGAAAAGAAGGAATCGGTGACTATGCTAGGGCATGAGTCGGAGGAAATAGAAAGAAGAAGGTTCGGTCGCTTACCCTTGGAGCCCTAAATGCCTCCTCACGCCGGCGATCAGTGAATCTGGCTCGATCCTGTGGCGTCGGTAGTCGGCGCACGGAGACGCGAGTGTCTGCAGCCTGGAGACGAAAGGCATTGGCCGGATCTGAGCTTAGGCGACTTCCTCCTCAAGCGACACCAACGATCGCCGAAGGTACTCCCGTCGTATTCGATTCGTCCGCGAGAGAGAACGAGAGGAAAGAAGAAGGAGGTCGACATAGGTTCGACGATGGGTTGGGGAAGGAAAAAGGAAAAGAATATATATATTAAAACATTTCCTCACTTAAATGGGGTAACCTAAACAGGTTTTTTCTCCGAACCCGTCGATTTATCCCTTCGAACCCATCGCATGAGTTCCGAAAAATTCCCAGAAATTTTTTAAAAATTATGAAAAATTCCGTTAAGGTTATTTGTCCATTTAACCTTATTATTTATTTATCGTATATTATATTCTCCCCTACTAATAAAAATTTAGTCCCTAAATTTCGTTATCTACTATCCACAAGCACTATAGATAGAAAAGCAGAATAAATGCTGAACAGAACTCTAACCCACATACCTCAAGTAAAAAGATGGGGGTATCGAGCTCAATTTGAAAGTTGTGCTTGTGAAATAACCAGTGACATTTTGGTTCTTAATCAATATAACCTTGGTCGACCTTACAATCTAGACCGGTCTTATACTAAAAGATTGAATGCTTTTACACCTAGCCTGTCTTTGCCTGCCGAGTGTATTTTTATCCTTCAAATCTAATCAAAGGAGGCCTGCCTGACCAAACCATAGTTTTGATTTATTATTACTTTATATCATTTCCCTATTCTTTTCTTTATTACACCTAGGAAATCAAACGTCTTTTTTCACAACTCCTTCGTCGGTGATTTTGTTCTTCAACGGAAAGAGGATGTTGAAGTTGTATGATTGATGCTGCACTGGCTTGGGCATGATTTGATTTGTCGTATCCATCATAAATACCCATTTATGGGCGATAGACATGTGTCATTCCTTTTACTTAGTGACGTCATGGCCCGCCCACTTTGTAAATGACATTTTCTTATATGTTCTATCCTAATAGATCAACGATTACCCTGATGAGCTTTGTTTTCATCTAACGACGATCATTATTAATCTCCTTTTAGTGAAAACCCCTAAACCCCTTCATATCCTCGCCTCCTTTGTCTTCTTCCTCGCTCTATCTAGCAACTCTTTAGTGTTTCGTGCTCCTTTCTACCTCCAATTCCTCCTCTGTGATCCTCTTCTTTCTAGATCCTTAGTAAGTAGTTTTTCCTTTGTTTTTACATTTCAATAATGGTTGAAGAATCTATCGACCCTTGGTATGTTCAAGTTTCTTCTATTTTCCACAAGGGTGATCGAGCTGCTATTCGTTCACAATATGAAATTCCTAAGGAATATCGTATTATAATTCCTCCTCCAGATTCTCATCCTCACCTTCCCCCCGAGAACTTCATTGCCTTCTTTAAAGATCAATTAATAGTCGGTCTGCATTTTCCCATTCCCCCTTTCTTAGTTGAAATCAGTAGATATTTTGATATTCCTTTACAACAATTTGCTCCTAACACTTTTTGTTACCTGTGTGGATTATATATGTTATTTTGCCTTTTGGATATTCCTCCTACGCCTCAAAATTTCTTCATGTTTTCTTACCCTAAAAAATCAGAGCCTGGCGCCTTCCTCTTTCAATCCTGTCCTAAGGTGGTTCTTTTTGAAGAGATGCCTTTCTCACTCAAGGGATGGAAATCTCGTTATTTCTTCATAAAATTTCCTGGGCCCATCCCTTGGTCTTCTGCATGGCAATCCTCTCTTCCTTCTCTCCCTGATATTAAAGAGCTTCACCTACACCCTTCTTTCCCCATTTATTCAGAGAAATTGTTGGGTCGCCACTTCTTTATCCATAAATGGATACGTGGTGATCTCTCATATCTTTTTGGTCTGAGCCCCGTCAAGCTTGAGCTGCGCGGCTCCTTGGGTAAGCCCTACTTTATTTTTTGTTACTTCTTTACTAACTAAAATGTTCTTCTATTTTGTGCAGTGGATGCCATTTTTTAAGCTTTAGTCGATGAGCGGCTAGGTCTAGAGGAGGAACAGATCCATGCTAAGGAGCAGGAATTTCTTGCTGAGTTGAATCAACCCTCTTCGACAGATGCCCCTGTTCCACCAATTTTAGCTTCTAGTTCCCAAACAGCTCCTAAAATAACCTCTCCTATTCCTTCTACAATCATAGAGCTTACTTCTCCTGTAAGCTTGGAGAAGTCTCCCGTGGCCGCCCCTACCTTTGCTCCTACCAAAAAATGCCCAGGGTGCAAACTGACCCTAGCTCCTTCTCCTAAAAGAAGAGTCATTTCTTCCTCTGATGACCTTGTGAATATTCCTCCTTCCTCTTCCGAGCCCACATTATCCACTCTTTACCCTACTCTAACTTTTTCTCCAACTTCATTTCCTTTGGACCAATCTACTCAGGGTGACATCTCTACTTCTACTTTTGTTATGTCATTCCCTGAACAATTTTTATTGCCTTCCCAAGAAGCTCCTTATTTGATTTTTGCTCCCCCTTCCATTCAAACTTCCCTATCCTCCACCTCTTCTTCTTCTTCCGTCCTCCCTATATTATTGGGAGGATCTTTTACTACTGCTTGGGAGGAGACTCATCCACTAATTGAAGGACTCACTCTCTTTGAATTAGCTAATAAATTTTCTCTTGATGAGACTAAGGTATAATTGTTTTTTGCTTATTATAATTTTCTTTTTTTAATATTTCTCTAATTATCACCTTTTTGCAGCGTTGGATTGCCAACATGAGCATTGCTCTGTTGATATATGATCTAAGTCGGGAGAATGAGAGGCTGAAGAAATAAGTCTTTGAAACATCTGTTGCCCAGGTCACTGAGAAAATAAGCAGTCTCTCCGCCCAATTACAAGAGGCTAAAGAGAAATTAAGACAACGTGAGGCCAGAATCGAGATCCTCCAATCTCAAGTTCAATTAACTACTAGCCTTAGTGATGAATTATCCTTTAAGCTGGAAAAGCATATTGCGGAGACTAACCAGCTATCTTCTTAGTTAGCCTCACTGAAAGTTAGCCATGAGGCTGAATTAATTGATAAGCTTTCTGCCTTAAGCTTCAAAGAAAAAGAAATAGCCTTTTTGAACACATCCCTGACTACAGCCAAGACAGATGCTTCTACTAAAGAGGCTGAGCTAAAGGCCTCTCAAGAGGAACTAGCTACTTATCATGCTGGTGAGGGTGATCGCTTCAAAGAGAAAACTAAGGCACTCATCAAATCTCCTGACTTCAACAAGCCCATTGTAGATTCCATCCTCAGGGCTTTCGATTATGGGGCTGATGGGGCTATAAAACAGCTCAAGGAAAAGAGCCTTCTCTCTTTTGATTCTCCTCCCCATTTTCTAGATAAGAGGAGGTTAATCAAGAATCGACCTGCTGACTTATTTCCTAAACTGTTAACAATTTGGTGACTTATTTTTGATGTATTGATTATTGTAATCTGACTTTATTATAATGACTTATCATAATATTCAAGTTTATTATGTACTTAAATGTCCATTTTACTTATAATGACTAATTGTGTTTGTTTGTACCTATATTCTTACTTGTATGTCCGCCCAACGTCAAAAGACCTAGTGAACTCCTTATAGGTATTTGTACAATTTAGGCATTCGCTCGGTCTATAAGGGTCGATCAAATTTATATCCGCATATATTTTATTTTTAAGAGCTTACCCGACCTATATAAACCGAGTGACTTCCTTATATCCCTTATTATAGTGTCAGCGTTCGCCCGGACCACAAGGGTCGACCGAGTTTATTTGTACTCATGTGTTTTATTTTTAGGCACTCACCCAATTCATAAGAATCGAGTAACCTCATTATACCTCTTGGTGTAATTTAAGGTGCTCGCTCGATTTATGTTGGCTGAACGAGTTGACTTATATTCTTACCCGACCTAGATATTCATTTGGCCTATATTGATTAACCGAGTGTCTTGATCCTGTCCTTTTTTGCCTTGTTGTACATGTCCGATCAGTCTATAAGGGCTGAGTGGGTTGTTTGAAGAAAGAAGTACGCGACACTTTAAGAGAATGACCGCCAAACTTACCTACCTTTCCTCGAGATCCTGATATTTTTTGAATTTGGTCCTGTTCCTTAGGTACATCACCTTTTACACTGATTGGCTATGTCAGTTATGGTTACGTGTGTACTTTCTTGCTGTTAAAATACTTATTTAACCAAACTCAAATTTCTACCCTCACATCCGATGGCCTATTATTAATCCCACTTTTCCTTTTATCCCTATGATCTTATGTTTTCCTCCCTTACATTATTTTTTCAGTATTCACTTAAAAGGGCGAAAGAAGAAAAGGGTTTAACCCATCGTCTTCCGTTTCTAAGTTTTTCTTTCTTCTTCTTATTCCATTAGCGACTATTCCTCTCCCCGTAACCCTCTCTTAGCCATGATGACTTCCTCTAGCGAGTGGTTTACTCGTTGCACTTCCAACTTTGGTGATGTAGAGGCTTATGAACTTCAAGTGAACTACGGCTTTCCTTCCTATTTAGCTCGTCCTTCTCCTACTGATGACTCTCATCTTCCTCCCCCAGGGAGTGTAACCATCTTTTGGGACCAAGCCTTACTAGGTTTCTGGTTCCCTATACATCCTTTCTTTATTGATGTTAGTGTCTATTTTAATATATCTCTCAATCAACTTATCCCCCAATCCTTCTCCATTCTCGTTAGTTTTGTTGTTGTATCCCGCCTACTCGATTTTCCCTTATTTCTTCGTCTATTCCATCATTTTTTTGTTCCTTGCAAGGTAGAAGATAGTCTTTTCAAGTTCCATTCTCGTCCTAAAGCCATTTTATTTAATAGAATTCCCGCACAAGAAGAATGGCGATATAACTTTTTCTATCTATGGCTTCCTTCTCCTCCTCCGTACCCCATAGCCTGGATAAGAAATCTTCCTCCTCCGCCCAATCCAAAAGATATTCTTGCAGACCCTACCGTTCATTCTTCCTTATCAAAATTGAAGGGTGCTAAATTCTACCTACCAGCGTTAATTGCAGAGGGTCTATTGTTTCCCTTTGGATTAAGCCCAGTTGACACTGAACTAGAGGTTTCATTTGGTAAGTTGGATACCTTTTAAGTGTGCTTGTTTGCGATTTCCTAATCATTTTCTTTACTGATGTATCGTTTCCATTTTTCTCAGCCGATGCCCTTCTCCCAGCTCTTATGTATAAAAATGCAGCACTGAACAAATCATCATTGAATAAATTGGGAGAGGAATTATTACAGACTCGTTGCTCCAATCCTACCATTTTGACTCTTGGCCTGCTTTCTCCTAATGAACCAATTGAAGGGCTTTCTGCTTCTTCAAAGGAAGAACACCCGTTTGTCGTCAAGAGTAAGAGGTCGAAGATCACTAGGGGCACTTCCCTTCGGGATACTTTTGTTACTCTTGAGCAGGTCCCCATTGTTCCTTGCGAGATTTCTTATGAGAGAGGTAAGGAACCAATGTCTTATATGCATATTTGTTCCAATTTAGCTCTTAACATGATGAGGCCAGGTTTACTCATTCCTATGTCTCATGCTATTCTTCCAGTTACCTCTGCTCCTGAAATAGTTCCTGATGTGCCTACGTCTCTTTCACTTCTTCCTCCAGTTTTTGCTGCTTCTTCATCTAGAGCAAGAGCCAAGAGGACACCCTACATGAGATCCTCTATCTCTTCTCCTTTAAGGGCTCTCACTGGATCAAGTCTGAACCCTGCGACTTCTGTCTTATCTACTTCAACTCCCTCTCCTTCAATAGCTACTCTCCCTAGTTTCACTCCTCTTCCTTCCTCCTTTGTAGGGCCTTCAGCATCTACTCTTCCTTCCTCTCTATTTAACCAAGCTCAAGGATTGTCCTCCCAATTAGGGCAGGCCTCTATCCTTGCTACCTATGGCCTCCTTCAATTACAAGGCCTCCTAGCTGATTCCTGGTTGCAAAGCCATACATTCATAAAGGGGGCGAGTATTTCTAATCGCGCTGACCATCACAATTGCCAGGCTACTACTGTAAATATTTTATTCATGTTTTATTAATTTGTAATTACCTCATATAATTGAGTTATTATTCTGTTCAGTTTTTTACTTTGAGTCTACATATGGGCCACTAGCTATGACCTTAGAAAGAGAAAATAATACTTTGAAGAACCAAATAAGGGAGTTGAGAACCTCTCCTCCTCCTCCAAGCAATGAGCTCACTCAGTTGCAGGAGAAAGTAAATTCCCTAGCTCAACAGGTGTCTACTCTAGAAAAAGATTTGCAACATCACCGCCAATTATTGCAGACCCAAGAAGATGAGAAAAGTACCTTGGAGCTACAAATGGATGGATTAAATTCTCGGCTTCGGATGAAAACTGCTTTAAAAGAAAAAAAACCCTCTTAGATGTTTCCCATAAAGCCATTGTCCTAGAAAAGGTGGAAAAATTTCACAATGTCTTTTCTTCTGAACGACACTAGACTCCGCCTCAAAGGACTTTGTCTTGCTGCAAGGGCAAGAACAAATGAAGGCTCAGGATGCAGAGATAGCTTCTCTTTTAAAGGAACTAGAACAAGTTAAGAAAGAAAGGGACTCTTTCAAAGACAAGATGTCTAGTCTATAGGTTGAGCTACAAAGTTATAAGGAAGGTGAAGAAGAGCATTGGGAGAATAAGCGTTTATCCTACTTAGATTCTCCAGGGTTTAAGGATGAATATGTACGATGCATCATAGGGACCCTAAACCATTCTACAGATGGTGTTATTCGGCAGCTAAGGGAGGAAGGTTATTTATCTCGGGAGCCTCCTCCCCATTTTATAAACCGTCATCGACTTAATAAGGAGCTACCTAAAGACCTTGTTAGCAGTTTCAAATGAGGATGTAATAAAGAGCATGTAATGAACTGGTAATTGAGTATTTGTATTCTATACTATTTGAATTGAAAAGACACTTATGAAACTTGGTACTTACTTTCTTCTTGCTTCTATTGTTAATTATGAAACTTCAAGATTCTTCCTTGCCTTCTTGTGATTTGCGAGAGCGAAGTTTCACCAATTTTTGAAACAAATAGAAGGGTAAGATGTAGATGCTTCCATATTCATGAATCTTCAGATATCTTCATGTATTAGTTAGGTTTTATATTCCAAGTTGGGCTGAATAACCATATACACATTCCACGTTACTAAGTTATCAGGCCATTGTAATTCCGAGCGAGTGGATATGTTGAAGTCCATTGTGCTATAATATCTCGGATGGGCGTGTAATCCCGAGCGAACTGATATAATAAAATTCTCGCACGCCATGATATTTCGGTTGTGCATGTAATCTCGAGTGAACTGATATGATGAATTCCCGTGTGCCATGATATTTCGATCGGGCGTGTAATCCCACGCGAACTGATATGATGAATTTCCGCGCGCTAGGATATTTCGATCGGGCGTGTAATCCCGAGCGAGTTAAACTAATAGAATCCTGTGCTCTATCATATCTTAGTTGAGTATTCAACCCCAAATGAGTTAAGCTACTTAACTTGTTCAAGGTTTAAAGTCTCTGATTCCTCATAAGAAAGCCCGAATGGGTCACTCCTAAGATCCCCGATTGATGGTGTATGATGGTTTAAAGTCTCTGGTTCCTCCTAAGGAAGCCCGACCGGGTCACTCCCTAAGATTCCCAATCGACTGTGTATGACGGTTTAATGTCTCTTGTTCCTCTTAAGGAAGCCCAAACGGGTCACTCCCTAAGATCTTCGATCAACTATGTATGATGGTTTAAAGTCTCCGGTTCCTCTTGAGGAAGCCCGAGCAGGTCGCTCCTTAAGATCCCCGATCGACTCTGTATCTTGGTTTAAAGTCTCTGGTTCCTCCTAAGGAAGCTTGAATGGGTCACTCCCTAAGATCCCCGATCGACTGTGTATGATGGTTTAAAGTTTCCGATTCCTCCTAAGGAAGCCCGAGCGGGTCACTCCCTAAGATCCCCGATCGACTGTGGAGGTTTAAAGTCTCCGATTCCTCTTAAGAAAGCCCGAACGGGTCACTTCCTAAGATCTCCGATTGATTGTGGAGGTTTAAAGTCTCCGGTTCCACCTAAGGAATCATGAGCGAGTCTCTCCTTAAGGTCCTCGATCGGCTATGGAGGTTTAAAATCTCCGATTCCTCTTAAGGAAGCCCGAACGGGTCACTCCCTAAGATCCACTATCGACTCTGTATGATGGATTAAAGTCTTTGGTTCCTCCTAAGGAAGCCCGACCGGGTCACTGTTAGTTAGAGCCCTAGAGCCAATCATTTTTGATTGTATGGACTCATGTATATCATATTCTTGTATATTAATAAAGGCATTTGTTTGGTTATTATACTTATTTGTATTAGTGCCAAATAGACTAAGTATAATAGCGTCCTTGAGCAGAAGGTTCATACCTATATCAATCGATTAGTTGAATCGATAGTGAGATGATATAGGGAACACTACTCTAAATCATTCCTAGTCGAGTATTAACATTCAGGGACAATGTTAATGCAATAAGACTAGCATGTAGGTCAGTTCGATGACTTGATCTCACAAGTCATGGATATAGAGATATCAAGTTGGCACATGGGTATACATTGGAGAATGTATACTGAATGACCCACCATGAGAAAGTATCATGGATCGTTATATGAGTGTCATATACTTTCTCATGTGGCTATTAGTATGACTATTAGTCCTTTGACCTGAAGTCACCATGGATCCCTACATAAGGAGTTATGTACTTTGGTTTCGTCAAACGTCACCCATAACAGGGTGGACTATAAAGGCGATTACTGGGTATGTAACAAATTATGCAGAGAGATGTGAGTGATGTAGATGGGATCTATCCCTCCCATATGACGGGAGCGACATCAATATTCTTGATAGAGTTAGACCACGAAGTGCATGGCCATGCCCAAATGAGTCAACATTAGATGTTGAGCTCATTTGATCGAGTGAGTCTACTTGGAGTTCAAGATTTAGATTGATTAGAGGATGACACGGTCTATGCCTCATATTGATCAATCTAGATGTCTAGGATAGAAGGACAATGTCACATATTGTGAGGAGTCACAATTAGTAGTCACAAGGTGATGTTGGATCTCGACATTTCTTGTAACTTGGGTAGCAATGATGTATTGCTAGATGCCGCTCATTGCTTATGTTTCTAAAGGAGTTTAGAAACATTGCCAACGTTACAAGAACCTATTGGGTCACACACAAAGAACAAGTGGATGGAAATTAGGTTCATATGATGAACCAATTGGATTAGGTTCATATGATGCACCAAAGATTGGATTCGAATTAGACTTATTGAGTTAGACTCAATTAGATTCAATTGTTGAATGAGTCTAATTTAAATTTGATTCATTGAGTCAATTTATATTAATGAATTGAGATTCATTAAATTGAAATTGACTTGAATCAAAGGTTGGATTTAACTCAACAAGGAAGAAATTGGTCAATTTTGACTTGACCAAATGGAATTTGAAACATCAAGTTAGACTTGATGTATTGCCACATCATAAGGATGACTCATCCTTGCCACATCACCTCCACCTCATGAGGTATGCCACCTCATGGGGGTTACACTCTCCCCTTTGGTTTTAATGTGGCCGGCCACATTAATGAGGGGGTTACATTGTGTGTGGCCGACCACACTAAAGGTGGAATTGGTTTCATTTAGTGTGGATTAATGTGTGGTAATTGTATCATCTTCTTCCTAGCATTCTTCTTCCTCCTTTGCTGCTCTTGCCGTGGACTTCCTTGGTGAGGAGAAGGTGGTTGAGTGAATCCAAGAGCAAAGGTAGAGTGAAGGTCACAAAGGAAGGATACTACTAGTGAGTGTATAAGATTTCTTTTGTACCTTCTTCTCTTTTCTTCCTTTCCAATCCCATTCGAAAGCTCTAGAAAGTGCTAGCACACTTGGGGCTTTCTTCTCCATCCTTTGAGTGTGAGAGACATTCCTTGTTCGTGTGGATATCATTAGAGGAGTGTCTACGTTGACACTCTCGAGATCCGGCGTACCGTTGGACGAGCGGGATTTGCGAGGGCACGCATCGAAGGTAAAAATAGTTTTTCCTTTGTAGATCTACTATAGATCGTAGTATAAAACACGTATTTGTGGTTTCAAAATTTTTCCTTGCACGGATCTACGGCTTTGGGTGATTCGGGGTTTCCGCGACGCGAAAAGCGGTTTTCGCGGCCCGAAAAACTCAACAGTCACTTCCTAAGATCCCCGATCGACTTTGTATGATGGTTTAAAGTTTCTAATTCCTCCTAAGGAAGCCCGAGAGGGTCACTGCCTAAGATCCTCGATCGACTGTGGAGGTTTAAAGTCTCCGGTTCCTCTTAAGGAAGCTCGAACGGGTCACTCCCTAAGATCCCCAATCGACTTTAGAGGTTTAAAGTCCCTGGTTCCCCCTAAGGAAGCCTGAGCGGGTCACTCCTTAAGGTCCCGATCGACTATGGAGATTTAAAGTCTTCGGTTCCTCTTAAGGAAGCTCGAACGGGTCACTCCTTAATATCCCCGATCGACTGTAGAGGTTTAAAGTCTTTGGTTCCCTCTAAGGAAGCCTGAGCGGGTCACTCCTTAAGGCCCCCGATCGATTATGGAGGTTTAAAGTCTCCGGTTCCTCTTAAGGAAGTCCAAACGAGCCACTCCCTAAGATCCCCGATCGACTGTAGAGGTTTAAAGTCTTTAGTTCCCCCTAAGGAAGCCTGAGTGGATTACTCCTTAAGGTCCCCGATCGACTATAGAGGTTTAAAGTCTCCGGTTCCCCCTAAGGGGCCTGAATGGGTCACTTCTTAAGGTCCTCATTCGACTATGGAGGTTTAAAGTCTCCAGTTCCTTTTAAGGAAGCCCGAGAAGGTCACTCCCTAAGATTTTCGATCGACTGTGGAGGTTTAAAGTCTCTGGTTCCTCTTAAGGAAGCCCAAATGAGTCACTCCTTAAGATCGCCGATCGACTGTGTATGATGGTTTAAAGTTTCCGGTTCCTTCTAAGGAAGACCGAGCGGGTCACTCCCTAAGATCCCCGATTGACTGTGGAGTTTTAAAGTCTCTGATGATAGATTGAATGGGTGCGATAGAGGGGGGGGGGTGAATATCGCACTCTTTAAAAACTTTTTCTTTTACTTTGAAATTAGAATCGTGCACAGCGGAAAGCAAAGAGAGACAAGTTCATTTACTTCATTCAGAGTCTAGGTCAACTCCTACTCGAAGACCCGTGATCCTTGATCGCACCGATGAGCAAATCACTATAACCCTACTTTTCGAGATCCTCGGAAAGAAGCAGATCGTACAAATGAGCAAGATAGTAACAACCTACTATCTTGCTTAAGTGAATTACAATGCAAGCTTATAAAATATATACTGACAAGTAAATACAATTGAAACTTTGGTTAGTACTTCCGGATGGTGTGGTTTGCTGAGCTGATGAAGACTTGTAGCACGGGTTGCTTGCAGAACAGAACTTGTGTCAATCAGAGAGTATTACCGAGTCTCAATCCTCGAGCTCCTTTTTATAAGTGCCAATGTCGTTCGGTCGACCGATCCCTCTGTTTGGTCGACCGAATCTGCTCCCTTCCTTCTTGGCTGGAGTCTGACGTTGACTCGATCTTTTGCATTTACTGATCTTTAAGGGTTCGGTCGACCAATCATGCTTTTCGGTCGACCGAATAGGCTCCTTCCCTATTCGTCGAGATTTGCCATGATCTGCATTTACTGCGCCATTAATATTGATTGGTTCGGTCGACCGATCCTCGAGTTCGATCGACCGATCAGCTCTGTTTCCTTTTGCTTCTGATCGATGCTGATGAGCTAGCCTGTGCTGAGTCAACTTGGTTTGGTCGGCCGATCCCTACGTTTGGTCGACCGATCCGGCCGAACCTGCAACACAGAATTAAACAAAGTATCCCTGCAACACAAAGGTTAGCACAGTAATATATATAATGCATGAGTAATATTTAGACAGTAAACACTGTCTTGATCTCAACTTGGAAACCTTCCCAGTTTTTTCAGTTGGATCAGCGATCTTAGGTTGTTCCTTTCAGGAACTCGACCTCACTATCGCTCTTCCAGTTGTTTACCTCAACTTACCTGCCAAACATGATCCTCCAGACATGTTTGGACTTTGCCTGCTCAGTGTCTGTTCACCTGATCCACTAAGATCTTTCCTGCTATACTATATTAGCCAACAACAATAATAGCAATATAGAATATAATGGTAAACCTAATCCTAGATTTACCGAGATCCGCAGGTCCGGTCGATCGGAAACCATCCGATCAACCTTGCTTGGAGTTTACTCCTCTAAGACTTCTCGTTACCTAAGGTTACCACCCCCTAGGATTTTCTCCACCTGACTTCACTCACCAAGACTCAGTATTCGGCTACCCAGGGATCAGGTCCTCCAGACCTATCCACCTGGCTTCCACGATATACCGAGATTTCCCTTGGCTAACCTCCAACTAGGACTTCCCTTGCCTAGCCTACAACTAGGACTTCCCTAGATCAAGCTCTATACTTAAACATACTTAAATATATTTGTCTGACATTAAAACCTTGGAGGTCGATTGCACCAACATCTGATTCCTCTTAAGGAAGCCCGAACAGGTCACTCCTTAAGATCCCCGATCGACTATGTATGATGGTTTAAAGTCTCCGGTTCCCCCCCTAAGGAAGCCTGAGCGAGTCACTCCCTAAGATCCCCGATCGACTGTTGAAGGAGGGTCAATTTGTTTACCCAAGGAGAATTTATGTGTTTATCAGGGGATGTTCGCCTGCACTTCTTCATTATATTCTAAAATTAAATGAAATACATGCGTGAGTTACTGCCATACTTGTTTAAGTTCTATCAGGCTGTAAGTGGTTCACACTCCAAGGTCGTTCGAAATTCCTCCCATCCGCGTCTTGGAGATAGTAGGAACCCAAAGCAAGGTTCTGTATTACCTTATATGGTACTCCCCATTATGGTGTCAGCTTACTGACATCTCCGACAAGTTTGAAGCGCTTCCATACTAGATCATCGACTTGGAAGAATCTTGGGATTACCCTCCTGTTGTTGTTTTGTCTCATCCGTTGCCGATATGATGTGAACCGGGCTACTGCTTTGTCGTGAATTTCTTCTATAAGATCTAGCTCCAAAAGACGCCGACCTAAATTACCATCATCATATAACTGCCTCCAATCAGATTCCATCCCAACCTCTATGGGGACTACTATTTCTCCACTATACACCAACTGAAAAGGAGTTATGCCTGTAGCTTCTCTAGGAGTAGTACAATATGCCCACAATACACTAGGCAACTCATCTACCTAGCTAACACCAACATGATCTAATTTAGTTTTAAGACCTATGATAATTTCCCTGTTGGTTACCTCTGCTCGTCCGTTGCTCTATGGATAAGCCACAAAGGTGAATTCTTGTGTAATACCATATCCCGCACACCATTCCTTAATCCTTTCTCCATGGAATTGTCTTCCATTATCAGAAACTAGCTTATGTGGAATACCAAATCTACAAATGATATATTGCCATAGGAATTTGATAACCGCGTGTTCAGTAATCCTGGCTAATGATTCAACCTCCACCCATTTTGAGAAATAGCCTATAGCCACCAATAGGAATTTCCTTTGCGCTCTTGCCAAAGGAAACATGCCAACTATATCCATACCCCATTGATCAAAAGGACAAGATACTATAGAAGTTGTCAATAGACTAGTGGGGTGATGTGGAATGTTCTGATGCTTCTCACAAGACATACATGTTCTTACTTGTTGAGCTGCATCTTCTTGTAAAGTAGGCCAAAAATACCCAGTTAATAATATTTTGTGAGCTAAAGATCTCCCTCCTATATGACTGCCACAAGAACCTTGATGAACCTCTTGAAGCATATATTGTATATCCTCCGACCCTATACACTTGAGTAGAGGACTAGAGAAAATCCTTTTATAAAGATGATTGCCCACCATATTATACCAGGCGGCCCTCTTCTTGAATATCTGTGCTTGTTCTCTATCTTCTGGTAGAACATCCTGCTGAAGGAATAGAATGATTGATGCTCTCCAGTCACTTTGTATTTCCGCATCGGTCTGTCGTTCAATACAGGATACCAACACAGTCTGCTCTACAAGCCTATCCAAGTTCCAAGGTATTATAGCTGAGGCCAATTTAGCCACCTCATCTTCCATTTGATTTTCTGATCGAGGGATCTTCTGTATAGTTACTTCTTGGAACTCTGATTCCAATTTGTCAAATGCTTTTGCATATAATTTAAGTCGCTCATTATTGATTTCAAAATTGCCTGTTAACTGTTGTGCTGCTAGCTAGGAATCGGAATACATCCAAACTCAAGCGGCCCTTACATGTCGGGCGGCCTATAACCCCTGCAATCAGTGATTCATATTCTACTTTATTATTAGTGGCTCTATAATTTAACCGGATAGAAAATTGCATCCGATCATCCCTTGGTGATATAAGAAGAATCTCAATACCACTGCCTTGTCGAGTAGAAGATCCATCCACATATATTTTCCAAGTTCCATCTTCATCTGGGCCTTGTATCTCTATTATAAAGTCAGCCAGAGCTTGTGCCTTAATTGTCGACCAAGGTTGATACTGCATATCATATTCACTAAGTTCCATTGTCCATTTAATTAACCGTCCAGATGCTTCAGGATTAAGAAGAACTCGACCGAAAGTGTTGTTAGTTAATACTATAATTACATGCGATAAGAAATAGGGACGTAATCTTTTGGCTGCTAACACCAATCCATAAGCCAACTTCTCGAGTGCAGTATAGCGACACTCAGCTCCTTTTAGTAAATGACTTAAAAAGTATACAGGTTGTTGTTCCTTCCCTTCTTGCCTTACTAGAACTGAGCCTACAACATGCTCATTTGCTGACAAGTAAAGCCATAATATTTCTCCTACTACAGGCTTGTCTAATACAGGTAAAGTTGACAAATAATTTTTTAATTCTTGGAACGCCCGGTCACATTCCTCATCCTATTGGAATTTAGTAGCCTTCCTTAGTATCTTGAAGAAGGGGAAGCTTCAGTAGGCCGATTTAGAAATGAAGCGAGATAGTGCCGTGATTCGGTCGGTCACCCTTTGTGCTTCTTTCATGTTACATGGGGGAGCCATGTTTTGGAGCACAAGAACCTTGCTGGGTTTAGCCTCTATTCCCCACTCAGTTACCATGTATCCCAGGAACTTGCCACTTTTACCTCCAAATAAACATTTGCAGGGATTAAGCTTGAGTCCATATTGCCGCAAGGTTCTATAAGTTTCCTCTACATCCTTGCATAAGTCAGAAGCTTAAAGGGATTTGATAAGTATATCATCCACATAAACCTCCATATTTTTCCCAATCTGTTTCTTGAAAACCTTGTTCATGAGCCTTTGATAATTAGCTCCTGCATTCTTTAATCTAAAAGGCATAACATTATAGCAGTAAGTACCTTCAGCTGTTATGAAACTAACCTTCTCTTGATCCTCCGTTACAAGTGGGACTTGATGATATCCCTGATAGGCGTCTAACATGCAGATGAATTCACACCCGGCTGTAGAATCCACCAATTGATCAATCTGGGGAAGAGGATAATAATCTTTCGTGCAAGCTTTGCTAAGATCCCGAAAATCAATGCGCACTTTCCATTTGTTCCGTGGTTTAGAGACCAGGACAACATTGGCCAACCAGTTGGGGAATTGAACTTCCCGAATATAGCCCGCTTCTAGTAATTTATCTACCTTCTCCTTGATGATTATATTCTGATCAGCTCCGAAATCCCTCTTCCTTTGCTTAACCGGCCGTGCATCTGGATGCACATGAAGTGTATGTTCCATCACAAGAGGAGATACGCCCATCACCTCCTTGGGTGTCCATACAAATACATCATTATTATGAACCAAGCATTGCACCAGCTCGATTTTGAGTTGAGGAACCAGGTCAAACGCTATATAAGTAACAACTTCTGGACGGTCGGCCTAGATTTGTATCTCCTCTTTCTCCTCATAAACCATGACGGGCGATTTTTCTTGAATAGTATTGACTTCCATCCTCTGAATTTTTCTAGCTACATTGGCTTCTATTTTAATGATCTCCACATAGCATTTTTGTGCAGTTAATTGATCTCCTCTAACTTCCATCCTCTGAATTTTTATGGCTACATTGGCTTCCCCCACTTGATCATCTATTGAGAACTTAATCTTCTAACAGAAAGTAGAAACAACTGCCCTGAACTCATTTAAGGCAGGCCGACCCAGTATAACATTGTAAGCAGAAGGCGCATCCACCACCATGAAGTAGGATCACCTCGTCCTTATCAGAGGCTCCTCCCCTAAAGATATGGCCAGCTTGATCTGACCTAGCGGTTGTACCTCATTGCCAGTGAAATCATATAAAGGGGTTACAACTCGCTCGGGTCGATCTGTAATTGATCAAAAGCCTTCTTCAAAATAATATTAATAGAACTTCTTGTATCAATAAAAGTACGTGAAATATTATAGTTAGCTATAATAACTTTAATGATCAGTGCATCATCATGGGATACTTCCACCCCTTCTAGATCTTTGGGGCCAAAGTTGATTTTAGGTCTGTTTACCCTCTCTTGGCTGCATCCTACTGCATGTATCTTTAATCGCCGGGCGTGTGATTTTCTCATCCAGTTTGAGTCACCATCGGTGGGTCCTTCTGCTATCATGTTAATATTGCCCCGGGCGGCATTACTTCTATTTTCTTCTTGTCGAGCGGAGGATGACTCTTGTTGCACCCGCTCGGGCATTTGCACCTGTGTTTGCCCGACCAAGAGTTGTAACACTTTCAGTTGTTCTATATTCCAGCTTGAGGGGACTATTCTGTCGTGGATAAGATGACTGCTTAGGAAATGGAGCACGTCGATGATACTGAGCATTGCTCATTTGCTGATTCTTCAGAGCAAAACAGTTCTCTGTGTTGTGGGTCACTACAAGAAAAACCTTCATAGACATCGGTAGAACAACAACGGTTTTAAGCAAAAACTGATGTCTTTGAGTATTTTACACAGATTTTTCCAAAAACCGATGTCTATGAGCGCAGATTTTCGCTCATAGACATCAGTTTTTTTAGCTGATGTCTATAAGCGTCTTTTTTTCATTAATAGACATCGATTTTAATCGCGGTTTTTAAAACCCGGTGTCTATGAACCAAAATTCTGGCGAACTTTCTTAGCGCGCTTTCTTTTGGACTTCTCCTCGTGAAACCCTAATCCTCCGCATCCTCCTTTTAGGGATGCGCTCTAGGGGCTTTTGGGGCTCCATGTCGCCGTGGATTGGGTTGACGCGGGGCTGGAGCTTCCTCAGCCGATCCCCCTTCCCCGTGGCCTTCCTCCTCGGCTCTATAACCGCATCCGGGCTCATCGCCGTCGTCTTCTACTGGTTCGTCGTCTCTGCATCTCAACGCACCCCCGATCCAGCCCTCGTCGGGTGCCGTCCGGACAGCGAGGGCTCCTGGTCCATCGGGGTCTTCTACGGAAAGAGCCCCTTCTCGCTTTCCCCCATCGAATTGGTATGTAAGGAAGCTCGTCTATGTCTAGAAGTCGGTGTCTTGTTCGAGCTTGCGGTTATGATGGCTTTTCTTTCCTACAGCATGGGAGAAGCATGCGTCGACTCCTCCCATGGGGTATGTTCTCAGTTCTCGTCTTCCTCCCATGGGGTATTATCAGAAACCCTAGTGGACTGTCCGTTGCTGTGTGGATCTAGCGAGGAGAAATCGAGAGATGCAGTTCGTGGATTCATCAGTTTCGCTTCTCGCCACTTGCGGCGGTGACACCGTCAAGCTCTTCGACGTCACGGTGGATGCCGGCGATCCCTGCACCCTCAGCTACACGCCTTCCCCCGGATCTCAAATCAACTCCGTCAAGTGGAACCACACCAGTAAAAACGCTTTCCCGCCTCGTTTTATATCGCACTATCTGTTTGCTTCCTCTTTGCTATGCATTTCTGTTATGCTTGTGTCGGAGGGTTTTGTTTGCTCGATTTTAGCCTCTCTTTTTTTTCCCCCTGATAGTCTGGGATGCGTTACTCTCTGAAGCAAAATTACTAGGAAACTACGTATTTGCATTTTTTACTTCTCTTGGAAATTTGTTGCTTTGCCTTAGATCTACACTATTCGAATTGTATAAGGGCATGTTTCATCCTTGCCTAGTGCCGTCAGAATTTAATTTTCCCATGACTCATCATTCAAGTTTATTTTGTATCTTGTATAACTTAGTTAATTTTGTTAATCCAGCGGATGGTGGTTGACTTTTACGGTGGAAAAATCTTACTAAAGTTTAATCTTTGTTCATGCAGACCTAGTGGTTGCTAGTGCTGGTGACGATAAAAAGATATCACTTTGGAATAAAAATGGCCAAAGTATGGGATCCTTTCCTTCTCACGGCAGCGACCTTGCTGATGACATTGAGGTAGCTCATTGTTTGCTCATTAATTTGTTCTATTGTGATCAATACATCCTGTTTTCTGGAAATTTACAGATGCCCGGATGCCATTCAAATCATTGCCTGCATTTTTTTCCCCTCTGTCTGTCTGTCTCTCTGGTTTACATCTTGTCTTCAGTTCAACCACTGTTAATGATTATTCTAGAGTGACCTGCGTGTCTCTGGTTTACATCTCTGATTCAATTCAATAATTGTTAGTGAATTGATTTCTACTAGATGATTGCTCTGCAACCACAGTATGTCTTTTCTGTAAGTCTTATGCATGTCTCACCTTGGGTGTTGTTTCCCACAGTTCTAAAACACAACTGATTTACTTGATGTATTCATGAGAAGGAAAAATACAACTGAGTTCTAAAGCAATTGATGCTTCTGTTAAAGTTGCAAAAGAATTACTAAAAGTTGATGATGTTCTTGGCAGACTAATAGCATGTGTGAACAATTTGAATACCACTGCTTTATATGTTAATAAATTTGAAGAAATATAACCACGGCTGGCTATACATAGTATAATCTCATCTTTTGCTATTTGATGTTTTCCTTCAAATATGTCCTAAGCATTTATTTATTTCGGCTTTATATTATTTGTTTCATGGTAAATTAATCTTCTTGTCCATCTTCAAACTCTTGACATGTTTGTAGATTAACTAAAAGTCTTGAAAAGAACACCATATGCACCATCAATCCCAGAGGTAATTTACATCTTCTCATGTTGATCAAGCGAAAACATTCAATTGTTCATATTTTTTGAATTTCTCTATCAGATCCATATTCAATAGTGAGCAGAGATGGCTAACAAGAATTAGACGATGATCAGACTTTTTTAGTTCACAAGTTAACTAAAAATAACTATTTTAAGTGAACTTCTTTCTTAAAATGCAGAGCTTGGTTTCCTTGGAAATCATGTCCCTTCTTGAACCATATTCAATTTGGCATGAGTCTTTATTTGATTAGTTGCGAACTATGAATTTGTGTGCTTTGTAGAATGCAATGTGAGATATGTTAATGTCGTAGACAACATTCCATAGCTTTCTACTTATATTTCATTCTAATAACTCAAAAAAACCTTTTAACAGATTATGTTGATTCAATTGTTCATGTTCCTTGAACAATGCTTAATGTATATTTATTTATCAAGTGATGAAGAAGCTTATGACTAGTCTGTTTCACATATTTTTTTTGTTTCCCAAGCAAAAGGTATGTTATTATTATTATTAAAGTCATAAACCGTGTTCTTTCTATATGTTGTTCTTCATCAAGCAGGATGGACTGCAAGCATATTTATGAGAAGAAACCAATAATCCACTACATAAGCACAAAGAAACCACATCCTCGATGCCCAGTTGCAGGTAAGTGCCCTATTTATTGCAGTTGAACTTTCGTTGTTGATCTTTTTGCTCATTACAGCTACATCCTATCAGGTTGCCCAAAAATTCTCCAAGTTGGACGGGTTGTATGCGACGCCTTGCTTACAATAGAAATTGATGAAATGCATTTGGCATCAGCTACAAACATACATTCAACAATGGTAGAAGATTTTACAGAAGTTGACTGAAAATGACAACATTGCTCCCTGCAATTGTAAGCTTGATATAATTTTTCAAGGTGATTTAGCCCCTGTCGGTGATTTGTCATCAGCCAATGCGATTTAGGCATCATAGTTAATTATCTCTTGATGTTGTAAGAGGAATATTTGTGTAATTTGTAGATATGGACTTGATGTGTACAATATCTATTATCTTTTTATATTGTAAGAATAATATTATGTATTGGTAACATGGATATTTACTTGGTGTGTTTAGATACACCGATGTATAATAATATTAACTAAATTTTGTACTATTAAAATGTTGTATAATATCGGTTTTTCACTATTTTGGAAATCGAATCGGCGTCGTTAAACAATATTGATATTACATCGGTTTTCCACCGCGGTTAAAACTGGTGTTATTAACAACATCGGTTTTACATCGTTGATGAAACGGTGTCGTTAAGTGATACTACACCGGTTAATAACCGATTCGAACACCGGTGTTGTTAAGTAATACTACACCAGTTTTAACCCGATGTCTAAAATGGCAAACCTTTTACATCGCCTTCATAGACATCGGTCGAAAATGTAATAGACACCGGTGGAAAACCGATGTCTATGAGGGTTTTTGTTGTAGTGGGTGTTCGTCATATGATACGTACACTATCTTCGTGGAGCTTACTGCGGCATCTCCACATGTTGAACAGCTTGCGGTCATGGCTCCGGTGGACGATGTGGTCCTCTGGGGGGTTGAACAGGAGCCATAGGACGTTCATTAACTGGAGTAGGATTAGGTTGAATGCCCTCCTTCTTACGAGCAGCTTGAGCTTCCTCAACATTAATGAATTCAATAGCTCTTTCAATTAATATATCAAAGTTGGTGGGAGGATTTCTCACCAAATCCTTAAAGAAGCCACTATTATTGAGACCTTGAGAAAAGGCACACACCAGAATTTCAGTAGTGGCAGAAGGAACATCAATAGCCACTTGATTAAATCTTTTAATATAAGCCCTAATACTTTGTTTGGGCCCCTGTTTAATAGAGAAAAGACTCCACAAAGTCTTTTGATATCACCTGTTACAAGAGAAATGGTGGAGAAATACCTTCCTGAAATCGTTGAAACGCTTAATAAAATTCTCTCGCAACCTTTTGAACCACCTTTGAGCGGCACCTCCGAAGGTGGTTAGGAACATGCGATATTTGACTCCATCAGTGAATTATTGTAACAGAGCCGCATTCTCGAACTTGAGTAGATGAACCTCTGGATCTATTGTTCCAGAGTATTCTCCAATGTTTAGGTTCTGATAATGTTTAGGTAAGGGATCATCCAATACCCTCTGAGAGAAAGGAGTGACTATTCTCTTAGGGGAACTATCACTGGCCAACATTTTCCCCTTATGCTTGCCCCTTACTGGTGCTTCACCATAGGATTCCTGAAGCATTGGTCGACGTCCTCCTTCTTCGACAGGAGTACAGAAAAAAGCCCGAGGACGACAGGTGGGAGAAAAAATAACAGGAGGTATATAAGTATTATCTTCCTCATCCATACCTCTTTCCCTTTGAGGATTAGTTGCAGAGATGGCCAGATTTATAGCCATGAGCAGCGTTCCATTAGTATTAACTTGTTATTGTTGTTGCAAAGCCTTCTATACCCTTGCAGCGATGAGTAATTCCAGATCTTCCTGTGTTAAAGTGACGGTGTGGATTTTTCCAGCGTCCTCCATCGCAAAAATTTAAATTCAGGTGAAAGTTCCCACAGATGGTGCCAAATTTAATCCTGTTTAAATCCGATGAGATGAAGAGCTGGTGTTCTGGTGAATGAAGATGGTGAAGAAGATGAGTCCCGAGGATCTAAAGAAGCTCCGGTACGGTGGATCTCCGGCGAGACTCCGAGGGATGATTAGGAAGGTTGATGAAGAAGATCCCGGTGTTGTAAATATGAAGAATGAAACCTCCAATAAAGTAGATTTGAGGAGGATGAAGTCCGGCAAAGTAGATCTGATGAAGAACTTTGGCGAAGCATAACTTCTAGAGAGAACCTCGCCTGCGCACCACGAAATCCGCCAACAAAGTGTTAGTGACCTAAGACCAGGATGAGAATCCCTGGCTAGGCCCTCCGACGTGTTAGTTAGAGCCCTAGAGCCAATCATTTGATGATTGTTTTATGGACTTGTTGTATCATATTCTTATATAAATAAAGACATTTTATTTTTGGTTATTATACTTACTTGTATTGGTTCCAAATAAACTAAGTATAATAGCGTCCTTGAGTAGAGGGTTCTTACCTATATCAATCGGTTAGTTGAACCGATAGTGAGATGATATAAGGAACACTACTCTTAATCATTTCAAGTCGAGTATTAACATTCAGGGACAATGTTAATGCAATAAGACTAGCATGTAGGTCAACTCGATGACTTGATCTCACAAGTCATGGATATAGAGATATCAAGTTGGCACATGGGTATGCATTAGAGAATGTATACTGAATGACCCGCCATGAGAAAATATCATGGATCGTTATATGAGTGTCATATACTTTCTCATGTGGCTATTAGTATGACTACTAGTTCTTAGACCTGAAGTCACCATGGTTCCCTACATAAGGAGTTATGTACTTTGGTTTCGTCAAACGTCAACCGTAACTGGGTGGACTATAAAGGCGATTACTGGGTATGTAACGAATTATGCAGAGGGATGTGAGTGATGTAGATAAGATTTATCCCTCCTATATGATGGGAGCGACATCGATATTCTTGATAGAGTGAGACCACGAAGTGCATGGCCATGCCCAAATGAGTCAATATGAGATATTGAGCTCATTTGATTTAGTGAGTCTACTTGGAGTTCAAGATTTAGATTGGTCAGAGGATGACATGGTCTATGCCTCACATTGATCAATCTAGATGTCTAGGATAGAAGGACACTTGTCATATATTGTGAGGAGTCACAATTATTAGTCACAAGGTGATGTTGGATCTTAACATTCTTGTAACTTGGGGAGTAATGATGTGTTGCTAGATACCGCTCATTACTTATGCCCCTAAATGGGTTTAGGGGTATTGCCAACGTTACAAGAACCTATAGGGTCACACACTAAGGACAATTAGATGGAGATTAGGTTCATATTATGAACCAAGAGGATTAGATTCATTTGATGAATCAAATTGGATTAAGAGTAATCCTAATTGGGCTAATTGAGTTGGACTCAAGTTAATTCATGTGTTCAATGAGTCTAATTTAGATTATGACTCATTGAATCAATTTAATTAAATGACTTAGATTCATTATATTAAATTGTCTTGAATTAAATGGTTGGATTAGATCAACCATGAGAGAGATTAAGTCAAGTTTGACTTGACTTGAGAGGAAGATGAAGAGTCAAGTTTGACTTGACTTTATGCCACCTCATTGGTGAGTTGGCAAGATGTGGACCAATGATGATGCTCCACATCATCATGGTTACTTAGGTGTGTGCCACATCATGGAGGTTACAAGCCTCCTTTCCATTTAATGTGGCCGGCCACATTAATTGTAGATGAGTTACAATTGTGGCCAGCCACACATAGTGAAGGGAATTCATTTTTCCTCATTCAAGGCAATTCACTTCTTCTTCTTCCTTGAGCTCTCTCTTCTTGCTCTCCTTCTCCTACCTTGGCCGAACACCCTAGGTGCTAGCACACCTTGTTTGGTCCTTCTCCATCTAGTGTGTTCGTGTGGATACGTGTAGAGGATTGTCTACGTTGACAATCTTGAGATCCGGCAAGCCGTTGGACGAGCGGGATACGAAAAGGGCACGCATCGAAGGTATAAAAGGTTTTTCCCTTTGTAGATCTACTGTAGATCAAAGTTTTGAAACTTGTACTTGTATTTTTCGAAAGTTTTTCTTTGAACGGATCCGGTGGCTGGGGCTTTCGGGGTTTCCGCGACGCGAAAACGTGGTTTTCGCGGCCCGAAAAACCCAACAGTGGTATCAGAGCCACGTGCAAAGACTTGTACGAGTTTATTTTTGATTTTTATGAAAAATATAGCTTCTGTGATTTTCTGTAAATTTAGGTTTTTTTATAGTTTTTATGGGTAATTTTCTCGTAGAAGCGAAGCACAAGTGTTTCGGCACTTGTAGGCTTCCGCTACCGGGAAGATTTTTCCAAAACGGCTTGGTTTCGCCCCAAATCCTTTTGGTACAGCGGGCTAAGGCGCTGTAGGATCGCTAAGGAACCCTCGCGATGGTTAGATCGCGGGTAGGGGCGCTGCTCCTGGCCCCGCAAGGGGATTCGTTCCGCGATTGCGCCCGAAAACCGCTAAACGGGACCGCCGAGAATTTTTACTCGTAAAAATTATAAAAATTGGTATTAAAATTGCAGAAAATTATAGAAAATACATAATTTAGAATTATATATAATTTGTGATAGTCATGGCCCAAAAGACCCAATTGAATTGGAATAAATGTGCTGTAATTCATAATACGGCCTGCGTGCCGTGATGTGATGTGCGTGTTGTATTTTTATTTTTTCGCGACCTGCGCGTCGTGCCTTTCTCTTTTATTCTTGTTGTAAATTAGTTTAGACTCAAATATAACTCGAGTTTCAAAATTGTAATGTACAAAATTGGAGCTGTGGAAGGTCCACACGAGACGGAGTTATGAGGAGGGCGCGAGCAACACAAGGTGGTCTAAGGGAGGAGCTTAAGAAGCTGTTGACCCTATGTTGACCATCCAATCTTCTCATTGGCTTGAGAAGATCGTAGTAGGGCCATGACAAATCACAAATTAATTTAATTAATTGCTTGTGTATATGTGATGCATGATTAAGTAATTAATTAGTGCCTAACGATTAGATTAGATCTAAGTCATGCACATGATGCACCCCACGATTAGATTAGATCTATATCGAGTATATGATACGCATCATCGTTTAGATTAGATCTAAATCACGTCAACTCTAATACCTACCGTGCTGTGATACCTATCACTACCTCGATCACATGTGTTGTTGAATCTGCCAAAGCAGAGCAACACATATTATCTTGGTAGGGTATAGAGGGACAATCTTGGTCTCGCTTATCAACGCATGGGCGAATACAAACTCAATTAGATTGAGTATTCCTAGTTAACTCGGTTGGATCGAGTATAACTATAGGCATTCTTCCAATGGTTGGAAAGATAGGACATAAATCACATTTATATTAATTCTTGGGCGTATTAGCCAAAGCTAACTTAAGTTTTAATATAACTGCGGATAATGATCCTATAAACAAGAGTTGCATAGAGATATAATTGGTAAATCATTACCTACCGATCATACTAAGTCTTGGGCGTATTAGCCAAAGCTAACTCAAGGGTTAGTATGATGTGGATCTTGTCCCACATGAATTATAGAATTCAGTGGGAGCATCATTTAGTTAAAGGCCTAATTAAATGATTTTAAAAGAATATGATATTTATTTTCTGCATTTTTCTGTTGTAGATAAACCATGATGTCGAATACGAACACCTTCTCTCTGCGTTCTGTCCTTGAGAAGGAAAAGTTCAACGGAGCAAATTTCTTGGACTAGTACAGGAACCTGAGAATAGTTCTCACCCAGGAACGTAAACTGTACGTTCTGGAGCAGCCCATTCTGGGGGATCCTCCTGCCAATGCCCCGTGAGCTGACAAAGATGCTTACAAGAAGCATCAAGATGACGCATTAGATGTGTCCTGTCTAATGCTCGTGACCATGAATTCTGAGCTTCAGAAGCAACACGAGTTAATGGGCGCTTACGATATGGTTGAACATCTTCGTCAACTGTATCAAGGACAAGCGTGGCATGAGAGATTTGAGATCTCAAGGGCACTATTTCAGTGCAAGATGTCAGATGGGGCTCCCGTAGGCCCATATGTACTCAAAATGATTGGGTACATAGAAAACCTACAGAGGTTGGGATTACCGCTTGGCCAAGAGATGGCCACTGACCTGATCTTGCAATCCTTGCCGGATAGCTATAGTCAGTTCGTTCTAAACTACAATATGAACGAAATTGACAAGCCACTGTCCGAGCTGCTTAGCATGTTAAGAACTGCTGAGCTAAACCTTAAGAAGGCAAAGCCCCACTCTGTTCTGATGGTTCAGAAATACAAGGGCAAGGGCAAGCCCAAAGGCAAGGGAAAGTCCCAAGCCAAGGACAAAGGCAAGGCACTGAAGCCTAAAGGAGGAGTCGCCAAGGATGCTACCTGCCTCCACTGCGATTAGACCGGGCACTGGAAGAGGAACTGCAAGGTGTACTTGGAAGATCTTAAGAAGAAATGAAGTGAGACTTCCACTTCAGGTATATATGTTATAGAAGTCAATCTATCTATTTCTTCATCATGAATATTAGATACCGGATGTGCATCTCACATTTGTACTAATGTGCAGGCGCTGAGAAATAGCAGGGCATTGGCGAAGGGCGAGGTGGACCTACGCGTAGGCAATGGAGCACGGGTTGCTGCTGTTGCTGTAGGGACTTATCATCTATCTCTGCCCTCTGGGCTTGTATTAGAATTTGATGAATGTTGTTATGTGCCTGCATTAACTAAGAACATAATTTCAGTTTCTTGTTTGGACAAGAAAGGTTTCTCTTTTATTATAAAGGACAAATATTGTTCTGTTTATTTAAAAGATATGTTCAATTGTAGTGCACCTCTGATGAACGGACTCTATATTCTAGATCTTGAAAGCCCTATCTATAATATAAATACCAAGAGGTTCAAGTCAAATGACCTGAACCAAACCTATCTCTGGCACTGTCGCTTAGGTCATATAAATGAAGCGCTTATCCCAGCTCTATAAGGATGGTATGCTGGACTCATTTGATTTTGAATCTTATGAGATGTGCGAGTCATGCCTACTAGGCTAGATGACCAAGACTCCCTTTAGTGGGCACAGTGAAAGAGCGACTGATTTGTTAGGACTCATACATAGTGATGTATGTGGCCCTTTCAATGTCGCTGCTAGAGGTGGTTATAGGTACTTCATCACATTTACTAATGACTTCAGTAGATATGGTTATGTGTACTTGATGACACATAAGTCTGAATCCTTTGAAAAAGTTCAAAGAATTCAAGAATGAAGTACAGAACCAGTTTGGCAAGAGTATTAAGATACTTCGATTAGATCGAGGTGGAGAATACCTTAGCCATGAGTTTCGTGACTACCTAGCTAAGTGTGAGATTCTATCCCAACTCACTCCTCCTGGAACACCACAGTGGAATGGTGTATCCGAAAGGAGGAATCGTACCCTATTAGATATGGTACGATCTATGATGAGTCACACAGATCTTCCGACATTCCTTTGGAGCTATGCTCTAGACACGACAGCTTTTATACTCAACCGAGTTCCATCCAAGGCCGTGATAAAGACACCATATAGGATATGGACTAGGAGAGATGTCCAGGTGTCTTTCATGAGGATTTGGGGTTGTGAGGCTTACGTTCGACGTCAAGTCTCAGATAAGTTAGGACCCAAATCCGACAAGTGCTACTTTATTGGATATCCCAAGGAAACTAAGGGATATTATTTCTACATTCCCAGTCATCACAAGGTAGTTGTAGCAAAGACTGGGGTCTTTCTAGAAAGGGACTTTATTTTTAGAAAGACTAGTGGGAGCACGTTTGATCTTGAAGAAGTTCAAGATGTGAACAATAGCACTGAAGCCTAGATGGAAGTTGAACTGGAACCACAAAGTGTTGTGGATGATGTTGTTCCATAAGGAGTTGAGGAACAACAACCAGTTCAAGTAGACATACCTCTTCGCAGGTCTGATAGGATACGTCATCAGCCTGAGAGATACTCATTTCTCTTGTCTGACCATGATGACGTTGTGCTCATAGATGATGAGCCTACCACCTATTAGGAAGCTGTGATGAGACCAGATTCCGAGAAATGGTTAGAGGCCATGAGATCCGAAATGGAATCCATGTACACCAACCAAGTATGGACTTTGGTTGATCCACCTGAAGGGGTAAAACCCATTGGGTGTAAGTGGGTCTTTAAGAGAAAGACTGACATGGATGGACTTATCTATAAGGGTCGCTTGGTAGCTAAAGGTTTCAAGCAGATTCATGGTATTGACTATGATGAAACCTTTTCTCCAGTAGCGATGTTTAAGTCCATTCGGATCATGCTTGCTATTGCATGACTATGAGATATGGCAGATGGATTTCAAAACCGCGTTTCTGAATGGAAACCTGCTCGAGGATGTGTACATGACACAACCTGAGGGTTTTGTAGATCCACAGCATACTAGCAGAGTATGCAAGCTGCATAGGTCCATTTATGGACTAAAGCAAGCTTCTCGGAGCTGGAATCTTCGATTCGATGATGCAATCAAACAGTTTGGTTTCATCAAGAACGAAGATGAGCCTTATGTCTACAAGAAGGTTGTAGGAGATATAGTTGTCTTCCTCATATTGTATGTGGATGACATACTACTCATTGGGAAGGACATCCCTATGCTTCAGTCTGTCAAGACCTGGCTAAGGAGTTGCTTCTCAATGAAGGACTTAGGTGAGGCATCCCGCATTCTAGGGATACTGATCTATAGAGATAGATCTAAGAGATTGCTTGGCCTAAGTCAGAGTACATATATTGACAAGGTACTCCTTCGGTTTGCCATGCAGAACTCCAAGAAGGGATTTCTGCAGATGTCACATGGCGTGAGTCTTTCGAAGACTCAAGGTTCCTCTTCTAGAGAGGAGAGAGACCGCATGGATCAGATCCCTTATGCCTCAGCCATAGGGTTATCATGTACGCCATGCTATGTACTCGACCTGATGTTTCGTATGCTTTTAGCATGACGAGCAGATACCAGTCAGATCCAGGTGAAAGTCACTGGATAACGGTCAAGAATATTCTTAAGTACTTAAGAAGGACTAAAGAATATTTCTTGATATATGGAGACAATGATGAGCTAGCTGTAAAGGGTTACAGTGATGCTAGCTTCCAGACCGATCAGGATGATTATCGATCGTAGTCAGGGTTCATATTTTGCATAAATAGTGGTGCTGTGAGCTGGAAGAGTTCGAAGAAGGACACAGTAGCTAATTCTACGATAGAGGCCGAGTACATTGCTGCATCAGAGGCAGCAAAGGAGGCAGTTTGGATCCGTAAGTTCATCACTGAACTTGGGGTGGTTCCCAGTATCGCTGACCCTATTAAGCTCTATTGTGACAACAATGGAGCTATAGCACAGGCGAAGGAACGTCGCTCACACCAGCGGACCAAACACATACTACGGCGCTTCCATCTCATTCGAGAGATTATCGAGAGAGGAGATGTGAAAATATGCAGAGTACCTACAGAGGCTAACATCGCAGATCCCTTGACCAAGGCTTTGGCACAGAGGAAGCATGATGGTCACACTAGGTCATTGGGGCTTAGAGCCTACACTGATTGGCACTAGTGCTAGTGGGAGATTGTTAGTTAGAGCTCTAGAGCCAATCATTTGATGATTGTATTATGGACTTGTTGTATCATATTCTTATATAAATAAACGCATTTGATTTTTGGTTATTATACTTACTTGTATTGGTGCCAAATAAACTAAGTATAATAGCGTCCTTGAGTAGAGGGTTCTTACCTATATCAATCGGTTAGTTGAACCGATATTGAGATGATATAGGGAACACTACTCATAATCATTCCTAGTCGAGTATTAACATTCAGGGACAATGTTAATACAATAAGACTAGCATGTAGGTCAACTCGATGACTTGATCTCACAAGTCATGGATATAGAGATATCAAGTTGACACATGCGTATGCATTAGAGAATGTATACTGAATGACCTGCCATGAGAAAGTATCATGGATCGTTATATGAGTGTCATATACTTTCTCATGTGGCTATTAGTATGACTACTAGTTCTTAGACCTGAAGTCACCATGGTTCCCTACATAAGGAGTTATGTACTTTGGTTTCATCAAACGTCACCCGTAACTGGGTGGACTATAAAGGTGATTACTGGGTATGTAACGAATTATGCAGAGGGATGTGAGTGATGTAGATGAGATTTATCCCCCCTATATGACGGGAGCGACATCGATATTCTTGATAGAGTGAGACTACAAAGTGCATGACCATGCCCAAATGAGTCAATATGAGATATTGAGCTCATTTGATTTAGTGAGTCTACTTGGAGTTCAAGATTTAGATTGGTCAGAGGATGACACGGTCTATGCCTCACATTGATCAATCTAGATGTTTAGGATAGAAGGACACTTGTCATATATTGTGAGGAGTCACAATTAGTAGTCACAAGGTGATGTTGGATCTCAACATTCTTGTAATTTGGGGAGTAATGATGTGTTGCTAGATACCGCTGTTGGGTTTTTCGGGCCGCAAAAACCGCTTTTCGCGTCGTAGAAACCCCGAATCACCCAAAGCCGTAGATCCGTGCAAGGAAAACCGAACGAAAATTACGAGTATGAGTTTCAAAAACTTTAGATCTACTCCTAGATCTATGTGTTGAGAGCTTTTACCTTTGAAGCGTGCCCTCGCAAAATTCCTGCTCGTCCAAGGTACGTGTCGGATCTCCAAAGTATCAAGGTAGATACTTCTCTAGTGATATCCACATGAACAAGGAGTGCTCTCTAGCACTCAAGGATGGAGAAGAGAGCCCCAAGTGTGCTAGCACTTTCTAGAGCTTTCATATGGGATTGAAAAAGGGAGAAAAGAGAGAAAACAAGAAGACTCTCACATACTCAACTTGTAGTATCCTCTTCTTGTGTCCTTCACACTCTCTTATCTTTTCTTGGATGAAACTCAACACCTTCTCTCCACCATGGAAGTCACGACCACCACCAAGAGAAGCAAGCATCCAAGGAAGAAGAAGCAAGAATGAATGCAAATCAATTGCATTCACACACCATCAAATGTGTGGCCGACCACACAAATGTAACCCCCTCATTTAATATGGCCGGCCACATTAAAAGGAATGGGTGTGTAACCTCCATGAGGTGGCACACCATTATGAGGTGGTGATGATGTGGCAAGGATGTGTCATGCCATGTAGGATGAGTCAACCTACATGATGTTGCAATGCATCAAGTCAAACTTGATGTTTCAACTTTCATTTGGTCAAGTCAAAATTGACCAATTTCTCCCTTGTTGAGTTAAATCCAACATTTGATTCAAGTCAATTTCAATTTAATGAATCTCAATTCATTAATATAAATTGACTCAATGAATCAAATTTAAATTAGACTCATTCAACAATTGAATCTAATTGAGTCTAACTCAATAAGTCTAATTTGAACCCAATCTTTGGTGCATCATATGAACCTAATCTCCATCCACATGTTCTTTGTGTGTGACTCAATAGGTTCTTGTAACATTGGCAATGCCCCTAAACTCATTTAGAAGCATAAGTAATGAGCGGTATCTAGCAATATATCATTACTACCCAAGTTACAAGAATGTTTAGATCCAACATCACCTTGTGACTACTAATTGTGACTCCTCACAATATGTGACATTGTCCTTCTATCCTAGACATCTAGATTGATCAATATGAGGCATAGACCGTGTCATCCTCTAATCAATCTAAATCTTGAACTCCAAGTAGACTCACTCGATCAAATGAGCTCAACATCTAATGTTGACTCAATTGGGCATGACCATGCACTTAGTGGTCTCACTCTATCAAGAATACCGATGTCGCTCCCGTCATATGGGAGGGATAGATCTCATCTACATCACTCACATCCCTCTACATAATTCGTTATATACCCAGTAATCGCCTTTATAGTCCACCCAGTTACGGGTGACGTTTGACGAAACCAAAGTACATAACTCCTTATGTAGGGATCCATGGTGACTTCAGGTCTAAGGACTAATAGTCATACTAATAGTCACATGAGAAAGTATATGACACTCATATAACGATCCATGATACTTTCTCATGGCGGGTCATTCAGTATACATTCTCCAATGCATACCCATGTGTCAACTTGATATCTCCATATCCATGACTTGTGAGATCAAGTCATCGAGTTGACCTACATGCTAGTCTTATTGCATTAACATTGTCCCTGAATGCTAATACTCAACTAGGAATGATTTAGAGTAGTGTTCCCTATATCATCTCACTATCGGTTCAACTAACCGATTGATATAGGTGATAACCTTCTACTCAAGGACGCTATTATACTTAGTTTATTTGGCACCAATATAAGTAAGTATAATAACCAAACTAAATGCCTTTATTAATATACAAGAATATGATACAATGAGTCCATACAATCATCAAATGATTGGCTCTAGGGCTCTAACTAACAATCTCCCACTAGCACTAGTGCCAATCAGTATAGGCTCTAAGGCCTAATGACCTAGTGTGACCATCATGCTTTCTCTGTGCCAAAGCCTTGGTCAAGGGATCTGCGATGTTAGCCTCTGTAGGTACTCTGCAAATCTTCACATCTCCTCTATCGATAATCTCTCGAATGAGATGGAAGCGCCGTATTGCTTGGTCCATTGGTGTGAGCGAGGTTCCTTCGTGCTATAGCTCCATTGTTGTCACAATAGAGCTCAACCGGGTCAGAATGCTAGGAACCACCCCAAGTTCGATGATGAACTTGCGGATCCAACCGCCTCCTTGCGCCTCCGATGCAAGCAATGTACTCATTGTAGAATCGACTCATGTATCCTTCTTGAACTCTTCGGTGACGGACCACCATTAATGCAAAATACGAACCCCGACTGCGATCTATAGTCATCCTGGTCGGTCTGGAAGCTAGCATCACTGTAACCCTTTACAGCTAGCTCATCATTGCCTCCATATATCAAGAAATATTCTTTAGTCCTTCTTAAGTACTTAAGAATATTCTTGACCGTTATCCAGTGACTTTCACCTGGATCTGACTAGTATCTGCTCAAAGCATACGAGACATCGTGTCGAGTACATAGCATGGCGTACATGATCGATCTTATGGCTGAGGCATAAGGGATCTGATCCATGCGGTCTCTCTCCTCTCTAGAAGAGGGACCTTGAGTCTTCGAAAGACTCACGCCATGTGACATCGGCAGAAATCCCTTCTTGGAGTTCTGCATGGCAAACCGAAGGAGTACCTTGTCAATGTATGTACTCTGACTTAGGCCAAGCAATCTCTTAGATCTATCTCTATAGATCTGTGTATCCCTAGAATGCGGGATGCCTCACCTAAGTCCTTCATTGAGAAGCAACTCCCTAGCCAGGTCTTGACAGACTGAAGCATAGGGATGTCCTTCCCAATGAGTAGTATGTCATCCACATACAATATGAGGAAGACAACTATATCCCCTACAACCTTCTTGTAGACACAAGGCTCATCTTCGTTCTTGATGAAACCAAACTGTTTGATTGCATCATCGAATCGAAGATTCCAGCTCCGAGAAGCTTGCTTTAGTCCATAAATGGACCTATGCAGCTTGCATACTTTGCTAGTATGCTGTGGATCTACAAAACCCTCAGGTTGTGTCATGTACACATCCTCGAGCAGGTTTCCATTCAGAAACGCAGTTTTGACATCCATCTGCCATATCTCATAGTCATGGTAGGCTGCAATAGCAAGCATGATCCGAATGGACTTAAACATCGCTACTGGAGAAAAGGTTTCATCATAGTCAATACCATGAATCTGCTTGAAACCTTTAGCTACCAAGCGACCCTTATAGATAAGTCCATCCA
Source organism: Zingiber officinale (assembly GCF_018446385.1). Taxonomy (NCBI): domain Eukaryota; kingdom Viridiplantae; phylum Streptophyta; class Magnoliopsida; order Zingiberales; family Zingiberaceae; genus Zingiber; species Zingiber officinale. The sequence goes on from NC_056001.1 coordinate 75,745,658, forward strand.
TGTCAGTCTTTCTCTTAAAGACCCACTTACACCCAATGGGTTTTACCCCTTCAGGTGGATCAACCAAAGTCCATAGTTGGTTGGTGTACATGGATTCCATTTCGGATCTCATGACCTCTAGCCATTTCTCGGAATCTGGTCTCATCACATCTTCCTGATAGGTGGTAGGCTCATCCTCTATGAGCATAACGTCATCATGGTCAGACAAGAGAAATGAGTATCTCTCAGGCTGACGACGTACCCTATCAGACATGCGAAGAGGTATGTCTACTTGAACTGAATGTTGTTCCTCAACTCTTTGTGGAACAACATCATCCACAACACTTTGTGGTTCCAGTTCAATTTCCATCGAGGCATCAGTGCTATTGTTCACATCTTGAACTTCTTCAAGATCGAATGCGCTCCTACTAGTCTTTCTAGAAACAAAGTCCCTTTCTAGAAAGACCCCAGTCTTTGCCACAACTACCTTGTGCTGACTAGGAATGTAAAAGTAATATCCCTTAGTTTCCTTGGGATATCTAATGAAATAACACTTGTCGGATTTGGGTCCTAATTTGTCTGAGACTTGTCTTCGTACGTAAGCCTCACAACCCCAAATCCTCATGAAAGACACCTGGGCATCTCTCCCAGTCCATATCCTATATGGTGTCTTTATCACGACCTTTGATGGAACTCGGTTGAGTATAAAAACTGCCGTGTCTAGAGCATAGCCCCAAAGGTATGTCGGAAGATCTGTGTGACTCATCATAGATCATACCATATCTAATAGGGTACGATTCCTCCTTTCGAATACACCATTCCACTGCGGTGTTCCAGGAGGAGTGAGTTGGGATAGAATCCCACACTCAGCTAAATAGTCACGAAACTCATGGCTTAAGTATTCACCACCTCGATCTGATCGAAGTATCTTAATACTCTTGCCAAGCTGGTTCTGTACTTCATTCTTGAATTCTTTGAACTTTTCAAAGGATTCTGACTTATGTGTCATCAAGTACACATAACCATATCTACTGAAGTCATCAGTAAATGTAATGAAGTATCTATAACCGCCTCTAGCAGCAACATTGAAAGGGCCACATACATCACTATGTATGAGTCCTAACAAATCAGTTGCTCTCTCGCTGTGCCCACTAAAGGGAGTCTTGGTCATCTTGCCTCGTAGGCATGACTCGCATATCTCACATGATTCAAAATCAAATGAGTCTAGCAAACCATCCTTATGGAGCTGGGATAAGCGCTTGTCATTTATATGACCTAAGAGACAGTGCCAGAGGTAGGTTTGGTTCAAGTCATTTGACTTGAACCTCTTGGTATTTACGTTATAGATAGGACTCTCAAGGTCTAGAATATAGAGTCCGTTTATCAGAGGTGCACTACAATAGAACATATCGTTTAAATAGACAGAACAACATTTATTCTTTATTATAAACGAGAATCCTTTCTTGTCCAAACAAGAAACTGAAATTATGTTCTTAGTCAAGGCAGGCACATAACAACAATCATCTAATTCTAGTACTAGCCCAGAGGGCAGAGATAGATGGTAAGTTCCTACAGCAATAGTAGCAACCCGTGCTCCATTGCCTACTCGTAGGTCTATCTCACCCTTCATCAATGCTTTGCTATTTCTCAGCGCTTGTACATTAGTACAAATGTGCGAAGCACATCCGGTATCTAATACCCACGATGAAGAAATAGAGAGGTTGACTTCTATAACATGTATACCTGAAGTAGAAATCTTATTTCTCTTCTTCTTAAGATCTTCCAGGTATTCTTTGGAGTTCCTCTTCCAGTGCCTTGCTTGTCCTTGATATAGGTGACAAAGATGTTCAATCATATCGTAAGCGCCCATCAACTCATGTTGCTTCTGAAGCTCAGAGTTCATGGTCACGAGCATAAGACAATACACATCTAATGCGTCATCTTGATGCTTCTTGTAAGCATCCCGGTCAACTCGCGAGGCAGTGGCAGGAGGAGCCTCTGGAATGGGCTGCTCCAGAACGTACAGTTTACGTTCCTGAGTGAGAACTATTCTCAGGTTCCTGTACCAGTCCAGGAAATTTGCTCCGTTGAGCTTGTCATTCTTAAGGACAGAACGCAGGGAGAAAGAGTTCGTATTTGACGTCATGGTTATCTACAACAGAAAATTTGCAGAAATAAATATCATATTCTTTAAAATCATTTAATTAGGCCTTTAATTAAATGATGCTCCCACTGAATACTATAATTCTTGTGGGACAAGATCCACATCATACTAACCCTTGAGTTAGCTTTGGCTAATACTCCCAAGGCTTAGTATGATCGGTAGGTAACGATTACCAATTACATCTCTATGCAACTCTTGTTTATAGAATCAATATCCGCATTTATATTAAAACTCGAGTTAGCTTTGGCTAATACGCCCGAGAGTTAATATAGATGTGATTTTGACCTATCTTTTCCAACCGTTGGAATAATGCCTATAGTTGACTCGATCCAACCGAGTAACTAGGAATACTCAATCTAATTGAGTTTGTATTCACCCATGCGCTGATAGGCGGGACCAAGATTGTCCCTCCGTACCCTACCAAGATAATATGTATTGCTCTGCTTTGGCAGATTCAACAATACATGTGATCGAGGTAGTGATAGGTATCACGACACGGTTAGGCATTTAGAGTTGGTTCGATCGAGATCTAATCTAATCGAAAAAGGATGCATCTTGTGCATGACTTAGATCTAATCTAATCGCAAGGGTGTATCATGTGCACGACTTAGATCTAATCTAATCCTAAGGCACTAATTAATTAATTACTTATTAAACATGCATCATATACATAAGCAATTAACTAATTAATCTATTTGTGATTTAGTCATGACCCTACTACGATCTTCTCAAGCCAATGAGAAGATCGAATGGTCAACCTAGGGTCAACAGCTTCTCCAAGCTCCTCCCTTTGACCACCTCGTGTTGCTCGTGCCCGCCTCGGAACTCCGTCTCATGTGGACCCTCCACCGCTCCAATTTGTACATTACAATTTGAAACTCGAGTTACATTCGAGTCTAAATCTAATTTACAACCAGAATATATGAGAAAAGCACGACGCGCAGGTCGCGGAAAAATAAAAACATACAACACGCGTAAAAACATAACGGCATGCATGCCGTATTATGAATTACAACACAATCCAATCATATTGGGTTTTTGGGTATTGACTATCATAAAATTAATATATAATTCAAAATTATATATTTTCATAATTTTCTATAATTTTAAAATTAATTTTTATAATTTTTACGAGTAAAATTTCTCGGCGGTCCCGTTTAGCGGTTTCGGGCGTAATCGCGGAACGTATCCCCTTGCGGGGCCAGGGGCAGCGCCCCTGCCCGCAATCTAACCATCGCGAGGGTTCCTTTGCGATCCAACAGCGCCTAAACTCGCTGTCCCAAAACAATTTGGGACGAAACCTTTGAGAAGAATTTTCTCGGCAGTCCCGATTAGCGATTTCGGGCGCAATCGCGAAGCAAATCCCCTTGCGGGGTTAGGGGGAGTGCCCCTACCCACGATCTAACCATCGTGAGTTGCTCCTAAGCGATCCTACAGCGCCTTCGCTCGCTGTCCCAAACGGATTTGGGTCGAAACATCACCGTTTTGGAAAAATCTTCCCGGTAGTCGAAGCCTACAAGCGTCTAAACACTTGTGCTTCGATTACTCGAGAAAAATACTCATAAAAACCCAAAAATCATAATTTTACAGAAAATTACAGAAACTTTAGTTTTCATAAAATCAAAAATTAAACTCATACAAGCCTTGCAGTGGCTCTGATACCACTGTTAGGTTTTTCGGGCCGCGAAAACTGCTTTTCGCGTCGCGGAAACCTCGAATCACCCAAAGCCGTAGATCCGTGCAAGGAAAACTGAACGAAAATTATGAGTACGAGTTTTAAAAATTTTAGATCTACTCCTGGATCTATGTGTTGAGAGCTTTTACCTTTGAAGCGTGCCCTCGCAAAATTCCCGCTCATCCAAGGTACGTGTCGGATCTCCAAAGTATCAAGGTAGATACTTCTCTAGTGATAACCACACGAACAAGGAGTGCTCTCTAGCACTCAAGGATGGAGAAGAGAGCCCCAAGTGTGCTAGCACTTTCTAGAGCTCTCGGATGGGATTGAGAAAGGGAGAAAAGAGAGAAAACAAGAAGACTCTCACATACTCAACTAGTAGTATCCTCTTCTTGTGTCCTTCACACTCTCTTATCTTTTCTTGGATGAAACTCAACACCTTCTCACCACCATGGAAGTCACGGCCACCACCAAGAGAAGCAAGCATCCAAGGAAGAAGAAGCAAGAATGAATGCAAATCAATTGCATTCACACACCATCAAATGTGTGGCCGGCCACACAAATGTAACCCCCTCATTTAATGTGGCCGACCACATTAAAAGGAATGGGTGTGTAACCTCCATGAGGTGGCACACCATTATGAGGTGGTGATGATGTGGCAAGGATGTGTCATGCCATGTAGGATGAGTCAACCTACATGATGTGGCAATGCATCAAGTCAAACTTGATGTTTCAACTTTCATTTGGTCAAGTCAAAATTGACCAATTTCTCCCTTGTTGAGTTAAATCCAACATTTGATTCAAGTCAATTTCAATTTAATGAATCTCAATTCATTAATATAAATTGACTCAATGAATCAAATTTAAATTAGACTCATTCAACAATTGAATCTAATTGAGTCTAACTCAATAAGTCTAATTTGAATCCAATCTTTGGTGCATCATATGAACATAATCCAATTGGTTCATCATATGAACCTAATCTCCATCCACATGTTCTTTGTGTGTGACCCAATAGGTTCTTGTAACGTTGGCAATGACCCTAAACTCATTTAGAAGCATAAGTAATGAGCGGTATCTAGCAATACATCATTACTACCCAAGTTACAAGAATGTTGAGATCCAACATCACCTTGTGACTACTAATTGTGACTCCTCAAAATATGTGACATTGTTCTTCTATCCTAGACATCTAGATTGATCAATATGAGGCATAGACCGTGTCATCCTCTAATCAATCTAAATCTTGAACTCCAAGTAGACTCACTCGATCAAATGAGCTCAACATCTAATGTTGACTCATTTGGGCATGGCCATGCACTTAGTGGTCTCACTCTATCAAGAATACCGATGTCGCTCCCGTCATATGGGAGGGATAGATCCCATCTACATCACTCACATCCCTCTACATAATTCGTTATATACCCAGTAATCGCCTTTATAGTCCACCCAGTTACGGGTGACGTTTGACGAAACCAAAGTACATAACTCCTTATGTAGGGATCCATGGTGACTTCAGGTCTAAGGACTAATAGTCATACTAATAGCCACATGAGAAAGTATATGACACTCATATAACGATCCATGATACTTTCTCATGGCGGGTCATTCAGTATACATTCTCCAATGCATACCCATGTGTCAACTTGATATCTCCATATCCATGACTTGTGAGATCAAGTCATCGAGTTGACCTACATGCTAGTCTTATTGCATTAACATTATCCCTGAATGTTAATACTCGACTAGGAATGATTTAGAGTAGTGTTCCCTATATCATCTCACTATCGGTTCAACTAACCGATTGATATAAGTGAGAACCTTCTACTCAAGGACGCTATTATACTTAGTTTATTTGGCACCAATATAAGTAAGTATAATAACCAAACTAAATGCCTTTATTAATATACAAGAATATGATACAATGAGTCCATACAATCATCAAATGATTGGCTCTAGGGCTCTAACTAACAACCGCTCATTACTTATGCCCCTAAATAGGTTTAGGGGCATTGCCAACGTTACAAAAACCTATAGGGTCACACACTAAGGACAATTAGATGGAGATTAGGTTCGTATGATGAACCAAGAGGATTAGATTCATTTGATGAATCAAATTGGATTAAGAGTAATCCTAATTGGGCTAATTGAGTTGGACTCAAGTTAATTCATGTGTTCAATGAGTCTAATTTAGATTATGACTCATTGAATCAATTTAATTAAATGAATTAGATTCATTATATTAAATTAACTTTAATTAAATGGTTAGATTAGATCAACCATGAGAGAGATTAAGTCAAGTTTGACTTGACTTGAGAGGAAGATGAAGAGTCAAGTTTGACTTGACTTTATGCCACCTCATTGGTGAGTTGGCAAGATGTGGACCAATGATGATGCTCCACATCATCATGGTTACTTAGGTGTGTGCCACATCATGGAGGTTACAAGCCTCCTTTCCATTTAATGTGGCCGACCACATTAATTGCAGATGAGTTACAATTGTGGCCAGCCACACATAGTGAAGGGAATTCATTTTTCCTCATTCAAGGCAATTCACTTCTTCTTCCTCCTTGAGCTCTCTCTTCTTGCTCTCCTTCTCCTACCTTGGCCGAACACCCTAGGTGCTAGCACACCTTGTTTGGTCCTTCTCCATCTAGTGTGTTCGTGTGGATGCGTGTAGAGGATTGTCTACGTTGACAATCTTGAGATTCGGCAAGCCGTTAGACGAGCGGGATACGAAAAGGGCACGGATCGAAGGTATAAAAGGTTTTTCCCTTTGTAGATCTACTGTAGATCGAAGTTTTGAAACTCGTACTTGTATTTTTTGAAAGTTTTTCTTTGCACGGATCCGGTGGCTAGGGCTTTCAGGGTTTCTGCGACGCGAAAACGCGGTTTTCGCGGCCCGAAAAACCCAACACGACGCTCAAGTAAGTTCTCTCATTGGAAGATGAAGGAAAAGGAAGAAGAACAGTAAAACTGAAGTGGAATTAGGGTTTGAGTGATGATGTTCACCTTGCTTGGCCAGCGGAGAGGATTCCCCTTTTTATACCATCTCATATAACCTTCACAGTCATGAGGTGGACCTCGGTTCATTATAGTTTGTTAGGAGATGATGTCATCTGTAATAATAGTTCAAAGAATCTTTTTTGTACCGCAGATGTACCTTCTTTGTCGTTTAGTTCACCTACAGAAGTCTTTAGAAAATATTTCCTGTCAAATGAAACAGGCTGTCATATGATCACATATTGTTCACATATCATTAATATAACAGATATATTTATCTATTCAGAATATTTTCTGTTAAGTTAATTTTGGTAAGTATATGTAAAGGATGTAACAAGGTTATTTATACCCGACCGGATTTTGTCAGGTTGATCTTATACTAATAGCCTTAGTGTGTGTCTATATGCCTGCCCGGGATTATATTATCGAGCATATTATGCCTATGCTCGGCCGAATATTTCTAAGCCGAGCTCGTTATGATAACCTTAGTAAGTTATATGTCTGCTCACCCGCCCGAGATTATATTACCGAACGGGTTATGTTCATGCTTGGTCGGGCTTCTACTACCGAGTGTGTTATATTTATATTATGTTTATGCCCGACCAAGCTTTGCCTACCGAATCATGTTGAGCCTTATAATATGCAATCGGTCTTCGCTTGGCCAACTATATGATAGAGATTGCTTAGGAATGCATACCTTTAAGCTCAGTCGGGCTTTGCCTGCTGAGTGTTCCTAGGTTCATTGGCACTCTGGTGCTTTAGTTTAACCAGTACTTTATGCTCAGTCAAACCTTGACTATCGAGCTTATCTAAACGTGCTAGTCCTTTGTCTGTTTTAGTTCAATCGGGCTTGCATTCTCGATCGAGCTTATATTCTCGGTCGAGATTGCATGCTCGACCGAGGCTCGCCTGCTGGGCGTATGTGTGCTGCTAATATTTCACCTATTTCAGTTCATTTGATATTCCATGCTCGGCCGAGCTTTGCCTATCGAGCATATTCACATGCGTCGTGCCCTTAATCAGTTTTAGCCCGTCCAGTCCTACATTCTCGACCAGAATTTGCTTACCAAGAGTATCTATCTCACCCGAGCCTCCCTACTTCTTCTTTCTTCTCCTTATATCACTTTTCACATTATTGTACGAGATCCACTTCTTATAACTCGTATCAGTTACATTTTACCCAGTTTAAGGTGCCTTCAAAGGGTTGAAGGTGTTTTCCATGGGTGGTTGAAGGCGCCTTCAACCCTGTTGGAGGTTCCTTCCCTCAAAAAGGCGTGGAGGCACCTCCAACCACATTAAGAGCGCCTCCAGCAACTCCACAACTCCCCGTTGGCTCTTTCGCTACTTTGATCGCTTGGGTAATTTTGTCCATCTAGAATTAGGCTCACCCAGACCCATCTTCTGGCCTTCTCCTTGAACAAACTTCCTCCTCAGCTTATTATCCCTGGAATGTTGTGCATGTCCTTCTTATCCACCGATATACTCTTCCACAGTATCTCGTCCTTTGGATGCATCGAGTCCATCTGTTCAATCTCGCTATTCTTCTTGCTAGTTGCATATTTTGGTCAACTTTCTGTTCTCTTAAGTTCCTGCACACTTAGACACAAGGGTTAAAATACAACATGACTTAACTGAACTTGGTTGACCACATTAAAATAACCACGGGGTACTAACACGATCTTGCCTGGCGATGGTCCACAACGAGACATGTTTCATGCTTAGGCATCTCTTTGATACCATTGCTACCTCTGATATACATGAAACATAAGATAAAACTGTAAACCAGTCATAGTGATCTCCCGAGAAGAAATTGAAGAAGACGCCAACGAAGATACTACTGTTGTCGCCGAGAAGAACACCATTTGAAACCTTCTCAGATTTTCCACAAACCAAATCCTGACAGTATGTTCTCTTTGCCCACCATCGCCTCCACTGTGCACTCTCCAATCATCATCGATTACTCTTGGATGCATCAATATATAAGAAGAATGCATTTGTTACAAATCGATGCTTGGATGGCCTTTAATCATAGTAAACGTTGAGGGAGATGAACCAATCATCTCTTCAACTTCATCTCCCTTAACATTTAACATTGCAAATCTCTTACAATTTCTGCAATGTCTACAACATCCAACACTGATCTCTGGATGAAAGAGGATGAATGCATGAGACAACCATTTTGTAGAGTGCGTTATCATTTGGACTAAGTGAACCTGATGACATCTTCCTTAGTCGAGGACCTTGGGAAAAATTGGCATACATGAGATAAAGAGTTAAATGGGAAAATGGATCAAGTAAAGTGTTACGGTAAGAGGGATATGGAAAAATCTGGTTAGGCGAAGATCGCATGTGTAAGAAATGAGAAAATATGTCAAGATCAAATAGCATATCCCTCGATGCAACTCTAGTCTTAAAATGATGAGAATCAATCTCACACAAATTATGATAGAATTTAATATAAATTATGGGATTGTATGCATGTTTACAAGAACAAGGCTATCTAAGGAGTAATGTCGTATAATATCTATTATATCAGGATAGTAGGTTTGATAGAAGGGAAGATCACAACACCGAGTTCCTATAGCTAAAATGATTTTGTTGCTAAAAGATTAATGTAGGTCCTTTATGGAAAACCTAGGATCCTGCCTATGATTAGAGGAGCTAGCCTCTTTTTTATGCAATTTTAATAAAAAAATAGAAAATATAGATAAACATAGCATAAATGAAACAAGAGACTATTAAACCATACCGAGACATGATCTGAATCTGAGGAAGGCTATATGCAATGAGAGAGATGAAGGTGATGAAAGGATTGGATGAGACTAGCATTCTGCTCGAGTCTTAGTTATATAGAGCTCGATCGGTCGACCGATAATGGGATCGATCGACGACTTCCTTAAAAACACCGAATTATCGACCAATAGGAAGAAGGTCGTTGATTTTTGGTAGACTGAAAAAGAGGATCGGTCGTCCGATAAATTGATGATAGGTCAATTTTTATGTATTCGTTGAGGATGAATATAAGTTATCGGTCAACTAAACCAGGTGTTTGGTCGATCGAACAATTGATGATAGGCTGATTCGATAAGTATGAACTTATGTTTTCGGTCGATTGAAACAACTTTTCGGTCGATTAAAAAATTAACGATATGCTTAATAGTTTGTAATGTTTACACCAGGTTTGAACGAGCGAATCGAGTGTTCGGTCGACTGAACCATTTTTTTTTAAATTTAGTTTTAGTTTCAAATTTTATTTGAGTTTAAATTAAGTTTAGATATTAAATTAAGTTTTAAGTTTTTAATAGATTTTAATTAGTCTTTTTAGTTAACTTTAAGTTTTTAATTTTTAAGTTTTCAAAAGATTTTAGTTTTTTTAGTAAAGTATAAGTTTTTTAACTTTTAATTTTAGTCTTTTTTAGTTAAGTTTAAGTTTTGATTTTAGTTTTTTAGTTAAGTTTAAGTGTTTAAGTTTAAGTTTTTTTAATTAACATTAAGTATTAAATTAAGTTTTAAGTTTTAATTAATTTTGATTTAAGTTTAAATTTTTTTATTTTATTTAATTTAAGTTTTAAAAATTTTAATTAATTTTTAGTTATTTTAAAGTATTAAATTATGTTTTAAGTTTTCATTTAATTTTCATTTAAGTTTTAATTTTGAATTAATTTTGATTTAAATTAAAAATTTTAATTAATTTTTAGATAAGTTTAAGTATTAAATTAAGTTTTAAGTTTTCAATTAATTTTGATTTATGTTTTAATTTTGAATTAATTTTGATTTAAGCTAAAAAAATTAATTAAGTTTTTGTTAAGTTTAAGTATTAAATTAAGTTTTAAGTTTTTAATTAATTTTGTTTTAAGTTTTAATTTTGAATTAAGTTTGTTTTATGTTTTAAAATAATTTAGGTTTTAAGTTTTAATTAATTTTAATTCTTTATTTTAGTTTTAAGTTAGTTTAACTTTAGTTAACTGAGTTTAATTTTAAAATAATTAAGTTTTAATTTAATTTTGAATTAATTTTAGTTTTCAATTAATTTTTACTTAAGTTTTAATTTGTTTTTGATTTGGTTTTGTATTAGTTTATGTAAAATTAATTCAACCAAGTTTAAATTAAGTTTTAATTTGCTTTAAATTTTTAAGAATTTTGAAAAGATTATTCAACCCATATTAGATTCAAACTTAGCTTTAACTTAATCAAATAAATTTCCTAAAGATAAGTTTTCAGTTAGTGGCGTGACATATAACCTTCTTGTGTATCAACGATGGACTACTTTCTAAAATAGTCCTACACAAAGAACTTAATGCTAGATTTTGGTCTAACTAGTTCATGTTTGATTGGTGTAGCTTCGACCAGATTAACTAAGTTTAGTACACCTGGTAGAATACACATGATTCAGCCTAGACATGCCTTCAACAAAGTTTCCTTGGCATACTATCATCCCAATCTATTTCGATGCTATGTTATTAGGGTTTGGTAAACCTTTTTAACTAATCATTCTAAACTAATCAGAAAAGTAAACCTAAGCCTAAGCATGCATATTTAGTCAATCAAGTAGGTTGAATAATCTTTCTATTTAATCTCCTTGAGTCATAACTTAGATATGGTCGATCTAAGAAATGAATTTGACTCTTAGTGATCAAATATTAGTTTGGTTTAATTGATTTGGTTAAGCAGAATTTTAGAACTCATGCTTGGACTTGATTTCTAATATTTTGACTAATTAATGATAAATATGGTTTGTTGGTTTTGATTGGGTTATAACCAAGTCCGGATTTGTTGTACACGGTTTGTTATGATTCAAGTACCATATTTAGACACTTGGATCTCAATTCAAACTTTTTTCAACTTTTTCTTGAGTCACTCCACTTAACTTTTCAAGTTGAAATTTTCTTCCTCAAGTTTTACAACTTGAGTTGAAGTTTTGACTTGAACTTAGTTAGTCAAGTGACTCAACCTAATTTGCTCCTTAAGGTGGTCAAATTCCTTAAGTAGTAAGTTATTTTGTGCCTCAGAATTTGTCAATTTTTTAAACAAATATTTTACTACTTTAAGTAAATTTGACTTGAAATAAAAAGTTACCATATCGAGACCTTCAGAAATGGATACAAATATGTGGATTCTCTTGGACTCGGTGTTGGTCATAGACTCGTACTCTTCTTTGAACCCGGAGTTTTTATTTCTTGCAATAAAGGCAAGATGGCTCGAGTGCTTTGGTACTTCCACTTCAGATTCTTCAGAAGATGGCTCATCCCATATCTCTTGGAGAGCTTTCTTCTTTCTTATCGACTTAGGATTTTCCTCCTCCTAGTTTGGACATTCATGTTTAAAATGCCCCATCTTGTTGCATCTGTAACAAATCATTTCTGATTTATTTTGAGTCTGGTTGATTGGTACTTTCTTGGTGCTCTTGAACTTTTTCTTTGTCAGTAATCTTAGGAAAATGTAGACCAGCTCTTCTTCATTTGTTAAGTCTGAGTCTGACTCACTTTCTAGTTCACACTTAGTTTTAGACATGGTCTCCTTGCTTGGTCCTACATACAAGGCAATCCCTTTCTCATTCACAAAATAATTTGTAATTCTAATTCAAAAAATAATTTGTCTAATTTAAGAATTGAAAGATCCTTAGAAACTTTGTAAGCATCTACTATTGATGCCCACAAAGCATTCCGAGGGAAGACATTTAGACTATACCTTATTATGTTGCGGTTCTCCAGTTGGTGTCCAGTCAGGTGGAGGTCGTTGAGGATATCTTTAAGTTATGCATGTAGTTTGGTGGTCATCTCTCAAGGAAGTATTTTAATATTAAATAAATTATTCAATAAAAGATCTCTCTTATTTACCATTGACTCATTGGTTCCCTCTTGTAGTTTTACCAGGTGATCCCAAAGTTCTTTTGTATTCTCGTAGGGCTTGACTCGATTCAGTTCCTCTATTGTCAACCCGCATTAGATGGTGTTAATCACCTTGTAATTCAGTTGTACCTTCTTGATAATTGGGGGAGTCTAATTTTCTGGTTCTAATGTCTTTCCGTCTTCCATTGGAGGTGTATATCCTTTTAGTATGGTGAACCAGAGCTCGATGCCGAACTTAAAGTAGCACTCCATTCTATTTTTCTAGTAGCTGAAGTTTTCCCCTTTGAACAGTGGGGGACGGACAGTGTTGTAGCCCTCGTGGTAGGAGTTTGACATTCTTGTAATCAAAGAATTAACAGAATTTTTTTTTCCAAGACTCTCATCTTAGGATTTGTAGTATGAGATAAAAAGAAATAAGTGTAAAGAAAATCTTTTTAAAGAATGAAAAGGTTTTTAAAATTTGTCGAAAAACTGTTAAGTAAATTCAGAGTGACCTGTTTTCATACCAATTGATGGATCGAAAAGAAACAATAAAGGAGGGGTGAATATCTCTCCTTAAAATTGTTACTTTTGTATCGTAAAAATAATAAGAGTGCAGCGAAAAATAATAACACTCGTTCAGTTACTTGGTTCAGAGTCTATGTCAACTCCTACTCCAAGACCTGCTATCCTTGATCGTACTGATAGATAATCTACTATAACTCTTCTTTCTAAAATCTTCAGAAAGAAACAATTCGTATAAATGAAACTGGAGTTATATATTTAAGCTCGTGCCTAGATGTGATACTGTAGCAAAGTAGTAGAGTATTTTATTATGTTATCTTGTTAGACTGCCATGTAGGACTAATTGTGATAGGTTATTTTTCATGTACGTATAATGATTCCATAGAGTTAGTTGAATATTACAACTAGATGGCTAAAACTCTCTTGATGAGTTTATGATTACTCACTCGGCTACACGGTGTAGTGGTAGTTGGAATTGGGTATAGTCAGTAGCTAGATAACTACTTGTTATGTCCGCCCACTTGGCCACTTAGAGTCGTGGTAGCTGGATTTGTGTGCCAATAGTGACCTTGGCATATGCTTGTAAGATATTCCATACGCATGTGATATGTTTGTTGCATATGTTAGTGATATATTTGCTATTTTTTTTATTATACGATTATTATGCCCTGGCTACCCACGAGACCATTCATAGCAGAGCATTTCTCTCGCAGCTTGTAGCTAGATAGCTACGACCTATCTGCCCATGAGACCATTCGTGGTAGAGTGTTTCTCCCGCAGACAATGACCTAGACTTTTCAGCCTGCTCATATGATAATTCATTGTAGAGCATTTCTCGCGCAGTCCATAGCTATCTAGCTAGATGTCTTGGTCATTTGTGTTGATACCCCATGTCAAGGTTGACCTGGTTGACTGAGCTTGAATTGGGTCAAGCTCGAGTCTTGATGTTTGGGTTTCGATGTTTGACAATACATGGAGACAAGACATGGAGATTGCAGGTGCAATTGTTCATGTGGTGAGATCGTGAAGGAGAGTCAAGTAGGTCAAGGTTGACTGGATACTTGACTGGAAAATCCTAGTGAGTGAAGCTAGGTGAAAGTCCCGGTGAGTGAAGCCGGGAAGCTGGAAAATCCTGGTGAGTGAAGCCAGGTGAAAGACCTAGTGAGTGAAGCTAGGCAATATGGAAAGTCCTAGTGAGTGAATCTAGGCAGAAGGGAAGTCCTAGTGAGTGAAGCTAGGCAGAAGGAAAGTCCTGGTGAGTGAAGCCAGGCAAATGAGAAATCCTAGTGAGTGAAGCTAGGTGAAAGTCCTGGTGAGTGAAGCCAGGTACAGGAAATCCAGATGGATCAAGTTTGATAAGATATCTGGTGTTGCGAAGTCCAAGTAGGTCAAAGGGATTGACCGGATACTTGGCACGGGAAATCCAGGTGGATCAAGGTTGATCGGACACTTGGTGGAGATAAGTCCAAGTGGGTCAAAGGGGATTGACCGGACACTTGGTGAGAGAGTCCTAGCAGGTCAAGGATGATCGGATGCTAGGCATGATGTACCAACAGGTCATGGTTGACCGGATGTTGGTTTAGGGGACTTTGGACTTGTTTTGGGGCAAAAACAAGAGCTGGATCGATCGGCCGATCGATTGGCTCATGCCCAATCGATCGGCCGATCGATTGGGAGAGTCCCCGCGACAAGCCTCCTCCCAATCGATCAGTGGATCGATTGGGGAGAAGTGTCGCGCGAACAGAAAACCTCCCAATCGATCAGCCGATCGATTGGGAGCCTCCGATCGATCGGGCGATTGATTGGGAGGTGCGATTTAGCATGATAAGCCCTGGATCGATCAGCCGATCGATCCAGGCGATTCCCAAGAGCACAGAGGCGCTCTGGATCGATCGATCGATCGATCCAAAGCCTCCCCGATCGATTGGGAGCAATCCGATCGATTGAGATTTGACCGTTGGTGCAGGATATAGCTGCTCGCGTGCGTTCGTCTTCGGTAGAACTTCCAGAGCTCATGATTTTCAGCCCAGATCTTCACAGCGACTCCACAAAAGCTCTCACGCCAGATCTTGAAGGTTCTTGGAGGCTTGTGCTGGTGCACGTTCAAGTCAAGAGGCGAGGAAGAAGCTAGGGTTAGGGTTTTTGTGCATCTCTTGTAAGCTTTTGCTTGTATTATATTTCCCTTCCCTTTCTTCTTGTACTGTGAGCTTGTAGGGCTTCTCCGCCTTCGGTAGTTACCGAAAAGGAGTGTTTACATAGTGGAGGGTGCGTGAGTGTGTGGATCCTTGGATTAGTCACCTCTTCTTGAGGTGGATACCAAGTAAATCCCTAGTGTTAGCGTTGAGTGTTGTTTCTTTGTATCTTCCGCTGCACATCATCTCAAGAAACAAGCAACGATGAGCACGAGATCGCGCTGAGCTATTCACCCCCTCTAGCTACATAATTGGTTCCAACAGTTTTGATGTGATCAACCAAGTTAAGTTTGGTCATGTGTGTTTGATCCTTGTGTCTAAGTGTGCAGGAGCTTAGGAACACAAGAAGTCGAACGGAAGATGCAGCTAGCGAGAGGGATGGAACGAGAAGAGAGTCGACGGACTCGATGCATCCGAGGGATGAGGTGCTGCGGAAGAGTACACCGGTAGTCGAGAAGGACACGCATAGTGATCCGAGGGACGAGAAGATGGGGAGGAATACTACTCGGGGAGAAGGCCGAAAAATGGGTTCGGGTGAGCCCTATTTCGGTTGGCCGAAATCACCCAAGCAAGAGGAGCAACGAATGAGCCAAAGGGAGAAGACTTGGAGCTCGGTAGTAGCTACTGAAGGTGCCTTCATTGAAGGCGCCCTCGAACCCTTCTGGTGGAAGGCACCTTCAAGCATATAAAGGTGCCTTCAACCCTTCATAGAAGGCACCTTTAATCACTTGAAGACACCTTCGACTGAGCAAAAACTACCGTTGGTGAAGGATAAAGTTTTATCCTTTCTTGCCTTGCTGGAGGCGCCTTCCAGCTTGTTGGAGGTGCCTTCCAGCCACGGATAAGATTTTCCAAGGGCTATAAAAGACCCCTAGACCTAGGAATTAAGTATCAATTCTTGTCTTCATTTCCTAGCAACTGTTTGAGCATTTAACAAGTGTAAGAGGCTTCTCCGCCTTCATCAAAGGAGACATTTAGAGCTTTCCATTTGTCTTGGATTAACAACCACGTAGCTTGTAACCAAGTAAATCTTGTGTCTCTTTTTTCATTTTATAGTTGTTTAATTTACTTGTTATAATTATACTGTTGCTACTAATCTGAGTTGAAAGATTGAGAAAGGTATTTTGTTTTATAAGCAATTCACCACCTCTTCTAGCTCCGCTACGTCAATAGTTGGACAGAGCCCAACCGCCTCAGAATGACTAACCATCGACTGAAGCACCAAAATGATGGCCAGACTGACAATTTCCCATCAAGGATGACTGCCCTGAACTAAAGAAGAGAGAAAAAGATAAGGGAAAAAGAACGACAAGATCGAAGCACAAGAATTTGAAGGCAACATGGGATGAGTCATCATCCTCTAAGTCCGAAATCGAGGTCTACGCCAGACTAGCTCTGATGGTAGATCACCAGAGGAACATTAAAAGTTTCTCAGAAATGAGCATCGACGAAGGGAAAGAATCCTTTGAAGAAAGCAGCGATGAAGGGAGAGCATCAGAACACAAGGTAAGTGAGGCACGTGCCTTACCTCCTGAAAAATTATTTCAATTTATTAAAGTACTTTCTAAGGATCTAGTAAATCTAGAAAAAGAAAATGCTAAGTTAAAATTAAACTTAGCAAAATCATGTCCCCTAGAAATGTATGATTGCTTAAAAATAGAAAATAAAAAATTAAAGATTTAAATAGAAAAAACTAGAAAATGACTATGCATGCTCAACTCAGAAAGGATTTCGAAATTTAAATTATAGACAGCTAAGTTGGTATATTAGGAGCTATAGGGTTCAAATTTAAAAAATCTCTAGAAATTATTTATCGTCAAAATTTTTAGTATATCCAGTAGGAAGAAACTTATACTGGGTTCCAAGATCATGCTTAGATTAAATTGTTATAATCCATTATGTTGGGGCAATTTCCCTAGGTCAAGTTTAATCAGTTTGACTAAGCTTGAGTTGAGTCAAGTTTAAGTCAGGATTTAAGTTTTGATGTTTGACAATATAAGGAGATTGCTGGAGCAATCGTCCGGTTGTGGAGATGGTCAAAGGATTGACCAGGTTGATGAGAATACAAGTCAAGTAGGTCAAAGTTGACAGGAGACTTGACTGGGAAGGTCTTAACTGGAGGTTAGGCATTTGGAAAGTCCTAGTGAGGAGATAGGCAGGAGAAAGTCCTGGTGAGGAGCCAGGCAACGGGAAAGTCCTAGTGTAGAGCTAGGCAGGAGAAAGTCCAAGTGTGATCTTGGCAAAGGAAAAGTTCTGGTGAGGAGCCAGGCAACGGGAAATACCTAGTGTGGAGCTAGGCAGGAGAAAGTCCTGGTGAGGAGCCAGGAAACGGGAAAGTCCTAGTGTGGAGCTAGGCAGGAGAAAGTCCAAGTGTGATCTTGGCAAAGGAAAAGTCCTGGTGAGGAGCCAGACAATCGGAAAGTCCAAGTGTGATCTTGGCAAAGGGTGTAAGTCCAAGCATGTGGTCTTGGCAAGGTAAGTCCTAGTATGACTTGGCAAGGAAGACCTGACAATTAGGATAAGGCCGAAGGAAGCTCCTGAAGGCAAGACGTGAAGGATGGGGAGATATCCGAGGGACGCGAGGCTGATGGAGGAGGCTAGAAGGCTAGTTCGAGGTTGGTCAGGTGTGGCCAAATGCTAGGCATGGAGACCCAACAGGTCACGGTTGACCGGGAGTGGGTTGGAGACTTTGGACTTGAGATTGAGTCAAGTCCAGGATAGTCAATCGATTGAGAAATCTATTGAACCAGGGTCCAATCGATCAGCCGATCGATTGGAGTGTGCTGCGAAGGAAGAAATGACCCAATCGATTGGTCGATCGATTGGGAGCATGAGTCGCAAGCACAGAGGCCTTCCCAATTGATCGAGCAATCGATTGGGAATCTCCAATCGATCAGTCGATCGATTGGAGCTAGGAGTTCTCGCGCGATCGCGAGAACATAGAAAGCATCTGAATTGATCGGTGGATCGATTTAGAATGTCCCAATCGATTGGCTGATCGATTGGGATTCGACCGTTGCACAGGATGCAGGTGATGGACGGCTAGGATTGTGCAGAGCTGATGTGGCGATCAATTATGGTTGATTTCAATTGATTAGGAGCACAGGATATAGCCGTTGCAGAGCGTTTTTCTCCGCAGGTCTTTGCGATCTTCTCCTGCGAGCTTACAGCGATCTTCACAGCGATTTCTCCAGCACTCACGCCAGTTCTTGAAAGCACTTGAGGAGCATCTTCAAGGTTCAAGAGGCAACAACAAGTAGCAAGAAGAAAGATGTATTCACTTGTATTCTTAGAGTTTCTTCTTGTATTTTTATTTGTGTTGTGTGTGTGTTTGTACGAGACTTCTCCACCTCCGGCTGCGACTGTGAAGGAGGTTTTCATTAGCAGAGATAGCGTGTCGTGTGTGGATCTTTGGATTAGTCACCTCTTCTTGAGGTGGATACCAAGTAAATCCTAGGTGTTAGCATTATGAGTGTTTGTCTTCGAGTATTCCGCTGCACAACAACAAGACGAAGCAAACCGACGCAAGAGCTACGAAACGCTATTCACCCCTCCTCTAGTGGGCACATCGGTCCCAACAATTGGTATCAGAGCGAGGTCGCTTTTCTACGGACTAACCATCAAGAGAGCAAGAAGCTAGAGGAAGAAGATGGAGTCCGAAGGACCGCCTAGATGGGATATCCGAATTCCACCTCCGTATGACAAAGAAGATTTCAACTATTGGAGGGCGAGATTGGAAACTTAGTTCCAAATGGATTGGAATCAATGGGTTGTATTAGAAGATTCATTTGAGGCTCCAAAGGACAAAAAGGGGAAGTGCCACCGACCTCGACATTAGACCGAGGAATAAAGGGAGCAAGCGGAGGCGGATAAGGAGGTAACAAAAATTTTGTTAAATCTATTACCCTCTAACATAATTTTGAGTGTAGGTGAATGTACGAGTGCAAGTGATCTTTGGAAAAAGCTCATTGTCTATCATGAGAACCTCACTCAATTTCAAGGAGTGAATGAGCCTAAGGAGAAGGGCTCATTGGTCCAAGAAGAGAATGACCAATCTGATGTTGACATAAGGTCAACATTCGAGGAGAAGAAGGAAGAGGAGGAGAAGGAAGAAGATGAGGGATCTTCTACATCTTCAAGAGAGGAAGAGGTGGAAGTATCCATATCCTCAAGAGTTGAAGAGGTGGAAGCATCCACACCCTCAAGAGGAGAAGAAGAAGAAGATGATGCAACCTCCACAATGCAAGATAAATCAAATGGAGGATCAAGTTCCACTCTTACAAGCAAAGGTATAGAAATTTCGATTGTAAATAATAAAAATCATATCATTTGCTTTGAGTGTAGAGAACATGGACACTATAAAAGCAAGTGTCCAAAATTAGCCAAGAAGGGCCAAGTGGCAACCAAAGCTAAGGAGAAGCCTAAAGTGGTTGGTCCCACGGAACACAAAAGCAAGGAGCACATTGTGTGCTTCTTATGCACACAAAGAGGGCAATACAAAAGTCAATATCCTAAAGAGAGGAAGCCAACCAAAGTTAAAGGAGGAAGCACAAGTCTAGGGGGAGCTTCCAAGGTAAAAACCAAGGTATCATTTAATGAATCTATTACTTTGACACAAGATAAAAAGCATGTTAGAAATAACTCTTATCATTTTAATGCTAATTATCATGAAAGTAGGAAGCATGTTGGCACTAAGGATAGATATATTCCTCCTCATGCTAGATCTACCATACCTAAGTTTAGGAAGGTAGATAGCAACTTAGGCAATAATTCTAAGGATTATAGATATATGCCTAAATATAGAAATGCTCATAGGAATCAAGAAAAATTCAAATCTACGGATTTAAGAGTGGACAATCAAGTCTTAAGGTCAAGACTTGATAATTTAGAAAGGACCCTAACAAGAATGGAAAATATGCTTATGGATCAAAATGAGCATAACCTAGGAAAAGCTAGACAAGAGTCATCCAATGGATATAGGGGTTTGAGATACAAACCTAAAGCCAAGAAGGATGTGACTTCCTTTCATAGGGTTCTATATAGCTATGGGATCAACCCTAGGTGTAGAGGTCAAGTCAAAGATACTAGGGAAGGAATTCCTAAGAGTACTTTTGACAAGACCAATGTGACTAAGACTTCTAAGAAGTCTAACAAAGTCACAAAGAAGGTTACAAGGGAAGTTATTCCTAGAAGTGACCTAGTAGAGGTGACCAAGGCTTCTAAGAAGCCTAGAAAGGTCCTTAGGAAGGTATCTAGGGAAGTTATCCCTAGTGAGTACCTAGAGCATCCAAGGAGCACCAATAGGTATTGGGTTCCTAGGAGCATATTCTCTACACCCTAGATGAGTTTAGAGGATGTCAACTCTAATTAGAAGGGTAGGTAACCCAACCTTAGTAAAGTTGACATTTGAGAGCATTTTCAAAATTATTGCTAACTTTTGAAAATGAAAAGGATTATTAGTATTACTCTTTGAAAGAGTAAAATGTGTCAAAATTTGAAGAATTGAACTTAGTCTAAATTGGCACACTTAAGAAAAGTATAAGAAAAATCAAGTTAGAATTTTGATACTTTCTTAAACAATTAAGAGAAAACTCATGCTTTAATCAAATGTGATTAAGCCTTAAAGAGCAAAAAGGTGCCAAGTTTTGAGGATTTGAAATTAGGTTAAATTGGCACATTTAAAGGAAAACTATAAGAGATACTAAGTTGAGATTTTGGTGTTCTCTTAATGGGTTAAGGGAAATCTAAGCCTTAATCAGATCGATTACTCATTGGAAAGAGTAACATGTGCCAAACAAAATTTTGAGGATTTAATTCTTAATCTCAATTGGCACAAATAAGAAAGGATAAAAGGCATGCCAAGTTGGGTTTTGACATTTCTTCTTCAATAGACAATCTAGGATTATAATTTAAAGGCTTAGCTAAGGGATTAAGGATACTTAGATAGTCTATCTAGGTATATTTTATATATGCTAAAGTGCCATGATTGATTGCTTATCACATGTCATGACATCATGTGTTGTATTCATTTTTAGTATGAAAAATACAAAAATACCATGTCATATCATACATACATCATGTAGCTATAACATTTTTTTTCCTTTTGAAAATTGCTTATTTTGATGTATGCCATGTAACATCATGCATTATGTTAATTTCCTTGTAATTAAGAACAAAAGACATTTATCATGAATGGTAAATATCTCAACAAGTGGGATGACACCAAGTGACATCCTAGGTGGATGATCATAAGTTTCATAATGCCTAGATAATTATGCATGCTCTCTTAGTTTAGAGCAAAACCAAATATACATCTCACAAAGAACCATAAGGTGACTTGTATGTGTTTTAGTACACATTAGATACAAGTGAGATGTTAGGATGGTGAACAAAACTCAAGATGTTGATTTAGTACATCTTGTTGAGTTTTAAGTTCATCAAAACACATAGTTATGTGTTTTCCAATCATTGGAAAAACTAATGTACAAGTCATATGTATTGAGCCCAAGGAACATGGTTAGATATTGGTTTTGAAAATGATTTTAAAAGGCTTTTGGAAAACCTTGGTGAAGACTATCTTTTGATAGTAATCATCATTGAATAGTTAGACATAAACTTGGAAGAAAACACTAAAGTTTTTACAAGGTCTCAAGTTTATGTCAATCTTTGAAAATATGAAGTATTTTCATAGGAAACTATTTTTCCTTGATAGAATATACCCTAAATAATGTCTACATGAGTTTTCATGATTTTTAGAGGTTTGTAGAATTTTTGGGGAGTTTCTGAAGTATGCTGAAATTGAATTTCAGAGAAATCAGAAACCCAATCGATCAGTCGATCGATTGGATGAGTTTCGATCGATCAGTCGATCGATTGGAAAGTTCATTCCCACAAACAGAAGGTCAATGAATCGATCAGCCGATCGATTGACCCAGGATGGATCGATCAGTCGATCGATTCAGAGGGAATTTCTACAAGCAGAAGCTCGCGGAATCGATCAATGGATCGATTGAAGTAGCTTCAATCGATTGAGTCCCAACTTCAATAGATTGGGAAGTCTGATTATGGCTGGAAAAGCCTGATTTTAACACATTAAGTCACTTCAAGTTCCAATAACCATTCCAAATCCCTTGGAATATATTTGTATACATTTAGGGGAAGTTTTCATGATGAAAGCAAGTATGGATTGGTTAAGGTAGACTTAGGTGAAGTTTAGGTTGGGGTTTAGTTTCATTATTGAATTTTGAACCTTAAAACTTCAAGTTTTGGTTTTCCTAACTGTTTAGGAACTCCAAGTCATTATTGGTGCAATGACAAAAGTTTGACCATGTTTTTAGGGGGAGTTACTTCTTGAATGTATGAAAATTTGCTTTTAAGGACCTTGGAAGGGGGTTAAATCTTCGTGATGGATAATACTCAAGATCGAGTATTGGGGAACAATGGAAGATTGGTTATCTTCATTTCTAGGATGATAAATGCTCTCGGATGAGCATTGTGGAGTAGGCTACTGCTCAAAGGGGGAGCATTGGATTAATGAAGGGGATCGTACCTTCATTGGTAAAGTGAAAAATACTCTTGGATGAGCATTGAGAAGAAGATTACTGCTCAAGGGGGAGCATTGAATACAATGAATGGGAGTTTCATTGGGAAGTTGATGCATGCTCTAGGATGAGCATTGTGAAGTGAAGTAGAGCTCAAGGGGGAGCTTAGGCGACAATGAAGAATATGAGATCTTCATTGTGGGGTTGTTAACAACATATAAGGTTGTAAACAACGTAGACTTAACTCTTATGGAGAAGAGTTTGTTTTCAGGTTTTGATGTGTGACAAAGGGGGAGAATGGAAGGTTAAGTTAGGCCTTCATCCCAAGCAGGGGGAGTTTGCCCTTTAGGAAAGGGAGAGAATGAAGGAAACCTTCATTCATGCCTTGTCATGAAAGGGTTAAGGCTATGGGATATAGCCTTGTGATAAAGAAGAGGTTAAGGCTATGAGATTTAGCCTTGGTATAAAGAAGAGGTTAAGGCTATGAGATTTAGCCTTGTGATAAAGAAGAGGTTAAGGTTATGAGATTTAGCCTTGGTATAAAGAAGAGGTTAAGGTTATGGGATTTAGCCTAACGTAGAGGTATTGTCAAACATCAAAAAGGGTGAGATTGTTAGGACAATTTCCCTAGGTCAAGTTTGACCAATTTGACTAAGCTTGAGTTGAGTCGGGATTTGAGTTTTAATGTTTGATAATATAAGAAGATTGCTAGAGCAATCGTCCGGTTGTGGAGATGGTCAAAGGATTGACCAGGTTGATGAGAATATAAGTCAAGTAGGTCAAAGTTGACAAGAGACTTGACTGGGAAGGTCCTAACTGGAGGTTAGGCATTTGGAAAGTCTTAGTGAGGAGATAGGCAGGAGAAAGTCCTGGTGAGGAGCCAGGCAATGGGAAAGTCCTAGTGTGGAGCTAGGAAGGAGAAAGTTCAAGTATGATCTTGGTAAAGGAAAAGTTCTGGTGAGGAGCCAGGCAGCGGGAAAGTCCTAGTGTGGAGCTAGGCAGGAGAAAGTCCTGGTGAGGAGCCAGACAACGAGAAAGTCCTAGTGTGGAGCTAGGCAGGAGAAAGTCCAAGTGTGATCTTGGCAAAGGAAAAGTCCTGGTGAGGAGCCATGCAATTGAAAAGTCCAAGTGTGATCTTGACAAAGGGTGTAAGTCCAAGCATGTGGTCTTGGCAAGGTAAGTCCTGGTATGACTTGGCAAGGAAGGCCCGACAACTAGGATGAGGTCGAAGGAAGCTCCTGAAGGTAAGACATGAAGGATGGGGAGATATCCGAGGGACACGAGGCTGATGGAGGAGGCTAGAAGGCTAGTTCGAGATTGGTCGGGTGTGGCTAAATGCTAGGCATGAAGACCCAACAAGTCATGGTTGACTGGGAGTGGGTTGGAGACTTTGGACTTGAGATTGAGTCAAGTCCAGGATGGTCAATCGATTGGGAAATCGATTGAACCAGGGTCCAATCGATTAGCCGATCAATTGGAGTGTGCTACGAAGGAAGAAATGACCCAATCGATTGGTCGATCGATTGGGAGAATGAGTCGCGAGCACAGAGGCCTTCCCAATCGATCGGGCAATCGATTGGGAATCTCCAATCGATCGGTCGATCGATTGGAGCTGGGAGTTCTCACGCGATCGCGAGAACATAGAAAGCATCTGAATCGATCGATGGATCAATTTAGAATGTTCCAATCATTGGCCGATCGATTGGGATTCGACCGTTGCACAGGATGCAAGTGATGGACGGCTGGGATTGTGTGGAGATGACGTGGCGATTGATTGGGGTTGATTTCAATTGATTGGGAGCACAGGATATAGCCGTTGCAGAGCATTTTTCTTCGCAGGTCTTTGCGATCTTCTCCTGCGAGCTTACAGCGATCTTCACAGTGATTTCTTCAGCACTCACGCCAGTTCTTGAAAGCACTTGAGGAGCATCTTTAAGGTTCAAGAGGCAACAACAAGTAGCAAGAAGAAAGATGTATTCACTTGTATTCTTAGAGTTTCTTCTTGTATTTGTGTTTGTGTTGTGTATGAGTTTGTACGAGGCTTCGCCGCATCCGGCTGCGACCGAGAAGGAGGTTTTCATTAGTGGAGATAGCGTGTCGTGTGTGGATCCTTGGATTAATCACCTCTTCTTGAGGTGGATACCATGTAAATCCTAGGTGTTAGCATTGTGAGTGTTTGTCTTCGAGTATTCCGCTGCACAACAACAAGACGAAGCAAACCGACGTAAGCGCGATGAAACGGTATTCACCCCCCCTTTAGTGGGCACATCGGTCCCAACATATTCAGCATACTCAAAAATAAAATTAAATATTTCTTTTCTTTAAGAGGCTTTATCTAAAAGTGATTATTGTTCCAATATCCAAAAAGTCTTAGTGTCTCGCCACAACCTGGAAGCCAATTACTAAAATGAATATTTAATTGTCTAAACTAACAAAAGGTTAACTGTTATATAATTATTTTTAAATATTTTAAACATTTCTTCAGACTCTTCATGAATGTTTATCCAAATTTTTTCCCCAAATTTGTGTAACATTTTATTATATTTTTTTTCTCATTTTTTTATGTAATCAAAGGGGAAGATAAGTAAAAGTTCAGGGAGATTAAGGGGGAGTTAGGATTTTTTTTAATCAATTTTTAATTTTGCAACTAATTTGTTTAAATTTATTGTAACTTATACATTCATCATGTTATTATTCTATTTTTTAAAACCCTAACTTGAACTTGGTTTGATGCACATCAAAAAGGGGGAGATTATTGGTACCCCATGGTAGTTTTGATGTGATCAACCAAGTTAAGTTAGGTCTTGTGTATTTGATCCTTGTGTCTAAGTGTGCAGGAGCTTAGGAACACAAGAAGTTGAGCGGAAGACGCAGCTAGCGTGAAGAGTACACCAGCAGACGAGAAGGACGCTGCAGCGGTCCGAGGGACGAGAAGTCGGGGAGGAAGACTGCTCAAGGAGAAGGCCGGAAAATGGGTTTGGGTGAGCCCTATTTCGGTTGGCCGAAATCACCCAAGCGAGCGGAGCAGCGGAAGAGCCAAAGGAAGATGACTTGGAGCTCGGTAGTAGCCGCTAAAGGTGCCTTCAAGTAGATTAAAGGTGCCCTTGAACCCTTCTGGTTAAGGGCGCCTTCAATCACATGAAAGTGCCTTCAACCCTTCATGGAAGGGGCCTTCAATCACTTGAAGGCGCCTTCGACTGGGCAAAAACTGCCATTGGCAAAGGATAAAGTTTTATCCTTTCTTGCCTTGCTAGAGGTGCCTTCCAGCTTGTTGGAGTTGCCTTCCAGCCACAGATAAGATTTTTCAGGGACTATAAAAAGACCCCTGTACCTAGGAATTAAGTATCAACTCTTGTCTTCATTTCCTAGCAACTTTCTGAGCATTCATCGAGTGTAAGGGGCTTATCCACCTTCATTAAAGGAGACTTTTAGAGCTTTTCATTTGTCTTAGATTAATAACCACCTAGGTTGTAACCAAGTAAATCTTGTGGCTCTTCTTTCATTTTATAGTTGTTTAATTTACTTGTTATAATTATACTATTGCTACTAATCTGAGTTGAAAGATTGAGAAAGACATTTCATTTTATAGGCAATTCACCTCCTTTTGCTGGCCCCTCTATGTCAACAATTTGTACTTCTTATGGTAGACGATTACTCTCATGTATGCTAATTTATTTCTGTTAGAAAAATGATATGCAGAGAGAAAAATCTCAGGGATAGACACATAAATTGATTGGGCCTACAAAAGTGAAAATGGTGGATCATTAATTTATGTGTCTATCCCTAAGCTTTTCTCTGAGATTTTTCCCCTCTACGTATCATTACTCTTTATGTTAGTTACATTTGTACATGCCTATAATGTGCAATATCCATGTTGATAGTTACCTATCATTGCTTATTGTATTATGCATAGTTGAGCAGGTTAGTATAGAGTGAGATTATTCTTATGTTTTGTTAGCAAACAATTATATTGTTGCCCTTTTGTGGTAAATATTATTGCTTGAGACTACATTCTTTTGATCTCCTTACATTATATTGTTCATGTACTATCTTCTTATATCCACTGAGTATTTTGTACTTACTATCCAATAGTTTTCTCTGACCTTCCAAGTTAGCTGATAGAGGATGTATGAAGTCACTTGGAGAATTCTGTCTGTCAGTCCCATGTCACACTCAAGATTTTCATTTTTCATGTTATTTCATATTGTTTTGCTTACACTTTGACTTTTTGACTTGATTGTGGATTTGAGCCTTGAGGCTACTTTATTCGGTTATGTGGTTTCTTGTGTTAAGTCATGTCAGCACGCAGTCAATTATTTCATTTTTCTATGTTGGGAGTGGATTGTATAAACCCCTCTATCGTGTTGTTTTTATGCTTTAAGCCTTTTGTTGTGTATTTGTGTCTATGTTATGGACTTATATCATGTTGTATCATATATTATCATTAAGGGGTACCGTTGTTCTGTCAGACAAGTATACATTCAGGGTGTGATAATTTTTAGTATTAGAGTCATAGGTTGCGAAGCCTATTTTCTTTTTTTTTTCAATTTCACAATCTATTTTCTTAATGTGACTTTTTGAGTTTTGGAACCAGACAGTGACAAGACATCTCCAAGTTATAGGAAGTAAGTTTGTATAATTTATATCATATACTTTTGTTAGTTATTATCTAGCTGTCTATAACAGGTATGACACGTGGTGAGGCAACCACTATTCACACCCTTGGTCCGAGACAGTCACATAAATTACCTATTGAGTCGATGGGACCCAAACATGTTGCTACAAAAATAATTTTTCTTTAGATTCAATTGATGTGGAGTCGAATAGTAGAGGTCAGGCTCATCAAACTTCTATTGGAGATCTAGAATTATAGTCTCAGGGAATACCACTAACCGTACCAATCTTGGCTACTACCAGCAGATGAAAGACAGAGCCACACTCTTGTTAGCTCGATCAGTAGTAGATCGATTTACTCTGTTTTATAGAGATTTCGATCCATGGGTTCCTCAAGCCTAGTTAGATAACCTGAAAAGTACATTTGAGGATATGACTTGTACTAATAGAGAAAAGGTTGAATTAGGTACATACCACCTATGGGATCCGACCGTTACTTGGTGGAAAATGCATAAGTCAATTTTTGGTGTAATAGACAAGGAGTATATAGCCATACTATCACCGTGAATAAAAGATCGATGCATCTTATTCCATGGGGATTTTGACAATGGACCTCTCGTATCTGGTTAGATAACGTAGAAGGTATATTGGAATATATGCCCCACGATGATGTGGAGAAGATGGTGTTAGCTTCTTAATACCTATGAGATCCAACCATTATTCAGTGAAAATTGAAGAAGATGATTTTCAAAGGTCATTTATACACTCAAATATGGTAGAGAAGAGTTGGTAAAACATAGAAGAAAAGGGGCAATATAGAGGTCCCTTAGTTGCGTTCGTAAACATAGTTGAGGTTCCTTGATGTCAAGAAATAGCAAATAAGTGTACATTTGTTTTTTTATTGTTTATGAATGTGTTTCCAAGAGAATGCGTTGTCATACAAGTTGTGATTGCAAACTTCACATAGGCCTGCCACCTGATCTATGCTTTGGAATTCTTTGTGTTAGTTAGAGCCCTAGAGCCAATCATTTGATGATAATTGTATGGACTCGTTGTATCATATTCTTATGTATATATAAAGGCATTTGTTTATGGTTATTATGCTTACTTGTATTGGTGCCAAATAACTAAGTATAATAGCGTCCTTGAGTAGAAGGTTCTTACCTATATCAATCGATTGGTTGAATCGATAGTGAGATGATATAGGGAACACTACTCTTAATCATTCCTAGTCAAGTATTAACATTCAGGGGCAATGTTAATGCGACGAGACTAGCATGTAGGTCAACTCGATGACTTGATATCACAAATCATGGATATGGAGATATCAAGTTGACACATGGGTATGCATTGGAGAATGTATACTAAATGACCTGCCATGAGAAAATATCATGGATCGTTATATGAGTGTCATATACTTTCTCATGTGGCTATTAGTATGACTATTAGTCCTTGGACCTGAAGTCACCATGGTTCCCTACATAAGGAGTTACATACTTTGGCTTCATCAAACGTCACCCGTAACTGGGTGGACTATAAAGGCGATTACTGGGTATGTAAAAAATTATGCGGAGGGATGTGAGTGATGTAGATGGGATCTATCCCTCCTATATGACGGGAGTGATATTATTATTCTTGATAGAGTGAGACCACTAAGTGCATGGCCATGCCCAAATGAATCAATATGAGATGTTGAGCTCATTTGATTTAGTGAGTTTACTTGAGATTTAAGATTTAGATTGATTAGAGGATGACACAGTCTATGCCTCACATTGATCAATCTAGATGTCAAGGATAGAAGGACACTTGTCATATATTGTGAAGGGTCACAACTAGTAGTCACAAGGTGATGTTGGATCTCAACATTCTTGTAACTTGGGTAGTAATGATGTGTTGCTAGATACCGCTCATTACTTATGCTTCTAAATGGGTTTAGGAGCATTGCCAACGTTACAAGAACTTATAGGGTCACACACAAAGGACAATTAGATGGAGATTAGGTTCATTTGATGAACCAAGAGAATTAGGTTCATGTGATGAACCAAATTAGATTAAGAGTAATCCAAAGTAAACTAATTGAGTTGGACTCAATTTGGTTCATGTGTTAAATGAGTCTAATTTGGACTTAGACTCATTGAGCCAATTTAATTCAATGAATAGAGATTCATTAAATTAAAATTGACTTGAACCAATGGTTAGATTTGATCAACCATGGGAGAGAAGTGGTCAAGTTTGACTTGACTTGAGAGGAAGATGAAAGGTGAAGTTTGACTTGACCATTGCCACCTCATTTGTGAGTTGGCATTGAGTGAGCTAATTATGATGTGCCACATCATCAAGGCTAGCACAATAGTGTGCCACCTCATGAGGGAGATCAAGAGTTGTGACTCTTGATATCTCATGGAGGTTTAAAAGCCTTCCATGAAGTGGCCGGCCACATTACACTCATGTGTGAGTTTCATTTTGGTTTTGTAACCTCCTTCTTCTTCCTCCTCTCATCTTCTTCTCCCTCTCCTCCACCTTAGCCGAACCTTCAAAGGTGCTAGCACACCTTTTGTTTGGTTTTTCTCCACCTAATCGTTCATGTGAATACGTATAGAGGAGTGTCCATTTGAACACTCTCGAGATCCGGCAAATTTGGACGAGTGGGATAAACGAAGGGCTTCGCATCAAGAGTAATCTCTCTACCATGTAGATCTAGAGTAGATCTAGGTTTAGAAACTCGTACACGTAAAGTTTTTAAAATTATTTTTCTTCGCACGGATCCGGTGACATGAGATTTCGAGGTTTCCACAATGCAAAAAACAATTTTTGCGGCTCGAAAATCCCAACACTTTGTAGCAAGAAATAGATCGTGCGCATCTACATAAAGGATAACTGGTTTGGGATCATTTACTTTGATATTGAAACCAAGTGTAGATGTCAAGAAATAGCAAATATCCTGAATATAAGTGTGCATTCATTTTTTTTATTAAAGAGTGTGTCTCCAAGAGAACATGGAAGAAATTTCCAGAACGCAAATTAGAAAGTGTTATATCACTCTGTAGAAGGTGGGTTCTCTACTACTTCATAGTACCTAAATCTTAATGATCTATCTAATGATGAATGTGGTAATTGCGGATAAAAATATATGGAAATGATGAAAAAGTCAAATAATCAGAGTAGATTTATGAAAAAAAAAAGATTGACTTGCTTGAAATAAATTACCCAGACCAATGAGGTGCCCTTCCTATATTATACCTACCATTCCAAGCTTAGAGTGATTTGGATTCATTATCTAATATTCTCTACACTAATATTTGTACAACCAAATATGAATTACATGTATTCAGAGTTGGCACTAGTAATTTAGACGTCTGCTCAATAGGAACTGTGATAATAGGCCATGTTATGAAAATCACGTAGTTTGCAAAGCGGAGTCTTCGACTATTTGTCTATTTCAGTTAGTGATTAAGTGGTTGTTCCAAAACATAGTCTAGGGAGACTACCTAGGTGGTCGCAGCAAGTTCATTAGAGAAAAATTGATTTATTTTAACAATTGATCCACTTGTTATACGGTGTGATGTTAAATTGTTATCATGCAAAAATCTAACCTAGAGAGGTTGGAGGTGCCTCTCATGTATACATCAAATAGAGTTTTCATAGGCACTAACTTAGGATGAACTAAATGAATTGACATACAACTGTGAAGCTTGTTGAAATTATTGTGATGATCATGTACCATCCTTACATTTGATGTAATTGGAGTGACATGTTGAAAATCAATATTTATTGACTTATGATTAACTAATATGTATGGTTATGGTTGTGTTGCACTGCTATAACTGAAAGAGAGTTAATCACATTGTAAACTTAGAGATGTCATCATACAAATCTCAAGCAGGTGTTCAGGTCTTCTAGTAAGAGAAGAAATAATGAAATGTTCTCACAAGATTGGAATCAATAGACCCTTAGTTGTGCATCGATTTACGCCTTCAACCTCTGGTGCACGCTTGGCTCAGGAACCACACTTGAATCACAAGCACACTAAGCATAAATTTTCCCATTTAGCTTCTTAGAGTTAATTATTATGGAGCTTAAAAAAAGGCCTGAAAAAAAAACAACGATATGAGGTATTGAGGAGAATCTGAATTTTTAAATTGAAAGCCTCAAACTCTATGACACTAGAATAGGTTGAAGATGCTCTAATAATTAAGGAAATCAAATCGGTGTGTCAGTTTCTGAAACCGTAGATTGGAATAGTCTACTATTGGATATTATGCCTACTTAGGGGCATTTTGGTAATATCATTTGTGAGATCATGGATGGTTATTCCCATAGTCTTATTTCTCCATGATTCCAACTACAAGGTAATGGAAGAAATGGGTAAGGCAAGTGTGTACTATATAACGAGCACATTGCAGAAAGATAAAAAAAGGAGTTGAGACTTCTAACACTTTCTTCTTGAATCGTCGGACTCTGGATTGAGACGTTGTGGATCCATGGTGATAGTTCATTCGTGATTATCATCCTGACTACGAGTTTGATTCGAGGAGTTTTTCGTGGTTCCCAGATCTTCGATATTCATTCGCTGAGGTAAATTTGAAAATTCAACCCTATTTATTTTTTTTAAGAAATTAGAGATGTTACGCTTCCGTATTGTGATATAATAAATCTAACATTGGTATCAGAGCCAGGTTAGAGCAAGTTTAGATTTATTAAATAATTTGTCGAAAATCTTTTTTTTGAGGAAATAAAATAGGGTATTAAATTTTGGAATTCGGATCATGGATGAGTTTCGTGAATCCGGCTATACCACGAAGTTACCCATGACTTGTAGAGCATGGAAATAATTTTCATTGAATTTTTGAGCATGTTTTGGCTATGAAAATCGAGGTTGAACCTCGTAGCCATGAAAGTCAACCGAGAACATTTTCTTAGTTTTGGACTGAGATTTAGCAAGTGTTGATACATATAAATGGTCTAGTAATGTTCTGTATGCTCTGATGCATAAAATGCATATGTTAATTGCAAGAAACGGCTGTCGTTTGCCAGCAAACTGAAATCGGCCGAGAAGGGTCATGAGAAAATTTTGAAATGCCGAGTCCAGGGCTTCAATCTTCCCAAAATCGATTTAGGATTATCAGGAAAGAAGAAATCATGAAAAAAAGTAAAAAAAAAAATAAAATCAGGGTGATCGGAAATGAGTTTTCCCGCTATCGTGTCATAGAGACCCCTGACCCCAGTCGGGTCTATCCAGACTCAAATCTGGATCCACATCCTAACCCGGTTCACGACCCGATTATCTCGGTCATTGCGCATGGAGGTGTGTGGCTGGGGCCGCTACGCGTTCGACGCGTGGCCCGAGGTCTTGCCAACGCGTGCAAGCATGTGAGAGGTTCTCCAGCCGCTAGTGATAGTAATTTTTCTTCCTGTTTTAATATTCAGACTATGCTGATGATTTCTATGATATTTATGTGACTATTGTGGGTTTTCTTTTCGTCCTGAATCCAAGTCTGGATGGTAAGATGTGATCCTAGGTCGTGGTGTATGGTGTCCGTTGACTCATATGCTGGCTTTGAGGTTTATATTCAAATTATTTGAGACTTATTGATTCGTGGGGTACATAAAAAGATGAGAATAAGCATCACACGTCACTAATGCCTCTCGTTATATGTAACAGAGACTATGGCTGGATTAAAGACTATCGTAACTGGTCTCGTCAAGGGAGAGAAGTCGAATGCTGACAATTATGGGATTTGACACCTGAAGATTCATCTTGTAACACCCCTAGAAAGCCTAGATAAAGTAAGGGCAATGAGAGTACGAATGTAATGAAAAGAATGTGTAGATAGTCTACGTTGAATGTTACGATGGGAAGGATTTAGATGATTAAAAACTTTATGAAAGAAAATAAAGTTGAGAATATAAAGTTCTATACATGATTTATAATGCAAGGAATTAATGTAAACAAAAGAAATATGAGATATTATATATGCATGTATGAAATATTTATGCATAATGCATATACATGAATTATTTTATACAAAAATATGTTAGGAGAAGGATTTGATCCTTGGTTCTCTTGTGGATGCATGCATGTGTTAACCAAGTGTGATAGGAGTGAATATTGTAAGAGGAGAGATGGGAATTATAATTAAAGGAAAGAAAGGAGAGAAATTAAGAGAAAGAAAAGAGAGAAACTCAAGAAGCATTTCTCTAGCATATTCTTTCTCATTAAGAGGAGAAGTAAATGAGGAGGATGAATCAAGTCAAGTTTTCCTCCCCTCACTTTAGTATAAATAGGCATGGAGGGCTTCATCCTCAACTCACTCTCCTCCTCTCCTCCATTTGTGCCGAGCACTCTCCCTCCCTCTTTCCTCTTGTTGCCGAGAGCAACAACTCTCCCCCTTCTTTATTTCTTTTTTTGTTGCCGAGCAACACAAGAGGAAGAAGCCTCCTCTTCTTCCTCCTCCTCTCCACCAAAAGACCTAGCCACTTCTTCCTCCATTGGTGCCGAGCAAAGCAAGCAAGGAAGAAAGGTCCACAAGCAAGTTCTCAACTCTAGGAAACTTAAGCAAAGAAGGTAAGCTTCCCCTCACCTGTGGTACAAGGCTTCTTATGTATTTTCAGATTTTTTTTATGAGGATTTTTAAAGCTAGAAACAAATTTAAGAAAATTCGGATTCAAAAGGGATAGCTTAGATTAGCCTAAACAAAAATATTAATATGCTCAAGACCTCTGTGATATTATGATATGAAAGTTGATTAATGCTCTCAGGTTTAATTGGAATGTAGAAAATTAGTTACATGATATAAGACATGTAAGATCACAAGAGTCCTAGCTTGTTTATGATCAAATTTGGTGTATGATGTTCTTAGTAACTTTTGACATGATATTTACTTGGGCTTTCCATGCTTTAGGCCACTTAAGAAACCTATCTTAAGGACTGGTAGGTTTCGGCCATGAAGGAAAATAAAAGAAAAAGGGAAAGAAACCTAGGAAATGCTATACATAATGAGAAGAAATGAAATTATGTTACGTAACATACCATGATATGTTATAGCATAGGAAATGCTATACATAATGAGAAGAAATGAAATTATATTATGTAATATGCCATGATATGTTATAGCATAGGAAATGCTATACATAATGAGAAGAAATGAAATTATGTTATGTAATATGCTATGATATGTTATAGCATAGGAAATGCTATACATAATGAGAAGAAATGAAATTATGTTACGTAACATGCCATTATATGTTATAGCATAGGAAATGCTATACATAATGAGAAGAAATGAAATTATGTTACGTAACATGCCATGATATGTTATAGCATAGGAAATGCTATACATAATGAGAAGAAATGAAATTATATTATGTAATATGCCATGATATGTTATAGCATAGGAAATGCTATACATAATGAAAAGAAATGAAAAAGGAAATGCATGAAAGATTGTTAGGGACATGATATGATAGTTATGCATGATAAGTTATTTTTGTATGGTTTGTACCAAGGGTGGGCTCCGTAAACGCCCCGGGGTCGATGGAGTAAGACTCGGGCCTAGTATGTATGCATGGTAGGGTTCAAGACTTGCTACCTTGGACCTACCTATGAAGCGCGCGCATTATGTATGTGGTACAAACCGGGATCCCCTCTAATGATGATATGAATTTCAAGTACTTATAAGTATAAGCTTTCAAATTCATGATGCATTGCCTACATATGTGCTTGAATTATCTGATGATATAATGTCATGATATGAATATGATACCCTTGTATGTCGTATGCTTATGATACTACGCATGATATTAATATACGATGATTTTCGGTTTTAGTGAGTAGGAAAGGAACTTACTGAGCCATGAGTGCTCACAGCTTACTTTCCTTGTACCGCAGATAAAGAAGCTGGATGAGCTAGAGGAGCAACAGGAGGAGCAGATAGTGATGTGTGTGGTGGTGGCTCGGCAAAGAACGATCCGGACAAATTAATATGATTAGTTATAGAATCAACATATGCACATTTAATCTGTGATATCATGCTTATAAAATGAATGTTTAAAAAGAAAAAAATTTTGTTCTTCCGCTGCCATAGTATAACTGAAGCATGTACGAACGTAGCGCCGCCCTAGGGTAAGAAGGGTGGGCGTTACACATCTACTCTTCGAGGATTAAGAACTAACTGAGGTTCTGAAGCACGAGATACAAGACCCTGGGGTGGGTAACACACCTCAAGCGAGGCGGGATCATGAGGCGTACCGTGCATGGAACAAAATGGATAGCCAAGCTAGAGCAATCCTTCTGAGTAGCATGCATGATGACTTGATCCCCGTTTATGAGTAGTTTCCTACTGTGATCTCGATTTGGCAGGCTCTTAAAGAGCGTTTGGGCTCCTGTCAGCTCCTAAGTTGAGGATGTTAAGTGATAGGTTCATAACCTACAAGAAGAAGATCATAGTATGAAACAACATCTCATTCAAATGTCGAGTATGATTGCTTCTTTGAGGAATATGGGGGAGCCATTATCTGATGAGCTTCAGGTACTGGGGGTGATCCAGTTCTTGCCCGACTCTTGGGAGGTTGTTAAGACCTATCTCACTCACAATGAGAGTATCCATACTTTCATGGATGTGAGTAAGCATTGTGAGCTCGAGGAAGAGCGTCAGGAGGTGGTTAGGTCTACCACAGGTCATGCTTTAGTCGCAGAGTCGAGGAAGGGCTCTTGGAGTGCCAAGCGCAAGTGGCACAAGCATGATAGGAAGGCCAAAGGCCAAGGTAAGAAGAAACAACCAGTGAGGCTAGATGATAAAGGACAGAAATGGAGAAAGAAAGAACTTGATAAGAGCAAAGTCAAGTGCTACGTGTGTGGTAGACTTGGGCATTTCGTACGCGATTGTAACGAGCGAAAGGTATTTCCTTCTTTCTTAAATGGTATGAATTATGTATCATCTACTTTGATGCTCGTTAACTCCTCTCCTTTGTGGATTGTAGACTCAAGAGCCACCGACCATGTAGCTTGTGATAGGAGCACATATATGGAGTTTCGTCGATTGAGTCCCCAGGCGAGGAGGTCGTACGTGGGGAATGGAGCATTTGTTGCTGTAAAGGATATTGACACATGCAAGCTATCGCTATCATATGGCCAAATCCTATATTTACATGACATTTTGTATGCTCCTGAGATTCGGCGGAATCTCGTTTCTGTTTGTTGTCTTGATCATTTAGGATATTCTGTTTGTTTAGGAAACTCTTCTGTTTCTATTTCATATGATAGTTCTTTGATATGTTCTGATTCATCCTATGATGGACTTTATGTATTGGATATGATTTCCATTTATGATATTTCTCATTTATCTCTTATTTCCTATGCATCTAATAGTGTAGTTGATGATGTTTCTGCTTAGCATAGTAGACTTGGCCACATAGGGTATGAGAGAATGAACCGGTTAGCAGCAAATGGCTTGTTAGGCCAGCTAACTAAGGTTTAGTTACCCCTATGTGAGTTTTGCCTAGCTGGCAAAGCTACAAGAAAACCATTTGGAAAAGCAATGAGAGCTGGGGCTCCATTGCAATTAGTCCACTCCGATATTTGTGGGCCTATGAATGTGAGAGCCCGAAATGGAGCTACGTATTTCATTACGTTTATTGATGATTACACACGCTTCGGTCATGTCTATCTGATCTCGCACAAGCCTGAGGCACTGGAATGTTTCAAAGGTATATTAATGAGGTTGAAAATCAGCTAGACTTGAGGGTGAAAACTCTCAAAACCGATAGGGGGCACGAGTATTTATCTGAGCAATTTAAAGAGCTTTGTTTCGAAAAAGGTATCATGAGACAGTTAACTATTCTTGTTACTCCTCAGTAAAATGGACTAGCTGAGAGAAGGAATAGGACTCTGTTGGATATGGTAAGGTCTATGATGGTGCAAGCTAACTTTCGTATTTCCCATTGAGGAGATGCCTTGTTAACTGCAGCGTATGCCCTTAACCATGTTCCAACAAAATCCGTGGTCGGTACCTCATATGAGCTTTGGACAGGGAGACAGCCTGATCTTAGCCACTTGAGAAAATGGGGTTGTGTCGCATATCCTCGTAATTCCTCACATCCAAATGGTAAGTTAGGAGGAAAGAAGTGTATATTGACAAGATACTAGGAACAGTCCAAGGGACATGTGTTCTTGGGTCAACATATGGACGACACAGTAACCAATATTGAGTCTCGTGATGCTACCTTCCTGGAAAATGATTTCCCTACGAGAGGTGAAATCGATCGGGATTGCACCTTCTATGAGATGGATGAGCCTCGCGGAGGGACCGAAGAGCTTGTTAAAAATCTTGGTCCCAGTGGGAGTGGTCCATCTGGAGGTGAGGAGGCTCCCCCTCCTCGTAGGAGTAGTCGTGGACGTATACCTCATCATAATTTCTCGATTGAGGATGAGATCTTCATTGTAATTCCTGAGGATGATGAGGATCCTAGCACATTTCAAGAGGCTCTCGATGGTCCAGCAAAGGGCCAATGGTATAAAGTCATGCAAGAAGAGATGAATTCTATGAGAGTCAACAAGGTCTGGAATCTAGTTGACTTACCTAAGGATAGAAAGGCCATTGGGAACAAGTGGGTTCTCAAAATCAAAAGAAAGGCCGACGGATCGATAGAGAGGTACAAGGCCCGTCTGGTAGCCAAGGTTTACACATAGACCAAGGGCATTGACTACGGGGAGACTTTTTCTCTAGTAGTCAAATTTACATCGATCCGTCTACTCTTGACGATTGTTGCAAGCATGGATTTGGAGTTACATCAGATAGATGTCAGAACCGCCTTTCTTAATGGAAGTTTGGATGAGGAGATCTACATGGAGCAACCTTCTGGGTTCATTTTGGTATGTCAAGAAGATAAAGTATGTCGATTACGGAAGTTGATATACAGCTTACAACAATCATCCAGACGGTGGTACTTGAGATTTCATGAGGAGGTGATATCTTTGTTAGAGTGTATACTAAAAGCCTAGCCTTTTGTAAATATTTTATTTTGAAATAAAGAATCACATTGGTCAAATGTCTACATTTATATGCTAAGTGTAGTTGTTCAATTAATTTATATTGTAGATAACATGGTGTGTGGTGTCACACACAGAAGATCATGTTATCAGTTCCTTATAAATTATAAACAGTAGCTCACAACTAAGATGGAAAGTAACAAACCATTGGAATAGTCATAGTGTAATTTGATATTAGTTTATCTTAACTATAGAATTACACTAGTATATTCTGAGTGTATTGAGCTGGACCATTTAAGGTAAGTTCTTTTTATACTACTGAATAAAAGAACAAGACCTTTGTTATTATGGAAGTGTGTACTCTTAATCCTGATATAATAACAAACACATATATCTAGTACTTATTTCTTTGACTTATCAATGAGTGAGATTTTGTTCGATAAATCAAGAGGCCCGATAAGTTGGGAAATGATATTACTTATAGTGTGTGTTGTTGATTATAGAAGGAAACTGTATTCTAGTAATCTAGGTTGATGATGTCCCCAAGAGGAGCTCATAAGGATTGTCATGTAAACCCTGCAGGTGGACTTAGTTTGACATGATAATGAAGTTGAGTAGTACTACTCTTGGAACTAGATATTAATTAAGTGAGTTGTCAGTAACTCATTTAATTAGTGGACATTCTATATCTTAAACATGGGGAGACTAACACACTCATTATAAATAAGGAGCCCAAAATGTAATTTGGGATTGGTGCGGTAGTTCAATAATAATTCTTTAGTGGTATGAATTATTATTAATGAAATTAAGTTGGGTGTTCAGGGCGAATACGAGAAGCTTAATTTCATCGGGAGACCAAAACCAATTCCTCCTCTCGGTCTCTATCGTAGCCTCTTATATATAGAGAATTATATCCACCAAATACCCACTTCTTATCCACCCTTAGGTGGCCGGCAAAGCAAGCTTGGAACCCAAACTTGGGCCGGCCAAGCCAAAGGGTTGAGCCATTGAGGTATGGTCAGTCCTAGTTTGAGTCCAAGCTTAGGTGGCCGACCACATATAAAATAAAAGGGATTTTATTTTTTTTTAAAAATTTTCTTATGTGGATATCATGGTTTTAAAAGAGAGTTTAAAATTTAAGTCTTTCCTTTTATAGCTTTCTACAAAAGATTAAGTGAAAGGTTTGATATCTTTCCTTATTTGTAGTTAAAAGGAAGATTTTAATTTTTGATAAAACTTTCCTTTTTTATAACCATCCTCATGATTTAAAAGAGAGTTTTAAAATTAAATCTTTCCTTTTATAGTTTCTACAAAAGATTAAGAAAAGATTTGATATCTTTCCTTATTTGTAGATTGAGAGGAAAATTTTAATTTTAAAGATAATTTTCCTTTTTGAAAATCATCCACATGTTTTAATAGAGAGATTTTAATTTATAAAATTTCCTTTTATAACCAACCATGAAGGGAAAATTAATAGAGAGATTTTTATTTTAAAAAATTTCCGGAACACAAATAAGCAAGTTTTAATTTTGTGTTTAAAACTTTCCTTGCTTGGATGATTGAGAGGTGGTCGACCACATTAAGTTTGAAAGGGAAATTTTTTATTAAACTTTCCTTTCATTGGCTAAGAGAATAAGGAAGTTTTTATAAAACTTTCCTTATTTGCCAAGACCAAGGAATATAAAAGAGAGGGTAGAGGTGCCTCACCTCATAACTTATGTTCTAGTTTCCCTCTCTTCTTCTTTGGTTGGTGGTCGGCCCTTCTCATCCTCTTCCTCTCCTCCTTTTCTTCTTCATTGGTGGCTGACGACATCAACTCTCAAGGAGCTTGTTGGTGGCCGAATTTTGCTTGGAGAAGGAGAGCAAGGAGGTTTTGTTTCTAGCATCCCTTGGAGCTTGGTGGTGTGGCCGAACCTCATCTATTCTTGGAATTCTTGTGGTGGCCGAAACTCACAAGAAGAAGAAGGAAGCTTGGTGGTTCTCATCTCGGTAGATCGTTGCCCACACAACGTCCGAGATAAGAAGAGGAATACGATAAAAGATCAAGAGGTTGTTGTTTAAAAAGAAAGGTATAACTAGTAATTGTTTTTCGCATCATACTAGTTTTCTTTGTATGATTTTTGAAATACCAAACACAAGAGGCATATGATTCTAGTTTTCAAATTTGTGATTCGAGTTTGTATTTTTTTTATTTTTTGAATTTGTGATTTGATTGTTCCTTTTGGTTAAGCCTATGGTTATATAATGAAATTAAATATTAGATTTCATTGAAAGGCTTTGTCTAGGAAGTGGTGAATGCTTCCATACCCAAGAAGGCCTAGTGCCTCGCCATGTTTAACCTGGAAGCCGATTTCTGAAATTAATATTTAATTGAATTTGTAACATGAGTGAATTTAGATCAATAATGTTAAGCATCGTTTGCGATCCAAGTCTAAACCACTAAGAACAGATAAGTTAAATTTGAAATCAATAATATTAAGTTCCGTTTATGATTCCTAATTTAATTTATAAAGAACACAATAGGTTGTTAGTAAAGGTTCATGACTTGTATAAAATTTTTGTACAGGGGAATCGATATGATATTCCGCATAGCAACCTACAATCTTATGATTTTGCAATGATCGAGGAGGATCATTATGTCTATCTGAAATGTTCTGATGATTCCTTTATGATATTGTCATTGTATGTGGATGATATAATGTTGGCTGGGAACAACATAGAATATCTTATAACCATTAAAACATGGTTGTCATCCAGCTTCGACATGAAAGACATGGGTGAAGCAGAGTTTATCGTTGGAGTAAAGATCCAAAGGGATCGCTCAAGAAGAATGTTGGCTCTTTCACAAGAGACCTATATTAAGAAAATCTTTGAACGTTTTGGGATGAGTGATAGCAATCCTATAGATACTCTTATAGCCAAGGGTGATGGTCTGAGTCTTGATATGTGCCCTAAAACTCAAGAAGAAGGAAGGGAAATGAGTTAAGTCCCTTATTCCAATACAGTAGAAAGTCTAATGTATGTAATGTTGTGTACACGACCAGACATATGTTACGTAGTCAATCTGGTGAGTAAATATCAATCGAATCTTGGAAAGGGTCACTGGAGAGTAGTAAAAAGGATTTTTAGATATATTAAGGGAACTACAAGCTTCTCCTTGTGTTATGGGGGAGATGATTTGCGCCTTGTGGGATATTCAGATGCTGACTAGGGTGGCGATCTAGATAACCGTAAATCAACATCAGGTTTTTTCCCTCTTGCTCAATGGTGGTACTATTTTATAGAGCAGTAGGAAGCAAACCTATGTAGCCTTATCTACAATGGAGGCTGAGTTTGTGGCTTACTCAATTGTAGTTCAGGAGAGTGTTTGGCTCCGAAGACTATTGGATGACTTAGGGATTGTGGTAAATAGTGGGAGGCCAGTGATTATCTATTGTGATAATCAGGCCGCTATCGCATACACTCGAGACCCTAACAATCATAGTAGGGCCAAACATATAGACACCAGATATAACTTTGTGAGAGACATCATTGAGAAGGGTGAAGTGACCATCAAGAACATTTCTACAAATATCATGGTGGTTGATCCCTTTACCAAACCCATTGTCAAAGACTCCTTTTTAAGACATAGAGAGTCATTAAGTTTGCGTATGTATTGACATTTCTCATCTTGTACTAGATTGATGATGTTAATGCTTATTATTTTGATATATGATAATTGTGCATTATTCATTCACACATGAGTTATTATATTTCAATTAATGCATTTCTTAACATATATTTTATGATGTGGTGAAAAGGTATGTGAGGCAGGCCAGGTCATCTCTCTCACACGAGTGACCACCCCTAGCTATGAGTGAGTAGGGATGAGATAGTTTCTAGCTATAAGAGGTTTTGAGAGTAGCCCTGCTAGAACATAAGTCACCTTGATATGTGTTCAAGATGAGGTTATATACGAAATGACCGACATGGATATACTTGTTAGAATGTATACTAAAACCCTAATTTTTTGTATAAACATTTATTTTGAAATGAGAATCACATTGGTCAAATGTCTGCATTTAGTTAAATGCAGTTGTCCATTTAATTTATATTGTAGACAACATGGTGTGTGGTGTCACACAGAAGATCATGTTATCAGTTCCTTATAAATTATAAATAGAAGCTCACAACCAAGATGGATTGGGACAAACCATTGGAATGATTGTAGTGTAATTTAGTACTAATTTATCTTGACTATAAAATTATACTAGTATACTATGTGTGTATAGAGCAAGACCATTTGAGGTTGTTCCTTTTATACTGACTGCATAAAAGAACAGAACCTCTGTTATTATGGATGTGAGTACTCTTAATCCCGATATAATAACAAGCACATATATTTAGTATTTATTTCTTTAATTTATCAAAGGGTGAGATTTATTCGTTAAATCAATATGCTCGATAAGTTGGGAAATAATATTATTTATATGATGTGTTGTTGATTATAGAAGGAAACTCTGTCCTATTTATTAGGATGATGATGTCCTCTTGAGAAGCTCATAAGGATTGTCATGTAAACCCTGCAGGTGGACTTAGTTTCGACATGACAATGAAGTTGAGTGGTACTACTCTTGGAGCTAGATGTTAATTAAGTGAGTTGTCAGTAACTCATTTAATTAATGGATATTCGATATCTTAAACACAGGGAGATTAACACACTCATGATAAGAAGGAGCCCATAATGTAATATGAGATTGGTGCGGTAGTTCAATAATAACTCTTTAGTGGTATGAGTTATTATTGGTGAACTTGAGTAGGGTGTTCGGGTCGAACACAGGAAGCTCAAGCTCATCAGGAGGCCAAAACCAATTCCTCTATGTATAAAGCCTCGCATCCACCCAAGTCATCCTTATGGCCGACCACATCCTTGCTTGGTGCCCAAGCAAGGGGCCGACCACCCCTTGCTTGGTGCCCAAGCAAGGCCGACCAAGACGAGTTTAAAAGTGGATTTTTAATTTTTTAAATCTTTCTTTTTATAGCCATCTACAATGTTTTAAAAGAGAGATTTTAAATTTTAAAAACTTTTCTTTTTTGAAGCCATCCACATGGTTTTAAAAGAGAGTTTTAAATTTAAAAAATCTTTCCTTTTGTAGCCATCTATAATGGTTTAAAAGAGAGATTTTATTTTTGTTAAAACTTTCCTTTTTGTAACCATGATTTAAAAGAGAGATTTTAATTTTAATTTTTTTTTCCTTTTTTAGCCATCTACAATGTTTAAAAGAGGGATTTTTAATTTTAAAACTTTCCTTTTGTACCCATCCACAATAAGAAATTTAAAAGAGAGATTTTAATTATTATTAAAATATTTCCTTTTTATCCATTACCAAGGATTATAAAAGAGGATAGATGGTGTCTTAGAGGTAATAATCATCTACACAATTTCTATTCCTCTTCTATTATCCTTATGGTCGGCCCCCTCATATTCTTATTCTCCCCTTGTTTTCTCACCTAAGGCCGGCGGCATCAAGAGGCTTCAACCTTCTTGTGGCCGGTAGGTTGCAAGGAAGAAAGAAGAACAAGAGGTGGTGTTCATAGCTTTCATCCCTTGGTGGCCGAACGTCTTGGAAGAAAGAAGGACTTGGGTGGTTTTTGTGTCTTGGTAGATCGTTGCCCACATGACGTCCAAGAGGAGGAGAGGAATACAACAGAAGATCAAGAGGTCTTTAAGCTACAAACAAAGGTATAACTAGTTAATTGTTTTCGCTGGGTATTAGTTTATTTTTCCTTTGTATGGATCCTGAAGTACCAACCAAGAG
Organism: Zingiber officinale; assembly: GCF_018446385.1. Taxonomy (NCBI): domain Eukaryota; kingdom Viridiplantae; phylum Streptophyta; class Magnoliopsida; order Zingiberales; family Zingiberaceae; genus Zingiber; species Zingiber officinale. The sequence continues at coordinate 75,789,964 of NC_056001.1, forward strand.
GCTAGCGATCTTGTGCTTTGATTGAGGTCTCTGTAGTTTAACCTAGGGTATACTGTAAGGAGTTTAAATATTCATTTTCTTTGAAACACTTTGACTATGAAGTGGCGGATGATCCCATACCCAAGAAGGTCGGGTGCCTCGCCAACGACCTGGAAATCAATCCTTGAAATAGATATTTAATCAACTTCTGTAATATGGCTTAACTTCTGATAAACACATGGGTTGAACTTGGATTAATAATGTTAAGTTTCATTTGTAATCCAAGTTTAACTTCTGAAAATCACATGGGTTGCTAGGAAAAGTTCTGTGCTTGTACAAATTTTTGTACAGGGGAAACAGAACGGAATTCCGAGTAGCGCCAACAATACTCACATTCATGTTGCATATAAGTAGCCAGGTATGAGATCTTAGATGTCACCTGCGATTAGTGATATCGTTTCTGAGGCACTCTCCCTGAGATCTCTGGGTAAAGTTTTACGTGTAGACTGAGTCCCAAACCTGTACAGTGTTAAATAAATCTCACATATGCCCTATTGAGAGATGGGGGAAAAACACTGTGACTTGTGTTTCATACCATGTGTGATAAAACCACTATGGATAGTGGGATTCACTTTATTTGAAATGATTAAATTATTAATCCCCGTATTCCACTATGTGAGATCCCAGATCCATTGGGTGGGATCTTTGGTGCCCTTATTACTTTCGGCTAAGTCTTGAAGTCTTGGATTAGTGTTGCTACTTTAGCCTATTTACCTATGGATTGGAATATAAATTGAGGTCTATGAGGCAGGTTTAAGAAAGCAGTTGAATTAAGACTGATAGATTCATGTTTGGGAAAAGGAAGGCCAATCGACATTACATCATTGAGTAGTATTCATTGACCGGTATGTTATGTTAATCCAAGTTGAGATTTGAGCATAATAGTGAAATACACAATCGAGCAAATTTATAGGGGATCACTTTCAATGAGGAAGGCGGCTCGATAGATGTAAATGCATTGGATCTGGGGTACAACGAGATCTTTTAGTAATATCGGTGACCTCACGATCACCCTAACAGGTGTATCGAGAGGTTTTTGATTGCAGGTGTACTCGCTAGTTGCATGACGTCCAATCCTGTATTAAAGTCCAGTATGGTGATTTAGTAGATCTTATGAGCTATGATCTTGTGACAGTTACAAAATGCCCTCGTGTGCAAATGGGAGATATTGGATATTATGCCCACTTAGGGGCATTTTGGTAATATTGCTTATGAGATCATGGGTGGTTATTCCCATGATCTGATTTCACCATGATTCCCACTGCAAGGTAATGGGAGAAATAAAGAGCACATTGTAGAAAGAAAAAAAAAGGGAGGATAGACTTCTAACACTTTCTTCTTGAATAGCCGGACTCTAGATTGAGACGTTGTGGATCCGTGGTGATAGTTCGTTCGTGATTATCATCCCTATTACGAGTTTGATTCGAGGAGTTTTTCGTGGTTCCCAGATTCGAGGAGTTTTTCGTGATTCCCAGATCTTCTATATTCATTCACCGAGGTAAATTTTGAAAACTCAACCCTATTTATTTTTCGAGAAATTAGAGATGTCATGCTTCCTCATTGTGATATAATAAATCTAACATCTACAGTTCTCTTCGGAGTAGTTAATTCTGTTGACTAATTGGTAAAAGATCATGTTACACTTCAAGAGCCATGGGACGAGTCCAACCCTGTGGGGATGGATTGATCCTTTTATTGGGGAAGGTGGTAAGTCCTTAAAAGAGGTAAAAGGGTTAGCTTCAGGGGTCGACCTAGCACTAATGACCAGTAAGGACGAAACTGGTCACCATCTGTTTGTCATCTGAGTTGATGACAAGGATGGCAAATGGATGGGGGATTTACACTTGACGGTAATGTTTGGGATATTGGGGAGTCATGGGTGCTAGGAGTCCGGTGGACAACTAGCACTGATGAGTCCCAGTAAGAACGAAGGTCATTTAAAATCTGGTATCTTAATATTTTGTGTGTCAACAAGTGCAGCTAGAACATCAAAGTGGAGTAGCGAAAGAATAGTGAGCCCATAACCTATAGGGAATATCAAAGATAAATATGATTGCTTTAGAAGATTCAGATACTGGAATGAAAATGAGAGAATATTATGATGGACTTTGTTGTGGGGTTACTCAGAACATAAAAGGGAATGATTTGATTTGGGTGATTGTTGATCAATTAACCAAGTTCATCCATGTTTCCGCTGACTCACTAGACTAACTCTTTGGATCACTGGGTGGAGTTTCCAGCAAGTCATGTGTACAAAACTTCATTTTATGTAGAATTTCAGTAAGATAGAGATAGACAGAGCACACCATTCAGATACTAGAAGACTTGATTACAGCATGTGGGATGGACTTTGACAATAATTGGAAAGATCATCTATGTCTAGTGGATTCGCCTATAGCAATGGATGATAATATCAGCATAGTGGAAGCATGATGGATTCATAACCTATAGAAAAATGATTATCTACTTTAAAAGTAGATCATGTTGTGTATAAGGGATTCCAGACCGTTATTGACTCTTTAAGACATTAGAATCGACTAGCATATGGGTATACTGCTTAGTGGTTACCCTTAGATGAACATCTCTTAGTTTTAGCAATAAATTTGAGGGCCAAAATTTTATTAGTGGGGGAGAATGTAAGATACGATAATTAAATAATAAGTATTATTTAATAAATAACGTTACAAATTTTTCTAAAAATTTTTAGGAATTTTTTAGGATTTAAACCAAGTCTATATGACATCCTTAAGTGGATGAATCTATTAGGTTTAGAGAAAACTTGTTTAGAATATCAATTAAGTAGGAGTTGATTGATCTAATTAACCTAAGTTAGAATCAATTAACCTAAGTTTAAATATTAAAAACCAAGCTCTATTTTTTTTTTCCATTCTCGTTGATTTTTTCCCCCTTTTTTCTCCCGATTGCAAGCTGCCACCCTCCTCTTTCCATCTCCCTCTCATGATCCTTCTTCCCTGACTCTTCAATGTCAGCCCCTCTTTGGGAATAAGCAATTCTAGCCTCTTTAGAGTCTTGTATCGGTGAAGCTTCTATTGCATGGGGGCTCAGGCTTGTAGGAGGTTGTGCCATCTCTCGATTGTCGCACATGGCACTACGATTGCCTCTCATGTGACATCTCAGAGAGCCACACCCTCACTGGTTCTGGCACTTTCCTCCCACTAACATCATCGTGGGCCCTCTGCTGTACAAGCGGACATGATATTTAGCCACTATCGCTGTCACACTTAGGGAATTGACTTGTGTTGCTGCTGCTGCCATAGATTATGTTTACTATCGGTTGCCTGAAGTTGCTCAACCAGGTGGCCCTTGGCCATTGTGCCATTGTAGTGACCTTTCGTCGTCGTCGAATTATCAAAGAAGAAGAGTTATGTAGCAAAGTTTCCTTATTTTAATATTGTTGACATATACTCTCTAATTAGAAGCTATAATCTATGTGTGATTGATGGTTTTAGTTTGATGAAGCGATATTGTGTACAGATTTGATGGGAGGAGTATTGGGTAAGGGATTGATTGGTGGAGTAAGAATAGGTTATCATCTAATTGCTCATGTTGTTCGGTAATTTAGTAGTTAATTGAATGATTGTTAGATTAAGGTTATCAACATATTTAATCATCGGGAATTGACAAATCCAATGTAAGATACAGTAATTACATAATAAGTATTATTGGAGGAATAATCTTATAGAATTTTCTATGCTCAGTTAACATATTGATTATGTATATGATGTTTGAGTGTACACATGTTTGGTATGTGCTATAGAAGTTACCATGTTGACTGCCCATTTGTATGTTGGGTGAGAACACATGTTTGGTGTAATTATTGGAGGTTTCATGTTGATTATATCTATGTTATGTGTGCATGCGTGTCTGATATGACTAGTGGAGGAATCAAGTGGATTAAGCCTATATTGGGTGTTAACTCAGGTTTGGTGTGTACTTTGGGAGGTATCAGGTTGATTGAACCTATGTTGTTACATAACCACTTGTGTGGGGTGTATAATATGCGTTACTTTATACCTTATATGTTGATTAGTAGACACCTGTTAGATCTATTCATGCTTATAGACTTAGGTGATTGATGGATCATGTGTACTAGAGGTACTTATGTTAATTATATTATAGCATTGATGATGATTGTGTTGGTATCATGATTATTTATATCATGTTCATCATTGCACTACATACTGATAATTAAATCTCTCTCTATAGTTGAGAGAGTTATTAGTCATATTCGTTATCCATTCGGCCACTAAGGGATAGTGATAGCTTGGAGTTGGGTTCAGCTTGTCCTGTCGTGCCACCTGGCTACTTAAGAGTAGTGATATCCGACATTGTGAGTAGCCATGGACCTCATTACTATATAATAAGGTAGTTACTATCCACCTCGGCCACTCGAGAGTAGTACAGTTATCACTGATCTAGCCTCTTGACCACGTATGGGTTGTGGTGTCTTGAGAGGTGGTTTGGAGTGACCATGATGCATGTATGGATATACATATAATGCACGGTGCATCTTTTGGAGATATATCTGTATTTGCTTGTGATTATTGTATTTGCTTAAGATTTGGTTGTTGTATATGGTTGTCATACCTCATACATATTCATTTATCATACATGTATATGCTGTCAGTTATATTACTCAAGTGTTAAGAGTAGGTCTGTTGATGATTCCTAGTGAGTCTATTGATATCTATACCGTGCGTGTTAGATCCAGATTAAGTATGTATGTTTATTATGTTAGTTATGATTATGTGTAGTCATTATATCAGTTGTGATTATCTGCATTCATTATGTCATATATAATCATGTTCTTATTTATATTTCTACTGAGATTGTATACTTTGATCTCCATATTTTTTATTGGTCATGCACTGTCTATGTCTATTACCCACTGAGTCACTCAGACTCACCACCCCTTGTATTGGTTTCCTTTCACCAGGGAGTAGGTAGAGGATTTATGGAGTCGCCTAGAGATCCTATCCGCCAGTCCTATGTCACATTGAGCGTCTTCTTCCGTTATTGTTTTCACTCGCTTTATTGGTTTTGGACTTGTACATGTAATATATATCTTATGTGTGGTTTTTTTTTAACTTGTGGCACCCTTTTGTTTTGGTTATGTACTTATTGTGTTTAAGCCGTGCCGGCATGCAATTTGTCATTTTGGATTATATGGCTTTCATATGTCTTCAACTGTGTTCTTGTTACAGCCATGTATGTTTGTTTATTATTTTATTTTCTATTCCAACCGTATGGGTTGTATATACAACTGTATGGTTGTTGATCCAGTAGTGTGGACTGCATATTAAACTACATGTTATATTTTATTTCTAGCAATGTGAGCTGTAGGTTATTATATTTGTATAGCCATGTGGCTATGTATCCAGGTTTTATTTGTCACTCTTATAGGGAAGATGATGTCTGTTTCCTAGGCAGGGACTCTTCTGGGGTATGATAATTTATTGGTGTTAAAGCCATAGGTTTACAAGGATTTTTTCCTATGTGTTAGTTTTCGTAATTTATTTTCTTGATGTGACATTTTGAGTTTTAAGACCAGGCAACGACAGGACATCTACAAGCTATAGGAAGTAAGTTTGTATAACTATTATCATACACTTCTGTTGGTACTTGTCTGTTATTTGTGGCATGTATGACATGTATGGGTCAGCCTCTATTTAGGTCCATCAGACCCTATTGAAGATCAAGGATTACAATCTCAGGAGATTTCTCCTACCATACCACTAGTAGTACTGACTTCTGTTACTACCAGTTGGGTGAGAGTTAGAGTCACATATCCTTGTTGGTTCGGTTAGTAGAGGATTGATTTACTCTGTTAGGACTAAAAGATTTTAGATATCTCCACAATAGTATGATATTGTCCACTTTGGACTTAAACCCTCATGGTTTTGCTCTTGAGTTGTACCTAAAATATCTTATACCAATGGAGATATCTTTTTCTTATAAACCTATGATCTTTCCCATGTATTTTCAATGTAGGACTATGTTTGTAACCTTACAACTCCAACATACTCTTGTTGGTTCAGTTAGTAAGGACTGCTTTACTCTTGTTGGTTACGTCAGTAAGAGACCGACTTACTCTATTTTTTGGAAAGTCTGGCCCTTGGGTTACTTATACTTGGTTAGATAACTTGGAAAACACATTTGATACATAACTTTTGTTGGTCTCGGTACTGCCGACAAGAATGAGGTGAATTACCTAAAATGACAAAAATACCCTTTCTCGAAGCTTTCAACTTTAGATAAGACAAGCACTTTAAAAAAAATAAAACTAAATAGCATAAAAAGAGTATGAGGCAAAAAGAGTTTACTTGATTTGCCACCAAGAAGGTTGCTAATCTAAGACTAATGAAGCTCAAGTAGTAGACTCCTTCTTCAACATAGGTCAGAGGCGGAGAAGCCTCATACAAAATATTAAAAGTATAGAACTAGAAAACAAAGTAGAAAATTGAAGTACAGAAAGTGTTATTTAAATGTCAAGCACCAGGCCTCTTTTTATAGGCTCACTGGTTGAAGTGACTATTTGATGACATGGTGTGATTCGGGTGCCCGGACCCGATCCTGGCACCCCCAGCTGGTCGTCTCGATCTGATTCGTAATGGTAAAGGGATAAACATTTATCCACTCACAGGCTCCTCGATCCGCTTTAGGTGCCTGGACTACTGCTAATGTGAACCTAGCGATGATCCATAGCAATGGGCGCATCTTTGACACTAAACTGGTCCAGGTATCCAAACCAGCTCCAGGCATCGAGACTTAGTCTAGGCACCTGAACAAGTCAACTCGAGTTGACTTTGTCTAGTCTTCCGCTCTGTTGCTTGGGTGATTTTTTGACCATCTAGAGTTAAGCTCACCTGAACCCAAATCCGACCTTCTCTCCTCGAGCAATCTTCCACTCCAGCTTCTCGTCCCTCAGAAGTTGCACGCGCATCCTTCTTGCTCCACCTATGTACTCTTCGTAGCTTCTCGTTCCTCGGATGCACCGAGCCCATCAACTTAATTCCCGTGCAATCCTTCTCGTCCATCGCATCTTTCGCTCGACTTCTTACATTCCTAAGTCACTGCACACTCAAACGCAAGGCATCAAATACGCAGAGCCTAACTTAACTTAAACTGATCACATCAAATCTAACATAGGGTATATACAATCTCCCCCTTTTTGATGTGATCAACCCAAAATAAGTTAGGGTTTAAACCAAGATAGTAAAGAAAAATAACTATGCAAAATTAAATGCAATAAATAAAAAGCAATTAATAAATATACAAAATTTAAATGCAATGAGTCTACCCATTAAGAGGGTACCACCATAACTCTCATAATTGTGCCCATAAATGTCCTCCAACAAATGTCGACAAAAGATCGAACACTTTGATCTGTCTAAAGACTTCAAGACCATGGATAAATGATCATGTGGTCAAGGTTTTGAGTTGCTTGATGGAGACAATGTTAGTTGAGTCGATAACCATTGTCTTGTAACCTCTAGTGATGAGCGATAGAAAAGGGGGCAGAGAACTACTAGCTCTCCATAGCATCTCAAAATCATCACCAAGTGATGCTCTGCCTCTCGCAGATCATCTTCTACAGCTTTTCACTAAGCAATGTCATGATCTCACAAGTGATAAGTAACTAACTCCATCTTCTCCACATCATTGTGGATCATACATCTCAATAGCCCATCGAGACTATCAAATCATCTATAACCTGTCCTTGGTCAAAGTCCCCATGAATAGAATACATCGATCCACTACAGATTGAGCCAATAAAGGTATACAACTAATTCAGTCCTTTCTGTTGGCGTAGCAGGGCCGACAATAGGAGGTGAATTACTTGTAAAACAAAATGCCTTTCTCATTCTTTTAACTCATATTAGTAGCAACAATATAATTATTAAAATTAAATTAAACGACTATAAAATGAAAGAAGAGGCACAATATTTATTTGGTTACAACCTAAGTGGTTGTTAATCCAAGACAAATGAAAAGCTCTAAAAAGTCTCCTTCAATGAAGGTGAAGAAGCCTCTTACACTCGTTGAATGCTCAGACAGTTGCTAGGAAATGAATACAAGAGTTGATGATTTATTTCCTAGCTCCAGGGGCCTTTTTATAGCTCCTACAAAATCCTATCCATAGCTTGAAGGCACCTCTAAAGAGGTTCAAGGTGTCTTCCATCGGATAAGTTTTATCTACTAAAGATAAAGCTTATCTGCAGCTAACAGCTATTGGAAGGCGCCTTCCAATCCATTTAAAGGTGCCTTCCACAAGGCAGAAGGCATATCGACTCCCATATGATGATCTCTTCTTGCGTGGGTGATGCTCCGACTATCCGGGGTTGAGCTCACCCGAACTCAGCTCCAACCTTCTCCTCGAGTAGGTTTCCTCCCCAACTTCTCATCCCTCGAATGTCATGCATGTCATTCTCTTCCACCGATGTACTCTTTCGCAGCACCTAGTCCCTCGGACACACCGAGCCCGTCGACTTTCTCCCATGTCGTTCTTCTCACTGGCTATATCTTCCACTCGACTTCTTGTGCTTCTAAGCTCTTGCACACTTAGATACAAAGATTAAATAAACAGGATCTAACTTAACTTGATTGATCAATCAACACCCACGAAAGGGGTGAAGAGACCCCTGGAGTTTTTCGTTGGTGATCATGTATTTCTTAGAGTTTCACCCACGAAAGGGGTGAAGAGATTTGGTCTTCGAGGTAAGTTAGCTCCACGATATATTGGGCCATTCCAGATCTTGGAGAGGATTGGAGCAGTAGCTTACCGTCTGGCGCTACCACCATCTCTAGCTGGCATTCACGATGTATTCCATGTATCTATGCTGAGGAGATACGTATCCGATCCAGCACATGTTCTGTCAGATATATCTGTTCCTATTCAGCCTGATGTTACTTACGAGGAGGTTCCGGTGCGGATTCTGGACCACAGGGAGCGTCAGCTACGGAACAAGACTGTCCGACTGGTTAAAGTCGGATGACAGCATCATTCTGACGAGGAGGCTACATGGGAGCACGAGGATACGATCCGAGCTCGATACCCTCATCTTTTTGCTTGAGGTATGTGGGTTAGAGTTTCTTTCAGTATCTATACCATTGGTTATATTCTAGTGTTTGCTGTTGGTTATAGCGAAATTTGGGGATCAAATTTTTATTAGTAGGGGAGGATGTGAGATCTCGGAAAATTTAAATAAATAGGGTTATCTCAGAAATAGCCTTATAATATTTGTTCAGAATTTTTAGAAATTTTCTGGGAATTTTTCGGAGCTCGTACGACGAGTTTTGAGGGGGACTAATTACGGGTACGGATAAAGCCTGTTTGGGATACCCGTTTAAGTGAGGAATTGTTTAATTATAAATTCCTTTTATTCCTCAACCAAACGCCGTTCTCCCGAATCGAGCCTCTTCCTCCTCTTTCCCGATCTCCCCTCCCTTCTCTCTGTTCTCTCTTGCGGACGAAGCAAAGCCGACGGTTCCGGCGGCTGTCGACCTCGACGGAAACCAGTGGAGTCACCGGAGCTTGCTGGAGCACGACGGGATTGGTGGAGTACCGATCTCCTTTGATCGAGGGGTTGCGGTTCGGTGGATTCAACGCTCGATCGTCGGCGATTCGGCAACTAGGGCACGGCAGGGGGGTTGATTCGTGTTGTCTCCTAGCCAAACGACCTTCCCTTTCCTTTCCTCGCACTGCTCACAGTGAGATCCATCTCTTCCTTGGCCGGATCTAGATCTAGCCATGCCACCCGATCGCTGGCGTGGAAGGGGCGATTAGGGCTTCAATGGGTAAGCAATCCGAACCTTATTCCTCTTCCCTGTTCTTTGATTTGTGCCCTAGATTCGATTCTTCTTCTTCTCTTGACCCTTGCGGACCCGTGCCCTAGATCGTCGGGAGCCATTCCCCCGATCTCTTCTCTGTTCACCGATACCCTGTTCTTGATCCTCATCTTCTTGTGGTTGATTAGGTCTCGGTTGAAGATGATGGGATCATTTGAGCTGTCGGCAGAGGCTAGGAGAGTTCTTGCTTGATTGGTGATCTCCACCGCTTGACCTCCTGCTTGATCAGATTGATAGCAGCAAGGTGAGGTCTTGTTCTGTTATTGCTGTGGAGTTGTTCTTGGTTCCGACAACACTTCAACCAGTAGCTTCTCTGATTCCAGCAATCAACAGCAACTGGATCGAGGTAAGGTGTGTAGGGTTTGTTTTGTTTTAGATGATTGATCTTAGTGTGGATGAATTAGGGTTTATGTATTGGTTGAGTAGTTGGATGTAGATTTGATTATTTAGGTTTGGATTTACTTTAGGTATTAGATAACTAATCTAATTGGTAACTAAGGATTAGGAAATTATTCCCAATTAACCGTTAGAAAGGTGGAGGGTTATAGGTTAGGGTTTGTCCCTAAATTTTTGTTTAGGATTTATTTAGCTATTTGTTTGTATTCTAGCTAAATAAATGTAAATGTATCTATTTACACAGGACTCTGATTCGAGACGAGCATCTCGACATTGGATTAGGACTGGATTGTATCTTCTATTTGAGGTGGGTACCCTTTGATTTATCTTTTGATACTGTCTTATGATATGTATAGTTTATATATACTTACTAGTGATTGGTAGATTTAGCACTTCTCTGGATTTAGGTTTAGTTGATACCTATCACATGGTTCTACTGTTAGTTGCTTTACATTAGTCTAATTTACTTTTATCTCTTGCCATGTGCATATGTGTTTGTGGTTATGGTTACTTATAGTGCTTATCTACCCATGATTAGATGCTGGAGATACTTGTTATATATTGTTGGATTCATGTTGTTTATATCTCTGTTATATATCTGCATTTACCTTATGGCACCTACGCATATGGAGGAGGACACGTTCAGGTATGACATTCTGTAGCCGCATGCACCATACCGCATGATTGCATGCTGGGCGATGGACGACTCCATTATTGTTGAGCTCGTCGGCCGGCTACATGAGGGCCTGCACACAACGTGTCTACTGCATGGGTAGTGGCACAGCACTCAGGGTGTGTATGGCAGGTTGCTCGGTGGTGCACTGCCGGGGTGCTCATGGGTAGCACGATACAGCGGGGTTGCAGCCGGGATCCCTCCCCGTCATCGTGTACCGGGAGTTGAGAGCATTGCGCTCTCTCACTATGTTTGAGCTAGGAGGATAGGTGTACTCCGACAGCATCCCGTCCGCTCGGGTAGTGACGGCAGAGTGCACGGTGTCACAGCCCTACCCACGCGGTCTCACCATTGTGTGTGAGATACAGACTGGCGTCAGGGGTGACCATGTCATATTGCATCATATGCACAGATTGCATTTATTGTGATTGTTGCATATTGGATGATGCACTTGGGTGACTGCATATGATTGACATGCATACAGAATACATGCGTATTTGTTCTGACTATCTTTATCTGTGTATGTCCACAGTCATTCGCCCAAGCCTCGCAGGTGATTACAGTTTATTTCAGTTATGCATTTCTTATTATTCTTGCTGTAAACTGTATTACATGCTTCTGGTTACTCATTACAGTTTATTCAGCTATGCATACCTGTTATATTGTTAGGAGACTGTACTGTAGGTCCTATGGTTTAGGAGACTGTACCTTAGGATATTACTGGTAGTTATATATTGCTGTACATATCTATTGGATTACCTGCTGAGTTCTTTGAACTCACCCCGTTGTTACTATTTTTCAGGTTGAGGCCGTCAGGAGAGATTCCAGTCGCTAGCCCCATTATCGCGAGGATTTTCTTTGTCGGATTATATTTTGCTTTTGCATCTTATATACTTGTATTGTGGGTTTATATTGTGGACTTTACATTGAACATTCGGGTTTGCTACTTTTGTTTTCCGCTGCGGTTGTATTTTCATTACTTCGTGGATTTGTTTTCTTCGTTGTAGTGTAGTAGGCTGTTTACATATATCTTCGAGGTTCTATATCGTCTTTCCTTATTAAACTGCGTGGATTGATCATATATTATATCTGTGTGGAATGTTGATATAAACTGCGTGGTTTGTTTCTTAATTGTATTGTATTATTCCGGCCGTGTGTGGTCGAGGTATAGAGATATATGTATTCTGGATTCATATTATCACCCGTACAGGGGAGATGCTGCCGAAATTTCTTCGGACAGGGACTACCTGGGGCGTGACAATTTATTTGGTATCAGAGCTAGGCTCACGATACTCGCTCTTCATTTTGGATTTTCGAGGTTTATCTGATACCAATTTATTTGGTATCAGAGCTAGGCTCCGATTTCGGATTTTTGTGTCCTGAAGTTTCTTTGGTGTATCTGGATTTTTGGGATTTTATCTGATACCAATATTTTTGGTATCAGAGCATCGTTTGCGATACCGGTATGTTCTTACGAGTTTTACGTGCTTATCTGGATATGTTCGGATTTTGCGGATTTTCGTCGATTTTCTCGTTTCGGAATTCCGAGGCATTTTGACGAGGTTTTATTGGATCTATTTGGGGGCTATGCAGCGACAGGACATCTCCAGACGGCAATAGGTAAATCAGGTAATTTTATAGTTTTCATACCTGTAGTGATATCTGGATAACATTTTTTTACATATATGATACGTGTTCTAGTACTTAAACGTGGTCACACATGTATGAGGGCGATCGATTCTCTAGAGACAGAGTCTCTAGAGAGTTCTATTAGGGTTGAGCCTGTCCGTCAGGGATAGACTCCTTAGGGTATTGTGACCACGTTAGACTGTCAGATCCTGACGGTTCCGACTTCAGAGGTACCTACCTCGCCTGTACCGCCAGTAGTACCTACAGGGTACTCGGCACCTTCTCTAGCCGTGCCTACTGTGTACTCGGTACCACCACAGACATCTGTGCTGGTTACTACATACTCGGTACCTGCACCAGCAGTACCGGTTACATCTTACCCGGTACCGCCCATCGTACCTTTAGTCGTCCCTACTTATGCCTACTCTGTAGTTCCACTAGTGGTTCCTACCCTGTTTATATGGCAACACCAGTGGTACCTCTTCCAACCTATCCATTAGTACCACCCATAAGGTCAACTCCAGTGATTCTGCCCAGTACCACAGCGATATCTACGGATATGGTTGTGGCACGAGCATGGATCCTAGCCTTGGCGGAGTTGGTGAAAAGCCAATTCACGCTATTTCGCGGGGAGACTGATCCGAGCGTGGCTCAATCTTGGATAGAGTCTATGGAGCAGACATTCTTTTACATGGCCTGCTCCGAGTGGGAGAAGGCTGAGCTGGCTGCTTACCACTTACGAGACGGGGCAGAGATCTGGTGGGACACACAGCGCTCGATTATAGGCGAGCAACATGTTATATATACGAGATTTAGGGAGGCATTCGAGAGTCAGTATTTTTCCCCCAGCGTATCAGATGACACGTCGGTAGGATTTTCTGAGTCTTCGACAGAATACCCACTCAGTGATGGATTATAATGCCGAATTTAACCGGTTGGCCAGATTCTGTCCTGAGTTGGTTGCCGATGACAGATCTCGTATGCTTCAGTTTGTCCAGGGACTGGATGGACATCTTCAAGTGAAGATTGCCGGTTTTGGTATTGCATCATACACAGAGGCACTAGATATAGCTCTTATGATTGAGTCTGCTCATCCGAGAGTGAATGTGGACAAGAATAGGAAGCAGACGGATTGGACTTCTGGATAGATCCAGCAGCCACAGACTACGGGACAGCAGCAGAGTAGTTGCACTCAGACAGGTCAAGGTACTTCTGGGTCATCTGGTCGACCCCAGAAGTCAGGACGATCTTCATCAGGACGTTCCCGATCTTCTCAGCAGAACCGGAAACAGTTCGTCGGTGACCCTCACTGTATCTGATGTGGATCCCGAGACCACATCATCTCGACATGCATTCTGGGACAGACAGTTTGCTATTATTATAAACTGCCTGGGCACGTGAGTCGAGACTGTTCGCTAAAGGCCCAGCATGTAACTTCCGGAGTTTCTGTTTCGGGAGGACCATTTGGTCAGTCTGGGACTCAGCGAGGAGGGCCGAAAGCCCAATCTTCGCATCGTCAACAGAGGATAGCTCCCCCTGCAACAGCTGCATATGGCATGCACGGGCAGGAGCATTTCGATGTCCTTGTGGAGAACCCCACGGTATTCCACCTTAGTGTTCTCCAGTACTATTCGTCAAGAAGAAGGATGGTACTCTGAGGTTGTGCATCGATTATAGGCAGCTGAATGCAGTGATTATCATAAATAAGTACCCCTTGCCACGGATTGAGGATTTATTTGATTAGCTCAGAGATACATCAGTGTATTCTAATATTGATCTGCGGTCTGAATATCATCAGCTGAGAGTTAGAGATTCTGATATTTAGAAGACAGCATTTCGCACCAGATACGGACATTACGAGTTTTTGGTAATGCCATTTGGGCTTACCAATGCTCCAACAGTATTTATGGATTTGATGAACCGTATCTTTTTGGAGTATCTGGATCAGTTTTTGAATGTATTTATCGATGACATATTGATCTATTCACGTTCCGAGGAGGAACATGCGCAGCACCTTCGCATAGTCTTGGAGACTCTTCGACAACATCATCTGTATGCGAAGTTCAGCAAGTGTGCATTTTGGCTTTCCTCAGTTGGTTTTCTAGGACATATGGTTTCTAGCCGAGGTATTTCAGTAGATCCTCAGAAGATCGAGGCTATCACCAGCTGGGAGCAGCCGAAGTCAGTCCAGGAGATCCGTAGTTTCTTGGGATTGGCTGGATATTACCGACGATTCGTTGAGGGTTTCTCCAGCATTGCTATGCCATTGACACGTCTGACCAGAAAGGGCGTGAAGTTCACGTGGTCAGAGGTTTGTGAGACCAGCTTTCAGGAGCTGAAGCGGAGATTAGTATCAGCACCAGTTTTGGTTTTACCTTCTGGTGATGACGGATTCGTACTTTACACAGACGCATCTCTTCAGGGCTTGGGCGCTGTTTTGATGTAGCACGGTAGGGTAGTCTCCTATGCTTCTCGTCAGTTGAAGGAGCATGAGAAGAACTACCCAGTACATGATTTAGAGCTAGCTGCTATTATCTTTGCTTTGAAGATTTGGCGACATCATCTTTATGGTATTACTTTTGAGATTCTTACTGATCATAAGAGTCTCAAATATATTTTCACACAGAAGGAACTCAATCTCCGACAGAGGAGATGGATGGAGTTCCTGAAGGATTATGATTGTATTATTAGCTATCATCCCGGTAAAGCTAATGTGGTTGCTGATGCACTTAGCAGGAAGTCCAGAGGGACTTTAGCTTGTCATCGAGTTTTAGTCACGGACTTGATTCAGGGATTCTCAGGAGTAGGGACAGACAGAGCAAGGTATTCTTGTTACCATGGTTACTCGGTCATCGATTAGGATGAGGATTCGAGAGACCAGCCGAGATCGGCATTCTGATTCATTAGCGGATAGCTTAGGATGATGAGTTTACGAGATAGCGAGGTATCGTGTATTTCGAGGCGATTATGTACCTCGGTCTCACGGTCATGGAGGAGTTACTTCAGAGGCTCATCATTCTAGATTTGCTATCCACCGGTGGGACCCGTATGTATCGTGATTTGAGGCGTTCTATTGGTGGAGCGGTATGAAGAAAGACATCGCAGATTTTGTAGATAGATGTCTTGTCAGTCAGGGCAGAGCACCAGAGACCTGCTGGGTTACTTCAGAGGATCCCTATTCCGGAGTGGAAGTGGGAGCATATTACTATGGATTTTGTGGTAGGATTGCCTAGGACTCGACGGGGCCATGATGCGATTTGGGTAATCGTTGACCGGTTAACCAAATCCACACACTTTTTAGCGATCCGGAAGACTGATTCTCTGGATCGATTAGCTGAGTTATATTGTCGAGAGATTATCAGATTGCATTGAGTTTCGTTGAGAATTATATCTGATAGAGACCCACGGTTCACGTCCCGATTCTGGTAGAGTCTGCAGCAGGCCTTGGGCACACAGCTTCGTTTCAGTACGACATTCCATCCGCAGATAGATGGGCAGTCAGAGCGGACCATTCAGACTTTGAAGGACTTGCTGAGGTCTTGCGTTATGGATTTCGGAGGCAGTTGGGAGGACCACCTGCCATTAGTGGAGTTCGCCTACAACAACAGCTATCATTCGGCTATCCAGATGGCAGCGTTTGAGGCGTTGTATGGTAGGCCTTGTCGGACACCCATCCTTTGGAAGGAGGTTGGGGAGGCCCAGCTGATAGGACCTCAGAGAGCTCAGCAGGATGCAGAGTTAGTTCGCACTATCAGACGGAGGATGTCAGAGGCTCAGGACCGTCAGAAAAGTTATGCTGATCAGAGACGGAGACCCCTGGAGTTTTCCGTTGGTGATCATGTATTTCTTAGAGTTTCACCCACGAAAGGGGTGAAGAGATTTGGTCTTCGAGGTAAGTTAGCTCCACGATATATTGGGCCATTCCAGATCTTGGAGAGGATTGGAGCAGTAGCTTACCGTCTGGCGCTACCACCATCTCTAGCTAGCATTCACGATGTATTCCATGTATCTATGCTGAGGAGATACGTATCCGATCCAGCACATGTTCTGTCAGATATATCTGTTCCTATTCAGCCTGATGTTATTTACGAGGAGGTTCCGGTGCGGATTTTGGACCACAGGGAGCGTAAGCTACGGAACAAGACTGTCCGACTGGTTAAAGTCGGATGACAGCATCATTCTGACGAGGAGGCTACATGGGAGCACGAGGATACGATCCGAGCTCGATACCCTCATCTTTTTGCTTGAGGTATGTGGGTAAGAGTTTCTTTCAGTATCTATACCGTTGGTTATATTCTAGTGTTTGCTGTTGGTTATAGCGAAATTTGGGGACCAAATTTTTATTAGTAGGGGAGGATGTGAGATCTCAGAAAATTTAAATAAATAGGGTTATCTCAGAAATAGCCTTATAATATTTGTTCGGAATTTTTAGAAATTTTCTGGGAATTTTTCGGAGCATGTACGACGAGTTTTGAGGGGGACTAATTGCGGGTACGGATAAAGCCTGTTTGGGATACCCGTTTAAGTGAGGAATTGTTTAATTATAAATTCCTTTTATTCCTCAACCAAACGCCGTTCTCCCGAATCGAGCCTCTTCCTCCTCTTTCCCGATCTCCCCTCCCTTCTCTCTGTTCTCTCTTGCGGACGAAGCAAAGCCGACGGTTCCGGCGGCTGTCGACCTCGACGGAAACCAGTGGAGTCACTGGAGCTTGCTGGAGCACGACGGGATTGGTGGAGTACCGATCTCCTTCGATCGAGGGGTTGCGGTTCGGTGGATTCAACGCTCGATCGTCGGCGATTCGGCAACTAGGGCACGGCGGGGGGGGGGGGGGGGGGTTGATTCGTGTTGTCTCCTAGCCAATCGACCTTCCCTTTCCTTTCCTCGCACTGCTCACAGTGTGATCCATCTCTTTCTTGGCCGGATCTGGATTGAGCCGTGCCACCCGATCGCTGGCGTGGAAGGGGCGGTTAGGGCTTCAAGCAATCGTGCTCAATCATTCCTCTGTTCTCTTATTTGTGGCCCTAGATTTGATTCTTCTTCTTCTCTTGACCCTTGCGGACCCGTGCCCTAGATCGCCGGGAGCCATTCCCCTGATCTCTTCTCTGTTCACCGATACCCTGTTCTTGATCCTCATCTTCTTGTGGTTGATTAGGTCTCGGTTGAAGATGATGGGATCATTTGAGCTGTCGGCAGAGGCTAGGAGAGTTCTTGCTTGATTGGTGATCTCCACCGCTTGACCTCCTGCTTGATCAGATTGATAGCAGCAAGGTGAGGTCTTGTTCTGTTCTTGCTGTGGAGTTGTTCTTGGTTCCGACAACACTTCAACCAGTAGCTTCTCTGATTCCAGCAATCAACAGCAACTGGATCGAGGTAAGGTGTGTAGGGTTTGTTTTGTTTTAGATGATTGATCTTAGTGTGGATGAATTAGGGTTTATGTATTGGTTGAGTAGTTGAATGTAGATTTGATTATTTAGGTTTGGATTTACTTTAGGTATTAGATAACTAATCTAATTGGTAACTAAGGATTAGGAAATTATTCCTAATTAACCGTTAGAAAGGTGGAGGGTTATAGGTTAGGGTTTGTCCCTAAATTTCTGTTTAGGATTTATTTAGCTATTTGTTTGTATTCTAGCTAAATAAATGTAAATGTATCTATTTACACAGGACTCTGATTCGAGACGAGCATCTCGACATTGGATTAGGACTGGATTGTATCTTCTATTTGAGGCGGGTACCCTTTGACTTATCTTTTGATACTGTCTTATGATATGTTTAGTTTATATATACTTACTAGTGATTGGTAGATTTAGCACTTCTCTGGATTTAGGTTTAGTTGATACCTATCACATGCTTCTACTGTTAGATGCTTTACATTAGTCTGGTTTACTTTTATCTCTTGCCAGGTGTATATGTGTTTGTGGTTATGGTTACTTATAGTGCTTATCTACCCATGATTAGATGCTGGAGATACTTGTTATATATTGTTGGATTCATGTTGTTTATATCTCTGTTATATATCTGCGTTTACCTTTATGGCACCTACGCATATGGAGGAGGATACGTTCAGGTATGACATTCTGTAGCCGCATGCACCATACCGCATGATTGCATGCTGGGCGATGGACGACTCCATTATTGTTGAGCTCGTCGGCCGGCTACATGAGGGCCTGCACACAACGTGTCTACTGCATGGGTAGTGGCACAACACTCAGGGTGTGTATGGCAGGTTGCTCGGTGGTGCACCGCCGGGGTGCTCATGGGTAGCACGATACAGCGGGGTTGCAGCCGGGATCCCTCCCCGTCATCGCGTACCGGGAGTTGAGAGCATTGCGCTCCCTCACTATGTTTGAGGTAGGAGGATAGGTGTACTCCGACAGCATCCCGTCCGCTCGGTCACTCTTCAGGGGTAGTGACGGCAGAGTGCACGGTGTCACAGCCCTACCCACGCGGTCTCACCATTGTGTGTGAGATACAGACTGGCGTCAGGGGTGACCATGTCATATTGCATCATATGCACAGATTGCATTTATTGTGATTGTTGCATATTGGATGATGCACTTGGGTGACTGCATATGATTGACATGCATACAGGATACATGCGTATTTGTTCTGACTATCTTTATCTGTGTATGTCCACAGTCATTCGCCCAAGCCTCGCAGGTGAGTATAGTTTATTTCAGTTATGCATTTCTTATTATTCTTGCTGTAAACTGTATTACATGCTTCTGGTTACTCATTACAGTTTATTCAGCTATGCATACCTGTTATATTGTTAGGAGACTGTATTGTAGGTCCTATGGTTTAGGAGACTGTACCTTAGGATATTACTGGTAGTTATATGTTGCTGTACATATCTATTGGATTACCTGCTGAGTTCTTTGAACTCACCCCGTTGTTACTATTTTTCAGGTTGAGGCCGTCAGGAGAGATTCCAGTTGCTAGCCCCATTATCGCGAGGATTTTCTTTGTCGGATTATATTTTGCTTTTGCATCTTATATACTTGTATTGTTGGTTTATATTGTGGACTTTACATTGAACATTCGGGTTTGCTACTTTTGTTTTCCGCTGCGGTTGTATTTTCATTACTTCGTGGATTTGTTTTCTTCGTTGTAGTGGAGTAGGCTGTTTACATATATCTTCGAGGTTCTATATCGTCTTTCCTTATTAAACTGCGTGGATTGATCATATATTATATCTGTGTGGAATGTTGATATAAACTGCGTGGTTTGTTTCTTAATTGTATTGTATTATTCCGGCCGTGTGTGGCCGAGGTATAGAGATATATGTATTCTGGATTCATATTGTCACCCGTACAGGGGAGATGCTGCCGAAATTTCTTCGGACAGAGACTACCTGGGGCGTGACATCAGTAATTAGCTTGCAGGCTGTGGCGAGACACTAGGCCTTCTTGGATATTGGAACAACAACCACTTCTAGACAAAACCTCTTAAAGAAAATAAATATTTATTTATTTTAGTATGCTGAATAGATTATAACAATTTAATATAAGCATGATCTTGAGACCCGGTATAGGTTCCTTCCTACTAGATTTATTAAAAATTTGGGGGTACATAATTTCTAGAAAATTTTCTAATTTAACCCCTATGGTTCCTGATATACCAATTTAGCTGTCTGTAATTTAAATTTCGAAATCCATTTTGAGTTCTGTATGCATAGTCATTTTCTAGTTTTTCTATTTGAATCTTTAATTTTTCATTTTCTGTTTTTAAGCAATCATACATTTCTAGGGGGTATGACTTTGCTAAGTTTAATTTTAACTTAGCATTTTCTTTTTCTAGATTTACTAGATCCTTAAAAAATACTTTAATAAATTGAAGTAATTTTTCAGGAGGTAAGGCATGTACCTCACTTACCTTATGTTCTAATGCTCCTCCTTCGTCGCTGCTTTCTTTAGAGGATCTTCCCCTTTTGTCGATACTCATCTCTGAGGAACTTTCAGTGTCTCTCTAGTTATCTACCATTAGAGATAGTCCTGCGTAGGGCTCGATCTTGGACTCAGAGGACGATGACTCATCCCATATTGCCTTAAGATTCTTATGCTTCGATCTTGTCGGTCTTTTGCCCTTATCTTTCTCTCTTTTCTATATTTTGGGGTAGTCATCCTTGATGTGCCCTTCTCCTTGACAGTTGTAGCATCGTACCTTCCTTTTGCTTCTGAAGTCATTTTTGTCTACAACTTGAATCTATTAGATTTAATAAATCTATTGAATTTCCTTACCAATAATGCTGCTTTATCTACGTTGATTAAATTCTTGGTGTCTTGATCTGGTTTGTCCTTTTAGTTGGCTTTTAGTGCTATGCTATGGGCTGACTTTTCTCCTTTGTTTTGCAAGACTGCACATCTTGATTTGTTAAGTTCAAAAGAGGAAAAAATGATTTTCTAATGAACTAACTTTAAGGCCTTTAGATATGTAAAATGAGTCGACTATAGATGTCCACTTGGATGCCCTAGGAAATACATTTAAAGCATACCTTAACGAATCTCGGTTCATTACCTTTTCTCCAAGATTCATGAATCTAGTGATGAGTTCTTTGATCCTCGAGTGCAGATGTGCAACTATTTCACTTTCTTCCATCCGAAGGTTCGTTAGTTGGTTCCGGAGTAGGTCTCGCCTCACAAGCTTTACTTTGAAAGTTCCTTAGTGAAGCTCTATAGGAATGTAACGCCCGCCCTTCTTACCCAACCCAAAGGCGGCGCTACGTTCTTTATACTACTTACGTACATGCTTTAGTTATAACAGCGGAAGAATAAAAAAATTTAAACCATTCATTTTATTTAAATAAGCATGATATCACAGATTAAATATGCATATATTGATTCTATAACTAATCATATTAATCCGTCCGGATCGTTCTTGCCGAGCCACCACCACACACATCATTATCCGCTCCTCCTATTGCTCCTCTAGTTCATCCAGTTCTTTTATCTGCGGTACAAGGAAAGTAAGCTGTGAGCACTCATGGCTCAGTAAGTTCCTTTCCTACTCACTAAAACCGAAAATCATCGTATATTAACATCATGTGTAATATCATAAGCATACAACGTACAAAGGTATCGTATTCATATCATCATGGCATCATATCAAATCATTAGCTAATTCAAGCACATATGCAGGCAATGCATCATGAATTTGAAAACTTATACTTGTAAATACTTGAAATTAATATCATCATCATTGGGGATCCCGGTTTGTACCACATACATCATACGTAGGTCCAAGGTAGCAAGTCTTGAACCCTACCATACATACATACTAGGCCCGAGTCTTACTCCATCGACCTAGGGCATCAGAAGCCCATTACTGACGAGGCCCGAGTCTTATTCCATCGACCCCGGGGCGTTTACGGAGCCCACCCTTGGTACAAACCATACAAAGTAATTTATCATGCATAACTATCATATCATATCCCTAACAATCTTTCATGCATTTCATTTTTCATTCTTCTCATTATGTATAGCATTTCATATGCTATCACATATCATGGCATTCACATAATTTCATTCTTCTCATTATGTATAGCATTTCATATGCTTTCACATATCATGGCATTTACATACATTTCATTCTTCTCATTATGTATAGCATTTCATATTGATCCTGTCCGAACCAGAAGTCAGCAGACGCTGGGCACGTGACGCTCCAAGGCTCGCTGATGTAGGTCTCCAACTAGTGTCGAGATGCTTCGGCTATCCTGCACAGAAGTCGAGCCGGGAAGGGGATTCCCAGCGACGACCCTCCGACGCTCAAGTCAGGTAAATCACGATGAACAAGGTGGCTCCAGAAGTCTCAGAGTACATACCCTCCTCCCTTGTCGATGAAACCTGAGGTTCTTTATATAGAGCTGTGAAAGGTTCGGGCACGTGTACCAAGGTGCATAAGTGTCCCCTGTCCTATCCTAGGTATGCGGCTGTCAGAAAGCTTACCTGTCCTTTCCTAGGTACGCGGCTGTCAGAAAGTTTACCTGACCCATATCGCTACAGTCAAAGCATGCCCTCGATGGGACAGCAGAATCCCCTGTCACAAGATTTGGAGCATGACACACACGTGAAACCTACAGGTTGTTGGAGAAAGAAATCCTCTGGCCATTTCCTTTGCTCCAAACTTGTAGTCCGAGCGGAAAGATACCTAAACATCCGACCGGACATCCGCAGTGGTTTACTTGTGCTTTGTGGAGACTAACAAACAGGGGTGCTTTATGACTGTGATCGGTCAAAAGGTCAGCTCGGCCCATGACCTTTTTAACTGAGCGTCGGAACCCCGATTTGACAGGGTGCCTACCAACTATGAGTGCAAACCGGCCGGACCTTTCCGGGTACTCGATTCCATCGGCCGGCCGGCAGTCCAATCGGACCGGCCCTCTATGGCCGTCCGTCCGGTCGGACCACATTCTCCTCTGGGTGGGCGGCTGTTCCGGTGACTTCCACTTGGCGTTGACTTTGCAAGAAAAAAGGGGGGGGCCCGCTCTTACTACCGGATCACTTGCCTTCCCTTCAAGTCTAGTCGAAGGAGGCGAATAGTCTGACTGACTGGACTGTGAGTCTAGCCGAACGGCTCATCCATGCTAATATTCTACGCCCGGTCAGCGGCGGAGATATCCTTGAATGAATCAATGATGGCTTTTGCCGGATCTCCTCGCGTTCTGCGTCAATCTTCGACATCAATGTCGATCATACCTTCAATAAATGCTACGAATGATTGACTGCCACGTGGAGCAATGCCATCAGAGGACGGAGGCGGTTGCATGGCATTTTGATGTAACCGAAGCAATTCGAAATAAACGGCTAGATGTATGCATTGATTCCCGTGACCTGGATCCGACGGTGGGGGCCGACCGGCCCTCACACTATAAATTCCTCGTTTCCTTCTCATCTTCGCACGCCTCCGTTACCTCTACTGTTGCTCTCTGCGTTGCGGGGCTCCGGCGATCTTGTTGCTGCCTTCTGACGCTTTCCGGCGCCTTTCCTCGATTCATCTCCCCTCAGTAAGGTTTTAGATCTCTCATTTTTCCTTTCCGATATCTAATTCGCACTTCTGCTCTAGTTTTTGAAACTCCATTTCCCCGTCTTTGAAACTTCCTTTTTGATTTCTTCTGTCCCGATCATGGCCAGTTCTTCTCATCCCGAAGAACAATCCTTAGGCCCATGGTATACTACCATGCGATCTCGTTTCGAACAACGGGATTTTGATATTTTGGCTGACAATTTCGAAATCCCCGAGGATATCGAAGTTCGCCTAGCTGGTCCTGCCGCTCGGCCTCACAGACCACCGCGCGGCGGTTTCTGTGTCTTTCGCGACCAATTCACCGCCGGTCTGCGGTTCCCCGTCCATCCTTTTATAGCAGACGTCTGCAATTATTTTGGCGTGCCGCTCGGAAGTTTAGTACCAAACACCTTCCGTCTCCTCTGCGGCGTTGTCGTTTTGTTCAAGATTCACAACATTCCCCTCCGACCGGAGGTCTTCTTTTATTTCTATTATCCTAAGCAAGCCGAGCCGGGCACCTTTATGTTCCAAGCTCGGCCCGGTTTGGTCTTCTTCAATAAACTACCCACTTCCAATAAACATTGGAAGGACTATTATTTCTACCTCCGCATGCCCAGTCAGCCAAACTTTCCGACCCAGTGGCAAGTCAGTCTACCTCCCCCTCCCGAACTGAAGAAATTCAAGACCCGACCGGACTATCTTCACGCCGCAAATGTACTAGCCGGTCTACGACTTGACATCAACAAGCTTCTTCACGAGGGAGTGATGTACATTTTTGGGCTGAGTCCTATACGGACCCCACTTCCGACCGGCTTCGGTAAGAACTTTGCTTTGGCACTTGCTTTAATTGCTAACTGATTTCTTTTTCTCTTCATGCAGCTGACATCGTCATGGACTCGGTGATGGCCGGCGTTCTAAAGAGAAAGGCAGCGGTGCTGGAGGCCGTTGGAAGCGCTGGGTATTCAGCCGGTCGGTTCTCACGAAGGAGAGAGCGGCACCCAGGCTGAATCGGCCGCTCAGGCCTCTCAACAGCATGTGGACAGCGGCGCTACCCCCTCCAGGGAACCAACGGCCCCCGAGGAAGGGTCCGTTCGGGAGGAGGATCAGCCGCTGCAAAAGAGACGCCGAGTGGAGACCCCGCTACGCTCGGCTACCTCTGCGGTCCAACCCTCTGACCGGGCCGCCTCGACTGCGAAAGGGAAGGCGCCGGTGCCTGAGACCATTTCATCTGACCGGACGTTCGACCATCCATTCGCGGTCTTCTGCGCCAGCTTCTGATCCCGGTCGGGCGATCCCTGGTCACGGCCGCACAATACGGGTTACTCTTCATCTTCCGACTGAAGAGTTGCTGCCAGAAGCTGACCGGACGACCGTGCCCGAGCACACTGTTACTTTGAAAGGGCCCCTCGCCGAGATGTGGGCCGACGCTCGGGCGCGCGTAGCACTGATCCCTCTCCAGAACTTAGCCAACAGCCACATGCAAGCGGCTACGGGGGTAAGTTCTTCGTTGTTTTTTGTTTTTTGTTTTACCTAAAATATTTCCGCTCGGCTTCTAACAACTGCGACTTCTTGTTTCAGAGGTGGGTGGAAGAGATAGCAGTTTCCAACCGTCTGGCTATGGCGGACGAGGAGATAAGGCAACTGCGGGCGGCAGGTGGTCCGAGCGGCTCCCAAGGACCTTCCTACTCCGAGCTGCAAAAAGAGCTGAAGAAAACTCAAACTCTGCTAGCTGCTGCTGATCAGGCCCACGCCCTAGCCGAGTCCGAGCGACAGGTCAAGTCGCTTGACACAAAGATAACTCGGCCACCACCGGAAGAACACGGCCATCTCCGATCTGGAGAAGAAACGTGGAGGCCCGGGGCACTGGAGACGGAGCAGCTCGATCGGGAGAAGGCAGGCCGCTCGGCCGATGCGGAGAAGATTGAACGTCTGAATGAGGCCCTGACAAGCTCCCAGGCAACCTTCAAGGAATACCAGGATGCCGAGCCGAGCCGAGTCGCCGCTCTCCGACAAAGTTACATCCGATCGCCCGAGTTCTCGGAAAAAATTTGCGAGCGGATGTACTCGGCTTTCGACCTGGCAATTACGGCCACTATGACCTATCTGAAGTCGAAGGGCCTTCTTCCGGAGTCCACCAATATTCCGGCCGGCGATCAAGTGGAGCTCCTGAGCAACATTCCGAGGGACCTCTACGACTACATCGAGTAATTTTTGTAATTTCGCAGCTCGGCTGAACATGAACCTTTTTGTACTTAGGCCGCTCGACCTAAGGTTCTAATTTTAATGAAATGCTTTCCTTTCGTGTACTCTATCTTTTTGCACTGTTCCCTGGCTGACACTTGTACGGTCCGCTCGTCTTCTATCACATCATACCTTGGGCATTCGAGGTGCATTCTTCCAGAATGAAGTGTTTTCCCAGCTCTCCGTCGGCGAATATCAATGCTGGCGGAATCGCTCGCTATAAGCGATCCGAACCTTTTTACCTCGAGTCGATCGGAAAATAGCTTGATCGACAATCGTGAGAATCGAATGATCGCGATGTCGGCGATATTCGTTCGGATTATTTATAGGCAAGCTCGTCTCTTGATCTTTACGACGGTGCTCGTCGATCTTCCGCTCGGGGTTTATAGACGCCGGCTCGTCTCTTGATCTTTAACGACGGTGCTCGTCGATCTTCCGCTCGGAGGGTTTATAGGCGCCGGCTCGTCTGATCTTTAACGACGGTGCTCGTCGGTATTCCGCTCGGAGGGTTTATAGACGCCGGCTCGTCTCTTGATCTTTAACGACGGTGCTCGTCGGTCTTCCGCTCGGAGGGTTTATAGACGCCGGCTCGTCTCTTGATCTTTAACGACGGTGCTCGTCGGTCTTCCGCTCGGAGGGTTTATAGACGCCGGCTCGTCTCTTGATCTTTAACGACGGTGCTCGTCGATCTTCCGCTCGGAGGGTTTATAGACGCCGGCTCGTCTCTTGATCTTTAACGACGGTGCTCGTCGGTCTTCCGCTCGGAGGGTTTATAGTCGCCGGCTCGTCTCTTGATCTTTAACGACGGTGCTCGTCGATATTCCGCTCGGAGGGTTTATAGACGCCGGCTCGTCTCTTGATCTTTAACGACGGTGCTCGTCGATCTTCCGCTCGGAGGGTTTATAGACGCCGGCTCGTCTCTTGATCTTTAACGACGGTGCTCGTCGGTCTTCCGCTCGGAGGGTTTATAGACGCCGGCTCGTCTCTTGATCTTTAACGACGGTGCTCGTCGATCTTCCGCTCGGAGTTGCTCTTCGCCTTTCCCCCAGCTTGGATAATGCCCTCCTGGCCGCACGGCTCAGGATCTACTTCATCGAGTATTTTGGCTCGGATAATATACCTCCGTCTGAAGGGCACGGGGCCTTCGATCTTCGAGCGTTTGGCTCGACCCATTTACTTCCGGCCGAACGGCACGGGTTATTTGCTTACAAATCTTAACCACATAAACCTCCCGACCGATCGGCTCGGGGGCCTTCGCGCTACGATGATAATGCCTTATATTCGCTCCTTTGACTTTTCATCTCTGCATTTCAAGTATTTAGTCGGAAAATGAAATACACAGGGTGATTTATAGTGATACACCTTTCACCCCGCCCGGTAAGGCTGGAGGTGGTTCGCGCTCCACGGTCTATCTAGCTGCCGTCCGTCCTCATCCTCCAGATAATACGCGCCCGAGCGGAGCTTTTCGATGATTTTGAAAGGGCCTGCCCATGGCGCTTCAAGCTTGCCGACGTCGCCGACCGGCTTGATTTTCTTCCAGACGAGATCGCCGACTTGGAACGATCTGGGAATTACGCGCCGGTTGTAGTTTTGCTTCACCCGCTGACGGTACGCCATCAGTCGAACGGACGCCTTTGCCCTCTCCTCTTCTACCAAGTCCAGCTCCATGTTTCTTCGTTCGGTGTTGTCATCATCATAGTTCTGGATCCTGGCTGACTCAACGCCTACTTCGACCGGTATGACAGCCTCACCGCCGTATACCAAATGGAACGGTGTGACTCCCGTCCCTTCTTTTGGCGTCGTTCGGATAGCCCACAAGACGCTCGGCACCTCGTCCGGCCAACTCCCTCCCAAATGGTCGAGCCGAGTGCGCAGAATACGAAGAATTTCCGGTTGGCGACTTCGACCGTTGCTCGAGGATAGGCCACGGACGTGAAATGTTGCTCAATGCCGTAGCTTTGGCACCAATCCCAACATCTTCCTGTGAACTGCCGCCCGTTGTCGGACACCAATCGGCGAGGATGCCGAACCGACAAATGATGTTCTGATAAATTTTTAACCATTTGCTCGATGATCTTTGCCAGCGGTTCGGCCTCCACCCACTTGGAAGTAATCTACCGCCACTAGTAAAAATTTCCTCTGCCCGGTCGCCATGGACCCACAATATCCATTCCCCAGCGATCGAACGGACATGAGATGGTTGATGCCTTCATCTCCTCTGCCGGTCGGTGGGAGAAGTTGTGATACTTCTGGCATGAAAGGCATGTAGATACTGTCCGAGCGGCATCTGCTTGTAAAGTTGGCCAAAAGTATCCGGCCAAGAGGATCTTCTTGGCTAACGAGCGTCCGCCCGGATGACCTCCACATGATCCTTGATGTACTTCCTGGAGGATGTAAGATGAGTCCTCCGAGCTTACACATTTTAGCAGAGGACGTGAGAAAGCTTTCTTGTAAAGCTGGTCTCCGATGAGTGTAAACCGACCGGCTCTTCTTCTGAGGAGCCGGGCTGCATATTCATCGGATGGTGTGGTGCCCGAACGGAGGAATTCTATAATAGGTGTCCTCCAGTCACTTGGAAACGCGAGGCCTTGCATCCGGTCGACATGCGCCACCATCAGCGTTTTTTCAATTGGCTGCTGAATGGCGATCGGCGTTATTGAGCTCGCGAGTTTGGCCAACTCATCGGCCGCCTGGTTCTCCGTTCGAGGAATCTTCTGAATAAGCACCTCTCGGAAAGTAGCTTTGAGTTTCTCAAAGGCCTCAGCGTAGAGTTTAAGCCGAACACAGTTGATTTCAAAGGTGCCGGAAAGTTGCTGAGCGGCCAACTGTGAATCCGAATGGAGAGTTACCCGACCGGCCCCCACATGTCGTGCCGCCTGTAATCCGGCTATAAGGGCCTCATACTCTGCCTCATTGTTGGTGGCCTTGTAGTCCAGCCGGACGGATAGGTGCATCTTTTCTTCTTGCGGTGAGATAAGTAATATCCCAATCCCGCTTCCGAGTCGAGTGGAAGACCCATCCACATATATCCTCCACAGAGCTTCCGGCTCGGGCCTCTGCACTTCGGTCACAAAATCAGCCAAGGATTGGGCTTTAATCGCCGAGCGGGGCTGGTACTGGATGTCAAACTCGCTTAATTCTGTCGTCCACTTGATAAGCCGTCCGGATGCTTCTGGATTCAACAGGACTCTTCCGAGTGGACTGTTCGTCCGGACAATGATTGTGTGGGCCAAGAAATACGGTCGAAGGCGCCGAGCGGCTAGAACCAATGCAAAGGCCAACTTCTCGAGCCCGGTGTAGCGAGATTCAGCATCTTTCAAAATATGGCTCAGAAAATACACCGGCTGCTCTTCGCCGCTCGCCCTCACAAGTGCTGAGCCTACAGCATGTTCAGTTGACGACAAATACATATACAGTGACTCACCTCCGATCGGCTTGGCCAGTACAGGCAGGGAATTCAGATATGTTTTCAACTCTTCAAATGCTCGGTCACACTCTTCGTTCCACTGGAACTTAGTAGCCTTGCGCAGGATCTTGAAGAATGGAAGGCTCCGGTCGGCGGTTCTGGAGATGAACCTGGATAAGGCAATTATCCGACCGGTCAACCTTTGCACTTCTCTTGTATTTCTTGGGGGCGGCATGTCTTGCAGTGCTTTCACCTTGTTGGGATTTGCTTCGATTCCCCGCTCGGTCACTATATACCCCAAGAAACGCCCTCCTTTAGCTCCGAACAAGCACTTCTGGGGATTTAGCTTGACTCCATATTTGCGCAGTGTTCGGAAGGTTTCTTCCATATCCTTGAAAAGATCGGCCGCTCGGACGGATTTGATAAGAATGTCGTCCACATAAACTTCCAGATTCCGCCCGATCTGCTCCTTGAACACCTTGTTCATCAAGCGTTGATAGGTGGCCCCGGCATTCTTCAATCCGAACGGCATCACATTGTAGCAATATGTGCCGTCGGCCGTTACGAAGCTTACTTTTTCTTGATCTTCCCGGGCGAGCGGTGCTGGTAGGCGTCGAGCATGCAAATTAACTCACAGCCGGCCGTAGAGTCCACCAGCTGATCTATCCGGGGCAGAGGATAAAGATCTTTGGGACATGCTTTGTTTAAGTCCCGAAAGTCAATGCAAACTCGCCACTTGCCGCCCGGCTTGGAGACCAATACCACGTTGGCTAGCCAGCTCGGGAACTGCACCTCGCGTATGTGGCCGGCCTCCAGAAGTTTCTCTACTTCCGCCCGGATTATGGCATTCTGCTCGGCGCTAAAATCTCTTTTTTTCTGCTTTACTGGCCGAGCGTCAGGTCGGACATGCAACTCATGTTGCGCTAGGCTAGGCGAAATTCCGGGCAACTCGTGTGTCGACCAAACAAAGACATCATGATTTTGCTGGAGGCATTGGATCAGCTTCTTCTTCTGTTTTTCCTCTAGATCTGAGGCGATGAAAGTGGTGGCCTCCGATCGGGTCGGATGGATCTGAACTTCCTCCTTTTCATCATAACTTAAGGCGGAGGTTTCTCGGTTATGGCGTGTACCTCGATTCGGGGACCTTCCGAAGCTTCCGCTCGGATCATCTCTATATAGCACCGTTGATCTCCCGCACTTCTCCAACTTTGTCCTCCACGGGAAATTTTATCTTTTGGTGGAAGGTTGAGACAACCGCTCGGAATTCGCCGAGCGCGGTCGTCCCAAAATGACGTTGTAGGATGAGGAGAGTCAACCACCACAGTTTGTTGTCTGGTCCTCTGGCTCTTCTCGGTGAGGTGGCCGGTTGTCAGACCGGTGAACTTCATTGCCGTAAACCCGTAGGCGGGGTCGTCATTAGGCGGCTCGGCTCGATCAATTTGCGATTGATCGACGCCTTCTTGAATAGTATGTTGACCGAGCTCCCTGTGTCAACAAATATGCGGTGAATGGTGTAATTTGCTATTACCGCTTTAATGAGCAGCGCGTCGTCATGGGGTACTTCTACTCCTTCCAAGTCTCCGGGCCCGAAAGTGATTTCCGGTCCACTTGCCCGCTCTTGGCTACAGCCGACCGTATGGATCTGCAGCTGCCGAACGCCTGCCTTTCTTGCTCGGTTGGAGTCTCCTCCGGTCGGCCCACCAGCAATAACGTTGATTTCGCCCCGGGAAGTATTGCTCCTGTTTTCTTCCTCCCGAGTGGATGGTCGGGACCGTTCCCTGGACGTCCGGCGACTCTCCTGTCTTGGGGATCTATGTCGGTCGGACGTATGGTGATGTCGCCTCTCTATGCGGGTCCGGTCGGCTTCCTGGGTCCTTTGCCTCGTGTTGAGGGGAGGAGACCGTCGTTCGGCTTTCCGGGGAACAGGATTGGACACAAAGGGAAGGCTTCGGCAATCCCTCGTGTTGTGCGTATCCGTTTGGTGGAATTTGCAGAACATTGGGGTCCACCTCTTCTTTGGCTTGGGCCGAGCGGCAGCCACTTCTTGCACGTGCGATCTGGTGTGGGGAGATCGAATTGCTTCAGCCCTTGGTCCTCTAGGTGGTTGCTGAGCGGAGTGCTGCTTCCGCTCGGCATGAACAAGTGCACGCTCGGTTGGAGCTTCTTTTTTCCGAGCGGCTTGCGCTTCTTCCACGTTTATGTATTCGTTGGCCCGATGTAGCATGTGATCATAGTCTCGGGGCGGCTTTCGGATGAGCGACCTGAAGAAGTCCCCATCAACAAGGCCTTGTGTGAAGGCGTTCATCATCGTTTCCGATGTGGCTGTTGGGATGTCCATCGCCACTTGGTTGAATCGCTGGATGTAAGCTCGAAGCGATTCTTTTGGTTCTTGCTTGATGGCGAACAAGCTAACGCTTGTTTTCTGATAACGCCGACTGCTGGCGAAGTGGTGGAGGAAGGCCGTTCGGAAGTCCTTGAAGCTTGTGATGGATCCGTCCGGCAGTCTACGGAACCACCGCTGAGCCGATCCCGAGAGCGTGGTAAGGAAGACTCGGCACTTTACGCCATCGGTGTATTGGTGGAGCGTGGCGGTATTATCAAACTTACCCAAATGATCATCCGGGTCCGTTGTTCCATTATACTCGCCGATCGTAGGGGGCACGTAGTGCTTGGGCAGAGGATCTCGCAGAATGGCTTCCGAAAATTGACGGTTGGTCCGCTCGGGAGATGAGTCCGTCCGGGGAGCTTTCCCCTTCTTGTCATCCCGCCTTGGCATTTCATCTGAGGAAGATCCTATATCTCTTCGGGCTGGCGTGGCTCCAGGGGTGCGAAATAAGGCCCGGTGGAATGCGACGGTGGCTGGAGGTGCTTCCGCTCGGCCCCCGGACGCTGACGTTGCTTGCTGCTCCGGCCGATGCTTTTTGCTTTTGCTCCACGAGTTTGGCGGCCCTTATCTCGACCAGGCGTGAGTTCCTCCTGAAAGCGTCACCGTGTGTCGTCGTCCGGCCTCGTCCATTGTCTCTCCGGATGCGGGGCGTTCCCGACGGCGCCAATTTGATCTGTCCGAGCGGCTGGACCGTGGGCTCGCTGATGTAGGTCTCCAACTAGTGTCGAGATGCTTCGGCTATCCTGCACAGGGGAAGGGATTCCCGGCGACGACCCTCCGGCGCTCAAGTCGGGTAAATCACGATGAACAAGGTGGCTCGAAGTCTCGAGTACATACCCTCCTCCTTGTCGATGAAACCTGAGGTTCTTTATATAGAGCTGTGAAAGGTTCGGGCACGTGTACCAAGGTGCATAAGTGTCCCCTGTCCTATCCTAGGTATGCGGCTGTCAGAAAGCTTACCTGTCCTTTCCTAGGTACGCGGCTGTCAGAAAGTTTACCTGACCCATATCGCTACAGTCAAAGCATGCCCTCGATGGGACAGCAGAATCCCCTGTCACAAGATTTGGAGCATGACACACACGTGAAACCTACAGGTTGTTGGAGAAAGAAATCCTCTGGCCATTTCCTTTGCTCCAAACTTGTAGTCCGAGCGGAAAGATACCTAAACATCCGACCGGACATCCGCAGTGGTTTACTTGTGCTTTGTGGAGACTAACAAACAGGGGTGCTTTATGACTGTGATCGGTCAAAAGGTCAGCTCGGCCCATGACCTTTTTAACTGAGCGTCGGAACCCCGATTTGACAGGGTGCCTACCAACTATGAGTGCAAACCGGCCGGACCTTTCCGGGTACTCGATTCCATCGGCCGGCCGGCAGTCCAATCGGACCGGCCCTCTATGGCCGTCCGTCCGGTCGGACCACATTCTCCTCTGGGTGGGCGGCTGTTCCGGTGACTTCCACTTGGCGTTGACTTTGCAAGAAAAAAGGGGGGGGCCCGCTCTTACTACCGGATCACATATGCTATCACATATCATGGCATTTACATATATTTCATTCTTCTCATTATGTATAGTATTTCATATGCTATCACATATCATGGCATAACATAAATTTCATTGCATAACATTTCCTAGGTTTCTTTCTTTCCCTTTTTTTTTTTCTTTTATTTCCTTCACATGGCCGAAACCTACCATTCTTTAGCTAGGTTTTTAAGTAGTCTAAAGCATGAAAACCTAAGTGAGTTTCATGGTAAAATTTACTAAGAAACAAACATATAAATTTAGTTCATGAACAACTTGGCCGAAACATACAAATCTTTTAACATCTTTGTATCCTACCTCATGAGCATGTTTATTTAAATTTAAGGGTATTCCTAACCCTAAACCCCTTCTTGGCCGAAACATATGGGTGGGTTTCCTTTTAGTTCAAACATCTTCTAAGCAAGAAAACTAATTACATGGTCCCTAACATTTCATAGGAAGAACCTTGTACTAGTTGAGTAAAACAATGAATTTCTCTAGTCTCTTAAAAATATTTTTGGCCGAAATTCTAGGGTTAAGTGCTCCTCTTATCAAGCATCATATAGGTATAAAAACATGAAGAAGAATCCTTTTCCATGGCATAGAAAATCTATCATTTAGTGAAGACTAGTTAAACATCACTAGATTTCGAAAGCTCTTCTTAACCGAATTTTCTCATACTTGTTTCTAGGTTTTAAAATCCTCATAAAATCATAAAAACATGTAAAAAGCCTTGTACCACAGGTGAGGGGAAGCTTACTTTCTTCGCTTAAGTTTCCTAGAATTGAGAACTTGCTTGGACCTTTCTTCTTGCTTGCTAGGTTCGGCACCAATGGAGGGAAAGGAGTGGCTAGGTCTTTTGGTGGAGAGGGGAGGAAGAAGAAGCTTCTTCCTCTTGTGTTGCTCGGCAACAACAAGGAAGAAAGAAGAGGGAGGGAGTGAGGAGGAAGAGGAGCTTCCTTCCTCTTGTGTTGCTTGGCAACAAGAAGAAGAGGAGAGGGAGAGGGGGTCTCGGCACAAGAGGGAGGAGGAGAGGGAGAGGAGTGGAGGATGAATTTGAAGTCACCCCTCCATGCCTATTTATACTAAAATGAGGGGAGGAAATTTGACTTGATTCATCCTCCCCATTTATTCCTCTTCTTTATGATAGGAATATTCTAGAGATATGCCTTGTGAGTTCTCTCTTAATCTCTCTCTTTTCTCTCCTTTAATAAAATTTTCTATCTCTCCTCTTACAATATCCTCTCTTATCCCACTTGGTTAATACATGCATGCATCCACAAGAGAACCAAGGTTCAAAACTTGGTTATGTATATTTTTATTTCTTTTTACTTCCTTTTCTTTTAAGTAAAAAGAATCCTTTCTTATTCTTAACTACTTAATCCTTTCTCTCCTTATCAATAATTCTCCTATCCCCTTTGGTATCCTATACATGTTCCTTACAAGAGATCCAAGGTTCAATCTCTCTTCTAACATTTTATTTTCTTTTACACATAATAATTCATATATAT
This sequence comes from Zingiber officinale, assembly GCF_018446385.1. Taxonomy (NCBI): domain Eukaryota; kingdom Viridiplantae; phylum Streptophyta; class Magnoliopsida; order Zingiberales; family Zingiberaceae; genus Zingiber; species Zingiber officinale. The sequence goes on from NC_056001.1 coordinate 75,824,640, forward strand.
TATGCATTATGCATAAATATTTCATACATGTACATATTATCTCTTATTTCTTTCTTTTGTCCACATTAATTCCATACATTTTAAATCATGCTTAGATGATTATATTCTCAACTTTATTTTTCTTTCATAAAGTTTTAATCATCTAAATCCATCTTAATATTTAACATAGAGTATTTACATCCTCTTTTCATTCGTACTCCCATTACCCTTCTAGGCTTTCTAGGGGTGTTACAATCTCCCCTACTTATTGAAAGTTCGTCCCCGAACTTAGAATGACAATTTCTGCTCAGATTCCCCTAGATGTTGGTGGAGCTTCTAATCTCCCTTGACTTATTGAGGGTCCCTCAATGGAAGTCTGCAGTTGGTGTAACCTTGCGGGACCGCCTTGATTCGAAACATACTGTGGTGCTTTAGTAGGGCAGTCTCTAGATAGATGTCCTTCTAGTCCACAGTCGTAGCATTTAATTTTGCCCTTACGACAGTCTTTTGCTTTATGACCCTCTATCCCACAGTTGTAGCACCTATTAGTGCCCGTACGACATGTCCCTGGATGTTTCTTCCCACATGTATTGCACAGAGAAAACTTGAGCTGCTTGTTGGACGGACCAATCTCAGTGTCATTCCGTCGTTTTCCCTTTCCGCCGTGGTTCCCTTTCCAGTTGGCTTTAACATTTTCCAGTTCTTCCTTCTGAGCTTGCTTCTTGTCCTTGTCTAGTGCCTTCAGGTAGTGTTCAGTATTCAGGGCACTGCTAACTAACTCTTCTGTGGTCCGTGGTCTGTTAACTCCGCCGGCCACATTAAGTGCTATCTCGGGTCTGAGCATCTTTAGCATAAGCCTGACCCTTTCTCCTTCCGTCCTAACTAATTCCGGGCATAGTCGTGCCAGGCGGTTGAATCTTTTTATCGCTTCTTCCACCGTTAGGTCACCTTGCCGAAATTCAGTGAATTCATCATAGTGCCTACTTGTCACCCGAGTGTGGAAGAATTCTTCGAAGAATTCCGTCTCAAAATCTGCCCAACTCATTTGATTCACTGGCCTTTTCACTTTCACTCTGTCCCACCACATTCGGGCGTCTCCTGTGAGACAGAAGGATACGCATTTGACCTTTTCATGCTCAGGCCAGTCCAATAGTTCTACCATGCTCTCCATCGTCTTAAACCAAGCTTGTGCGTCCCATGCTTCACAATTTCCAGAGAATTTCTCCGGCCTCAGTCTTTGCCACTGGATTATATACGCTTCCGGACGAACTACCGGTGCCAGATTCACTGGTGGTACTGGTGCTGCCACTGGCTCCGGTTCCACTACTGGTATGTTTGGCGTATTATTCTGATTTGGGGTAGCGGGATTCCCTTGTTGATTTATCATGGCAGCAATCATTTGTTGCTGTTCCGTAAGCTGTCGTTGTAGCTCAGTAACTACTTGTGCCCAATCAGGTGGAGGTACTGTCTCCTCCGTTCTGGCATTTCGTCTTCTAGCCATACCTGATTTCCTAAATGATAACAAAATTAGCCTAAGTCATCATTTATGCATGAATATCTTAACACATCATGTCTAGGTTTCATGCCATTTTTGGGTCATCATTGAGGTATTCTTTCTTAGGTTGTCATATCACCTTTAGATTACCTTATCTTTCTTACACGTCAAGATCTAGCCGATGGTATTATCATTCTTATACTTAGATTGATACCATTTCTACTCTTTGTATTCATCAAAAAAAACTTTTATTACATAACTTCTTCTCTTAAAAAGCCAGGTAGGTTGCGACTACTCCTGCCATAAAGGACATGAGAGCAGTAGTCATTATCAACCCAACCTGTATCGACTTGCCCAGACCATCCTGGGGTGGATCAGGCATTATCGGAGGTTGAATCTCCGGTGCCTCTTCCGGGTCGATTATTGTCTCTTCATCCATTCCCTCGTCTTCTTCAACAGGTTCGTCCAGTTCCATCGGGTCTTCGTCTAGTTCCTCCTCGAGGTTGTTCAGTCCCCACTCGAAGTCTATTATATCGTTGGGGTTGAAACCCATTTCCATGTTTTCAGCAAGGTTAAATTCATCCTCGACCATCTCAGGAAACTCGTTCTCTTCTTCATAGTATTCCATAATTTCTTCATTTTCATCTTCATAATCGTTCAAATTTCCTTCCTCGATTTCCTCGAGATCTTCCTCTCCGAACTCGCCGTGTTCCGGAGATTCCGAGTCGCATCTCGGGTTCATCCGCGAACTCGAGGTATTCGCCAGAATATTCCACATCCTCGGAATCGTATTCGAACGGGATATAGTCCATTTCTATAAGATTTTAAAGATTCATTATTCCTCTTATGTTATAGCCTAAGGTTCTTGTATCTAGGCTACCATTCATGCATATTAGCATATCACCTACTTATCATTATGCACCATTCTCTAGGGTATAGTTTAAGGTATCCTTCCTAGGCTACCATTCATGCATCCTAGAGTATCATACAAATATTTGCATATAAATAAATTAAGCAACTGTACTTACTTGGAGCGGCAGGAAGGAGCTTGATGTGTGTGTAGTGAGCTGGCAAAACTTCGCTCTGATACCACCTGTAACGCCCGCCCTTCTTACCCAACCCAAAGGCGGCGCTACGTTCTTTATACTACTTACGTACATGCTTTAGTTATAACAGCGGAAGAATAAAAAAATTTAAACCATTCATTTTATTTAAATAAGCATGATATCACAGATTAAATATGCATATATTGATTCTATAACTAATCATATTAATCCGTCCGGATCGTTCTTGCCGAGCCACCACCACACACATCATTATCCGCTCCTCCTGTTGCTCCTCTAGTTCATCCAGTTCTTTTATCTGCGGTACAAGGAAAGTAAGCTGTGAGCACTCATGGCTCAGTAAGTTCCTTTCCTACTCACTAAAACCGAAAATCATCGTATATTAACATCATGCGTAATATCATAAGCATACAACGTACAAAGGTATCGTATTCATATCATCATGGCATCATATCAAATCATTAGCTAATTCAAGCACATATGCAGGCAATGCATCATGAATTTGAAAACTTATACTTGTAAATACTTGAAATTAATATCATCATCATTGGGGATCCCGGTTTGTACCACATACATCATACGTAGGTCCAAGGTAGCAAGTCTTGAACCCTACCATACATACATACTAGGCCCGAGTCTTACTCCATCGACCTAGGGCATCAGAAGCCCATTACTGACGAGGCCCGAGTCTTATTCCATCGACCCCGGGGCGTTTACGGAGCCCACCCTTGGTACAAACCATACAAAGTAATTTATCATGCATAACTATCATATCATATCCCTAACAATCTTTCATGCATTTCATTTTTCATTCTTCTCATTATGTATAGCATTTCATATGCTATCACATATCATGGCATTCACATAATTTCATTCTTCTCATTATGTATAGCATTTCATATGCTTTCACATATCATGTCATTTACATACATTTCATTCTTCTCATTATGTATAGCATTTCATATGCTATCACATATCATGGCATTTACATATATTTCATTCTTCTCATTATGTATAGTATTTCATATGCTATCACATATCATGGCATAACATAAATTTCATTGCATAACATTCCCTAGGTTTCTTTCTTTCCCTTTTTTTTTTTTCTTTTATTTCCTTCACATGGCCGAAACCTACCATTCTTTAGCTAGGTTTTTAAGTAGTCTAAAGCATGAAAACCTAAGTGAGTTTCATGGTAAAATTTACTAAGAAACAAACATATAAATTTAGTTCATGAACAACTTGGCCGAAACATACAAATCTTTTAACATCTTTGTATCCTACCTCATGAGCATGTTTATTTAAATTTAAGGGTATTCCTAACCCTAAACCCCTTCTTGGCCGAAACATATGGGTGGGTTTCCTTTTAGTTCAAACATCTTCTAAGCAAGAAAACTAATTACATGGTCCCTAACATTTCATAGGAAGAACCTTGTACTAGTTGAGTAAAACAATGAATTTCTCTAGTCTCTTAAAAATATTTTTGGCCGAAATTCTAGGGTTAAGTGCTCCTCTTATCAAGCATCATATAGGTATAAAAACATGAAGAAGAATCCTTTTCCATGGCATAGAAAATCTATCATTTAGTGAAGACTAGTTAAACATCACTAGATTTCGAAAGCTCTTCTTAACCGAATTTTCTCATACTTGTTTCTAGGTTTTAAAATCTTCATAAAATCATAAAAAACATGTCAAAGCCTTGTACCACAGGTGAGGGGAAACTTACCTTCTTCGCTTAAGTTTCCTAGAATTGAGAACTTGCTTGGACCTTTCTTCTTGCTTGCTAGGTTCGGCACCAATGGAGGGAAAGGAGTGGCTAGGTCTTTTGGTGGAGAGGGGAGGAAGAAGAAGCTTCTTCCTCTTGTGTTGCTCGGCAACAACAAGGAAGAAAGAAGAGGGAGGGAGTGAGGAGGAAGAGGAGCTTCCTTCCTCTTGTGTTGCTTGGCAACAAGAAGAAGAGGAGAGGGAGAGGGGGTCTCGGCACAAGAGGGAGGAGGAGAGGGAGAGGAGTGGAGGATGAATTTGAAGTCACCCCTCCATGCCTATTTATACTAAAATGAGGGGAGGAAATTTGACTTGATTCATCCTCCCCATTTATTCCTCTTCTTTATGATAGGAATATTCTAGAGATATGCCTTGTGAGTTCTCTCTTAATCTCTCTCTTTTCTCTCCTTTAATAAAATTTTCTATCTCTCCTCTTACAATATCCTCTCTTATCCCACTTGGTTAATACATGCATGCATCCACAAGAGAACCAAGGTTCAAAACTTGGTTATGTATATTTTTATTTCTTTTTACTTCCTTTTCTTTTAAGTAAAAAGAATCCTTTCTTATTCTTAACTACTTAATCCTTTCTCTCCTTATCAATAATCCTCCTATCCCCTTTGGTATCCTATACATGTTCCCTACAAGAGATCCAAGGTTCAATCTCTCTTCTAACATTTTATTTTCTTTTACACTTAATAATTCACATATATTATGCATTATGCATAAATATTTCATACATGTACATATTATCTCTTATTTCTTTCTTTTGTCCACATTAATTCCATACATTTTAAATCATGCTTAGATGATTATATTCTCAACTTTATTTTTCTTTCATAAAGTTTTAATCATCTAAATCCATCTTAATATTTAACATAGAGTATTTACATCCTCTTTTCATTCGTACTCCCATTACCCTTCTAGGCTTTCTAGGGGTGTTACAAGGAACTTCTCCCAATGTTCTTTAGTTGATTCATAGTCTTCGACCTGATTTACTTCATGGGGTGGAAGTACACTAAGTAGGTGGAACTTGGTTCGTCCGTTTGTTAAAAAGTCTGCTTGCTCCTTCTTGGTCCATTGGTGTTCTTCCTTTTTATTTTCTTAGGAGTTTTTGAGAGTTACAAAACCATATTTAATTATTAACAGAATTTCAAAATCAGTTTTGAAAAATACCTCTATGCGTTTCTTCCAAGATGCAAATTCTCTCTTGAAACTTCGGTGGGAAGATTGTTAGTCCGACCATCGTTTCGATACTTCAGTCAGCGGTTAGTCCTTTTAAGGCAGTTAGACTTTGATACTAATTGTTGGCACAGTGGGGTCGATAATAGGAGGTGAATTGTCTGTAAAACAAAATGTCTTTCTCATTCTTTTAACTCAGATTAGTGGCAACAGTATAATTATTAAAATTAAATTAAACAACTACAAAATGAAAGAAGAGGCACAAGATTTACTTGGTTACAACCTAGGTGGTTGTTAATCCAAGACAAATAAAAAGCTCTAAAAAATCTCCTTCGATGAAGGCGTAGAAGCCTCTTACACTCGTTGAATGCTCCGACAGTTGCAAGGAAATGAATACAAGAGTTGATTTTCTATTTCCTAGCTTCAGGGGCCTTTTTATAGCTCCTGAAAAATCCTATCTATAGTTTGAAGGTGTCTCCAAAGAGGTTCAAGGCACCTTCCATCGGATAAGTTTTATTCGCTAAAGATAAAACTTATCCGCGGCTAATGGCTGTTGGAAGACACTTTCAACTGGCTTGGAAGGTGTCTTCGTACTGTTTATCGAAGGCGCCTTCCAAGCCATTTGAAGGTGCCTTCCATAAGGCAGAAGGCAGATCAACTCACATATGCTGATCTCTTCTTGCATGGGTGATGTGTTGGATCGAAATGCGCTAGAGGGGGGGTGAATAGCGCTCGTGGCTTTCACAGTCGAATTCATAAAACTATCGAGTTATAAAGCAGCGGAAATAAAAATGCACAAATACACAAAATACACGGGAGGTTACTTCGTTCAGAGCCTATCTCGACTCCTACTCGAAGGCCCGCGGTCGTTGACCACTTTCGGTGGGCAACAACTATAAGTTCGAAAATACTACAGATTAAGTACAATAAACAGAAGTTAAAGTATACCGACAACACTTAAAAATAGCGAATTTGGAGTTCCGGGTCGTCGGGATGTTGCTACAACACTTCGGGGTCGTTGAGTTTACAGCTTATCATGAGAGAATTGCTTAGGAGCAGTTATTATGAGCTGCTGTTCGAGTGCTGCTTATAAAGGGTGTTCAAGGCGCCTTGAAAGCCATCCAAGGCGCCTCCAGGATGGCCGAGTCGCTCGCGTGGATTAAGCCTGAACTGGTCGTGACTTATCCCTTCAAGGCGCCTTCTGAGCTCTCCAAGGCGCCTTCAAAGCCCGGTCCAAGGCGCCTCCGGTCTGGACCAAGGCGCCTCCATTGAGCTGCGCTGGTAGAAGCTGGCTCGCACCCGAGGCGCCTCCAAGCCCCATGGAGGCGCCTCGGACACTGTACATCATAGCTTAGCTTGTGTTTTTTGGTACCTGCAAAATGCGTTAGTCCAGAGTACCTGCAACACAGAGTTAGTGCATAATAATAATAATGAATTAAAGTTTGACAGTCTCCCGACTGTCCGAGTCTGACTTCAGATTTCCGACCGGAAACCCTAGGTCGACCCGACGCCTACTGTTCCCTCTACGGGGAACGCGTCCTCACCTACTCCACTAAGGAGATTTACCTGTTGCTAGTGCGATCCTCCAGATCGACTGGACTTTTGCTCGGTGCTTGATGCTTCCGGACTTTCTGCTTGTATCGCCCCGCCCCTCCTGCTAAGGCGACAGGGGTTACCTTGCTACGCATACATACTTAACACAGCGGAAGTCTTACTTAGAGAATTTAAAAACCTTTTCTTACTTAAAACTCACCATAGACATAAAAGAACCACCATAGCATACCTATCATAAATTTTGAGTCTTAATACCCAACACATACTTAAGGTCATGGAGTCATAAAGTAAAAACATCAACATGGTAAATTTCTTATTAAACAAAGGCAGGTCTTTTCTTTTAGCCAGTCCACTACCGCACATATCATTCTAGCCCCTCCTGCTGCTCCCCTAGTACATCCATTCCTTGCCTTTATCTGTGGTACAAGAAAGTAAGCTGTGAGCACTCATGGCTCAGTAAGTTCCTTTCCTACTCAAAAAAAAAAAAAACGTAAAGCATATTAAAATCACAAGTCATAAGGCATAAAGATAAAAGTATCATGTCAAGAGCATATCATGGCATATCGTAACATAGCATAAAGTATCATGGCATAACATAACATGATCAACAAACGTATCCTGTCATAGCATAACATCATCATAACTATCATGACATAATCATAAAGTATAAGCATGGTAAATTCCTAAACATGTATCATGCAACATATGCAACATGTCTTTTGAAAACTTTATACAATACATACTTAAACATAATCTCAACATGATTAGGGCCCCGGCTTGTACCACATACATAATGCGCGCGTCCTATGTAGGTCCAAGGTAGCAAGTCTTGAACCCTACAAGGCATACATACTAGGCCCGTTTCTTAGTCCATCGACCTAGGGGCACTTAGGAGCCCATCCCTAACGAGGCTCGTTTCTTAGTCCATCGACCCCGGGGCGCTTATGGAGCCCACCCTTGGTACAAGCCATACATAAAGTAAAGTAGCATGACATACATATCATAGTTCTTATCATTTCATGCATATCATATTTCTTAACATATCATAAAACATGCATATTTGGGCACACAGCACATGCATGAATCATAACATACATCATGAACATATCACTTATCATAAAGTATGCATATTTGGGCACACAGCACATGCATGAATCATAGGCTTGCATAATGAACGTATCATTTTCTCATGTCATAAAGTAAGCATATTTGAGCACCTAGCACATACATGGGTCATAAGCATACATGAAAGAACATATCACATAACATGAAAAGACATAACCATTCATGAAATCATTAAATATCATCTCTTGATTTATTCATAGCATGTGAGGTATATCTAGGTCACTAAACCCATATGGCCGAAAGTCATGAGTAGAGGCATGATCCCTAGACAACATACAAACATAAAAATCTCATGATATCTTCACATACTAACATAAGAAAGGTCATAAGCATGTTAACCTAAATTTTTAAGCCCTCCTAGGTTTCTAATTCTTTCATGGCCGAACCTTTCATGAAGAGCAAACAAGTTCTAAGCAACATGAAATATGTAAACCCTAAACTCATATCATATCATATTTCATAGGAAACTACTTAAGCATATTTAGTTTGGGTTCTAAGTTCCTTAAGCTCCTAATCTTATCATGGCCGAACCCTAGCTTGTCTCATTCTAGGTTACAAGTAGCATGGAAGTGTTGAACATTAAGCCAATATCTTATACATTTTCATGAGGAACAACATAAACATATTTGTTTTAAATTTCAAACTTCCTAGACCCCTTAACTCAAGGTGGCCGAAACCTATAACTCATGGAACTAGGTTTTTAGTGGCATAAGAACATGGTAACCACAACTACATTTCATAGTACTTATCACAAGAAACATCACGAACATATGTAAGTTGGTTTTCAAAATTTCTCTAGGCCTTTACTGTAGTATTGGCCGAAACCTATCAAGCATAAAGTTAAGTTTCTAGTGGCATAAGAGCATGGAAAACACAACTACCTTTCATAGTACTTACCACAAGAAACATCATGAACATATATAAGTTGGGTTCTAATTTTCCTAGGCCTTTAATCCAAAGGTGGCCGAAACATATGAGCTTGGTTTTGTTTTTTTTCATATGGCCTAAAAGCATGGAAACTCTACACAATTTTCATGGTATCATAACAAGGAACAACATGAGTAAATTTAGTTACAAATCTACACATCCTAGCTTTAAAAACTTGGTGTGGCCGAAAGTTATATATAACCAAAATTCTATGTAACAAGCAACCATAAAAACATCAACTAGTTTCATATTATTTTATCAAGAAGGTCATGAGCCTCCTAACCTTGGTTTCAACTTTCCTAGACATTCAAATCTCATCATAACCGAACCTTCATGGGCATGGAATAAGATTCATAACTAACATACAATCATGTCATAACATTTAGCTTCATATCTTGTCTTAGGAAAAATCTTAGCATGCTTAGTCTTAGGTTTAAAACTCTTCTAGGCCTTTACTTCTTATATGGCCGAATATTCATGAGCATGGAAATGGAGTTTCAAACAACATACAAGTAAGAAAAGGTTAACAACCTCATTATCATAGGGTACATAACAAGAGAATAAGGAAACATGCTTAGTTTGAGTCTTAACTTACCTAGTCTTCTTGTTCATGCTTGGCCGAGAGTCTAAGGCTTATGGATCTAATTTTTCATTATTCATTCTAGCATGGAAAACTTAGATTAACCTCTTACAGAAAATACATGTCACAATAAAAATAGTAAGCATATCCAATTACAACTTTCTTAGACTCTTCTTCTTGTTTTGGCCGAATTTTCTCAAAGCAAGTCCTAGGTTTTTAAGCGATCTATCTCCATGGAAAAACCGTATAAACTATTGTACCACAGGTGAGGGGAAGCTTACCTAGTGTTCACTTGTTAATCTTTAAAGAATTGGTACCCTTGGTGAAGAGGAAGAAGGGAGCTTCTTCTTCTAGCACTCCTTTTGATTTCTCTTGCTTGGAAGGGTACACCTTGAAGGCTCCTTCTTGTAGTTTAGTTTTCTCTTAGGGAGAAACCTAAACTTGGCTTGTGGAAATGAGGAAGGAGGCTTCTAGTCTCGGCAAGGGTGAGGGAGAAGGAAAAAAAATGAAATCCTTTAGTTCCTTTCCTTTTTATGCTAAGTGGGTGGAAGTTACAAAGGTGAACTTTGCTTCCTTTCCTCCTTAATGCATGCATGTATTTTTCTAATGAGAATGTGTCTTCATTCCTTCCCCTTAACTCTTCTCTTCATTATTCCCTTAACCCCACGTAAATAGAGGAGAAAGAAGGAAGGAAAACAACTTGTCTTTTGCTACTTCTTTTCTTAACCAAGAGGTAAACAAGAGGAAGGAAAGCTACTTGATTTTCTCTTGTTCCCTCACTTAATTATATCTTTACTTTTAACTATAATTTCCATCATTTCCCATTCACATGTTATTCATTATCCTAGTGGTTATCATACATAATTTTATTTCTATTCTTTATGAGAGGTTCAAGGTTCAAACCTTCACCTCTTCTTTTATTTCTCTTATTTCTTTTCTTTTTTTTTGATTCTTCTAACTTTTATGCTCTAAAGCAACTAACACCCATATACTTATCTTATAGTTTTGTGGGTGTTACACTGCTGGACTTCCTCTTCCCGGCTGGTCCAGTCTTTCACCTGGTTCGCAACACCAGGACTTTCCACCTAGGGTTACCCCCCTAGGACTTTTGCCTGAAGCACTCGACTCACCAAGACTTTCCGCATAGGGTTATCACCCCTATAACCTAGGGTTACCACCCCCTAGGATTTTCACTTGCCTAACTACAGCTAAGACTTTTCCTGAAACACTTAAACAGACTTGTTAGATCACAACATAGCCTTAACTTTGAATCCTTTGCCATTATCAAAACATAGGTTCAATCGTCGGATGCTTCCCGCACCAACAATCTCTCCCTTTTTGATTATGGTAACCCAAATTCAAAGTTAAGTAAAACAAATGCATAAACATATTTAACAGGTTTAAGTGAGCAAGCTTAAGTATATAAATTCAAATACAAGCATAACTTAAGCTAACACTTAAACTTTGTGAAGCTCTCCCTTAATACAGGGCTTTCTTTTTGAATCAGACTTTCTTTTACTTTTGAATTTCCCTACTCACCCCCTTTGTCATTTATCAAAAATAAGCCAGTTTAAAACAAGTTTTAATAGATTAGGCTTTGAAAGAAGGGAAGAAATGCTTGTGTAACACTTAACTTATAATTAAATTTTATTGAAAAACCTGTTAGCTAAGGGAGAAAGAGGACTTAAAAGGAATATTTTTCACCTAAATTTAAAAGGCTAATATATGGTTGACTTCTTTTGAAACTTAGTTGTTTTTTGAAAATTTGTTAGAAGAAAAACTTAGCTAGATGTTAAAGAATTTTTTGGAGCCAAAAAAAATTGAAGTCTCTTTTTACTTAGCAGAAATATTTTGAAAACAATGAGTTAAATTTTGCAAGTATATGCTTTTAATACTTTTAGCTAAGTAACGAATGAATCTGAGAGGTAACTTAGAAAAATATTTTAGCAAAAAGTTATAAAGTTAGATTTCCAGGTTGGCTAAGTTTGAGAAAGTTAGAAAGTTGCTATATGAATCACTTAGCTAAGCCTTTTGCAAAGATTGGATTTTGAAAATATAGCTTCAGTTTAAAAAAAAGTACTTAGCTTAATTTAAAAAAAAAACTTAATTTTGAAAAATAGGAGTAAGAACTTGTTAAATTTTAGGACGAAGAGGGAGTAACTATTTAATTTAGGTTATTTATTTAAATTTAGTTGGTCCTTAAGTCCAAGCATGAGACAGGTTAAATAGATGTTAAGTTATCCAAATTGTTTTGATCAGGTACCAGAGCCCTAAAGCATGCTCAATCTTACAATCTCCATTTCCTTCACCAACTGTCTAACCTTTAGCTACTTGCTTATTGCCTAGAGGGCAATAACTTTCACTTGGTTAGTCAAGTTAAGTCATTTGGTCCAGTTAGATTTGACTAGGGCTGGATGACTTAAACTGATTACTGTTAATAAGGTATTTAACACCCAGACTCATATTGATGCACAGATATAAGCATTTTTGAGTCCAAGTTGTACCCTATGCATCTCACGCCGTTCTATGTTTTTCAACACAAGCAAGGTAAGCCTAGGTGTTTGTGAGATGTTCTGGCTTAAATCTAGGGGAACATGATTTCTAGGGTAGAGCCTAAACTAAGTCCAACTTTTGAAAGTTCTAAGAAAATGGGATTTTAAAATCATTATTTTTCCAAGAATTTTTGAAAAGAATAGGATGATTAAATAAGAGTTTTGAAGTAAGATAATGAGTTTGAAAATTAACATCTATTCTACCCAGCACATACCTATTTGTCTTCTAAGTGCACTGAACTCAAGTTCAGGTAAGGGTTTTGAGAAAATGTCAGCTATGTTTGATTTGGACTCAACATGGTTGAGTGCAAGTTCACCTTTAGCTACGTGATCCCTTATAAAGTGGTGTTTTACCTCTATGTATTTAGCCCTAGAGTGGTGAATTGGATTTTTTGTTAGATTAATTGAGCTTATCTTATCAATTAAATTTTTTGTATTTTTGTATTCTAATTGATAGTCTTTTAAGGTATGCATCATCCACAAAAGTTGAGAGGCACACTCTCCTAGGGCTATGTATTTAACTTCAGTGGTGGACAGAGCAACACAATGTTGCTTTCTGCTTGACCAACTTATTAGGCACTGACCTAGGATTTGGCAGCTACCACTTGTACTTTTTCTGTCTAATTTGCACCCGGCATAGTCTGAGTCAGAATAGCCAAATAGGTCAAAGGTGCTAGTTCTAGGGTACCAAAGTCCAATATTGAGGGTGCCCTTAATATACCTAAGTATTCTTTTAACATATGTTAGATGTGATTCTTTTGCATAAGATTGGTATCTTGCGCACATACCAAATGCAAATATTATATCTGGTCGACTTATAGTTAGGTAGAGTAGGCTTCCTATTATACTTCTATAATACTTTGGGTCTACTGGTTTTCCTTCTAGGTCAGAGTCAATGTTGATGTTGTTGGATCGAGAAGCGCTAGAGGGGGGGGGTGAATAGTGCTCACGGCTAATTCGTTCGTTTCGGAATCGTAAAACGTTCGAAGAGTTAACAGAGTAATAAACATAGCGAAAATTAAAAGCACACAGAAAGATGCAAGAGATTTACTTCGTTCGGACCCTAGATCGACTCCTACTCGAAGGCCCGCGATCCTTGATCGCTTTCCGTGGGCAACAACTATAAGCTCGTAAAAACTATTACAAACTAATTACAATTCAAAGCAGTAAAAAAGATTATACCGACAACAAAAGACTAAATCTGAAGCTCTGGGTTGTCGGGGTGTCGTTGCAGCACTTCGGGATTGTCTCGTAGGCAGCTTGTAGCAGAAAGTTCGCTTGGAAGAAGATGTATTGGCTGCTGCTTCGAGACACCCTTATAAAGGGTGTTCAAGGCGCCTTCATTAAGCTCCAAGGCGCCTCCAACCCAAGGTTTTATCCCGATTAATCTGCTGTCGATCAAGCTTTGATCGCTGCTCATTATCCACCTCAAAGCACCTCTAACGCCACTCCAAGGCGCCTCCAAGCCACGGTCCAAGGCGCCTCCAAGCCACGGTCCAAGGCGCCTTCAGTCCCCATGAAGGCGCCTCCAGCTCCTCTAGACAGCTGGCTTCGGCTTGCACCCGAGGCGCCTCCAAGCTCCATGGAGGCGCTTAGACACTATTCATCCTAGGTTAACTTGTGATCCTTTGGTCCTGCAAAAGTGTTAGTCCCAAACACTTACCCTGCAAAACAAAGTTAGCACTAAACAACAGTAAATAAAATAACAGAATATAATGACAGTCTCCGGACTGTCCGGGCCTGACTTCGAATTTCCGACCGAAAACCCTAGGTCGACCCGACACCTACTGTTCCCTGTACGGGGAACGTATCCTCACCTACTCCACTCAGGAGATTTACCTGATGCCAGTGCGATCCTCCAGATTGACTGGACTTTTGCTCGGTGCTCGATGCTTCCGTAATTTCTGCTGGACTTCCGCTTCCCGGCTGGTCCAGTCTTTCACCTGGTTCGCGACACTAGGACTTTCCACCTAGGGTTACCCCCCCCCCTAGGACTTTTGCTTGAAGCACTCGACCCACCAAGACTTTCCGCATAGGGTTACCATCCCCTATGACCTAGGGTTACCATCCCCTATGACCTAGGGTTACCACCCCCTAGGGTTTTCACCTGCCTAACCACAGTTAGGACTTTCCTGAAACACTTAGTCAAGCACGTTAGATCACAACACACCTTAACTTTGAATCCTTTGCCATTATCAAAATTCAGGTTCGATCGTCGGATGCTTCCCGCACCAACAATCTCCCCCTTTTTGATTATGGCAATCCAAATTCAAAGTTAAGTAAAACAAATGCATGAATATATTAAAAGATTTTAAGTGAGCAAGCTTAGGTATATAAATTCAAATAAAAGCATAACTTAAGCTAACACTTAAACTTTGTGAAGCTCCCCCTTAATACAGGGCTTCCTTTTACTTTAGATAGATTTTTACTTTTTGAATTTCCTACTCTCCCCCTTTGCCATTTATCAAAAAATAAGCCAGTTGTAAGCAATTTTTTAATTTTTTTGTATTGAAAAAATAGATTAGGCTTATAAATGGTAAATTGACATTGGGAAAAAATTTCACCTAAGTTTAAAAGGCTAATATTTAGTAGACTGTTAAGAACGATTTTAGCCACTTTTGAAACTTAGTTGTTTTTGAAATGTATTTACCTAAATTTTGAAAATCTTAAAGAAATTTGAAGTCTCAAAAAAAATATTTTGAAAGTAATGATTTTTAATACTTTTAGGTAAGTAAAAATAGCTTAGCAAGAATTTATAAAAAGTTAGATTTGAAGGTTGGCTAAGTTGAAAAAGTTTGAAGGTTTCTATATGAACTACTTAGCTTAGTCTTTTGCAAACAATGAATTTTGAAAATAGAGCTTAAGTTAAAAAGACACTTAGCTTAATTTGAATAAAACAATACTTAATGTTGAAAACATAGGAGTAAGAGCTTTTTAATTTTTAGGATGAAGAGGGAGAAAATAAAATTTAATTAAATTAAATTGGTTGGTCCTTAAGTCCAAGCATGAGTCAAGTGAAATAATTGTTAATTTATTAATTTATTTTGATCAGGTATCAAAGCCCTAAAGTACAAGCATGCTTAAACTTAATATTTCCTTCACCAACTGTCTAACCTTTAGCTATTTGCTGATTGCCTAGAGGGCAGCAGCTTTCACTTGGTTAGTCGAGTTAAGTCATTTAGTCTAGTTAGATTTGACTAGAGCTGGAAGACTTGACTTGATTACTGTTAATAAAGTATTTAACGCCCAGACACAT
This sequence comes from Zingiber officinale, assembly GCF_018446385.1. Classification (NCBI taxonomy): domain Eukaryota; kingdom Viridiplantae; phylum Streptophyta; class Magnoliopsida; order Zingiberales; family Zingiberaceae; genus Zingiber; species Zingiber officinale. The sequence goes on from NC_056001.1 coordinate 75,840,118, forward strand.
ATTGATGCACAGAAATAAGCATTCTTGAGTCCAGGCTGTACCCTATGCATCTCACACCATTCTATGTTTTTCAAACACAAGCAAGGTATACCTAGGTGTTTGTGAGATGCTCTGGCTCAAGTCTAGGGGAACATAATCTCTATAGTAAAGCCTAGGCTAAATTCAAATTTTGAAAATGTAACAACCCGACCCTTTGGCCTCTTGGGCAGCCCTTGTGGCAGCCCAACTGGCGGCCCTTATGTCGTCGGCCCATTTGGCGACCTCTCATGTCGTCGACCGACAACCCTTTGGCCGTGCCATTACTCACTAGGACTTTCCACCCCTGACAGTGGATTTTTGCCTTCCCTAGGATTCGAACTCTAGACCTCCAAGCTAAGTAGTAGAGTTTATGAATCCTGGTAACCAAGTGAGACATCTCACTTGGTTACCAGGATTCATAAACTCTACTACTTAGCGTGGAGGTCTAGAGCCGCCAGTTGGGCTACCACAAGGGCTGCCCAAGAGGCCAAAGGGCCGGGTCGTTACAATAAAAAGGCGCCTTTTTATTGTAACGACCCAGCCCTCTTGGCCCATTTGGCGGCTCATTTGGTGACCTCTCATGTCGTCGACCGTCGGCCCTTATGTCGTCGGCCCATTTGGCGACCTCTAATGTCGTCGACCGACGACCCTTGGCTGTGTCGTTACTCACTAGGACTTTCCACCCCTGGTCAGTGGATTTTTGCCTCTCCCAGGATTCGAACTCTAAACCTCCAAGATTAAGTATTAGAGTTTATGAATCCTGGTAACCAAGTGAGATGATTGTAACGACCCGGCCCTCTTGGCCCATTTGGCGGCCCATTTGGCGACCCTCGGGTCGTCGACCATCGGCCCTTATGTCGTCGGCCCATTTGGCGACCTCTCATGTCGTCGACCGACGACCCTTGGCCGTGCCGTTACTCACTAGGACTTTCCACCCCTGGTCAGTGGATTTTTGCCTCCCCCAGGATTCGAACTCTAAACCTCCAGGCTTAAGTATTAGAGTTTATGAATCCTGGTAACCAAGTGAGATCAGGATTCATAAACTCTAATACTTAAGCCTGGAGGTTTAGAGTTCGAATCCTGGGGGAGGTAAAAATCCACTGACCAGGAGTGGAAAGTCCTAGTGAGTAACGGCACGGCCAAGGGAAATGGGCCGACGACATAAGGGCCGACGGTCGACGACCCGAGGGTCGCCAAATGGCCCGTCAAATGGGCCAAGAGGGCCGGGTCGTTACAGAAAATTCTAAGAAAATGAGATTTTTTAAAATCATTATTTTTCCTAGATTTTGAAAAGAATAAGAGAATGAGTTTTGAAGTAAGACAATGAATTTTAAAAATTAATATCTATTCTACCAAACACATCCCTATTTGTCTTCTAAGTGCACTGAACTCAAGTTCAGGTAAGGGTTTTGTGAAAATGTCAGCTAGGTTTGATTTGAACTCAACATAGTTGAGTGCAAGTTCACCTTTAGCGACGTGATCCCTTACAAAGTGATGCTTTACCTCTATGTGTTTAGTCCTATAGTGGTGAATTAGATTTTTAGTTAGATTAATTGAGCTTATATTGTCAATTAAGATTTTTGTATTTTTATATTCTAATTCATAGTCTTTTAAGGTATGCATCATCCACAAAAGTTGAGAGGCACACTCACCTAGGGCTATGTATTCAGCTTCAGTGGTGGATAGAGAAACACAATGTTGCTTTCTGCTTGACCAACTTACTAGGCACTGACCTAGGATTTAGCAGCTACCACTTGTACTTTTTCTGTTTAATTTGCACCCGGCATAGTCTGAGTCAGAATAGCCAAATAGGTCAAAGGTGCTAGTTCTAGGGTACCAAAGTCCTATATTGAGGGTGCCTTTTATATATCTAAGTATTCTTTTAACATATTTTAAATGTGATTCTTTTGTACAAGATTGGTATCTTGCGCACATACCAACTACAAATATTATATCTGGTCGACTTGCAGTTAGGTAGAGTAGGCTTCCTATTATACTTCTATAGTATTTTGGGTCTACTGATTTTCCTTCTGGGTCCGAGTCAATGTTGATGTTAGTGGCCATTGGGGTATTTATGATTTTTGAGTTTTCCATGCCAAATTTTTTAATTAGTTCTTTAGCATATTTAGTTTGGTAAATATAGATTCCATCTTTTGTTTGTTTAATTTGTAAACCTAAGAAGAAATTTAGTTCTCCAACCATACTCATTTCGAACTCATTTTCCATTAATTTAACAAATTCTTTTAGAAATTTAGAATTGGTTGAGCCGAAAATTATATCATCAACATAGATTTGGGCTATGAAGATGTCTTTTTCAATCATTTTTACAAATAGGGTTGGATCTATGTGACCTTGGTTAAAACCTTTGGATATTAAGTAATTGGATAATCATTTATACCATGCTCTAGGAGCTTGTTTAAGTCCATATAAGTCCTTTTTCAATTTAAATACATGATTAGGGTAGTCTAAGTCCTCAAATCCTGGGGGTTGGTTTACATAGACCTCTTCTTTAATGAACCCATTTAGGAACGCGGATTTTACATCCATTTGGTACAACTTAAACCCTTTATGTGCTGCATAGGCTAGTATCATCCTAATGGATTCGAGTCTTGCTACTGGTGTATAGGTTTCGTCATAATCTAAACCTTCAACCTGACTAAAACCTTTGGCTACTAGTCTGGCCTTGTTTCTAACTATTTCACCCTGATCATCCAATTTGTTCCTAAATACCCATTTGGTGTCAATTATGGACTTATCTATGGGTTTAGGTACAAGTTCCCAGACTTGGTTTATTTCAAATTGTGCTAGCTCTTCCTGTATAGCAATGATCCAGTCTGGGTCGGGTAGGGCCTCTTCTATAGTCTTAGGCTTAATTTTTGAAATAAGGACAATCTGACTTAGGTTCCTATATGAGGATCTGGTTCTGACTCCTAGGTTTGGATCACCCAAAATTTGGTCAGGTGGGTGAGAGGTACTTACTCTAGTTGGTCTTATATTTGGGTCAGAAATTGGTTCCTCTGGTTTATTAGTTTTGGGATGAATTTCATCATCTTCATCAGTTTTTGGATTAACGTCAATACTTTCATCTATATTTGGTAGATTATTTTCTTCATCAAATATTACATTAGTTGTTTCTTCAACTTTTAGGGTATTTTGATTATAGACTCTATATTCCCTACTTGTTGTAGAGTACCATAAAAAGATTCCTTGATTTGATTTGGAAGTAAATTTTCCTAAGTAATCTTTAGTGTTTAAAATGTGAACTTTACACCCGAAAACTTTTAAATAGTTTAAGTTAGGAATTTTATTATAATATATTTCATAAGAGGTTTTATTGTGAAGTTTGTTAATTAGAATTCGGTTTTGGATATAGTTTGCAGTATTTACTGCTTCAACCCAAAATTGATGATTTAAATTATATTCATTTAACATAATCCTAGCGGCTTCTTATAGGGTTCGATTTTTACGTTCCACTAGGCCGTTTTGTTGGGGGGTCCTAGGGCAAGAATATTCATGTTTATACCCATTGATTCTACAAAATTGGGTAAACCTATGATTTTCAAACCCCCCCCCCCCCCCCCGTGATAACTTCTTATTCTTTTAATTTTAGTATCTTTTTCATTTTCTATTAAATTGTAAAAATTGCTAAATACTTCAAAGGTTTCATCTTTTGTTTTTAGAAATTTTACCCAAGTGAACCTAGAGTAGTCATCAATTATAACTAAGCAATACTGGTTCTTGCTTAGTGACTTGGCTCCATGTGAATCAAATAGGTCTAGATGTAGGAGCTCAAGTAAGGAGTTGGTTCTATCTAGATTAGTTGACTTGTGGGTTGACTTGATTTGTTTTCCTTGTTGACAAGCATTACAGATTGAGTTTTTAATAAATTTTAGTTTGGGTAAACCTCTAACTAGACCATTTTGACTCATTTTTGAAATGAGTCTAGTGTGAGTGTGGCCCATTCTTCTGTGCCACAGATCAGTTTCCTCTTGTTGTGTTAGAAAACACTTTGTAGAGGATGTGGGTAGGTCAATTATGTAGATGCTATTTTTCCTAAGTCCCTTAAGAGTGATTTCAGGGTTTTCAATATTTTTAACTACACACCTAGATTTGTTAAAGGTAACTAAGTATCCACTATCACACAATTGACTTATACTTAGAAGATTAAAATTGAAATTTTCAACTAGTAGAACTTTTTGAATAATAAAATCGGAACTAAGTTCGATATTACCTTTTCCGATTACCTTTAGTTTACCGTTGTTGCCGAATGCAACTGATCCTAGGTTCTTTAGTTTGAGTTTAGTAAACTTCAATCTATCTCCAGTCATATGTCTGGAGCATCCACTATCCAACATCCATTGATCCAATTCCTACACATAAAGTAGTTGAATTGGTTTCTTTTTAATGGATTGATAGATAGCTTAATTGAAGAAGGCTCCCTAGTTTTCCATCTCACCCAATCTAAGTTGACAATCAGTTAATCCTATGGGTGATTGTGAGATGGTTGAAAAAAAATCTTTTAGGTTAATTCATCGTGAAAATAATTTTAAGTTAATTAAGTTTAAAAAGAATTTTTAAGCTAATTTAAAAATAATTTAATTTTGAAAGTAATTTTAATTTAATTAATTTTGAAAAGAATTTTAAGTCGATTTTGAAACACAATTTTAAGTTAATTTTGAAAAATAAGTTTTGAAAAGTTTTTTTAAAATGATTTTGAAATTGAGTTTTAAAAGAATTTTTAAAATCATTTTGAAATTAAGTTTTTAAAAGATTTTTAAAATGATTTTTAAAAGATTTTTCAAATAATTTTGAAATTAAGTTTTTAAAAGATTTTTAAAATGATTTTGAAATTAAGTTTTTAAAAGATTTTTAAAAGATTTTTCAAATAATTTTGAAATTAAGTTTTTAAAAGATTTTTAAAATGATTTTGAAATTAAGTTTTTAAAAGATTTTTTAAAATGTTTAAAAGATTTTTCAAATAATTTTGAAATTAAGTTTTTAAAAGATTTTTAAAATGATTTTGAACTTAAGTTTTTAAAAGATTTGTAAAAGAATTTTAAAAGATATTTCAAATAATTTAGAAATTAAGTTTTTAAAATATTTTTGAAATTAAGTTTTTAAAAGATTTTGAAATTAAGTTTTTAAAAGATTTTTAAAATGACTTTGAAATTAAGTTTTTAAAAGATTTTTTAAAATGATTTTTAAAAGATTTTTCAAATAATTTTGAAATTAAGTTTTTAAAAGATTGTTTAAAATGATTTTTAAAGGATTTTTCAAATAATTTTGAAATTAAGTATGAATTTAATTTTGAATTTGAATTTTAAATTTCTTAGTCATCTCACCCGATCTAAATTTTCAATCAGGGAATCCTATGATTTTTGTGAGATGAATTGAGGTTTAATTTAAGAGTTTGGTTTAACTTTGTGTTAGATTCAGGTTTAGCTTTGGGTTCAACAAGTAAGCATTTTTTTGATAAACTTCTGGGCTATGGTGAGTCACAAGGAACTCATTAAAGTAACCATGCCTTCGAGGTTTCCCAAATAGTCCTACCCATTGAACTTAATACTAAACCTTGGTCTAACTAGTTATGATCCATTTAAGGGTAGCTTCGGTCAGTTCCACTTGGCCAAATGCACTAGGTCGAAGCCATATCTTCCTAGACATGCGATGCCCAAGCTTCCCTAACGTACTATCATCCAAAAACTTCACTAGTACTGTGGGTCAAGTTAAACCTAGCCCACTTTTTCTAACCTTAATTACCCTGCCGGGTAGTCTACTCTTGTTTACCCATTTCGGGTAGATTAAGTTCGGTTACCTAGTCGGGTAGTTTAGTTAGGGGTGCCAGCTATTCTGGATCCTCCTTCTATATTTTTATTTGGTTTAAATTAAATTTTAAATTTTAATTTAATTTCAAATTTTTAATTGAATTTTGAATTTTAATTTAATTTCAAAATTTTAATTTAATTTTGAATTTTTAATTTAATTTTGAATTTTGCATTTAATTTTGATTTTTTAAATTTAATTTTGAATTGAATTTTGAATTTTAATTTAATTTCAAATTTTTTAATTTAATTTCAAATTTTTAATTTTTAATTTAATTTCAAATTTTTTATTTAATTTCAAATTTTTAATTTAATTTTGAATTTTTTATTTTACTTCAAATTTTTTATTTTGAATTAAGTTCGTTTTATTAGTATCGTTTTTCTTTTTGCTTCCCCTGGATCATAGCCTCGATATGGTCTATCGAGGTAGTGTATTTGATCCTTCGGGATCCAATATTGACCAAGTCCAACTTGATTGATCAATTTGGACTTGGGGACCCATGCTTGGGCTGTTTTTCTATTTGTTCTTTCTACAAGCGATAAGTAGGATTTATATTTTCTTTTTGGTTTAAATCCTAGACCAGTTCTATTGTAAACGACTCTTTGTGTCCCAAGAATTAGGTCAAGATTCTTTGAACCTAAAGAAAATCATTCTAGTGTTTTTTTCCAGATCCTTGACTTGAGTTTTCAGACTGGAGTTCTCTTCTTCAAGTTTTTGAACTTGAATTGAGTTTCCAGTCTGAGCTGGTTCAGTCAAGGATTTGGAGTCATTCGCTTCTTTAAGGACTTCAACTTCCTTTAGAAGGGACTTAACTCTAAGGTTCGACTTAGCTAATTTTCGCAATAAGTAATTAACTAAATTATTAAGGCGAGGGATACTTACGGAGGGATTAGGCCCTTTGGAAACGGATACGGATCCGTGGCTTCCCTCGGACTCGGCCTTCGACTCGGTCTCGCTCTCGGATTCGTTGATCTGGTCCCGGGCTATTAGTGCGAGTAAACTCGTCTGATTGAGTTCATCGTTGGTATCTTCTTCTGAGGATTCGTCCCACGTTGCCTTTAGGGCCTTCTTCTTTCTTTGCTTCTTCGCATCCTTTTGATTAGGGCAGTTGGCCTTGATGTGCCCCTTCTGGTTGCACCCATAGCAGATTACTTCGAACTTTACCTTAGAACTTGGTTGGGTCTCCTTGGATTGGATTGCCTTCTTTAGGTCCTTCTTGTTGAAGCCTTTCTTCTTCTTGTAGAGTCTCTTCATAAGGTTCATGAGCTCCATTGTTAGTTCTTCATCTTCATCATCTGAGTCGGGTTCTTCTTTTGACTTTGGTTCAGTTCTTCATCGTGATCCCGGTTCGCGCGTTCGGCTGGTACCTGCAACCAAAGCAACCCCCTTCTCGGTTGGTTATGCATTAGTCTGCTCATGTAATTCAAATTCACAAAATAATTCATCTAATTTTATTGAAGATAAATCCTTGGAGACTTTGTAGGCATCTACCATTGATGCCCACAATGTGCTCCTCGGAAACGAATTTAGTGCGTACCTTATGACGTCCCGATTCTCTACCTTTTGACCTATTCCGTGGAGAGAGTTGAGGATGTCTTGAATTCTTGCGTGTAGAGAACTTGCCGTTTCACCTTCCTGCATTTTCAGATTGTATAGTTTATTAAGTAAAAGATCTCTTTTACTTACCTTGGTGTCGGAGGAGCCCTCGTGGAGTTCTATCAGTATCTCCCACAGCTCCTTTGCAGTTGAAAAGGGACCGACTCTGTTGAGTTCCTCCTTGGTAAGACCACATTGGAGGGTGCAGGTAGCTTTGGCGTCGGCTTCCACCTTCTTGATTAGGGATGACTCCCAGTCCTCGCAGGGTGTAGGCTTGCCGTCTTTATCAGTTGGAAGATCCAAACCAGTCTTGATTATCATCCAAGTTTCGAACTGGATTTTCAGGTAGGTTTCCATTCATCTCTTCCAGTACCCGAAATCTTCTCCGAAGAAGAGGGGGGGACGAATGGTGCTGAAACCCTCTTGTTAGTCCATTGAGAGAATATGCAAAAGAAAACAAAAAAATATGTCCCAAGACTAAGTCTTGGATTAGTAGTGCGGGAGTAACGAATTGAAAAAGAACTAACTCGAGTGGTGTTGCACTAACTTCGAGCGAGATCGATACGAATGAAAAAAATTGGAATATAGTAATGATACTAATTTCAGTTGACTCCGAAAAATTTAAAACACCGCAAAAAAATTGCGTGATTGGTGGTTGCACCAAATCAACGCGACCCCCTCTGATACCAATTGTTGGATCGAGAAGCGCTAGAGGGGGGGTGAATAGCACTCGCGGCTAATTCATTCGTTTTGGAATCGTAAAACGTTCGAAGAGTTAACAGAGTAATAAACGCAGCGGAAATTAAAAGCACACAGAAAGACGCAAGATATTTACTTCGTTCGGAGCCTAGATCGACTCCTACTCAAAGGCCCGCGATCCTTGATCGCTTTCTGTGGGCAACAACTATAAGCTCGTAAAAACTATTACAAACTAATTACAATTCAAAGTAGTAAAAAAGATTATACCGACAACAAAAGACTAAATCTGAAGCTCCGGTTTGTCGGGGTGTCGTTGCAGCACTTCGAGATTATCTCGTAGGCAGCTTGTAGCAGAAAGTTCGCTTGGAAGAAGATGTATTGGCTGCTGCTTCGAGACACCCTTATAAAGGGTGTTCAAGGCGCCTTCATTAAGCTCCAAGGCGCCTCCAACCCAAGGTTTTATCCCGATTAATCTGTTGTCGATCAAGCTTTGACCGCTGCTCATTATCCACCTCAAGGCACCTCCAACGCCACTCCACGGCGCCTCCAAGCCACGGTCCAAGGCACCTTCAGTCCCCATGAAGGCGCCTCCAGCTCCTCCGGACAGCTGGCTTCGGCTTGCACCCGAGGCGCCTCCAAGCTCGATGGAGGTGCCTCGGACACTGTTTATCCGAGGTTAACTTTTGCTCCTTTGGTCCTGCAAAAGTGTTAGTTCCAAACACTTACCCTGCAAAACAAAGTTAGCACTAAACAACAGTAAATAAGATAACAGAATATAATGACAGTCTCCGGACTGTCCGGGTCTGACTTCGAATTTTCGACCGGAAACCCTAGGTCGACCCAACGCCTACTGTTCCCTCTACGGGGAACGCGTCCTCACCTACTTCACTCAGGAGATTTACCTGATGCTAGTGCGATCCTCCAGATCGACTGGACTTTTATTCGGTGCTCGATGCTTCCGGACTTTCTGCTGGACTTCCGCTTCCCGGCTGGTCCAGTCTTTCACTTGGTTCGCGACACCAGGACTTTCCACCTAGGGTTACCCTTCCCCCTAGGACTTTTACATGAAGCACTTGACCCACCAAGACTTTCCGCATAGAGTTACCACCCCCTATGACCTAGGGTTAACACCCCCTAGGGTTTTCACCTGCCTAACCACAGTTAGGACTTTCTTGAAACACATAGTCAAGCACGTTAGATCACAACACACCTTAACTTTGAATCCTTTGCGATTATCAAAACTCAGGTTCGATTGTCGGATGCTTCCCGCACCAACAGATGTTAGTGGCCATTAGGGTATTTATGATTTTTAAATTTTCTATGCCAGACTTTTTAATTAGTTCTTTAGCATATTTAGTTTGGTAAATATAGATTCCATCTTTCGTTTGTTTAATTTGTAAATCTAAGAAAAAATTTAGTTCCCCAACCATATTCATTTCAAATTTATTTCCATTAATTTAACGAATTCTTTTAGAAATTTAGAGTCAGTTGAGCCAAAAATTATATCATCAACATAGATTTGGGCTATGAAGATGTCTTTTTCTATAGTTTTTACAAATAGGGTCGGATCTATGTGACCTTGGTTAAAGCCTTTGGATGTTAAGTAATTGGATAATCATTCATACCATGCTCTAGGAGCTTGTTTAAGTCCATATAAAGCCTTTTTCAATTTAAATACATGATTAGGGTAGTCTAAGTCCTCAAATCCTGGGGGTTGGTTTACATAGACCTCTTCCTTAATGAACCCATTTAGGAACGCGGATTTTACATCCATTTGGTATAACCTAAACCCGTTATGTGCTGCATAGGCTAACAACATCCTAATGGATTCGAGTCTAGCTACTGGTGCATAGGTTTCGTCATAGTCTAAACCCTCAACTTGACTAAATCCTTTGGCTACTAGTCTAGCCTTATTTCTAATTATTTCTCCTTAATCATCCAACTTGTTTCTAAATACCCATTTGGTATCTATTATTGATTTATTTAAGGGTTTAGGTATAAGTTTCCAGACTTGGTTTCTATCAAATTGGGCTAACTCTTCCTGCATAGCAATGATCCAGTCTGGGTCAGGTAGGGCTTCTTCTATAGTTTTAGGTTCAATTTTAGAAATAAGGGCAATCTGACTAAGGTTTCTATAAAAGGATCTAGTTCTGACTCCTAGGTTTGGATCACCCAAAATTTGGTCAGGTGGATGAGAAGTACTTACTCTAGTTGGTCTTATGTTTGGGTCAGAAATTGGTTCCTCTGGTTTATTAGTGTTAAGTTGAATTTCATCGTCTTTAATAATTCTTGGATTAATGTCAACATTTTCATTTAAGTTAGGATTATTTTCTTCATCAAATATTATATTAGTTGTTTCTTCGACTTTTAGGGTATTTTGATTATAGACTCTGTAGGCCCTACTGGTTGTGGCGTACCCTAAAAAGATTCCTTGGTTTGATTTGGGTGTAAACTTTCCTAAGTAATCTTGTAAGATATGCGAATTTATTTTAGGGCTATCATAGAATAACCTTGTGAAAGTTTTCGGAAATTATAGGAATTTTTCTGGATTTTTCTGGAGGTCGTATGGCTAATTTCACGGGGATAGGAGTGGGGGCCGGGTTGTAAATACGCGAGTGAGAGTCTAATTAAGGAGGAGTACTTAGGGTTTAATTCCCTTAACCCTAAGTTACTATTAATAGTCTCATTTCCTCACCCGAGCCCTCAAACCCACCCGATCCTTTTCTTCCTCTTTCTCTCTCGCGTAAGCTTCCCGACGCCTACCTCAGCGATCGCCGGTTCTCCCCTTTCCTCTCTCGGTGTCGCCGGTGAGGAGCAAATCTTGGAGCGTGGGAGGAAAAGGTTAGCTATATCCCAACCCTTCTTCTTTCCGACCTTTCCCCTTCTCTGATCTCGGCGAACAGCAGGTTTGGACCCCCGAATCCGTCGATCTCGCTTGCGGTTGGGAGAGAATCGAGCGTGCCGGTGTTGGATCAGGCCAGCATCGCTTGTGTGGAGGAAGTAACAACCATTGTCCCTTCCCGATCTCTTCTTTGTTTGTCGGCAAGCACAGATCGAGCCCTAGCTGTGATTCCTGGAGGTAGGCAGTTGGTTTGGGTCTTGAAATCGATTCTCTGATCTTCTTTCTGATGTGATTCGGGTAGGTTTTGGTTGTGCATTAGGGTTTCTGATCTCCTCTCTGTTCGTTAGCAAGAACAAGACCGAGCCCTAATCGGGGTATTGGAGAGGAGCTGTGGTGATTCCAGCCATCACAGATAGATTGGGTTGATTCCTCCACCGGGTCTGTGATCATCCCCAGCAATTGAAGAAGTAGAGGTAAGGGAATCAATTGGTTGTTGTGTTCACAGAATTTTTGGTGGTTTCCTATTGTTCTGTTTTTGATCCGATCAGCGAAGATGCTAAGTGTAGTTTACTGCTCATAGGGAATTCCTGTATTGTTAACTAGTGCCTTGTTCTCTTGATCGGTCTAGGGTGCAAGTGGATGTTATCTAGTGGGTTTTGGTGTATCCCTTGATCCAGAGCAGTGGTGGAGTCAACAAGGCGGTGAGTTGTTTGGTTTAATTGTTGAAAGGTTTTGAGCATGCTGTTTCTAATAGTTAGCAGCGATTAAATTAACCTAAATAATGCATGGTTAGGTTCTGTCATGCTAGCTTGGTAATAGAGGATTGTAAGTGTAGATAAACCTAATCTGGAATAGATTCAGTGATGTTTAGGTTTTCTTCCTCTTAGGGGTTTACGAGAGGGAGTAGTAGTCACATTTACTATGGTTTTAAAGTTGGTTATTTGTTTATAGGTAGTTCACTTATTTGTATGTATGCATATAATTACATTAGAATGTATGCGTGAATACAGGGCCTTGATTGGCGACAGCGTGACGTGGGGTGGTTCTGTTGATACTAGATATATCGAGGCGGGTATTTCTTCCCTTCCTCCTATTTAGTTCTTTGAACTATAAAGCATGGTTATTTTCGAATGCTTAGGTTGCATTACCTTAATCTGTATATTTGTTTTATTCCTGCTTGTCTCTTTCTATTTGAGCTTTAATATGATCTTGTCTATTTCGATACAGTCTCACCCTTGATATCAGAACTCTGTGCACGTGCATATGTAGAGTTTGTATCTTAGAGTCATCTGGTTGGTACGATTAGCGTGTTTTATCATGCATATTGATGTTGAGTGTACATGTGACGGGTATGTGGTATTGGGGTTATATACTTGGTTGTCCATGTTGGGTGTTGGGGTATGTATATATTTATGTTTGGGGTGGTTATTGGGGGTGTTGGGGTACACGATGGATGATGGTATTTTATATTGTGACTATTCACATCATGTCATCATTCATTGCATACTGATGACCAATGTCTTCCTTGTGGTGAGAGGGTCGTCAGTTGTTTATAGCTGCCCATTCGGCCACTGATGGAGAGTGGTAGCTAGGAGTGGAGCTAGTCCTGTCGTGCTCATTCAGCCGCTCAGTGTTCTGTCAGCCTCGACCACTCTGGAGCAGTGGGTCTTGAGGGTACAGTAGTCAGAGGGCTTGAGTTGTGAGTGGTCAGGGACCCTTAGCTGTGTAGTTATATAACTACTTAGCTGACCGTCCGCTTCGGCCGCCTATAGCGGTGCATGTACTGGAGGCTAGTACGGTTTGTCACGGACCCAAGCCTCTCGGCCATACAGGGGTCGTGGTGTCTAGAGAGGTGGCGGGGGTGACCATAGAGCATGCATGCACTTTTGCATATGATGAGCGGTGCATCTGGGGAGATACTTTTGCATACATGCCTAGTAGATACTAGTGCATGTGATTGTGTGCTGTTGCATTTGTTTGCGCTATGTATGTTGCATTTGGGTGTCATACTGCATACATGTCATCTATTTTACATGTATATGCAGTCGTATCTATATTTGCACAGGTGTCTCGAGTTGATCTGTTGCTAGTCCGGTGAGTTCCCTGACTTTGGTATCGTGGTATTGATTTCTAGTCGAGCATGTGCATCTATGGTGTCAGGTTTGTATATGCATAGTCATTGTATTAGTTGGTGGCTAGATGCGTTATATTTTGATAGCATGACTCTATTCTTATTATGGAGACTGTATCACTTGATTCTCATGTTGTGTACTTACCATGCTTTATTCTGTTCTTATCCGCTGAGTTCTTTGTACTCACCACCCCGTCTATACTGTTATGTTTTTCGGGTAGTAGGTAGTTGACTTGGAGTTACTTGGAGTATGTTGCCAGCCTGTCCCTCTTCCCACGACACATCTGAGGCTCTTTATCGGTTTAGTCTTTTGCTATTAGCATTTTACGTTTCGTGGATTTGGTGTTGTGATATCATACTATGTCTTGATACTTGTATTTTGGACTTATACCTGTGGTGTGTTTTGTGGACTTTCGCAATTGTGGGTTCCTTAATCGTCTTTCCGCTGTGCTTTTGATATAGCCGTGGGGGCTACATATTTAACTGCGTGGTTGTGGTTATTTTTATGCCTATATATCCCAGCCGCATGTGGCTGACGTATTTTGTATGTATGTGAGTTTCAGATTGTCACCGGTACAGGGGAGGTGCTGCCGAAATTTTTCGGGTGGGGCCTCCCCGGGGCGTGACAATTTAGTGGTATCAGAGCGGGTTTACGAGGCCTATTTCTCTTCGTGTTTTGGGGGTTTCCGTTATTTTGTGTTTTGGATTTTGAGGTTACGACGTCTATTTCTCGGGTCTTGGATTTACGAGGGTTGCGAGATTTATGAGTTTTTCGAGGACTACGAAGATTACGAGGTTTTATACTCGGGGTTCGTATTTTTCAGATGTGATTGTTCGGATGTTGGGACCAGGCGGCGGCAGGATATCTCCAAGTTATAGGATGTAAGTTAAATTACTATCGTATTATATTGTTGTAGTCTTACCTTGTTGTTCATATAAGGAATGAAGCGCGGAGATACGACCCCTCGTCTGCGTCGTGGTCCGGGGCGACCACGGAAGCAGCCTATCGAGTCAGTAGAGGCCGAGCCAGAGGAGTACGAGGCGGATTCTGTTAGGGATCCTACAGAGGTCGAGATTGATAGTAGTAGACAGACTCCTCAGGTCCCTATGAGAGATCCGGGTTTTCAGCCTCAATGTGTTCCTCCTACATTACCACCCGTAGCTCCCACTCCTACTGCTACTTATTGGGCGAAGGACAGAGCTCGGATTCCCTTACTAGCCCGATCGGTAAAGGATCGTTTTACCTTATTCTATGGAGTTCCCGACCCCAGTGTGGCTCGTGCCTGGTTGGGAAATGTGGAGGATACGTTCGAGTATTTATCGTGTACTGAGGAAGAAAAAGCCGAACTAGCTGCATATCACCTCCGAGATCAGGCTGTTACTTGGTGGAAGATGCAGAAGTCACTCTTTGGGGATCAGAGTATTACCTGGACTTTATTCCGAGACGCCTTCGAGAGACAGTATTTTCCAGCTCCTTACCGTATGGCCCGTCGACAGGAATTCTTAAGTCTTAAGCAGGGGGATAGATCGGTGATGGAGTATGAGGCAGAGTTTAACCGATTAGCTGAGTACTGCCCACAGCTTGTTGCTCAGGACAGCGATCGGTTATACCAGTTTACCCAGGGCCTTGCGGCGTATATCCGTATCAGGATGTCGGGTTTTACTCCCAGCACTTACCGAGAGGCATTGGATAGAGCATTGATGATTGAGATGACACAGCAGCAAGTTTCTCAGGAGCGGGGAAAGGATAAACAGAAGGCTCAGGGTACAGCTCCAAGTCAGAAGCAACAGAACAAGGGTCAGAAAAAGCGGAAGAAATGGCAGGGTTCCCAGACTACTTCAGGGGAGTCTTATCGATCAGCGAAGACAGGATGATCATCAGCTGGTTCATCTAAATCTTTTCAGAAAGATTCATCTAGTGAGATTAGATGCTATAGATGTGGTGCTGAGGGGCATGTTAGACCCAATTGCCCATTAGGCCAAGACGTATGCTATTATTGTAAGCTTCCGGGCCATGTGACTCGTGACTGCACACTGAAGGCACAGATGGAGGCGACTAAGAGTACTCCACAGGGGAGCCGTACTACCCAGACGCGATAGTCGAGGAGTTCATAGTGGACACAGAGTGCTCCGTATCAGCAGCATGTGCCATCTGCTCAGGCACAGGTATATCATATCCAGGGCCATGATCACTCAGCGGTACCAGTTGCTATACAGTATGCCTTTACGATTTCTTCGCATCAGACATATCCGGCACCGCAGACCCTTATGACGCCCCCTAGCTCTTGTCCAGTGGTACAGCCACAGCAGTATGTTGCCACTCATCAGCCTCAGCAGTATGCTACCACTTATCAGCCTCAGCAGTATGCTACCACTCACCAGCCTCAGCAGTGCACCACTACTCCACCGGCATCGTTTCAGACTACTACTGGAGTATCGCCAGCATGCCCTGATGTGGGACGAGTGTATGCTATTACTCGAGAGGAGGCACAGCGGGCCGAGGGATCGGTCTTTCGGGGTATGATTACTGTTTATTCTTTTCCTGCTGAATTGCTGATTGATACTGGTAGTTCTCACTCTTTTATTTCCCGGACATTTCTGAGTAAGATTTGTAGACTACCAGATCGTCGGACTCATACATTAGCGGTATCTTTGCCCTCGGGAGAGATACTAAATATCAGTCAGGAGATTAGAGATTGTCCGTTGAATTTCGAGAGTCAAACTCTTATGGTGGACTTGCAGGTTCTGGATATGCTAGAATTTGACATCATTTTGGGTATGAACTGGTTAGCCAGATATTATGCTACCGTTGACTGCAGCGCTAGAGTGGTTACATTTAGACCTCCGGGTCTACCATCCTGGGTATTCATGGGTACTAAGGATGAGGGGATTTCTGTCATCTCAGCAATGCAAGCTCAGAGATTATTGTCTCAAGGATGTCGGGGGTATTTGTTATCTATGATTAAGATTGATCAGGATACTACCACACGGTTATCTGACATCCCTATAGTTCAGGAGTACCCTGACGTATTTCCAGAAGAATTACCCGGCTTGCCCCCGAAAAGGCAAGTGGAGTTCACGATTGAGTTGATCCCTGGGACAGCACCGGTGTCCAAGGCTCCGTATCGCATGGCGCCTAAGGAGTTGGAGGAGCTAAAAGTACAGTTACAGGAGCTACTGGATAGAGGGTTTATCCGTCCTAGTGTGTCTCCATGGGGAGCTCCGGTGCTCTTTGTGAAGAAAAAGGATGGATCGATGAGATTATGCATCGATTATCGGCAGCTGAATGCAGTGACTGTTATGAATAAATATCCACTGCCGCGTATAGAGGATCTGTTCGATCAGCTCAAGAATACTTGTGTGTATTCCAAGATTGATCTGCGCTCTGGCTATCATCAGCTCAGTGTGAGGGATTCAGATATACAGAAGACAGCTTTCCGTACTCGATATGGACACTATGAGTTCTTGGTAATGCCATTTGGGCTTACCAATGCTCCAGCAGTTTTCATGGATCTGATGAATAGGGTATTTCTGGAATTCTTGGATCAGTTCGTGATTGTGTTCATCGATGATATTTTGATATATTCTCGATCCGAAGAAGAGCATGGGCGACATCTTTGTATAGTATTGGAGATGCTCCGGCGAGAACGTCTCTATGCAAAATTCAGCAAATGTGCCTTCTGGTTATCTTCTGTGGGTTTTTTGGGACATATTGTTTCTAGCAGTGGTATATCCGTGGACCCACAAAAGATAGAGGCTGTTACCAGTTGGGAGCAGCCAAAGTCTGTACAGGAGATTCGTAGCTTTCTTGGTCTGGCAGGGTATTATCGCAGATTTGTTGAGGGCTTCTCTAGCATAGCTCTGCCGTTGACTCAGTTGACCAAGAAAGGGGTGAAGTTTTGCTGGACAAAGTCTTGCGAGACGAGTTTTCAGGAACTTAAGCGAAGACTCATTTCTGCACCTATACTAGTACTTCCTTCTGGAGATGATGGCTTCGTACTTTATACAGATGCATCATTACAGGGGTTAGGCGCAGTACTCATGCAGCATGGATGGGTAGTTTCTTATGCCTCACGACAGCTGAAAGAGCATGAGAAGAATTATCCAGTGCATGATCTGGAGTTAGCAGCTATTATATATGCGCTGAAAATCTGGAGACATCATCTATACGGAATCACCTTCGAGATATTCACGGATCATAAGAGTCTTAAGTATCTATTTACTCAGAAAGAACTGAACTTAAGACAGAGAAGATGGATGGAATTCTTGAAGGACTATGACTGTACGATCAACTACCACCCGGGGAAAGCCAACGTGGTAGCTGATGCGTTGAGTAGGAAATCCCGAGGAGTTCTTGCCTGTCATCGGGTGATGGTTACAGAGCTGATACAGAAATTTTCTGAGTTGGGATTAGTGGAGCAGGGTGAGACTGAGCGGGGTATTCTGTTATCTATGGTTGCCCAGTCACCCATAGTAGAGAGGATTAAAGAAGCTCAGGCTACAGATCAGCATATGCAGTTCTTATGTAGCAGGATTATTCCAGGACAGCAGACAGGGTTTTCTTGCGACGGAAACGGAATTCTGTATTTCCAGGGGAGATTGTGTGTTCCTGAATCATCTTCCCTGAAGGAAGACCTACTTCAGGAGGCACACCGGTCCAGATTTGCGATTCATCCGGGTGGTACACGTATGTATAGAGATTTGAGGTGTTTATATTGGTGGACTGGCATGAAGAAAGACATTGCAGATTTTGTTGCACGATGTCTTGTATGTCAGCAAGTAAAGGCTGAACATCAGAGACCCGCTGGTTTTCTCCAGAAAATACAGATACCGGAATGGAAATGGGAGCACATCACGATGGATTTCGTCGTGGGTCTACCCAGAACCCGACGAAAACATGATACGATTTGGGTGATCGTCGATCGATTAACCAAATCTGCTCATTTCCTTCCGATCCGTAGGACGGAGTCATTGGATCGATTAGCAGAGTTGTATTGTAGAGAGATTATCAGGCTACATGGTGTACCTCTCAGTATTATTTCGGATAGAGATCCGTGGTTCACTTCACGTTTCTGGCAGAGTCTACAGCAGGCTATGGGTACAGAGTTACGTTTCAGTACGACTTTCCACCCCCAGACGGACGGTCAGTCGGAACGTACCATACAGACATTAGAGGACCTATTGAGATCATGTGTCATAGACTTCGGAGGTAGTTGGGAGGATCATTTACATTTAGTAGAATTTGCCTACAACAACAGTTATCATTCAGCGATACAGATGGCACCTTATGAGGCGTTGTTTGGCAGAGCATGTAGATCTCCCACCTTATGGACAGAAGTTGGGGAAACACAGATTTTGGGGCCACAGAGTCTCCAGCGTGATGCGGAGATGGTTCGTACTATCAGGCGCAGACTGTCAGAGGCTCAGGATCGACAGAAGAGTTATGCAGACCGGAGACGGAGACCGTTAGAGTTTTCTGTTGGTGATCATGTATTCTTACGAGTATCCCCTACGAAAGGAGTAAAAAGGTTTGGGTTGAAGGGTAAGTTGGCGCCTCGCTATATTGGACCCTTCCAGATTCTCGAGAGGATAGGTGAGGTGGCGTATCGACTGGCATTACCACCATCACTTACTGGGGTGCATGATGTGTTCCATGTATCTATGTTGAGGAGATATGTACCGCACCCTTCGCATATTCTCACTGATGTATCAGTTGTACTTCAGCCAGATATATCTTATGAGGAGATTCCAGTTTGGATTTTGGACCACAAAGAGCGCCGGTTGCGGAACAAGACAATTCGACTGGTCAAGGTCGGATGGCGGCATCACTTAGATGAAGAAGCCACTTGGGAGTTGGAGGATCCGATGCGGACTAGTTACCCCCACCTGTTTACAGGAGGTGAGTAAAGTTTATTTCAGTAATTGGAATAAGTTCATCTACTACTCCTTGCTGTTAGTAGGTAGTGGTAAATTTGGGGACCAAATTTTTATTAGTGGGGGAGGATGTAAGATATGCGAATTTATTTTAGGGTTATCATAGAATAACCTTGTGAAAGTTTTCGGAAATTATAGGATTTTTTCTGGATTTTTCTGGAGGTCGTATGGCTAATTTCACGGGGATAGGAGTGGGGGCCGGGTTGTAAATACGCGAGTGAGAGTCTAATTAAGGAGGAGTACTTAGGGTTTAATTCCCTTAACCCTAAGTTACTATTAATAGTCTCATTTCCTCACCCGAGCCCTCAAACCCACCCGATCCTTTTCTTCCTCTTTCTCTCTCGCGTAAGCTTCCCGACGCCTACCTCAGCGATCGCCGGTTTTCCCCTTTCCTCTCTCGGTGTCGCCGGCGAGGAGCAAATCTTGGAGCGTGGGAGGAAAAGGTTAGCTATATCCCAACCATTCTTCTTTCCGACCTTTCCCCTTCTCTGATCTCGGCGAACAGCAGGTTTGGACCCCCGAATCCGTCGATCTCGCTTGCGGTTGGGAGAGAATCGAGCGTGCCGGTGTTGGATCAGGCCAGCATCGCTTGTGTGGAGGAAGTAACAACCATTGTCCCTTCCCGATCTCTTCTTTGTTCGTCGGCAAGCACAGATCGAGCCCTAGCTGTGATTCCTGGAGGTAGGCAGTTGGTTTGGGTCTTGAAATCGATTCTCTGATCTTCTTTCTGATGTGATTCGGGTAGGTTTTGGTTGTGCATTAGGGTTTCTGATCTCCTCTCTGTTCGTTAGCAAGAACAAGACCGAGCCCTAATCGGGGTATTGGAGAGGAGCTGTGGTGATTCCAGCCATCACAGATAGATTGGGTTGATTCCTCCACCGGGTCTGTGATCATCCCCAGCAATTGAAGAAGTAGAGGTAAGGGAATCAATTGGTTGTTGTGTTCACAGAATTTTTGGTGGTTTCCTATTGTTCTGTTTTTGATCCGATCAGCGAAGATGCTAAGTGTAGTTTACTGCTCATAGGGAATTCCTGTATTGTTAACTAGTGCCTTGTTCTCTTGATCGGTCTAGGGTGCAAGTGGATGTTATCTAGTGGGTTTTGGTGTATCCCTTGATCCAGAGCAGTGGTGGAGTCAACAAGGCGGTGAGTTGTTTGGTTTAATTGTTGAAAGGTTTTGAGCATGCTGTTTCTAATAGTTAGCAGCGATTAAATTAACCTAAATAATGCATGGTTAGGTTCTGTCATGCTAGCTTGGTAATAGAGGATTGTAAGTGTAGATAAACCTAATCTGGAATAGATTCAGTGATGTTTAGGTTTTCTTCCTCTTAGGGGTTTACGAGAGGGAGTAGTAGTCACATTTACTATGGTTTTAAAGTTGGTTATTTGTTTATAGGTAGTTCACTTATTTGTATGTATGCATATAATTAGATTAGAATGTATGCGTGAATACAGGGCCTTGATTGGCGACAGCGTGACGTGGGGTGGTTCTGTTGATACTGGATATATCGAGGCGGGTATTTCTTCCCTTCCTCCTATTTAGTTCTTTGAACTATAAAGCATGGTTATTTTCGAATGCTTAGGTTGCATTACCTTAATCTGTATATTTGTTTTATTCCTGCTTGTCTCTTTCTATTTGAGCTTTAATATGATCTTGTCTATTTCGACACAGTCTCACCCTTGATATCAGAACTCTGTGCACGTGCATATGTAGAGTTTGTATCTTAGAGTCGTCTGGTTGGTACGATTAGCGTGTTTTATCATGCATATTGATGTTGAGTGTACATGTGATAGGTATGTGGTATTGGGGTTATATACTTGGTTGTCCATGTTGGGTGTTGGGGTATGTATATATTTATGTTTGGGGTGGTTATTGGGGGTGTTGGGGTACACGATGGATGATGGTATTTTATATTGTGACTATTCACATCATGTCATCATTCATTGCATACTGATGACCAATGTCTTCCTTGTGGTGAGAGGGTCGTCAGTTGTTTATAGCTGCCCATTCGGCCACTGATGGAGAGTGGTAGCTAGGAGTGGAGCTAGTCCTGTCGTGCTCATTCAGCCGCTCAGTGTTCTGTCAGCCTCGACCACTCTGGAGCAGTGGGTCTTGAGGGTACAGTAGTCAGAGGGCTTGAGTTGTGAGTGGTCAGGGACCTTTAGCTGTGTAGTTATATAACTACTTAGCTGACCGTCCGCTTCGGCCGCCTATAGCGGTGCATGTACTGGAGGCTAGTACGGTTTGTCACGGACCCAAGCCTCTCGGTCATACAGGGGTCGTGGTGTCTAGAGAGGTGGCGGGGATGACCATAGAGCATGCATGCACTTTTGCGTATGATGCGCGGTGCATCTGGGGAGATACTTTTGCATACATGCCTAGTAGATACTAGTGCATGTGATTGTGTGCTGTTGCATTTGTTTGCGCTATGTATGTTGCATTTGGGTGTCATACTGCATACATGTCATCTATTTTACATGTATATGCAGTCGTATCTATATTTGCACAGGTGTCTCGAGTTGATCTGTTGCTAGTCCGGTGAGTTCCCTGACTTTGGTATCGTGGTATTGATTTCTAGTCGAGCATGTGCATCTATGGTGTCAGGTATGTATATGCATAGTCATTGTATTAGTTGGTGTCTAGATGCGTTATATTTTGATAACATGACTCTATTCTTATTATGGAGACTGTATCACTTGATTCTCATGTTGTGTACTTACCATGCTTTATTCTGTTCTTATCCGCTGAGTTCTTTGTACTCACCACCCCGTCTATACTGTTATGTTTTTCGGGTAGTAGGTAGTTGACTTCGAGTTACTTGGAGTATGTTGCCAGCCTGTCCCTCTTCCCATGACACATCCGAGGCTCTTTATCGGTTTAGTCTTTTGCTATTAGCATTTTACGTTTCGTGGATTTGGTGTTGTGATATCATACTATGTCTTGATACTTGTATTTTGGACTTATACCTGTGGTGTGTTTTGTGGACTTTCGCAATTGTGGGTTCCTTAATCGTCTTTCCGCTGTGCTTTTGATATAGCCGTGGGGGCTACATATTTAACTGCGTGGTTGTGTTTATTTTTATGCCTATATATCCCAGCCGCATGTGGCTGACGTATTTTGTATGTATGTGAGTTTCAGATTGTCACCGGTACAGGGGAGGTGCTGCCGTAATTTTTCGGGAGGGGCCTCCCCGGGGCGTGACAATTCTTTAGTATTTAAAATATGAACTTTACATCCAAAAACTTTTAAATAGTTTAGGTTGGGAATTTTATTATAATACATTTCATAAGGAGTTTTATTGTGAAGTTTGTTAATTAGAATTCTATTTTGAATATAATTTGCTGTATTTATGGCTTCAGCCCAAAATTGATAATTTAAGTTATATTCATTTAGCATAGTTCTAGCAGCTTCTTGTAGGGTTCTATTTTTACGTTCCACTAGACCGTTTTGTTGGGGGGTTCTAGGACATGAAAATTCATGTTGGTATCCATTGATTTTACAGAATTGGGTAAACCTATGATTTTCAAATCCCCCCCCCCCCCATGATGACTTCTTATTCTTTTAATTTTAGTATCTTTTTCATTTTCTGTTAACTTGCAAAAATTATTAAATTCTTCAAAAGTTTCATCTTTTATTTTTAGAAATTTTACTCAGGTGAACCTAGAGTGGTCATCAATTATAACTAAGCAATACTGGTTCTTGCTTAGTGACTTGGCTCTATGTGAATCAAATAGGTCAAGGTGAAGGAGCTCAAGCAAAGAGTTAGTTCTTTCTAGATTAGTTGATTTATGAGTTGACTTGGTTTGTTTTCCTTGTTGACAAGCATTACAGATTGAGTTTTCAATAAATTTTAATTTGGGCAAACCTTTAACTAGACCATTTTGACTCATTTTTGAAATGAGTCTAGTTTGAGTGTGACCCAATCTTCTGTGCCACAACTCAGTTTCCTCTTCTTGTGTTAGAAAACACTTTATTGAGGAAGTGGGTAGATCAATTGAGTACATATTATTTTTCCTAAGCCCCTTAAGTGTGATTTCAGGGTTTTAAATATTTTTAACTAAACAACTAGATTTGTCATTGGTAACTAAGTATCTACTATCACACAATTGGCTTATACTTAAAAGATTAAAATTGAAGTTTTCAACTAATAGAACTTTTTGAATAATAAAATCGGAACTAAGTTCGATGTTACCTCTTCCGATTACCTTTAGTTTGTCGTCGTTGCCGAATGCAATAGACCCTAAATTCTTTAGTTTAAGCTTTATGAACTTTAATTTATCTCCAGTCATGTGTCTGGAGCATCCATTATCTAACATTCATTGATCCAATTCTTTATGTTCCTACACATAAATTGTTTGAATTGGACTCTATTTGATGAAAAGAAATTGAAGTGATTAAGTTTGAGTTTGTATTGGTTGAAACAAAAGTTTTAACTTTATTTTGAAAATTAATTTAAGTTTGTTTAATTTTTAAAGAATAATTTAAGTTAATTAATTTTGAAAGAAATAATTTAAGTTAATTAATTTTAATTACGAATTTAATTTTGAATTAATTTTAATTACTTAGTCATCTCACCTGATCTAAATTTTTAATCAGGGAATCCTATAATTTTGTGAGATGAATTAGTTTTAATTTAAGGGTTTTGTTTAACTTTGTGTTAGATTTAGGTTTGGTTTTGGGTTCAACAAGCAGACGTTCTTTGGATAAACTTCTGGGCTATGGTGAGTCACAAGGACATCATTAAAGTAACCATGCCTTCGAGGTTTTCCAAATAGTCCTACCCATTGAACTTAGTACAAAACCTTGGTCTAACTGGTTATGATCCATAAAGGGTAGCTTCGGTCAGTTCCACTTAGCCAAATGCACCAGGTCGAAGCCATATCTTCCTAGACATGCGATGACTAAGTTTCCCCAACATACTATCATCCAATACTTCACCAGTACCGTGGGTCAAGTTAAACCTAGCCCATTTTAATCTAACCCTATTTACCCTGCCGGGTAGGTAAAGTTCGGTTACCTTGTTGGGTAGATTAAGTTCTGTTACGCAGTCGGGTAGTTTAGTTCGGGGGTGCCAGCTATTCTGGATCCTCCTTCTATCTTTATTTGATTTAAGTTGAATTTTACTTTTAATTTTGAATTAATTTCGAATTAATTTCGAATTTTGAGTTTTTAATTTAATTTCAAATTTTTAATTGAATTTGAATTTTGAATTTAATTTTTAATTTTTAATTTAATTTTGAGTTTTTTAATTTAATTTTGAATTTTGAATTTAATTTCAAAATTTTAATTTAATTTCAAATTTTTAATTGAATTTTGAATTTAAAATTTTTAATTGAATTTTGAATTTTTAATTGAATTTTGAATTTAATTTTGAATTTTTAATTGAATTTTGAATTTAATTTTGAATTTATAATTTTTAATTATGTTCGTTTTATTAATATCGTCTTTCTTTTTGCTCCCCCTGGATCATGCCTCGATATGGTCTATCGAGGTAGTGTATTTGATCCTTCGGGATCCAATATTGACCAAGTCTGACTTGATTAATCAATTTGCACTTAAAGACCCATGCTTGGATTGTTTTTCTATTTGCTCTTTGTACAAGAGATAAATAAGATTTATATTTTTTCTTTGGTTTAAATCCTGGACCAGTTCTATTGTAAATGACTCTTTGTGTCCCAAGAATTAGGTCAAGATTCTTGGAACCTAAAGAAAACCGTTCTAGTGTTTTCTTTATATCCTTGACTTGAATTTTCAGGCTGGAATTCTCTTCTACAAGTTTTTGGACTTGAGTTGAGTTTCCAGTCTGAACTGGTTTAGTCAAAGATTCGGAGTTAGTCACTTCTTTAAGAACTTCTACTTCCTTTAGAAGTGACTTGACTCTAAGGTTTGATTTAGCTAACTTTCGTAACAAATAAGTAACTAAATTATTGAGTCGAGAGATACTTACAGAGGGATCGGGCCCTTCGGAAACGGATACGGATCCGTGGCTTTGCTTGGACTCAGCCTCTGACTTACTCTCACTCTCAGACAGGTTGATTTGGTCCCGGGCCATCAGCGCAAGTAAACTCGTCTGATCGAGTTCGTCGTCGTCGTCTTCTGAGGAAGATTCATCGCATGTCACCTTCAGGGCCTTCTTCCTTCTCTGCTTCTTGGCTTCCTTTTCATTGGGGCAGTTGGCCTTGATGTGCCCCTTCTGGTTGCATCCGTAGCAAATCACCTCAAATTTTACCGTAGAATTCGGTTGGGCCTCCTTGGATTGGACTGCCTTCTTTAGGTCCCTCTTGTTGAAGTCTTTCTTCTTCTTGTAGAGTCTTTTCACAAGGTTCATGAGTTCAATGGTTAGCTCATTGTCTTCTTCTTCTGAGTCGGTTTCTGCTTCCGGCTCCTGTCTGATTCTTCGACGTGATCTTGATTCGCAAGCTCCACCGGTACCTGCAAGCAAAGCAATTCCTTTCTTGGAAGGCTGTGTATTAGTCTGCTCATGAAGTTCTGTAACGACCCGCCTCCTACTGACTAGGCTGCGAGGCCGGTCGCTACAGTTATGCTGTGCTGGACTATTAATGCGGAATGAAAACTGGCTAATTTAAAATTTTACTGAACTAAATGCTGTAAGGTTTAACTTAGTGTTCTGGGTGTACCTAGGAGTTGTACACATGTTAGGGAAGATAATCTATGCCTCTCGGATGACCTGCTAGCTGTAATCAGACACTTCAATCGATCCATAGATCGATTGGGCTGTCGGATCGATCTCGTGATCGATCCAGCTTATTACTGGTACGGAAAAACTCTCTGGATCGGTCGGCAGACCGATCTATATGCTCCCTCGCCTCTGTATGCGGCTGGATCGGTCTACCGACCGATCCAGGAGTACCCTGATCGGTCGGCTTGACCGATCCAGTAGCTCACTGATCGGTCGGCAAACCGATCAGTGAGCGTCGGTGCTCTCTGTAGGACCGTTGGGCCGGCTAGAAGGGGGGGTTGAATAGCCCTGCAGAAATCAAAACACAAACCAACCCTTCTCGAACTCTTAAACTGACACTTGTAAAATAATTAAAGCAATAAACTAAGATCAGAACAGAAAACGAGGCACCAGGTTTTGACTTGGTTACAACCGGGGAGGTTGTTAATCCAAGAAAGATGATCGCACTAGAATTTCTCCTTCAGGCGGAGAAGCCTCTTACAAAGTTGAAGCGCACAATAGAAGCTAACTACAGAAAGCGTACAAGTGTTTGAAAGAAAAGCGTGAGTTCTGAATTAATGAAAAGCTTCTGGACCAAGGCTATATTTATAGCCTTGGTCGGGGCGTCTGGAAGGGTTCCGGGCACCCTGGGGGGGATAAATTTTATCCCCCAACGGTCGGATCGAGTCAAAACTCGATCCTGTTGAAAAGTCGATTCCGGGCGCCCGGAACCCGGGGGATAAATTTTATCCCCCAACGGTCGGATCGAGTCAAAACTCGATCCTGTTGAAAAGTCGATTCCGGGCGCCCGGAGCCCTAAGGTCAACCTAAGTTGACTTTTCGACTCCGGTTCGGCTCGTCTCAGTTCGGCTCGTCTTGGTCCGGGTCTGTTCGCTCCGGCTCCGCTAGCTTGGGTGATCTCGGCCTTCCGGAATAGGGCTCACCCGAACCCATCTTCCGGTCTTCTCGAGCGTGCTTCCCTCCGGCTTCTCGTCCCTCGGAATTGCTGCGTGTTCCTTCTCGTCCACCAGGGTACTCATCCGCAGACTTCGTCCCTCGGTCGCACCCTGTGCTGACCTTCGCGCTAGCTGCGTCTCTTGCTCCCCGAGCAATCTTCCGCTCCGGCTTTCGTACCTCGGAACCACCGCGCGCACTTCCTTCTCGTCCGCCGGTGTATTCTTCCGCAGCACCTCGTCCCTCGGACGCACAGCGTGCCGTCCTTCTTGCTAGCTGCGTCTTCCGCTCGAGTACCTGTGCTTCTAAGCTCCTGCACACTTAGACACAAGGTTAGAAACAATGCAGGACCTAACTCAACTTGTTGATCACACCAAAACAACCTTGGGGTTCCAACAATCTCCCCCTTTTTTGGTGTGATCAACCCAAGTTAAGATAGGGTAAAATAGACTTTAAATAAAATTAAGTAACTTAACTTAAGTTGCAATTTAAGTACAAAAAGATAGAAAAAAAAATTAAATCTATCTACCTCCCCCTAGACTTATACTTTCCCTTCTCCCCCTTTGATCACAAAAAATGGGGTACCAAGAAAAACAATCTAAGGATTAAAGAAAAAATATTTAAAATAAATTCATGAAAATAATTTTAAGTTTTTGCAAGAATTATTTTGAAAAATATTTCTAACTTAAAAAAAATTTCTAAGTAATTTCAGCATAAATTTATAATTTCAGAAAATCTTTTAACTTAAGAAGGAATGATTTTTGAGAATTTTTAAGCACATTTTTTTTTAAAAAAAAAACAAATGACTAAGAAAAAAAAATTCTAAGTAAATTTCTAAATTGAAATAAAATGTTTTGAATAACCCTTTTTTAAAGCACTAATTAATTCTTGTATTAATGCTTTATTAGTAAGTTAATTAAACATTTATTTCAATATTTTGGCTTCCAGGTCGTGGCGAGGCACTAGACCTTCTTGGTTATTAGAGCAACAACCACTTCCTTGACAAAACCTCATAAAGAAATTCTTTGTTAAATTTTCTCACTGAAAAGTGCTAATTTTAATTATAAAATTTAGATTAAGCAAGATTTAGGAACCCAATAAAGGTTCCAGCCTACTTGATTAATTAAAAATTTCTTAGGGACATATTTTCTAGAGATATTCTTAATTTGTCCCGGGTGATATCTATAATACCAATTTAAATTTTTTATTTTTCTAGAATTAGATGAACAAGCATAATTTTTTAAATTATCTACTTGAATTTTCAAATCATTATTTTCAAGTTTCAATTTTTCATTTTCCAAATTTGATTTATCTAATTCTTCTAGAGGGCAGGATTTAGCTAAAATTATTTTTAAATTTTTTATTTCTCTTTCTAATTTACAGCAGTCTTTAGTTAATAACTTAACAAATTTATAAAGTTTATCCGGAGGAAGAGAACGTACCTGACTTACCTTGTCGAGTTCGTTGTCCGTATCTCCCCCTGAACTGCTGCTTTCTTCTGACGAAGCTCCCCCTTCATCGATGCTCTCAATGCTCATTTCGGAAGAGGTCAACTCGCAGTCTTCGTCTTGATGACTTGCCATTAGAGCAAGTCCGGAGAATGCCTCAACTTCCGACTCCGACGACGTATCGTCCCACGTCGCCTTTAGGGCTTTTCGCTTCTGGATAGGATTCTTACCCTTCTCCTTGTCCTTGTTCTTCAGCTTGGGGCAGTTGTCCTTGACGTGCCCTTCTTCGTCGCAGTGGTAGCAGCGGATCGTTCTTCTCTTCTTTCCCTGCGGATGGTTAGTAGATCTGGATTTACAAAGTTTCTTGAATCTTCTTACCATCATTACCATTTCCTCGTCGTCGAGAGAGGATTCCCGTCTCTCGAGGCTTTGAGGGCGACGTTGTTTTTAGGCTCCTTCATTCCTGCACATCTTGACTCATGCACTTCAAATGTTGAAAAGAATTCTTCTAATGAAGTCTTTTCTAAATCTTTAGAAATGTAAAATGCATCTACTAGTGATGCCCATTTTGAATTTCTAGGGAAGGAATTTAAAGCGTACCTGAGCGAATCTCGGTTACTTACATCTTCTCCGAGATTCGTGAGTCCGGTGATGATTTCTTTTATTCTGGAGTGCAGATGTACGACTGTCTCGTCTTCCCCAAGTCGCAGGCTGGTGAGCTGATTGCGAAGCAGATCTCGTCTAGCGAGCTTGGCTTCGGACGTACCTTCATGCAGCTCGAGGAACTTCTTCCAAAGTTCCTTTGCGGAGTTATATTTACCGATCCTGTTGACTTCTTGAGGCGGAAGGACACTTAGCAGATGGTACTCTGCTTTGCCGTTCGCCACGAAGTCGACCTGCTCCATTTTTGTCCATTTATCTATTTCCTTGTCCTCTGGAGTTTCAAAGCCAAATTTCATTATTAAAAATAATTCAATATCTGTAGTAAGAAATACCTGCATCAGTTTTTTCCAAGTAGCGAAGTCCCCTTCATATTTCGGCGGGTGGATGCTTTGGTCCGGCCATCGCGTTGCTTCGTTCGGCGGTTAGTCCTCCTGAAGCGTCTCGGCTCTGATACCACTTGTAGGACCGTTGGGTCGGCTAGAAGGGGGGGATTGAATAGCCCTGCAGAAATCAAAACACAAACCAACCCTTCTCGAACTCTTAAACTGACACTTGTAAAATAATTAAAGCAATAAACTAAGATCAGAACAGAAAACGAGGCACCAGGTTTTGACTTGGTTACAACCAGGGAGGTTGTTAATCCAAGAAAGATGATCGCACTAGAATTTCTCCTTCAGGCGGAGAAGCCTCTTACAAAGTTGAAGCGCACAATAGAAGCTAACTACAGAAAGCGTACAAGTGTTTGAAAGAAAAGCGTGAGTTCTGAATTAATGAAAAGCTTCTTGACAAAGGCTATATTTATAGCCTTGGTCGGGGCGCCTGGAAGGGTTCCGGGCGCCCTGGGGGGGATAAATTTTATCCCCCAACGGTCGGATCGAGTCAAAACTCTATCCTGTTGAAAAGTCGATTCCGGGCGCCCCGGTCGGTTCCGGGCGCCTGGAATGGTTCCGGGCGCCCGGAGCCCTAAGGTCAACCTAAGTTGACTTTTCGACTCCGGTTCAACTCGTCTCAGTTCGGCTCGTCTTGGTCCGGGTCTGTTCGCTCCGGCTCCGCTAGCTTGGGTGATCTCAGCCTTCCGGAATAGGGCTCACCCGAACCCATCTTCCGGTCTTCTCGAGCGTGCTTCCCTCCGGCTTCTCGTCCCTCGGAATTGCCGCGTGTTCCTTTTCGTCCACCAGGGTACTCATCCGCAGACTTCGTCCCTCGGTTGCACCCCGTGCCGACCTTCGCGCTAGCTATGTCTCTTGCTCCCCGAGCAATCTTCCGCTCCGGCTTTCGTACCTCGGAACCACCGCGCGCACTTCCTTCTCGTCCGCCGGTGTACTCTTCCGCAGCACCTCGTCCCTCGGACGCACAGCGTGCCGTCCTTCTCGCTAGCTGCGTATTCCGCTCGAGTACCTGTGCTCCTAAGCTCCTGCACACTTAGACACAAGGTTAGAAACAACGCAGGACCTAACTCAACTTGTTGATCACAACAAAACAACCTTGGGATTCCAACACTCTCTGTTCACACAATGGATCGGTCGGCTGACCGATCCATAACAGAGGCCAACTCTCTGTTCGCGCATGGATCGGTCAGCTGACCGATCCAGCGGCACAACCCACTCCCATATCGGTCTGTAGACCGATCAGAGTTCTGATTTCAGCCTGAAACTCTGATTTCAGCACTTTGGCGTGCCAAAATCTCACATATGAGTTATACACTACATGAGAAACATTCTAATAACATAAAACTAGTATTCTAAACTTAACATGACACATAGTTCACTGATTCATAGCATTACACAACTAAACGTGCATGAAAGTAAAACACTAAAGAGTTCTACGGTTTAAACTTGCTAAGTCCCCTAAGAATCTTTTATTCCAGTTCCTTCCACACACACCATCTCTGCATTGGCCTCCAGCTTCCTCTGCTAGTCCATTTTCCTTTTACCTGTATCTGCAGTATAAGGAAAATAGTATCTATAAGCTAAAAAGCTTAGTAAGAAACCATCTACCTCACTAAAATATACATACGATGCAAATATGAGTTTAAATCATGCTGTTTGAAAGGATATGCTAAGTATACTGAATAAACTAAACATGGCATGACATATAAGCATACAATCATGACATATCTAAAACTGAACATGATATCAATCACATGGTATCAATGAAGAACTAAGATGATACTAAAAACTGAGCTACTGCTAGGGCTGTACTGAATTCACAAACTAATTTGTGAAAGGTTGAAAACCATATACATATAGTAAGTGAAAATACTAAAAATGCTTCTGATGGACCCTGGCAACTGTACTTGCTGTGCGCGCATCCCTAACTAGCCCCGGGATTACAAGTTCCGAATCTAGTAGGGTTTACTAGGTTAGCTAAACCTAGGGATGACTATGGGAGCCCAACCCAATGGATATCTAATCCAGTACAGTGCCACTGAAAAGTAAAATACTGAAATAGCTAATACAATTTTGCTGAATCTAGGTTATCTGAACCTAGAACTAGGTTGTCTGAACCTAGAGGCGACTATGGGAGCCCACCCATTTGGACATCTAGTCTCGTAAAAGCTGAAATAAAAACTGATCATGCTAACTAACATGTTCTATGGCATTTAACTAAATGCCCACTATATCATAAGGCTGTGCTAGGCATTTTGTCGAACATTTGGCGCTCTCTAACTCTCCTCTCGATCAGGGAGACCACCTCTAGGCACCCAGCAGCGTCTAAACCCCTATCTACAGAGGATACACGTGCTCGGCCCATCTAGAGATGCTCACTAATCCCTAAATCTGTGAGAAGAGTTAAAATACACCCTATATGCTGACAAAATTCAATAAACTAATCTAATGCATAAAAGAAAACATGCGAGAGCTACTTATACTGCAGGTGAGGGGTTTCTTACTTCCTGCGTGTAGTTCCTTACAAATCTGATCGCTAGGTTTCCGGTGGAGATGATCTTCTCGACGATCCGCTCGCGTCTACGTGTTCTTCTCGCGAAGGGGAACATCCTCGTATCGAAGATCTCGCCGGAAGAAGTTCCCTTGGCCCTTGGGGCTTGGTGTGCCGTGCGTGAGGAAGAGGAGAAGAAGGGAGAGGCGGCAATGGTGTTGGGTCTCGGTGGAAAAGATTTTGCCGAAACAAAAAAAATAAAACCTAAACTTAATATCCACCTAATTAATTCCTATTTCTATTAGAGAATTAATTTAGCTAAAACAATTATAAATATAATTGTTTCTCTTTCCTTTCAGCACACCCCTGCTGGGGCCTCCTGGCTAGCCGGATTCACTTAAGTCCCGGTTCGGTCCAAGGTCACGGGTTCGATCCCCCGCGTACGCTATTTACGCGTCTAATTGTTTTTGCTACTTCCGCTATTCGGAAAATTCCGTAAAAATATTCTAAAATTCCAGAAAAATAATAGAATATTTCTAAAAATAATTTGAGAATTTTCGGGCGTTACAACTCCCCATACCTTATAAAAAGTCCGTCCTCGAACTTAGAATAACTCTGGGTACTTCTGTCTCATGCTGGCTTCTGTCTCCCAAGTTGCCTCTTCTGCTGTGTGATTGTGCCAAATGACTTTGACTAATGGAACTTCCTTGTTCCGCAATTTCTTAACTGCTCGGTCTATTATCTGAATAGGCCGACTATCATAGCTGAGGTCTTCGTGGATCTGTACCGACTGAGGCTCAATCACCTGGGTGACATCTGGGGTATGCTTCTTCAGCATAGAGACATGAAATATGTTGTGGACAGCTGACATTTCCTGGGGTAGCTCTAGCTCATATGCTACCATGCCCACTCTTCTGCTGATAAGGTATGGTCCCACATATCTGGGACTAAGTTTGCCCTTCTTCCCAAAACGCATCACTCCCTTCATAGGAGCTACTCTGAGGAATACTGAATCCCCAACTGAAAACTCTAAGGGTCTGCGCCGTGTATCAGCATAGCTTTTCTGGCGGCTCTGAGCTGTCTCTATCCTCTGGCGGATCTGCTGTATAGCTGCTGTGGTATCTGCCACTAGATCTGTCTGAAGTTCTAGCTCTTTCTGTTCACCACTCTCATACCAGCAGATTGGAGATCTACACCTCCACCCATAGAGAGCCTCGTAAGGTGTCATGCCGATAGTGGCCTGATAGCTATTGTTGTATGCAAATTCTGCTAAGCTCAGATATTTGCACCAACTTCCCTTGAAGTCTAGGGCACACGCTCGGAGCATATCTTCGAGTACTTGATTTACTCGCTCCGTCTGACCATCTGTCTGAGGATGGAATGCTGTGCTGAACTTTAACTTAGTGCCCAACGCTGACTGTACACACTCCCAGAAGTGTGATGTGAATCTGCTGTCTCTGTCTGAAATGATGGTTCGTGGGACTCCATGTAGTCTGACGATCTCCTGGAGATACAACTGAGCTAGCTTCTCCATGGAGTAGGATATCTTGATAGCTAAGAAGTGGGCTGATTTAGTCAACCTGTCAACTATTACCCAGATGGCGTCAAAACCATTCGTGGTTCTGGGCAGTCCCACTATAAAATCCATAGAGATATCCTCCCACTTCCATTCTGGGATCTGTATAGGTTGCAGAACTCCTCCTGGTCGCTGATGTTCTGCCTTGACCCTCTGACAGGTGAGGCAGATGCTAACATATCTGGCGATGTCTCGCTTCATCCCGGGCCACCAAAACTGGTTCTTCAGGTCTTGATACATTTTGGTGGAACCTGGATGTATCGCATAGGGAGTCTTGTGAGCCTCATCGAAAATCTGTCTCCGTAGCTCCTCCTGATCTGGAACACAGAGTCTGTCACCAAAATACAACACCCCGCTATCGGACACTCTAATTCTCTACTTTCTGATTCGCTAGCCCTTGCTTGATTTTCTGAATTTCGGGGTCCTGCTGACTGAATATCACCAAGCAAGGTAGACTCTAAGGTCATAGTAGAGAGCTGTCCAATGATGAGTTCGAGACCGAAATCTACGATCTCCTTCTGTAGGGGCGGTGACATGGCTGTAAGAGATAATAAGGTAGCACTGGATTTTCTGCTAAGGGCGTCGGCTACCTTATTGGCTTTCCCTGGATGGTAGAGGATGTCTATATCGTAGTCTTTGACCAGCTCAAGCCATCTGCGCTGTCGCATGTTCAGATCCTTCTGAGTGAAGAAGTACTTCAGACTCTGATGATCTGTATACACTCTGCACTGAGCTCTATATAAGTAATGTCTCCAAATTTTGAGAGCGAACACTACTGCTGCAAGCTCAAGGTCATGAGTAGGGTAATTCTTCTCATAATCCTTGAGTTGTTTGGAGGCATAGGCGATCACCTTGCCGTTTTACATCAGTACTGCTCCTAGTCCCAACTTAGAGGCATCACTATAGATGTCAAAGCTGCTGGTGTTGTCTGGTAGAGCCAAAATGGGAGAACTGGTCAATCTCCTTTTTAGCTCGCTGAAGATGTTCTCACAGTCCTCTGTCCACTGAAATTTCCTGTTCTTTCTGGTAAGAGCTGTCAGTGGGGAGGCTATCCTGGAGAAGTTCTCTACAAACTTTCTGTAATATCCTGCTAATCCCAGAAAGCTCCTGATTTCGCTGGCGTTCTTAGGTCTCTTCCAGTTACTTACTGCTTCTATCTTGCTGGGATCTACCATAATACCATCCTTTGAGATGATGTGACCCAGGAAGGACACCTGATCTAGCCAAAATTCACATTTCGTGAACT
Source organism: Zingiber officinale (assembly GCF_018446385.1). Lineage (NCBI taxonomy): Eukaryota > Viridiplantae > Streptophyta > Magnoliopsida > Zingiberales > Zingiberaceae > Zingiber > Zingiber officinale. The sequence goes on from NC_056001.1 coordinate 75,874,607, forward strand.
TGGCGTATAGCTGGTTCTGCTGAAGGGTCTGCAATACTAGTTTCAGGTGCTCTGAGTGTTCTTCCTGAGTTCCTGAGTAGATAAGAATGTCATCGATAAACACAATAACAAACTTATCTAAATACTCCCTGAATACTCTGTTCATGAGATCCATGAATGTAGCTGGAGCATTGGTCACGCCAAAGGGCATGACTACGAACTCGTAGTGTCCGTATCTGGTTCTGAATGCTGTCTTGGGTATATCCCCTTCTTTAACCTTCACCTGATGATAACCTGATCTGAGATCTATCTTAGAGAACACTGCTGCTCCCTTCAGCTAGTCGAACAGGTCATCGATTCTGGGAAGGGGATACCTGTTCTTGATCGTGACTTGGTTCAGTGATCTGTAGTCTATGCACAGTCGCATGCTTCCATCCTTCTTCTTCACGAACAATACAGGCGCTCCCCATGGTGAGTGACTCAGGCGTATGAAACCCTTGTCAAGCAGCTCCTGTAGTTGCCCCTGAAGTTCCTTTAGTTCTGCTAGAGCCATGCGATAAGGCGCTTTGGAGATAGGATTTGTACCGGGAATGAGCTCTATCTCAAAGTCAATCTCCCTGTCTGGTGCTAAGCCTGGTAACTCCTCAGGGAAGACTGCTGGGTAGTCACATACAACTCGAACCTCTGCTAGCTGTTGGTTCTTGTCCTGGCTGGCATTGACTACGTGTGCTAGGAATCATGTACATCCTGAATCCAGTAGCTTCTGTGCTTTCATAGCTAAGAGAAACTTCCTGGCCTTTCTCTTTGGTTCCCCGCTATATTCAAATTACACTGCCGCTTCAGGTTGGAAGATGACTCTCTGTTTACGGCACTCTATGGTAGCACCGTATCTGATCAGAAAGTCCATTCCAAATATAACGTCATAGTCGGTCATCTCTAGCACTATCAGATCACAAAAGAGCTCTCTGTCTGCTATAATGACCGGCACTGCTCTGAGCCAGTGCGTGGATGCCATGATCTCTCCTGAAGGTAGTGCCGTCAAAAACTGACCACTGAGTACCTCTGAGGGTATTTCTAATTTTTCGGAGAACATCCTGGCTATATATGAATGGGTTGCCCCAGTATCAAATAGAACAGTAGCACTATACTGTAAAATGCTAATCTGACCTGTGACAACTGTCGAGGCATTGGCTACGTCCTCTCTGGTGAGTGAGTAGATCCTCGTATTCGCCATAGCTGGAGGGGCTTCTAATCTGCCCTGGCTGATAAGTGGACCTTCTAGAGCGGCCTGCATCTGATATAACTGAGCTGGCTGGCCTGCATACTGAATCTGCTGTGGCTGAGGAAGACCGGTCTTGTTCGGGCACTGCTTGGCCATGTGCCCTTCTTGTCCACATTCAAAGCATCCTCGTGTGCCCTTGCGACAAACCCCTGGGTGGAATTTCCCACAAGTAGCACACTTTGGATAACTGGGTCGCTTGCTAGATGGTCCTCCTTTTGGGTCACTCCCTGATTTGCGCTTGCTGTTGGAGTTCCCTTTCCAGTTAGAGCTGTGGCCTTGCTGTTTTTGAGTGTGAGAGTTTCCTTGGCCTTTGGACTCTGAGGAGACTTGCTTCTGCTGCTTTATGCTGTTCTGGTAATGCTCTGTGGTCAAGGCACTACTCACTAACTCCTCTGTCGTTTGTGGCCTATGTATGCCACCAGCCACGTTCACTACTATCTCTGGCCTCAGCATTTTGAGCATCAACCGGATTCGTTCCTTCTCTGTGCTGACTAGCTCTGGGCATAGACGAGCCAACCTGTTCAATTTCTTCACGGCTTCCTCAACTGAAAGGTTGCCCTGACGAAACTCAGTGAACTCGTCCTAGTGGCGGTTTGTAACCCGTATGTGGAAGAACTCCTCGAAGAATTCCTTCTCGAAGTCAGCCCATGACATCTGGTTCACTGGGCGCTTCGTTCTGATTCTTTCCCACCACATGCGTGCGTCTCCTGTCAGGCAGAAGGAGGCACACTTCACCTTCTGGCCAGTCCAGAAGCTCCATCGTGCTCTCCAGTGTTTTGAACCAGGCTTGTGCATCCCATGGTTCACTAGTGCCTGAGAAGTTCTCTGGCTTGACCCGCTGCCACTGGATCAGATAGGCTTCCTTTCTTGGCTCAGCTGTTGAGGCTGCTAGTGCTGGTGCTGTAGGCTGAGCTGGTGGAACCTCTAAGACTACTAGAGTCGTCAGATTTGGTTCCGGGGTAACTGTGGGGGTCCTGTTGCTGTTCAGCTAGCTGCTGCTGTAACTGAGCCACTAATGCTGTAAGGTCTGGGGGAGGCACTGAACTGCCTGCCTCTTGCTGGGGCTCAGTAGCTAGTGCCCTTCTAGCTGGGCGTCCTCGTGCCATTGCTAAGACATAGAGGACAGAACATGAATAACTATTACAATCATAATGGTATAACTATCGTTATCATGTTATATACTATCACATACTATCATGCATCAATTATCTATAAACATGAGCTATAACAAGAAAGCAAGAAACATAAGTAAAGTAGAGGTATTCTTACTTGGAAGCTGTAGGTTCAATGCTGATGTGTGTGTAGGAAGTATGGAACACTGCTCTGATACCACTCTGTAACGACCCGCCTCCTACTGACTAGGCTGCGAGGCCGGTCGCTACAGTTATGCTGTGCTGGACTATTAATGCGGAATGAAAACTGGCTAATTTAAAATTTTACTGAACTAAATGCTGTAAGGTTTAACTTAGTGTTCTGGGTGTACCTAGGAGTTGTACACATGTTAGGGAAGATAATCTATGCCTCTCGGATGACCTGCTAGCTGTAATCAGACACTTCAATCGATCCATAGATCGATTGGGCTGTCGGATTGATCCCGTGATCGATCCAACTTGTTACTGGCACGGAAAAACTCTCTGGATTGGTCGGCAGACCGATCCATATGCTCCCTCGCCTCTGTATGCGGCTGTACCGACCGATCCAGGAGTACCCTGATCGGTCGTCTTGACCGATCCAGTAGCTCACTGATCGGTCGGCAGACCGATCAGTGAGCGTCGGTGCTCTCTGTTCGCACAATGGATCGGTCGGCTAACCGATCCATAACAGAGGCCAACTCTCTGTTCGCGCATGGATCGGTCAGCTGACCGATCAGAGTTCTGATTTCAGCCTGAAACTCTGATTTCAGCACTTTGGCGTGCCAAAATCTCACATATGAGTTATACACTACATGAGAAACATTCTAATAACATAAAACTAGTATTCTAAACTTAACATGACATACAGTTCACTGATTCATAGCATTACACAACTAAACGTGCATGAAAGTAAAACACTAAAGAGTTCTACGGTTTAAACTTGCTAAGTCCCCTAAGAATATTTTATTCCAGTTCCTGCCACACACACCATCTCTGCATTGGCCTCCAGCTTCCTCTGCTAGTCCATTTTCCTTTTACCTGTATCTGCAGTATAAGGAAAATAGTATCTATAAGCTAAAAAGCTTAGTAAGAAACCATCTACCTCACTAAAACATGCATACGATGCAAATATGAATTTAAATCATGCTGTTTGAAAGGATATGCTAAGTATACTGAATAAACTAAACATGGCATGACATATAAGCATATAATCATGGCATATCTAAAACTGAACATGATATCAATCACATGGTATCAATGAAGAACTAAGCTGATACTAAAAACTGAGCTACTGCTAGGACTGTACTGAATTCACGAACTAATTTGTGAAAGGTTGAAAACCATATACATATAGTAAGTGAAAATACTAAACATGCTGCTGATGGACCCTGGCAACTAAACTTGCTGTGCGCGCATCCTTAACTAGCCCCGGGATTGCAAGTTCCGAATCTAGTAGGGTTTACTAGGTTAGCTAAACCTAGGGACGACTATGGGAGCCCAACCCAATGGATATCTAATCCAGTACAGTACTGAAAAGTAAAATACTGAAATAGCTAATACTATTTTGCTGAATCTAGGTTATCTAAACCTAGAACTAGGTTGTCTGAACCTAGAACTAGGTTGTCTGAACCTAGAGGCGACTATGGGAGCCCACCCATTTGGACATCTAGTCTCGTAAAAGCTGAAATAAAAACTGATCATGCTAACTAACATGTTCTATGGCATTTAACTAAATGCCCACTGTATCATAAGGCTGTGCTAGGCATTTTGTCGAGCATTTGGCGCTCTCTAACTCTCCTCTCGATCAGGGAGACCACCTCTAGGCACCCAGCAGCGTCTAAACCCCTATCTACAGAGGATACACGTGCTCGGCCCATCTAGAGATGCTCACTAATCCCTAAATCTGTGAGAAGAGTTAAAATACACCCTATATGCTGACAAAATTCAATAAACTAATCTAATGCATAAAAGAAAACACGTGAGAGCTACTTATACTGCAGGTGAGGGGTTTCTTACTTCCTGCGTGTAGTTCCTTACAAATCTGATCGCTAGGTTTCTGGTGGAGATGATCTTCTCGACGATTCGCTCGCGTCTGCGTGTTCTTCTCGCGATGGGGAACGCCCTCTTATCGAAGAGCTCGCCGGAAGAAGTTCCCTTGGCCCTTGGGGCTTGGTGTGCCGTGCGTGAGGAAGAGGAGAAGAAGGGAGAGGCGGCGGTGCTGTTGGGTCTCGGTGGAAAAGATTTTGCCGAAACAAAAAAAATAAAACCTAAACTTAATATCCACCTAATTAATTCCTATTTCTATTAGAGAATTAATTTAGCTAAAACAATTATAAATATAATTGTTTCTCTTTCCTTTCAGCACACCCCTGCTGGGGCCTCCTGGCTAGCCGGATTCACTTAAGTCCCGGTTCGGTCCAAGGTCACGGGTTCGATCCCCCGCGTACGCTATTTACGTGTCTAATTGTTTTTGCTACTTCCGCTACTCGGAAAATTCCGTAAAAATATTCTAAAATTCCAGAAAAATAATAGAATATTTATAAAAATAATTTGAGAATTTTCGGGTGTTACAAGTGTTAGTTAGAGCCCTAGAGCCAATCATTTGATGATTATATGGACTCATTGTATCATATTCTTGTATATTAATAAAGGCATTTGTTTGGTTATTATACTTATTTGTATTAGTGCCAAATAGACTAAGTATAATAGCGTCTTTGAGTAGAAGGTTCATACCTATATCAATCGATTAGTTGAATCGATAGTGAGATGATATAGGGAACACTACTCTAAATCATTCCTAGTCGAGTATTAACATTCAGGGACAATGTTAATGCAATAAGACTAGCATGTAGGTCAACTCGATGACTTGATCTCACAAGTCATGGATATGGAGATATCAAGTTTACACATGGGTATGCATTAGAGAATGTATACTGAATGACCCGCCATTAGAAAGTATCATGGATCGTTATATGAGTGTCATATACATTCTCATGTGGCTATTAGTATGACTATTAGTCCTTGGACCTGAAGTTACCATGGATCCCTACATAAGGAGTTATGTACTTTGGTTTCGTCAAACGTCACCCGTAACAGGGTGGACTATAAAGACGATTACTGGGTATGTAACAAATTATGCAAAGGGATGTGAGTGATGTAGATGGGATCTATCCCTCCCATATGACGGGAGCGACATCAATATTCTTGATAGAGTTAGACCACGAAGTGCATGGCCATGCCCAAATGAGTCAACATTAGATGTTGAGCTCATTTGATCGAGTGAGTCTACTTGGAGTTCAAGATTTAGATTGATTAGAGGATGACACGGTCTATGCCTCATATTGATCAATCTAGATGTCTAGGATAGAAGGACAATGTCACATATTATGAGGAGTCACAATTAGTAGTCACAAGGTGATGTTGGATCTCGACATTTCTTGTAACTTGGGTAGCAATGATGTATTGCTAGATGCCGCTCATTGCTTATGTTTCTAAAGGAGTTTAGAAACATTGCCAACGTTACAAGAACCTATTGGGTCACACACAAAGAACAAGTGGATGGAGATTAGGTTCATATGATGAACCAATTGGATTAGGTTCATATGATGCACCAAAGATTGGATTCAAATTAGACTTATTGAGTTAGACTCAATTAGATTCAATTGTTGAATGAGTCTAATTTAAATTTGATTCATTGAGTCAATTTATATTAATGAATTGAGATTCATTAAATTAAAATTGATTTGAATCAAAGGTTGGATTTAACTCAACAAGGAAGAAATTGGTCAATTTTGACTTGACCAAATGGAATTTGAAACATCAATTTTGACTTGATGTATTGCCACATCATAAGGATGACTCATCCTTGCCACATCACCTCCACCTCATGAGCTATGCCACCTCTTGGGGGTTACACTCTTCCCTTGGGTTTTAATGTGGCCGGCCACATTAATGAAGGGGGTTACATTGTGTGGCCGGCCACACTAATGGTAGAGGTGGTTTTGATTTTGTGGTAATTGTGTGTGCATTCATTCTATCTTCTCCCTTGGTTTTTTTCTCATGGTTTTGCTGTTGTTGCCGTGACTTCTATGGTGAGGAGAAGGTGGTTGAGTGAATCCAAGAGCAAAGGAAGAGTGAAGGTCACAAAGGATGGTTACTACTAGTGAGTGTATAATATTTCTTTTTATACCTTCTTCTTTTCTTCCTTTCCAATCCCATTCGAGAGCTCTAGAAAGTGCTAGCACACTTGGGGCTCTCTTCTCCATCCTTTGAGTGTGGGAGACACTCCTTGTTCGTGTGGATATCATTAGAGGAGTGTCTACGTTGACACTCTCGAGATCCGGCGTACCTTGGACAAACGGGATTCGCAAAGGGCACGCTTCAAGGGTAAAATTCTTTACATGTAGATCTAGGAGTAGATCTAAAATTTTTAAACTCGTACTCATAATTTCATTAGGTTTTTCTTGCACGGATCTACGTCTTTTGGGTGATTCGGGGTTTCCGCGACGCGAAAAGCGGTTTTCGCGGCCCGAAAAACCCAACAGTGGTATCAGAGCCACGTGCAAGACTTGTACGAGTTTAATTTTTGGTTTTATGAAAACTAAAGTTTCTGTAATTTTCTGTAAAATTACGATTTTATAGTTTTTATGGGTAATTTTTCCGTAGAAGCGAAGCACAAGTGTCTCGGCACTTGTAGGCTTCGGCTACCGGAAAGATTTTTCCAAAACGGCTTCGTTTTGCCCCAAATCCATTTGGGACAGCGGGCTTGGGTGCCATTAGATCGCTAAGGAGCAACTCACGATGGTTAGATCATGGGTAGGGGTACTGCCCCTAACCCCGCAAGGGGATTTGCTCCGCGATTGCACCCAAAATCGCTAAAAACGAACCCGCCGGGAAGATTTTTCCGAAACGGCAATGTCTCGGCCCAAATCGTTTTGGGACAGCGGGTTTAGGCGCTGTTGGATCGCAAAGGAACCCTCGCGATGGTTAGATCGCGGGTAGGGGCGCTGCCCCTGTGCCCCGCAAGGGGATCCATTCCGCGATTGCGCCCGAAACCGCTAAACGGGACCGCCGGGAAATTTTACTCGTAAAAATTGTAAAAATTAATTTTAAAATTATAGAAAATTATGAAAATATATAATTTTGAATTATATATTAATTTTGTGATAGTCATGGCCCAAAACCCAATATGATTGGTTGTGTTGTAATTAATAATACGGCTTGCGTGCCGTTACGTGTTTGCGAGTGTTGTATTATATTCGCGACCTGCGCGTCGTGCCTTCTCTTATATTCTTGTTGTAAATTAGATTTAGACTCGAATGTAACTCGAGTTTCAAATTGTAATGTACAAATTGGAGCGGTGGAGGGTCCACACGAGACGGAGTTCCGAGGCGGGCACGAGCAACACAAGGTGGTCAAAGGGAGGAGCTTGGAGAAGCTATTGATCCTAGGTTGACCAATCGATCTTCTCATTGGCTTGAGAAGATCGTAGTAGGGTCATGACTAAATCACAAATAGATTAATTAATTGCTTGTGTATGTGATGCATATTTAAAAAGTAGTTAATTAATTAGTGCCTTACGATTAGATTAGATCTAAGTCGTGCACATGATGCACCCTTGCGATTAGATTAGATCTATGTCGTGCACAAGATGCATCCCTTTCGATTAGATTAGATCTCAATCGACTCAACTCTAATGCCTAACCGTGCCGTGATACCTATCACTACCTCGATCACATGTATTGTTGAATCTGCCAAAGCAGAGCAATACATATTATCTTGGTAGGGTACGGAGGGACAATCTTGGTCCTGCCTATCAATGCATGGGTGAATACAAACTCAATTAGATTGAGTATTCCTAGTTACTCGGTTGGATCGAGTCAACTATAGACATTCTTCCAATAGTTGGAAAGGTAGGACAAAATCACGTTTATATTAACTCTCGGGCGTATTAGCCAAAGCTAACTTGAGTTTTAATATAAATGCGGATATTGATTCTATAAACAAGAGTTGCATAGAGATGTAATTGGTAATCGTTACCTACCGATCATACTAAGCCTTGGGCGTATTAGCCAAAGCTAACTCAAGGGTTAGTATGATGTGGATCTTGTCCCACAAGAATTATAGAATTCAGTGGGAGCATCATTTAATTAAAGGCCTAATTAAATGATTTTAAGAATATGATATTTATTTCTGCAAATTTTCTGTTGTAGATAACCATGACGTCGAATACGAACTCTTTCTCCCTGCGTTCTGTCCTTAAGAAGGACAAGCTCAACGGAGCAAATTTCCTGGACTGGTACAGGAACCTGAGAATTGTTCTCACTCAGGAACGTAAACTGTATGTTCTGGAGCAGCCCATTCCGGAGGCTCCTCCTGCCACTGCCACGCGAGCAGACCGAGATGCTTACAAGAAGCATCAAGATGACGCATTAGATGTGTCCTGTCTTATGCTCGCGACCATGACCTCTGAGCTTCAGAAGCAACATGAGTTGATGGGTGCTTACGATATGGTTGAGCATCTTTGTCACCTATATCAAGGACAAGCAAGGCACTGGAAGAGGAACTCCAAAGAATACCTGGAAGATCTTAAGAAGAAGAGAAATAAGATTTCTACTTCAGGTATACATGTTATAGAAGTCAACCTCTCTATTTCTTCATCATGGGTATTAGATACCGGATGTGCTTCGCACATTTGTACAAATGTACAAGCGCTGAGGAATAGCAGGGCATTGATGAAGGGTGAGATAGACCTACGAGTAGGCAATGGAGCACGAGTTGCTGCTATTGCTGTAGGAACTTATCATCTATCTCTTCCCTCTGGGCTTGTACTAGAATTAGATGGTTTTTGTTATGTGCCTGCCTTGACTAAGAACATTATATCAGTTTCTTGTTTGGACAAGAAAGGATTCTCGTTTATAATAAAGAACAAATGTTGTTCTGTCTATTTAAACGATATGTTCTATTGTAGTGCACCTCTGATAAACGGACTCTATATTCTAGATCTAGAGAGCCCTATCTATAACGTTAGTACCAAGAGGTTCAAATCGAACGATATGAACCACACCTATCTCTGGCACTGTCACTTAGGTCATATAAATGACAAGCGCTTATCCCAGCTCCATAAGGATGGTTTGCTGGACTCATTTGATTTTGAATCATATGAGATATGCGAGTCATGCCTACGAGGCAAGATGACCAAGACTCCCTATAGTGGGCACAGCGAGAGAGCAATTGATTTGTTAGGACTCATACATAGTGATGTATGTGGCCCTTTCAGTGTTGTTGCTAGAGGCGGCTATAGATACTTCATCAGATTTACTGATGACTTCAGTAGATATGGTTATGTGTACTTGATGACACATAAGTCTGAATCCTTTGAAAAGTTCAAAGAATTCAATAATGAAGTACAGAACCAGCTTGGCAAGAGTATTAAGATACTTCGATCAGATCGAGGTGGTGAATACTTAAGCCATGAGTTTCGTGACTATTTAGCTGAGTGTGAGATTCAATCCCAACTCACTCCTCCTGGAACACCACAGTGGAATGGTGTATCCGAAAGGAGGAATCGTACCCTATTAGATATGGTACGATCTATGATGAGTCACACAGATCTTCCGACATACCTTTGGGGCTATGCTCTAGACACGGCAGCTTTCATACTCAACCGACTTCCATCAAAGGCCGTGATAAAGACACCATATAGGATATGGACTGGGAGAGATGCCCAGGTGTCTTTCATGAGGATTTGGGGTTGTGAGGCTTACGTACGACGTCAAGTCTCAGACAAATTAGGACCCAAAGCCGACAAGTGCTATTTCATCGGATATCCCAAGGAAACAAAGGGATATTACTTCTACATTCATCAAGACAAGGTAGTTGTGGCAAAGACGGGTCTTTCTAGAAAGGGACTTTGTTGCTAGAAAGACTAGTGCACGTTCGATCTTGAAAAGTTCAAGATGCTAACAATAGCACCGATGCCTCGATGGAAATTGAACCGAACCACAAAGTGTTGTGGATGATGTTGTTCCTCAAGGAGTTGAGGAACAACAACCGCTCAAGTAGACATACCTCTTCGCAGTTCGATAGGGTCGTCAGCCGAGAGATACTCATTTCTCTTGTCGACCATGATGACGTTATGCTCATAGAGGATGAGCCTACCACCAATCGGGAAGCTGTGACCAGATTCGAGAAATGGCTAGAAGCCATGAGATCCGAAATGGAATCCATGTACACCAACCAAGTATGGACTTTGGTTGATCCACCTGAAGGGGTAAAACCCATTGGGTGTAAGTGGATCTTTAAGAGAAAGACTGACATGGATGGACTTATCTATAAGGGTCGCTTGGTAGCTAAAGGTTTCAAGCAGATTCATGGTATTGACTATGATGAAACTTTTTCTCCAGTAGCGATGTTTAAGTCCATTCGGATCATGCTTGCTATTGCAGCCTACCATGACTATGAGATATGGCAGATGGATGTCAAAACCGCGTTTCTGAATGGAAACCTGCTCGAGGATGTGTACATGACACAACCTGAGGGTTTTGTAGATCCACAGCATACTAGCAGAGTATGCAAGCTGCATAGGTCCATTTATGGACTAAAGCAAGCTTCTCGGAGCTGGAATCTTCGATTCGATGATATGATCAAACAGTTTGGTTTCATCAAGAACGAAGATGAGCCTTGTGTCTACAAGAAGGTTGTAGGGGACATAGTTGTCTTCCTCATATTGTATGTGGATGACATACTATTCATTGGGAAGGATATCCCTATGCTTCAATCTGTCAAAACCTGGATAGGGAGTTGCTTCTCAATGAAGGACATAGGTGAGGCATCCCGCATTCTAGGGATACAGATCTATAGAGATAGATCTAAGAGATTGCTTGGCCTAAGTCAGAGTACATACATTGACAAGGTACTCCTTCGGTTTGCCATGCAGAATTCCAAGAAGGGATTTCTGCCGATGTCACATAGCGTGAGTCTTTCGAAGACTCAAGGTCCCTCTTCTAGAGAGGAGAGAGATCGCATGGATCAGATCCCTTATGCCTCAGCCATAGGATCGATCATGTACGCCATGCTATGTACTCGACCTGATGTCTCGTATGCTTTGAGTATGACGAGCAGATACCAGTCAGATCCAGGTGAAAGTCACTGGATAGCGGTCAAAAATATTCTTAAGTACTTACGAAGGACTAAAGAATATTTCTTGATATATGGAGGCAATGATGAGCTAACTGTAAAGGGTTACAGTGATGCTAGCTTCCAGACCGACCAGGATGACTATAGATCGCAGTCGGGGTTCGTATTTTGCATTAATGGTGGTGTTGAGAGTTGAAGGATACAGTAGCTGATTCTACAACAGAAGTTGAGTACATTCGCATCAAAGCGCAAAGGAGGCGATTTGGATCCGCAAGTTCATCATCGAACTTGGGGTGGTTCCCATCTTGACCCCATTGAGCTCTATTGTGACAACAATGGAGCTATAGCACAAGCGAAGGAACCTCGCTCACACCAGCGGACCAAGCATATACTACGGCGCTTCCATCTCATTCGAGAGATTATCGATAGAGGAGATGTGAAGATTTACAGAGTACCTACAGAGGTTAACATCGCAGATCCCTTGACCAAGGCTTTGGCACAGAGGAAGCATGATGGTCACACTAGGTCATTAGGCCTTAGAGCCAATACTGATTGGCACTAGTGCTAGTGGGAGATTGTTAGTTAGAGCCCTAGAGCCAATCATTTGATGATTGTATGTACTCATTGTATCATATTCTTATATATTAATAAAGGCATTTGTTTGGTTATTATACTTATTTGTATTAGTGCCAAATAGACTAAGTATAATAGCGTTCTTGAGTAGAATCGATAGTGAGATGATATAGGGAACACTACTTTAAATCATTCCTAGTCGAGTATTAACATTCAGGGACAATGTTAATGCAATAAGACTAGCATGTAGGTCAACTCGATGACTTGATCTCACAAGTCATGGATATGGAGATATCAAGTTGACACATGGGTATGCATTGGAGAATGTATACTGAATGACCCGCCATGAGAAAGTATCATGGATCGTTATATGAGTGTCATATACTTTCTCATGTGGCTATTAGTATGACTATTAGTCCTTGGACCTGAAGTCACCATGGATCCCTACATAAGGAGTTATGTACTTTGGTTTCGTCAAACGTCACCCGTAACAGGGTGGACTATAAAGACGATTACTGGGTATGTAACAAATTATGCAGAGGGATGTGAGTGATGTAGATGGGATCTATCCCTCCCATATGACGGGAGCGACATCAATATTCTTGATAGAGTTAGACCACGAAGTGCATGGCCATGCCCAAATGAGTCAACATTAGATGTTGAGCTCATTTGATCGAGTGAGTCTACTTGGAGTTCAAGATTTAGATTGATTAGAGGATGACACGGTCTATGCCTCATATTGATCAATCTAGATGTCTAGGATAGAAGGACAATGTCACATATTGTGAGGAGTCACAATTAGTAGTCACAAGGTGATGTTGGATCTCGACATTTCTTGTAACTTGGGTAACAATGATGTATTGCTAGATGCCGCTCATTGCTTATGTTTCTAAAGGAGTTTAGAAACATTGCCAATGTTACAAGAACCTATTGGGTCACACACAAAGAACAAGTGGATGGAGATTAGGTTCATATGATGAACCAATTGGATTAGGTTCATATGATGCACCAAAGATTGGATTCAAATTAGACTTATTGAGTTAGACTCAATTAGATTCAATTGTTGAATGAGTCTAATTTAAATTTGATTCATTGAGTCAATTTATATTAATGAATTGAGATTCATTAAATTGAAATTGACTTGAATCAAAGGTTGGATTTAACTCAACAAGAAAGAAATTGGTCAATTTTGACTTGACCAAATGGAATTTGAAACATCAATTTTGACTTGATGTATTGCCACATCATAAGGATGACTCATCCTTGCCACATCACCTCCACCTCATGAGGTATGCCACCTCATGGGGGTTACACTCTTCCCTTGGGTTTTAATGTGGTCGGCCACATTAATGAAGGGGGTTACATTGTGTGGCCGGCCACACTAATGGTAGAGGTGGTTTTGATTTTGTGGTAATTGTGTGTGCATTCATTCTATCTTCTCCCTTGGTTTTTTCCTCATGGTTTTGCTGCTGTTGCCGTGACTTCTATGGTGAGGAGAAGGTGGTTGAGTGAATCCAAGAGCAAAGGAAGAGTGAAGGTCACAAAGGAAGGTTACTACTAGTGAGTGTATAAGATTTCTTTTTATACCTTCTTCTTTTCTTCCTTTCCAATCCCATTCGAGAGCTCTAGAAAGTGCTAGCATACTTGGGGCTCTCTTCTCCATCCTTTGAGTGTGGGAGACACTCCTTGTTCGTGTGGATATCATTAGAGGAGTGTCTACGTTGACACTCTCGAGATCCGGCGTACCTTGGACAAACGGTATTCGCAAAGGTCACGCTTCAAGGGTAAAATTCTTTACATGTAGATCTAGGAGTAGATCTAAAATTTTTAAACTCGTACTCGTAATTTCATTTGGTTTTTCTTGCACGGATCTACGGCTTTTGGGTGATTCGGGGTTTCCGCGACGCGAAAAGCGGTTTTCGCGGCCCGAAAAACCCGACAACAAGTTCGAATTCTGAAAATAGCTCGTCTAATCTAATTGAAGATAAATCTTTGGAGACTTTGTAGGCATCTACCATTGATGCCCACAATGTACTCCTAGGGAAAGAGTTGAGTGCATACCTTATGATGTCCTTATTCTCGACCTTTTGACCAATTGCGTGGAGGGAGTTGAGGATGTCTTGTATACGTGCGTGGAGTTGACAGGCCGTCTCATCTTCCTGCATTTTTAGGTTATACAATTTATTAAGCAACAAGTCGCGTTTACTTACTTTTGTGTCGGAGGTTCCCTCGTGGAGTTCGATCAGCTTCTCCCAAAGCTCTTTTGTGCTAGAGAATGGTCCAACTCTGTTGAGTTCCTCCTTGGTCAGTCCGCATTGGAGGGTGCAGGTTGCTCTGGCATCAGCTTCCACCTTCTTGATTAGGGACAGTTCCCATTTTTCGCAGGGTGTTGGCTTGCCGTCTTCGTCGGATGGCAGTTTTAGTCCAGTCTTGATTATCATCCACGTGTCGAATTGTGTCTTGAGGAAGGTTTCCATTCACCCCTTCCAATATCCGAAGTTTTCTCCGGAAAAAAGTGGGCGGCGAACGGTGCTGAAATCTTCTTGTTCGGCCATTTAAAATCCTGAATGACAAAAACAATAAAACTGGTTCCAAGACTGGGTCTTGGATTAGTAGTGTGGGAGAAAGAAGGGAAAACGAGCTCGAGTGGTATTGTACCAACCTCGAGCAAAACTGATTCGATAAAACAATTAGAATGTAGCTATTAAAGCTAATTCTAATTTGACTTCGAAAAACTGAAAATACCACAAAAAAATGTTTTGAATAGTGGTTGCACTAATTCAAAATGACACCGCTCTGATACCAATTGTTGGATCGAGATGCGCTAGAGGGGGGTGAATAACGCTCGTGGCTTTCACAGTCGAATTCGTAAAAATATCGAGTTATAAAGCAGCGGAAATAAAAATGCACAAACACACAAAAGACACGGGAGGATACTTCGTTCGAAGCCTATCTCGACTCCTACTCGAAGGCCCACGGTCGTTGACCACTTTCGGTGGACAACAACTATAAGTTCAAAAATACTACAGATTAAGTACAATAAACAGAAGTTAAAGTATACCGACAACACTTAAAAATAGCGAATTTGGAGTTCCAGGTCGTCGGGATGTTGCTACAGCACTTCGGGGTCGTTGAGTTTGCAGCTTGTCATGAGAGAATTGCTTAGGAGCAGTTGTTATGAGCTGCTGGTCGAGTGCTGCTTATAAAGGGTGTTCAAGGCGTCTTGAAAGCCATCCAAGGCGCCTCCAGGATGACCGAGTCGCCCGTGTGGATCAAACCTGAACTGGTCGTGACTTATCCCTTCAAGGCGCCTTCTGAGCTCTTCAAGGCGCCTTCAAAGCCCGGTCCAAGGCGCCTCCACTGAGCTGCGCTGGCAGAAGCTGGCTCGCACTCGAGGCGACTCCAAGCCCCATGGAGGCTCCTTGGACACTGTACATCCGAGCTTAGCTTGTGTTTTTTGGTACCTGCAAAATGTGTTAGTCCAGAGTACCTGCAACACAGAGTTAGTGCACAATAATAATAATGAATTAAAGTTTGAGAGTCTCCCGACTGTCCGAGTCTGACTTCAGATTTCCGACCGAAAATCCTAGGTCGACCCGACGCCTACTGTTCCCTTTACGGGGAACGCGTCCTCACCTACTCCACACAGGAGATTCACCTGTTGCTAGTGCGATCCTCCAGATCGACTGGACTTTTGCTCGGTGCTCGATACTTTCGGACTTTCTGCTGGACTTCCACTTCCCGGCTGGTCCAGTCTTTCACTTGGTTCGCGACACCAGGACTTTCCACCTAGGGTTACCCCCCTATGACTTTTGCCTGAAGCATTCGACTCACCAAGACTTTCCGCATAGGGTTACCACCCCTATGACCTAGGGTTACCACCCCCTAGGGTTTTCACTTGCCTAACCACAGCTAGGACTTTTCCTGAAACACTTAAACAGACTTGTTAGATCACAACATAACCTTAACTTTGAATCCTTTGCCATTATCAAAACTTAGGTTCGATCGTCGGATGCTTCCCGCACCAACATGATGCTCCGACTATCCGGAGTTGAGCTCACCCGAACCCAACTCCGACCTTCTCCTCGAGCGGGCTTCCTCCCTGGCTTCTCATCTCTCGAAAGTCGCACATGTCCTTCTTGTCCACCGGTGTACTCTTTCGTAGCACCTCGTCCCTCGGACACATCGATCTCGTTAGCTTTCTCCCATGTCGTCCTTCTCGCTAGCTGCGTCTTTCACTCGACTTCTTGTGTTTCTAAGCTCCTGCACACTTAGACACAAGGATCAAATAAACATAACCTAACATAACTTGGTTAATCACATCAAAACTACCACAGGGTATCAACACTTTCTACCTCTATACAAGTCATGTACTCAAATATGTCTTTCAGTTTATCTAATCAAGCACGAGTAATCCAAGGGCTGGAAACTCCACGAGATAGAGTAAATTGGTCCTCTACTAACTGAGCTCATAGCGTTATACATGCTCTATCTCTCGTTCAACTGGTAGTAGTAGGAGCTAGTACTACTAGTGGTTTGGTAGGAGGAATGTCTTGAGACTATAATCCCTGATCTCTAGTAGGTTTGAAGGACCTGAATAATGTCTTACCCAAAGCATGCCATATATGCTACAAACAACTAGATAAGTACCAACAGAAGTATATGATAACAGTTATACAAACTTACCTCCTATAATTTGGAGATGCCTTGTCACTGTCTAGTTCCAAAACATTCCAAAACTCAAAAAGTCACATCAAGAAAACAAATCACGAAATCTAAAATACGAAAATAGGCCTCGTAAACTTATTGTTCTAGTACAAATAAATTATCCTGCCCTAGAGGAGTCCCTGCCCCGAAAAATGGGCATCATCTCCCCCCTTATGACATTATACGAAACCTAGATATATAACCACATGGTTGTACAAGTATAATAACCTGCAATCCACACTGTTAGAATAAAACATAGCCATGTAGGATAATATACAATCCACAAAGCTAAAATAAAAAAACACAGTGGAAGATATAAGGAGAACCCATAAACTAAAAGTGATAGAATGCTAGCCAGCTAGGCTTTACACTATAACCATTAGAAACAACGAAAGTAGCCACAAGGATACACCAAGTCCAAGTCAAAATTATTACAATACCTAATCCTTAAAAAAATAATGGAAATGCAATACAAACAAAAGACATAATAAAATATGCCCTATGATATGATGTGAGACTGATAGACAGGATACTCCAAGCAACTCTGCTACATCTATATGTTACCTGAGAAACATAAAAGTACAAATAAGAGTGGTGAGTCTGGATGACTCTGTAACGCTCGCCCTCCCACTGCTCAAGGAGGGACGGGGTTACTTACTTACATACGTGCATACATATAAATTCATGGCAGCGGAAATAGTTATTTAAATTTTTTTTTTCTACACTAACTGCAGTACACATCAGGCTTATCATACTGAACATGTAAACATACTAGTATTCATGCATACTACATAATTAATGCCAACAACTTGAAACATAATTCATGATATCATAAGCATACTAGTATGAAACATGAAGGATATAAGTGCAGTACTATCCATACTAGTTAAAGTACTATCAAGGCATAAAAATAACACATGGTTCATATACAAAACTTAGGACATAAAACATATAGCAGTTTTATTTTCTTCCACCATGCCACTGCCACACACACACTTGCCCTTCCTGCTGCTCCTCTTAATTCAACCATTCCTTTCCTTTTTCTGCAGTACAAGGAAACATAAAGAAAACTATAAGCCCATAGACTTAGTAAGTTCCTTTCCTACTCACAAAAACCATAATTCATGTATGAACATAAAGTGATAACATGTTCATTTGGTAAATCCTAACATAATATGTGAGAGCATAATAATGAGTCATATCATATCATGTGAGGCATGCACATAAAATCATATCATATCATGTGAACATAAACATAGAGTCATATCATATCATGTGAACATAAACATAGAATCATATCATATCATGTGAACATAAACATAAAGTCATATCATATCATGTGAACATAAACATAGAATCATATCATATCATGTGAACATAACATAAGATCATATCATATCATGTGAACATCATGGACATATCTCAAGAGCATCTTAAAGAAGCATAAGGGAAACCATATATCATGAGCTCGTAGATGCAAGATGTTCTTTTGAAAACATGAATCGTGAATGAGTATATGCGAGATGTCCTTTTGAAAACATATATCGTATACATACTTAAACATAATCTCAATATGAGGGCCCGACTTGTACCACATACATACATGAATGCGCGCAATCCCTAGGACAGGGTAGCTAGCCCCGAACCTACTAGGGAACTAGGTCTGTACTACGACCGTCGACTTAGGGGCGTACTAAGGAGCCCATCCCTTTTTACTAGACTCGTTCATAGTTCGTCGGCCTAGGGGCGCTTATGGAGCCCACCCTTGGTACAAGCCATACAAAGTAAAATAGCATGTCATATCATGTCATATCATAGCATATCATAGCATTTCATGTTCTTGTTATATCATGAAGAGAGCTCTTGATCCCAACTTAAGGGAAGCATCTCTTTGTCATATCATGAAGAGTGCTCTTGATCCCATCTCAAGGGAAGCATCTCTTAAGCTTTTCATTTTACATAAGCCTTTCATAAACATATCATAATAGCATGAGGTGCACATAGCAAAAATCATATCATAAGAAATCATAACATGAGTGCACATAACATTAAGCATATCATAAGGAATCATATCATGATGTCATAGTACACATAACATAAAGCATATCCTAAGGAATCATAACATGATGTCATATAAAGCATATCATAAGGAATCATAACATTAAGCATACCATAAGGAATCATATCATGATGTCATAAGTGCACATAACATAAAGCGTATCCTAAAGAATCATAACATGATGTCATAAGTGCACACAACATAAAGCATATAACATACAACATGGTGACCTAAATTTCATAGCACATCATAAGGAGTCATTATCATGCATGGTTGGGGGTTTTGATCTTCCTACAAACCCTAATTCCTTGTTGGCCAAAGCCTAAGGTGAGGTTCCAACTTTTAATACCACATGTAGCATGAACCCAACAACATATAAGACATCATATTTCATAAGGAAGCATAAATAGGCATGGTTAGGTTTCAAAACTTTGCCCTAAGTCACAATTTCAACCTTGGCCGAAACCTAAATGTGAGGCATTTAACTTTTAAATACAACATGAAGCATGAAACTTAAACTAACCATATAATAATGATCATACATCATAAGGAAGCATATACAAGCATGAATAGATTTCAAAGCCTTGCCCTAGACCTTATTTCCAACTTGGCCGAAACATCAAGGTAAGGATTCTAAATTTTTAATACCACATGGAGCATAAAACTCTTAACTAACAGCATATAAGAGATCATGTATCATGAAACAACATAAACAAGCATGTTTTCATTTCAAAACTTTGCCCTAGACCTTGTCTCTTAACTTGGCCGAAACTTCAAGGTGGTGTTCTAGGTTTTTCATGCAACATAAGCCATGGATATTTAACCTAACATAGCATAAGAAATCATACATCATGAAGAAACATCAAACAAGTATAGTTAGGTCAACAACTTTTCTCTAAGACTTTTTAATTCAACCTTGGCCGAAACCTAAGGGTAGGGTTTCTAGGGTTTTCATGCAACATAAGACATGAAAATTTCAATCTAACTTTGCATAGAAAATCATACATCATGAGGAGCACAAACAAGTATAGTTAGGTCTCAAAATCTTGCCCTAGACCTTGTATTCATCTTTGGCCGAAACCTAAAGAAAGGTTCTAGGTTTTGTTTATACATCATGTAGCATGAAAACTTATCTAACCACATATAATAGATCATGTATCATGAAGGAGCATAAATAAGCATGTTTAGATTTCAAAATCTTACTCTACACCTTATATTTTCTTTTGGCCGAAACCTAAGGTAGGGTCCTAGGTTTTATTTCATACATCATGTAGCATAAAAATTTATCCAACAACATATAAAAATTCATGTATCATGAAGGAGCATAAATAAGCATGTTTAGGCTTCAAAATTTTACTCTAATCCTTGTATTCTCTCTTGGCCGAAACTTCAAGAGTGAGGTTCCAATTTTTTTGTTACAACATGAAGCATAAATTTCAACTTGACAACCATAAGTGACCACAACTCCTTATCTTGGCCGAAACTTACAAGGAAAGTCCCTAAGTTTTTTTTTCAAACAAATTTTTAAACGCAAGCATACGAAAACTATTGTACTGCAGGTGAGAGGATACTTACTTCCCTTGCTTAACTCTCTAAGAGAAGAAATCCTTGGTTATGAAGCTTTTCCTAGAGATCAACCCTTCTTGCTTGGTTCGGCAATGGTGAGGGAGAGGAGGGTGGTTTCGGTGGAGAGGAGAAGGAAGGAAAAAGAGAGCAACAAAAATAAAAATTTTCATTCTTTCCTACTTTTATTCCAATTGAATGGAAGAAGAAAACATGAATTTTTTTTTCCTTCCCTTTTCCTTTACTCATCCTTAATGAAGGGAGAAAGTAAAAACTTTCTTTTCATTGTGAGAAGAGGAAGGAAACTTGGGCTTCTCCTCCTTAGTAAAGAGAGCCTCCACTTCCTTACCTTTAACAACAATTCCTCTCTTTTCATATCAGCACACCCTTGCTGGGGCTATTGGTTATGACATGAAACCATTTACCAAGAGGTCCAAGGTTCAATCCTTGGTCATGCCTCTTTTTGGTCCTTTTTATTTTATTTTCTATAGAAGAATCCACATAAGGCCCATGTTATATCATGTATAAATCTATTTGAATTATTAAGGCTTATTTTAATTATGCATAAATCTATATTAATCATGCATAAATCTACATGAATTATTAGAGACCCTATGGGTGTTACAGACTCAATGGGTAATAGACATGATAGTGCATGATCAATATCAAATATGGAGATCAAAGTATATAGTCTCGTTGAGGAAATAAGATTATGATCATATATGACATAATAAATGCTCATAATCATAATTAACATAATAAATGCACATACCCAATCTAGATCTAACACACATGGCATGGTGATCAATATACTCATTAGGGATCAACAATGGATCCGCTCGTAACACTTGAGCAATATAAATGACAGCATATACATGTATGATAAATGATCATGTAAGAAGTATGGCAACTATATGCAACAATCATAGCTTAATCAAATGCAACATATCACAATCATATGCTAATATATCTCCAAAAGATGCACCACGCATCATATGCATATGCACATGTATGTGTCACTCTTAGACTCCACTCCAAGCTACCACTATATCAATGTGGCTAAGTGGGATCTAGCTACATAACAAGAGGGTCACTGACTGTGCAACTCTAGCTACCATTACACAGAGTGGTCAAGCGGGCATGACAGGATAACCTAAACCCAAACTCCAAGCTACCACTCAGTTGAGTGGTTGAATGGGCAGCAAGATGATTGACAACTAGCTCATACTACAAAGGAGCAATGGTTGTCATAATGCATATAGTCCAATGATGAACATGATATAAATACTCATGATACAGACATAGTTGTCATCAATGCAACAACACAATCAACATAAGTACGTCCAGTACATGATCCATCTAACACTTAAATCTATAGGTATGGGTATATTTAATAGGTGTCTACTAAACAACAAATATAGTAAGTTGCAAAAACTATAGTACACACCAACCACATACACACCCTATAATATGGGTTAATCATCATGATACCTCTAAAAATCACACCAAACATGTGTGCTCACCCAACATAAGTATAATTGACATGATTCCTCCAATAATACACACTAGACATGTGCGCACACACAACGTAGATATAATCAATATGATTTCTCCAAGAGTACACACCAAACACGTGTGGACACACAATATGTAAATGGATAGTCTACATGGTAACTCCTATAGTACATACCAAACATGTATATACTAAACATCATATGCATAATCAACATGTGAATTCAGTCAACAAGGTATATCCTACAGTACATACTCTACATATGTATACTCTATAAAGAATTGATATCCAAGCCAAGACTATATAAGAAATAACTAGATCATCTCTACGAGTAAGCACACAAGTACGAGCATGGACAAATATGAGTAGATTTAAGGTAAAACAACCTAATCTATCAATTAAAAATAATCATGTACTAAGTTCAATGAACTATAGAAGCCAAGGAAAAAGTATCCACCTTTATCTGTCGATCATGCTAAACAACTCCCACATCGAGACACTCGCTTCTAATCAAAGTCCTGAAATCACATAATGTACAGTTTAGCTAATCGCATGTGCAACATCTAGCTAAACCAAATCCCAAACCAATTAGGAAAACCCCTAATCAAAATGATTAACCTTGATTCATCAAATCCTTTAATCTAATTAGGTTTAACTCAAACTATTCCCATTAACTAACAAATCTAAACTATATTAACTAAATCTTAATCCTCAATGCTCACCAAAATCTGAAGATGGTCACTAGTGGCTAACAACTGGAGAAATTCACGGTGGGAAAAATAGTGGCCCGAGATATGTATCACTCACAAACAGGGATGACTGGAGCTGCAAAAGATGACAAGCAACTAATCACAACATCCCAATACCAAAATTAGAAATATGATCTCCACCAATTTATCACTTAGCATAACCTAACCAAATCCTTAATCAAATAACCAATCTAATCTAGAAATGGAACAAACGCTCTATTAAATGGACACTGATCAAATCTTACCTTAAGGAGATCTACCAGTACTTGATAAAGAAATCCAGATGCATCTGCGAGGAAGAAAGAACTCTCCACTTCAAATCTGATGAGGAAATGGTATCACTGTTGGTTGTCTTCCTCTATAAATCTGGAGGGACAACGAATCTCCAGCTGATAGCTCAGCTACGCAAGGAGTACATAGCCAATCTGCCTCTTAGTGGTAGCTAGCTTCCCACACTACTAGTTAATGTGCGTAGATTATATATGTTATTTTATATTATTTAACACACATCTTTCTATATTTATTACCTATGATCTATGCTTTTATACCCTTTATCATGTTAATTTCAACAAAATTACTACTTTGCATCCAGAGATTTGCTTGTTGTCCGTTTTTATTTTCAGGAGTAGTTTAGAGTGAAAAAGAATTCAAAGCACGCAAAAGAAGATCATTTAAAGAATAACTAAGACCTTGCCATGCCCCAAGGCATGGCTGTGTATCCCTCATGGATGGACTTTGGGATGAAAAAGATATCTTTTAGAGTGAAAACAAATGAAGAATACACTTTGGAGCAACTCCATAAGAGAAAACAAGCAATCATATCTAGTAATGTTGCCATGTTCCTGAGAGCATATCAGGGTCTAAAGAAAATCAAAATGTGCTCAAATTTCATCCACATGACCATGACTTGATGGGGAACATGGTCATAGGGAGTTTTAGGGCAAAATCACACAGCCATAAGGCACAATCGTGGCTTCAAGTATGGGCGTGCCAGATTCCAGATTACTGCACAAATGCAAAGTAAAACAGCCATAAGTTTTTGCTCTGTTGGAATTATGGATCGTACCAAGTATCAAAGTGAAGATAACTTCGAGATCTACAACTCTTCTTCAGACTTGACCATGATATTTTATATGGATATGCCCCTGACTGTGCCTCAAATGCACGGCCATGTTCCAGGGTGTGCATCCAAGAAGCAGCAAACAAGGGATGGTCGTGCCTCTTGTTCCAACCAATTTTTGAAGGGGCCCATGCCAAATAGCATGACCAAAAGCAAACCCATGTAGAATTTTAGAGTAAAATTGAACTTAGCCATACCTTGTGATCATGCCTCCAAACGTAAGAAAGATACATGTTTGAAGATCTGGTCATGCTAAATGGCACGACCAAGAAGGCCAAAACAAAGCAAGCTCTGCTAAGGCGTTGGCACTGCTAAGAAGTTAGAGACAGCTCTGTTCATGACAAATGACATGACCATGCTGTTTGGCCATGCCAAGAGGCACGACCACCCCCATGTCCTCACCTCTATATAAGGGGGACTTCACCCCTTTTTAGAGGAGGAAGATCCTTGTATTTAGAGACGTCATCTGGCCAATTCAAGGTCATTCTTATGCTCCATCCTCGTCAGCACTCCATGATCTACATCCAAGGGCTTCACTTGACATTAAAGGATGAGTCTCTTCACCTCTTCCTTAGGTTCTTGAGGTTTCTATGGTTTTGAGTTCTTGGATTATATTTCTTCCAATTATGGAGTAGATTTATATTATTCTAAGATGTATGAAGTAATTGAAATGTTTGGATGTTGTAAACTCTATTGAATTATCAATTTTCTTATTTGATGAATCTTGTATAGCATCTGTTCTGTTTGATGGAATGCTTGCAAGTAGACTTTTTCTATGAACATGAATTTATCTATCTAAATTATATTTATGTATATATAGATCTAATTTCTGAGCTAGATACATTGCTATGTGTCTATATCTTAACATGAACCTAAATTTTCATTTAATAGATGCATAAATCATTGCCTCTTTTGAGTGTATGTTCTAATAACTCAACATACAGGGGCAGATTTATGTTAGGGCCCGAGGGGGCCACCGGGCCCCCCAAAATTTTTAAATAATATTAGTTTTATATAGTTTTTTTTAATTATATATATATATATATATATATATATATATATATATATATATATATATATTATTTGGTCCCACTAAATATAGTTGTGTATGGTTGGTCTAATGGTAAGATTATGTTTTCTTCAAACATGCTTCTCATTATAATATAATATGTTTAATAATTATTTTCGTTAATTAATATTCAACCTCGTCATTTAATATACGGCCTCCCCAGATCTAAAATCTTGGATCCACCCCTGTCAGCATGACTTTAAGATGTTTGTTTAATGTTGAGTATCTAAGGTAACTATCCTTCTATATGGAACGTAACCTCCTATGGGAGAACAATTCTATGTAAGGATGAGTCTATCACTTGACCTAATGAGCTTTCCCTAATCATATGCTAAGCAAGCGACCTATGTAATATAGAGACGTAAACCCAAGGGAGGCCTTGTGACATGAGGTACTCTACTAAAAACTCAGACTCTTTAAGTTACTTCTTTACTTGATGACATACTTCATTACTGGCAGGGGAAGTACTCCCAATACACCATCGTAGGGTAATATTCGGTAGTAATTTAGACCGTCCTACAAACATATAAGTGGAGAACTAAGAATGGATAAATTCATAGCGCAACATTCACCATTACAATGAATCCGAAGCCTTAGAACATCCTCTGAATTTAGGACTTCCTCAATTATCTTTCTTTTATTTTATTTTCACATCTTAGTCAAAAATTTCTAATCAAATGATAATTGATTCTCTCTAGCTAAATTCGAAGTGCAAAACCAATTTTCATTTGATCCTTAGTTCTTGTGGGATCAACTTATATAAAATTTATTACTTGACAACGCTCGTGCACTTACGAGTTCACATCACTGGTCTCGACCAAGACCTAACACTTAGTGGAGGTGGCATAACAGTGTCGATGACACTAGCACGTTGAGCAATGGCACTGCTCGTGGCGGCTTCTCGGCTGAGGATCTAATGAAATAGCGGGGTTGGAAGGTGGCATTGAGAGCGTGCTACAGGAATGCCTGTAGCTCAACTTTCATGATGGTGGCGACTCCAGCGTCGTCGATCCAACGTCACTAGAAGGGAGATAGATTTGTAGGGGAAAGGTGGTGGCTGTGAATTGGTTGCCCCTCGCTCTCGTGGACAGAGAGATAGACTGATGTTGATGGCTTGTGCTCACGAGCGATATGAGATGGAGGAGGCATCGGCGAGGTCAACTAGTGGCATCAGGTGGTGGCGTCGACAGAGACAAGTGAGCGAGAGGGGGTTAGAGGAGGAAATCAGGAGAAATAAGTTAGGAAACTTAAGGGGTGTTTAGTTTACGTTTTCCATGCTATTTTCTGTTTTCATTTTCTGAGAAAATGGAAAACACGTTTAGTTTGCGTTTTCCACGTTCATTTTTAAGAAAATGAGAGAGCGTTTTCTAAGAAAACGAAAAACGCGGAAAAATTATTTTCTAAAAAATGAAAAACATATGTTTTTCAAAGAATAAAAATGAAAATGAGACAAACCAAACGCACCCTTAGTTATTAGGTTTATATACTGAGGTTAATAAATTATAACTTTAGGTTAATTTAATCAATCAACTCCCACTTAAATGACTATTCCAAATAGACTTTCTATAAGCTTAATAGATCTATCTCCTTAAAACGTGTCATACGGACTTCGTTTAAATCTTAATTTTTTTTAAAAAATTTCTAGAAACTTTTATAAGGTTATTTCTCTAATAACACTTAATATTAAATTATCGTATCTTACATTATTTAGGACTAATTTAAAATGAGCTTAATCAATTGAAAATCCAACATAAATAAATCTTAATCAATTAAACCTTAATCAATCTTAATCGGAACTTAAATTTATTTAACCTAATAATTACAACTTAAATCCAAATTCAATTAACTCAAACTTAATTAAAAATTCAAGTAATTCTTAAGATAAACTTAATTAACCAAATAACTTAATTAAACCTAATTAATAAATTTAATTAACGTAAACTAATTAATCAATTTAATTAATTCAACCTAATTAACTAATTTAATTAAAACTTAATCAAACTTATTTATTTAATTGAACTTAATTAATTTACCCAAAACTAATTAATTAATTTAATTAATCTGGACCTAACTAAGTAAAATCTAAACTAATTACTTCAAAATTTAATAAATCTAATTTTAATTAATCTAAAATTCCTTTAATTAATCCAATTGAATCAACTTTAAAAATAATTAATTGTATCAATCCTAAATGAAACTTAATTAAACTAACTTGACTTTAAATTAAAGTCTTAATTTAACCTAAACATAATTAAAACTTAATTTAACTTAAAATTTAAACATAATTATTAATACTAATCTAAATAATCCTAATACAATAAATTTAATTAAAAGTTAATTAATCTAATTAAATCAATTAAAACTTAATTAATAAAATTCATTTAATTAATCTAACTTAATCTAATTAAAACCAATATAATCAATTAAATCTAAACTAATTAATAACCTACTTAATTAACTTAATTAATGTAAATCAATTCAAACTTTAATTTGATCAATCAAAATGCTAACTAAATATAATTCAAAATTCAATTAACTAAATTAATCCATAATTGATAATCAACTGGTAACAAAAATTAGACAATTTTTTAGGAGATTTTGTTACCTAATTTATTATTAAAATAATGCATGCTTGGACTATAAGGATACAATTAACTTTGCTTTATTCTTTTCTTAAATAAGATTGTTAAAATTTAAGCTTGCTTCTTACATTGACAAAATTCTATTCTTACTTTTAAACAATGTTGAAAAAAAAAATTTTGGGTACTTGATTTTTTTTAAAAAGATTAACTAGTCTTAAAAATGTTTTGACATTTTGGAAAAGTTTTTTAAAAAAAAATCCCTATTTTTAGCTTGATAAATTTTCAAATGCATTTTTTGTTGTTGTTAAAAATAGTGTTTCAAAATATACTTACTATATGTTTTTAAAAAATATCTTGGTTAAAATGTTTTGAAAAGATTTTCAAAATATGCCCGATGGAAATTATCTTTCAAAAAATATCTATCTTATTTTTCAAAATCTATTTTTTTCCCTTAACAAAGTTTTTTTTATATATGTCAGAGGATGAGAAATAATAGGTTAAAACTTAATATTTTTGAAAGATTATGTAAATTTTCAAGATTAATGAATTTTTAAAATATGCATGCATTCAAATGTAGATCCGCTACATTAACGACCCCCCTAGTGCCGATCTCCAAGATATGGAAGAGGTACATGCAGGTACACATGCGTCAGGAGTATGGTGGAGTAAACCCCAGATCGTTAGTTATTGATAATCGACTCCTAATCATTAAGCCAGAGATGTTATGCGTCCACCGTCTGTGCTACGCCCTAGGGCAGTATACATGCATTCAAAATCTTAGGTGGAGTTTATTAAGGGGCATATTTGAAAATTTTGTACTTTAAAAATTAATTTGAGAAATATTGTTAACACTTGAAAAAGATTTTTAAAGTTTTTTGTGTGTGTTAAGTGCGCTTTAAAATATTATGCTTGACTTAACTTTAAAGCAAGTCGTCATAAATAAAAAACTGGGAGATTTTTAGTGCTAGAAGTACTAGCTAATTGAACTTATATTTTGATATTGATAAACATTCAAAGTTAAAGGTTATTGTGATCTAAACAAGCTTAACTAAGTGTGAAGGAAAGTCTTAGTTGAGGCTAGGCAAAGAAGTGGATTAGAAAAGGAAGTCCTGCTCGAGTAGACTTGGTAGAAGTTTTAGCAGATCAAGGATGTCGGGTATACAAGTCCTAGGGGTTGAGGACGCTAGGCAGGAAACCCTAGGGGTCACTAACATCAGGCAGAAGTCTAGGTGGGTCGAAGATCGGACGTCTAGCGGGAAGTCATGAAAGTCAAGATCAGATGTTGAGTAAAAGTTCAAACAGGTTAGGAGGACCGGATGTTTGGCAATAGGTAAAGTCTCTTGATAGGAGTAGGTGAGGACGTGTTCCCTTTGAGGGAACAGTGGACATCGGTTTGGATTTTAGCGAAATCTCAAAATCAGGACAGGATGGTTCCAAGTCTGTCTAAATAATTTTGTACTTATATGATGTCTATTGTACAAACTCTATGATACAGAAAATCAAAGCTAGAGTTAAGGTATTCCAAACACCCAGAATTGATCTAGGTGCCTGGAGATTCAGGTGACTAGAAAGGATCCAGGCGCCTGGAATGTTCCAAATCCAACCACACGAGTAGCTGAGTTGACATATCCTGGTTTGTTGGCACATGTCAGAATCTAGGTGCCAAGAAGGGATCTAGGGCACATAGGTATGGATAGAGACAACTTGGATAGAGGTTCGACAAGGTGTAGGTACATTGATAGTCCCGACACCCGAAAGGGATCCAAGCACTAAGATGGATAAGTTAGTGACAAAGGTGGATCAGATAAGATTCGGTGGAAGCACCTGAAGTTGGTCCAAATGCTTGGAAGAGGCTATAAAAGAAGGGTTTGATCAATAGCTATAGACACACCTGACTCTATGACTTTCATACTCACGTGTTGTTCCAAAAACTATTCTACAACGTCGAAATGCTACTTCGACAATAACGCTCAAGCTACTACTCTAATTTGTCGGTGTTTCTATTTATTGTTCATTCATTCAAAGTTTTATTACCACTAAGTTTTTAGTGAATTGCCTAATGAAAAATCTCAATGTGTACATGCCTTAGACTAGCAATCACTAGGATGTTAGCAAGTAAAAGCAAAACATGCTATCTTTATCTGTGTTAACTTGTTTTTCTCTCTTTATTTTTGTTGCATATTCTTGAGTGTTTTCAAAAAAGTGAAAAAAAAAAACAAAACGCTCTATTCATCTCCCCCCCTCCTCTGGCGCTTTCTCCAATCCATTAAGGGTCAGGGGTTTCGGGGTTGGGGAAAAAATTCGAGCATATAGCAACCGAATTAGATTATGATCGCTATAATAGTAACCAAAATTAATTTCAGTCTCTAAATTAGTGATCAAAATTAATTTTGATCGCTAAATCCTGATTTTTGGATTCCTTCATAAAAAATGGCCCCATAAGTTATGTGACTTAGCCACATAAGTTACGTGGCTTAGCTACCGATGTTTTATTTAGTTGCTATTTAGTGACTGAAATAATATATCAGTCACTATTTTAGCTATCAAATTAAATTCAATCACTACAATAGCGACAAAATTTAATTCGGTCACTAAACCCCGATTTTCAGATTCCTTTGTCAATAATAGCCTCATAAGTTACGTGGCATAGCAATAAATTTTTTATTCAATCATTAAACGTTGATTATTGGGTTCCTTCATAAAAAATAACCCCATAAATTATGTGGCTTAGCGACCAATGTTTTATTCAGTCGCTATTTAGCGACCGAAATAATTATATCAATCAATATTTTATCGACCAAATTATATTCGATCGCTCTTTGAGGATATTCTTATAGTTACAAAAAAAAAGCTACCCTCATTTCATGAAACCGATCACTCTCTCACAAGAAAAAGGCCCTCTCCTAAACTTCATACATTTATTTGAAATCTTGTCATTCTTCACCTATAAGACTTCTTACCTCCTTAGTATATATTCATTGTTTGATCTATCTAGAATTCATTTGTCTTGTATTCGATCCACCTAATCTATTGAGACTTCTTATATACTAATAAATATTGAACTTTCATATTGTACCTATAATATATCTTATAAAAAATTTTTACGCCTCCAAAGTAAAACTGCTACAAAAGAAAACTATATATAAAAATTAATGTGCATTACATAAAACACCAGAAATTCTCACTTTTTTTAAGGGACTAATGAAGTTGAAATATACTGCCCGACTGATGCAACAATGAAGATATTGATGCGAAGGTTTACCAACAAGGTGGATGTTGAGGTGAAGCCCAACTTGCACAACGTGATCTTGTGGGATGAGCAATGATATGCACAAGGAAAAAAACTCAATGAAAATCTCAAGGATAGACACATAAAGTCATGACCCACCATTTCACTTTTTGTGGGCCCCATCATTTAATGTGTATATCCTTGAGGTTTTCATTGAGTTTTTTTCTTTGTGCATATCATTTTTCTTGTGGGATATTATATGAGTTTAATTGTAAATTATACATATGAATACAAATTAAATGTATATAAAGTGATTTAACTTAAGATTATTAGATTTCAAATTATTAGATATGAATTTAAAGTACATAATCCATTAGTCCAATATATTATCATCTATTGACTGATAATAGATTGATTGCTTATATAAGAGGAGGTCTACAAATATTTAGAGTATCATCTCGTTCTTGGTAGGTCTCACTTAAATGAAAGAAGGTTTTTTTTATCAGAGAATTTCTTCCAGAATGAGTCTCACTAGAAAACCTCTTAAAAGTAGGTCCCACTTAAATGAAAGAAGGTTTTTTTTACCAAGTAAGGTAATCTATTGGTGACCAATGAAATCTCAATCGATTGATGATGTCAAATATTAAAATTATAAAAAAAATTTAAAATAGTTAAAATTAAATATAATTAAATTATTTAGGAAAGATAATAATACAATAAATGATAAATAATGGAGAAGTGGATTTATACGAATTAATAGAATATTTAGAAAATTTTCTATATTTTATATGAATATTTTTAGATTTTTATTGGGATAAAAAGGATAAAAAGCAAGCCTATTTTGGAATAATCAATTTAAAGTGGAAGTTGATTGATTATAGAACCCTAAATTTCCATAATCAAAACTTATTCCTAAGTTTTCTCCTTGCATTGCCCAAGCGCTCGCGGCACTATCCTGCCACCCGTGTGACAACAATGCCGCCCGTTCACGCCGACCACCGGAGCCACTCCTTCGACCCTTCGCCAATCGTTGTCGGTACATGCCTCCCTGCGAGCGAGAGAGGCAACAGTCCTATGCATGACTATCGGGTTTCCCTGCCGTGTGACGCACGCACCGTCCACTACACAGTGACTTCTTGCACTACCGAAGGCGTCAATCCCATCTTGGCTGTCGTGAGCAGTCCTCCATTGTCCACCTGCGCTCGTGTCGCCGCCACAGCAGTCATGTGCCAACCTCCACTGCTGGTTGCCCGAGGTTACTCGGTCAAGCCATGGCCAGTCTCCCGTACCACTGCCGACCCTGATCGCATGTAGCCATGAGTCATCATCGGAGAAGAAGACACTACTGGTTAGTGTAAGAACTTGGTTAAGTTTAATTAAAGTCGATTTAACCTTTGATTTAACTATCTCACAAATTAATTGATAGATTAATCAATGAGGTTAAGTAACTTTGGATTCTTTGTGTTTAATGTTAATGATTTGATTAACAGATTAATTGATTAGTTAATTATTAATTACTTAATTAATAGATTAAGTGATTGAATTATTTATGAGTTGAGCTATCGGATGATGATGGTTATTAGTTTTAATAATGTGGAATAATAAATTTGTTTAAATCAAATGAGTAATCAAGCTTTATTAACTACTCAGTTTGATAATTAATGGTGGTTAATTGATAGTCCAGATAATTATTTAAAGATTGATTGGACCATTAGTGAATTTAAAATGTAGTAACAAACCTAGTTAGCAACGTGATTTAATAAGTTGATCAAAGGGATTAATAAATTGACCAATTAATAAGCTGACGTTTTAAAGACAGATTAATCGATAGCATAAGTAATCGATTGACCAATTAACACGATTATTAGTTAGAATCGGAAGAAGTAAACCAATAATAAAACTGATTGACTATATTACTAGGATTATTTTAGTATTTGGATTGGTTTTGTATCTTGTATTTGTAAAATTCGAGTTCATGATAGACTCTCTGACATGATGACGACTAGGATATTCTTCAATGAGATGGGTAGTTCCTTCTTTGACTTCTTTAGATTTTTGATCTTAGTGCATGATTATATCTATTTATATATTGATTAGGTAGCATTTATTTGTTTATCTTGACTCTATTCATATTATTTCTTGAGTTTGACCTTATATTGTTTGACTTAGAGATGATTCATTTTAGATCTATGCAGTCTCATGGTTGTCCATGCTTGATTTTTATATATGTATGACATTATCATGTCATAGCGTAGGACATTGAGTATAATGTTAGACTCCTAGTTGATGATTTGAGCTTGTTCTCATTGTTAGTCATATCAAACTGTAGTGTAGGAAATCAAGTACCCTACTACACCCTCGTTTGTATTTAGGCTCTTGCATATATGCTAGTGAGGTTAGACTGAGAGGTGATTATAGAGTGTGATATTGCATGTTGATTATTCATTTTCTGCTTATTGTTATGTTGTTATATCTTAATGATCAATGTCTCCCATTTGTAGTTAAGAGAGTCATTAGTGACTGTTTGGTATATCCTATCGACCATTATCTCCCATTCGTGATTGAGAGAGTCATCAACAATCATGATACACATGACTATCAACAAGACCATTCATGGTAGAGCGTTGTTTCCGTAGTCCATAGCTAGATAGCTAGTTACATGACCTATTTCCTCACTAGACTAGATAGCGTGGTAGCATGAGTTTGCCTGTAGATAGTGACCCTGCCTGCCACTTTTGCGCACAGTCAGTGTAAGGTTCTAGTGTGCCAAACATGTAAAAAGCGAGTGGAAAAAACTAACTAGATCCTTTTAGAAAATCCATGTGAAGGAGAAAACCATATACTAAGTTTGTTAAAAGGGAGTTATACATTTGTTGTGTAAACACAAACTCTCGACAGTAAGAATCTCAACACGATTACGTGTAAATGCCTCTTTCGGTATCCACATGAACAAGCCCGTCCATCTCACGAACTCACGAAGTGGATAAGAGAACCAACCAAGGTTGTGCTACCAACCAAAATGAAGAGAGAAGAAGAAGATGCTCTATCCAAAAATGAGATGGAAAAGGCCTTTTGTACTTCATCCAATCAATACACGTAATGGGCATTAACACTCTATTAAGACACTTAATGAGCATTAACACTCTATTAAGAAAATACCCTTTTTGTCTTCATTCAAGAATTCAAAGCAACATTTCAAATTCTTTATGAGTGAATGCCCAATTTCAAAATTGACCAATCCTCTTCCTTCATGTAATTCGAATCCAATGAGTCTAGTTTGAATTGAACTCAATCTAATAATTGTATCTAATTGAGTCTAACTTAATTAGTCTAATTCGGATTAGACTTAATTCAATGATCCATCATATCCATCTCCAAATTAACTTGTGTTAGGACCAAAAGTGAGCTAGAGGGGGGGGGGGGGGGGGGGGGAATAGCTCGTCGCGTGCCCGGTATTCGGCGTTGCTTGTTTCTTCAAGGATGCGCAGCGGAAATACAAAGAAATAAATACAAACACGCTAACACTTGGATTTTACTTGGTATCCACCTCCAAGGGAGGTGACTAATCCAAGGATCCACACAACGCACGCACCCTCCACTAATGAAACTCTCCTTTATGGTAACTAACAAGGACGGAGAAGCCCTACAAGACTCAATACAAGAAGAAGAAAGGGTAGTAAAGAAATACAAGCTTACAAGCTTACAATGAGTGCACAAACCCTAACCCTAGTTTCTTCTTCTTGCTTTGATCCACCTCTTGACTTGGAAGAGCCTCCAAGAACCTTCAAGAACTGGCGATCTCGAGATTGAGAAGAGCTGTGGAGGAGCTGGTGAAGATCTGAAATGAATATGTGTAGAGATGCCGAAGACAACGCTCGCCTGCGGCTCAAATACGACTCAACGGTCGGATCCCAATCGATTCGATTATTCCCAATCGATCGAGGAGGATTTGGATCGATCCACGGATCGATCCAGAGCGCCTCTGTGCTCTGGAAAAATGCCTGGATCGATCCATGAATCGATCCAGCACTTATCGCGCGAAGCAGCAGCGTCCCAATCGATCCACTAATCGATTGAGACCTCTGGATCGATCCACTGATCGATCCTGAGGCTTTCTGTTAGATGGGAAAGGTCTGGATCGATCCACTGATCGATCCAGAGCCTGGATCGATCCATTGATCTATCCAGCACTTGGTTTTTGCCCAAAACCAAGTCCCAAACCTCCCAAACCAACATCCGGTCAACCTTAACCTGTTGGTACGTCATGCCTAACATCTAGTCACTCCCTTGACCTGCTAGGACTCCCTCACCAAGTGTCCGGTCAATTCCTTTGACCCACTTGGACTTTTCTTTCATGCCAAGTATCCGGTCACTCTCTTGACCTACTTGGACTTTCACCTAGCTTCACTCACTAGGGTTTTCAATCTGCCTAGCTTCACTCACTAGGATTTTCCTTCTGCCTGGCTTCACTCACCAGGACTTCCATACTGCCTAGCTTCACTCACTAGGACTTTCACCTGGCTTCACTCACCAGGGTTTCCATCCAGTCAGGTATACCTACTTGACTCTTCTTCATTCACACTGATCAGTCCCTGATCAGAATCTCCCCATATGAACAACTGCACCTGCATTGTCCATATGTCTACATGTATTGTCAAACATCGAAACTATGACCAAGACTCAAGCTTGGTCAAACCAGTCAACCTTGACCTAAGGGATATTGCACCAACAATCTCCCCCTTTTTGATGTTTGACAATACCTTTAAGTTTGGACCATTCTGAGTTAAGCTAATCCCATAGCCTTAACTCCATTCATGCCAAAGTATGAATGTTGGTTCCCTTCATTCTCCCCCTATGAGCTCCCCCATAGGTAATGAAGGTCTAACTTAAACCACACATTCTCCTCCTATTGGCACACATCAACCCGTGCCTCAATTTTATGCACACTTCAACAAATGCCCCATTGTTGAAAACTCTCCCCTGAAGAGTTGCTCATCGTTGTTCACAACTTCACTCGTTGTGACCAACACGATAATGAAGGTCTCAATCCCTTCATTTTCAAATAATGCTCGCTCTGAAGCATTAACATGGTCTAGTGACCCAAATGAAGGTCGCATACCCTTCATTTATCCTTAACCCTACATTCTTCCTCAATGTAGGCAAATGCCCATCCTTGAGCATTATTCACTTAACGGAAGGTTAACCACCTTCCAAGGTTTATGAAAAGTAATTTTCATGCCTTTAAAAAGTCCCTCCCCCTAAAGACATGGTGGTAACTTCTGTCATTGCACCAACAATGACTTGGAATCCCTAAAACTTTAGGAAACCCAATTTTAGAAGTTTTGAGGTTCAAATATTCAAAATTTGAAACAAACCTCAACCTAAACTTCAACTTAGCCTTCCTTAACCAATCCATCCTTGTTTTTCACATGAAAACACCCTTTTTATGTATACAAATGTATTTTCAGGGGTTTGGAATGGTTATCTAGACTAAAATAGGTTTAAAATGCTGAAAATAAGCTTTCCCAGCCAAAATTAGCATCTTCGATCGATTGGAGTTGGGTTCCAATCGATTGAACCCTGCTGAATCGATCCACTGATCGATTCAGTCTTCTTGGATCGATCGGTTGATCGATCCAGCGAGCTACTGCTCGCGAGAAATGCCTTCTCAATCGATCGGCTGATCGATTGAGGCACTCCAATCGATCCACTAATCGATTGAAGGCCTGAAATTGCTGAAATTCAATTTCAGCCAATTTCAGAAACCCCTAGAAAATTCTACAAAATTCCAAAAATTGTAAAAATTTGTGTAGACGTTATTTAGGGTATAATTTATCATGGAAAAATAGTTTTCTATGAAAATACATCATATTTTCAAAGATTGACACAAACTTGAGAACTTGCAAAAACTTTAGTGTTTTCTTCAAGTTTGTGTCTAACTATTCAATGGTGATTACTATCAAAAGATAGCCTTCACCAAGGTTTTCCAAAATTATTTTAAAAACATTTTCAAAACCAATATCCCACCATATTCCTTGGGCTTAATGCACATTACTTGTACATTAGCTTTCCCAATGATGGGAAACCACATAACTATATGTTTTGATGAACTTAAAACTCAAAAGAATGCACTAAATCAACATCTTGAGTTTTGTTCATCATCCTAACATCTCACTTATATCTAATGTGCACTAAAACACATACAAGTCATCTTATTGGTCTTTGTGAGATATAAAGTTTGGTTTTGCCCTAATCTAGGGATCATGCATATCTATCTAGGCATTTTGTGGATATTGAACATCCACTTAGGATGTTACTTGTTAATACCACTTGTTGACAACACTTGTTGAAAACACTTGTTGATAAATGTCATTTGTCCTTGCTTTTAAGGAATTAAATATAATGCATGATAATGTTATGACATACATCAAAATGAAATAGCTTTCAAAAGAAAGATTCCTATAATTACATGATGTATGTATGACATGACATGGTATTTTTGTATTTTTCATAATAAGTCATGAATGAAAAATATAAAACTAAATATGGTGTCATGGCATGTGATGGGCAAACATAACATGGCAAGATTTAGCATAAATAAGATACCTAGATTACCTATCTAAGTGTCCTTAAACCTTAGCTAAGTTAAAACTTAACCCTAGATTGCCCTCTAAATGCTCCAAGAAAATGCCAAAGCCTAAATTGACATTTCTAGTTCTCTTGATTAACTTATGCCAATTGAAATTAAACTTATTCCTCAAATGTTGGCATATTTCGTTCTTCCACAAGAGTAGCATTTTAAATTAAGGCTTAGATTGATCTTAAATTTCCTAAGAACATACCAAAATCCCAATTTGGTAGTTCTTATGATTTTCCCAATTTGTGTCACTTAAAATATCATCCAATTTATCAAATTGTGACACATTTTACTCTTCCCAAGAGTAAACATAAATCCACTTCATTTTCAAAGGTTAATAATAACCTTGAAAATGCTCCTTGAGTGTCAATTTCTTCAAAGTTGGGTTAACTACCCTTCTTCTTAAAGTTGACACTCTCTAACCCATCTATGGGGTAGAGAAGATGCTCCTAGGAACCCAAAACCTATTGGTTCTCCTTGGATGCTCTAGGTATTCACTAGGGATAACTTCCCTAGATACCTTCTTAGTGACCTTGTTTGACTTCTTAGAAGCCTTGGTCACTTTTTCTAGGTCAACTCTAGGGATAGCCTCCCTTGTGACCTTGTTAGTGACTTTCTTAGACTTCTTAGAGGTCTTAGTCACATTTGTTGTTGCAAAGATACTTCTAGGGATGACTTCACTTGTATCCTTGACTTGACTTCTAGACTTAGGGTTGGTTCCATAGCTATATGGAACCCTATGGTAAGTAGGTACATCCTTTTTGATTTTAGATTTGTATCCCAAACCTCTATGGCCCTTGGATGACCCTTGTTGTCCTAAACCTAGATTTTGCTCATTTTACCCTTTAAGGATATTTTCCATCCTTTTTAGGGTCTTTTCTAGTTTGTCAAGTCTTGACCTCAAGACTTGATTTTCCATCACTAAGTCCTTAGTTTTTGATTTTCTATTAAGTCCATGAGCATTTTTGTTTCTAGACTTGTAGCTAAAATCCTTAGAGTTCTTGCCTAGACTTTTACCTACATTCCTAGCCTTAGGTGTAGTGGTTTTAGCATGAAAAGCTATATGTTTTTCCTTAACGCTATCATGCTTCCTATTTTCATGGTAAATAGCATTAAAATGATATAAGTTAGAACTATCATGCTTTTTACCATAATGTAAAGGGGTAAGCTCAATAAAAGTTACCTTCCTTTTTACCTTAGAGGCTCCCCCTTGACTTGAGCTTCCTCCTTGAGCCTTGACCATCTTCTTTCCCTTAAGGCATTGACTCCGGTAATGCCCCTTTTGATTGCAAGAGAAGCACACAATGTGCTCCTTGCTATTCTTTGTTCCGGGGATGGTCTCCTTTGGCTTCTCCTTGCCCTTAGGTGCCACTTGGCCCTTCTTCTTGGCCAATTTAGGGCACTTGCTTTTGTAGTGCCCATGTCCCTACATTCAAAACATATAATATGATTCTTATTATTAATTGAACTATTTATACCTTCTTGTGTAGGGGTGGCACTTGCTCCTCCATTTGATATGAATGTTGAGGCTTCCTCTTGATCCGAAATCGATTTCCCTCCAATTGATTTATCTTGACTTGTGGAGGTGGAAGCTTCTTCATCCTCTTCTTCTCTTGACCCGGATGTGGAGGATTCTCCTTCTTCTTGATCCGGTGTCACCAAGAGTTGCTCCCCCTCAATCCTAGAGGTGGAGGCTTCACCTTCTTCTTCATCCTCTTGTACATGAAACAAGGAATATGCTCCTTCCTTGCTCTTTTGATTACACTCCCTTGAGAATGAAGCTTCTTGGATTTCCTCTTCTTCGGAAGTTGAGCATCTCTCAACTTCGGAGTCCTCCTCTTGATCTTGCTCCAATGAGTCACCCTCTTTGGATTCTTCTTGGTTAGGTACAGTGGAGGGGATCTCATGAGCCTTTTCCAATTTGCTCCATAGATCTTTAGCATCTTCAACTTCTCCAATTTTCTCCAAGATGTTGCTCGGCAATAGATTGACCAAAAGCTTGGTCACTTTGTCATTGGCCTCACATCTTTGGATTTGTTCTTGGATCCATTTGCTCCTTTTGAAAACTTTGCCTTTTGAATTCCTTGGAGCCTTAAAACCTTCCATTAGAGAAAACCATTGCTCTATCTCCATCATCAAGAAATTTTCAATTCTTGATCTCCAAGAATCGAAGCTTGTGGATGTGTATGGTGGAGCCACCCTTGTATCAAATCTAAGTCCATCTTGGAATTGCATCTTGAAGTTGAGCTTCTTGAATTCTTTGACTTTGATGAATTTGCTCCAACTTCTTCACCCTCTAGCTTTGCTTGTTATGTTTGCCCCTTCCGGCGGTGATTCCGGTGAAGAGCAACCTTGCTCTGATACCACTTGTTAGGACCAAAAGTGAGCTAGAGGGGGGGGGGGGGGTGAATAGCTCGTCGCGTGCCCGGTGTTCGGCATTGCTTGTTTCTTCAAGGATGCGCAGCGGAAATACAAAGAAACAAATACAAACACGCTAACACTTGGATTTTACTTGGTATCCACCTCCAAGGGAGGTGACTAATCCAAGGATCCACACAACGCACGCACCCTCCACTAATGAAACTCTCCTTTATGGTAACTACCAAGGGCGGAGAAGCCCTACAAGACTCAATACAAGAAGAAGAAAGGGTAGTAAAGAAATACAAGCTTACAAGCTTACAATGAGTGCACAAACCCTAACCCTAGTTTCTTCTTCTTGCTTTGATCCGCCTCTTGACTTGGAAGAGCCTCCAAGAACCTTCAAGAACTAGCGATCTCGAGCTTGAGAAGAGCTGTGGAGGAGCTGGTGAAGATCTGAAATGAATCTGTGTAGAGATGCCGAAGACAACGCTCGCTTGCGGCTCAAATACGACTCAACGGTCGGATCCCAATCGATTCGATTATTCCCAATCGATCGGGGAGGCTTTGGATCGATCCACGGATCGATCCAGAGCGCCTCTATGCTCTGGAAAAATGCCTGGATCGATCCATGGATCGATCCAGCACTTATCGCGCGAAGCAGCATCGTCCCAATCGATCCACTGATCGATTGAGACCTCTGGATCGATCCACTGATCGATCCAGAGGCTTTCTGTTCGCTGGAAAAGGTCTGGATCGATCCACTGATTGATCCAGAGCCTGGATCGATCCACTGATCTATCCAACACTTGGTTTTTGCCCAAAACCAAGTCCTAAACCTCCCAAACCAACATCCGGTCAACCTTAACCTGTTGGTACGTCATGCCTAGCATCTAGTCACTCCCTTGACCTGCTAGGACTCCCTCACCAAGTGTCCGGTCAATCCCTTTGACCCACTTGGACTTTTCTTTCATGCCAAGTATCCGGTCACTCTCTTGACCTACTTGGACTTTCACCTAGCTTCACTCACTAGGGTTTTCAATCTGCCTAGCTTCACTCACTAGGTCTTTCACACTGCCTAGCTTCACTCACTAGGATTTTCCTTCTGCCTGGCTTCACTCACCAGGACTTCCATACTGCCTAGCTTCACTCACTAGGACTTTCACCTGGCTTCACTCACCAGGGTTTCCATCCAGTCAGGTATACCTACTTGACTCTTCTTCATTCACACTGATCAGTCCCTGATCAGAATCTCCCCATATGAACAACTGCACCTGCATTGTCCATATGTCTACATGTATTGTCAAACATCGAAACTATGACCAAGACTCAAGCTTGGTCAAACCAGTCAACCTTGACCTAAGGGATATTGCACCAACAACTTGTTCTCTGTGTGTGACCCAATAAGTTCTTATAACATTGGCAATATCTCTAAAACTATTTTAGATACATAAGTAATGAGTGACTTTTAGCAATGTATCATCGCTACCCAAGTGGAGAGAATGTCAATATCTGAGTTAACATTTCCGTTTCTATTATCTTATATAACTCAATCCTTCTATCCTTGATATTTAGATTGATCAAGAAGGCATAGACTGTGTTATTCTCTTATCAATCTTTATGTTTCTGATATTGAGCATTTGAGCATGATCATGTATTCTTGTGTCCTACTAATCGAGGGGTCACATATATCGCTTTTGTCATATGGAAGGGATAGAATCCATCTATATCATTTACATCCCTCCGAATAACTTATTGCATACCTGGTAATCAACTTTATAGTCCACCATGTTATAGATGATGTTTGTTAATAACAAAGTATACAACTCCTAATGTAGGAAATTATAGTGACTTTATGACTAAGAATTATTCATATTAATAGTCACTATGATAGTATTTATGACACTCATACAACGATCCATGAAACATCTCATGGCTGGCCAATTTGTATATATTCTCTAATATATACCCATATGTCAACGTGATATCTCATATCCATGACTTGTGGGATTAAATTATCAATTGATCTATATACCAGTCTCAACACATTAATATTGTTCTTCTATATTAATTATTAACTACGAATAATTAAGAGTAACATTATATATATATCTACAATATCCCACTATTAATTCAACCAATTGATATATTGTAGACTAGAATCTCTTACTCTAGGACATTATTATACTCATTCATTCAGCATTGAATTGAAGTAATATAATAACCAACTTTACCTTTTATTAATTTGTGAAATATGATACAAAAATATCATTGTCAATCATCTCATAATTGGTACTAGGCTAATATTAATAATCTCCCACTAGCACTAGTGTCAATCACTGAGATACCTAATATCTAGTGACCTAGTGTGACCATCATACTTCCTCTATGCTAAAGCCTTGTTCAAAGGATCCATAATGTTAGCATCGATTGGTACTCTGCATAGCTTCATATCTCCTCTATCGATGATCTCACAAAAAAGATGGAATCGTTGTAGTGTTAGTTAGAGCCCTAGAGCCAATCATTTGATGATTGTATTATGGACTTGTTGTATCATATTCTTATATAAATAAAAACATTTGTTTTTGGTTATTATACTTACTTGTATTGGTGCCAAATAAACTAAGTATAATAGCGTCCTTGAGTAGAAGGTTGTCACCTATATCAATCGGTTAGTTGAACCGATAGTGAGATGATATAGGGAACACTACTCTTAATCATTCCTAGTCGAGTATTAACATTCAGGGACAATGTTAATGCAATAAGACTAGCATGTAGGTCAACTCGATGACTTGATCTCACAAGTCATGGATATAGAGATATCAAGTTGACACATGGGTATGCATTGGAGAATGTATACTGAATGACCCGCCATGAGAAAGTATCATGGATCGTTATATGAGTGTCATATACTTTCTCATGTGGCTATTAGTATGACTACTAGTCCTTAGACCTGAAGTCACCATGGTTCCCTACATAAGGAGTTATGTACTTTGGTTTCGTCAAACGTCACCCGTAACTGGGTGGACTATAAAGGCGATTACTAGGTATGTAACAAATTATGCAGAGGGATGTGAGTGATGTAGATGGGATCTATCCCTCCTATATGACGGGAGCGACATCGATATTCTTGATAGAGTGAGACCACGAAGTGCATGGCCATGCCCAAATGAGTCAATCTAAGATATTGAGCTCATTTGATTTAGTGAGTCTACTTGGAGATCAAGATTTAGATTGGTCAGAGGATGACACGGTCTAAGTCTCACATTGATCAATCTAGATATTTAGGATAGAAGGACACTTGTCATATATTGTGAGGAGTCACAATTAGTAGTCACAAGGTGATGTTGGATCTCAACATTCTTATAACTTGGGTAGTAATGATGTGTTGCTAGATACCACTCATTACTTATGCTCCTAAATGGGTTTAGGGGCATTGCCAACATTACAAGAACCTATAGGGTCACACACAAAGGACAATTAGATGGAGATTAGGTTCATATGATGAACCAAGAGGATTAGATTCATGTGATGAATCAAATTAGATTAAGAGACATCCTAATTGGGCTAATTGAGTTGGACTCAAGTTGATTCATGTGTTCAATGAGTCTAATTTAGATTATGACTCATTGAATTAATTTAATTAAATGAATTAGATACATTATATTAAATTGTCTTGAATTAAATGGTTGGATTAGATCAACCATGAGAGAGATTAAGTCAAGTTTGACTTGACTTGAGAGGAAGAGGAAGAGCCAAGATTGACTTGACTATTTGCCACCTCATTTGTGAGTTGGCATTAGGAGGACTAATGATGATGTGCCACATCATCATAGTGCTGGTGCGGTTAGCACTAACGATTTAACCCAGGTTTTGATGAATGACAAATCAGGTTAAGTTAGTCTATTGTTGATCTAACACTCTGATCGAGTGTGCAGGAGAAGTCCAAGCGGGTCGACGGGCTGACCGGACGCTTGGCACGAAGTCCAGCTAGGTCGACGGGCTGACCGGATAGCTGGCGAGAAGTCCAAGCGGGTCGACGGGCTGACCGGACGCTTGGCGAGAAGTCCAGCTAGGTCGACGGGCTGACCGGATAGCTGGCGAGAAGTCCAAGCGGGTCGACGGGCTGACCGGACGCTTGGCGAGAAGTCCAGACGGGTCGACAGGCTGATCGGATGTCTGGCAGGTAAGTGAGGTAAGTCACTGGAGGGGAGTGACTGCGAGGACGCGTTCCCGGGAAGGGAACATTAGGCGTCGATCCGGCTTAGATTTATTTTGGATGTCTAAGTCGAGATCGTGACTAGATTCCGGTCTCGGAAAGTGATGTGCGTAGATTATATACTCTTTTATGCATGTTTTTACGCACATTTACATATTTTGAGCATGCTTGATCTATGCATTTTTATACTTCCAGCTTTCCTTTTAGCATATTTACTCTTTTGGTTCGGAGATCTGCTTTTTGTGCATTTTCTGTACACAGGAGTCGATTTGGTGAAGAATCTACATCTTTGGGCAAGCCTTGGAGGAAACGAAGGGAGAAAGCACGGCCCTGCACTGGTATGGAGCTCGGGCCGTGTGGAGTTTGGCACCAACAGAAGAGGAAGATGACATGGCCGTGTGAACCTCGCACGACCGTGTCAAGATTTGAAGCCAACCAGAGCAGAAGCCTTACATGGTCGTGTGGATCTACACGGCCGTGTGAGGTTTCCAGAGACCAAGCAGGCTGTGGCCGTGTGCACCACACGGTCGTGTAGTATTTCCAGTGAGCAGAAGGGTTCTGGCCGTGTGGAGTCACACGACTGTGCAGTTTTGGCAGAGAAGGAACTGGACATGGCCGTGTGAATCTCACACGGCCGTGTCACGGGCCCGTGTGCCGCCCGATTTCCTCCTCTATTTAAACCCTCCTTCATGAATTGAAAAGGGATCTCTCCCCCTTTGGGAGAAGGCAAGATTTGGTGGTTTCCTCCCAATCTTGGGAGGATTTCTGGGCGATTCAAGGGGAGCTCTTGACGATTTCGGCTCCGGAGCGAGGATTGGATCCGAAGACGAAGCTTCTTCGTAGATAAGTTTTCTCTTTCCCCCTTTTCTTGGTTTCTTGGATTGGGGATTTAAGAAATGCTTGTATTCTTTATTTCTTTGGGTTTTCTTCCTCGATTCATGGAGTAGATCTTGTATTCTAGGATGAAGGGAGTATTTGTATGATGGATTGATGTAATCTCTTATGGATTTGCCATTTTCTTGTTTCAATGACATTA
Source organism: Zingiber officinale (assembly GCF_018446385.1). Lineage (NCBI taxonomy): Eukaryota > Viridiplantae > Streptophyta > Magnoliopsida > Zingiberales > Zingiberaceae > Zingiber > Zingiber officinale. The sequence continues at coordinate 75,919,553 of NC_056001.1, forward strand.
TCTTGCTTGTATCGATTAGATCTTGAATGATTAATGGTGATTCGTGCTTAATTCTCATTCTTGATTAATTGTTTGGATTTCTTATGGACTTTGTAAAGATAAACTCTCACTCGATCATCCGAGGGATCCACGTGACAGGTGCAAGCCCGTGTAAGGACGTTTGAGAGATAATCTTGAAGAGGAAATAGGAATATTCAAGAGAGTAGGATGGATTTTGTGATTAGTTTCTTGTATCTTGATAGATTAATAAGTCGTGGGCTTCTACGTTGATATCCGAGGAAGGCATAGTAATAGGTGCACTTCTGTGTAAGGACAACATAGGTTCATGTCTAATTAATCCTATTTAGATACATTTCTCAGTCCTTAGCCGGTTGTCTATTGCAAGAGAGAACCGACAACTTTCTACATGTTTTGCAATTGAGGGATAAGAATTGGTGAACCATTTACATTCGAGAAGTCCTACAAAGAAACCGAAACTTCTAGAATCTCCCTTTATCATAACCCAAAACACTAAATTCTTGTTTGTTGATCTTTAAGATTAGATTTGTTTACCCTTACTTTGCTTTTGAAACGATTGGATAGTTGTTTAGCTAATTCGCATTGAGACATTTCTAGTGCTTATTCCAGTCCCTGTGGATACGATAATCTTTTATATTACATGCGACATTTCCGTACACTTGCGGAGAGCGAACAGAAAGACGGAATCTAAGTCATACTCTTTGCTATTACTTTGTTGAACTTTAATTGTGCTAACAATCTGTTTTACAGGATATATATATTTGTCTTCGGACTAACGTTTGTCGTGCAGGACGGATTCTGCGGGAAAACAGGGTCCGGGCGCCCGGAGGTCCGGGCGCCCGGGAGGCAAACTTTATCTTGATTGCGCATCGCCACGTGGAGTATCTCGGTTTGAGCAGCTACGTCACATTCCAGGCGCCCGGAAGGGATCCAGGCTCCCGGAACAGCATATAAAAGAAGCCCTAGACAGGAGCTTCAGAATAATCATCAATCAATCTGAGAATTCTTCTACTGCTGGTCTTGCTGCTCAACGTTCAGTGCGACGCCAACTAAGCTCCGACAAAGCGCTCCTTCGGTTATTTAATTTCCTTGTCGGTATTGCTTTATTTTCACTAGCAGTTCCTGTGTTCATTTTTGTAACTATATTCGAATTGTTAGTGATTGCCCAACGAAAGTGGTCAAGGACCACGGGCCTTCGAGTAGGAGTCATCACAGGCTCCGAACGAAGTAAAAAACATCTGTCTATTTTACTTTTCCGCTGCGTTTATACTCTAAATTTTTGAATCGATATTCACCCCCCCCTCTATCGAATCTAACGGTCCTACAAGTGGTATCAGAGCAGGTACCGCTCTGATTTGGTGCAACCACCAGTCAGGCAAAGAGGGGTGTTTTTTAAAGAAAAATTAGATATCGTACGCCTTTCGTTTTTTCCCTCCAAAACTGTTTTTGAAAAACACATCATCATCTTTTCACCGTTGCTTAGTATTGATAAAATATTACATTTTCAAAATTTTGGAATAATATTTTTTTTATTAATATTTTAATAATATTGTATTATTTTTTTTCGAAAATAGTGAAATATTATTATTTTTCAGCACTGCTAATCCAAGACCAAGTCTTGGGATTTTTTTTCTGTTTCTCTATGTGCAAGAATAATGACTCTTCAAGAAGGACGAAACCCCCACGAACCACCACCATACGATCAAGATTTCAACTATTGGAAGCGATTAATGGAATGCTTCTTAGGAAGCGTAAACTTTGATTATTGGCTGATATTGAGAAAACCTTCTCAGAACTCAGAACTAAACACAAATGTAAGTAAAATCATTTGTAATGTTTTACCTAACAATGTTTTATGCAGAGTAAAAAAGTACAAAGATGCACATAAGCTTTGGACCCAATTGATCAAACTTCACGAGGAGCCGATGGAGCTCAAAGATCAAGTTAAAGTCGAATCTGGACTCGAGTCAGATCCAACGGAGAAGCCTGCTGAATTAGGGGTTGCGCTCAAGGTTAGTAATATTTACCAAAACACCCTTGCTAGTAGTAGTTTAAAATATGTGATTGTTAATTTGGATATGTCTGAAAGTATATGTGAAAATAGTGTACATGCCAATACTTGCAAAAATACCTCTAGGATATTTTCTGATAAAACAAATATAATTAATTTAGAAAATACAGAAAATCTGAAAATAATTAATAAATCTAAAAATTTGAATTTAAACCTAAACAAATTTGAAAATTCAAACAAAAAAGATGACAAGGTCAATATTGATCTAGATAAAATTAATAAATTATTTAATCTAGACAATATTAATATAGAAAATGCTATCCAAAACCAAGATAATTTAATTAATAAGAAATTAAACTCTAAAGATACAACTAATCTAATAAATTCAATTAACCATATCAATTTAAAAGGCAAAGAAAATATAAGGATAAAATCAAACACTTTGATAAAATCAAAACGGAATTTAACAAACTTAAAATTAAATGTTAAAGATAACATATTAAACAAAAATAATCTAGAAATTTCAAAATTAACAATTAATAAAAAGCTAAAAGATAAACCGTTAAGAAAATATAATTCAAACAGTTTAGTTAATTCAAATTTAAAAATAAATAAAAACTTAAACTTTAAAAATAAGCTATTAAAGAAATATAATTCAATTAACCCAATAAAATTGAAATTGAAAGAAAATTCAAATATTAAATACACTCTCTTAAAGAAAGATAATTTGACCAAGTTAATTAATTCAAAATTAAAAACTTAAATTTAAATTACAAATTAAACATTACAACTTAACTAAAACCAACTCTAATTATACAAAAATCTTAAATTAAAGACCAATAATTCAGGGGGAGGCTCTAGAATAGCTGGCACCTCCAAAACTAACCAACCCGATAGGGTAACCCTAACCAACCTACCCGACAGGGTAATTAGGACTAGTTAAAGAGGGTTCAAGTTTAACTTGAATCATGGTACTGGTGAAGTTTTTTGATGATAGTACGTTGGGGAAGCTTGGGCATCGCATGTCTAGAAAGATATAGCTTCAATCTGGTGCATTTGGCCATGTGGAACCGACCGAAGCTACCTTTAAATGGATCCTAACTAGTTAGACCAAGGTTTAATACTAAGCTCCGTGGATAGGACTATTCGGAAAACCTCGAAAGGTTAGTTACTTCTAATGACGTCCAAGTGACTCACCAAGTTTAGAAGTTTATCCGAAAAATACCTATTTGTTGAGATCAAAGCTAAACCTGAATCTAACACAAGTTAAACCAAACTCTGTAATTAAATCTAATTCATCTCAAAAAATTATAAGATTTCCTGAATGATAATCTAGATCGGGTGAGATGAATAAGGATTAAATTAATTAATTTTCAAACGAAATTAAAAATAAATTTGGAATTTAAAATTCAAATTAAATTAAAATTAATTAAAATTAAATTAAATTAAAATTAATTTTTTTTAAAAAAATCTATTTTAAAGATTAAACTTATTTTTTTAAGTTAAAAATTTATTTTAAATCTTTTTTTAACTTAAAAATTTATTTTAAAACTAATTTTTTTTAACTTAAAAATTTATTATTTTAAATTAAAAAATTTATTTTAACCTAAAAATTATTTTAAATTAAAAAATTTATTTTAACCTAAAAATTATTTTAACTTAATTATTTTTTTAAAAAAAACTATTTTAAAATTCTTTAAAAACTATTTTTTAAAATTCTTCAAAAACTATTTTAAAAATTATTTAAAAACTATTTTTTAAAATTCTTTAAAAACTATTTTAAAAATTCTTTAAAACCTATTTAAAAATTAATTGAAAAATTCTTTAAAAACTATTTTTAAAATTCTTTAAAAATTATTTGAAAAATTATTTAAAAACTATTTTTAAAATTATTTAAAAATTATTTGAAAAATTATTTAAAAACTATTTTTAAAACTCTTTAAAAATTATTTTTAAAATTCTTTAAAAACTATTTTTTAAAATTCTTTAAAAACTATTTTTAAAAACTCTTTAAAAACTATTTTTAAAAAACTTTAAAAAATTCTTTTAAAACATTTTAAAAATTGTTTTTAAAACTCTTTTAAAAATCATTTTAAAAACTTTAAAAAAATTCTTTTAAAACATTTTAAAATTTATTTTAAAAACTCTTTTAAAAATCATTTTAAAAACTTTAAAAAATTCTTTTAAAACATTTTAAAAATTATTTTAAAAACTCTTTTAAAAATCATTTTAAAAACTTTAAAAAATTCTTTTAAAAATTCTTTTAAAACATTTTAAAAATTATTTTAAAAACTCTTTTAAAAATCATTTTAAAAACTTTAAAAAATTCTTTTAAAACATTTTAAAAATTATTTTAAAACATTTTAAAAATTATTTTAAAAACTCTTTTAAAAATCATTTTAAAAACTTTAAAAATTCTTTTAAAAAATTCTTTTAAAACCTTTTAATAAAATTATTATTATTTTAAAAATTATTTTAACTTAAAAATTATTTTAATATAAAAATTATATTTTTAAAATTATTTTAACTTAAAAATTATTTCAAAAATTATTTAAAAAAAAAAAAGAAAAACTTTTAAAAATCATTTAAAAAATATTTTAAAAATCATTTTAAAACTATCTAAAAATTTTGTATCATTTTGAAAAATTCTTCTTATTTTTTTCACTATAATGAAATTTTGTTAAATTAAAAGTAGTAATAATAAATTATTTCTATAGATTATTTTCACTTTAAAAATTATTATTTTGACTTTAAACTCATTTTTAATCTTAAACATCATTTTAACCTTAAAATTAATTTTTAATTTGACTTAACTAAAAATTAAATCTTAAATTAAAACTTAATATTTAAATTACAATTAAAATTAAAATTTTTAACTTAAACTTAAAATTAAATTTAAACTTAAATTAACCACTAATATTAATTTTTAAAATCAAAACTGAATCAAACATATGTTAATTGACATAAAACATATTATAAAAATCATTTTAAATTTCTTTTAAATGCTGTTTTAGAAATCCCTTTAAATTTTTTTTTTAATAATAATAATAATTATAACTAACACTTTCATTGACCAACTCAATCAAGTAATATTAAATTTAAATTATTTCTCTAAGTATTAAATTATTAAATCAAGTAAAAACTAATCAATAGATTATTGATAATGCTTAACTGTTATTGAATTAATAAAATCTTATCTTATTTAACCTTAAACTAAAGTTAAGCACCTGAATCTAGAATTAATTAATAATTGATTAATCAAATTCAAATAAACAGTTATACCAAGGATACAGAGATAATAATATATGTATTACTAAATTTGACAAATGTGTTAGGGCTTTGAAATTTAACACAACCAAACCTTAGTATTAAAGGGGAGATATTAAATTAAGGGGAGTAACCAATTCAGGGGGAGGTTCAATTTCTTTTAAATCCCCTAGAAAAATTAATAAATAAGGAGGATTAATAAATTAAAGGAATATCAAATTCAGGGGGAGGTTTATTTTTTAATTATCTCCTTAAGCGTTATTTTTTAATCTTCTCTTTAAAATCTCTCTAGAAAATTCTACCTCTTTTAAAAAAAAAAAATTTACTTTGAATATTTTTAGCAAATATTTTCAAAATTTTAAGTATCAAGTTCAGGGGGAGAAATTAATTAAAATTTTGTGTGTTTTTTTACATCTATTTTAAAACTAACTTATTTTTAAAACACCAGTTTTCATAAAATTAAATTTAACTAAGTTTAATCCCACCTAATTTTTAAACCTGATTTTAAAAGTTGAATATTGCAAATTTAAACTTATTCAGTTTTGTAACATATGCTTGAAAATTCAACTTTCCAAACTTAGCTTTTATCAAATTAGCCTTAAAAATTTATTTTGGCAAAAATTTTACTTCTTGAAAAATTATTCTTACTTGTTTAATTTTTGCTTTGTTTTGAAAAATCGAAGTTGAAAATTTACCTTTTTGAAAAGTAAATGTTACTTAAACATGAAAAGTAAATTTGAAAAACCTGATTTGAAAATTTTTACACACTTGAAAAGTTAAACTTGATTAACTTTAAATTTATACTTTTCAAAATTCAACTTGTCTCCCCCAAGTCAACTTGACTATTTTTTTAACTTGGTGTTAAAAATTGTACTTTTATCTTTCAATTTTGAACCAAACTTAGATATGTTTCAAAATTTGATTACTTTTTACAGTAACTCTACACTATGATTGTTTACCCTTGCTTATTTTTGATGAATGCCAAAGGGGGAGGGTTAGGTGGTTAAGTTAGCTAAACCAGAATTGAAAATACAAACTAACTTAAAAACTCTTTAAATGCTTATTTTTTCTTGCATATGTTTTCACTAACTTAACCAGGTTGTCATTCCATCAAAAAGGGGGAGATTGCTGGTGCGGTTAGCACTAACGATTTAACCCAGGTTTTGATGAATGACAAATCAGGTTAAGTTAGTATATTGTTGATCTAACACTCTGATCGAGTGTGTAGGAGAAGTCCAAGCGGGTCGACGGGCTGACCGGACGCTTGGCATGAAGTCCAGCTAGGTCGACGGGCTGACCGGATAGCTGGCGAGAAGTCCAAGCGGGTCGACGGGCTGACCGGACGCTTGGCGAGAAGTCCAGCTAGGTCGACGGGCTGACCGGATAGCTGGCGAGAAGTCCAAGCGGATCGACGGGCTGACCGGACGCTTGGCGAGAAGTCCAGACGGGTCGACGGGCTGACCGGACGTCTGGCAGGTAAGTGAGGTAAGTCACTGGAGGGGAGTGACTGCGAGGACACGTTCCGGGAAGGGAACATTAGGCGTCGATCCGGCTTAGATCCATTTCGGATGTCTAAGTCGAGATTGTGACTAGATTCCGGTCTCGGAAAGACGGAATCTAAGTCATACTCTTTGCTATTACTTTGTTGAACTTTAATTGTGCTAACAATCTATTTTACAGGATATATATATTTGCCTCCGGACTAACGTTTGTCGTGTAGGACGGATTCTGCGGGAAAACAGGGTCCGGGCGCTCGGAAGGAATCCAGGCGCCCGGAGGTCCGGGCGCCCGGAAGGGATCCGGGCACCCGGGAGGCAAACCTTATCCTGATTGTGCATAGCCACGTGGAGCATCTCGGTTTGAGCAGCTACGTCACATTCCAGGCGCCCGGAAGGGATCCAGGCGCTCAGAACAGCATATAAAAGAAGCCTCAAACAGGAGCTTCAGAATAATCATCAATCAATCTGAGAATTCTTCTACTGCTGGTCTTGCTGCTCGACGTTCAGTGCGACGCCAACTAAGCTCCGACAAAGCGCTCCTTCGGTTATTTAATTTCCTTGTCGGTATTGCTTTATTTTCACTAGCAGTTTCTGTGTTCATTTTTGTAACTATATTCGAATTGTTAGTGATTGCCCAACGAAAGTGGTCAAGGACCACGGGCCTTCGAGTAGGAGTCGTCACAGGCTCCGAACGAAGTAAAAAACATCTGTGTCTATTTTACTTTTCCGCTGCATTTATACTCTAAATTTTTGAATCGATATTCACCCCCTCCTCTATCGAATCTAACGGTCCTACACATAGTTGGCACATGTGTGTGCCACCTCATGGAGGTTACAAGTCCTCTCTTTAATGGCCTCCACATTTAATGAAAAGGAGTTACACTCCTTAATGTGGCCGGCCACTTTTGTAGTGAATGAAAATTTGATTTTTTATTAAAGGCTCATTCACATAATCTTCTTCCTTGCTCTCTCTTCTTGCTCTCCCTTTCCTCATCTTGTCGAGACCTTCTTGGAGTGCTAGCACACTCTAAGGTTCTCCCTCCATCGATTTGTTCGTGTGGATACACATAGAGAGTTGTCTATCTTGATAACTTGAGATCCGGCATCTCCTTGGAAGAATGGGACTAGCGAAGGGCACGCAACGAGGGTAAAACTCTTTAACATATAGTTCTAGTGTAGATATATAGGTTGGTATACTCGTACTCATATTTTTTGAAATTTTTATTCTTCGCACGGATCCGGTGGTGGGGTTTCGGGGTTTCCGCGACGCGAAAAAGCGGTTTTCGCGGCCCGAAAAACCCAACAGTGGTATCAGAGCCACGTGCGAAGACTTGTACGAGTTTAGTTTGATTTTTATGAAAAATATAGCTTCTGTGATTTTCTGTAAATTTAAGTTTTTATGGATTTTTATGAGTAATTTTCTCATAGAAGCGAAGCACAAGTGTTTCGACACTTGTAGGCTTCGACTACCGAGAAGTTTTTTCCGAAACGGCAAGGTTTTGCCCCAAAACTTTTTGGTACAGCGGACTAAGGCACTATAGGATCACTTAGGGACACTCGCGATGGTTAGATCGTGGGTAGGGACACTGCCCCTGGCCCCGCAAGGGGATTCGTTCCGCGATTGCGCCCGAAAATCGCTAAACGGGACCGCCGAGAATTTTTACTCATAAAAATTGTAAGAAATTAGTATTAAAATTACAGAAAATTATGGAAATTACATAATTTATAATTATGTATAATTTGTCATGGTCATGGCCCAAAACGACCCAATCTGATTGGAAATGTGTTGTAATTCATATTACGGCCTGTGCGCCGTCATTTATGTTGTGCGCGTTATACATTTGTTTCGCGACCTGCGCGTTGTGCCTTTCTCTATTATTTATTCTTGTTGTAAATTAGTTTTGACTCGAATGTAACTCGAGTTTCAAAATTGGAGCCGTGGAAGGTCCACACGAGACGGAGTTACGAGGAGGGTGCGAGCAACACAAGGTGATCAAAGGGAGGAGCTTGAGATGCTGTTGACCCTAGGTTGACCATCCGATCTTCTCATTGGCTTGAGAAGATCGTAGTAGGGCCATGACTAATCACAAATTAATTTAATTAATTGCTTGTGTGTATGTGATGCATGATTAGTAGTTAATTAGTGCCTAACGATTAGATTAGATCTAAATCGTGTACAAGATGCACCCTTTCGATTAGATAAGATCTATCATGTATTTGATACACATCGACGATTAGATTAGATCTAAATCGCGTCAACTCTAATGCCTACCGTGCCGTGATACCTATCACTACCTCAATCACATGTGTTGTTGAATCTGCCAAAGCAGAGAAACACATATTATCTTGGTAGGGTACGGAGGGACAATCTTGATCCCGCTTATCAACGCATGGGCGAATACAAACCCAATTAGATTAAGTATTCCTAGTTAACTCGGTTGGATCGAGTATAGGCATTCTTCCAATGGTTGGAAAGATAGGACATAAATCACATTTATATTAATTCTTGGGCGTATTTGTAACACCCACGCAATTATAAGATAAGTATATGGTTGTTATTTTCTTTAGAGCATAAAAAGTAAAAAGAATAAGAGAAAAGGAAAAATAAAAACCAAAATAGAATAAGAAGAGGTGAGGTCAAGGATTGAACCTTGAACCTCCCACAAGTAATAGAGTTAAATTAGTGGATGGAACCACTAGAGTAATGAATGATAAGTGAATAAAAGAGAATGAAAATGGTAGTTAAAGGAGAGAAGATGGTTAGTAAAAGAACAAGAGAAAACCAAGTTGCTTACCTTCTCTTCCTCTTGGTTAAGAGAAGAAACAAGCAAAAGATAAATTGCCTACTTCCCTCCCTCTCTCTATTTTCGTGGGATTAAAGGAATGAGGGAAAAGAGGGGTTGAGGGAATGAATGAAGACATGCTTCATTTACAAAGGAATAAATAGGATTGGGAGAAGAAAAGCAAGAGATTTAATTCTTCTTCTTCCTCCTTCCTTCTCCTTCTTGATTCTCCACCGAAACCAAGAGCCCCTCCCTCTCCTTATTCCAAAAGCTAGGCTAAGTTTCCTCTCCAAGAAAACTAATTTACAAGAAGAAGCCTTCAAGATCTACCCCTTCCAAGCAAGAGAAACAAAAGGAGGTGCAAGAAGAAGAAGCTCTCTCCTTCCTTTGCACCTAGGGTACCTTTTTCCTTAAGAAAAACCACAAGAGAAAGGAGGTAAATATCCCCTCACCTGTGGTACAAGTAGTTCATAGGTGCTTTCCTTTATGAAAATAGATTTCTAAAAACTTAAGGAGTGATCCATGGTAAATTCGGCCAACAAGAATAAGACCCTTAGGAAAAATTAAGTCCTAAATATGCTCACCATGATTTTTATGATTTGTATTTTTTTAAGAGATTGGTTTAGTATTCTCATACTTGTATGTTGCTTAGAATTAAGATTTCTCTCCTTAAAACTCTCGGCCAAGACAAAATCAAGGACCTAGGAGAACTTAAAACCTAAACCAAGCATGCCATGATTCTCCTTATGACAAGATATGAAGTTAACATGATATTTCTCATGCTTGTATGTTGATTTGAAACTGTATTTCATGCTCATGAGCCTATGAAACTTAGAACCTAACCTAATTATGCTCATGATGTTCCTTGTAATAATTGCAATGAAATTGATTTAGGGTTCCCATGCTTTTATGACACTTGAAACCTAGTTCCAAGCTTTACAAGTCTCGGCCATAACAAGTATAAGGGCCTAGGAAACTTAGAACCTAACCTAATTATGCTCATGATGTTCCTTGTAATAATTTCTATGAAATTGATTTAGGGTTCCCATGCTTTTATGACACTTGAAACCTAGTTCCAAGCTTTACAAGTTTCGGCCATAACAAGTTTAAGGGCCTAGGAAACTTAGAACCTAACCTAACTATGCTCATGATGTTCCTTGTGATAATTGCTATGAAATTGGTTTAGGGTTCCCATGGTTTTATGCCACTTGAAACCTAGTTGCATACTTAACAAGTTTCGGCCACATTAGGTTTAAAGACTTAGGAAGCTTAGAACCCAAACTAAACTTGCTCAAGATGTTCCTTGTGATAAATGCTATGATATTGGTTTAAGGTTCACATGCTTTCATGCTACTTGTAACCTAGAATTGTGCTTACTAGGGTTTCGGCCATGACAAGTTTACAAGATTAGGAAACCTAAAACCTAAACTAACCATGCTCATGATGTTCCTTATGGTATAATATATGATATTAGTTTAGGGTTCACATGCTTGTATGTTGATTGTAACCAAATGTGATGCTTGATAAGTTTCGGCCATGACATGTTTAAAGACTTAGGAAGCTTGGAACCCAAACTAAACATGCTCAAGATGTTCCTTATGATATATGTTATGATATTTATTTAGGGTCCCCATGCTTTCATGCTACTTGTAACCTAGAAACATGCTTGCTAGGTTTCGGCCATGACAAGTGATCCTGTCTGAGAAGCTGACCGGGAAGGAGATTCGACAGAAGGAAACCCACTGTAATGACGAGGAATAATGCCGGTGAAACCTCGACCCGAGAAACCCAAAGAGGATCGGAAGAAAACCAGAATCACCGTAGGAAATCTGATAAGTAGGAAGAAATCCCCGTCCGAATAGGAGAAAACCGAACTTTCAAGCTCCTGAAGCTCCCTGCGCACAAGAGACCAACCAACACTTATCGTCAGTGACCTCAGACCGGGGTGGGAATCCCTGGCTAGGCCCTCCGATGCTCAAGTTAGTTATCTCCCTTGATGTCGAGGAAGGAAGAAGAAAGAAGATGAACAGTAGCCAGAAAATTAGGGATGTTAACTTACCTAGCCAACGGAGAGGATTTCCCCTTTTATACCACTTCATATAACCTCCGTAGTCATGAAGTGTACCCCGGTTTGTTAGAGTTCGTTATGACATCAGCTGTGTACTTGGGGGAAGATGATTTTTAAGGAATCTTTTCTGTACCCCAGATGTACCTTCTTTGTCGTTTAGCGCCTGCAAGACAATCTGAAAGCATATTTCCCGCCAAAAAATATATACTCTCCATCATAAATTATTCTATTCGATATATTCATGTATGATTCTTCTTCATGTGACTTCTATTTGTAATAATGTTTTATCCAACATGTTTCTAAGGCATTCGTTAATCCTTTTGGCCGATATTAGTCTACTTTTGCTATGGAGTATGTATCAGTCGTTATTAACTTACCCTGATACGGCAAGCATGTATTGACCGATATTGGCCTACCTTCGTTCGGCAGACGTGTATCGACCGATATTGACCTACCTTCATTCGGCAGGGATGTATTGGCCGATATTGGGTTATCTCTGCTCTGGAGTGTGCATCGGTCATTATTAACTTACCTTTATACAGACAGCATGTATCGACCGATATTGACCTACCTTCATTCGGCAGGCATGTATTGACCGATATTGGGTTATCTCTGCTCTGGAGTGTGCATCGGTCGTTATTAACTTACCTTTATACAGACAGCATGTATCGACCGATATTGGCCTACCTTCGTTCGGGAGGCATATATTGACCGATATTAGCCTACCTTCGTTCGGCAGGCATGTATCGACCGATATTGGCCTACCTTCTTTCGGCAGGCATGTATCGACCGATATTGGCCTACCTTCGTTCGGCAGACGTGTATCGACCGATATTGGGTTATCTCTGCTCTGGAGTGTACATTGGTCATTATTGGCTTTCCTCCTTTGACTCTTTCTTCCTTTTCTTTCCTCATCTGAAGACCCACAAAACCTAACCCATACCACTAGCCTTCCCTTCAAGTCTAGTCGAAGGAGGTGTAGACGACTGACTAGACATAAGTATGATCTTGTTTTTTCCTACCCGTGACTCTGCTCCAGATTTTGAAATGACCTCACAGATTTTGTGTACCACTATCTTAATAGATTAAGTGTGGCCATACTGTAAGCCTTTTTCTCCTTTAAATAGGGCTACAACCTTCTCTTCACCCACAACCCCTCTCAGTTCTTTCTCCTCTCTGCCAGTTTTTGTTGCTAAGCCCATGGTCGTGGATCCTCCTTTTTGGAAGCAACTTTTGTTGGACAAGGTGAGATCTATATATGAGTTTATTGGGATTTTTACTCTGGCTACTTCAGGGGTTCAAGGGGTCGTCTTAAGAGATGAAGTTTCGCGGTTTATATCTTGTATCCAAAGATGCAGGTGCTCTGAAGGACCCAAGAAACTTCAGAGAAATTTTTTCTACTTATAGAGGGGCAGCCAAATGATCCATGGGTGTTGTGTGAAGGGCACAGCACACGATACCCTTGGGCTGAGATTGGTTACTTCACTTGCTGAGCTCATACGGCTTGAGAGGGGAAGTGGTTTCCACATTTACTTTTCCTTTATGGAATGAATCAAGGTTCCCTCTTTCATTGCCCTTGAGCTCTCTTGTTTTTGTTGCTTTCTTCGTCCTGGGCAAAATATTGCCTCGTATATGCCTTGACAAGCTCGGACAAAGTGGGTTGTTTCCATCTCTGCTCCATGGTAAGTTTGAATCTAGTGGGACTAAAATTCTCTGAGTGCCCTAAGAGTTTATGCTTGTAATATTTGTTATCTATTTGAGGTTTGCTGTTCCTGAGGAAATGTGACGCTATGTATTTGCTGAGATTCTGAGTGTAAAGACAAATTTTTGTATCTAATCAAAGGCTCTTACTGAATCCCTCTATCATTTACAATGTGTTGTTGTGTTCATCATTGCTTCATGTATCCTATGTATCATTTGTCCTAACTAAGGTTATTTTAACTATCAGTACAGTTTGATATTATAACCACCATATTTATCTAACATAACCACAATTGCCCTCGTTAATAGAAATATTTTCAATAAATACTAAGTCATATTATGCACGGACAGATTGACATTTATCACTCTTCTAAACTTTTTACTCTTAAAATGTTCTCGTCTTTAGCCTGGGTATGGTCAAAAAGATCTGTCCTTTCTATTTTATTAGGCCTAGCCGATCACGTCTTCTTTCAAAATTTTCTAATCGGCGATTGGCTTTCCCTCGGGTGAGAGAATGTTCGAAGCACTACTGATGTGCGTAGATTATATACTCTTTTATGAATATTTTTACGCACATTTACATACTTTGAGCATGCTTGATCTATGCATTTTTATACTTCCAACTTTCCTTTTAGCATATTTACTCTTTTGGTTCACAGATCTGCTTTTTGTGCATTTTCTGTACACAGGAGTCGATTTGGTGAAGAATCTACATCCTTGGGCAAGCATTGGAGGAAACAAAGGGAGAAAGCACCGGGCCGTGTACCTCACACGACCCTGCACTGGTATGGAGCTCGGGCCGTGTGGAGTTTGGCACCAACAGAAGTGGAGAATGACATGGCCGTGTCAAGATTTGAAGCCAACCAGAGCAGAAGCCTTACATGGCCGTGTGGATCTACACGGCCGTGTGAGGTTTCCAGAGACTAAGCAGGCTGTGGCCGTGTGCACCACACGGCCGTGTAGCATTTCCAGAGACTAAGCAGGCTGTGGCCGTGTGAACCACACGGCCGTGCAGTTTTGGCAGAGAAGGAACTGGACATGGCCGTGTGAATCTCACACGGCCGTGTCACGGGGCCGTGTGGCGCCCGATTCCCTCCTCTATTTAAACCCTCCTTCATGAATTGAAAGGGGATCTCTCCCCCTTTGGGAGAAGGCAAGATTTGGTGGTTTCCTCCCATTCTTGGGAGGATTTCTGGGCGATTCAAGGGGAGTTCTTGGCGATTCCGGCTCCGGAGCGAGGATTGGATCCGAAGACGAAGCTTCTTCGTAGATAAGTTTTCTCTTTTCCCCCTTTTCTTGGTTTATTGGATTGGGGATTTAAGGAATGCTTATATTCTCTATTTCTTCGGGTTTTCTTCCTCGATTCATGGAGTAGATCTTGTATTCTAGGATGAAGGGAGTATTTGTATGATGGATTGATGTAATCTCTTATGGATTTGCCATTCTCTTGTTTCAATGACATTATCTTGCTTGTATCAATTGGATCTTGAACGATTAAAGATGATTTGTGCTTAATTCTCATTCTTGATTAATTGTTTGGATTTCTTATGGACTTTGTAAAGATAAACTCTCACTCGATCATCCGAGGGATCCACGTGACAGGTGCAAGCCCGTGTAAGGACGTTTGAGAGACAATCTTGAAGAGGAAATAGGAATATTCAAGAGAGTAGGATGAATTTTGTGATTAGTTTCTTGTATCTTGATAGATTGATAAGTCGTGGGCTTCTACGTTGATATCCGAGGAAGGCATAGTAATAGGTGCACTTCTGTGTAAGGACAACATAGGTTCATGTCTAATTAATCCTATTTAGATACATTTCTCAGTCCTTAGCCGGTTGTCTATTGCAAGAGAGAACCAGCAACTTTCTACATGTTTTGCAATTGAGGGATAAGAATTGGTGAACCATTTACATTCGAGAAATCATACAAAGAAACCGAAACTCCTAGAATCTCCCTTTATCATAACCCAAAACACTAAACTCTTGTTTGTTGATATTTAATATTAGATTTGTTTACCTTTACTTTGCTTTTGAAACGATTGGATAGTTGTTTAGCTAATTCGCATTGAGACATTTCTATTGCTTATTCCAGTCCCTGTGGATACGATAATCTTTTATATTACTTGCGACATTTCCGTACACTTGTGGAGAGCGAACAAGTTTTTGGCGCCGTTGCCGGGGACTGCGCTATAACATTAGGAATTATCAATTGAGTTCGACTAAGCATAACATTTGTTTTTCTTTCATATTGCATAGTTATAACTAATTGTTAGAATTCTGTTTTTGTAAGTTTTTCCTTTCTTGAATAACATTCTTGACAATTCTTTTTGTTGCAATTCTAATTCTAATTCTAACTTTGCATTCTTGATTTCTAGTACTCTAATCTAACTTTTCTCTGTTTTCTCTTTTGATCTTGTTTCTTTCTTCTTTTCTTTTGTAAACATATCTTGCAATTTTTAGCATATGAATTATTCTAGACATTTTTCTTTTTCCTTTTATCTTTTCTTTCTTGTTTTCATTATGCACTTTCTTTCTTGCAATTTAAATTCTGCATTTGCTTTCTTGCTTTTCATATTGCATTTTATTTCTTGTTTTTTATTCTTGATAATTTTCTTTTTCTTCTTGAATATCCATGAGCACTAACATGTCAAGCAGGCCCATGAGAAATTTTTCTACACCCTTTTCTGCAAGATTTTTATCTCCCATTGTGCAACCTCAAATTGAAGCAGAAAGTTTCCAACTAGACCCAGAGATAATTTTCATGATACAAGGTCACAAATTTGGTGGAGAAGTATCAGAAAGTCCTTATCTGCATCTTGAAACATTTTTAGAGATTTGTGATTTGGTGAAATATGAAGGAGTATCAGCAAATGCAGTTCGATTGATGACATTTCCTTTCAGTATCAAGGATAAAGCAAGGACTTGGCTATATTCTCTCTGTCCTCAAAGCATCACAAGTTGGGAACAATTGGAGAAGCAATTTCTGAATCATTTTTTCCCTCCAAGTAGAACGGTGTATATGAGGAATTGCATAACAAATTTTTCTCAGACATATGGAGAATCATTATTTAAAGCATGGGATAGATTCAAGAGTCTTCAAAGACAGTGCCCTCATCATGGTTTTGAAAAATGGTTGATTTTGCACATATTCTATGGGGGAATTTCTTTCTCAGACAAGACTTTATTGGATTCATCAGCTGGAGGTTCTTTTATGGACAAAAGTGTAGATGAAGCTTATTCGTTAATTGATCAAGTGACATTGAACCTCCATGAATGGTCGAACAAAAGTTGGATGGAATTTCCTCAGATATTCAAGAAGTGCAAGCCATAAATGTAAGAGAGCCTGTCAAACAAAATGTTATTCAACCACCTAAAAATGTTGAAATTCACAAGTCACAGAGTGAGGAGTTCAAACATTTGGAGGCAAAGCTTGATAGTATTGTTTCAAAATGGTTTAAAGAAGATCCCCCTCCTACACAGTCAAGATCTAATGAAAAGTGTGATGATGTTGGGTTGAGAAGTGGCAAAAATCATGAAGAACTTCTGAAGAATGACATGTTTAGAATTGAGGAGAAGAATAATAGAAGATCACAAGAACTCAGTTCCATTTCTCTAGGAAGTTCCCAAAGGCCACAAGTACCTTTCCCTCAACGATTAATCACACCAACATTAGATAAGCAAGTTGGACCTCCTCCAAAAGCTCAAAGGGAATTTGGGAAAAAGGGAGTTCAGTCTTTCCCAGGACCTTCACTGAGGGTTCCTTTTCCACAAACGTTAGTGGGGGTCAATGAAAATAAAGACTTCGGCAAATCCTGTGACACTAATATGGTTGAGTGCAGATTTTTGAATATATATGAAGAAGAAGATTTTTCAGATGAGGATTTTATTGATAATGCAGTGGTAAATAAGTTTTCAGATCTACCTCAAAATTTTATAAGGTGTTATAGTGACATTGAATTTTCAGATGATGAATGTGATGTGGTAGATCAACTTAAAACTGCAAGTGAAGTTATTGATCCTCTTGTTACTGATTCTCCTTTTGAGGACATAGATGTTGGTTTATTTTTTGATGTATGTGTTGATGATGATGATATTGAAGAATGTGTAGGGAGTTGTGTTGTGGAAGCAGCATCTCAAGGATCACCACCTTTGTCAAGACAACCCTTAGAAGTTTTAAGAATTGATCATGTTGTGGAACAATGTGTAAGGACTTATACAGAGCTAGTAGAGTCTCAAGAATTAGAGTCTCAAGAATCACCATCATTGATATCATCAACACCTAAGCTAGAGCCAGAACCATCATTTGATTCAGAGGAAGTCACATCTACATGTTTAGAAATTTCAGGTATTTCTCAGCAAAGTAAGGTTAGTATTTCTTGTGATCTTTTGGAAAACTTTATGGAGGTACCTATAATTGACTTTGTTGGATGTGATTCAGTTTTTATTACTTATTCATCTTATCTTGATATGGTTCTAGCTCTATACTATATAACATGCTTGTGGGAGATTTGTTTTTCTTTTGGATGTGCAGATTTCACATGGGCCAATAATTGGAAGCTCAATCTGAACCGTCTTCGACCACCTGAAAAAATTTCCAAGACGACGAAGATGGAGAGAGTTATACTTTACTTTGTAGCTCCTTTGATGAAAGCTCCCTCCATAATAAGAGCCCTTGGTAGGAGGGTTCTAAAATATCTTACCCCTCCAAGAGTAAGATTTAGATGAATCTAATGAGGTGGTCGAGCTAATGACCTTAAACAAGCGCTTCTTGGGAGGCAACCCAAGTTCATTTTCCTTATTTTTTTTTATGTCTTTAGTTCTCTCTTTATAATAAACATGTATCCTCTACTTAATTTTTCTTGTCTATCTTATTGTTGTAGAATTCAAAGTTGTGGAGGAATGTGAGTATTGGATGGAGGAGTATCTTTAAAAACATGAATGTCAACCATTTGGAGCTCATGACTTGGTAACTTCTCTTAAAATCTCCTCCACATTGTTTTTAGTTTTCATTGGAGTTTTCATTGGGATAATGAAAAATTTAAGTCTGGGGGGATGCATTAGATGCATTTGATTTGCTTTGTTTGTTTTTGTTTTTGCTTATGTCTTGCATTTTGTTTTGATTTTTTGTGGCATACATCTTGAGAACATCAAAACTTCACTTATATGCTTTCTTGGATTCAAGTGAAATGTTAGCACGATTATTGTCTTGATTCATGATGTTCGAATGATGCTAGTAGTAAACTTTATGTACTTCTTTTCTCTATCTTGGGTAGCATGAAACAAGCCAAGAATCTTATGGTGATGAGTTTTAGTTTTGGTTCAACCTTAAGGATTTTATCTTCACTACACTTGTGCTTGATGCTTGAATAGTTGATGTCATTGAAATAGTCATGATTCATCTTGTTTGCTTAGTACTTGGTTTCCATGGTGATTTCTCAACTTTCATTTTGGTTACTGGATGAGGCTCAAATCATTAAAGCTCATTTGGAAAAATCAAAATATCCCAACATGTGTGCTAAAAATTACATTTGTGAATAAGTTTTGCACAATGCAAACACTTATAAAAAAAAAAAAAGAAATAAGGGATATAAAAAACAGTTGTCATGAGTGGAATCTAGCAAGTCACCCCTTTGAGACCGAGTTAGGTTACTGGGGAAATGACTGCTTAGCTTCCCTTGAGATTGAGCACACCTTTGAGACCTTGGGTTAGTTGAGAAATATGAACCAAGTGAATGGTGAGTAAGTGCCTATCACTGGTTACTTGTCTTTCACTGGAAACACTAGGAATTCAAATTTGATGACGACTTGACTAGGACATGGATTGAAACTTGAAGAGTGTTGAGTTACTTTTACACTGTGCACAGGATTCTTATGCTTGAACCATACTTTACTTGTTTCTATGATCATGCTTTCTAATGAAACTTTTTGATAGAGTTAGGAAAGTGCACTAGGTTTTATGAATGTGTTGTAGAACATATGAATTTAGACTGCGGCATTTTGCTTGAGGACAAGCAAAGGTTTAAGTCTGGGGGTGTGATGTGCGTAGATTATATACTCTTTTATGCATGTTTTTACGCACATTTACATACTTTGAGCATGCTTGATCTATGCATTTTTATACTTCCAGCTTTCCTTTTAGCATATTTACTCTTTTGGTTCGGAGATATGCTTTTTGTTCATTTTCTGTACACAGGAGTCGATTTGGTGAAGAATCTACATCCTTGGGCAAGCATTGGAGGAAACAAAGGGAGAAAGCACCGGGCCGTGTACCTCACACGGCCCTGCACTAGTATGGAGCTCGGGCCGTGTGGAGTTTGGCACCAACAGAAGTGGAGAATGACATGGCCGTGTGCACTTCACACGGCCGTGTCAAGATTTGAAGCCAACCAGAGCAGAAGCCTTACATGGCCGTGTGGATCTACACGGCCGTGTGAGGTTTCCAGAGACTAAGCAGGCTGTGGCCGTGTGAACCACACGGCCGTGCAGTTTTGGCAGAGAAGGAACTGGACATGGCCGTGTGAATCTCACACGGCCGTATCACGGGGCCGTGTGGCGCCCGATTCCCTCCTCTATTTAAACCCTCCTTCATGAATTGAAAGGGGATCTCTCCCCCTTTGGGAGAAGGCAAGATTTGGTGGTTTCCTCCCATTCTTGGGAGGATTTCTGGGCGATTCAAGGCGAGTTCTTGGCGATTCCGGCTCTGGAGCGAGGATTGGATCCGAAGACGAAGCTTCTTCGTAGATAAGTTTTCTCTTTTCCCCCTTTTCTTGGTTTATTGGATTGGGGATTTAAGGAATGCTTATATTCTCTATTTCTTCGGGTTTTCTTCCTCGATTCATGGAGTAGATCTTGTATTCTAGGATGAAGGGAGTATTTGTATGATGGATTGATGTAATCTCTTATGGATTTGCCATTCTCTTGTTTCAATGACATTATCTTGCTTGTATCAATTGGATCTTGAACGATTAAAGATGATTTGTGCTTAATTCTCATTCTTGATTAATTGTTTGAATTTCTTATGGACTTTGTAAAGATAAACTCTCACTCGATCATCCGAGGGATCCACGTGACAGGTGCAAGCCCATGTAAGGACGTTTGAGAGACAATCTTGAAGAGGAAATAGGAATATTCAAGAGAGTAGGATGAATTTTGTGATTAGTTTCTTGTATCTTGATAGATTGATAAGTCGTGGGCTTCTACGTTGATATCCGAGGAAGGCATAGTAATAGGTGCACTTCTGTGTAAGGACAACATAGGTTCATGTCTAATTAATCCTATTTAGATACATTTCTCAGTCCTTAGCCGGTTGTCTATTGCAAGAGAGAATCGGCAACTTTCTACATGTTTGGCAATTGAGGGATAAGAATTGGTGAACCATTTACATTCGAGAAATCATACAAAGAAACCGAAACTCCTAGAATCTCCCTTTATCATAACCCAAAACACTAAACTCTTGTTTGTTGATCTTTAATATTAGATTTGTTTACCTTTACTTTGCTTTTGAAACGATTGGATAGTTGTTTAGCTAATTCGCATTGAGACATTTCTAGTGCTTATTCCAGTCCCTGTGGATACGATAATCTTTTATATTACTTGCGACATTTCCGTACACTTGCGGAGAGCGAACAACTACCAACCCCATCGCGATTCGGTTCATCACGTCCGATATAAATGCCCCCCCTTTTTTTATGATGACCTGACACATGCCTTTTCTGATCACCACGTCACATAGGCCCTTTGCCTTTCTATTGCGATCCTCAGCGTCTGCTGAGCTACCACCGTCCTAATCTGACGACCATCTTGCGTTTCTCAAACCCTAAACCTTTTGTCTCCTCTTTAAACCTCGTCCTTCCTTTTTCCTTCTCTAGAGTTCTTTCCCTGTTGCTGTCTCCAACCAGTCCTTGTGTTCGCCATTTCACGACGATCCCCTTTCTTGTCTTCAGTAAGTAATCCGTCATTGCTCTAGCCTATATCTTTGTCCATGGCTGAAGAAGCAATTGCTCCTTGGTATGTCCATATGTCTTCTATCTTTGATAAGAATGCTAGATTATCCATCCGTCGTCAATATAAAATTCCTAAGGAATATAAAATCATACTCCCAACACCGAAGGATCGACCTCATCATCCCCCTGATAACTGTGTGACTTTTTTCAGGGACCAGTTGATAGGGGGCTTAAGGTTCCCCATTCCTCCTTTCGTAATTGAAATAAGTCGATATTTTGATCTTCCTTTGCAACAATTTGCTCCTAATGCATTTCGTTATCTATGCGGTACTTATATGTTGTTTCGTCTACGAGATATTCCTCCTACTCCTCAAAATTTCTTCATGTTTTCCTACCCCAAGCTCTCAGAACCTGGTGTCTTCTTATTCCAGTCGAGAACTAGAATGGTCCTTTTTGGAGATATGCCATCGTCTCTCAAAGCTTGGAAATCTCGTTTCTTCTTTTTAAAGTTTCCGGGAACTATTCTTTGGTCTCATGCTTGGAAATCTTTCCTGCCTCCCTTACCCGATGTTAGA
The DNA here is from genome assembly GCF_018446385.1 of Zingiber officinale. NCBI lineage: Eukaryota > Viridiplantae > Streptophyta > Magnoliopsida > Zingiberales > Zingiberaceae > Zingiber > Zingiber officinale. The sequence goes on from NC_056001.1 coordinate 75,941,417, forward strand.
GAGTTTTATCTCCTTCCTACTTTTCCCATTCATTGTGAGAAGTTATTAGGTCATCGGCTTTCGATCCCGAAATGGTTGAAGGTCGAGCTTCTATACCTATTTGGTTTAAGCCACGTCAAACCTGATACTCACATTTCCTTAGGTAACGCCTTGTTCCTTTCTTTTTGCTTATAACTGGCTAAATTATTTCTCTGTTCTATACAGTGGAGAGTTTCTATGATGCTTTGATTGACGAAGAAATACGCGTGGAAGAAGAATTGCTTCGTGCCAAGGAGGCAGAATTTCTGGCCGCTATCGCCCCTCCACCGTCAATTGAAGAGCCGACTCGCTTAGCCGAGATACCTAGCTCTTCTGGGCTTCATGGGACTCCAGGAGATTCTTCTAGGGATCCTGCTGCGCAGATCCCCCCTGATCCTGCTCCCGCTGTTACGTCTCCTGCAGCTGTTACTGTCTCCCCATCTGCCTCTATTCCTCTTATCGAGCTTACATCCCCTGGTAGCTCTGATAAACCCATAACTGAGATTTCTGTGGGCAAGCGTCCGGGACGCAAGCTAACCAGGGCTCCTCCTCCAAAAAGGAGGCTCATTCTTTCTGCTAATGAGCCTGCTTCAGAAGATTTTGTGTCGACTGGCCTTCTTTCCGATGAGCCCACATTAGCAGAACTTTATCCTTCCTTGAATTTTCTTACCTATCCTTTTCCTAAAACTAGTACTTCTAATGACGTTTCTTTTACTTTTCCTTTGTCTATTCCGACTTCAGGATCTCTACCCTCTTCGCCTTCTTCTTACTTGGTTTTTGCTCCACCATCTATCCCTACTTCTTCCTTCTCAACTGGCTCTTCTACCATTCCTGTTCTTCCCATATTATTGGGGGGGTTCTTTCGCCAGTTCCTGGGATGAGGTGCGTCATTGACCACTTTTCTAATAAAGAGAATAAGGTATGTTTGTGTACTCCTGCCTTCTGTTTATGAAGTATAGTCTTACGGTTTCGAATATGCTTCCAGCGGTGGTTGGAGAACATGGGTTTCTCCCGACTATTGCACAATCTATACATTGAGAACGAGAAATTGAGATCTGAGAACAAGGGGTTGCGACAGCAGGTTATCGAATTGTCTTCTGCCGAGTTTTTTGCTGCCTCCAAGAAGCAATTTGAAACTCAAATTGAGAGCCTTGAAGCCCAATTCAAATTGGTTACGGACCTCAATCAAGAGCTAACCTCAAAACTTGGCGAACTAAAAGAGAATTATGAAGCAGAATTGAGCGAAAAATTGAAGGCCTTGCAATTAAAAGAAAATGAGGTGGCATCTCTAAACAATTCCCTTGGTTTAATAAAAGCTGAAGCCGCTGCTAGGGAGAATGAACTAAAAACCTCTCAGATGGCGTTAGTGGTTTATAAGGAGCACGAAGATGTTCGTTACACAGAACGAGCCACCGCCATGATCGAATCTACTGAGTTCAACCAGCCGATTGTGAGATCCATCTTGTCTGCTTTTACGGCAGGGGCCAAAGGAGCAATTCGACAATTGGAAGAGGAGGGCTATTTAGCGCGCGTTCCTCCTTTCAATTTCCTGAACCGTCGTAGACTCATTGAAGAAAGACCTCCTGATTTGTACCCCAAACTAGTTCTAACTCATTCTCCAGTTGTTGTAAAGAAGGGGAATTGAGGTTTTACAAACTTACGTGAATCTGAATAGTCTCTTTTGATTGCCGATCTTATTCTAATTTCTGGATAATTTGTTGGTTTCTTGTACGTGTACTAAATGTTACTTAGCTTGTTAGTGTCCAATTTTTCCCCATGACCCATTCTTCACTAACCCGGTCGATATATGTATAAACATTGGTAAGTATCGTTCGATATTTCGAAGATACTCCCAATTATCCTCATTCTTCACTGACCCGGTCGATATATGTATAAGCGTTGGTAGGTATTGTTCGATATTTCGAAGATACCCCCAATTATTCTTTACTGACCCGGTCGATATATGTATAAGCATTGGTAGGTATCGTTCGATATTTCGAAGATACCCCCAATTATTCTTTACTGACCCGGTCGATATATGTATAAGCATTGGTAGGTATCGTTCGATATTTCGAAGATACCCCCAATTATTCTTTACTGACCCGGTCGATTTATGTGTAAGCATTGGTAAGTATCGTTCGATATTTCGAAGATACCCCCAATTATCGGTCGATTTATTAGGATGGTTCAATTTAACCAGGTTGCTTTCTTTAATCAATATTCGAGGCTTGACCCGTGCTTTAAACCTATATTAATTTTTGTTTTGTCTCATCAAGTTTCTTCAAAAGTTATTTCTAGGGAAATTTTACGTTTTTTCCGAGGTAGTTTATTTGACTTCACCTCTTTCCCTTTATTTTATGATATTATTACCTTTTATGACGTTTGACATTCTGAGCACCTTTTATTTCCCTTTCATATCTTATGTTTAGAGGTTTTAGCACAGGACTAAAAAGAGGAACAAGGATTTACGGAGTCTTATTCTGCTTCCCTCCGCTCATCTTTTCGCTTCTCAATTCCTCTTCTTCTGACCTTCTCTCTTCATGGCGGTGTCTTCTCCGACATGGTTCCTCTCATGTTCTTCCGACCTCACAGATACATAAGAAGTGGACTTACAGGCAACCTATGGTTTTCCCTCTTTCATTGTCCGTCCTGCCCCTCATGAGGGTCCTCACCTTCCTCCCTTAGGATGTATCTCCATCTTTAGGGACCAAGTCTTGCAAGGTTTCAGATTCCCCCTTCACCCTTTCTTTTGTGAGGTTAGCCGGTATTTTGACATTCCGCTCAACCAGTTCGTCCCTCAATCCTTTTCCATTCTAGTGGGCTTCATTGAAGTATCCAAACTGTTAGATTTCCCATTGTCTCCTCGTCTTTTCTATCATTTCTTTATCCCTCGTCGGGTAGATGTTGGTATTTTTAAGTTTCAGTCTCGTCCCAAAGCCATTCTGTTTAATCGTATTCCCCCTCAAGGTGAATGATATAAATTTTTTTTCTATATGCGTCTACCTTCTCCCCCTCCTTTTCCTATTCAATGGATACATGATCTACCATCGCTTCCTGACACTCAAGGTCTCCTTAATGATCCTTCTGTGGCCTCTGCCTTGCCTAAACTGCAGGGAGCGAAATTCAGTTTACCACATCTAATTGAAGAGGGCTTAATGTTTCCCTTCGGGATAGGCAACATTAACATTCCTTTGGATAGTTCTTTTGGTGAGTATAATTATTTTACTTCGCCTTTGCTGATTAGTATATCTCTATAACTATGATGTTTGTACTCTGTTTTTCAGCCGATGCTATTCTCCCAACTCTTATGTACAGGAATTCTGCTATGACCAAGTCCTTTATCAATAACCTTGGAGAACAATGGTTACTGGCTCGCCAATTTGATCCCAATCCCTCTACCTTGGGCTTGCTTTCCGAAGAAGAACGACAAGCAGAGGGTGTCGCACTCATGGAAGAGGATGAAGAAGAGCCTTTTGTTACTTTAGTTAAAAAGCCAAATCTTACCAAGGATTCTCCCTTTGGTGATTTCTTTGGTACCTTTGTACAAACTCCTCTTGTTCCGGCGAATATTTCTTTTGAAAGAGGTAAGACACCGATGACTCCCACCAATATCATCTCCAATCCTGCTCTTCGAATGATGAGGCCTGGTCTGCTTATCTCTTCTTCTTCTACTGTTTCAGCTTCTCCTTCTCTTGCTTCTAAGATGGCCGCTATCTCTCCTGTGCCTTCTACATCCTTGGCATTGGCCTTGCCTCCCTTGGCTTATAGGCCTCGAGCAAAACGAACACCTTGCCGGAGATCTTCTCCCATTGTCAGCCCTCCAACCGTTAGTGTTTCCACAATTGTAACAGCCCCTCCTGCACTACTACCTTCTGTTCCCTCTAGCTCCCACTCTACTCCTCCTGCTTCTACTATCCCTTTTCCTCAGATTGCCTCCTCTTCTGCTCCATCTCCGGCTTCCTCTCATCCCCCTCCTTTATTTAGAGTGGCTGCGGGCTTACCTTCTCAATTGGTACAACCTTCTAGTCCTCCTGGCTATGGTACTTTGCAACTGCAAGGTTTATTGGCTGAATCTTGGTCACAAGGTTACGAACAATTGCGGGGCCTTAGTCTCCCACATCGGGCGGATCGCCATAGTCGTCAGGCAGTGGCTGTAAGTATTCCTAGTTATGTGTTTATTAGCTTTGTAACTGTATCTTTAACCTACATTATCCTTTTATTTAGTTTCTAGCCACAAGTTTGCATATCGATCAGCTGCTCACAGCTAAAGATCATGAGAACACTAAGTTGAAAGCTCAACTAGAGACATTGAAGGCTGCCTCATCCTCTTCTAGTAGTGATAGGGCTCAGTTGCAAGAGCAGGTGGTCTTGCAAAATCAACAATTGGGAACCCTAAAGCAAGAATTGGAGGAATGTCAACAATTGTTAAAAGACAAAGATCTTGCTAGGAAGACGTTAGAATTACAGGTGGAGAGACTGCATTCAGGTCTTCGATTGGAGATCGCTTTAAAAGAGAAAGCTCTCTTAGATGCTTCTCAGAAAAGTCTTATCTTAGAGAAAGTAGAGAAGCTTCATAATGCTTGTCTTTCTGACCAAGCTCAGGACCTGGCTTCTCATGATTTCACTATTCTATAGGAACAAGAGCTGAGGAAAGCTCAAGATAACGAATTATCACTACTCCAGAAGGAATTGGAACAGCTAAGATCGAAGAAGGATGTTTTAAAAGAACAAAATTCAACACTGCAAACTGATTTCCAGCGTTATAAGGAGCAGGAAAAGAGTCGATGGGAAGAGTGGCGGCAAGCTTACTTAAAGTCGCCAGCATTTGCCCGGGAATTTGTTTGCAGGATAGTGGGTGCGCTAAATCATTCCGTATCGGGGGTTCTTCAACAGCTAAAAGAGGGTGGATTTTTACCCAGGGAACCTCCCCTTTCTTTCATAAATCGCCGTAGGCTTAATGAAGAACTACCCTCAGATTTGAAAGGCCCTTTCCCAAATGTTTAAAGAATGTATTCATAAAAACTTGTAAAGTAAGAATTGACAATGAGCAAAAAAGGTGCAGTTGGTACTGAGTAACTAAGTATTTGCAAGGTATAAGGAAATTTTAACACTTACTTGATTATTCTTCATACTTAGTTTGAGAATACCCCTTTTGGAATATTATTGCTTGCTGAATATAAACTCTATTATTAAAAAAATTTCCTTGTTCATCCTTCAAAGCGGAGCCTTATCTTGATGGGTTCTTTTTTCCAGTAACCTCCCGCGTGCTTCGTATCTCCCCGAGGATGAATAATCTCGGTCGAGACTGGATATGAAATTGTATAAACTATTGGCCTCCAAGCTGAATATAATATCCCGGATGACTCTTGAGTAAATACTTTCATTTTCATATATCTGGGCTCCTCTATGGAATCCCTTTTTGAAATTAGGCTTCGAAACCAGAAGATTCTCTGATTATTTATATCTTGCACGGGTTCAGAATCTTTGATCTCTTTTGTGAAGACTCATCTGATGTATTTCATATAATTTCTCGATGCTTCTACTTCATATTGGTTTATAGTCTCCGGCTTCTCCTATGAAGGCTCGTCCGGGTTGCTTCATAGGATTTTGCCGATCGACTTTGGCCTGTCTTGGTTTATAGTCTCCGGTTTTCCCTATGAAGGCCCGCTGGGTTACTTCATAGAATCTTCCCGATCGACTTTGGTTTATAGTCTCCGAGTTTTCCTATGAAGGCCCGACCGGGTTACTCCATAGGCTTTTCTCGATCGACTTTGGTTTATAGTCTCCGAGTTTTCCTATGAAGGCCCGACCGGGTTACTTCATAGGATTTTCTCGATTGACTTTGGTTTATAGTCTCCGTGTTTTCCTATGAAGGCCCGACCGGGTTTCTTCATAGGCTTTTCTCGATCGACTTTTGGTTTATAGTCTCCGAGTTTTCCTATGAAGGCCCGACCGAGTTACTTCATAGGCTTTCCTCGATCGACTTTGGTTTATAGTCTCCGAGTTTTCCTATGAAGGCCCGACCGGGTTTCTTCATAGGCTTTTCTCGATCGACTTTTGGTTTATAGTCTCCGAGTTTTCCTATGAAGGCCCGACCGGGTTACTTCATAGGCTTTCCTCGATCGACTTTGGTTTATAGTCTCCGAGTTTCCCTATGAAGGCCTGACCGGGTTACTTCATAGGCTTTCCTCGATCGACTTTGGTTTATAGTCTCCGAGTTTTCCTATGAAGGCCCGACCGGGTTACTTCATAGGCTTTTCTCGATCGACTTTGGTTTCATACGAAAGTATAATACTTGGGCTAACCTCGTGTTGGCTTGTAATTCCCTGAGGGGAGCTGAATAGGCCTTTAGGATTCTCCCCTATTTTACTGCTTGAAAAATAGAAAGGAGGCTTCTCCTGATACTTATCAATTCGCATGAACCATATTTATTTTCTGTGTCAATATTTATCTTGCTTGACTTTCATCAAAGAAACAAAGTACATAAACTGCAAGTATCTCAATTCGCATGGGAATTCCAATAACTGTGAACGTATTTAAAGTAATATGATCCAATCAGGCTAGATAGGGTTGCAAATGATTAGTGCTCCAAGGGCGTTCTAACATTCTTCCTTCGGCATCTTGGAGATAGTATGAGCCTGACGCGAGCTTTTCTACTACTTTATAAGGCCCTCCCCATTGTGGTGCTAACTTGCTGACATCTCCCATAGGCTTAACTCGTTTCCATACCAAATCACCTACTTGGAAGAATCTGGGAATGACCCTTTTGTTATAATTTTGTCTCATCCTCTGTCGATATGATATAAGACGAGTAGCAGCTTTATCCCTTATTTCCTCGATCAAGTCCAGCTCCATAAGTCGTCTGTCTCTATTATCCTCATCATACAATTGTCTTCTGTCAGACTCTACTCCTACCTCAATGGGGATTACTGCTTCTCCTCCATAGACTAACTGGAAGGGAGTGATTCCTGTAGCTTCACGAGGCGTAGTATGATATGCCTAGAGAACACTGGGTAACTCGTCTACCCAGCTACCTCCGACATGATCTAGCTTAGTTTTCAGTCCTCTAATAATCTCCCTATTAGTTACTTCTGCTTGCCCATTGCTCTGCGGGTAAGCTACAGAGGTGAAGGCCTGAGTAATCCCATAACTCTGACACCAGTCTAGGATTCTGTCGCCTTGAATCTGCCTTCCATTATCAGAGACCAACTTATGAGGAATGCCAAACCGGCAGATTATATTTTTCCATAAGAATTTAATGACCGCGTCCTCTGTGATTCTAGCAAGTGGTTCTGCTTCCACCCATTTAGAGAAATAATCCACAACCACCAACAAGAACCTCCTCTGTGCAACAGCCATAGGAAATGGACCTACTATGTCCATTCCCCACTAATCAAAGGGACACGAGACTATAGAGGTTCTTAATAACTGGGTAGGGTGATGTACTATATTCTGATGCTTTTGACAAGAAATACAAGTTCTTACCAGTTTAGCGGCATCTTCATGTAGAGTGGGCCAGAAATATCCCGCTAAGAGGATTTTACGAGCCAAAGATCTTCCTCCTATATGACTACCACAAGAACCCTGATGCACCTCCTGTAAAATAAATTGTGTGTCTTCTGTGCCTACACACTTGAGCAAAGGTCTGGAAAAGGCCCTTTTATATAATTGTTCCCCCACCATAGTATATTGAGCAGCTCGTTTCTTAAATACCCTGGCTTGTTCTGTATCTCTCGGAAGAAGACCTTGCTATAAATATAATATAATTTGAGCTCGCCAATCACCCTGAATTTCTATATCAGTTTGTCTTTCAATACAAGAAATTAACAGGGTCTGTTCCACTGGTCGATCAAGACTCCATGGTACCACAGCAGAGGCTAATTTAGCTAATTCATCCGCCACCTGATTCTCAGATCGAGGAATTTTTTGTATGCTCACGTCTTGAAATTGAGACTTCAACTTATCGAATGCCTCGGCATATAACTTAAGCCTGTCATTATTGATTTCAAAATTACCTGATAATTGTTGAGCTGCTAGCTGAGAATCAGAATATATAAGGACTCGAGCTGCTCCTACATGCCGAGCAGCCTGTAAGCCAGCTATTAGAGCTTCATATTCAGCCTCATTGTTGGTAGCTCTGTAATTTAATCTAATGGAGAGTTGAAGTCTGTCTTCTCTCGGGGATACAAGAAGAATACCAATTCCACTGCCTTGTCTGGTTGCAGAGCCATCCACATAAACTTTCCAGGTATCTTCTTCTTCTGGGCCTTGAACCTCTATGATGAAATCTGCTAGAGCTTGTGCCTTGATGGCCGAGCGGGGTTGATATTGGATGTCATATTCCCCAAGCTCGGTTGTCCATTTGACTAACCGTCCTGATGCCTCTGGGTTGAGCAACACCCGTCCGAGAGTGCTATTGGTTAAGACAATAATCTCATGTGCTAAGAAATATGGGCGCAGCCTCCGAGCAGTCAATATTAGAGCATAAGCCAGTTTTCTAGTGTAGTGTATCTACACTCCGCTCCTTTTAATAAATGACTAGAAAAATATATAGGTTGTTGCTCTTTTCCTTCCTGCCTGACTAATACAGAACCCACGGCGTTTTCATTAGCCGACAAATACACCCACAGAGTTTCTCCTGCTATAGGTTTAGCCAATACAGGGAGGGTAGCCAAATAATCTTTCAATTCTTGGAAAGCCTTATCACATTCTTCATTCCATTGAAACTTATTAGCCTTTCTGAGTATTTTAAAGAAATGGAAACTACGATCGGCTGATCTAGAAATAAATCTAGACAAGGCTGTGATTCGACCTGTCAATCTTTGAGCTTCTCTCAGGTTGCGGGGTGGCTCCATATTCTGCAGTGCTTTGACCTTGCTCGGGTTGGCCTCTATCCCTCGTTCGGACACCATATATCCTAGGAATTTTCCTCCCTTCGCACCGAACAAGCATTTGCTTGGGTTCAACTTGAGCCCGTACTATCTTAATGTCTTGCAAGTCTCCTCTATATCCCTGCACAGATCAGCAGCTTGAAGAGACTTAATTAAGATGTCGTCAACATATACTTCCATATTCCTACCAATCTGCTTCTGAAAGACCTTATTCATAAGCCTTTGATATGTTGCTCCTGCATTCTTTAGTCCAAAGGGCATAACATTATAACAATAAGTGCCTTCAGATGTTATAAAACTAACCTTTTCTTGATCCTCTTTGGCCAAGGGGACTTGATGATAACCTTGATATGCATCCAGCATGGAAATATATTCGCATCTGGCAGTAGAATCAACCAGTTGATCAATCTTGGCTAAGGGATAATAGTCCTTTGGGCAGGCTTTGTTGAGATCCCGAAAGTCAATGCATACTCGCCATTTATTCCCGGGTTTAGAGACTAATACCACATTAGCTAGACAGCTTGGGAATTGAACTTCCCTGATGTATCCGGCCTCCATAAGCTTAGCTATTTCTTCCTTGATAATCTGATTCTGTTCCGCACTAAAACTCCTCTTTCTTTTCATGACTGGGCGGGCATCCAGGAAGACATGCAAGGAATGTTCCATAACAGCAGGAGAAATGCCCGAAACTTCTTTAGGAGTCGAGGCAAATATATCATTATTCTTCTTCAAACATTGCACCAACTCAGCTTTACGATCAGGATCAAGATCGGCTGCAACGTAGGTGGTAGCTTCTGGCCGTCCAGTCTGGATTTGAACTTCTTCCTTTTCTTCATAAACCAGGACGGGCTGCTTTTCACGAATGACATTAACTTCCATTCTTTGAATCTTCCGGGCGGTGTTGGCCTCAGTTCGAATGATTTCTACGTAACATTTCCGGGCTGTCTTTTGATCACCTCGTACTTCTCCAACCTGATCCTCCACAGGAAACTTAATCTTTTGACAGAGAGTAGAAACGACCGCCCGGAACTCATTCAAGGCAGGCCGACCCAATATCACATTATAAGAAGATGGAGCATCTACTACCATAAAACAGGATCTCCTAGTCCTCATCAGGGGTTCCTCTCCTAGAGAAATGGCCAATTTTATTTGACCCAAAGGTTGCACTTCATTGCCTGTGAATCCATACAGAGGAGTTGCAATCGGTTGAAGTTCACTGGGGTCAATTTGTAGCTGATCAAAAGTCTTTTTAAATATAATGTTGACCGAGCTGCCAGTGTCTATGAAGGTACGAGCGATGGCATAGTTGGCTATCACAGCTTTGATGATCAATGCGTCGTCATGAGGTATTTCTACCCCCTCTAGATCTTTGGGCCCGAAACTTATTTCAGGACCGGCTGCTCGTTCCATGCTGCATCCTACTGCATGAATCTCCAATCTTCGGGCATGTGCTTTTCTGGCTCTGTTAGAATCCCCATCCGTGGGTCCGCCCGTAATCATGTTAATATTACCTCGAGCAGCATTATTTCTATTCTCTTCCTGACGAGTCATTGTGGTTTCGGAAGGTGCTTTATCTGATACTTGGCTGGTACCAGCTGGGACCGGTATTGCTTCTTGCCGGGTTCCATCCGGGTGATATTCCGGTTTGAGCGGACTTTGCTGCCTAGGGTACTGTTGCCGGTAATAGTTCTGCCTCTGATAGCGCTCTTTATTGGCTCGTCTATTTCTCAAAACAAAACAGTCATCAGAGTGATGCCTGCTAGTTTTATGATAAGTACACCAGCTCCTTGGTGCCTTCGGCTGCATCTCTACATGTTGTACAACTTGCGGACGATAATCTAGTTGTCGATGAGGTGGATGAGTGGTTCTAGGTCCTCTTGGTGGGGGTACCGGGGTCGGAGCCTTCTCCTTCGCATGAGTAGGAGAAGAGGGAACACTTTCTTTCCTACGAGCAGCTTGGGCTTCTTCTACGTTAATGAACTCAGTGGCACGTTCAATCAGGGAATCAAAATTAACAGGAGGATTTCTTACCAAATCTTTAAAGAAATCATTATCATTTAAACCCTGAGAGAAAACACTTACTAATATTTCGGTAGTAGCATTAGGTACATCTATAGCTACCTGATTGAACCTTTTAATATATGCCCGGATGGATTCTTTAGACGTTTGCTTAATTGAGAACAGGCTCCACGGTGTCTTATGATACCTTTTGTTGCTGGAGAAATGATGTAGAAAGACTTTCTTGAAATCTTTAAATTTTCGAATAGACTTTTCAGGTATCCTTTTGAACCAGCGCTGTGCTGCTCCCCCAAGAGTAGTGAGAAACATCCGACACTTCACTCCATCGGAGAATTGTTGCAACAAGGCTACATTCTCAAATTTTAACAAGTGATCTTCCGGATCTGTGGTTCCAGCATATTCTCCAATTTACAAATTCTGATATCGCTTAGGAAGTGGGCCATCTAATACACTTTGTGAGAATGGGGAGATGACCTTTTCTGGTGAACTATCACTAGTTATCATTTTAATCTTAAGTTTTTCTCTATCTGGCGCCTCACCAGAGGACTCTTGGAACACAGGCCTCTTACCCCCTGGATCCAAGGGAGTGCGAAGGAAGGCTCGTGGACGCCTGGTTGGAGAAACAGTAGCTGGAGGAAAATACAAAGGTTCTTCTTCTTCCATCTCCTTGCCTTTCCGATGCTCAGTAGTTGATATTGCCGGATGATGAGCCGTCGGCAGAGTGGCCCCAGTATGAGCTTGCAATGGTTGTTGCTGTTGTTGCAGGGCATTCTGAACATGAGAATTAATGAGGAGCTCCAAATCCTCGCGACAGATAGTAAGTAGGTTCGACTTCCCAGCTTCTTCCATCACGTAGTCTCAGATTCAGGTGAAAGTTCCCACAGACGGCGCCAAATTTGATCCTCTCTGAGAAGCTGACCGGGAAGGAGATCCGGCAGAAGGAAACCCACTGTAATGATGAGGAATAATGCCGGTGAAACCTCAACCCGAGAAACCCAAAGCGGATCGGAAGAAAACCAGAATCACCGTAGAAAATCTGATAAGTAGGAAGAAATCCCCGTCCGAATAGGAGAAAACCGAACTTTCAAGCTCCTGAAGCTCCCTGCGCACAAGAGACCAACCAACACTTATCGTCAGTGACCTCAGACCGGGGTGGGAATCCCTGGCTAGGCCCTCCGACGCTCAAGTTAGTTATCTCCCTTGATGTCGAGGAAGGAAGAAGAAAGAAGATGAACAGTAGCCAGAAAATTATGGATGTTAACTTACCTAGCCAACGGAGAGGATTCCCCCTTTTATACCACTTCATATAACCTCCGTAGTCATGAAGTGGACCCCGGTTTGTTAGAGTTCGTTATGACATCAGCTGTGTACATGGGGAAGATGATTTTTAAGGAATCTTTTCTGTACCCCAGATGTACCTTCTTTGTCGTTTAGCGCCTGCAAGACAATCTGAAAGCATATTTCCCGCCAAAAAATATATACTCTCCATCATAAATTATTCTATTCGATATATTCATGTATGATTGTTCTTTATATGACTTCTATTTGTAATAATGTTTTATCCAACATGTTTCTAAGGCATTCGTTAATCCTTTTGGCCGATATTAGTCTACTTTTGCTATGGAGTATGTATCAGTCGTTATTAACTTACCCTGATACGGCAAGCATGTATTGACCGATATTGGCCTACCTTCGTTCGGCAGACGTGTATCGACCGATATTGACCTACCTTCATTCGGCAGGCATGTATTGGCCGATATTGGGTTATCTCTGCTCTTGAGTGTGCATCGGTCGTTATTAACTTACCTTTATACAGACAGCATGTATCGACCGATATTGACCTACCTTCATTCGGCAGGCATGTATTGGCCGATATTGGGTTATCTCTGCTCTGGAGTGTGCATCGGTCGTTATTAACTTACCTTTATACAGACAGCATATATCGACCGATATTGGCCTACCTTCATTCGGTAGACATGTATCGACTGATATTGGCCTACCTTCGTTCGGCAGGCATGTATCGACCGATATTGGCCTACCTTCTTTCGGCAGGCATGTATCGACCGATATTGGCCTACCTTCGTTCGGCAGACGTGTATCGACCGATATTGGGTTATCTCTGCTCTGGAGTGTACATTGGTCGTTATTGGCTTTCCTCCTTTGACTCTTTCTTCCTTTTCTTTCCTCATCTGAAGACCCACAAAACCTAACCCATATCAACAAGAATAAAGGCTTAACTTAGAACCCATGTTAAACATGCTCATGATGTTCCTTATGATATATGATATGATAATGATTTAGGGTTCATATGCTTTTATGGTGCTTGTTAACCTAGTCAACAACTACATGTTTCGGCCACTTCATGATATTTGGGTTAGAGATCCAATTATGAAATTCTATGTGTCTCACATGCAATGCTTCATGATATGATAAGAATATGCTATGCTTCTATGCTCATTTATGTATGCTTATGACCTATGCATGATGATGACCCTTATGATGTGTTATGTGCCCAAATTCATGATGTGCTGTGTGCCCAATTATGCATGCGTTTATGATGAGCTATGTGCACAATTTCATGATGTGATGTGTGCCCAATTATGCATGCGATCATGATGTGCTGTGTGCCCAAATTCATGATGTGTTGTGTGCCCAATTATGCATGATTTATGTTATACCTAAGAGTTGCTTCCCTATTAGTTGGGACTAAGAGCACTCTTCATGATATGAAAGGAAATGTAATATGCATGATATGATAAGAATTATGATATGTATGACATGCTACTTTAATTTTTATGGCTTGTACCAAGGGCCGGCTCCATAAGCGCCCCGGGGTCGATGGACTAAGAAACGAGCCTCGTTATGGATGGGCTCCTAAGTGCCCCTAGGTCGATGGACTAAGAAACGAGCCTAGTATGTATGCCTTGTAGGGTTCAAGACTTGCTACCTTGGACCTACATAGGACGCACGTATTTATGTATGTGGTACAAGCCGGGGCCCTAATCATGTTGAGATTATGTTTAAGTATGTATGTAATAAGTTTTCAAAAGACATGTTGCATAGATTTTTCATGATACATGTTTTTGAAAGTCATCTCGCATGATACTTATGATTATGTTATGTTATGCTAGGATGCACTTTATGATTATGTTATGATATGTCATGATACTCATGATTATGTTATGCTAGGATGCACTTTATGATATGCCATGATACCTTACGATTATGTTACGATATGATGCTTCTATACATGATATGATGAGTTGTCTTTATGCTTTATGCATTATGAATATGCTATGCTTTACGGTTTTTGTGAGTAGGAAGGATCTTACTGAGCCTTGTGTGCTCATAGCTTACTTTCCTTGTACCACAGATAAAGGCAAGGAATGGATGTACTAAGGGAGCAGCAGGAGGGGCAAGAAGGACGTGTGTAGTAGTGGCTCGGCTAAAAGAGAAAGACCTGCTTTTATTTAATAAGAATTATGCTTATATCGTTATTCCATAACTCCATGACATTTCATCATGCTTACTAGTATTATGGCTTAAATTCATGATAAGCATACTATGTGACTTTATAAGATAGGTAGTTAGTGATGACGATTTGAAAAGTAAAAAGAAAAGTTTTAAAGAAAAAAAAATATATACTATAAATAAGACTTCCGCTATTTTAAGTAGAAAAGATTATTAACAAGCAAGTAAGTAAGATAAGATAAGAAGAAAAAGATAAGTAACCCCCGTCAGCTTGAGCAGGAAGGGGCGGGGCGTTACAGTTTGGTATCAGAGCCAAGTTTAGCCTTTTCACTACACACATGTCAAGTCTCCATCCTGCCGCTCCAAGTAAGAATCTATATGCTTAATTTAATTCTTCTATGATGCTTTAATATTATGCATGTTTACTTTTTCTTGATGATGATAAGTCACAGTTCTAGTTTAGGTATGCATGATGGTAGAATAAGAATGATAATGATCTTATGTTAACCTGGATAGAAATAACGATAATTCATTGTCATTTAATGAAGATAAGCATGGCTAGAAGACGTACTACCCGAGAAGACGAGACAACAACTCCACCAGATCTGACCCAGGTAGTTACTGACCTCCAGTGTCAGATCACGGAGCAACAACAGCTGATCACAACTTTGATGGGTCAGCAAGAAAATCCTGCCACCCCGCCAGTAAATCAGAATGCAGTGCCCATCATCCCAGTAGTTGCACCAGTACCACCGATAGCCCCTGTTCCAGTGGTCCGACAGGAGACCTACTTGATACAGTGGCTAAGGCTGAAGTCGGAAAACTTCTCAGGTACTTGCAAGCCATGGGACGCTCAGGCCTGGTTTAAGACAGTGGAAAGGATAGTGGAATTACTGGACTGGCCCGTATCGAAAAAGATCAAATGTGTATCATTCTGTTTTTTCGGAGACACAAGAATGTGGTGGGAAAGAGTGAAGGCAAAGAGACAGATTAATCTGATGAACTGGATGGACTTTGAGACAGAGTTCTTCGAAGAGTTCTTCCATATGCAAGTGACGAACCGGCATTACGACGAGTTCATCGAGTTTCGGCAAGGTGACCTATTAGTGAATGAAGCAGTAAAGCGCTTCAACCGTCTGGCACGCCTATGTCCAGAGTTGGTTCGCACAGAAAGAGAAAGGGTCAGACTAATGCTGAAGATGCTTCGGCCTGAGATAGCACTGAACGTGGCCGACGGAATTAATAGATCGCAGACTACAGAGGAATTGGTCAGCAGTGCCCTAATCACAGAACATTATCAGAAAGCGATGAACGAGAATAAGAATTAGGCCCGAACAGAAGGATAGAGACCCTCAGGTACCAAAATAAGCTGGAAAGGGACCTCTACCGGAAAAAAGAAACAATGGGACAATGCTAAAGGTGGCTCCGTGAATAAGCAACTGAAATACCCTCAGTGCACTATTTACGGGAAGCTGCATTCCAGAGTATGCCACAAGGGTACAAGAAAGTGCTATAATTGCGGAGGGGAAGGACATCTGGCCAGAGACTGCACTAGCCGGTTTCAGGCACCACCCCAGCAGAATAACCAGAACAAGAGTGCCCCTTCATAATTACATCAAATGCAAGCTGCTATTGAAGGGACACCGATTAGCCAAGGGAGATTGGAAGCCCCGCCAACTACAACGAACGCCAGGATTTTCTCGCTTACTAAAGAAGATGTGGCGAGCGCCTCTACTATCGTTACAGGTCAGCTGCCTATTTTCAGTCAGTATGCTATAGTATTATTTGATACTGGGGCGACACACTCGTTCGTCTCAGCACCATTTATGAAGAAATTAGACATGCCACCCCAAACACTAAATGGCACATTCTTAACAACTCTACCATCCGGGGAAGTTATGCCATCAGATCATATACTGCGGGCCGTACCTATCCGAATCGCAGACAGGGAACTCTACTGCAATATGATAGTACTCGACATGCGGGATTATGACATTATACTGGGCATGGATTTCCTGAGCAAGTACGACGCTTCAATCGAGTGCCGTAAGAGAAAAGTAGTCTTCCGACCTGAAGCTGAACCGATGTTTGAATTCATCGGGGAACCTGGGAAAGAAACTGAAAGATTCTTATCAGCTATAAAGGCACAGAGGATGTTAGACAAGGATTGTACTGGATTTCTAGCGCACGTGATTGATACAAGGCAAACCGGGGGCCAGAAGCTAGAAGAGGTCAGGGTGGTATGCAACTATCCAGAAGTATTTCCCGATGAACTACTGGGATTAGCCCCTGATAGAGAAATAGAATTTACGATCGAATTAGTTCCTGGTACTAAACCGATCTCTAAAGCACCTTACCGGATGGCGCCGACTGAGTTGAAGGAACTTCAAGAACAACTACGGGAGTTACTCGACAAGGGACTTATTCGCCCTAGTCACTCTCCATGGGGAGCTCCAGTACTGTTTGTGAAGAAGAAGGATGGGTCTATGCGAATGTGTATAGACTATCGAGTGCTGAACAACGCGACAATCAAGAACAGATACCCCCTTCCACGGATCGACGACCTGTTCGACCAATTGAAGGGAGCAACCGTCTTCTCTAAGATTAACCTAAGGTCCGGCTATCATCAAGTGAAAGTGAAACAAGATGATATACCAAAGACAACCTTTCGAACAAGATACGGACACTATGAGTTCGTAGTTATGCCCTTCGGAGTGACAAATGCCCCTGCTGTGTTCATGGATTTGATGAATCGGGTGTTTGCGGCATATCTCGATAAATTTGTGATCGTCTTCATTGACGATATTCTCATCTATTCAAGAACCCAGGAAGAACATGCCGAACATCTGAATATTGTACTGCAGATCCTCCGAGAAAAACAACTATATGCGAAGTTCTCCAAATGCGAGTTCTGGTTAGACCAAGTAATATTCTTGGGCCATGTTATCTCCAAGGATGGAGTCATGGTAGATCCAAGCAAGATTGAAGCTGTAAGTAACTGGAACAGGTCAAAGAGTGCCAGTGAAATTAGAAGTTTTCTTGGACTAGTGGGCTACTACAGGAAGTTCGTAAAAGATTTCTCCAAAATTACAGCCCCTATGATGATTCTCATCAAGAAAAACAAAAAGTATGAATGGACAAACAACTGCGAGAAGAGTTTTACGGAACTGAAATGGAGACTGACCAGTGCTCCGATCCTTATTCTTCCGGAAAGTAACAAAGGCTTTGATATGTATAGTGATGCTTCCTTACTAGGACTTGGAGCTGTACTCATGCAAGATGGTAAAGTCATCGCCTATGCCTCTAGACAACTCAAAGAGCATGAGAGAAATTACCCCATTCATGATTTAGAATTAGCAGCTGTGGTCTTCGCACTGAAAACATGGAGGCATTACTTATATGGAGCCCAGTGCAGGATTTATACAGACCACCAGAGTCTGAAATATTTCTTCACACAGAAAGACCAAAATATGAGACAACGCAGATGGCTCGAGCTAGTCAAGGATTACGATTGCGAAATCTTTTATCATCCCGGAAAAGCGAACAAGGTGGCCGATGCACTCAGCCGGAAGTCCGGTACCACCTGACGTCGCTATTCTAAGTTCGAGGATGAACTTTCTATGAGGTATGGGGTACTGTAACACCCACGCAATTATAAGATAAGTATATGGGTGTAATTTTCTTTAGAACATAAAAATAAAAAGAATAAGAGAAAAGGAAAAATAAAAACCAAAATAGAATAAGAAGAGGTGAGGTCAAGGATTGAACCTTGAACCTCCCACAAGTAATAGAGTTAAATTAGTGGATGGAACCACTAGAGTAATGAATGATAAGTGAATAAAAGAGAATGGAAATGGTAGTTAAAGGAGAGAAGATGGTTAAGTAAAAGAACAAGAGAAAACCAAGTTGCTTACCTTCTCTTCCTCTTGGTTAAGAGAAGAAGCAAGCAAAAGATAAATTGCCTACTTCCCTCCCTCTCTCTATTTTCGTGGGATTAAAGGAATGAGAGAAAAGAGGAGTTGAGGGAATGAATGAAGACATGCTTCATTTACAAAGGAATAAATAGGATTGGGAGAAGAAAAGCAAGAGATTTAATTCTTCTTCTTCCTCCTTCCTTCTCCTTCTTGATTCTCCACCGAAACCAAGAGCCCCTCCCTCTCCTTATTCCAAAAGCTAGGCTAAGTTTCCTCTCCAAGAAAACTAATTTAAAAGAAGAAGCCTTCAAGATCTACCCCTTCCAAGCAAGAGAAACAAAAGGAGGTGCAAGAAGAAGAAGCTCTCTCCTTCCTTTGCACCTAGGGTACCTTTTTCCTTAAGAAAAACCACAAGCGAAAGGAGGTAAGTATCCCGTCACCTGTGGTACAAGTAGTTCATAGGTGCTTTCCTTTATGAAAATAGATTTCTAAAAACTTAAGGAGTGATCCATGGTAAATTCGGCCAACAAGAATAAGACCCTTAGGAAAAATTAAGTCCTAAATATGCTCACCATGATTTTTATGATATGTACTTTTTTTAAGAGATTGGTTTAGTATTCTCATACTTGTAAGTTGCTTAGAATTAATATTTCTCTCCTTAAAACTCTCGGCCAAGACAAAATCAAGGACCTAGGGGAACTTAAAACCTAAACCAAGCATGCCATGATTCTCCTTATGACAAGATATGAAGTTAACATGATATTTCTCATGCTTGTATGTTGATTTGAAACTGTATTTCATGCTCATGAGGTTTTGGCCATAACAAGTTTAAGGGCCTAGGAAACTTAGAACCTAACCTAATTATGCTCATGATGTTCCTTGTAATAATTGCTATGAAATTGATTTAGGGTTCTCATGCTTTCATGACACTTGAAACCTAGTTCCAAGCTTTACAAGTCTCGGCCATAACAAGTATAAGGGCCTAGGAAACTTAGAATCTAACCTAATTATGCTCATGATGTTCCTTGTAATAATTGCTATGAACTTGATTTAGGGTTCCCATGCTTTTATGACACTTGAAACCTAGTTCCAAGCTTTACAAGTTTCAGCCATAACAGGTTTAAGGGCCTAGGAAACTTAGAACCTAACCTAACTATGCTCATGATGTTCGTTGTGATAATTGCTATGAAATTGGTTTAGGGTTCCCATGGTTTTATGCCACTTGAAAACCTAGTTGCATACTTAACAAGTTTCGGCCACATTAGGTTTAAAGACTTAGGAAGCTTAGAACCCATACTAAACTTGCTCAAGATGTTCCTTGTGATAAATGTTATGATATTGGTTTAGGGTTCACATGCTTTCATGCTACTTGTAACCTAGAATTGTGCTTACTAGGGTTTCGGACATGACAAGTTTACAAGAATAGGAAACCTAGAACCTAAACTAACCATGCTCATGATGTTCCTTATGGTATAAGATATGATATTAGTTTAGGGTTCACATGCTTGTATGTTGATTGTAACCAAATGTGATGCTTGATAAGTTTCGGCTATGACATGTTTAAAGACTTAGGAAGCTTGGAACCCAAACTAAACATGCTCAAGATGTTCCTTATGATATATGTTATGATATTTATTTAGGGTCCCCATGCTTTCATGCTACTTGTAACCTAGAAACATGCTTGCTAGGTTTCGGCCATGACAAGAATAAAGGCTTAACTTAGAACCCATGTTAAACATGCTCATGATGTTCCTTATGATATATGATATGATAATGATTTAGGGTTCATATGCTTTTATGGTGCTTGTTAACCGAGTCAACAACTACATGTTTCGGCCACTTCATGATATTTGGGTTAGAGACCCAATTATGAAATTCTATGTGTCTCACATGCAATGCTTCATGATATGATAAGAATATGCTATGCTTCTATGCTCATTTATGTATGCTTATGACCTATGCATGATGATGACCCTTATGATGTGTTATGTGCCCAAATTCATGATGTGTTGTGTGCCCAATTATGCATGCGTTTATGATGAGCTATGTGCCCAATTTCATGATGTGCTGTGTGCCCAAATTCATGATGTGTTGTGTGCCCAATTATGCGTGCTTTATGTTATGCCTAAGAGTTGCTTCCCTATTAGTTGGGACTAAGAGCACTCTTCATGATATGAAAGGAAATGTAATATGCATGATAGGATAAGAATTATGAAATGTATGACATGCTACTTTACTTTTTATGGCTTGTACCAAGGGTGGGCTCCATAAGCGCCCCGGGGTCGATGGACTAAGAAACGAGCCTCGTTAGGGATGGGCTCCTAAGTTCCCCTAGGTCGATGGACTAAGAAACGGGCCTAGTATGTATGCCTTGTAGGGTTCAAGACTTGCTACCTTGGACCTACATAGGACGCGCGTATTTATGTATGTGGTACAAGCCGGGGCCCTAATCATGTTGAGATTATGTTTAAGTATGAATGTAATAAGTTTTCAAAAGACATGTTGCATATATTTTTCATGATACTTGTTTTTGAAAGTCATCTCGCATGATACTTATGATTATGTTATGTTACGCTAGGATGCACTTTATGTTAGTTAGAGCCCTAGAGCCAATCATTTGATGATTGTATGGACTCATTGTATCATATTCTTGTATATTAATAAAGGCATTTGTTTGGTTATTATACTTATTTGTATTAGTGCCAAATAGACTAAGTATAATAGCGTCCTTGAGTAGAAGATTCATACCTATATCAATCGATTAGTTGAATCGATAGTGAGATGATATAGGGAACACTACTCTAAATCATTCCTAGTCGAGTATTAACATTCAGGGACAATGTTAATACAATAAGACTAGCATGTAGGTCAGCTCGATGACTTGATCTCACAAGTCATGGATATAGAGATATCAAGCTGACACATGGGTATGCATTAGAGAATGTATACTGAATGACCCACCATGAGAAAGTATCATGGATCGTTATATGAGTGTCATATACTTTCTCATGTGGCTATTAGTATGACTATTAGTCCTTAGACCTGAAGTCACCATGGATCCCTACATAAGGAGTTATGTACTTTGGTTTCGTCAAACGTCACCCGTAACTGGGTGGACTATAAAGGCGATTACTGGGTATGTAACGAATTATGCAGAGGGATGTGAGTGATGTAGATGGGATCTATCCCTCCTATATGATGGGAGTGACATCGATATTCTTGATAGAGTAAGACCACGAAGTGTATGGCCATATCCAAATGAGTCAATATGAGATATTGAGCTCATTTGATTGAGTGAGTCTACTTGGAGTTCAATATTTAGATTGGTCAGAGGATGACACGGTCTATTCCTCACATTGATCAATCTAGATGTCTAGGATAGAAGGACACTTGTCATATATTGTGAGAAGTCAGAATTAATAGTCACAAGGTGATGTTGGATCTCAACATTCTTGTAACATGGGTAGCAATGATGTATTGCTAGATGCCGCTCATTGCTTATGTTTCTAAAGGAGTTTAGAAACATTGTCAACGTTACAAGAGCCTATTTGGTCACACACAAAGAACAAGTGGATGGAGATTAGGTTCATATGATGAACCAATTGGATTAGGTTCATATGATGCACCAAAGATTAGATTCGAATTAGACTTATTGAGTTAGACTCAATTAGATTCAATTGTTGAATGAGTCTAATTTAAATTTGATTCATTGAGTCAATTTATATTAATGAATTGAGATTCATTAAATTGAAATTGACTTGAATCAAAGGTTGGATTTAACTCAACAAGGAAGAAATTGGTCAATTTTGACTTGACCAAATGGAATTTGAAACATCAAGTTTGACTTGATGTATTGCCACATCATAAGGATGACTCATCCTTGCCACATCACCTCCACCTCATGAGGTATGCCACCTCATGGGGGTTACACTCTTCCCTTGGTTTTAATGTGGCCGGCCACATTAATGAAGGGGGTTACATTGTGTGGCCGGCCACACTAATGGTAGGGGGATTTTAATTTTGTTGAGTTATGTGTGCATTCATTCTATGATCTTCTTCCTTGCTTCTCCCCTCTCTTGGCTAGAGGTTGCCGTGACTTCCATGGTGAGGACAAGGTGGTTGAGTGAGTTAATCCAAGAAGTCCAAGAAGAAAGTTAATATTTTTAGAGGAGTGTATTGTATTCTCTTCTTTGCTTTCCTTTCTTCTTCCATTCCCATCCGAGAGCCCTAGAGAGAGTGCTAGCACACTTGGGGTCTTTCTTCTCCATCCTTGAGTGCTAGAGAGTACTCCTGGTTCGTGTGGATATCACTAGAGAAGTATCTATCTTGATACTTTAGAGATTCGACACGTACCTTGGACAAGCGGGATTTTGCGAGGGCACGCATCGAAGGTAAAATGTTTTCTTTGTAGATCTACTGTAGATCAAAGGATTAAAACTCGTACTCGTGTTTTCCGGAAATTTTCCTTGCACGGATCTACGGCTTTGGGTGATTCGGGGTTTCCGCGACGCGAAAAGCGGTTTTCGTGGCCCGAAAAACCCAACAGTGGTATCAGAGCCACGTGCAAGGCTTGTACGAGTTTAATTTTTGGTTTTATGAAAACTAAAGTTTCTGTAATTTTCTGTAAAATTATGATTTTTGGGTTTTTATGAGTATTTTTCTCGAGTAATCGAAGCACAAGTGTTTAGACGCTTGTAGGCTTCGATTACCGGGAAGATTTTTCCAAAATGGTGATGTTTCGACCCAAATCCTTTTGGAACAGCGAGCGAAGGCGCTGTAGGATCGCTTAGGAGCAACTCACGATGGTTAGATCGTGGGTAGGGGCACTTCCCCTAACCCCGCAAGGGGATTTGCTTTGCGATTGCGCCCGAAATCGCTAATCGGGGCCGCCGGGAAAATTTTTCTCAAAGGTTTCGTCTCAAATTGTTTTGGGACAGCGGGCTAAGGTGCTGTAGGATCGCAAAGGAACCCTCGCGATGGTTAGATCGTGGGTAGTGGCGCTGCCCCTGGCCCCGCTAGGGGATCCGTTCTGCGATTGCGCCCGAAACCGCTAAACGGGACCGCCGAGAAATTTTACTCGTAAAAATTATAAAAATTAATTTTAAAATTATAGAAAAATTATGAAAATATATAATTTTGAATTATATATTACTTTTGTGATAGTCATGGCCCAAAAATCCAATATGATTGGATTGTGTTGTAATTCATAATACGGCATGCGTGCCGTTATGTGTTTGCGCGTGTTGTATGTTTTATTTTTCCGCGACCTGCGCGTCATGCCTTTCTCTTATATTCTTGTTGTAAATTAGATTTAGACTCGAATGTAACTCGAGTTTCAAATTGTAATGTACAAATTGGAGCGGTGGAGGGTCCACACGAGACGGAGTTCCGAGGCGGGTACGAGCAACACAAGGTGGTCAATGGGAGGAACTCGGAGAAGCTGTTGACCCTAGGTTGACATTTGATCTTTTCATTGGCTTGAGAAGATCGTAGTAGGGCCGTGACTAAATCACAAATATATTAATTAGTTAATTGCTTATGTATATGATGCATGTTTAATAAGTAATTAATTAATTAGTGTCTTACGATTAGATTAGATCTAAGTCATGCACATGATGCACCCTTGCGATTAGATTAGATCTAAGTCATGCACAAGATGCATCCATTTCGATTAGATTAGATCTTGATCGAACCAACTCTAAATGCCTAACCGTGCCGTGATACCTATTACTACCTCGATCACATGTATTGTTGAATCTGCCAAAGCAGAGCAATACATATTATCTTGGTAGGGTACGGAGGGACAATCTTGGTCCCGCCTATCAATGCATGGGTGAATACAAACTCAATTAGATTGAGTATTCCTAGTTACTCGGTTGGATCGAGTCAACTATAGGCATTCTTCCAATAGTTGGAATAATAGGTCAAAATCACATCTATATTAACTCTCGGGCGTATTAGCCAAAGCTAACTCGAGTTTTAATATAAATGCGGATATTGATTTTATAAACAAGAGTTGCATAGAGATGTAATTGGTAATCGTTACCTACCGATCATACTAAGCCTTGGGCGTATTAGCCAAAGCTAACTCAAGGGTTAGTATGATGTGGATCTTGTCCCACAAGAATTATAGAATTCAGTGGGAGCATCATTTAATTAAAGGCCTAATTAAATGATTTTAAATGAATATGATATTTATTTCTGCAAATTTTCTGTTGTAGATAACCATGACGTCGAATACGAGCTCTTTCTCCCTGCGTTCTGTCCTTAAGAAGGACAAGCTCAACGGAGCAAATTTCCTGGACTGGTACAGGAACTTGAGAATAGTTCTCACTCAGGAACGTAAACTGTACGTTATGGAGCAGCCCATTCCGGAGGCTCCTCCCGCCACTACACGCGAGCTGATTGGGATGCTTACAAGAAGCATCAAGATGACGCATTAGATGTGTCCTGTCTTATGCTCGCAACCATGAACTCTGAGCTTCAGAAGCAACATGAGTTGATGAGCGCTTACGATATGGTTGAATATCTTTGTCACCTATATCAAGGACAAGCAAGGCACTGGAAGAGGAACTCCAAAGAATACCTGGAAGATCTTACGAAGAAGAGAAATAAGATTTCTACTTCAGGTATACATGTTATAGAAGTCAACCTCTCTATTTTTTCATCGTGGGTATTAGATACCGGATGTGCTTCGCACATTTGTACTAATGTACAAGCGCTGAGAAATAGCAGGGCATTGACGAAGGGTGAGATATACCTACGAGTAGGCAATGGAGCACGAGTTGTTGCTATTACTGTAGGAACTTATCATCTATCTCTTCCCTCTGGGCTTGTACTAGAATTAGATGATTGTTGTTATGTGTCTGCCTTGACTAAGAACATAATTTCCGTTTCTTGTTTGGACAAGAAAGGATTTTCGTTTATAATAAAGAACAAATGTTGTTCCGTCTATTTAAACGATATGTTCTATTGTAGTGCACCTCTGATAAACAGACTCTATATTCTAGACCTTGAGAGACCTATCTATAACGTAAATACCAAGAGGTTCAAGTCAAATGACATGAACCAAACCTACCTCTGGCACTGTCGCTTAGGTCATATAAATGACAAGCGCTTATCCCAGCTCCATAAGGATGGTTTGCTGGACTCATTTGATTTTGAATCATATGAGATATGCGGGTCATGCCTACGAGGCAAGATGACCAAGACTCCCTTTAGTGGGCACAGCGAGAGAGCAACTGATTTGTTAGGACTCATACATAGTGATGTATGTGGCCCTTCCAGTGTTGCTGCTAGAGGCGGTTATAGATACTTCATCACATTTACTGATGACTTTAGTAGATATGGTTATGTGTACTTGATGACACATAAGTCTAAATCCTTTGAAAAGTTCAAAGAATTCAAGAATGAAGTACAGAACCAGCTTGGTAAGAGTATTAAGATACTTCGATCAGATCGAGGTGGTGAATACTTAAGCCATGAGTTTCGTGACTATTTAGCTGAGTGTGGGATTCAATCCCAACTCACTCCTCCTGGAACACCACAGTGGAATGATGTATCCGAAAGGAGGAATCGTACCCTATTAGATATGGTACGATCTATGATGAGTCACACAGATCTTCCGACATACCTTTGGGGCTATGCTCTAGACACGGCAGCTTTCATACTCAACCGAGTTCCATCAAAGGCCGTGATAAAGACACCATATAGGATATGGACTGGGAGAGATGCCCAGGTGTCTTTCATGAGGATTTGGGGTTGTGAGGCTTACGTACGACGTCAAGTCTCAGACAAATTAGGAACTAAATATGACAAGTGCTATTTCATTGGATATCCCAAGGAAACTAAGGGATATTACTTCTACATTCCCAGTCAGCACAAAGTAGTTGTGGAAAAGACTGGGGTCTTTCTAGAAAAGGACTTTGTTTCTAGAAAGACTAGTGGGAGCGCGTTTGATCTTGAAGAAGTTCAAGATGCGAACAATAGCACTGATGCCTCGATTGAAGTTGAACTGGAACCACAAAGTGTTGTGGATGATGTTGTTCCACAAAGAGTTGAGGAACAACAACTAGTTCAAGTAGACATACCTCTTCGCAGGTCTGATAAGGTACGTCGTCAGCCTGAGAGATACTCATTTCTCTTGTCTGACCATGATGACATTGTGCTCATAGAGGATGAGCCTACCACCTATCAGGAAGCTGTGATGAGACCAGATTCTGAGAAATGGCTAGAGGCCATGAGATCCGAAATGGAATCCATGTACACCAACCAAGCATGGACTTTGGTTGATCCACCTGAAGGGGTAAAACCCATTGGGTGTAAGTGGGTCTTTAAGAGAAAGACTGACATGGATGGACTTATCTATAAGGGTCGCTTGGTAGCTAAAGGTTTCAAGCAGATTCATGGTATTGACTATGATGAAACTTTTTCTCCAGTAGCGATGTTTAAGTCCATTCGGATCATGCTTGCTATTGCAGCTTACCACGATTACGAGATCTTGCAGATGGATGTCAAAACCGCGTTTCTGAATGGAAACCTACTCGAGGATGTGTACATGACACAACCTGAGGGTTTTGTAGATCAACAGTATACTAGCAGAGTATGCAAGCTGCATAGGTCCATTTATGGACTAAAGCAAGCTTCTCGGAGCTGGAATCTTCGATTCGATGATGCGATCAAACAGTTTGGTTTCATCAAAAATGAAGATGAGCCTTGTGTCTACAAGAAGGTTGTAGGGGACATAGTTGTCTTCCTCATATTGTATGTGGGTGACATACTACTCATTGGGAAGGACATCCCAATGCTTCAGTCTGTCAAGACCTGGCTAGGGAGTTGCTTCTCAATGAAGGACTTAGGTGAGACATCACGCATTCTAGGGATACAGATCTATAGAGATAGATCTAAGAGATTGCTTGGCCTAAGTTAGAGTACATATGTTGACAAGGTACTCCTACGGTTTGCCATGCAGAACTCCAAGAAGGGATTTCTGCCGATGTCACATGGCGTGAGTCTTTCGAAGACTCAAGGTCCCTCTTCTAGAGAGGAGAGAGACCGCATGGATCAGATCCCTTATGCCTCAACCATAGGATCTATCATACACGCCATGCTATGTACTCGACCTGATGTCTCGTATGCTTTGAGCATGACGAGCAGATACCAGTTAGATCCAGGTGAAAGTTACTGGATAGCGGTCAAGAATATTCTTAAGTACTTAAGAAGGACTAAAGAATATTTCTTGATATATGGAGGCAATGACGAGCTAGGTATAAAGGGTTACAGTGATGCCAGCTTCAAGACCGACCAGGATGACTATAGATCGCAGTCAGGGTTCGTGTTTTGCTTAAATGGTGGTGTTGTGAGCTGGAAGAGTTCGAAGCAGGACACAGTAGCTGATTCTACAACAGAGGCCGAGTATATTGCTGCATCAGAGGCAGCAAAGGAGGCAGTTTGGATCCACAAGTTCATCACTGAACTTGAGGTGGTTCCTAGCATCGCTGACCCAGTTGAGCTCTATTGTGACAACAATGGAGCTATAGCACAGGCGAAGGAACCTCGCTCACACCAGCGGACCAAGCACACTTCCATCTCATTCGAGAGATTATCGATAGAGGAGATGTGAAGATTTGCAGAGTACCTACAGAGGCTAACATCGCAGATCCCTTGACCAAGGCTTTGGCACAGAGAAAGCATGATGGTCACACTAGGTCATTAGGTCCTAGAGCCTATACTGATTGGCACTAGTGCTAGTGGGAGATTGTTAGTTAGAGCCCTAGAGCCAATCATTTGATGATTATATGGACTCATTGTATCATATTCTTGTATATTAATAAAGGCATTTGTTGATTATTATACTTATTTGTATTAGTGCCAAATAGACTAAGTATAATAACGTCCTTGAGTAGAAGATTCATACCTATATCAATCGATTAGTTGAATCGATAGTGAGATGATATAGGGAACACTACTCTAAATCATTCCTAGTCGAGTATTAACATTCAGGGACAATGTTAATACAATAAGACTAGCATGTAGGTCAGCTCGATGACTTGATCTCACAAGTCATGGATATAGAGATATCAAGCTGACACATGGGTATGCATTAGAGAATGTATACTGAATGACCCGCTATGAGAAAGTATCATGGATCGTTATATGAGTGTCATATACTTTCTCATGTGGCTATTAGTATGACTATTAGTCCTTAGACCTGAAGTCACCATGGATCCCTACATAAGGAGTTATGTACTTTGGTTTCGTCAAACGTCACCAGTAACTGGGTGGACTATAAAGGCGATTACTGGGTATGTAACGAATTATGCAGAGGGATGTGAGTGATGTAGATGGGATCTATCCCTCCTATATGACGGGAGTTACAT
This sequence comes from Zingiber officinale, assembly GCF_018446385.1. Lineage (NCBI taxonomy): Eukaryota > Viridiplantae > Streptophyta > Magnoliopsida > Zingiberales > Zingiberaceae > Zingiber > Zingiber officinale. Next base: position 75,970,109 of record NC_056001.1, read on the forward strand.
CGATATTCTTGATAGAGTAAGATCACGAAGTGCATGGCCATGCCTAAATGAGTCAATCTGAGATATTGAGCTCATTTGATTTAGTGAGTCTACTTGGAGATCAAGATTTAGATTGGTCAGAGGATGACACTATCTATGCCTCACATTGATCAATCTAGATATCTAGGATAGAAGGACACTTGTCATATATTGTGAGGAGTCACAATTAGTAGTCACAAGGTGATGTTGGATCTCAATATTCTTGTAACTTGGGTAGTAATGATGTGTTGCTAGATACCGCTCATTACTTATGCTCCTAAATGGGTTTAGGGGCATTGCCAACATTACAAGAACCTATAGGGTCACATACAAAGGACAATTAGATGGAGATTAGGTTCATATGATGAACCAAGAGGATTAGATTCATGTGATGAATCAATTTGGATTATGAGTAATCCTAATTGGGCTAATTGAGTTGGACTCAAGTTGATTCATGTGTTCAATCAGTCTAATTTAGATTATGACTCATTGAATCAATTTAATTAAATGAATTAGATTCATTGTATTAAATTGACTTAAATTAAATGGTTGGATTATATCAACCATGAGAGAGATTAAGTCAAGTTTGACTTGACTTGAGAGGAAGAGGAAGAGTCAAGTTTGAATTGACTATTTGCCACCTCATTTGTGAGTTGGCATTAGGAGGACTAATGATGATGTGCCACATCATCATAGTTGGCACATGTGTGTGCCACCTCATGGAGGTTACAAGTCCTCTCTTTAATGGCCTACACATTTAATGAAATGGAGTTACACTTCTTAATGTGGCCGACCACTTTTGTAGTGAATGAAAATTTGATTTTTTATTAAAGGCTCATTCACATCATCTTCTTCCTTGCTCTCTCTTCTTGCTCTCCCTTTCCTCATCTTGCCGAGACCTTCTTGGAGTGCTAGCACACTCTAAGGTTCTCCCTCCATCGATTTGTTCGTGTGGATACGCATAGAGAGTTGTTTACCTTGAAAACTTGAGATCCGACATCTCCTTGGACGAACGGGACTAGCGAAGGGCACGCAACGAGGGTAAAACTCTTTAACATATAGTTCTAGTGTAGATCTATAGGTTGGTAAACTTATACTCGTATTTTTCGAAAGTTTTATTCTTCGCACGGATCCGGTGGCGGGGTTTCGGGGTTTCATCGACGCGAAAAAGCAGTTTTCGCGGCCCGAAAAACCCAACATGTAGTATATGTTTGGATTCTTGATGAGAGTGAGGTTCCTTAGCTGGTACAATAGACCCATTGTTATCACAATAGAGGTCTATTGGGTTCACTATACTAGGAACAACACCAAGCTCTATAATAAACCTCCTAATCAAAACAACCTCTTTAGCTACACTTGAAGCGGTAATTGTTAGTTAGAGCCCTAGAGCCAATCATTTGATGATTGTATGGACTCATGTATATCATATTCTTATATATATATTAAGGCATTTGGTTTTTGGTTATTATGCTTATTTGTATTAGTGCCAGATAAAATAAGTATAGTAGCATCCTTGAGTAGAAGGTTCATACCTATATCAATCGATTAGTTGAATCGATAGTGAGATGATATAGGGAACACTACTCTAATTTATTCCTAGTCGAGTATTAACATTCAGGGACAATGTTAATACAATAAGACTAGCATGTAGGTCAGCTCGATGACTTGATCTCACAAGTCATGGATATAGAGATATCAAGCTGACACATGGGTATGCATTAGAGAATGTATACTGAATGACTCGCCATGAGAAAGTATCATGGATCGTTATATGAGTGTCATATACTTTCTCATGTGGCTATTAGTATGACTATTAGTCCTTAGACCTGAAGTCACCATGGATCCCTACATAAGGAGTTATGTACTTTGGTTTTGTCAAACGTCACCCGTAACAGGGTGGACTATAAAGGCGATTACTGGGTATGTAACAAATTATGCAGAGGGATGTGAGTGATGTAGATGGGATCTATCCCTCCCATGTGACGGGAGCGACATCAATATTCTTGATAGAGTTAGACCACGAAGTGCATGGCCATGCCCAAATGAGTCAACATTAGATGTTGAGCTCATTTGATCGAGTGAGTCTACTTGGAGTTCAAGATTTAGATTGATTAGAGGATGACACGGTCTATGCCTCATATTGATCAATCTAGATGTCTAGGATAGAAGGACAATGTCACATATTGTGAGGAGTCACAATTAGTAGTCACAAGGTGATGTTGGATCTTAACATTTCTTGTAACTTGGGTAGCAATGATGTATTGCTAGATGCCGCTCATTGCTTATGTTTCTAAAAGAGTTTAGAAACATTGCCAACGTTACAAGAACCTATTGGGTCACACACAAAGAACATGTGGATGGAGATTAGGTTCATATGATGCACCAAAGATTGGATTCAAAATTAGACTTATTGAGTTAGACTCAATTAGATTCAAATGTTGAATGAGTCTAATTTAAATTTGATTGATTGGGTCAATTTATATTAATGAATTAGATTCATTAAATTAAAATTGACTTGAATCAAAGGTTGAATTTAACTCAACAAGGAAGAGAATTGGTCAAGTTTGACTTGACCAAATGGAAGTTGAAACATCAAGTTTGACTTGATGTCTTGCCACATCATCATGAAGGTTGACTCATCCTACTTGGCATGACCAACCTAGCCACATCATTAGCCACATCACCACCTCATAATGGTATGCCACCTCATTGGAGGTTACACATCCAATTGCGCGTCGTGCCTTCTCTTATTTTCTTGTTGTAAATTAGATTTAGACTCGAATGTAACTCGAGTTTCAAATTGTAATGTACAAATTGGAGCGGTGGAGGGTCCACATGAGACGGAGTTCCGAGGCGGGCACGAGCAACACAAGGTGGTCAAAGGGAGGAGCTTGGAGAAGCTGTTGACCCTAGGTTGACCATTCGATCTTTTCATTGGCTTGAGAAGATCGTAGTAGGGCCATGACTAAATCATAAATTAATTAATTAATTAATTGTTATGTATATGATGCATGTTTAATAGTTAATTAATTAATTATTGCCTTAACGATTAGATTAGATCTAAGTCGTGCACATGATGCACCCTTGCGATTAGATTAGATCTAAGTCATGCACAAGATGCATCCTTCTCGATTAGATTAGATCTAGATCGAACCAACTCTAAATGCCTAACCATGCCATGATACCTATCACTACCTCGATCACATGTATTGTTGAATCTGCCAAAGCAGAGCAATACATATTATCTTGGTAGGGTACGGAGGGACAATCTTGGTCCTGCCTATCAACGCATGGGTGAATACAAACTCAATTAGATTGAGTATTCCTAGTTACTCGGTTGGATCGAGTCAACTATAGGCATTATTCCAACGGTTAGAAAAGATAGGTCAAAATCACATCTATATTAACTCTCGGGCGTATTAGCCAAAGCTAACTCGAGTTTTAATATAAATGCAGATATTGATTCTATAAACAAGAGTTGCATAGAGATGTAATTGGTAATCGTTACCTACCGATCATACTAAGCCTTGGGCGTATTAGCCAAAGCTAACTCAAGGGTTAGTATGATGTGGATCTTGTCCCACAAGAATTATAGAATTCAGTGGGAGCATCATTTAATTAAAGGCCTAATTAGATGATTTAAAAGAATATGATATTTATTTCTGCAAATTTTCTGTTGTAGATAACCATGACGTCGAATACGAACTTCTTCTCTCTGCGTTCTGTCCTTAAGAAGGACAAGCTCAACGGAGCAAATTTCCTGGACTGGTACAGGAACTTGAGAATAGTTCTCACCCAAGAACGTAAACTGTACGTTCTGGAGCAGCCCATTCCGGAGGCTCCTCCTGCCACTGCCACGCGAGCAGACCGTGATGCTTACAAGAAGCATCAAGATGACGCATTCGATGTGTCCTGTCTAATGCTCGCAACCATGAACTCTGAGCTTCAGAAGTAACATGAGTTGATGGGTGCTTATGATATGGTTGCATATCTTCGTCAACTATATCAAGGACAAGCAGGGCACTGGAAGAGGAACTTCACAGGATACCTGGAAGATCTTAACAAGAAGAGAAATAAGATTTCTACTTCAGGTATAAATGTTATAGAAGTCAACCTCTCTATTTCTTCGTCGTGGGTATTAGATACCGGATGTGCTTCGCACATTTGTACTAATGTACAAGCACTGAGAAATAGCAGAGCATTGACAAAGGACGAGATAGACCTACGAGTAGGCAATGGAGCACGGGTTGCTGCTGTTGCTGTAGGGACTTATTTTCTATCTCTACCCTCTGGGCTTGTACTAGAGTTAGACGATTGTTGTTATGTGCCTGCATTGACTAAGAACATTATATCAGTTTCTTATTTGGACAAGAAAGGATTTTCGTTTATAATAAAGAACAAATGTTGTTCTGTCTATTTAAACGATATGTTCTATTGTAATGCACCTCTGATGAACGGACTCTATATTCTAGACCTTGAGAGCCCTATCTATAACGTTAGTACCAAGAGGTTCAAATCGAACGAAATGAACCACACCTATCTCTGGCACTGTCGCTTAGGTCATATAAATGACAAGCGCTTATCCCAGCTCCATAAGGATGGTTTGCTGGACTCATTTGATTTTGAATCATATGAGATATGCGAGTCATGCCTACGAGGCAAGATGACCAAGACCCCCTTTAGTGGGCATAGCGAGAGAGCAACTGATTTGTTAGGACTCATACATAGTGATGTATGTGGCCCTTTCAATGTTGATGCTAGAGGCGGTTATAGGTACTTCATCATATTTACTGATGACTTCAGTAGATATGGTTATGTGTATTTGATGACACATAAATCTGAATCCTTTGAAAAGTTCAAAGAATTCAAGAATGAAGTACAGAACCAGCTTGGCAAGAGTATTAAGGTACTTCAATCAGATCGAGGTGGTGAATACTTAAGCCATGAGTTTCGTGACTACTTAGCTGAGTGTGGGATTTTATCTCAACTCACTCCTCTTGGAACACCACAGTGGAATGGTGTATCCGAAAGGAAGAATCGTACCTTATTAGATATGGTACGATCTATGATGAGTCACACAGATCTTCCGACATATCTATGGGGATATGCTCTAGACACGGCAGCTTTCATACTCAACCGAGTTCCATCAAAGGTCGTGATAAAGACACCATATAGGATATGGACTGGGAGAGATACCCAGGTGTCTTTCATGAGGATTTGGGGCTGTGAGGCTTACGTAAGACGTCAAGTCTCAGATAAATTAGGACCCAAATCCGACAAGTGCTATTTCATTGGATATCCCAAGGAAACTAAGGGATATTACTTCTACATTTCCAGTCAGCACAAGGTAGTTGTGGCAAATACTGGGGTCTTTCTAGAAAGGGACTTTGTTTCTAAAAAGACTAGTGGGAGCGCGTAAGATCTTGAAGAAGTTCAAGATGCGAACAATAGCACTGATGCCCAGATGGAAATTGAACTGGAACCATAAAGTGTTGTGGATGATGTTCCACAAAGAGTTGAGGAACAACAACCAGTTCAAGTAGACATACCTCTTCGCAGGTCTGATAGGGTACGTCGTCAGCCTGAGAGATACTCATTTCTCTTGTCTGACCATGATGACATTGTGCTCATAGAGGATGAGCCTACCACCTATCAAGAAGCTGTGATGAGACCAGATTCTGAGAAATGGCTAGAAGCCATGAGATCCGAGATAGAATCCATGTACACCAACCAAGTATGGACTTTGGTTGATCCACCTGAAGGGGTAAAACCCATTGGGTGCAAGTGGGTCTTTAAGAGAAAGACTGACATGGATGGACTTATCTATAAGGGTCGCTTGGTAGCTAAAGGTTTCAAGCAAATTCATGGTATTGACTATGATGAAACATTTTCTCCAGTAGCGATGTTTAAGTCTATTCGGATCATGCTTGCTATTGCAGCCTACCATGACTATGAGATATGACAGATGGATGTCAAAACCGCGTTTCTGAATGGAAACCTACTCGAGGATGTGTACATGACACAACCTGAGGGTTTTGTAGATCCACAGAGTATACAAGCTGCATAGGTCAATTTACGGACTAAAGCAAGCTTCTCGGAGCTGGAATCTTCGATTCGATGATGCAATCAAACAGTTTGGTTTCATCAAGAATGAAGATGAGGCTTGTGTCTACAAGAAGGTTGTAGGGGATATAGTTGTCTTCCTTATATTGTATGTGGATGACATGCTACTCATTGGGAAGGGCATCCCTATGCTTCAGTCTGTCAAGACCTGGCTTGGGAGTTGCTTCTCAATGAAGGACTTAGGTGAGGCATCCCGCATTCTAGGGATACAGATCTATAGAGATAGATCTAAGAGATTGCTTGGCCTAAGTCAGAGTACATACATTGACAAGGTACTCCTTCGGTTTGCCATACAGAACTCCAAGAAGGGATTTCTGCCGATGTCACATGGCGTGAGTCTTTCGAAGACTCAAGGTACCTCTTCTAGAGAGGAGAGAGACCGCATGGATCAGATCCCTTATGCCTCAGCCATAGGATCGATCATGTATGCCATGCTATGTACTCGACCTGATGTCTCGTATGCTTTGAGCATGATGAGCAGATACTAGTCAGATCCAGGTGAAAGTCACTGGATAGCGGTCAAGAATATTCTTAAGTACTTAAGAAGGACTAAAGAATATTTCTTGATATATGGAGGCAATGATGAGCTAGCTGTAAAGGGTTACAGTGATGCTAGCTTCCAGACCGACCAGGATGACTATAGATCGCAGTCGGGGTTCGTATTTTGCATTAATGGTGGTGCTGTCAATTTGGAAGAGTTCGAGCGAGGATCTGATGGTGATTCTACAACAAAGCGAGTACATTCTTTGCATCGAGGCAGCAGGAGGCGCTTGGATCCGCATTTCATCATCGAACTTGGGGTGGTTCCTATCATCGACCAGTTGAGCTCTATTGTGACAACAATGGAGCTATAGCCCAGGCGAAGGAACCTCGCTCACACCGGACCAAGCATATACTACGGCTTCCATCTCATTTGAGAGATTATCGATAGAGGAGATGTGAAGATTTGCAGAGTACCTACAGAGGCTAACATCGCAGATCCCTTGACCAAGGCTTTGGCACAGAGGAAGCATGATGGTCACACTAGGTCATTAGGCCTTAGAGCCTATACTGATTGGCACTAGTGCTAGTGGGAGATTGTTAGTTAGAGCCCTAGAGCCAATCATTTGATGATTGTATGGACTCATGTATATCATATTCTTATATATATATTAAGGCATTTGGTTTTTGGTTATTATGCTTATTTGTATTAGTGCCAGATAAAATAAGTATAGTAGCGTCCTTGAGTAGAAGGTTCATACCTATATCAATCGATTAGTTGAATCGATAGTGAGATGATATAGGGAACACTACTCTGATTTATTCATAGTCGAGTATTAACATTCAGGGACAATGTTAATACAATAAGACTAGCATGTAGGTCAGCTCGATGACTTGATCTCACAAGTCATGGATATAGAGATATTAAGCTGACACATGGGTATGCATTAGAGAATGTATACTGAATGACCCGCCATGAGAAAGTTTCATGGATCTTTATATGAGTGTCATATACTTTCTTATGTGGCTATTAGTATGACTATTAGTCCTTAGACCTGAAGTCACCATGGATCCCTACATAAGGAGTTATGTACTTTGGTTTCGTCAAACGTCACCCGTAACAGGGTGGACTATAAAGGCGATTACTGGATATGTAACAAATTATGCAGAGGGATGTGAGTGATGTAGATGGGATCTATCCCTCCCATATGACGGGAGCGACATCAATATTCTTGATAGAGTTAGACCACGAAGTGCATGGCCATGCCCAAATGAGTCAACATTAGATGTTGAGCTCATTTGATCGAGTGAGTCTACTTGGAGTTCAAGATTTAGATTGATTAGAGGATGACATGGTCTATGCCTCATATTGATCAATCTAGATGTCTAGGATAGAAGGACAATGTCACATATTGTGAGGAGTCACAATTAGTAGTCACAAGGTGATGTTGGATCTTAACATTTCTTGTAACTTGGGTAGCAATGATGTATTGCTAGATGCCGCTCATTGCTTATGTTTCTAAAAGAGTTTAGAAACATTGCCAACGTTACAAGAACCTATTGGGTCACACACAAAGAACATGTGGATGGAGATTAGGTTCATATGATGAACCAATTGGATTAGGTTCATATGATGCACCAAAGATTGGATTTAAAATTAGACTTATTGAGTTAGACTCAATTAGATTCAAATGTTGAATGAGTCTAATTTAAATTTGATTCATTGGGTCAATTTATATTAATGAATTAGATTCATTAAATTAAAATTGACTTGAATCAAAGTTTGGATTTAACTCAACAAGGAAGAGAATTGGTCAAGTTTGACTTGACCAAATGGAAGTTGAAACATTAAGTTTGACTTGATGTCTTGCCACATCATCATGAAGGTTGACTCATCCTACTTGGCATGACCAACCTAGCCACATAATTAGCCACATCACCACCTCATAATGGTATGCCACCTCATTGGAGGTTACACATCCAATTGGTTTTAATGTGGCCGACCACATTAATGAGGGGCTTTATGGTGTGGCCGGCCACACATTAGATGGTGTGGAGGTTTTTGTTTTGGGAATTGATGTGGTGTCATTATTCCTTCTTCTTCCTTGGGTTCCCCTCTCCTCTTGAGTTGCTGTGGTCGTGGCTATCATGGTGAGGAGAAGATGTTGAGTTGTTTCCAAGAGCACAAGGGAAAGTGAAGGTCACAAAGGAGGGTACTAAAGGAGTGTATGTGATTCTCTCTTCTATTTCTCTCTTTTCTCCTTTTTGTTCCCATCCGAGAGCTCTAGAAAAGTGCTAGCACACTTGGGGCTCTCTTCTCCATCTTTGAGTGGTAGAAGACCACTCCTTGTTCGTGTGGATATCACTAGAGGAGTGTCTACATTGACACTCTCGAGATCCAACGCTTCCTTGGACGAGCGGGACTAAACGAAGGGCACGCATCGAAGGTAAAATGGTTTTTCCTTTGTAGATCTACTGTAGATCGTAGTATAAAACTCGTATTTGTGTTTTTGAAATTTTTCTTTGCACGGATCTACGGCTTTGGGTGATTCGGGGTTTCCGCGACGCGAAAAGCGGTTTTCGCGGCCCGAAAAACCCAACAGTAATGTACTCTTTCCGTTGTAGAATCCGTGACTATGTCTTGCTTTGAACTCTTACAGCTCATAGCACCATCATTTAAGCAAAATATATACCCTGACTATAATATGGATTTATCCTTGTCAATTTATAAGTTATCATTGGTGTAACCCTTTACACCAAGCTATTCATCGCCTCCAAAGATGAAGAAATAATCTTGAGTTTTCTCAAGTACTTAAGAATATTCTTAATTGCTATCCAGTAACCTTCACCTAGATCTAACTGTATCTGCTCATCATGCTTAACACATACTAGACATATGGACGAAAACAAAGCATGGTATACATGATAGACCCTATATCAAATGCATACAGAATTTGATCCATGCGGTCCCTTTCTTCCTTAGAAGAGGGGGATTGAGTCTTTGAAAGACTCACACCATATAACATTGGCAGAAATTCTTTTTTGAAATTCTGCATTGTAAAATAATTAAGAACCTTGTCAATATATATACTTTGCCTTAGGCTAAGCAATCTTTTAGATCTATCTCTGTAGTTTTTGATGCCTAAAATGTAAGCTGCTAGCTTCACCTAAGTCTTTCATCAAAAAATAATTCCCAAGTCAAGTCTTCACTAATTAAAGAGTAGGGATGTTATTTTCAATGAGAAGTATGTCATCAACATACAATATGGGAAAGATGATTGTGCTCCCACAAACTCTCTTGTAGACACAAGGTTCATATTCATTCTTGATGAAACCAAATGCTTTGATAACATCATCAAATCGAAGATTCCATATTTTAGAAGCTTACTTTAATCCATAAATGGATCTTTATAAATTATATACCTTTAGAGCATGTTTTGGATCTACAAAACCCTCAGGTTATGTCATATACACATCGTCGTGTAAATTTCCATTAAGAAATGTAGTTTTAACATCCATCTATCAGATTTCATAATCATAATAAGATGCAATAGTAAACATAATTTAAATAGACTTGCCCATGAATCTTCTTAATCCTTTAGCCACCAATCTACCTTTATAGATATGCATATGACTATCCATGTCAGTCTTCATTTTGAACTCACAACTTGGAGAAGAGACAACCTTTGTTATGCTAGCAATTCTACAAGGTTGTTTTTGGCCAAGAGAAGAAAAGGAAGAACAACAAAAAATTAAGGAGATCCCATCACCCAAAAGGTCACTTGATCTATTGATGTGCGTAGATTGTATACACTTGTTTAACATGTTTTGACGCACATTCACATACTTTGAGCATGCTTGATCTATGTATTTTCATACTTCCAGCTTTCCTTTTTAGCATATTTACTCTCTTTGTTCGGAGATTTACTTTTGTGCATTTTTTGTACGCAGGAGTCGAATTTGGTGAAGGATGCGTGTTCGAGGCCAAATCTGCTAGCAAAGCGATGGAGGAAGCCATGATTCCTGAACCCCAAACGACCCTGCCATGGGGGTTTGCCCAGGCCGTGTGGAGATGAGAGGTCGTGTAGTTGCAGCAGAGAAGGAAGATGGCTTGGCCGTGTGAACCTCACACGACCGTGCCAAGCTTTGGAGCCCAATGAAGCCTAGGCCGTGTACCTCACACGGCCATGTCAGTTTTCCAGAGACCAGAGAAGCCTCGAACGTGTGTGCTACACGGCCGTGTGAGGTTTCCAGTGAGCAGGAGAGTTCTGGCAGTGTGCACCACACGACCATGCCGGGTTTCCAGAGGCAAAGGCAGCTTAGGCCATTTAGATCTACACGGCCGTGCAAGGGGGCTTTGATAGAGGCAAGTCACTGCCGTGTACCTCACACGACCGTGTGAGGTTGGCAGAGAGGAGAATGGAGCAGGCGGTGTGAACCTCACACGACCGTGCTTCGGGGGCGTGTGACGCCCAAACCCTTCTTCTATATAAAGCTTCCTTCTTAATTTGAAAGGGGATCATCTCTATTTTGAGAGAAAGGAAGATTTGGGCGATTCCTTCCATTCTTGGGTAGATTTCTGGGTGATCTAAGGGAAGATCTTCACCGATTTGACTCCGGGAGCGTGGATTGGATCCGAAGACCGTCTTCATCATAGATAAGCCTTGTTTCTTTCCTTTTCTTGGATTGGGATCAAGAATGCTTGTAATCTTTATGTTTTCAGATTTCTTTCTTTGATTTATTGAGTATATATCTTGTTCTAGGATGGAGGGAGTATTTGTAAGGAAATCTTGATGTAAAACTCTTATGGATATGCCAATTTCCTATTTCTATGATTTTGCTCTATTTTGTATCTATTCTTTCTTGTGTGGATTGTTGTGATTAGGGATTAATTACCATGCTTGATTAAATGTTTGAATACCTTATGGATCTTGTATGGATTGCTCCTCATTCGATTTTTCGAGGGACCTTCGTGACAGGAACATGCCCGTGTAAGGACACTTGAGGGGTAATCTTGAAGGGGAAATTAGGTATTTCAAGAAGGTAGGAAAGATATGTTGAATTAATCTTTATATCTTGATGGGTTGATGAGTGATGGATTCCTATGTTGATTTTCCGAGGGACGCACGTGACAGGCAAGCCCGTGTAAGGACAACATAGATGCATTCCTAATTGATCAATCTAGGTATGAATTTTAGTCCTAGGTCGGTTCTCTATTGCAAGAGAGAACCGAAAACCTTCTACAAATGATGGACAATTGAGAAAAAGGATTTGGTAGATCATTTACATTGAAGAACCTTACAAAGAAACCAAAACTCCTAGAATATTTCTTATCATTACCTTTATTCTTGTTGCCTATTCTTTCATTCTTTTGTTTACTTTTCATAGTTACACTTAGACTTTGTTAATCCATTGATTTGTTGTCTAGCTAATTCACTTTGAGACATTCTTAGTGCTTATTCCAGTCCCTGTGGATTTGATAATCTTTTATATTACTTGCGATATTTCCGTACACTTGCGGATGTCAACAAGTTTTTTGGCGTCGTTGCCGGGGACTGCGCTATAACATTAGGAATTATCAATTGAGTTAGACTAGACATAACTTTTCTTTTCATTTGCATAGTTGAATCTAACTTTTAGAATTCTGTTTTCATAATTCTTTCTTGTATAATTGTTAGAATTCTGTTTTCATAAATTTTTCCTTTCTTGTATAACATTCTTGTCAATTATTTTTGTTGTAACTCTAATTCTGCATTTTGATTCTAACATTCTTGTCTAACTTTTCTTAGTCTTCTTTGGATTTAGTTTCTTTCTTTCATTTTCTTTTGTAAACATATCTTGGTATCTTGTTCTTGTATATGCGAAGATCTAACTTTGCAGGAGAACTTCTTCCTCTAGACCCTGAGATAGACAGAACATTTTATAGAAGAAAAATTCTGCAAAGACAACAAGAAGAACAAGAACATTCTATTATGGCAAATAGACCACTAAAAGATTAAGTAACACCTTATGCTAGGGGTTTTCGATCTAGTATTTCAAGGTCTTCAGTTGAAGCAAACAATTTTGAGATCAAACCTGCAATTATATCTATGGTGCAGCAAAATTAGTTTGGTGGAGGACCGCATGAAGACCCGAACCAACACTTAGAGGTCTTCTATGAGATATGCGGGACAATGAAGATGAATGGTATTCCTTCAGAGGCAGTGCACCTACTATTATTTGGGGTTCTCTTTGAGAGATAGAGCCAAGTAATGGTTTAATTCTTTGGCTCCAAATAGCATCACCACATGGGAACAATGCGAGCAACAATTCCTTGATAAATTCTATCCTCCAAGTAAAATGGCCGATATGAGGAATCTTATTGCAAGCTTCAAGCAAGCGGACTCTGAATCTTTATTTGAAGCTTGGGATAGATACAATAGTATGCTCAGACAATGCCCACACCATGGTTTGGAAAGGTGGTTGGTGCTACATACGTTTTATAACGGCATTAATTATCATACAAAAGTGTCCCTTGACTCAGCTGCTGGAGGGGCACTTATGAACAAGAGTTTGGATGAAGCCGAAGAGATAATTGAGAGCGTAGCACAAAACCACCATCAATGGGCTAATGAAAGAAGTGGTGGCTATTCTTATATGAACCCAACAACAAAAGCATCAGAAAAATTTGATGTTGATGCAATGACCTTATTGGCTGTAAAATTAGATGCTCTTACAAAAAAATTTGAGAATATGGGAGCTAGCTCAAGTACGGTCAATGTCATTGTGTCTTCTTGTAAGGTATGTGGAAGTTCTGAACATTCAAATGACTCATGTCCATTGGGGGCTATCACTGCACAAATCAATCAATTAGAGCAATGTGATGCAATCATGGGTTTCAATCAAAGGCAGAACAACCCATACTCAAATACCTACAACCCTGGATGGAAGAATTATCCTAATTTCTCTTATAGAAATAACCAAGATCAAGGACCATCCATGGGGGCAAGACCTACTTTTCAATCTGGGCAGCAAAATTTTCAGCAATAGTCTTCTCAAGGCTTTCCTATGTCTAAAATTAAAAAGATGTTTGAAGATATTATGTCCACTCAGAATGAAATGAAACAAGACATTTTAAAACTTACTTAGAGAGTGGATAATTCTGAAAGACATCAAAAGATTATGGAAAGTCAGATTGCCTAACTAGCTTCCTCATCTTCTAGAGTACCAGGACAATTACCTGGCAAGCTTGATGTCAATTCTATGGAGCACTGCAATAGAATTGAGCTTAGGAGCGGACGGACCTTGGGAGATCCCCAAGTGACTGCTCCAAAAGGGATGCACACTGAAGAAGTGCTCTCTCCTCAAACACCAAATTAGATTCAAGACAATGAGGAGAGTACCACTAAGGTTGAAGAGACTCTTCCACTTAACCATCAAAGTATAGCAGTCCCTTTTCCTCAAAGACTTATTATGTTAAAGAAGGATGAAGAATTTTGCAAATTCTTGGAGAAGGTAAAAGGAATATGTGTTGAGGTACCACTCATTGATGCAATCCTTCAAATGCCCAAGTTTGCCAAATTCCTGAAGGAGATCATGTCGAATAAGAGAAGGAAAGGAGACATAGAGACCATTACACTTACAGAGGAATGCAACGCTCTTTTTGAAAAGAATACTTCCCCAAAGTTGAAAGACTCCGGAAGCTTTTATATTCCTTGCAATATAGGAACTGAATTTATTGAGAAAGTTTTTTGTGATTCGGGGGCAAGTGTTAGCCTCATTCCTTATTCTATTTGTAATAAATTAGGTCTCAAAAACTTTAAACTCACTACCATGATACTACAACTTGATGATCACTCCTACAGGTACCCTATGGGTATCATTGAGAATGTGCCGGTAGAAGTAGGTGGGAGTATAATTCCCACCGATTTTGTTGTGTTAGACATGGAGGAGGACCCAAAAATCCCTATCATATTGGGAAGACCATTCCTTGCTACAGCAGGAGCTATTATTGATGTTAAAAATGATAAACTTTCTTTGGTGATTGGTAAGGAATGGTTGGAATATGATTTATCTAAAGCCTCTAACCATGTCTCTTCTCTCTTAAATGCTTGTAACAGGGCAAGCATTTACAAACTGGAGGAATGGAATTTCCATCCTCATGGGAGGCCACCAAACGAAGAAAATAATATGGTGGAAGATGTTGGGAGGAGACCTCCCAACAAAAGTGAAAAATATGTCTGCCCTCCAAGGGCAAGGAAAAGAGAGGATTAATCAAGATTGGTCGAGCTAAAGACCTTAAACAAGCGCTTCTTGGGAGGCAACCTAAGGGTTCTTTTTAGTTAGATTCATTTCATATTTTTATTCTTCATTAGTAGTGTTTTTACTTGGTTTTTGTTTTGTTTTCAGGTTGAAATTTCACCTCCATGAGCTGGCCATGACTTCTTCATGGGCATGGAAGTGTTTGGAGAGCTAGAAAAGAGGAGAAGCATCAATTGGAGCAAACAGAGCATGGTCGTGTGCTGTACACGGCCAGGCTCATGGTGCAGAGAAGGGAGATGCTTGAGTCGTGTCTACATGACACGGTCGTGTGGAGTCTCCAGAGAAGAAAAGGTGCATGGCAGTGTCCCATACACGGTCGTGTGAAGAATCCAGAGGAGGAGAACTTCTCGGTCGTGCCTCACACACGACCGTATGAAGGAACCAGTGCCGAAGCATGCACTAGCCGTGTCATCTGACACGACCGTGTGCTGATTCCAGAGAAGGAGGCTGTTGAGGTCGTGTCCCAGACACGGTCGTGCGTGGACACCCGAGAGGAAGAAGTACATGGCCGTGCCAATTGGCACGACCGTGTGACTCAACCCGAGAAGGAGAAGGTAGGGGCCGTGTAGATCTACATGACCCATGTGGAGAAATCTAGACCAGGCCGTGTCTCCTATACACGGCCAGATCTAGGCCGTGTCCCCCACACACCCTCCTCATCTCAACACCCTCTTCTCTCCAAAACTCTTCTCTTCTTCTACCTTTCTCCTAAACCTTTTTAGATCTAAACCTAAAACCCTTTTCTTCTCCACAAACTTCACCTAGATCTAGATTCTTCTTTTCTCCTAGATCTAAGATCTCCATTTCCCTAACCCAAGACCTTGTTCTTCGAGACTTATTTCTTCAAGATCTAGTTCCTCCAACCTTAAACAGTACCTTTCACCACTCAAACTTGACATTATGTCCAACCTTTTGAAGAAACTACGCAAGGGAGGTGGTGGATCAAGTGGAGACAAGGGGAAGGAGCCAAGCAAGGATAAAGGGAAGCAACCGATGCAAGGCAAAGGAAAGAGGACCTCACACAACGAAGGTAATGACAATGAATTTAATATTGTATTTAGAAATGATGATCAAATTACTAGGTTTGTAATTATTGTCAATAGAAAGATTGTGTGTACTAGGTATATGGACCCAACCGTTTTAGATATGATGAGAATTAGGGATGATATAGATTGGATGATTGTGTTCTTAGATTGGAGTGATATGTTGTACACACATCTACCTACTTATCCTCGCCTTGTTTTGGAGTTTCTAAGTTCATTAGATGTCCATTTTTCCAATGAGGATGATTTTGTTGGAAAGATAACCTTTAGATTAATGAATCAAGAATTTTAATGGATATTTAGTGATTTCAATACTTGTTTTGGATTGTCTATTGGTAGCTCTCGGAGGTTTGACTCTAGGTTCAATTGGAACAATTTTTGGAATTCTATCACCGGACTAGATCATCCTTATGAGCCCTCTAGAGTCAAGGCTTCTCACATGCAAAACCCTGTTTTTAGATATTTACATCGAGTTATGAGCAAAACTATCTTTGGCAGGGGGGAAAGTGATGGAGTTGTTAAGAAAGTAGAACTTTATTCTCTATGGGCTATGCTACATAAGGTTGATTTTGATTCTGGCTTCCATTTTTTGCAAACCTTAGTGAGAGCTGCAAGGGCATCTTCGGGATCAATAGTTCTTGGTGGTTTGATTACTCAAGTAGCCATTAATTTGGAACTTGATTTAGATGAGTTGGAAGTTATACATGGCAATGATATGATCGACATGGATGCATGTCTTGCTATGAAAATGATTGTTCGAGATGAGAATGGTTTCACATTTCCTAGGAGGAATGGTTTTCCTTTACCTCTTCCTTGTCCTTCTCGAACTTCAATTCGTAACCCGACTAATTAGGTAATCACTGATGTAGACCTCGAGAATGTTCCTTCCATATCCGGAGACATATAGCCACACATTGAGCCCTCGACATCTGGATACCCACAGCCATCTGGTCACCCGGATCCTGCTAGACATTCTTTTGCCTATAGTACGGGTCCCTCCAGATTTGACTCTTCTGATTTTCGTACTTCTCTAGAATCGCTTCATGAGAAGCATGATGCCCAACGAAGAATGTTGGAAGGTCGTTTCTCTTTATCAGATAATCAATTTAGAGAAGTATAAGAGCACTTTCAATCCACGAGGAATTTTCAAGGTCAAGTGGCTGAATTTGTCCAGGATTATGATACGGATCAAGCTAGAATTAGAGATTTTATGCAAAGCATGAGTGTCACTAGCCAACAAGTAGATGCTTTATTTGAGTAACATATAATCCTGAGCGAAACTCCAAGTTTCCCTAATTTTCTCATTGGCCAACCACGTCGTAGGCATCCTTTTTCTCATCCTCCTCCACCTCCACCTCCACCTCCTCCACCATATTGATTTCATCAGGACGATGAAAAGTTTAAGTCTGGGGGGGTGTCAAACCTGACTTTTCTTTTTACATTCTAGTTTCCAGTTTTTGCTTGTTTTCATGTTAGTTATTTTTGCTCTGCATTTTATTTTTGATTGTCTTGCTTGGATTGCTTGTTTTGATAGTCATTTGACTATCTTTTGAAATCTTGTGGCATACATCTTGAGAACATCAAAACTTCACTTATATGCTTTCTTGTCTTCAAGATTAAATGTTAGCATGTTCATTATCTAGATTCATGATGCTCAAATGATGCTAGTAGTATGCTTAATATACCTCTTTTCTCTATCTTGGGTAGCATGAAATAAGCTAAGCATCTTAGGGAGATGAGTTTTAGTCTTGGCTTGACCTTAAGGATCTTATCTTCACTTCACTATGCTTGATGCTTGAATGGTTGATATCATTGAAATAGTCATGATTCATCTTGTTTGTTTAGTATTTGGTTTCCATGGTGATTTCTCAAACTTCATTTTGGTTACTGGATGAGGCTCAAATCATGTAAGTTCATTTGGAAAAGTCAAAATATCCCAACATTTGTGCTAAAAGTACAATTGTGAAATAAGATTTGCACAATGCAAATACTTATGAAAAAAATGTGAAAAAAAAGTGAATAAGGGATATAAAAAATAGTTATCGTGAGTGAAATCTAGCAAGTCACCCCTTTGAGACAGAGTTAGGTTACTGGGGAAATGATTGCTAGCTTCTCTTGAGATTGAGCATGCCTTTGAGACCTTGGGTTGATTGAGAAATATGAACCAAGTGTGGCAAGTAAGTGCCTATCATTGGTTACTTGTCTATCACCGGAAACATTAGGAATTCAAACTTGATGACGACTTGACTAAGACATAGATTGAAACTTGAAGAGTTTTGAGTTGTTTTTGCACCGTGCACAGGGTACTTTTGGTTGAGACAAACTTAACTTGTTTTCATGATCATGCTTACTAATGAAACTTTTTGATAGAGTTAGGAGAATATATTAGGGATATGAGAGCATTGTAGAGCATATGAATTTAGATTGCAGCATTTTGCTTGAGTACAAGCAAAGGTTTAAGTCTCGAGGTGTGATGTGCTTAGATTATATACACTTGTTTAGCATATTTTGATGCACATTCACATACTTTGAGCATGCTTGATCTATGTATTTTCGTACTTCCAGCTTTCCTTTTTAGCATATTTACTCTCTTTGTTTGGAGATAAGCTTTTGTGCATTTTTTGTACGTAGGAGTCGAATTTGGTGAAGGATGCGTGTTCGAGGCCAAATCTGTTAGCAAAGCGATGGAGGAAGCCATGATTCCTGAACCACAAATGGCCCTGCCATGGGGGTTTACCCAGGCCGTGTGGAGATGAGAGGTCGTGTAGCTGCAGCAGAGAAGGAAGATGACTTGGCCGTGTGAACCTCACACGACCGTGCCAAGCTTTGGAGCCCAATGAAGCCTAGGCCGTGTACCTCACACGGCCATGTCAGTTTTCCAGAGACTAGAGTGTTGGGTTTTTCGGGCTGCAAAAACTGCTTTTTGCGTTGCGGAAACCCCGAAATTCCCATGCCACCGGATCCGTGCGAAAATTAAAATTTCGTAAAAACTTTCACGAACGAGTTTTCTAAGCCTAGATCTACTTTAGATCTACAAGATAAGAATTTACCCTTGATGCGAAGCCCTTCGCTTAATCCCGCTCATCCAAGGTTCGCTGGATCTCGAGAGTATTAAAGTAGATACTCCTCTATGTGTATCCACATAAGCAAGAGATGGAGAAACCAAACAAAAAGGTGTGCTAGCACCTTTGAATGGTTCAGCCAAAGAGGACGAGAGGGAGAGAGGTTGAGAGCTTGAGGAAGAAGAAGGAGGTTTCAACACAAAAGGAAACTTACACTTGAATTTATGTGGCAGGCCACATTTAGAGGGATTATAACCTCCATGGAATGCCAAGAGTCACAACTCTTGGTAACTCCCATGAGGTGGCATCTCACTTAAATAACCATGATGATGTGGAGCATCATCATTGGCCCACTCTTTGCCAACTCACCAATGAGGTGGCAAATGGTCAAGTCAAATTTGACCCTTCATCTTCCTCTCAAGTCAAGTCAAACTTGACCACTTCTCTCCCTTGGTTGATCCAATCTAACCATTGGTTCAAGTCAATTTTAATTTAATGAATCTCTATTCATTGAATTAAATTAATTAAATGAGTCTAAGTCCAAATTAGACTCACTTAACACATGAACTAAATTGAGTCTAACTCAATTAGCTCAATTTGGATTACTCTTAATCCATTTGGTTCATCACATGAACCTAATCCTTTAGGTTCATCAAATGAACCTAATCTCCATCTAATTGCCCTTTGTGTGTGACCCTATAGGTTCTTATAACATTGGCAATGCTCCTAAACCCATTTAGAAGCATAAGTAATGAGCGGTATCTAGCAACACATCATTACTACCCAAGTTATAAGAATGTTGAGATCCAACATCACCTTGTGACTACTAATTGTGACTCTTCACAATATATGACAAGTGTACTTCTATCCTAGACATCTAGATTGATCAATGTGAGGCATAGACCGTGTCATCCTCTAATCAATCTAAATCTTGAATCCCAAGTAGACTCACTCAATCAAATGAGCTCAACATCTCATATTGACTCATTTGGGCATGGCCATGCACTTAGTGGTCTCACTCTATCAAGAATATCGATGTCTCTCCCGTCATATAGGAGAGATAGATCCCATTTACATCACTCACATCCCTCCGCTTAATTTGTTACATACGCAATAATCGCTTAATTCCACCCAGTTATGGGTGACGTTTGATGAAGCCAAAGTACGTAACTCTTTATGTTGGGAACCATGTTGACTTCAGGTCCAAGGACTAGTAGTCATACTAATAGCCACATGAGAAAGTATATGACACTCATATTGTTAGTTAGAGCTCTAGAGCTAATCAATTGATGATTATATTATGGACTTGTTGTATCATATTCTTATATAAATAAAGACATTTGTTTTTGGTTATTATACTTACTTATATTGGTGCCAAATAAACTAAGTATAACAGCATCCTTGAGTCGAAGGTTCTCACCTATATCAATCGGTTAGTTGAACCAATAGTTAGATGATATAGGGAACACTACTCTTAATCATTCCTAGTCGAGTATTAACATTCAGGGACAATGTTAATGCAATAAGACTAGTATGTAGGTCAACTCGATGACTTGATCTCACAAGTCATGGATATAGATATATCACGTTGATACATGGGTATGCATTGGAGAATGCATACTGAATGACCCGCCATAAGAAAGTATCATGGATCGTTATATGAGTGTCATATACTTTCTCATGTGGCTATTAGTATGACTACTAGTCCTTGGACCTGAAGTCACCATGGATCCCTACATAATGAGTCATGTACTTCGGTTTCGTCAACGTCACCCGTAACTAAGTGGACTATAAAGGCGATTACTGGGTATGTAACGAATTATGCAGAGGGATGTGAGTGATGTAGATGGGATCTATCCCTCCTATATGACGGGAGCGACATCGATATTCTTGATAGAGTGAGACCACGAAGTGCATGGCCATGCCCAAATGAGTCAATATGAGATATTGAGCTCATTTGATTTAGTGAGTCTACTTGGAGATCAAGATTTAGATTGGTTAGAGGATGACACGGTTTATGCCTCACATTGATCGATCTAGATGTCTAGGATAGAAGGACACTTGTCATATATTGTGAGGAGTCACAATTAGTAGTCACAAGGTGATGTTGGATCTCAACATTCTTGTAACTTGGGTAGTAATGATGTGTTGCTAGATACTGCTCATTACTTATGCTCTTAAATGGGTTTAGGGGCATTGCCAACGTTACAAGAACCTATAGGGTCACACACTAAGGACAATTAGATGGAGATTAGGTTCATATGATGAACCAAGAGGATTAGATTCATGTGATGAATCAAATTGGATTAAGAGTAATCCTAATTGGGCTAATTGAGTTGGACTCAAGTTGATTCATGTGTTCAATGAGTCTAATTTAGATTATGACTTATTGAATCAATTTAATTAAATGAATTAGATTTATTATATTAAATTGACTTGAATTAAATGGTTGGATTAGATCAACCATGAGAGAGATTAAGTCAAGTTTGACTTGACTTGAGAGGAAGAGGAAGAGTCAAGTTTGACTTGACTTTATGCCACATCATTTGTGACTTGGCATTAAGTGGCCAATGATGATGTGCCACATCATCATAGTTAACACATGTGTGTGCCACCTAATGGAGGTTACAAATTCCCTTTGCTTTAATGTGGCCGACCACATTAATGAGAGGAGTTACACTTTGTTGTGGCCGGCCACTAAGGGGAATGAATGAGATTCATTTTAATTCAAGGCATTTTTGATTCCATCTTCTTCCTTGCTCTCTCTTCTTGCTCTCCCTTTCCTCATCTTGCCGAGACCTTCTTGGAGTGCTAGCACACTCTAAGGTTCTCCCTCCATCGATTTGTTTGTGTGGATACGCATAGAGAGTTGTCTACCTTGACAACTTGAGATCCGACATCTCCTTGGACGAACAGGACTCATGAAGGGCACGCTACGAGGGTAAAACTCTTTAACATATAGTTTTAGTGTAGATCTATAGGTTGGTAAACTCGTACTCGTAGTTTTTTGAAAGTTTTATTCTTCGCACGGATCCGGTGGCGGGGTTTCGGGGTTTCTGCGACGCGGAAAAGCGGTTTTCGCGGCCCAAAAAATCCAACAGTGGTATAAGAGCCACGTGCGAAGACTTGTACAAGTTTAGTTTGTATTTTTATGAAAAATATAGATTCTGTAACATTCTGTAATTTTAAGTATTTTATGGTTTTTATGGGTAATTTTCTCGTAGAAGTGAAGCACAAGTGTTTCGACACTTGTAGGCTTCGACTACCGAGAAAATTTTTCCGAAACGGCAAGGTTTCGCCCCAAAAATTTTTAGGACAGCGGGCAAAAGCGCTGTAGGATTGCTAAGGAACCCTCGCGATGGTTAGATCGCGGGTAGGGGTGCTGCCCCTAGCCCCGCAAGGGGATTCGTTCCGCGATTGCGCCCGAAAACCGCTAAACGGGACCGCCGGGAAATTTTACTCGTAAAACTTGTAAAAATTAGTATTAAAATTACAGAAAATTATGGAAATTACATAATTTAGAATTATGTATAATTTGTGATAGTCATGACCCAAAAGGACCCAATCTGATTGGATTTGTGTTGTAATTCATATTACGGCCTACGCGCCGTCATTTGTGTTGTGTGTGCTGTATATTTGATATGCGACCTGCGCGTCATGCCTTTCTCCATTTATTCTTATTGTAAATTAGTTTAGACTCGAATGTAACTCGAGTTTTAAAATTGTAATGGACAAAATTGGAGCCGTGGAAGATCCACTCGAGACGGAGTTACGAGGAGGGCGCGAGCAACACAAGGTGGTCAAAGGGAGGAGCTTGAGAAGCTGTTGACCATCTGATCTTCTCATTGGCTTGAGAAGATCGTAGTAGGGCCATGACTAATCACAAATTAATTTAATTAATTGCTTTTGTGTATGTGATGCATGATTAGTAATTAATTAGTGCCTAACGATTAGATTAGATCTAAATCGTGTACAAGATGCACCCTCTCGATTAGATTAGATCTCAATCGCATCAACTCTAATGCCTACCGTGCCGTGATACCTATCACTACCTCGATCACATGTGTTGTTGAATCTGCCAAAGCAGAGCAACACATATTATCTTGGTAGGGTACGGAGGGACAATCTTGGTTCCGCTTATCAATGCATGGGCGAGTACAAACTCAATTAGATTGAGTATTCCTAGTTAACTCGGTTGAATCGAGTACAACTATAGGCATTCTTCCAACGGTTGAAAAGATAGGACATAAATCACATTTATATTAATTCTTGAGTGTATTAGCCAAAGCTAACTCAAGTTTTAATATAACTGCGGATAATGATCCTATAAACAAGAGTTGCATAGAGATGTAATTGGTAAATCGTTACCTACCGATCATACTAAGTCTTGGGCGATTTAGCCAAAGCTAACTCAAGGCGTAGTGTGATGTGGATCTTGTCCCACATGAATTATAGAATTCAGTGGGAGCATCATTTAGTTAAAGGTCTAATTAAATGATTTAAAAGAATATGATATTTATTTTCTGCATTTTTCTGTTGTAGATAACCATGACGTCGAATACGAACTCTTTCTCCCTGCATTCTATCCTTGAGAAGGACAAGCTCAATGGAGCAAATTTCCTGGACTGGTATAGGAACTTGAGAATAGTTCTCACCCAGGAACGTAAACTGTACGTTATGGAGCAGCCCATTCCGGAGGCTCCTCCATCCAATGCCCCGCAAGCTGACAAAGATGCTTATAAGAAGCATCAAGTTGACGCATTAGATGTGTCCTGTCTAATGCTCGCGACCATGAACTCTGAGCTTTAGAAGCAACACGAGTTGATGGGCACTTACGATATGGTTGAACATCTTCGTCAACTGTATCAAGGACAAGCACGACATGAGAGATTTGAGATCTCAAGGGCACTATTTCAGTGCAAGATGTCAGATGGGGCTCCCGTAGGCCCATATGTACTCAAAATGATTGGGTACATAGAAAACCTACAGAGGTTGGGATTCCCGCTTGGCCAAGAGCTTGCCACTGACCTGATCTTGCAATCCTTGCTAGATAGCTATAGTCAATTCGTTCTAAACTACAATATGAACGAAATTGACTAGCCACTGCCCGAGTTGCTTAACATGTTAAGAACTGCTGAGCTGAACCTTAAGAAGGCTAAGCCCCACTCTGTTCTGATGGTTCAGAAACACAAGGGCAAGGGCAAGCCCAAAGGCAAAGGAAAGTCCCAAGCCAAGGGCAAAGGCAAGGCACTGAAGCCTAAAGGAGGGGTCGCCAAGGATGCTACTTGCTTCCACTGCGGTCAGACCAGGCACTGGAAGAGGAATTGCAAGGTGTACTTGGAAGATCTTAAGAAGAAGCGAAGTGAGACTTCCACTTCAGGTATATATGTTATAGAAGTCAATCTATCTATTTCTTCATCATGGGTATTAGATACCAGATGTGCATCTCACATTTGTACTAATGTGCAGGCGCTGAGAAATAGCAGGGCATTGACGAAGGGCGAGGTGGACCTACGCGTAGGCAATAGAGCATGGGTTGCTGCTGTTGCTGTAGAGACTTATTTTCTATCTCTGCCCTCTGGGCTTGTATTAGAGTTGGATGATTGTTGTTATGTGCCTACATTAACTAAGAACATAATTTCAGTTTCTTATTTGGACAAGAAAGGTTTCTCTTTTATAATTAAGGACAAATGTTGTTCTGTTTATTTAAAAGATATGTTCTATTGTAGTGCACCTCTGATGAACGGACTCTACATTCTAGACCTTGAAAGCCCTATCTATAACATAAATACCAAGAGGTTCAAGTCAAATGACTTGAATCAAACCTATATCTGGCACTATCGCTTAGGTCATATAAATGACAAGCGCTTATCTCAACTCCATAAGGATTGTTTGCTGGACTCATTTGACTTTGAACCTTATGAGACGTGCGAGTCATGCCTACTAGGCAAGATAACCAAGACTCCCTTTAGTGGGCACAGTGAGAGAGCGACTGACTTGTTAGGTCTTATACATAGTGATATATGTGGCCCTTTCAATGTCGCTGCTAGAGGCTGTTATAGGTACTTCATCACATTTACTGATGACTTCAGTAGATATGGTTATGTGTACTTGATGACACATAAGTCAGAATCCTTTGAAAAGTTTAAGGAATTCAAGAATGAAGTACAGAACCAGATTGACAAGAGTATTAAGATACTTCGATCAGATCGAGGTGGAGAATACCTTAGCCATGAGTTTCGTGACTATCTAGCTGAGTGTGAGATTCTATCCCAACTCACTCCTCCTAGAACACCACAGTGGAATGTTGTATCCGAAAGGAGGAATCGTACCCTATTAGATATGATACGATCTATGATGAGTCACACTGATCTTCCGTCATTCCTTTGGGCTATGCTCTAGATACGGCAGCTTTTATACTCAACCGAGTTGCATCCAAGGCCGTGATAAAGACACCATATAGGATATGGACTGGGAGAGATGTCTAGGTGTCTTTTATGAGGATTTGGGGTTGTGAGGATTACGTTAGACGTCAAGTCTCAGATAAATTAGGACCAAAATCCGATAAGTGCTACTTTATTGGATATCCCAAGGAAACTAAGGGATATTATTTCTACATTCCCAGTCAGCACAAGGTAGTTATGGCAAAGACTGGGGTCTTTCTAGAAAGGAACTTTGTTTCTAGAAAGACTAGTGGGAGCACGTTCGATCTTGAAGAAGTTCAAGATGCGAACAATAGCACTGAAGCCTCGATGGAAGTTGAACTGGAACCACGAAGTGTTGTGGATGATGTTGTTCCACAAGGAGTTGAGGAACAACAACTAGTTCAAGTAGACATACTTCTTCGCAGGTCTGATAGGGTACATCGTCAGCCTGAGAGATACTCATTTCTCTTGTCTGACCATGATAACGTTGTGCTCTTAGAGGATGAGCCTACAACCTATCAGGAAGCTGTGATGAGACCAGATTCCGAGAAATGGCTAGAGGCCATGAGATCCGAGATGGAATCCATGTACACCAACCAAGTATGGAATTTGGTTGATCCACATGAAGTGATAAAACCCATTGGGTGTAAGTGGGTCTTTAAGAGAAAGACTGACATGGATGGACTTATCTATAAGGGTCGCTTGGTAGCTAAAGGTTTCAAGCTGATTCATGGTATTGACTATGATGAAACCTTTTCTCCAGTAGCGATGTTTAAGTCCATTCGGATCATGCTTACTATTGCAGCATACCATGACTATGAGATATGGCAGATGGATGTCAAAATCGCATTTCTGAATGAAAACCTGCTCGAGGATGTGTACATGACACAACCTGAGGGTTTTGTAGATCCACAGCATACTAGCAGAGTATGCAAGCTGCATAGGTTCATTTATGGACTAAAGCAAGCTTCTCGGAGCTGGAATCTTCGATTCGATGATGCAATCAAACAGTTTGGTTTCATCAAGAACGAAGATGAGCCTTGTCTCTACAAGAAGGTTGTAGGGGATATAGTTGTCTTCCTCATATTGTATATGGATGACATACTACTCATTGGGAAGGACATCCCTTTACTTCAGTCTATCAAGACCTGGCTAAGAAGTTGCTTCTCAATGAAGGACTTAGGTGAGGCATCCCGCATTCTAGGGATATAGATCTATAGAGATAGATCTAAGAGATTGCTTGGTCTAAGTCAGAATACATATATTGACAAGGTACTCCATCGGTTTGCCATGCAGAACTCCAAGAAGGGATTTCTGCCGATGTCACATGGTGAGAGTCTTTCGAAGACTCAAGGTCCCTCTTCTAGAGAGGAGAGAGACCGCATGGATCAGATCCCTTATGCCTCAGCCATAGGATCTATCATGTACATCATGCTATGTACTCGACCTGATGTCTCGTATGCTTTGAGCATGATGAGCAGATACCATTCAGATCCAGGTGAAAGTCACTGGATAGCGGTCAAGAATATTTTTAAGTACTTAAGAAGGACTAAAGAATATTTCTTGATATATGGAGGCAATGATGAGCTAGCTGTAAAGGGTTACAGTGATGCCAGCTTCCAGACCGATCAGGATGATTATCGATCGCAGTCAGGGTTCGTATTTAGCATAAATGGTGGTGCTATGAGCTGGAAGAGTTCGAAGCAGGACACAGGAGCTGATTCTACGACAGAGGTCGAGTACATTGCTGCATCAGAGGCAGCAAAGGAGGCAGTTTGGATCCGCAAGTTCATCACAGAACTTGGGGTGGTTCCCAGTATCGGCGACCCTATTGAGCTCTATTGTGACAACAATAGAGCTATAACACAGGCGAAGGAACCTCGCTCACACCAGCGGAACAAACACACACTACGGCGCTTCTATCTCATTCAAGAGATTATCGAGAGAGGAGATGTGAAGATTTGCAGAGTATCTACAGAGGCTAACATCGCAGATCCCTTGACCAAGGCTTTGGCACAGAGGAAGCATGATGGTCACACTAGGTCATTGGGGCTTAGAGCCTACACTGATTGACACTAGTGCTAGTGGGATATTGTTAGTTAGAGCCCTAGAGCCAATCATTTGATGATTGTATTATTGACTTATTGTATCATATTAATATATAAATAAAGGCATTTGTTTTTGGTTATTATACTTACTTGTATTGGTGTCAAATAAACTAAGTATAATAGCGTCCTTGAGTAGAAGGTTCTCACCAATATCAATCGGTTAGTTGAACCGATAGTGAGATGATATATGGAACACTACTCTTAATCATTCCTAATCGAGTATTAACATTCAGGGACAATGTTAATGCAATAAGACTAGCATATAGGTCAACTCGATGACTTGATCTCACAAGTCATGGATATAGAGATATCAAGTTGACACATGGGTATGCATTGGAGAATGCATACTGAATGACCCGCCATGTGAAAGTATCATGGATCGTTATATGAGTGTCATATACTTTCTCATGTGGCTATTAGTATGACTACTAGTCCTTGGACCTGAAGTCACCATGGATCCCTACATAAGGAGTCAATTACTTTGGTTTCGTCAACGTCACCCGTAACTGAGTGGACTATAAAGGCGATTACTGGGTATGTAACGAATTATGAAGAGGGATGTGAGTGATGTAGATGGGATCTATCCCTCCTATATGACGAGAGCGACATCGATATTCTTGATAGAGTGAGACCACGAAGTGCATGACCATGCCCAAATGAGTCAATATGAGATATTGAGCTCATTTGATTTAGTGAGTCTACTTGGAGATCAAGATTTAGATTGGTTAGAGGATGACACGGTTTATGCCTCACATTGATCGATCTAGATGTCTAGGATAGAAGGACACTTGTCATATATTGTGAGGAGTCACAATTAGTAGTCACAAGGTGATGTTGGATCTCAACATTCTTGTAACTTGGGTAGTAATGATGTGTTGCTAGATACTGCTCATTACTTATGCTCTTAAATGGGTTTAGGGGCATTGCCAACGTTACAAGAACCTATAGGGTCACACACTAAGGACAATTAGATGGAGATTAGGTTCATATGATGAACCAAGAGGATTAGATTCATGTGATGAATCAAATTGGATTAAGAGTAATCCTAATTGGGCTAATTGAATTGGACTCAAGTTGATTCATGTGTTCAATCAGTCTAATTTAGATTATGACTCATTGAATCAATTTAATTAAATGAATTAGATTCATTATATTAAATTGGCTTGAATTAAATGGTTGGATTAGATCAACTATGAGAGAGATTAAATCAAGTTTGACTTGACTTGAGAGGAAGAGGAAGAGTCAAGTTTGACTTGACTTTATGTCACATCATTTGTGACTTGGAATTAAGTGGCCAATGATGACGTGTCACATCTTCATAGTTAACACATGTGTGTGCCACCTAATGGAGGTTACAAATTCCCTTTGCTTTAATGTGGCCGGCCACATTAATGAGAGGAGTTACACTTTGTTGTGGCCAGCCACTAAGGGGAATGAATGGGATTCATTTTAATTCAATGCATTTTTGATTCCATCTTCTTCCTTGCTCTCTCTTCTTCACTACAAGAAAACAAGGCTTTAGAGACGAAAAATTTCGTTTCTGAAGGTCATTTTTCTGTCTCTAAATAATATTTGAAACAGAATATTCCGTCTCAACATTCCGTTATTGAAAGCCCCGTAGCTAATTTTGAGACGGAACTATTCTGTCTCTAATTTCATAAACAAATTGAAAAATTGTTTATATATTTGTTTTTAATTTGACCAACTGAAATTATTTTTGAAAACAAATTTCGTCTCTAATTTTGTTTTAAATCCGTTATTAGTTTGTTTCAAATTATATAACACATATAATTTTAATCTGTTTATAATCTATTTACAATCTTATTTATAAATCCGTATATAAAATTCGTTTATAATTTTGTTTTAAATCTGTCACAAATTACTACTTAGGCATGACTGAACCATACAACCACCAAAAAAAAAACAAAAATACTCTGGCATGTGATTTGCTAAGAACTAAAACATAAACTTCACATTTAAAGGAAACATCATTGCATCACACATTTGTCCAGATTATTTTTTTTTCTGCAATCATATAAAACGTCAAAGGAAAAAAAACGCACATCTTTAAAGAAACATTTGTGACCTCCTACCGAAGCAAGCTAACAAGTAGTCTTCATCCCATACTACCATAACAATCATAGGAAATGACTAATAACTGACACCTAGAGCCCCTAGACAGTGTGATGCATCCGACCTCACCTCCTCGGCTACTCCGCCTCCGAGTCCACCGTCCCATTCTGGGTGGTATCTTCCTCACCTGCAATCATATATAATGAGTCCACCGACCCAGCAAGTATAATCAACTAGTAGGTATATAACATAAATAACAAATTTGAAGCTTAACATATGAAGCATAAAATCGATATATGTTATACATGAATGAAACATAAAGTTAGCTTAAGAGAAGAGAAGAGAAGCTGGGTAGCATTGAGCATGATAATAACAATATATATAGAAGCAAATAACATTATCGATATAACTTATTATTAAACATGTGCTTAGGGAAATTAGTGGTAACCGTCATTTGAGCCTGTTTAATCAGTCCATTATCGAACTCTAGAGGTACCTCTTAGGAGACTTGTATTCTTATGGTTTAAGCCATCATATTCTTCATTATCATATCTATATGGAGGAGCCCTCCCCGGAGCTCATCCCGGGGCACCTATCCCGTATTGTTACCACACACATACCCCTAAGCATCCAATTATCATGAAGGATTAAATATAAATCACACATGACTCAATGCATATCATAGTTTACCCGTAAACATACATAGTCTTATACTATCCTTCATAAAGAACCCATAAGAACACAAACTAATACAGCAACCTAATAGATTTTTTTTTTCATTCAAATATTAAAATTCTGCATAGCCCTGGAGAACCAAGAAGGAGCAACAACTAGCTTGCATGCCACCAAAATCTAACATAGAAATACCAAACTAACATGGTAAAGCAACCTCAACGATAAAAGCATAGCAAGGGTAGGGATGACAATTTTCCCCGCGGGTTTGGGGCCCCGCGGGGAAAACCCGAAATGGGGATGGGGATCCCCGATTTTTCGGGGATGGGGCGGGTTTGGGGCGGGTATGGGAATACTATCCCCATCCCCGAACCCGCCCCGAATATTATTATTATTAATATTAATAAATAATAATATGATTTTTTTTAAAAATATTAATAATAGTGTTAATATTAATATTAAAAATTTTGAAAATATTATTAATAATAATAATATTAATATTGATATTATCAATAATAATTATTATTAAATAATAATAATAATAATATAAATTAATTTAGAAATGGGGCGGGGATGGGGAATCCCCGAACCCATGGGTTCGGGTTCGGGGAAAATGGAAACGGGGCGGGGATGGGAATGACAAACCCGACCCCGCCCCGCCCCGTTGCCATCCCTAGACTCACATACATGTATGATAATTAGTTAAACCTTTGCGGAAAATGAGTTATCATCACATACTTACCCAACTATATTTTTTTTGTCATTTATTTTGTTCAATCTGATCATGCATAGCTAGAGAAAACAAAAGAAGAACTATCAAATCACACCAATTCCCCTTACTTCCAAATCTGTACCAAAATTTCCAAACCGATAACTCAAGTGATCCTATTGGAATTGCAAGTCATGCGTATTCAATTCAAATAACTCAAATACATATTGGAAGAAAACCATTACTGAGGTATCATGCAGAGCATGGCATGAACTAAAACAGTATTACCTTCTCATGTTACCTTTACCCATTATTCTCATAGAGGATAACTACAACTAAAATCAAACAACACCCACGCACTAAGGCCACCCCTTTATTATTCGTCGGTTGGTACTCGCGTGAGGGAGAGATTTCTGACTGGTGCTCGTGTGAGGGAGAAGATCGTCGGCGGTTGCTCGCGTGAGGGAGAAGAGGTTCGGTAAGGGTAGAGGAGGCGGCGCCGCGGTGCTCACGCGAGGAGGAGAGCCGGCTGCCATGGCTCGACGGAGAAGGGAGATCGTCGATGGAATAGAGAGAAAATCGTGAGAGAGGGAGAGGGCTCGGGGAAGAGGGAGTGCGGCGGGGGATTTAGGGAAAAACTAGAGTTCGGGTTTTTATTTCATACGTAGGTTTAGTAGGTTTATTACGATTAAACTCTAAGTTAATTCTTTAATCAATTATCACTTCCGGATATTTCTAACAGACTTTTTCTCGAGCTCATAATTATATCTCTCTAAATAAATTGTACGAGCTCCGATTATTTTCAGAAAAAATTTTAAAAATTCCTAAAAATTTTAATAAGATTATTTGTCAAATAATCCTATTTTTAATTATTATTTTGTTGCTGTATTTTACAATAATAATAAAAAAATTAATATACTTATTTTATAATTGAATATAAATTAAAAACGGAATTCATTTCTGTTTAAAAATATATAAACAGATTTATTGACAAATAAAATTTGGTATCCAAATTCTATTTTAAATCTGTATTTATTTTTGTTTCTAGATATTTTTTTTATAAATTCATTTTTGGTTCGTTTTAAATTCCGTCTCAAATATTTTTATATATATTATATTTTATTTAAATATAATTAATTAGTAATTCCGTATTAAATTCGTTTTTGATTTACTAAAATTTAAAACAGATTTTAAGTCCGTTTTAAAAATCCGTTTTTGAAGCTCTGTTTTCTTGTAGTGCTTGCTCTCCCTTTCCTCATCTTGCCGAGACCTTCTTGGAGTGCTGGCACACTCTAAGGTTCTCCCTCCATCGATTTGTTCGTGTGGATACGCATAGAGAGTTGTCTACCTTGACAACTTGAGATCCGGCATCTCCTTGGACGAACGGGACTCGCGAAGGGCACGCTACGAGGGTAAAACTCTTTAACATATAGTTCTAGTGTAGATTTATAGGTTGGTAAACTCGTACTCGTAGTTTTTCAAAAGTTTTATTCTTCGCACGGATCCGGTGGCGAGGTTTCGGGGTTTCCGCAACGCAGAAAAGTGGATTTTCGCGGCCCAAAAAACCCAACACATATAACGATCCATGATACTTTCTCATGGCGGGTCATTCTGTATACATTCTCCAATGCTTGCCCATGTGTCAACTTGATATCTCTATATCCATGACTTGTGAGATCAAGTCATTGAGTTGACCTACATGCTAGTATTGTCGCATTAACATTGTCCCTGAATGTTAATACTCGACTAGGAATGATTAAGAGTAGTGTTCCCTATATGATCTCACTATTGATTCAACCAATCGATTGATATAGGTAAGAACCTTCTACTCGAGGACGCTATTATACTTAGTTATTTGGCACCAATACAAGTAAGTATAATAACAAAAAACAAATACCTTTATTTATATACAAAAATATGATACAACAAGTCTATACAACAATCATTAAATGATTGGCTCTAGGGCTCTAACTAACAATCTCCCACTAGCACTAGTGCCAATCAGTGTAGGCTCTAAGGCCAAATGACCTAGTGTGACCATCATGCTTTCTCTGTGCCAAAGCCTTGGTCAAGGGATCTGCGATGTTAGTCTCTGTGGGTACTCTGCAAATCTTCACATCTCCACTCTCGATAATCTCTCGAATGAGATGGAAGGGCCGTAGTCTGTGTTTGGTCCACTAGTGTGAGCGAGGTTCCTTAGCCTGTGCTATTGCTCCATTGTTGTCACAATAGAGATCTATGGGATTATCTATGCTAGGAACTGTTAGAGTATATACTGAAAGCCTAAGCTTTTGTAAACATTTATTTTAAATAAAGAATCACATTTAGTCAAATTGTCTACATCTATTTGTAGTTGTTCAATTAATTTATATTGTAGATAACATAGTATGTGGTGTCACATACAGAAGTTGATGTTATCAGTACCTTATAAATTATAAACAGTAGCTCACGACCAAAATGGAAAGGAACAAACCATTGGAATGTCGTAGTGTAATTAGGAATTAGTTTATCTTAACTATATAGTTACACTAGTACACTTAGAGTGTATTGAGTAGGACCATTAGAGGTCGTTTCTTTTATACTGACTTTATAAAGAAACAAAGACCTCAGTTATTATGGAAGTGTGTGCTCTTAATCCTAATATAATAACAAGCACATATATTTGATATTTATTTCTTTAATTTATCAATGGGTGAGATTTAGTTCGATAAATCAATAAGCCCGATAAGTTGAGAAATGATATCACTTATAGTGTGTGTTGTTGATTATAGAAGGAAACTGTGTCCTAGTAATCTAGGTTGATAATGTCCCCAAGATGAGCTCATAAAGATTGTCATGTTAAACCCTGCAGGTGGACTTAGTCCGACATGACGATAAGGTTGAGTGGTACTATTCTTGGATTAAGATATTAATTAAATGAGTTGTCAGTAACTCACTTAATTAGTGGACATTCGACATCTTAAACACAGGGAGACTAACACACTCATAATAAGAAGGAGCCCAAAAATGTAATTTGGGATTGGTGCGGTAGTTCAATAATAGTTCTCTAGTGGAATGAATTATTATTGATAAAATTAAGTTGTGTGTTCGGGGCGAACACGGGATGCTTAATTTTATCGGGAGACCAAAACCAATTCCTCCTCTCGGTCCCTATCGTAGCCTCTTATTTATAGAGTACTATACCCACCTATACCCACCTTCGTACCCATGATGTAGGGGCCGGCCAAGCTAGCTTGTGGTTCAAGCTAGGGCCGGCCAAGCCTTGGTTCATGGGTGGTCGGCCCTAGCTTGAACCCAAGCTTAGGTGGCCGGCCCGCATTAAATTAAAAAGAATTTTAATTTTAAATTTATCTTATGTGAAAGATATAATTTATTGGAGAGATTTAAAATTAAAATATCTCTTTTAAAATGATCTACAAAAGATTAAAGAAAGAGATTAGATCTCTTTCCTTATTTATAGATTGGAAAGATATTTTATTTTTCTTCATTATAAATTATTCACATATAGGAAAATTAAAATTATAGAAATTTCTTTTTATCAACCATGAAGGGATTTTAAAGGGAAATTTTATTTTATTTTTTAAATTTCCAAAGACAAATAAGGAATTTTAATTGTTGATTGAAATTGTCTTGTTTGCTCTTGTTGATGTGGCCGGCCAAGACATGAATGTTTAGGAAATTTTGTTTAATTTTTCTTAATTAATTCATATCAAGGAAACTTAAGAAAATTTTATTGTAATTAAATTTCCTTATTTACCAAAGCTAAGGATTATAAAAGAGGGGGTTGGGGTGCCTTCATGAGATACAACCTCTATTATTCTCTCCCTCTTTTCCTTGGTTTTGTGGTCGGCCATCTTCTCTCCCTCTCTTCCTCTTTGTGGTGGCTGAAACTCTTCCTTGCTTGGAGCTTTTGTGGTGGCCGGATACTACTTGGAGAAGAAGAAGAAGAAGGAGAGAAAGCTTGCATCCCTTGGAGCTTAGTTGGTGGAAAAAGTTCTTCATCCTTGGATTTTGGTGCTTGGCCGAAACTTGAAGAAAGAAGAAGAAGGTGCTAGGTGGTCCTCATCTTGGAAGATCGTTGCCCACACAACGTCCGAGGTTAGAAGAGGAATACGGTAGAAGATCAAGAGGTTTTTCTAAAATGGTATAACTAGTATTTTTTTCTTTCCGCATTATACTAGTTATTTTTGGAAATAATACCAAATACAAGAGGCATGCGATTCTAGTATTTCGAATTTATTTTTGATGTTGTGTTCTTTTTTTTCTTTATCCTTGTGATTTTATTGTTCTTTTCGGTTAACCTAAAGTTATTTAAGGAAATTAAATATTAATTTTCCTTAAAAGGCTTTGTCTAGTCGGTGGTGGTTGCTCCCATATCCAAGAAGGCCATGTGCCTCGCCACGTCAGTACTGGAAGCCAATTTTGGAAATTAATATTTAATAGAATTAATAACCTAGGTGATTTGGATCGAAAGTGTTAAGTTCCGCAGGAGATCTAAGTCTAAACCTAAAAAAACAAATAAATTAAACTTTGGATCAAACGTGTTAAGTTCCGCAGGCGATCCAAGTTTAATTTAAAAGAACACATGGTAGCTAGGAAAAGGTTCAGACCTTTGTACAAAATTTTTGTACAGTGGAACCATTAGGTTTTCTGAGTAGCAACCAAAAATTGGTATCAGAGCTAGGGTTTTGCCTCTGTGTATTTGGTATTAGTTTAATTATGCACATGTCATACATAATTTAGGCAGGTTAATAGTAGGATGTGCTAATTTTGTGGATGCAGGATCCAACTATTATGGCTTATAGTTTTTTATGTGTGTGTGATTGGACCCTTGGACATGTCAAGGGCATTTATATGTGTGTGCATGATTGTATTATAAAATACAGCAGGAGCTGTATTTAGTTTTTATTAGGATTTTATTTTTGATCTAGTTACATGTACATTCCTTTTATGGAATATAGGATCGATGGATGTAAATTTTTATTTTATGTTCGATCTAGTTTACATGTACATTCCTTCAAGGAATATAGGATCGAAAAATGTAAAATTCTATTTGTGTCGCGGATCAAATCTTGCAAGGCGTGGAACCTTTTTGAGGACTAGAGGCGCAGCGGAACAAGGAGCAAGATGGATGCGACAGCTAGACCCAGTGGCGATGGCCAAATATGGCAGCAGCTTGGGATGACAACACACGGAGGACAAACATAGATAAAAGCCATAATAGTTGAAAATTAGATTTTCTATTTATTGCTTTTATATTGTGTTGTGTGTGCATGTTAGTATACATGTTTAGTAGGCTAACATAGTTAAAATTCCTCATTTATAAATAACTAAGTGGGAGAGGGATTTTAAATAAATTCCACGGTCTCCATTACTAGTTTGTAAGTGATGCAAACAAGCTTGCGCGTTGGCTCTGAGTGCCTTCCTCCATATCGGATGAGCTTGTTTATGGATCAGTAGAACAAACTTCTATTTTGGATGACTATAGGAAGTTAATTAAGAGCGTGTGATCTTCCCCATCGGAAGAGGCACAATCTTATTAATGGACTTAGTGTCAAGTAATGGTATACACTTAGGCACGTTTAATAGTATCCTCCCCATCGGAGTCACTGCTATTATTCGTGTGACCAAAGGATACCAACTATTAATTTTATTTGTCAAAAAGTTAGGTTGACAAGATAATAAAATTAATGGGTTAAACCCTCCTTTTACAAATGTTGAATTTGTATACGTCCACACTATCGTGGCATACAAAATTCACGGTGTTTTGAGGTGTTGGTTAAATTAAAATAGTATTGTTTGAGGAATCAATATTATTCTAAATTTAGAGTTCTGACCAAAAGTTATTTGTGATTCTTAGGATGACTTTCAACCCACTGTCCATCATACTACAACAGAATAGACTTATTGGTCCTAACTACATAGATTGGAAAAGGAACCTGGATATTGTTCTTACTGCTGAAAGCTATAAGTTTGTACTGACTGAGCCTTGCCTTGATGCACCCACTGGTGAATCTACCCAAGAGGAGATTGAATATCATAAGAAATGGGTAAAGGCAGATGAGATGGCGCGGTGTTACATTTTGGCTTCAATGTCAAATGTATTGCAACATCAGCATCAAGATTTACCAACAGCTTATGATATTATGAACAATCTCAAGGAACTCTTTGGTCATCAGGATCGGGCTTCTAGACAACAAGCCATGAGAAAGATAATGACAGCCACCATGCAAGACGGTACTCCTGTGAGAGATCATATCCTAAAGATGATGTCTTATCTGAACGAAATACAGATCCTTGGAGGAGAAATTGATGGGGAAACCCAGATCGATATGATCCTCCAAACACTACCTAGAAGTTTTGAGCAATTCCGCCTGAATTACAATATGAACAAAAGGGTATATTCATTGGCGGAACTACTGACAGAACTTCAGGCAGCAGAAGGTTTGTTTCGTCACAATTCTCATATTCACTATGCTAAAAATGGTTCTACTTCTAAACCGAAAGGAAAGAAGAAGAAGAAACAAGTTGGTCCAGCAAAGAAGGTGAATAAATCTCAAGAGTACAGGACCTAAAGCTGGAGTGAAGAAGCCAAAGGGCAAGTGCTTCATCTGCAAGCAGTCAGGGCATTGGAAGGCGGACTGTCCTCGTAGAAAGCAAAACAACAAAGGTATATCTCATGCTCTAGTTGTTGAAACATGTTTAGCTGTATTATCTACCAGCACCTGGTGTGTAGATACGAGAGCCACTGATCATGTCTGCAATTCCTTGCAGGGGTTCCAGGAAACCCGACGACTAACTGAAGGAGAGATTACCGTCTACATGGGCAATGCTACTAAGGTGGCGGCTGTTGCAGTGGGAGACGCCTACTTATCTTTTAATAGAAATAGAAATTTGGTTTTAAGAAATTATCTTTATGTACCCAGTTTTAGAAAGAATTTAATTTCAGTTTCTAAACTATTTTTGGATGGATATTCAGTTTCCCTTAGTAACGATGTAGTTATTAAGAGAAATAAAGTGATTATCTGTTATGGTGCATTAGTTGGCAATTTGTATACTTTAAATCCAATTTCTCTTACAAAGCAAAACATGGAAATTTATAACTCATCTTCTAACTCTAATAAGAGAAAAGAACCTTCGGAAATGAACCAAGCATATCTTTGGCATCTAAGGCTTGGTCATATTAACTTAAGTAGGATTCAGAGGCTTATAGCCGATGGACTCTTGGGTTCATTAGAGTTGGAAAATTTTCAACTTGTGAATCTTGCTTGGAAGGAAAAATGACCAAGAGGCCTTTCAAGGCCAAGGGGTATAGAGCCAAAGAAGTGTTAGAATTGGTTCATTCTGATTTGTGTGGTCCTATGTCTGTCCAGGCAAGAGGTGGTTTTGAATATTTTGTCTCTTTTATAGATGATTATTCAAGATACGGATACATTTACCTAATGCGCCGCAAGTTCGAGTGCTTTGATAAGTTCAAAGAATACAAGGCTGATGTGGAGAAACGACTAGGTAAAAGTATCAAGGCACTACGGTCTGATCGTGGTGGCGAATACCTCTTAGGAGAGTTTAGGAATTACTTATCAGAAGCCAGGATTCAATCCCAACTGTCCGCACCTGGTACACCCCAACAGAATGGTGTGGCAGAACGAAGGAATAGGACTCTTATGGAGATGGTTAGATCGATGATGAGTTATTCAGAATTACCATATTCGTTTTGGGGATACGCTCTAGAAACAGCAGTGTACATTCTGAACTTAGTACCTTCTAAATCAGTTTCTTCTACTCCCACAGAATTGTTGAATGAGCGAAAGCCCAGTCTAAGACATATTTGGATTTGGGGTAGTCTAGCACATGTGCTAAAACCAGATGCTGATAAGTTAGAATCTCGTACAGAAGTTCGCGTGTTTGTGGGGTATCCCAGAGGAATGAAAGATGATTTATTTTATAGTCCTAAAGACCAGAAGGTCATTGTTAGCACCAATGCCCAGTTTTTAGAAGAAGACTATATAATGGATCACAAAAGTTGTTTTAGAATAGCTTAGAGAGGAAACGTTTACCTTAGTACCAACAGTACAAGATGAAGTACCACAAGAGACTACAACACGTGTCACACATGATACACAACCACAGACTATGCCTCGTCGTAGTGGGAGGGTTGTTAGGCAGCCTGATAGATTCATGTTTTTGGGAGAGTCTTCGGGCTTGATCCCGAGTAAATATGAACCTGATCCCCGAACATATGACGAAGCACTCCAAGATATAGATGCAGCATCTTGGCAAAAGGTAATGAATTCTGAAATAGAGTCTATGTACTCTAATAAGGTCTGGGAGCTCGTAGAACCACCTGATGGTATAAAAGCCGTTGGATGTAAGTGGATCTACAAAAGGAAAAGAGGGACATACGGGAAGGTAGAAACCTTCAAAGCTAGGCTTGTTGTGAAAGGGTACACTCAGAAAGAGGGAATCGATTATGAGGAGACCTTTTCACCGGTAGCCATGCTTAAGTCTATCTGGATACTCTTATCTATTGCTGCTCATATGGATTATGAGATTTGGCAAATGGATATCAAGACAGCTTTCCTTAATGGAAGTCTTGAAGAGAACATCCATAGGAAGCAACCAGAAGGGTTTATTGAAAAAGGCAAAGAGCATCTAGTGTGCAAGCTCAATCTGTCCATTTATGGACTGAAGCAAGCTTCAAGGTCTTAGAATATCTGGTTTAATGAAGTAATCCAATCATATGGATTTATTCAGTGTCCAGATGAGTCTTGTGTATACAAGAAGTGTAACGAAAATGTGGTGGTATTTCTTGTACTATACGTAGATGATATTTTGTTAATTGGCAACAATGTCAAGGTATTATCGGATGTAAGGGTATGGTTGTCCAAACAATTTGATATGAAGGACTTAGGAGATTGTGCACACATTCTTGGGATCAAAGTTATAAGGGATCGCAAGAAAAGAATGTTGTGTCTGTCCCAAGCTTCATATATAGATACAATCCTTGCTCGTTTTAGCATGCAGGATTCCAAGAAAGGTTTCTTACCTTTTAGACATGGAGTAGCTCTATCTAAAGAGATGTCTCTGAAGACATCAAAGGAGATAGAGGACATGAAAGCAGTTCCTTATGCTTCGGCTGTAGGAAGCTTAATGTATGCAATGCAATGTATGAGACCTGATATCTGTTTTGTCGTGGGCATGGTTAGCAGATATCAGAGTAACCCTGGACAAGGACATTGGACTGCGGTAAAGCATATATTAAAGTACCTGAAAAGGACTAGAGATTATATGCTAGTTTACCAAGCAGACGATTTGCTCCCTGTGGGTTACACGGATTCAGATTTCCAATCAGATAGGGACAACAGTAAGTCTACATCAGGCTATGTGTTTACTTTAGGAGGTGTAGCCATTGCATGGAGGAGTGTTAAGCAGAAATGCATTTCGGACTCAACCATGGAAGCTGAGTATGTAGCAGCCTCTGAGGCAGCTAAAGAAGCAGTATGGCACAGGAACTTTCTAATGGACTTAGATGTGATTCCTGGGTTGCCCAAAATCATCATAATTTATTGTGATAATAGCGGTGCAGTTGCAAACTCGAAGGAACCACGAGCCCATAAGGCAAGGAAACATATAGAGCGCAAGTACCACCTGATACGAGATATCGTGAAGCGAGGAGAAGTTGTCATTGCCAAGTTTCATCAGCAGATAACCTGGCAGATCCTTTCATTAAGGCCCTTCCGGCAAAAGCTTTCGATCGGCATGTGGAGGGAATGGGAATCAGATGTACGGCAGAAGATATGGCAGCTTAGTCATTAGTATAAGTGGGAGATTGTTAGAGTGTATACTGAAACCCTAAGCTTTTGTAAACATTTATTTTAAATAAAGAATCACATTTGGTCAAATTGTCTACATCTATTTGTAGTTGTTCAATTAATTTATATTGTAGATAACATAGTATGTGGTGCCACATACAGAAGATGATGTTATCAGTAACTTATAAATTATAAACAGTAGCTCACGACCAAAATGGAAAGGAACAAACTATTGGAAGGTCGTAGTGTAATTAGGAATTAGTTTATCTTAACTATATAGTTACACTAGTACACTTAGAGTGTATTGAGTAGGACCATTAGAGGTCGTTTCTTTTATACTGACTTTATAAAGAAACAAAGACCTCAGTTATTATGGAAGTGTGTGCTCTTAATCCTAATATAATAACAAGCACATATATTTGATATTTATTTCTTTAATTTATCAATGGGTGAGATTTAGTTCGATAAATCAATAAGCCCGATAAGTTGGGAAATGATATCACTTATAGTGTGTGTTGTTGATTATAGAAGGAAACTGTGTCCTAGTAATCTAGGTTGATAATGTCCCCAAGATGAGCTCATAAAGATTGTCATGTTAAACCCTGCATGTGGACTTAGTCCGACATGACGATAAGGTTGAGTGGTACTATTCTTGGATTAAGATATTAATTAAATGAGTTGTCAGTAATTCACTTAATTAGTGGACATTCGACATCTTAAACACAGGGAGACTAACACACTCATAATAAGAAGGAGCCCAAAAATGTAATTTGGGATTGGTGCGGTAGTTCAATAATAGTTCTCTAGTGGAATGAATTATTATTGATAAAATTAAGTTGTGTGTTCGGGGCGAACACGGGATGCTTAATTTTATCGGGAGACCAAAACCAATTCCTCCTCTCGGTCACTATCGTAGCCTCTTATTTATAGAGTACTATACCCACCTTCGTACCCATGATGTAGGGGCCGGCCAAGCCTTGGTTCATGGGTGGCCTGCCCTAGCTTGAACCTAAGCTTAGGTGGTCGACCCCCATTAAATTAAAAAGAATTTTAATTTTAAATTTTTCTTATGTGAAAGATATAATTTATTGGAGAGATTTAAAATTAAAATATCTCTTTTAAAAGGATCTACAAAAGATTAAAGAAAGAGATTAGATCTCTTTCCTTATTTGTAGATTGGAAAGATATTTTATTTTTCTTCTTTATAAATTATTCACATGTAGGAAAATTAAAATTATAGAAATTTCTTTTTATCAACCATGAAGGGATTTTAAAGGGAAATTTTATTTTATTTTTTAAATTTCCAAAGACAAATAAGGAATTTTAATTGTTGATTGAAATTGTCTTGTTTGCTCTTGTTGATGTGGCCGGCCAAGACATGAATGTTTAGGAAATTTTGTTTAATTTTTCTTAATTAATTCATGTAAAGGAAACTTAAGGAAATTTTATTGTAATTAAATTTCCTTATTTACCAAAGCTAACGATTATAAAAGAGGGGGTTGGGGTGCCTTCATGAGATACAACCTCTATTATTCTCTCTCTCTTTTCCTTGGTGTTGTGGCTGGCCATCTTCTCTCCCTCTCTTCCTCTTTGTGGTGGCCGAAACTCTTCCTTTCTTGGAGCTTTTGTGGTGGCCGGATACTACTTGGAGAAGAAGAAGAAGAAGGAGAGAAAGCTTGCATCCCTTGGAGCTTAGTTGGTGGAAAAAGTTCTTAATCCTTGGATTTTGGTGCTTGGCCGAAACTTGAAGGAAGAAGAAGAAGGTGCTAGGTGGTCCTCATCTTGGAAGATCGTTGCCCACACAACGTCCGAGGTTAGAAGAGGAATACGGTAGAAGATCAAGAGGTTTTTCTAAAAAGGTATAACTAGTATTTTTCCTTTCCGCATCATACTAGTTATTTTTGGAAATAATACCAAATACAAGAGGCATGCGATTCTAGTATTTCGAGTTTATTTTCGATGTTGTGTTCTTTTGTTTTTCTTTATCCTTGTGATTTGATTGTTCTTTTCGGTTGACCTAAAGTTATTTAAGGAAATTAAATATTAGTTTTCCTTAAAAGGTTTTGTCTAGTCGGTGGTGGTTGCTCCCATATCCAAGAAGGCCATGTTCCTCGCCACGTTAGTACTGGAAGCCAATTTTAGAAATTAATATTTAATAGAATTAATAACCTAGGTGATTTGGATCGAAAGTGTTAAGTTCCGTAGGAGATTCAAGTCTAAACCTAAAAGAACAAATAAATTAAACTTTGGATCAAACGTGTTAAGTTCCGCAGGCGATCCAAGTTTAATTTAAAAGAACACATGGTAGCTAGGAAAAGGTTCAGACCTTTGTACAAAATTTTTGTACAGTGGAACCATTAGGTTTTCCGAGTAGCAACCAACAGGAATCACCCCCAAGCTCAGTAATGAACTTGCGGATCCAAACTGCCTCCTTTGCTGCTTCTGATGCAACAATATACTTAGCCTCTGTTGTAGAATCAGCAACTATGTCCTGCTTCAAACTTTTCCAACTCACAGCACCACCATTCAATCCATCTCCAAATTAATATGTTCTTTGTGTGTGACCCAATATGCTCTCGTAACGTTGGTAATGTATCTAAAATTATTTTAGATACATAAGCTGTTAGTTAGAGCCCTAGAACCAATCATTTGATGATTGTATTATGGACTTGTTGCATCATATTCTTATATAAATAAAGGCATTTGTTTTGGTTATTATACTTACTTGTATTGGTGCCAAATAAACTAAGTATAATAGCATCCTTGAGTAGAAGGTTCTTACCTATATCAATCGATTGGTTGAATCGATAGTGAGATGATATAGGGAACACTACTCTTAATCATTCCTAGTCGAGTATTAACATCTAGGGACAATGTTAATGCAATAAGACTAGCATGTAGGTCAACTCGAAGACTTGATCTCACAAGTCATAGATATAGAGATATCAAGTTGACACATGGGTATGCATTGGAGAATGTATACTGAATGACCCGCCATGAGAAAGTATCATGGATCGTTATATGAGTGTCATATACTTTCTCATGTGGCTATTAGTATGACTACTAGTCCTTGGACCTGAAGTCACCATGGATCCCTACATAAGGAGTTATGTACTTTGGCTTCGTCAAACGTCACCCGTAACTGGGTGGACTATAAAGGCGATTACTGGGTATGTAACGAATTATGCAGAGTGATGTAGATGGGATCTATCCCTCCTACATGACGGGAGTGACATTGATATTCTTGATATAGTGAGACCACGAAGTGCATGGCCATGCCCAAATGAGTCAATATGCGATATTGAGCTCATTTGATTG
Source organism: Zingiber officinale (assembly GCF_018446385.1). Lineage (NCBI taxonomy): Eukaryota > Viridiplantae > Streptophyta > Magnoliopsida > Zingiberales > Zingiberaceae > Zingiber > Zingiber officinale. The sequence continues at coordinate 76,014,253 of NC_056001.1, forward strand.
AGTGAGTCTACTTGGAGTTCAAGATTTAGATTGATTAGAGGATGACACAGTCTGTGCCGCACATTGATCAATCTAGATGTCTAGGATAGAAGGACAATGTCATATTTTGTGAGGAGTCACAATTAGTAGTCACAAGGTGATGTTGGATCTCAACATTCTTGTAACTTGGGTAGTAATGATGTGTTGCTAGATATCGCTCATTACTTATGCTCCTAAATGGGTTTAGGGGCATTGCCAACATTACATGAACCTATAGGGTCATACACTAAGGACAATTAGATGGAGATTAGGTTCATATGATGAACCAAGAGGATTAGATTCATGTGATGAATCAAATTGGATTAAGAGTAATCCTAATTGGGCTAATTGAGTTGGACTCAAGTTGATTCATGTGTTCAATGAGTCTAATTTAGATGATGACTCATTGAATCAATTTAATTAAATGAATTAGATTCATTATATTAAATTGGTTTGAATCAAATGGTTAGATTAGATCAATCATGAGAGAGATTTGGTCAAGTTTGACTTGACTTGAGAAGGAAGATGAAAGGTCAAGTTTGACTTGACCATTTGCCACCTCATTTGTGAGTTGGCATTAAGTGGCCAATGATGATGTGCCACATCATCATAGTTAGCACATGTGTGTGCCACCTAATGGAGGTTACAAATCCCCTCTTTAATGGCCACATTAAATATGAATGGAGGTTACAATTCCATTTAGTGGCCGGCCACTTTTGTGATGAATGGAATTTTTTATTTCATTCAAGGCATTCATTCTCATTCAACTCATCTTCTTCCTCAAGCTCTAAACCTTTCTCCCTCTCCTCTCTTGGCCGAACCTTACCAAGGTGCTAGCACACCTTTGTGTTAGGTTTCTCCACTTATTTGTTCGTGTGGATACTTCTAGAGGGTTGTACACTTGACAACCTCGAGATCCGGCATCACTTGGAAGAGCGGGATACGCGAAGGGCTTCACACCAAGGGTAAATATCTTCTCCTAATGTAGATCTAGATGTAAGAAACTCGTACTCGTAAATTTTGTTTTATTTCACTTCGCACGGATCCGGTGGCATGGGGGTTTCAGGGTTTTCGCGACGCGAAAAAGCAGTTTTTGCGGCCCGAAAAATCTAACATAAGCAATGAGTGACATCTAGTAATGCATCATTGCTACCCAAGTAATGAGAATTTTGAGATTCGACCTAACCTTTCCGTGTCTATTATCTTGTATGGCTCAATCCTTCTATCCTTGATATCTAGATTGATTAATGAGGCATAGAATGTGTCATCCTCTTATCAATCTTTGTATTTCTTCATCTCTAAGTAGACACACTCAATCAAATAAGCTCAATATCGCATATTGACTCATTTGAGCATGACCATGCATTCTTGTGTCCTACTAATCAAGGGGCCCACAGATATTACCTCCGTTATATGGAAAGGATAGATCCTATCTACATCACTCACATCCCTCTACATAACTTATTGCATACCCAGTAATCAACTTTAGAGTCCATCTTGTTACATGTGACTTTTGCCGATATCAAAGTACACAACTCTTTATGTAGGGAACAGTAGTAACTTCAAGTCTAAGGACTATTCATACCAATAGTCACATGAGAATGTTTATGACACTAATATAATGATCCATGAAATATTCTTATGGCGGGTCATTCAATATATATTCTCAAATATTCCTATGTGTCAACTTGATATCTCATATCCATGACTTGTGAGATTAAGTAATCTGTTGACGTACATGCCAGTCTCAACACATTAATATTGTCATTACATATTAATGCTTGACTAGGAATAGTTAAGAGTAGTGTTCTATGTATATCTATAATATCTCACTATCAATTCAATCAATTGATATGTTGTAGATTAGAATCTCCTATTCTAGGATATTATTATGCTTATTCATTTGACACTGAATTGAAATAAATATAATAACCAACTTGGCATTTATTAATAATGAAATATGATACAAAAGGAGCCCTTTACAATCATCTTATAATTTGTACTAGGGCTAATACTAACAATCTCACACTAGCACTAGTGCCAATCACTGAAATATCTAATACCCAGTGACCTATTATGACCATCGTGCTTTCTCTGTGCCAAAGCCTTTGTCAAGGGATCCGTAGTGTTAGTATCGGTCGGTACTCTGTATATCCTCACATTTCCTCTATCGATAATCTCTCGAATGAGATGAAATCGCCATAGTATATGTTTGGATCTCTGATGAGAGCGAGGTTCCTTTGCCTGTGCAATAACCCCATTGTTATAACAATAGAGGGTTATTGGGTTCGCTATACTAGGAATAATGCCAAACTTGGCAATAAACTTCCTATTCCAAACTGCCTACTTTGCTACAGCTGAAGTAGCAATATACTCAATCTCTATTGTAGAATCAACAACTGTGTCCTGCTTTGAACTCTTCCAGCTCACAGCACCACCATTTAAGGAAAATACATACCCTGACTGCGATCTGTAATCATTCTTATCTGTTTGGAAGCTAGCATCGGTGTAACTCTTTACAACAAGTTTTTCATTGCCTCCAAAGATCAAGAAATAATCTTAAGTTCTTCTTAAGTACTTAAGAATATTCTTGACTATTGTCTAGTGACCTTCACTTGGATCTGACTGGTATCTAGTCGTCATGCTTAATGCATACGAGACATCTGAGCGAGTACAAAGCATGGTATACACGATAGACTCTATAGTAGATTCATAAGGAATCTAATTCATGCGGTCCCTTTCTTCCTTAGAAGAAGGGCATTGAGTCTTCGAAAGACTCACACCATGTGACATCAGTAGAAATCCCTTTTTTGGAATTCTACATGGCAAAACTTTTAAGTACTTTGTCAATATATGTACTCTGACTTAGACCAAGTAATTTCTTAGATCTATCTCTATAGATCTTGATGCCTAAAATGTAGGTTGCTTCACCTAAGTCCTTCATTGAGAAATAATTCTCAAGCTAAGTTTTCACTGATTGAAGAGTAGGGATATAATTTCCAATGAGAAGTATATCATCTACATACAATATGAGAAAGATGACTGTGCTCCCACTAATCCTATTATAGACACAAGGTTCATCTTCATTCTTGATGAAATCAAACGCTTTGATTGCATTATCGAATCGAAGATTCTAGCTTCTAGAAGCTTGATCAATCTATAAATGGATCATTGTAACTTACACACCTTTTCAGCATGCTTAGGATCTACAAAACCCTCAGGTTATGTCATGTACACATCCTCGAGTAGATTTCTATTAAGAAATGCAGTTTTGACATCCATCTGCCAAATCTCATAATCATAGTAAACTGCAATAGCAAGCATGATCCAAATATTCTTGAGCATCGCAACTGGTGAAAAGGTTTCATCATAGTTTATACCATGAATCTGCTTAAATCCTTTAGCTACCAATCACCCTTTATAGGTATGCAGATGACCATCCATGTTATTCTTCCTTTTAAAGACCCACTTACACCCAATGGGTTTGATCCCTTCAGGTGGATCAACCAAAGTCCATACTTGGTTAGTGTACATGGATTCTATTTCAGATCTCATGGCTTCTAGCCATTTCTCATAATCTGGCCGCCGTATAGCTTCTTGATAAGATGTAGGCTCATTGAGACCAACAAGCACTACATCACCGTGGTTAGATAAGAAAAAAGAATATCTCTCAGGTTGATGACTGGTCCTATCAGATCTGCATAGATCTTGTGCTACTTGAACAAGTTGTTGCTCCATAATTTTTTATGGTATAACAAAATCATGATCCATAATATCTTGTGGTACCTGTTCAGTTTCCATTGAGGCTTCGGTGCTAGTTTGTGTATCTTGAATTTCTTTAAGATCGACTTGACTTCCACTAGTTTTTCTAGAAATAAATTCCTTTTCTAGAAAGACATCAATTCTGGCAATAAACACTTTACCTTGTGTGGGATTATAGAAGTAATATCCCTTTGTTTCCTTAGGATATCTTACAAAGTAGTACTTGTCTGATTTGGGTGCTAGTTTTTCTGAGAGTTATCATCGAACGTAAGCCTCACATCCCTAAATCTTCATGAAAGATATCTTGGGACTCTTCCCAGTCTATATTATATATGGTTTCTTTATGGCATCCTTAGATGGAACGCGGTTAAGTGTGAAAGCGGCCGTCTCTAGAGCATGTCCCCAGAAGGATGTAGGAAGTTTTGTTTGACTCATCATCGATCGTACCATATCCAATAAAGTATGATTTCTCCTTTCTGATACACCATTCTATTGTAGCGTGTCAGGTGGAGTAAGTTGAGATATGATCCCACACTCAATGAGATGGTCATGAAATTCTTTGCTAAGGTATTCCCCACCTCGATCTGATCAAAGTATCTTAATATTCTTACCAAGTTGGTTTTGCACTTTATTCTTGAATTTTTTAAACTTTTCAAAGGATTCTGACTTGTGTCTCATCAGATACATGTAGCCATATCTACTAATATCATCAGTGAAAATAATGAAGTAATGATAACCTGCTCTAGCTGCTATTCTAAAAGGGCCGAATACATCAATATGTATGAATCTTAACAAGTCATTAGCTCTTTCGCTATATCTACTAAATGGTGTTTTTGTCATCTTACCTTTAAGACAAGATTCACATACCTTATATGATTCAAAATCAAATGAGTCCAAAAGTCCATCCTAATAGAGTTGGGATATGCAACTCTCATTTATATGACCTAAGCGACAATGTCAGAGATATGTTTTGTTTAAATCATTAGACTTAAACCGTTTGGTATTTATATTATAGATTGGGTTGTCAAAGTCTAGAAGATAGAATTTATTCAGAAGATGTGCACTACAATAGAATATTTCATTGAAATAAACGGAACAACATTTGTCCTTTATTATAAATGAGAATCCTTTCTTGTCTAAACAAGAAATAGAGATGATGTTCTTAGTTAAGGCAGACACATAACAACACTCTTCAAGTTCTAAAACAAGCCCAGTGGGTAAAGATAAGGAATATATTCCTACAGCTATAGCAGCAACTCTTGCACCATTGCCTACTCATAGGTCCACTTCGTCCTTTGTCAATATTCTACAATTTCTCGAGCCCTACACATTAGTACAAATGTGAGAAGCACACCCGGTATCTAATACCCATGAAGAAGAAATAGATAGATTGATTTCTATAACATATATACCTGAGACAGAAGTCTCACTTCTCTTCCTTTTTACTTCCTCTAGGTATAATTTGCAGTTCTTCTTCCAATGTCCGGTCTCACCACAAGGGAAGCAGGTTCCTTCCTTAGCAACCCCACCTTTGGGTTTCAATGCTTGAGTCTTGCCCTTACCTTTAGCTTAGGTCTTACCCTTACTTTTAGGCTTCCATTTGCCTTTGCCCTTTTGCACCATCAAAATGGTACTAGGCTTCTCCTTCTTAAGGTTTAGTTCAACAGTTCTCAACATGCTCAACATCTCAGGCAATGGTTTATTAATTTCATTCATGTTATAGTTTATGACAAATTGACTATTGCTTTCAGGCAATGATTGCAGAATAAGGTCAGTGGCCAATTCTTGGCCTAGTGGAAATGCCAATTGTTTTAGGTTCTCCACATACTAGATCATTTTGAGCACATAAGGCCCTACGGGACTTTCTTCTTGCATTCTACATTGAAATAAAGCCTTGGAGATCTCAAATCTCTCATGCCTTGCTTATCCTTGATATAGTTGTCTAAGATGTCCAACTATATCATAAACATCCCTGTTCTCATGTTGCTTTTGAAGCTTAGAGTTTATGGTGGCGAGCATAAGACATGATACATCTAATGCATAATCTTGATGCTTCTTATAAGCATCCTTATCAGCTCTAGTGGTAGTCGTGGGGGGTGCTTCGAGAATGGGTTGCTCTAGAACGTACATTTTCTTTCTTGCTTGAGAACTATTTGTTGGTCCCTTTGGAGGCCGGCAAGAGGGGAGGGGTGAATTGCCCTGAAATTAAAAATAAAACCTTTCTCGGATATATCGACTAATTAATAGATACTTGTAATGATAAAAAGAAGAGACTAAATAAAAAAAAAACAGACACAGAGGGTTTACTTGGTTTGCAATCAGGGGATTAATAATCTAAGGAAAAGAAGGCGCAATATATGATGATCTCCTCTGGGCGGAGTAGCCTCTTACAGCGTTGACAACACAAATAGAAAAGTAAAGCACAGAGAATTTGATTACAAGTTGAAAATAATAAGCTGTGCAGATCAGTGTTATATTTATAGCACTGGTCGGGGCGCCCCGAAGGGGTTCCGGCGGCCCTGGGGGGATAAAACTTTATCCCCCAACGTTCAGATCAAGTTTGACTCGATCTAGTCAAAATCTTCGGTCCGGGCGCCCGGAGCCCTAAAGTTAACAGGAATTGACTTTTTTCCTTCTCCAGTTCAGCTCGTCTCAGTCCGTGTCTTTTCGCTCCGGCTCCGCTAGCTTGGGTGATCTCGGCCATCCGGAATAGGGCTCACCCGAACCCAAGTTACGACCTTCTCCTCGAGCAGCCTTCCTTCCCAGTTTCTCATCCCTCGAACGCCGTGCACATTCTTCTCGTCCACCGGTGTACTCTTCCGCGGTCATCTCGTCCCCCGGACGCACCGAGCCAGTCGGCTCTCTCCCTGTGCCGTCCTTCTCGTTAGCCGCGTATTCCGCTCGACTTTCTCACACTTAGACACAAGGGGTTAGATAAAACAGGACCTAACTTAACTTGTTTGATCACATCAAAACACCTTGGGGTTCCAACAATCTCCCCCTTTTTGATGTGAGCAACCCAAGTTAAGTTAGGGTAAACATATGCAATAAAAATTATTAATTTACAAATAAGTCCAAATATTTTTCAATATTTAAGAAATATATATACCTCCCCCTAGACTTAACATTCTTCTCCCCCTTTGATCACATAAAAAAAATGGGGTTCCTTTCAACAAGTCTAAGGTAAATTCTAAAAAATTAAGTACTTTTTAAGTGTTTGCAACATAAAAATTTCTAAGTAAAACAATAATTTTCTACAAAATTTTATACACCAGAATATTTTACTTTGCAAAGTAAAAATTTTCTAACAAAAAATTCTAAATATTTTGAATATATTTTCTAAAGCAAATTGAATAACTCTTTTAAAGCAATATTTGCAACAAAAATATTTTCTAAGTTAAACAAAATTTTCAAAACAAATGTTTAAAAACTTTTAAGTATTATTTAATTCTAACTTTAATACTTTTTCCAGAAAGTTAATTAAACATTTGATTTCAGTATTTTAGCTTCCAGGTCATGGCGAGGCACTAGGCCTTCTTGGTTATTGGAGCAACAACCACTTCCTTAGACAAAGCCTCATAAAGAAATTATCTGTTTAACTTTTTCACTGAAAATGTTAAGTTTAATTTTAAATTCAAGTTAAACATGTTTTCGGAACTCAATAGAGGTTTCTACCTATAGGGTTAACCAAGTATTTTCTTGGCACATAGGTCTTTGATATTTTTCTGATTTGATTTTGGTGAAACCTATAGTACCAATATAATCCTCTATAATTTTTAAAACCAGAAATATTTGAGTAGGTAGACTTTTTCAAATTTTCTATTTCTCCTTTTAATTTTTCATTTTCAAGTTTCAATTTATCAAAATCCTCTATTAAACATGATTTTGCCAAGATTCTTTTTGTTTCTAAAATTTCATTTTTTAATTTGGTATTTTTATTTTCTAATTTATACATGGATTTTGTCATGGCCTTAATACCAAAATAAAGCTGATCAGGGGGTAAGAGACATACCTCACTTACCATATCAGACTTGAAGCCTGAATCTCCCCCTACTTCATTGCATTCATCTGAGGTCGCTTCCCCTTCATCGATGCTGGGTTTTGATGTGCTCTGCCCTTCATAGCTTGCCATCAGTGCTATCCTGACATATTCTTGAATCTCTGACTCAGATGATGAAGTGTCGTCCCAAGTGGCTTTTAGGTTCTTGTGCTTCTGGGGTGTCTTGACCTTGTCCTTCTTCAGTTCTGGGCAATCTTCTTTTAAGTGTCCTTCTTTTTGACACTGGTAGCAACGAACCCTTCTTCTATTTCTTTGATTTTTCTTATTCTATATTTCTTTAAACTTATTAGCTCTAATTTTTTTTTTAAAGTTTCTTACCATGTATGCTTCCTGGTCCTCTTCTGAGTCTGACTCAGGTTCATCCCTTTTGGTTGCGTTCAGCGCCATTATCTGGCTTGATTCCTTAGTTTTCCCTGCACACCTGGTTTCATGTAATTCCAGAGTAGAAAACAGTTCTTCTAAGGTACTTACCTCCTGGTCCTTTGAAATGTAATAGGCGTCTATGATTGACGTCCATTCTGGAGTTCTGGGAAACGTGTTGAGAGCATAGTGTATGGTGTCCCGGTTTGTTACTGTTTCACCGAGGTTCTCGAGACCGGTAATCAATTCTTTTACCTTCGCGTGTAGATCGGCTACCTTCTCACCTTTCTCCAGACGAATGTTTGTCAATCTGTTTCGAAGGATGTCTCTTCTGGCGAGCTTCGCTTCGGACGTACCTTCATAGAGTTCTAGGAACTTCTCCCAGAGTTCTTTGGCCGAGCAGTAGCTTCCGATGCGGTTGACTTCTTGAGGCGGCAACACGCTCAGCAGGTGATATTCTGCACGGTTGTTCGCTACGGAATCATTCTGCTCCTTCTTTGTCCAATGTCTCTCTTCTTTTTCTTCTCCATCTCAATCCGTCGGAGCTACAAACCCATACTTTATAATTAACCGAATTTCGAAATCAGTTTTTAGGAATACCTCCATATGACGCTTCCAGTGTGCGAAGTCCCCCTCGAATTTTGGTGGAACAATGCTTGGTCTGACCATCTTGTTGCTTCGATCGGTGGTTAGTCCTCCTGAAGCGCCTGGCTCTGATACCACTTGTTGGTCCCTTTGGAGGCCGGCAAGAGGAGAGGGGTGAATTTCCCTAAAATTAAAAATAAAACCTTTCTCGGATATATCGACTAATTAATAGACACTTGTAATGATAAAAAGAAGAGACTAAATAAAAACAAACAGACACAGAGGGTTTACTTGGTTTGGAATCAGGGGATTGCTAATCCAAGGAGAAGAAGGCGTAGTATCTGATGATCTCCTCTGGGTGGAGTAGCCTCTTATAGCATTGACAGCACAAATAGAAAAGTAAAGCATAGAGAATTTGATTACAAGTTGAAAATAATAAGCTGTGCAGATCAGTGCTATATTTATAGCACTGGTCGGGGTGCCCCGAAGGGGTTTCGGGCGCCCTGGGGAGATAAAACTTTATCCCCCAATGTTCAGTTCGAGTTTGACTCGATCTGGTCAACATCTTCGGTCTGGGCGCCCCGGGCTGTTCTGGGCGCCCAGAATGGTTCCGGGCGCCCGGAGCCCTAAAGTCAACAGGAATTGACTTTTTTCCTTCTCCGGTTCAGCTCGTCTCGGTCCGGGTCTTTTCGCTCCGGCTCCGCTAGCTTGGGTGATCTCGGCCATCCGGAATAGGGCTCACCCAAACCCAAGTTCTGGCCTTCTCCTCGAGCAGCCTTCCTTCCCGATTTCTCGTCCCTCGAACGTCGCGCATATTCTTCTCGTCCACCGGTGTACTCTTTCGCGGTCACCTCGTCCCTCGGACGCACCGAGCCTGTCAGCTCTCTCCTCGTGTCATCCTTCTCGTTAGCCGCGTCTTCCGCTCGACTTCCTGTGTTCCTAAGCTCCTGCACACTTAGACACAAGGGGTTAGACAAAACAGGACCTAAGTTAACTTGATTGATCACATCAAAACACCTTGAGGTTCCAACACTATTCTCAGATTTCTGTACCAGTCCAGGAAGTTAGCTCCATTGAGCTTGTCCTTATCAAGGACAGATCATAGAGAGAGAGTATTCGACGTATTTGACAATATAGTGATCTACAACAATAAAATACAGAAATAAGAATCATATTTAGGTCATTTAATTAGGCCTTTAATTAAATGATTCTCCTACTGAATTGTAAAGCTTTGGTAGGAGCAAGTCACGAATGTGGTGTTACCCACACTACTAGCTCCGAGTCCCATCGCTTTGACATTAATGTGGGACAATATCCATATTTTACCTCATCTTGAGTTAGCTTTGGTTAATCGTCCAAGACTTAGTATAACATAGGTAGACAATGTTTATCAGTTACATCATATGTAACTCTTGTATCACTGGGTGAATAAGACTATTTGTTCATTTGCCCATCTTATGAAATCCACATTATAACTCATCTTGAGTTAGCTTTGGGTAATTGCCCAAGACTAGTATAATTTGAATTTCATCATATGGGATATGCCTCTAAGTTCTTAACTTAGTTAAGTCACACCCAAAGTTTAATTAGTCGGGCATCACAATTGTCCTGTCGCACTCTAGTAAGATAAATCGAGTCACTTTGCTTTGGCAAAACCTGACTACAATTGATCGAGCTAGAAGTGATTACCAAACTTTGGTAGACATATATAAAAGAGACCTAATCATGATTAAACTACAGATGCATCGCATAGTATATCATAGCATACATCAAATAAAACATGACATAGTTATGGCCCCATTTTCTATGATCCTCTCAAGCCAATGAGAAGATCATATGGTCAACCTAGGTCAGAGCATCTTCTCTAAGTGCTTCCATGGTCGTCGTGTGTTATTGTCCTTATCCCTTTTCATTGTCGTCCAATAGACTTGTTCTTCTCTAATTTGTATATTACAAAACCTAAAGAAACCTCGAGTTACATTCGAGGGTAGTCTAAATTTACTAAAAGAAAGAAAAGGGCAAGGCATGACATGTAGGCCGTATTATAAATTACAACGCACATCCAATCACATCGAGATTAAGGGCCATAACTATGTACCATGTCACATAACATTCACAATATTTTGACATAAAATCTATTATGATTTAAACAAAGATTTATGAGTCGCAATGCCACGGCAGTCCCGCTAGCCGATTAGTGGGCATGGTCAAGGAGGCAGTGCCCCTTGTGGGGTGAGGGGGCAGCGTCCCTGAAGTTGCATACTCATTGTATGAGTTGTTGGCATGCCCGAGACCCCGCTACCCACAAAACTTAGCCGAGACTGTTGGCCTAAATCTTACTTATAATCATGTAAATCATAGTAAAATCTCATGCATTTCTATATAGCATATCAAAATCTACTACAACTTAGTATATACCTTCGCAAGTGGCTCTGATACCACTGTAAGGAACTATAACGCTAAATATGCCGAAAAGTGCAGCGGAAAAATAAGTTCCTTTCCAGAAGATACATGGGAAAGGAAACCATATACTAAGTTTTTACATGAAGGGAGTTTATACCTTTGCCGCATGCCCTTTGCAATCCTAACAGCAATATTTCTTTATATACGGATCTCAGTGCGATCAACACATCGGCACCGCTAAGATCCGTGCCTCTACAATATCCACACGAACACGTTCTCTGTCCGTCTCACGAACTCACAACTTGGAGAAGAGACAACCTTTGTTGTGTTAGCAACTCTACAAGGTTGTTTTTGGCCAAGAGAAGAAATGGAAGAAGAGCAATAAACCAAGGAGATCCCATCACCCAAAAGGTCACTTCATCTATATAAGGTGACTTCACAAAAGGGTTACTTTACCAAATAGGTTAATTCACCAAAAGGTTACTTTACCAAAAAAGGTTACTTCACCTAAAGATTACTTTTACAAATAGCTTTTATATTCATCCAATGAATACAAAAAGGTTTTTGTCTCTTGATCTTCCTTTTGATTAATGATATATTAATCTCTATTAATATTCATTAATCTTAATGGGTTGGATTTAGAATATTGGATCAACCATTAACCCAATAAACCAATGAGTCTAACCCATTACTCAATAAGCCTAATCCGAAGTCATTCAAGTCTAACTCAATGTGTATAATTTGGATTAAACTTAACCTCATAATCCATCTCCAAATCAACATATTCCTTGTGTGTGACCCAATAGGCTCTCATAACATTGACAATGTATCTAAAATCATTTTAGATACATAAGCAATGAGTGACATCTAGCAATGCATCATTGCCATCCAAGTGACGAGAATGTCGAGATCTGACCTAACCTTTTCGTGTCTATTATCTTGTATGACTCAGTCTTTCTATCCTTGAAATCTAGATTGATTAATGAGGCATAGAACATGTTATCCTCTTATTAATCTTTGTCTTTTTTGATCTCTAAGTAGACACACTTAATCAAATAAGCTCAATATCGCATATTGACTCATTTGAGCATGACCATGCATTCTTGTATCCTACTAATCAAGGGGCCTACAAATATCACTTCTGTTATATGGAAGGGATAGATCCCTTCTACATCACTCACATTCCTCTGCATAACTTATTGCATACCCAGTAATCGACTTTATAGTCCACCTTATTACAGGTGACGTTTGCCAATACCAAAGTACACAATTCCTTATGTAGGGAACCGTAGTGACTTCAGGTCTAAGGACTATTCATACCAATAGTCACATGAGAATGTTTATGACACTCATGTAATGATCCATGAAATATTCTCATGGTGGGTTATTCAATATATATTCTCTAATATATTCTCATGTGTCAACCTGATATCTCATATCCATGACTTGTGAGATGAAGTCATCCGTAGACCTACATGCTAGTCTCAACACATTAATATTGCCCTTGCATATTAATGCTTGACTAAAAATAGTTAAGAGTAGTGTTCTATGTATATCTACAATATCTCACTATCAATTCAACCAATTGATATATTGTAGATTAAAACCTCCTACTCTAGGACATTATTATACTTATTTATTCGACACTGAATTGAAATAAATATAATAACCAACTTTATCTTTTATTAATAATGAAATATGATACAAAAAGAGCCCTTTACAATAATCTCATACTTGGTACTAGAGCTAATATTAACATTTTTGATAGCCTTAGATGGAATGTGGTTAAGTGTAAAAGTGGCGGTCTCTAGAACATGCCCCCAAAAGGAAGTAGGAAGATCTATTTGACTCATCATCAATCATACCATATCTAATAAAATATGATTTCTGCTTTCTAATACACCATTCCATTGAGGTGTTCCAAGTAGAGTGAGTTGAGATATGATCCCACACTCAACATGATGGTCATGAAACTCTTGGCTAAGGTATTACCCACTTCGATCTGATTAAAGAATCTTAATATGCTTAGAAAGTTGATTTTGTACATTATTCTTGAATTCTTTGAACCTTTCAAAGGATTCTGACTTGTGTTTCATTAGATACACATAGCCGTATCGATTAACATCATCAGTAAAAGTAATGAAATACTGATACCCTCCTCTAACTACTATTTTGAAATGGTCACATACATCAGTATGTATGAGTCTTAGCAAGTCATTAGCTCTTTGCTATGTCCACTAAATAGAATCTTTGTCATCTTACCTTGAAGGCAAGATTCGCATGCCTTATATGCTTCAAAATTAAATGAGTCCAAAAATCCATCCTTATGGAGTTGGGATATATGTTCAGTTCAAATCATTAGTTTTAAGCTGTTTGGTATTTATGTTATAGATTGGGTTTTCAAAGTCTAGAAGATAGAATTTATTCAGAAGATGTGCACTACAATAGAACATTTCATTGAAATAAATAGAATAACATTTATCCTTTATTATAAATGAGAATCCTTTCTTATCCAAACAAGAAATAAAGATAATGTTTGTAATTAAGGCAGATACACAAAAACACTCTTCAAGTTATAAAACAATCCCAGCGGGCAAAGATAAGGAATATGTTCCTATGGCTATAACAACAATTCTTGTGTCATTGCTGACTTGTAGGTCCACTTCGCCATTTGTCAAGGATCTACTATTTCTCAGCTCCTACACATTAGTACAAATGTGAGATGCACACCCGATATCTAATGTTGGGGACCGTTGGTGGCTGGCTGTCAGAGGGGTTGGATAGCCCTACACAAATATAAAAGAGATACCTTTCTCGAACTTTTAAAATAACACTTGCATAAATAATTAAAGACTGAACTAAAAAGAAAAGAGACACCAGAGTTTTCTTGGTTATAACTAGGAAGGTTGTTAATCCAAGGAAAATGATCGCACAAAATTCTCCTTCAGGCAGAGAAGTCTCTTTTACAGCAGTGAAAGTACAGAAAGAAGGAAGCTAATCAAAACAATAGAAGCACACAAGTGTTGTTATAGTTGCTTGTTCTATTTTAAAGCTTCTGGACCAAGGCTGTATTTATAGCCTTCGTCGGGGTGCCTGGAGCGTTCCAAATGCCTGGAGGGGGATGAAGTTTTATCCCCTTCATAACGGTTCGTGGTCAAATGTGATCCAGTCAAAGTCAGGTTCAGGGCGCTCGGAATCGCTCTGGGCGCCCGAACTGGTCCGGGCGCTCGGATTGGGTCCGGGCGCCCGGACCACTAAAGTCACACTCGCCTCGGTCCAGGTCTTTCGCTCCGGCTCCATTCACTTGGGTGATTTTGGCCAACTGAAATAAGGCTCACTCTAACCCAATTTTGGCCTTCTCAATCAACCTTCCGTTCTGGCTTCTTATCCCTCAGAAATGTCGCGCGCTTCCTTCTCGTCCGCCCGCGTACTCTTCTACAACACCTCATCCCTCGGACACACCGAGCCCGTCGGCTCTCTCCCATGTCGTTCTCACTAGCTGTGTATTTTGCTTGACATCTTGTGTTCCAAAACTTTTGCACACTTAGACACAAGGTTAAAACACCATAGGACCTAACTTAACTTGGTTGATCACATCAAAACAACCATGAGGTTCCAACAACCTCCCTATTTTTGATGTGAGCAACCCAAGTTAAGCTAGGATAAAGAGACATAAAGTTAAAAATAATAAATTCTATAATAAAGTACAAAAAATAAAAAAAAATTGAGAATCTACCCCCTAGACTTGATCTTTTCCTTCTCCCCCTTTGATCACATAAAAATGGGATACCAAGAAAAATCTAAGGGTACTAATTTTTAAAAAACTTTGAAAAATTTTTAAAAATTTTGTTATCACCAAAAAATTTTCAATAATTCAAAAAAAATTTTAAGTAAAAGAAATTTCAAGCAGGAAAAGGACTTTCTAAGTTAAACAAAAATTTATAAGTTAGACAACTATGCAAAAAATTTGAGAAAATTTTCTAAATTTTCATAAAAAAAGATTGAGTAACCCTTTTAAAGCATTATCTAATTTCAATTTAATGCTTTATCAGTTAGTTAATTAAACACTTTATTTCAATATTTGGCTTCCAGGCTGTGGCAAGGCACTAGGCCTTCTTGGTTATTGGATCATCAACCACTTCTAGATAAAGCCTCATAAGTAAATTAAATCTTTGATTTTCTCATTGAAAGAGCTAAGTCTAAGTTAAGGTTCAAGTAAGACAGGACATAAGAACCCAATATAGGTTCCAGCCAACTAGATTAATTAGATATTTCTTAGGGACATATTTCTTTGTAATATTTCTAATTTGTCCCTTATGGTATCTAATGTACCAATTTAGATTATTTAATTTTCTAAAACTTGTATTAGATGAGCTTACAAGAATTTTTAAGTTATTTATTTCTTTTTGCAAATTATCATTTTCTAATTTTACTTTGTCAAACTCTTCTAACGGGCAAGATTTAGCTAGAATTAATTTTAAATTTATAATGTCTTTTTCTAATTTCCAACAATCTTTAGTTAATATTTTAACAAACTTAAATAATTTATCGAGAGGAAGAGATTGTGCCTGACTTACCTTGTCGATCTCATTATCCGTGGCTCCCCTGAACTGCTGCTTTCTTCTGGCGTAGCTCCCCCTTCATCGATACTCTTGATGCTCATTTCAGACGAGCTTGAATCGTAGTCCTCATCTTGATGACTTGCCATTAATGCAAGTCTAGAGAAGGCCTAGACTTCCGATTCGGACGACGTATCATCCCACGTCGCTTTTAGTGTCTTGAACTTCTTTGTTTGGACATGCTTCTTTCCTTTATCCTTGTCCTTGTTCCATAGCTTGGGGTAATTGTTTTTGACATGCCCTTCTTCATTGCAGTGGTAGCATCTGATCGTCCTTTTCTTTCTACCCTGCGGATGGTTAGTTTTACATGAATTAAACAACTTTTTAAAGCGCCTTACCATCATTACCATTTCCTCGTCGTCGAGAGAAGATTTTGACTCATGTTCGTCTCTTGCTGCCTTGAGGGCGATGTTGTGCTTCGGCTCCTTCGTACTTGTACATCTCGATTCATGCACTTCAAACATAGAAAATAATTCTTCTAAGGTAATATTTTCTAAGTTCTTAGACATATAAAAAACATCTACTAATGAAGTCCATTTTGTTGGAGCGAGAAGCGCTAGAGGGGGGGGGGGGTGAATAGCGCTCGTGGCTATTTCGTTCGATTTAAAATGTGTCAAGTAAATATGCATCGGAAAATAAAAGAAAACACAACACATGCAAACACAGGTTGTTTACTTAGTTCGGAGCCCGTGGCGACTCCTACTCCAAGGCCCACAATTATTGATCACTTCCAGTGGGCAACAACTATAAGTTCGAAAAAGTTATTACAAACTAATTACAATTTAAACTGTAATGAAAGCAATACCGACAACAAGAATATCAAATCTGGAGTTCCGGGTCGTCGGGATGTTGTTATAGCAGTTTGGGAACTTCTCATTGGCAGCTTGTCGCAAAAGGATCCCTTAGAAGGTGATATCTTAGATTGCTGGTCAAAACCCCCTTATAAAGGGTGTTCAAGGCGCCTCCAATCCCAAGGTTTTATCCTGACACAACCGCTGTTGATCAGGCTTTAACTGCTGCTCAATATCCACCTTAAGGCGCCTTCAACGCCACTCCAAGGTGCCTCCAAGCCGTGGTCCAAGGCGCCTTCAGTCCCCATGAAGGTGCCTCCAGCTCCTCTTCACAGCTGGCTTCGGCTTGCACTCGAGGCGCCTCCAAGCTCCATGGAGGTGCCTCAGATACTGTTCATCCGAGGTGAAGTGTGCTCTTTTGTCCTTGCACAATGTGTTAGTCCACAAACTAGACATATACCCTGCAAGACAAAGTTAGCACACATAAATATGACAAGAAAGGTGTTTGACAGTCTCTTGACTGTCCGGGTCTGACTTCGAATTTCCTACAGGAAACCCTAGGTCGACCCGACGCTTACTGTTCCCTCTGCGGGGAACGCGTCCTCACCTACTCCTCTCAGGAGAGTTACTTGTTGCCAGTGCGATCCTCCAGATCGATTGGACTTTTGCTTAGTGCTTGATGCTTCCGGACTTTCTGCTGGACTCCCGCTCCCCGACCCGTCCAGTCTTTCACCTGGTTCGTGACACCAAGACTTTCCACCTAGTGTTACCACCCCCTAGGACTTTTGCTTGAAATCCTCGACCCATCGAGACTTTCCACATAGGGTTACCTCCCCCTATGACCTAGGGTTACGACCCCCTAGGGTTTTCCACCTGTCTAACCTCAGTTAGAACTTTTGCCTAAGTATACTTAGGACTTTCCTGCAAGCTCATTCAAACTGTTAGATCATAACATAACCTTAACTTTGAATCCTTTACCATTATCAAAACACTGGTTCGATCGTCGGATGCTTCCCGCACCAACATTCTCCCCCTTTTTGATTATGGTAACTTAAATTCAAAGTTAAGGAAAACAGGCATAAGTGAATGTATCAGAAAACATAAGCAAGCTTTTTAATAAAAAAGTTCAAGTTCTATTTAAGCAAGCTAAATATCTAAGGCTCCCCCTTAATAAGAGCTCTCCTTTTCTTAACCTTAATTTGAATTTGTCCTACTCTCCCCCTTTGCCATATATCAAAAACTTTTGTAGGGAAAAGACAAGATGTAAGGACTAAGGTTTTTTAATAAATTGTGTTTTCAAAAAGTTACACTTTTAAAACAACTTGTAAGTGAAATTTGCTAAGTAAAAACTTGTTTATGAAGTAAACAAATTAAAGCAGAAGAAAGTTTAGTAATTTAGCTAAAAATATTTTCCTTTAAAATGAAATATAGCTAAATTGTAATTTCTTTAGTTGTGAATAACTCTTTTTACTTAGCCAAAATTTGTGCAAATTTAGGTTAAATTTTTAAAAAGATATAAAACAAACGATTTTCGAAAGGCAAGTTTTGAAATGAAAAATGACTTAGCTAGTTTCGAAAGGCTTTGTTGAAAAAATAGTTCGTTAAAAATTTTAAAGCCTTTTAAACAACATTAATTTTTTGAAATTTTTTTGATTTTGCTTAGTTAATTTTGAAGATGGCTATAGAAGTCATAAATATTTAGAATTTTAAATTAAAGGTAAAGGAGGAGCAATTATTTAAGAACCTAATGTCCAAGCATGAGTTAAGTTAAATGGATTTCAAATTAACCAATTTCCTTTAGTGAGGTATCAGAGCCCTAAAGTGCAAGCATGAGTCAACTTGAAATTTAAATATCCTTAATCAACTGTCTAACCTTTAGGTACTCACTGAATACCTAGAGGGAAACAGTTTTCACTTGGTTAGTCAAGTTAAGTTAGTAATCCAGTTAGATTTGACTAGGGCTGGATTACTTAACTTGATTAATGTAAAGTTAATTTTTAATGCCCAGACTCACTATGATGCACAGAAATAAGCATTCTGGAGTCCAGGCTATACCCTATGCATCTCACGTCGTTCTAAGTTTCTTTCAAACACAAACAAGTTATGCCTAGTGTGTTTGTGAGATGCTCTGGCTGAGACTAGGGGAACATGATTTCTAGGGGGAATATCCTAGGCTAAGTCCAATTTATGAAAAACTAATAAGATTGGGATTTTGCTAGAATTTTTAAAAGATAATTTTAAGATTATGCAATTTTGAACACGAAGAAAAAGTTTTAAAATTAGATGTAAGAAGTTGGTTTGAAAATCAAGATCTATTCTACCCAACACATTCCTATTTGTCTTCTCAGTGTACTGAACTCGAGTTCAGGTAAGGGTTTTATGAAAATATCATCTAGGTTTGATTTGGACTCAACATGGTTAAGCACAATTTCACCTCTAGCGACATGATCCCTTACAAAATGGTGTTTTACCTCTATATGTTTAGTCCTAGAGTGGTGAATTGGATTTTTGGTCAGATTAATTAAACTTGTATTATCAATTAAAATTTTTGTATTTTTATATTCTAGTTGATAGTCTTTTAGTGTATGCATCATCCACAGAAGTTGAGAAGCACATTCTCCTTGGGCTATGTATTCAGCATCAGTGGTGGATAAAGCAACGTAGTGTCACTTTCTGCTTGACTAACTTACTAGGCACTGACTTAGAATTTGGCAGCTACCACTTGTGCTTTTTCTATCTAGTTTGCACCCAGCATAGTTTGAATCAGAATAGCCAAAAAGGTTAAAGGTGTAAGTTCTAGGGTACCAGAGTCCTACATTTAGAGTGCCCATAATGTACCTAAGTATTCTTTTAGCATTTGTTAGATGTGACTCTTTTGCACAGGATTGGTATCTTGTGCACATACCTACTGCAAATAGTATATCGGGTCGACTTGCAGTTAGATAGAGTAGACTACCTATTACACTTCTATAGTGTTTTGGATCTACTGGTTTTCCTTCAGGGTCAGAATTAATATTGATATTAGTTGCCATTGGTGTATTTATGATTCTTGAATTTTTCATGCTAAATTTTTTAATTAGTTCCTTAGCATATTTAGTTTGATAAATATAGATTCCATCTTTGGTTCGTTTAATTTGTAAGCCTAAGAAAAAATTAAGTTCCCCTACTCAACTCATTTCAAATTCATTTTCCATTAATTTAACAAATTCTTTTAAAAGTTTAGTGTTGGTTGAGCCAAAAATTATATCATTAACATAAATTTGGGTTATAAAAATATCTTTTTCTACAGTTTTGACAAATAGGGTCTGATCTATTTAACCTTGGTTAAATCCCTTGGATATTAGGTAATTAGATAACTGTTCATACGATGCCCTAAGTACTTGTTTTAGTACATATAAGGCCTTTTTCAGTTTAAATACATGGTTTGGGTTGTCTACGTCTTCAAATTGGGGGGGTTGGCTGACATATACCTCTTTCTTAATGAACTCATTTAAGAAGGCTGACTTGACATCCATTTGGTATAACCTAAATCCTTTATGTGCTGCATAGGCCAACAACATCCTAATGGATTCAAGTCTTGCTACTGGTGTATAGGTTTCGTCATAGTCTAAACCTTCAACCTGGTTAAACCCTTTGGCTACTAGTCTGGCCTTATTTCTTACTATATCACCCTGATCAACCAATTTGTTCCTAAATACCCATTTGGTGTTAATTATGGACTTATCTAAGGGTTTAGGTACAAGTTCCCAGACTTGGTTTCTATCAAATTGGGCTAACTATTCCTACATAGCTATGATCCAGTCTGGGTCAGGTAGAGCTTCTTCTATAGTCTCAGGCTCAATTTTAGAAATACGTGCAATCTGACTCATGTTTCTATAAGAAGCTCTAGTTCTAACTCCTAGGTTTGGGTCACCCAAAATTTGGTCAGGTGAGTGAGAAGTATTTATTCTGGTTGGTCTTATACTTGAGTCAGTAGTTGGTTCCTCTGGTCTAATGTTAGGTTGAATTTCTTCATCTTCTATAATTCTTGGGTTAATGTCAACATTTTCATTTATATTAGGTAGGTTATTTTCTTCATCAAAGATTATATTAGTTGTTTCTTCAACTTTTAAGGTATTTTGGTTATAGACTCTATAAGCTCTACTGGTTGTGGAGTACCCTAAGAATATTCCTTGGACTGATTTGAGTGTAAATTTTCCTAAGTAATCTTTGGTGTTTAAAATGTGAACTTTACATCCAAATACTTTTAGATAGTTTAAGTTAGGAATTTTGTTATAGTATATTTCATACGGGGTTTTATTGTGTAATTTGTTAATTAGAATTCTATTTTGAATGTAGTTTGCTGTATTTATTGCTTCAACCCAAAATTGATGATTTAATTCATACTCGTTTAACATGGTTCTAGCTGATTCTTGTAGGGTTCTATTTTTCAATTCCATTAGACCGTTCTGTTGGGGGGTTCTAGGACATGAAAATTCATGTTTGTATCCATTAATTTTACAAAATTGGGTAAACCTGTGATTTTCAAATTCACCCCCATGATCACTCCTTATTCTTTTAATTTTGGTATCTTTTTCATTTTCTATTAACTTACAAAAGTTATTAAAAGCTTCAAAGGTTTCATCTTTTGTTTTTAGAAATTTTACCCAAGTGTACCTAGCGTAATCATCAATTATTACTAAGCAGTACTGATTCTTGCTTAGTGACTTGGCTCCATGTGAGTCAAATAGGTCTAAATGTAGGAGCTCAAGTAAGAAGCCAGTTCTATCTTGGTTGGTTGACTTGTGAGTTGATTTGGTTTACTTACCTTGTTGGCAAGCCAGGCAAATTATATTTTCTAGGTTCTTTAATTTGGGTAGCCCTCTAACTAAACCATTTTGACTCATTTTTGAAAAGAGTTTGACATGAGTGTGTTCCAGTCTTCTGTGCCACAGGTTGGTTTCCTCTTGTTGTGTCAAGAGACACTTTATTGAGGATATGGGCAGGTCAATTGTGTAGATGTTATTTTTCCTAAATCCCTTAAGTATGACTTCGGGGTTATCAATATTTTTAACTAAACACCCAAAGTTATTAAAAATAACTAAGAAGCCACCACACAATTGACTTATACTCAGTAAATTAAAGTTAAAATTTTCAACTAATAAAATGTTTCGAATAATGAAATCGGAATTAAGTTCGATATTACCTTTTCCGATTACCTTAAGTTTACCGTTGTTGCTGAATGCAACTGATCCTAGGTTCTTGTTTTGAGCTTTATGAACTTCAACCTATCTCCAGTCATATGTCTGGAGCATCCACTATCCAACATCCATTGATCCAATTCATACACATAAGGTATTTGAATTGGATTCTTTTTAATGTATAAAAAGATAGTTTGATTGAAATAAACTCCTTAATTTTTCATCTCACCCAATCTAGGTTTTAGTGATCAGTTATTCCTATGGGTGATTATGAGATGGTTGAATAATTAAAATATTAAGTTAATTAATTTTGAAAAACTTTTAGTTAATAGAATTTTGAAAAATGTTAAGTTAATCAAGTTAATTAAATTTGAAAAAGTATTAAGTTAATTAAATTTGATTAATATTAAGTTAATTAAATTTTAAAAATATTAAGTTAATTAAATTTTGAAAAAATATTAAGTTAATTAAATTTGAAAAATATTAAGTTAATTAAATTTGACCAATATTTAAGTTAATTAAAATTTTGAAAAATATTAAGTTAATTAAATTTGAAAAATATTAAGTTAATTAAATTTGAAAAATATTAAGTTAATTAAATTTGAAAAAAATATTAAGTTAATTAAATTTGAAAAATATTAATTTAATTAAATTTGAAAAATATTAAGTTAATTAAATTTGAAAAAAATATTAAGTTAATTAAATTTGAAAAATATTAATTTAATTAAATTTGAAAAATATTCAGGCTAATAAAATTTGAAAAATATTTAAGTTAATTAAATTTGATTTAATTTAATTTTAATTCAACTTAATTTAATTTAATTTTAATTTTATTTAATTTTAATTTTATTTAATTTTAATTTTATTTAATTTTAATTTTAATTTAATTTTGATTTTAATTTAATATTAATTTTATTTTAATTTTATTTAAGTTTTGTCCTTAGTCATCTCACCTGATCTAGAATTTTCAATCAGAGGATCCTATAATTTTGTGAGATGAATTGGTTTTATTATAGGGTTTGGTTTAACTTTGTGTTAGATTCAGGTTTAGCTTTGGCTCAACAAATAGGCATTTTTTGGATAAACTTCTGGGTTATGATGAGTCACTTGGACATCATTAAAGTAACCATGCCTTCGAAGTTTTCTAAATAGTCCTATCCACTGAACTTAGTACAAAACCTTGGTCTAACTAGTTAGGATCCATAAAGGGTAGCTTCTGTCAGTTCCACTTAGCCAAATACACCAGGTCGAAGCCATATCTTCCTAGACATGCATAGACCAAGCTTTCCTAACGTACTATCATCCAATATTTCACTAGTACCATGGGTCAAGTTAAACTTAGCCCTTTTTATTCTAGCCCTAATTACCCTGTCGGGTAGGTTGCGTTTGGTTACCCTGTCGGATATATTCCTTTTGGAGGTGCTAGCTATTCTGGAGCCTCCATTTTTTATTTTCCTTTTTAATTTTATTTGTTAAGATAATTTTTATTTATTTATTTATTAAGATGAATTTAATTAATTATTTATTTGTTAAGATAATTTTTTATTTATTAATTAAAATGATTTTTCTTTTTGCTCTCCCTGGATCATAGCCTCGATAAGGTTTATCAAGGTAATGTACTTGATCCTTGGGGACCCAATATTGACCAAGTCCAACTTAATTGACCAAGTTGGACTTGGGTACCCACGCTTGGACTAGTTTACTATTTGGTTTGTTGACTAAGGATAGATAAGATCAATATTTCCTTTTGGATTTAAAACCTAGTCCAGTTCTATTGTAAACGGCTCTTTGAGTCCCAAGAATTAGGTCAAGGTTCTTGGACCCCAAAGAAAACCGTTCTAGGGTCTTCTCCAAATCCTTGACCTGAGTTTTCAGACTGGAATTTTCTTCCTCAAGCTTTTGGACTTGAGTTGAATTTCTAGTCTGAACTGGTTTAGGCAAGGTTTTGGAGTTAGTCACTTCTTTAAGGATCGTTATTTTCTTTAGAAGAGATTTGACTCTAATGTTTGATTTTGCTAATTTACGTAATAAATAATTTACTAAATTATTTAATCGAGGAATACTTATAGAGGGATCGGGCCCTTCGGAAATGGATACGGATCCGTGGCTTCTTTCTGATTCAGCTTCCAATTCACTCTCGCTCTCGGACACGTTGATTTGATCACGGGACATCAGTGCGAGGAGGCTCGTCTGGTTGAGCCCGTTGTCGGTATCTTCTTCTGAAGATTCCTCAAAAGTTGCTTTCAGCACCTTCTTCTTTTTCTGCTTCTTCGCTTCCTTTTGATTTGGGCAGTTGGCCTTGATGTGCCCCTTCTAGTTGCACCCGTAGTAGATCACCTCGAACTTGACTTTTGAACTAGGTTGAACCTCCTTGGATTGTACTGCCTTCTTTAGGTCTCTCTTGTTGAAGCCCTTCTTCTTCTTGTAGAGCTTCTTCACAAGGTTCACAAGTTCTATTGTTAGTTCGTCGTCTTCATCATCTGAGTCAGGTTCTTCTTCAGATTTCGATTCGGTTCTTCATCGTGATCTCGGTTCGCGAGTTATACTGGTACCTACAAGCAAAGCTACACCTTTCTTGATTGGTTGTGCATTAGTCTGCTCATGTAATTCAAACTCAGAAAATAATTCATCTAATTTTATACAAGATAAATCCTTGGAAACTTTGTAGGCATCTACCATTGATGCCCACAATGTGTTCCTATGAAAAGAGTTGAGTGCGTACCTTATGACATCCCGATTCTCGACTTTCTGCCCGATTGTATAGAGGGACTTGAGAATATCTTGTATGCGTGCGTGGAATTGACTTGCTGTCTCTCCTTCCTGCATCTTGAGATTGTATAGTTTATTAAATAGTAAATCTCTTTTACTCACCTTAGTGTCGGAGGTGCCCTCGTGGAGTTTGATCAGCTTCTCCCATAGCTCTTTTGCGTTGGAGAACGGTCCAACTCTGTTGAGCTCCTCCTTGGTCAGACCACACTGAAGTATGCAGGTTGCCTTTACGTTTGCCTCTACTTTCTTTATTAAGGATGCGTCATAGTTCTGGTATGATACTAATTTGCCTAAGCCGTCAAGTGGGAGTTCAAGGCCTGTCTTGGTGATCATCCAGACTTCGAACAGGGTTTGTAAGTACGCCTCTATTCGGCCCTTCCAGTACCCGAAATCATCTCCGGTGAAGAGCGGTGGTCGAGTGGTGCTATAACCTTCTTGAAGTGCCATTTTAAAACCTGCACACACAGAAAAATCTAGTCCAAGACTGGGTCTTGGATTAGTAGTGCGGGATGTATAAAGAATAAAAACGAAATCGAGTGGTGTTGCACCAACTTCGAGCAAAAAATCGATACGAGCGAGAAATAGATCGGAATATAGTAATTATACTAATTCCAGTCGACTCCGAAAAAACTGAAAAATACCACGAAAAATTGCTTGATTGGTGGTAGCACCAAATCGAAGCGACCCCGCTCTGATACCAATTGTTGGATCGAGAAGCGCTAGAGGGGAGGGTGAATAGCGCTCGTGGCTATTTCGTTCGATTTAAAATGTGTCGAGTAAATACGCAGCGGAAAATAAAAGAAAACACAACACACGCAAACACAGGTTGTTTACTTGGTTCGGAGCCTATGATGACTCCTACTCCAAGGTCCGCGATCGTTGATCGCTTCCGGTGGGCAACAACTATAAGTTCGAAAAAGTTATTACAAACTAATTACAATTTGAACTGTAAAGAAAGTAATACCGACAACAAGAATATCAAATCTGGAGTTCCGGGTCATCGGGATGTTGGTACAACAGTTCGGGAACTTCTCGTTGGCAGCTTGTCGTAGAAGGATCGCATAGAAGGTGATATCTTAGACTTCTAGTCGAAACTCCCTTATAAAGGGTGTCCAAGGCGCCTCCATTAAGCTCCAAGGCGCCTCCAATCCCAAGGTTTTATCCCGAATCAACCGCTGTTGATCAGACTTTGACTGCTGCTCATTATCCACCTTAAGGCGCCTTCAACACCACTCCAAGGTACCTCCAAGCCGCGGTCCAAGGCGCCTTCAGTCCCCATGAAGGCGCCTCCAGCTCCACTTCACAACTGGCTTCGGCTTGCACCCGAGGCGCCTCCAAGCTCCATGGAGGCGCCTCGGACACTGTTCATCCGAGGTGAAGTGTGCTCTTTTTTCCCTGCACAATGTGTTAGTCCACAAACTACACATATACCCTGCAAGACAAAGTTAGCACACATAAATATGACAAGGAAGGTGTTTGACAGTCTCTTGACTGCCTGAGTCTGACTTCGGATTTTCTACCGGAAACCCTAGGTCGACCCGACGCCTACTGTTCCCTCTGCGGGGAACGCGTCCTAACCTACTCCTCTTAGGAGAGTTACTTGTTGCTAGTGCGATCCTCTAGATCGACTGGACTTTTGCTTAGTGCTCGATGCTTCTGGACTTTCTGCTTGACGCCCGCTCCCCGACCTGTCCAGTCTTTCACCTGGTTCATGACACCGGGACTTTCCACCTTGGGTTACCACCCCCTAGGACATTTTCCTGAAGCCCTCGACCCATCGAGACTTTCTGCATAGGGTTAACACCCCCTATGACCTAGGGTTACCACTCCCTAGGGTTTTCCACCTGCCTAACCTCAGTTAAGACTTTTGCGTAAGTATACTTAGGACTTTCTTGCAAGATCATTCAAACTGTTAGATCACAACATAACCTTAACTTTGAATCCTTTTCCATTATCAAAACACTAGTTCGATCGTCAAATGCTTCCCGCACCAACACATTTCGTATTCCTAGGGAATGCATTTAACGTGTACCTTAGCAGATCTCGGTTACTTACCTTTTCTCTGAGATTCGATAGTCCAGTGATGAACTTCTTAATTCTTGAGTGAAGATTGTTAGTTAGAGCCCTAGAGCCAATCATTTGATGATTGTATTATGGACTTATTGTATCATATTTTTATATATAAATAAAGGTATTTGTTTTTGGTTATTATACTTACTTGTATTGGTGCCAAATAAACTAAGTATAATAGCGTCCTTAAGTAGAAGGTTCTCTCCTATATCAATCGGTTTGTTGAACCGATAGTGAGATGATATAGGGAACACTACTCTTAATCATTCCTAGTCGAGTATTAACATTCAGGGACAATGTTAATGCAATATGACTAGCATGTAGGTCAACTCGATGACTTGATCTCACAAGTCAAGGATATAGAGATATCAAGTTGACACATGAGTATGCATTGGAGAATGTATATTGAATGACCCGTCATGAGAAAGTATCATGGATCGTTATATGAGTGTCATATACTTTCTCATGTGGCTATTAGTATGACTACTAGTCCTTGGACCTGAAGTCACCATGGATCCCTACATAAGGAGTTATGTACTTTGGTTTCGTCAAACGTCACCCGTAACTGGGTGGACTATAAAGGCGATTACTGGGTATGTAACGAATTATGCAGAGGGATATGAGTGATGTAGATGAGATATATCCCTCCTATATGACGGGAGCGACATCAATATTCTTGATAGAGTGAGACCACGAAGTGCATGGCCATGCCCAAATGAGTCAATATGAGATATTGAGCTCATTTGATCGAGTGAGTCTACTTGGAGTTCAAGATTTAGATTGATTAGAGGATGACATGGTCTATGCCTCACATTGATCAATCTAGATATCTAGGATAGAAAGACACTTGTCATATATTGTGAGGAGTCACAATTAGTAGTCACAAGGTGATGTTGGATCTCAACATTCTTGTAACTTGGGTAGTAATGATGTGTTGCTAGATACCGCTCATTTCTTATGCTCCTAAATGGGTTTAGGGGCATTGCCAACGTTACAAAAACCTATAGGGTCACACACTAAGGACAATTAGATGGAGATTAGGTTCATATGATGAACCAAGAGGATTAGATTCATTTGATGAACCAAATTGGATTAAGAGTAATCCTAATTGTGTTAATTGAGTTGGACTCAACTTGATTCATCTGTTCAATGAGTCTAATTTAGATTATGACTCATTGAATCAATTTAATTAAATGAATTAGATTCATTATATTAAATTGGCTTGAATTAAATGGTTGGTTTAGATCAACCATGAGAGAGATTGAGTCAAGTTTGACTTGACTTGAAAGGAAGAGGAAAAGTCAAGTTTGACTTGACTTTATGCCACATCATAAGTGAGTTGGCAAGATGTGGACCAATGATGATGCTCCACATCATCATGGTTACTTAAGTGAGATGTCACCTCATGGAGGTTACAATTCTTCACTTTAATGGCCTCCACATTAATTGTGATTAATGTGAAGGGGGTTACACATCTTATGGTGGCCGGCCACTTTTGTGTGTTGATGAAAAAAATTCATTTTTCATTCAAGTGTCATTCACTTCATCTTCTTCCTCCTAGTGCTCTCTCTTCTTGCTCTTCCTCTCCTCATCTCGTCGAACCCTACTAAGGTGCTATCACACTTTAGTTTGGTGATCTCCTTCTTGTGTTCGTGTGGATACTTCTAGAGGGTTGTCTACTTTGACAATCTCGAGATCCGGCAAACCGTTGGACTAGCGGGATAGCGAAGGGCATCGCATCGAGGGTAACGCTCTTATCTAGTGTAGATCTAGAGTTTGTAAACTCGTACTCGTAATGTTTTCAAAGTTTTATTCTTCGCACGGATCCGGTGGCCGGGTTTCAGGGTTTCCGCGACGCGAAAAAACGGTTTTCGCGGCTCAAAAAACCCAACAGTGGTATCAGAGCCACGTGTGAAGCTTGTATGAGTTTAGTTTTTGTTTTGATGACAAAAATTTAGTACTGTAACATTCTATAAATTTCTGATTTTTAGAGTTTTTATGGGTATTTTTCTCATAGAAGCGAAGCACAAGTGTTACGACACTTGTAGGCTTCGACTACCGAGAAGATTTTTCCGAAACGGCAAGGTTTCACCCCAAAAATTTTTGGGACAGTGGACTAAGGCACTGTAGGATCGCTAAGGAACCCTCGCGATGGTTAGATCGTGGTTAGGGGCGCTGCCCCTGGCCTCGCAAGGGGATTCGTTCCGCGATTGCGCCCGAAAACTGCTAAACAGGACCGCCGCGAAATTTTACTCGTAAAAATTAGTATTAAAATTACAGAAAATTATGGAAATTATATAATTTAGAATTATGTATAATTTGTGATAGTCATAGCCCAAAAAGACCCAATCTGATTGGATTTGTGTTGTAATTCATATTACGGCCTGCGCGCCGTCATTTGTGTTGTGCTTGTTGTACATTTGTTTCGCGACCTGCGCGTCGTGCCTTTCTCTATTTTGTATTCTTGTTATAAATTAGTTTAGACTCGAATGTAACTCGAGTTTCAAAATTGTAATGTACAAAATTGGAGCCGTGGAAGAACCACACGAGACGGAGTTACGAGGAGGGTGCGAGCAACACAAGGTGGTCAAAAGGAGGAGCTTGAGAAGCTGTTGACCCTAGGTTGACCATCCGATCTTCTCATTGGCTTGAGAAGATCGTAGTAGGGTCATGACTAATCAAAAATAAATTTAATTAATTGCTTGTGTATATGTGATGCATGATTAAGTAATTAATTAGTGCCTAACGATTAGATTAGATCTAAGTCGTGCACATGATGCACCCCTCGATTAGATTGGATCTATCGTGTATTTGATACACATCGACGATTAGATTAGATCTAAATCACGTCAACTCTAATACCTACTGTGCCGTGATACCTATCACTACCTCGATCACATGTGTTGTTGAATCTGCCAATGCAGAGCAACACATATTATCTTGGTAGGGTACGGAGGGACAATCTTGGTCCCGCTTATCAATGCATGGGCGAGTACAAACTCAATTAGATTGAGTATTCCTATTTAACTCGGTTGGATCGAGTACAACTATAGGCATACTTCCAATGGTTGGAAAGATAGGACATAAATTACATTTATATTAATTCTTGGGCGTATTAGCCAAAGCTAACTCAAGTTTTAATATAACTGCGGATAATGATCCTATAAACAAGAGTTGCATAGAGATGTAATTGGTAAATTATTACCTACCGATCATACTAAGTCTTGGGCGTATTAGCCAAAGCTAACTCAAGGATTAGTATGATGTGGATCTTGTCCCACATAAATTATAGAATTCAGTGGGAGCATCATTTAGTTAAAGGCCTAATTAAATGATTTAAAAGAACATGATATTTATTTTCTGCATTTTTCTGTTGTAGATAACCATGACGTCGAATACGAACACTTTCTCCCTGCGATCTGTTCTTGAGAAGGACAATCTCAACGGAGCAAATTTCCTGGACTGGTATGGGAACTTGAGAATAGTTCTCACCCAGGAACGTAATCTGTACGTTCTGGAGCAGCCCATTCCGGAGGCTCCTCCTGCCAATGCCCCGCGAGTTGTAACACCCACAAAATTATAAGATAAGTATATGGGTGTTATTTGCTTTAGAACATAAAAGAAGAAGAATCAAAGAAAAAGAAATAAGAGAAATAAAAGGAAGAGGTGAAGGTTTGAACCTTGAACCTCCCACCAAGGATAGAAATAAAATTATGTATGTTAACCACTAGGATAGTGAATAATATGTGAAAGGGAAATGATAGAAATTGTAGTTAAAAGTAAAGATATAATTTAGTAAGGGAACAAGAGAAAAAAACCAATGAGCTTTCTTCCTCTTGTTTACCTCTTGGTTAAGAAAAAGAGTAGCAAAAGACAAGTTGTCTTCCTCCCTTTTCCTCTCTATTTTCGTGGAGTTGAAAGAGGATAGTGAAGAGAAGAGTTAAGGGGAAAGGAATGAGGACATCTTTTCATTAAAAAAATATATATACATGTATGCATTAAGGAGGAAGGGAAGCAAAGTTCATCTTTGTAACTTCCACTCACTTAGCATAAAAAGGAAAGGAACTAAAGGATTTCATTTTTTTTTTCCCCCTTCTCCCTCACCCTTTGCCGAGACTAACATCCTCCTCCCTCATCTCCAAAAGCCAAGTTTAGGTTTCTCCCTAAGAGAAAACTAAACTACAAGAAGGAGCCTTCAAGGTGCACCTTTCCAAGCAAGAGAAATCGAAAGGAGTGCTAGAAGAAGAAGCTCCCTACTTCCTCTTCACCAAGGGTACCATTTCTTAAGGATTAACAAGTGAACATTAGGTAAGCTTCCCCTCACCTGTGGTACAATAGTTTGTATGGTTTTTCATGGAGTTAGATCGCTTAAAAACCTAGGACTTGCCTTAAAAAAATTCGGCCAAAAGAAGAAGAAGAGTTTAAGAAAGTTGTAATTAGATATGCTTACTATCTTTCTTGTGATATGTATTTTATGTAAAAAGTTAATCTAAGGTTTCCATGCTAGAATAATTAATGAAAAATTAGTTTCATGATTTACATGTTTCGGCCAAGCATGAACAAGAAGACTAGGTAAGTTCAAGACTCAAACTAAGCATGTTTTCTTATTCTTTTTGTTATGTACCCTATGATAATGAGGTTGTTAACTTTCCTCTTACTTGTATGTTGTTTGAAACTCCATTTACATGATCATGAATATTCGGCCAAGTAAGGAGTAAAGGCCTAGGAGAGTTTTAAACCTAAGACCAAGCATGCTAAGATTTTTCCTAAGACAAGACATGAAGCTAAAATGTTATGCCATGATTGTATGTTAGTTATGAATTTTATTTCATGCTTATGAGGGTTTGGTTATGATGAGAGTTGAAGTCTAGGAAAGTTGAAACCAAGGCTAAGAGGCTCATGACCTTCTTGATAATATAATATGAAACTAGTTGATGTTTTATGGTTGCTTGTTATATAGAATTTTGAATACATGTAACTATCGGCCACATTAGGTTTTAAAGCTAGTATGTGTAGGTTTTTTTTTTAACTAAGTTTACTCATGTTGTTCCTTGTTATGAAGCCATGAAAATTGTGTAGGGTTTCCATGCTCTTGTGCCACTAGAAACTTAGTTTCATGCTTGTTAAGTTTCGGCCACTACAAGTTTAAAGGGTCTAGAGAAATTTGAATCCAACTTATACATGCTTATGATGTCCTTGAGATATATGCTATGAAATGTAGTTGTGGTTCCCATGCTCTCATGTCACTAAAAATCTAGTTCCATGATTTATATGTTTCGGCCCCTACAAGTTTAAAGGCTTAGAGAAATTAGAACCCAACTTATATATGCTTATGATGTTCTTGTGATGTATGCTATGGAATGTAGTTGTGGTTTCATACTCTTATGCCACTAAAAACCTAATTCCATGATTGTTAGGTTCGGCCACCTTGAATTAAGGGGTCTAGGAAGTTTGAAATTTTAAACAAACATGCTTATGTTGTTCCTCATGAAAATGTATAACATGTTGGCTTAAGGTTCAACACCTCTATGCTACTTGTAACCTAGGATGAGATAAGCTAGGGTTCGACCATGATATGATTAGGAGCTTAGGGAACTTAGAACCCAAACTAGATGTGCTTAAGTAGTTCCCTATGAAATATAATATGATATGAGTATAAAGTTTACATGTTTACATGTTGCTTAGAACTTGATTCCTCTTCATGAAAGGTTTCGGCCATGAAATAATTGGAAACCTAGGAGGGCTTAAAAATTTAGGTTAACATGCTTATGATCTTTCTTATGTTAGTATGTGAAGATATCATGAAAATTTTTATGTTGTCTAGAGATCATGTGGTCCTTTCATGACTTTCGGCCATATGGGTTTAGTGACTAGATATACCTCACATGCTATGAAGGGATGATATTTAATGATTCCATGAATGATTATGTCTTTATAGGATATGTGTTATGCTCTTCATGTATTCTTATGACCCATGTATGTATGTACTATGTGCTCAAACATGCTTACTTTATGACATGATAAAATGATACGTTCGTTATGCAAGCCTATGATTCATGCATGTGCTGTGTGCCCAAATATGCATGCTTTAAGATAAGTGATATGTTCATGATGTATGTTATGATTCATGCATGTGCTGTGTGCCCAAATATGCATGCTTTAAGATAAGTGATATGTTCATGATGTATGTTATGATTCATGCATGTGCTGTGTGCCCAAATATGCATGTTTTATGATATGTTAAGAAATATGATATGCATGAAATGATAAGAACTATGATATGTAAGTTAAGTCATGCTACTTTACTTTATGTATGGCTTGTACCAAGGGTGGGCTCCATAAGCGCCCCGGGGTCGATGGACTAAGAAACGGGCCTCGTTAGGGATGGGCTCCTAAGTGCCCCTAGGTCGATGGACTAAGAAACGGGCCTAGTATGTATGCCTTGTAGGGTTCAAGACTTGCTACCTTGGACCTACATAGGACGCGCGCATTTATGTATGTGGTACAAGCCGGGGCCCCAAATCATGTTGAGATTATGTTTAAGTATGTATTGTATAAGTTTTCAAAAGACATGTTGCATATGTTGCATGATATATGTTTAGGGATGTACCATGATTATACTTTATGATTACGCCATGCTAGTTATGATGATGTTATGCTATGACAGGATACGTTTGATGATCATGATATGTTATGTCATGATACTTTATGTTATGTTATAATATGCCATGATATGCTCTTAACATGATACACTTGTCTTTATGTTTTATGACTTGTGATTTTAATATGCTTGACGTTTTTGTGAGTAGGAAAGGAACTTACTGAGCCATGAGTGCTCATAGCTTACTTTCTTGTACCACAGATAAAGGCAAGGAATGGATGTACTAAGGGAGTAGCAGGAGGGCTTGAAGGATGTGTGCAGTAGTGGACTGGCTAAAAGAAATGGCCTGCTTTCATTTAATAAGAAATTTGCCATGTTGATGTTTTACTTTATGACTGCATGACTTTAAGTATGTGTTTGGTATTAAGACCCAAAATATATGATAAGTATGCTATGTGGACCTTTTATGTCTATTGTGATTTTTTTTTTAAGTAAGAAAAAGGTTTTTAAATTCTCTAAGTAAGACTTCCGCTGTGTTAAGTATGCAAGTGTCGTCAAGTAACCCCCGTCGCCTTAGCAGGAGGGGCGGGGCGTTACACGAGCTGACAAAGATGCTTATAAGAAGCATCAAGATGACGCATTAGATGTGTCCTGTCTAATGCTCGCGACCATGAACTCTGAGCTTCAAAAGCAACACGAGTTGATGGGCGCTTATGATATGGTTGAACATCTTTGTCCACTGTATCAAGGACAAGCGAGGCATGAGAGATTTGAGATCTCAAGGGCACTATTTCAGTGCAAGATGTCAGATGGGGCTCCCGTAGGCCCATATGTACTCAAAATGATTGAGTACATAGAAAACCTACATAGGTTAGGATTCTCGCTTGGCCAAGAGCTAGCCAGTGACCTGATCTTGCAATCCTTGCCGGATAGCTATAGTCAGTTCGTTCTAAACTACAATATGAACGAAATTGACAAGCCACTGCCCGAGCTGCTTAGCATGTTAAGAACTGCTGAGCTGAACCTTAAGAAGGCAAAGCCCCACTCTGTTCTAATGGTTCAGAAACACAAGGGTAAGGGCAAGCCCAAAGGTAAAGGAAAGTCTCAAGCCAAGGGCAAAGACAAGGCACTGAAGCTAAAAGGAGGGGTCGCCAAGGATGCTACCTGCTTCCACTGCGGTCAGACCGGGCATTGGAAGAGGAACTGCAAGGTGTACCTGGAAGATCTTAAGAAGAAGCGAAGTGAGACTTCCACTTCAGGTATATATGTTATAAAAGTCAATCTATCTATTTCTTCATCATGAGTATTAGATACCGGATATGCATCTCAGATTTGTACTAATGTGCAGGCACAGAGAAATAGCAGGGCATTGGCGAAGGGCGAGGTGGACCTATGCGTAGGCAATGGAGCACGGGTTGCTGCTGTTGCTGTAGGGACTTATTTTCTATCTCTGCCCTCTGGACTTGTATTAGAGTTGGATGATTGTTGTTATGTGCCTGCATTAACTAAGAACATAATTTCAGTTTCTTGTTTGGACAAGATAGGTTTCTCTTTTATAATTAAGGACAAATGTTGTTCTGTTTATTTAAAAGATATGTTCTATTGTAGTGCACCTCTGATAAACGGACTCTATATTCTAGACCTTGAAAGCCCTATCTATAACATAAATACCAAGAGGTTCAAGTCAAATGACTTGAATCAAACCTATCTCTGACACTGTCGTTTAGGTCATATAAACACTACAACAAAAACCCTCATAGACATCAGTGGAACAACAACAGTTTTAAACAAAAACCAATGTCTTTGAGTATTTTACACTGGTTTTTCCAAAAACCGGTGTCTATGAGCGCAGATTTTAGCTCATAGACATCGGTTTTTTAGGCGATGTCTATGAGCGCCTTTTTTTTTTGTTAATAGACACCGATTTTAACATCGGTTTTTTAAAACTCGATGTCTATGAACCAAAATAAAATAATATAACTTTTCCACCAATACTTAGCCAAAATTTGCAACACTTCACTCTTCCCTCCAAACCTAAATCTATATCGCCGCTGGTTATCTCTCTCAGCCTCATCTCCCTCTTCCCTTTCTTAGATGACGCCCCTTCTTCTACCGATCAGGATCAACACACGACACCCTTGCTTCTCCGTCCAACCACACTGTATCTCCTCCAACTCCTCCCTTTGAGTGAGAAGGGGAGCCCTTTTTCGCATTCCAGTGTCGATGGCGTCGCTCTGATAGGGTTTTTTTTTATACGAGGAAACCTTCCTAACTATTGCTACTTTCCATTTCATTTTCATTTTCCAGGTATTAATCCATCTCATGCGTATTCCGATCCATTCTCCATTATTTTACCTCTTTTTGTTTTGGGGTTTTTTCGTCGCCTCTCTCTCTCTCTCTCTTTCTCTGTCCCCATTTTTGTGCGATCCTTTGCAGGTTAAGCTCATTTCCTGTCTCCTTTGATCGGTCGTCAACCTCCGACAGGTTCGATCTCGCGCCTGCTTCTTCGCTCCGAGGTTTGGACAGATCTTTCCCCCTTATCTGTAGTACGAATTGTATCTTTCTGCATGGGCTATAGGGATTTCAACTCAGGGGTTTGCAATAGCACAAATGTTGTTCCTTTCGAGTAGGATGGGAAGGCGGGCATGCTCCCGCGTGGGGATGCTAGATCTGAGTGAATGTGAGCTTAAAAGTTCGTATTTTAGAGGGTTCTATGGGTTTTGGATTTTACTGTCTACTGTTCTTAGGTGGATCTGAACGCGTGCTTTTTAGTTATATAGTCACTTGACCTAGACGGAATTTTATGGAGGTGAAGTTGGACAATTACGCAGGGTGGTTGTGGAAATTATTATTTTGTACTTGGATTTTATAGCCCGTCTTCCCTCAGATTGAACTGCTTCTAGATGATCTGGTTTGCCAGGAACAATTTGAAAAAAATATCTTGTTTTAATGAAATGACTGCCAGTTATTGTGATAATAATTGCATGTTTATAGCATTTTTTTGTATCTTAAAAAATCTTTATTTGGTTTTTTATCGTCAAACAAAAACAAACTTGTGCCATAGAGATGTCTACTAATGGATACCCTATGAACTTTCTTTTTTATCAGTGACCGCATTAATAGACTTGATCACAAAGTTTGATGTGTAATCCTTGATTTGGAGAATTGACTTATTTATGGACAAATTTATAATTACACTAATTTTGTTAATTAGATTCTAGTCTTGGCTGCAGTATTTTCTACTTTTACTTTTATGGTCACCAGGGCTTTCCTTATTTTAGTAAAAAGTTAATGATTCAAGTAGTTTGTTACTCTCTATGCTGTGACATTATTGTGTAGTTATTTTTTTATCTTCATAAATTTGTTTGATCCCTCTAATTTAAGTGGTTATTTCTCTTTATTTCAAGCCATATGGACAGATCTGTGGGGACCCTTGGCACTCTATCATGCTTGTATTCCGTTATTTCAAGCTAAGCTTGGCAATGATGAGAATGTATTGGAAGAAAATGACAACGTTAAAATGTATATGTTTATTATCTAGATTGTATTGTGACTCTCTACGATTTAATTCTTCTGAGATTTTTTGGCAATATCTTCTCTGTGTTGCAATGACATGGGGTGTCATATTGATGGGTTTATTACTGTGGTGGCACACACTCATGTTATACAGGAAGGACCAATGACTGGTAAAGCAGCAGATGTGATTGTTGCTGCCAATACAGCAGCAAAAGTTGCCTTGCGCCTTGTGAGGCCAGGAAAAAAGGTGCCTTTATATTTGACAATGATGAAATTGTTAATAATCTTTCCTAACTATGTAGAGGGATTTTGAATTTAGTTTCTAATATATGCATTGCGAAGACGTTACAAGACTGCTCATTGTTCTAAGTCAACACTTCAAGCCACGTTGATGTTAATTCCAACTTCAATATTACCATCATCTGGTGCGTATTTGACCAACTCAGTGTTGTGTCTTGCTCATGGTGACTGACGTTCAACCAATTTGCAATTTATGAAAATTAACTTTTACAAGCAATTGGTGTGTTAACTCTTCAAGGAAGTCGGAATAGCAAGGGAAATTGGGAATTTTCTGTTCATTTATGTCATCGTACACTTTCTGTTTTATATTTTCTCACGCTAATTGTAATTTTTTCGTTTGGAGAATGTGATAAATTCCCTGTCTCATGGATGAATGTCATACGACATCTTCTTTAAGATCTTTATCATTTTGATGGTTCTTAAATTTTATTTTATGATTTATTTATTTAAGTTCTTATTTGCTTATCAAAGAATCTAATGGATAAAAGGTTTGTTTAGTGAACATTGATTTTTAAGCGATCCATCTGAAGTAATTAGCACAATCAATTCTCATGTCAACGTTTACCTTGTTTCTATGCCATTAAATTTGATACTTAGAAGTTGCAAATTGATGGCTGGGGTTTTCCTGGTTTAATCTTAGTTTCAGAATCGGAAAATTGATTGCTAGTGAAATCACCTAAGAAATATTTCTTTCAGTTGTAACTGGCTGTTGTACAATTTGAACAAGACCTCTTAATACAACTGAATTAAATCATTTTCATCAAGAAATATAACAAAAGCAAATCAACCTTCATACATGTGGGTTGCTTCAATTTGAACCAAATAATTAAAATCATTCATTAAAGTTGTTCTTTTGAACACTGAATTAAACTATAGATATAGTGTGGTAATTTTCAAACTGAACAATGCAAAATATTCTGTTGAAAGTGTACAGAACATGTTTTATTTTTATGTGTTTTCTGTATGAATTGATAATATACACATGTACTTGTTGGGAATTTCTGAATGACATGATGGCTTGGACTTTAATAATTGATGGAATGACCTCTTGGATCTGATCCAGTGTCTTTCATAAGTTTTTTTGGCTTCTTTTCTTACCTTTGTTGAAAGTCATGTAGTAAGATCTGGTAACACCAGATTCATCTTCTCCAAGCTCTGGAACTTGTAGCTCTGGACCACCTCCTTCAGGAAAAGATGCTACTTGTTATATGAGCAGTACTCAAAGCAGTCCAGTTGATCAAGATGACAAGGATGGCTCTGGTCCTGAAGGTCATGTTACAGAACCAGCAATGGAAACGGTATAATGTTTGAGCTCCTTTAGTACTCTCTCAACAAAAAAATCGGTATAACTCTTTGTTTTTTACCAGATGGAAGATAAGTTCCTCAATCCAATCCAGAAACAGGACGAAAATAGGCTAACTGTACATGGTAAGTTAGTTTTGATTTTAGCTGTAAGTATAATTAAACTTGCCAGAGATCATGGCTTTCAGGTGGCTTTACAGGTCCGCAAATTTCCTCCTCCAGATGTAAGCCATTTTTAACATCACACAAGGAAAAGACGTCCCACCAGGCAACGTCTGTGGTCGACGAGACAAGAGTGTCTACAAACAGAAAAGTCATTGTGAGAAGCTCATACTTCAAGCATAAGCCATCAGATGTCAATAGTCTCCATCGACCCAATGATGGTGCCACAGATGGTAATGAAAATAACGATTGTATTCCTGGTGGCTACCCTGTCAAGAAAAGAAAACTATCTGAGGACAACGAAAATCAACCACCCATCTTAGTAATGAATCAGGAAAATCTGCCATCAAATAATGCGAGGACTTCAGTTCATCATGGAGAAGGTTCGAGCTACTTCTTTCATAACCAAGTTTATGTTCTTCACATCATTTGATGATAAAGTTGTTATGCTTGCAATACTCTATAATGAGTAAAGGAGATAGTAATCACAGTCAAAAGGTTTATGCTAAATAAAACTAATGATACCGGTACTCTGCAGATAATCAAGTGTCTCGTTTGAACAACAATGGCGCCATGGTAAGGGAAGGAGGAAAATTCGGTTGTGACATTTCACATGCGAACAACTACACAACTGTAGCGGAGAGATCAATGGACAAATTTGCAGCGCTCATGTCATCTTTCAGATACACTCAATCAAGTGCCCGTGCAAGTGTCCTCCGTGCACCTCTAAAAGACGTTCAAAATTCTTCTTCCTCTGCAAGGTATTTTTATCATCTCAATCTATAGTGTTTCTCGATACTATCCAAGTTTCTGTTTTATCATTTCCGAACAGGAGGAAAGCTATGCCCATTGCCATTGAAGAATTCACATATACATTCCAAAAATAAGGTTGACTTGGGGAGTTTCTAGTCAGCCAAATTTTCACAATTTTGTATGTATGCTCAGTGGCCTTTTCCATTTATACATTTTGGTAGGCCTCTAAATTGCATATTATATGCATATGTATATGTATATGTGTATCGGTGTGTATGCGGATGCGCACAATTATCCTTCAATGAATTAAGCATTATGAATAATAGTCTTCCACAACAGCCTTTAAAAACTTAGTATTCTATTTTATTTGATACATGTACACATTTGTTTTAGTTATTTGACATATGGTGGATTATTGGGTCCTGATCATGAATTAACTTTGTATAAAGTATTATAGATTATCTTTGTTGCAAGTATCAATTAGAAAGGGACTTTCTTTGGTTTAGATATTTTGCATTCCAAATTTAGTTTATTGGTAGTTCTCATTGCAAAACCAGACTGAAAAGCTTTCAAAATGCTTGATTTGATGTGTTAGAAGGATAGAGATCAGAAAAACTAGACTGACCTCGTTAGAGCTAGAGCAGATATTTGGAAAAAAATAAATAAATCAAAATTGCATCTTTACCATTTCCATCTTTCAAAATTGCATCTTTACTAATATATTATTTATGTGTTTTTACAGTTTACAAATCTCAAGTACTCCAGAGTTGAAATTTATGAAGTGCGGTTTGAGGGGGCTGAATGCATGCTAGATTACATTTGAAGTGCGATTCTAGCTATCTTGATGTGTTGTTAAAAGAATGTTCTACCTTGATTCTGATATCTATTAGTTTTTGATGTAAAAAGAATGTTTGTGTATTTTATGGATACTATTGTAAGAAGATTATTTATGTAATTTGTGAATATTTGTGTATTTTATGGATTTTGTTGAACAAAGAATATTTGTGTAATTTATGAATATTTGTGTATGATATGGGTTAGATTTTGTGGGTCTTCAGATGAGGAAATAAAAGGAAGAAAGAGTCAAAGGAGGAAGGCCAATAACGGTTGATACATGCCTACCGAACGAAGGTAGGCCAATATCGGTCGATACATGCCTGCCGAACGAAGGTAGGCCAATATCGGTCGATACATGCCTGCCGAACGAAGGTAGGCCAATATCGGTCGATACATGCTTGCCGTATGAAGGTAAGTTAATAACGACCGATGCATACTCCAGAACAAAGGTAGGCCAATATCGGTCGATACATGCTTGCCGAACGAAGGTAGGCCAATATCGGTCGATACATGTCTGCCGAACGAAGGTAGGCCAATATCGGTCGATACATGCTTGCCGTATGAAGGTAAGTTAATAACGACTGATGCATACTCCAGAACAAAGGTAGGCTAATATCGGTCGATACATGCCTGCCGAATGAAGGTAGGCCAATATCAGTCGATACATGCCTACCGAACGAAGGTAGGACAATATCGGTCGATACATGCTTGCCGTATGAAGGTAAGTTAATAACGACCGATGCATACTCCAGAACGAAGGTAGGCCAATATCGGTCGATACATGCCTGCCGAACGAAGGTAGGCCAATATCAGTCGATACATGCCTGCCGAACGAAGGTAGGCCAATATCGGTCGATACATGCCTACCGAACGAAGGTAGGCCAATAATGGTCGATACATGCCTGCCGAACGAAGGTAGGCCAATATCGGTCGATACATGCTTGCCGTATGAAGGTAAGTTAATAACGACCGATGCATATTCCAGAACAAAGGTAGGCCAATATCGGTCGATACATGCCTGCCGAACAAAGGTAGGCCAATATCGGTCGATACATGCTTGCCATATGAAGGGAAATTAATAATGACCGATGCATACTCCATAGCAGAGATAGACCAATATCAACCAAAAGGGTTAATGAATACCTCAGAAACATGCTGGATAAAATATTAGTTTTTGATACGACAAAGATACAAACAGAAGGCGCATGAAGAAGAACCATACGTGAATATATCGAATAGAATAATTCATGATAGAAGATATATATTTTGGCGGGAAATATGCTTTTAGATTGTCTTGCAGGCGCTAAACGACAAAGAAGGTACATCTGGGGTACAAAAAAGATTCCTTAAAAATCATCTTCCCCAAGTACGCAGCTGATGTCATAACGAACTCTAACAAACCGGGGTCCACTTCATGACTACGGAGGTTATATGAAGTGGTATAAAAGGGGGAATTCTCTCCGTTGGCTAGGTAAGTTGACATCCCTAATTTTCTGGCTACTGTTCATCTTCTTCCTTCTTGGACATCAAGTGAGGTCACTAACTTAAGCGTCGGAGGGCCTAGCCAGGGATTCCCACCCCGGTCTTAGGTCACTGACGATAGCGTTGGTTGGTCTCTTGTGCGCAGGGAGCTTCGAAAGCTTGAAAGTTCGGTTTTCTCCTATTTGGACGGGGATTTCTTCCTACTTAGCACATTTCCTTCGGTGATTCTGGTTTTCTTCCGATCCGCTTTAGGTTTCTCGGGCTGAGGTTTCACCGGCATTAGTCTTCGTCATTACAGTGGGTTTTCCTCTTCCGGATCTCCTTCACGATCAGCTTCTCAGACAGGATCAAATTTGGCGCCGTCTGTGGGAACTTTCGCCTGAATCTGCGACTACGTGATGGAAGAGGCTGGGAAGTCGAACCTACTTACTATCAGCCGCGAAGATTTAGATCTCCTCATTAATTCCCACGTTCAGAAAGCCCTACAACAATAGCAACAACAACTGCAAGCTCATACTGGGGCCACTCTGCCGACGGCTCATCATCCGGCGATATCAACTACTGAGCATCGAAAAGGAAAGGAGATGGAAGAAGAAGAACCTTTGTATTTTCCTCCAGCTACTATTTCTCCAACCAGGCGTCCACGAGCCTTCCTTCGCACTCCCTTGGATCCAGGGGGTAAGAAGCCTGTGTTCCAAGAGTCCTCTGGTGAGGCGTCGGACAGAGAGAAGCGTAAGATTAAAATGATAACCAGTGATAGTTCACCAGAAAAGGTCATCTCCCCATTCTCACAAAGTGTATTAGATGACCCACTTCCTAAGCGATATCAGAATCTGCAAATTGGAGAATATACCGGAACCACAGATCCGG
The DNA here is from genome assembly GCF_018446385.1 of Zingiber officinale. NCBI lineage: Eukaryota > Viridiplantae > Streptophyta > Magnoliopsida > Zingiberales > Zingiberaceae > Zingiber > Zingiber officinale. The sequence goes on from NC_056001.1 coordinate 76,056,693, forward strand.
AAGATCACTTGTTGAAATTTGAGAATGTAGCCTTGTTGCAACAATTCTCCGATGGGGTGAAATGTCGGATGTTTCTCACTACTCTTGGGGGAGCAGCACAACGCTGGTTCAAAAGATTACCTGAAAAGTCTATTCGAAAATTTAAAGATTTCAAGAAAGTCTTTCTGCATCATTTCTCCAGCAACAAAAGTAATCATAAGACCCCATGGAGCCTATTTTCAATTAAGCAGGCGTCTAAAGAATCCATCCGGGCATATATTAAAAGGTTCAATCATGTAGCTATAGATGTACCTAATGCTACTACTGAAATATTAGTAAGTGCTTTCTCTCAGGGTCTAAATGATAATGATTTCTTTAAAGATTTGGTGAGAAATCTTCCTGTTAATTTTGATTCTCTGATTGAACGTGCCACTGAGTTCATTAACGTAGAAGAAGCCCAAGCTGCTCGCAGGAAAGAAGGTGTTCCCTCTTCTCCTACTCATGCGAAGGAGAAGGCTTCAACCCCGATACCCCCACCGAGAGGACCTATAACCACTCATCCACCTCATCGGCAACCAGATTATCGTCCACAAGCTGTACAGCATGTAGAGATGCAGCCGGAGGCACCAAGGAGATGGTGTACTTATCATAAAACTAGCAGTCATCACTCTGATGACTGTTTTGTTTTGAGAAATAGACGAGTCAATAAAGAGCGCTATCAGAGGCAGAACTATTACAAGCAACAGTACCCCAGACAGCAAAGTCCGCTCAAACCGGAATTTCACCCGGATGGAACCCGACCAGAAGCAATACCGGTCCCAGCTGGTACCAGCCAAGTATCAGATAAAGCACCTTCCGAAACCACGATGACTCGTCAGGAAGAGAATAGAAACAATGCTGCTCGGGGTAATATTAACATGATTACGGGCGGACCCACTGATGGGGATTCTAGCAGAGCCAAAAAAGCACATGCCCGAAGATTGGAGATTCATGCAGTAGGATGCAGCATGGAACGAGCAGCCGGTCCTGAAATAAGTTTTGGGCCCAAAGATCTAGAGGGGGTAGAAATACCTCATGATGACGCATTGATCATCAAAGCTGTGATAGCCAACTACGCCATCGCTCGTACCTTCATAGACACTGGAAGCTCAGTCAACATTATATTCAAAAAGGCTTTTGATCATCTGCAAATTGATCCAATGGAACTTCAATCGATTGCAACTCCTCTGTATGGATTCACAGGCAATGAAGTGTAACCTCTGGGGCAAATAAAGTTGGCCATTTCTCTGGGGGAGGAACCCCTGATGAGAACCAGGAGATCTTATTTTATGGTGGTAGATGCTCCATCTTCTTATAATGTGATATTTGGTCGGCCTGCCCTGAATGAGTTCAGGGCGGTCGTTTCTACTTTCTGTTAGAAGATTAAGTTTCCCATGGAGGATCAGGTCGGAGAAGTACGGGGCGATCAAAAGACAGCCCGAAAATGTTACGTAGAAATCATTCGAACCGAGACCAACACCGCTCGGAAGATTCAAAGAATGGAAGTTAATGCCATTAACGAAAAGCAGCCCGTCCTGGTTTATGAAGAGAAGGAAGAAGTTCAAATCCAAACTGGGTGGCCAGAAGCTACCACCTACGTTGCAGCCGATCTTGATCCTGATCTTAAAGCTGAATTGGTGCAATGTTTGAAGAAGAATAATAATGTATTTGCCTGGACTCCCAAAGAAGTTTCGGGCATTTCTCCTACTGTCATGGAACATTCCTTGCATGTCTTTTCGGATGCCCGCCCGGTCATGCAAAGGAAGAGGAGTTTCAGCATGGAGCAAAATCAGATTATCAAGGAAGAAATAACTAAGCTTATGGAGGTCGGATACATTAGGGAAGTGCAATTCCCAAGCTGGTTGGCTAATGTGGTGTTAGTTTCTAAACCTGGAAATAAATGGCGAGTGTGCATTGACTTTCGAGATCTCAACAAAGCTTGCCCGAAGGATTACTATCCCTTACCCAGGATTGATCAACTGGTTGATTCTACTGCCGGATGCGAATATATTTCCATGCTGGATGCATATCAAGGTTATCATCAAGTCCCCTTGGCCAAAGAGGATCAAGAAAAGGTTAGTTTTATAACATCTGAAGGCACTTATTGTTATAATGTTATGCCCTTTGGACTAAAGAATACAGGAGCAACCTATCAAAGGCTTATGAATAAAGTCTTTCAGAAGCAGATTGGTAGGAATATGGAAGTATATGTTGATGACATCTTAATTAAGTCTCTTCAAGCTGCTGATCTGTGCAGGGATATAGAGGAGACTTGCAAGACATTAAGACAGTATGGGCTCAAGTTGAACCCAAGCAAATGCTTGTTCGGCGCGAAAGGAGGAAAATTCCTGGGATATATGGTCTCCGAACGGGGGATAGAGGCCAACCTGAGCAAGATCAAGGCATTGCAGAGCATGGAGCCACCCCGCAACCTGAGGGAAGCTCAAAGATTGACAGGCTGAATCACAGCCTTGTCTAGATTTATTTCTAGATCAGCCGATCGTAGTTTCCATTTCTTTAAAATACTCAGAAAAACTAATAAGTTTCAATGGAATGAGGATTGTGATAAGGCTTTCCAAGAATTGAAAGATTATCTGGCTACCCTCCCTGTGTTGGCTAAACCTATAGCAGGAGAGACTCTGTGGGTATATTTGTCGGCTAATGAAAACGCCGTAGGCTTGGTATTAGTCAAACAGGAAGGAAAAGAGCAACAACCTGTATATTTTTCTAGTCATTTATTAAAAGGAGCTGAGTGTAGATACACTACACTAGAAAAATTGCCTTATGCTCTAATATTGACTACTCGGAGGTTGCGCCCATATTTCTTAGCACATGAAATTATTGTCTTAACCAACAGCACTCTCGGACGGGTATTGCTCAACCCAGAGGCATCAGGACGGTTAGTCAAATGGACAACCGAACTTGGGGAATATGACATCCAATATCAACCCCGCTCAGCAATCAAGACACAAGCTCTAGCAGATTTCATCATAGAGGTTCAAGGCCTACAAGAAGAAGATACTTGGAAAGTTTATATGGATGGCTCTGCAACTAGACAAGGCAGTGGAATTGGTATTCTTCTTATATCCCCAAGAGAAGATAGACTTCAACTCTCCATTAGATTAAATTATAGAGCTACCAACAATGAGGCTGAATATGAAGCTCTAATAGCTGGTTTACAGGCTGCTCGGCATGTAGGAGCAGCTCGAGTCCTTATATATTCTGATTCTCAGCTAGCAGCTAAACAATTATCCGGTAATTTTGAAATCAATAATGACAGGCTCAAGTTATATGCTGAGGCATTCGATAGGTTGAAGTCTCAATTTCAAGATGTGAGTATACAAAAAATTCCTCGATCGGAGAATCAGGTGGCAGATGAATTAGCTAAATTAGCCTCTGCTGTAGTGCCATGGAGTCTTGATCGACCAGTGGAACAGACCCTGTTAATTTCCTGTATTGAAAGACAGACTGATATAGAAATTCAGGGTGATTGGCGAGCTCAAATTATATTATATTTACAGCAAGGTCTTCTTCCGAGAGATACAGAACAAACCAGGGTATTTAAGAAACGAGCTGCTCAATATACTATGGTGGGGGAGCAATTATATAAAAGGGCTTTTTCCAAACCTTTTCTCAAGTGTGTAGGCACAGAAGACATACAATTTATTTTACAGGAGGTGCATCAAGGCTCTTGTGGTAGTCATATAGGAGGAAGATCTTTGGCTCGTAAAATCCTCTTAGCGGGATATTTCTGGCCCACTCTACATGAAGATGTCGCTAAACTGGTAAGAACTTGTATTTCTTGTCAAAAGCATCAGAATATATTACATCACCCTACCCAGTTGTTAAGAACCTCTATAGTCTCGTGTCCCTTTGATCAATGGGGTATGGACATAGTGGGTCCATTTCCTATGGCTGCTGCACAGAGGAGGTTCCTGTTGGTGGCCGTGGATTATTTTTCTAAATGGGTGGAAGCATAACCACTTGCTAGGATTACAGAAGATGCAGTTATTAAATTCTTATGGAAAAATATAATCTGCAGGTTCGGCATTCCTCATAAATTAGTCTCTGATAATGGAAGGCTGTTTCAAGGCGATAGAATCCTAGACTGGTGTCAAAGTTATGGGATTACCCAGGCTTTCACCTCTGTAGCTTACCCGCAGAGCAACGGCCAAGCAGAAGTAACTAATAGAGAGATTATTAGAGGACTGAAAACTAAGCTGGATCATGTCGGAGGTAGCTGGGTAGACAAGTTGCCCAGTGTTCTCTGGGCATATCGTACCACTCCTCGTGAAGCTACAGGAATCACTCCTTTCCAGTTAGTCTATGGAGGAGAAGCAGTAATCCCCATTGAGGTAGGAGTAGAGTCTGATAGAAGACAATTGTATGATGAAGATAATAGAGAACGACGACTTATGGGGCTGGACTTGATTGAGGAAATAAAGGGTAAAGCTGCTACTCGTCTTATATCATATCGACAAAGGATGAGACAGAATTATAACAAAAGGGCCATCCCCAGATTCTTCCAAGTAGGGGATTTGGTATGGAAACGAGTTAAGCCTGTGGGAGATGTTAGCAAGTTGGCACCACAATGGGGAGGGCCTTATAAAGTGATAGAAAAGCTCGCGTCAGACTCATACTATCTCCAAGATGCCCAAGGAAGAATGTTGGAACGCCCTTGGAGCGCTAATCATTTGCAACCTTATCGAGCCTGATTTGATCATATTACTTTAAATATGTTCACAGTTATTGGAATTCCCGGGCAAATTGAGATACTTGCAGTTTATGTACTTTGTTTCTTTGGTGATAGTCAAGCAAGATAAATACTGACACAGGAAATAAATATGGTTCATACAAATTGAATAAGTAGCAGGAGAAGCCTCTTTTCTATTTTTCAAGCAGTAAAATAAGGGGAAATCCTAAAGACCTATTCAGCTCCCCTCGGGAATTACAAGCCAACACGAGGTTAGCCCAAGTATTATACTTTCGTATAAACCAAAGTCGATCGAGAAAATCCTATGGAGTAACCCGATCGGGCCTTCATAGGAAGACTCGGAGACTATAAACCAAAGTCGATCGAGAAAATCCTATGAAGTAACCTGATCGGGCCTTCATAGGAAAACTCGGAGACTATAAACCAAAGTCGATCGGGAAGATTCTATGAAGTAACCCGGCGGGCCTTCATAGGAAAAACCGGAGACTATAAACCAAGACAGATCAAAGTCGATCAAGAAAACCTTATGAAGTAACCCGATCGGGCCTTCATAGGAAAACTCGGAGACTATAAACCAAAGTCGATCGGGAAGATTCTATGAAGTAACCCGGCGGGCCTTCATAGGAAAAATCGGAGACTATAAACCAAGACATATCAAAGTCGATCGAGAAAACCCTATGAAGTAACCCGATCGGGCCTTCATAGGAAAACTCAGAGACTATAAACCAAAGTCGATCGAGAAAACCCTATGAAGTAACCCGATCGGGCCTTCATAGGAAAACTCGGAGACTATAAACCCAAGTCGATCGGGAAGATTCTATGAAGTAACCCGGCGGGCCTTCATAGGAAAAACCGGAGACTATAAACCAAGACAGATCAAAGTCGATCGGGAAAATCCTATGAAGTAACCCGGTCGGGCCTTCATAGGAAGACTCGGAGACTATAAACCAAAGTCGATCGAGAAAATCCTATGAAGTAACCCGGTCGGGCCTTCATAGGAAGACTCGGAGACTATAAACCAAAGTCGATCGAGAAAATCCTATGAAGTAACCCGGTCGGGCCTTCATAGGAAGACTCGGAGACTATAAACCAAAGTCGATCGAGAAAATCCTATGAAGTAACCCGGTCGGGCCTTCAAGGAAGACTCGGAGACTATAAACCAAAGTCGATCGAGAAAATCCTATGAAGTAACCCAATCGGGCCTTCATAGGAAGACTCGGAGACTATAAACCAAAGTCGATCGGTAAAATCCTATGAAGCAACCCGGACGAGCCTTCATAGGAGAAACCGGAGACTATAAACCAATATGAAGCAGAACCATCGGGAAATTATATGAAATACATCAGACGAGTCTTCACAAAAGAGACCAAAGATTCTGAACCCGTGCAAGATATAAATAATTAGAGAATCTCCCGGCTTCGAAGCCTAATTTCGAGAAGGGATTCCATAGAGGAGCCCAGATATGTGAAAGTGAAAATCTTTACTCAAAAGTCATCTGGGATATTATATTCAGCTCGGAGGCCAATAGGTTTATACAATTTCATATCCAGTCTCAACTGAGATTATTCATCCTCGGAGAGATACAAAGCACGCGGGAGGTTACTTAAAAAAGAATCCCTCAAGATAAGGCTCCGCTTTGAAGGATGAACAAGGAATTTTTTAATAAAATTTATATTCAGCAAGCAATAGCATTCCAAAAGGGGTATTCTCAAACTGGCATGAAGAAGAAGCAAGTAAGTGTTGAAATTTCCTTATACCTTGCAAATACCTAGTTACTCAGTACCAACTGCACCTTTTTTCTCATTGTCAATTCTTGCTTTACAAGTTTTTATGAATACATTCTTTAAACATTCGGGAAAGGGCCTTTCAAATCTGAGGGTAGTTCTTCATTAAGCCTGCGGCGATTTATGAAAGAGAGGGGAGGTTCCCTGGGTAGATATCCACCCTCTTTTAGCTATTGAAGAACCCCCGATACGGAATGATTTAGCGCACCCACTATCCTGCGAACAAATTCCCGGGCAAATGCTGGTGACTTTAAGTAAGTTTGCCGCCATTCTTCCCACCGACTCTTTTCCTGCTCCTTATAACTTTGAAAATCAGCTTGTAGCTTTGTGTTCTGAGTTGTCAGAACATTCTTCTCTGATCTAAGCTGCTCCAATTTCTTTTGAAGCGATGACAATTCAATCTCTTGAGCTTTCCGTTGCTCTTGTTCCTGTAGGAGAGTGAAATCATGAGAGGCTAAGTCCTGAGCTTGGTCATAAAGACAGTCATTATGGAGCTTCTCTAATTTCTCTAAAATAAGGCTTTTTTGAGAAGCATCTAAAAGAGTTTTCTCTTTCAAAGCAATCTCTAGTCGAAGACCAGAGTGTAACCTCTCCACCTGTAATTCTAACGTCTTCCTAGCAAGCTCTTTGTCTTTCAATAGTTGTTGACATTCCTCCAATTCTTGCTTCAGGGTTCCCAATTGTTGATTTCGCAAGGCCCCCTGCTCTTGCAACTGAGTCCTATCACTACTAGAAGAGGGCGAAGCAGCCTTCAATGCCTCTAGTTGAGCTTTTAACTTAGTGTTCTCATGATCTTTAGCTGTGAGTAGCTGATCGATATGCAGACTTGTGGCTAAAAACTAAATAAAAGGATAATGTAGGTTAAAGATACAGTTACAAAGCTAATAAACTCATAACTAGGAATACTTACAGCCACTGCCTGACGACTATGGTGATCCGCTCGATGTGGGAGACTAAGGCCTCGTAATTGTTCATAACCTTGTGACCAGGATTCAGCCAATAAACCTTGCAGTTGCAAAGTGCCATAGCCAGGAGGACTAGAAGGCTGTCCCAATTGAGAAGGTAAGCCCGCAGCCACTCTAAATAAAGGAGGGAGAATAGAGGAAGCCGGAGATGGAGAAGAGGAGGAGGCAATGTGAGGAAAAGGGATAGTAGAAGCAGGAGGAGCAGAGTAGGAACTAGAGGGAATAGAAGGGAGCAGTGTAGGAGGGGTTATTGTAATTGTGGAAACATTAACGGCTGAAGGGCTGACAATGGGAGAAGATCTCCAGCAAGGTGTTCGTTTTGCTCGAGACCTATAAGCCAAGGGAGGCAAGGTCAATGCCAAGGATGTAGAAGGCACAGGGGAGATAGCGGCCATCTCAGAGGCAGAAGCAGGAGAAGCTGAAACAATAGAAGAAGAAGAGATAAGCAGACCGGGCCTCATCATTCAAGAGCAGGATTGGAGATGATATTGGTGGGAGTCGTCGGTGCCTTACCTCTCTCAAAAGAAATAGGCGCTGGAACAAGAGGAGTTTGCACAAATGTACCAAAGAAATCACTAAAGGGAGAATCCTTGGTAAGATTTGGCTTTTTAACTAAAGTAACAAAAGGCTCTTCTTCTTCCTCTTCCATGAGTGCGACACCCTCTTCTTGTCATTCTTCTTTAGAAAGCAAGCCCAAGGTAGAAGGATTGAGATCGGATAGGCGAGCCAACAACCATTGTTCTCCGAGATTATTGATAAAGGACTTGGTCATAACAGAATTCCTGTACATAAAAGACGGAAGAATAGCATCGGCTGAAACAATAGAGGATAAACATCATTATTATAGAGATATACTAATCAGCAAAGGCGGAGTAAAATAATTATACTCACCAAAGGAACTATCCAAAGGAGTGTTAATGTTGCCTATCCCGAAGGGAAACATTAAGCCCTCTTCAATTAGGTGTGGCAAACTGAATTTCACTCCCCGTAATTTAGGTAAGGCAGAGGCAACAGAGGGATCATTGAGAAGACCTTGAGTGTCAGGAAGCGGGGGCATATCATGTATCCATTGGATGGGAAACGGAGGTGGAGAAGGTAGACGCATATAGAAAAATTTATGATACCATTCGCCTTGAGGAGGAATGCGGTTAAATAGAATGGCCTTAGGACGAGACTGAAATTTGAAAACGCCCACATCTACTCGGCGAGGAATGAAGAAGTGATGAAAAAGACGGGGAGACAAGGGGAAATCCAACAGTTTCGATACCCCAATGAAACCCATTAGAATAGAAAAGGATTGAGGGACGAACTGGTTGAGCGGGATAGCAAAATACCGGCTAACCTCACAAAAGAAATGGTGAAGGGGGAATCTGAAACCTTGCAAGACTTGGTCCCTAAAGATGGAGATACATCCTAAGGGAGGAAGGTGAGGACCCTCATGAGGAGCAGGACGGACAATGTAAGAGGGAAAACCATAGGTTGCCTGTAAGTCCACTTCTTCTGTATCTGTGAGGTCGGAAGAACACGAGAGGAACCATGCCGGAGAAGAAACCGCCATGAAGAGAGAAGGTTAGAAGAAAAGGAATTGAGAAGCGAAAAGATGGACGGAGGGAAGCAGAATAAGACTCCGTAAACCCTTGTCCCTTTTCTAGTCCTGTGCTAAAACCTCTAAACACAAGAGACGAAAGGGAAATAAAAGGTGCTCAGAATGTCAATCGTCATAAAAGGTAATAATATCATAGAATAAAATCAAGGGAAAGAGATGAAGTCAAATAAGCTACCTCAGAAAAGACATAAAATTTCCTTAGAAATAATTTTTGAAGAAACTTGATAAGACAAAACAAAAATTAGTACTACAAATATAGATTCAAAGCACGGGTCAAGCCTTGAATATTGATTAATGGAAGCAACCTGGTTAAATTGAACCATCCTAATAAATCGACCGATAATTGGGAGTACCTTCGAAATATCGGACGATACTTACTAATGTTTATACTTATATCGGCCGGGTCAGTAAAGAATGAGGATAATTGGAAGTATCTTCGAAATATCAGACGATACTTACCAATGTTTTTACTTATATCGGCCGAGTCAATGGAGAATGGGGGTAATTGGAAGTATCTTCAAAGTATCGAACGATACCTACCAATGCTTATACATAAATCGACCGGGTCAATGAAGAATGGAGAGAATCGGTCGATTAAGATATATCGATCGATATCGGAAGTCACATTGAAATATCGAACGGTACTTATATATCGACCGGGTTACTGAAGAGTGAGTCATAGGGAAAGATTGAGCATTGAGAAGCCAAGTGACATTTGGTATATTTACATGAAACCGACAAATTATCCAAAGATAAAGTAAGATTAGCAATCCAGAGATACCATTCAGAAACACCTAAGTTTGCTGGAGGATCATGGCAAAATCTCGATCCCCCTTCTCTACAATAACCGAAAATTAAGTTAGAGTTAGTTTTGGGTACAAATCAGGAGGTCTTTCTTCAATGAGTCTGCGACGATTTAGGAAATTGAGAGGAGGAACGCGCGCTAAGTAGCCCTCCTTTTCCAATTGTCGAATTGCTCCTTTGGCCCCTACCGTAAAAGAAGACAAGATGGATCTCACAATCGGCCAGTTGAACTCAGTAGACTCGATCATGGCGGTGGCTCATTCTTTGTACCGAACATCTTCATGCTCCTTATAAACCACTAACGCCATCTGAGAGGTTTTCAGTTCATTCTCCCTAGCAGCGACTTCGGTTTTTGTTAAATCAAGTGAATTGGTTAGAGATGCCACCTCATTTTCTTTTAGTTGCAAGGCCTTCAACTTTTCGCTCAATTCTGCTTCATAATTCTCTTTGAGTTCGCCAAGTTTTGAGGTCAGCTCTTGATTAAGGTCCGTAACCAATTTGAATCGGGCCTCAAGACTCTCAATTTGAGTTTCAAATTGCTTCTTGGCGGCCGCAGAAAACTCGGCAGAAGACAGTTCGGTAACTTGCTCTCGCAACCCTTTGTTCTCCGATTTCAACTTTTCGTTCTCAGTGTATAATATGTGTAATAGTCGGGAGAAACCCATGTTCTCGAGCCACCACTGGGAGCATATTCAAAACTGTGAGATAATATCTCAAAAACAGAAGGCAGGAGTATATAAGCATAGCTTATTCTCTTTGTGAGAAAAGCGGTCAATTGCTTCAGGAATGGAAAGTCCCTCGAAAAGGGGACGAACCTCATCCCAAGAACTAGCAAAAGAACCCCCCAGTAATATGGGGAGAACAGGAATGGCAGAAGAGCCAGCTGAGAAGGAAGAAGTAGGGATAGATGGTGGAGCAAAAACCAAGTAAGAAGAAGGCGGAGAGGGTAGAGATCCTGAAGTCGGAATAGACAAAGGAAAAGTAAAAGAAACGTCATCAGAAGTACTAGTTTTAGGAAAAGGAGAGGTGGGAAAATTCAAGGAAGGATAAAGTTCTGCTAATGTGGGCTCATCGGAAAGAAGATCAGGTGACACAAAATCTGCTGAAGTTAGCTCCTTGGCAGAGAGAATGAGCCTCCTCTTTGGAGGAGGAGCCCTGGTTAGCTTGCGTCCCGGACGCTTGCCCGCAGAAATCTCAGTTAGGGGTTTATCAGAGCTACCAGGGGATGTAAGCTCAATAAGAGGAATAGAGGCAGATGGGGAGACAGTGACAGCTGCGGGAGACGTAATAGCGGGAGCAGGATCGAGGAGGATCTGCGCAGCAGGATCCCTAGAAGAACCTCCTGGAGTCTCATGAAGTCCAGAAGAGCTAGGTATTTCGGCTAAGGGAGTCGGCTCTTCAATTGACGGTGGAGGGGCGATAGCGGCCAGAAATTCGGCCTCCTTGGCTCGAAGCAATTCTTCTTCCATGCGTATTTCTTCATCAATCAAAGCATCATAAAAACTCTCCACTGTATAGAACAAAGAAATAATTTAGGCAGTTATAAGAAAAAAGAAAGGAACAAGACGTTACCTAAGGAAATGTGAGTATCGGGTTTGACGGGGCTTAAACCAAATAGGTATAGAAGCTCGACCTTCAACCATCTTGGGATCGAGAGCCGGTGACCTAATAACTTCTCACAATAAATAGGAAAAGTAGGAAGGAGATGAAACTCTCTAACATCGGGTAAGGGAGGCAAGAAAGAGTTCCAAGCATGAGACCAAGGAATAGGTCCCGGAAACTTTAAAAAGAAAAAACGAGATTTCCAGGCTTTAAGAGACGATGGCATATCTTCAAAGAGGACCATTTTAGTTCTCGACTGGAATAAGAAGACACCGGGTTCCGAGAGCTTGGGGTAGGAAAACATGAAGAAATTTTGAGGAATGGGAGGAATATCTCGTAGACGAAACAACATATAAGTACCGCATAGATAACGAAATGCATTAGGAGCAAATTGTTGCAAAGGAATATCAAAATATCGACTTATTTCAATTAAGAAAGGGGGAATGGGGAACCTTAAGCCCCCTATCAACTGGTCCCTGAAAAAAGTCACGCAGTTATCAGGGGGATGATGAGGTCGATCATTCGGTGTTGGGAGTATGATTTTATATTCCTTAGGAATTTCATATTGGTGACGGATGGATACTCTAGCATTCTTATCAAAGATAGAAGACATATGGACATACCAAGGAGCAATTGCTTCTTCAGCCATGGACAAAGGTATGGGCTAGAGCAATAATGGATTACTTACTGAAGACAAGAAAGGGGATCGTCGTGGAACGGCGAGCACGAGGACTGGTTGAAGACAGCAACAGGAAGAGAGCTCTAGAGAAGGAAAATGGAAGGACGAGGTTTAAAGAGGAGACGAAAGGTTTAGGGTTTGAAAAACGCAAGACGGTCGTCAGATTAGGACGTTGGTAGCTCAGCAGACGCTAAGGATCGCAATAGAAAGGCAAAAGGCCTATGTGACGTGGCGGCCAGCAAAGGTAAGTGTCAGAACATCATAAAAAGAAGAGTAGGTACATCGGATGGGACAAATCGGATCACGAGGGGATTGGTAATGCTTTGAACATTCTCTCACCCGAGGGAAAGCCAATCACCGATTAGAAAATTTTGAAAGAAGACGTGATCAGCTGGGCCTAATAAAATAGAAAGGACAGAACTTTTTGACCATACCCAGTCTAAAGACAAGAATATTTTAAGAGTAAAAGGTTTAGAAGAGTGATAAATGTTAAGCTATCCGTGCAGAATATGACTTGGTATTTATTGAAAATATTTTTATTAACGAGGGCAATTGTGGTTATGTTAGATAAATATTATGGTTATAATATCAAACTATACTAATAGTTAAGATAACCTTAGCTATGATAAATGATACATAGAATACATGAAGAAATGATGAACACAACACCACATTGTAAATGATAGAGGGATTCAATAAAAGCCTTTGATTAGATACAAAATTTTGTCTTTACACTTAGAATCTGATCAAATACATAGCATCACATTTCCTCAGGAACAGCAGACCTCAAATAGATAACAAATATTACAAGCATAAGCTCTTAGGGCACTTAGAAAATTTTAGTCCCACTGGATTCAAACTTACCATGGAGCAGAGAGGGAAATAGCCCACTTCGTCCGAGCTTGTCAAGGCGCATAAGAGGCAATATTTTGCCCGAGATGAAGAAAGCAACAAAAGCAAAAGAGCTCAAGGGCAATGAAAGAGGGGACATTGATTCATTCCATAATGGAAAAATAGATATAGAAACCACTTCCCCTCTCAAGCCATATGAGCTCAGCAAGTGGAGCAACCAATCTTAGCCCAAGGGTATCATGTGCTGTGCCCTTCACACAACACCCATGGGTCATTTGGCTGCCTCCCTATAAGTAGAAAAAATTTCTCTGAAGTTTGTTGGGTCCTTCAGAGCACCTGCATCTTTGGATAGAAGATTTGAAGTGTGAAGCTTCCTCTCTTAAGACTATCCCTTGAACCCCTGAAGTAGCCGAAGCAAAAATCCCAATAAACTCATATATAGATCTCACCTGGTCCAACAAAAGTTGCCTCCAAAAAGGAGGATCCACGACCATGGCCTTAGCAACAAAAAAAATGGCAAGGAAGAAAAAGAACTGAAAGGGGTTGCGGGTGAAGAGAAGGTTGTAGCCCTATTTAAAGGAGAAAAAAGGCTTACAGTATGGCCACACTTAATCTATTAATATAGTGGTACACAAAATCTGTGAGGTTATTTCAAAATTTGGAGCAGAGTCACGGGTAGGAAAAGACAAGATCATAATCCTGTCTAGTTAGTCGTCTACACCTCCTTCGACTAGGCTTAAAGGGAAGGCTAGTGATATGGGTTAGGTTTTGTGGGTCTTCAGATGAGGAAAGAAAAGGAAGAAAGAGTCAAAAGAGGAAGGCCAATAACGGTCGATACATGCCTGCCGAACGAAGGTAGGCCAATATCGGTCGATACATGCCTGCCGAATGAAAGTAGGCCAATATCGGTCGATACATGCTTGCCGAACGAAGGTAGGCCAATATCGGTCGATACATGCTTGCCGTATGAAGGTAAGTTAATAACGACCGATGCATACTCCAGAACAAAGGTAGGTCAATATCGGTCGATACATGCCTGCCGAACGAAGGTAGGCCAATATCGGTCGATACATGCCTGCCAAACGAAGGTAGGCCAATATCGGTCGATACATACCTACCGAACGAAGGTAGGCCAATAACGGTCGATACATGCCTGTCGAACGAAGGTAGAACAATATCGGTCGATACATGCTTGCCGTATGAAGGTAAGTTAATAACGACCGATGCATACTCCAGAACAAAGGTAGGCCAATATCGGTCGATACATGCCTGCCGAACGAAGGTAGGCCAATATTGGTCGATACATGCCTGCCGAACAAAGGTAGGCCAATATCGGTTGATACATGCCTTCCGAACAAAGGTAGGCCAATATCGGTCGATACATGCTTGCCATATGAAGGGAAATTAATAATGACCGATGCATACTCCAGAGCAGAGATAGACCAATATCGGCCAAAAGGGTTAATGAATAACTCAGAAACATGCTGGATAAAATATTATTTTTTGATACGACAAAGATACAAACAGAAGGTGCATGAAGAAGAACCATACGTGAATATATCGAATAGAATAATTCATGATAGAAGATATATATTTTGGCGGGAAATATGCTTTTAGATTGTCTTGCAGGCGCTAAACGGCAAAGAAGGTACATCTGGGGTACAAAAAAGATTCCTTAAAAATCATCTTCCCCAAGTACGCAGCTGATGTCATAATGAACTCTAACAAACCGGTGTCCATTCATGACTACGGAGGTTATATGAAGTGGTATAAAAGGGGGAATTCTCTCCGTTGGCTAGGTAAGTTGACATCCCTAATTTTCTGGCTACTGTTCATCTTCTTCCTTCCTGGACATCAAGCGAGGTCACTAACTTGAGCGTCGGAGGGCCTAGCCAGGGATTCCCACCCCGATCTTAGGTCACTGACGATAGCGTTGGTTGGTCTCTTGTGCGCAGGGAGCTTCGAAAGCTTGAAAGTTCGATTTTCTCCTATTTGGACGGGGGTTTCTTCCTACTTAGCAGATTTCCTTCGGTGATTCTGGTTTTCTTCCGATCCGCTTTGGGTTTCTCGGGTCGAGGTTTCACCGGCATTAGCCTTCGTCATTACAGTGGGTTTTCCTCTTCCGGATCTCCTTCACGGTCAGCTTCTCAGATAGGATCAGTGTATTTTTTTGGTTACTGTATTCATTGTTTCGGAAATCCATGTGCTGTTAAAAAATACCGATATTACATCGGTTTTCCACCGCTGCAAAACCTGTGTTATTAACTAATATTACATCGGTCATATACCGCTGCCAAAACTGGTGTTATTAACATATAATATTACATCGGTTTTACACCGTTGATGAAACAGTGTCGTTAAGTCATACTACACCGGTTAATAACCGATTCGAACACCGGTGTCGTTAAGTTATACTACACTGGTTTTAACCCGATGTCTAAAATGGCAGACCTTTTACATCGGCTTCATAGACATCGGTCGAAAATGAAATAGACACCGGTGGAAAACCGATGTCTATGAGGGTTTTTGTTGTAGTGAAATGACAAGCACTTATCCCAGCTCCATAAGGATGGTCTGCTGGACTCATTTGATTTTGAATCTTATGAGACGTGCGAGTCATGCCTACTAGGCAAGATGACCAAGACTCCCTTTAGTGGGCACAGTGAGAGAGCGACTGACTTGTTAGGTCTTATACATAGTGATGTAGTGGCCCTTTCAATGTCACTGCTAGAGGCGGTTATAGGTACTTTATCACATTTACTGATGACTTCAGTAGATATGGTTATGTGTACTTGATGACACATAAGTCTGAATCCTTTCAAAAGTTCAAAGAATTCAAGAATGAAGTAAAGAACCAGCTTGGCAAGAGTATTAAGATACTTCGATCAGATCGAGGTGGAGAATACCTTAGCCATGAGTTTCGTGACTACCTAGCTGAGTGTGGGATTCTATCCCAACTCACTCCTCCTGGAACACCACAGTGGAATGGTGTATCCGAAAGGAGGAATCGTACCCTATTAGATATGGTATGATCTATGATGAGTCACACAGATCTTCCGACATACCTTTGGGGCTATGCTCTAGACACGGCAGCTTTTATACTCAACCGAGTTCCATCCAAGGCCGTGATAAAGACACCATATAGGATATGGACTGGGAGAGATGCCCAGGTGTCTTTCATGAGGATTTGGGATTGTGAGGCTTACGTTAGACGTCAAGTCTCAGACAAGATAGGACCCAAATCCGACAAGTGTTATTTTATTGAATATCCCAAGGAAATTAAGGGATATTACTTTTACATTCCCAGTCAGCACAAGGTAGTTGTGGCAAAGACTGGGGTCTTTCTAGAAAGGGACTTTGTTTCCCGAAAGACTAGTGAGAGCACGTTCGATCTTGAAGAAGTTCAAGATGCGAACAATTGCACTGAAGCCTCGATGGAAGTTGAACTAGAACCACAAAGTGTTGTGGATGATGTTGTTCCACAAGGAGTTGAATAACAATAACCAGTTCAAGTAGACATACCTCTTCGCAGATCTGATAGAATACGTCGTCAGCCTGAGAGATACTCATTTCTCTTGTCTGACCATGATGACGTTGTGCTCATAGATGATGAGCCGACCACCTATCAGGAAGCTGTGATGAGACCAGATTCCGAGAAATGGCTAGAGGCCATGTGATCCGAGATGGAATCCATGTACACCAACCAAGTATTGACTTTGGTTGATCCACCTGAAGGGGTAAAACCCATTGAGTGTAAGTGGGTCTTTAAGAGAAAGACTGACATGGATGAACTTATCTATAAGGGTCGCTTGGTAGCTAAAGGTTACAAGCAGATTCATGGTATTGACTATGATGAAACCTTTTCTCCAGTAGCGATGTTTAAGTCCATTCGGATCATGCTTGCTATTGCAGCTTACCATGACTATGAGATATGGCAGATGGATGTCAAAATCATGTTTCTGAATGGAAATGTACTCGAGGATGTGTACATGACACAACCTGAGGGTTTTGTAGATCAACAGCATACTAGCAGAGTATGCAAGCTGCATAGGTCCATTTATGGACTAAAGCAAGCTTCTCGGAGCTGGAATCTTTGATTCGATGATGCAATCAAACAGTTTGGTTTCATCAAGAACGAAGATGAGCCTTGTGTCTACAAGAAGGTTGTAGGGGATATAGTTGTCTTCCTCATATTGTATGTGGATGACATACTACTCATTGGGAAGGACATCCCTTTGCTTCAGTCTGTCAAGACCTAGCTAGGGAGTTGCTTCTTAATGAAAGACTTAGGTGAGGCATCCCGCATTATAGGGATACAGATCTATAGAGATAGATCTAAGATATTGCTTGGCCTAAGTTAGAGTACATATATTGACAAGGTACTTCTTCGGTTTGCCATGAAGAACTCCAAGAAGAGATTTCTACCGATGTCACATAGCGTGAGTCTTTTGAAGACTCAAGGTCCCTCTTCTAGAGAGGAGAGAGACCACATGGATCAGATCTCTTATGCCTCAGCCATAGGATCTATCATGTACGTCATGCTATGTACTCGACCTGATGTCTCTTATGCTTTGAGCATGATGAGTAGATACTAGTCAGATCTAGGTGAAAGTCACTGGATAGTGGTCAAGAATATTCTTAAGTACTTAAGAAGGACTAAAGAATATTTCTTGATATATGGAGGCGATGACGAGCTAGCTCTAAAGGGTTACAGTGATGCCAGCTTTCAGACCGACCAGGATGATTATCGATCGTAGTCAGGGTTAGTATTTTGCATTAATGGTGGTGTTGTGAGCTGGAAGAGTTCGAAGCAGGACACAGTAGCTGATTCTACGACAGAGGCCGAGTACATTGCTGCATCGGAGGCAGCAAATGAGGCAGTTTGGATCCGCAAGTTCATCACTGAACTTGGGGTGGTTCCTAGTATCGTTGATCCTATTGAGCTCTATTGTGACAACAATGGAGCTATAGCACAGGCAAATGAACCTCGCTCACACCAACGGACCAAACACATACTACGGCGCTTCCGTCTCATTCGAGAGATTCTCGAGAGAGGAAATGTGAAGATATGCAGAGTACCTACAGAGGCTAACATCGCAGATCCCTTGACCAAGGCTTTGGCACAGAGGAAGCATGATGGTCACACTAGGTCATTGGGGCTTAGAGCCTACACTGATTGGCACTAGTGCTAGTAGGAGATTGTTAGTTAGAGCCCTAGAACCAATCATTTGATGATTGTATTATAAACTTATTGTATCATATTCTTATATATAAATAAAGGTATTTGTTTTTAGTTTTTATAATTACTTATATTGGTGCCAAATAAACTAAGTATAATAGCGTCTTTGAGTAGAAGGTTCTCACCTATATCAATCGGTTAGTTGAACCGATAGTGAGATGATATAGGGAACACTACTCTTAATCATTCCTAGTCGAGTATTAACATTCAGAGACAATGTTAATGCAATAAGACTAGCATGTAGGTCAACTCGATGACTTGATCTCACAAGTCATGGATATAGAGATATCAAGTTGACACATGGGTATGCATTGGAGAATGTATACTGAATGACCCGCCATGAGAAAGTATCATGGATCGTTATATGAGTGTCATATACTTTCTCATGTGGCTATTAGTATGACTACTAGTCCTTGGACCTGAAGTCACCATGGATCCCTACATAAGGAGTTATGTACTTTGGTTTCGTCAAATGTCACTCGTAACTGGGTGGACTATAAAGGCGATTACTGGGTATGTAACGAATTATGCAGAGGGATGTGAGTGATGTAGATGGGATCTATCCCTCCTATATGACGGGAGCGACATCAATATTTTTGATAGAGTGAGACCACGAAGTGCATGACCATGCCCAAATGAGTCAATATGAGATATTGAACTCATTTGATCGAGTGAGTCTACTTGGAGTTCAAGATTTAGATTGATTAGAGGATGACATGGTCTATGCCTCAGATTGATCAATCTAGATGTCTAGGATAGAAGGACACTTGTCATATATTGTGAGAAGACACAATTAGTAGTCACAAGGTGATGTTGGATCTCAACATTCTTATAACTTGGGTAGTAATGATGTGTTGCTAGATACCGCTCATTACTTATGCTCCTAAATGGGTTTAGGGGCATTGCCAACGTTACAAGAACCTATAGGGTCACACACTAAGGACAATTAGATAGAGATTAGGTTCATATGATGAACCAAGAGGATTAGATTCATTTGATGAATCAAATTGGATTAGGAGTAATCCTAATTAGGTTAATTGAGTTGGCCTCAAGTTGATTCATGTGTTCAATGAGTCTAATTTAGATTATGACTCATTGAATCAATTTAATTAAATGAATTAGATTCATTATATTAAATTGGCTTGAATTAAATGGTTGGTTTAGATCAACCATGAGAGAGATTAAGTCAAGTTTGACTTGAGTTGAGAGGAAGAGGAAAAGTCAAGTTTGACCTGACTTTATGCCACATCATAAGTGAGTTGGCAAGATGTGGACCAATGATGATGCTCTACATCATCATGGTTACTTAAGTGAGATGCCACCTCATGGAGGTTACAATTCTTCACTTTAATGGCCTCCATATTAATTGTGATTAATGTATAGGGGGTTACACATCTTATGGTGGCCGACCACTTTTGTGAGTTGATGAAAAAATTCATTTTTCATTCAAGTGTCATTCACTTCATCTTCTTCCTCCTAGTGCTCTCTCTTCTTGCTCTTCCTCTCCTCATCTTGCCAAACCCTACTAAGGTGCTAGCACACTTTAGTTTGGTGATCTCCTTCTTGTGTTCGTGTGGATACTTCTAGAGGGTTGTCTACTTTGACAATCTCGAGATCCGGCAAACCGTTGGACTAGCGGGATAGCGAAAGGGCATCGCATCGAGGGTAACGCTCGTATCTAGTGTAGATCTAGAGTTTGTAAACTCGTACTCGTAATGTTTTCGAAGTTTTATTCTTCGCACGGATCCTGTGCAATTGTCTCATCTTCTTCAAGCCGTAGGTTGGTCAGCTGGTTGCGAAGTAAGTCTCATCTCGCGAGCTTGGTTTCGGACTCCCCTTCGTGTAGCTCAAGGAACTTCTCCCAAAGCTCCTTTGCTAAATCATAATTGCCGATCCGGTTGACTTATTATGGCGGAAGAACACTCAGCAAATGGAACTCTGCTTTGTCATTTTCCACATAGTCGTCCTGCTCATTTTTTGTCCACTGGTATTTTTCCTTACCTTCTGGTGCTATAAAACCGAATTCCATTATGAGAAGTAAATTGAAATTAGTTTTAAAAAAATACCTGCATTCACTTTTTCCAACTAGCGAACTCCCCCTCGAACTTTGGCAAGTATATGCTTGGTCCAGTCATCGCCTTTTCTTCGATCGGCGGTTAGTCCTCCTGAAGCATCCTTGCTCTGATACCACTTGTTGGGGACCTATGGCGGCTGACAGTAGGAGGGGTTGGATAGCCCTACACAAATATAAAAGAGATACCCTTCTCGAACTTTTAAAATAACACTTGCATAAATAATTAAAGACTAAACTTAAAAGAAAAGAGACACCGGAGTTTACTTGGTTACAACCGGGGAGGTTGTTAATCCAAGGAAGATGGTCACACTAAATTCTCCTTCTGTCGGAGAAGCCTCTTTTACATCAGTGAAAGCACAGAAAGAAGGAAGCTAATCAAAACAATAGAAGCGCACAAGTGTTGTTATAATTACCTATTCTATTTTAAAGCTTCTGGACCAAGGTTGTATTTATAGCATTGGTCGGGGCGCTTGGAAGCGTTCCAAGCATCTGGATGGGGATAAAGTTTTATCCCCTTCGCAACGGATCATGGCCAAATGCGATCCGGTCAAAGTCGGGTTCCAGGCGCCCAGAATCGCTTCGAGTGCTCAAACTGGTCCGGATGCCCGGATTGGGTCCGGGCGCCCAGACCACTAAAGTCAACATAGTTGACTTTTGGTCCGGATCCTCTGCTCTGGTGCTGCTCCCCTTGGTCCAGGTCTTCCGCTCCGGCTCCGCTCACTTGGCTGATTTCAGCCAATTGAAATAAGGCTCACCCGAAACCAATTTTGGCCTTCTCGATCAACCTTCCGCTCCGGCTTCTCATCCCTCGGAAATGTCGAGCGCTTCCTTCTCGTCCGCCCGTGTACTCTCCCGCAGCATCTCACCCCTCGGACACACCGAGCCCGCTGACTCTCTCTCTCGTGACGCTCTTCTTGCTAGCTGTGTCTTTTTTGCTTGATTTCTTGTGTTCCTAAGCTCCTACACACTTAGACACAAGGTTAAAACACCACAGGGCCTAACCTAACTTGATTGATCACATCAAAATAACCTTGGAGTTCCAACAATCTCTCCCTTTTTGATGTGAGCAACCCAAGTTAAGCTAGGGTAAAGAGACATTAAGTTAAAATAATAAATTCTGTAATAAAGTACAAAAAATAAAAAAAATTGAGAATCTACCTTCCCCTAGACTTGATCTTTTCCTTCTCCCCCTTTGATCACATAAAAATGGGGTACCAATAAAAATCTGAGGGTACTAATTTTAAAAAACACATTGAAAATTTTTTGAAAATTTTGTTATCACCAAAAAATTTGCAATAATTCAAAAAAAAATTTAAGTAAAAGAAATTTCAAGTAGAAAAAGGACTTTCTAAATTAAACAAAAATTTCTAAGTTAGACAACTATGCAAAAAATTTGAGAAATTTTTTCAAAAAAAAATTGAGTAACCCTTTTAAAACATTATCTAATTTCAATTTAATACTTTATCAGTTAGTCAATTAAATACTTTATTCCAATATTTGGCTTCTCGCCTGTGGCGAGGTACTAGGCCCTCTTGGTTATTAGATCATCAACCACTTCTAGACAAAGCCTCATAAGGAAATTAAATGTTTAATTTTCTCGCTGAAAGCGCTAAGCCTAAGTTAAGGTTCAAGTAAGACAAGACTTAGGAACCCCAATATAGGTTACAACCAACTGGATTAATTAGATATTTCTTAGGGACATATTTCTTTGAAATATTTCTAATTTGTCCCTTATGGTATCTAAAGTACCAATTTAGATTATTGAATTTTCTAAAACTTGTATTAGATGAGCATGCATGATTTTTAAGTTATTTATTTCTTTTTAAAAATTATCATTTTCTAATTTTACTTTTTCAAACTCTTCTAATGGGTAAGATTTAGCTAGAATTAATTTTAAATTTATAATGTCTTTTTCTAATTTGCAGCAATCTTTAGTTAATATTTTAACAAACTTAAATAATTTATCGAGAGGAAGAGATTATACCAGACTTACCTTGTCGTTCTCTTTATCCTTGGCTCCCCCTGAACTGCTGCTTTCTTCCGACGTAGCTCCCCCTTCATCGATACTCTCGATGCTCATTTCAAACAAGCTTGAATCGTAGTCCTCATCTTGATGACTTGCCATTAATGTAAGTCTAGAGAAGACCTCGACTTTCGATTCGGACGACGTATCGTCCCATGTCACTTTTAGTGTCTTGATCTTCTTTGTTTGGACATGCTTCTTTCCTTTGTCCTTGTCCTTGTTCCTTAGCTTGGGGCAGTTGTCTTTGACATGCCTTTCTTCATTGCAGTGGTAGCATCTGATTGTCCTTTCCTTTCTACCTTGCAGATGATTAGTTTTACTTGAATTAAACACCTTTTTAAAATGCCATACCATCATTACCATTTCCTCGTCGTCGAGAGAAGATTCCGACTCATGTTTGTCTCCTGCTGCCTTGAGGGCAATGTTATGCTTCGGCTACTTCGTACCTGCACATCTCGATTCATGCACTTCAAACGTAGAAAATAATTCTTCTAAGGTAATATTTTCTAAGTCCTTAGAGATATAAAAAACATCTACTAGTGAAGTCCATTTCGTATTCCTAGGGAATGCATTTAACGCGTACCTTAGCGAATCTCGGTTACTTACATTTTCTCTGAGATTCGATAGTCCAGTGATGAACTCCTTAATTCTTGAGTGAAGATGTGCAATTGTCTCATCTTCTTCAAGCCGTAGGTTGGTCAGCTGGTTGTGAAGTAAGTCATGTCTCGCGAGCTTGGCTTCGGATGCCCCTTCTTGTAGCTCAAGGAACTTCTCCCAAAGCTCCTTTGCTGAATCATAGTTACCGATCCGATTGACTTCTTGTGGTTGAAGAACGTTCAACAGATGGAACTCCGCTTTGTCGTTTTCCACATAGTCGTCCTGCTCCTTTTTTGTCTACTGTATTTTTCCTTACCTTCTGGTGCTATAAAATCAAATTCCATTATTCGAAGTAAACTGAAATCAATTTAAAAAAAATACCTGCATTCACTTTTTCCAACTAGTGAACTATCCCTCAAAATTTGGTGGGTATATGTTTGGTCCGGTTATCGCGTTTTCTTCGATAAGCAGTTAGTCCTCCTGAAGCGTCCTTACTCTAATACCACTTATTGGAAACCATTGGTGGCCGACAGTCGGAGGGGTTGGATAGCCCTACACAAATATAAAAGAGATACCCTTCTCGAACTTTTAAAATAACACTTGCATAAATAATTAAAGATTGAACCTAAAAGAAAAGAGACACTGGAGTTTAGTTGGTTATAACCGGGGAGGTTGTTAATCCAAGGAACATGATCACACTAAATTCTCCTTCAGCCGGAGAAGCCTCTTTTACAATAGTGAAAGCACATAAAGAAGGAAGCTAATCAAAACAATAGAAGCGCACAAGTGTTGTTACAATTGCTTGTTCTATTTTAAAGTTTTTGGACCAAGGCTGTATTTATAGCCTTGGTCGGGGCGCTTAGAAGCCTTCTAGGAACCTGGAGGGGGATAAAGTTTTATCCCCTTAGCAACGGATCATGGTCAAACATGATCCGGTCAAAGTCGGGTTCTAGGCGCCCGGACCACTAAAGTCAACATAGTTGACTTTCAGTCCAGGTCCTCTGCTCCGGTGCTGCTCGCCTCGGTCTGGATCTTTCGCTCTGGCTCCGCTCGCTTGGGTGATTTCGACCAACTGAAATAAGGTTCACCCGAACCTAATTTCGACCTTCTCAAGCAACCTTCCACTCCGGCTTCTCGTCCCTCAGAAACGTCGCATGCTTCCTTCTCGTCGGCCCGCGTACTCTTCTACAGCACCTCGTCCCTCGGATGCACCGAGTCCGTTGGCTCTCTCTCGTGCCATCCTTCTCGCTAGCTGCATCTTTTGCTCGACTTCTAGTTTCATACCATGCACATATTCCTTCAACCGTTGGTCGTTTTCCTTAATCATTCTAAGTTCTTTATTCCAAATATCCATAGCTCCAAAAGGATAAACCTTTTTAACCTCGAATGGGACCGTCCACCTTGATTTAAGCTTCCCCAGAAAAAGCTTTAGTTTTGAATTAAACAATAAAACTAGATCTCCTTCTTTGAAACTTTTACGAAGAATGTGTTGATCATTTCATTTCTTTGTCCTTTCCTTATAAGATCTAACATGTTCATAGGCATCTAATCTTAATTCATCAAGCTCATTTAACTAAAACTTCCTTTTCTCTCCTGCTTCCTTGAGATTCATGTTTAGATTTGTAATTGCCCTGTAAGCCTTATGTTCTAATTCAACTGGAAGATGACAAGACTTTCCATAAACTAGCCGAAATGGAGTCATTCCAATAGGAGTCTTGTAGGTAGTACGATATGTCCATAAAGCATCATCTAGCTTTAATGACCAGTCCTTTCGTGAAGTAGATATTGTTTTCTCTAGTATGGCTTTAATTTCACAGTTAGAGATCTCAGCTTGACCATTGGTTTGTGGATGATAAGGTGTTGCTACTTTGTGGCTCACTCCATATTTTCTAAGTAAATTTTCAAACTATCTTTCTATAAAGTGCGACCCACCATCGCTAATGACTGCTTTAGGCATACCAAATCTTGGAAAAATTATACTTCTAAATAATTTGATAACTGTTCTTGCATCACTTGTAGGAGAATCTATAGCTTCTACCCATTTGGATACATAATCCACTGCTACAAGAATAAACATGTTCCCATAGGAAAGAGGAAATGACCCCATGAAATCTATTCCCCATACATCAAATAATTCGACTTCAAGTATGCAATTCAATGGTGTTTCATTCCTCTTAGTGATATTTTCAATTATCTGACATTGATCACAAGACTGCACAAATCTCTTAGTGTCTTTAAATAAAGTTGGCCAATAAAACCCTGCTTGAAGGATTTTTGCTATTGTCTTAGAACTCCCCAAATGTCCTCCATAAGATGAAGAATGACAATGAAATAAGATATCTCTAACTTCTTCTTCAGGTACACACCTTCGATAAATCACATCATTGCATTTCTTATAAAGGAGAGGTTCATCCCAAATATAATTCTTGACATCTGAAAAAAACTTTTTCTTTTGTTGATTGGAGAAATTTGGGGGTAAAACTCCACTTGCCAAGAAATTAACAAAATCTGCATACCAAGGTATTTTAACACTTGACAAAGCTAAAAGGTGCTCATCGGGAAAAATATCATCAATAGGTAAGTCAAAATTTGCATCCTCTTCTTTATTTTGCCATACTCTGGATAGATGATCAGCCACTACATTTTCTGCTCCCTTCTTATGTCTGATCTCAAGATTGAACTCTTGAAGCAATAAAATCCATCTGATAAGCCGAGGTTTAACATCTTTCTTACCTAGTAAATATCGGATGGCTGCATGATCAGTATAAACTATTACTTTTGAATCTACTAGATATGATCTAAACTTATCAAATGCAAATACTAGTGCTAAAAATTCCTTTTCTATAGTGGAATAATTCACTTGAGTTGCGTCAAGTGTTTTACTTGCATTATGGATTGCAAGTAGAATCTTATTTTTTCTTTATCCTAAAACTGCTTCCCCTTCAAAATCACTAGCATCACACATTATCTCAAATGGAAGATTCCAAACCGGTGCTTGGATTACCGGAGTTGAAATAAGAGCACTTTTGATTTTATTAAAATCCTCCATGCAATCACTATCAAAGCAAAATTCAACATCTTTGATTAACAAATTTGTTAAAGGCTTAGAGATTTTTGAAAAGTCCTTGATAAAACGCCTGTAAAATCCTGCATGCCCCAAGAAACTCCTTATCCCTTTTACATTGATTGATGGGGGTAACTTCTCTATTACTTCCACTTTTGCTTGATCCACTTCAATCTCACGTTCTGATATTTTATGTCCCAAAATAATTCCTTCTTTGACCATGAAATGACATTTCTCCCAGTTTAATACTAGATTCGACTCTTCACATCTTTGAAGAACTGTAGAAAGATTTGACAAACAAGTATCAAAGTCATTCCCATAAACTGAGAAGTCATCCATGGACACCTCCATGATTTTCTCTATTAAATCTAAAAAAATCGCCATCATATATCTTTGAAAAGTAGCTGGAGCATTATAAAGCCCAAATGGCATACGACGATAAGCAAAGGTGCCATAGGGGCATGTAAAAGTAGTCTTCTCTTGGTCTTGAGGATGAATTGAAATTTGGAAAAATCCTGAATATCCATCCAGATAGCAAAAATATGAGTGCTTAGCCAATCTCTCAAGAATTTCATCAATGAAGGGCAAGGGAAAATGATCCTTTCTAGTTTCTTTATTCAACTTCCGATAATCAATGCACATTCGCCATCCCGTTACTGTTCGTATTGGAATCAGTTTATTATCCTCATTTTTTATAACAGTCATTCCTCCTTTCTTTGGAACTACATGTACTGGACTCACCCATTCACTATCTGAAATTGGATAAATGATCCCGACATCAAGAAGTTTCAGCACCTCTTTCTTCACTACCTATTTCAGATTTGGGTTTAACCTCCTCTAATGTTCAATTAAATTTTTATAACCCTCTTCAAGTAAAATTCTATGCATGCAAAGAGAAGGACTAATCCCTTTGATATCATCAATTGTATATCCAATTACTTTTCTATGCAGCTTTAACTCTTTAATCAATCTCTGTGTTTCAAACCTATTTAAATTGGCATTGATTATAACTGGAAAAGTGGAATTTGGTCCAAGGAATTCATATTTTAAGTTTGGTGGTAATGTCTTAAGTTCACGTTGAGGTGGCACTATTTCTGGCACAGTTGGCTCTTGCTCTATCAACTTGATTTCTTCTTCTTGAGATCTCCTCTCTAAATCTAAATCCTCTTCATCTTCTAGAAAAATATCATCCTCTTTATAATCACTCAAACATTTCTCCTCTTCCAATAAAAATGTCTCTTCACCAAATATTTTTGAAATAGACTCATAACACCAAGGCAATAATGCTTGAAGATCATTTTGATTCAGCGTAATTCCTTTCTTACAATTCTCCTTTCCTTTTACCATATTAACTGTTAGTGTTGTGTTGTTCTGTCCTGATCAATCAATAAAATTTGATGCAATCCTACAAATTATCTCGTAAGCTTCCTCTAAGCTTCTCTTCAAAAAAGAACCCCCAGAGGCTATATCTAATTTACTTTTATTTGAGAAAGAAAGCCCAACATAGAATAGGTGCATGATTAACCATTCCTCAATACTATGATGCGGACATAACTGTAAAAGAGATGAATATCTTTCCCAGGCTTGATGTAACTCCTCCCTAACAAGTTGCTTAAAATTCAAGATTTGACTTCTCAAATAGGTAGTCATCTGTGGAGGAAAATATTTTTCCAAGAATCTCTGCTCTAACTCATCCCAGGTTTTGATACTTTGAGATTTCAGAGAATTATACCTTCTCTTTGCAGCATCTTTCAGACTAAAAGGAAAAACCAGTAGCTATATAATATCAGATGGAACCTCCTCATATTTCAAAGTATAGCAATATCCATAGAATTTCATGAGATGTGAATAAGGGTCCTCAATCTCTAGACCCCCAAACTGAGCTTGTTGAATCATTGAGATAAAGGATGGTCTAAGCATAAGATTTCTTGCTTGAATTTCGTGGTAAACAATTGGCCCTAATTCTTTGGCAGACTTTGGGGCTCTATAATCTCCTAATGACCTGAATACCATGGTTGATGTGCAATATAGGAGATACAAATTACAAGAAATAATTATGACAACAGAATTATAAAGATCAGTTTCAACTATGTAATAAAACGAAAATAAAAGCCATGTTTAGTCTAACTCAATTGATAATCCCTAATGTTATAGCGCAATCCCCGGCAATGGTGCCAAAAACTTGCTGACTCTCCGCAAGGGTATGGAAATGTCGTAAGTAATAATAAAAGATATCGTATCCACAGGGACTGGAATAACCACTAAAGATTTATCAACACGAATTAGCTAAACAACTAATCAATTGATTCACAAAAACAAAGTGTGACTATGAAAAGTAAAACATAGAAATAAAAGAATAAGAAACAAGAATAAGGGCAATGATAAGGGATGTTCTAGGAGTTTTGATTTCTTTGTAAGGTTGTTCAATGTAAATGATCTACCAAATCTTATTCCTCAATTGTCCATCATTTGTAGAAGGTTGTCGATTCCCTCTTGCAATAAACAACCTGCTTAGGATTGAAATCTATACCTAAACGTGATCAATTAGGAATGAATCTATGTTGTCCTTACACGGGCTTGCCTGTTACGTGCATCCCTCAGATAATCAACATAGAATTCATTACTCCTCAACCGCATCAAGATATTATATATGAACACATATAATCTATCCTACCTCCTTGAATAACCCTATTTCACCCTCAAGATCATCCCTCAAACGTCCTTACATGGGCATGTTCCTGTCACAAACGTCCCTCGGAAAATCAAATGAGAAACAATCCATACAAGATCCACAAGATATTCAAACATTCAATCAAACATGGTAATTAGGCACAATAACAACAATGTATACAAGATCAAATTGATACAAACAAGGCAAAATCATAGAAATAGGAAATTGACAAATCCACAAGAGTTTTACATCAAATCATCCTTACAATTACTCCCTCCATCCTAGAACAAAGAAATCTACTCCATGAAATGAGGAAAGAAATCCGAAGAGAAGAAAATTACAAGCATTCTTGAGCCCAAATCCAAGAAAAGAGAGAAAGAAAGCTTCTCTACGATGAAGAACCGTCTCCGGATCCAATCCACAATCTTGGAGTCGAAACATTGAAGATCTCCCCTTGAATCACTACAGAATCCCTCCAAGATGAAGAAGAATTGCCCCAAATATTGATTCCCCCCCAAAAGGGAGAAGATCCCCTTTTTAATCATGAAGAAGGGCTTATATAGAAGGTGGGTTTGGGCACCACACGGCCCCGAGGCACGGCCGTGTGAAGCTCACACGGCCTGGCTCACTCCCCTCTCTGCCTGTCTCACACAACCGTGTGGTGTACACGACCGTGGTTTGCTCCTCCACTGCTTCCCTTGCACGACCGTGAAGATCTACACGGCCTGCACTGCCTCCGGCTCTTGAGCTCTAGCACGGCCATGTGGTGCACACGACCAAGGCATTTTTGGGCTTTGGAAATGCTGCACGACCGTGTAGATCTACACGGTCGTGTACAACTTTGGTTCTGGATGGATTGCAAGTCCGTGTGGTGCAAACGACCATGAACCCTCTTGGCTTCAAACCTGGCACGGTCGTGTGATGCTCACACGACCATGGCTTCTTCCTTCTCTGCTGCAGCCACACGGGTGGTGTTCACCACACAGCCTGGGCAACCCCCCATGTCATGGTTGTGTGGCACATAGGGCTTGTGCCTTCCTTCTTGGTTCAAGCATCAAACTTCTCCAAAATCGACTCCTGCATATAGAAAATGCTCAAAAAGTAGATCTCCGAACAAAAAGAGTAAATATGCTGAAAGGAAAGCTGGAAGTATGAAAATGCATAGATAAAGCATGCTCAAAGTATGTGAATGTGCGTCAAAACATGCTAAACAAGTGTATATAATCTACGCACATCATGTAGCCTCTCCTACTCCGAGCAATGAGGTCACCCAACTCCAAGAGAAGATAAGTTCTCAGGCTAATCTGATGGCCCTTTTGGAGAAGGATTTGCATCATCATCGCCAGATGTTAGGGGTTAGAGAAGAAGAGTAGAAGACTTTAGAGCTATAGATACAGAGCCTATCTTCTCAATTGAGTGTTAAAGTAGCCAAGAAAAATAGAGCTATCTTAGATGCTACCCTCAAATCTTCTATCTTAGAGCATTTTTAGACTTACGCCCTATATCTCCAGACTCAGCTCAAGAATTAGCTTCTCAGAATTTTGAGCTATTACAACTACAAGAGAAACTTAAAGCTCAGGATTCAGAAATAGATTTCCTCACCCAAGAACTAGAACGCACCGAGACTGAAAGGACCAATTTTGAGGAAGAATCAAAGGGTCTTGCCTCAGAACTACAAGTTTACAAGGCGGGTGAAGAGGAGCGCTCACTACAAGAAAAACGCTAATAGACAACGCTTTAAAAGCGTTGTCTTTGTTGGTGAAAAACCGTTGTTAAAAATATTGTTGTTAAAAGTCCACTCTATGACAACGCTTTAAAAATGTTGTCTTTTGTAGCAAAGACAACACTTTTGCAACGCTTTAAAAACATTATTGTTTTTGGCAAAGACAACGTTTTTGCAACACTTTAAAAGCGTTGTCGTTTTGCGAAATCATCATTATTGCAACGCTTTAAAAATGTTGTTGTTTCTTGGCAAAGACAACCCTTTTGCATCGCTTTAAAAGCGTTGTCTTTTTTGCAAAAACAATATTATTGCAACGCTTTAAAAGCATTGTTGTTTTTAGCAAAGACAACGCTGTTGCAACGCTTTAAAAGCGTTGTCTTCTTAAAATAAAAAAAAATAAAAAAATATATTAACAAAATAATTTTTTTATATTTACAAAAGTATTAATTTTTTTTACCATGTTTCAAATTTGACATATAAAATATCATTTAATCAGCTCGGCTAATGATTTCAAACTCATATCAAAACAATAGAATTCAACTACAATGTATTAGTATTTAGAGGAGAATTCAACTGTAGACAAAGACTAAATAGTTCTGTTTCAAAGTAGATAGTAACATTTAAATTTAAAACAAAAAAGAACAAAATAGCTAGCCGACCTCGAAGACAACGATATGCATGCTTACTTCTACTAGATATACTCATAAAAAAGGATTATCGGCTTGTGAATGGGACAAAACACCTACCACTGTGCATTTTTTACAGGAAACAATACCATCAGTATTATGGAAAAGAAATTTTTGATGGTAAAAGCTGAAAACAAAGGTCACAATTCACACCATACAATAATTTTTAAGAGAAAAAGAATTAAGCATAAAATGACGGGGAATAGAGCAAATGAAAAATACATGTCATTGGAAGGGAAAGACAAGCATAGCTGAAAATGGATTCCAAAGAAGCAAGAAGTTGTTTCTTGCTAAAGATAATGAACTTACATAAACTTTAGCAAAAACAAGGTAATGAACTTACATAAACTTAAATGCACCTACTCATAAATATGATCTTGTATACATTCTGCCAACTCCGATCGCACCTCATCAACTCTGATCGCACCTGCACCTACTCCAGAATAAACATTTAGCTACTGCAAAGGATGACCTTGTACTTGTGCACAGTGGTAGTAGCCAAAATATAAAACCTAAAACATTAGAACATTGAAAATCCACACACAAAATACAATTCAATGTCATTATACCGATTCCTCAAAACTAAAGAGAACGAAAACCACACATATAGATCATTCAATTTAGTAAAAATGATCAGGAACATAAGAAGGAAAAAAGAAATTCCAAGGAACGGTCAAAATAACATGATTTTTAAAAATCAGATCATTGAACTACAACAGGCGAGTGCCATAGAATTGTCGTATCCTCCCCGATCCTAGTAGAATAGCCAAACAAGACTGCTCCTTTATAACCTAACAACTAAAAGGGACTATAGAATCTTCTAAAGAGAAGAAGGGACCAAAGATTGCAAGCAAAAAATGAAAATGAATGTGGTGGGTATATAGAGTTTGTAATCATCCAATAGTGATCAAGTAAATTGCTGATTTGGGACTCCAATGCAATGGTAGGACAAAGGACAACAACAAGGAAAAAGAAACAAGACCAAAGAAGGGAGCTTGAGAAAGATCTCAAAATTGCACAAAATGTCTCAAATTCTCACAAGTAAGCTACCGAAAGCACATTGCCTCAGCGTCATTGGGGTTACAGTAGCATACCAGAAGAAATCATTCTCACAAGGAGTTTCAAGGCTTGGAGGAACAACTTAAAAGGTACTAGGACAAGGAATCATTGGGGTTATAGTAGCATACCAGAAGACACCGGGATCTACCGTGGTCACATTGCCTCAGCGTCGGGGGCGAAGGAGGCGAAGAGATGGGTCGATCTGCCGTGGTCGATCGCCTCAGCGCCGGGATCTGCCGCTTGACGAAGTTGGGGCCAAAGAGATTGGGCAATGTGAAGGAAGAGTGAATGAGGCGACGGATCGGAGGCGAAGAGATTAGGGCATGAAGAGGTGAAGGAATAAGGTGAGACAATTTTGCCCGCGGTCTTGACGGAGAGGAGTTTGGAGGAGTGGTTCACGGAGAGGGGTTTGCCGGAGAGGAGTTGGAAGGAGAGGGCATGAGAGGAGGAGTTGGATGGAGAAGGCCGGTGTGAGATGAGGAGTTGGGACAAGGGTTTGGGAGGGATTCGATCGGAAGATAGGTGGGCGAGTGAAACTAGGGGTTTTTCTACTCCTTACTTGATCCAATGGTTTATATTAATATCGATTTAGATGAGAACTTGACAATAGACAACACTTTTTAAAAATCGTTGTCGTAGACACTAAAAAAAGGCTAATAGACAATGCTTTTTAAAAAGCGTTGTCTTTGACCCATAAAAATCACTAATAGACAACGGTTTTTAAAAAAGTGTTGTCTATTAATAAGAAAATAATAAAATAGACAACGCTTTTCACTAAAAGCGTTGTTAAAAAAAAGACAACGTGTTTTAAAAAAACGTTGTATTTTAAGTGTTGTAAAATCCCAATTTTCTTGTAGTGGCTGGGAGGTCTGACGCCAATAGTACTTAACCTCTTATGAATTCAAGAATGAGTTTGCCAGCCACATTGTAGGGACTCTAACCCATTCTACTGATGGGGCTCTTAAATAGCTACGAGAAGGGGGGGGGGGGTTTATCTTAAGAGCCTCCTCCTCAATTTATAGATCGGCGGCGACTCAATAAAGAGTTGCCCAAGCACTTCATCAGTAGTTTTAAGTGAACCTTATGCGGTTGAACTGGTTGTAAGATAAACTATGGGTGCTTGCTTTCATTCATTCGGTTAGCCTTGTGCCACAAAAGACATTACTGACTCGTGACTTGGTTCATATATGTATATATATGTATATATTTCAGACTATGGTAAATACACTCGTAAATCTATAAAGTAGATATGTGTTAATCATAGCATGTTAAATATATTCACAGACTTTTAAAGAAGACATGTGATAATTATAGTATCAGAAATGAATATATAGAGTAGTTATGTGTATGTATGTACGACAGGTGAATATCCGATAGGTGATACTTACTTGTTCGCCTATCTGTCTTTAAGGTTGTTATTCCTCAGAGCCATCCTTGTTTTATGGTCCATTGTCTTCTGACACTTCTCCATTCTTAAATCTGTCCTTATTTTGTTTATAACAGACAAGAGGTAAGGAATATGTGGTCTAACGAAGTGGTCACGAAACAACATAGGCCCATAAGTGGGTATGTAACGGGACAAGTAATTAGATATAAGCATTTTTCCTTATCGTTTTCACCTGAGAATATATTGGTAGAAATCAGCACTTACTTGTTTCTTGTGGACTATATACCTTTTTAGAGTGAATCATGTTGGTATAAAGGATTCTATCCACTGTTGTACTCTGGTCTAGCTTCATATTCCGGGTAAATTCCATGATAATTCTGGTTGATTGTCCTGCTTAGTTTTTTGCTCAGAGTGAATTTAAGCTTCACAAGTAAAAATCAAAGTACTATGATATCTCAGTCGGGAAACCATTCCCTAGCGGATTTGAATTGACATTTGAAGGTTGAAATGCTGATATATTTTGGCTCGGAATGTATTCCCGAGTGAATCTAAATTGTATCTGAAAGCCAGAAAGTTGATATATTTTGGTCGGGAATATACTCCCTAGTGAATTTGAAATTAATATATTTCGGTTGGGAATGTACTTTTGAACGAATATGAATTAATGCTTGAAGGTTAGGAGATTGATATATTTCGGCTGGAAATGTACTCCCGAGTGAATCTGAATTAATGCTTGAAGGTCAGGAGATTGATATATTTCGGTCGGAAATGTACTCCCGAGCGGATCTGAAATTAATATATTTTGGTCAGGAATGTTCTCCCGAGCGAATCTAAAATGATACTTGAAAGCCAGGAGGTTGATATATATTGGTCGTGAATCTACTACCGACCAAATCTGAAATTAATATATTTCGGGCGGGAATGTACTCCCGAGTGAATCTGAATTAATGCTTGAAGGTCAGGAGATCGATATATTTCGATCGGGAATGTACTCCCGAGCGAATCTGAAATTAATATATTTTAGTCGGGAATGTACTCCCGAGCGAATCTGTATTAATGCTTGAAGGCTAGGAGGTTGATATATTTCGGTCGAGAATGTACTTCCGAGCGAATCTAAAATTATACTTGAAGGCTAGGAGGTTTATATATTTCGGTCGGGAATGTACTCCCGAGTGAATCTGAAATTAATATATTTCGATCAGGAATGTACTCCTAAGCGAATATGAATTAATGCTTGAAGGCTAGGAGGTTAATATATTTCGGTTAGGAATGTACTTTCGAGTGAATATGAAATTAATATATTTCGGTCGGGAATGTACTTTCAAGTGAATATGAAATTAATATATTTCGATCAGGAATGTACTCCAGAGCGAATCTAAATTAATGCTTGAAGGCTAGGAGGTTGATATATTTCGGTCGAAAATGTACTTCCGAACGAATCTGACCTTGCTCGGAGTTTAAAGTCTCCAGCTATTTTGACAAGAGCCAAACCATTTTCTTCTCAAGATATCCTAGTTAACCATTATCGAGCGGAGGAAGCACACTCAAACTATGAAGGGTTTAAAGTCTCCGGTTCCCCTTAAGGAAGTCAGGTCGGCCACTCCTTAAGGTCCCCGATCGACTATCTCTTAGCGGAGGAAGCACGCTCGAATAGTACTGAGCGGAGGAAGCACGCTCAACTATTAGGAGTTTAAAGTCTTCGGTTCACCTTAAGGAAGCCAGACCGGTCACTCCTTAAGGTCCTCGATCGACTGTCTTGAGCGGAGGAAGCACGCTCGAATAGTACTGAGCAAAGAAAGCACGCTCAACTATTAGGAGTTTAAAGTCTCTGATTCCCCTTAAGGAAGCCAGACCGGTCACTCCTCAAGGTCCCCGATAGACTATCTCTTGGGTTCCCCTTAAGGAAGCCAGACCGGTCACTCCTTAAGGTCCTCAATCAACTGTCTTGAGCGGAGGAAGCACGCTCAAATAGTACTGAGCGGAGGAAGCACACTCAACTATTAGGAGTTTAAAGTCTCCGATTCCCATTAAGGAAGCCAGATCGGTCACTCCTCGAGGTCCCCGATCAACTATCTTGAGCGGAGGAAGCACGCTTGAATAGTACTGAGCGGAGGAAGAACGCTCTACTATTAGGAGTTTAAAGTCTCCAGTTCCCCTTAAGAAAGTCAGACCGGTCACTCCTTAAGGTCCTCGATCGACTATCTTTGAGTGGAGTAAGCACGCTTGAATAGTACTGAGCGGAGGAAGCACGCTCAACTATTAGGAGTTTAAAGTCTCCGGTTCCCCTTAAGGAAGCCAGACCGGTCACTCCTTAAGGTCCTCGATCGACTATCTCTGAGCGGAGGAAGCATGCTCAAATAGTACTAAGAGGAGAAAGCATGCTCAACTATTAGGAGTTTAAAGTCTCCGATTCTCCTTAAGGAAGCCAGACCGGTCACTCCTTAAGGTCCCCGATCGACTATCTCTGAGCGGAGGAAGCACGCTTATAAGGAGAATCGCTTGGTCCATTCTAGAAAATACATGTGTTGATTAAAGAGTATATGCCTGTATTTTTTCATTATATCCAAAAATTAAATGGAATATATCGACGAATTACAGGCATACTTGTTAGGCTTTGTATGAGTGCAAGTGATTTGCACTCCAAGGCCTATCAAGATTTCTTCCTTCTAAGTCTTGGAGATAGTAAGAGCCTGAAGCCAGCCTCTGTACAACTTTATATGGTTCTCCCCATTGAGGTGCCAATTTAGTAACATCTCCCATAGGTTTAATATGTTTCCACACTAAATCTCCTACTTGAAAGAATCGGGGGATAACTTTTCTGTTGTAATTTTGCCTCATTCTTTGCCGATATGATGTAAGGCGAGTTGCTGCCTTGTCCCGGGCTTCTTCTATCAGATTTAATTCCATAAGACGTTGACCTGCATTATCTTCGTCATATTCGATCAGATTCCACCCCTACCTCAATGGGGACTACTGCTTCTCCCCTGTACACTAACTGGAATGTAGTTATCCCTGTAGCCTCTTGAGGGGTGGTACGGTAGGCCCATAGTACACTGGATAATTCGTCTACCTGACTACCACCAACGTGATCTAATTTAGTTTTAAGTCCTCAGATGATTTCTCTGTTAGTTACCTCTGCTTGCCCATTACTTTGTGGATATGTCACAGAGGTGAATGCCTATGTAATGTCATATCCTGCACACCATTCTCTAATTCTTTGTCCCTGGAATTGTCTTCCATTATCAGAAACTAATTTATGGGGAATACCAAATCTACAAATAATGTGTTGCCACAAGAATTTGATAACCACATTTTCAGTAATTCTTGCTAATGGCTCAGCTTCCACCCATTTTGAGAAGTAATCCACAGCTACCAATAGAAACCTTCTCTGAGCCATTGCCAAGGGGAATGCACCCACTATATCCATGCCCCATTGGTCAAAAGGGCAAGAGACTATAGAGGTTTTCAATAGTTAAGTAGGATGATGTGAGATATTTTGGTACTTCTGACAGGACATACATGTTCTTACGAGCTGCGCTGCGTCTTCTTGTAAAGTAGGCCAAAAATACCCGACCAGTAATATTTTACGGGCTAGAGATCTTCCCCCAATATGGCTACTATATGAACCTTGATGAACTTCCTGTAGAATATATTGTATGTCTTTTTATCCAATGCATTTGAGCAAGGGACTAGAGAAAGCCCTCTTGTAGAGGTGATCCCCTATCAGAGTATATCGAGCGGCTTTCTTCTTAAAGACTCTAGCTTGTTCTGCGTTTGCTGGTAAGATGCCCTGTTGTAAAAATAATATGATTGGTGCTCTCCAATCACCTTGTAATTCTGTGTCAGCTTACCTCTTAATACAAGACACCAACACTGTTTGCTCTACTGGTCGGTCTAGATTCCAAGGTACTATTGTTGATGTAAGCTTTGACAGTTCATCAGCCACTTGACTCTCTGATCGAGGAATTTTCTATATATTCACTTCTTGGGATGTAGCTTTCAGTTTATTAAATGCTTCTGAGTATAACCTGAGTCGATCATTACTGATTCCAAAGTTACCTGTCAGCTATTGTGCTGCCAACTACGAATCAGAATAAATCCACACTCGAGTAGCTCCCACATGTCGAGCTACCTATAAATCGGCTATCAATGCTTCATATTCTACTTCATTGTTAGTGGCCCTATAATTCAATCGGACAAAAAGTTGAACTCGATCTTCCCTCATAGATACGAGAAGAATACCAATTCCACTACCTTGTCTAGTAGAACATCTGTCCATATAAACTTACCAAGTCCCTTCTTCCTTTGGACCTTGCACCTCTGTTATGAAATTCGCCAGAGCTTGTGCTTTAATGGCCGAACGAGATTGATCACCCGGAGGCTTCAAGATTGAGAAGCACTCGACCGAAAGTACTATTAGTTAGCACTATGATTGCGTGCGATAAGAAGTAGGGACCCAATCTTCTAGATGTCAGGACCAATGCATAAGCTAATTTCTCGAGGGTAGTATACCTACACTCGTCTCCTTTCAATAGATGACTTGAAAAATACACCGGTCATTGTTCCTTACCCTCCTACCTCACACGCACTGAGACTACAGCATGCTCATTTGCTGAAAGATAGACCCACAAAGTTTCTCCTACTACAGGCTTAGCTAATACAGGTAGGGTTGATAAATAGTCCTTCAATTCCTGAAATGCTTTATCATATTCCTCATCCCACTGGAATTTAGTAGCCTTCCGGAGTATCTTGAAGAAATGGAAACTTCGATACGCCGATCTAGAGATGAAACGAGACAGAGCAGTGAGTCGTCCAGTCAGCCTTTAAGCCTCTTTCATATTGCGTGGAGGCTCCATATCCTGGATCGCTCGAACCTTGGTAGGGGTTGGTTCTATCCCTCGCTCAGTCACCATAAAGCCTAGGAGCTTGCCACTCCTGGCCCTAAATAAACATTTGTAGGGATTGAGTTTAAGTCCGTACTGCCGTAGATCTGCACATCTCTTCTATATCCTTGCATAGGTCACTAGACTGAAGAGATTTAATCAATATATCATCTACATAGACTTCCATATTTCTTCTGATTTGTTGTTTGAAGACCTTGTTCATGAGCCTTTAATAAGTTGCCCCTGCATTCTTTAGTCCGAAAGGCATAATATTATAACAATAAGTACCCTCAGCTGTTATAAAACTAACATTTTCTTGGTCATCCTTAGTGAGAGGGACCTGATGATAGCCCTGATAGGTGTCCAGCATATAGATATACTCACATCCGGCCGTAGAATCCACCACTTGATCAATGCAAGGCAGAGGATAATAATCTTTCGGGCAAGCTTTGTTGAGATCTCAAAAATCAATGCATACTCTCCGCTTATTTCCCGATTTAGATACCAGGACTATATTTGCCAGCCAGCTTGGCAATTGTACTTCCTGAATATAGCCTGCTTCTAGTAGTTTATCTACCTCCTCCTTGATGATATGGTTTTGGTTGGCCCTAAAGTCTCTCTTCTTTTGTTTGATAGGCCGAGCATCAAGATAAACATGTGATGCATGTTCCATCATGAGTGGAGATACACTTGTGACCTCCTTGGGGGTCCATGAAAACATGTCACTATTCCGAACCAAGCACTGTATCAACTTGGTCTTGAGTAGAAGATCCAGATCAGCGGCAATGTAGGTCATAGCTTCTGCTCGCCCGACCTGTATCTGCACTTCTTCTTTCTCTTTATATATCAGGCCGGGCGGTCTCTCCTGGACAGCATTGACTTCCATCCTTTGAGTTTTGCGGGCAGTATTGGCCTCTGTCCGTATGATCTCCACATAACATTTTCGTGCTAATAATTGATCTCCGCGGACTTCTCCAACTTGATCATCAACAGGGAACTTCACATTTTGGCAGAATGTAGAAACGACCGCCCGAAAATCGTTCAAGGCCAGTCGACCCAATATAACATTATATGCGGAAGGTGCATCCACCACCATGAAATAAGACCTCCTGGTCCTCATTAGGGGCTCCTCCCCTAAAGAGATAGCCAATTTTATTTGGTCGAGTGGCTGCACTTCATTCCCCATGAAACCATAAAGAGGAGTCACCATGGGTTGAAGCTCGCTCGGATCTATCTGCAGTTGATCAAAGGCTTTTTTGAAGATAATATTAACAGAACTTCTAGTATCAATGAAAGTACGAGAAATATTGTAATTAGCTATGACAGCTTTGATTATTAGCGCATCATCATGGGGTACTTCTACCCCCTCCAAATCTTTAGGACCAAAACTAATCTCTGGTCCCATTACTTTTTTCGCGCTACACCCCACAACATGGATTTGTAACCGTCGAGCGTGTGATTTTCTCACCCGGTTCGAATCACCATCCGTAGGTCCACCCGTGATCATATTTATATTGTCTCGGGTGGCGTTACCTCGATTTTCCTCATGCCAAACCGTTGTCATCTCGGCCTGTGTTGTTTTGGGCGCTCGAGATGGCCTGCCCAGTAATTACAGCGCTCCATGTTGTGGCTCAGTCGCCCGATATTCCAGCTTGAGTGGACTATTTTTCCTTTAATAGGTTTGTCGGTTGGAAGATCATCGACGATACCGATTGTTATTTGTCTGTTGGTTCTTCAGGGCAAAATAATTTTCAGTATAATGGGTACTAGACATATGGTAGGTACACCACCTCCTTGGGACATCTTGCGGTATTTCCACATGCTGAACTGCTTGGGGCTTATGCTCAGGCTGGTGGTGTGGCGGAGGAACTGCATGAGGCCCTCTTGGTGGATGAACAGGAGCTGTAGACCTGTCATTAGTTGGAACTGAAGCAGGTACCACATTTTCTTTTTTGTGTGCAGCTTGGGCTTCTTCCACATTAATGAATTCAGTAGCTCTTTCAATTAATAAATCAAAGTTGGTCGGAGGATTATGTACCAAATCTTTGAAGAAATCATTATTATTAAGCCCTTGAGAAAAAGCGCTTAATAAAATTTCAGTAGTAGCATTGGGGACATCAATAGCTACTTGATTAAATCTTTTAATGTAGGCTCTGATGCTTTCCATAGGCCCCTGTTTAATAGAAAAAAGGCTCCAAGGGGTCTATGATACCTTCTATTGCTGGAGAAATGATGAAGAAATACTTTACGGAAATCTTTAAAACGGCTGATGCAATTTTTCGGCAATCTCTTGAACCATCTCTGGGCAACTCCTCCCAGAGAAGTGAGAAACATCCGACACTTGATCCCATTAGTGAATTGCTGTAGCAGAGCCGCACTTTCAAATTTAGACAGGTGATCTACCGGATCAGTGGTCCCAGAATATTCTCCAATATTTAAGCTTTGATAACGCTTGGGTAGCGGATCGTCAAGAACTCTTTGAGA
Source organism: Zingiber officinale (assembly GCF_018446385.1). Classification (NCBI taxonomy): domain Eukaryota; kingdom Viridiplantae; phylum Streptophyta; class Magnoliopsida; order Zingiberales; family Zingiberaceae; genus Zingiber; species Zingiber officinale. The sequence goes on from NC_056001.1 coordinate 76,097,607, forward strand.
GAACGGAGTAACAATTCTCTCCGGGGAGCTATCGCTAGTTACTGCTTTCCCTCTGCATTTTTCCCTCGCAGGTGCTTCATCAGAGGATTCTTGAAGCGCCAATTTTCGTCCTCCTTATTCCAGAGGGGTACGAAAGCATGCACGAGGATGTCGAGTGGGAGAAACGGGAGCAGGATTTATGTAAGCAACATCATCTTCTTCCATACCTCTGTTTCTCCAGTGATCTGTAGTTGAAACTGTTGGATTTATTGCGACCGGTAAAGTGCCTCCAGTATTCGCTTGTTGTTGCTGTTGTTGTTGTAATGTCTTTTGAACCCTGGAATTGATGAGTAATTCCATATCCTCTTGAGTCAGAGTAATAGTATTAAGTTTTGCAGCGTCCTTCATCACGTAGTCTCAGATTCAGGCGAGATTTCCCACAGACGGTGCCAAATTTGATCCAGTTTGAGAACTTGCGTGATGAAGCACTGGGCGATGAGAGGCGGTGATAAACTATAACTCTGATGCCGACGAATAGAGGAGGATCCGAGAAACCCACAGCGGACCTCATAAGAGCCTAAATACGGAATAATAGATCTGAGAAAACCAAAGTGGATCTATGAATAATACCTCGCAAAGACGAATTCTGGCGAGGTACCCCCATGGAAAAGCAATCTCCAATGAGGAACACCGTGGATCAGAGAAGGCTCGGCGGTCCAAGGGATGATCTCCACCTCCTGCGCACTATGAGACCGACTAACAAAGTGTTAGCGACCTAAGATCGGGGTGGGAATTGTTAGAATGTATACTAAAAGCCTAGCTTTTTGTAAACATTTATTTTTGAAATAAAGAATCACATTGGTCAACTGTCTACATTTATATGCTAAGTGTAGTTGTTCAATTAATTTATATTGTAGATAACATGGTGTGTGGTGTTACACACAGAAAATCATGTTATCAGTTCCTTATAAATTATAAATAGTAGCTCACGACTAAGATGGATAGGAACAAACCATTGGAATAGTCGTAGTGTAATTTGGTATTAGTTTATCTTGACTATAAAATTACACTACTACACTCTGAGTGTATTGAGCAGGACCATTTGAGGTAGTTTCGTTTTATACTGACTATATAAAAGAACAATACCTCTGTTATTTTGGAAGTGGGTACTCTTAATCATGATATAATAACAAGCACATATACTTAATATTTATTTATTTACTTTATCAAAGTGTGTGATTTAGTTCGTTAAATCATTAAGCCTGATAAGTTGAGAAATGATATTATTTATATGGTGTGTTGTTGATTATAGAATGAAACTGTGTCCTAGAAATCTACGTTGATGATGCCCCCTTGAGGAGCTCATAAGGAGTGTCATGTAAACCTTACAGGTGGATTTAAACCGGCATGACAATGAAGTTGAGCGGTACTACTCTTGGAGCTAGATATTAATTGAGTTGTCAGTAACTCATTTAATTAGTGGGCATTCTATATCTTAAACACAGGGAGACTAACACACTCATGATAAGAAGGAGCCCATATAGTAATATGGGATTGGTGCGGTAGTTCAATAATAACTCTTTAGTGGAATGAGTTATTATTGATGAACTCGAGTTTGGTGTTCAGGGCGAACACGGGAAGCTCAAGTTCATCGGGAGACCAAAACCAATTACTCCTCTCGGTCCCTATCGCAGCCTCTTATTTATAAAGTCTTATACCCACCCAAACCCAATTTCTTACCCACCTTAAGGTGGCCGGCTAAGCCTAGCTTGGAGCCCAAGCTAGGGGCTCCAAGCTAGGCTTGGCCAAACCACGGTTTGATGGGATCAAGTGGTGGTCGACCCTAGCTTGGAACCCAAGCTAAGGTGGCCGGCCACAATTAAAATAAAAGGGATTTTATTTTTTTAAATCTTTCCTTATTTGGAAGTCATGATTTAAAAGATTGTTTTAAAAATTAAATATTTTCTTTTATAGTTTCTAAAAAGGATTAAGAGAAAGGTTTGATATCTTTTCTTATTTGTAGTTAAAAGGAAGATTTTAATTTTGGAGAAAACTTTCCTTTTTATAATCATCCACATGTTTTAATAGAGAGATTTTAATTTATAAAAGTTTCCTTTTATAACCAACCATGAAGGGAATTTTTAAAATAGAAATTTTTATTTTAAAAATTTCCGGAAACAAATTAGGAAGTTTTAATTTTGTATTTAAAATTTTCCTTGTTTGGAGGACTTGTAGGGGCCGACCACAAGATGGATTAAGAGGAAATTTTAATTAAATTTTCCTTATTAGCCATTGGCAAGGAAAATAAGGAAGTTTTAATTATGTTTAAAACTTTCCTTATTTGCCAAGACGAAGGATTATAAAAGAGAGGATAGAGGTGCCTCACCTTACAACACATCTATTATTCCCCTTCTCTATTCCTTGGTGGTGGCTGGCCCTCATCCTTCCTCTCCTCCTTTTCTTCTTCTTTGGTGGCCGACGGCATCAATCCCTTGGAGCTTGGTTGGTGGCCGGATTTAGCTTGGAGAAGAAGTAGAGAAAAGAGGCTTTGTTTCCTAGCATCCCTTGGAGCTTGGTTGGTGGCTGAAGTTCTTCATCTCAAGGAGATTGTTGGTGGCCAAAACTTGCAAGGAGAAGAAGGAGGCTTGGGTGGATTCTCGTGTCGGTAGATCGTCGCCCACATGACGTCCGAGATAAGAAGAGGAATATAATAGAAGATCGTGAGGTCTATAAGCTACAAAAGGTATAACTAGTTATTAGTTTCCGCATCATAACTAGTTTATTCTTTTGTTTAGATCTTGAAATACCAAACACAAGAGGCTAATAATTCTAGGCTATCAAATTTATATTTCGATTTGTGTTTCTTTTGTTTTTCGATTGTTCTTAATGGTTAAACCTAGGGTTACTATAAGGAGATTAAATATTGACTTTCGTTGAAAGACTTTGTCTAGAATGTGGTGGATGATCCCCATACCCAAGAAGGCCTAGTGCCTCACCATGTTTAACCTAGAAGTCGATCTTTGAAATAAATATTTAATCAAATTTATAACATAAGTGGATTTGGATTAATAATGTTAAGCATCATTTGCGATCCAAGTCTAAATCTCTAAGAATAGATAAGTTGAATTTGAAATCAATAATGTTAAGTTCTGTTTGCGATTCTAAATTTAATTTCTAAAGAACACAATAGGTTGTTAGGAAAGGTTCAGGACTTATATAATTTTTTTGTACAGGGGAACTAGTACGATATTCCGGGTAGCAACCAACAATTGGTATCAGAGCTAGGGTTTACCTATGTATGTTTGGTTTTCAGTTTAATTATGCACATGTCATACATAATTTAGGCAGGATAATAGTAGGATATGCTAACTCTATGGTTGCAGGCTCCAACTATTATGACTTATTGTGATTGTGTGTGATTGGACCTTCGGACATGTCGAGTGCATTTTATGTATGTGCATGATTGTATGTATTAAATACAACAGGAGTTGTATTAGTTTTAGGATTTTATATTTTTGTTTCGATCTAGATTGCATGTACATTCCCTTGTGGAATATAGGATCGATAAATGTAAAATTCTATTTTTGTCGCGGATCGTATCCTTACGAGGCGTGGTACTATTTGAGGACCAGAGGTGCAGCAGAATAAGAAGTAAGATAGATGTGACGACTAGATCCGATCGCGGTGGCTAAAGATGGCAGCACATGGAGGATAGTGATGGAAGAAGCCATAATAGTTAGAAAATTATATTTCCATATTTATTGCTTTTATTTACTGTGATGTGTGTGATGTGTGCTTGCATGGTTAAAATTCCTCACCTTAAATAATTAAGTGGGAGAGGGATTAGTAAATAAATTCCATGGTCTCCATTACTGGTTTGTAAGTAATGCAACAAACTTTCGTGTTGGCTCTGAGTGCCTCCCTCCACAACGGATGAGTTTGTTTACGGATCACTAGATCAAACTTTCTTTATGGATGGTTAAAGGAAATTATTTAGGAGCATGTGATCTTCTCCAACTGAAGGGGCATAATCCTATTTAATGGACTAAGTATCAAGTCATGGTATACATTTAGACGCATTCAATAGTATCCTCCCCAATGGAGTCACTGCTATTTTTTGCGTGACCAAAGGAAAACCAACTATTAATTTTATTTGTCATAAAGTTAGGATGACAAGATAATAAAATTAATGGTAAAACCTCCTCTTACAAATGTTGAATTTGTATACATCCACACTAACGTGGCATGCAAAATTCACGGTGTTTTGAGGTGTTGGTAAATTTAAATAATATTTTTTGAGGAATCAATATTATTCTAAATTTAGAGTCTTGACCAAAAGTTTATTTTGTGATTCTTAGGATGACTTTTCAACCCACTAGCTATTATTCTGAAAGATAACAAACTTACTGGTCCCAACTACATAGATTGGAAAAGAAACCTGGACATTGTCCAAACTGCTGAAGGCTATAAGTTTGTACTGTTAGAGGTAAGCCCTAATGTGCCTAATAGTGATTCTAGTGAAGAGGAGATTGAGTATCATAAGAAATGGATAAAGGCAGATGAGATGGCGGATGTTATATTTTATCTTCAATGTCAAATGTGCTGCAACATCAGCATCAGGACATACCAACTACTTATGACATGATGAACAATCTCAAGGAACTCTTCGGACACCAGAATCAGGCTGCTAGGTAAGAGACAATGAGAAAATTAATGACAGCCACCATGTTAGAGGGGACACCCGTAAGGGATCATATACTAAAGATGATGGCTTATTTAAACGAAATACAAATCCTTGGAGATGAAATTGATGGGGAACCCCAGATCGATATTATTCTCCAAACACTCCCTAGAAGTTTTGAACAATTCCACCTGAACTATAACATGAACAAAAGGGCTTATACGTTGAAGGAACTTCTGACAGGACTTCAGGAAGCAGAAGGTATATTTCATCATAGTTCTCAGATTCACTTTGCTGAAAATGTTTCTACTTCTAAGTCGAAAGGCAAGAAGAAGAAGAAACATGCTGGCTCAGCAAAGAAGGTGAATAGATCTCTAGGTACTGGACCTAAAGTTGGAGTGAAGAATCCAAAGGGCAAGTGCTTCATCTGCAAGCAATTTGGACATTAGAAGGTGGACTGTCCTCGAAGGAAAGAGAACAATAAAGGTATATCTTATTCTCTAGTAGTTGAAACATATTTAGCGGTGTTATCTACCAGTACCTGGTGTGTAGATATAGGAGTCACTGATCATGTCTGCAATACATTGCAGGGGTTCAAGGAAACCCGACGACTATATGAAAGAGAGTTAACTGTCTACATGGGCAATGCTACGAAAGTGGCGGTTGTTGCAGTGAGAGACGTCTACTTATCATTCGATAGGAATAGAACTTTGGTTTTGAAAAATTGTCTTTATGTACCAACTTTTAGAAAGAATTTAATTTCAGTTTCTAAACTATTTATGGATGGATATTTTGTTTCTTTTGTTGACAAAGTAGTTATCAAGAAAAATAGGATTATTATATATTCTGGTGCATTACTAGACAATTTGTATACTCTAAATCTAATTACTCCCACAAAGCAACAAATGGAAATTAATAACACATCTTCTAATTTTAATAAGAGAAAGGAACTTTCGGAAATGAACCAAACATATCTTTGGCATCTAAGGCTTGGTCATATTAACTTGAGTAGGATTCAAAGGTTTATAGCCGATGAACTCTTGGGTTCATTAGTGTTGGAAAACTTTCTAACTTGTGAATCTTGCTTGGAAGGTAAAATAACCAAGAGACCTTTTAAGGCTAAGGGGTATAGAGCTAAAGATGTGTTAGAACTGGTTCATTCTGATTTGTGTGGTCCTATGTCTATTCAGGCAAGAGGTGGTTTCGTATATTTTGTCTCTTTTATAGACGATTATTCAAGATATGGTTACATTTACTTGATGCGTCGTAAGTCTGAATGCTTTGATAAGTTCAAAGAGTACAAGGCTGATGTGGAGAAATGTCATGGTAAAAGTATCAAGACACCACAGTCTGATCGTGGTGACGAATACCTCCTTGGAGAGTTTAGGAATTACTTATCAGAGGCTGGGATTCAATTCCAATTATCTGTGCCTGGTACACCCCCAATAGAATAGTGTGGCAGAAAGAAGGAATAGAACTCTTATTGAAATGGTTAGATCGGTGATGAGTTATTCAGAATTAACAGATTCATTTTGGGGATATGCTCTGGAAACAACAGTGTACATTCTGAATATGGTACATTCTAAATCAGTATCCTCTACTCCCATGGAATTGTGGAATAGGCGTAAGCCTAGTCTGATTCATATTCGGATATGGGGTAGTCTAGTGTATGTGCTAAAGGGAGATACTGACAAGTTAGAATCACATACAGAAGTTTGTCTGTTTGTAGGATATCCTAAGGGAATGAAAGGTAGTTTGTTTTATAATCCTAAAAATCAAAAGATCATTGTTAGCACCAATGTTCGATTTTTAGAGGAAGATTATGTAATAAGCCATAAGCCCATGAGTGAAATTGTTCTAGAAGAAATTAGAGAGGGCACGTCTAGTCTAGTACCAACAATACAAGATGAAATATCACAAGAAACTGTAATACGTGTCACAAATGATGCACAGTTACAGACAGTATCTCGTCATAGTGGGAGGGTTGTGAGACAACCTGAGAGATTCATGTTTTTGGGAGAGTCTTCGGACTTGATCCCTGGTGAACATGAAATTGATCCCTGGACATATGATGAAGCACTCCAAGATAAAGATGCAGTATCTTGGGAAAAAGCGATGAATTCTGAAATAGAATCTATGTATTCTAATAAGTTCTGGGAGTTTATAGAACCACCAAATGGTGTAAAAGTCATTGGATGTATGTGGATCTACAAAAGGAAAAGAGGGGCAGATGGTAAGGTGGAAACCTTCAAAGCAAGGCTTATTGCGAAGGGGTACATTCAAAAAGAGGGAATCGATTATGAGGAAATTTTTTCGCCGGTGGCCATGCTTAAGTCTATCCGGATACTCTTATATATTGCCGCTCATATGGATTATGAGGTTTGGCAAATGGATGTCAAGACAGTTTTCTTTAACAGATGTCTTGAAGAAAATATCCATATGAAGCAACTAGAGGGATTTATTGCAAAAGGCAAAGAGTATCTACTGTGTAAGCTCAATCAGTCGATTTATGGACTGAAGCAAACTTCAAGATCTTAGAACATCTGGTTTAATGAAGTAATCCAGTCATATGGATTTATTCAGTGTCCGGATGAGTCTTGTGTATACAAGAAGTGTAATGGAAACGTGGCAGTATTTCTTGTACTATACGTAGATGACATTTTGTTAGTTGGAAACAATATCAAAGTGTTGTTGGAAGTAAGGGTATGGTAGTCCAAGCAATTCGATATGAAGGACTTAGGAGAATGCACACATATTCTCGGGATCAAAGAAATAAGGGATCGCAAGAAAAGAATGTTGTGCTTATCCCAAGCTTTATATATCGATACAATCCTAGCTCGTTTTAGCATGCAAGACTCCAAGAAAAGTTTTCTACCTTTTAAGGCATAGAGTATCTTTATCTAAAGAGATGTCTCCGAAGACATCAAAAGAGATAGAAGAAATGAAGGCAGTTCCTTATGCTTAAGCTGTAGGAAGCCTAATGTATGCTATATTATGCACGAGACTTGATATCTGTTTTACCATGGGCATGGTTAGTAGATATCAATGTAACCCTGGACAAGGACATTGGACTACCGTAAAGCATATATTAAAGTACCTGAGAAGGACTAGAGATTATATGCTGGTTTACCAAGCAGATGATTTGCTCCCTGTGGGTTACACGGATTCTGACTTCCAATCAGATAGGGACAATAGAAGTCTACATCAGGCTATGTGTTTACTTTAGGAGGTGGAGCCATAGCATGGAGGAGTGTTAAGCATAAATACGTTTCAGACTCAACCATGGAAGCTGAGTATATGGCAGCCTCTGAGGCAGCCAAAGAAGCTGTATGGCTTAGGAACTTCCTAATGGACTTAGATGTGATTCCTGGTTTGCTCAAAATCATCACAATTTATTGTGCTAATAGCGGTGCAGTAGCAAACTCGAAGGAACCACGAGCCCATAAGGCGAGTAAACACATAGAGTGTAAGTACCACCTGATACGAGACATCGTAAAGCGAGGAGAAGTTGTTGTCGCCAAGATTACATCGGCAGATAACCTGACATATCCTTTCATGAAGGCCCTTCCGGCAAAAGCTTTTGATCGGCATGTTGAGGGGATGGGGATCAGATGTATGGCAACATTTATGATAGCATAGTCTTTCAATATAAGTGAGAGATTATTAGAGTATATACTAAAAGCTTAGCTTTTTGTAAACTTTTATTTTTGAAATAAAAAATCACATTGGTCAAATGTCTACAATTAAAAGCTAAGTGTAGTTGTTCAATTAATTTATATTGTAGATAACATGGTGTGTGGTGTCACACACAGAAGATCATGTTATCAGTTCCTTATAAATTATAAATAGTAGCTCACGACTAAGATGGATATGAACAAATCATTAGAATAGTCGTAGTGTAATTTGGTATTAGTTTATCTTGACTATAAAATTCACTAGTACACTCTGAGTGTATTGAGCAGGACCATTTGAGGTAGTTTCTTTTTATGCTGACTATATAAAAGAGCAATACCTCTGTTATTATGGAAGTGTGTACTCTTAATCATGATATAATAACAAGCACATATACTTAATATTTATTTTTTTAATTTATCAAAAGGTGCGATTTAGTTCGTTAAATCAATAGGCCCGATAAGTTGGGAAATGATATTATTTATATGGTGTGTTGTTGATTATAGAATGAAACTATGTCCTAGAAATCTAGGTTGATGATATCCCCTTAAGGAGCTCATAAGGAGTGTCATGTAAACCCTGCAGGTGGACATAGTCCGGCATAACAATGAAAATGAGTGGTACTACTCATGGAGCTAGATATTAATTAAGTGAGTTGTCAGTAACTCATTTAATTAGTGGACATTCTATATCTTAAACACAGGGAGACCAACACACTCATGATAAGAACGAGCCCATATAATAATATGGGATTGGTGCGGTAGTTCAATAATAACTCTTTAGTAGTATGAGTTATTATTGATGAACTCGAGTTGGGTGTTCGGGACGAACACGGGAAGCTCAAGTTCATCGGGAGACCAAAACCAATTCCTCCTCTCGGTCCCTGTCGTAGCCTCTTATTTATAAAGTCGTATACTCACCCAAACCCAATTTCTTACCCACCTAAAGGTGGTCGACCAAGCCTAGCTTGGAGCCCAAGCTAGGGTCGGCCAAACCAAGGTTGGATGGGATCAAGTGGTGGTCCGCCCTTGCTTGGAACCCAAGCTAAGGTGGTCGGCCACAATTAAAATAAAAGAGATTTTAAATTTTTTTTAAAATCTTTCCTTATGTGGAAGCCATGATTTAAAAGAGAGTTTTAAAAATTAAATATTTCCTTTTATAGTTTCTACAAAGGATTAAGAAAAATGTTTGATATCTTTCCTTATTTGTAGTTAAAGGAAGATTTTAATTTTGGAGAAAACTTTCCTTTTTATAATCATCCACATGTTTTAATAGAGATATTTTAATTTATAAAAGTTTTCTTTTATAACCAACCATGAAGGGAATTTTTAAAAGAGAAATTTTTATTTTAAAAATTTTCGGAAACAAATTAGGAAGTTTTAATTTTGTATTTAAAACTTTCCTTGTTTGGAGGCTTGTAGGGGCCGGCCACAAGATGGATTAAGAGGAAATTTGAATTAAATTTTCCTTATTTGCCATTGGCAAGGAAAATAAGGAAGTTTTAATTATGTTTAAAACTTTCCTTATTTGCCAAGACTAAGGAATATAAAAGAGAGGGTAGAGGTGCCTCACCTTACAACACATCTATTATTCCTCTTCTCTATTCCTTGGTGGTGGCCGACCCTCATCCTTCCTCTCCTCCTTTTCTTCTTCTTTGGTGGTCGGCGGCATCAATCCCTTGGAGCTTGGTTGGTGGCCAGATTTAGCTTGGAGAAGAAGTAGAGAAAGGAAGCTTTGTTTCCTAGCATCCCTTGGAGCTTGGTAGGTAGCCAAAGTTCTTCATCTCAAGGTGATTGTTGGTGGTCGAAACTTGCAAGGAGAAGAAGGAGGCTTGGGTGGATTCTCATCTTGGTAGATCGTCACCCACATGACGTCCGAGATAAGAAAAGGAATACGATAGAAGATCGTGAGGTCTATAAGCTACAAAAAGTAGAACTAGTTATTAGTTTCTGCATCATAACCAGTTTATTCTTTTATTTAGATCTTGAAATACCAAACACATGAGGCTAATGATTCTAGACTATCGAATTTATGTTTCGATTTTGTGTTTCTTTTGTTTTTCGATCTTGTGATTCGATTATTCTTAATGGTTAAACCTAGGGTTATTATAAAGAGATTAAATATTGAATTTTGTTGAAAGGCTTTGTCTAGGAAGTGGTGGATGATCCCATACCCAAGAAGGCCTAGTGCCTCGCCATGTTTAACCTGGAAGCCGATCTCTGAAATAAATATTTAATCAAATTTGTAATATAGGTGGATTTGGATTAATAATGTTAAGCATCGTTTGTGATCCAAGTCTAAACCTCTAAGAACAGATAAGTTGAATTTGGAATCAATATTATTAAGTTATGTTTGCGATTCCAAATTTAATTTCTAAAGAACACAATAGATTGTTAGGAAAGGTTCAGGACTTGTACAAAATTTTTGTACAAGGGAACCAGTACGATATTCCGGGTAGCAACCAATAGGAATCCCTAGCTAGGCCCTCCGACACTCAAGTCAGTCTCCCGGAGAAGAAGGAGAAGTACTAGAAAAGATAGAATTAGGGTTTGATTCTGATGCAATGTGTATGTTTGTATACCTGGCCAGTGAAGAGGATTCCCCTTTTTATTCCACCTCATCTAATTTCCACATTCATGAGGTGGACCCCGATTTGTTAAAGTTTGTTAGAAAATGACGTAAGCTGAAACTGCAATAATAGTTTAAGAAATTTTTTTCTTACTCCAGATGTACTTTCTTTGTCATTTAGCATACCTGTGGAGACTTTTAGAAGCTATTTATCACAAAATTAATTAATCTGCCATATGATCACATATTCTTATGGTTCACCTGTTACACACACTTGGTTAGTCACAAAAGCCTATTCTGTATATATGAGAAATATCTTCTGTTGTGCTAATCTCTGTCAGTATTCTATACTCAATCGGTTATTTATACCCAACCAACATTCTATTATTATAAATGTGCAAGGTTGAAGACCTTTAAGCCCAATCTACTTTTCATGCTCGGCTGGTCTATTGAGCCCGGCCAGTCATACCTTACCAACCGAGATTATCCAGTTGGACGTATACAACCACTATTGCCCGGTTGATCTTCCTTCGGTCGGCCGTATGCTAAGGGTCGTGCGAGACTAAATGCCTCTATGCTCGATCGGCCTATTGAGCCCGGCCGATCATACCTTACCGACCGAGATTAACCAGTCGGACGTATGCAACCACTATTGCCCGGTCGATCTTCCTTCGGTCGGTCGTATGCTAAGGGTCGTGCCAGACTAAATGCCTTTGTGCTTGGCCGGTCTATTGAGCCCGGCCGATCATGCCTTATCGACCGAGATTAACCAGTCGGGCGTATATATGCATTCTGGACATCTTAAGGTTAACTACTTCTACGTTCGGTCGGTCTCTTCCACTTGGCCGATCTTTGCCTGCCGAACTCATATGCTCGGCCAGTCAATTACGTTCGACCGGTCTTTGCCTGCCAAATGCGTAGCAACACTCTTACCTGGCCAAATCTTTTTCGAGCGGCCTACTATATCCTTATCTTGCTCTTTCCAACCTTCCATGTCCTTATTGCCCCTTTTTCTCTCCTGCAAAGGATTCACTTATCATAACCCGTATCACTTTCCTTTCTAGAAAGACACCATTTATGGCAACAAATACTTTACCTTGTGCGAGATTATAAAAGTCAAATCCCTCTGTTTCCTTAGGATATCCTACAAAATAGTACTTGTCCAATTTAGATCCTAGTTTGTGTGAGGCTTGTCATTGAACGTAAGCCTCACATCCCCAAATCTTCATGAATGACATCTTGAGACTATTCTAAATCCATATCATATATGGTGTCTTTATGATGACCTTAGATAGAATTTAGTTAAGTGTGATAGTGGTCGACTATGGAGCATACCCCCAGAAGGAAGTAAAAAGATATATTTGATTCATCATCGATTGTACCATATCTAATATAAAGTATACTTGTTCCATTCTGATACACCATTCCATTGTGGTGTTCAAGGTGCAGTGAGTTGAGATATGATCCCACACTCAACAAGATGGTCATGAAATTCTTGGCTAAGGTATTCTCTACCTCAATCTGATTGAAGCATCTTAATATGCTTTCTAAGTTGGTTTTGTACTTTATTTTTAAATTCTTTGAATTTTTCAAAGGATTCTGACTTGTGTTTCATTAGATACACATAGCCGTATCAACTGACATCACAGTAAAAGTAATGAAATACTAATAGCCTCCTCTAGTTGTTATTTTGAAAGGACAACATACATTAGTATGTATGAGTCCAAACAAGTCATTATCTCTTTCGTTGTATCCACTAAATGGAGTCTTAATCATTTTACCTTGAAGACAAGATTTGCATGCCTCATATAATTCAAAATCAAATAAGTCCAAAAGTCCATCCTTATAGAGTTGGGATATGCGACTCTCATTTATATGACCCAAGCGACAATGCTAGTGATATGTTCAGTTTAAATCATTAAGGTTGAACCGTTTGATATTTATGTTATAGATTGAGTTTTCAAAGTCTAGAAGATAAAATCAATTCAAAAGATGCGCACTATAATAGAACATTTCATTGAAATAAATAGAATAACATTTATCCTTTATTATAAATGAGAATCCTTTCTTGTCCAAACAAGAAACAGAGATAATGTTCTTAGTTAAGGCAGGCACATAAAAACACTCTTCAATTTATAAAACAAGCCCAGTGGGCAAAAATAAGGAATATATTCCTACATCTATAGCAGCAACTCTTGCACCATTGCCTACTCATATGTCCACTTCGCCATTTGTCAATGATCTACTATTTCTCAACCCCTACACATTAGTACAAATGTGAGATGCACACCCAGTATCTAATACCTATGAAGAAGAAATAGATAGATTGACTTCTATAACATATATACCTGAGGAAGAAATCTATCTTCTCTTCTTTTTACTTCCTCTAGGTATTATTTCCAGTTCCTCTTCCAGTGTCTTGTCTCACCACAATAGAAGCAGGTTCATTCCTTAGCCACCCCTACCTTTGGGTTTCAATGCATGAGGTTTACCCCTACCTTTGGCTTGGGTCTTACCCTTACCTTTGGGCTTTCATTTACCTTTTCCCTTTGCCACCATCAAAATGGTACTAGGCTTTGCCTTCTTAAGGTTGAATTCAGCAGTTCTCAACATACCCAACATCTCAAGTAATAGTTTGTCAATTTTATTTATGTTATAGTTCATGACAAATTGACTGTAGCTTTCAGACAACGACTGTATAATAAGGTCAGTGGCTAATTGTTGGCCTAGTGGAAATCCTAATCTTTCTATGTTCTCTACATATCCAATCATTTTGAGTACATATGGTCCTACGAGACTTTTTTCTTGCATCTTGCATTGAAATAGAGTATTAGAGATCTCAAATTCCTCATGCCTTGCTTGTCCTTAATATAGTTGTCTAAGATGTCAACCATATCATAAGCATCTATGTTCTCATGTTGCTTTTGAAGCTGAGAGTTCATGGTGGTAAGCATAATGCATGATTCATCTAGTGTACCTCTTGATGCTTCTTATAAGTATCCTTATCATCTCTAGTGGAAGTAGTGGGGGGTGTTTCAAGAATGAACTGCTCTAGGATATACAGTTTTCTGTCATACTTGAGAACTATTCTCAAGTTTCTGTACCATCCAGGAAATTAGCTCTATTGAGCTTGTCCTTATCAAGGACAAATAGAGAGAGAGTGTATTTGACTTATTTGATTACATGTGATCTACAATAATAAAATATAGAAATAAGTATCATATTTAGATTATTTAATTATACCTTTAATTAAATGATTCTCCCACTAAATTGTAAAGCTCGGTAGGTGCAAGTCATGGATGTGATTTTACCCACACTACTAGCTCTAAATCCAATCACGATGACATTCATGTGGGATAAGATTCATATTATACCTCATCTTGAGTTAGCTTTAGCTAATCACCTAAGACTTGTATAATGTTGGTAGGCAACTTATACTAATTATATCAAATGTAACTCTTGTATAGCTAGAGGAACAATAATGTTTGTTCATTTTCCCAACATATGGGATATGCCTTTAAGTTTATAATCTAATTGAGGAAACCTAGTTATGTCACACCCAAAGTTTAATAGTTGGACATCACAATTGTCCTAATGCACTCTACCATGATAAATTGAGTCACTTTACTTTGGCAAACATGTCTACAATTGATCTCCGTAAAAAGTGAGTATCAAACTTTGGTAGGCATATTAAAAAGACCTAATTATGATTAAACTACACATGCATCTCATACAATCATGGCATATCATGACATACATCAACATATATGCTATATAAAATGTGACATGGTTATGACCTCATCAACTATGATTTTCTCAAGCCAATGAGAATATTGAAAGGTCAACCTAGGTAAAAACATATTCTCCAAGTGCTTTCTTAATCATTGTGTGTTGTCGTCCTTCTCTTTTTTTTATCATCGTCTAATAGACTAGTTCTTTTCTAATTTGTATATTACAAAATTTAAAGAGACATCGAGTTACATTCGAGGGTAGTCTAAATTTACAACAAAAATGAAAAAAAAAGAGATACACAACAAGTAGGCCATATTATTATAATATACACACACATCCAATCATATCGAGATTAAAGGTCATAATCATGCACTATATCATATAAAATTCACAATATCTTTATGGCTTAAAATCTACTATAATTTCAACAAAGAATTATGAGTCGCAATGTCATGGCGATCCTTCTAAATTGAGTAGAGCAACATTTGACCACTACCCTCTTCTAATATCCTTCCCTAGTTTTGTATCTCCAGTGGCCTCCTTTAGATTTTAGAATATGTGGATTAAGCATTCTAATTTTCTTCTTACAGTTTGATTGAATTGGATGCTTCCCTTCTTTAGATCCAGTCTTCAGAAACTTCAATTCAAGCTAAAGAGATTGAAGAACCACCTTAAATGGTAGAATGTATATGTCTTTTGGGAATATTCATGATAAGGTTAAGTAGGCCGAAGAAAAATTTGCTGAAGTTGAAAAGATCTTTGACTCAGCCCCTATGGTTGCAAATTAAATGCACATGGCTAAGACTCAGGCACATTTGCTTCAAACTTTAAATATGGAGGTCTTCTGGAAGCAAAAAGCATTGGTACGGTGGACTAGTGAGGGCAAAAGGAACACCAAGTTATTTCATAATTTAGTGCAGAAATTAAGATTGGCTACCCGTATTTTCAGAATATGGGAGAATGGAGTTTGTTTGGAGAAATCTAAATTAATTCAGGCTTCAGATGTTGAATTCTTTTAGAAGTTGTTATAGGGGAGGAGGGTAATTTTAATTCTGCAAATATGGATCATATCCTGCGGTTGATCAGCTCAGAGGAGAATTTGGCTTTGTTGGTCCTACCTACTATGGAAGAGGTTAAGCAAGTTGTTTGGGAGATGTGCGAAGATAGTGTTGCAGGGCCGAACGGATTTTCTGTAGCATTTTATGTGGCATGTTGGGAGATTATTAAACTGGATGTGCATCATGTAGTTTTTGATTTCTTTCAAGGAGGATCCCTCCCAAAAGGTATGGCGGCTACCACTATTGTTCTTATTCCTAAATAAGATAAAGCACAACAATGGCAGGATTTTAGACCTATTAGCTTGGGCAACGTTTCAAATAAGATTATATCTAAATTGTTGGCTAATAGGTTGCCCAGAATGTTAGATAAAATTATCTATCCTTTGCAAAGTGATTTTGTGGTAGGAAGGTTGATTTCGGATAATATTCTATGGGCTCAAGAACTTTACCGTAAGTTAAATTTTCATGTTAGAGGTGGAGACCTCATTTTGAAGCTAGATATGGCGAAAGCATACGATAGAGTTCAATGAGAGTTCTTGTTCAAAATAATGGGAGCTTTTGGTTTTTCTGATCCAGTTATTGATATAATGAGATGTATTGTGGATTGCTGGTTTTTAGTGCGCATCAATGGTCTTCGATTTGGGTTCTTTCATTCGAAGAGAGGCCTTAGACAAGGGGACCTATGTCTCCATTATTATTTATTGTCGCGGCAGAATTCTTGTCAAGAAGCTTGGATCGCTTGTTTAATAAGTACCCACAGATGTTTTTTGCCTCTGGTTGTGATTGTATAATTTTCCATTTAGCTTATGGATGATGTGATGATTCTTATGAATGAATTTATCAATTGCGTGAAAAAAGTGAAGGAATTTCTAGATAATTATACGGTGTGCTCTAGACAATCTATCAATGTTATGAAAAGTTCCCTTTTTCCTTCTAAAAGCATTTCTACTGGTCGGAGATATCAGATTGCTAGGGTCACGGGCTAGCTGGAGCTCTTATGTATTTGGGTGTTCCAATTTACTCTGGTAACAAGAAAACAAGCCATTTTCAACCTTTGATAGAAAAGGTGAGGAAAAAATTACTTGGGGGGAATATCTCGAGGTTATCACATGGCGGTCGTCTTCTATTAATTCAGAGTATATTGTGTTCGCTCCCGGCATATCTGCTTCAGGTCCTTTTACCTCCCCTCTCGGTGCTTCATTAGTTGGAGATGATCTTTGCTAACTTCTTCTAGGGATCTTCGGGTTCAAAAGGGAAAACACATTGGGTTTCTTGGTTTGGAATCTGCAAACCGAAAATGGAAGGAGGTCTAGGGCTGAGAAGACTATATGATGTTGCAATGACACTCTCTATGATTTTGTGGTTTCGGTTAAGGGAACAAGAGACCTCTTGGGCAAAATTTCTTTCCAGAATGTACTGTGGTGTTTTGTCTCCGGTGGTTGTACCTCTTAAGGGGATTGCATCCCCTAGTTGGCGGAGGATGATCAAAATCTGACCTGTTGTGGAGGGCCAGATTGAATGGACTTTGGGTAGGGGCCGGGTAAGATTTTGGTACGATGGTTGGCTTGATAGAGGACCTTTGTTTCAATTTTGTGAATTGAGAGGCAATCCAGACTCTCTAGTTTCTGAATTTATTGCTGATGAGGCTGGAATGTGAATATGGTTCAAGATGTGTTACCGGCTTCCATGGCTGCAGAGGTTGCAGAAATTTCAGTACAGCAAGGTGGTTCGGACTGCCTGATCTGGAAATTGTCAGTGGGTGGGAGATTCTCGATGAAATCGGCTTGGAATCATATTCGGCAAGGACATCAGCCGGTGGAGATGGCAGCTGCATGTTGGAGTAAACTGTTAACTCCTAACATCTCTATTTTCGGTTGACGGGTTTTTGCTGAAAAGGCTGCTGGTGGACTCTGTTTTGCAGCGGCGTGGAGTGAGCCTGGCCTCTAATGTCAGTGTTGTGAAGAGGCGGAATCTTGGGATCATATTTTCTTTGATGGAGCAATCTATGGGAGGTTTGGTTGAATTTTGTACAGCTGTTTAATGTAAGCAGATTTAGGAGTTTCGGTAGTTGGAAGGCTGGCTCGGATTGGTCATATGGTGGGCATGTGAAAGAGGTGCTACCATTTTTAATTGTTTGGTTTTTATGGGATGCTCGGAATGATGCCCAGCACCGTGGAATTAAGCCAGACAGGCCAAAGGTAATCAGGAGTATAACACAAGATTTGTTTCGTGGTGTGGCTGCTGGTATTATTAAAAGTAAGCATTGGAAAGGGATGTTACGGTGGGCCATGCTTTGGGACTACCTTTGCGGAGTGGGCTGATGGAGACCATCTCGGTGGTACATTGGAGGCGGCTGATTGTTAGGTGTTTCAAGATCAACACGGATGGTTGCTCAAGAGGAAACCTGGGTATTTCATCTTATGTGTTCTTTATTGGCGATCATGAAGGACAGGTTGTTATGGTTAAGCATGGAAACATTGGATTTGGATCCAATGTGAGAGCTGAACTGATGGCTATTTTGAAGGATTTGGAATTGTGTGTTACTCATCACTTCTTCCCTCTTTGTCTTGAATCAGACTCATTGGTGGCACTGAAGATGATTAACACCTCTTGGGTTTCTAGGGAGGCTTGTAATTTGGTTCTCAAAATCAGGGAGCTAATTTTGAAATTTCAAGTACTTTGCTCACATGTATTTAGAGAGGCTAATGCTGGGGCGGATTATTTGGCAAATCAAGCTTTTAATATTCCTGTGGATAGTGTTTTATTTACACATGACATGGATAGGTTTTTTTTTGGCATTTGTAAAGTTGATATAATTGGTTTACCTTGTATTAAAGTCTCATGTAAATCAGTTTGAGATTTTGCAAAACTGTATTAGAAGGGCAGGTTTGGAGACGTTATTTGACAGCAGCAAGCTATTTATTTTCTGTGCGCTGAGGAGCTGGGGCTGTGCAGATTTATGGTGCAGTTTTTGCAGTATTGTGCCAGGATGTCGAAGCTGTGTGCAGATTTATTTTGAGATCATGGAGTTTTGATGCCTATGCAAATTTGTTTAATTAAGGAAAGGATTTGTTATAGAATCATTGGTGCTATGTCCTGGTGGTATACATTGGTACAGTAGCGGCTGGAAAAGGATTGAATTTTGTGCTTGGCAAATGAAGTTGGGTGGACAGCTGATGGTCTATATGTGTTTGGTTGTGGATGCTTATCATTGGTGCATTTTCTTTGGTCAGGGAAGATTAAGCTTTCATGAAACGGTGGATCTTTCGGTGCGTTTGTGCAGAATTTTCTAGATGGTTACACTACGTCGAATTCTGATTTTGTAAATTGATGTGAAGAAGTTTCTTCCTTTTCTATATTTGTAAAGCATATAGGGTTGGCTTGTTCCTGTCTTTTGAGTTGATTGTATAGTAGTTAGTGTCTTGTAATAAGTTTTCCTAGAAGGTAAGGTTTGGTCCCCCCTTCTAGTAAGGTTTTTCTCCTTTCCAAGTAATGACATGTCCTCTTCAGTTAAAAAAGAACATCATGACAGTTCTTCTAGCCTGTTAGTGGACGGGGTCAAGGAGGCAACGCCCCAAATGTAAAATTTTTTTACATACTCATTGTATGAATTGCTGTCATACTCGAGACCCTGCTA
Source organism: Zingiber officinale (assembly GCF_018446385.1). Lineage (NCBI taxonomy): Eukaryota > Viridiplantae > Streptophyta > Magnoliopsida > Zingiberales > Zingiberaceae > Zingiber > Zingiber officinale. Next base: position 76,116,934 of record NC_056001.1, read on the forward strand.
CCCAGAAAACTGAGACCTTGTTGTTCACAACAGTTTGACCGAGATCTTGCTGTTCATAACAATTTAGCTAAGATCTTGGTGTTCACAACACAAATTGTTTCGTTCCCAACAAAATAAAGACTCATAATCATATAAATCATAGTAAACATCTCATGTAATTTATATATCACATATAAAATTTTAACTACAGTTTAGTATATGCCTTCACAAGTGGCTCTGTTACCACATGTAAGTTTTTAGTGCGCTAAACACGCAGAAAGCGTAGTGGAAAAAACTAACTAGATCATTTCATAAGATTCATGCGAAGGAGAAAATCATATACTAAATCTGTTAAAAGGAAATTATATCTTTATTGCGTAAATACGAACTTCCAACAGCAAGGATCTCAGCATGATCACGTGTCCGAACCTCTTTCGGTATCCACACGAACAAACCTTCCGTCGATCTCACGAACTCACAAGAGAGGTATCCACACAAACAAACCAAGGTTGTGCTAGCAACCACAAGGGAGGTTTCAACCAAAGAGAAAAGGAAGAGAGAAGAAGAAGATGCTCTATCCAAAAATGAGATGAAAAAGGCCTTTTGTACTTCATCCAATGAATACACTTAATGAGCATTAACACTTCATTAAGACACTAAATGAGCATTAATACTCTATTAAGATAAGAGCCTTTTGGTCTTCATTCAAGAATTCAAATCAACATTTCGAATTTTTCATGAATGAATGGTCAATTTTGAAATTAACCAATCCTCTTCCTTCATGTAATTTGAATTCAATGAGTCTAGTTTGAATTGAACTTAATTCAATAATTGTATCGAATTGAGTCTAACGCAATGAGTCTAATTTGGATTAGATTTAATCCAATGATCCATCACAAAAATCCATCTCCAAATCAACTTGTTCTTTATGTGTGCCCTTGTTGGTTAATCCTAGGAAAGCGTACCGGTTCCACTGTACAAAATTTTTGTACAAGTGTCGAACATTTCCTTAAATAACCTATTGTGTTCTTTAGAAGTTAAATTAGGAATTGCAGACGGAACTTAACATCATTGATTCCAAATTTAACTTATCTGTTCTAAATGGTTTAGATTTGAATCGCAAGCGGAACTTAACACTATTGATTCAAATCTACCTAGATTATTAATTCCATAAATATTAATTTCCAAAATTGGCTTCCAGGACTGCATGGCGAGGCACATGGCTTTCTTGGATATGGGAGCAACCACCACCGCCTAGGCAAAGCCTTTTAAGGAAAGCTAATATTTATTTCCTTAAATAACTCTAGGTTAATCAAAAGGAACAATCGAATCACAAGTTCGAAAAAGAAGAAAACACAAACTTGAAAAACTATTTCGAAAAACTAGATCTAATTGCCTCTTGTATTTAGAATTCTTACAAAGAGAAAAACTAGCATGATGCGGAAAACAATTGCTAATTATACCTTCTCTTTGTATGCTAATGACCTCGAGATCTTCTGCCGTATTCCTCGCCTCGCCTTGGACATCGTGTGGGCGACGATCCTCCAAGATGAACACCACCCAAAAGCTTCCTCCTTCTTCTTCTAAAATCCGACCACCACCACCACCAAGGAGAAGAGAGCAAAGGGAGAGGAAGAAGGGAGAGGGTCGGCCACACGAAGAGATCACCCAAGCAAAAGAATAAGAGTTGTGTCTCATGAAGCCCCTTCACCCCTTCTTTTATATTACTTGCCAAAGGCAAATAAGGAAAAACCTTTTACAAAAAATAAAATCACCCAAGAGTTTTTCCTTTTTCCTTTTTATTTTTCCTTTTCTTTCCTCTTGATTGAATCAATCATCAATCAATGGTTGAGATCAATCCTATCTGGTTTAGGATTAAACTTGGTCGACCCCTTGCTTGGGCACCAAGCAAAGTGGCCGGCCACCATGTTTTAGGAAAGGAATAATAATTTTTAAAAAATTTTACAAGAGAAAAACTCTTATAAAATTTTACAAGCTCACTTTCCTAAAGTAGGAGTTAAAAAAGGAATGTTTCTAAAAATTAAAACCATGTTTTAAATTTAAAAACTTTCTTATAAAATTTCCTTTTTTTTAACATGGTGATAGAAAATTTAAATTTTAAAACTTCTTTTCCTTTTTTTTTTCTTAAACCATGAGGATGGTTAAAAAAGGAAAGTTTTAAAATCTTTTAAACTTTCTATTTAAACATGTGGCCTAATTCAAATAAGAAAAGTTTTAAAAATTAAAATCTCTCTTTTAAAACTTATAGTTTTCTACAAAGAAAAGATTTTAAAAATTCAAAACAACCCTCCCTTTGTGAATTATTATGGCCCACCCCTACAAGCTTGGTCACCAAGCTATAGGGCCGGCACCTACAAGAGGATGTGGCCGGCCATTGCTTGGTCACCAAGCAATGGTCCGGCCCCCTTCTTGGACACCAAGAAGAGCCTTACATTTGGATGGACTTGAGGCTATAATGAGGCTACGACAGGGACCTAGAGGAGAAATTGGTTTTAGCCTTCCGATGAGCTTGAGTATCCCATGCTCGCCCTGAACACACAACTCAAGTTCATCGATAATAACTCATTCCATTAGAGAGTTATTACCGCACTACCGCACCAATCCCAAATTACATTATGGGCTCCTTCTTATCATGAGTGTGTTAGTCTCCCTGTGTTTAAAATTACGAATGTCCACTAATTAAGTAAGTTACTGACAACTCACCTAATTAATATCTAGCTCCAAGAGTAGTACCACTCAACTCTATTGTCATGTCGGACTAGGTCCACCTGCAGGGTTTAACATGACAATCCTTATGAGCTCCTCTTGGGGACATTCTCAACCTAGATAACTAGGACACAGATTCCTTCTATAATCAACAACACACACTATAAGTAATATCATTTCCCAACTTATCGGGCATATTGATTTATCAGCTAAACCTCACCCTTTGATAAGTCAAAGAAATAAATATTAAATATATGTGCTTGTTATTATATTAGGATTAAGAGCACACACTTCCATAATAACTAAGGTCTAGTTCTTTTACTAAGTCAGTACAAAAAGAACATACCTAAATGATCCTACCCAAAACACTTAAAGTGTATCAGTATAATTTATTAGTCAAGATAAACTAATACTTAATTACACTACGACTATTCTGATGGTTTATTCCTTTCCATCTTAGTCGTGAGCAACTTGTTTATAATTTATAGAGAACTAACAACATGATCTTCTGAGTGTGACACCACACTCCATGTTGTCTACTATATAAATTAATTGAACAATTACATTTAACAAATAAATGCAGATATTGACCAATGTGATTCTTTTATTTCAACAAATAAATATTTACAAAAGCTAGGATTTTAGTATACACTCTAACAATCTCCCACTTATACTAAAAGACTAAGCTGCCATATCTGTTGCCTTACATCTGATTCCCATCCCCTCCACATACCTATCAAAAGCTTTCGCCGGAAGGGCCTTTGTGAAAGGATCTGCTAGGTTATCTTCTGATGCAATTTTGGCGACGACAACTTCTCGTCACTTGACGATGTCTCGTATCAGGTGGTACTTGCTCTCTATATGTTTACTTGCCTTATGAGCTCGTGGTTCCTTCGAGTTTGCAACTGCACCGCTATTATCACAACAAATTGTGATGATCTTGGGCAAACCAGGAATCACATCTAAGTCCATTAGAAAGTTTCTGAGCCATACAGCTTCTTTGGCTGCCTCAGAGGCTGCCACATACTCAGCTTCCATGGTTGAGTCCGGACGCATTTCTGTTTAACACTCCTCCATGCAATGACTCCACCTCCTAGAGTAAACACATAGCCTGACGTAGACTTACAATTGTCCCTATCTGATTGGAAATCCAAATCCGTGTAACCCACAGGGAGCAAATCGTCTGCTTGATAGACTAGCATATAATCTCTAGTCCTTCTCAGGTACTTTAAAATATGCTTCACAGCAGTCTAATGTTCTTATCCAGGGTTACTCTGATATCTGCTAACCATGCCCACGGTAAAACAGATATCAGGTCTCGTACACAACATTGCATACATAAGGCTTCCTACAGCCGAAGCATAAGGAACTGCCTTTATGTCCTCAATCTCCTTTGATGTCTTTGGGGACATCTCTTTAGATAAGGCTACACCATGTCTAAAAGGTAAGAAACCTTTCTTGGAGTTTTGCATGCTAAAACGAGCAAGGATTGTGTCTATATATAAAGCTTGGGATAGACACAACATTCTTTTCTAGCGATCCCTTATAACTTTGATCCCAAGAATGTGTGCACATTCTCCTAAGTCCTTCATATCAAATTGTTTGGACAACCATACCCTTACGTCTGATAATACCTTGACATTGTTGCCAATTAACAAAATATCATCTACGTATAGTACAAGAAATACCACCATGTTTCCGTTACACTTCTTGTATACACAAGACTCATCCGGACACTGAATAAATCCATATGACTGGATTACTTCGTTAAACCGGATGTTCCAAGATCTTGAAGCTTGTTTTAGTCCATAAATGGACCGATTGAGCTTACACACTAGATGCTCTTTGCCTTTTTTAATGAATCCTTCTGGTTGCTTCATATGGATGTTTTCTTCAAGACTTCCATTAAGGAAAGCTGTCTTGACATCCATTTGCCAAATCTCATAGTCCATATGAGCGGCAATGGATAAAAGTATCCGGATAGACTTAAGCATAGCTACCGGTGAAAAAGTCTCCTCATAATCGATTCCCTCTTTCTGAGTATACCCTTTCGCAACAAGCCTTGCTTTGAAGGTTTCTACATTCCCATCTATCCCTCTTTTCCTTTTGTAGATCCACTTGCATCCAATGACTTTTACATCATTAGGTGGTTCTACAAGCTCCCAGACCTTATTAGAATACATAGATTCTATTTTAGAATTCATTGCCTTTTACCAAGATATTGCATCTATATCTTGGAGTGCTTCATCATATGTCCGGGGATCAGGTTCATGTTTACCCGGGATCAAGTCCGAAGACTCTCTTAAAAACATGAATCTCTCAGGTTGCCTTACAACCCTCCCACTACGACGAGGCACCGTCTCTGGCTGTGTATCATGTGTGACACGTGTTGCAGTTTCTTGTGGTACTTTATTTTGTACTGTTGGTACTGAAGTAGACGTGTCCTCTCTAATTTCTTCTAGAACTTTTTCACTCATGGGCTTATAGTTCATTACATAATCTTCTTCTAAAAATCGAGCATTGGTGCTAACAATGATCTTCTGAATTTTAGGATTATAAAACAAACCTCCTTTCGTTCCCTTAGGATATCCCACAAACAGATAAACTTCTGTACGTGATTCCAACTTGTCAGTATCTCCCTTCAGCACATGTGCTGGACTACTCCATATCCGGATATGATTCAGACTAGGCTTACGCCCATTCCATAATTTCATGGGAGTAGAAAGAACTATTTTAGAAGGTACCATATTCAGAATGTACACTGCTGTTTCTAAAGCATATCCCCAAAACGAATCCGGTAATTCTGAATAACTCATCATTGATCTAACCATTTCCATAAGAGTCCTATTCCTTCGTTCTGCCACACCATTCTGCTGGGGTGTACCAGGTGTAGACAATTGAGATTGAATCCCGACCTCTAATAAGTAATTCCTAAACTCTCCAAAGAGGTATTCTCCACCACGGTCAGACCGTAGTGTCTTGATACTTTTACCAAGACGTTTCTCCACATCAACCCTATATTCTTTGAACTTGTCAAAGCATTCAGACTTGCGGTGCATCAGGTAAATGTATCCGTATCTTAAATAATCGTCTATAAAGGAGACGAAGTATTCATAACCACCTCTTGCCTGGATAGACATAGGACCACACAAATCAGAATGAACCAGTTCTAACACATCTTTGGCTCTATACCCCTTGGCCTTAAAAGGTCTCTTCGTCATTTTACCTTCCAAGCAGGATTCACATGTTGGAAAGTTTTCCAACTCTAATGAACCTAAGAGTCCATCAGCTACAAGCCTTTGAATCCTACTTAAGTTAATATGTCCAAGCCTTAGATGCCAAAGATATGTTTGGTTCATTTCCGAAGGTTCTTTTCTCTTATTAGAGTTAGAAGATGTGTTATTAATTTCCATATTTTACTTTGTGGGAGAAATTGAATTTAAAGTGTATAAATTGCCAACCAATGCACCAGAACAGATAATCACCTTATTTCTCTTTATAACGACATTGTTACTAAAAGAGACTGAATATCCATCCAAATACAGTTTAGAAACTGAAATTAAATTCTTTCTAAAACTAGGTATATAAAGATAATTTCTTAAAATCAAATTTCTATTCTTATCAAATGATAAGTAGACGTCTCCCACTGCAACAGCCGCCACCTTAGTAGCATTGCCCATGTAGACAGTTATCTCTCCATCAAATAGTCGCCAGGTTTCCTGGAACCCCTGCAAAGAATTGCAGACATGATCAGTGGCTCCCGTATCTACACACCAGGTACTGGTAGATAACACCGCTAAATATGTTTCAACTACTAGAGTATGAGATATACCTTTATTGTTCTAGTTCCTACGAGGACAGTCTGCTTTTCAATGTCTAGACTGCTTGCAGATGAAGCACTTGCCCTTCGGCTTCTTCATTCCCGCTTTCTGTCCTGTTCTCTGAGGTTTATTCACCTTCTTTGCTGAAAAGACCTGTTTCTTCTTCTTCTTGCCTTTCGACTTAGAAGTAGAACCATTTTCAGCATAGTGAATCTGAGAACTGTGACGAAATATTCCTTCTGCTGCCTGTAGTTCTGTCAGAAGTTCCGCCAATGTATACTCTCTTTTGTTCATGTTATAGTTCAGGCGGAACTGCTTAAAACTCCTGGGTAGCGTTTGGAGAATTATATCGACCTGGGTTTCCCCATCAATTTCTCCTCCAAGGACTTGTATTTCATTCATATGAGTCATCATTTTGAGGATATGATCCCTTACGGGTGTCCCCTCAGACATGGTGGCTGTCATTAGCTTCCTCATTGCCTCTTGCCTAGCAGTCCGACTCTGGTGCCCAAAGAGTTCTTTGAGATTGTTCATTATATCATAAGTTGTTGGTAAATCTTGATGCTGATGTTGCAATACATTTGACATAGATGCCAAAATGTAACACCGCGCAATCTCATCAGTTTTTACCCATTTCTTATGATACTCAATCTCCTCTGGGGTAGAGTCACCATCAGGTGCATCAGGGCAAGCCTCAGTCAGTATAAACTTATAGCTTTCAGCAGTAAGAACAATGTCCAGGTTTCTTTTCCAATCAATATAGTTGGGACCAGTAAGTTTGTTCTCTTTCAGTATAATGGCTAGTGGGTTGAAAGTCATCATAAAAATCACAAAAATAAACTTTGGTCGAGACTCTAAATTTAGAATAATATTGATTCCTCAAATAATACTATTTTAAATTAACCAACACCTCAAATCACCGTGAATATTGCATGCCACGTTAGTGTGGACGTATACAAATTCAACATTTGTATGAGAAGGGTGTGACCCATTAATTTTATTATCTTGTCATTCTAACTTTATGACAAATAAAATTAATAGTTGGTTTTACTTTGGTCACACAATACAATAACAGTGACTCCGTTGGGGAGGATACTATTGAATGCGTCTAAGTGTATACCATTACTTGATACTAAGTCCATTAAATAGGATTGTGCCCCTTCAGTTGGAGAAGATCACACGCTCCTAAATAATTTCCTATAACCATCCATAAAAGGAAGTTTGATCTAGTGATCCGCAACAAACCCATCCGTTGTGGAGGGAGGCACTCTGAGCTAACACGCAGGCTTGTTGCATCACTTACAAACCAGTAATGGAGACCATGGGATTTATTAAAATCTCTCTCCCACTTAGTTATTTAAAATTGAGGATTTTATCCTATGCTAGCATACATCGCATGCATATAAACATCACAGTAAATAAAAGCAATAAATATGAAAATTAATTTTCCAACTATTATGGCCATTTCCATCACTGTCTTCAGTATGCTCCTACCCTAGCTGCTGCCATCTTTAGCCACCGCCATCGGGTCGAGTTGTCGCATCCATCTTGCTTCTTATTCCGCTGCGCCTTTGATGCTCCAAATGTACCACACCTCACAAAAATCTGATTTGCGACAAGAAAAGAATTTTACATATATCGATCCTATATTCCTCGAGGGAATGTACATGTAATCTAGATCGAAAAATAAAATTCTAAAAATAATACAGCTCCTGCTATATTTTATACATACAATCATGTACACAAATAATGCCCTTGACATGTCCAAGGGTCCAATCACACACAATATCAATAAGCCATAATAGTTGAAGCCTGCAACCAAAGAGTTAGCACATCCTACTATTTTCCTGCCCAAATTATGTATGACATGTGGATAACCTATTTGAATTCTAAAAATACACAGAGGCAAACCCTAGCTCTGATATCAATTATTGGTTAATCCTAGGAAAACGTACCGGTTCCACTGTACAAAATTTTTGTACAAGTGTCGAACCTTTCCTTAAATAACCTATTGTGTTCTTTAGAAGTTAAATTAGGAATCGCAGACGGAACTTAACATCATTGATTCCAAATTTAACTTATCTGTTCTTAATGGTTTAGATTTGAATCGCAAGCGGAACTTAACACTATTGATTCAAATCTACCTAGATTATTAATTCCATAAATATTAATTTCCAAAATTGGCTTTCAGGACTGCATGGCGAGGCACATGGCCTTCTTGGATATGGGAGCAACCACCACCGCCTAGGCAAAGCCTTTTAAGGAAAGCTAATATTTATTTCCTTAAATAACTCTAGGTTAACCAAAAGGAACAATCGAATCACAAGTTTGAAAAAGAAGAAAACACAAACTCTAAAAACTATTTCGAAAAACTAGATCTAATTGCCTCTTGTATTTAGAATTCTTACAAAGAGAAAAACTAGCATGATGCGGAAAACAATTGCTAATTATACCTTCTCTTTGTATGCTAATGACCTCGAGATCTTCAGCCGTATTCCTCGCCTCGCCTTAGACGTCGTGTGGGCGATGATCCTCCAAGATGAACACCACCCAAAAGCTTCCTCCTTCTTCTTCTAAAATCCGGCCACCACCACCACCACCACCACCAAGGAGAAGATAGCAAAGGGAGAGGAAGAAGGGAGAGGGCCGGCCACACCAAGAGATCACCAAAGCAAAAGAATAAGAGTTGTGTCTCTTGAAGCCCCCTCACCCCTTCTTTTATATTACTTGCCAAAGGCAAATAAGAAAAAACCTTTTACAAAAAATAAAATCATCCAAGAGTTTTTCCTTTTCCCTTTTTATTTTTCCTTTTCTTTCCTCTTGATTGAATCAATCATCAATCAATGGTTGAGATCAATCCTATTTGGTTTAGGATTAAACTTGGCCGGCCCCTTGCTTGGGCACCAAGCAAGGTGGCCGGCCACCATGTTTTAGGAAAGGAATAATAATTTTTGAAAAATTTTACAAGAGAAAAACTCTAATAAAATTTTACAAGCTCTCTTTCCTAAAGTAGGAGTTAAAAAAGGAAAGTTTCTAAAAATTAAAACCATGTTTTAAATTTAAAAACTCTCTTATAAAATTTCCTTTTTTTTTAACATGGTGATAGAAAATTTAAAATTTAAAACTTCTTTTCCTTTTTTTTCTTAAACCATGAGGATGGTTAAAAAAGGAAAGTTTTAAAATCTTTTAAACTCTCTATTTAAACATGTGGCCTAATTCAAATAAGAAAAGTTTTAAAAATTAAAATCTGTCTTTTAAAACTTATAGTTTTCTACAAAGAAAAGATTTTAAAAATTCAAAACAACCCTCCCTTTTTGAATTATTATGGCCCGCCCCTACAAGCTTGGTCACCAAGCTATAGGGTCGGCCCCTACAAGTGGATGTGGCCGGCCATTGCTTGGTCACCAAGCAATGGTCCGACCCCCTTCTTGGACACCAAGAAGAGCCTTACATTTGGATGGACTTGAGGCTATAATGAGGCTACGACAGGGACCTAGAGGAGAAATTGGTTTTGGCCTTCCGATGAGCTTGAGTATCCCATGCTCGCCTTGAACACACAACTCAAGTGTATCGATAATAACTCATTCCACTGCACTACCGCACCAATCCCAAATTACATTATGGGCTCCTTCTTATCATGAGTGTGTTAGTCTCCCTGTGTTTAAGATTACGAATGCCCACTAATTAAGTAAGTTACTGACAACTCACCTAATTAATATCTAGCTCCAAGAGTAGTACCACTCAACTTTATTATCATGTCGGACTAGGTCCACCTGCAGGGTTTAACATGGCAATCCTTATGAGCTCCTCTTGGGGACATTCTCAACCTAGATAACTAGGACACAGATTCCTTCTATAATCAACAACACACACTATAAGTAATATCATTTCCCAACTTATCGGGCATATTGATTTTGGAACTAAACCTCACCCTTTGATAAGTCAAAGAAATAAATATTAAATATATGTGCTTGTTATTATATTAGGATTAAGAGCACACACTTCCATAATAACTAAGGTCTAGTTCTTTTACTAAGTCAGTACAAAAAGAACATACCTAAATGATCCTACTCAAAACACTTAAAGTGTATCAATGTAATTTATTAGTCATGATAAATTAATACTTAATTACACTACGACTATTCTGATGGTTTGTTCCTTTCCATCTTAGTCATGAGCAACTTCTTTATAATTTATAGAGAACCGACAACATGATCTTTTGAGTGTGACACCACACTCCATGTTGTCTACTATATAAATTAATTGAACAATTACATTTAACAAATAAATGCATATATTGACCAATGTGATTCTTTTATTTCAACAAATAAATGTTTACAAAAGCTAGGCTTTTAGTATACACTCTAATAGCCCTAATAGGTTCTCATAATGTTGACAATATCTCTAAAATTATTTTAGATACACAAGCAATGAGTGACATCTAGTAAGGTATCATTTCTATCCAAGTGACGAGAATGTCAAAATCTGACTTAACCTTTCCATGTCTATTATCTTGTATGACTCAATCCTTCTATACTTGATATTTAGATTAATCAAAGAGGCATAGAAAGTATCATTATCTTATCAATCTTTGTGTTTCTTGATATTTAAGTAGACACACTCAAACAAATAAGCCAATATCTCATAGTAACTCATATGAGCATGATCATATATTCCTCCGCATAACTTATTGCATATCTAGTAATTGACTTTATAATCCACCCTATTACAGGTGACGTTTGTCGATACTAAAATATACAACTCCTTATTTAGGGAATCATAGTGACTTCACGTCTGAGGATTATTCATAATAATAGTCACTATGAAAATGTTTATGACACTTATATAATGATCCATAAAACATCTTATGGAGCATCAGTTCAGTACATATTCTCTAATATATATCCATGTGTCAACATGATATCTCATATCTATGAATTATGGGATTAAGCCATAAATTGACTTGCATACTAGTTTCAATTCATTAATATTATCCTTACATATTAATATTTGGCGGAATAATTAAGATTAGCGTTCTATATATATCTAAAATATCTCACTATCAATTCAGCCAATTGATATATTGTAGACTAGAATCTTCTACTCTAGGATATTATTATACTTATTTATTCGACACTAAACTAAAGTAAATATTATAACCAACTTTGCCTTTTATTAATTAGTGAAATATGATATAGAAATGCCCTTGTCAATCATCTCATAATTGGTACTAGGGCTAATACTAACAGTAAGAACTTGATATATGTTTGTTATGTGCTTGTTATGTGTTTGCTTTATATAAGTACTTTATTGGTTATACCTAGTAAAGTAGATTAGTGATGGGTTATATTTTTGTTTATGATTTGATTAGAAGATGATTCAGTTTTTTACCAAAAGGCGTAGGTAGAATTGCGTATTTACCAAAAGGCGTACCATAGTATTGTAATTACTAAAAGGAGCAAAACAAAAAATAAAGTTCCCCTTTTACCCTCCTGCTTGTTAGAGTGTATACTAAAAGCCTAGATTTTTGTAAATATTTATTTTGAAATAAAGAATCACATTGGTCAAATGTCTACATTTATATGCTAAGTGTAATTGTTCAATTAATTTATATTGTAGATAACATGGTGTGTGGTGTCACACACAGAAGATTATGTTATCAGTTCCTTATAAGTTATAAATAGTAGCTCACGACTAAGATGGATAGGAACAAACCATTGGAATAGTCGTAGTGTAATTTGGTATTAGTTTATCTTGACTATAAAATTCACTAGTACACTCTGAGTGTATTGAGAAGGCCCATTTGAGGTAGTTTTTTTAATACTGACTGTATAAAAGAACAAGACCTTTGTTATTATGGAAGCGTGTGTTCTTAATCCCAATATAATAACAAGTACATATATTTAATATTTATTTCTTTAATTTATCAGTAGGTGAGATTTAGTTCGATAAATTAATAGGCCCGATAAGTTGGGAAATAATATTATTTATAATGTGTGTTGTTAATTATAGAAGGAAACTATGTCCTAGCGATCTAGGTTGATGATGTCCCCAAGAGGCGCACATAAGGATTGCCATGTAAATCCTGCAGGTGGACTTAGTTCGACATGACAATAAGGTTGAGTGGTACTACTCTTGGAGCTAGACGTTAATTATGTGAGTGCTAGTAACTCATTTAATTAATGGATATTCGATATCTTAAACACAGGGAGACTAACACACTCATGATAAGAAGGAGCCCAAAATGTAATTTGAGATTGGTGCGGTAGTTCAATGATAGCTCTTTAGTGGTATGAGTTATTATTGATGAACTTGAGTTGGGTGTTCGAGGCGAACATGAGAAGCTCAAGTTCATCAGGAGACCATAACTAATTCCTCCTCTCGGTCCCTATTGTAGCCTCTTATATAAAGCCTTATATCCACCCAAAGCCTAGCCTCTTAGCCCATGCTAGGGGCCGACCCTTATCCTTGCTTGGAGCCCAAGCAAGGGGCCGGCCAAGCCAAGCTTGGAGCTAAGGTTAGGGCTGGCCAAGCCTTGCTTGGTGCCCAAGCAAGGGGCCGGCCAAGTGTGAAAGGGAAGAGGGATTTTGTTAAAAATAAAATTTTAATAAAATCTTTCCTTTTATGTTTTTATCCACATGGTTTTAAAAGAGAGTTTTTAATTTTAAGATCTTTCTTTTTATAGATTTTCTACAAGGCATTTAAAGAGAGATTAGATATTTTTTCTTATTTGTAGATATCTATAATGTAAAGAGAAAGATTTTAACTTTTAAGAAAACTTTCCTTTTTTGTAACCATGATATAAAAGGAGTTTTATTTTTAAATCTTATCTTTTATAGATATCCATAAAAGGATTTAAAAGAGAGAGATTTTAATTTATAAAATATTCCTTTTATAGCTAACCACAAAAGGGATTTTTAAAAGAGAGATTTTAATTTTTGTTTAAAGTCTTTCCTTGTTTGTTTAAACATGGTGTGGCCGGCTATAGAGAGGAATAAAAGGAAGTTTTATTTTTTGTTATAAATTTTTTCTTTTTTGGATTCACCAAGAATTATAAAAGAGAGGGAGGGGGTGTCTTCATGAGACACACAACCTATTCTATTGTTCTTCTCTTCCATCCTTGGTGGCCGGCCCTTCCTCTTCTCTTTCTCTTCTTCTTTGTGGTCGGCAGCATCATCTCTTGTGGAGCTCTTGGTGGCGGTTGCTTGGAGGAGAAGAAGTAGAGAAAGGAGGCATTGTTTTCTAGCATCCCTTGGAGCATTGTGGTGGTGGCCGAAACTTGGAAGCAAGGAAGGCTTTGGTAGATTTCTTCTTGGTAGATCGTCGCCCACATGACGCCCAAGAGAAGGAGAGAAATACAATAGAATATCAAGAGGTTTTTGTTAACAAAGAAAGGTATAACTAGTTGTCTTGTTCCGCATCATACTAGTTTTCTTTGTATTTGAATTACAAAACACAAGAGGCTAACGATTCTGGACAATCGATTTTATGTTTCGATTTTGTGTTTCTTTTATTTTTCAATCTTGTGATTCGATTGATGTTTGTGGTTAAACCTAGGGTTACTGTAAGGAGATTAAATATTGAATTTCATTGAAAGGCTTTGTCTAGGAAGTGGTGGATGATCCCATACCCAAGAAGGCCTAGTGTCTTGCTATGTTTAACCTGGAAGCCAATCTTTGAAATAAATATTTAATTAACTTTGTAACATGGGTGAATTTGGATCAATAATGTTAAGCATCGTTTGTGATCCAAGTCTAAACTTCTAAGAATAGATAAGTTGAATTTGGAATCAATAATGTTAAGTTCTATTTGCGATTTCAAGTTTAATTTCTAAAGAACACAATAGGTTGTTAGGAATGATTCAGGACTTGTATAAAATTTTTGTACAGGGGTATCAGTGTGATATTCTAGGTAGCAATCGACAATTGGTATCAGTGCTAGGATATTTCCTCTGTGTGTTTGGTTTTTCAGTTTAATTATGCACATGTCATATATATTTTAGGAATGATAATAGTAGGATGTGCAAATAGATTAACTCTGTGGTTGCAAACATCCTAGATTTAACTATTATGGCCCTAATGTGTTTGTATGTGATTGTACCCTCGGACATGTCGAGGGCATTTTATATGTGTGTATGATTGTATGTATTAAATACAGCAAGAGCTGTATTAGTTTTAGGATTTTACTTTTTGTTCGATCTAGATTACATGTACATTCCTTCGTGGAATATAGGATCGATAAATGTAAAATTCTATTTTTGTCATGGATCGTATCCTTGCAAGGCGTGGTGCTATTTAAGGACCAGAGGCGTAGCGAAAAAAAAAAGGAAGATAGATGTGGCAACTAGACCCGATTGCCGTGGCTAAAGATGGCAGCAGCTAGGGTTGGCAGCACACGGAGGACAGTGATGGAAGAGGCCATAATAGTTGGAAAATTATTTTTCCATATTTATTGCTTTTATTTGTTGTGATGTGTGTGTGCATGATAAAATCTTCTTCTTAAATAACTAAGTGGGAGAGGGATTAGTAAATAAATTCCACGGTCTCCATTACTGGTTTGTAAGCGATGCAAACAAACTTGTGCATTGGCTTTGAGTGTCTCCCTCCACATCGGATGAGTTTGTTTATGGATCGCTAGATCAAACTTCCTTTATGGATGGTTATAGGAAATTATTTAGGAGCGTGTGATCTTCTCCAACTGAAGGGGCACAATCCTATTTAATGGACTAAGTATTAAGTAATGGTATACACTTAGGTGCATTTAATAGTATCCTCCCCAACGGAGTCACTGCTATTATTTGTGTGACCAAAGGAATACCAACTATTAATTTTATTTGTCATAAAGTTAGAATGACAAGAATAAAATTAATGGGTAAAACCTCATCTTACAAATGTTTGATTTTGTATACGTCCACACTATCGTGGCATACAAAATTCACGGTGTTTTGAGGTGTTGGTGAAAATAATATTGTTTGAGGACTTAATATTATGCTAAATTCCAAAGTCTTGAACAAAACTTATTTTGTGATTCTTAGGATGACTTTCAACCCACTGGCTATTATTCTAAAAGAGAACAAACTTATTGGTTCAAATTACATAGATTGGAAATGAAACCTGGACATTGTCTTAACTGCTGAAGGCTATAAGTTTATACTATTAGAGGTCTGCCCTAATGTGCCTAATAGTGATTCTAGTGAAGAGAAAATTGAGTATCATAAGAAATGGGTAAAGACAGATGAGATGGTGCGGTGTTACATTATGGATTCAATGCCAAATGTGCTGCAACATCAGCATCAGAACTTGCCAACTACCTATGACATGATGAACAATCTCAAGGAACTCTTCGGACACAAGAATCGGGATGCTAGGAAAGAGGCAATGAGAAAATTAATGACAGGCACCATGTCAGAGGGGACACCCGTTAGGGATCATATCCTAAAGATGATGGCTTACTTGAACGAGATACAAATCCTTGGAGCTGAAATCGATGGGGAAACCCAGGTCGATATTATTCTCCAAACGCTACCCAAAAGTTTTGAGCAATTCCGCCTGAACTACAATATGAATAAAAGGATTTATTCATTGGTAGAACTACTGACAGAACTTCAGGAAATAGAAGGGTTATTTCATCATAATTCTCAAATTCACTTTGCTGAAAATGTTTTTACTTCTAAGTCGAATGACAAGAAGAAGAATAAGAAACAAGCTGACTCGGCAAAGAAAGTGAAACAATCTCTAGGTACTGGACTTAAAGGAGCAAAGAAGCCAAAGGGCAAGTGCTTTATTTGTAAGCAGTCTGGACATTGGAAGGTGGACTGTCCTCGTAGAAAAGAGAACAATAAAGGTATATCTTATTCTCTTATAGTTGAAACATGTTTAGCGGTGTTATCTACCAGTACCTGGTGTGTAGATATAGGAGCCACTGATCATGTTTGCAATACATTGTAGGGGTTCCAGGAAACCTGACGACTATATGAGGGAGAGATAACCGTCTACATAGGCAATGCTACGAAAGTAGCGGTTGTTGCAGTGGGAGACGTCTACTTATCATTTGATAGGAATAGAACTTTGATTTTGAAAAATTGTCTTTATGTACCAAGTTTTAGAAAGAATTTAATTTCAATTTCTAAACTATTTTTGGATGGATATATTGTTTCTTTTGATGACAAAGTGGTTGTCAATAAAAATAGGATAATTATCTGTTCTGGTGCATTAGTTGGCAATTTGTATACTCTAAATCTGATAACTCCCACAAAGCAACAAATGGAAATTAATAACATATCCTCTAATTCTAATTAGAGAAAGGAACCTTCAAATATGAACCAAACATATCTTTGGCATCTAAGACTTGGTCATATTAACTTGAGTAGGATTCAAAGGCTAATAGTCGATGGACTTTTGGGTTCATTAGTGTTGGAAAACTTTCTAACTTGTGAACCTTGCTTAAAAGGAAAAATGACCAAGAGACCTTTTAAGGCCAAGGGGTATAGAGCAAAAGATGTGTTGGAATTGGTTCATTCTGATTTGTGTGGACCTATGACTATCCAGGCGAGAGGTGGTTTTGAATATTTCGTCTCTTTCATGGATGACTATTCGAGATATGGATACATTTACTTATTGCGTCGCAAGTTTGAGTGCTTTGATAAGTTCAAAGAGTAAAAGGCTGATATGGAGAAACATCACGGTAAAAGTATCAAGACACTACAGTCTGATCGTGGTGGCGACTACCTCTCAGGAGAGTTTAGAAATTACTTATCAGAGGCTGGGATTCAATCACAATTGTCAGCACCTGGTACACCCCAACAGAATGGTGTGGCAGAACGAAGGAATATGACTCTTATGGAAATAGTTAGATCGATGATGACTTATTCAGAATTAGCAAATTCATTCTGGGGATATGCTTTAGAAACGGTAATGTACATTTTGAACTTGGTACCTGTTAGAGTGTATACTAAAAGCCTAGCTTTTGTATAAACATTTATTTAGAAATAAAGAATCACAGTGGTCAATATCTACATTTATTTGTTAAATGTAATTAGTTCAATTAATTTTTATAGTAGACAACATGGTGTGTGGTGTCACACACATAAGATCTTGTTGTCGGTTCTTTATAAATTATAAACAGTTACTCGCGACTAAGATGGAAAGGAACAAACCGTTGAAGTAGTCGTAGTGTAATTAAGTATTAGTTTATCTTAACTAATAAATTACACTGATACACTCCAAGTGTATTGAGTAGGACCATTTTAGGTAAGTTCTTTTTGTACTGACTTTATAAAAGAACTAGACATTAGTTATTATGGAAGTGTGTGCTCTTAATCCTAATATAATAACAAACACATATATTTAGTATTTATTTCTTTGACTTATCAATGGGTGAGATTTAACTCGATAAGTCAATAAGCCCGATAAGTTGAGAAATGATATTACTTATAGTGTATGTTGTTGATTATAGAAAGAATCTATGTCCTAGTAATCTAGGTTGAGAATGTCCCCAAGAGGAGCTCATAATGATTGTCATGTTAAACCCTGCAGGTGGAATTAGTCCGACATGACAATGAAGTTGAGTGGTACTACTCTTGGAGCAAGATATTAATTAAGTAAGTTGTCAGTAACTTACTTAATTAGTGGACATTCGTAATCTTAAACACAGGGAGACTAACACACTCATGATAGGAAGGAGCCCATAATGTAATTTGGGATTGGTGCGGTAGTGCGATAATAACTCTCTAGTGGAATGAGTTATTATCGATGAGCTTGAGTTGTGTGTTCGGGGCGAACACGGGATACTCAAGCTCATCGGAAGGCCAAAACCAATTTCTTCTCTAGGTCCCTGTCGTAGAATCATTAAAGCCTCAAGTCCATCCAAAGAAAGGCCCATCTTGGTGTCCAAGAAGGGGGACGGTCCATTGCTTGGTGACCAAGCAATGGTCGGCCATCATATCCTCTTAAGGGGGCCGGCCCCTTGCTTGATGCCCAAGCAAGAGGGGGTTGGTTACAATAATTCAAACAAGGAGGGATGTTTTTGAATTTTTAAAATCTTCTCTTTGTAAAAAACTACAAGTTTTAAAAGAGAGATTTTAAATTTAAAAGCATTCCTTATTTGAATTAGGCCACATGTTTTTAAAAGAAAGTTTAAAAGTTTTAAAACATTCCTTTTTTAACCATCCTCATGGTTTAGGAAAAAAAGAAAGAGAAGTTTTAAAATTTAAATTTTCTATCACCATCTTAAAAAAGGAAATTTTATAAGAGAAGTTTTAAATTTTAAAACTTTCCTTTTTTAACTCCTACTTTAGGAAATTGAAAGAGAGCTTGTAAAATTTTATAAGAGGATTTCTTCTTGTAAAATTTTATAAAAAATATATATATATTTCCTTCCTTATAGGGGCCGACGACCCTTGCTTGGTGCCCAAGCAAGGGGCCGACCAATAGGATTAAATCATCATCCAATCTAATCTATGATTGGTGATTGATTCAATCAAGAAGAAAGAAAAGGAAAAATAAAAAGGAAAAAGGAAAAACATGAGGAAGATTTTAATTTTTTGTAAAAAGTTTTTCCTTATTTGCCTTGGGCAAGTATTATAAAAGAAGGAGGAGAGACTTCATGTAACGCCCGCCCCTTCCGGGGGCGCTAAGGCTGCCCTAAGGGACGGGGTTACTTACACCTACTTAACATACAAGTGCATATGATCTCATGGCAGTGGAAGATACTTATCAAATTTTCTTTCTATTTTATCATATGCATCTTTTCTCTTTTTAACATGGCATGTGAACCGTAAATCATACTAATACTCATGCATAACTTAATTTATATCTACTACTTGAACATGAATCATGATCTTATAAATCTACTGACATGAAATAAAACATCATAAATGCATAACATACTAGTTCAAGTTATCAGCATAAACATAAGGTCCAGACTTAGTTCACATGCACAATTCAACCAAATAAAATTTTAAACTAAATTAGATCTATCCACCATGCCACTTCCACACACACTTCCTGCCTTTCCTGCTGCTCCCCTTAGTTCATTCATCCCTTGCCTTTCTCTGCAGTACTAGGAAACATAAAAACTATAAGCCCTAAGGCTTAGTAAGCTCCTTTCCTACTCACAAAACCATAAATCATACGTACACATAAAACATATCATAGCATGTGAAAACATAACATAACCATATCATAGCATGTGAGAACATAACATAAAACATATCATAGCATGTGAGGTCATAACATGAAACATATCAAAACATGTGAATACATAACATGAACTAATAACATGATCATCCAACATCATAAACATGATTCCAAAAGTAAATAAATGTGAAGGAAATCATATAACATGTACATGTAGATGCAAGATGTTCCTTTGAAAACATGCATAATGAAATGAACATATGCAACATGTGTTTTTTTTTCATATCATATACATACTTGAACATAATATCAACATAAGGGCCCGACTTGTACCACATACATACATAAATACGTGCAATCCCTAGGACAGGGTAGCTAGCCCCGAACCTACTAGGGATTTAGGTCCGTTCATAGTCCGTCGACCTAGAGGCGTACTAAGGAGCTCATCCCTTTTTACGAGGCCCGTTTCATAGACCATCGACCTCTGGGCGCTTATGGAGCCCACCCTTGGTACAAGCCATACATAAAGTAAAATAGCATGTCATGCATATCATGTATCATATTTCTTATCATGTCATCATACATATCATATTCTTGTCTTATCATACGTGTCATATCATGAAGAGAGCTCTTAATCCCAACTCAAGGGAAGCATCTCTTAGGCTTTTCTTCTTACATAAGCCTTTCATAACATATCTCATAAACCATAACATGTTCTTATCATAACATAGAGCATAGCATGTTACATGAAACATAGCATATATCACATCATGAAGCATAGCATATCATCTCATGAAACTTAGCATATATCATATCGTGAAGCATAGCATATCATATCATGAAGCATAGCATATATCATATCATGAAGTGTAGCCTATATCATTCCATGAAACATAGCATATCATCTCATGAAATCATAGCATGTAACATATCATAAAGCATGGAAACTTAAACTAACCATATATCAAGAATCATACATTATGAGGAAAACATAAGCATGCATAGTTAGATTCAAGAACTTTTCCCTAAACCTATTCTTTCAATCATGGCCGAAACCTTACTAGCATGAATTCTAACCTTTGGCCACCACAAGGAGCATGAAACTTCAATCAACTATAGATAAATAATCATACATCATAAAGAAGCATAAACAAGCATAGTTAAATTTCAAGACCTTGCTCTAACTCATATACTTGCTTGGCCGAACCCTAAGGTGAGGTTCTAAGATTCATTTGTACAACATGTATCATGGAGACTTATCTAATCTCTTACACAAGATCATACAACATGTAGAAACATAACTAAGCATAATTAGGTTAGAAAAACTTAACCCTAAGCTTACACTCTACCTTGGCTGAAACCTACAAGTAGGGTTTCAAGTCTTCTAGTGCATAAAGTATTAACCTAACTTCATACAAGGTATCATACTTCATGAATGAACATAAGCAAGCATGTTTAGGTTTAAAATTTTAACCCTAAGCCTCATATCTTACCTTGGCCAAAACTTCACTAGGGTTTCCATTTTTTTTTATACAACATGAAGCATAACACCTAAACTATCATCACATAAGAGTTCATTCATCAAAGCATGTTATCATAAAAGAAACCTTGTTCTAACTTCATTTCTATTCTTGGCCGAGACTTACAAGTGGGGTTCCATTTCTTCTAGTGAAACATGTAATATAAAGACTTCACCTAGCTACATACAAGATATCATACCTCATGAATAAGCATAAACAAGCATGATTAGGTTTAAAATCTTGTCCCTAAGCTTCATATCTTGTCTTTGCCGAAACTTCTACTAGGGTTTTCATATATATATATTTTTATACAACATGGAGCATAAGACTTAAAACTATCATCACATAAAAGTTCATTCATCAAAGCATGTTATCATAAAAGAACCTTATTCTAAACTTCATTTCTATTCCTTGGCCGAGACTTGAAGATAGATTTCTCCAAATTTCATCCAACATGGAGCATAAAAAGAACTAAGCTATAAACCTATGAAAAACATACATCATGAAGGAGCATAACAAATATGTTTTCTTTTCAAAACTTTGCCCTAAACCCTATGATTCATCTTGGCCGAAACATTAGGTTAGGTTCCTATTCTTTTAACAACATATAAAGCCTTAAAACTTGAACTAACAACATATGAAAGATCCTACATCATATAAGAGCATAGACAAGCATGTTACCAAAAGAAACTTTGCTCTAGAACTTCTCTTTTTGTCTTGACCGAAACTTCAAGGTGAGGTTCTAGATTTTTTTTTTTTTTTTTTGTACAACATAAAGTATAACTTGTAAACTTGTTAATCCTAAGTGACCACCAATCTATCTTGTCCATAGCTTACAAGGAAATCTCTAAGGTTTTAAAAAAAAAAATTCATATGAAACAAACCGACAACTACTTGTACTGCAGTGAGGGGATACTCACATCCTTGCTTGATTTACTTAGGGAAGAAACCTTGCTTGTGGAGCCTTCCTAGAGAGGAGCTTGCTTCTTGGCTTGGTTCGGCAATGGTGAGGGAGAGAAGAGGGGTTTCGGTGGAGAGGAGAAGGGAGGAGGAAGAGAGCAAAATGAATGTTTTCATTCATTTTCTCTTTTTTATTCCAAATGAAAAGAAGAAGGGAAAATGAGTTTTTCCTTCTCTTTTCTTTTACTCATCCCTTAATGAAAAGAGAGAGCAAGAATCATCTTTTCCTTTGAGAGGAAGAAGGCAATTCCAACTTCTCTTCCTAAATGAAAGAAACCTTCTCTTACTCTTAACTATATTGTCCCTTCTCTTCCTAACAATATATTCTCTTGATTCATTGGTTATCACATACATGTATCTAGTAAGAGGTCCAAGGTTCAAACCTTGGTCATCTCTTTTTGGTTCTATTTTATCATTTTTGCAAATTTCCACATAAGGCCTATTTTTAACCATGGTAAAAATATGCAAACTTGCTAGATATCCTATGGGTGTTACACTTCATGGGTTAATGAATTCTTTTTCTCGC
This sequence comes from Zingiber officinale, assembly GCF_018446385.1. Lineage (NCBI taxonomy): Eukaryota > Viridiplantae > Streptophyta > Magnoliopsida > Zingiberales > Zingiberaceae > Zingiber > Zingiber officinale. Next base: position 76,139,603 of record NC_056001.1, read on the forward strand.
TTCTATCTAGTCTCTTCCTTAGGGCCGGCCCCTAGCTCTTTATCATGCTAGGGCCGGCCACATATTGCTTGTGGTTTCTTTAAGTGGCCGGATACAAGGAGGAGAAGAAGAAGAAGAAGGAGGAGGAGGAGGAGGAGGAGGAGGAGGAGGAGGAGGAGGAGGCATCTCATTCTAGTCTCTTGCTTGTGCTCTCTCATGATGACCGGATCTCTCCCCTTCCCTTTCCCTTGCTCTCTTTGATTCCTAAATTGGTGGTGGTGGCCAGATTTTAGTGGAAGAAGAAGAAAGCTCTTTGGGTGGTGTTCATCTTGGAGGATCGTCGCCTACACGACGTCCAAGGTGAGGCGAGGAATACGGCAGAAGATCTCGAGGTCATTAACATACAAAGAGAAGGTATAACTAGTAATTTTCTTCTGCATCATACTAGTTATTTTTCTTTGTATGAATTCCAAACACAAGAGGCATTAGATCTAGTATTTCAAATTATTTTTTCGAGTTTGTGTTTTCTTTGTTTTTGAATTTGTGATTCGATTGTTCTTTTTGGTTAACCTAGAGTTATTTAAGGAAATTAAATATTAGCTTTCCTTAAAAGGCTTTGTCTAGGTGGTGGTGGTTGCTCCCATATCCAAGAAGGCCATGTGCCTCGCCATGTAGTCCTGGAAGCCAATTTTGGAAATTGATATTTAATGGAATTAATAACATAGGTGGATTTGAATCAATAGTGTTAAGTTCCGCTTGCGATTCAAATCTAAACCATTAAAACAGATAAGTTAAATTTGAATAAATGATGTTAAGTTCCATCTGTGATTCCTAATTTAACTTCTAAAGAACACAATAGGTTATTTAAGGAAAGGTTCGACACTTGTATAAAATTTTTGTATAGTGGAACCAGTACGTTTTCCTAGGACTAACCAACAATTGGTATCAGAGCTAGGGTTTGCCTCTGTGTGTTTAGAATTTAAATAAGTTATGCACATGTCATATATAATTTAGGTAGGATAATAGTAGGATGTGCTAACTTTTTGGTTGCAGGCTCCAACTATTATGGCTTATATATGTTGTGTGTGATTGGACCCTTGGACATGTCAAGGGCATTATAGTGTGTGTGCATGATTGTATATAACTAATACAGTAGGAGCTGTATTTGCCCTAGTATTTTAGAATTTTTTTTTCGATCTAGATTTCATGTACATTCCCTCGTGGAATATAGGATCGACACATGTAAAATTCTATTTTTATCGCGGATCGGATGCTTGCGAGGCGTGGTACTTTTGTAGCACCAGAGGTGCAGCGGAATAAGAAGCTAGATGGATGTGACGATTCGACCCGATGGCGGTGGCTAAAGATGACAGCAGTTAGGGTTGGAGCACACGGAGGACAGTGATGGAAAATGGCCATAATAGTTGGAAAATAATTTCCAAATTTATTGCTTTTTATTTACTACATGTGTGTGCATGTGATATATGCTAGCATAGGTTAAAATTCCTCACTTTAAATAACTAAGTGAGAGAGGGATTTATTTTAATAAATTCCACAATCTCCATTACTGGTTTGTAAGTGATGCAAACAAACTTGCGCGTTGGCTCTGAGTGCCTTCCTCCATATCGGATGAGTTTGTTTGCGGATCACTAGATCAAACTTTCATTTAGGATGACTATAGGAAATTAATTAAGAGCATGTGATCTTCCCCATCGGAAGGGGCATAATCTTATTAATGGACTTAGTGTCAAGTAATGGTATACACTTAGGCACGTCTAATAGTATCCTCCCCATCGGAGTCACTGCTATTATTTGTGTAACCAAAGGAAAACCAACTATTAATTTGTCAAAAAGATAAGTTGACAAGATAATAAAATTAAAATCCCCTCTTACAAATGTCGAGTTTTTGTATACGTCCACACTATCGCGGCATACAAAATTCATGGTGTATGAGGTAATTTTATTTGTCAGGATGACAAGAAAATAAAATTAATGGGAAAAACTCCTCTTACAAATGTTTGGTTTTGTATACGTCCACACTATCGTGGCATATAAAATTCATGGTGTTTGAGGTAATTTTATTTGTCATAACGACTTATTGACAAGATAATTAATGGGTAAAACCCTCCTCTTACAAATGTTCGAATTTGTATATGTCCACACTATCGTGGCATGCAAAATTCCCGGTGTTTGAGGTGTTGGTGAATTTAAATAATATTGTTTGAGGAATCAATGTTATTTTAAATTCAAAGTTTTGACTAAAATATTTGATCAAAGATAGACCAACTATTAATTTTATTTGTCATGAAGTTAGAATGATGAGATAATAAAATTAATGGACAAAATCTCTTTTTTTTTAAAAAATATTTGTATACGTTCACACTATCGTGACATACAAAATTCACGAGGATTTTAAAGTGTTGGTCTTGACCAAATATTTTTGTGATTCTTAGGATTTTAAATGTTTGTCAATCCCTTAGTTGTTATACTATAGAAAAGACTTAGTAGTCCCAATTATAATGATTGGAAATAGGACTTGGACATTAAGGTAGACTGTCTTCTTAGAACTGAGAACAATATAGGTGTATTTAATTCATTAGTTGTTGAAACATGTTTAGTGGTGTAATCTACCAGTACCTGGAGTGTAGATACAGATGCCACTAATCATGTCTGCAATTCATTGCAGGGTTCCAGGAAACCTGACAGCTATATGAAAAGGAAAACACCACTTACATGGGCACTATTGCAAAAGTAGCAGCTGTTGCAGTGGAAAATATTTATCCTCTGATAGGAATAAAATATAGATTTTCAGAAATTGTCTTTACGTACTAAGTTTAGAAAGAATCTGATTTCGATTTCTAAGCTATTAAAGAATAGATATTCTGTCTATTTTGATAACAAACTTGTTATCAAGAAAATAAGGGAAGTTATCTATTCTGGTACGTTGGTTGACAATTTATAATCCAATAACTCCCACGATGCAATAAATGGAAATTAATAACATATTTTCTAACTTTAATAAGAGAAAGTAACCTTCAGAAATGAACCAATCATATTTTTAGCATCTAAGGCTATGTTATATTAACTTGAGTAGGATTCAAAGGATAATAACCAATGAACTCTTGGGTTCATTGGTAGTGGAAATATTTCCAACCTGCGAGTCTTACTTGGAAGGAAAAATAACCAAGAAGCTTTTAAGTCTAAGGGGTATGGAGCCAAAGATATGTTGGAATTGGTTCATTCTAATTTGTATAGACCTTTGACTATCCAAGCAAGAGGTTGTTTCGAATATTTCATCTCTTTTATTGACGACTATTCGAGATAAGGATACATTTACTTGACGCGCCACAAGTCTAAGTACTTTGATTAGTTCAAAGAGTAACTAGGCTGATGTGGAGTAATGTCAAAGTAAAAGTATCAAGTCACTACGGTGAAATCGTAGTAACGAGTACTTCTTAGGAGAGTTTAGGAGTCACTTAACAGAAGTCGGGATTTAATCCCAACTAACTGCACCTAGTACACCCCAACAGAATGGTGTAGTAGAAAGAAGGTATAAGGCTCTTATGGTATAATTAGATCGATGATGAGTTATTCAGAAAATTAAAAAATTCATTTTAAGGATATACACTGGAAACAGAAGTGAACATAGACCTTTTAAGTCAGAACTCTCTACTCCCATAGAATTGCAGATTGGGCGTAAGCCTAGTCTGAAGCATATTCGGATTTGGGTGGTCTAGCACATGAGAGACACTGATAATATTGGACATGAGTTCACTAGTTTATGAGTTATCTTAGAAAAATGAAAAGAGTTTTTTAGTCCTTAAAATCGGAAGGTCATTGTTGGCACCAATGCCCGATTTTAGAAAAGGACTATACTATGAACCACAAGCCCATGAGTAAAAATTCTTCTTAGGAAATTAAAGGACACGTCTAATCTAGTACCAACTGTACAAGATGAAATATCACAAGAAACTGCAACACGTATCACAAATGATACACAATTGCAGAAAGTGCCTCGTTATAGTGGGAGGGTTGTTAGGCAACCTAAAAGATTCATGCTTTGGGAGAGTCTTTGGACTTGATCCCTGGTGGACATGAACCTGATCCCTGAACATATGACGAAGCACTCCAAGATAAATATGCAATATCTTTGCTAAGAGCAATAAATACAGAATTAGAATATATGTATTCTAATAGAGTCTGGGAGCTTATAAAATCACCAAATGGTGTAAAAGCCATTAGGTGAAAATAAGTCTACAATAGGAAAAGAGGGATAGACAGGAAGGTGGAAACTTTCAAAGCAAGGCTTGTTGAAAAAGGAAACTTTTTCACCGGTAGCCATGCTTAAGTCTATCTAGATTCTTTTATCTATTTAGCAAGTGGATGTCAAGACAGCTTTCCTTAATGGAAGTCTTGAAGAAAACATCCATATATAGCAACCAGAAGGGTTAATTGTAAAGAGCAAAGAGCATCTTGTATGTAAGCTTAATCAGTCTATGGACTGAAGTTAAGCTTCAAGGTCTTAGAACATCCGGTTTAATAAAGTAATCCAGACCTATGGATTTATTTAATAACCGAATGAGTCTTGTGTATACAAGAAGTGTGATGGAAACGTGGTGGTATTTCTTGTACTATACGTAGATAACATTTTTGGTAGTTGGAAACAATATCAAAGTGTTGTCAGAAGTAAGAGTATGGTTGTCCAAACAATTCGATATGAAGGACTTGGGAGAATGCATATATTCTTGGGATCAAAGTAATAAGGGATTGCAAGAAAAGAATATTTTACTTATCCCAAGCTTCATATATCAAAACAATCCTTGCTCGTTTTAAGCATGCAAAACTCCAAGAAAGGTTACTTACCTTTTCAGCATGGAGTAGCTTTATCTAAAGAGATGTCTCCGAAGACATCAAAAGAAATAAAGGAAATGAAGGCAGTTCCTTATGCTTCGACTATCGGAAGCCTAATATATGCTATCACGAGATCAGAAATCTGTTTTACCGAGGGCATAGTTAGCAGATATCAAAGTAACCCTGGATAAGGACATTGGACTGCGGTAAAGCATATATTGAAGTACCTTAGAGGCACTAGAGATTATATGCTAGCTTACAAGGCAGATAATTTGGTCCCTGTGGGTTGCACGGATTTTGACTTCTAATCGGATAGGGACAATAGTAAGTCGATCTCGGGGTTTTGTATTTACTTTAGGAGGTGAAGTCATAACTATGGAAGAGTGATAAGCAAAGGTGTTTTTTCAGACTCCACCATAGAAGCTGAGTAAGTGGCAGCCTCTGAGGCAGTCATAGAAGCTATATGGCTCAGATACTTCATGATCGACTTAGACATGTTTTCTGGTTTGTCCAAAAATTATTACAATTTATTGTAATAATAGTGGTGCAGTAGCAAACTCGAAGAAACCATAAGTCCATAAGGCAAGTAAACACAATGAAGCGCAAGTACCACCCAATACGAGAAATCGTATAAACGAGGAGAAGTTGTTGCCGCCTAGATTGCATCAGGTGATGACCTGTAGATCCTTTCACTAAGGTCCTTAAGGTAAGAGCTTTTGATGGGCACGTTGAAGGGTTGGGAATCAGATATATGGCAGCATTTATGGCAGCATAGTCTTTTAGTATAAGTGGGAGATTATTAGAGTGTATACTAAAAGCCTAGCTTTTGTATAAACATTTATTTAGAAATAAAGAATCACAGTGGTCAATATCTACATTTATTTGTTAAATGTAATTTGCTCAATTAATTTTTATAGTAGACAACATGGTGTGTGGTGTCACACATAGAAGATCATGTTGTCGGTTCTTTATAAATTATAAACAATTGCTCGCGACTAAAATGGAAAGGAACAAACCGTTGAAGAAGTCGTAGTGTAATTAAGTATTAGTTTATCTTAACTAATAAATTACACTGATACACTCCCAGTGTATTGAGTAGGACCATTTTAGGTAAGTTCTTTTTGTACTAAATTTATAAAAGAACTAGACATTAGTTATTATGGAAGTGTGTGCTCTTAATCCTAATATAATAACAAACACATATATTTAGTATTTATTTCTTTGACTTATCAATGGATGAGATTTAACTCAATAAGTCAATAAGCCCGATAAGTTGAGAAATAATATTACTTATAGTGTGTGTTGTTGATTATAGAAAGAATCTATGTCCTAGTAATCTAGGTTGAGAATGTCCCCAAAAGGAGCTCATAATGATTGTCATGTTAAACCCTGCAGGTGGACTTAGTCCGACATGACAATGAAGTTGAGTGGTACTACTCTTGGAGCAAGATATTAATTAAGTACGTTGTCAGTAACTTACTTAATTAGTGGACATTCGTAATCTTAAACACAGGGAGACTAACACACTCATGATAGGAAGGAGGCCATAATGTAATTTGGGATTGGTGCGGTAGTACGATAATAACTCTCTAGTGGAATGAGTTATTATCAATGAGCTTGAATTGTGTGTTCGGGGCGAACACGGGATACTCAAGCTCATCGGAAGGCCAAAACCAATTTCTTCTCTGGGTCCCTGTCGTAGCCTCATTAAAGCCTCAAGTTCATCCAAAGAAATGCCCATCTTGGTGTCCAAGAAGGGGGCCGTTCCATTGCTTGGTGACCAAGCAATGGTCGGCCATCATATTCTCTTAAGGGGGCCGACCCCTTACTTGGTGCCCAAGCAAGAGTGGGTCGACCATAATAATTCAAACAAGGAGGGGTGTTTTTGAATTTTTAAAATCTTCTCTTTGAAGAAAACTATAAGTTTTAAAAGAGAGATTTTTAATTTAAAAACATTCCTTATTTGAATTAGGCCACATGTTTTTAAAAAAAAGTTTAAAAGTTTTAAAACTTTCCTTTTTTAACCATCCTCATGGTTTAGGAAAAAAAGAAAGAGAAGTTTTAAAATTTAAATTTTCTATCACCATCTTAAAAAAGGAAATTTTATAAGAGAATTTTTAAATTTTAAAACATGGTTTTAGTTTTTAAAACTTTCCTTTTTTAACTTCTACTTTAGGAAATTGAAAGAGAGCTTGTAAAATTTTATACGAGGATTTCTTCTTATAAAATTTTATAAATATATATATATATATATTTCCTTCCTTATAGGGGTCGGTCACCCTTGCTTGGTGCCCAAGCAAGGGGCCGGCCAATAGGATTAAATCATCATCCAATCAAATCTATGATTGGTGATTGATTCAATCAAGAGGAAAGAAAAGGAAAACTAAAAACGGAAAAGTAAAAACATGAGGAATATTTTAATTTTTTGTAAAAGGTTTTTCCTTATTTGCCTTGGGCAAGTATTATAAAAGAAGAAGGAGGAGAGACTTCATGGGTTAATGAATTCTTTTTCTCTCTTCTCTCTAGTCTCCTCCTTAGGGCCAGCCCCTAGCTCTTTATCATGCTAGGGCCGGCCACATATTGCTTGTTGTTTCTTTAAGTGGCCTGATACAAGAAGGAGGAGAAGGAGAAGAAGAAGAAGAAGAAGAAGAAGAAGGAGGAGGAGGAGGAGGCATCTAATTCTAGTCTCTTGCTTGTGCTCTCTCATGATGGTCGGATCTCTCCCCTTCCCTTTCCCTTGCTCTCTATGATTCCAAAATTGGTGGTGGTGGCCAGATTTTAGAGGAAGAAGAAGAAAGCTCTTTGGGTGGAGTTCATCTTGGAGGCTCGTCGCCCACACGACGTCCAAGGCGAGGCGAGGAATATGACAGAAGATCTCGAGGTCATTAACATACAAAGAGAAGGTATAACTAGTAATTTTCTTTCGCATCATACTAGTTATTTTTCTTTGTATGAATTCCAAACACAAGAGGCATTAGATCTAGTATTTCGAATTAGTTTTTCGAGTTTGTGTTTTCTTTGTTTTTGAATTTGTGATTCGATTGTTCTTTTTGGTTAACCTAGAGTTATTTAAGGAAATTAAATATTAGCTTTCCTTAAAAGGCTTTGTCTAGGCAGTGGTAGTTGCTCCCATATCCAAGAAGGCCATGTGCCTCGCCATGCAGTCCTGGAATCCAATTTTGGAAATTAATATTTAATGAAATTAATAACATAGGTGGATTTGAATCAATAGTGTTAAGTTCCGCTTGCGATTCAAATCTAAAGCATTAAGAACAGATAAGTTAAATTTGGAATCAATGATGTTAAGTTCCATCTGCGATTCCTAATTTAACTTCTAAAGAACACAATAGGTTATTTAAGGAAAGGTTCGGCACTTGTACAAAATTTTTGTACAGTGGAACCGATATGTTTTCCTAGGACTAACCAACAATACCTTCTAAATCAGTACCCTCTACTCCCATAGAATTGTGGAATGGGCGTAAGCCTAGTATGAGTCATAATCAGATATGGCGTAGTCCAGCACATGTGCTGAAGGGAGATACTGATAAGTTGGAATCTCGTACAGAACTTCGCCTGTTTATAGGTTATCCCAAAGGAACGAAAGGTGGTTTATTTTATAGTCCTAAAGATCAGAAGGTCATTGTTAGCATGAATGCTTGATTTGTAGAAGAGGACTATGTAATGAACCATAAGCCCATGAGTGAAATTGTTCTAGAAGAAATGAGAGAGGACACGCCTACTTTAGTACCAACAGTGCAAGATGAAATATCACAAGAAACTGCAACACGTATCACAAATGATACAAAACCACAGATAGTGCCTCGTCGTAGTGGGAGGGTTGTGAGGCAACCTGAAAGATTCATGTTTTTGGGAGAGTCTTTGGACTTGATCCCAGGTAAACATGAATCTGATCCCCGAACATATGACGAAGCACTACAAGATAAAGATGCAGCATCTTGGCAAAAAGCAATGAATTTATAAATAGAATCTATGTATTCTAACAAAGTTTGAGAGCTAGTAGAACCATCAAATGGTGTAAAATCTATTGGATGTAAATGGATCTACAAAAGGAAAAGAGGGACAGACGGGAAGGTGGAAACCTTCAAAACAAGGCTTGTTGCGAAGGGGAATACTCAGAAAGAGGGAATCGATTATGAGGAAACTTTTTCGCCAGTAGTTATGCTTAAGTCTATCCGAATATTCTTATCTATTGCTACTCATATGGATTATGAGGTTTGGCAAATGGATGTCAAGAAAACTTTCCTTAATGGAAGTCTTGAAGAAAACATCCATATGAAGTACCAGAGGGGTTTATTGCAAAGGGCAAAGAGCATCTAGTATGTAAGTTCAATCGATCTATTTATGGACTGAAGCAAGCTTCAAGGTCTTGGAACATCCAGTTTAATGAAGTAATCCAGTCGTATGGATTTCTTCGGTGTCCGGATGAGTCTTGTGTATACAAGAAGTGTGATAAAAACGTGGTGGTATTTCTTGTACTATACGTAGATGACATTTTGTTAGTTGGAAACAATATCAAAGTATTGTCGGAAGTAAGGGTATGGTTGTCCAAGCTATTCGATATGAAGGACTTGGGAGAATGTGCACATATTCTCGGGATCAAAGTAATAAGGGATCACAAGAAAAGAATGTTGTGCTTATCCCAAGCTTCATATATTGATACAATCCTAGCTCGTTTTAGCATGCAAGACTCCAAGAAAGGTTTTCTACCTTTTAGGCATGGAGTATCTTTATCTAAAGAGATGTCTCCGAAGACATCAAAAGAGATAGAAGAAATGAAGGCAGTTCCTTATGCTTCAGCTGTAGGAAGCTTAATGTATGCTATGTTATGCATGAGATCGGATATCTGTTTTGCCGTGGGCATGGTTAGCAGATATCAAAGTAATCCAGGGCAGGGACATTGGACTGTTGTAATGTAACACCCACAAAAAAAATAAGATAAGTATATGAGTGTTATTTGCTTTAGAGCATAAGAGTAAGAAGAATCAAAGGAAAAAGAAATAAGAGAAATAAAAAGAAGAGGTGAAGGTTTGAACTTTGAACCTCTCACAAAGGATAGAAATAAAATTATGTATGATAACTACTAGGATAATGAATAACATATGAATGGAAAATGATGGGTATTGTAGTTAAAAGTGAAGATATAATTAAGTGAGGGAACAAGAGAAAATCAAGTAGTTTTCTTCCTCTTGTTTACCTCTTGGTAAAGAAAAGGAGTAAGTAAAAGACAAGTTGTCTTTTCTATTTTTTTTCTCTATTTTTGTGGGGATTAAGAGAGTGAGGATGAGAAGAGTTAAGGGAGATGAATGAGGACATATTCTCATTAGAAAAGTATATACATGAATTAAGGAGAAAGGGAAGCAAAATTCATATTTGTTTCTTCCACCCACTTAGCATAAAAAGGAAAGAAAGAAAAGGATTTCATTTTCTTTCTTCTTCCTCACCATTTCCGAAACTAGAGCTCTTCTCCCTCATCACCACAAGCCGAGTTTAGGTCTTCTTCCTAAGACAAAACTAAGATATAAGAAGGAGCCTTCAAGGTGTATCCTTCCAAGCAAGAGAAATCAAAAGGAGTGCTAAAAGAAGAAGCTCTCTTCTTCCTCTTCACCAAGGGTACCATTTCCTTAAGGATTAACAAGTGAACACTAGGTAAGCTTCCCCTCACCTGTGGTACAATAGCTCATATGGTTTTCATGAAGATAGATTGCTTAAAAACCTAGGGTTGCTTTATGGAAATTTCGGCCAAGACAAAAGGAAGAGTCTAAGAAATTTTAAACTAGATATGCTTATTATTTTTCTTGTGACATGTATCTTATGTAGGAGGTTAATCTAATGTTTCCATGCTAGAATGATTAATTAGAACTTAGATCCATGAACCTTAGACTCTCGGCCAAGCATGAACAAGAGGACTAGGTAAGCTAAAGACTCAAACTAAACATGCTCCCTTGTTCTTGTGTTATGTACCCTATGAAAATGGTGTTGTTAACTTTTTCTCTTACTTGTATGTTGATTGAAACTCTATTTTTTATGCTCATGAATATTCGGCCATGGAAGAACTAAAGGCCTAGGAGAGCTTTAAACCTAAAACTAAGCATGCTATGATTTTTCCTAAGACAAGATATGAAGCTAAAATGTTATTCCTTGATTGTATGTTGGTTTGAAAGTCTATTTCATGCTTATGAAGATTCGGCCATGTTGTGATTTTAGGCCTAGGAAAGTTTAAACCAAGGCTAAGATGTTCATGACCTTCTTGATGAAATGATATGAAACTAGTTTGATGTTCTTAGGGTTGCTTGTTACATAGAAATTTAGTTACATGTAACTTTCGGCCACACTAAGTTTTAGGGCTAGGATGCTTAGATTTTAAACTAAGTTTACTCATGATGTTTCTTGTAATAAATGCTATGAAATGTGTTGTGGTTTCTATACTCTTATGCCACTAGAAACCTAGTTTTCATGCTCACATGTTTCAGCCACCATTGGTTTAAAGGCCTAGGGAAACTTAGAACCCAACTTGGATATGCTCATGATGTTTCTTTTGATAAATGCTATGAAATGTAGTTGTGGTTTCCATGCTCTTATGCCATTAGAAACCTAGTTTCCATGCTCACATGTTTCGGCCACTATTGGTCTAAAGGCCTAGGAAAATGTAGAACCCAACTTAGATATGCTCATGATGTTTCTTGTGATAAATGCTATGAAATGTAGTTGTGGTTTCCATGCTCTTATGCCCTAGAAACCTAGTTTTCATGCTCACATGTTTCGGCCACTATTGGTCTAAAGGCCTAGGGAAATTTATAACCCAGCTTAGATATACTCATGATGTTTCTTGTGATAAATGCTATGAAATGTAGTTGTGTTTTTTCCATGCTCTTATGCCACTAGAAATCTAGTTTTCCATGCTTAATATGTTTCGGCCACCTTGAGTTAATGGGTTTAGGAAGTTTGGAACTTGAACCAAATGTGCTTATGATGTTCCTAATGAAATGTGTAGGATATTGGCTTAAGGTTCAACACCTTCATGCTTCATGTAACCTAGAATAAGGCTTGCTAGGGTTCGGCCATGATAAGGATAGAAGCTTATGGAACTTAGAACCCAAATTAAACATGCTCAAGTTGTTCCTTATGAAATATGATGTGATATGAGTTTAGGGTTTTCATGTTTACATGTTGTTTAGAACTCGATTGCTCTTCATGAAGGTTTCGGCCATGAAAGAATTATAAACCTAGGAGGGCTTAAAAATTTAGGTTAACATGCTTATGATCTTTCTTATGATAGGATGTGAAGTTAGCATGAGATTCTTATATTTGTATGTTGTCTAGAGTTCATGTCCCTACTCTTGTCTTTCGGCCATAAAAGGTTTAGTGACCTAGATGTGCCTCACATGCTATGCTATGAATTAAGAGATGTTATTTAAATGATTCCATGTATGATTATGTCTTTCTATGATAAATGACATGTCCATTATGTACGTTTATGATCCATGCATGTGCTGTGTACCCAAATATGCATGCCTTATGATGTGATAAATGACATGTTCATTATGTATGCTTATGATCCATGCATGTGCTGTGTGCCCAAATATGCATGTTTTATGATATGTTAAGAAATATGTTATGCATGAAATGATAAGAACTATGATATGTATGACATGCTACTTGATGAAGAGATATGAAATAAATTAATGTTCACATGTTGCTTGAAACTTGAATTCTTGTTCTTTAGTATTCGGCCACAATTGTTTTTAAGACCTAGGATACTTAAATTTCTAAACTAAGTGGTCCATGTTAATCTTTGAAATGAATGCTAGGAAAGTTCTTATGGTCTTCATGCTAATATGCCACTAGGAACTTAATACCCATGCTTACAAGATTCGGCCTCATTAGATTAAAAGGCTTGAGAAGCTTGGAACTTAGACTAAATGTACTTATGGTGATTCTCATGATATGTATTGATATGTTAGTATAAAGTTTAACCTTTTCATGTTGCTTGTAACCTAGAAACATGTTGCTAGGGTTTCGGCCATGTTAGGGTTGAAGGCTTAGAGAACTTGGAACCTAAATCAAATATGTTCAAGTGGTTTCTTATGGAATATGATATGAAAATTGTTAAGGTTGTTCATGCTTATATGTTGTTAATAACCCAAAAGGAGGCTTAATAAGTTTCGGCCAGGTTATGAAAAGAGACCTAGAAAGCTTGGAACCTATACCTAACATGCTTAAGATGCTTATTATGTCATAAGCAATGATAGATGTTTAGGGTTCACATGTTCTTTTGTTGCTTGATAACCTAAACCACCTCTATATGTTTCGGCCACCACTTGTCACTAGGGATAGAGACCTAATTTTGTGTTCTTCCATGAACTTCACATGCAATGCTTTATGATATGTGGAGAGTATGACATGCTGTGAGGTTCATTTATATATGTTAGGTCCTATTCATGATATGCTGTGTGCTATGTTTCATGTTATGCTATGTGCTTATTTTTATGATATGTTGTGTGCTAAATTTCATGAAATGCTATGTGCTCGAGTCTATGATATGCTGTGTGCTAAATTTCATGATATGCTATGTGCTCAAGTTCATGATATGCTATGTGCTTAAACTCATGATATACTAAGTACTCAAACTCATGATATGATATGTGCCTAAACTCATGATATGCTATGTGCTCAAGTTCATGATATGCTGTGTGCTTAAGATCATGAAAGGTTGTATGCTTAATTATGCATGTGTTCATGATATGCTGTGTGCTCAAAATCATGATATGCTGTGTGCACAATTATACATGCTTTAAGCTATGCCTAAAAGAGTTGCTTCCCTATAAGTGGGATCAAGAGCACTCTTCATGACATGAATATGACATGAGTGATATGGATTATATAAATATGACATGCTATTTTACTTTTAAGGCTTGTACCAAGGGTGGGCTCCATAAGCGCCCCGGGGTCGATGGACAAAGAAACGGGCCTCGTTAGGGATGGGCTCCTAAGTGCCCCTAGGTCGATGGACTAAGAAACGGGCCTAGTATATGCCTTGTAGGGTTCAAGACTTGCTACCTTGGACCTACTAGGACGCGCGCATGTATGTACGTGGTACAAGCCGGGATCCCCTTATGTTGAGATTATGTTTAAGTATCTATGCTATACGTTTTAAAAAGTCATGATGCATGTTTTAAAAGTTCACCTTGCATATGCTTTATGAATATGCCATGATATATATGATGATCATGTTATGATATGCCATGCTACCTTGTGTTTATGCCATGATTATGCCATGATATCTATGATTGTGCTCATGATATATATGATGATCATGTTATGATATGCCATGCTACCTTGTGTTTATACCATGATTATGCCATGATATCTATGATTGTGCTCATGATATATATGATGATCATGTATGATATGCTATGATACTTTATGCTTTGATATATGCTTTGTGATTGTTGACATGATATACGGATTTTGTGAGTAGGAAAGGAACTTACTGAGCCATGAGTGCTCACAGCTTACTTTCTTGTACCACAGATAAGGGCAAAGGTTGGATGGACTAGGGGAGCAGCAGGAGGGGCTAGCAGGATGTGTGTGGTAGTGACTGGCTAAAGAAGAAAAGACCTGCTTTCATTATATATGAGTTATGCTTGTTTGATATTTTTATGATTGTAACTCCATGACATTTATCATGTTAGTTCCTATATGTTTTGAAATAATGTAAGGTATGACATATGGATTCTATGTTTCAAAAATTTACAAGTAAGACTTCCGCTGTAATAAGTTAATAAGTTGTTAAGTAGGGTAAAGTAACCCTCGTGGCCTTAACAGGAGGGGCGGGGCGTTACACATAAGTTGGATAAAATTTCCCTTAAACATTCATGAAATGCAAGCCATAAATGCTATAGAGCCTGTCAAACAAATTGTAACTCAACCATCTATGAGTCTTGAGAATCACAAGTCACAGAACGAGAAGTTCAAACATTTGGGAGCAAATATTGAAAGTATTGTTTCAAAATGGTTTAAAGGAGATCCCCCTCCTTCACAGACAAGATCTAGTGAAAAGTGTGATGATGTTGGGTTATTGATCCCACCAACACTAGATAAACAAGTTGGACCTCCTCCAAAAGCTAAAAGGGAATTCGGGAAAAAGGAAGTTCAATCTTTCCCAGGACCTTCACTAAGGGTTCGTTTTCCACAAAGGTTAGTGGGGGTCAATGAAAATAAAGACTTCGCCAAATCCTGTGACGCTAATATGGTTGAGTGCAAGTTTTTGAATGTCTATGAAGATGAGGACTCTTCAGATGAAGATTTTATTGATAATGCAGTGGTAAATAAGTTTTCAGATCTGCCATCAAATTTTATAGGGTGTTATAGTGACATTAAATTTTTAGATGATGAATGTGATGTGGTAGATCAATTTAAAACTGCAAGTGAAGTTATTGATCCTCTTGTTATTGATTCTCCTATTGAGGATATAGATGTTGGTTTATTTTTTGATGTATGTGATGATGATGATGATGATATGGAAGAATATGTCGGGAGCTGTGTTGTGGAAGCAGCATCTCAAGAATCACCACCTTTGTCCATAAAACCTTTAGAGGTTGTAAGAATTGATCATATTGTGGAACAATGTGTAGGGACTTTTGCAGAGCTAGCAGAGTCTCAAGAATCACCATCATTGATATCATCAATACCTAAGCCAGAGTTAGAACCATCATTTGATTCAGAGGAAATCACATCTACGTGTTTAGAAATTTCAGGTATCTCTCAGCAAAGTAAGGTTAGTATTTCTTGTGATCTTTTGTAAAATTTTATTGAGGTACCTATCATTGACTTTGTTGGATGTGATTCAGTTTTTATTTCTTATTCTGCTTATCTTAACATGGTTATGGCTCTATCTTATCTAATATGTTTGTGGGAGATTTGTATTTTCTTTACATGTGTAGATTTCACTTGGGCTAATAATTGGAAGCTCATACTGAACCGTCTTCAACCACCTGAGAGAACTTCAAAGAATACGAAGTTGGAGAGAGCAATACTTCATTTCGTAATTCCTATATTGGAAGCTCCCTCCATAATAAGAGCCCTCGGTAGGTGGGTGTTGAAATATCTTACCCCTCCAAGAGCGAGATTTAGATGAATCTTATGAGGTGGTCGAGCTAATGACCTTAAACAAGCGCTTCTTGGGAGGCAACCCAAGTTCTTCAATCTTGTTTTCATTCATATTTTTAGTTTCTTTCTCACTACAAAAAAACATAAATTTGGGGACAAATATTTGGAACGAAAATTATTCGTCCCAAAATTACGAAAAATTTAGGGTCGAAAACAAATTTCGACCTAAATAACCAACGAAAATTGCAACAAAAAAAATTTGTTTCAAATTTGCAACAAGAAAAAATTTCGTTGCTAAATTCGTCGCCAAATCTGGAATGAATTCAGAATTCGTCCCAGATTTTGGGACAAATACTGCATTCGTCCCAAAATCTAGGACGAATTCAGAATTCGTCCCAAAATCTGGGACGAATCCAGGATTCGTCCCAAAATCTGGGATTAATCCAGGATTTGTTCCAAAAATGGTATTATTTTTAAAAAAAGACAATCAAATATCGAAGGCTTATATCTTGACCTAGAGACATCGAAATTTGATGAAACAAGTTTCTATGCATTCGTATCATTAACTTGATCGTAAATATGTCACCATCTATATTTTTTAAATAATATTTTAAGTGATTCAAATTTTTAATACCAAATTAGGTCAAATTGGAATTAAAAAATTCCAAAAAAAAATATATTTGGTAAAAAATATTTTATGGATATATTTATGATCAGGACAATGATACGAATGCATAGAAATTTGTTTCATCAAATTCCGATGTCTCTAGGTCAAGATATAAGCTTTCGGTCTTTGATTTAATTTTTTTAAAATTATTTTAAGTTTTGGGACGAATCCTGGATTCGTCCCAAAATTTGGGACGAATACAGGAATTTGTCCCAAAAATTTAAATATCATTAAAAAAAAAACAAAATGGGACGCCTTATATACAGACCTAGAGACATCGGAATTTGATGAAATAAATTTCTATGCGTTTGTATCATTGTCCTTATCGTAAATATATCCATAAAAATATTTTTTACCAAATATTTTTATTTTTGGAATTTTTTAATTCCAATTTGACCTAATTTGGTATTAAAAATTTGAATCACTTAAAATATTATTTAAAAAATATGTTTTGTGACATATTTACGATCAGGGCAATAATACGAACGCATAGAAACTTGTTTCATCAAATTCCGATGTCTCTAGGTCAAGATATAAGCTTTCGGTCTTTGATTTAATTTTTTTTAAATTATTTTATGTTTTGGGACGAATCCAGAGATTCGTCTCAAAAATTTAAATATCTTTAAAAAAAAAACAAAATGGGACGCCTTATATACGGACCTAGAGACATCGGAATTTGATGAAATAAATTTCTATGCGTTCGTATCATTGTCCTGATCGTAAATATATCCATAAAAATAATTTTTACCAAATATTTTTATTTTTGGAATTTTTTAATTCTAATTTGACCTAATTTGGTATTAAATATTTGAATCACTTAAAATATTTTTTAAAAAATATGTTTTGTGACATATTTACGATCAGGGCAATGATATGAACGCATAGAAACTTGTTTCATCAAATTCCAATGTCTCTAGGTCAATATATAAGCTTTTGGTCTTTGATTTAATTTTTTTTAAATTATTTTAAGTTTTGGGACGAATCTCTGGATTCGTCCCAAAATTTGGGACGAATCCAGAGATTCGTCCCAAAAATTTAAATATCTTTAAAAAAAAAACAAAATGGGACGCCATATATACGGACCTAGAGACATCAGAATTTGATGAAACAAATTTCTATGTGTTCGTATCATTGTCCTGATCGTAAATATATCCATAAAAATATTTTTTACCAAATATTTTTATTTTTGAAATTTTTAATTCCAATTTGACCTAATTTGGTATTAAAAATTTGAATCACTTAAAATATTATTTAAAAAATATGTTTTGTGACATATTTACGATCAGGGCAACGATATGAACGCATAGAAACTTGTTTCATCAAATTCCGATGTCTCTAGGTCAAGATATAAGCTTTCGGTCTTTGATTTAATTTTTTTAAAATTATTTTAAGTTTTGGGACGAATCTTGGATTCGTCCCAAAATTTGGGACGAATCCAGAGATTCGTCCCAAAAATTTAAATATCTTTAAAAAAAAAAAACAAAATGGGGCGCCTTATATACGGACCTAGAGATATCAGAATTTGATGAAATAAATTTCTATGCGTTCGTATCATTGTCTTGATCGTAAATATATCCATAAAAATAATTTTTACCAAATATTTTTATTTTTGGAATTTTTTAATTCTAATTTGACCTAATTTGCTATTAAAAATTTGAATCACTTAAAATATTATTTAAAAAATATGTTCGGTGACATATTTACAATCAGGGCAACGATCCGAACGCATAGAAATTTGTTTCATCAAATTCCGATGTCTATAGGTCAAGATATAAGCTTTCAGATACTAATTTACAACCGTTCACCGCACAACACCTTTTTAGCTAATAGCACCCTATATATGTATTAAAAAATATCTACCTAGAGACATTAGAATTTGATGAAACAAATTTCTATGCATTCGTATCATTGTCCTGATCGTAAATATATCCATAAAAATATTTTTTACCAAATATTTTTATTTTTGGAATTTTTTAATTCCAATTTGACCTAATTTGGTATTAAAAATTTGAATCACTTAAAATATTATTTAAAAAATATGTTTTGTGACATATTTACGATCAGGGCAACGATACGAACGCATAGAAACTTGTTTCATCAAATTCCGATGTCTCTTGGTCAAGATATAAGCTTTCAGTCTTTGATTTAATTTTTTTAAATTATTTTAAGTTTTGGGACGAATCCTGGATTCGTCCCAAAATTTAGGACGAATCCAGAGATTCGTCCCAAAAATTTAAATATCTTTAAAAAAAAACAAAATGGGACGCCTTATATACGGACCTAGAGACATCGGAATTTTATGAAATAAATTTCTATGCGTTCGTATCATTGTCCTGATCGTAAATATATCCATAAAAATAATTTTTACCAAATATTTTTATTTTTGGAATTTTGTAATTCTAATTTGACCTAATTTGGTATTAAAAATTTGAATCACTTAAAATATTATTTAAAAAATATGTTTTGTGACATATTTACGATCAGGGCAACGATACGAACGCATAGAAACTTGTTTCATCAAATTCCGATGTCTCTAGGTCAAGATATAAGCTTTTGGTCTTTGATTTAATTTTTTTTAAATTATTTTAAGTTTTGGGACGAATCCTGGATTCATCCCAAAATTTGGGACAAATCCAGAGATTCGTCCCAAAAATTTAAATATCTTTAAAAAAAAAACACAAAATGGAATGCCTTATATACGGACCAAGAGACATCGAAATTTGATGAAATAAATTTCTATGCGTTCGTATCATTGTCCTGATCGTAAATATATCCATAAAAATAATTTTTACCAAATATTTTTATTTTTGGAATTTTTTAATTCTAATTTGACCTAATTTGGTATTAAAAATTTGAATAATTTAAAATAGTATTTAAAAAATATGTTTTGTGACATATTTACGATCAGGGCAACGATACGAACGCATAGAAACTTGTTTCATCAAATTCTGATGTCTCTAGGTCAAGATATAAGCTTTCGGTCTTTGATTTAATTTTTTTTGAAATTATTTTAAGTTTTGGGACGAATCCAGGAATTCGTCCCAAAAATTTAAATATCTTTAAAAAAAAAAAACAAAATGGGATGCCTTATATACGGACTTAGATACATCGGAATTTGATGAAATAAATTTCTATGCATTCGTATCATTTTCCTGATCGTAAATATATCTATAAAAATAATTTTTACCAAATATTTTTATTTTTGGAATTTTTTAATTCTAATTTGACCTAATTTGGTATTAAAAAATTGAATCACTTAAAATATTATTTAAAAAATATATTTGGTGACATATTTACGATCAGGGCAATGATACGAACGTATAGAAACTTGTTTCATCAAATTCCGATGTCTATAGGTCAAGATATAAGCTTTCATACACTAATTTACAACCGTTCACAGCACAACACCTTTTTAACTAATAGCAACCTATATATGTATTAAAAAATATCTACCTAGAGACATCAAAATTTGATGAAACAAATTTCTATGCGTTCCTATCATTGTCCTGATCGTAAATATATCCATAAAAATATTTTTTACAAAATATTTTTATTTTTGGAATTTTTTAATTCCAATTTGACCTAATTTGGTATTAAAAATTTGAATCACCTAAAATATTATTTAAAAAATATGTTTTGTGACATATTTACGATCAGGGAAACGATACGAACGCATAGAAACTTGTTTCATCAAATTCCGATGTCTCTAGGTCAAGATATAAGATTTCGGTCTTTGATTTAATTTTTTTTAAATTATTTTAAATTTTGGGACGAATCCTGGATTCGTCCCAAATTTTGGGACGAATCCAGGAATTCTTCCAAAAGTTTGGGACAAATCGCTGGATTCGTCCCAAAATTTGGGACGAATCCAGAGATTCGTCCCAAAAATTTAAATATCTTAAAAAAAAAAACTAAATGGGACGCCTTATATACGGACCTAGAGACATCGGAATTTGATGAAATAAATTTCTATGCGTTCGTATCATTGTCCTGATCGTAAATATATCCATAAAAATAATTTTTACCAAATATTTTTATTTTTGGAATTTTTTAATTCTAATTTGACCTAATTTGGTATTAAAAATTTGAATCACTTAAAATATTATTTAAAAAATATGTTCGGTGACATATTTACGATTAGGGCAACGATACGAACGCATAGAAACTTGTTTCATTAAATTCTGATGTCTATAGATCAAGATATAAGCTTTCAGACACTAATTTACAACCGTTCACCGCACAACACCTTTTTAGCTAATAGCAACCTATATATGTATTAAAAAAAATCTACCTAGAGACATAAAAAATTGATGAAACAAATTTCTATGCGTTCGTATCATTGTCCTGATCGTAAATATATCCATAAAAATATTTTTTACCAAATATTTTTATTTTTGGAATTTTTTAATTCCAATTTGACCTAATTTGGTATTAAAATTTTGAATCACTTAAAATATTATTTAAAAAATATGTGTTGTGACATATTTACGATTAGGGCAACGATACGAATGCATAGAAACTTGTTTCATCAAATTCCGATGTCTCTAGGACAAGATATAAGCTTTCGGTCTTTGATTTAATTTTTTTAAAATTATTTTAAGTTTTGGGACGAATCCTGGATTCGTCCCAAAATTTGGGACGAATCTCTGGATTCGTCCCAAAATTTGGGACGAATCCAGATATTCGTCCCAAAAATTTAAATATCTTAAAAAAAAAAACAAAATGGGACACCTTATATACGGACCTAGAGACATCAGAATTTGATGAAACAAATTTCTATGTGTGTGTATCATTGTCCTGATCGTAAATATATCCATAAAAATATTTTTTACCAAATATTTTTATTTTTGGAATTTTTAATTCTAATTTGACCTAATTTGGAATTAAAAATTTGAATCACTAAAAATATTATTTAAAAAATATGTTTTGTGACATATTTACGATCAGGGCAACGATACGAATGCATAGAAACTTGTTTCATCAAATTCCGATGTCTCTAGGTCAAGATATAAGCTTTTGGTCTTTGATTTAATTTTTTTTAATTATTTTAAGTTTTGGGACGAATCTCTGGATTCGTCCCAAAATTTGGGACGAATCCAGAGATTCGTCCCAAAAATTTAAATATCTTTAAAAAAAAAACAAAATGGGACGCCTTATATACGGACCTAGAGACATCAGAATTTGATGAAACAAATTTCTATGTGTTCGTATCATTGTCCTGATCGTAAATATATCCATAAAAATAATTTTTACCAAATATTTTTATTTTTGGAATTTTTAATTCCAATTTGACCTAATTTGGTATTAAAAATTTGAATCACTTAAAATATTATTTAAAAAATATGTTTTGTGACATATTTACGATCAGGGCAACGATACGAACGCATAGAAACTTGTTTCATCAAATTCCGATGTCTCTAGGTCAAGATATAAGCTTTCGGTCTTTGATTTAATTTTTTTAAAATTATTTTAAGTTTTGGGACGAATCCTGGATTCGTCCCAAAATTTGGGACGAATCCAGAGATTCGTCCCAAAAATTTAAATATCTTTTAAAAAAAAACAAAATGGGACGCCTTATATACGGACCTAGATATATCAGAATTTGATGAAATAAATTTCTATGCATTCGTATCATTGTCCTGATCGTAAATATATCCATAAAAATAATTTTTACCAAATATTTTTATTTTTCGAATTTTTTTAATTCTAATTTGACCGAATTTGGTATTAAAAATTTGAATCACTTAAAATATTATTTAAAAAAATATGTTCGGTGACATATTTATGATTAGGGCAACGATACGAACGCATAGAAACTTGTTTCATCAAATTCCGATGTCCATAGGTCAAGATATAAGCTTTCAGACACTAATTTACAACCGTTCACCGCACAACACCTTTTTAGCTAATAGCAACCTATATATGTATTAAAAAATATCTACCTAGAGACATCAGAATTTGATGAAACAAATTTCTATGCATTCGTATCATTGTCCTGATCGTAAATATATCCATAAAAATATTTTTTACCAAATATTTTTATTTTTGGAATTTTTTAATTCCAATTTGACCTAATTTGGTATTAAAAATTTGAATCACTTAAAATATTATTTAAAAAATATGTTTTGTGACATATTTACGATCAAGGCAACGATACGAACGCATAGAAACTTGTTTCATCAAATTCCGATGTCTCTAGGTCAAGATATAAGCTTTCGGTCTTTGATTTAATTTTTTTAAAATTATTTTAAGTTTTTGGACGAATCCTGGATTCATCCCAAAATTTGGGACGAATCCAGGAATTCGTCCCAAAGTTTGGGATGAATCTCTGGATTCGTCCCAAAATTTGGGACGAATCCAGAGATTCATCCCAAAAATTTAAATATCTTAAAAAAAAAAAAACAAAATGGGACGCCTTATATACGGACCTAGAGACATCGGAATTTGATGAAATAAATTTCTATGCATTCGTATCATTTTCCATTTCTTAAATATATCCATAAAAATAATTTTTACCAAATATTTTTATTTTTGGAATTTTTTAATTCTAATTTGACCTAATTTGGTATTAAAAATTTGAATCACTTAAAATATTATTTAAAAAATATGTTTTGTGACATATTTACGATCAGGGCAATGATACGAACGCATAGAAACTTGTTTCATCAAATTCCGATGTCTCTAGGTCAAGATATAAGCTTTCGGTCTTTGATTTAATTTATTTTAAATTAATTTAAGTTTTGGGACGAATCCAATTCATCAAATTCCAATGTCTCTAGGTCAAGATATAAGCTTTCGGTCTTTGATTTAATTTATTTTAAATTAATTTAGGTTTTTGGACGAATCTTGGATTCGTCCCAAAATTTGGGACGAATCCAGAAATTCGTCCCAATTTTAGGGACGAAATTGGGAACAAAAAATATTTGTTCCTAAAAACCCTAGATCTAATTCCCAACCCGATTCTTTTTCCCTTCTCTCTTTTCTTTCCTCTCTCTCCCCCGTTCCCCCTTCTTCCCATCTGCGATTTCCAGGTTTCGGCCACATCTCCGACCGACGACGGCGTGATCTACGACGATCGGCGGTGGAAGGTTTTCGTTTGGTAAGCAAAACGCTCTCAGATCTCTCTCTCTCGGCGTCGCTGGACTCCCTGCCGGCGCGGGCTGGCCGGCCGCTGCCTTGCCTCCGGCAGGGCCTGCCTTGCCTCCGGCAGCCTCTGCCTGGCCTCCGGCAGTCCGCTGCCTGGCCGGCGTGTGGCTGCCCGCTGCCAGGCGATGGCTGGACGGCGTATGGCTACCGCTGTGCACCATTTTGGCAGTTGGCTGGACTGTTTATGGCTGCCGCCGTGCACCATTTTATCAGTTGTTTAAGTTAATATTCAAATATTACTGTCTGAATTGATAATGTTCTTTTGTGCAGGTCTCATTTTGGCGTGATCTCAGTGTAGTTGAAGACATATTTGTTGACTTCTTTTCGGTATTCTTAAGTTCTTTATTATGCATTTACTTTATATATAAATTAGCTTTAAATAATTTTATTATAGTTGATTAATTGTGTTCCGTCTTTTTGATTAGCTGTAGTTTTTTGTTTTGTCCTCAATGATAAGATTTATCTATAGTAACTTTTAATAATGTTTAACTAAACAGTTGAATTCAGGTAAAATGCAGAATGAGCGAAGTTGGATGTATAACAAAAATTTGCCTAATCGTCAGGGGTTAACTCCTGAGTTTATCACTGGACTGAGGCAATTTTTAAATTTTGCATCTACTCAAGTTATGTATCTTTGACGTAGACTAATCTATATGATTCTTAGTTGTGTACCAGTAACAAAATTAAAGCATAATTAGGCAATATGAATGAAGTCTCTAATACTTTGACTTTATTTTTTTCCTGATTTGATAATGTTGTTTGTGCAGGTCTCAAGTTGGTCTGATCTCAGTGTAGTTGAAGACAGCTGTATTTGTTCACCTCTTTTCGGTATTCCTAAGTTCTTTAATATGCATTGACTGATCTATATATAAAGTTAGCTTTAAATAATTATGTTATAGTTGTTTAATTATATAAAGTTAACTTTAAATAATTATGTTAAAATTAGCTTTAAATAGTTGTTTAATTGTGTTCATTCTTTTTGATAAGTTGCTCTTTCTTGTTTTGTCTTCAATGATAATGATGCATAAAAGTTCTGAATTTGATCTATGTATAGTTTCAAAACTATATAGATACATAAAAGTTTTATATTTCATCTAGAATTACATTACACTATTCTAAAATTCTTTACTAGATAACGATGCATCCTCCTACCTTAATATTTTGTAAAGAGTTGTTAAAAATGTGCTAAAGTTATTCATATGAAATTGTCAACTAGTTAACACAATGAAATGAACAATTATTTTAAACATCCTTTAGTTTACATTAAATATCAACCAAAGACAAAACTATAAATTCAGCAAATTAAAATGAAAAATAAAGTTAACTAAGTGAGAAAATTTAAACCCTAATACCATACTTCACAATATCTCTCTCTCTTTCTCTCTATATGATGTGTCAATTATATTAGGTTGTATCGTAGTTACGATACATGTACTTAGCTTCAAAATAATTCTTATAATTTTATTTACCGTTGTTATGACATGGATGATTCATATCGTTGGTAAATATGACTTTTATTAGAATTAGGGCTTTTATTAGAATGTTTAAGGAATTTCACATTTATTTTTTGTTTCCAATTATTCTTTTTACATGGCCATATCATATAATATTTACAATCTTTCTAGTTAGACATGATCTAGTTTATTTGTTTGTTGTTATGTAGGCAAAGGAGATTTGATGGGGATCAAAGATTTTGTGGCACATGAAGATGACTATATGTATTCTTAGTGTTGTTGGATGGATGATGGACTTATAAAACATTGGGTTGTTGAACTTTGTATCATATTTTCTAATAGCTTGAACAAGATGGATATTGTAAACTTTGTTGCAAACTTTATACTTCTTGAATTATGAGTTGATCGATGTGTTGAATGTTAAATTTCTATGTGTTGAATGTTAAATTAGGATGTGTTGATTGCATATTATTTGTTATTTGAATTTGGTTTGTATGTATTTGGATTGTATTGTAGAAAGAAATTGAAGCTGGAAAAAATTATTTGAAATAGGGACGAATTTGGCAACGAAAATTATTTGTCCCAATTCTATCGTAATTTGGGACAAAATTATTTTCGTCCCAGAATTCGTCCCAGATTTTGGGATGAATTTTGAATCCACAAAATTCGTCCCAAAATTCGTCCCAAAATCTGGGACGAATTGTGGATTCGTCCCAGAATCTGGGACGAATTTTGGGACGAATCCACAAATTTCGTCCCAGAATTTGGGACGAATTCTTGGACGAAAATTTATCGTTGCCAGTTTTGCAACAAATTTATTATTCGTTGCAAAATTAGGAACAAAGATGGCAACAAAAATAATTTTGTCACTGAATTTGTCCCCAAATTCGTTGCAATATTAGGGACAAACTTGGCAACAAAATATAATTTGTCATCGAATTCGTCCCCAAATTTGTTGCAAAAATCAAGACAATTTTGGCGAAAAATTTATGTAAATTCGTCCCTAAATTTGTTCCTAGGTTTGCAACAAAAACAGTTTTCGTTGCAAATTTCTATACTTTTTTGCAACGAATTTGGGGACGAAAAGTTTTTTCGTCGCCAAATTCGTCCCCAAATTTGCAACAATCCATAATTCGTTCCAAAAGTTGGCATCAACCATTTTGGGACGAAAAAATTTTCGTCCCAAATTTTGTCGCAAAAATTTTTGCAACGAATTTTTTTTTTAAAATTCGTCCCCAATTTTGTCCCTAAATCCTTTATTTTTTGTAGTGTCTAGTTTCATTTCTTTCTTTATAATAAATTTGTATCCTCTACTTAATTTTTGGTGTCTATTTTCTTTTATGGGACTCAAAGATTAGGAGTGCAACTACATGATGGAGAAGTTCATGACATGGGCATTTGGCATGCATCATTTGGTAACTTCTTTTCCTTTTAATCTCCTCCACATTATTTTTAGTTTTCATTGGGGCAATGAAAAGTTTAAGTCTGGGGGATGCATTAGATGCATTTGGTTTAGTTTGCTCATTTCTTTGTTTTTGTTTTTGCTTATGTCTTGCATTCTGTTTTGATTTTTTGTGGCATACATCTTGAGAACATCAAACTTCACTTACATGCTTTCTTGTCTTTTTAGTAAAAATGTTAGCACGTTTATTATCTTGATTCATGATGTTGAAATGATGCTAGCAGTATGCTTAGTGTATATCTTTTCTCTATCTTGGGTAGCATAAAATAAATTAAGTATCATATGGAGATAAGTTTGAGATTTGGTTTGACCTTAAGAATCTTACCTTCACTATACTTAAGCTTGGATAGTTGATATCATTGAAATAGTCATGATTCATCTTGTTTGTTTAGTACTTGGTTTCCATGGTGATTTCTCAAACTTCATTTTGGTTATTGGATGATGCTCAAATCGTGTAAGCTCATTTGGAAAAATCAAAATATCCCAACATTTGTGCTAAAAGTACATTTGTAAATAAGATTTTTACAATGCAAATACTTATATAAAAGAGAATAAAAAGTGAAAAAAAAGGAAATGAATAAGGGAAATAAAAAATAGTTGTCGTGAGTGGAATCTAGTAAGTCACCCCTTTGAGATCGAGTTACATTACTGGGAAAATGACGACTTAGCTTCTCTTGAGATTGAGCATGCCTTTGAGACCTTGGGTTGATTGAGAAATATAAACCAAGTGTGTGGAAGGTAAGTGTCTATCACCGGAAACATTAGGAACTCATTTGGATAACGACTTGACTAGGACATAGATTGAAACTTGAAAAGTTTGGGTCACTTTTTGCACTATACACAAGAGACATATGCTTGAGCCATACTTGACTTATTTCCATTATCATGCTTGTTAATAAAACTTTTTGATAGAGTTAGGAAAGTACATTAGCGATTATGAATGCATTGTAGATCATATGAGATATGGGTTAGGTTTAGTAGGTCCCCGGTGAAAAGGCGAAAGGAGATAGCAGAATTAAGCAAACATGAATATCGGTCGGGGTAACATGCTTAAGAAAAATAGGTTAATATCGACCGGGATAATATGCTTAAGGAAAATAGGCAAACATCGGTCGGGATAATATACTTAAGGAAAATAGGCCAATATCGGTCAGGATACTATGCTTAAAGAAAATAGGTCAATATCGGTCGGGATAATATACTTAAGGAAAATAGGTCAATATCGGCCGGGATAATATGCTTAGGAAAATAGGTCAATATCGTTCGGGATAATATGCTTAAGGAAAATAGGTCAATATCGGACGGGATAATATATCTCCATATAGCTTATATGACAGGGTGAGAACAAATATTTCAAGAATATTCATAAATAGCTTAATGAAGATATCTGTAGTATGTGATTGTATAACAGGTTCACTAATTTGGCGGGAAGAATGTTTCTAGACTCTTCTACAAGCACTCGGCGACAAAGAAGATACATCTAGGGTACAAAAAAGATTCCTTAAAAGTTATTTTCTGCAAGTACATGGCTTACATCATCTCATAACAAACTCTAACAAATCAGGGTCCACTTCATGACTACGGAGATTATATGAAGTGGTATAAAAAGGGGAATCCTCTCCGTTGGCCAGGTATGCCTATACTCACCACACTCACAACTATCCAGGAAAAATCCTAATTTCAATCACCGTTCATCTTCTTTCTTGCTTCCACACTAAGAGAGATCATTGACTTAAGCATCGGAGGTCCTAGCCAGGGATTCCCACCCCAGTCTTAGGTCACTTACAATAGTGTTGCTTGGTCCCTTGTGCGCAGGAAGTTGAGGAAGCTCCAGATCTTGGTGTTTTTTAGTGAATCCCTCCTTTCGTCCTTGGGTCTTCGTATAAGGAGGGTGTTCGGTGACTTTATTCTTCTGGATCCGCTTTGGTTTTCTCGGATCGGAAGTTCTCAGGTGTTCTTCTTCATTAGCAGTAAGTTCTCTCCCCATCTTTCCATTTTGTCAAGCTTCTCAGACAGGATCAATATGAATTAAGATTGCGGCATTTTTGCTTGAGGACAAGCAAAAGTTTAAGTCTGGGGTGCGATGTGCATATATTATATACACTTGTTTAGTATGTTTTGACGCACATTCACATATTTTGCGTGGGCTTTATCTATGCATTTTTTGTACTTCCAACTTTTCTTTTAGCATATTTAGTCTTTTTGTTCGAAGATGTGCTTTTGTACATTTTCTGTACGCAGGAGTCGATTTTGGAGAAGAATTGATGTTCGAGGCAAAATCTACAATTGAACGAAGGAGGAAGGTACCATCCCTGAGTGCCACACGCCCCTGTCATGGGGAGTTACCCAGGTCGTGTGGTGATCCTTGTAACGACCACCCTTCTTACTACTACTACTCTCTAAGGATGACCGTTACTTATCTACTAACTCTACTTAACCGGTGTGATTAAAAACAACATGGAAACCCTACCGAAAAATTTCGGCAAAATCTCCCTTGTACCGGTGACCATATTCAACAATACATGCAGTATATATACTCAGCCACAAGCGGCTGGAACACATAACATTCAACCACGCAGTATAATAATTCTAACTCAGCAACAATAAAGGAAAACTAATCCATACTCACAACTGAATAGCAAACACAGTATCAAGTGTCCTTATAAACAGTTATCAAATTTCCTTAACACATAAAGACTTAATTAACTCAAAGAACAAATCATAATTTATTTTATTCGCAAGGATCCCTAGGACTTCCATAGTGCAGACACCACACACCCCTCTTGCATCTCCTTGTCGCCTTCCTTCATATTAGCTTTCCTTTTTCTTTATCTGCAGTAGGAGAAAGTGCAGTCTATAAGCATAAAGCTTAGTGAGCGCTATCTAACTCACAAAAACTCGATATGCATGTATACAAATAAAAACATGCTAAAACTGAATGCTAATATGTAAAGCTACTCATGCTCATAAATAGCAAAGAAATCAACTAACAGAAAAGATAACATGTATAACTACTCATGCTCATAAACTAATAAAGAAAGCAAACTAACTGGAATGCTAACATATAAAGCAAAACATGCTCATCAACTAGAAAATAAATAACATGTAAGAAACTAAACATGTAAAAGCTGCTTGCATAAAAGAAAGCTAAACTTGTTGATCTTTAAAACAAAGTGAAACTTACTTCTTTTACTCTAATCTTATTCTTTTATTTCACTTGTTTAAAATTTATACTCTAATACTTGAAAATAATAATCAACTTCTCTTGGGCCCGGCATTGTACCACTTTGCGCGCATTCTTAATAAGAATCGAGGTAGCTAATCCCGAAACTACTAAGATACTTCTAGGCCTTGTGCCTAGGGGCAACTTGGAGCCCATCCCTTGGACCTTGTGTCCGGTACATGCCCTTTAAAAGTAAAATACTTATTATCTTATTTACTTCTTCCTTGGCATATTAATAAGCACCTTGTGTGCTAAAACCCTAAAATCTTGACTTTGGGATTTACTTAAGGCCTTGGCCTTTTCTTTCTTTTCTTTTTCTTTCTTTTTACTTGTTTATGCTTCTAAAAGAATTTGATAAAACTCTTATTTTCCCACTAGAATACATGGTTGTTCATGCTTATTAAAATAGCAAATAAAAACTAAAGAAACTGCTCATGTGTATCTAGTAATAAAGAAAACTGATCATGCTCAACTCATAGCAATTAAAAACTGCACATGCTCAATAATAGCAAATGAAAACTAGAAAATCTGCATATAAGACTAACACAAATCTGCGCTGTGAATGTTACAAAATTCTGCACTACAATGCTTATTAATATTTCCAATAAAGGAATGCTTCTACAAAACGAAAATGTTTAAACAGATTCTAAATCTGATATGCTTAAACAACTCTAAACTTGAAAAGCTTAACCAAAGAAGAAAACATGAATCTGCATATCTAAACTTCATGCTCCAATTTGACATAAGTAAATTCTGGAATTTGAACTACATTACTCAAACAATGACTTAAAACTACAACCCAAGATTTGCAAGGCTACACAACCAATTTAAACTGACTGTAAAACTAAAACAATACTAATATAAAACTTATTCACAGCTACACTTTTATAAGAAAATCATAACCTTTAAGCCTGTTACAACTTGGTCAAAACTGGATTGCTAAGATACCGACTGTTCTTATTCCTTTCCTACTGAATTAGAATTAACTTTAGAAGGAAGAACCACATGACTTTATATCTGCTACTAGGAGAACTAAAAGTGAGGTTAATGATTCTATTAAATCTGTTCCAAACTAAACTAAAGAAAAGTTTAAGCATGGCATCTATAGCACATGGTATTATTAACCCAAGCAGAGCATGAAACAAACTAATTCATTATTACCTACTTATGTTAACTACTCCCAAAACCTTTATAGAGCATGGCTACAAACCATAACCAAACTAGATGCTAAAGAAAAGATAAATCTATACTATCTCATGTTCCTTTCCTAGTAGTAAAAATCTCAAGAAATCTGTAAAACTCCACATGAACTAAACATGCCCATTATGATCCCAACAGGAAGATCTACATCAAAAATGAATCCGAATTCCTAACTACAAAGCCTGAAGAAACCAAACCACATGCTAAACAAACAAATCAATCTCCTTTCTTTGAGATTCTCGGCAGCAACTTCAACCGGAAGCAAAACTTCGGAAACAAAGAAATTAACAAGAAATAAACCTCGGAGCTATCCTACTGCAGGTGAGTAGCAACTCACCTTCGTTTTCTTGGACTTACAACCGAGAAAGAGAGGTTCTAGGGTTTCGGTAGCTCGACTTTCGGCTCCTCGTGCCCACAACCTCTCCTCGACGAGAGGATCTCAACGGTGTGAAGAGCTCTTGGAGAAAAGTGCTCGCCGGCCGCCGGAGACGAAGCCCTAGCCGTGGCTTCGTTTCTGCCCGAGAGGAATCGCCGACGCCGCGTGAGAAGAGGTGAGAAAGAAATTAGGTTTCGGGAAACCTAAATCCTCTTCTTATAACTAGAGTTATTTTTGGTTCCAACTATAGCTTATATATTTGCCGCTGCCTATTTAATTAGCAACGATCGCTAGTCCAGTTGGTCCGTTGGGCTTTGCTCGAAGCCAGAGGTCTGTGCTTCGATTCTCAGCCGCGCCCCTTTTTCTCCAACTTATTTCAAACGTTCCAGCTACTGCATATATATATTTCACTCCATATAAGGTTAACAAAAATCGTGTAGCTCAGCTGGTTGGGCTGGTTTCAGCTGAGGTTCGGCTCGGGTCGAGGTTGTGGGTTCAAAACCTGGCTTCAACATATTTCTTCTTCTTTTTTTTTTTAAAACTTCTTTCTCTTGGTAAAAATACCAAACGAACTACAAAAATTACATAAAAATACTCTAAAAATTTCTAAAAATCTCTAGAATATTTTAAAGTATTTCCAAATATTTTTATGGACTTTTAGAACTTGAAATAGGGAAAATTGGGTCGTTACAATTCCCCATACCTTATAAAAAGTTCGTCCTCGAACTTAGAACAATTCTGGATACTTCTGTCTCATACTGTCCTCCCGCTCCCAAGTGACTTCCTCGTGCTTCTGGTTCTACCAGATAACCTTCACTAGTGACACTTCTTTATTTCTTAGTCTCTTGACTGCTCTGTCTACTATCTGTGTAGGTTTACTCTCATAACTAAGATCCTCTTGGATTTGCACTGACTGAGGCTCAATCACTTGGCTAGGGTCGTGAATACACTTCTTTAGCATAGAGACATGAAATACGTTATGTATTGCCGACATGTCCCGTGGTAAATCCAGCTTGTAAGCTACTTTCCCAATCCTTTCTGTGATCAGGTAAGGTCCTACATAACGAGGACTTAATTTGCCCTTCTTGCCAAATCTCATCACTCCCTTCATAGGAGCGACCTTGGGAAAAACTGAATCCTCTACTTGGAACTCAAGTGGCCTACGGCGTGTGTCAGCATAACTCTTCTGTCTACTCTGGGCAGTCTCAATCCTCTGTCTGATCTTTTGTATAGCCTGAGTAGTCTCATTTATCAGTTCTGTCTGAATGTCCAGTTCTACTTCCATTTTTTTTTTCTCAGCTCTTCATCATTGGGAACACAAAGGCGACTCCCCTGATAAAGAATTCCACTGTTTGATACTCGAAACTCCGAATTTTCTTCTTCTTGTATCCCTTGCTTGATCTTCTGGATATCTGGATCTTCACTTTGCTTTCTTTGTATATCCTCAAGCAGGGTTGACTCTAAGGTCAATGCAGAGAGTTGCCCATAAATAATTTCCATACCAAAATCTGACAACTCCTTCTGTAATGGTAGGGTTAATGATGACAAAGATATCAGGGATGCACTGGATTTTTCTGCTTAGTGCATATGCCACTTTGTTAGCTTTGCCTGGATGGTAGAGGATTTCACAGTCATAATCTTTGACCAACTCTAGACACCTACACTGTCTCATGTTTAACTTCTTCTGAGTGAAGAAGCACTTAAGACTTTGATGGTCTGTGAAGATTTTGCACTGGACTCCATACAAGTAGTGTCGCCAGAGTTTCAGTGCAAAGACCACAGCTGCCAGCTCAAGATCATGAGTGGGGTAGTTCTTTTCACAATCTTTGAGTTGTCTGGAAGCATAAGCTATAACCTTTCTTTCTTGCATGAGTACAACTCCTAGGCCCATCTTGGAAGCATCACTGTAGATGTCAAAACTCTTATCACTTTCTGGGATTGTCAGAATAGGAGCACTGGTCAGTCTCCTCTTGAGCTCTTGGAAAACTCTGCTCACATTTGTCTGACCATTCAAACTTCTTGTTCTTCCTGGTTAAGGTCGTTAAAGGAGATGCTATCCTGGAAAAGTCCTCCACGACTTTCCTGTAGTACCCAGCTATACCAAGGAAGCTTCTGATCTCCCTGGCGTTCTTGGGTCTATGTCATTTGTTGACCGCCTCTATTTTGGCTGGTCCACTTGAATACCTTCTTTAGAAATCATGTGACCTAGAAACGCCACCTGCTCTAACCAGAACTCGCACTTTGAGAATTTAGCATACAGCTGCTTTTGCTGAAGAGTCTGCAATACTATTCTCAAGTGCGTATCATGCTCCTTTAGGGTTCTTGAATAGATTAGAATGTCGTCGACGAATACGATGACAAATTTGTCAAAGTATTCTCTGAACACTCTGTTCATTAAGTCCATGAAGACCGTTGGTGCATTAGTCACACCAAAAGGCATGACTACAAACTCGTAGTGTCCAGATCTGGTCCTGGAAACTTTTCTGGGTGTATCACTTTCTTTCACTTCCAACTGATGATACCCATAGCACAGGTCTATCTTAGAGAACACTATTGCCCTTTTTAGCTGATCATATAGATCATCTATTCTAGAATGAGGGTACTTGTTCCTAACTGCTACTTTGCTCAGCGCTCTAAAATCTATGCACATTAGCATGGATCCGTCTTTCTTCTTAACGAACAACTCTGGAGTTTCCCGGGGTGAATGACTAGGGCGGATGAAACCCTTGTCAAGTAACTCCTGAAATTGTTCTTATAACTCTTTTAGCTCTGCTAGAGAAATTTGGTACAAAGCTTTTGAAATTGACTCCACTTCTCTGTTGGGAGGTAGTCCAGGTAGCCCTTCTGGAAATACTTCTGGATACTCACAGACTACCCGAATATCTTCCTGCTTGGGTCTTTCTTGTTATCTTTGTCCTTCCAGTTCTGATTACTTGACTGGGGTGTCTGTTTCCCCACTGTCTTGTCTTCTATCTTGACTGGCTTGTGTTGCGTTTGTTGAACCTTGTTGCTGTTCAGATAGTGCTCACTAATGCCCTGCTGACCAGCTCTTCACCAATCTATGGTCGGTGAGTTTCACTACTCACATTAGGTGTTATTTATGGTCTCAGCATTAGGAGCATTAGTCTAACCCGTTCTTTCACTGTACTTACTAACTCTAGGCAAAGGTGAGCTAGCCTGTTAAATCTTTTAACCGCTTCTACTACTGGCAGGTCACCTTGTCTGAATTCCATAAGCTCCTTATACTGTTTATTGGTGATCCGTTGACGGAAGACTTCTTCGTAAAACTCTGTCTCGAAATCAACCCAGCTCATCTGGTTGACTGCTCTCTTACTCTTAACTCGCTCCCACCATATACGAGCATCTCCAGATAAGCAGAAAGAGGCACACTTGACCTTCTCGACTTCTGGCCAGTCAAGAAGCTTCATGGTGCTCTCCAGTGTCTTGAACCAAGCCTGGCATCCCAGGGCTCAGTCGTGCTTTCAGCCACTGGATGAGGTATGCTTCTTGTCTTCTAGGTGTTGTGGTGACTTCCAAGGCAACTGATGGGACTTCAGTCACCACTGGGGTCTCCACAGAAATGGTTGGGGGAAGTGGGAGGAGCTGACTTCTGATTGGCCATTAGATTGGCAATCACTTGCTGCTGCTCGCTACTTGTCTCTGAAGTTGAGCAACAACTGCAAAGAGAATAGGCCCAGGGGTTCTGGGGTCTTCGTTCTCCTGAACTCAATCCTCAGTACGAACGGTACGGGGACGTCCTCTTCTTGCCATCAAGTCAGGCAGAGGAAAAGAAAACTTAAAATTATCACTATACTTTCTAGATATATCTTACTTATACCTGATTCTTGACTTTCAACACCTATGAGTAGGTACTTCTAAACATTTCTCTATCCTTTCTAAACATACATATTTGCATATGAAGAAAGAAAACAGCAAAAACTCTTATCTTACTTAAGCACTTATAAGCAATCACTTTATACTGCAAATAATAATAAAGGAAAGCAATAAAGAAAGAACTTAAATACTTTCTTACTTGAAGACGGCAA
The DNA here is from genome assembly GCF_018446385.1 of Zingiber officinale. Classification (NCBI taxonomy): domain Eukaryota; kingdom Viridiplantae; phylum Streptophyta; class Magnoliopsida; order Zingiberales; family Zingiberaceae; genus Zingiber; species Zingiber officinale. Next base: position 76,175,137 of record NC_056001.1, read on the forward strand.
GGATGATGTTGATGTGTGTGTGATGCTGGAGAATGAGAACTGCTCTGATACCAACTGTAACGACCACCCTTCTTACTACTACTACTCTCTAAGGATGACCGTTACTTATCTACTAACTCTACTTAACCGGTGTGATTAAAAACAACATGGAAACCCTACCGAAAAATTTCGGCAAAATCTCCCCTGTACCGGTGACCATATTCAACAATACATGCAGTATATATACTCAGCCACAAGCGGCTGGAACACATAACATTCAACCACGCAGTATAATAATTCTAACTCAGCAACAATAAAGGAAAACTAATCCATACTCACAACTGAATAGCAAACACAGTATCAAGTGTCCTTATAAACAGTTATCAAATTTCCTTAACACATAAAGACTTAATTAACTCAAAGAACAAATCATAATTTATTTTATTCGCAAGGATCCCTAGGACTTCCATAGTGCAGACATCACACACCCCTCTTGCATCTCCTTGTCGCCTTCCTTCATATTAGCTTTCCTTTTTCTTTATCTGCAGTAGGAGAAAGTGCAGTCTATAAGCATAAAGCTTAGTGAGCGCTATCTAACTCACAAAAACTCGATATGCATGTATACAAATAAAAACATGCTAAAACTGAATGCTAATATGTAAAGCTACTCATGCTCATAAATAGCAAAGAAATCAACTAACAGAAAAGATAACATGTATAACTACTCATGCTCATAAACTAATAAAGAAAGCAAACTAACTGGAATGCTAACATATAAAGCAAAACATGCTCATCAACTAGCAAATAAATAACATGTAAGAAACTAAACATGTAAAAGCTGCTTGCATAAAAGAAAGCTAAACTTGTTGATCTTTAAAACAAAGTGAAACTTACTTCTTTTACTCTAATCTTATTCTTTTATTTCACTTGTTTAAAATTTATACTCTAATACTTGAAAATAATAATCAACTTCTCTTGGGCCCGGCATTGTACCACTTTGCGCGCATTCTTAATAAGAATCGAGGTAGCTAATCCCGAAACTACTAAGATACTTCTAGGTCTTTTGCCTAGGGGCAACTTGGAGCCCATCCCTTGGACCTTGTGTCCGGTACATGCCCTTTAAAAGTAAAATACTTATTATCTTATTTACTTCTTTAAATGCCTTGGCATATTAATAAGCACCTTGTGTGCTAAAAACCCTAAAATCTTGACTTTGGGATTTACTTAAGGCCTTGGCCTTTTCTTTCTTTTCTTTTTCTTTCTTTTTACTTGTTTATGCTTCTAAAAGAATTTGATAAAACTCTTATTTTCCCACTAGAATACATGGTTGTTCATGCTTATTAAAATAGCAAATAAAAACTAAAGAAACTGCTCATGTGTATCTAGTAATAAAGAAAACTGATCATGCTCAACTCATAGCAATTAAAAACTGCACATGCTCAATAATAGCAAATGAAAACTAGAAAATCTGCATATAAGACTAACACAAATCTGCGCTGTGAATGTTACAAAATTCTGCACTACAATGCTTATTAATATTTCCAATAAAGGAATGCTTCTACAAAATGAAAATGTTTAAACAGATTCTAAATCTGATATGCTTAAACAACTCTAAACTTGAAAAGCTTAACCAAAGAAGAAAAACATGAATCTGCATATCTAAACTTCATGCTCCAATTTGACATAAGTAAATTCTGGAATTTGAACTACATTGCTCAAACAATGACTTAAAACTACAACCCAAGATTTGCAAGGCTACACAACCAATTTAAACTGACTGTAAAACTAAAACAATACTAATATAAAACTTATTCACAGCTACACTTTTATAAGAAAATCATAACCTTTAAGTCTGTTACAACTTGGTCAAAACTGGATTGCTAAGATACCGGCTGTTCTTATTCCTTTCCTACTGAGTTAGAATTAACTTTAGAAGGAAGAACCACATGACTTTATATCTGCTACTAGGAGAACTAAAAGTGAGGTTAATGATTCTATTAAATCTGTTCCAAACTAAACTAAAGAAAAGTTTAAGCATGGCATCTATAGCACATGGTATTATTAACCCAAGCAGAGCATGAAACAAACTAATTCATTATTACCTACTTATGTTAACTACTCCCAAAACCTTTATAGAGCATGGCTACAAACCATAACCAAACTAGATGCTAAAGAAAAGATAAATCTATACTATCTCATGTTCCTTTCCTAGTAGTAAAAATCTCAAGAAATCTGTAAAACTCCACATGAACTAAACATGCCCATTATGATCCCAACAGGAAGATCTACATCAAAAATGAATCCGAATTCCTAACTACAAAGCCTGAAGAAACCAAACCACATGCTAAACAAACAAATCAATCTCCTTTCTTTGAGATTCTCGGCAGCAACTTCAACCGGAAGCAAAACTTCGGAAACAAAGAAATTAACAAGAAATAAACCTCGGAGCTATCATACTGCAGGTGAGTAGCAACTCACCTTCGTTTTCTTGGACTTACAACCGAGAAAGAGAGGTTCTAGGGTTTCGGTAGCTTGACTTTCGGCTCCTCGTGCCCACAACCTCTCCTCGACGAGAGGATCTCAACGGTGTGAAGAGCTCTTGGAGAAAAGTGCTCGCCGGCCGCCGGAGATGAAGCCCTAGTCGAGGAATCGCCGACGCCGCGTGAGAAGAGGTGAGAAAGAAATTAGGTTTCGGGAAACCTAAATCCTCTTCTTATAACTAGAGTTATTTTTGGTTCCAACTATAGCTTATATATTTGCCGCTGCCTATTTAATTAGCAATGATCGCTAGTCCAGTTGGTCCGTTGGGCTTTGCTCGAAGCCAGAGGTCTGTGCTTCGATTCTCAGCCGCGCCCCTTTTTCTCCAACTTATTTCAAACGTTCCAGCTATTGCATATATATATTTCACTCCATATAAGGTTAACAAAAATCGTGTAGCTCAGCTGGTTGGGCTGGTTTCAGCTGAGGTTCGGCTCGGGTCGAGGTTGTGGGTTCAAAACCTGGCTTCAACATATTTCTTCTCCTTTTTTTTTTTTAAAACTTCTTTCTCTTGGTAAAAATACCAAACGAACTACAAAAATTACATAAAAATACTCTAAAAATTTCTAAAAATCTCTAGAATATTTTAAAGTATTTCCAAATATTTTTATGGACTTTTAGAACTTGAAATAGGGAAAATTGGGTCGTTACAATCCTCACCCCTGCAGCACTGGTAGAATGAAGGAGTGTCCAGGCCGTGTGAGTATCATACGGCCGTGCAAGCCCTCTAGTGCCAAATCAGTGCATGGCCATGTGTGTCACACAGCCGTACAATATCTCTAGAAGCCAAGAAAGCCCTGGCCGTGTACCAGACACAACCGTTCAGGAGTTCCAGAGCCAGAGGCAGAGCAGGACATGCGGATCTACACGGTCGTCCAAGGGGGCAGTGGCAGAGCATGCCACGGTCGTGTGAACATCACACGACCATGTCACCTGGGCAGTGAAGGGAATGGACCAGGCCGTGTGAGCTTCACACTACCGTGTTTGGGGCCGTGTGGTGCCCAAAGCCCAGCTCTATATAAGGGTTTGTTCCTCATTTGAAAGGGGGAGTTCTCCCTTTTGGGAGAAATCAAGATTTTGACGTTCCTCCACCTTCTTCGAAGGATTTTCCGGTGATCTAAGGGCGAATCTTCAACGAATCGACTTCGGGGAATGAGGATTGGATCCGAAGATGGTTCTTCATTGTAGATAAGCTTTTCTTTCCCTTATCTTCTTGGGGTTTGGGATCAAGATGCTTATAGTTTTCTTGTCTTTGGATTCCTCATCTTGTTCTATGGATTAGATCTCTTTGTTCTAGGATGGAGGGAGTATTTGTAATATGATTTGATGTAAACTCTTGTGGATTTGCCAATTTCCTATTTCTATGATATGTTCTTGTTTTGTATCTATTTGATCTTATGTGGATTGATGTGATTGGGCTTAATTACCATACTTGATTGAATGCTTGAGTGTCTTGTGGATCTCGTAGAGGTAATCCCTCATTCGATTATCTGAGGGGCTTACGTGACAGACATGCCCGTGTAAGGACGATTGAGGGATAATCTTGAAGGGGAAATAAGGACATTCAAGGGGATAGGATAGATTGTATGCATTAATCTTTATATCTTGATATGGTTGAGAAGTAATGAATTTCTATATTGATTATCCGAGGGGCGCACGTGACAGGCATCTCGTGTAAGGATATCATTGGAATCATTCCTAATTGATCACATTAGATATAGACTACAGTCCTAGGTCGGTTGTCTATTGTAAGAGAGTATCGACAATGTTCTACAAATGAAGGACAATTGAGGAATAAGATTTGGTAGATCATTTACAAAACTCCTAGAACATCCTTTATCATAGCCCTTATCCTTGTTTTTATGCTTTTACTTCTAGGTTTTATTTTCTATAGTTACACCTAGCTTTTATAAATCAATTGATTAGTTGTTTAGCTAATTTATGTTGAGATATCTTTAGCAATTATACCAGTCCCTGTGGATACAATATCTTTCTTTATTACCGACGTCGTATCCATACACTTGCGGATCATTAACACCTTCCCTCAGCTATTGTATCACCCCTTTAACTGTGTGACTGAGAGTTCCTATAATTCATCTGGCATACTCCTCACCAAATTTAGGAGACTTTAAATAAGCCTTGTGCTTGGTGTGCCATTGCTCTTCCTCACCTGCTTTGAATGCTTGCAATTTAGATTGCAGGTTATCTCTTTCCTCTTGTAGAGCGATCTTCTCCGCCTTAATATCCTCTCGTTCTTTTAGGAGCGAGCTCATTTGTAGATCTTGTGCTCGTATTGTTTCTTGTTGATGGAGTAAGGCAAAGTCCTTGGAAGCCAATTCCGGGGCTAATTCAGAGGATCCTGATCCATGTGATTATTGTAACTGGTCTAGTAAGCTAGTTTTATGGGCAACCTCCTAGAGGGATTTTTCTTTCAAATCCCTTTCGATGCTAAGTGTGGAATTAAGCCTCTCTAGCTGTAATTCCAAGTTTCTTCTTTCCTCCTCTTTAGATTGTAGCATCTGTTGGGCATCTTGCAAAGTCTTTTCTAGGTTGGTAGTAAATTCAGCCTGTGACTTCACCTTATATCGTAGTTGAAGGAGTTCATTGTTGGGGAGGTTGGAGGTAGCCTGTAGCTCTTCCATCGGGCTCTTTAAGGTCTGATTAGTTCTTTCCATATCCACAACCACCTTGCCCAAATGCAAACTTGAAGCACATAGCTAGAAAAAATAATACTAAAATTATAATTTGAAAGCACAAAACAAGGAAGTTAGATCAGTATACTGCAGTAGCTTGACGACTATGGTCATCGGCACACTCAATGTAGGTGCTTCTTCTCAAATGTGCTTGAGACTGCAACCAAGACTCAGCCAATGCCCCTTTTAGTTGTAACAATCTATACGAAGCAGAGGTGGGAGCTTGGCCAAGCAGAGATGGTAGACTATGACCTTGTTGAAATAAAATAGAGAAACAAGGAGAATTTGTAAATGGTGAGGAAGAAGAGGGAAGATGTTCAGAAGTTGGTGAAGAATGATTGGGAGATGGTGTTGGGTTCTTTGGGCCGCGAAAACCGCTTTTTCGCGTCGCGGAAACCCCGAGTCACCCAAAGCCATGGATCTCGTGCAAAGATTCGTAAATAATAATTATCGAAAAACCTTTTTCTTGTACGAGTTTGGAAAAACTTTAGATCTACACTAGATGAAAGTTATACCTTCGAAGCGAGCCCTTTCGCGTTCCCGCTCATTCCCGCTCGTCCAAGGAGTTGCCGGATCTCAAGACCGTCAAGCGTCGGTCCTCTAGAAGTATCCACACGGACACGTAGGTGGAGAAAACCTCACACAAAGGTGTGCTAGCACCTTGGTAAGGTTCGGCCAAGCAAGGAGGAGAGGGAGAGGAAGAGCTTCAAGAGGAGGAAGAAGAAGATACACCACTTGAATGGAAAAATGAATTCCCATTCAAAATCAAATGTGGCCGGCCACTCTCCATGGTGAAAAACTCCCAAATTAATTGCATTAATTTCAATTAATATGAAACCATTAAAGAGAATGGCTATGTAACTTCCATGAGGTGGCACCCATGATGATGTGGAGTATCATCATTGGTCCACCTAATGCCAACTCACCAATGAGGTGGCAAAAGGTCAAGTCAAAATTGACCTTTGGTCTTCCTTCTCAAGTCAAGTCAAACTTGAACCAATCTCTACCATGGTTGATCTAATCTAACCATTTGATTCGAGCCAACTTAATATAATGAATCTAATTCATTAAATTAAATTGATTCAATTAGTCAAAATCTAAATTAGACTCATTGAACACATGAATCAACTTGAGTCGAACTCAAGTTAGCCCAATTAGGATTACTCTTAATCCAATTTGATTCATCAAATGAATCTAATCCTCTTGGTTCATCATATGAATCTAATCTCCATCTAATTGTCCTAAGTGTGTGACCCTATAGGTTCTTGTAACGTTGGCAATGCCCTAAACCCATATAGGAGCATAAGTAATGAGCGGTATCTAGCAACACATCATTACTACCCAAGTTACAAGAATGTCGAGATCCAACATCACCTTGTGACTACCAATTGTGACTCCTCACAAAATAATGACAAGTGTCCTTCTATCCTAGACATCTAGATTGATCAATATGAGGCATAGACCGTGTCATCCTCTAATCAATCTAAATCTTGAACTCCAAGTAGACTCACTCGATCAAATGAGCTCAACATCTAATGTTGACTCATTTGGGCATGGCCATGCACTTAGTGGTCTCACTCTATCAAGAATACCGATGTCGCTCCCGTCATATGGGAGGGATAGATCACATCTACATCACTCACATCCCTTTGCATAATTCGTTATATATCCAATAATCGCCTTTATAGTCCACCCAGTTACGGGTGACGTTTGACGAAACCAAAGCACATAACTCTTTATGTAGGGATCCATGGTGACTTCAGGTCTAAGGACTAATAGTCATACTAATAGCCACATGAGAAAGTATATGACATTCATATAATGATCCATGATACTTTCTCATGGCGGGTCATTCAGTATACATTCTCCAATGTATACCCATGTGTCAGCTTGATATCTCTATATCCATGACTTGTGAGATCAAGTCATCGAGCTGACCTACATGCTAGTCTTATTGCATTAACATTGTCCCTGAATGTTAATACTCGACTAGGAATGATTTAGAGTAGTGTTCCCTATATCATCTCACTATCGATTCAACTAATCGATTGATATAGGTATGAACCTTCTACTCAAGGACGCTATTATACTTAGTCTATTTGGCACTAATACAAATAAGTATAATAACCAAACAAATGCCTTTATTAATATACAAGAATATGATACAATGAGTCCATACAATCATCAAATGATTGGCTCTAGGGCTCTAACTAACAATCTCCCACTAGCACTAGTGCCAATCAGTATAAGCTCTAAGGCCTATTGACCTAGTGTGACCATCATGCTTCCTCTGTGCCAAAGCCTTGGTCAAGGGATCTGCGATGTTAGCCTCTGTAGGTACTCTACAAATCTTCACATCTCCTCTATTGATAATCTCTCGAATGAGATGGAAGCGCCGTAGTATGTGCTTGGTCCGCTGGTGTGAGCGAGGTTCCTTCGCCTGTGCTATAGCTCCATTGTTGTCAACTGTATCAGCGATGCTAGGAACCACCCCAAGTTCAGTAATGAACTTGCGGATCCAAACTGCCTCCTTTGCTGCTTCTGATGTAGCAATATACTCGGCCTCTGTTGTAGAATCAGCTACTGTGTCCTATTTCGAACTCTTCCAGCTCACAGCACCACCATTTAAGCAAAACACGAACCCTGACTGCGATCGGTAATCATCCTGATCGGTCTGGAAGCTGGCATCACTGTAACCTTTTACAGTTAGCTCATCATTGCCTCCATATATCAAGAAATATTCTTTTAGTCCTTCGTAAGTACTTAAGAATATTCTTGACCGCTATCCAGTGACTTTCACCTGGATCTGACTGGTATCTGCTCGTCATGCTCAAAGCATACGAGACATCAGGTCGAGTACATAGCATGGCGTACATGATCGATCCTATGGCTGAGGCATAAGGGATCTGATCCATGCGGTCTCTCTCCTCTCTAGAAGAGGGACCTTGAGTCTTCGAAAGACTCACGCCATGTGACATTGGCAGAAATCCCTTCTTGGAGTTCTGCATGGCAAACCGAAGGAGTACCTTGTCAATGTATGTACTCTGACTTAGGCCAAGCAATCTCTTAGATCTATCTCTATAGATCTGTATCCCTAGAATGCGGGATGCCTCACCTAAGTCCTTCATTGAGAAGCAACTCCCTAGCCAGGCCTTGACAGACTGAAGCATAGGGATGTCCTTCCCAATGAGTAGTATGTCATCCTCATACAATATGAGGAAGACAACTATGTCCCCTACAACCTTCTTGTAGACACAAGGCTCATCTTCGTTCTTGATGAAACCAAACTGTTTGATCGCATCATCAAATCGAAGATTCCAGCTCCGAGAAGCTTACTTTAGTCCATAAATGGACCTATGCAGCTTGCATACTCTACTAGTATGCTGTGGATCTACAAAACCCTCAGGTTGTGTCATGTACACATCCTCGAGTAGGTTTCCATTCAGAAACGCGGTTTTGACATCCATCTGCCATATCTCATAGTCATGGTAGGCTGCAATAGCAAGCATGATCCGAATGGACTTAAACATCGCCACTGGAGAAAAGGTTTCATCATAGTCAATACCATGAATCTGCTTGAAACCTTTAGCTACCAAGCGACCCTTATAGATAAGTCCATCCATGTCAGTCTTTCTCTTAAAGACCCACTTGCACCCAATGGGTTTTACCCCTTCAGGTGGATCAACCAAAGTCCATACTTGGTTGGTGTACATGGATTCCATCTCGGATCTCATGGCTTCTAGCCATTTCTCAGAATCTGGTCTCATCACAGCTTCTTGATAGGTGGTAGGCTCATCCTCTATGAGCACAATGTCATCATGGTCAGACAAGAGAAAAGAGTATCTCTCAGGCTGACGACGTACCCTATCAGACCTGCGAAGAGGTATGTCTACTTGAACCGGTTGTTGTTCCTCAACTCCTTGTGGAACAACATCATCCACAACACTTTGTGGTTCCAGTTCAATTTCCATCGAGGCATTAGTGCTATTGTTCACATCTTGAACTTCTTCAAGATCGAACGCACTCCCACTAGTCTTTCTAGAACAAAGTCCCTTTCTAGAAAGACCCCAGTCTTTGCCACAACTACCTTGTGCTGACTGGGAATGTAGAAGTAATATCCCTTAGTTTCCTTGGGATATCCGATGAAATAGCACTTGTCGGATTTGAGTCCTAATTTGTCTGAGACTTGACGTCGTACGTAAGCCTCACAGCCCCAAATCCTCATGAAAGACACCTGGGCATCTCTCCCAGTCCATATCCTATATGGTGTCTTTATCACGGCCTTTGATGGAACTCGGTTGAGTATGAAAGCTGCCGTGTCTAGAGCATATCCCCATAGATATGTCGGAAGATCTGTGTGACTCATCATAGATCGTACCATATCTAATAGGGTACGATTCCTCCTTTCGGATACACCATTCCACTGTGGTGTTCCAGGAGGAGTGAGTTGGGATAGAATCCCACACTCAGCTAGGTAGTCACGAAACTCATGGCTAAGGTATTCTCCACCTCGATCTGATCGAAGTATCTTAATACTCTTGCCAAGCTGGTTCTGTACTTCATTCTTGAATTCTTTGAACTTTTCAAAGGATTCAGACTTATGTGTCATCAAGTACACATAACCATATCTACTGAAGTCATCAGTAAATGTGATGAAGTATCTATAACCGCCTCTAGCAGCAACATTGAAAGGGCCACATACATCGCTATGTATGAGTCCTAACAAATCAGTTGCTCTCTCGCTATGCCCACTAAAGGGGGTCTTGGTCATCTTGCCTCGTAGGCATGACTCGCATATCTCATATGATTCTAAATCAAATGACTCCAGCAAACCATCCTTATGGAGCTGGGATAAGCGCTTGTCATTTATATGACCTAAGCGACAGTGCCAGAGGTAGGTTTGGTTCATGTCATTTGACTTGAACCTCTTGGTACTAATGTTATAGATAGGGCTCTAAAGGTCTAGAATATAGAGTCCGTTTATTAGTGGTGCACTACAATAGAACATATCTTTTAAATAAACAGAACAACATTTGTCTTTTATTATAAAAGAGTATCCTTTCTTGTCTAAACAAGAAACTAAAACTATGTTCTTAGTAAGAGCAGGCACATAACAACAATCATCTAAATCTAGTACAAGCCAGAGGGCAGAGATAGCTGATAAGTTCCTACAGCAACAGCAGCAACCCGTGCTCCATTGCCTACTCGTAGGTCCACCTCGCCCTTTGCCAATGCTCTGCTATTTCTCAGCGCCTGCACATCAGTACAAATGTGAGAAGCACATCCAGTATCTAATACCCATGATGTAGAAATAGATAGATTGACTTCTATAACATATATACCTGAAGTGGAAGTCTCACTTCACTTCTTCTTAAGATCCTCCAAGTATACCTTGCAGTTCCTCTTCCAGTGGAAGCAGGTAGCATCCTTGGCGACCCCTCCTTTAGGCTTCAGTGCCTTGCCTTTGCCCTAGGTTTGGGACTTTCCCTTACCTTTGGGCTTGCCCTTGCCCTTGTGCTTCTGGGCCATCAGAATGGGCTTAACCTTCTTAAGGTTAATCTCAGCAGTTTACGTTCCTGGGTGAGAACTATTCTCAAGTTCCTGTACCAGTCCAGAAAATTCGCTCCGTTGAGCTTGTCCTTCTCAAGGACAGATCGCAGGGAGAAGGAATTCGTGTTCGACGTCATGGTTATCTACAACAGAAAAATTTACAGAAATAAATATCATATTCTTTAAAAATCATTTAATTAGGCCTTTAACTAAATGATGCTCCCACTGAATACTATAATTCATGTGGGACAAGATCCACATCATACTAACCCTTGAGTTAGCTTTGGCTAATACGCCCAAGGCTTAGTATGATCGGTAGGTAACGATTACCAATTACTACTCTATGCAACTCTTGTTTATAGAATCAATATCCGCATTTATATTAAAACTCGAGTTAGCTTTGGCTAATACGCCCGAGAGTTAATATAGATGTGATTTTGACCTATCTTTTCCAACCGTTGGAATAATGCCTATAGTTGACTCGATCCAACCGAGTAACTAGGAATACTCAATCTAATTGAGTTTGTATTCAACCATGCGTTGATAGGCGGGACCAAGATTGTCCCTCCGTAACGAGATCCATGGCTTTGGGTGACTCGGGGTTTCCACGACGCGAAAAAGCGGTTTTCGCGGCCCGAAGAACCCAACAGTGGTATCAGAGTAAAGATTCGTAAACAACAATTATCGAAAAACCTTTTTCTTGTACGAGTTTGTAAAAACTTTAGATCTACACTAGATGAAAGTTATACCTTCGAAGCGAGCCCTTTCGCGTTCCCGCTCGTTCCCGCTCGTCCAAGGAGTTGCCGGATCTCAAGACCGTCAAGCGTCGGTCCTCTAGAAGTATCCACACGGACACGTAGGTGGAGAAAACCTTACACAAAGGTGTGCTAGCACCTTGGTAAGGTTCGGCCAAGCTAGGAGGAGAGGGAGAGGAAGAGCTTCAAGAGGAGGAAGAAGAAGATACACCACTTGAATGGAAAAATGAATTCCCATTCAAAATCAAATGTGGCCGGCCACTCTCCATGGTGAAAAACCCCCAAATTAATTGCATTAATTGCAATTAATATGAAACCATTAAAGAGAATGGCTATGTAACTTCCATGAGGTGGCACCCATGATGATGTGGAGTATCATCATTGGTCCACCTAATGCCAACTCACCAATGAGGTGGCAAAAGGTCAAGTCAAAATTAACCTTTGGTCTTCCTTCTCAAGTCAAGTCAAACTTGAACCAATCTCTACCATGGTTGATCTAATCTAACCATTTGATTCGAGCCAACTTAATATAATGAATCTAATTCATTAAATTAAATTGATTCAATGAGTCAAAATCTAAATTAGACTCATTGCACACATGAATCAACTTGAGTCGAACTCAAGTTAGCCCAATTAGGATTACTTTTAATCCAATTTGATTCATCAAATGAATCTAATCCTCTTGGTTCATCATATGAACCTAATCTCCATCTAATTATCCTAAGTGTGTGACCTTATAGGTTCTTGTAACGTTGGCAATGCCCTAAACCCATTTAGGAGCATAAGTAATGAGCGGTATCTAGCAACACATCATTACTACCCAAGTTACAAGAATGTCGAGATCCGACATCACCTTGTGACTACCAATTGTGACTCCTCACAAAATAATGACAAGTGTCCTTCTATCCTAGACATCTAGATTGATCAATATGAGGCATAGACCGTGTCATCCTCTAATCAATCTAAATCTTGAACTCCAAGTAGACTCACTCGATCAAATGAGCTCAACATCTAATGTTGACTCATTTGGGCATGGCCATGCACTTAGTGGTCTCACTCTATCAAGAATACCGATGTCGCTCCCGTCATATGGGAGGGATAGATCCCATCTACATCACTCACATCCCTCTGCATAATTCATTATATACCCAGTAATCGCCTTTATAGTCCACCCAGTTACGGGTGACGTTTGACGAAACCAAAGCACATAACTCCTTATGTAGGGATCCATGGTTACTTCAGGTCTAAGGACTAATAGTCATACTAATAGCCACATGAGAAAGTATATGCCACTCATATAACGATCCATGATACTTTCTCATGGCGGGTCATTCAGTATACATTCTCCAATGCATACCCATGTGTCAGCTTGATATCTCTATATCCATGACTTGTGAGATCAAGTCATCGAGCTGACCTACATGCTAGTTTTATTGCATTAACATTATCCCTGAATGTTAATACTCGACTAGGAATGATTTAGAGTAGTGTTCCCTATATCATCTCACTATCGATTCAACTAATCGATTGATATAGGTATGAACCTTCTACTCAAGGACGCTATTATACTTAGTCTATTTGGCACTAATACAAATAAGTATAATAACCAAACAAATGCCTTTATTAATATACAAGAATATGATACAATGAGTCCATACAATCATCAAATGATTGGCTCTAGGGCTCTAACTAACATATGGGAGGCTAGCTAGCGGAGGATCTTGCTTAGTGGGTACTGTGGTAGGTCCAGAAGTAATTGATCTCCTACAAGGAGGTCTTTTAGCCCGGGACCTAGTAGAAGAGAAAGGTAGAGCTGGGAGAAGGGGAAATGTGGCCTCAGAAGTAATAGGTGGCTCCTCTGATACAGGGAAATTTGGGGGAAATAACAGGAGAGGCAGGAATGAGGAGTCATGGGCTCATCATAAGTAATGCAAAATTTGAACAAGCATGCGTAGTAGGAGCAAGTTCTTTACCTTTAGAATATGAGAGTTCAGTAGGAACAATGAGAATTTATTCAAAGGTGGCTATGGTATCCTAGATAGGACAAGGATCTAAAGTGCGAGGTTGCCGATGTTTCACTAGAAAAGGACCCTCTGACTCTGAGGAGTGGGAGTGTTAGGACCAAAAGTAGCTAGAGGGGGGGGTGAATAGCTCGTCGCGTTCACTCGGTGCGCTTCGTTGCTTGGCGTTGCTTGTTTCTTCTTGGATGTGCAGCGGAAAATACAGAAACAAACATAAAACGCCAACACTAGGATTTTACTTGGTATCCACCTCACAAGAGGTGACTAATCCAAGGATCCACACCAACGCACACACCCTCCACTAAATAAAACCTCCTTTGTGGTAACTACCAAGGGCGGAGAAACCCTACAAGACTCAATACAAGAAGAAAGGGAAGGAGTACAAGAAATAGAAGCTTACAAGCTTTACAATGAGTACAAACCCTAACCCTAGCTTCTCTTCTTGGCTTTGATCCGCCTCTTGACTTGGAGAGCTTCCAAGATCCTTCAAGAACTGGCGATCTGAGCTTTGTGAGTGCTGTGAAGGAGCTGGCGAGAATCTGAGAAGTTGTCGTTAAAGTTCTGCCGAAGACCACGCTCGCCTGCGGCTTTAAACCCGACGCAACGGTCGGATCCCGATCGATTCGAATGTTCCGAATCGATCGGGGAGGCTTTGGATCGATCCACGGATCGATCCAGAGCGCCTCTGTGCTCTGGAAACGCGCCTGGATCGATCCACGGATCGATCCAGCGCTTATCGCGCGAAGCAGCATCGTCCCGATCGATCGGCTGATCGATCGGGACCTCTGGATCGATCCACGGATCGATCCAGAAGCTTTCTGTTCGCTGGGAAGAATCTGGATCGATCCACTGATCGATCCACATCCTCGATCGATCCACGGATCGATCCAGCACTTGGTTTTTGCCCAAAACCAAGTCCCAAACCTCCCTCACCAACATCCGGTCAACCTTGACCTGTTGGTATATCATGCCTCGCATCTGGTCACTCCCTTGACCTGCTAGGACTCCCCACCAAGTGTCCGGTCAATCCCTTTGACCCACTTGGACTTTTACTCGTCGTGCCAAGTATCCGGTCACTCCATTGACCTACTTGGACTTCCACTAGATGTCTGGTCAACCTTGACCCATCTGGACTTCTTTCCTTGCCAAGTATCCAGTCAATCCCTTTGACCTACTTGGACTTCCCAACACCAGATGTCCGATCATCCTTGATCCATCTGGATTTCCTTCCTTGCCAAGTATCCAGTCAATCCCTTTGACCTACTTGGACTTCCCAACACCAGATGTCCGATCATCCTTGATCCATCTGGATTTCCTTCCTTGCCTGGCTTCACTCACCAGGACTTTCACCTAGCTTCACTCACTAGGACTTTCACCTGGCTTCACTCACCAGGACTTTCACCTGGCTTCACTCACCAGGATTTCCTTCTGCCTAGCTTCACTCACTAGGACTTTCACCTGGCTTCACTCACTAGGACTTTCACCTGGCTTCACTCACCAGGACTTTCACCTGGCTTCACTCACCAGGATTTCCTTCTGCCTAGCTTCACTCACTAGGACTTTCACCTGGCTTCACTCACCAGGATTTCCTTCTGCCTAGCTTCACTCACTAGGACTTCCATCTGCCTAACTTGCCAGTTAGGACTTCCCAGTCAAGTATCCAGTCAACCTTGACCTACTTGACTCTTCTTCAATCAATATCTTATTGTCAAACATCTAAACCCAAACCAAGACTCAGCTTGGTTAACCAGGTCAACCTTGACCTGAGGGATTTTGCACCAACAATCTCCCCCTTTTTGATGTTTGACAATACCACAATAACACTTACAATCCCACATGTAAGTTAGGCTAATCCTATAGCCTCCTTCTTCATGCCACTAGGTAATGAACCCATAAATTAAGCTTTCCATTCTCCCCCTAAGAGGGCAAACTCCTCCCTCTAGGTAAGGAAAACCTAACTTACTTCCTTTCATTCTCCCCCTATTGGCACACATCAACCCCCTACAAAAAAACATCAACCCGTCTTTGGACACACATCAACCTATGCTCCAATTTTGGGCACACTTCAACAACTCCATTTGTTGAAGACTCTCCCCCTGAAGAGTTGCTCATCGTGATCACAATTTCACTCATTGTGATCAACTCAATATTGAAGGTCCCATACCCTTCATTATCTTTAACTTCTCCCTCAATGTTGACAAATACCCAACCTTGAGCATTTTCAACCACTTGAGTTGCCACTTGAAATGATGAGGATATCCACTCCCCATTTAAAGTTTAAATGCTCAACCTTGAGCAAGTTCGCAACAGAAGGTTAACCACCTTCCAAGGTTCATGAAAAATAATTTTCATGTCTTTAAAGAGTCCCTCCCCCTAAAGACATGGTGGTAACTTCTGTCATTGCACCAACAACGACTTGGAATCCCTAAACCTTTAGGAAACCCAGATTTAGAAGTTTTGAGGTTCAAATGTTCAAAATTTGAAACAAACCTCAACCTAAACTTCAACTTAGCCTTCCTTAACCAATCCATCCTTGTTTTCACATGAAAACACCCTTCTTATGTATACAAATGTATATTTAGGGGTTTGGAATGGTTACCTAGACTAAAATAGGTTCAAAGTGCTGAAATCAGGCTTTCCCAGCCAAAATCAGCAACTTGGATCGATTGGAGTTGGGTTCCAATCGATGGAACCTGGCTGAATCGCTCCACTGATCGATTCAGGACGTGTGGATCGATCGGCTGATCGATCCAGCGAGCTACTGCTCGCGGGAAATGCCTTCTGAATCGATCCACTGATCGATTCAGACTTCCTGGATCGATCGGCTGATCGATCCAGCGAGCTATTGCTCGCGAGAGTTGCCTTCTGAATCGATCCATGGATCGATTCAGGCACTCCAATCGATCCATGGATCGATCGGAACAGAAACCCCTAGAAAATTATACAAAAATCCAAAAATTATGAAATTTCGTGTAGACATTATTTAGGGCATATATTATCATGGAAAAATAGTTTTCTATGAAAATACATCATATTTTCAAAGATTGACAAAAACTTGAAAACTTGCAAAAGCTTTAGTGTTTTCTTCAAGTTTGTGTCTAACTATTCAATGGTGATTACTATCAAAAGATAGCCTTCACCAAGGTTTTCCAAAATCATTTTGAAAACATTTTAAAAACCAATATCCCACCATATTCCTTGGGCTTAATGCACATGACTTGTACATTAGCTTTCCCAATGATGGGAAAACACATAACTATGTGTTTTGATGAACCTAAAACTCAAAAGAATGCACTAAATCAACATTTTGAGTTTTGTTCATCTTCCTAACATCTCACTTGTATCTAATGTGCACTAAAACACATACAAGTCATCTTATAGTCCTTGTGAGATGTAAGATTTTGGTTTTGCCCTATTCTAGGGATCATGCATATCTATCTAGGCATTTTAGTTATATACTAGACATCCACTAAGGATGTCTCTTGTTAATAATTGTTGTTAAATGCCTTTTGTCCTTAATTACAAGGAATTAAACTAATGCATGATAATGTTATGGCATACATCAAAATAAAATAACTTTCAAAAGAAAATGTCCTATAATTACATGATGTATGAATGTCATGACATGGTATTTTTTTTTGGATTTTTCATAATAAAACATGAACGCAAAAATAGACATGATGTCATGACACATGATGGGCAAACAATCATGGCAAGGTTTAGCATAAATAAAATATACCTAGATTAACTATCTAAGTATCCTTAAAATTTTAGCTAAACTTACAACTTAAACCTAGATTGTCCTAAAGTGCTTCAAGAAAATGCCAAAGCCTAAATTGGCATTTCTAATTCCCTTGATTAATGTATGCCAATTTAAATTAAGCATATTCCTCAAATGTTGGCATATTTCATTTTTCCACAAGAGTAGCACTTTAAAGTTAAGGCCCGGATTGCCTTAAATTTCCTAAGAACATACCAAAATCCCAACTTGGTAGCTCTTATGAATTTCCCAATATGTGCCTTTTAAGATTAAAATCAACTTTTCACCACTAGGCACATTTTACTCTTTCAAGGAGTAAATAATAGTTCCATTTCATTTTCAAAGGTTAACAAAAACCTTGAAAATGCTCCTTGAGTGTCAATTTCCTCAAAGTTGGGTTAACTACCCTTCTAATCGGAGTTGACACTCTAACCCATTTATGGGGTAGAGAAAATGCTCCTAGGAACCCAACACCTATTGGTGCTCCTTGGATGCTCTAGGTACTCACTAGGGATAACTTCCCTAGATACCTTCCTAATGACCTTGTTGGGCTTCTTAGAAGCCTTGGTCACATTTTCTAGGTCAACTCTAGGAATAGCCTCCCTTGTGACCTTGTTAGTGACTTTCTTAAACTTCTTAGAGGTCTTAGTCACTTTGGTTGCAAAGATACTTCTAGGGATATCTTCCCTTGTATCCTTAACTTGACCTCTAGACCTAGGGTTTATTCCATAACTATATGGAACTCTATGGTAAGAGGGCACATCCTTCTTAGCCTTTGGTTTGTATCCCAAACCTCTATGGCCGTTGGATGACCTTTGTGCTCCTAGACCTAGGCTATGCTCATTTTGCCCTAATAGGATATTTTCCATCCTTTTTAGGGTCTTTTCCATTTTATCAAGTCTTGACCTTAAGACTTGATTTTCTCTCACTAAGTCCTTAGTATTTGATTTTTCATTAAGTCCATGAGCATTTTGGTTTCTAGGCTTGTATCTAAAATCCTTAGAGTTATTGCCTAGATTTCTACCTACATTCCTAACCTTAGGTGTAATAGTCTTAGCATGTAGGGCCACATGCTTTTCCTTAAAGCCCTCATGCTTTCTATTCTTATGGTAAATTGCATTAAAATGATAAAAATTTGAACTATCATGCTTTTTACCATTTTGCAAAGGAATAGGCTCAATGAAAGTTACCTTCCTTTTTACCTTGGAGGCTCCCCTTGACTAGTGCCTCCTTGAGCCTTGACCTTCTTCTTCCCCTTGGGGCATTGACTACGATAATGCCCCTTTTGATTGCAAGAGAAGCATATAATATGCTCCTTGCTCTTCTTTGTGTTGGGGATGGTCTCCTTGGGCTTCACCTTGCCCTTTTGTGCCACTTGGCCCTTTTGCTTGGCTAATTTAGGGCACTTGCTCTTGTAGTGCCCATGTTCCCTACATTCAAAGCATATAATATGATTTTATTATTAATTGAAATATTTATACCTTTGCTCATAGGAGTGGCATCTTTTTCTTTGGATCCGGAGGTAGAAGCTTCCTCTTGATCGGACCTTGATTCTCCTCCATTTGATTTTTCTTGACTTGTGGAGGTAGAAGCTTCTTCCTCCTCTTCTTCTCTTGACCCGGATGTAGAAGCTTCTTCTTCTTCTTGATCCGGTGTCACCAAGGATTGCTCCCCCTCAATCCTAGAGGTGGAGGCTTCATCATCTTGAATATGAAACAAGGAGTATGCTCCCTCCTTGTTCCCTTCGTTGCATTCCCTTGAGGATGAAACTTCTTGGATTTCCTCTTCTTCGGAGGTTGAGCATCTCTCAACCTCGGAATCCTCCTCTTGGTCTTGCTCCAAAGAGTCACCCTCTCTGGATTCTTCTTGATCTTGTACAGTGGAGGGGATCTCTTCATGAAGCTTGGCCAATTTGCTCCAAAGATCCTTTGCATCTTCAAATTCTCCAATTTTGCAAAGGATGGTGCTTGGCAGTAGATTGACCAAAAGCTTGGTCACTTTGTCATTGGCCTTGCACCTTTGGACTTGCTCCGGGCTCCATTTGCTTTTCTTTAGAGCTTTGCCCTTGGAATTTGTTGGAGCTTCGAAGCCTTCCGTAAGAGCAAACCATTGCTCTATCTCCATCATAAGAAAGTTTTCGATTCTTGATCTCCAAGAATCAAAACTTGTGGAAGTGTATGGTGGAGCCACCCTTGTGTCAAATCCAAGTCCATCTTGGAATTGCATCTTGAAGTTGAGCTTAATGAAGTCTTGAACTTGAAGAATTTGCTCCAACTTCTTCACCCTCTAGCTTTTCTTGATATGCTTGACCCTTCCGGCGATGATTCCGGTGAAGAGCAACCTTGCTCTGATACCACTTGTTAGGACCAAAAGTAGCTAGAGGGGGGGGTGAATAGCTCGTCGCGTTCGCTTGGTGCGCTTCGTTGCTTGGCGTTGCTTGTTTCTTCTTGGATGTGCAGCGGAAAATACAGAAACAAACATAAAACGCTAACACTAGGATTTTACTTGGTATCCACCTCACAAGAGGTGACTAATCCAAGGATCCACACCAACGCACACACCCTCCACTAAATAAAACCTCCTTTGTGGTAACTACCAAGGGCGGAGAAGCCCTACAAGACTCAATACAAGAAGAAAGGGAAGGAGTACAAGAAATAGAAGCTTACAAGCTTTACAATGAGTACAAACCCTAACCCTAGCTTCTCTTCTTGGCTTTGATCCGCCTCTTGACTTGGAGAGCTTCCAAGATCCTTCAAGAACTGGCGATCTGAGCTTTGTGAGTGCTGTGGAGGAGCTGGCGAGAATCTGAGAAGTTGTCGTTAAAGTTCTGCCGAAGACCACGCTCGCCTGCGGCTTTAAACCCGACGCAACGGTCGGATCCCGATCGATTCGAATGTTCCGAATCGATCGGGGAGGCTTTGGATCGATCCACGGATCGATCCAGAGCGCCTCTGTGCTCTGGAAACGCGCCTGGATCGATCCACGGATCGATCCAGCGCTTATCGCGCGAAGCAGCATCGTCCCGATCGATCGGCTGATCGATCGGGACCTCTGGATCGATCCACGGAATCTGGATCGATCCACTGATCGATCCACATCCTGGATCGATCCACGGATCGATCCAGCACTTGGTTTTTGCCCAAAACCAAGTCCCAAACCTCCCTCACCAACATCCGGTCAACCTTGACCTGTTGGTACATCATGCCTCGCATCTGGTCACTCCCTTGACCTGCTAGGACTCCCCACCAAGTGTCCGGTCAATCCCTTTGACCCACTTGGACTTTTACTCGTCGTGCCAAGTATCCGGTCACTCCATTGACCTACTTGGACTTCCACTAGATGTCTGGTCAACCTTGACCCATCTGGACTTCTTTCCTTGCCAAGTATCCAGTCAATCCCTTTGACCTACTTGGACTTCCCAACACCAGATGTCCGATCATCCTTGATCCATCTGGATTTCCTTCCTTGCCAAGTATCCAGTCAATCCCTTTGACCTACTTGGACTTCCCAACACCAGATGTCCGATCATCCTTGATCCATCTGGATTTCCTTCCTTGCCTGGCTTCACTCACCAGGACTTTCACCTAGCTTCACTCACTAGGACTTTCACCTGGCTTCACTCACCAGGACTTTCACCTGGCTTCACTCACCAGGATTTCCTTCTGCCTAGCTTCACTCACTAGGACTTTCACCTGGCTTCACTCACCAGGACTTTCACCTGGCTTCACTCACCAGGACTTTCACCTGGCTTCACTCACCAGGATTTCCTTCTGCCTAGCTTCACTCACTAGGACTTTCACCTGGCTTCACTCACCAGGATTTCCTTCTGCCTAGCTTCACTCACTAGGACTTTCACCTGGCTTCACTCACCAGGATTTCCTTCTGCCTAGCTTCACTCACTAGGACTTCCATCTGCCTAACTTGCCAGTTAGGACTTCCCAGTCAAGTATCCAGTCAACCTTGACCTACTTGACTCTTCTTCAATCAATATCTTATTGTCAAACATCTAAACCCAAACCAAGACTCAGCTTGGTTAACCAGGTCAACCTTGACCTGAGGGATTTTGCACCAACAGGGAGGACTCCTAAAGTTGTTCGGAAGGGGATAGTAAACCAAGAGTAGAAGGGGGAGGATGATCTCTCAATAGTTCCACACATAGTCTAGTTAAAGCTACCCTTGACAAGCGAGTATTCTTGTACATGAGGGCAGGAAGAATAACATTAGCTGGAGAGAAAGGAAGGATTTGCGTTAAGCATAACACAACAAATAAGTTCCAAACATGAGTAAAAAAGATAATCTTACTAAAGGGAGCATCCAAGGCTGCTTCTGCTGTGCTAAGACCAAAAATAAATAATAAGCCTTCGGCGATTAAGGCAGGTAAATTAAACTTTGCTCCCTTCAACTTCCCCAACGTAGAACAGAGAGTAGGGTCTTCTGAAACATTGCCTAATGCAGGAATAGGGGGAAGCTCTAGACGCCAAGCTATGGGATATGGAGGTGGAGAGGAGATATGTATAAAGAAAAAATTATCCCTCCATTCCCCTTGAGGAGGAATTCTATAGAATAGAGGAGTTTTAGGGTGAGATTGAAATTTAAAAACACCCTCTTCCACTCGGCGGGGAATTAAGAAATGGTGAAAGAGTCGAGCCGAATAGGGAAAGTCTAGTACACAGGAAATAATAACAAAACCAACCTTGATAAAAAAAATGACTGAGGAATGAGTTGATTTAGGGAAAGTTCAAAATATATACTAATGTCAGTAAAGAAAGGGTGAATGGGAAACTTAAAACTGCATAGGACCTATTCCCAAAAGATCACCACGCTTGCAGTAGGAGGAAGATGGGGACGATCCCTACTCTTAGGAGTGATTGCATATAAAGGGAAGTTGTAATTCCACCAAAGCTCATAGGCTTCTGATTCATAATACCCAGAAATACATTGCAGATACCATTCATAAGAGGTTGACATTGTCAATAGAAAAAGATAAGAGAAACGAGAATAGGTAACGGAGAATAGAGAGCAAGTAAAACACAGACGCAAGGAGGAAGATGAAGCGATTAGGGATTTTTTTTTCTATTTTCCCTTTAGAAGTCAAGGTAGGGAATCGAAAAGAGTAGTTCAAGTGGAAATGTTGGATTGAGAGTATGAGAAAAGCGGGATTAAAGGAGAACCGTTGGATGGAATAGTAAGGCGGCATATGCAGTAAGACAAGTACACGCCGGACATCATAGGTAGGCGTGTTACCAATAAGAAAATAGTATAGGCAGATAATATGAAAAGTTGTTACTTAGGGTAAGCATAAAAAGTTCAGAGAACTCGAGAAGGATTCCTTGCTCTGGTAAGTAATGCTAGTTAATCAAAAGTTAGGGTTAATTTAAACACATTTTTACATAAACTTAGTCAGTCACTAAGGACCGACCGAGTATTGACAATGAAAATAGACAAGGAACTCGACCTATCAACAAAGGCTCGGTTGGGTATGAAACTCAGAGGAAACCATGACATAAACTCAATTGTTCATTAATGATCGGTCGGGTGTTAAATTTTTGATGTAAATATATGAATAAGTCTGATTTATCATTAAGAATAGGTCGGGTGATGAACAGTGTTAAAGCACATAATTAAACTTGAAGGGCCACTCATAGCCAACCGAATATTAAATGGAGGTAGCATTAAGCCTGGATGAAATTCGACATAGGATTAATTTTGTATAGTTACAAAAAATGGGGCAAAGTCTCTAAATAAGTAGGCAATAAGGTGACAAAACGTTTCTAAGCAAACATAGCAACATTAAACGCTATATAAATTGTCGAATGCTCACTAAACATACGCAACAACAAAGGGAAATCCATGATTAACACTAAGGATTGATAGTAAAAACATAGACTGCTGCAAGTTAGGAAACAGATCGGGTGGTATGGTGGCCAGTAGTTCGCGATGGTCCAGGAAGTTAGCAGGAGGATCAGAAACTAGCAGTCCTTTCTTTTTTAGCTACCTTAAACCTCCCTCAGCCCATTGAGTAAAAGCCTTGGTGATACAGGTAGCAATAGGGGCATTAAACTCAGAGGATTCACGAAGGGCCCTCGTCCTCTTCTCTAATCGCTCCACTTCCCCTGCTTGATAAGCCACTAGAGCATCCTGGGAAGCCTTTGACTCAAGCTCCTTGGAAGCTAGCTGTTCTTTAATTGAGGCCAAGGATGAATTCAGGGAAGTTAACCCAGAATTCTTGGATTCTAAAGTAGCATCTCTAGCTGCTAAGCCCACCTTCAACGCTTGTAGTTCAGATAACAACCAAGCATTTTCGGTGGCATATGTATCCACTTTGGATGATAATTCAGTGCGAAGAAGGGTCTCTACCTTAAGTTGGGATTCAAAATCTTCTGAAGAGGCTTTCCATTTTATGGAATTTAGGAGTTCGGCCTTGAGAAGTTGGCGAGTTTCTAGTGGCTGGCGAGATAATTCCTTAGAAGGTTGATAGGAGGAGGTCTCAGGAGTTTGTAACCTGAGCTTGCCCACTTCTTGGGTTAGTTCATACATGTGTCGGTGTATATTTATATTGGTGATCTGTCGCTGTTCAAAGGTTATCATTAGATTGCATTAATGAAAGCAAATGTGGAAAGAGTAGGTTACCTTAGTTTCCTCAAAAGAAGTTTGATCAGCCCATTTAGTAGGAGTAAGTTTCTCAATTTCCTTGCAAGCCTCTGGCCAGGCTGTCGTTAAAGAACCTTCCAGTAATATTGGGAAGGTAGGAATAGACGTGGAAGAGGACGATAAGGAACTGTGAAGAGGAGGGGAAAAAATACGAATAGTAGAACCCTCAGTTACTGAAAAATGGTGGGAAAGTAGATTCAGGGAGATTCATCACAAAGCAGGATCGAGGTTGATGCTCGGAAGTGAAGGAGTTTCCAGTGATTGAGAAGTGGAGGAAGCAAGAGCAAGATATAGAGAAGAGAGAGTAGGCTCTGGAGAAGGAAGGGGGATATCCTCTGCCGATGTCTCCTCAAGGGTAGCAGTAGCCCATTTTTTGGGATGAGGTGCTAGTGTCAAGCATTGCCCAGGGCGTTTCCTGGTAGGAACAGCCTCAGGTTCTTATTCTTGTGTCCCTGGAGGAACATATTCTGTAGGAATGCTAGCGGATGCTTCCTCATGAGTAGATGAAGAGCTAGGCACGAGAGCTGATTGATCAGAGGACTCAAGTGGAGGAGCATCAGATGCTGGGGCTGCGACACTAACTTCCTCTATAATCTCTTGCTCCTTAAATAATACTGCCTCATCATCTAGACGAATTGCCTTGTCAACCAAAGCTCTATACAAAGTATCCACTGCAATAAATAAAAAAAATTTTGGTCAGTAGAGGAAGGATAGCTAATAATTTCGAGGCTTACCAAAAGTGTATTACAGACTCTTTTGAATGGGAATTAAACCAAAATGGTATAATAGGCCATCGCGTATCCACCGATGAATATAAAAATGATGACCTAATAATTTCTTAGAGTATTCAGAGAAGAGAGGTTGTTGGTGAAGCCCCCTTACATCAGGGGAGGAAGAAAAGATTGTCATTTAGTAGGCTACCCAATAGAACTAGGAAATTGGATAAAGAAAAAAATGAGATTTCCAACCCTTGATAGAAGAAGGTATTTCTTCAAAAAATACCATTTTTGGGCGAGATTGAAAGAGGAAAACCCTTGGTTCCGATTTCTTGGGATAAGAAAATATAAAAAAAATTTGAGGAGTAGGAGGTATATCGAAAAGGCGAAACACCATGTATCTGAAAGGTATCTGAAAGCATTTGGGGGCAAATTGCTGAAGAAGGATACCAAAATACTGGTTGATATCTACCAAAAACTTGGGAACAGGAAAGCGTAAGCTCGCGACTAGCTGATCCTTAAAAAAGGTGATATAATCATCAGGACGAAGATAAAGGTGAGCATCAAGTGACAAAACCCTAATGTGTTGTCCCTCAGGGATTTCATACCGAAAGCGAATAGAAGTTTGGTTGGCGGAGGTGAAGGAGGAATAGATTTGAGCGTAACAGGGAAGTAAAGATTCTGCAGCCATGTTGAGAAATCGAAACACTTAAAAGAACAAGCGACTTACTGAATCCTAGAGGGAAGGAAGATCGGAGAAGATGGGGGAGTATGAGTTGTGGAGAAAGGTCAAGAAAGAAAGTCGCCAAGGAATAGTCGGAAGAAGATGAACAATGAAAGGTTAAGAAAGACTTAGGATTTTAGGATGATCTAAGGATCACCGTACAAATAAAGTAGGCTGATAGAGAAGAGTCGTTGATTCACCAAGGGGAATGTGTGATAAGACAGGAACTAAAAACATACCGGGGGTTACTTGGAAAAGAGAGAAAGAGGAATACGTGGAGCTCGCCTAGGAAGGGGCACTTATTGTAGGCTGAACACATCGAATCACATACTGAGCCGCCATATCTTCGAACATTCTCTTTCCATTGAAGGATCAATTACCAGTAAAACCACTTTGAAAAATTGCGCGAATCTTAAAATATAGACGAATAAGCAAAACTCGTAAGTAAGAAAAAAGTCCTAATTTATTCTAATCCTGACCAAACAAGTAAGTCTGGTCGGACTCATATTCGGTCAGACATACACGTAGGACCCCTTACTTGACTGATTTTCACACGATTAACCACAAGAAACAAAACATAATCAAATTTAGCACTTTACATTAACATTAGTAATGTTACAATTAGAATTCTTAAACTTCCATAAACAAATACAGCAAATAAACAAACTTTTACCGACTTTGCTTCCCGAAGTTACTGAGTTGTCCTATCCTTCCCGAGTAGGGATGTATGGTAGGTAGAGTGACAACCTGAATAAATTTTGGAAGAAAGGGAATGAACAAGCTAACTCATTTTCACGTTCTGTGGGATAAAAACAAATTTTCAAGATCAGGAATATTTTTCTTAGTATGGCCGCCAATAGGAAAATTTGTCATCCAATGAAATTTAACTTTTATTTAGAACCACCAGATTGTTCTTCCCATCTCAGTTGGGGGTGTGTAGTAGAATGACACCCTGGATAGAAGGAAGAAGTTTGTCTAGTCCTCTGGCGCTTGCATGGTTCACCCTCTGAAACATGTGACTGAGAGGTCATCTCTAGCCTAATCTGCTCCAACTCCGCTTGCAGAAGATCCACCTTAGTCTTTTACCGATCTAAATCTTGTTATTGTCGTGATATCAGTAAACAATCTACATGAACTTTTTTGGTCAAGATGGTTATCTCTGAAGCATGCTAGACTTTTAAACATCCAACTCCTCAATTTTTTGCTTCAACTCTGAATAGGCTTTGTTCCTCAAAGCCACTTCTGATTGGACTTTTGATTGAGATGCTAATAAATCTACCTCCAATTCTCTTTGGTGTGAATGATGTAGATCTAGAGCTTACATGACCTCAGCAAAGGATTTTTCCTTCTCATGTAGCAATTGATCCCAGAGGGGAAGATCAGAAGCCATAACTGTTGGGAGATCGGTGGCCGGCTAGAAGGGGTTGGATAGCTAGGTCACCCCCAAATCGATTGTAAATCGCCAATAAGTTTGATGTAACATGGTTCGGAGATTGCTTGCTCCTACTCCACGACGTGTCCTTGAGGTGGGCGAACCCTTGATCCTTCAGTGGATCAATCCTCGATAATCTCTGGCTAGAGCTTTCTCCTTCTCAGCGGAGCAAACCTCTCACAAAGGATCCCTTCCTTTTTGCAATGATGAAGTTTAGGTTTGGGAGGAGGAAAGTAGACTTGGAAGCTTTGGGGCAAAGACTAGGAGTTATTCAATAAGTATAAGTAACCTTCCTCATGCCCCAAGGCTTCCCTTAAATAAGAGGAGAGAGTTGATCAACATATCAACTCATCTTGGCACCAGTTGACTAGTGCCACCATTGGAGGTAGCCAACGGCTACTTCGCAACACCAACGGTTTGCCAATGGTCATTTACTAGTCGACCGGTAAAACTACCAGTCGACTGGTAGCTGCTGGCTGAGCGAATAGAATGCTTCTGTTCGTTGCCAATCAACTGCACCAGTCGACTGCACCAATCGACTGCACCAGTCGATTGCAGTCGATTGGTCCATACACACTCACACTCATCCTCTCCAGAGTCACCCTTGAAGCCCTCTTCCTTTAGCCTTCATCCCTCAGATGCACCCGAGCCCGTGGCTCCTCTCCATGCCATCCTTCACGTTGCCTTGAAGTTCGCTTCTCTCAGCTCCACTCAGTTGCTCCTCGTCCGGCGGTCCCTCGGATGTCTTCCACATAATCCTTCACCAACTCAAGGATCCGAGCCCTAGGATGAGCTTCCCAAGATTAGCTGCACCAAGATCCTCATGTGTGTTTCACTAAGTCCTGCAAGACTCAAACACAGATATCAAACACATATGAAAGCCTAACTTAAACTCTTTAATATACACATCAAAACCATGATCGTAGCGATCAAACTTGGGTTGATTGCACCAACAATCTCCCCCTTTTTGATGTGTGGAAATATGTTTAATTTAGGCACAAATAATAATATTAAAAATTATAAACAATATGTAAACATGAAGCATAAAGTCGAAGCTCCCCCTTAACATATGCTCTCATCCTTATGTTTCAAGTTTAACACATAATAACTTAAACCTTCCCATTTCTCCCCCTTTGACACCATCAAAAATTGTACCAAACAAGTACATATACCAAGGTATCAAAGTGGACATAAAAATACCCAAAACCAACTCTTGATTGTGCTAGAAAATAACTACCAGTCGACTGCTAACTGTCTTCACAAACCTAAACCAATTTTCAGCATTTTGAAGCCAACTTCAAAAATGCATAAAAAATTTCCAAAAAATTTGAAAAATCATGAAATTTTGAACACATATTTCTTATAATGTTATTTATCAAGGAAAAATATGTTTTCATGAAAATTCATCACTTTTTTGAAGTTTTGATAAAAACTCAAACACCTTGAAAATATGTAATTATGTATCAATTTGATACCTAGTTTTGCAATCATATGTTCCAACACAACTGTAGCACAGTAAATAAAACATAAAATTATTTTCAAAATATTTGAAATGTTCAACTATGATCTATGGGCAAGATGTCTATTAATTAAACATTTTCTTTCCCCATAGTTGGCTTATGATCACTAAGAATTGATACATTTCATAACTCATCAAAATGTCATAAGCATAAGTGAATTATTTGTATCATCCTAACATCTCACATCTATGTTTAGAAAATAATGAAAGTCATTGTGAGATGAAATAAGGTAACCTCTACTTAGCCTTCTTTATCATGAATTTCTATCAAGGCTAAGTGCTCCCCCTTAAGGTCTCAAATCAACCATTTTTCAAAGATTTGAATTATGATTTCAATGGTTGACTAACCCAAAATCCTCTAACCCTTGAGGATTGACTTTGGCACCCAATAGAAATTTTTTCTAATTGGGTTAACCAAATATTCCTTGGGGATTCATTTTCTATCTATAGTTTTGGTTTTTGATAACCCCCTAGCAAGTAGATAATGATAGGTCTTTTCATTGTTGGGTTTATTGTATCCTAACCCATTTTTCTTAAAACTTGCCCTTTGGCTCCCAATAATCATATTTAGGGTTTTAGAGCCAATTTCAAATTTTCTAAGGGCAATTGTAAGGTATTCTACCTTTTCCCTTAATTTCCTATTTTCTTCTTCTAAACATGAATCATTCGAATTAGTAGAAGAAGCATGCATATCATTATCCTTAATAGACATGGATTCTAATTTTTTCTTAAGTATGCAAATATCATTTTTCAAAGATTTTTTTCTTTCTTTTTGCCATAAATAAATCATCATTTGTACTTGAAATAATTTTAATTAAAATATGGGGAGTAAGATTATGTACCTCACTTACTGAGATGTCCGAATCCGAAGTTTGACCTCCCCCTTCACTTGAACTCCCTTCTTCATCTTCACTTGAATTCCTTCCTTCTTCTCTTTCGGATGAGGTGGAGGCTACATCATCAATTCCCATTAGAGCAAAATGGGAAACATGGTGCTCTTCTTCCTCCGATGACGATTGATCATCCCATGTTGCTTTCAGGTTTTTGACTTTCTTCCCTTTTCTTTTGACTTCTTCTTCTCTTCCTTCTTCTTTTCTTCTTTTTCTTCAAGAGAGGACAATCATATCTTATGTGTCCTTCTCCTTGACAATTATAGCAAATGATCTTTCTTGTCCTACTTTTGCTTCTTGAGCTTTTCCTAGCATGAGATTTGTTAGAAGAAAAAGATTTAAATGTTTTTCTCATCTTCCTTACCATATATCCCTCTTGATCGCTATCCATTGAGGCACTTGACTCCTTGGAAATGGAAGATGATTGAGATGGAGCTTTCTTCTTCTTTCCCTTTCCCTTGTTTGCCACAAGGGCTACTCCTCTTGATCTTTCTCCATCTAGCCCGTCAACTCGTGTCTTATGAAGCTCCATAGTTGAAAAAAATTCATCTAGAGAGCTCTTCTCAAGGTCCTTTGAAATGTAGAACGAGTCTACAATTGAGCTCCATGTCGAGATTCTTGGGAAAGCATTGATGGCTTTCATCATAATGTCCCGGTTGGAGAGTTTCTCACCTACATTTGTTAGTCCACTTAAAATTTCTTTAATTTTAGCATGAAGTGAAGATACCTTTTCTCCTTTTTCAAGTTTAATGTTGTTGAGTTGAGTTCAGAGAAGGTCTCTTCTTGCTAACTTTGCCTCCGATGTGCCTTCATGAAGCTCTATGAGTCTTTCTCACAAATCCTTGGCACTTGTGTAGTTCCCTGTTGGTTAGTCCTATGAAGATCGTACAGGTCCCACTGTATAAAAATTTAGTACAAGTGTCGAACCTTTCCTAATAACCTATTGTATTCTTTAGAAGTTAAATTAGGAATACAAATGGAACTTAACATTATTGATTCCAAATTTAACTTATCTGTTCTTAATGGTTTAGACTTGGATCGCAAGCGGAACTTAACACTATTGATTCAAATCCACCTATGTTATAAATTCAATTAAATATTAATTTCCAAAATTAGCTTCCAGGACTGCATGGCAAGGTACATGGCCTTCTTGGGTATGGGAGTATCCATCACCGCCTAGACAAAGCCTTTTAAGGAAAGCTAATATTTAATTTCCTTATATAACTCTAGGTTTAACCAAAAAGAATAATCGAATCACAAATTCAAAAAACAAAAAAAAACACAAATTCAAATAAAAAATTCGAAAAACTAGAATTTAATGCCTCTTGTGTTTGGAATTCTTACAAAGAAAAATAACTAGTATAATACGGAAAATAATTATTAGTTATACCTTCCTTTGTATGCAACAACCTCTTGATCTTCTACCGTATTCCTCTTCTTATCCCGAACGTTGTGTGGGCAATGATCTACCGAGATGAGAACCACCAAAGCTCCTTCTTCTCTTGCAAGATTCGGCCACCACAAGTGCTCGAAGAATAGATGAGGTTCGGCCACCACCACCAAGCTCCAAGGGATGCTTCCTTTCTCTCCTTCTCAAAGCTAGAATCCGGCCACCTTCAAGCTCCATGAGATTATAAGGTCCGGCCAATGAAGAAGAAAGAAAAGGAAGAGGGAAAAGCAATAGGGTCATCCACCACCAAGGAGGAAAAGAGAGGAAGAAATAGAATAGAGTCGTTATCCATGAAGACACCTCTACCCCCTCTTTTATAATCCTTGGTCTTGGCAAATAAGGAAACTTAAATAAAAACTTCCTTAATTCCTTAGCCATGAAAAAGGAAAATTTATTTAATTAAAAAACAATTTCCTTTTCTTTATAAACATGGTTGGACACCAATAAGCTCTTAAACAAGGAAAGTTTAAATTAACACAAGAATTAAAAATTCCTAATTTATTTCCAAAAATTTATAAAAACTTTCTTTAATAATTTTTCCCTTCATGGTGGGTTGTAAAAGGAAATTTTATAAATTAAAATCTTTCTTTTAAACATGTGGATGATTTCCAAAAAGGAAAGTTTTATCTAAAACTAAAATCTCCTTTCAATCTACAAATAAGGAAAGATATCAAATCTTCTCTTAATCTTTTGTTGATACTTATAAAAGAAAATTTTAATTTTAAAACTCTCTTTTTAAATCATGAATATAGTTACAAAAAAGGAAAGTTTTATCAAAATTAAAATCTTCTTTCAATCTACAAATAAGGAAAGATTTCAAATCTTTTCTTAATCTTTTGTAGACATTATTAAAAAGAAATATTTTAATTTTAAACTCTCTTTTATAAAACCATGTTATCCACATAAGAAAAGTTTTTAAATAAAATCCTTTTAATTTTATTAGGGTCAGCCACATCATCCTTGGGCTCCAAGCATTGGCCGGCCCCTCCATCTTTGCTCAACCCTTTGCTTAGCCGGCCTAAGCTTGGTCTCCAAGCTTGCTTGGCCGGCCCCTTTGGGTTGGGTAAGGAGTGAGTATGCGGTGGGTATAAATCTCTATATACAAGAGGCTACGATAGGGGCCGAGAGGAGGAATTGGTTTTGGTCTCCCGATGAAATTAAGCTTCCTGTGTTCGCACCTAACACACAACTTAACTTCATCAATAATAATTCATACCACTAAAGAATTATTATCGAACTACCGCTCCAATCCCAAATTACATTTTGGGCTCCTTCTTATTATGGGTGTGTTAGTCTCTCTGTGTTTAAGATATCGAATGTCCACTAATTAAATGAGTTACTGACAACTCTCTTTAATTAATATCTTAGTCCAAGAGTAGTACCACTCAACCTTATCGTCATGTCGGACTAAGTCCACCTACATGGTTTAACATGACAATCCTTATGAGCTCCTCTTGGGGACATTATCAACCTAGATTACTAGGACACAATTTCCTTCTATAATCAACAACATACAGTATAAGTAATATCATTTCCCAACTTATCGGCCCTTTTGATTTATCAAGCTAAATCTCACTCTTTGATAAGTTAAAGAAATGAATACTAAATATATGTGCTTGTTATTATATTAAGATTAAGAGCACACACTTCCATAATAACTAAGGACTTGTTCTTTTATTAAGTCAGTATAAAAAGAACTTTCCTTAAATGGTCCTGCTCAATACACTTAGAGTGTACTAGTGTAATTTATTGTTGGTGTAAGATGCACCAGAATCAAACCTGAGTTTTGATGTTGTCAAAGGTTCAAGTTAAGTCTTGTTATGATCTAACAAGTTTACTGAGTGTGCAGAATGTTTACTCAACCGGGAAAGACCTAGTTGGAGGCTAGGTAGGAGAAATCTTAGCAGATTATGGAACCCAGGTGAAAGTCCAAGTAGGTCGAGGGGAGACGAAGCTTGGCAGTGTGATCGAGAGGTCTGAAGGACCGAAGATCAAAGGAAAAGTCCTGGGGAGCCGATCAAGGCTGAGTGAGAAGTCCAAACTAGATCTGGAGGATCAAAGTTTGGCAGGTAGGTTGAGGTAAGCAAACTGGAGGAGCGACAGTGAGGTCGGGTTCCCGGAGGGAACAACCTTAGGTCGCTGATCCAACTGAAGAAACCGGGATGGTTTCCAAGTTGAGATCAAGACAGTTCTATTGCTGTCTTTTATATTACTCATTATGCTGTCTTTTATTCATTATTATGCTGTGTGCTAACATCTGTGTTGCAGGGAGTTTTTGTTCTAACACTGTGTTGCAGGTCAGACTGGATCGGTTGACCGAACCAGCGGTTCAGTCGACCGAACATGAGCATAACAGAAAGCAAACAGTTCAAAATAGATCAAAGTCAAAGTTCGATCAAAGCTTGATAGGTCGACCGAATAGTAAGATCGGTCGACCGAACTTGATGACTCAGCAAAGCCAGCTCGTCAGCACCGATCAGCAAGCAAAGGAAATAAGCTGATCGGTCGACCGAACCTGGGGATCGGTCGACCGAACCTGGGGATCGGTCGACCGATCCAATCAACATTAATCGCGCATTAATTCAAGATTCTGGCAGACTTCGACGAACAAGGTAAAAGCTTGTTCGGTCGACAGATAAAAGGGTTCGGTCGACCGAACCATTGAAGGCCAGTTAATGCAGAATTTACGAGCCAGCGTCATATTCCAACTGTGGGTGATCGGAGCTGGTTCGGTCGACCGAACAGAGGGATTGATCGACCGAACCTCAGTCCACCTATAAATTCAGACTCGAAGAGAGAGACTTGAATATAACTTTCTGATCACAAGTTACTACTCTGCAAGCGACTCATCTTCAGTGCAAAGCTACGTCATTTGGAAGAACCGACCTACGCTACATCTTCGATTCATTTGTCGTTATACTTGTTTTTTGTTTTATACTTAATTGCTAATAAGATAGTAGGTTTGTTACTATCTTATTCTATTGTACTTGTACGATCTGCTTCTCTCCGAGGAGTTCGGAGAGAAGGGTTTTAGTGCTTTGCCCATCGGTGCGGTCAAGGACCGCGGGCCTTTGAGTAGGAGTCGAGCTAGGCTCCGAACGAAGTAAAACATTTGTGTTTCTATTTACTTTCCGTTGTGCACGACTTTGATTTAAATACGAAAAGAATAGTTTTTAAAAAGAAGCGATATTCACCCCCCCTCTATCGTGCTACTCGATCCTATCAATTGGTATCAGAGCCAGGTTCGCTCTGAAATTTCTTAACCGATTTTCTAAGCATCTTTAAAATCTTTTCTTTTCTTCAAATTTCTTTAATATTTTTCATTATCTCTATTTTTTTCAAGCACTACTAATCCTAAGACAAAAGTCTAGGAAATATTTTTTTTAATTTGTGCTTTGCAAGGATGTCGAATTCATATCAAGAAGGCTATAGCACAGTCCGACCTCCACTATTCAAAGGAGAAAACTTTAGCTACTGGAAGAATAGGATGGAGTGTTTCCTGAAGTCCGACATCGAGCTCTGGTTCACAATCTTGAAAGGTTACACTCCTCCAATGAAGAACGGAACAACTCTAGAACGGAAGAATGGACTCCACAAATGGTGAAAAAGGCACAACTAAATTACAAGGCGATCAACACCATTCAGTGTGGACTCACAATGGAGGAATTGAACCGAGTTGGTCCCTATGACAACGCCAAAGACTTGTGGGACTCACTAATCAAATTACACGAAGGAACCGACGACTCAAAGGTAAACAAACGAGATCTTCTTTTAAATAATTTACTTAATATAAAAATGTTTCCTGGAGAGACGGCCTCGCAACTACACGCCCGACTGAAAGACATCCTCAACGGTCTTCACTTGATCGGACACGAACTCGAAAATCGCGACACGATAAGGTACTGTAACGACCCACCTTCCACTACTAGGCTGTAAGGCGAATTGCTACGGTTACTGTGCTAAGTTGCGCGGAAAACTGATCTAATTTGAGTTTTTATGCTACTGATATCTGACCTAATACATGTCATTGGTTCTACCTGTGCTAAGGGAGGTGATCTAAGGGATACCTGGTGTATCCTACATCCCCTACGGTCAAGGAGCTGGACTGATAAGTTTCTTGGACGAAACCTGAGCTTCCCAATCGATCCGAGCTGGACTGGATCGATTGCTCTTGATTGGATCGGTCCGTGGATCGATCGGAGCTGGGGAACGTTCTGTTCCCGACTGGATCGGTCGGCAGACCGATCCAGGTGTGGCTGGATCGGTCGGTCGGACCGATCCAGGTATGTCTGGATCGGTCGGCTGACCGATCCAGGCACCTGAAATCTCCTGGGACGCTACTGTATCGTGCTGGATCGGTCGGCTGACCGATCCAGGAGGATACAGTAGCATACTGTATCTGGCTGGATCGGTCGGCTGACCGATCCAGTGACACAGCCAGGCCCTGATCGGTCGGGAGACCGATCAGAGTCTGATTTCACCCGGGGACTCGGATTTCAGCACTTTGGCGTGCCAAAACCCCACTTAACACCTAACTAATGCATCATAACTATTCTAACAACATATAATAACATTCCAACGACATAAACTAGTAATCTGACTTAACATAGGGCATAGTTTAGGAATTCATGGCAACACATAACTAAAAGTGCCTAGAACATGGAAACCAAAACCAATAAATAAAATGCTAAAGTAAATGCTAAAGAGTCTAATGCTCAATTTGCTACGTCCCCTAAGGACCTTTGATTCCAGTTCCATACACACACATCCTCATCTGCATTGACCTCCAGCCTCCACTGCTAGTCCACTTTTCCTTTACCTTTATCTGCAGTATAAGAAAAGTAGTATCTGTAAGCTAACAAGCTTAGTAAGAAACCATCTACCTCACAAAAACATGCATTCGGTGCAATATGGTTTTTAAAGCATGCTATTTGAAAATATGCACTGAACTTGCTAAGTCATGGTATACTGAAATCATAAAGCATAACACATAAGCATGGCATGAGCACTGAATCATATCGTAGCAAGCAATAAAACACTGAACTGAACATAAGCTAAACTAACTGAAACTAAATCTGTAACTGAAAACAAACTCAACTAGCATAATTGATTTTGAGTTTTGAAATCTAATACATAATAGGTGAAAATACTAAACATGCTGTTGGGCCCGACAACTGTACTTGCTGTGCGCGCATCCCTACTAGACCCGGGGTTGCAAGTCCCGAATTTAGCAGGGTTGTCTAGGCTATCTGAACCTAGGGATGACTGTGGGAGTCCAACCCAATGGATATCTAATCCAGTACAGTGCCACTGAAAATAAAATACTGATATCTATAGCCAACTGATATAACATGCTGTTTCTAGGTTATCTGAACCTAGAGCTAGGTTATCTGAACCTAGAGGCGACTGTGGGAGCCCACCCATTGGACTGTAGTCCCATAACACTGAACTAAACTAATGTGCTGGTTTAAATGCCTCTAATGCATTTAACTGAGCTATTAGACATAACTGAGGTGGTATTTAGCTACACTAACATTTTACCAAACACTTGGTGTGCTCCAACTCTCTCCTCTAATAGGGAGATCACCTCTAGGCACCCGACAACGTCTAGAATCTCCAACTAAAGGAGAACAACGTGTCCGGCCCGTCTAGAGGTGTTCAACTAGATCCCTAATCCTCGAGGAGGGTTTAAACATACCCTATGTGCCGGAAAAACCTGCATATAGCTAAAACTAATGCGTAGGAAACCAACCGGAGCTATTATACCGCAGGTGAGGGGTTTCTTACCTCGTACGCTAAATTCCTTACAATTCTATTCGCTAGAATTCCGGTGGAGATGACCTTCTCGACGACCCGCTCACGTCTTCGCGTTCCTCTCGCGGAGAAGAACCTCTTTCGTGTTGGAGTCGTTGCCGGAAGATGAGCCGAGAGTCCTTGGGTTTGGGCGCCGAGAGAGGAGGAGGAGGAGGAGGTGGCGTCGGCATTGAGGGTTTGGAGAGGGAGGAGTTTGCCGAACCAAGCAAAATAAACCAAACCCACTTAACCCTTCTATTTATATTAAGTGGTAATTCCGGTCAACTCTAATATAAATATAGATGTTTCTCCTTTCTCTCAGCACGGCCCTGCTGGGTTCACTGCTTACTAACATTATCCCTTAAACCATAGGTCTCGGGTTCGATTCCCGCTTAGGCCGTTTTCGTTTACATTTATTTTTGCTACTTCCGCTACTCGGAAAATTCCGGAAAAATATCTAAAAATTCCAGAAAAATCATACTATATTTCTAAAACAGTTTTGAGAATTTTCGGGCGTTACAATCCCCCATACCTTATAAAAAGTTCGTCCTCGAACTTAGAATAATTCTGGATACTTCTGTCTCATGCTAGCCTCTGTCTCCCAAGTCGCCTCTGCTGCTGTGTGATTTTGCCAACTGACTTTGACTAATGGTACCTCCTTGTTCCGTAATTTCTTTACTGCTCGGTCTATTATCTGAATAGGCCGACTGTCATAGCTGAGATCATCACGGACCTGTACCAACTGGGGCTCAATCACCTGGGTGGCGTCTGGAATATGCTTCTTCAGCATAGAGACATGAAATACGTTGTGGACAGCTGACATCTCCTGAGGTAGCTCTAGCTCATATGCTACCTTGCCCACTCTCTTCGTGATAAGGTAGGGTCCCACATATCTGGGAGCTAGCTTGCCTTTCTTCCCAAAACGCATGACTCCCTTCATGGGAGCTACTCTGAGGAAAACTGTATCCCCAACTGAAAACTCTAGGGGTCTGCGTCGTGTATCGGCATAGCTCTTCTGACGGCTCTGTGCTGTCTCTATCCTCTGGCGAATCTGCTGTATGGCTGCTGTGGTATCTGCTACTAGATCTGTCTGAAGCTCTAGTTCCTTCTGTTCACCACTCTCATACCAGCAGATTGGTGATCTGCACCTCCGCCCATAGAGTGCCTCATAAGGAGCCATGCCGATAGTGGCCTGATAACTGTTGTTGTATGCAAATTCTGCTAGACTCAGATATTTGCACCAACTTCCCTTGAAATCTAGGGCACAAGCTCGGAGCATATCTTCGAGTACCTGGTTTACTCGCTCCGTCTGACCATCTGTCTGAGGATGGAAGGCTGTGCTGAATTTTAACTGGGTGCCCATAGCTGACTGCACACACTTCCAGAAGTGTGATGTAAATCTGCTGTCTCTGTCTGATATAATGGTCCGTGGGACTCCATGCAGCCTGACAATCTCCTTGAGATACAACTGAGCTAACTGCTCCATGGAGTAGGATATTCTAATAGCTAAAAAGTGGGCGGCTGATTTAGTCAACCTGTCGACTATTACCCAGATGGCATCAAAACCATTCGTGGTTCTGGGTAGTCCCACTATGGAGTCCATAGAGATATCCTCCCACTTCCATTCTGGGATCTGTATAGGCTGCAGAACTCCTCCTGGTCGCTGATGTTCTGCCTTGACCCTCTGACAGGTGAGGCAGATGCTAACATATCTGGCGATGTCTCGCTTCATCCCGGGCCACCAAAAATGGTTCTTCAGGTCTTGATACATTTTGGTGGAACCTGGATGCATCGCATAAGGAGTCCTGTGAGCCTCATCTAAAATCTGTCTCCGTAGCTCCTCCTGATCTGGAACACAGAGTCTGTCACCAAAATACAACACCCCGCTATCGGACACTCTGAATTCTCCACTTCCTGATTCTGCTAGCCCTTGCTTGATTTTCTGAATTTCAGGGTCCTGCTCCTGAGCTGACTGAATATCACCAAGCAAGGTGGACTCTAAGGTCATAGTAGAGAGCTGTCCAACGATGAGTTCAAGACCGAAATCTACGATCTCCTTCTGTAGGGGCGGTGACATGGCTGTAAGAGATAATAAGGTAGCACTGGATTTTCTGCTAAGGGCATCTGCTACCTTATTGGCTTTCCCTGGATGGTAGAGGATGTCTACATCGTAGTCCTTGACCAGCTCAAGCCATCTGCGCTGTCGCATATTCAGATCCTTCTGAGTGAAGAAGTACTTCAGACTCTGATGATCTGTATACACTCTGCACTGAGCTCCATATAAGTAATGTCTCCAAATTTTGAGAGCGAACACTACTGCTGCAAGCTCAAGGTCATGAGTAGGGTAATTCTTCTCATAATCCTTGAGTTGTCTGGAGGCATAAGCGATCACCTTGCCATTTTGCATCAGTACTGCTCCTAATCCCAACTTAGAGGCATCACTATAGATGTCAAAGCTGCTGGTGTCGTCTGGTAGAGCCAAAATGGGAGCACTGGTCAATCTCCTTTTTAGCTCACTGAAGCTGTTCCTGTTCTTTCTGGTAAGAGCGATCAGTGGGGAGGCTATCCTGGAGAAGTCCTCTACAAACTTCCTGTAATATCCTGCTAATCCCAGAAAGCTCCTGATCTCGCTGGCGTTCTTGGGTCTCTTCCAGTTACTTACTGCTTCTATCTTGCTGGGATCTACCATAATACCATCCTTTGAGATGATGTGACCCAGGAAGGACACCTGATCTAGCCAAAATTCACATTTCGTGAATTTGGCGTATAGCTGGTTCTGCTGAAGGGTCTGCAATACTAGTTTCAGGTGCTCTGAGTGTTCTTCCTGAGTTCCTGAGTAGATAAGAATGTCATCGATAAACACAATAACAAACTGATCTAAATACTCCTTGAATACTCTGTTCATGAGATCCATGAATGTAGCTGGAGCATTTGTCACGCCAAAAGGCATGACTATGAACTCGTAATGTCCGTATCTGGTCCTGAATGTTGTCTTCGATATATCACCCTCCTTGACTCTGACTTGGTGATATCCTGATCTGAGGTCAATCTTAGAGAACACTGCTGCTCCCTTTAACTGGTCGAACATGTCATCTATTCTGGGAAGAGGATACCTGCTCTTGATCGTGACCTGATTCAGTTCTCTGTAGTCTATGCATAGCCGCATGCTTCCATCCTTCTTCTTCACGAACAGTACAGGCGCTCCCCAGGGTGAGTGACTAGGGCGTATGAAGCCCTTGTCAAGCAGCTCCTGTAGTTGCTCATGAAGTTCCTTCAGTTCTGCTGGAGCCATGCGGTAAGGCACTTTGGAAATAGGATTTGTGCCGGGGAAGAGCTCTATCTCAAATTCAATCTCCCTGACTGGTGCTAGGCCTGGTAACTCCTCAGGGAAACCTCTGCTAGCTGTTGGTCCTGGTCCTGGCTGGTATTGACTACCTGTGCTAGGTACCCCGTACATCACGAATCCATCAACTTCTGTGCCTTCATAGCTGAGAGAAATTTTCTGGCTTTTCTCTTTGGTTCTCCGATGTACTCGAACTGTGCTTCTGCTTCGGGTTGGAATACGACTTTCTGTTTACGACAATCTATGGAAGCACCGTATCTGATCAGAAGTCCATTCCAAGGATGACGTCGTAGTCAGTCATTTCCAGCAGGATCAGATCACAAAAGAGTTCCCGGTCTGCTATAATGACTGGCACTGCTCTGAGCCGGTGCGTTGATGCCATGACCTCTCCTGAAGGTAGTGTCGTCAGAAACTGACCACTGAGTATGTAACGCCCGCCCTTCCAGGTAGAACTAAGGCCACCCCGGAGGGACGGACATCACTGAAACATAGACATCAATTATACTAATGCATATGGATTCATGGCAGCGGAAGACTTATTTAAATTTTTTTTTTAATTTATATGCATTTAGTTTACTTATCATGGCATGTGAATCAAAGCATACTGAACATTATCATCATATCATCATTATTCTAACATGAGTAAAATATCATAAGTGTATGAAATACTAGCTGAAATCATCAGCATAAGCATAGGTCCAACATTGTTCACATGCATAACTTAGATAATTCAAAGAAACTTAAATAGATCTATCCACCAGCACTTCCACACACATCTTCCTTGCCTTTCCTGCTCTGCTCCCCTTAAACAATCCATTCCTTGCCTTTATCTGCAGTACAAGGAAAATGTGTAGCTATAAGCCAAAGGCTTAGTGAGATCCTTGCCTACCCATAAATCCGAAAGAAACGCATAACATAACATAACATGTAGAAAACATAGCATAGCATAACATAGCATGGAGAGTCATAACATAGAACATATCTTATCATGTAAAAACCATAACAACTCATAGCGTCACATGAGGGAAAGCAGAACATAATATATCATATCACATAAGGAGCATAACATATCAAAGTCTATCATGTGAAGGTATATCATGATTCATATCACATTCTTTAAGCACATATCATGAAGCCTATCATATCATGTAAACATGTATCATAACTCATACCTGTTCATAAGGGTGCATAAACATAATTTCATAAATATGTGCATGTAGATGCAATATGTATATTTTTAAAACATGTATCATGGAATGCACATATGCATCATGCTTCTTTCAAAACATATAGTATACATACTTGAATATCATATCATCATCATCATGAGAAGGGCCCTGGCTTGTACCACATGTAAACATAAATGCGCGCAATCCCTAGGACAGGGTAGCTAGCCCCGAACCTACTAGGGATCTAGGTCCGTTCATAGTCCGTCGACCTAGGGGCGTACTGAGGAGCCCATCCCTTAACGAGGTCCGTTCATAGTCCGTCGACCCCGGGGCGCTTATGGAGCCCACCCTTGGTACAAGCCATACAAAGTAAAATATCATGCATATCATATCTCATCATATCATACATGTCATAATTCTTGTCATATCATTAAGAGAGCTCTTGATCCCAACTTAAGGGAAGCATCTCTTTACCATAGCATGAAGAGTGCTCTTGATCCCAACTTAAGGGAAGCAACTCTTTTCCATAACATGAAGAGTGCTCTTGGTCCCAACTTAAGGGAAGCAACTCTTTAGGCTTTTCTTCTTACATAAGCCATTCATACATGCATTATGAAACATAACATGTTCTTATCATAACATAAAGCATAACATGTCATTTTCATATCATCAAACATGGCATATCATCTCATGAACTTAACATACATATCATGAACATGGCATATCATATCATGAGTCTAGCATATCATATCATTAACATGGAATATCATGTCATAAGTCTATCATGTCATATCATAAGCATGGCACATCTTATCATAAGACATAGAAATGCAACATATCATAAAGCATGAAAGCTTACTTCACTTATATATCAAAGACTACATATCATGAAAATGCCTAAGCATGTTTGGTTAGGTTTAACTCTTTCCTAACCCAATTTATCCATCTTGGCCGAACCATATCAGTAGGTTTCATCCTCATTTCATTCCATATTAAGCAAAGAACTTACCCACATAACATGTAAAACTTAATCTAAGCACATACAAGGTAATATACTTCATGAATAAGCATGTTTGAGTTCAAAACTCTAACCTTAACCCATTTATCTCAATTTGGACAAAACATATCAGTAGGGTTCTTATATCATTTGGTTCCATATGAAGCATAAAACTTATCCACATAGCATGTAAACTTGATCTAAGCACATACAAGGTAATATACTTCATGAATAAGCATGTTTGAGTTCAAAACTCTAACCTTAACCCATTTATCTCAATTTGGAAAAAATATATCAGTAGGGTTCTTATATCATTTGGTTCCATATGAAGCATAAAACTTATCCACATAGCATGTAAACTTGATCTAAGCACATACAAGGTAATCTACTTCATGAATAAGCATGTTTGAGTTCAAAACTCTAACTCTAACCCATTTATTTCAATTTGGCCGAAACATATCAGTAGGATTTCATATCATTCTACTCCATAAGAAGCATAAGTCTTAACATGTAACATGCACATTTAATCTAAGTTCCTATAGAGCATAGTACAAGTACCTACAAGGAACCATACTTCATGAATAAGCCTATTTGAGTTCAAAACTCTAACCCTAACCCTTTTATTTTCATTTGGCCGAAACATATCAGTAGGGTTTCATGTCTTTTTATCCCTTAGGAAGCATAAAACTTAAACATGTAGCATGCACATTTAATCTAAGTACCTATAGAATATTGTACAAGTACTTACAAGGAACCATACTTCATGAATAAGCCTATTTGAGTTCAAAACTCTAACCCTAACCCTTTTATTTTCATTTGGCCGAATCATATCAGTAGAGTTCCATATCATTTTATTCCATAAGAAATATAAAACTTAAACTTATAACAAGCCCATTTAATCTAAGTGCCTACAAGGTATTGTACTTCATGTTCTAAGCATATTTGAGTTCAAAAACTTAAACCCTAACCCATTTATTCAATTTTTGCCAACCATATCAGTAGGGTTTACCACCATTTCATTCCATATGAAGCATAAAGACCTTAGTTATAAACATGTAAAAATTCATACATCACAAAGAGGTACAACTAGTATGGTTTCTAACTAAAATTCTTGACCTAAGGCCTTATAATCAATTTGGCCGAACCATATAGCTAGGTTTCTCTTTTTTTTTCTTCACGACATGAAGAATGAAGACTAAATTAACAACATATGAAATTCATATATCATAGAGTAGAAATTTAAGTATGTGATCAAAGAAAAAAAAAACTTATTCTAGATCCTTTCTTCCATCCTTGGCCGAATCATGCAACAAGTTCTAAATCTCTTTTTTTTTTTTATAACATGAAGCATCTCTTATCACTTGTTAACCCTAAGTAACTACCTATTCTTTATCTTGACCATCTTCTTTCAAGAAAAGTTTTAGAGTTTCGAAAGAGAAAAACATTCTAAAAACCGAAGCTACTTGTACTGCAGTGAGGGGATACTCACATCCTTCGCTAAATTCTCTAAGGAGGGAACCTTGCTTGTGAATCCTTCCTAGAGGAGAGCTTCCTTGCTCCTTGGTCTCGGCAAGAAGAAGAAAGGGAGAGAGAGGTCACGGTGAGGGAGAGTAGGAGGAGGATGAGAGCAAATGACAACTCATCTTTAATTTCCTCCTTTTATTCATTATTTAATTTCCTCCTTTTAATTTCTTTTACTCTCTTCATAATTAAGAGAAAAGTCTAGATACATCCCTTCTTGGTGAGTAAGAAAGGAATATTCTAGAGCATCTCTTCATTAGAGAGGGAGAAGACAACTCTCACTTCTCCTTCTTAAGAGAAGAGCCTTTTCTTCTTACATTTAATTATGGTTTCCCTCTCTTTCCTTACAATAATTTCTCTTGGTCTAGTGGTTATCTTATTCAGGTATCTAATGAGAGATCTAGAGTTCAAGTCCTAGACCTTATGTATTTTTATTCCTATTTTATTTATTTAAGTGTTTGGCTAGGAGCAAAAATTCAACTAAAGCATATATATTTTTCTTTATTCTTTATTCATGATAGAATATTCTAGAATTTTGCTAAGGATCCTATGGGTGTTACTGTAAGACCGTTAGATTCGATAGAGGGGGGGGGGGGTGAATATCGATTCGAAAATCTCGAGTTAAAACGCAGCGGAAAAGTAAGGAAGTAAAGAGATGAACACGATTGATTTTTACTTCGTTCGGAGCCTGTGACGACTCCTACTCGAAGGCCCGTACTCCTTGAGTACTTTCGTTGGGCAATTCACTAGCAATTCCAGATAATTACAATTTACGTACAAATATTGCTAATGAAAGAAAAACAAAGCTATACCGACAAATAATGAATTAAAAGAAAACCGGAGTGAGTCGTCGGAGCTTTGTGAACGTCGTTGGAGCGCAGAGTAGCAGAGTGATTGAACTCAGAGTTCTCAGAACACAGATGTATTGAAGCTCCTGCCTGGGGCTTCTTTTATATGCTGCACCGAGCGCCTGGATCCCTTCCGGGCGCCTGGAATGTGACGTAACACTCCCAACCAGCATGCTCCAAGTGTCACTGTAAGACCGTATATATGCTCCAAGTGTCATATATATTTTTCTTTATTCTTTATTCATGATAGAATATTCTAGAATTTTGCTAAGGATCCTATGGGTGTTACTGTAAGACCGTTAGATTCGATAGAGGGGGGGGGTGAATATCGATTCGAAAATCTCGAGTTAAAACGCAGCGGAAAAGTAAGGAAGTAAAGAGATGAACACGATTGATTTTTACTTCGTTCGGAGCCTGTGACGACTCCTACTCGAAGGCCCGTACTCCTTGAGTACTTTCGTTGGGCAATTCACTAGCAATTCCAGATAATTACAATTTACGTACAAATATTGCTAATGAAAGAAAAACAAAGCTATACCGACAAATAATGAATTAAAAGAAAACCGGAGTGAGTCGTCGGAGCTTTGTG
Organism: Zingiber officinale; assembly: GCF_018446385.1. Lineage (NCBI taxonomy): Eukaryota > Viridiplantae > Streptophyta > Magnoliopsida > Zingiberales > Zingiberaceae > Zingiber > Zingiber officinale. Next base: position 76,220,075 of record NC_056001.1, read on the forward strand.
AACGTCGTTGGAGCGCAGAGTAGCAGAGTGATTGAACTCAGAGTTCTCAGAACATAGATGTATTGAAGCTCCTGCCTGGGGCTTCTTTTATATGCTGCACCGAGCGCCTGGATCCCTTCCGGGCGCCTGGAATGTGACGTAACACTCCCAACCAGCATGCTCCAAGTGTCAACGTCGTCCTGGGGATAAAACTTGCCTCCGGGCGCCCAGAACCATCCCGGGCGCCCGGACCCTCACTGTTTCCTACCTGCAAAATAGTGTTAGTCCGAGGCAAATAAAAACCCTGCAGCACATATTGTAAGCACATTTTTATAGATACGCTAAGTAATAAAAATTAACAACAAGAGTATGACTTAGATTCCGTCTTTCCGAGACCGGAATCTAGTCACGATCTCGACTTAGATATCCGAAATGGATCTAAGCCGGATCGACGCTTAATGTTCCCTTCCCGGGAACGCGTCCTCGCAGTCACTCCCCTCCAGTGACTTACCTCACTTACCTGCCAGACGTCCGGTCAGCCCGTCGACCCGTCTGGGCTTCTCGCCAGCTATCCGGTCAGCCCGTCGACCTAGCTGGACTTCTCGCCAAGCGTCCGGTCAGCCCGTCGACCCGCTTGGACTTCTCGCCAGCTATCCGGTCAGCCCGTCGACCTAGCTAGACTTCGTGCCAGACATCTGGTCGGCCCGTCGACCTGTCTGGACTTCTCCTGCACACTTTATCAAAGTGTCAGACAACAACAGACTAACTTAACCTGATTTGTCATTCATCAAAACCTGGGTTAAATCGTTAGTGCTAACCGCACCAACAATCTCCCCCTTTTTGATGAAATGACAACCTGGTTAAGTTAGTGAAAACATATGCAAGAAAAAACAAGCATTTAAAGGGTTTTTAAGTTAGTTTGTATTTTCAATTCTGGTTTAGCTAACTTAATCACCTAACTCTCCCCCTTTGGCATTCATCAAAAAATAAGCAAGAGTAAACAAGCATAGTGTGGAGTTACTGTAGAAAGTTATTAATTTAAGAAACAACTTATTTTGGAAAATATCTACATTTGATTTAAACTTTAAAGATACTGATAAAAGTGTAATCTTTAAGCCCAAATTAAAAGATAGGCAAGTTGCCTTGGGGGAGTCAAGTTGAATTTTGAAAAGTATAAGTTTAAAGTTAATCAAGTTTAACATTTCAAAAGTGTAAAATTTTTCAAATCAGGTTTTTCAAATTAGATTTTAAGTAACATTTACTTTTCAAAAGGTAAATTCTAATTTTCAAACACTAAGTTGAATTTAGTTTTCAATTTTGATATTTTCAAAACAAAGCAACATTTTTAATTTTTCAAAAGCAAGTAAAATTTTAGCCAAAATAAATTTGCTAAGTTTGGAAAGTTTAATTTTCAAGCATATGTTACAAAACTGACTAAATTTAATTTGAAAATCAATTTTAAAAATTAGGTGGGATTTTTAAACTTCCAAACTTTTAATTAATTTCTCCCCCTGAACCTGATATCTAAGATAAAGCTTTTGAAAATATTTGCTAAGAATTTTTAATATAAGATTTTCAAAGTAATTGGAGTAGAATTTTCAAAAGAAATTTTTAAAAAAACGCTTTAGTTAATCCTCCTGAATTTGATACTCAAATTTACATAGCTGTCTAACCAATCAGTTACTAACTAACTATCAGAAAATAGCAATTTTCACTTGGTTAGTCAGATTAAGTTGATTATAAGCAGTCAATGTTTGACTTGACTGATGAGCTTAATCTGATTAATATCTGAGTTGTATTTAACGTCCAGACTTATGCCGATGCACTGATATAAGCATCTTAAGTCCAGACAGTTGACCTATGCATCTCACCCCTTTCTATGTTTTTCAAACACAAGCAAGGTAAACCTAAGGTGTTGGTGAGATGCTTAAAACTAATCCTATGGGTACATGCTTTCTAAGGATTCAAAAACTAATCTAAGGCCAAAACTGTTTTTGAAAATCTAAAAATGGAAAGTTTTGAAAACAGACAAGTTTAACCTATAATTTGATAAAACCATTTTGACAGTATTTTGAATTATCCTAGTCTATGGAGCATATTATCAATGTAAGTCTAGCAGAAATATCACTAGATAAATTCAAAATAGTTTACAGGTGGTGTAGCTACAGAAGTGAGTCATAACTAGATCTACTGAGATGAAGAAGGGGGTGGTCCAGATCCCAAGGATCGGAGAAGTGCCATCAGCTCAGTGTGTCGGGTATCCCTGGCAGCTCGTAGCTCGGCAATCTCTCGTCGTATGTCCCGATGAAAATCAGAGTTCTCCTGCTGGAGACTCGCCATAGCTCTGTCTAATCTGGTCATACGGTCGGACATAGTGCGGGAAGCGTGACCTCGTGCTCTAGCTGGTGGTGGTGGTGGAGCCGGTGCGGCTTCCTCTGGAAATAGTGCGAGCATGAACTCGTCCACCTGTGCGTTTGGATCGGGCTGGTGTTGTGCCCCCCTCCGCCAAGACATAGTCCCGTCATCTCTATCTATATGGACACCAGCTAAGGAGAAGTTTCGAGCTGTGATAACATCGAACTCGGTCATGTTGGCAATGGCTCCTCTAGTGACATCAATGTGCAATGAGGACATATAGGCTGTCAGAATGTGACCATATGGCATATGGACTCGTCTATCAGTCACGAATCCGGCCGAGTAGATAATGGTGGAAAAAATGTGCAGGCTGATGTCAATTTCTAACCTATGGATCAGGGCATAAAGTAAGAACGAATAAAATGGGCGCATCACAGCGATGTCTCGAGTAGTCAGTGGTAAAATACAAAGGACTACAACCCTATAGAGAGCGTAATCCTGGACCCGTAGCTCTACTGACCTAAATTGTGTCACAGTGGGATCTCTCTCTCCTTCAAAGAAATACGAATAAATCGTATCGAGAGTAATATGTGCGTAGGGATCTCCGAACGGTAGATCCCTCGGAGGGTAGCACAAAAAGGGACAAGTAGACGGACGCAACTCTAAGAACTCTCGGATAGCGGTAGGGGAAAATGTGATATCAATGCCTGCCGCCCTAGTGGTATAGGTGAGATCGTCTACTTTTACTAGGTTATTGCAAAATTCGGCACACAGACTTATGTTTATAGGACTAGTACATTCGACAAGGTTCCTTAAGTTATAGTGGCCTATAACCTCTAAAGCGGAGGGGCATGACCTTAGAAAAAATGATCTATCTATGCAGGTAGTTCTAATGGCCTTATAGATAGTTGACTCAAACTTAATCCTAAGTTCATATGTGGGAAACCTAGGGTCTGTGCTAGCATTGGAGGGTCCAACACCAGTGTTTGTTCGTTTCCTACTGTATATATAAGAAAATATTCTAAGAACAAAATAGGAGGACAAATTCTAATAACATTTTAGGAGGGAAAGAAATTTTACCGAGGAGCCATCGACAAATAAAGATATGACGACCTCGGTTGAATCGCAACAGCGTCTTCACCGCTAGAAAATTTTAGTTAAAATACTTTCGCGCGGAGGTTCGGAGTGAACCTTGGCAAAAGAGAAAAGTTGGTGGTGCAAAGGTTGGGGGCGCCTGCTGCCCCTTATTTATAGGGGATTCCGGGCGCCCGGATCCTTTCCGGGCGCCCGGGATTGCTAGGGCGGGGCGCCCGGAACCCCTTCCGGGCGCCCCGGAGTTTTTTTTGGGTTTGAAGTTTAAGTTTTAAGTTTTAAGTTTGAATAAAATTTTGAAATTAAGTTTAAAATTAAAATTTTGAAATTAATTTTTTAAATTAAAATTACAAATTTTGAAATTAATTATTAAGTTAAAATTAAAATTTTGAAATTAATTTTTAAAGTTAAAAATTTTGAAATTAATTTTTAAAGTTAAAACTAAAAATTTTGAAATTAATTTTTAAGTTAAAATTAAAAATTTGAAATTAATTTTTAAGTTAAAATTAAAATTTTGAAATTAATTTTTAAGTTACAATTAAAATTTTGAAATTAATTTTTAAGTTAAAATTAAAATTTTGAAATTAATTTTTAAATTAAAATTAAAATTTTTAAATTAATTTTTAAATTAAAATTAAAATTTTGAAATTAATTTTTAAGTTAAAATTAAAATTTTGAAATTAATTTTTAAATTAAAATTAAAAATTTTGAAATTAATTTTTAAGTTAAAATTAAAATTTTGAAATTAATTTTTAAATTAAAATTAAAAATTTTGAAATTAATTTTTAAGTTAAAATTTTGAAATTAATTTTAAAATTAAAATTTTGAAATTAATTTTTAAATTAAAATTAAAATTTTGAAATTAATTTTTAAGTTAAAATTAAAATTTTGAAATTAATTTTTAAATTAAAATTAAAATTTTGAAATTAATTTTTAAGTTAAAATTAAAATTTTGAAATTAATTTTTAAGTTAAAATTAAAATTTTGAAATTAATTTTTAAGTTAAAATTAAAATTTTGAAATTAATTTTTTAAGTTAAAATTAAAATTTTGAAATTAATTTTTTAAGTTAAAATTAAAATTAATTTTTAAGTTAAAATTAAATTAATTTTTAAGTTAAAATTTTGAAATTAATTTTTAAGTTAAAATTAAAATTTTGAAATTAATTTTTAAATTAAAATTAAAATTTTGAAATTAATTTTTAAGTTAAAATTAAAATTTTGAAATTAATTTTTCAAGTTAAACTTAAAATTTTGAAATTAATTTTTTAAGTTAAAATTAAAATTAATTTTTAAGTTAAAATTAAAATTTTGAAATTAATTTTTAAAGCCTTATTCATCTCACCCGAACTATATTATCAATCAGGGAATCCTATGATTGTGTGAGATGAAATTGGTTTGATTACAGACTTTTGGTTTAACTTGTGTTAGATTCAGACTTAGCTTTGGTTTCCACAAATAGACATTCTTCGGATAAACTTCTAAGCTTGGTGAGTCACAAGGACATCATTAGAAGTAACCAACCTTTCGAGGTTTTCCGAATAGTCCTATCCACGGAACTTAGTACTAAATCTTGGTCTAACTGGTTAGGATTCGTTTAAGGGTAGCTTCGGTCAGTTCCACTTGGCCAAATGCACCAGATCGAAACCATATCTTTCTAGACATGCGATGCCCAAGTTTCCCTAACGTACTATCATCCAAAAATTTCACCAATACCATGATTCAAGTTTAAACTTGGTCTCTAATTCTAATTGCCCTGCCGGGTTTGTTAGTTTGGGTTACCCTGTCGGGTAAGTTAGTTTTGGAGGTGCCAGCTATTCTGGAGCCTCCCCTGAATTATTGGCCATTAATTTAGATTTTTTATAGTTATAATCAACTGGTGATAATCTAAATTTTGTTGAATTTTGAATTTTGGTTTTAATTTAGAATTATATTTTAGTTTTTGATCTGATTTATTCAAGTTTATATAATGTATTTTATCTTTAGGTATATAGAATTGATTAAGTCCTACTTGCGTGGTTAAGCACGCTTTCGGGACCCAAGCTTGTTTAGTTGCTTTGTGTTGGGTTAATAATGATTTAAAGGTTTTGTTTGAGTTTGACTTATATCCAAGTCCGGTTTTATTATAGCATGCCTTTTGGTTATTTAGAATTAAATCTAAATTTTTAGATCTTATTGTGAATTTTTCCAACATTTCCTTTAACTTATTAAGTTCATTTTTTAATGATAAATTCTCCTCCTCAAGTGTTCGATCTTGTGTTGGATTCGAATTTTTTAATTGTTCCTTGAGGTTTTGATTTTCCTCAAGAAGCGATTTATTTTTATTTTCCAATTTAACTAATTTTTTATTCAAACACGAGATAATTCTAAAGAATTTACGATTTAAGTTTAGGTATACCTCTTTGGAACCTTCGGAAACGAGTACGGACTCGTGGCTCGATTCGAGTTCGGACCCGTCTTCCGATTCCTCTGATTCATCTTCCGTTTCAGCTTCGCGAGCCATCAGCGCGAGGTGACTTTGGTGCTTTTCTCCTTCCGATTCGTCTGAGGAGGAATCGTCCCATGTTGCTTTGAGGGCTTTCTTCTTTGTTGACTTTGGTTTGTCAAGTTTCAATCTTGGGCATTCGTTCTTGTAGTGCCCCTTTTTGTTACATCCGAAACATGTGACATTTCTTGAGTCGGCTGGCGAACTGATCTTCTGAAGATCCTGTTTGCTGAAGCTTCTCTTTTTCCTGGTGAACATTTTCCTTACCAGGTTCACCAGGTGTTCTTCGTCTTCAGAGTCTTGATCGGAATCTTCTTCAGATTCGGGCTTGTTCTTCTTTTCTTTAGAGGAACCTGCAAATAAAGCTACACCTTTCTCGACCCCGGCGTTAGTTTGCTCATGAAGTTCTAATTCACAAAAGAGTTCATCCAATTTTAATTTAGATAAATTTTTTGAAATTTTGTAGGCATCTACGATTGATGCCCACAAATTGTTTCGCGGAAAAGCATTTAATGCGTACCTGATTAAGTCTCGGTTCTCCATTTGGTGGCCTATCGCGTGGAGACCGTTGAGGATATCTTTGACCCTCGCGTGGAGCTGACTTGCCGTTTCTCCTTCCTGCATTTTTATATTAAAAATTCTATTTAACAGCAAATCTCTCTTTGTTACCTTCGCGTCGCTTGTTCCTTCGTGCAGCTCGATCAGTTTATCCCAAAGCTCCTTAGCGTTTTGATGCGGTCCGACCCGGTTCAGTTCTTCTCGTGTTAGTCCGCAGTGTAGAGTATTGATGGCTTTGTTTTCAATTGATGCCTTTTTCTTCACATCATTTGTCCAGTCTTCAGGGTCTAGTATGTTCCCGGAGTTGTCTACTGGAATTTTGTAAGCCCTTGTGACGCTCATCCATTGGTCGTAGTCTGTCTTCATGTAGACCTCCATTCTCCTCTTCCAGTACGAAAAGTCATCCCCGTTGAATAGAGGAGGACGTACTGTGCTGAAGCCTTCTTGTTGAGACATCATAACCTACACACACGAAATTAACTGGAAAAATATCCCAAGACTTCGTCTTAGATTAGCAGTGCGGGAGAAACAGAAACTCTAAGTTGGTGTTGCACCAATTTAGATTTTAAATGCAAAAAAATCTTCCAAAAAGATAATAATATCAGTTTTTAAAAAAAAATTCACCCCCTATCTGTTTGGTGGTTGCACCAAATCAGAGCGGAACCTCGCTCTGATACCACTTGTAAGACCGTTAGATTCGATAGAGGGGGGGTGAATATCGATTCGAAAATCTCGAGTTAAAATGCAGCGGAAAAGTAAGGAAGTAAAGAGATGAACACGGTTGATTTTTACTTCGTTCGGAGCCTGTGACGACTCCTACTCGAAGGCCCGTACTCCTTGAGTACTTTCGTTGGGCAATTCACTAGCAATTCGGATAATTACAATTTACGTACAAATATTGCTAATGAAAGAAAAACAAAGCTATACCGACAAATAATGAATTAAAAGAAAACGGAGTGAGTCGTCGGAGCTTTGTGAACGTCGTTGGAGCGCAGAGTAGCAGAGTGATTGAACTCAGAGTTCTCAGAACACAGATGTATTGAAGCTCCTGCCTGGGGCTTCTTTTATATGCTGCTCCGGGCGCCTGGAATGTGACGTAACACTCCCAACCAGCATGCTCCAAGTGTCAACGTCGTCCTGGGATAAAACTTGCCTCGGGCGCCTCGATGCCTTCCAGCGCCGGACTTCGGCGCCAACCATCCGGGCGCCGGGACCCTCATTCCTGCAAAACAGTGTTAGTCCGAGGCAAATAAAAACCCTGCAGCACAGATTGTAAGCACATTTTTATAGATACGCTAAGTAATAAAAATTAACAACAAGAGTATGACTTAGATTCCGTCTTTCCGAGACCGGAATCTAGTCACGATCTCGACTTAGATATCCGAAATGGATCTAAACCGGATCGACACCTAATGTTCCCTTCCCGGGAACGCGTCCTCGCAGTCACTCCCCTCCAGTGACTTACCTCACTTACCTGCCAGACGTCCGGTCAGCCCGTCGACCCGTCTGGGCTTCTCGCCAGCTATCCGGTCAGCCCGTCGACCTAGCTGGACTTCTCGCCAAGCGTCCAGTCAGCCCGTCGACCCGCTTGGACTTCTCGCCAGCTATCCGGTCAGCCCGTCGACCTAGCTGGACTTCGTGCAAGACATCTGGTCGGCCCGTCGACCTGTCTGGACTTCTCCTGCACACTTTATCAAAGTGTCAGACAACAACAGACTAACTTAACCTGATTTTTCATTCATCAAAACCTGGGTTAAATCGTTAGTGCTAACCGCACCAACAGTTACAGTCTCCCATACCTCATAAAAGTTCGTCCTCGAACTTAAAATAAGAATTCCGGTAACTCAGAACTTCCTACTGAGCGCATCTGCTACCTTGTTTGCTCTTCCCGGATGATAAAAGATCTCGCAGTCATAATCCTTGACTAGCTCGAGCCATCTCCGTTGTCGCATGTTTAGGTCTTTATGTGTAAAGAAATATTTCAGACTCTGGTGATCTGTATAAATTTTACACTGGACCCCATATAGATAATGCCTCCATATCTTGAGAGCAAAGACTACAGCGGCTAGCTCTAAATCATGTGTGGGATAATTCTTTTCATGCTCCTTAAGTTGTCGAGAGGCATACGCAATGACTTTTCCATTCTGCATAAGTACAGCTCCGAGTCCCAACCTAGAAGCATCGCTGTACATATCGAATCCCTCGTTACTTTCTGGAAGAGTGAGAATTGGGGCACTAGTCAATTTTCTCTTCAACTCCGCGAAGCTTCTCTCACAATTCTCCGTCCATTCGTGCCTTTTGTTCTTCTTGGTGAGGGCCGTCATGGGAGCTGCAATTCTGGAAAAACCCTCTACGAATTCCGATAATAGCCGGCTAGTCCGAGGAAACTTCGGATCTCACTGGCATTCTTTGGTCTATTCCAGTTACTCACGGCTTCTATCTTGCTTGGGTATACCATAATTTCGTCCTTAGAGATCACGTGACCCAAAAACGACACCTGGTAAAGCCAAAATTCGCACTTTGAGAATTTGGCATACAATTGTCTCTCCCGGAGAATTTGTAATGTTATACTCAGGTGCTCAGCATGCTCTTCCTGGGTCTTCGAGTAGATAAGAATATCGTCGATGAAGACTATCACAAATTTATCGAGATATTCCGAGAACACTCGATTCATCAATTCCATAAATAGGGCAGGAGCATTTGTAACTCCGAAGGGCATTACTATGAATTCATAATGTCCGTATCTCGTTCGGAAGGTCGTCTTTGGTATATCATCTTGTTTCACTTTCACTTGATGATAGCCAGATCTCAGATCAATCTTGGAGAAGACGGTGGCACCTTTCAATTGATCAAATAAGTCATCAATCCGAGGTAAAGGGTACCTGTTCTTGATTGTTACTTTATTCAGCGCTCGGTAATCTATGCACATTCGCATAGATCCATCCCTTTTCTTCACAAATAGTACGGGAGCTCCCCATGGAGAGTGGCTAGGGCGAATAAGTCCCTTGTCAAGTAACTCCCGTAACTGTTCCTGTAGCTCTTTCAATTCAGCTGGCGCCATACGGTAGGGTGCCTTAGAGATCGGTTTAGTTCCGGGAATCAATTCGATCTCAAATTCAATTTCTCTGTCAGGTGCTAACCCTGGCAGTTCATTGGGGAAGACATCTGGAAAGTTGCATACAACTCTGACATTCTCTAGCTTCTGATCCTCTGCTCTACTTGCATCGACCACATGTGCTAGAAACCTCGTGCATCCATTGCTCAACAGCTTCCGTGCTTCCAGAGCAGATAGGAATTTCTCAGTCTCTCCCCTTGGCATTCCGCTAAATTCAAATATCAATTCTGCCTCGGGCCGGAAGACCACCTTTCTTTTACGGCACTCAATCGAAGCTCCGTATTTGCTCAAGAAATCCATGCCCAATATTATATCATAATCCTGCATATCCAGCACTATCAGATCACAGTATAGTTCCCTGTCTGCAATTCGGATAGGTGCGGCCCGTAGCATATGAGTGGATGACATTACTTCTCCTGAAGGCAGGGTCGTTAAAAATTTGCCATCTAAGGCTTGCGGTGGCATATCTATCTTATTGGTGAAGGGTGTAGAGATAAACGAGTGTGTTGCCCCAGTGTCAAATAATACAGTAGCATACTGACTGAAAATGAGTATCTGACCTGTGACAACAGTCGAAGCGTTCGCCACATCTTCTCTAGTGAGGGAGTGGATCCTGGCATTCGTCATAGCTGGCGGGGCTTCCAGTCTCCCTTGGCCAATATGAGGGCCTGCTAGTGCAGCTTGCATTAGATGTAGCTGTGAGGGGGCACCACTGTTCTGGATACTCTGCTGCTGAGGTGTCTGCATCTGAGTAGGACAATTTCTGGCCAAGTGTCCTTCCAGTCCGCAGCTGTAGCACTTATTCGTGCCCACACGGCATTTTCCCGGATGCTTCTTTCCGCAGGTGGTGCACTGAGGAAACATAGGTTGCTTGTTCGCTGAACCATCCTGAGAACTGTTCCATTATTTCCTCTTACCGTTGGAGTTTCCCTTCCAGTTGGTTCTGTTATGTTGAGGTTTCTGAACTTGACTCTTACCCTCATTCATCGCCTTCTGATAGTGTTCAATGATCAGAGCACTGCTAATTAATTCCTCGGTGGTCTGTGGTCTATTAACGCCGCCGGCCACATTTAGGGCTATCTCGGGTCTGAGCATCTTTAGCATTAGTCTGACCCTTTCTCTTTCTGTACTGACTAGCTCTGGACATAGGCGTGCTAATCGGTTAAATTTCTTCACGGCCTCATTCACTGATAGGTCACCTTGCCGAAACTCGGTGAACTCATCGTAGTGTTTATTGGTCACCCGCATATGGAAGAACTCTTCAAGGAATTCAGTCTCGAAGTCTGTCCATCTCATCTGATTCACTTGTCTCTTTGCTTTGACTCGGTCCCACCACATTCTGGCATCGCCTGTAAGGTAAAATGATACACATTTAACTTCTCGTGTTCGGGCCAATCTAAAAGCTCCACGATGCTTTCCCAGTCTTAAGCCACGCCAGAGCATCCCATGGCTCACAGTTTCCGGAGAAGGCTTCTGGCTTCAACCTCTGCCACTGAATCAGGTATGCCTCTTGTCGGACCACTGGAATAGGAGCTACCGGTGGTATCGGTGCCGGAGGTACTGGTGCCGGAGGTACTGGTACAGCCACAGGTATAATAGGTATCGCATTTGGGTTCCCTGGTGGTGTAACAGGATTCCCTTGCTGATTCATCAATGCAGTGATCGTTTGTTGCTGTTCTGTGACCTGACGCTGGAGCTCGGTAATCACATGCATCAGATCGGGTGGAGGTACCGTCTCATTTGCTCGGGTATTTCGTGTTCTAACCATGCTTTATCTTCAATAATCACAATAAGCTAATATAAGTTATCATTATTCATAACCAGACTACCCTAAGGTTGTTATTGTTCCTAATCTACCATCATATATATCTAAGCTAAAAAAAATGTGATAACTAAATAAATAAGATAATAAGCATGCATATTATCAAACATCATAAAGAAATAGATCAATCATAAATATCACCTCAAAATAAAATTTAAGCATAAAATCCTTACTTGGAGCGGCAGGATAAAGGCTTGATGTGTGTGTAGTGGAAGGTAGACCTGCTCTGATACCAACTTGTAACGCCCACCCTGGAGGGACAGACGTCACTGAAACATAGACATCAATTATACTAATGCATATGGATTCATGGCAGCGGAAGACTTATTTAAATCTTTTTTTTTTTATCATATGCATTTAGTTTACTTATCATGGCATGTGAATCAAAGCATACTGAACATTATCATCATATCATCATTATTCTAACATGAGTAAAATATCATAAGTGTATGAAATACTAGCTGAAATCATCAGCATAAGCATAGGTCCAACATTGTTCACATGCATAACTTAGATAATTCAAAGAAACTTAAATAGATCTATCCACCAGCACTTCCACACACGTTTTCCTTGTACTGCAGATAAAGGCAAGGAATTGATTGTTTAAGGGGAGCAGAGCAGGAAAGGCAAGGAAGATGTGTGTGGAAGTGCTGGTGGATAGATCTATTTAAGTTTCTTTGAATTATCTAAGTTATGCATGTGAACAATGTTGGACCTATGCTTATGCTGATGATTTCAGCTAGTATTTCATACACTTATGATATTTTACTCATGTTAGAATAATGATGATATGATGATAATGTTCAGTATGCTTTGATTCACATGCCATGATAAGTAAACTAAATGCATATGATAAAAAAAAAAGATTTAAATAAGTCTTCCGCTGCCATGAATCCATATGCATTAGTATAATTGATGTCTATGTTTCAGTGACGTCCGTCCCTCCGGGGTGGCCTTAGTTCTACCTGGAAGGGCGGGCGTTACAAATGTTGACTGGATGCTAGGCATAATATTCAATAGGTTACAGTTGACCGGATGTTGGAATTGGAGACCTTGTGACTTGGTTTTAAGCAAGTCGAAGGTGGTTCTAATCGATCCGCTGATGAGTGGACTTCACGAGCGACTACATCTGGTGTAATTGAGCTGGCTGGCCTGCATACTGGATCTGCTGTGGCTGAGGAAGACCGGTCTGGTTCGGGCTTTGCTTGGCCATGTGCCCTTCTTGTCCACATTCAAAGCATCCTCGTGTGCCCTTGCGACAAACCCCTGGGTGGAATTTCCCACAAGTGGCACACTTTGGATAACTGGGTCGCTTGCTAGATGGTCCTCCTTTTGAGTCACTCCCTGATTTGCGCTTGCTGTTGGAGTTCCCTTTCCAGTTAGAGCTGTGGCCTTGCTGTTTTTGAGTGTGAGAGTTTCCTTGGCCCTTGGACTCTGAGAAGACTTGCCTCTGCTGCTTCATGCTGTTCTGGTAGTGCTCTGTGGTCAAGGCACTGCTCACCAACTCCTCTGTGGTTTGTGGCCTATGTATGCCACCAGCCACGTTCACTGCTATCTCTGGCCTCAGCATCTTGAGCATCAACCTAATCCGTTCCTTTTCTGTGCTGACTAGCTCTGGGCACAGACGAGCCAACCTGTTGAATTTCTTCACGGCTTCCTCAACTGATAGGTTGCCCTGGCGAAACTCAGTGAACTCGTCATAGTGGCGGTTTGTAACCCGCATATGAAAGAACTCCTCAAAGAATTCTTTCTCAAAGTCGGCCCATGTCATCTGGTTCACTGGGCGCTTCGTTCTGATTCTTTCCCACCACATGCGTGCGTCTCCTGTCAGGCAGAAGGAGGCACACTTCACCTTCTTGTGTTCTGGCCCGTCCAGAAGCTCCATCGTGCTCTCCAGTGTTTTGAACCAGGCTTGTGCATCCCATGGTTCACTAGCGCCTGAGAAGTTCTCTGGCTTGACTCGCTGCCACTGGATCAGATAGGCTTCCTTTCTTGTCTCAGCTGCTGGGGCTACTGGTGCAGGTGCTGGTGCTGGTGCTGTAGGCTGAGCTGGTGGAACCTCTAAGACTACCGGAGTCGTCAAATTCGGTTCCGGGGTGACTGTGGGGGTATTCTGCTGATTAGCCTTTAAGGTGGCTATTTCCTGTTGCTGTTCAGCTAGCTGCTGCTGTAACTGAGCCACTAATGCCTCTTGTTGGGGCTCAGTAGCTAGTGCCCTTCTAGCTGGGCGTCCTCGTGCCATTTCTAAAGACATAGAGAACATATGTATAACTAATACTATCACAGTTATATAATTACTGATATCATGTTCAAAGACTATCTCATACTAACAGGAAGTAGGCATATAAACATGAACTGTAACTAGAAAGCAAGAACAATAAAGAGAGGGGAGGTATTCATACTTGGAAGCTGCAGGTACAATGCTGATGTGTGTGTAGGAAGTATGGAACACTGCTCTGATACCACTCTGTAACGACCCACCTTCCACTACTAGGCTGTAAGGCGAATCGCTACGTTTACTGTGCTAAGCTGCGCGGAAAACTGATCTAATTTAAGTTTTTATGCTACTGATATCTGACCTAATACATGTCATTGGTTCTACCTGTGCTAAGGGAGGTGATCTAAGGGATACCTGGTGTATCCTACATCCCCTACGGTCAAGGAGCTGGACTGATAAGTTTCTTGGACGAAACCTGAGCTTCCCAATCGATCCGAGCTGGACTGGATCGATTGCTCTTGATTGGATCGGTCCGTGGATCGATCGGAGCTGGGGAACATTCTGTTCCCGACTGGATCGGTCGGCAGACCGATCCAGGTGTGGCTGGATCGGTTGGTCGAACCGATCCAGGTATGTCGGGATCGGTCGGCTGACCGATCCAGTTGTGGCTGGATCGGTCGGTCGGACCGATCCAGGTATGTCTGGATCGGTCGGCTGACCGATCCAGGCACCTGAAATCTCCTGGGTCGGCTGACCGATCCAGGAGGATCTGTGGCATACTGTATCTGGCTGGATCGGTCGGTGACCGATCCAGTGACACAGCCAGGCCCTGATCGGTCGGGAGACCGATCAGTCTGATTCACCCGGGACTCGGATTTCAGCACTTTGGCGTGCCAAAGCCCCACTTAACACCTAACTAATGCATCATAACTATTCTAACAACATATAATAACATTCCAACGACATAAACTAGTAATCTGACTTAACATAGGGCATAGTTTAGGAATTCATGGTAACACATAACTAAAAGTGCCTAGAACATGGAAACCAAAACCAATAAATAAAATGCTAAAGTAAATGCTAAAGAGTCTAATGCTCAATTTGCTACGTCCCCTAAGGACCTTTGATTCCAGTTCCATACACACACATCCTCATCTGCATTGACCTCCAGCCTCCACTGCTAGTCCACTTTTCCTTTACCTTTATCTGCAGTATAAGAAAAGTAGTATCTGTAAGCTAACAAGCTTAGTAAGAAACCATCTACCTCACAAAAACATGCATTCGGTGCAATATGGTTTTTAAAGCATGCTATTTGAAAATATGCACTGAACTTGCTAAGTCATGGTATACTGAAATCATAAAGCATAACACATAAGCATGGCATGAGCACTGAATCATATCGTAGCAAGCAATAAAACACTGAGCTGAACATAAGCTAAACTAACTGAAACTAAATCTGTAACTGGAAACAAACTCAACTAGCATAATTGATTTTGAGTTTTGAAATCTAATACATAATAGGTGAAAATACTAAACATGCTGTTGGGCCCGGCAACTGTACTTGCTGTGCGCGCATCCCTACTAGACCCGGGGTTGCAAGTCCCGAATTTAGCAGGGTTGTCTAGGCTATCTGAACCTAGGGACGACTGTGGGAGTCCAACCCAATGGATATCTAATCCAGTACAGTGCCACTGAAAATAAAATACTGATATCTATAGCTAACTGATATAACATGCTGTTTCTAGGTTATCTGAACCTAGAGCTAGGTTATCTGAACCTAGAGGCGACTGTGGGAGCCCACCCATTGGACTGTAGTCCCATAAAACTGAACTAAACTAATGTGCTGGTTTAAATGCCTCTAATGCATTTAATTGAGCTATTAAACATAACTGAGGTGGTAGTTAGCTACACTAACATTTTACCGAACACTTGGTGTGCTCCAACTCTCTCCTCTAATAGGGAGATCACCTCTAGGCACCCGACAACGTCTAGAATCTCCAACTAAAGGAGAACAACGTGTCCGGCCCGTCTAGAGGTGTTCAACTAGATCCCTAATCCTCGAGGAGGGTTTAAACATACCCTATGTGCCGGAAAAACCTGCATATAGCTAAAACTAATGCGTAGGAAACCAACCGGAGCTATTATACCGCAGGTGAGGGGTTTCTTACCTCGTACGCTAAATTCCTTACAATTCTATTCGCTAGAATTCCGGTGGAGATGACCTTCTCGACGACCCGCTCACGTCTTCGCGTTCCTCTCGCGGAGAAGAACCTCTTTCGTGTTGGAGTCGTTGCCGGAAGATGAGCCGAGAGTCCTTGGGTTTGGGCGCCGAGAGAGGAGGAGGAGGAGGAGGTGGCGTCGGCGTTGAGGGTTTGGAGAGGGAGGAGTTTGCCGAACCAAGCAAAATAAACCAAACCCACTTAACCCTTCTATTTATATTAAGTGGTAATTCCGGTCAACTCTAATATAAATATAGATGTTTCTCCTTTCTCTCAGCATTGCCCTGCTGGGTTCACTGGTTACTAACATTATCCCTTAAACCATAGGTCTCGGGTTCGATTCCCGCTTAGGCCGTTTTCGTTTACATTTATTTTTGCTACTTCCGCTACTCAGAAAATTCCGGAAAAATATCTAAAAATTCCAGAAAAATCATACTATATTTCTAAAACAGTTTTGAGAATTTTCAGGCGTTACAGGTAGGCTCTGAACGCCTTTCCGAAGAATGCTTTGTGGGCATCAATTGTAGATGCATACAAAGTTTCCAAAGATCTTTCAATTCTTAAGTTAGATGAATTGTTTTGCGAGTTGGAATTACACGAGCAATCTAACATGAGCCATGTCGAGAAAGGAGTTGCTCTGTATGCAGGTTCAAACAAAGAGACAAAATCAAAAACGAAGATCGAGTCTGAAAGCGAGTCAGACTCAGATTCAACAAACGAAGAAGAACTAGTCAACATGGTCTGAACATTGTTGACTAAGAAAAAGTTCAGAAGAAATACCAAAAAGATCCCACTGAACCAGATCCAAAACAAATCAGAAATGATTTGTTATGGATGCAACAAAAAGGGGCATTTCAAAAACGAATGCCCAAATCGGAAAGAAGAACGACCCAAATCGACAAGGCGGAAGAAGGCACTTCAAGCGACTTGGGACGATACCTCTTCCGACGAATCTGACACGGAACAAACGAAGCACTCGAGTCACCTTGCATTTATGGCAAGGAATGAAGATTCCGAGTCTGAGTCTGACGAAGAATACGAGTCCGAGATCGACCTCGATTCCGAGAGAAGCCCCGGATCGAAAGATCCGAATATGGTAACGATTTATTCAAAGTCAAATTTACTTAAAGTAGTTAAATGTTTGTTTAAAAAATTAGCAAATTCGGAAAAACAAAATAACTTGTTACTTAAGGAAATAGACAACCTTAAGCAACAAGTTAGCTTGAGTGACTCGACTAACCAAATTCAAGTCGGAACTTCGACTCAAGTTGAAAAACTTGTGGAAGAAAATTCCGATTTGAAAGGTCAAGTCGAGCGACTCAAAAAAACTTTTGAAAGGTTCGAAATGGGATCCAAGTGTCTAAATATGGTACTTGGATCGCAACGAGCCATGTACAACAAATCGGGGCTTGGCTATAAACCGAACAAAACAAACAAATCATACATGTCTCTAATCAGTCAAAATGTTAGAAGTCAAGTCCAAGCATGGGTTCAAACAAAACACTTAATCAAATCAATCAAACCAAACCACTACTTGGTCCCTAAGAGTCAAATCAATTACTTAGATAGACCTTATCTAAGCTATGACTCACGGGGAGCAACAAGAAAAACAATCCAACCAACTTAATTAAACCAAACTCAATACTTAGGATTAGGATTATTAGAACAGTTAGATGAAAAAGGTTTACCAAACCCTATAACATAGCACCGGAATGGATTGAGATGATAGTACGTCAAGGAAACTCTTTCGAAGGCATGTCTAGGTTGAATATGGAATCCTACCTGGTGCACTAGACTTAGTGGATCTGACCGAAGCTACCCCAGTCAAACATGGGCTAGTTAGACCAAAATTTAGTATTAAGTTTTTTGGGCAGGAACAGTTTGGAAAGTCTTCAGCAAGTGGTCTAATGATATTCAAGAAGGCCATATGCCTCGCCATTGAACTGAAACTTATCCTTAGGACGCCTGCTTGATTAACCCAAAGCTAAGTTTGAATCTAACATGGGTTCAATAACCTCTTTCAATAAAAATTAATTCTAATTTGAACTAAATTAATTTAATCTAATTCAAATCTAATTCAAACTAATTCAATTTAAAAAACTCAATTAAAATTATTTTAAAACTCAATTAAAATTATTTTAAAACTTAATTAAATTATTTTAAAACTCAATTAAAATTATTTTAAAACTCAATTAAAATTATTTTTTAAACTTAATTAAAATTATTTTACAACTTAATTAAATTATTTTAAAACTCAATTAAAATTATTTTAAAACTTAATTCAATTATTTTAAAACTCAATTAAAATTATTTTAAAACTCAATTAAAATTATTTTAAAAATCAATAAAAATTATTTTAAAAACTTAATTAAAATTATTTTAAAACTTAATTAAATTATTTTAAAACTTAATTAAATTATTTTAAAACTTAATTAAATTATTTTAAAACTTAATTATTTTAAAACTCAATTATTTTAAAACTCAATAAAAATTATTTTAAAACTCAATTAAAATTATTTTAAAACTTAATTAAATTATTTTAAAACTTAATTAAATTATTTTTAAACTTAATTAAAATTATTTTAAACTTACTTAATTATTTTAAACTTAATTAAATTATTTTAAACTTAATTAAAATTATTTTAAACTTAATTAAAATTATTTTAAACTTAATCAAAATTATTTTTTAAAATTTAATTAAATTATTTTAAACTTAATTAAAATTATTAAATTATTTTAAACTTAATTAAATTATTTGAAACTTGATTAAAATTATTTTAAAACTTATTATTTTAAAACTTAATTAAAATTATTTTAAAACTTAATTAAAATTATTTTAAACTTAATTAATTTTTTTTTATTATTTTAACTTATTAAAAATTAAAACTTAATCAATTTACTTGATTCGAACAATAAATAATACATATTAAATTCATGTAAATCAATTAAAGTTCAAAACTACTTATTTAATCCCTTAACCACACTTTGGTCTCATCCTACATTTTGTAGGATTCCAAAGCTCTGGATAAATGGATTTTGGATAGCGGGTGTTCCAGACACATGATTGGGGATCAGCATAAATTTATCAACATTGAATTCAAAAATTTAGGGTCCGTTGCCTTTGGAAACAATGACAAGTTAAAGATAATCGGTACAGGTGAAATTCAATTACAGTCAAACATTTCAATTAAAAAGGTTTTACTTGTTGAACATTTTAATTATAATTTACTTAGTATAAGTCAACTTTGTGATTCAGGTTTTAAGGTTCAATTTTTGTCTTCTAAATGTTTAATAAGTTACAATGACTCAACTAATATTTTACTGAAAGGTTTTAGAGACAAAAATATATACTCCATTCATCTACCTAAAACAATATCTAAATGTCTTCTAGCAAATAATGATGAAACTTGGTTATGGCATAGGAGATTAGCTCATACTCACCTTAGAAATTTATTAAAATTAAGCAAAAATGGTTTAGTTAAAGGTTTGCCAAAATTAGGAAATCCTTTAAATAAATTTTGTAATTCCTGTCAACAAGGTAAACAAATTAAATCAACTCATAAACTTACAAATTAAAATAGAACAAATAAAATACTTGAACTAATACATTTGGATTTATTTGATTCTCATGGAATAAAATCTTTTAATGGAAATCTATATTGTTTAGTAATAATTGATGACTACTCTAAATATACTTGGGTAAAATTTTTATCTAACAAAAATGAAACCTTTGAAACATTCAAGAATTTTTGTAAACAAGTAGAAAATGATAGAGATATTAAAATAAAAAGGATAAGAAGTGATAATGGAGGAGAATTCAGAAATCATAATTTTAATAATTTTTGCTTAGAAAATGGTTATCACCATGAGTTTTGATGCCCTAAAACACCACAACAAAATGGCTTAGTACAACGTAAGAATAGAACCTTACAAGAAGCTGCCCGAACCATGCTAAATGAATACAATACACCAAAATACTTTTGGGCTGAAGCTGTTAACACAGCTTGTTATGTTCAAAATCGGATCATAATTAATAAAGATAAAAATAAAACATCCAATGAAATTTATTTCAACAAAATTCCTAATATAAAATATTTTAAAGTTTTTGGTTGTAATGTTCATATTTTAAATCTTAAAGATCACTTAGGCAAATTCACTTCAAAAACTAACTTGGGAATTTTTCTAGGGTATTCATCTACAAGTAGGGCATATAGGGTTTATAACAAATCTACTTTGAAAATTGAGGAAACAACAAATGTAACATTTAATGAAATTGATATTGATTCTACTACTCAACCTCATTCAAATGGTAATCAAGTAGATGATGAAGAATTAACTAACCTTAAAGAATCTGATAATTTAAAATTATTAAAATCTAACCCTCACCATCCGGTCAATCAAATCATAGGAAATCCTGAATTGAGAGTTCAAACAAGATCTACTTTTAGAAATCTAAGTCAAATAGCGTTGATATCTAAAATTGAACCTAAAAATATAAATGATGCATTAATAGAACCAGACTGGTTAATTGCAATGCAAGAAGAATTAAACCAATTTGAACGAAATCAGGTTTGGGACTTAGTACCTCCACCAATAAATAAAACGGTCATTGATACTAAATGAGTGTTTAGAAACAAATTAGATGATCAAGGTAATATTTTAAGAAATAAAGCTCGTTTAGTAGCTAAAGGGTTTAGTCAAGTCGAAGGACTAGATTACGACGAGACTTATGCCCCGGTAGCTAGACTTGAATCAATTAGAATGTTGTTAGCCTATGCTGCATTTAAGGGGTTCAAGTTGTACCAAATGGATGTTAAATCCGCTTTTTTAAATGGCGTTATTAAGGAGGAAGTATACGTTAGTCAACCACCCAGTTTTGAAAATCTAGAAAATCCAACCTATGTCTTTAAACTTAAAAAAGCTTTATATGGATTAAAACAAGCACCTAGGGCTTGGTATGAACGTTTATCTAGTTTTCTAAAATCCAAGGGTTTTAAAGAAGGCCAAATTGATCCTACACTTTTTATTAAAACCTTTAACTCAGATATTTTTATAGCCCAGGTTTATGTAGATGATATTGTATTTGGTTCAACTAATTCAAAATTCTTAAAATAATTTGTCACCTTAATGGAAAATAAGTTTGAAATGAGTTTAGTTGGTGAATTAAATTATTTTTTAGGTCTCCAAATTAAACAAACTAAAGATGGTAATTATGTACATCAAACTAAATATACAAAAGAACTTCTTAAAAAAATTGGTATGGAAAACTGTAAAGGGCTTAAAACACCAATGGCTAGTAATCTAACCCTTGATAATGATGAAAATGGTATACCTGTTGATTTAAAATATTACAGAAGTATGATAGGGAGTTTACTTTATCTAACTGCAAGCCGACCTGACATTTTATTTGCAATTAGTATGTGTGCTCGATATCAAACTTGTGCAAAAGAAACCCATCTTTCATTGGTTAAAAGAATTATCAAATATTTAAAAAGCACTATCAATGTGGGAATTTGGTACCCAAGAACCTCACATTTTGACTTAGTCGGATACTCGGATTCAGATTATGCTGGGTGTAAGTTAGATAGAAAGAGTACAAGTGGAGGTTGTCAGTTGTTAGGATCTTCTTTAGTTAGTTGGTTTAGTTGTAAGCAACAATGTGTTGCCTTATCTACCACTGAAGCCGAATACATAGCAATGGGCGAATGTGTAGCTCAATTGTTGTGGATGTCTCATACATTAAAATATTTTAATCTAGATTATAAAAATGTAAAAACCTACATTGATAATATTAGCTCTATAAATCTTACTAAAAATCCAGTACATCACTCTAGAACTAAACATATAGAGGTTAAGCATCACTTCATTAGAGATCATGTGTCTAAAGGGAATATTGAACTTAATTATATTGAATCCAAATCTAACTTGGCAGACATTTTTACTAAACCCTTACCTGAAGCAGAATTTAGTAACCTTAGAAGACAGTTAGGGTTATGTTTTGTAGAATAGGTTCTCTGTTTTTGAAAATTACTACGTAGTTTATTTTTCAAAATTATTTTTGTAAAAATTCCCATTTCAAATTTTTGTTTCAAAATACTTATAAATTATTTTTCATTTTATGGAATAGCCTAGGTTTTACCGTAGAATTGCATGATCCTATAGTTCTAGGAGCCAGCATCTCACAAGCACAGTAGGATCCCTTGTTTGATAACTTAGAATGGGTGAGATGCTTAGGTCCTAGCCCTAGATTTCAGATGCTTATGTCAGTGCATCGCTATAAATCTGGGCTCTAAATAACAAACATTGATCAATTTGAGTTAACTAGTAAGTAAAACCTTTCTAGTTATAAATGCTCAAATTGACCAACCTGAGTCAACTTGCTACTATCTTGTGATAGCTAGTCTTGGACAAAGGTTGGACATTTCATCATAAGGACTTTTCCCCTTAGTTTACCATACCATGCTTGGACTTTTAGGATAAATATCAATTTTAGGGGGAGTTATCTTCAAAATAGTTTTATAAACTTTTTTATTGTTTCAAATTATTTTCTTTAAACACGTTTTCAAAATTTTTCACTTAGTCTATTTATTTTCAAAATTGTTTTCTCTAACATCTTATTCAATTTTTTTTTAAAAAAACATTAATTTCAAGATTGATTTTCTTTCTTCTTTAACTCTTTTCAAATTATAAATCATTTTATCATTAAACTATTTTTCAAATTTTGATCACATAGTAAAATTATGGTTTTGAAACTTAGACAAATGTGATATCATTTCAAAACTTAGTATATTTTTGAACAATTAGTTTTCCTTTACTAAAAAGTTTTACTTCTCTTTACTTGTTTAATCTTTCCTCATTTTCAAAAATGTTAGACTTTCTTATGTTCTATGTTTAGTTTTTTGACTTCCCCTAATTTTGATGTGTGTCAAAGGGGGAGAGATAGTGAATTAAGGGGGAGATGATTATTTCAGGGGGAGAAATAAGAATTGAAATTGCTTGTTTATTTACTAGTTGCATATGTTTAACTTAACTTTGAACCTTTGTTGCCAAACATCAAAAAGGGGGAGATTGTTGGTGCAAGATGCACCAGAATCAAACCTGAGTTTTGATGTTGTCAAAGGTTCAAGTTAAGTCTTGTTATGATCTAACAAGTTTACTGAGTGTGCAGAATGTTTACTCAACCGGGAAAGACCTAGTTGGAGGCTAGGCAGGAGAAATCTTAGCAGATTGTTGAACCCAGGTGAAAGTCCAAGTAGGTCGAGGGGAGACGAAGCTTGGCAGTGTGATCGAGAGGTCTGAAGGACCGAAGATCAAAGGAAAAGTCCTGGGGAGCCGATCAAGGCTGAGTGAGAAGTCCAAACTAGATCTGGAGGATCAAAGTTTGGCAGGTAGGTTGAGGTAAGCAAACTGGAGGAGCGACAGTGAGGTCGGGTTCCCGGAGAGAACAACCTTAGGTCGCTAATCCAACTGAAGAAACCGGGAAGGTTTCCAAGTTGAGATCAAGACAGTTCTATTGCTGTCTTTTATATTACTCATTATGCTATCTTTTATTCATTATTATGCTGTGTGCTAACATCTGTGTTGCAGGGAGTTTTTGTTCTAACACTGTGTTGCAAGTCAGATTGGATCGATTGACCGAACCAGCGGTTCAGTCGACCGAACATGAGCATAACAGAAAACAAACAGTTCAAAACAGATCAAAGTCAAAGTTCGATCAAAGCTTGATCGGTCGACCGAATAGTAAGATCGGTCGACCGAACTTGATGACTCAGCAAAGCCAGCTCGTCAGCACCGATCAACAAGCAAAGGAAATAAGCTGATCGGTCGACCGAACCTGGGGATCGGTCGACCTATCCAATCAACATTAATCGCGCATTAATTCAAGATTCTGGCAGACTTCGACGAACAAGGTAAAAGCTTGTTCTGTCGACCGATAAAAGGGTTCGGTCGACCGAACCATTGAAGGCCAGTTAATGCGGAATTTACGAGCCAGCGTCAGATTCCAGCTGTGGGTGATCGGAGTTGGTTCGGTCGACCGAACAGAGGGATCGGTCGACCGAACCTCAGTCCACCTATAAATTCAGACTCGAAGACAGAGACTTGAATATAACTTTCTGATCACAAGTTACTACTCTGCAAGTGACTCATCTTCAGTGCAAAGCTACGACATTTGGAAGAACCGACCTACTCTACATCTTCGATTCATTTGTCGGTATACTTGTTTTTTGTTTTATACTTAATTGCTAATAAGATAGTAGGTTTGTTACTATCTTATTCTATTGTACTTGTACGATCTGCTTCTCTCCGAGGAGTTCAGAGAGAAGGGTTTTAGTGCTTTGCCCATCGGTGCGGTCACGGACCGCGGGCCTTCGAGTAGGAGTCGAGCTAGGCTCCGAACGAAGTAAAACATTTGTGTTTCTATTTACTTTCCGCTGTGCACGACTTTGATTTAAATACGAAAAGAATAGTTTTTAAAAAGAAGCGATATTCACCCCCCCTCTATCGCGCTACTCGATCCTATCATTTATTAGTCAAGATAAACTAATACCTAATTACACTACGACTATTCGAATGGTTTGTTCATTTCCATCTTAGTCGCGAGCTACAGTTTATAATTTATAAAGAACCGATAACACGATCTCCTGTGTTTGACACCACACACCGTGTTATATACAATATAAATTAATTGAACGACTACACTCAGTATATATAAATGTAGATACTTGACCAATATGATTCTTATTTATAAATAAATGTTTATACAAATTCTAGGCTTTTAGTATATACTCTAACAATCTCCTGTTAGTTAGAGCCCTAGAGCCAATAATTTGATGATTGTATTATGGACTTGTTGTATCATATTCTTATATAAGTAAAGGCATTTGTTTTTTTGGTTATTATACTTACTTGTATTGGTGCCAAATAAACTAAGTATAATAGCATCCTTGAGTATAAGATTCTCACTTATATCAATCAGTTAGTTGAACCGATAGTGAGATGATATAGGGAACACTACTCTTAATCATTCCTAGTCGGGTATTAACATTCAGGGACAATGTTAATGCAATAAGACTAGCATGTAGGTCAACTCGATGACTTGATCTCACAAGTCATGGATATAGAGATATCAAGTTTACACATATGTATGCATTGGAGAATGTATACTGAATGACCCGCCATGAGAAAGTATCATGGATCGTTATATGAGTGTCATATACTTTCTCATGTGGCTATTAGTATGACTACTAGTCCTTAGACCTGAAGTCACCATGGTTCCCTACATAAGGGGTTATGTACTTTGGTTTCGTCAAACGTCACCCGTAACTGGGTGGACTATAAAGGCGATTACTGGGTATGTAACGAATTATGTAGAGGGATGTGAGTGATGTAGATGAGATCTATCCCTCCTATATGACGGGAACGACATCGATATTCTTGATCGAGTGAGACCACGAAGTGCATGGCCATGCCCAAATGAGTCAATATGTGATATTGAGCTCATTTGATTTAGTGAGTCTACATGGAGTTCAAGATTTAGATTGATTAGAGGATGACACGGTCTATGTCTCACATTGATCAATCTAGATGTCTTGGGTAGAAGGATACTTGTCATATATTGTGAGGAGTCACAATTAGTAGTCACAAGGTGATGTTGGATCTCAATATTCTTGTAACTTGGGTAGTAATGATGTATTGCTAGATACCGCTCATTACTTATGCTCCTAAATGGGTTTAGGGGCATTGCCAACGTTACAAGAACCTATAGGGTCACACACTAAGGATAATTAGATGGAGATTAGGTTCATATGATGAACCAAGAGGATTAGATTCATGTGATGAATCAAATTGGATTAAGAGCAATCCTAATTGGGCTAATTGAGTTGGACTCAAGTTAATTCATGTGTTCAATGAGTCTAATTTAGATTATGACTCATTGAATCAATTTAATAAAATGAATTAGATTCATTATATTAAATTGGCTTGAATTAAATGGTTGGATTAGATCAACCATGAGAGAGATTAAGTCAAGTTTGACTTGACTTGAGAGGAAGATGAAGAGTCAAGTTTGACTTGACTTTATGCCACCTCATTGGTGAGTTGGCATTGAGTGGGCCAATGATGATGCTCCACATCATCATGGTTGCTTAAGTGGGATGCCACCTCATGGGAGTTACCAAGAGTAGTGACTCTTGGCATTCCATAGAGGTTACAACTCCTCTTAATGTGGCCGGCCACATCAATTGCATGAGTAGTTTCATTTTGTGAGTAATTCTCAGTCATTCCATCATCTTCTTCCTCAAGCTCTTCTCAAGCTCTCCCTCTCCTCTCTTGGCCGAACACCCTAGGTGCTAGCACACCTTTGTTTGGTCCCCTCCACCTAATTTTGTTCGTGTGGATACTTCTAGTGGGTTGTCTACTTTGACGATCTTGAGATCCGGCAAACCGTTGGACTAGCGGGATAGCGAAGGGCATCGCATCGAGAGTAACGCTCTTATCTAGTGTAGATCTAGACTTTATAAACTCGTACTCGTATTTGTTTTTTATTTTTCTTCTCACGGATCCGGTGGCGGGGGTTTCGGGGTTTCCGCGACGCGAAAAAGCAGTTTTCGCGGCCCGAAAAACTCAAAAGTGGTATCAGAGCCACGTGCGAAGACTTGTACGAGTTTAGTTTCATTTTTATGAAAAATATAGCTTCTGTGATTTTCTGTAAATTTAAGATTTTATGGATTTTTATGAGTAATTTTCTCGTAGAAGCGAATCACAAGTGTTTCGACACTTGTAGGCTTCGACTACCGAGAAGCTTTTTCTGAAACGGCAAGGTTTCGCCCCAAAACTATTTGGGACAGCGGACTAAGGCACTGTAGGATCGCTTAGGGACACTCGCGATGGTTAGATCGCGGGTAGGGTTGCTGCCCCTAGCCCCGCAAGGGGATTCGTTCCACAATTGCGCCCGGAAACCGCTAAACGGGACCGCCGAGAATTTTTACTCGTAAAAATTGTAAAAATTAGTATTAAAATTACAGAAAATTATGGAAATTACATAATTTAGAATTATGTATAATTTATGATGGTCATGGCCCAAAACGACCCAATCTAATTGGAAATGTGTTGTAATTCATAATACGGCCTGCGCGCCGTCATTTGTGTTATGCGTGTTGTACATTTGTTTCGCGACCTACGCGTCGTGCCTTTCTCTATTATTTATTCTTGTTATAAATTAGTTTAGACTCGAATGTAACTCGAGTTTCAAAATTGTAATGTACAAAATTGGAGTCGTGGAAGGTCCACACGAGACGGAGTTACGAGGAGGGCGCGAGCAACCCAAGGTGGTCAAAGAGAGAAGCTTGAGAAGCTGTTGACCTTAGGTTGACCATCCGATCTTCTCATTGGCTTGAGAAGATCGTAGTAGGGCCATGACTAATCACAAATAAATTTAATTAATTGCTTGTGTGTATGTGATGCATGATTAGTAGTTAATTAGTGCCTAACGATTAGATTTGATCTAAATCGTGTAGAAGATGCACCCTTTCGATTAAATTAGATCTATCGCGTATTTGATACACATCGACGATTAGATTAGATCTAAATCGCGTCAACTCTAATGCCTACCGTGCCGTGATACCTATCACTACCTCGATCACATGTGTTGTTGAATCTGCCAAAGCAGAGCAACACATATTATCTTGGTAGGGTACGGAGGGATAATCTTGGTCCTGCTTATCAACGCATGGGCGAATACAAACTCAATTAGATTGAGTATTCCTAGTTAACTCGGTTGGATCGAGTACAACTATAGGTATTCTTCCAATGTTTGGAAAGATAGGACATAAATCACATTTATATTAATTCTTGAGCGTATTAGCCAAAGCTAACTCAAGTTTTAATATAACTGCGGATAATGATCCTATAAACAAGAGTTGCATAGAGATGTAATTGGTAAATTGTTACCTACCGATCATACTAAATCTTGGGCGTATTATCCAAAGCTAACTCAAGGGTTAGTATGATGTGGATCTTGTCCCACATGAATTATAGAATTCAGTGGGAGCATCATTTAGTTAAAAGGCCTAATTATATGATTTTAAAAGAATATGATATTTATTTTTTGCATTTTTCTGTTGTAGATAACCATGACGTCGAATACGAACTCCTTCTCCCTGCGTTCAGTCCTTGAGAAGGACAAGATCAACGGAGTAAATTTCTTGGACTGGTACAGGAACTTGAGAATAGTTCTCACCCAGGAACGTAAACTGTTCGTTCTGGAGCAGCCCATTCCAGAGGCTCCTCCTGCCAATGCCCCGCGAGCTGACAAAGATGCTTATAAGAAGCATCAAGATGACGCATTAGATGTGTCATGTCTAATGCTCGCGACCATGAACTCTGAGCTTCAGAAGCAACACGAGTTGATGGGCGCTTATGATATGGTTGAACATCTTCGTCAACTGTATCAAGGACAAGCGCGACATGAGAGATTTGAGATCTCAAGGGCACTATTTCAATGCAAGATGTCAGATGGGGCTCCCGTAGGCCCATATGTACTCAAAATGATTGGGTACATAGAAAACCTACAGAGGTTGGGATTCCCGCTTGGCCAAGAGCTGGCCACTGACCTGATATTACAATCCTTGCCGGATAGCTATAGTCAGTTTGTTCTAAACTACAATATGAACAAAATTGACAAGCCACTGCCCAAGCTGCTTAGCATGTTAAGAAATGCTGAGCTGAACCTTAAGAAGGCTAAGCCCCACTCTGTTCTGATGGATCTGAAACACAAGGGCAAGGGCAAGCCCAAAGGCAAGGGAAAGTCCCAAGCCAAGGGCAAAGGCAAGACACTGAAGCCTAAAGTAGGGGTCGCCAAGGATGCTACCTGCTTCCACTGCGGTCAGACCGGGCACTGGAAGAGGAACTATAAGGTGTACCTAGAAGATCTTAAGAAGAAGCGAAGTGAGACTTCCACTTCAGGTATATATGTTATAGAAGTCAATCTATCTATTTCTTCATCATGGGTATTAGATACCGGATGTGCTTCTCACATTTGTACTAATGTGCAGGCGCTGAGAAATAGCAGGGCATTGGCGAAGGGCGAGGTGGACCTACGCGTAGGCAATGGAGCACGGGTTGTTGCTGTTGCTGTAGGGAATTATTTTCTATCTCTGCCCTCTGGGCTTGCATTAGAGTTGGCTGATTGTTGTTTTGTGCCTGCATTAACTAAGAACATAATTTCAGTTTCTTGTTTGGACAAGAAAGGTTTCTCTTTTATAATTAAGGACAAATGTTGCTCTGTTTATTTAAAAGATATGTTCTATTATAGTGCACCTCTGATGAATGGACTCTACATTCTAGACCTTGAAAGCCCTATCTATAACATAAATACCAAGAGGTTTAGGTCAAATGACCTGAACCAAACCTATCTCTGGCACTGTCGCTTAGGTCATATAAATGACAAGCGCTTATCCCAGCTTCATAAGGATGGTTTGCTGGACTCATTTGATTTTGAATCTTATGAGACGTGCGAGTCATTCCTACTAGGCAAGATGACCAAGACTCCCTTTAGTGGGCACAGCGAAAGAGCGACTGATTTGTTAGGACTTATACATAGTGATGTATGTGGCCCTTTCAATGTCGCTGCTAGAGGCGGTTATAGGTACTTCATCACATTTACTGATGACTTCAGTAGATATGGTTATGTGTACTTGATGACACATAAGTCAGAATCCTTTGAAAAGTTTAAAGAATTCAAGAATGAAGTACAAAACCAGCTTGGCAAGAGTATTAAGATACTTCGATCAGATCGAGGTAGAGAATACCTTAGCCATGAGTTTCGTGACTATCTAGCTGAGTGTGGGATTTTATCCCAACTCACTCCTCTTAGAACACCACAGTGGAATGGTGTATCCGAAAGGAGGAATCGTACTCTATTAGATATGGTACGATCTATGATGAGTCACACAGATCTTCTAACATACCTTTGGGGCTATGCTCTAACACGGCAGTTTTTATACTCAACTGAGTTCCATCCAAGGCCGTGATAAAGACACCATATAGGATATGGACTGGGCGAGATGCCCAGGTGTCTTTTATGAGGATTTGGGGTTGTGAGGCTTACGTTAGACATCCAGTCTCAGATAAATTAGGACCCAAATCCGACAAGTGCTACTTTATTGGATATCCCAAATAAACTAAGGGATATTTCTTCTACATTCTCAGTCAGCACAAGGAAGTTGTGGCAAAGACTGGGGCCTTTCTAGAAAGGGACTTTGTTACACAAAAGACTAGTGGGAGCACGTTCGATCTTGAAGAAGTTCAAGATGTGAACAATAGCACTGAAGCCTCGATGGAAGTTGAACTAGAACCACAAAGTGTTGTGGATGATGTTGTTCCACAAAGAGTTGAGGAACAACAACCAGTTCAAGTAGACATACCTCTTCACAGGTCTGATAGGGTACGTCGTCAGCCTGAGAGATACTCATTTCACTTGTCTGACCATGATGACGTTGTGCTCATAGATGATGAGCCTACCACCTATCAGGAAGCTGTGATGAGACCAGATTCCGAGAAATGGCTAAAGGCCATGAGATCCGAGATGAAATCCATGTACACCAACCAAGTATGGACTTTGGTTGATCCACCTGAAGGGGTAAAACCCATTAGGTGTAAGTGGGTCTTTAAGAGAAAGACTGACATGGATGGACTTATCTATAAGGGTCGCTTGGCAGCTAAAGGTTTCAAGCAGATTCATGGTATTGACTATGATGAAACCTTTTCTCCAGTAGCGATGTTTAAGTCCATTCGGATCATGCTTGCTATTGCAGCATACCATGACTATAAGATATGGCAGATGGATGTCAAAACCGTATTTCTGAATGGAAACCTGCTCGAGGATGTGTACATGACACAACCTGAGGGTTTTGTAGATCCACAGCATACTAGCAGAGTATGCAAGCTGCATAGGTCCATTTATGGACTAAAGCAAGCTTCTCGGAGCTGGAATCTTTGATTCGATGATGCAATCAAACAGTTTGGTTTCATCAAGAACGAAGATAAGCCTTGTGTCTACAAGAAGGTTGTAGGGGATATAGTTGTCTTCCTCATATTGTATGTGGATGACATACTACTCATTGGGAAGGACATCCCTTTGCTACAGTCTGTCAAGACCTGGCTAGGGAGTTGCTTCTCAATGAAAGACTTAGGTGAGGCATCCCGCATTCTAGGGATACAGATCTATAGAGATTGCTTGGCCTAAGTCAGTGTACATATATTGACAAGGTACTCCTTTGGTTTGCCATGCAGAATTCCAAGAAGGGATTTCTGCCGATGTCACATGGCGTGAGTCTTTCGAAGACTCAAGGTCCCACTTCTAGAAAGGAGAGAGACCGCATGGATCTGATCCCTTATGCCTCAGCCATAGGATCTATCATGTACTCCATGCTATGCACTCGACCTGATGTCTCGTATGCTTTGAGCATGACGAAATCCAGGTGAAAGTCACTGGATAGCAGTCAAGAACATTCTAAAGTACTTAAGAAGGACTAAAGAATATTTCTTGATATATGGAGGCAATGATGAGCTAGCTGTAGAGGGTTACAGTGATGCTAGCTTCCATATCGACCAGGATGATTATCGATCGCAGTCAGGGTTCGTATTTTGAATAAATTGTGGTGCTATGAGCTGGAAGAGTTCGAAGCAGGACACAGTAGCTGATTCTACGACAGAGGCCGAGTACAATGCTGCATCAGAGGCAGCAAAGGATGCAGTTTGGATTCGCAAGTTCATCACTGAACTTGGGGTGATTCCCAGTATCGCTGACCCTATTGAGCTCTATTGTGACAACAATGGAGCTATAGCACAGGCAAAGGAACCTCGCTCACACCAGCGGACCAAACACATACTACAGCGCTTCTATCTCATTCGAGAGATTATTGAGAGAGGAGATGTGAAGATTTGTAGAGTACCTACAGAAGCTAACATCGCAGATCCTTGACCAAGGCTTTGGTACAAAGGAAGCATGATGGTCACACTAGGTCATTGGGGCTTAGAGCCTACATTGATTGGCACTAGTGCTAGTGGGAGATTGTTAGTTAGAGCCCTAGAGCCAATCATTTGATGATTGTATTATGAACTTGTTGTATCATATTCTTATATAAATAAAGGCATTTGTTTTTTTGGTTATTATACTTACGTGTATTGGTGCCAAATAAACTAAGTATAATAGCGTCCTTGAGTAGAAGGTAGAACCTATATCAATCGGTTAGTTGAACCGATAGTGAGATGATATAGGGAACACTACTCTTAATCATTCCTAGTCGAGTATTAACATTCAGGGACAATGTTAATGCAATAAGACTAGCATGTAGGTCAACTCGATGACTTGATCTCACAAGTCATGGATATAGAGATATCAAGTTGACACATGGGTATGCATTGGAGAATGTATACTGAATGACCCGCCATGAGAAAGTATCATGGATCGTTATACGAGTGTCATATACTTTCTCATGTGGTTTTTAGTATGACTACTAGTCCTTAGACCTAAAGTCACCATGGTTCCCTACATAAGGAGTTATGCACTTTGGTTTCGTCAAACGTCACCCGTAACTGGGTGGACTATAAAGGCGATTACTAGGTATGTAACGAATTGTGCAGAGGGATGTGAGTGATGTAGATGGGATCTATCCCTCTTATATGACGGGAGCGACATCGATATTCTTGATCGAGTGAGACCACGAAGTGCATGGCCATGCCCAAATGGGTCAATATGAGATATTGAGCTCTTTTGATTTAGTGAGTCTACTTGGAGTTCAAGATTTAGATTGATTAGAGGATGACACGGTCTATGCCTCACATTGATCAATCTAGATATCTTGGGTAGAAGGGCACTTGTCATATATTGTGAGGAGTCACAATTAGTAGTCACAAGGTGATGTTGGATCTCAACATTCTTGTAACTTGGGTAGTAGTGATGTATTGCTAGATACCGCTCATTACTTATGCTCCTAAATGGGTTTAGGGGCATTGCCAACGTTACAAGAACCTATAGGGTCACACACTAAGGACAATTAGATGGAGATTAAGTTCATATGATGAACCAAGAGGATTAGATTCATGTGATGAATCAAATTGGATTAAGAGTAATCCTAATTGGGCTAATTGAGTTGAACTCAAGTTGATTCATGTATTCAATGAGTCTAATTTAGATTATGACTCATTGAATCAATTTAATTAAATGAATTAGATTCATTATATTAAATTGGCTTGAATTAAATGGTTGGATTAGATCAACCATGAGAGAGATTAAGTCAAGTTTGACTTGACTTGAGAGGAAGATGAAGAGTCAAGTTTGACTTGACTTTATGTCACTTCATTGGTGAGTTGGCATTGAGTGGGCCAATGATGATGCTCCACATCATCATGGTTACTTAAGTGGGATGCCACCTCATGGGAGTTACCAAGAGTTGTGACTCTTGGCATTCCATGGAGGTTACAACTCCTCTTAATGTGGCCGACCACATCAATTGCATGAGTAGTTTCATTTTGTGAGTAATTCTCATTCATTCCATCATCTTCTTCCTCAAGATCTTCTCAAGCTCTCCCTCTCCTCTCTTGGCCGAACACCCTAGGTGCTAGCACACCTTTGTTTGGTCCCCTCCACCTAATTTTGTTCGTGTGGATACTTCTAGAGGGTTGTCTACTTTGACGATCTTGAGATACGGCAAACCGTTGGACTAGCGGGATAGCGAAGGGTATTGCATCGAGGGTAACACTCTTATCTAGTGAAGATCTAAACTTTAGAAACTCGTACTCGTATTTTGTTTTTATTTTTCTTTGCACGGATCCGGTGGCTGGGTTTTTGGGGTTTCCGCAACGCGAAAAAGCGGTTTTCGCGACCCGAAAAATCTAAGATCTCCCACCTATACTAAAATACTACGCTGCCATAAATGTTGCCATACATCTGATTCCCAACCCTTCAACATGTCCATGAAAAGCTCTTGCCTTAAGGACCTTAGTGAAAAGATCTACAGGTTATCACCTGATGCAATCTAGGTGGCAATAACTTCTCCTCGTTATACGATGTCTCATATTGGGTGGTACTTGCGCTCTATTGTGTTTACTTTCCTTACGGACTCGTGGTTCCTTCGAGTTTGCTACTGCACTACTTATTTTCACAATTCATTGTAATAATTTTGGGCAAATCAGGAATCACATCTAAGTCCATCATGAAATTTTTGAGCCATACAGCTACTATGGCTGCCTCAGAGGCTGCTACATACTCAGCTTTTATAGTGGACTCTGAAAAACATCTAAGCTTAACACTCCTCCATTGTTATGACTTTACCACCTAAAGTAAACAAAAAACCCCGAGGTTGACTTACTATTGTCCCTATCTGATTAGAAGTCAAAATCCTTGTAACCTACAGGGATTAAATTATCTGCCTTATAAACTAGCATATAATCTCTAGTCCCTCTAAGGTACTTTAATATATGTTTTATGGCAGTCTAGTGTCCCGGTCCTGGGTTACTTCCATATCTGCTAACTTTGCACTAGGAAAAACAGATATCTGATCTCGTGCATAGCATACATTAGGCTTTCCAACAGCCAAAACATAAGGAACTTGCTTTCATGTCCTTTATCTGCTTTGATGCCTTTGGAGACATCTCTTTAGATAAAGTTACTCCATGCCTAAAAGGTTGAAAAACCCTTTCTTGGAGTCTTGCATGCAAAAACGAGCTAGGATAGTATGAAGCTTGGGATAAGCACAATATTCTTTTCTTGTGATCCCTTTGATCCCGAGAATATGTGTGCATTCTCCCAAGTCCTTCATATCAAATTGCTTGGACAACCATACCCTTAATTCTGACAACACTTTGATATTGTTTTCAACTACCAAAAATGTCATCTACGTATAGTACAAGAAATACCACCACGCTTCCATCACACTACTTGTATACACAAGACTCATCTGGGAACTGAATAAATCCATAGGTCTAGATTACTTTATTAAACCAGATGAACCAAGACCTTAAAGCTTTTCTTAAGTCCATAGACTAATTGAGCTTGCACACTAGATGCTCTTTGCCCTTTGCGATGAACCCTTCTGGTTGCTTTATATGGATATTTTCTTCAAGACTTCCATTAAGGAAAGCTGTCTTGACATCCACTTACCAAATCTCATAGTCCAAATAGATAAAAGAATCCCAATAGACTTAAGCATGACTACCGATGAGAAAGTTTCCTTTTTCAGCAAGCCTTGCTTTGAAAGTTTCCACCTTCCTGTTGTTGGGTTTTTCGGGCCGCGAAAACCACATTTTTGCATCGCGGAAACCCTGAATCACCCATGCCACTGGATCTCGTGCGAAGAGTATAGAACAAAATTTATGAGTACGATTTTACAACTTAGATCTACTCCTAGATCTACATGAAGAAAGAATATACCCTTGATGCGAAGCCCTTCACAATCCCGCTTATCCTCAGTTCACCGGATCTCGAAAGTATCAAAGTAGACACTTCTCTATGTGTATCCACACAAGCAAGAAATGGAGAAAAATCTCTAAGGATGTGCTAGCAACCTTAGAGATCAGTAGGGAGGAGAGGGAGAGCAAGAAGAAAACTCAAGAGGAAGAAGAAGATGGAGTTACAACCACTTGAATGAAAAATCAATTTTCATTCCACCTAAAAGTGGTCGGCCACTTCAAGGCATGTAGCCCCCATGGAATATCAAGAGTCAAGTCTCTTGATCTCCTCCATGAGGTGGCATTTGGTTAAGTCAAACTTGACCAAATGAAGAAGCCTTGATGATGTGGCATTGGTCAAGTCAAAGTCAAGTCAAAACTTGACTCTTCATCTTCCTACTTAAGTCAAGTCAAACTTGACCACTTCTCTCCCTTGGTTGATCTAATCTAACCATTGGTTCAAGTCAATTTTAATTTAATGAATCTCTATTCATTGAATTAAATTAATTAAATGAGTCTAAGTCCAAATTAGACTCACTTAACACATGAACCAAATTGAGTCCAACTCAATTAGGCTACTTTGTATTACTCTTAATCCAATTTGGTTCATCATATAAACGTAATCATTTAGGTTCATCTAATGAACCTAATCTCCATCTAATTGCTCTTAGTGTGTGACCCTATAGGTTCTTGTAACGTTGGCAATGCCCCTAAACCCATTTAGAAGCATAAGTAATGAGCGGTATCTAGCAACACATCATTACTACCCAAGTTACAAGAATGTTGAGATCCAACATCACCTTGTGACTACTAATTGTGACTCCTCACAAAATATGACAAGTGTCCTTCTATCCTAGACATCTAGATTGATCAATGTGAGGCATAGACCGTGTCATCCTCTAATCAATCTAAATCTTGAACTCCAAGTAGACTCACTCAATCAAATGAGCTCAATATCCTATATTGATTCATTTGGGCATGACCATGCACTTCGTGGTCTCACTCTATCAAGAATATCGATGTCACTCCTGTCATATAGGAGGGATAGATCCCATCTACATCACTCACATCCCTCTGCATAATTCGTTACATACCCAGTAATCGCCTTTATAGTCCACCCAGTTACGGGTGACGTTTGACGAAACCAAAGTACATAACTCGTTATGTAGGGATCCATGGTGACTTCAGGTCTAAGGACTAGTAGTCATACTAATAGCCACATGAGAAAGTATATGACACTCATATAACGATCCATGATACTTTCTCATGGAGGGTCATTCAGTATACATTCTCCAATGCATACCCATGTGTCAACTTGATATCTCTATATCCATGACTTGTGAGATCAAGTCATCGAGTTGACCTACATGCCAGTCTTATTGCATTAACATTGTCCCTGAATGTTAATACTCGACTAGGATTGATTAAGAGTAGTGTTCCCTATATCATCTCACTATCGGTTCAACTAACCGATTGATATAGGTGAGAACCGTCTACTCAAGGACGTTATTATACTTAGTTTATTTGGCACCAATACAAGTAAGTATAATAACCAAAAACCAAATGCCTTTATTTATAAAGAATATGATACAACAAGTCCAAAATACAATCATCAAATTATTAGGCACTATTTAATTACTTAATTACTTAGATCTAATCTAATCGCTACTGGAGAAAAG
This sequence comes from Zingiber officinale, assembly GCF_018446385.1. NCBI lineage: Eukaryota > Viridiplantae > Streptophyta > Magnoliopsida > Zingiberales > Zingiberaceae > Zingiber > Zingiber officinale. The sequence goes on from NC_056001.1 coordinate 76,257,044, forward strand.
GTTTCATCATAGTCAATACCATGAATTTGTTTGAAACCTTTAGCTACCAAGCGACCCTTATAAATAAGTCCATCCATGTCAATCTTTCTCTTAAAGACGCACTTACACCCAATGGGTTTTACCCCTTCAGGTGGATAAACTAAAGTCCATACTTGGTTGGTGTACATGGATTCCATTTCGGATCTCATGGCCTCTAGCCATTTCTCGGAATCTGGTCTCATCACAGCTTCTTGATAGGTGGTAGGCTCATCCTCTATGAGCACAACATCATCATGGTTAGACAAGAGAAATGAGTATCTCTCAAGCTGACGACGTACCCTATCAGACCTGCGAAGAGGTATGTCTACTTGAACTGGTTGTTGTTACTCAACTCTATGTGGAACAACATCATACACAACACTTTGTGGTTCTAGTTCAACTTCCATCGAGGCTTCAGTGCTATTGTTCGCATCTTGAACTTCTTCAAGATCGAACGTACTCCCACTAGTCTTTCTAGAAACAAAGTCCCTTTCTAGAAAGACCCCAGTCTTTGCCACAACTACCTTGTGCTGACTAGGAATGTAGAAGTAATATCCCTTAGTTTCCTTGGGATATCCAATAAAGTAGCACTTGTCAGATTTGGGTCCTAATTTGTTTGAGACTTGACATCGAACGTAAGCCTCACAACCCCAAATCCTCATAAAAGACACCTGGGCATCTCTCCCAGTCCATATCCTATATGGTGTCTTTATCACAACCTTGGATGGAACTCGGTTGAGTATGAAAGCTACCGTGTCTAGAGCATAGCCCCAAAGAAATGTAGGAAGATCTGTGTGACTCATCATAGACCGCACCATATCTAATATAGTACGGTTCCTCCTTTCGGATACACCATTCCACTGTGGTGTTCCAGGAGGAGTGAGTTGGGATAGAATCCCACACTCAGCTAGATAGTCACGAAACTCATGGCTAAGGTATTCTCCACCTCGATCTAATCGAAGTATTTTAATACTCTTGCCAAGCTGGTTCTGTACTTTATTCTTGAATTCTTTGAACTTTTTAAAGGATTCAGACTTATGTGTCATGAAGTACACATAACCATATCTACTGAAGTCATCAGTAAATGTAATGAAGTACCTATAACCTCCTCTAGCAACGACATTGAAAGGGCCACATACATCACTATGTATAAGTCCTAACAAATCAGTCGCTCTTTCGCTGTGCCCACTAAAGGGAGTCTTGGTCATCTTGCCTAGTAGGCATGACTCACACATCTCATAAGATTCAAAATCAAATAAGTCAAACAAATCATCCTTATGGAGCTGGGATAAGCGCTTGTCGTTTATATGACCTAAGCGACAGTACCAGAGATAGGTTTGTTTTATGTCATTTGACTTGAACCTCTTGGTATTTATGTTATAGATAGGGCTTTTAAGGTCTAGAATGTAGAGTCCGTTCATCAGAGGTGCACTACAATAGAACATATCTTTTAAATAAACAGAACAACATTTGTCCTTTATTATAATAGAGAAACCTTTCTTGTCCAAACAAGAAACTGAAATTATGTTCTTAGTTAAAGCAAGCACATAACAATAATCATCCAACTCTAGTACAAGCCCAGAGGGCAGAGATAGAAAAATAAGTCCCTACAGCAACAGCAACAGCAACAACCCGTGCTCCATTGCCTACTCGTAGGTCCACCTCGCCCTTTGCCAATGCCCTGCTATTTCTCAGCGCCTGTACATTAGTACAAATGTGAGAAGCACATCCGGTATCTAATACTCATGATGAAGAAATAGATAGATTGACTTCTATAACATATATACCTGAAGTGGAAGTCTCACTTCGCTTCTTCTTAAGATCTTCCAGGTACACCTTGCAGTTCCTCTTCCAATGCCCTGTCTGACCGCAGTGGAAGCAGGTAGCATCCTTGGCGACCCCTCCTTTAGGCTTCAGTGCCTTGCCTTTGCCCTTGGCTTGAGACTTTCCCTTACCTTTGGGCTTGCCCTTGCCCTTATGTTTCTGAACCATCATAACAGAGTTAGGCTTAACCTTCTTAAGGTTGAGCTCAGCAGTTCTTAACATGCTAAGCAGCTCGGGCAGTGGCTTGTCAATTTCGTTCATGTTGTAGTTTAGAACAAATTGACTATAGCTATCTGACAAGGATTGTAAGATCAGGTCCGTTGCCAGCTCTTGGCCAAGCGAGAATCCCAACCTCTGTAGGTTTTCTATATACCCAATCATTTTGAGTACATATGGGCCTACGGGAGCCCCATATGACATCTTGCACTGAAATAGTGCCCTTGAGATCTCAAATCTCTCGTGCCTCGCTTGTCCTTGATACAGTTGACAAAGATGTTCAACCATATCGTAAGCGCCCATCAACTCGTGTTACTTCTAAAGCTCAGAGTTCAGGGTCGCGAGCATTAGACAGGACACATCTAATGCGTCATCTTGATGCTTCTTGTAAGCATCTCGGTCAGCTCGCGTGGCAGTGGCAGGAGGAGCCTCCGGAATGGGCTGCTCCAGAACGTACAGTTTACGTTCCTAGGTGAGAACTATTCTCAAATTCCTATACCTGTCCAGGAAATTTGCTCCGTTGAGCTTGTCCTTGTCAAGGACAGAACGCAGAGAGAAGGTGTTCGTGTTTGACGTCATGGTTATCTACAACAGAAATAAAAGCAGAAAGTAAATATCATATTCATTTTATCATTTAATTAGGTCTTTATTTAAATGATGCTGCCACTGAATTCTATAATTCATGTGGGACAAGATCCACATCATACTAACCCTTGAGTTAGCTTTGGCTAATACGCCCAAGATTTAGTATGATCGGTGGGTAACAATTTACCAATTACATCTCTATGCAACTCTTGTTTATAGGATCATTATCCGTAGTTATATTAAAACTTGAGTTAGCTTTGGCTAATATGCCCAAGAATTAATATAAATGTGATTTATGTCCTATTTTTCCAACTATTGGAAGAATGCCTACAGTTAAACTCGATTTAACTAGTTGTACTCAATCAAATTGAGTCTCTACTCACCCATGCGTTGATAGGCGGGACCAAGATTGTCCCTCTGTACCCTACCAAGATAATATGTGTTGCTCTGCTTTGGCAGATTCAACAACACATGTGATTGAGGTAGTGATAAGTATCACAGCATGGTAGGCATTTTAGAGTTGATGCGATTGAGATCTAATCTAATCGTTGGGTGCATCTTGTACATGATTTAGATCTAATCTAATCGTTAAGGCGCTAATTAACTACTTTACTAGCATGCATCAAATACACACACACAAGCAATTAATTATACTATTTGTGATTAGTCATTGCCCTACTACGATCTTCTCAAGACAATGAGAAGATCGGATGGTCAACCTAGGGTCAACAGCTTCTCAAGCTCCTCCCTTTGACCACCTTGTGTTGCTCGTGCCCTCCTCGTAACTCCGTCTCGAGTGGACCTTGCACGACTCCAATTTTGTACATTACAATTTTGAAACTCGAGTTACATTTGAGTCTAAACTAATTTACAACAAGAATAAATGGAGAAAGGCACGACGCGCTGGTCACGTATCAAGTATACAGCACACACAATCACATGACGGCACGCAGGTCGTATTATGAATTACAACACAAATATACCAATTAAATTGGGTCTTTTTGGGTCATGCCCATCACAAATTATACATAATTCTAAATTATGTAATTTTAATAATTTTATGTAATTTTAATACTATTTTTTACAATTTTTATGAGAAAAAAATTCCCGACGGTCCCGATTAGCGGTTTTCGGGCGCAATCGTGGAACGAATCCCCTTGCGGGGCCAGGGGCAGCGCCCCTACCCGCGATATAACCATCGTGAGTGTTCCTAAGTGATCCTACAGTGCCTTAGTCCGTTGTCCCAAAAGGATTTGGGGTGAAACCTTGCCGTTTTGGAAAAATCTCCTCGGTAGTCGAAGCCTACAAGTGTCTAAACACTTGTGCTTTGCTTCTACGAGAAAAATATTCATAAAAACCATAAAAAACCTAAATTTACAGAAAGTTACAGAACCTACATTTTTCATAAAAATGCAAACTAAACTCGTACACGCTTCGCACATGGCTATGATACCACTGGTGGGATTTTCGGGCCACAAAAACCGCTTTTCGCGTTGCGGAAACCCCGAATCTCCCATGCCACCGGATCCGTGCGAAGTTTATAAACAAAAAAATTTCGAGTACGAGTTTACTAACGCCTAGATCTACACTAGAGAAAGAAGTTACCTTCGATGCGAGGCCCTTCTCAATCCCGCTTGTCCAACGGTTTGCCAGATCTCGAGATCGTCAAGCATACGATCCTCTAGAAGTATCCACACGAACAAACTAGGTGGAGAGGCCAAAAAAAGGGGTGCTAGCTCCTATGAAGTGTTCGGCCAAGAGAGGTGAGGGAGAAGAAAATTGAGAGCAAGAGGAAGAAGATGGAGTGAATGCCTTGAAATGAAAAAATCAACTCCTTTTCTCACAATAAGTGGTCGGCCACAATGGAGTTGTAACCTCCATTCTCATTTAATGTGGCCATTAAAGAGAAGATTTGTAACCTCCATGAGGTGGCACACACATGTGCCAACTACGATGATGTGGCACATCATTATTAGTCCTCCTAATGCCAACTCACAAATGAGGTGGCAAATAGTCAAGTCAAACTTGATCTTCCTCTTCCTCTCAAGTCAAGTCAAACTTGACATTATAACTCCCATGGTTGATCAAATCCAACCATTTGATTCAAGCCAATTTAATATAATGAATCTAATTCATTTAATTAAATTGATTCAACGAGTCATAATCTAAATTAGACTCATTGAACACATGAATCAAATTGAGTCCAACTCAATTAGTTCAATTAGGATTACTCTTAATCCAATTTGATTCATAACATGAATCTAATCCTCTTGGTTCATCATATGAACCTAATCTCCATCTAATTGTCCTTTGTGTGTGACCCTATAGGTTCTTATAACATTGGCAATGCTGCTAAACCCATTTAGAAGCAAAAGTAATGAGCGGTATCTAGCAACACATCATTACTACCCAAGTTATAAGAATGTTGAGATCCAACATCACCTTGTGACTACTAATTGTGACTTCTCACAATATATGACAAGTGTCCTTCTATCCTAGACATCTAGATTGATCAATATGAGGCATAGATCGTGTCATCCTCTAATCAATCTAAATCTTGAACTCCAAGTAGACTCACTCAATCAAATGAGCTCAATATCTCATATTGACTCATTTGGGCATGACCATGCACATCGTGGTCTCACTCTATCAAGAATATCGATGTCACTCACGGTATATAGGAGGGATAGATCCCATATACATCACTCAGATCCCTCTGCATAATTCGTTACATACCCAGTAATCACCTTTATAGTCCACCCAGTTACGGGTGACGTTTGATGAATCAAAGTACGTAACTCCTTATGTAGGGATCCATGATGACTTCAGGTTCAAGGACTAGTAGTCATACTAATAGCCACATGAAAAAGTATATGACACTCATATAACGATCCATGATACTTTCTCATGGCGAGTCATTCAGTATACATTCTCCAATGCATACCCATGTGTCAACTTGATATCTCTATATCCATGACTTGTGAGATCAAGTCATCGAGTTGACCTACATGCTAGTCTCGTCGCATTAACATTGTCCCTGAATGTTAATACTCGACTAGGAATGATTAAGAGTAGTGTTCCCTATATCATCTCACTATCCGTTCAACTAACCGATTGATATAGGTAAGAACTCTCTACTCAAGGATGCTATTATACTTAGTTATTTGGCACCAATGCAAGTAAGTATAATAACCAAAACAAATGCCTTTATTAATATACAAGAATATGATACAATGAGTCCATACAACAACCATCAAATGATTGGCTCTAGGGCTCTAACTAACACATTGGAGACTGTATACTGAATGACCCGCCATAAGAAAGTATTATGGATCGTTATATGAGTGTCATATACTTTCTCATGTGATTATTAGTATGACTATTAGTCCTTGGACCTGAAGTCACCATGGTTCCCTACAAAAGGAGTTACATACTTTGGCTTCGTCAAACGTCACCCGTAACTGGGTGGACTATAAAGGCAATTACTGGGTATGTAACAAATTATACGGAGGGATGTGAGTGATGTAGATGGGATCTATCCCTCCTATATGATGAGAGTGACATCATCATTCTTGATAGAGTGAGACCAATAAGTGCATGATCATGCCCAAATGAGTCAATATGAGATATTGAGCTCATTTGATTAGAGTGAGTCTACTTAGAGTTTAAAATATAGATTGTTTAGAGGATGACATGGTCTATGCCTCATTTGATCAATCTAGATGTCAAGGATAGAAGGACATTATCATATATTGTGAAGGGTCACAATTAGTAGTGACAAGGTGATGTTGGATCTCAACATTCTTGTAACTTGGGTAGTAATGATGTGTTGCTAGATACCGCTCATTACTTATACTTCTAAATGTGTTTAGGAGCATTTCCAACGTTACAAGAACCTATAGGGTCACACAAAAAGGGCAATTAGATGGAGATTAGGTTCATTTGATGAACCAAGAGGATTAGGTTCATGTGATGAACCAAATTGGATTAAGAGTAATCCAAATTAAACTAATTGAGTTAGACTCAATTTGATTCATGTGTTAAATGAGTCTAATTTAGACTTGGACTCATTGAGTCAATTTAATTCAATAAATAGAGATTCATTAAATCAAATTGACTTGAACCAATGGTTAGATTTGATCGACCATGGGAGATAAGAGGTCAAGTTTGACTTGACTTGAGAGGGAAGATAAAAGGTCAAGTTTGACTTGACCAATGCCACATCATTTGTGTGTTGGCATAAGGTGGGCTAATGATGACGTTCCACATCATCAAGGTTGGCTTATGTGTGTGCCACCTTATGAGGGAGACCAAGAGCCATGACTCTTGGTATCCCATGGAGGTTTATAACCTCTCCATGAAGTGGCCGGCCATTTTGATTGCAAGTGAATGCAATTGTGTGCTCATTCAGTCCTTCTTCTTCCTCATCTCTTCCTCTCTACTCTCCCTCTTCCTCCATTTCCGTGAGCCACAAAGAGTGCTAGCACACTCTAGTGTCTTTTCTCCATCTCATTGTTCGTGTGGATACATATAGAGGAGTGTTCACTTGACACTCTCGAGATCCGGCAACCTTGGACGAGCGGGATAAGCGAAGGGCTTCATATCAAAGGTATAAAATCTCTACCATGTAGATCTAGAGTAGATCTAGAATAGAAACAAGTACATGAATTTATTTTAATCTTCGCACGGATCCGGTAGCAAGACTTCGGGGTTTCCGCAACGCAAAAAGCTATTTTTGCGGCCCGAAAGTTCCAACACCTATTGGGTTAACTAAGAATTTAGGGGGTACATATTCTCTGGAAAATTTTCTAAGTTGACCTTGGTGATGTCTAATATACTAATTTAATCTACCATAAATTCTAAGTTTTAATTTTTGAAAGTTATTTGGTTTCAAGAATGCATGGTCATTTTTTGATTTCTATTTTCAATTTTCCATTTTCTAATTTTAGATTTTCATACAATTCTAGAGGACATGTCTTTGCTAAGTTCAATTTCAACTCAGCATTTTCCTTTTCTAGTTTAACTAGATCTTTAGTAAGATATTTAATAAAATTAAAGGACTACTTGGGAGATAGAGTACATTCCTCACTTACCTCAATTTCTGATGCTCCACCTTCATCGTTGCTTTCTTCTGATGATCCTCCCCTTTATCTATGCTCGTTTTTGAGTTGGTCTCATCTTCTTTTTGATGGATTGATGTTAGGGCTAGTCTGGCGTATGCTGCGATCTTAGATTCGGAGGATGAAGACTCATCCCACGTGACTTTGAGATTATGTTTAGGTCAAGTTGACTTCTTATTCTTTTCCTTGCATTTGTTCTTCAGTTTCAGGTAGTCATCTTTGATGTGCCCTTTTTTGTTGCAATTGTAGCATCAGACGGTCCTTTTATTTGGATATTGCTTTCTCATCTGTGATTTAAATTATTAGATTTAATAAATTTATTGAACTTCCTTACCATTAGTGCTGCTTCGTTTTCATCAATTGATTCTTTGGAATCTGAAACATTGGTTCTTGGCTTCAAGGCAACATTCTGACTTGGTCCTTTTCTTTGTCCTATGCTCCGAGATTCTTGTAATTCTAAAATAGAGAAAAGACTTTCTAAAGTAATTACCTTAAGATCCTTGGATATATAGTAGGAGTCTACTATAGTTGTTCATTCGGGTGTTCTTGGGAACACATTTAAAGCATACCTTTGTGCATCTCGATTCATTACCATTTCTTCGATGTTTATTAGTCCGGTGATCATCTCCTTGATTTTTCCATATAGTTGTGCTACTGACTCTCCTTCTTCTATCCAGAAGTTCATCAGTTGATTCCGGAGCACATCCCGTCTCACAAACTTTGTTTCGGAAGTTCCTTCATGCAGTTCTAGGAACTTCTCCCAAAGTTCCTTTACTGATTTATAATCTCTGATTTGATTTACTTCCTAGGGTGGAAGAACGTTGAGCAGATGGAATTCTGCTTTACCGTTTGCCACGAAGTCGGCATGTTCCTTCTTCGTCCACTGATATTCTTCTTTGTCTTTTGGAACTATAAAACCATATTTCATTATTAAAAGAATTTTGAAATCTATTTTGAAGAATACCTCCATCCAGCGTTTCCATTGTGTGAAGACTCCCTTGAACTTTGGAGGGTGAATACTTGTACCGACCATCGTCTTGATCTTGATGCTTCAGTCGGCGGTTAGTCCTTTTGAGGTAGTTGGGCTCTGATACCACTTGTTAGCATAGTGGGGCCGGTAAGAGGTGGCAGCGAGGTCGATAAGAGTTCACAGCTTCTGTTAAGAAAACAAAAAACCTTTCTCTATTTTTCTAACTCGGATTAGTAGCAATGTCACAATTAAAATAAACTGAAATGAAAAACTAATAAAAAGAAGAGGCAAATATATTTGACTTGGTTACAACCTAGGTGGTTGTTAATTCAAGGCGGTTGCAAAGCTCTACTAGAAAAATCTCTTTCTATGTAGGCGGAGAAGCCTCTTACACTCTTTGAAAAACATAGAAAAGACTAGGAAATGATTACAGTACTTGTTCTCAAGTTGTTGTTGATTTCCTAGGTCCAGGGGTCTTTTTATAGCACCTGAGAAATCTTATCTGAAGCTTGAAGCCACCTCCAAAGGGCTTGGTAGGCGTCTCCAGCGTGGCAAGTGGATAAAGCTTTATCCACTTTCAAACGATTAGCTTGATTAGCCGAAGGCGCCTTCCATAGCCTTGGAATGCGCCTTCGCACTGTTCATCGAAGGCACCTTCCAACCATGGACGGTGCCTTCCACAGAAGGTGTGGAGGTGCCTTCAACAGCCTTTGAAGACGTCTCTAGCAGCACTTGCTGCTCCATTTCACTCCTTTACTGCTGCGATCTCTTGGGTGATTTCGGCCACCAGAATAAGGCTTACCTGAATCCAATTTCTGTCCTTCTTCTCTAGTAGGCTTCCACTCCAGTTTCTCGTCCCTCGAACGTCATGTACGTTCTTCTCATCAACCGGTGTACTCTTCTACAGCCCTTCGTCCCTCGGATGCACTGAGCCAGTCGGCTCCCTTCCCGTGTCATCCTTCTCGCTAGCTACGTCTTCCGCTCGACTTCTTGTTCTCTTAAGCTCCAGCACACTTAGACACAGGGATTAAAACAAAATAGGACCCAACCTAACTTGGTTGATCACATCGAAACAACCATGAGGTACAACAAAAGATACATCTATACGAGAAATGGAAAGAAAGCTAAAGTCGAGTAGATTGATATTTTTAGGGTTTGTTTACGAACTAATGTCTTTCTGAGTTTAGAAAATGTATTTATTGTACCATCTTTTCAATGAATTTAATTTCAATTTCTTCCTTGGATAAATTAGGTTATTCTTGTTCTTATAGGAATAAAATTTTCAGTATTTTCTTTAATTCAATATTAGTTGGCAATGGTTCATTAGTTGATAAGTTTTATAAATTAAACATCATAACTTCTATGAATGACAATGTTGTTAGAGTGTATACTGAAAGTCTAAGCTTTTGTAAACATTTATTTTGAATAAAGAATCACATTTGGTCAAATCATCTACATTTGTTGTAGTTGTTCAATTAATTTATATTATAGATAACATAGTATGTGGTGTCACATACAGAAGATGATGTTATCAGTACCTTATAAATTATAAACAGTAGCTCATGACCAAAATGGAAAGGAACAAACCATTGGATGGTCATAGTGTAAATAGGAATTAGTTTATCTTGACTATATAATTACACTAGTACACTTAGAGTGTATTGAGTAGGACCATTTGAGGTTGTTTCTTTTATACTGACTTTATAAAGGAACAAATACCTCAGTTATTATGGAAGTGTGTGCTCTTAATCCTAATATAATAACAAGCACATATATTTGATATTTATTTCTTTAATTTATCAATGGGTGAGATTTAGTTCGATGAATCAATAAGCCCGATAAGTTGGGAAATGATATCACTAATAGTGTGTGTTGTTGATTATAGAAGGAAACTATGTCCTAGTAATCTAGGTTCATAATGTCCCCAAGATGAGCTCATAAAGATTGTCATGTTAAACCCTGCAGGTGGACTTAGTTCGACATGACGATAAGGTTGAGTGGTACTATTCTTGGATTAAGATATTGATTAAATGAGTTGTCAGTGACTCACTTAATTAGTGGACATTTGACATCTTAAACACAGGGAGACTAACATACTCATAATAAGAAGGAGCCCAAAAATGTAATTTGGGATTGGTGCGGTAGTTCAATAATAGTTCTCTAGTGGAATGAATTATTATTGATAAAATTAAGTTGTGTGTTCGGGGCGAACACGGAATGCTTAATTTTATCGGGAGACCAAAACCAATTTCTTCTCTCGGTCCCTATCGTAGCCTCTTATTTATAGAGTACTATACCCACCTATACCCACCTTCATACCCATGAGAAGGGGGCCGGCCAAGCTAGCTTGTGGTTCAAGCTAGGGCCGGCCAAGCCTTGGTTCATGGGTGGCCGGCCCTAGCTTGAACCCAAGCTTAGGTGGCAGGCCCCCATTAAAATAAAACGAATTTTAATTTTAGTTTTTATTATGTTGAAGATATAATTTATTACAGAGAATTAAAATTAAAATATCTCTCTTTAAAAGATCTACAAAATATTAAAAGAAAGAGATTAGATCTCTTTCCTTATTTGTAGATTGGAAAGATATTTTATTTTTTCTCTTTGAAAAATTATTCACATGTTGAAAATTAAAATTATAGAAATTTCTTTTTATCAACCATGAAGGGATTTTAAAAGGAAATTTTATTTTTTAAAATTTCCAAAGACAAATAAGGAAGTTTTAATTGTTGATTAAAATTATCCTATTTGCTCTACATGAGGTGGCCGGCCACATATAATTAATTAGGAAAATTTATTTAATTTTTCTTAATTAATTGTTGTCAAGGAAAGTTAAGGAAATTTTATTATAAATAAATTTCCTTATTTTCCAAAGCCAAGGAATATAAAAGAAGGGGTAGGGGTGCCTTCATGGGTTACAACTTCTATTGTTCTCTCCCTCTTTTCCTTGATGTTGTGGCCGGCCATCCTCTCTTTCTCTCTTCCTCTCTGTGGTGGCCGAATTCTTCATCTCCCTTGAAGCTCTTGTGGTGGCCGGCTACTACTTGGAGAAGAACAAGAAGAAGGAGAGAAAGCTTGCATCCCTTGGAGCTTGGTTGGTGTTTTTCTTCTTCCTTGGTGAAGCTTTCTTGTTTTGGCCGAACCTAGATAGGAGGAGAAGAAGGTGTTTGGTGGTTTCTCATCTCGGAAGATCGTTGCCCACACAACGTCCGAGGTTAGAAGAGGAATACGGTAGAAGATCAAGAGGTCTTTCTAAAAGGTATAACTAGTAATTTTTCTTTCCGCATCATACTAGTTATTTTTGGAAAAAATACCAAATACAAGAGGCTTATGATTCTAGAATTTTGAATATGTTTTTTGATGTTGTGTTCTTTTGCTATTTTTTTCTTTTCCTTATGATTTTATTGTTCCTTTCGGTTAACCTAAAGATATTTTAGGAAATTAAATATTAGCTTTCCATAAAAGGTTTTGTCTAGTCGGTGGTGGTTGCTCCCATATCCAAGAAGGTCATGTGCCCCGCCATGTCAGTACTGGGAACCAATTATGGAAATTAATATTTAATGGAATTAATAACTTAAGGTGACTTGGGTCGAACGTGTTAAGTTCCGCAGGAGATCCAAGTCAAAACCTAAAAGAACAAATAGATTAAGTTTTGGATCAAACATGTTAAGTTCCGCAGGCGATCCAAAATTTAATTTAAAAGAACACATGGTAACTAGGAAAAGGTTCAGACCTTTGTACAAAATTTTGTACAGTGGAACCTCTAGGTTTTCCGAGTAGCAACCAACAATTGGTATCAGAGCTAGGGTTTTGCCTCTGTGTATTTGGTATTAGTTTAATTATGCACATGTCATACATAATTTAGGCAGGTTAATAGTAGGATGTGCTAACTTTGTGGATGCAGGATCCAACTATTATGGCTTATATTTTTTTATGTGTGTGATTGGACCCTTGGACATGTCAAGGGCAATTTATATGTGTGTGCATGATTGTATTATAAAATACAGCAGGAGCTGTATTTAGTTTTTAATTAGGATTTTATTTTTGATCTAGTTACATGTACATTCCTTTTATGGAATATAGGATCGATGGATGTAAATTTTTATTTTATGTTCGATCTAGTTTATATGTACATTCCTTCGAGGAATATAGGATCAAAATTGTAAAATTCTATTTATGTCGCGGATCGAATCTTGCAAAGCGTGGAACCTTCTGAGGACTAGAGGCACAACGGAACAAGGAGCAAGATGGATGCGACAGCTAGACCCGGTGGCGGTGGCCAAATATGGCAGCAGCTTGGGATGACAACACACGGAGAACAACCATAGATAAAAGCCATAATAGTTGAAAATTAGATTTTCTATTTATTGCTTTTATATTGTGCTGTGTGTGCATGTTAGTATACATGTCTAGTAGGCTAGCATAGTTAAAATTCCTCATTTATAAATAACTAAGTGGGAGAGGGATTTTAAATAAATTCCACGGTTTCCATTACTGGTTTGTAAGTGATGCAAACAAGCTTGCGCGTTGGCTCTGAGTGCCTTCCTCTATATTGGATGAGCTTGTTTGTGGATCACTAGAACAAACTTCCATTTAGGATGACTATAGAAAATTAATTAAGAGCATGTGATCTTCCCCATCGGAAGGGGCACAATCTTATTAATGGACTTAGTGTCAAGTAATGGTATACACTTAGGCACATCTAATAGTATCCTCCACATCGGAGTCAATGCTATTATTTGTGGGACCAAAAGATACCAACTATTAATTTTATTTGTCAAAAAGTTAGGTTGACAAGATAATAAAATTAATGGGTTAAAACCCTCCTTTTACAAATGCTGAATTTGTATACGTCCACACTATCGTGGCATACAATATTCGCGGTGTTTTGAGGTGTTGGTTAATTTAAAATAGTATTGTTTGAGGAATCAATATTATTCTAAATTTAGAGTTCTGACCAAAAGTTATTTGTGATTCTTAGGATGACTTTCAACCCACTGTCCATCATACTACAACAGAATAGACTTACTGGACCTACTACATAGATTGGAAAAGGAACCTAGACATTGTTCTTACTGCTGAAAGCTATAAATTTGTACTGACTGAGCCTTGTCCTGATGCACTCACTGGTGAATCTACCCAAGAGGAGATTGAATATCATAGGAAATGGGTAAAAGCAGATGAGATGACGCTGTGTTACATTTTGGCTTCAATGTCAAATGTATTGCAACATCAGCATCAAGATTTACCAACAGCCTATGATATTATGAACAATCTCAAGGAACTCTTTGGTCATCAGGATCGAGCTTCTAGGCAAGAAGTCATGAGAAAGATAATGACAGCCACCATGCAAGAGGGTACTCCTGTGAGGGATCATATCCTAAAGATGATGGCTTATCTGAACGAAATACAGATCCTTGGAGGAGAAATTGATGGGGAAACCCAGATCGATATGATCCTCCAAACACTACCTAGAAGTTTTGAGCAATTCCGCCTGAATTACAATATGAACAAAAGGGTATATTCATTGGCGGAACTACTGACAGAACTTCAGGCAGCAGAAGGTTTGTTTCGTCACAATTCTTATATTCACTATGCTGAAAACGGTTCTACTTCTAAACCGAAAGGAAAGAAGAAGAAGAAACAAGTTGGTTCAGCAAAGAAAGTGAATAAATCTCAGAGAACAAGACCTAAAGCTGGAGTGAAGAAGCCGAAGGGCAAGTGCTTCATCTGCAAGCAGTCAGGGCATTGGAAGGCGGACTGTCCTCGTAGGAATCAGAATAACAAAGGTATATCTCATGCTCCAGTTGTTGAAACATGTTTAGCGGTGTTATCTACCAGCACCTGGTGTGTAGATACGGGAGCCACTGATCATGTCTACAATTCCTTGCAGGGGTTCCAGGAAACCCGACGACTATCTGAAGGAGAGATTACCATCTACATGGGCAATGCTACTAAGGTGGCATGGGAGACGTCTACTTATCTTTTAATAGAAATAGAAATTTGGTTTTAAGAAATTGTCTTTATGTACCCAGTTTTAGAAAGAATTTAATTTCAATTTCTAAACTGTTTATGGATGGATATTCAGTTTCTTTTAGTAATGATGTAATTATTAAGAGAAATAAAGTGATTATCTGTTCTAGTACATTAGTTGGCAATTTGTATACTTTAAATCCAATTTCTCCCACAAAGCAAAACATGGAAATTTATAACTCATTTTCTAACTCTAATAAGAGAAAAGAACCTTCGGAAATGAACCAAGAATATCTTTGGCATCTAAGGCTTGGTCATATTAACTTAAGTAGGATTCAGAGGCTTATAGCCGATGGACTTTTGAGTTCATTAAAGTTGGAAAATTTTCCAACTTGTGAATCTTGCTTGGAAGGTAAAATGACCAAAAGGCCTTTCAAGGCCAAGGGGTATAGAGCAAAGAAGTGTTAGAATTGGTTCATTCTGATTTGTGTGGTCCTATGTCTGTCCAGGCAAAAGGTGGTTTTGAATATTTTGTCTCTTTCATAGATGATTATTCAAGATACGGATATATTTACCTAATGCGCCGCAAGTCTGAGTGTTTTGATAAGTTCAAAGAATACAAGGCTGATGTGGAGAAACGACTAGGTAAAAGTATCAAGACACTACGGTCTGATCGTGGTGGCGAATACCTCTTAGGAGAGTTTAGGAATTACTTATCAGAGGTCGGGATTCAATTCCAACTGTCTGCACTTGGTACACCCAAACAGAATGGTATGGCAGAACGAAGGAATAGGACTCTTATGGAGATGGTTAGATCGATGATGAGTTACTCAGAATTACCAAATTCGTTTTGGGGATACGCTCTGGAAACAGCAGTGTACATTTTGAACTTAGTACCTTCTAAATCAGTTTCTTCTACTCCCGCAGAATTATAGAATGGGCGAAAGCCCAGTCTAAGACATATTCGGATTTGGGGTAGTCCAGCACATGTGCTGAAACCAGATGTTGATAAGTTAGAATCTCGTACAGAAGTTCGCGTGTTTGTGGGGTATCCCAAAGGATCAAAAGGTGGTTTATTTTATAGTCCTAAAGACCAGAAGGTCATTGTTAGCACCAATGCCCAGTTTTTAGAAGAAGACTATATAATGGATCACAAGCCCAGTAGCAAAGTTGTTTTAGAAGAACTTAGAGAGGATACGTCTACTTCAGTACCAACAGTACAAGATGAAGTACGACAAGAGACTGCAACACGTGTCTCACATGATACACAACCACAGACAGTGCCTCGTCGTAGTGGGAGGGTTGTTAGGAAGCCTGAAAGATTCATGTTTTTGGGAGAGTCTTCGGACTTGATCTCGGGTAAACATGAACCTGATCCCCGAACATATGACGAAGCACTCCAAGATATAAATGCAGCATCTTGGTAAAAGGCAATGAATTCTGAAATAGAGCTATATACTCTAATAAGGTCTGGGAGCTTGTAGAACCACTTGATGGTGTAAAAGCCGTTGGATGTAAGTGAATCTACAAAAGGAAAAGAGGGACAGACGGGAAGGTAGAAACCTTCAAAGCTAGGCTTGTTGCGAAAGGGTACACTCAGAAAGAGGGAATCGACTATGAGGAGACCTTTTCACCAGTAGCCATGCTTAAGTCTATCTGGATACTCTTATCCATTGCTGCTCATATGGATTATGAGATTTGGCAAATGGATGTCAAGACAGCTTTCCTTAAAGGAAGTCTTGAAGAGAACATCCATATGAAGCAACCAGAAGAGTTTATTGAAAAAGGCAAAGAGCATCTAGTGTACAAGCTCAATCGGTCCATTTATGGACTAAAACAATCTTCAAGGTCTTGGAACATCCGGTTTAATGAAGTAATCCAGTCATATGGATTTATTCAGTGTCCGGATGAGTCTTGTGTATACAAGAAGTGTAACCGAAACGTGGTGGTATTTCTTGTACTATACGTAGATGATATTTTGTTAATTGGCAACAATGTCAAGGTATTATCGAACATAAGGGTATGGTTGTCTAAACAATTTGATATGATGGACTTAGGAGATTGTGCACACATTCTTGGGATCAAAGTAATAAGAGATCGCAAGAAAAGAATGTTGTGTCTGTCCCAAGCTTCATATATAGATACAGTCCTTGCTCATTTTAGCATGCAAGATTCCAAGAAAGGTTTCTTACCTTTTAGGCATGGAGTAGCTCTATCTAAAGAGATGTCTCTGAAGGCATCAAAGGAGATAGAGGACATGAAAGCAGTTCCTTATGCTTCGGCTGTAAGAAGCCTAATGTATGCAATGCTATGTACGAGACCTGATATCTGTTTTGTCGTGGGCATGGTTAGCAGATATCAGAGTAACCCTGGACAAGGACATTGGACTGCGGTAAAGCATATATTAAAGTACCTGAGAAGGACTAGAGATTATATGCTAGTTTACCAAGCAGACGATTTGCTCCCTGTGGGTTACACGGATTCAGATTTCCAATCAGATAGGGACAACAGTAAGTCTACATCAGGCTATGTGTTTACTTTAGGAGGTGGAGCCATTTCATGGAGGAGTGTTAAGCAGAAATGCGTTTCAGACTCAACCATGGAAGCTGAGTATGTAGCAGCCTCTAAGGCAGCTAAAGAAGCAGTATGGCTCAGGAACTTTCTAATGGACTTAGATGTGATTCCTGGTTTGCCCAAAATCATCACAATTTATTGTGATAATAGCGGTGCAGTTGTAAACTCGAAGGAACCAGGAGCTCATAAGGCAAGTAAACATATAGAGCGC
This sequence comes from Zingiber officinale, assembly GCF_018446385.1. Classification (NCBI taxonomy): domain Eukaryota; kingdom Viridiplantae; phylum Streptophyta; class Magnoliopsida; order Zingiberales; family Zingiberaceae; genus Zingiber; species Zingiber officinale. Next base: position 76,274,532 of record NC_056001.1, read on the forward strand.
AAGTACCACCTGATACGAGATATCGTGAAGCGAGGAGAAGTTGTCATCGCCAAGATTGCATCAGCAGATAACCTGGCAGATCCTTTCACTAAGGCCCTTCCGGCAAAATCTTTGGATCGACATGTGGAGGGAATGGGAATCATATGTATGGAAGAAGATATGGCAGCTAAGTCATTAGTATAAGTGGGAGATTGTTAGAGTGTATACTGAAAGCCTAAGCTTTTGTAAACATTTATTTTGAATAAAGAATCACATTTGGTCAAATCATCTACATTTGTTGTAGTTGTTCAATTAATTTATATTGTAGATAACATAGTATGTGGTGTCACATACAGAAGATGATGTTATCAATACCTTATAAATTATAAATAGTAGCTCATGACCAAAATGGAAAGGAACAAACCATTGGAAGGTCATAGTGTAAATAGGAATTAGTTTATCTTGACTATATAATTACACTAGTACACTTAGAGTACATTGAGTAGGACCATTTGAGGTTGTTTCTTTTATACTGACTTTATAAAGGAACAAATACCTTAGTTATTATGGAAGTGTGTGCTCTTAATCCTAATATAATAACAAGCACATATATTTGATATTTATTTCTTTAATTTATCAATGGGTGAGATTTAGTTTGATGAATCAATAAGCCCGATAAGTTGGGAAATGACATCACTTATAGTGTGTGTTGTTGATTATAGAAAGAAACTGTGTCCTAGTAATCTAGGTTGATAATGTCCCCAAGATGAGCTCATAAAGATTGTCATGTTAAACCCTGCAGGTGGACTTAGTCCAACATGACGATAAGGTTGAGTGATACTATTCTTGGATTAAGATATTGATTAAATGAATTTTCAGTGACTCACTTAATTAGTGGACATTTGACATCTTAAACACAGGGAGACTAACATACTCATAATAAGAAGGAGCCCAAAAATGTAATTTGAGATTGGTGCGGTAGTTCAATAATAGTTCTCTAGTGGAATGAATTATTATTGATAAAATTAAGTTGTGTGTTCGGGGTGAACACGGGATGCTTTATTTTATCGGGAGACCAAAACCAATTCTTTCTCTCGGTCCCTATCGTAGCCTCTTATTTATAGAGTATTATACACACCTATACCCACCTTAATACCCATGAGAAGGGGGTCGGCCAAGCTAGCTTGTGGTTCAAGCTAGGGCCGGCCAAGCCTTGGTTCATGGGTGGCCGGCCCTAGCTTAAACCCAAGCTTAGGTGGCCGGCCCCCATTAAATTAAAAAGAATTTTAATTTTAATTTTTATTATATGGAAGATATAATTTATTACAGAGAATTAAAATTAAAATATCTCTCTTTAAAAGATCTACAAAAGATTAAAAGAAAGAGATTAGATCTCTTTCCTTATTTGTAGATTGGAAAGATATTTTATTTTTTCTCTTTGAAAAATTATTCACATGTTGAAAATTAAAATTATAGAAATTTCTTTTTATCAACCATGAAGGGATTTTAAAAGGATTTTTTTTTTAAATTTCCAAAGACAAATAAGGAAATTTTAATTGTTGATTAAAATTATCTTATTTGCTCTACATGAGGTGGCCGACCACATACAATTAATTAGGAAAATTTATTTAATTTTTCTTAATTAATTGTTGTCAAGGAAAGTTAAGGAAATTTTATTATAAATAAATTTCCTGATTTGCCAAAGCCAAGGAATATAAAAGAAGGGGTAGGGGTGCCTTCATGGGTTACAACTTCTATTGTTCTCTCCCTCTTTTCCTTGGTGTTGTGGCCGGCCATCCTCTCTTTCTCTCTTCCTCTCTGTGGTGGCCGAATTCTTCATCTCCATTGAAGCTCTTGTTGTGGCCGGATACTACTTGGAGAAGAAGAAGAAGGAGGAGAGAAAGCTTGCATCCCTTGGAGCTTGGTTGGTGTTTTTCTTCTTCCTTGGTGAAGCTTTCTTGTTTTGGCCGAACCTAGCTTGGAGGAGAAGAAGGTGTTTGGTGGTTTCTCATCTCGGAAGATCGTTGCCCACAAAACGTCCGAGGTTAGAAGAGGAATACGGTAGAAGATCAAGAGGTCTTTCTAAAAGGTATAACTAGTAATTTTTCTTTTCGCATCATACTAGTTATTTTTGGAAAGAATACCAAATACAAGAGGCTTATGATTCTAGAATTTCGAATATGTTTTTTGATGTTGTGTTCTTTTGTTGTTTTTTTCTTTTCCTTGTGATTTGATTGTTCCTTTCGGTTAACCTAAAGTTATTTTAGGAAATTAAATATTAGCTTTCCATAAAAGGTTTTGTCTAGTCGGTGGTGGTTGCTCCCATATCCAAGAATGTCATGTGCCTCGCCACGTCTGTACTGGGAACCAATTATGGAAATTAATATTTAATGGAATTAATAACTTAAGGTGACTTGGGTCGAACGTGTTAAGTTCCGCAGGAGATCCAAGTCAAAACCTAAAAGAACAAATAGATTAAGTTTTGGATAAATGTGTTAAGTTTAGCAGGCGATCCAAAATTTAATTTAAAAGAACACATGGTAGCTAGGAAAATGTTCAGACCTTTGTACAAAATTTTGTATAGTGGAACCTCTAGGTTTTTCGAGTAGCAACCAACAAATGTGATAATGCATACTATAAGTATGAAACGCAAATTGACTAACGATAATTCATCCATGTTATGGCTTAGGCATTTAGGACATATATCCTGGCTTAAAAAGGTTAATGTCACAAATAATTCTCGATTCCCTTGATATGTTAGACTTTGAAGTCTGCATAGAGTTTGTTAAGGGGAAGACAGCTAACAAAAGGAATAAGGGAGTAAATCAATGTAGTAATGTGTTGGAGCTAATACATTTGGACATTTGTTAACCATTTTCCAAATGGATCATGGCATGAACACATGTATTTTATTAGCTTCATAGACACCAATTTTCAATTCTACTATTTATATCTTATTTATGAGTAGTCGTAATCGTTGGACATGTTTAAAAATTTTAAAGCTGAAGTTGAAAATCAACTAAGTAAGAAAATTAAAGTCGTCTGATCAGACTATGGAGGTGAATATTATGGTCGATATGATAGATCAAGTGAACAACGTCTAGGATCTTTTGTAAACTACCTTTGAGTGTGGATTTATACCTTAGTATACCATACTTGGTTCACCCAGTTAGAATGGTGTTGGTGAGTGATGCAATTAAATCCTAAAAGATATAGTAAGATATATGCTTGAATCTTTATGGGGTGAAGCTGTTATGCCCAAGGGTATACTTTTTTGCCAAACTAGACGATGCCCCCTAGTGACAATATGAGAAATATGATATCAAACTCAGATCAAGCAAAATAAATATCGATGCAAAATAAAAATCAATAAGCTACAAATATCAATGCATGTATGCATGTATATGTAAACATACCCAACTAAACAAGGCAAAAGTCATATTGTTCTAACAAAAACTCAAAATTGATATAGATAGAAACTGCAAACACAGTGGAAAATAAACCAAGCAAATTAAAAAGGAAACCTAAATGAGTAGGACCGGTAGCTAGGCCCTTTGAGCGGCACGACACATTCTCTACCTATTACCCTAGAAATTGAGGGAAAATAAGGGGTAGTGAGTATAACAATTAAGTGGATATAAGAAGATAGTGTATGATACTATATATAAGGAGATCAAAGGAAGCAGTTTCTGGTAATAATACTTACTACAAAAGTAAGAGCACAAACATAAAATCGTCTACTAATCAACCCATAAACAACAACGTAATCCTTCACTAACTTGCTCCACCAGATATAGCCAATAAATTGGGAGAACATATAGTACATCCAAAAACTATCTGCATAAAACAAGCATATAATAAGTGTATAACATCAAGACTCAAGCTTGGGCCAACTCAAACGTAGTCAACCTGGTCAACCTAACCCAAGGGATATTGCACCAACAATCTCCCCCTTTTTGATGTTTGACAATAACTTTAAGTCAGGCTAATCCCATAGCCTCAACTTTTTCTTCATGACAATGCATGAATGAGGGTTTCCTTCATTCTCTTCCTTTCCTCGAGGGTAAGCTCCCCCTTTGGATAATGAAGACATAATTTAGACCCTACATTCTCCCCCAAACTTTCCTTGAGGGGCAATTAAGGCCTAACTTAAACCCTACATTCTCCCCCTATTAGCACACATCAAAAAGTTTCCCCTTGAAGAGGTATTCAACATTGTTCACAACCTACCATGTTGGTCATAACACCATAATGAAGGTCTCATACCCTTCATTGTATCTAATGCTCACCCTTAAGCATTAATCCACTTCATAATGCTCATCTTTGAGCATTCACAACTTAACAATGAAGATATCCACTCTCCATTATTTTTCAATGCTCAACCTTGAGTATTTACTCTAAAGAAGGTTAAACCACTTTCCATGGTGTTTGAAAAAAAATAATTTTCATGTCCTTAAAGAGTAACCCCGTTAAAGACATGCTCCAAACTTCTGTCTTTACACCAACAATAACATGAAATCCCTAAATCTTTAGGAATCCCAAAACTTGAAGGTTTGAGGTCCAAGAGATTCATTATTGAAACCAACCTCATCCTAAACTTCAATCTAGTGTTCCTTAACCATTTCTCCTTATTTTCATCATGAAAACTACCCTTAAATGTATATAAATATATTCCAAGGGGTTAGAAGTAGTTAAAGGGATTAAAAGTGGCTTAAAGTGCTAAAATCAGGCTTTCCCTGCCAAAATCAGCCTTTTCAATCGATTGGGTTGGGAGTCAATCGATTGCCACTTGCTCAATCGATCAACTGATCGATTCGTGAGCTTTTGTTCACGAAAAATGCCTCTGAATCGATTGCCCGATCGATCCAAGCATGAGTGAATCGATTGGCTGATCGATTCCATGAGCCTCTGCTAGCGAGAAAACCCTATCTCAATCAATCATCCGATCGATTGAGACACTCCAATCGATTGGGTGATCAATTGAAGCTCTGATTTCTTAAAAGTGAATTTTAGCGAAATTAAAAAATGCTCCAAAATTTCTACAAAATTTTAAAAATCATGAAAACTCTTGTAGACATTATTTAGGGTATATACTATCATGAAAAAATAGTTTTCGAAGAAAATACACCTTATTTTCAAAGAATGACACAAACTTGAAAACTCTTAAAAACTCCAATGTTTTCTTCTAGTTTGTATCTAACTTTTCAATGATGATTACTATCAAAAGATAGCTTTCACCAAGATTTTCCAAAGTATATTTAAAATAATTTTCAAAACTAATTTTCAATCATGTTCTTTGAGCTTAATTCACATGACTTGTACATTAGCTTTCCCAATGATTAGAGAACACATAACTATATGTTTTGATGAAATCAAAACTCAAATAGATGCACTAAATCAACATCTTGAGTCTAGTTCATCATCCTAGCATCTCACTTGTATCTAATGTATACTAAAACACATACAAGTCACCTTGTGATCTTTGTGAGATGTAGATTTTGATTTTGCCCTAAACTAGGGATCATGCATATCTATCTAGGCATTTTAGGAATTAAGAATATCCACCTAGGATGTCACTTGTTAATAAATGTCACTGTTCTTAATTATAAGGAGATTAAAATAATACATGATGAGTTATGTCATACATCAAAAAGAAATAAATTTTAAAAGAAAATATACTAATACTACATGATGTATGTATGACATAACATGATATTTTTGTTTGTTTTTCATAATAAACATGAATGCAAAATATGATGTCATGGCATATGATGGGAAAACAATCATGGCAATTTAGCATAAATAAAATATACCTAGATATTCTATCGAAGTATCCTTAATACTTAGCTAAACCTAAAATTGATCCTAGATTTGCCCTCATTTCCTCAAGAAAATGTCAAAACCCAACTTGACATTTCTTTTACTCTTGATTTGTTGTGCCAATTAAAATTAAGTCTAAATCCTCAAATTTTGGCACATTTTACTCTTCCAAAGAGTAACAATTAATCCTTATCATTTTAAAAGGTTAACAAAAACCTTGAAAATACCTCCAAGTGTCAACTTTACCAAGGTTGGGTTAACCACCCTTCCCATTTAGAGTTGACACTCTCTAAACCCATCTATGGTGTAGAGAATATATTTCTCTAAATCTAAAACCTATTGGTGTTCCTTGGATGCTCTAGGTACTCACAAGGAATAACTTCCCTAGATACCTTCCTAATGATCTTTCTAGGCTTCTTAGAAGCCTTGGTCACTTTCTCTAGGTCAACTCTAGGGATAGCTTCCCTTGTGACCTTGTTGGTGACATTCTTTGACTTCTTAGAAGTCTAAGTCACATTAGTCTTTCCAAAAATACTCATAGGGGTTAACTTCCCTTGTATTTTTGACTTGACCACTAGATCTAGGGTTGGTTCCATAGTTATATTAAACCCTATGATAAGATGACACATCATTCTTAGCCTTAGGTTTGTACCCCCAAACCTCTATGACTATTAGATGACTATTGTTGTCCTTGTTGGAGTGTATACTGAAAGCCTAAGCTTTTGTAAACATTTGTTTTGAATAAAGAATCACATTTGGTCAAATTATCTACATTTGTTTGTAGTTGTTCAATTAATTTATATTGTAGATAACATAGTATGTGGTGTCACATGCAGAAGATGATGTTATCAGTACCTTATAAATTATAAACAGTAGCTCACGACCAAAATGAAAAGGAACAAACCATTAGAAGGTCGTAGTGTAATTAGGTATTAGTTTATCTTGACTATATAATTACACTAGTACACTCAGTGAAACGCACGCCCTCCCTGCTGTCAACAAGGGACGGGGCTACGATACTCTACGTACGTATTACAGCGGAAGACTTAAAATTATTTTTCTTAACTTAATTAAAACCGAACTACACTAACATAGTTTCATAACATGATAAAAAAATAAATAAAAACTCAACATCAAGTCACCCATATTGTATTACATTTCACAAAACCAAAGCATAGTTCTTAAAGGTTTTAAAGCAGGTTCTTAATTAGTTGCCTAGCCACCGCCACACACATCTTCGTTGCCCCTCCTGCTGCTCCTTTAACTCATCCAACCTTTTCCTTTATCTGTGGCACAAGGAAAGTAAGCTATGAGCACTCATGGCTCAGTAAGTTCCTTTCCTACTCACTAAAACCAACAATCAACACATAATCAAATAATGTCTCAACTTAACATGATCTCAACTAGTCATGGCATAACATATCATACTCTTTAAGCTTATCATGCAACATAACTAACATTGTAACTAGTCATGGCATATCATCTCCTAAAGCATAGCATGAAACATAACATAATCATATCATGGCACATTATCTCTTGAAACATAGCATGAAACATAACATAATTATATCATGGCATATCATCTCTTAAAACATAGCATGAAGCATAACATAATCATATCATGGCATATCATCTCTTAAAACATAGCATGAAACATAACATAATCATATCATGGCATATCTTAAATCATAGCCTCAACACAACATAATCATAGATCATATGCATCATGATTTTAAAAACATGTATCCGAAAAACATGTGTATGTCTCATGATCTTTTAAAACCATTTTCTTCTTACATATATATACTTGAATATAATATCAACATAATTAGGGTCCCGGCTTGTACCATACATACATAACATAGATGCGCGCGTCCTAAGTATATCCAAGGTAGCAAGTCTTGAATCATACTAGGAACTAGGTCAAGATCACAAAGCATGGCCTAGGGGCGTACTTGAAGAGTCCATCCCTTATTACCCTAGATCACAAAGCAAGGCTTAGCCTAGATCACAAAGCAAGGCCTAGGGGTGTACTAAGGAGCCCATCCCTTATTAGCCTAGATCACAAAGCAAGGCTTAGCCTAGATCACAAAGCAAGGCTTAGAGACTGATTAGGAGTCCACCCTTGGTACAAGCCTTACAAAGTAAAATAACATGTATAAAAATACATCATTTAGTCACATAGCATAGCATAAAAGTATGCATCACTTAGGCATACATTATGTCATAAAAGTATGCATCACTTAGGCATACATCATATCATAAAAAGTATGCATCACTTAGGCATACATCATGTCTTAAGAAAGTATGCATCAATTAGGCATACATCATATCATAAAAAGTATGCATCACTTAGGTATACATCATGTCTTAAGAAAGTATGCATCACTTAGGCATACATCATATCATAAAAAGTATGCATCACTTAGGCATACATCATGTCATAAAAAGTATGCATCACTTCTATCCACATAGCATATCATAAAAGCATGCATATTCTAAGCATATAGCATATCATCAAGCATGCATATCTCTAACCACATATATCATAAAAACATGCATATTCTAACCACATATCATATCATAAAAAGATGCATATTCTAAACACATATCATATCATAGAAAGTATAAATCACAAGCATACATGTTTAAGCATAAGGGTGTATCATGTGATTATACTATCATAAGAAACATGGTAACATAGTTAACTTGGGTTCTAAGCTTCCTAAACCCTTGGGTTCCTATCATGGACGAACCCCCTTAGGTCTCAATTTAGGTAAAAACAACCTCCAAGCATGTGAAACCTAAATCATCATCACATAAATTTCATAGGAAGCATTATAAGCATGATTAACTTGGTTTCTAAGTTCTCCAAGTCCTTAAACTCATGTGGCCGAACCCTATCAGTATATAAACAAGGTCCCAAATGTCATGAAAGCATGGAAACCTTAAACCATATTTATAGCAATTTTTTCAAATAGCATAGTAAGCATATTGAGCTAGTTCTTAAGTCCTTCAAGCCCTTAACGTATATCTTGGTCAAACTTTTAACAAGTGTTCATTAGGGATAAAAACAAACATACAAGCATGTGAACTTGAACTAACATCATGTATAAATTTATAACACGACATCATACAATAGGTATGGCCGAAACTTACCCTAGCCTCATTTAGGTCACTAAACAACATATAGTATGAGAACTTTGGTTTTCTACTTATCATATTTCATGTAGAGTGACATAAGCATATTTAATTCTTGTTCTAGGGTTTCTAGGGCATCTATTCCTTCATGGCCGAAACACACAATGATCCATTTAGGTCATGGAAAAATTATACAAATATGTGACACAATCAACACCTTATCATATTTTCATAAGAAGCACTTTTAACACATTTGGTTTCATTTCTAAGGCCTCTAGGTCTTTTAAACCCTACTTGGCCGAAACTCACAGAATATAAACTTGCTTCAAATAGCCTAAAAGCATGAGAAATTATACAAGTTTCATAGCATGTGTAAGGACAAGCATAATAAACATACATGTGAATTGTGTTTTAGGCTTCCTAGGTTTCTTTCCTTTTTTTTTTCTTTTATTTCTCTTTATGGCCGAAACCTACCAATCTCTAAACTAAGTTTTAAGTGGCCTAAAGCATGGAAAACCTAAGTAAGTTTCATGGAAAAAATTACTAAGAACATCATATACAAAGTTGGTTCATAAACAAGCTAGGACCCTTATGATCTTACATGTCATATATCATGTAACTAATTTTCTATACTCTATTTAAACATAAGAGCATTAAACAACTTTCATATCATAATATCACAGAGGTCTTGAGCATATTAGAATTTTGTTTAAGTTTTTTCTAAACTATCCATCTTATCATGGCCGAAAATCTAAAATAAGAGTTCATGAATTTCTAGCAATGTACAACATGCAATTCTTTAAGAGAACTCTATATTCTATCATACAAACATGGTTATTTAAATTTAAAGGTCTTCCTAACCCTAAGCCCTTTTCTTGTCCGAAACATATAAATGGATTTCTTTGGTTTCAAGTAACTTTCAAGCAAGAAAACCAATAAAAACCCTTAGTAGTTCATGGGAGAAATTTTGTACTAGTTTAGTTAAACAATATTTTTCCCTGACCTCCTTAACATAATTTTGGCCGAAATTCTAGGGTTAGGTACTCCTCTGATCAAGCATCATTTAAGTATAGAAACATGAAGAAAATCCTTCCTACATAGCATAGAAAGAATATCATGAAATAAGGACTTGTTCAAATCATCCTAGATTTGAAAACCCTTTCTTTAGCCGAATTTTCTTAAATTCTTTCCTTGGTTTTCTAATCCTTATAGAATCCAAAAATCACATAAAATCCTTGTACCACAGGTGAGGGGAAGCTTACATACTTTTCGCTTGTGGATCTAAGGTATGTTGGAGAAGAAATAGCCTCTTCTTCTAGTTCCTTTTCCCTTGATTCCCTTGCTTAGTCCTCCTTGTATGTTAGGCTTCCTAGGAGAAAACCTTGGCTTTGGGGCCGAAGGTGGAGGAGAGGGGACTGAGGTGTTCTCGGTGAGGGAGAGGATGAATGAGAGAAAATGAGAGAAAAATAATTTTCTCTTTTCTTGCTCTCTTTTATGTTAAGGGGGAAGAGGTAGCAAAATTGATTTTTGCTTTCCTTCTCCCTTAACCCATTTTATATTTTTCTTACATTTATTTTATTTTCTATTTATTCTCACCATTCATGATAAAATAAGGGGGAATGAATCCCCTTAATTCCTCTTTAAGTTTTCGGCAAAAATCAAAGAGGAAGAGGGAGAGAAAGGGAGGAAGGCAAGTTGCCCTTCTCTTGCTATTTTCTTATTTTCTTTTGGCTAGCTTTTACTCTTACCTTTATCATGAGTTTCCCTCCTTTGCTATCAATATCTTCTCTCTATCCCAATTGGTTTCTACTAATTAATTCTATGAAATATAATATAAGAGGTTTATGGTCCAATCCTTGACCTCCTCTTCTTTTTATTTCATTTTATTTCTTTTTGCTTCAACTCACTTCCTATTATTTTTCTAAGGAAAAATCCCACATTCATATATTTATCTTACAAGCTTAGTGGGTATTACACTCAGAGTGTATTGAGTAGAACCATTTGAGGTCGTTTCTTTTATACTGACTTTATAAAGGAACAAAGACCTCAGTTATTATGGAAGTGTGTGCTCTTAATCCTAATATAATAACAAGCACATATATTTGATATTTGTTTCTTTAATTTATCAATGGGTGAGATTTTGTTCGATGAATCAATAAGCCCGATAAGTTGGGAAATGATATCACATATAGTGTGTGTTGTTGATTATAGAAGGAAACTGTGTCCTAGAGATACTAGGTTGATAATGTCCCCAAGAGGAGCTCATAAGGATTGTCATGTTAAACCCTGCAGGTGGACTTAGTCCGACATGACGATAAGGTTGAGTGGTACTACTCTTGGACTAAGATATTAATTAAATGAGTTGTCAGTAACTCACTTAATTAGTGGACATTCGATATCTTAAACACAGGGAGACTAACACACACATAATAAGAAGGAGCTCAAAAATGTAATTTGGAATTGGTGCGGTAGTTCAATAATAGTTCTCTAGTGGAATGAATTATTATTGATAAAATTAAGTTGTGTGTTCGGGGTGAACACGGGATGCTTAATTTTATCAGGAGACCAAAACCAATTCCTCCTCTCGGTCCCTATCATAGCCTCTTATTTATAGAGTACTATACCCACCTATACCCACCTTCTATACCCACATAAAGGGGGCCGGCCAAGCTAGCTTGGGAATCAAGCTAGGGCCGGCCTAAGCATGGTTTAGGGTGGCCGGCCCTAGCTTGAACCCAAGCTAGAGGGGGCCGGCCATAATTAAATTAAAAAGAATTTTAATTTTATTTTTTATTATGTGGAAGATATAATTTATTAAAGAGAATTAAAATTAAAATATCTCTTTTAAAAAAGGATCTACAAAAGATTAAAGAAAGAGATTAGATCTCTTTCCTTATTTGTAGATTAGAGAGATATTTTATTTTCTCTTTGAAAATTATTCACATGTTGAAAAATTAAAATTATAGAAATTTCTTTTTATCAACCATGAAGGGATTTTTGAAGATAAATTTTATTTTTAAAATTTCCGGAAACAAATTAGGAAGTTTTAATTTGTTGATTGAAACTTATCTAATTTGCCTCTCTATGATGTGGCCGACCATTAAGAGTTTAATTGGGAAATTTTATTTTATTTTTCTCAACTAAATCATGTCAAGGAAATTAAGAAAATTTTATTGTAATTAAATTTCCTAATTTACCAAGGCTATGGAATATAAAAGAAGGGGTGGGGGTGCCTTCATGGTGTACAACCTCTATTATTTTTCCTCCCTCTCTTATTCCTTGGTGTGGCCGGCCAACATCCTCTCCCTCTCTTCCTCTTTGTGGTGGCCAAAACATCCCTCTTGCTCGGAGCTCTTGTGGTGGCCGAATACTACTTGGAGAAGAAGAAGAAAAAGGAGAGAAAGCTTGCATCCCTTGGAGCTTGGTTGGTGTTTTTCTTCTTCCTTGGTGAAGCTCTCTTGTGTTGGCCGAACCTAGCTAGGAGGAGAAGAAGGTTCATTGGTGGTTTCTCATCTCGGAAGATCGTTGCCCACACAACGTCCGAGGTTAGAAGAGGAATACGGTAGAAGATCAAGCGGTCTTTCTAGAAGGTATAACTAGTAATTTTTCCCTTTCCGCATCATACTAGTTATTTATGGAAATAATATCAAATACAAGAGGCTTACGATTCTAGTGTTTCGAATATGTTTTTCGATGTTGTGTTCTTTTATTTTTTCTTTTCCTTGTGATTTGATTGTTCCTTTCGGTTAACCTAAAGTTATTTTAGGAAATTAAATATTAGCTTTCCATAAAAGGTTTTGTCTAGTCGGTGTTGGTTGCTCCTATATCCAAGAAGGCCATGTGTCTCGCCACGTCAGTACTGTGAACCAATTATGGAAATTAATATTTAATGGAATTAATAACTTAAGGTGATTTGAATCGAACGTGTTAAGTTCCGCAGGAGATCCAAGTCTAAACCTAAAAGAACAAATAGATTAAGTTTTGGATCAAACGTGTTAAGTTCCGTAGGCGATCCAAAATTTAATTTAAAAGAACACATGGTAGCTAGGAAAAGGTTCAGACCTTTGTACAAAGTTTTTATACAGTGGAAACCCTAGGTTTTCCGAGTAGCAACCAACAGTCCTAAACCTAAATTGTGCTCATTTTGACCCTTAAGAATAATTTTCATTTTCTTTAGGGTCCTTTCTAATGTATCAAGCCTTGACCTCAAGGCTTGGTTTTCCGACCTTAAATACTTAGATTTTGATTTTTCTTGATTTCTAGGAGCATTTCTATTTTTAAGCCTATAACTAAAATCTTTAGAGTTATTACTCAATCGTGACCTATTGAAACTCCTCATGCCTAGCATCCGGTCAACCTTGACCTACTGGGACTTCTTCACCAAGTGTCCGATTAATCCTTTGACCCACTTAGACTTTTCTCCTCGTGCCAAGAGTCTAGTCAACCTTGACCCACTTGAACTTGTCGTCTCGTGCCGAGTGTCCAATCCTCCATGACCCACTTGGACTTCCACCAGATGTCCGGTCACCCTTGACCCATCTGGATTTCCTCGTGCCAAGTATCCATCAATCATTTAACCTACTTAGGCTTCCCAACACCAGGTGTCCGATCAACCTTGACCCACCGGGATCTCCATGAGCCTGGGTTCACTCACCGGGTCTTTCAATCTGCCTAGCTTCACTCAGTAGGAATTTTCATCTACCTGACATCACTCACCAGGACTTTCCATCTGCCTGGTTTCACTCATTAGGGCTTTCACCTAGCTTCACTCATTAGGATTTTCCCACTGCCCGATTTCACTCGCTAAGACTTTCATCTGCTTAACTTCACTCACTAGGTCTTTCACCTGGCTTCACTCACCAGGATTTTCACCTAGCTTCACTCACTAGGATTTTCCCACTGCTCGGCTTCAGTCACCAGGACTTTCACCTGCCTAGCTTCACTCACTAGATCTTTCACCTAGCTTCACTCACCAGGATTTTCAATTGCCTGGCTTCACTCACCATGACTTCCCCTTGCCTAATGATGTGTGTTAATTTTATACACTTGTTTAGCATGTTTTGAGGCACATTCTTATGTTTTACACATGCTTTATCTATGCACTTTAATGTTCCTTGATTTGCTTTTAGCATAAATACTTTTCTTTGTTTGGAGATCTACTTTTGTGTATTTTATGCTTTCAGGAGTCAAATTTGGAGAAGAATTGATGTCCATAGCTAATTCTACAACCAAACGGAGGCAAAATGACTTGGGCAATGAGTGCCACACGGCCTTGCAAAGGGAAATGCCCCTGGCCGTGTGGTCATGAGAGGGTCATGTAGCATCAGCATCAAGGGGGAATGCCTGGGTCATGTGAAGTTTATGTACGTAAATATTATGATCGTTTATGCATGTTTTAAAGCACATTCACTTACTTTATGCATATATATTCTTTGCATGATCGTCTCTCTTACCATATACTTATCATAAATACTCTTTTTTTCAGAGATCTGCTATTTGTTTGATTTTGTGTTGATGGGGACAACTTTTGGAGCAAAACAGCGATTGTCGACGCACCGGAACGAGGCAGAGAACACGACAGTGTAACCTCCCACGACCGTGTGGCCAAATAATGGAAGAACAGTGCACGACTGTGCAACTCTTGCATGGATGTCCGACCAAACAGAGATAGATCCGTGCACGACCGTGCAAATATGCACGGTCCTACCCCCACGACCAGCAGCCAAGCCATGCACGGCCATACAATCCTGCACAACATTGCCCCAGGAGTAGTGCCCCAGATCCACACGGTCGTGAAAATTGGCATGGTCGTGCAGCGCGACCAGAGGCAAAAGAAAGCACAGCCGTGCCACATCTACACGGTCGTGCCGTGGCGTCATGCCCTAGCCTATAAAAAGGGTTCTAACCCTTCTCCTCAAGGGTGAGTGAACCGTTAAAGGGAGAATTGCCTTGGTACCATTCCACGCCGTCCAAGACCTCCATCCAGCAATCCTTCATCACCACATCAACTCCAAAAGCAAAGGATTGGATCTGAAGATCACTCGTCGTCATTGGATAAGCATCCTTTCTCTTTCAATCTTCTTGTTTGAGGATTATATGCTTAATTACATTATGTCTTCAGGGTTTTCTCCGACATCTATGGAGTAGATTCCTTGTTCTAGGATTAGGGAGTAGTTGTGGATTGGTTTTAATGTAAGACTCATATTTATGCCTTTATTCATTGGATGATTTCGTTTGCTTTGTTTCAACTACAATGCATGAGACTTATTGCTAGATTTCCATATCATATTAATTGATTGTGTAGGAATTGCTAACCTCGTAGAGAGACTATCTTAAATCGTATACCCAAGGGGCCCTAGTGACAGGGGTAACCCGTTCACGGACATCTAGGGTATTTCCTCGAAAGGAGAGGCAAATTCTTTGCAAGGAAGTAAGAGACCAAACCAAGCCCTTATTTCTATCCTTAATGACACCAATTAGAGTTGCGTTCTTGTGATCTACCGAGGCGCTCTACTGAAAAGGGTTAACCGTAACAGGATTTCACAGGAATCTTCTCTATTTAGTGCTTAAGGATAGTTGCTTTAGCTTCCGGCGAATGCATGTTGATGGACAATGAGTAAAGGATAGAATATAATACACCAATACCACCACAATGAAACCAAACTCCTAAAACTCTTCATAAAACAAGTTAATTACTTTCTCTTTACTAGTTCTCGTTTATACTTCCCAATCTCTTTTCTTTAGATAACTTACAACCATCGATAGTTTAGCTAATCCTAAGTGAACCATTGCTAGTTCTTATAACCAGTCCTCGTGGGATCAATAATCATTATTATTGACGATGAATCCATGCACTTGCGGAATCGTAACAAGTTTTTGGCGCTTTTGCCAGGGGTTGCGTCTATAACATTAGCGAAAAACATATTAGATTAGACTAGATTTTATTTTTCTCTATTTTACTAATTCAAGTTTTTGCATTATTTTTATTTTCTTATAATTATATTAGTGATAATTTTATTTCTGTTTCTCTTTATTTTTCTTTACTTAACCTTGCAGGAGATTCAACTACTCAACATGTCATGTCTATTTCATACCCTCGGTCTATTCGGATAGGACATGATGTTAAGACCATTAAAGGTTTATGGAGCCCCGAACTCTGCTAAAGAGCTAGGACCCATTGTATTTCTAGAAATCCCAGCGAAGAATTTTATGCTTAAACCTTCGTTCATCTCTAAACTTCAAGAAAATCAGTTTGGGGGATTAGATTCAGAGAATCCTTATTTGCATCTCCTAGATTTCCACAGTTATTGCAATACACTGAGAGTTGAGGGGGTTTCAGCTGATTCAATACAACTTATAGCTTTTCCATTCAGCCTCAGAAGTAATGCGAAGGTTTGGTTAAACACTCTGCAACCGAGAAGCATCAGGACATGGGATGAATTAGAGAAAAATTTTTTAAATAGATTCTGCACTTCAAGTATTGTGACGACGAAGCATTGCATCAATCTTAGGATAGGTACTTATCAATTCTATATCAGTGCCCACATCATGGTATTGAGAGTTGGTTGATTCTTCATGTATTTTACATTGGACTTTCGTTCCAGAACAAGAGCCTTCTGGACGCAGCGGCTGGAGGGGCACTCATGAAAAAAAAGGTTGGATGATGCATAAGAAATAATTCATATAGTGGTATCAAACACAACGAGTGGCCAGGATAGGATGTGCTAAACATATTTCTACACCCAATCAAAGCAGAAGAGGATATGGGAGTGCCGATGGACGAAAATAAGTTAAGACACGCAGGAAATAAGGTTCATGAAGGATTAGAGGAATCCATCAATGTACGGTGCAAGGATGTACACAAAATGTTTCCTCGGTGCGGAGAGGCCTTATTAAAATCGCCGGGAGGTTTGATATCTACCTCAGCATCATTTATGGAGGAGGAATTGGATGGTGACGATAATATTCAAAGAATAGCCCATGAAATTGAGGGAATGCCAGAAGAAGTTGTAGTAAATGAGGAAATACGATTATTAGAACAGGAACCAAACTTGTCTGAGATTGTATCACCTCAAGTGGAGTTAAAACCTTTGCCGCCTAACCTTAAATATGCGTTCCTTGGTCCAGATTCCACCTTCCCAGTAATAATTAATGCAAATTTTACTGAGATGGAGATACATAATGTCACGCCCCAGAGGAGTCCCTGTCCGAGAAAATTTCGACAGCATCTCCCCTGTACGGTGGACAATCTGAAACTTTTCTACATCCTCACATACCTCAGCCACAGGCGGCTGGAATAATAAAAACAATAAAAATACAACCACACATTCCACGCAGTTTATATAACAAGTAAACATAACAAGTAAACAAAAAGATAATACCCTGACTCAAAATCAACCCTACTCCACTACACTCGTAAAGCTCAAATCCGATGAACTCACCTCTTCTGCCGTCCAGGCAGGCATGTAGTAGAATAAAATCCAAATCCAAATCCATCGCAATAATAAAATCCATACAATGTCCATAAGTAGAATAATCCAAAACATAATAAGTTCAAAATAGTCTAGAACAGAAAAGAAACCAAAGAAAACCAATCATATCCTCGAGGTCTTCAGGGACCAGCAACTGGAACTCTCTCCTGACAGCATCAACCTGAAAATATCAACAATGGAGGCGGGGTGAGTCCAACACTCATCAGGTACAATTGATATACAAAGTAGGGAAATAACACCTAGCACTAATCATGCGTACAGTCTCCTGATAAGAAAGATAAAAATGCATCTGAGTAAACAGGAGAGACTGTACTAACCAGGACCTGAGTATAAAGTCAAACAGTCCGAGGGATAGGGAAATCCTGTATGCATGTCAAACATAGGTATCCAAACAATATGCAGCATATAAATGCAGCAAACACAAACACAAGCAATAAATGCATCATGCATATGATGCCAATGATGCGTCCTGGTCACCCCTGACGCCAGTCGATCATCTCACACAATAGTGAGGCCGAGTGGGTAGGGCTGTGACAACCGTGCACTCTGTCGTCACTACTCCTGATGAGTGACCGAGTGGACAGGATGCTGTCGGAGTACACCTATCCTCCTACCCCAAATCATAAATGGGGGAGCGCAATGCTCTCATCTCCCGGTACACGATGACGGGAGGAATCCCTGCCGGATAACACGTTGTGTCACACTACCCATGAGCGGACCAACGGTGCCTAACAGAGTCCCTGCTGCAACACACTCTGCCTGAATCGACCACTAACCCATGAGTGGTGGTGTGTGCAGATCCATGTAACTGGCGATGTGCTCAACAATAATGGAGCGGACTATCGCACAGCATGCAATCATGCAAATGGTGCATGGCAATAACCATAAAAACATCCTGACCTAATCCATATATATAGAAAAGTGCACCCTAGGTCAACGAATCATATCGAATCAAAGGTACACAGAAGGTATAAAAACCTAGGTCCTGAACATGGTGAAGCATGGTATATCACTACCCCCTATAAGCATGTATAAACAAATAAAGTATACATGGGATGCAAATCAAGCAATCAATCAATCATGTATCAGATATTGGGTAGTGACTAACCGAAACAAATAAAGGACATAATTAATGCAACTTGTTAAATTCACTACTATGTATATCAAATGACATAAGTCAAAAGTACCCGCCTCCAATCGAAATGTCCACATCCGACTCCGTGATACTCGTCTCGTGTCAAAATCCTATGTCACAATATTAATTTAGTTAATTCTATCCTGCCTCCATTAACTAAACCAAATCATAATTTCATTAATCAATTAGAGTTAAACTCATTAACCCTAACCCTATCCACCCTTCAATTGATCAAGGTCTATATATATATATATATATATATATATCCGACCTAACATAATAATTTCAAATCCAATTTCATTTTCCTAACCTTCCATCAATTCGGTGCATACTATAGCAAAAGAAACAACTGCACTACACCATACCTCAATTCATAGTCGTTACAAGAACCAATAGCCACCAAATGGAGTGACTACCCAACCACAGCACAACCCCACAGCAAGTTCCTGCTGCGGGATTCACCACATTGCTGCCCAACTTAGAGTTGTTGCTGCCAACAATCAATTAATTACTACCGAAAACCAGATACACTATCCTGTTCAAAAACAGAATCCAAAACCAAGAATCCAACAAGGGTAGGCTGCTCACCTCACTACTGTTTTGTTCGGATCCAACAGCAAGGGAAAACCTAGGGCACAACGCAAGAAAACCAGAAGAAGGCGAGGCTAGGGCTCGGCTCTGCCCCTGGTCGAAGATGTGCGCCGACGAGGAAAGAAATGAGGAGATCGCAAGTCCGAGAGGAGAAGTCAGCCGGAGAAGTAGGACTGAGGAGAACAGCTCGGCCGGCGGCGGCACGACAGCAACACACCGAGAGGGAGAGGTCAGGTTGTGCCAGGAGATGCCGAGCATTGCTGGGCGCTAGGGCACAGGCTAGGGCTTTTTGGACCGGCGGCGCTGGGTCGGAGTGACGTCGACTTCTCCCCTTGGTCACGGATTAGGCACGAGGGAGAGTGGAAAACCGCCGGGGTCGCCGGTTAGAGCTCCGGCGGTTAGGGCTCGGAGATGTCTGGCGCGCGGCGAGGCTCGAGCACTCGGGTTCGGCGAGGAAGAGAGAACGGCGGAAAGAAAATAAAGAAAAGGATGAATAAATAAAGAAAAGGAATTAAGAAATTCCACTTTTCCTCATTTAAATGGGGTAGCCTAAACAGGCTTTTCCGGACCCCGTTTTTATCCCCGTCAACTCGTCCGTACGAGCTCCGAAAAATTCCCGAAAAATGTCCAAAAATTCCGGAAAATTCCCTTATTCATATTCGCCTGTTTCCGGTATTTTACATTCTTCCCCACTTATAAAAATTTGGTCCCCCAAATTTCGTTATCTACCATCAGCAAGTACTACGACAGATTAGAAAGTATGAATGATGAACGGTATACTAAATCACATATCTCAAGTTAAAAGGTGGGGATATCGAACTCGGATCGTATCCTCGAGCTCCCAAGTAGCCTCCTCGTCCGAATGATGCTACCATCCGACTTTAACCAGCCGGATAGTCTTGTTCCGCAACTGACGCTCTTTCCAGTCGAGAATCCGTACCGGAACCTCCTCATAAGTAATGTCAGGCTGAACTGGAACTGGAATATCTGCCAGCACATGCGTCGGATCAGGTACGTATCTCCTCAGCATGGATACGTGGAATACATCGTGCACGCCTGACAGGGACGGTGGTAGTGCCAGTCGGTAAGCTACTGCTCCAATCCTCTCCAAGATCTCGAAAGGGCCAATATACCGCGGAGCTAGCTTACCTATGGGGCCAAATCTCTTCACCCCTTTCGTGGGTGAAACTCGCAGAAATACATGGTCGCCAACAGAGAACTCTAGTGGTCTGCGTTTCCGATCAGCATAACTCTTTTGACGATCCTGCGCCTCTGATATCCTCCGTCTGATAGTACGGACCAACTCTGCTTGGCTCTATGAGGTCCCAACCACTGGCCTTCCCAACCTCATCCAGAGGGTGGGTGTCCGACAAGGCCTACCATACAACACTTCAACGGTGGCATTTGGATAGATGAATGCAAACCGTTGCTGTAGGCGAACTCTACCAATGGCAAATGGTCCTCCCAACTGCCTCCGAAAATCCAATACACAAGACCTCAGCAAGTCCTCTAGAGTCTGAATGGTCCGCTCCAACGGTCCATCTGTCTGCGGATGGAAAGTTGTACTGAAACAGAGCTGCGTGCCCAAGGCCTGTTGCAGACTCTGTCAAAAACGAGACGTGAACCGGGGGTCTCTATCCGAAATAATAGTCAACGGGACACCACATGATCTGATGATCTCTTGGCAAAACAGATCTAGCAATGAATCCAGAAAATCAGTCTTCCGGATCGCTAATGAGTGCGTAAATTTGGTTAATCGATCAACGATTACCCAAATCGTGTCACGACCTCGTCGTGTCCTCGGCAAACCCACCACAAAGTCCATAGTAATGTGTTCTCATTTCCACTCAGGATTAGAAATCTGCTGAAGTAAGCCGGCAGATCTCTGGTGCTCGGCCTTCACTTGTTGACAGACAAGACATCTAGCTACAAAATCAGCGATGTCTTCCTTCATGTCGTCCTTCATGTCGTTCCACCAATAGAAACACCTCAAATCTTGGTACATGCGGGTACCGCCTAGGTGGACAGCAAATCATGAGCGACGAGCCTCCGAAAGTAACTCCTATAAGACCGGATGAGACTGAAGTACGCAAAATCTGCCTCGGAAGTGTATAACACCCTCCTCGTCTCGTGTGAACTCGGTCTGCTGCCCGGAAGCTATCTGGCTGCAAATAAATTGCAAATACTGATCAGCAGCCTAGGGCTCTCGTATCCTCGTCCTGATCAACAACTGAGCAACCATGGCAACCAGAGTACCCTGCTCTGTATGTCCTTAACCCTCAAGGCCCAAATTAGAGAAATCTTAAATCAAGTCTGTGACCACAACTCGGTGGCAAGCTAAAGTCCCTCCGGACTTCCTGCTAAGCGCATCGACAACCACATTAGCTCTCCCCGGGTGATAGCTAAGGGTACAATCATAATCCTTCAGGAACTCCATCCATCTCCTCTGTCGGAGACTAAGTTCCTTCTAAGTAAATAGATATTTGAGACTCTTATGGTCAGTGAGAATCTCAAATGTAACGCCATATAAATAATGTCGCCAAATCTTCATGGAAAAAAAATAATGGCGACTTGCCCAGATCATGTACAGGGTAGATCTTCTCATGCTCCTTCAACCGACGAGAAGCATAGGAGACTACCATATCGTGCTGCATCAGAACAGCGCTCAAACCCTGAATAGATACGTCGGTGCAGAGGACATATCCGTCCTCTCCAAAAGGTAAAAATTCAAAATCGGAGCCGACACTAGTCTCCGCTTCAGCTCCTAGAAGCTGGTCTTGTCATCCTCATTCCAAGTGAACTTCACGCCTTTCCAGGTCAAGAGTGTCAGTGACATAGCTATCCGAGAGAACCCTCAACGTATCTCCGGAAATATCGAGCCAAACAAAGGAAGTTGCGAGCCTCTTCTATAGACTCCGTCTACTTCCAACGGTAACAACCTCGATCTCCTGTGGAACCACGGTATACTCCTACTGGTGACCGTGTGTCTCAAACATCTCACAGAAGACAATCAAAATACGCACTACTGATCTTCACATCTAGACGTTTCCATCGAAACATCTCTAAAACTATGCAAAGATGATGTGCGTGATACACCTCAGATCAGGAATAAAACACCACGTCGTCAATAACGATAACGAATTCTGATCCAATATCATAGGGATACCCAAATCATCTAGTCCATGAAAACATCTAAGGCTCCGCAAGCCCTACTGGTAAAACCAAGACACATAATGTCCGTATCACAACATTCCTAACCATAAGATCCTCAACAATAAATAGATCTGATCACCAACGATATAAATCACCAAAGAATAGATCTTCCAGTGTGAGAGTAAAGCTCCATCACACGAAATACCACATATGTGGGAGCAACGCTCTACCACAAACAATCCGTAATAGGTGGTAGTAACGTCCCACCACAACAATCCAAAATATGTAAGAGCAACGCTCTATCACAAACCAACTATAATATGTGGGAGCTCTGCTCCACCACAAACGATCCATAAGCGTCCAAGGCACCTTACTATCCAACTAGAGACTATACAAGATCTCTCTACCACAAATCACTGTGGTTAGCCTAGGCTATAACAACCTAGTAAACTAATCAAATCCATAGTCAACTCTATCATCATCCTAGTGGGTTGGTCACCCACTAATAGGAGAATTAGTTGACAGGGTTATGCAACCAATAACATAATGTAGACACTCAGCATTCTACATTCAACATAGGTAGAATCATCATGATGCTACCCACCATACACCTGATACACATGCACACACAACATATGTATAATCGACATAATCCTCCAATTTGTACACACCACACACACTCATAGCACAGGTATAAATCAGTGTGATACCTCCAACAATACCTATCAAACCCGTGTGCATATATCAACAAAGGTATAATCAACAATACACCTCAACAACACTCACATGACATATGTACACCTATGCCAAGAGTATAATCAACGTAATACTTCCAACAAATCATAATCGACACGAGTATACTCTCAAAACAATCATATAATAAACAAGATACCTAAAATATTACACCCAACACATCTGCACATATCACAACTCAGATTAGATCGATAAGATACATCCAATAAATCACTCAAACATATGTGCACATTCCACAACATAGTTTTTAATTGACAAATGCCTCCAATAAACAATCAGACATGTATGTCTAACCACTCGGGTATAATCTACTAGAAACCCACAATAATCATATGTATAAAGGTATACGCCCCAAAAGATAATGTCACGCCCCAGAGGAGTCCCTGTCCGAGAAAATTTCGGCAGCATCTCCCCTGTACGGTGGACAATCTGAAACTTTTCTACATCTCACAAATACCTCAGCCACAGGCGGCTGGAATAATAACAACAAAATAAAACATCACCACACAGTTATATATAATCAAACAAAGTAGTAATACTCTGAATCAAAAACCACCCTACTCAACTACACTCGTAAAGCTCAAAACCGACGAACTCACCTCTTCTGCCGTCCAGGCAGGCACGTAGTAAAAAAAACACATCGAATAAAAATCCATCATCATCACAAAAATCCATACAACAACCAAGTATCCAAACAAACCAAGTCCACACATAATCAATAAATGCAAAACAAAACTAAACGATATATAAACCATCGAGGTCTGCAGAGATCTAGCACTACGTGCTGTGGGGACTAGCGACTGGAACTCCCTCCTGACAGCATCAACCTGAAAATAACGACAATGGATACGGGGTGAGTCCAACATTCAGCAGGTACAATTGATATGCAAAGTAAATAAATAACACCTAGCACTAATCATGCGTACAGTCTCCTGATAAAAATAAAGGTAAATGCAACCAAAGAAGACAGGAGAGAATCTGTACTAACCAGGACCTGAGTATAAGGACAAACAGTCCGAGTGGTATAGGAATCCTATATGCATGTCAAACATAGGTATCCAAACAATATGCAGCATATAAATGCAGCAA
Source organism: Zingiber officinale (assembly GCF_018446385.1). Taxonomy (NCBI): domain Eukaryota; kingdom Viridiplantae; phylum Streptophyta; class Magnoliopsida; order Zingiberales; family Zingiberaceae; genus Zingiber; species Zingiber officinale. The sequence goes on from NC_056001.1 coordinate 76,298,685, forward strand.
TCACAATCACAAACAATAAATGCATCATGCATATGATGCCAATGTCATGGTCACCCCTGACGCCAGTCAGCCAACTCATAACAAAAGTGGGATCGAGTGGGTAGGGCTGTGACAACCGTGCACTCTGCAACACTACTCCTAATGAGTGATCGATTGGACGGGATGCTGTTGGAGTACATACATACTCCTACCCCAAATCATAAATGGGGGAGCGCAATGCTCTCATCTCTCGGTACACTATGACGGAGAGGAATCTCTAACGTGCTACACGCTGCATCACACTACCCATGAGCGGATCAACGGAGCACTGGAAGAGTCAAACTGACGTGCTACCACACTATGTCACGCTACCCATGAGCGTCACAACGGAGCACCGAACAGTGATGAAAACTGGCAAAGTGCTCGACAATAATGGAGCAATCTCTCACACAGCATGCAATCATGCGAATGGTGCATGTCACTAAGCATGGTAATATGCTAAATCAATCTCTGGACATATAATAATGTGCACCAAAGTAAATAAATCATATCAAGGTATACTGATCAAATAGGGTATCAAACCTAGGTCCTGACATTGTAAAACATGGTTATATCACTACCCATGAGCATGTGAAATAAGATAGGTATCAATACGAGATGCAAACAAACAATCAATCAAGCAGGTAACATGTATTGGGCAGTGATTAACCGAATAAATAAGAAACACAATTAATGCAACATGTTAATTTCATTACTAAGCATATCAAGGACAATAAGTCAAAAGTACCCGCCTCCGAAATAGAAAGGTCCAATCTGACTCCGAGATACTCGTCTCGCGTCAAAGTCCTGTGTTAAATCGCACAGTTTAGCTAATTTAATTATAAACAAATAGCTAAACTAATTTCTAATCCACTGACCAGTTAGGGTTAGTTTCATTAACCCCAACTACACCGTTATACAACTTCTAAACCTAAATCAATAATTATTACTAGCACACTAGCAATAATCTACCACAAGATCAAAACCCTAAACCTTACCTCAATTCACAGCCTGTAGTTTTTTGATTCCCGATCGCAGTGTGTTGCTGTTGACAATTAAGTAGGCTGCTAAATGGGATAGCTGCCGGAACCCAAAATCATCCACAAACCCAAACTCCTTGCTGATTACTTCACTGACCACAAATCAAGAAAAATAAAAAAAATCCAAAATCAACCAAAAACAACCCAATTCCAATCAAAGCTAGGGTACAGAGCCTACAATCTGTGATGGATCGAACCTGTGGCCGGCGAAAATGTTAGGGCACAGCGTCGGCGAAGCAAACTCAGCGGCGGCACAATCCAAACCTAGGGCACACGAGATGGAGGTCTGCGGCACTGCTGTGAGGAGAGCTCGGCTGACTGTGAACCCAAAATAGGGCACCGGCAGCAGGGAGTCGGCTGTGTCACGAGCCCACAAGAGGAGTCGCGGTGACCGGCTGTGGTGGCGGCGCGAGATGGCTAAGGCAGAGGCGTCGGTGTTCGGCTCGGGAGGAAAAGGAGAGATGTCGGCGTCGGGTAGAGGAAGACCTCTGCTCGGCTGTGCCTGAGTGCCAGCGAGGAGACGCCGGCGTTGAGGGGCGCACAGTGGCGTCGAGATCGCGGTGTACGGCGGGGACGAACGACTGTCGGAGGCGCGGCAGTGAGAAGGAGGCGTCGGCGGCGCACGGCTAGGGCACGGCAAGGAAGTGAGGAAACCGCCTCCTTGCGGTTGCGGTTAGGGCAAATTCCCCGTGAGGGGGAGAAGGCGCGGGGAAGAAGAAGACTCGGCGAGATTTGGGTGAGGACACGGGAAAAAAACGAAAAATAAGAAAAAGAAAAAGAATTAGGAAAAGAAAAAGAAAATAAACTTTTCCTTACTTAAATGGGTAGCATAAACAGGCTTTTTCCCGGTCCCATTTTTATCCCCGTGAACTTATCCGTACGAGCTCTGAAAAATTCCCGAAAAATTTCCAAAAATTACAGAAAATTCCCTTATTAATATTCGCCTATTTTTCGGTATTTTACAAATAAAGTCAGAATTCAAGAACATCAAGACACTCTCATTTTTTTTTTATCCTCAAAAATATCAGCCCACATAATATCAGATGAATAAGTCTCTACTCCCCATGAGAGCAAGTTAACATTCAAAACATCAAATCATTATTTATCCACATAGTCCAATATCAGAGGAAGTAAACATCAATTTTATCATCCTGTTAGCTAACCACAACTAACCAGATTTATTAAAATCTCATAGGCACTCTAAACCATAAACTCTCTAGCACCCAATTTATAATCTGATCACCAACTAAAATCATCAAACCTGTGAATATCATACATGACACTCACTATGTCACCATCAACGAGAACCCAAATAATAGATCATCAGAATAGTTGACACTAATAGATCATCAAAACAAATATCCAGTAATAGATCATCAGACAACCACATAACATTTACTCTCACAAACCATTAGAAATCAACATATCACAATATCTGTTATCACAACATCCCTCAACCTCAAACCTTTCTCAACAATGATCAAACATTATAACTCCCCAATGACCAGTTTTCATCGTATCGGGTACCCTAATATCCAAAAGATACGAGTATAAAAACTCTACTGGCTAAGTCCACAGGAATATATAGGTATCATCCATTACCCAGCTAACAATAGCAGACGCTGATATGTGCCTCCATCTCCTAATAGTAGTAACAGAAGCTAAAACTACTGATGGTATGATATGAAAAATCACCAGAGACTATAATCCTTGATCTCTATTAGGGTCGACCAAGATCAGTGGCTAACCCATCACATGTAATATGGCTACAACAACCAGACAGGTAATAAAGATAAAGTGCTAATAGATGCCCTTACTATCATAAAATAAACATCATACCTATTTGCCGTTTGGAGATGTTCCATCGCTATCCAGTCCCCAACTTCTGACCTCAAAATTCCGATCGAGAAAATCGCCGGAAATCCATATAAATCCGAAACGGAAGTTCGAAACATAACCATAACGGAAATTTGTACAAACCGAAATAGACATCCAAAAATACATAACACCAAAAGCAGGTATCCATAACCTGCTCTGATACCAATAAATTGGTATCAGAAAAATCTCGAAAATCCAAAATACAAAAATCTAACAAGTATCGCCAAACTTGGCGCTCTTATACCAAGTAAATAAATTTGTATCAGGTTATCCCAAACATCAAAAATATGAAAACAAAAGATCGTATACCTATGCTCTGATACCAATAAATTGTCACGCCCCAGAGGAGTCCCTGTCCGAGAAAATTTCGACAGCATCTCCCCTGTACGGTGGACAATCTGAAACTTTTCTACATCCTCACATACCTCAGCCACAGGCGGCTGGAATAATAAAAACAATAAAAATACAACCACACATTCCACGCAGTTTATATAACAAGTAAACAAAAAGATAATTCCCTGACTCAAAATCAACCCTACTCCACTACACTCGTAAAGCTCAAATCCGATGAACTCACCTCTTCTACCGTCCAGGCAGGCATGTAGTAGAATAAAATCCAAATCTAAATCCATCGCAATAATAAAATCCATACAATGTCCATAAGTAGAATAATCCAAAACATAACAAGTTCAAAACAGTCTAGAACAGAAAAGAAACCAAAGAAAACCAATCATATCCTTGAGGTCTTCAGCGACCAGCAACTGGAACTCTCTCATGACAGCATCAACCTAAAAATATCAACAATGGAGGCGGGGTGAGTCCAACACTCAGCAGGTACAATTGATATACAAAGTAGGGAAATAATACCTAGCACTAATCATGCGTACAGTCTCCTGATAAGAAAGATAAAAATGCATCTGAGTAAACAGGAGAGACTGTACTAACCAGGACCTGAGTATAAGGTCAAAACATCCGAGGGATAGGGAAATCCTGTATGCATGTCAAACATAGGTATCCAAACAATATGCAGCATATAAATGCAGCAAACACAAAACACAAGCAATAAATGCATCATGCATATGATGCCAATGATGCGTCTTGGTCACCCCTGACGCTAGTCGATCATCTCACAGAATAGTGAGGCCGAGTGGGTAGGGCTGTGACAACCATGCACTCTGTCGTCACTACTCCCGATGAGTAACCGAGTGGACGGGATGCTGTCAGAGTACACCTATCCTCCTACCCCAAATCATAAATGGGGGAGCACAATGCTCTCAACTCCCGGTACACGATGACGGGGAGGAATCCCTGCCGGATAACATTTTGTGTCACACTACCCATGAGCGGACCAACGGTGCCTAACAGAGTCCCTGCTGCAACACACTCTGCCAGAACCGACCACTAACCCATGAGTGGTGGTGTGTGTAGATCCATGTAACTGGCGATGTGCTCAACAATAATGGAGCGGACTATCGCACAGCATGCAATCATGCAAATGGTGCATGGCAATAACCATAAAAACATCCTGACCTAATCCATATATATAGAAAAGTGCACCCTAGGTCAACGAATCATATCGAATCAAAGGTACACAGAAGGTATAAAAACCTAGGTCCTGAACATGGTGAAGCATGGTATATCACTACCCCCTATAAGCATGTATAAACAAATAAAGTATACATGGGATGCAAATCAAGTAATCAATCAATCATGTATCAGATATTGGGTAGTGACTAACCGAAACAAATAAAGGACATAATTAATGTAACTTGTTAAATTCACTACTATGTATATCAAATGACATAAGTCAAAAGTACCCGCCTCCAATCGAAATGTCCAAATCCGACTCCGTGATACTCGTCTTGTGTCAAAATCCTATGTCACAATATTAATTTAGTTAATTCTATCATGCCTCCATTAACTAAACCAAATAATAATTTCATTAATCAATTAGAGTTAAACTCATTTACCCTAACCCTATCCACCCTTCAATTGATCAAGGTCTATATATATATATATATATATATATATATATATATATATATATATATATATATCCGACCTAACATAATAATTTCAAATTCAATTTCATTTTCCTAACCTTCCTTCAATTCGGTGCATACAACAGTAAAAGAAACAACTGCACTACACCTTACCTCAATTCACAGTCGTTACAAGAACCAATAGCCACCAAATGGAGTGACTACCCAACCACAGCACAACCCCACAGCAAGTTCCTGCTGCGGGATTCACCACATTGCTGCCCAACTTAGAGTTGTTGCTGCCAACAATTAATTAATTACTACCAAAAACCAGATACACTATCCTGATCAAAAACAGAATCCAAAACCAAGAATCCAACAAGGGTAGGCTGCTCACCTCACTACTATTTTGTTCGGATCCAACAACAAGAGAAAACCTAGGGCACAACGCAAGAAAACCAGAAGAAGGCGAGGCTAGGGCTCGGCTCTGCCCCTGGTCGAAGATGTGCACCGGTGAGGAAAGAAATGAGGGGATCGCAAGTCCGAGAGGAGAAGTCGGCCGGAGAAGTAGGACTGAGGAGAACAGCTCGGCCGGCGACGGCGCGACAGCAACACACCTTAAGGGAGAGGTCAGGTTGTGCCAGGAGATGCCGAGCATTGCTGGGCGCTAGGGCACAGGTGCTAGGGCTTTTTGGACCGGCGGCGCTGGGTCAGAGTGGCGTCGACTTCTCCCCTTGGTCACGGATTAGGCACGAGGGAGAGAGGAAAACCGCCGGGGTCGCCGGTTAGAGCTCCGGCGGTTAGGGCTCGGAGATGTCTGGCGCGCGGCGATGCTCGAGCACTCGGGTTCGGCGAGGAAGAGAGAACGACACAAAGAAAATAAAGAAAAGGATAAATAAAGAAATGGAATTAAGAAATTCCACTTTTCCTCATTTAAATGGGGTAGCCTAAACCGGCTTTTCCGGACCCCGTTTTTATCCCCGTCAACTCATCCGTACGAGCTCCGAAAAATTCTCGAAAAATGTCCAAAAATTCCGAAAAATTCCCTTATTCATATTCTCCTATTTCCGGAATTTTACACATAAATTGATCAAGGAGATGAGAGCACACAGAAAAGTAATCAGATACACCATTGATGACATAAAAGGGATCAACCCTTCGATCTGCATGCACAGAATTCTGCTCGAAGAAGGATATAAAAATTTGATTGAGCATCAAAGAAGATTAAATCCAAATTTGAAAGAAGTGGTGAAGAAAGAGAAGTATTGAAACTTCTTGACGTGGGAATGACGGTGGTTAGAAATGAAAACAACGAATTAATTCCAACGAGGACAGTTACAGGATGGCGGATGTGTATCGATTATAGGAAGCTAAATAAGGAGACTAGGAAAGATCATTTCCCCATACCATTCATTGATGAGATGCTAGAGAGATTGACAAAACATTTCTATTTCTGCTATCTGGATGGATACTCTGGCTTCTTTCAAATTCCAATACATCCCCTAGATCAAGAAAAGACCATTTTCACATGCCCTTTTGGTACCTATGCTTATCGACGAATGTCGTTTGGACTCTGCAACGCACCAGCTTCATTTCAGCGATGTATGATGGTAATATTTTCAGATTTTATAGAAAAGATTATGGAGGTATTCATGTACGATTTCTCAGTCTATGGGGATGACTTCGACTCTTGTCTTCTGAATCTTTCTAAAGTTCTCCAGAGATGTGAAGATGTGAACTTAGTTCTAAACTGGAATAAATACCACTTCATAGTCAAAGAGAGAATTGTTTTAGGACATAAGATTTCATAATGAAGAATTGAGGTAGATAAAGCTAAAATAGAGACAATTGAGAAACTACATCCACCTCTTAACGTAAAAGGGGTTAGGAGCTTTCTAGGGCATGCTGGATTTTACAGGCATTTCATTAAGGATTTCTCAAAATTTTCCAAGCCACTAACTAACTTGTTGATCAAAGATGTTGAAGTTTGTTTTGATGATGACTGTAATGAGGCGTTTAAGAAAATTAAGAGTGCTCTCATCTCAGCTCCCGTAATTCAAGCTCCAGACTGGGAAGTCCCATTCGAAATCATGTGCGACGCCAGTGACTTTGCAGTGGGTGCAGTTTTGGGACAGAGAAAGGATAAAGTACTATATGCAATCCACTATGTGAGCAAGACATTGGATGCAACCCAAATGAATTATTCTACCACCGAAAAGGAATTATTGGCCATAGCATTTGTAATCAACAAGTTCAGGTCCTATCTAGTGGGCTCAAGAGTGATAGTGTATTCTGATCATGCTGCCATAAGATATTTGCTTAATAAGAAAGATGTCAAACCTCGTTTGATTAGATGGATCTTGCTTCTTCAGAAATTTAATCTAGAAATTAGAAACAAGAAAGGGGCTGAAAATGTTGTGGCAGATCATCTATCCGGAGTATGGCCAAATGGGAAGAAAGATGTGGATTTCGATCCACCAATAAATGATGTTTTCCCTGACGAAAATTCTGAGAAAGTTCCTTGGTATGCGAATTTTGTTAAATATCTCGCAAGTGGATTACTTCCCCCAAAACTCACCTGGCAATAAAAGAAGAATTTTTTTCTCAGATGTCAAACACTAAATATGGGACGAACCACTACTTTTTAGGAAATATGGAGATACAATCTACCGAAGGTGTGTGCTGGAAGACGAGATCAAGGATGTTTTATTTCACTGTCACTCATCATCTTACAGCGAACATTTAGGAGTGTCAAAAATAGCTGCAAAGATTTTACAAGCAGTATTTTTTGGCCAAGTCAATTTAAAGACACGAAAAATTTTGTACAGTCCTGCGACCAATGTCAAAAGACCGGGAATATCACTAGGAGAATGAGATGTCACTGAATTGCATCCTCGAAGTGGAATTATTCGATGTATGGGGAGTAGACTTTATGGGACCCTTTTCCTCATCATGTGAAAACAATTATATTTTAGTGGCAGTGGACTATGTATCGAAATGGGTAGAAGCCATAGCTTCTCCTGCCAATGATGCCAAAACAGTAATTAAACTATTTAAAAAGTTGATTTTTCCATGGTTCGGTGTACCTAGGGCAGTTATTAGCGACGGGGGTTCGCATTTCATTGAAAGACAGTTTGAAAATTTACTAAGGAAATACGGAGTAAGCCACAAAGTTGTGACACCCTACCATCCCCAGACCAATGGACAAGCTAAGATTTTTAACTGAGAGATCAAAGCAATATTAGAAAAGTTAGTGTCAAATTCCCACAAAGACTGGTCATTGAAATTGGATGATGCTTTATGGGCATACCATAATGCTTTCAAGACTCCAATCGGTATGACCCCATTCTGGCTTGTGTATGGGAAGTCGTGTCATCTTCCAGTAGAATTAGAACACAAGACTTACTAGGCGATTGTTGACCTCCGTAAGTGTACGAAAATATCGCAAGTAATATAAAACATTATCGTATCCACAGGAACTAGAATAAGCACTAAGAATATCTCAACGTGAATTAGCTAGACAACAAATCAATGGATTGACAAAGTCTGAGTGTAACTATGAAAAGTAAACAAAAGAATGAAAGAATAGGCAACAAGAATAAAGGCAATGATAAGGGATATTCTACGAGTTTTGGTTTCTTTGTAAGGTTGTTCAATGTTAATGTTCTACCAATTACTTTTTCTCAATTGTCCATCATTTGTAGACGGTTGTCGGTTCTCTCTTGCAATAGAGAACCGACCTAGGTTGATCAATTAGGAATGAATCTATGTTGTCCTTACATGGGCTTGCCTGTCACGTGCGTCCCTCAGAAAATCAACATAAGAATCCATCACTCCTTAACCCATCAAGATATAAAGATTAATGCATAAATCTATCCTACCCTCTAGAAATACCTAATTTCCCCTTCAAGATAATCCCTCAAACGTCCTTACACGGCCATGTTCCCGTCACGAAGATTTCTCAGAAAATCGAATGAAGAATTACCTCTACAAGATCCACAAGATATCCAAACTCTCAATCAAGCATGGTAATTGGGCACAATCACAACATTCCACACAAGATCAAATAGATACAAAACAAGACAAAATCATATAAATGGGAAATTGGCATATCCACAAGAGTTTACATCAAGAAATCCTTACAAATACTCCTTCCATCCTAGAACAAGATATCTACTCCATAAATCGAAGGAAGAAATCTGAAAACATAAAGATTACAAGCATTCTTGATTCCAATCTAAGAATAGGAAAGAAAGAAGGCTTATCTATGATGAAGACGGTCTTCGGATCCAATCCACGTTCCCGGAGTCGAATCGGTGAAGATCTTCCCTTAGATCGCCCAGAAATCCACCCAAGAATGGAAGGAATCGCCCAAATCTTCCTTTCTCTCAAAGGGGAGAAGATCCCCTTTCAATTCATGAAGGAAGCCTTATATAGAAGAGGGGTTTGGGTGTCACACGGCCCCGAAGCATGGTCGTGTGAGGTTCACACGGCCTACTCCATTCTCTTCTCTGCCAACTTCACACGGTCGTGTGAGGTACACGGCCGTGGCTTGCCTCTACCAATGATCCCCTTGCACGGCCGTGTAGATCTACACGGCCTGTACTGCCTTCGCCTCTGGAAACTCGGCACGGTCATGTGGTGCACACGACCAGAACTCTCTTGCTCACTGGAAACCTCACACGGCCGTGTAGCACACATGGCCGAGGCTTCTTTGGTCTCTGAAAAGTGACATCGTCTTGTAGTGTACACGACCTATGCTTCATTGGGCTCCAAATCTTGGCACGGCCGTGTGAGGTTCACACGGCCAAGCCATCTTCCTTCTATGCTGTAGCTACATGACCTCTCATCTCCACACGGCCTAGGCAAACCCCCATGGCAGGGTCGTGTGGGGTTTAGGTACAATGCCTTCCTCTATTGGTTTGCTTACAGATCTGGCATTGAACACGCATCCTTCACCAAATTCGACTCCTGTATACTGAAAATGCACAAAAGCAGATCTCCGAACAAAGAGAGTAAATATGCTAAAAAAGGAAGGCTGGAAGTACGAAAATGTATAGATCAAGCATGCTCAAAGTATGTGAATGTGCATCAAAACATGCTAATAAGTGTATACAATCTACGCACATCACACCCCCAGACTTAAACCTTTGCTTGTCCTCATGCAAAATGCTGCAATCTAAATTCATATGCTCTACAATGCTCTCATATCTCTAATACATTCTCCTAACTCTATCAAAAAGTTTCATTAGTAAGCATGATCATGAAAACAAGTTAAGTTTGGCTCAAGCATAAGTACCCTGTGCAAAGTGCAAAAACAACTCAAAACTCTTCTAGTTTCAATCTATGTCCTAGTCATCATCAAGTTTGAATTCCTATTGTTTCCAGTGATAGACAAGTAACCAGTGATAGACACTTACTTGCCACACACTTAGTTTATATTTCTCAATCAACCCAAGGTCTCAAAGGTGTGCTCAATCTCAAGAGAAGCTAAGCGGTCATTTCCCCAGTAACCTAACTCGGTCTCAAAGGGGTGACTAGCTAGATTCCACTCACGACAACTATTTTTTATATCCCTTATTCACTTTTTTTCACACTCTTTTTTTTCATAAGTATTTGCATTGTGCAAATCTTATTCACAAATGTACTTTTGGCACAAATGTTGGGATATTTTGATTTTTCAAATGAGCTTACATGAGTTGAGCCTCATCTAGTAACCAAAATGAAGTTTGAGAAATCACAATGGAAACCAAGTACTAAACAAACAAGATGAATCATGACTATTTCAATGATATCAACCATTCAAGCATCAAGCATAGTGAAGTGAAGATAAGATCCTTAAGGTCAAGCCAAAGCTAAAACTCATCTCCATATGATACTTAGCTTATTTCATGCTACCCAAGATAGAGAAAAGAGGTACATTAAGCATACTCCTAACATCATTTGAGCATCATGAATCTAGATAATGAACATGTTAACATTTAATCTTGAAGACAAGAAAGCATATAAGTGAAGTTTTGATGTTCTCAAGATGAATGCCACAAGAAAACAAAACAAAATGCAAGACATAAGCAAAAAAAAACAAACAAAGCAATTCAAATGCATCTAATGCATCCCACCATACTTAAACTTTTTATTGTCCCAATGAAAACTAAAAACAATGTGGAGGAGATTTTAAGAGAAGTTACCAAGTGATGAGCTCCAAATGGTTGACATTCATGTTTTTAAAGATACTCCTCCATCCAATACTCACATTCCTCCACAACTTTGAATTCTATAACAATAAGATAGACAAGAAAAATTAAGTAGAGGACACATGTTTATTAAAAAAAGATAACTAAAGACATAAAAGAAAATAAGGAAAATGAACTTGGGTTGCCTCCAAAGAAGCGCTTATTTAAGGTCATTAGCTCGACCACCTCATTAGATTCATCTAAATCTTACTCTGGGAGGGGTAAGATATTTCAACAGCTTCCTACTAAGGGCTCTTATTATGGAGGGAGCTTTCAACATTGGCATTAAAAAGTGAAGTAATGCTCTCTCCATCTTCGTCTTCTTTGAAGTCCTTTCGAGTGGTCGAAGACGATTCAGTGTGAGCTTCCAATTAATAACCGAAGTGAAATCTGCACATGCAAAGAAAATACAAATCTCCCACAAACATATTAGATAAGATAGAGCCATAATGATTTTAAGATAAACATAATAAGAAATAAAAACTGAATCACATCCAACAAAATCAATAATAGGTACCTCATAAAATTTTCCAAAAGATCACAAGAAATACTAACCTTACTTTGCCGAGAAATACCTGATATTTCTAAACATGTGGATGTGATTTCCTCTGAATCAAATGATGGTTCTAGCTCTGGCTCAGGTGTTGGCGACATCAAAGATGGTGATTCTTGAGACTCAACCATATCAACATGAGTCCCTAAACATTGGTCCACAACATGCTCAATCCTTGCAACTCTTACAACATCTAAGGATTGTGTGGACAAAGGAGGTGATTCTTGAGATGCTGCTTCCACAACACAGCTCTGTACACATTGTTCCATATCAACATCATCAACACAAAAATCAAAAAACAAACCCACATCAATATCCTCAATAGGAGAATCAACTATAGGAGGATCAATAACTTCACTTGCAGTTTTAAATTTATCTACCACATCATCATCATCATCTGAAAATTTAATGTCACTACAACACCCTATAAAATTTGAAGGTAGATCTGAAAACTTATTTACCACTACTTTATCTTCACAATCCTCATCTGAAGACTCTTCATCTTTATACAAATTCAAAAATCTGCACTCAACCTTACCAGTGTCACAGAATTTTTTAAAGTCATAGTTCTCATTGACCCCCACTAACCTTTGTGGAAAAGGAACCCTTAGTGAAGGTCTTGGGAGAGGTACTTCTAATTTCCCATATTCCCTTTTAGCTTGTGGAGGAGATTCAACTTTCTTATCTAGTGTTGGTATGATCAATCATTGAGTGAAAGGAACTTATGGCATTTGGCAACCTCCTGGAATAATGGAACCGAGTTCATATGGTCTTGTATTGTTCTTTTCCTCAATTCTAAATATGTCCTTCTTCAGATATTCTTCATGATTTTTTTCAATTCTCAACCCAACATCATCACACTTTTCACTAGATCTTGTCTGCGAAGAAGGGGGATCTTCTTTAAACCAATTTGAAACAATACTTTCAATCTTTGCCTCTAAATGTTTGAACTCCCCATTCTGTGACTTGTGATTTTTAAAACTCATAGATGGTTGAGTTACAATTTGTTTGATAGAATCTATAGCATTTATGGCTTGCACTTCTTGAATGTTTGACGGAGATTTCATCCAACTTATGTTTGACCATTCATGGAGGTTCAATGTCACTTGATCAATTAACATATATGCTTCATCTACACTTTTATCCATAAAAGAACCTCCACCAGATGAATCCAATAATCTCTTGTCTGAGAAAGAAATTTTTCCATAGAATATGTGCAAAATCAACCATTTTTCAAAACCATGATGAGGGCACTGTCTTTGAAGACTCTTGAATCTATCCCATGCTTCAAACAATGATTCTCCATATGCCTGAGAAAAATTTATTATGCAATTCCTCATATACACTGTTCTGCTTGGAGGGAACAAATGATTCAGAAATTGCTTCTCCAATTGCTCCCAGCTTATGATACTTTGAGGATGGAGAGAATATAACCAAGTCCTTGCTTTATCTTTGATACTGAAAGGAAATGCCATCAATCGAACTGTACCTGTTGACACTCCTTCACATTTCACCGTATCACAAATCTCTAAAAATGTTTCAAGATGCAGATAAGGACTTTCTGATACTTCTCCTCAAAATTTGTGACCTTGTATCATAAAAATTAACTCTGGGTCTAGTTGGAAACTTTCTGCTTCAATTTGAGGTTGCACAATGGGAGATAAAAATCTTGCAGAAAAGGATGTAGAAAAATTTCTCATGGGCCTGCTTGACATGTTACTGCTCATGGATATTCAAGAAAAAATTATTAGAAGAAAAACAATTGAAGAATCAAAGACAAGCAATAAAATGCAATATGAGAAGCAAGAATAACAATGCAGAATTAAAATTGCAAGAAAGAAAGTGCATAATGAAAACAAGAAAGAAAAGATAAAAGAAAAAAGAAAAATATCTAGAATAATTCATATGCTAAAGATTGCAAGATATGTTTACAAAAGAAAAAGAAAGAGAGAGACTAAATTAAAAGAAAACAGAGAAAAGTAAGACAAGAACATTAGAATCAAAATGCAGAATTAGAGTTACAATAAAAGGAATTGACAAGAATGTTATACAAGAAAGGAAAAACTTATTAAAATAGAATTCTAAGAGTTAGATTACAACTATGCAAATGAAAAGAGAAGTTATGTCTAGTCTAACTCAATTGAAAATCCCTAATGTTATAGCGCAGTCCCCGGCAATGGCGCCAAAAACTTGTTGACCTCCGCATGTGTACGGAAATATCATAAGAAATATAAAAGATTTTCGTATCCACAAGGACTGGAATAAGCACTAAGAATATCTCAACACGAATTAGCTAGATAACAAATCAATGGATTGACAAAGTCTAAGTGTAACTATGAAAAGTATACAAAAGAATGAAAGAATAGGCAACAAGAATAAAGTCAATGATAAGGGATATTCTACGAGTTTTGGTTTCTTTGTAAGGTTGTTCAATGTAAATGATCTACTAAATCCTTTTTCTCAATTGTCCATCATTTGTAGAGGATTGTCGGTTCTCTCTTGCAATAGAGAATCGACCTAGGTTGATCAATTAGAAATGAATCTATGTTGTCCTTACACGGGCTTGCCTGTCACGTGCATCCCTTGGAAAATCAACATAAGAATCCATCACTCCTCAACCCATCAAGATATAAAGATTAATGCATAAATCTATCCTACCCTATTGAAATACCTAATTTCCCCTTCAAGAAAATCCCTCAAACGCCCTTACACGGGTATGTTCCTGTCATGAAGATCTCTCGGAAATAAGCATATATTATCGGGCATCAGCTGATAACCTGGCAGATCCTTTCACTAAGGCCCTTCCGGTGAAAGCTTTTGATCGGCATGTGGAGGGGATGAGAATCAGATGTATGGCAGCAGATATGGCAACTTAGTCTTTTAGAATAAGTGGGAGATTATTAGAGTGTATATTAAAAGCTTAGCTTTTGTAAACATTTATTTTTGAAATAAAAGAATCACATTAGTCAAATGCCTACATTTTATTTGTTAAGTGTAGTTGTTCAATTAATTTATATTGTAGATAACATGGTGTGTGGTGTCACACACAGAAGATCATGTTATCAGTTCTTTTTAAATTATAAACAGTAGCTCATGAATAAGATGGAAAGGAACAAACCATTGGAATAGTCGTATTGTGATTATGTATTAGTTTATGTTGACTAATAAATTACACTAGTACACTCTAAGTGTACTGAGTAGGACCATTTTAGGTAAGTTCTTTTTATATTGACTTAATAAAAGAACTAGACCTTAGTTATTATGCAAGTGCGTGCTCTTAATCCTAATATAATAACAAGCATATATATTTAGTATTTATTTCTTTAACTTATCAATGGGTGAGATTTAGATTGATAAATCAATAGGACCGATAAGTTGGGAAATAATATTACTTATAGTGTGTGTTGTTGATTATAGAAGGAAACTGTGTCCTAGTAATCTAGGTTGAGAATGTCACCAAGAGGAGCTCATAAGGATTGTCATGTTAAACCCTATAGGTGGACTTAGTCCGACATGACAATGAGGTTGAGTGGTACTACACTTGGACTTAGATATTAATTAAGTGAGTTGTCAGTAACTTACATAAATAGTGGACATTTGTTATCTTAAACACAGGAAGACTAACACACTTATGATAAGAAGGGGCACATACTGTAATTTGATATTAGTGTGGTAGTGCAATAATAACTCTCTAGTGGAATGAGTTATTATTGATGAACTTGAGTTGTGTGTTCGGGGTGACCACGGGATACTCAAGCTCATCGGAAGGCCAAAACCAAATTTTCTTCTAGGTCCCTGTCGTAGCCACATTAATACCTTAAATCCACTCATGGAAAAGCTCATCTTAGTGTCCAAGAGAGGGTTGGCACATGACTTGGTGACCAAGCCATGTGGCCGACCACTTCCTCCTCAATGGGGGTCGGCCCCTTGCTTGGTGCCCAAGCAAGAAGGGTCCGACCACAATATTCAAATTATAAAGGGGTGTTTTGAATTTTTAAAATCTTCTCTTTGTAGATATCTACAAGTTTTAAAAGAGAGTTTTTAAAATATAAAACTTTCCTTATTTGAATTAGGCACACGGTTTAAAAGAAAGTTTAAAAGTTTTAAAACTTTATTTTTTTTAACCATCCTCATCGTTTTAGAAAAAAGGAAGAGAAGTTTTATATTTTAAATCTTTTAATTTTGTAACCATGGTTAAAAAAGGAAAGTTTAGTAGAGAAGTTTTAAATTTTAAAACATGGTTTTAATTTTTAAAACCTTCCTTTTTTAACATCCACTTTAAGAAAGAGAGCTTGTAAAATTTTAATAGAGGATTTCTTCTTTATAAAATTTTATAAAAATTATTTTTTCCTTCTTAATGATGTGGTCGGCCACCCTTGCTTGGTGCCTAAGTAAGGGCCGGCCAATCATGCCTATCAAACTATGTTTGATGATTGAATCATTCAAGAGGAAAGAAAAGGAAAAATAAAAAGGGAAAAGGAAAAACAAGAGGAAGATTTTAATTTTTGTTAAAATTCTTCCCTTATTTGCCTTGGGCAAGTAATATAAAAGAAGGGGAGGGGAGGCCTCATGAGATAACAATTCTTATTCTCTTGTTGGTGCTCCTCTTGTGGTCGATCCTCTCCCCTCTTCCTTTCCCCTTGCTCTCTTGTTCCCTTGAGGTGGTGGTGGCCGAAACATAGAGAAGGAGAAGTAGACTTTTGGGTGGAATTCATCTTGGAGGATCGTCACCCACACGTTGTCCAAGGTGAGGCGAGGAATACGGCAAAAGATCTCGAGGTCATTAGCATACAAAGAGAAGGTATAACTAGTAATTTTCTTCCGCATCATGCTAGTTCTTTTCCTTTGTATGAATTCCAAATACAAGAGGCATTAGATTCTAGTTTTTTTTCGGATTTGTTTCGAAGTTGTGTTTTTTTTGTTTTTTGATTTTGTGATTCGATTGTTCTTTTTGGTTAAACCTAGAGTTATATAAGGAAATTAAATATTAGCTTTCCTTAAAAGGCTTTGCCTAGGAAGTGGTGGTTGCTCCCATATCCAACAAGGCCTAGTGCCTTACCATGTTTAACCTGGATGCTAATTTTGTAAATTAATGTTTAATTAAATTTATAACATAGGTGGATTTGGATCAATAGTGTTAAGTTCCGCTTGTGATCCAAGTCTAAACCATTAAGAACATATAAGTTAAATTTAGAATCAATAATGTTAAGTTCCATTTGCGATTCCTAATTTAACTTCTAAAGAACACAATAGGTTGTTTAGGAAAGGTTCGATACTTGTAGAAAATTTTTGTAGAGTGGAACCGGTACGATCTTCCTAGGACCAACCAACAATTGGTATCAGAGCTAGGGTTTACCTCTGTGTGTTTTGGTTTTCAAATTAATTATGCACATGTCATACATAATTTAGGCAGGATAATAGCATAGGATGTGCTAACTCTTTGGTTGCAGGCTCAAACTATTATGGCATATAGATATTGTGTGTGATTAGACTCTTGAACATGTCAAGGGCATTATTTTGTGTGCGCATGATTGTATGTATCAAATACAGCAGGAGTTGTATTAGTTTTAGAATTTTATTTTTGTTCGATCTAGAATACATGTACATTCCTTTATAGAATATAGGATCGATATGTGTAAAATTCAATATTTATCGCGGATCGTATCCTTGCGAGGCGTGGTTCTATTGGAGGACCAGAGGTGCAGCGGAATAAGAAGCAAGATAGATGCGACGACTGGACCAGATGGCGGTGGCTAAAGATAGCAGCAACTAGGGTTGGAGCACACGGAGGACAATCTTGGAAAATGTCATAATAGTTGGAAAATTAATTTCCATATTTATTGTTTTTATTTAATGTGATGTGTGTATGTGCAAGTGATGTATGCTAGCATAGGTTAAAATCCTCAACCTTAAATAACTAAGTGGGAGAGGAATTTTTTTTTAAATTCCACAGTCTCCATTACTGGTTTATAAGTGATGCAACAAGCTTGTGTGTTGGCTTTGAGTGCCTCCCTCCACAATGGATGAGTTTGTTGTGGATCACTAGATTAAACTTCCTTTATGGATGGTTATAGGAAATTATTTAGGACCATGTGATCTTCTCCAACTGAAGGGGCACAATCCTATTTAATGAACTAAGTATCAAGTAATGGTATACACTTAGACACATTCAATAGTATCCTCCCAACGCAGTCACTGCTATTGTTGTAAAATACCGGAAATAGGTGAATATGAATAAGGGAATTTTCTGAAATTTTTGGAAATTTTTCGAGAATTTTTCGGAGCTCGTATGGACGAGTTAACGGGGATAAGATTTGGGTTCCAGGAAAGCCTGTTTAGGCTACCCATTTAAGTGAGGAAAAGTTTACTTTTTCCTTTATTTTTCTTTTATTTCTTTTCTTTATTTCTCTTTTCCTCCGTTCCTCTTCTTCGCCGAACCCACACGCGCCTACTCTTCTTGCCCTAACTGCCTCGGTGGTTCCTTTCTTCCCCTCCCACGCGACAAAAACCCCTCGACAAGGATTCTTCTTCTTCTCCTCTGCCGACGCCGACCCCTTTCCCTGTGCCTTAACCGCCAGCCACCGAGACTTATCATCTTCCTCTTTCGAGCATCAGAGCCGATCCCTAGCCGCGTCGCCTCCACTCCGACGCACGGAGCAGCACCGCTTATTCATCTGTGCTCTTCTTCCTCTTTGCCGCATCTCTGCACCGCACCGTCGTTGCCCGGAAGGGTTGCCATCTCCTCCCTTCTTCCGGCCTCCACCTCACCCGACGCTTGTGCCAGCCGTGCCCTAGATCCGTCGCCGGCCGCCACTCACAAAGCCGACAACGAGCAGTGCTGGTTTTCCCTCCTCTGTTTCCAGATTTTTCCTTCCTTCCTCTGTACCGAACCCCAGTGCCAACGCCACCTTGCCCACCGAGTTTGATCTCTGCCCTAGTTACGAGTCTTGGCTCTTCCTCACTGATTTGTGGTGATCAGCTCTTGGGACAAGAGGTCCTCCCTCCCGCGGCATAGCTTCCACTGCCGTTCGGTCATTGTTCTTTCCCCGCTCACAGGTAAGTGAGGTGAGCAACGTACCCTTGCTATTTCTTCTTATCAGTAGTATTCTTTTGATCTGCATTTGGATTACAGATCCAAGTAGTAACACTAGAACTTGTTGGTTTCTTGGTCAGCAACCATTGATTGTGGCGTTTTATTAGGAAGACAACAGGTCTACAATCTCGACCACAAATCTTGATCCCGCAGCAACTATATCTTGGCATTGGATCAGTGATCACGACTGTGATTTTGAGGTAAGGTGTAATAATTTGGAATTTCTTAATGTGATTAGGAATTCAGATACGTATTGAGATGATGTGGTCTATGGATTTAAGCATTTGCTTAGTTGTAGATCATAAGGGATTGGATTTATGCTGTTGATCATGTATAGGTTGATTAGGATCTTATCCTATTGGTCGTTGAGATTTTATTTAGCTATTCGTTGAGTTCTAGCTAAATAAACGTACGTATATTGGTGACACAGGATATTGACGCGAGACGAGTATCTCAGAGTCGGAATTGTACCTTTCTTTTGTCGGAGGTGAGTACTTTTGACTTATTGTCTTTGATATGCTTAGTAATGAAATTAACAATTTGCATTAATTGTGTTTTCTTATTTATTTCGGTTAATCACTGCCCGATACTTGTTACCTGCTTGATTGATTGTTTGTTTGCATTGCGGGTTGATACCTATCTGATTTCACATGCTCATGGGTAGTGATATAACCATGTTTTACCATGTCAGGACCTAGGTTTGATAACTTATGTGATCAGTATACCTTGATATGATTTATTTACTTTGGTGCACATTATCATATGTCCAGAGATTGATTTAGCATATTACCATGCTTAGTGACATGCACCATTCGCATGATTGCATGCTGTGTGAGAGATTGCTCTATTATTGTCGAGCACTTTGCCAGTTTTCATCACTGTTCGGTGCTCCGTTGTGACGCTCATGGGTAGCGTGACACAGCGTGGAAGCACGTCAGTTTGACTCTTCCGGTGCTCCGTTGGTCCGCTCATGGGTAGTGTGACGCAGCGTGTAGCACGTTAGAGATCCCTCCCCATCATAGCATACCGGGAGATGAGAGCATTACGCTCCCCCATTTATGATTTGGGGTAGGAGTACGTGTGTACTCCGACAGCATCCCGTCCACTCGGTCACTCATCAGGGGTAGTGATGCAGAGTGCACGGTTGTCACAGCTCTACCCACTCGGTTCCACTTTTGTTGTGAGTTGGCTGACTGGCGTCAGGGGTGACCATGACATTGGCATCATATGCATGATGCATTTATTGTTTGTGATTGTGTTTGCTGCATTTATATGCTGCATATTGTTTGGATACCTATGTTTGACATGCATACAGGTCTTCTATACCTTTCGGACAGTTTGCCCTTATACCGGGTCCTGGTTAGTACAGATTCTCTCCTCTCTACTTCGGTTTGCATTTATCTTTATTTTTATAAGGAGACTGTACGCATGATTAGTGCTAGGTGTTATTTCTTTACTTTGCATATCAATTGTACCTGCTGAGTGTTGGATTCACCCCGCCTCCATTGTTGTTATATTTCAGGATGATGCTGTCAGGAGAGAGTTCTAGTTGCTGGTCCTCTGAAGACCCGAAGACTTACGGATCTATTGGTTTTGTTTGTTTCCTTTTTGACTATGTTATAGACTTGGTTTGTTTGGATACTTGGACTTTGTATGGATTTTGAGATGTTGATGGATTTTTGGTATGATTTGGATTTTATTCTACTACATGCTTGCCTGGACGGCAGAAGAGGTGAGTTCGTCGGATTTGATCTTTACGAGTGTAGTGGAGTAGGGTGGATTTCGAGTCAGAGTATTATTTTAACTGCGTGGTTGTGACAGCCAGAGGTTGAATAAATTATAAATACTGCGTGGTGTTTGCTTTTACTTATTGTTATTATTCCAGCCGCCTGTGGCTGAGGTATATGTGTTATGTAGAAGTTTCAGATTGTCCGTCGTACAGGGGAGATGCTGCCGAAATTTCTTAGGACAGGGACTCCTCTGGGGCGTGACAATTTAGTGGTATCAGAGCGAGGTTATACGATCTTTTGTTTTCGTATTTTTGATGTTTGGGATAACCTGATACCAATTTATTTACTTGGTATCAGAGCGCCAAAGTTCGGCGACGCTTGTTGGATTTCCGTGTTTTGGATTTTCGAGATTTATCTGATACCAATTTATTGGTATCAGAGCAGGTTATGGATACCTGCTTTTGGTGTTTTGGATTTTTGGATGTCTATTTCGGTTTGTACGGATTTTCGTTATGGTTATGTTTCGGACTTCCGTTTCGGATTATAAGGATTTCCGGCGATTTTCTCGTTCAGAATTTTGAAGTCAGAAGTTGGGGACTGGACAGCGATGGAACATCTCCAGACGGCAAATAGGTATGATGTTTATTTTATGATGGTTAGGACATCTATTAGCACTTTATCTTTATTACCTGTCTGGTTGTTGTAGCCATATTACATGTGATGGGTTAGCTACTGATCTTGGTCGACCCTAATAGAGATCAAGGATTATAGTCTCTAGTAATTTTTCATATCATACCATCAGTAGTTTTAGCTTCTGTTACTACTATTAGGAGATGGAGGCACATAGCAGCCTCTGCTATTGTTAGCTGGGTAATGGATGATACCTATATATTCCTGTGGACTTAGCCAGTAGAGTTTTTATACTCGTATCTTTTGGATATTAGGGTATCCGATACGATGAAAAATTGGTCATTGGAGAGTTATCATGTTTGATCATTGTTGAGAATGATTTGAGGTTGAGGGATATTGGGAGATCAGATATTGTGATGTGTTGATTTCTAATGATTTATGAGAGTAAATGTTATATGGTTGTTTGATGATCTATTAGTGGATAACTATTTTGATGATCTATTATTTGGGTTGTTGTTGATGGTGACATAGTGAGTGTCATGTATGATATTCACAGGTTTGATGTTTATAGTTGGTGATCAGATTATAAATCGGGTGCTAGAGAGTTTATGGTTTAGAGTGCCTATGAGATTTTAATAAATCTGGTTAGTTGTGGTTAGTTAACAGGATGATAAAATTGATGTTTACTTCCTCTGATATTGGACTATGTTGATAAATAATGATTGGATGTTTTGAATGTTAACTTGCTCTCATAGGGAGTAGAGACTTATTCATCTGATATTATGTGGGATGATATTTTTGAGGATAAAAAAAAAAATGAGAGTGTCTTGATGTTCTTGAATTCTAACTTTATCTTTTGGGTCGTATACCTTTATACATATTATTATTGTGGGTTTCTAGTGGATTATACCCGAGTGGTTAGACATACATGTCTGATTGTTTATTGGAGGTATTTGTCAATTAAAAACTATGTTGTGGAATGTGCACCTATGTTTAAGTGTTTTATTGGATGTATCTTATCGATCTAATCTGAGTTGTGATATGTGTAGATGTGTTGGGTGTAATATTTGAGGTATCTTGTTTATTATATGATTGGTTTGAGAGTATACTCGTGTCGATTATGATTTGTTGGAAGTATTACGTTGATTATACTCTTGGCATAGGTGTACATATGCTATGTGAGTGTTGTTGAGGTGTATTGTTGATTATACCTATATTGATATATGCACACGGGTTTGATAGGTATTCTTGGAGGTATCACACTGATTTATACCTGTGCTATGAGTGTGTTTGGTGTGTACAAATTGGAGGATTATGTCGATTATACATATGTTGTGTGTGCATGTGTACTAGGTGTATGGTGGGTAGCATCAGGATGATTCTACCTATGTTGAATGTAGAATGCTGAGTGTCTACATATTGTTATTGGTTGTATAACCCTGTCAACTAATTCTCCTATTAGTGGATGACCAACCCACTGGGATGATGATAGAGTTGACTATGGATTTGATTTGTTTACTAGGTTGTTTATACCTTTGGCTGCCTACAGTGATATGTGGTCGAGTGATCTCGTGCAGCCTCTAGTTGGATAGTTAGGTGCCTTGGACACTTATGGATCATTTGTGGTGGAGCAGAGTTCCCACATATACATATTTCGGATCGCTTGTAGCGGAGCATTGCTCCCATATCTATTGCAGATACATGTTATAGATTATTTGTAGTGGAGTGTTACTCCTACATATTGAGGATTTCTTGTGATAGAGCGTTGCTCCCACGTATGTGGTATTTTCTGTGATGGAGCGTTGCTCTCACACTGGAGGATCTATGCTTGGTGATTTATATCGTTAGTGATCAGATCTGTTTATTGTCGAGGATCTTATGGTTAGGAATGTTGTGATACGGACATTATGTGTTTTGGTTTTACCAGTAAGGCTTGCGGAGCCTTAGATGTTATCATGGACTCAATGATTTTGGTATTCCCAGGATGTTTGGATCAGTTTCCATTGTCTTTGTTGATGGTGTTGTGATCTATTTCGGATCCACGATGAGTTACGCACTTCATCTTTGCATAGTTTTAGAGATGCTTCGATGGAAACGTCTAGATGTGAAGATCAGTAGTGTTGGTGCAGTAAGCATCCGACGATCGAACCTCAGTTTTGATAATGGCAAAGGGATTCAAAGTTAAGATTCCTTGTTATCTAACGTGGTTAAATAAGGTTTCAGGAAAGTCCTAACTGCGGTTATGCAGGCGAAAATCCTAAGGGGGGGGGGGGTAACCTTAGGTCCTAGGGGGCGGTAACCCTAGGTGGAGGAAAACCCTAAGGGGCGGCAACCTTAGGTCCTAGGGGGTGGTAACCCTAGGTGAAGGAAAAATTCTAAGGGGGGGTAACCTTAGGTCCTAGGGGGCTGTAACCCTAGGTGGAAGAAAATCCTAAGGGGCGGCAACCTTAGGTCCTAGGGGGCGGTAACCCTAGGTGGAGGAAAACCCTAAGGGGCGGCAACCTTAGGTCCTAGGGGGCGGTAACCCTAGGTGGAGAAAAACCCTAGGGGGCGGTAACCCTAGGTCCTAGGGGGTGGTAACCATAGGCGGAAAGTCCAGTCGGTCTGGAGGACCGGACTGGAAACAGGTAAATCTCCTGAGTGGAGTAGGTGAGGACGCGTTCCCCGTAGAGGGAACAGTAGGCGTCGGGTCGACCTAGGGTTTCCGGTTGGAAACCCGAAGTTAGACTCGGACAGTCCGGAGATTGTCTATACTTATTTTATAATGTTTATTGTGCTAACTTTGTGTTGCAGGATAGTGTTTGGGACTAACATATCTTGCAGGTGCAAAGGAGCAACCTAAAGCCTCGGATGAACAGTGTCCGAGGCGCCTCCATGGAGCTTGGAGGCGCCTCAGGTGCAAGGCAAGGAGCTGGCTGCGAGAAGCTGTTCAAGGCGCCTTGGTGAACAGTGTAAGGCGCCTTGAACAGATGAAGGCGCCCTGTGAACATTGAAAGGCGCCTTGAATCTGTGATAAGGTTCAACCAGTTCGCACCTTATCTCCGCGGCTGACTCGGCCATTCAAGGCGCCTTGGTGAACAGTAGAAGGCGCCTTGAACACACTTTATAAGGGGTTTCGACCAGCAGCTCTCTTAAACGAACTCCAAGCAATCCTTACGCTACAAGCTGCTCTAGAAATGCCCAGAAGTGCTGTTACAAGTCCCCGACAACCCGGAGCTTCAGATTCTGCTACTTTATTGTTGTTGGTATAATTTGTTTTAGTTCTTTCAATTGTAATATCTTATTGTACATTTTACGAGCTTATAGTTGTTGCCCACGGAAAGCGATCAAGGATCGCGGGCCTTCGAGTAGGAGTCGCCTTAGGCTCCGAACGAAGTAAAATCTCTCGTGTCTCTCTGTGTGTGTTTTGTTCTTTATTCCGCTGCGTGTTTTTAAACTCCGATAGTTTTCCGATTTGAAAAAGAAATAGCCACGAGCGCTATTCACCCCCCCTCTAGCGCGTCTCGATCCAACAATTGGTATCAGAGCGGGGTCGCTTTAAAGAAATACGCCTTTCGTTTTTTCCCTCCAAAATTATTTTCAAAAAATTCACTTTCATCCTTTCACGGTTTATTAGTATTGATAAAATATTGACTTTGGCAAAATTTGAAATAATATTTTTTAAATATTTTTTAATAATATTTTTTTATTATTTTATTATTTCTTCTCGAAACTGGTGAACTTCTATTTCTATCCTTCCATACCGCACTGCTAATCCAGGATCAAGTCCTGGTACATTATTTTTGCTATTTTTTTGTGGGCAAGGTTCTTTTAAAATGGCCCTCCAAGAAGGCTTTAGCACTTCTCGCCCCCCGCTCTTCTCCGGCGAAGACTTTACCTATTGGAAGAACCGAATGATCTACCATCTCAAGACGCAAGTCGAGATGTGGATCATCATCCAGACCGGTCTCGAGCTACCACTTGACGGCGCTGGAGAACTCGTTTCATGCACTAACTAGGATACCAGCATAAGAAAGAAGGTCGAAGCTGATGCCAAAGCAACCTGTATGCTGCAATGCGGGTTGACAAAAGATGAACTGAATAGAGTCGGACCATTTTCAAGTGCGAAGGAGCTGTGGAACAAACTAATCGAGCTGCACGAGGGCACGTCAGACGCTAAAGTAAGTAAGCGTGATTTAATTTTAAATAAATTATATAATATTAAAATGCAGGAAGGTGAGATGGCGAACCAGCTTCACGCACGCATCCGGGACCTACTCAACGGGCTTCATGCGATCGGCCAAAAGGTGGAAAACCGCGACGTAATAAGGTACGCGCTAAGCGCTTTTCCGAGGAACACTTTGTGGGCATCCATGGTTGATGCTTACAAAGTTTCCAAGGATTTATCCTCAATAAAACTAGATGAATTGTTTTCCGAATTAGAATTGCATGAGCAGACTAATGCACGCCTGGTCGAGAAAGATGTTGCTTTGATTTCGGGTACTAGCAGAACTCGCGAACCGACGTCAAGGCGCAAATCCAAACCCAAGTCCAAAGACGAATCAGACACAGAGGACGAAGACGATGATGAGGCTATTTTCGAACTGGTAAAGCTCGTACGAAAGATATGCAAGCTGAAAAAGGTGACTCAAACGAAGACAAAAGACAAGACTGGAGTCATGTGCTACGGCTGTAACCAAAAGGGGCACTACAAGCCAGATTGTCCAAACAAGAAGAAGAGAAAGAAAGCATTAAAGGCAACCTGGTCCGAGTCATCAGACGAATCCGAGTCGGATGAAGAAGAGCAAGCGAGCCTTCTTGCTCTACCAGTACTAGCGAACATTATCGACACCGAGTCTGAGTTCGAATCCGAAACGGAGAGCGAGTCAGAAACAGAGTCCGAGCGAAGCCACGAATCCGCATTCGTTTCCGAAGGACCCAAAACCACTGTAAGTGCTTTAATTTCTAGTATTGATTTAGATGATTCAAAAAATTTAATTCCTTACTTATTAAAGAAATTGGCTAAATCCAACGTCCGGGTCAAGTCACTCCAAAAGGAGGTGACAACTCTTAAGGAAGCGACTGACTCGAGTTCTTTAAATGAGCCAGTTCAAATTGGAAGTCTAACTCAAGTTCAACAACTTGAGGAAGAAAATTCCAATTTGAAAGCTCAAATTAAAGAACTCAAGGACACGTTGGAACGGTTCACCTTGGGCTCCAAGAATCTGGATCTGATTCTTGGAAAACAGCGAGCCGTTTATAACAAAACTGGACTTGGATTTAAAACTAAACTAAAATACAAATCATATTTATCGCTAGTTAATAGAAATAATAGAAAAATTGTCCAAGCATGGGTGCCAAAATCCAACTTGGTTAATCAAGTTGGAACTGGTCACTATTGGGTCCCCAAGGATCAAATCTATTACCTTGATAGACCATATCGAGGCTATGATCCAGGGGGAGCTAATAGAAAAACAATATTAAGAACATAATTCAAATTAATATTCAAATTAATATTGAAATTAATATTCAAATTACAAATTCAAAATTAAATTAAAAAAAATAATTCAAAATTCAAATTACAAATTCAAAATTTGAAATTAAATTAAAATTCAAAAATTCAAATTACAAATAAAAAATTTGAAATTAAATTAAATTCGAAATTCAATTCGAAATTAATTAAAAGTAAATTTCAACTTAAGTTAAATAAAAATAGATGGAGGATCCATACTCGCTGGCACCCCCAACTGAACTACCCGACAGGGTAACTGAACCTAATCTACCCGAAATGGGTAAAATAAGAGTAGATTACCTGGCAGGGTAATTAAGGTTAGATAAAATGGGCTAGGTTTAACTTGACCCAGGGTATTGGTGAAGTTTTTGGATGATAGTACATTAGGGAAGCTTGGGCATCGCATGTCTAGGAAGATATGGCTTCGACCTGGTGCATTTGGCCAAGTGGAACTGACCGAAGCTACCCTTAAATGGATCCTAACTAGTTAGACCAAGGTTTAGTATTAAGTTCAATGGGTAGGACTATTTGAAAAACCGCGAAGGCATGGTTACTTTAATGAGTTCCTTGTGACTCACCATAGCCCAGAAGTTTATCCAAAGAATGCTTATTTGTTGAACCCAAAGCTAAACCTGAATCTAACACAAAGTTAAACCAAACCCTTAAATTGAACCTCAATTCATCTCACAACAATTATAGGTTCCCTGATTGAAAATTTAGATCGGGTGAGATGACTAAGAAATTAAAATTGATTTAAAACATAATTTTAAAATTATTTGAAAAATCTTTCAAAATCATTTTAAAAATCTTTTTAAACTTCATTTCAAAATTATTTGAAAAATCTTTCAAAATCATTTTAAAAAACTTTTTAAACTTCATTTCAAAATTATTTGAAAAATCTTTCAAAATCATTTAAAAAAACTTTTTAAACTTCATTTCAGAATTATTTGAAAAATCTTTCAAAAACATTTTAAAAATCTTTTTAAACTTTATTTCAAAATTATTTGAAAAATCATTCAAAATCATTTTAAAAATATTTTTAAACTTCATTTCAAAATTATTTGAAAAATCTTTCAAAATCATTTTAAAAATATTTTTAAATTCATTTCAAAATTATTTGATAAATCTTTCAAAATCATTTTAAAAATCTTTTTAAACTTTATTTCAAAATTATTTGACAAATCTTTTCAAAATCATTTTAAAAAACTTTTTAAACTTCATTTCAAAATTATTTGAAAAATCTTTCAAAATCATTTTAAAAATCTTTTTAAACTTTATTTCAAAATTATTTGACAAATCTTTTCAAAATCATTTTAAAAAATTTTTAAACTTCATTTCAAAATTATTTGAAAAATCTTTTCAAAATCATTTCAAAATCTTTAAAACTTAATTTAAAAATCTTTTTCAAGTTTATTTGAAAAATCTTTTCAAAATCGTTTCAAAACTTAATTTCAAAATTCTTTTAAAATTTATTTGAAAAATCTTTTCAAAACCATTTTAAAAAAAATCTTTAAAACTTAATTATTTGAAGAATCTTGTAAAAATCTTTTAAAACTTAAAAGTTATTTGTAAAATCATTAGAAAAATGATCATTTCAAAATCATTTGAAAAATTAATTTCAAAATTATTTCAAAACTACTTTAAGAAATTATTTGAAAAATCATTTGTAATATCCTCTGAAAAAATTAATTTCAAAACCCTTTTCAGATGTTATTAAATTCTTTGAAATTCTAAACTCAATTAATTTTTAAATCTTCAAAATAATGATCACTTATTTGGAATTCTAACTGATATTTTTAATATTGTAAATTAAAGTAAACTCCATCTCACACTCACTCATATGCTAAACATGCTTGTTAATCTAGAATGACTGAGATGGAAAATTAGGAAAATAATTTTTTAACCTCTCATGCTTGAACTCCTGAACTTAAAAATTTATCAAGGCATTAATTAAGGGGGAGTGATTTTGAGTCGGTTTTAAAATTAGTTTTTCTTTAAAATTTTTTAACTTGACCTTAAAATTAAAATTTATTTTTGGCATATCTTCGAAAATTCAAGCTATTTTTAACTTAGCTTTAAAATTAAAATTATTTATGACCTAACTTTTAAATTATAACTCCTCTATAAGCTAAATGTTTTCAAAGCTGAGTACTTAATTAAGTTTTCTCTAACTAAACTTAGTTAAATTATTTTCTAAACTTAGCTACTTGGCAAGATATTTTCTCAACGCAATCATTTTTACGCTGAAAACATAGCTAAGTATTTTCAAATATAGCTAAATATTTTTTTCAAAAAATTTAGCTAAGTATCTCTCAAAGCAATTGTTTTCAAATGCTAAGTTCTACTGAAAATGCTAAGTATTTTCCAAAGCATTCTCAAAATTTCATCAAAACAATTTTTTTGAAATCACAAAAATTTGCTAAGTTACTGTTTAAAGACAAAATAACTGTATCTCAGCTAAAAGTATCTCTCAAACTAAAGGAAGAATTTTTCTTTCAAAATTATGATTTCACCTATCTAAAAGTCTTACAAGAAAAACTAAGTGTTTATCAAAAGTAAATTAAAAGATTGGAAGATAAGATTGAAAATTATCTTTGAAAGTTAATCTAAGGCCCAGATTTTCTTCACTCTCTTGGGTATTTTG
Organism: Zingiber officinale; assembly: GCF_018446385.1. Classification (NCBI taxonomy): domain Eukaryota; kingdom Viridiplantae; phylum Streptophyta; class Magnoliopsida; order Zingiberales; family Zingiberaceae; genus Zingiber; species Zingiber officinale. The sequence goes on from NC_056001.1 coordinate 76,327,977, forward strand.
ATATATGGCAAAGGGGGAGAGTAAGAAGAAATTCAAAGAATATTATAAATTAAAATTAAAACGAAAATTTTGTTGTGAATGTGCCTATGCTTTATTTATGTCTGTGCTTATTTATGCGTATCTTTATTGCATTTTCACTTAACTTTGAATTTCGGTTGCCATAATCAAAAAGGGGGAGATTGTTGGTGCAGTAAGCATCCGACGATCGAACCTCAGTTTTGATAATGGCAAAGGGATTCAAAGTTAAGATTCCTTGTTATCTAACGTGGTTAAATAAGGTTTCAGGAAAGTCCTAACTGCGGTTAGGCAGGGGAAAATCCTAAGGGGGGGTAACCTTAGGTCCTAGGGGGCGGTAACCCTAGGTGGAGGAAAACACTAAGGGGCGGCAACCTTAGGTCCTAGGGGGTGGTAACCCTAGGTGAAGGAAAAATCCTAAGGGGGGGTAACCTTAGGTCCTAGGGGGCGGTAACCCTAGGTGGAAGAAAATCCTAAGGGGCGGCAACCTTAGGTCCTAGGGGGCAGTAACCCTAGGTGGAGGAAAACCCTAAGGGGCGGCAACCTTAGGTCCTAGGGGGCGGTAACCCTAGGTCCTAGGGGGTGGTAACCCTAGGCGGAAAGTCCAGTCGGTCTGGAGGACCGGACTGGCAACAGGTAAATCTCCTGAGTGGAGTAGGTGAGGACGCGTTCCCCATAGAGGGAACAGTAGGCGTCGGGTCGACCTAGGGTTTCCGGTTGGAAACCCGAAGTCAGACTCGGAAAGTCCGGAGACTGTCTATACTTCTTTTATAATGCTTATTATGCTAACTTTGTGTTACAGGATAGTGTTTGGGACTAACATATCTTGCAGGTGCAAAGGAGCAACCTAAAGCCTCGGATGAACAGTGTCCGAGGCGCCTCCATGGAGCTTGGAGGCGCCTCAGGTGCAAGGCAAGGAGCTGGCTGCGAGAAGCTGTTCAAGGCGCTTTGGTGAACAGTGTAAGGCGCCTTGAACAGATGAAGGCACCCTGTGAACAGTGAAAGGCGCCTTGAATCTGTGATAAGGTTCAACCAGTTTGCCCCTTATCTCCGCGGCTGACTCGGCCATTCAAGGCGCCTTGGTGAACAGTAGAAGGCGCCTTGAACACACTTTATAAGGGGTTTCGACCAGCAGCTCTCTTAAACGAACTCCAAGCAATCCTTACGCTACAAGCTGCTCTAGAAACGCCCAGAAGTGCTGTTACAAGTCCCCGACAACCCGGAGCTTCAGATTCTGCTACTTTATTATTGTCGGTATAATTTGTTTTAGTTCTTTCAATTGTAATATCTTATTGTACATTTTACGAGCTTATAGTTGTTGCCCACGGAAAGCGATCAAGGATCGCGGGCCTTCGAGTAGGAGTCACCTTAGGCTCCGAACGAAGTAAAATCTCTCGTGTCTCTCTGTGTGTGTTTGTTCTTTATTCTGCTGCGTGTTTTTAAACTCCGATAGTTTTCCGATTTGAAAAAGAAATAGCCACCAGCGCTATTCACCCCCCCCCTCTAGCGCGTCTCGATCCAACAAGTAGTGCGTATTTTGGTTGTCTTCTGTGAGATGTTTGAGACACACGGTCATGAGTAGGAGTATACCGTGGTTCCACAGGAGATTGAGGTTGTTATCGTTGGGAGTAGACGGAGTCTATAGAAGAGGCTCGCAATTTCCTTTGTTTGGCTCAATATTTCCGGAGATACGTTGAGGGTTTCTGACGGATTGCTATGCTACTTACACGCCTGACCAGGAAAGGCGTGAAGTTCACTTGGACTGAGGATTATGAGATCAGCTTCTAGGAGCTGAAGCGGAGACTAGTGTCGGCTCCGATTTTATTTTTTTTACCTTCTAGAGAGGACGAATATGTCCTCTACACCGACGCATCTATTCAGGGTTTGAGCGCTGTTCTGATGCAGCACGATATGGTAGTCTCCTATGCTTCTCGTTGGTTGAAGAAGCATGAGAAGAACTACCATGTACATGATCTGGAGCAAGTCGTCATTATTTTTGTCATGAAGATTTGGCGACATTATTTATATCGCGTTACATTTGAGATTCTCACTGACCCTAAGAGTCTCAAATATCTGTTTACTTAGAAGGAGCTTAATCTCCGACAGAAGAGATGGATGGAGTTCCTGAAGGATTTTGATTGTACCATTAGCTATCACCCGGGGAGAGCTAATGTGGTTGCCGATGCGCTTAGCAGAAAGTCCGGAGGAACTTTAGCTTGCCACCGAGTTGTGGTCACAGACTTGATTTAAGGTTTCTCCGATTTGGGCCTTGAGGGGTAAGGACAGATAGAGCAGGGTACTCTGGTTACCATGGTTGTTCAGTCGTCGATCAGGACGAGGATCCGAGAGCCCTAGGCTACTGATCAGTATTTGCAGTTTAATTGCAGCCATATAGCTTCCGGCAGCAGACCGAGTTCACACGAGACGAGGAGGGTGTTATACACTTCCAAGGCAGATTGTGCGTACTTCAGTCTCATCCGGTCTTATAGGAGTTACTTCCGGAGGCTCATCGCTCATAGATTTGTTGTCCACCCAGGCGGTACCCGTATGTACCAAGATTTGAGGCATTCCTTTTGGTGGAATGACATGAAGGAAGACATCGCGGATTTTGTAGCTAGATGTCTTGTTTGTCAGCAGGTGAAGGCTGAGCACTAGAGACCTGCAGGATTACTTCAGCGGATTCCTATTCCTGAGTGGAAGTGAGAACACATTATTATGGACTTTGTGGTAGTTTTACAGAGGACACGACGAGACCATGACGCGATTTGGGTAATCGTTGATCTATTAACCAAATCCGCGCACTTCTTAGCGATTCGGAAGAATGATTTCCTGGATCGTTTGACAGATCTATATTGCCGGGAGATCTTCAGATTACATGGTGTCCCTTTGACTATTATTTCGGACAGAGACCCCCCGTTCACGTCTCGTTTTTGACAGAGTCTGCAGCAGGCCTTGGGCACGCAGCTCCGTTTCAGTACAACTTTCCATCCGCAGATAGATGGATAGTCAGTGTGGACCATACAGATTCTAGAGGATTTGCTGAGGTCATGTATGTTGGATTTTTTTTAGAGGCAGTTGGGAGGACCATTTGCCATTGGTAGTGTTCGCCTACAACAACGGTTTGCATTTGGCTATCCAGATGACACCGTTTGAAGCGTTGTATGGTAGGCCTTGTCGGATACCCACCCTCTGGGATGAGGTTGGGGAGGCCCAGTTGTTGGGACCTCATAGAGCTCAGCATGAGGCAGAGTTGGTCCGTACTATCAGACAGAGGATGTCAGAGGGATAAGACTGCCAGAAGAGTTATGCTGACCGGAGTCGGAGACTCTTAGAGTTCTCTATTTGCGACCATGTATTTCTGCGAGTTTCACCCGCAAAAGGGGTGAAGAGATTTGGCTTTAGAAGTAAGCTAGCTCCACGATACATTGGGCCTTTCTAGATCTCGGAAAGGATTGGAGCGGTAGCTTACCGGTTGGCACTACCACCGTCCTTTGCAGGAGTGCACGATGTATTCCTCGTATCTATGCTAAGGAGATACGTACCCGAACTGACACATGTGCTGACAGATATCTCAGTTTCAGTACAACCTGGCGTCACTTATGAGGAGATTCCGGTACGAATTTTAGACCGGAAGGAGAGTCAGTTGTGGAACAAGACTATCCGGCTTGTTAAGGTCGGATGGCAGCATCATTCGGATGAGGAGGCTACTTGGGAGCTCGATGATACTATCCGAGCTCGATATCCCCATCTTTTCACTTGAGGTATGTGATTTATTTACCGTTCAGCATTTTTACTCTATATCTGTTGTTAGTAATTGCTGATGGTAGATAACGAAATTTGGGGACCAAATTTTTATAAGTGGGGGAGAATGTAAAATACCGGAAATAGGCGAATATGAATAAGGGAATTTTCCGGAATTTTTGGAAATTTTTCGGGAATTTTTCGGAGCTCGTATGGACGAGTTAACGGGGATAAGATTTGGGTTCCGGGAAAGCCTGTTTAGGCTACCCATTTAAGTGAGGAAAAGTTTACTTTTTCCTTTATTTTTCTTTTATTTCTTTTCTTTATTTCTCTTTTCCTCCGTTCCTCTTCTTCGTCGAACCCACACGCGCCTACTCTTCTTGCCCTAACTGCCTCGGTGGTTCCTTTCTTCCCCTCCCACGCGACAAAAACCCCTCGACAAGGATTCTTCTTCTTCTCCTCTGCCGACGCCGACCCCTTTCCCTGTGCCTTAACCGCCAGCCACCGAGACTTATCATCTTCCTCTTTCGAGCGTCGGAGCCGATCCCTAGCCACGTCGCCGCCACTCCGACCCGACGCCACTATCGCCGGCGACGCACGGAGTAGCACCGCTTATTCATCTGTGCTCTTCTTCCTCTTTGCCGCATCTCTACACCGCACCGTCGTTGCCCGGAAGGGTTTCCATCTCCTCCCTTCTTCCGGCCTCCACCTCACCCGACGCTTGTGCCAGCCGTGCCCTAGATCCGTCGCCGGCCGCCACTCACAGAGCCGACAACGAGCAGTGCTAGTTTTCCCTCCTTTGTTTCCCGATTTTTCCTTCCTTCCTCTGTGCCGAACCCCAGTGCCAACGCCACCTTGCCCACCGAGTTTGATCTCTGCCCTAGTTCCGAGTCTTGGCTCTTCCTCACTGATTTGTGGTGATCAGCTCTTGGGACCAGAGGTCCTCCCTCCCGCGGCATAGCTTCCATTGCCGTTCGGTCATTCTTCTTTCCCCGCTCACAGGTAAGTGAGGTGAGCAACGTACCCTTGCTATTTCTTCTTATCAGTAGTATTCTTTTGATCTGCGTTTGGATTACAGATCCAAGTAGTAACACTAGAACTTGTTGGTTTCTTGGTCAGCAACCATTGATTGTGGCGTTTGATTTGGAAGACAACAGGTCTACAATCTCGACCACAAATCTTGATCCAGTAGCAACTATATCTTGGCATTGGATCAGTGATCACGACTGTGATTTTGAGGTAAGGTGTAATAATTTTGAATTTCTTAATGTGATTAGGAATTCAGATACGTATTGAGATGATGTGGTCTATGGATTTAAGCATTTGTTTAGTTGTAGATCATAAGGGATTGGATTTATGTTGTTGATCATGTATAGGTTGATTAGGATCTTATCCTATTGGTCATTGAGATTTTATTTAGCTATTCGTTGAGTTCTAGCTAAATAAATGTACGTATATTGGTGACACAGAATATTGACGCGAGACGAGTATCTCGGAGTCGGAATTGGACCATTCTTTTGTCGGAGGCAGGTACTTTTGACTTATTATCTTTGATATGCTTAGTAATGAAATTAACAATTTGCATTAATTGTGTTTTCTTATTTGTTTCGGTTAATCACTGCCCGATACATGTTACATGCTTGATTGATTGTTTGTTTGCATTGCGGGTTGATACCTATCTGATTTCACATGCTCATGGGTAGTGATATAACCATGTTTTACCATGTCAGGACCTAAGTTTGATACCTTATGTGATCAGTATACCTTGATATGATTTATTTACTTTGGTGCACATTATCATATGTCCAGAGATTTATTTAGCATATTACCATGCTTAGTGACATGCACCATTCGCATGATTGCATGCTGTGTGAGAGATTGCTCCATTATTGTCGAGCACTTTGCCAGTTTTCATCACTGTTCGGTGCTCCGTTGTGACGCTCATGGGTAGCGTGACACAGCGTGGTAGCACGTCAGTTTGACTCTTCCGGTGCTCCGTTGATCCGCTCATGGGTAGTGTGACGTAGCGTGTAGCACGTTAGAGATTCCTCCCCGTCATAGCGTACCGGGAGATGAGAGCATTGCGCTCCCCCATTTATGATTTGGGGTAGGAGTACGTATGTACTCCGACAGCATCCCATCCACTCAGTCACTCATCAGGGGTAGTGATGCAGAGTGCACGGTTGTCACAGCTCTACCCACTCGGTTCCACTTTTGTTGTGAGTTGGCTGACTGGCGTCAGGGGTGACCATGACATTGGCATCATATGCATGATGCATTTATTGTTTGTGATTGTGTTTGCTGCATTTATATACTGCATATTGTTTGGATACCTATGTTTGACGTGCATATAGGTCTTCTATACCTTTCAGACAGTTTTCCCTTATACCGGGTCCTGGTTAGTACAGATTCTCTCCTGTCTACTTTGGTTTGCATTTATCTTTATTTTTATCAGGAGACTGTACGCATGATTAGTGCTAGGTGTTATTTCTTTACTTTGCATATCAATTGTACCTGCTGAGTGTTGGACTCACCCCGCCTCCATTGTTGTTATATTTCAGGATGATGCTGTCAGGAGAGAGTTCTAGTTGTTGGTCCCTGAAGACCCGAACACTTACGGATCTACTGGTTTTGTTTGTTTCCTTTTTGACTATGTTATAGACTTGGTTTGTTTGGACACTTGGACTTTGTATGGATTTTGAGATGTTGATGGATTTTTGGTATGATTTGGATTTTATTCTACTACATGCCTGCCTGGACGGCAGAAGAGGTGAGTTCGTCGGATTTGAGCTTTACGAGTGTAGTGGAGTAGGGTGGATTTCAAGTCAGAGTATTATTTTAACTGCGTGGTTGTGACAGCCAGAGGCTGAATAAATTATAAATACTGCGTGGTGTTTGCTTTTACTTATTGTTATTATTCTAGCCGCCTGTGGCTGAGGTATATGTGTTATGTAGAAGTTTCAGATTGTCCGTCGTACAGGGGAGATGCTGCCGAAATTTCTTCGGACAGGGACTCCTCTGGGGCGTGACAATTGTTTTGTGTGACCAAAGGAAAACCAACTATTAATTTTATTTGTCATAAAGTTTGGATGACAAGATAATTAAATTAATGGGTAAAACTCTCCTCTTACAATGATGAATTTGTATACGTTCACACTTGTTGGAGTGTATACTTAAAGCCTAAGCTTTTGTAAACATTTGTTTTGAATAAAAAATCACATTTGGTCAAATTATCTACATTTGTTTGTAGTTGTTCAATTAATTTATATTGTAGATAACATAGCATGTGGTGTCACATGTAGAAGATAATGTTATCAGTATCTTATAAATTATAAACAGTAGCTCATGACCAAAATGAAAAGGAACAAATCATTAGAAGGTCGTAGTGTAATTAGGTATCAGTTTATCTTGACTGTATAATTACACTAGTACACTTAGAGTGTATTGAGTAAGACCATTTGAGGTTGTTTCTTTTATACTGACTTTATAAAGAAACAAAAACCTCAGTTATTATGGAAGTGTGTGCTCTTAATCCTATTATAATAACAAACATATATATTTGATATTTATTTCTTTAATTTATCAATGGGTGAGATTTAGATCGATGAATCAATAAGCCCGATAAGTTGGGAAATGATATCACTTATAGTGTGTGTTGTTGATTATAGAAGGAAACTGTGTCCTAGAGATACTAGGTTGATAATGTCCCCAAGAGGAGCTCATAAGGATTGTCATGTTAAACCCTGCAGGTGGACTTAGTCCGACATGACGATAAGGTTGAGTGGTACTACTCTTGGACTTAGATATTGATTAAATGAGTTGTCAGTAACTCACTTAATTAGTGGACATTCGATATCTTAAACACAGGGAGACTAACACGCTCATAATAAGAAGGAGCCCAAAAAATGTAATTTGGGATTGGTGCGGTAGTTCAATAATAGTTCTCTAGTGGAATGAATTATTATTGATAAAATTAAGTTTTGTGTTCGGGGCGAACACGGGATGCTTAATTTTATCGGGAGACCAAAACCAATTCCTCCTCTCGGTCCCTATCGTAGCCTCTTATTTATAGAGTACTATACCCACCTATACCCACCTTCTATACCCACCAATAGGGGGCCGGCCAAGCTAGGGCTAGCCTAGGTATAATATTGGGTGGCCGGCCCTAGCTTGAACCCAAGCTAGTGGGGGCCGGCCAAATTAAATTAAAAAGGGATTTTAATTTTAATTTTTATTCTGTGGAAGAAATAATTTATTAAAGAGAATTAAAATTAAAATATCTCTCTTGTAAAAGATCTACAAAAGATTAAAGAAAGAGATTAGATCTCTTTCCTTATTTGTCGATTGGTGAGATATTTTATTTTCTCTTTAAAATTATTCACATGTTGATAAAATTAAAATTATAGAAATTTCCTTTTATCAACCATGAAGAGATTTTTAAAGAGAAATTTTATTTTTAAAATTTCCGGAAACAAATTAGGAAGTTTTAATTGTTGATTAAAACTTGTCTAATTTTTTCCTTCATTGATGTGGCCGGCCATTGGTTTTAATTTGAGAAATTTTATTTTATTTTTCTCAATTAAATCATGTCAAGGAAATTAAGGAAATTTTATTGTAATTAAATTTCCTAATTTACCTAGGCCAAGGAATATAAAAGAAGGGGTAGGGGTGCCTTCATGAGACAACCTCTATTATTTTCTCTCCCTCTTTTGTTCCTTGGTGTGGCCGGCCATCATCTCCCTCTCTTCCTCTTGTGGTGGCCGAACCTCTCTCAAAGGCTTGGAGCTCTTGTGGTGGCCGGATACTACTTGGAGAAGAAGAAGAAGAAGGAGAGGAAGCTAGCATCTCTTGGAGCTTGGTTAGTGTTTTGATTTTCTTCCTTGGTGAAGCTTCTTTCTTTGTGGCCGAACCTAGCTAGGAGGAGAAGAAGGTGGTTGGTGGTTTCTCATCTCGGAAGATCGGTGCCCACACAACGTCCGTGGTTAGAAGAGGAATACGGTAGAAGATCAAGAGGTTTTTCTACAAGGTATAACTAGTAATTTTTCTTTCCGCATCATGTTAGTTATTTATGGAAATAATACCAAATACAAGAGGCTTATGTTCTAGAATTTCGAATATGTTTTTCGATATTGTGTTCTTTTGTTTTTTCTTTTCCTTGTGATTTGATTGTTCTCTTTGGTTAACCTAAAGTTATTTTAGGAAATTAAATATTAGATTTCTATAAAAGGTTTTGTCTAGTCGGTGGTGGTTGCTCCCATATCCAAGAAGGCCATGTGCCTCGCCACGTCAGTACTGGGAACCAATTATGGAAATTAATATTTAATGGAATTAATAACTTAAGGAGACTTTGGTCGAACGTGTTAAGTTCCGCAGGAGATCCAAGTCAAAACCTAAAAGAACAAATAGATTAAGTTTTTGATCAAACGTGTTAAGTTCTGCAGGCGATCCAAAATTTAATTTAAAAGAGCACATGGTAGCTAGGAAAAGGTTCAGACCTTTGTACAAAATTTTTGTACAGTGGAACCTATAGGTTTTCCGAGTAGCAACCAACAATTGGTATCAGAGTTAGGGTTTTGCCTCTGTGTATTTGGTATTAGGTTAATTATGCACATGTCATACATAATTTAGGCAGGTTAATAGTAGGATGTGCTAACTTTGTGGATGCAGGATCCAACTATTATGACTTTTAGTTTTTATGTGTGTGATTGGACCCTTGGACATGTCAAGGGCATTTATATGTGTGTGCGTGATTGTATTAAAATATAGCAGGAGCTGTATTTAGTTTTATTAGGATTTTATTTTTGATCTAGATACATGTACATTCCTTTTATGGAATATAGGATCAAAAGTGTAAAATTCTATTTATGTCGCGGATCGAATCTTGCAAAGCGTGGAACCTTCTAAGGACCAGAGGCGCAGCGGAACTAGGAGCAAGATGGATGCGACAGCTAGACCCGGTAGCGGTGGCCAAATATGACAGCAGCTTGGGATGACAACACACGGAGGACAACCAGAGATAAAAGCCATAATAGTTGAAAATTAGATTTTCTATTTATTGCTTTTATATTATGCTATGTGTGCATGTTAGTTTACAAGTTAAGTAGGCTAGCATAGTTAAAATTCCTCATTTATAAATAACTAAGTGGGAGAGGGATTTTTAAGTAAATCCCATGGTCTCCATTACTGGTTTGTAAGTGATGCAAACAAGCTTGCGCGTTGGCTCTGAGTGCCTTCCTCCATAACGGATGAGCTTGTTTGCGGATCACTAGAACAGACTTCCATTTTTGGATGACTATAGGAAGTTAATTAAGAGCGTGTGATCTTCCCCAACGGAAGGGGCATAATCTTATTAATGGACTTAGTGTCAAGTAATGGTATACACTTAGACACATCTAATAGTATCCTCCCCAACGGAGTCACTGCTATTATTTGTGTGACCAAATCATACCAACTATTAATTTTATTTGTCAAAAGTTAGGTTGACAAGATAATAAAATTAATGGGTTAAAACCCTCCATTTACAAATGTTGAATTTGTATACGTCCACACTAACGTGGCATACAAAATTCACGGTGTTATGAGGTGTTGGTTAATTTAAAATAGTATTGTTTGAGGAATCAATATTATTCTAAATTTAGAGTTCTGTCCAAAAGTTATTTGTGATTCTTAGGATGACTTTCAACCCACTGTCTATCATACTTCAACAAAATAGACTTACTGGACCTAATTACATAGATTGGAAAAGGAACCTGGACATTGTTCTGACTGCTGAAAGCTATAAATTTGTACTGACTGAACCTTGTCCTGATGCACCCACTGGTGAATCTACCCAAGAGGAGATTGAATATCATAAGAGATGGGTAAAGGCAGATGAGATGGCGCGGTGCTACATTTTGGCTTCAATGTCAAATGTATTGCAACATCAGCATCAAGATTTACCAACAGCTTATGATATTATGAACAATCTCAAGGAACTCTTTGGTCATCAGGATAGGACTTCTAGACAAGAAGCTATGAGAAAGATAATGACAGCCACCATGCAAGAGGGTACTCCTGTAAGGGATCATATCCTAAAGATGATGGCTTATCTGAACGAGATACAGATCCTTGGAGGAGAAATTGATGGGGAAACCCAGATCGATATGATCCTCCAAACGCTACCTAGAAGTTTTGAGCAGTTCCGCCTGAACTATAATATGAATAAAAGGATTTATTCATTAGGGGAACTATTGACAGAACTTCAAGCAACAGAAGGATTATTTCGTCACAATTCTCAAATTCACTATGCTGAAAATGGTTCTACTTCTAAACCGAAAGGAAAGAAGAAGAAGAAACAAGCTGGCTCAGTAAAGAAAGTGAATAAATCTCAGAGTACGGGATTTAAAGCTGGAGTGAAGAAGCCCAAGGGCAAGTGCTTCATCTGCAAGCAGGCAGGACATTGGAAGGTGGACTGTCCTCGTAAGAACCAAAATAAAGGTATATCTCATGGTCTAGTTGTTGAAACATGTTTAGCGGTGTTATCTACCAGCACCTGGTGTGTAGATACGGGAGCCACTGATCATGTCTGCAATTCCCTGCAGGGGTTCTAGGAAACCCGACGACTATCTGAAGGAGAGATTACCGTCTACATGGGCAATGCTACTAAAGTGGCAGCTGTTGCAGTGGGAGACGTCTACTTATCTTTTAGTAGAAATAGAAATTTGATTTTAAGAAATTGTCTTTATGTACCCAGTTTTAGAAAGAATTTAATTTCAGTTTCTAAACAGTTTTTAGATGGATATTCAGTTTCCTTTGGTAACGATGTAGTTATTAAAAGAAATAAAGTGATTATCTGTTCTGGTGCATTAGTTGGCAATTGTTATACTTTAAATCCAATTTCTTCCACAATGCAAAACATGGAAATTTATAACTCATCTTCTAATTCTAATAAGAGAAAAGAACCATCGGAAATGAACCAAGCATATCTTTGGCATCTAAGGCTTGGTCATATTAACTTAAGTAGGATTCAGAGGCTTATAGTCGATGGACTTTTGAGTTCATTAGAGTTGGAAAATTTTCCAACTTGTGAATCTTGCTTAGAAGGTAAAATGACCAAGAGGACGTTCAAGGCAAAGGGGTATAGAGCCAAAGAAGTGTTAGAATTGGTTCATTCTGATTTGTGTGGTCCTATGTCTGTCCAAGCAAGAGGTGGTTTTGAATATTTTGTCTCTTTTATAGACGATTATTCAAGATATGGATACATTTACCTAATGCGCCGCAAGTCCGAGTGCTTTGAAAAATTCAAAGAATACAAGGCTGATGTGGAGAAACGACTAGGTAAAAGTATCAAGACACTACGGTCTGATCGTGGTGGCGAATACCTCTTAGGAGAGTTTAGGAATTACTTATCGAGGCCGGATTCAATCCCAATTATCCGCACCTGGAACACCCCAGCGGAATGGTGTGGCAGAACGAAGGAATAGGACTCTTATGGAGATGGTTAGATCGATGATGAGTTATTCAGAATTACCAAATTCGTTTTGGGGATATGCTCTGGAAACAGCAGTATACGTTCTGAACTTAGTACCTTCTAAATCAGTTTCTTCTACTCCCATAGAATTGTGGAATGGGCGAAAACCCAGTCTAAGACATATTCGGATTTGGGGTAGTCCAGCACATGTGCTGAAACCAGATGCTGATAAGTTAGAATCTCGTACAGAAGTTCGCGTGTTTGTAGGATATCCCAAAGGAACGAAAGGTGGTTTATTTTATAGTCCTAAAGACCAGAAGGTCATTGTTAGCACCAATACCCAGTTTTTAGAAGAAGACTATATAATGGATCACAAGCCCAGTAGCAAAGTTGTTTTAGAAGAACTTAGAGAGGACACGTCTACTTCAGTACCAATAGTACAAGATGAAGTACCACAAGAGACTGCAACACGTGTCACACATGATACACAACCACAGACAATGTCTCGTCGTAGTGGGAGGGTTGTAAGGCAACCTGAGAGATTCATGTTTTTGGGAGAGTCTTCGGACTTGATCCCGGGTAAACATGAACCTGATCCACGAACATATGACGAAGCACTCCAAGATATAGATGCAGCATCTTGGCAAAAGGCAATGAATTCTGAAATAGAGTCTATGTACTCTAATAAGGTCTGGGAGCTTGTAGAACCACCTGATGGTGTAAAAGCCGTTGGATGCAAGTGGATCTACAAAAGGAAAAGAGGGACAGACGGGAAGGTAGAAACCTTCAAAGCTAGGCTTGTTGCGAAAGGGTACACTCAGAAAGAGGGAATCGATTATGAGGAAACCTTTTCACCGGTAGCCATGCTTAAGTCTATCCGGATACTCTTATCCATTGCTGCTCATATGGATTATGAGATTTGGCAAATGGATGTCAAGACAGCTTTCCTTAATGGAAGTCTTGAAGAGAACATCCATATGAAGCAACCAGAAGGGTTCATTGAAAAAGGCAAAGAGCATCTAGTGTGCAAGCTCAATCGATCCATTTATGGACTAAAGCAAGCTTCAAGATCTTGGAACATCCGGTTTAATGAAGTAATCCAGTCATATGGATTTATTCAAAGTCCGGATGAATCTTGTGTATATAAGAAGTGTAACGGAAACGTGGTGGTATTTCTTGTACTATACGTAGATGATATTTTGTTAATTGGCAACAATATCAAGGTATTATCAGACGTAAGGGTATGGTTGTCCAAACAATTTGATATGAAGGACTTAGGAGATTGTGCACACATTCTTGGGATCAAAGTTATAAGGGATCATAAGAAAAGAATGTTGTGTCTGTCCCAAGCTTCATATATAGATACAATCCTTGCTCGTTTTAGCATGCAGGATTCCAAGAAAGGTTTCTTACCTTTTAGACATGGAGTAGCTCTATCTAAAGAGATGTCTCCAAAGACATTGAAAGAGATAGAGGACATGAAAGCAGTTCCTTATGCTTCGACTGTAGGAAGCCTAATGTATACAATACTATGTACGAGACCTGATATCTGTTTTGTCGTGGGCATGGTCAGCAGATATCAGAGTAACCCTGGACAAGGACATTGGACTGCGGTAAAGCATATATTAAAGTACCTGAAAAGGACTAGAGATTATATGCTAGTTTACCAAGCAGACGATTTGCTCCCTGTGGGTTACACGGATTCAGATTTCCAATCAGATAGGGATAACAGTAAGTCTACATCAGGCTATGTGTTTACTTTAGGAGGTGGAGCCATTTCATGGAGGAGTGTTAAGGAGAAATGCGTATCGGACTCAACCATGGAAGCTGAGTATGTAGCAGCCTCTGAGGCAGCTAAAGAAGCTGTATGGCTCAGGAACTTTCTAATGGACTTAGATGTGATTCCTGGTTTGCCCAAAATTATCACAATTTATTGTGATAATAGCGGTGCAGTTGCAAACTCGAAGGAACCACGAGCTCATAAGGCAAGTAAATATATAGAGCGCAAGTACCACCTGATACGATATATCGTGAAGCGAGGATAAGTTGTCATCGCCAAGATTGCATCAGTAGATAACCTGGCAGATCCTTTCACTAAGGCCCTTCCGGCGAAAGCTTTCAATCGGCATGTGGAAGGAATGGGAATCAGATGTATGGTAGAAGATATGGCAGCTTAGTCATTAGTATAAGTGGGAAATTGTTAGAGTGTATACTGAAAGCCTAAGCTTTTGTAAACATTTGTTTTGAATAAAGAATCACATTTGGTCAAATTATCTACATTTGTTTGTAGTTGTTCAATTAATTTATATTGTAGATAACATAGCATGTGGTGTCACATGAAGAAGATAATGTTATCAGTACCTTATAAATTATAAACAGTAGCTCACGACCAAAATGGAAAGGAACAAATCATTAGAAGGTCGTAGTGTAATTAGGTATCAGTTTATCTTGACTGTATAATTACACTAGTACACTTAGAGTGTATTGAGTAGGACCATTTGAGGTTGTTTCTTTTATACTGACTTTATAAAGGAACAAAAACCTCAGTTATTATGGAAGTGTGTGCTCTTAATCCTAATATAATAACAAACATATATATTTGATATTTATTTCTTTAATTTATCAATGGGTGAGATTTAGTTCGATGAATCAATAAGCCCCATAAGTTGGGAAAGGATATCACTTATAGTGTGTGTTGTTGATTATAGAAGGAAATTGTGTCCTAGAGATACTAGGTTGATAATGTCCCCAAGAGGAGCTCATAAGGATTGTCATGTTAAACCCTGTAGGTGGACTTAGTCCGACATGACGATAAGGTTGAGTGGTACTACTCTTGGACTTAGATATTGATTAAATGAGTTGTCAGTAACTCACTTAATTAGTGGACATTCAATATCTTAAACACAAGGAGACTAACACGCTCATAATAAGAAGGAGCCCAAAAAATGTAATTTGGGATTGATGCGGTAGTTCAATAATAGTTCTCTAGTGGAATGAATTATTATTGATAAAATTAAGTTTTGTGTTCGGTGCGAACACGGGATGCTTAATTTTATCGGGAGATCAAAACCAATTCCTCCTCTCGGTCCCTATCATAGCCTCCTATTTATAGAGTACTATACCCACCTATACCCACCTTCTATACCCACCAATAGGGGGCCGGCCTAGGTATAATATTGGGTGGCCGGCCCTAGCTTGAACCCAAGCTAGTGGGGGCCGGCCAAATTAAATTAAAAAGGGATTTTAATTTTAATTTTTATTATGTGGAAGAAATAATTTATTAAAGAGAATTAAAATTAAAATATCTGTCTTGTAAAAGATCTACAAAAGATTAAAGAAAGAGATTAGATCTCTTTCCTTATTTGTCGATTGGTGAGATATTTTATTTTCTCTTTAAAATTATTCACATGTTGATAAAATTAAAATTATAGAAATTTCCTTTTATCAACCATGAAGAGATTTTTAAAGAGAAATTTTATTTTTAAAATTTCCAGAAACAAATTAGGAAGTTTTAATTGTTGATTAAAACTTGTCTAGTTTTTTCCTTCATTTATGTGGCCGGCCATTGGTTTTAATTTGGGAAATTTTATTTTATTTTTCTCAATTAAATCATGTCAAGGAAATTAAGGAAATTTTATTGTAATTAAATTTCCTAATTTACCTAGGCCAAGGAATATAAAAGAAGGGGTAGGGGTGCCTTCATGAGACAACCTCTATTATTTTCTCTCCCTCTTTTGTTCCTTGGTGTGGCCGGCCATCATCATCATCTCCCTCTCTTCCTCTTGTGGTGGCCGAACCTGTCTCAAAGGCTTGGAGCTCTTGTGGTGGCCGGATACTACTTGGAGAAGAAGAAGAAGAAGGAGAGGAAGCTAGCATCTCTTGGAGCTTGGTTAGTTTTTTAATTTTCTTCCTTGGTGAAGCTTCTTTCTTTGTGGCCGAACCTAGCTAGGAGGAGAAGAAGGTGGTTGGTGGTTTCTCATCTCGGAAGATCGTTACCCACACAACGCCCGAGGTTAGAAGAGGAATACGGTAGAAGATCAAGAGGTTTTTCTACAAGGTATAACTAGTAATTTTTCTTTCCGCATCATGCTAGTTATTTATGGAAATAATACCAAATACAAGAGGCTTACGTTCTAGAATTTTGAATATGTTTTTCGATGTTGTGTTCTTTTGTTTTTTCTTTTCCTTGTGATTTGATTGTTCTCTTTGGTTAACCTAAAGTTATTTTAGAAAATTAAATATTAGATTTCTATAAAAGGTTTAATCTAGTCGGTGGTGGTTGCTCCCATATCCAAGAAGGTCATGTGCCTCGCCACGTCAGTACTGGGAACTAATTATGAAAATTAATATTTAATGAAATTAATAACTTAAGGAGACTTGGGTCGAACGTGTTAAGTTCCGCAGGAGATCCAAGTCAAAACCTAAAAGAACAAATAGATTAAGTTTTGGATCAAACGTGTTAAGTTCCGCAGGCGATCCAAAATTTAATTTAAAAGAGCACATGGTAGCTAGGAAAAGGTTCAGACCTTTGTACAAAATTTTTGTACAGTGGAACCTATAGGTTTTTCGAGTAGCAACCAACAACACTAACGTGGCATGCAAAATTCACGGTGTTTTGAGGTGTTGGTAAATTTAAATAGTATTGTTTTGAGGAATCAATATTATTCTAAATTTAGAGTCCTGACCAAAATTTATTTTGTAATTCTTAGGATGACTTTCAACCCACTGGCCATTATACTAAAAGAGAATAGACTTACTGGTCCAAACTATATAGATTGGAAAAGAAACCTGGATATTGTCTTAACTACTGAAAGCTATAAGTTTGTACTGTCAAAGGCATGCCTAGAAACACCTAACAATGATTCTACCCCAGAGGACAATGAATAATATAAGAAATGGGTTAAGACAGATCAGATGGCACGGTGTTACATTTTGGGTTCAATGTCAAATGTATTGCAACATCAACATCAGGACTTATCAATGACTTATGATATAATGAACAATCTCAAAGAACTCTTTGGGCACCAGAGTCAGACTGCTAGGCAAAAGGCAATGAGAAAGTTAATGACCGCCACCATATCGGAGGGAACATCCGTTAGGGATCATATTCTCAAAATGATGGCTTATCTGAACGAAATACAAGTCCTTGGAGGTGAAATCGATGGGGAAACCCAGGTCGATATAATTCTCCAAATGCTACCCAGAAGTTTTGAGCAGTTCCGCCTGAACTATAACATGAACAAAAGGGAGTATACGTTGGCAGAACTTCTGACAGAACTACAGGCAGTAGAAGGTATATTTCGTCACAGCTCTCAGATTCACTATGCTGAAAATGGTTCTACTTATAAGTCGAAAGGCAAGAAGAAGAAGAAATAGGTCTTTTCAGCAAAGAAGGTGAATAAGCCTTAGGGTACAGGACAAAAAGTTGGAATGAAGAAGCCGAAGGGCAAGTGCTTCATCTGCAAGCAGTCAAGACATTGAAAGGCGGACTGTCCTCGTAGGAATCAGAACAATAAAGGTATATCTCATTCTCTAGTAGTTGAAACATGTTTAGCAGTGTTATCTACCAGCACCTGGTGTGTAGATACGGGAGCCACTGATCATGTCTGCAACTCTTTGTAGGGGTTCCAGGAAATCCGACGACTATTTGAAGGAGAGATAACCATATACATGGGCAATGCCACTAAGGTGACGGCTATTGCAGTGGGAGATGTTTACTTATCTTTTGATAGGAATAGAAGTTTGGTTTTAAGAAATTATCTTTATGTACCCAGTTTTAGAAAAAATTTAATTTCAGTTTGTAAACTGTATTTGGATGGATATTCTATTTCTTTTAGTAACAATGTGGTTATAAAGAGAAATAAGGTGATTATTTGTTCTGGTGCATTGGTTGGCAATTTATATACTTTAAATCCAATTTCTCCACAATTCAAAATATGGAAATTATTGTTAGCTAGAGCCCTAGAGTAAATCATTTGATGATTGTATTATGGACTTATTGTATCATATTCTTATATTAATAAAGGCATTTGTTTGGTTATTACACTTACTTGTATTGGTGCCAAATAAACTAAGTATAATAACGTCCTTGAGTAGAAGGTTCTTACCTATATCAATCGATTGGTTGAATCGATAGTGAGATGATATAGGGAACACTACTCTAAATTATTCCTAGTCGAGTATTAACATTCAGGGACAATGTTAATGCAATAAGACTAGCATGTATGTCAACTCGATGACTTGATCTCACAAGTCATGGATATGGAGATATCAAGTTGACACATGGGTATGCATTAGAGAATGTATACTGAATGACCCGCCATGAGAAAGTATCATGGATCGTTATATGAGTGTCATATACTTTCTCATGTGACTATTAGTATGACTATTGGTCCTTAGACCTGAAGTCACCATGGTTCCCTACATAAGGAGTTATGTACTTTGGTTTCGTCAAACGTAACTGGGTGGACTATAAAGGCGAT
Organism: Zingiber officinale; assembly: GCF_018446385.1. Taxonomy (NCBI): domain Eukaryota; kingdom Viridiplantae; phylum Streptophyta; class Magnoliopsida; order Zingiberales; family Zingiberaceae; genus Zingiber; species Zingiber officinale. The sequence goes on from NC_056001.1 coordinate 76,346,664, forward strand.
TACTGGGTATATAACGAATTATACAGAGGGATGTGAGTGATGTAGATGTGATCTATCCCTCCCATATGACGGGAGCGACATCGGTATTCTTGATAGAGTTAGACCATGAAGTGCATGGTCATGCCCAAATGAGTCAACAAGAGATGTTGAGCTCATTTGATCGAGTGAGTCTACTTGGAGTTCAAGATTTAGATTGATTAGAGGATGACACGGTCTATGCCTCACATTGATTAATCTAGATGTCTAGGATAGAAGGACAATGTCACATATTGTGAGGAGTCACAATTAGTAGTCACAAGGTGATGTTGGATCTCAACATTCTTGTAACTTGGGTAGCAATGATGTATTGCTAGATGCCGCTCATTGCTTATGTTTTTAAAGGAGTTTAGAAACATTGCCAACGTTGCAAGAACCTATTTAGAAACAATGGCCCATATCCATGGGGCATTGCCAACGATACAAGAAAAGGGCACGCATCGAAGGTATAAGATTTTCTCTATGTAGATCTAGGTAAACTCGTACTCATAATTTCGAATGATATTTTTTTGCACGGATCCGTTGGCTAGGGAGTTTCGGGGTTTCCGCGACGCGAAAAAGCGATTTTCACGGCCCGAAAAACCCAACAGTGGTATCAGAGCCACGTGCGAAGACGAATACGAGTTTATTTTGTGTTTTATGAAAACTTTTCAGTTCTGTAATATTCTGTAAATTTATGATTTTTATGGTTTTTATGGGTATTTTTCTCGTAGAAGCGAAGCACAAGTGTCTCGACACTTGTAGGCTTCGACTACCGAGAAGTTTTTCCCAAAACGGCCAAGTTTCGCTCCAAAACCTTTTGGGACAGCAGGCTAAGGCACTGTTAGATCGCTAAGGAACCATCGCGATGGTTAGATCGCGGGTAGGGGCGCTGCCCCTGGCCCCGCAAGGGGATTCGTTCCACGATTGCGCCCGAAAACCGCTAAACGGAACCGCCGGGAAATTGTACTCATAAAAATTGTAAAAATTATAGAAAAATTATAGAAATATATAATTTTGAATTATATATTATTTATGTGATAGTCATGGCCCAAAGACCCAAATTGGATTTGGAAATGTGTTGTAATTCATAATACGGCCTGCGTGCCGTTATGTGATGTGCGTGCTGTATTTATTTTATTTTATTTTCACGACCTGCGCGTCGTGCCTTTCTCTTATATTCTGGTTTTAAATTAGATTTAGACTCGAATGTAACTCGAGTTTCAAAATTGTAATGTAAATTTTGAAGCGGTGGAAGGTCCACATGAGACGGAGTTACGAGGAGGGCGCGAGCAACACAAGGTGCTCAAACGAAGAAGCTTGAGAAGCTGTTGACCTTAGGTTGACCATACGATCTTCTCATTGGCTTGAGAAGATCGTAGTAGGGCCATGACATAATCACAAAATTATTTGATTAATTATTTAATTAATTGTTTTGTGTGTATGTGATGCATGCTAGTTAATTAAGTAATTAATTAGTGCCTTACGATTAGATTAGATCTAAGTCGTGCACATGATGCACCCTTCGATTAGATTAGATCTATCAAGTATATGATACGCATCATCGTTTAGATTAGATCTAAATCACGTCAACTCGTAATGCCTACCATGTCGTGATACCTACCACTACCTCGATCGCATGTTGTTGTTGAATCTGCCAAAGCAGAGCAACACATACTATCTTGGTAGGGTACGAAGGGACAATCTTGGTCCCGCCTATCAACGCATGGATGAGTACAACTCAATTAGATTGAGTATTCCTAGTTAACTCGGTTGGATCGAGTATAACTATAGGCATTCCTCCAACGGTTGGAAAGATAGGTCAAAATCACATACATATTAACTCTCGGGCGTATTAGCCAAAGCTAACTCGAGTTTTAATATAAATGCGGATATTGATCCTATAAACAAGAGTTGCATAGAGATGTAATTGGTAAATGTTACCTACCGATCATACTAAGTCTTGGGCGTATTAGCCAAAGCTAATTCAAAGGGTTAGTATGATGTGGATCTTGTCCCACATGAATTATAGAATTCAGTGGGAGCATCATTTAGTTAAAGGCCTAATTAAATTATTAAGAATATGATATTTATTTCTGCATTTATTTTTGTTATAGAATTTCCATGACGTCAAACACGAACAACTTCTCTCTGCGTTCTGTCCTTAAGAAGGACAAGCTCAACGGAGTAAATTTCCTAGACTGATACAGGAACCTGAGAATAGTTCTCACCCAAGAACGTAAACTGTACATTCTGGAGCAGCCCATTCCGGAGGCTCCTCCTGCCACTGTCACGCGAGCAGACCGAGATGCTTAAAAGAAGCATCAAGATGACGCATTAGATGTGTCCTGTCTTAGGCTCGCGACCATGAACTCTGAGCTTCAGAAGCAACATGAGTTGATGGACGCTTACGATATGGTTGAACATCTTTGTCACCTATATCAAGGACAAGCAAGGCACTGGAAGAGGAACTCCAAAGAATACCTGGAAGATCTTACGAAGAAGAGAAATAAGATTTCTACTTCAGGTATACATGTTATAGAAGTCAACCTCTCTATTTCTTCATCGTGGGTATTAGATACCGGATGTGCTTCGCATATTTGTACTAATGTACAAGCGCTGAGAAATAGCAGGGCATTGACGAAGGGTGAGGTAGACCTACAAGTAGGCAATGGAGCACGGGTTGCTGCTATTGCTGTAGGAACTTACTATCTATCTCTACCTTCTGGGCTTGTACTAGATTTAGATGATTGTTGTTATGTGTCTGCCTTGACTAAGAACATAATTTCAGTTTCTTGTTTGGACAAGAAAGGATTTTCATTTACAATAAAGAACAAATGTTGTTCCGTCTATTTAAACGATATGTTCTATTGTAGTGCACCTCTGATAAACGGACTCTATATTCTAGACCTTGAAAGCCCTATCTATAATATAAATACCAAGAGGTTCAAGTCAAATGACCTGAACTAAACCTACCTCTGGCACTATCGCTTAGGTCATATAAATGACAAGCGCTTATCCCAGCTCCATAAGGATGGCTTGCCGGACTCATTTGATTTTGAATCATATGAGGTATGCGAGTCATGCCTACGAGGCAAGATGACCAAGACTCCCTTTAGTGGGCACAGTGGTGTTTACCATTTTCATGTCACGTGGCACATCAAATTAATAAAAGTTAAGGACTCAATTAACTTTAGTAAATCTCGTGTAATATGGAGTCCCAAGTCGAATCTCACAAGGAAACTAATAGTAGAATGTTTGAAATTAGACTAGCATTATTCTCCTTTTGAGGTTTTCTTCTGATAAAATGGGAATGATCAGTTTTGCTTCACATCCTAGATTGCGAATTAAAATGCAACTAATAAATCTGATCTTGAGCAGTAATCAAATCCTAACTAAGGAAAAATAACATAATCTATGACTAAGAAGCTAAAAGGGATATATCAGAAGTGAGATTTCAGAAATGACATGTGCAGCAATTTGATACTAAACTAGAATTGCAGAAATTAAAACTTAAACTGTAACAATAAAAGAGAAAATGGAATTGAATTGCACAAAAGCAATCTAAAGTAACAAAATCAGAACTACACAATTCAGATTTAGAAAACAAGAAGGTTAATAGCGAAATCTAAGAAAGCAATAATGCAGGAATTCATAAATTGCAGGATATGAATCTAAACCGTTTCTAATCAAAGAAACAGATGCAACATAATTTATTGCAGAAACGAAATTGAATGATTCAAAGAACAGGAATTCAAAAAAATGAAAACAATATCTCATGAAAACAGAATTTGTAGAAACAATAAACTGTAAAATCTAAATCTAAACCAGCTCTATAAAAAACTACTCCTCTAACAAGTTGTAAAATACCGAAAATAGGCGAATATTAATAAGGGAATTTTTCGAAATTTTTCGAAATTTTCGGGAATTTTTCATAGCTCATACGGACAAGTTAACGGGGATAAAAACGGGATCCGGAAAAGCCTGTTTAGGCTACCCCATTTAAGTGAGGAAATGTTTATAATTTACATTTCCTTTTTCTTTTATTTTCTTAATTTTCTTTACTTGTTTTTCTTCTCTGCCTCGCCGAAACCCCTGTGCCCGAGCCCCCTCGTTGTTTCTTCCTTCCCCGCGCGCCCGACGCCCTCCTCCGAGCCCTAACCGCCGAGTCATTTTCCTTCTCCCTCCCTCGCGTATAAGCCTCGGCCATTACCTCTTCTTCCTTCCCGAGCGCGCACAACCTCTTCTTCTTCTTCTCCTCTGCCGACGCCGACACTCTTCTGTTGTGCCCTAGCGAGCCGCGAGCCACCACCGCCGCTCTTCCTCGCCGCACACCGGGACCCCCTTCCTCCTCCCTGTCCAAGCGCCGGCGACGCCGAGCAAAGACCTCCCTTCTGGCCGACATCACCATCCCTCCACAGCCCTAGCGCCGGCCACCGCTTGTTTCTCTGAGCCTCTTCTCCTCTTCATCGAACGGTGCCACCCCGACTTTGCTGAGTTCAGCCGTCACTGGAATGGGGGAGGTCCTCACTGTGCCGATTGTTGGACACCAGGTTCTGCCGAGCCACCGACAAGCCATAGTTTTCTTCATTCGTGCCCTAGCTTTGATCAGCATTACCTGCTGCTTCACCTGCCAGATCGAGCCGATCTAGGTTTACTGTTGGTCCTTGCATTACTGACACAGATCTATGGTAAGGTTATCGAATTGAACTTGAATTGGTTTATAGGATTGACTAAAGCTTGATTTATCTAAGTATGGGTCTAGGTACAGCGTTAGGTTAGGAAATTGGAGTTGGATGACAGCAGCTCCATTTGATATCGGTTACCCTTTCCAGCAGAAATTCATTAAGGGCTGTGAACTTGAGGTATGATGTAGGAATCTTAATACCTTTTGTAATTGATGTGGTCTATGAATTTAGAATGGAACATGTGGTTGATCAAATTTTAGATTCAGGTGTAATTGGATTTAGGTCTTTGGATTGCTATCTAATGGTTTGTTTGGGGTTAAGGTAACTAACCCTAATTGACCATGGGATTTAATTAGGGTGTATTGATTTAGATTGTGCGGATTAGGGTTTTCCCTAATTTAGTCTTGTGGATTTTATTTAGCTATTTATATTCTTATGAATGTTAGCTAAATAAAAGTATATATATTGATTGACACAGGACCTTGACGCGAGATGATATCTCGACGTCAGATTTGGACCGGATACGATCCTTTACTATTGGAGGCGGGTACTTTTGACTTATTGTCTTTGATATGCTTAGTAATGAAATTAACATGTTGCATTAATTGTGTTTCTTATTTGTTTCGGTTAATCACTGCCCAATACATGTTACCTATTTGATTGGTTGTTTGTTTGCATCTCGTATTGATCTCGTACCTGATTTTTTCATGCTCATGGGTAGTGATATAACCATGTTTCACATGTTCAGGACCTAGGTTTGATACCTTATTGATCAGTATATATTGATATGATTTATTCACTATGGTGCCCATTGTTATATGTCTAGAGGTTGGTTTAGTATATTACCATGCTTAGTGACATGCACCATTTGCATGATCGCATGCTGTGCGATAGATTGCTCCATTATTGTTGAGCACATTGCCAGTTTCATCACTGTTTGGTGCTCCGTTGTGACGCTCATGGGTAGCGTGACACAGCGTGGTAGCACGTCAGTTTCGCTCTTCCGGTGCTCCGTTGATCCGCTCATGGGTAATGTGACGCAGCGTGTAGCACGTTAGAGATCCCTCCCCGTCATAGCGTATCGGGAGATGAGAGCATTGCGCTCCCCCATTTATGATTTGGGGTAGGAGTACGTGTGTACTCCGACAGCATCCCGTCCACTCTGTCACTCTTCATGTGTAGTGATGCAGAGTGCACGGTTGTCACAGCTCTACCCACTCGGTCCCACTTTTGTTATGAGTTGGCTGACTGGCGTCAGGGGTTACCATGACATTGGCATCATATGCGTGATGCATTTATTGTTTGTGATTGTGTTTGTTGCATTTATATGTTGTATATTGTTTGGATACCTATGTTTGACATGCATACAGGTCTTCTATACCTTTCGGACTGTTTGTCCTTATACCGGGTCCTAGTTAGTACAGATTCTCTCCTGTCTATTTCGATTTGCATTTATCTTTATTTTTATCAGGAGATTGTACGCATGATTAGTGCTAGGTGCTATTTCTTTACTTTGCATATCAATTGTACCTACTGAGTGTTGGACTCACCCCGCCTCCATTGTTGATATTTTCAGGTTGATGCTGTCAGGAGAGAGTTCCAGTTGCTGGTCCCTGCAGACCTCGAGGATATGATTGGTTTTCTTTTGGTTTCTTTTCTGTTCTAGACTGTTTTGAACTTGTTATGTTTTGGATTATTTTACTTATGGACATGGTATGGATTTTATTATGTCGATGGATTTGGATTTGGATTTATTCTACTACATGCCTGCTTGGACGGCAGAAGAGGTGAGTGCATCGGATTTGAGCTTTACGAGTGTAGTGGAGTAGGGTTGATTTCGAGTCAGGGTATTATCTTTCTGTTTACTTGTTATATAACTGCGTGGAATGTGTGGCTGTATTTTTATTGTTTTTATTATTCCAGCCGCCTGTGGCTGAGGTATGTGAGGATGTAGAAAAGTTTCAGATTGTCCACCGTACAGGGGAGATGCTGCCGAAATTTTCTCGGGCAGGAACTCCTCTGGGGCGTGACAATTTAGTGGTATCAGAGCACAGGTATACGATCTTTTGTTTTCGTATTTTTGATGTTTGGGATAACCTTATACCAATTTATTTACTTGGTATCAGAGTGCCAAGTTTGGCGATACTTGATGGATTTTTGTATTTTGGATTTTCGAGATTTATCTGATACCAATTTATTGGTATCATAGCAGGGTTATGATACCTGCTTTTGGTATTCTGGATTTTTGGATTAGCCCAAGTTTGCGAGGCAAACTGGGTAGTTATTTGGATTGCACGAATTTTCCATTTTGTATATATTTTGGACTTCCGTTTTGGATTTATATGGATTTCCGATGATTTTCATGTTCGGAATTTTGAGGTCAGAAGTTGGGGACTGGACAGCGATGGAACATCTCCAGACGGCAAATAGGTATGATGTTTATTTTATGATAGTTAGGACATCTATTAGCACTTTATCTTTATTACCTGTCTGGTTGTTGTAGCCATATTACATGTGATGGGTTAGCCACTGATCTTGGTCGACCCTAATAGAGATCAAGGATTATAGTCTCTGATGATTTTTCATATCATACCATCAGTAGTTTTAGCTTCTGTTACTACTATTAGGAGATGGCGGCACATATCAGCCTCTGCTATTGTTAGCTGGGTAATGGATGATACCTATATATTCCTGTGGATTAGCCAGTAGAGTTTTTATACTCATATCTTTTGGATATTAGGGTATCCGATACGATGAAAATTGGTCATTTGGGGAGTTATCATGTTTGATCATTGTTGAGAATGATTTGAGGTTGAGGAATATTGTGGGATCAGATTTTGTGATGTGTTGATTTCTAATGATTTATGAGAGTAAATGTTATGTGGTGGTCTGATGATCTGTTACTAGATATTAGTTTTGATGATCTATTAGTGGATAATTATTTTGATGATCTATTATTTGGGTTGTCGTTGATGGTGACATAGTGAGTGTCAAGTATGATATTCACAGGTTTGATGATTATAGTTGGTGATCAGATTATAATCGGGTGCTAGAGAGTTTACGGTTGAGTGTGCCTTTGAGATTTTAATAAATCTGGTTAGTTGTGGTTAGTTAACAGGATGATAAAATTTATATTTGCTTTCTCTGATATTTGACTATGTGGATGCATAATGATTTGATGTTTTGAATGTTAAATTGCTCTCATGGGGAGTAGAGACTTATTCATCTGATATTATCTGGGCTGATATTTTTGAGGATAAAAATGAGAGTGTCTTGATGTTCTTGAATTCTTACTTTATCTTTTGGGTCGTACACATTTATACATATGGTTATTGTGGGTTTCTAGTAGATTATACCTGAGTGTCTTGATGTTCTTGAATTCTGACTTTATCTTTTGGGTCGTACACATTTATACATATGATTATTGTGAGTTTCTAGTAGATTATACCTGAGTGGTTAGACATACATGTCTGATTTTTTTTATTGGAGGTTTGTCAATTAAAAATTATGTTGTGGAATGTGCACATATGTTTGAGTGTTTTATTGGATGTATCTTATCGATTTAATCTGAGTTGTTGATATATGCAGATGTGTTCGGTGTAATATTTGAGGTATCTTGTTTATTATATGATTGTTTTGAGTGTATACTCGTGTCGATTTTGATTTGTTGGAAGTATTACGTTGATTATACTCTTGGCATAGGTGTATATATGTCATGAGAGGTTGTTTGAGATGTATTGTCGATTATACCTATGTTAATATATGCACACGGGTTCGGTAGGTATTGTTGGAGGTATCACACTGATTTATACCTGTGCTATGAGTGTGTTTGGTGTGTACAAATTGGAGGATTATGTTGATCATGCATATGTTGTGTGACAAGTGTGCCAGGTGTATTGTTGGTAGCAGCATGATAATTCTGCTTATGTTGAATGCAAGGTGTGGAGTGTCTGCATTATGTCATTTGTTGGATTACCCTGTCAACCCATATTCTTATCAGTGGGTGACTCACTACGATGTTGATGGATTTGATTTATTTACTAGGTTGTTTATACCTTTGGCCGCCCACAGTGATCTGTGGTAGAACGACCCGAGATAGTCACTGGTTAGATAGTTAGGTGCTTTGGGCACTTAGGTTTGTTCTCCCACATATTGTGGATTGGTTGTAGCGGAGCATTGCTCCCATATTTATTGTGGATACATATTTCGGATTATTTGTGGTGGAGCGTTGCTCCCACATATTGAGGATTTCTTATGGTAGAGCGTTGCTCCCACATATGTGGTATTTCGTGTGATGGAGCGTTGCTCTTACACTGGAGGATCTATTCTTTGGTGATTTATATCGTTGGTGATCAGATCTGTTTATTGTTGAGGATCTTATGGTTAGGAATGTTGTGATACGGACATTATGTGTCTTGGTTTTACCAGTAGGGCTTGCGGAGCCTTAGATGTTTTCATGTACTCGATGATTTGGGTATCCCTAGGATATTGGATCAGAATTCATTATAGTTATTGACGATGTGGTGTTTTATTCCTGATCTGAGGTGTATCACGTACACTATCTTCGTATAATTCTAGAGATGTTTTGATGGAAATGTCTAGATGTGAAGATCAGTAGTGCGTATTTTGGTTGTCTTCTGTGAGATGTTGAGACACACGGTCACCAGTAGGAGTATACCGTGGTTCCACAGGAGATCGAGGTTGTTACCGTTGCGAATAGACAGAGTTTATATAGAAGAGGCTCGCAACTTCCTTGGTTTGGCTCGATATTTCTGGAGATACGTTGGGGGTTTATCACGTGTTGCTATGCCACTGACACGCCTGACCAGGAAAGACGTGAAGTTCACGTGGTTCGAGGACTACGAGACCAGCTTCGAGGAGCTGAAGCGGAGACTAGTGTCGGTTCCGATTTTGGTTTACCTTCTGAAGAGGACGGATATGTCCTCTACACCGACGTATCTATTCAGGGTTTGAGCGCTGTTCTGATGCAGCACAATATGGTAGTCTCCTATGCTTCTCGTCGGTTGAAGGAACATGAGAAGAACTACTCTGTACATTGTCTGGAGCAAGTCGCCATTATTTTTGCCGTGAAGATTTGGCGACATTATTTATATGGCGTTACATTTGAGATTCTCAGTGACCATAAGAGTCTCAAATATTCGTTTACTTAGAAGGAACTTAGTCTCCAACAGAGGAGATGGATGGAGTTCCTGAAGGATTATGATAGTACCATTAGCTATCACCCGGGGAGAGCTAATGTGGTTGCCGAAGCGCTTAGCAGGAAGTCCGGAGGGACTTTAGCTTGCCACTGAGTTGTGGTCACAGACTTGATTTAAGGTTTCTCTGATTTGGGCCTTGAGGGGTAAGGACAGACAAAACAGGGTACTCTGGTTACCATGGTTGCTCAGTAATCGATCAGGACGAGGATCCGAGAGGCCCAGGCTGGTGATCATCATTTGCAGTTCATTAGCAGTCAGATATCTTCTGGGCAGCAGACTGATTTTACATGAGACGAGGAGGGTGTTATATACTTCCGAGGCAGGTTATGCGTACTTCAGTTTCATCCGGTCTTATAGGAGTTACTTCCGGAGGCTCATCGCTCATGATTTGCTGTCCACCTAGGCGGTACCCGTATGTACCAAGAATTGAGGTGTTTTTATTGGTGGAACGACCTGAAGGAAGACATCGCGGATTTTGTAGTTAGATGTTTTGTCTGTCAGCAAGTGAAGGCCGAGCATCAGAGACCTACCGACTAACTTCAGCAGATTCCTATTCCTGAGTGGAAATGAGAACACATTACTATGGACTTTGTGGTAGGTTTGCAGAGGACACAACGAGGCCATGACGCGATTTGGGTAATCGTTGATCAATTAACCAAATCCGCGCACTCGTTAGCGATCCGGAAGACTGATTTCCTGGATCGATTGGTAGATCTGTTTTACCAAGGGATTATCAGATCATGTGGTGTCCCGTTGACTATTATTTCGGATAGAGTTCCACGGGTCACGTCTTTTTTTTGACAGAGTCTGCAGCAGGCCTTAGGCACGCAGCTCTGTTTCAGTACAACTTTCCATCCGCAGACAGATGGACAGTTAGAGCGAACCATTTAGACTCTAGAGGACTTGCTGAGGTCTTGTGTATTGGATTTTGGAGGCAGTTGGGAGGACCATCTGCCATTAGTAGAGAGTTCGCCTACAACAACGGTTTGCATTTGGTTATCCAGATGACACCGTTTGAGGCGTTGTATGGTAGACCTTGTCGGACACCCGTCCTCTGGGATGAGATTGGAGAGGCCCAGTTATAGGGATCACATAGAGCTCAGCTTGAGACAGACTTGGTCCGTACTATCAGACGGAGGATGTCAGAGGCGCAGGACCAAAAGAAGAGTTATGCTGACCCGAGTCGGAGACTCTTAGAGTTCTCCATTTGCGACCAAGTATTTCTACGAGTTTTCACCTACGAAAGGGGTGAAGAGATTTGACCTCAGAGGCAAGCCAGCTCCGCGATACATTGGACCTTTCCAGATCTCGGAAAGGATCGGAGCAGTAGCTTACGGGTTGGCACTATCGCCGTCCTTGGCGGGTGTTCACGATGTATTCCACGTATCGATACTGAGGAGATACATACCCAACCCGATACATGTGTTGATAGATAATCTCAATTCCCTTCAGCCAGATGTCACCTACGAGGACGTTCCGGTATGGATTTTAGACCGGAAAAAGCGTCAGTTGCGGAACAAGACTATTTGGCTGGTTAAGTCGGATGACAGTAACATTTGGACTAGGAAGTTACTCAGGAGCTCGAGGATACGATCCGAGCTCGATACCCCCATCTTTTCACATGAGATATGTGATTTAATTTACCGTTCAGCATTTTATACTCTTTACCTGTTGTTAGTATTTGCTGATGGTAGATAACGAAATTTGGGGACCAAATTTTAATTAGTGGGGGAGACACTACAACAAAAACCTTCATAGACATCAGTGGAACAACAACGGTTTTAAGCAAAAACCGATGTCTTTGAGTATTTTACACCGGTTTTTCCAAAAACCGGTGTCTATGAGCGCATATTTTCGCTCATAGACATCGATTTTTTAGGCGATGTCTATGAGCGCCCATTTTTTCGTTAATAGACACCGATTTTAACATCGGTTTTTAAAATCCGATGTCTATGATAATTTTCCCACCAATACTTAGCTAAAATTTTCAACTCTCACGCAAAAACCAAGTCGCGCGCACCTTTCTCTCACGCAAAAAACCTAAAGTCGCACGACCTCTCTCTCACGCGAACTCCTCCGCCGAAGCCCTCTCATGCGATCTCCTCTGCTGAAGCCCTCTCACACGAACTCCTCCACCGAAGCCCTCTCACGCGAACTCCTCCGCCGAAGCCCTCTCCACCGAAGCCCTAAACCCTAAGTCCTCTCCGCCAAAGCCCTCCACTGACTTGAACATCTTCGTCGAGATCTTTCTCAGGTTAGATTTATTTTATTTGCTTTTATTTTTTGTGTATTATGTTGTGATTTTTCTCGTCAGGATCTTTCTCACCTAGCCTCCTAAACTCCAAGAAAAACAAATAAGAGCAAACAAAGGCAGGTCAGTCACACGATAACACCTTCATTGTTTTTTCCCTAATTCCAACTAGTACTCTAAACAATGTTCAATCAGATTTTTTTTTTCTTTTCAAGTTTTCTTCTGTTAGACATTAATTAATTACATCGCTAACGGTTTAGTTCATTGTTTACAAATTGCATCTGATTTGTCCCTGATCTATGCTATGCTGTTGACTTTTTGATGAGACTGATTAATTTTTATTGCATCGGATTTGCAAATCGCTTCCATTTCAATGTTCATATATTGAGACATGCAGGAAGAAAGGGATTATATTTGTTGCCATTGATCAGAGCCGGTCTCTTCTGGATCAAGGTCCTTTTGACATTGTTCTTCACAAGGTCAGTAAGTAGTCCAAAACTTGATGATCTTTCATTTAATCACTCAGAAAAATTAGCCTAAGAATGATCAAGGCTAGCACTAAACTTTGGTAGATAGATGAAAGATCCTTATTTTGAAAACAGGCAACAGACTGTAGGCATTTTCCTTTTAAGAATTCCTCTTACTGGCACTTTTTACGATCCTTGAGGAAATGCATTCATCCAACTTTTCTTATCAATCTATAATTTTTTTTTTGTTTTTTTTTTTTGCAGTTCACTGGAAAAGAGTGGCAACATGTCCTGGAGGTAAATAAATAAAAGTCTTCATTCTTCCCTCTTTAGCCGATCCGGATAGTTCATCATCTAAATTGTGCTCATTTAATCAATCTGAATGATAATAGTTCAGAGTAATATATGGATTGCTAATGAGAGATCTAGAATACGGTTCTCTTGAGGTTGCATTTAAATATGTATGACTTGGGGTTTTTTCCCTTAATCTGATTGAATAGTAATTAATTAATGCCTCACCTTCATCGTTTTTTCCCTTAATCTCTGTTATGCTTCGTTCTAGTTAGAATATTGCAGAAAGAATGTCTTTCCTTTTTGATGTCTTTCATTTACTTATTTATTCTATCATAAACATTGTTTAGAGTACTAGAATCGCATGGTTTGAACAAAAGTATTTCTCTTCCTCCAATTCCGTATTACTAAACAAATTAAATGAGATAGAGTGGAAATAAGATAAAGATAACACAACTCTTTTCTTTTCTTTTCACTTTAGAGTTTAGACCATTTCATATCACTTCTATTTTTCCCACTCTAAGTAAACACTGCCAAAAGAATACACTATATCGAGAAAAAAAGGAAGAGTGTCGATTAGAGATCACAGAAATTGATCAGATAAAATTTTAAATTAAATAATAACAAATGTACTTTAATCTGACAACATATATTGTTTTGGAATCAACTGCTGTATAATACATACTTATGGCACAAAGGATAAAGTAATAAATGAGGAATCTCGGACTTCAGTATAATACAGCAAAGTTATCAGCTGTGGCTGTCTCTTGCTTCATGGCACACTCATAGTAAGATACAGATAATCTAACAGTCCTATCATTTTTTCTTATATAAGCTTCTGCTCTTAGTATACTTAAATGCTTTTTTTGACAATGATGCTTAGGATACTCTTCGCATTTTTTTGTACCATTTATTTGTTAAATATTGTTCCCAACTCCATTTTTGTTTGCAGAGTTGGGGAAGGATGATTGCTACTGACCACTAGAAACATGTTCTTATCTTGTTCTACCTATTTTGCAGGTGCTTTGCTAGCCAAGATGGAAATCTTTTCTTTAAACCAATAATCTAGATTGTTTTTTTTTAATCACAACTACGAGCACCATTTTTTGTTTATGCATATGCACTTCTCTGTCCTATGCGTAAAATGTCTTTGATGCCAGTAGTGACCAACAAATCTGTTCATTGCAGCTCATGATATTTGTAGATTATGCTGGAGGATTTCTTCCAACTGTCAATCATAGTCCTTGGAATGGCATATCACTTGCTGATTTTGTCATGCCATTATTCTTGTTTATAGTTGGAGTTGCACTTTCCCTTACATATAAGGTAATCCATCAACTTCATAAAATCCTAATCCTCTCTTTGATTTGAAACATCAATTTTTGCAAACTGCAAAAGATGTAGGTAATTACACTGTGTTAATGAATCAAAGTCAGTCTTTATATAAATATGTTATTTACACTCCTTTTTTTTTTGCTCCGAGAGTGCCAAACAAAGTTATAGCAACCAAGAAGGTGATACTCCGAGCGTCAAAACTCTTTCTTGTAGGTCTTGTTGTTCAAGGTATACAACTGTTCCTTTTTGCATGCCTAAATAGATTACTTGTATATCTGGGTTATTCTTATAGTGTTATTGCATTAATTTAAGTGTAGGCGGATACTTCCATGTGTTTCACAATTTAAATTAAGGAGCCGTCATGTCAAAAATGCATCCAATCCCAAAAGCTTATCAATAAGACTCCACTGTCTGTAATAATTTGAGCTAGAAATTTTAATAAAATTACTGTTACTAAGAAAATATTATGGTATATTTTATTAAGAATTTATTAAAGAAGGTTATGTAAGGTTAATAACTAACTCTATGGATCAAAGATTGTGATGGGCATACTAATGGAAGTGAAATTCAGTAAATTTATCAATTTTCCAAAGAGTTTATGAGCAAGTATATAAGTATTGAATGACCTTGCGTGAGTCTTTAATGACCTTGTGCAAGCTTTTGGCCTCGGATTTGAAGTCTAACAAATATGATCATGGATTTTTCTTGTGGAATGTTGAGAACTTCCCGCTTGTATACATTTCCTTAATTTATTTTGTTCTTATCGAAATAGATGGGGTTTTGATTACATGTCCAATGCCTATATTATGTCCAGATAAGGTGCTAGTTAAATGTGTCCTTGACAAATCTCTAAAGATGATTGCTTTTCTAATTTGTTAAGTACTGATTTCTGACTTACATGCCACTGAAATATTTTCTAAATCTGAAACACACACTCAGAAGAATTTTTTTTGTATTATTTGTGTGCCTTTACCTTCATTAGATTCGTCTGGCAGGAAGATGTTGTTGATGAATATATAGATTCGTGCATATGTAAGTGAAACCCTTCCCATTGTTTGACAAAAGATGACATATTCTCAGACTGAAGCAACACAATGGCATATTAAAAGGTGGAGCAAAAGCATGCTCTGGTGGAAGGCCTTGGAGTCTTGCATGTATTATTCGAGGATTCAAGGATCGAAGTGAAGGTAAATGTCTTTGCTTGACTTTATCAAGTAGATAGCGTCAAGTTAAAACAGGTGTTAATGCCTCGTGTGTCAAAATCAAAATTGTTGTTATGCATCGAATAAGAGTTGCAAATCTTTTACTACTTTTTACAACTTTGTTCTGCAACTTTTGGATAATCTATTGTAGGATGCCCAAGATTGTTCAGCAAGTTTATGATTCTGATTCTGCTTAGGCTCAGTTTCAGTCTATAGCTAGTTGATTCTAATTTTGACAAAATATGACAAAATTTTTTAATGAACCCATATCAGGTGGTTATTAGTAAATAGGACAGAGAAATATATTATCAACATCAATGAACCCATATTTTTGCTAACTATTTGGTCAGCTATATGGTTCTTAGTTCTTACTCCTCAATTGAACTCTATGCAATATGCATGACTAAACCATTGGAGTCTTAATTTTGTCAAGGTCTTCACTTTGTTTAACTATATTATATATTTTATTGAATGTCATTGAATATGTATATTTTTCTCGTGTTCTGGTTATTTGAATTTACAAACTAATTGCACAGATGACAGGGAAGAGGGATGACTGGGAAAAGGGAGGAGCGAACGAGAAAAGGAGAATGGGGTAAGACTTCTACCACTGAGGACTTCAGAGCCGACCACTGAACTATGCTATGGGACCTAGGGAAAGGATTGAATGTTGGATCTGGACAGGAAGTGAGGCCTACTGCTCCGTGGGGTACCCATTAATGGTTAGGGATAGTATATCTATTAGCTAGCTTTTGATGTAAAAAGAATGTTTGGGTATTTTATGGATATTGTTCTAAGAAGATTATTTATATAATTTGTTAATATTTGTGTATTTTATGGATATTATTGAATGAAGAATATTTGTATAATTTGTGAATATTTGTGTATTTTTTTTTATTGTCGGTTTTTCATGGTTTCGGAAATCAAATTTGCGAAAAAAATATACATATTACATCGGTTTTCCACCGCTGTAAAACCGGTGTTATTAACTAATATTACATCGGTTTTCCACCGCTGTAAAACCGGTGTCGTTAAGTGATACTACACCGGTTTTAACCCGATGTCTAAAATGACAGACTTTTAACATCGGCTTCATAGACATCGGTCGAAAACGAAATAGACACCGGTGGAAAACCGATGTCTATGAAGGTTTTTGTTGTAGTGAGAATGTAAAATACCAAAAATAGGCGAATATTAATAAGGGAATTTTCTGAAATTTTTGGAAAATTTTCAGGAATTTTTCATAGCTCGTACGGACAAGTTAACGGGGATAAAAACGGGATTCGGAAAAGCCTGTTTAGGCTACCCCATTTAAGTGAGGAAATGTTTATAATTTACATTTCCTTTTTCTTTTATTTTCTTAATTTTCTTTACTTGTTTTTCTTCTCTGCCTCGCCGAAACCCCTATGCCCGAGCCCCCTCGCCGTTTCTTCCTTCCCCGCGCGCCCGACGCCCTCCTCCGAGCCCTAACCGCCGAGTCATTTTCCTTCTCCCTCCCTCGCGTATAAGCCTCGGCCATTACCTCTTCTTCCTTCCCGAGCGCGCACAACCTCCTCTTCTTCTTGTCCTCTACCGACGCCGACCCTCTTCTGTTGTGCCCTAGCGAGCCGCGAGCCACCACCGCCGCTCTTCCTCGCCGCACACCGGGACCCCCTTCCTCCTCCCTGTCCAAGCGCCGGCGACGCCGAGCAGAGACCTCCCTTCTGGCCGACATCACCATCCCTCCACAGCCCTAGCGCCGGCCACCGCTTGTTTCTCTGAGCCTCTTCTCCTCTTCATCGCACGGTGCCACCCCGAC
Source organism: Zingiber officinale (assembly GCF_018446385.1). Lineage (NCBI taxonomy): Eukaryota > Viridiplantae > Streptophyta > Magnoliopsida > Zingiberales > Zingiberaceae > Zingiber > Zingiber officinale. The sequence continues at coordinate 76,363,930 of NC_056001.1, forward strand.
TTTGCTGAGTTCAGCCGTCACTAGAATGGGGGAGGTCCTCACTGTGCCGATTGTTGGACACCAGGTTCTGCCGAGCCACCGACAAGCCATAGTTTTCTTCATTCGTGCCCTAGCTTTGATCAACATTACCTGCTGCTTCACCTGCCAGATCGAGCCGATTAGGTTAACTGTTGGTCCTTGCATTACTGACACAGATCTATGGTAAGGTTATCGAATTGAACTTGAATTGGTTTATAGGATTGACTAAAGCTTGATTTATCTAAGTATGGGTCAAGGTACAGCGTTAGGTTAGGAAATTGGAGTTGGATGACAGTAGCTCCATTTGATATCGGCTACCCTTTCCAGCAGAAATTCATTAAGGGTTGTGAACTTGAGGTATGATGTAGGAATCTTAATACCTTTTGTAATTGATGTGGTCTATGAATTTAGAATGGAACATGTGGTTGATCATATTTTAGATTCAGTTGTAATTGGATTTAGGTCTTTGGATTGCTATCAAATGGTTTGTTTGGGGTTAAGGTAACTAACCCTAATTGACCATGGGATTTAATTAGGGTGTATTGATTTAGATTGTGCGGATTAGGGTTTTCCCTAATTTAGTCTTGTGGATTTTATTTAGCTATTTATATTCTTATGAATGTTAGCTAAATAAATGTATATATATTGATTGACACAGGACCTTGACGCGAGACGATATCTCGACGTCAGATACGATCCTTTCCTATTGAAGGCGGGTACTTTTGACTTATTGTCTTTGATATGCTTAGTAATAAAATTAACATGTTGCATTAATTGTGTTTCTTATTTGTTTCGGTTAATCACTGCCCAATACATGTTACCTATTTGATTGGTTGTTTGTTTGCATCTCGTATTGATCTCGTACCTGATTTTTTCATGCTCATGGGTAATGATATAACCATGTTTCACATGTTCAGGACCTAGGTTTGATACCTTATTGATCAGTATATCTTGATATGATTTATTCACTATGGTGCCCATTGTTATATGTCCAGAGGTTGGTTTAGTATATTACCATGCTTAGTGACATGCACCATTTGCATGATCGCATGCTGTGCGATAGATTGCTCCATTATTGTTGAGCACATTGCCAGTTTCATCACTGTTCGGTGCTCCGTTGTGACGCTCATAGGTAGCGTGACACAGCGTGGTAGCACATCAGTTTGGCTCTTCCGGTGCTCTGTTGGTCCGCTCATGGGTAGTGTGACGCAGCGTGTAGCACGTTAGAGATCCCTCCCCGTCATAGCGTACCGGGAGATGAGAGCATTGCTCTCCCCCATTTATGATTTGGGGTAGGAGTACGTGTGTACTCCGACAGCATCCCGTCCACTAGGTCACTCATCAGGTGTAGTGATGCAGAGTGCACGGTTGTCACAGCTCTAACCACTCGGTCCCACTTTTGTTATGAGTTGGCTGACTGGCGTCAGGGGTGACCATGACATTGGCATCATATGCATGATGCATTTATTGTTTGTGATTGTGTTTGTTGCATTTATATGCTGCATATTGTTTGGATACCTATGTTTGACATGCATACAGGTCTTCTATACCTTTCGGACCGTTTGTCCTTATACCGGGTCCTGGTTAGTATAGATTCTCTCCTGTCTACTTCGGTTTGCATTTATCTTTGTTTTTATCAGGACACTGTACGCATGATTAGTGCTAGGTGTTATTTTTTTACTTTGCATATCAATTGTACCTGCTGAGTGTTGGACTCACCCCGCCTCCATTGTTGATATTTTCAGGTTGATGCTGTCAGGAGAGAGTTCTAGTTGCTGGTCCCTGCAGACCTCGAGGATATGATTGGTTTTCTTTTGGTTTCTTTTCTGTTCTAGACTGTTTTGAACTTGTTATGTTTTGGATTATTTTACTTATGGACATGGTATGGATTTTATTATGTCGATGGATTTGGATTTGGATTTATTCTACTACATGCCTGCTTGGACGGCAGAAGAGGTGAGTGCATCGGATTTGAGCTTTACGAGTGTAGTGGAGTAGGGTTGATTTCGAGTCAGGGTATTATCTTTCTGTTTACTTGTTATATAACTGCGTGGAATGTGTGGTTGTATTTTTATTGTTTTTATTATTCCAGCCGCCTGTGGCTGAGGTATGTGAGGATGTAGAAAAGTTTCAGATTGTCCACCGTAAAGGGGAGATGCTGCCGAAATTTTCTCGGACATGGACTCCTCTGGGGCTTGACACAAGTCTTCCCTTGCTACAACACAAGATAATTGAATGAAAACTTCAACTCAATTCAATCTCTTCCAGCACCAAGGAAAACTTTCCTGGAAAAGCCGGTGAAGATTGGAACTGCACAGCTTGAAATTTCGCAGATCTTGAATCCAATTTCTCTGGATCGATACTCTCTGATAGAGAGCAAGCCACTATCACCGAAGAATTCCCCCGATGATGGCTGAAACAGAGGACATACGAACAGATCTGAACTCCAGAGAGATGTTCGCCGGCGCGTGCAAAAGATCCGAGCCTAGAAGCAAAAGAATGGAAGCTCCAACGCCAATTAGACTCGTTGAGAAGTAGATCTGAAGGAGGATGGGGCCGAAATGCTGAAGAAAACGCCGGGACGCGGAGCTGAGCGCGGAGGAATCGACGATGAAGCTGGAACACTATAGCTTCTCATTTAAACAGATCTCAGATTTGAACCGATGGCTGAGATTGATTTGGAGCTAAATCAACTGTGAAGAGTCATCCAAAATACGATCCGAAGGTACTGATGTTGATCTAGGGTCTGGATCTACTCTCCTGTAGGTCGGATCGATCAGATCATCACTGGATGGCCCAGATCCGCCCAGTCTTAAATGAACGGTCCAAATTTATTCGGCTGGATCAATGGCTGGATGAACTCAGATCTGGATCAAAACTTCTGGATCTTCATAAATGGCTCAGATCTGCTCCCCATTAAGTTGGATCGGCCAGATCTTCAACGAATGGTCCAGATCTCTCCTATTCTTGATGAACGGCCCAAATCAACCCAAAGCTTGATCTTCTCGTTTAAATTCCGATCCGAGCCCAATTTCAGTCCAAATAGATCCAAATCCAAGATCCTTTGTTGCCTACAAAATAAGAGTTAAATATTAACATCAAATAACACCAAAAATAATATGATTTGCAATTAAATCCAAAATCTATGCAATGCACAAAAAATGTAATGTAACCATGATTTAAACTATGAAACCAACATCAAAACCATGCATAAATGAATCAAAATAATACAGTAAAATCATGGTTATCAATGTAACGCCCCGCCCCGCCCCTCCTGCTAAGGCGACAGGGGTTACCTTGCTATGCATACATACTTAACACAGCGGAAGTCTTACTTAGAGAATTTAAAAACCTTTTCTTACTTAAAACTCACCATAGACATAAAAGAACCACATAGCATACCTATCATAAATTTTGAGTCTTAATACCCAACACATACTTAAGGTCATGGAGTCATAAAGTAAAAACATCAACATGGTAAATTTCTTATTAAACAAAGGCATAAAACTTCATACCTTGTCTTAGGAACAATCTTAGCATGCTTAGCCTTAGATTTAAAACTCTCTTAAGCCTTTACTTCTTACATGGCCGAATACTCATGGGCATGAAAAATGGAGTTTCAACAATATATAAGTAGGAGAAAAAGTTAACAACATCATTATCATAGGGTACATAACTCAAGAATAAGGAAACATGCTTAGTTTGAGTCTTAAACTTACCTAGTCTTCTTGTTCATGCTTGGCCGAGAGTTTAAAGCTTATGGATCTAAGTTTTCATCATTTATTCTAGCATGGAAACCTTAGATTAACTTTTTACATAAAATACATATCACAAGAAAGATAGTAAGCGTATCTAATTACAACTTTCTTAAACTCTTCTTCTTCTTTTGGCCGAATTTTCTTAAGGCAAGTCCTAGGTTTTTAAGCGATCTAACTCCATGAAAAACCATACAAACTATTGTACCACAGGTGAGGGGAAGCTTACCTAGTAATCACTTGTTAATCTTTAAAGAAATGGTACCCTTGGTGAAGAGGAAGTAGGGGGCTTCTTCTTCTAGCACTCCTTTCGATTTTCTCTTGCTTGGAAGGGTACACCTTGAAGGCTCCTTCTTGTAGTTTAGTTTTCTCTTAGGGAGAAACCCAAACTTGGCTTGTGGAGATGAGGGACAAGGCTTAGAGTCTCGACAAGGAAAGGGAGAAGGACAACTTGTCTTTTGCTACTCTTTTTCCTTAACCAAGAGGTAAACAAGAGAAAGAAGCCACTTGATTTTCCCTTTGTTCCTTCACTAAATTTTAGCTTTACATTTAACTACAATTCCCATCATTTCCCTTTCACATATTATTCATTATCCTAGTGGTTATCATACATAATTTTATTTCTATCCTTTGTGAGAGGTTCAAGGTTCAAACCTTCACCTCTTCTTTTATTTCTCTTATCTCTTTTTTTTTTTCTTTTTGATTCTTCATATTTTTAGGCTCTAAAGCAAATAACACCCATATACTTATCTCATAATCTTGTGGGTGTTACAAAGGAGGCTTCTAGTCTCGGCAAGGGTGAGGGAGAAGGAAAAAAAAAAGAAATCCTTTAGTTTCTTTCCTTTTTATGCTAAGTGGGTGAAAGTTACAAAGGTGAACTTTGCTTCCTTTCCTCCTTAATGCATGCATGTATTTTTCTAATGAGAATGTGTCTTCATTCCTTCCCCTTAACTCTTCTCTTCATTATTCCCTTAACCCCACGAAAATAGAGGAGAAAGAAGGAAGGAAAACAACTTGTCTTGCTACTCCTTTTCTTAACCAAGAGGTAAACAAGAGGAAGGAAAGCTACTTGATTTTCTCTTGTTCCCTCACTTAATTATATCTTTACTTTTAACTACAATTTCCATCATTTCCCATTCACATGTTATTCATTATCCTAGTGGTTATCATACATAATTTTATTTCTATTCTTTATGAGAGGTTCAAGGTTCAAACCTTCACCTCTTCTTTTATTTCTCTTATTTCTTTTCTTTTTTTTTCGATTCTTCTAACTTTTATGCTCTAAAGCAACTAACACCCATATACTTATCTTATAGTTTTGTGGGTGTTACAGTACCTCATACCTCATAGAAAGTTCGTCTTCGAACTTAAAATAGTTTCGTCAGGTAGTGCCAGACTTCCTGCTGAGTGCATCGGCTACCTTGTTTGCTTTACCAGGGTGATAAAAGATCTCGCAATCATAGTCCTTGACTAGCTCGAGCCATCTGCGTTGTCTCATATTTAGGTCTTTCTGCGTGAAGAAATATTTTAGACTCTGGTGGTCTGCATAAATCCTGCACTGAGCCCCATATAAGTAATGCCTCCATGTCTTTAGAGCGAAGACCACCGCTGCTAGCTCTAAATCATAAGTAATTCCTTTCATGTTCTTTGAGTTGTCTAGAGGCATAGGCAATGACTTTGCCATCTTGCATGAGTACAGCTCCGAGTCCTAAGAAGGAAGCATCGCTATACATATCAAAGTCCTTGTTGCCTTCCGGGAGAGTAAGAATCGGAGCACTGGTCAGTCTCCGTTTCAATTCCGTAAAACTTTTCTCGTAGTCGTTCGTCCATTCATACTTTTTATTCTTCTTGGTGAGAACGGTCATCGGGGCTGCTATTTTGGAGAAGTCCTCTACAAACTTCCTGTAGTAGCCTGCTAGACCAAGAAAACTTCTGACTTCACTGGCGTTCTTTGGCCTATTCCAGTTGCTTACAGCTTCAATCTTATTCGGATCCACCATTACTCCATCCTTGGAGATAATATGTCCCAAGAATGATATTCGATCAAGCCAGAACTCACATTTGGAGAATTTTGCATATAGTCATTTTTCTCGAAGAATCCGTAATACCGTATTCAGGTGTTCGACATGCTCTTCTTGGGTTCTCGAGTAGATGAGGATATCGTCAATGAAGACAATCACAAATTTGTCAAGATATGCCGCAAAGACCCGATTCATCAAATCCATGAACACGGCCAGAGCATTTGTCACTCCGAATGGCATAACTACAAACTCATAATGCCCATAACTTGTTCGAAAGGCTGTCTTCGGTATATCCTCTTATTTCACTTTCACTTGATGATAGCCGGACCTTAAGTCAATCTTTGAGAAGACAGTTGCTCCTTTCAATTGGTCAAAAAGATCATCGATCCGCGGAAGGGGGTATCTGTTCTTGATTGTTGCGTTGTTCAGTGCTCGGTAATCTATGCACATTCGCATAGACCCATCCTTCTTTTTCACAAACAGTACCGGAGCTCCCCATGGAGAGTGACTAGGATGAATAAATCCTTTGTCGAGTAACTCTCGTAGTTGTTCTTGAAGTTCTTTTAGCTCAATCGGTGCCATTCGGTAAGGTGCTTTGGAAATTGGTTTAGTACCCGGAACTAACTCAATCGTAAATTCTATTTCTCTGTCGGGTGCTAATTCCGGTAGTTCATCAGGAAATACTTCCGGATAGTTGCATACCACTCTGACCTCTTCTAGTTTCTGACTTCCGGTTTGTCTTGCGTCAACCACTTGCGCTAGAAATCCATTACAACCTTCATCTACCATACTTCGTTCCTTTACTGCTGATAAGAATCTTTCAGTTTCTTTCCCAGATTCCCCAATAAATTCAAACATCAGTTCAGCTTCAGGTCGGAAGACTACCTTTTTATTACGGCACTCGATTGAGGCGCCGTACTTGCTCAAGAAGTCCATGCCCAGTATAATGTCAAAATCCCGCATGTCAAGTACTATCAGATTGCAGTAGAGTTCCCTGTCTGCGATTCGGATAGGTACGACCCGCAGCATTTGATCCAACGGCATAACTTCCCCGGATGGTAGGGTTGTTAAGAATGTACCATTTAGGGTTTGAGGCGGTATGTCTAATTTCTTTGTAAATGGTGTTGAGACGAACGTGTGTGTTACCCAGTATCAAATAATACTAAAGCATGCTGATTAAAAATAGGCAGCTGACCTGTAACGACGGTAGAGGCGTTCGCCGCTTCTTCACTAGTAATCGCAAAGACCCTGGCATTCGTGGCTTCTAATCTCCCTTGGCTGATCGAAGTCCCTTCTATAGCGGTTTGCATTTGGTGTAGCTGTGAAGGGGTACCCCTGTTCTGGTTGTTCTGCTGGAATGGTGCCTGCATCTGAGTAGGGCAGTCTCTGGCCAAATGTCCTTCCTGTCCACAATTATAGCACTTCCTTGTACCTTTGTGACACAATCCAGAATGCAGCTTCCCACAAATAGAACACTGAGGGTATCTCGGTTGCTTATTTCCTAACCCACCTTTTGCATTGTCCCACTGCTTTCTTTTTCCGGTAGAAATTCCTTTCCAGCCTGTTTTGGTATTCTGGGGTTTCTGTCCCTCGGCTCGTGTCTGACCTTTATTCTCCTTCATTGCTTTCTGATAGTGCTTCGTAATCAGTGCACTGCTGACTAATTCCTCTGTAGTCTGCGGTCTATTAACTCCGCCGGCCACGTTCAGTGCTATCTCGGGTCGAAGCATCTTCAGCATTAGTCTGACCCTTTCTCTCTCTGTACGCACTAATTCAGGACAAAGGCGTGCTAGACGGTTGAAGCACTTTACTACTTCGTTCACTGATAAGTCACCTTGCCGGAACTCGGTAAACTCGTCGTAATGCCGGTTCGTCACTTGCGTATGAAAGAATTCTTCGAAGAACTCTGTCTCGAAGTCCGTCCAATTCATCAGATTAATTTGCCTCTTCGCTTTAACTCTTTCCCACCACATTCTCGCATCTCCGGAGAAGCAGAAAGATACACATTTGATCTTCTCTGATTCAGGCCAGTCCAAAAGTTCTACTGTGCTTTCTACTGTCTTGAACCAGGCCTGGGCATCCCACGGCTCGCAAGTACGCGAGAAGTCATCCGGTTTCAGCCTCAACCACTGTATCAAGTAAGTCTCTTGTCGAACCAATGGAGCAGGGGCTACCGGTGGTACTGGTGCAACTATTGGCACGACGAGCACTGCGTTCTGAACTACTGGTGGGGTGGTAGGGGTTCCTTGTTGACCCATCAAGGTCGTGATCAACTGTTGTTGTTCCGTGATCTGACGTTGAAGGTCGGTGACTACCTGAGTCAGATATGGTGGAGTGATTGCCTCGTCTGCTCGGGTAGTACGTCTCCTAGCCATGCTTATCTTCATTAAACAGTAACAAATTATCGTTATCCCTATTTGCTGTCATAAGTGATGTGAACCCAACGAGAGAGATATCTCAAGAACCCACAACGAATTGAAAACAGAAAGAAGGAAGGTCTAAATCGATAAGATGGATGAAAAGAAACCTCGACCCAATGCTTAGAAAAGCACGAACCTTGGTATAGAAGATGGAAGACACCACAACCTTGGGATTGAGGTTGATAAGTCTTCGAACGCCACAAGGAGATGCCTTGATAAGTTCAAGTTCAATGAAGAACCAACAAGCGAGAGCCTCACTGTGTTTTAGATTGAAAAATATATCAAAGATACATGTGTGGCCGTCACCCCCTTTATTTATAGCTATAAGGTGACAAAAAAAACCCTAAAAGGCCAAAAGAAAGCCCATTTAGTAAAGGCTCATATAGACTACTTAGCCATTTTAAGCATATGACATTATTACAACCCAAATAAAGGTAAAAATGAGTCCAAATTGAGCCAACATATCCATACTACATAGATATGAGACTTAAATACTAATTTAGCTCATCTAAGGCTTGAATTAGGTTGACTAAGCCGGATGACTTGCTCTTGGTCAAACCTTCTTCAATAGTAGCTTTGGCCTTCACATCTTCAATTAGCACATTAAGTGCTTCCTTCATCTTTTTAGCCCTAGCCCTTGTAATTGGTCCTCCATTGATGCATAATGGATCATCATTAATATCTGGAGTGGATTGAGCATGACCCATATCACTAGCTTGTTGCGCAACTTGATCTCTTTCATTTATTCCATCATTCCCCCTCTCCTCAAAAGGATTCGTCCTCGAATCTTGATCACCTACATCAAAAGGAGAAAGATCAGAAACATTAAATGTAGCACTCACATTATACTCACCTGGTAAGTCAAGCTTGTATGCATTATCATTGATTCGAGCAATGACTTGAAATGGACCATCTCCTCGTGGATGCAACTTAGTACGACGTTTAGCTGGAAATCTTTCCTTCCTCATATGAACCCAAACCCAATCTCCGAGTTCAAAGATCACTTTCTTTCATCCCTTGTTGGCTTGCGCAGCATATTGTTCAGTCCTCTTTTCAATTTGCAATCGAACTTTCTCATGCAGTTGCCTCACAAACTCAGCTTTTCTAGTACCATCTAAACTGGCACGCTCAGAGATAGGCAAAGGCGATAAATCTAAAGGAGTTAAAGGTTTGAACCCATATACCACTTCAAAAGGAGAAAAATTAGTAGTAGAATGCATAGATCTATTATAAGCAAATTCAACATGTGGTAAACAATCTTCCCAACCTTTTAAATTCTTTTGAATGATAGCTCTCAACAAAGTAGATAAAGTTCGATTTACTACCTCAGTTTGTCCATCTGTTAGTGGATGACAAGTTGTGGAAAACAAAAGCTTTGTTCCTAACTTTCCCCACAATGTCTTCCAAAAGTAGCTTAGAAACTTTGCATCACGATCTGAAACTATGCTCCTCGGTACTCCATGAAGTCGTACGATCTCCCTAAAAAATAGATCATCAATATGGTTAGCATCATCTGTTTTCCTACAAGGAATAAAATGAGCCATTTTAGAAAATCTGTCCACAACCACAAAAATAGAATCCATACCTCGTTTAGACCTTGGTAGTCCTAAAACAAAATCCATGGAAATATCAACCCAAGGTTCACTAGGAATTGGTAAAGGTGTACACAGTCCATGAGGTAAAGATCTAGATTTCGCTTGCCTACATGTAATACACTTCTCACAAAATTTAACTACATCCCGTTTCATTTGTGGCCAAAAGAAATGCTCTACCAACACTTCTAGAGTTTTTTTAACTCCAAAATGTCCCATTAGTCCCCCACCATGAGATTCTTGGATTAATAATTCCCTTAATGAACAATTAGGCACACACAACCTATTCACTCTAAAAAGAAACCCCCCATGTCTATAAAACTTCCCAAATGCAGTATGTTCACAAACTTCAAACACATTTCCAAAGTCAGAATCATTAGAATATAAATCTTTAATGTATTCAAATCCTAACAATTTAGTGTTTAAAGTAGAGATCAAGGTGTACCTTCGAGACAAAGCATCAGCAACAATGTTTTCCATACCTTGTTTATACTTGATCACATAATGGAATGATTCAATGAATTCTACCCATTTTGCATGACGTCTATTCAACTTACTTTGGCTCTTCAAATGATTCAACGATTCATGATCAGTGTGAATAACAAACTCTTTGGGCCACAAGTAATGCTGCCAAGTCTCTAAAGCCCTCACCAATGCATACATCTCCTTGTCATAAGTTGGATAGTTCAAAGCTGCTCCGCTGAGTTTCTCACTAAAATAAGCAAGGGGTCGACCTTCTTGCATTAGCACAGCTCCAATACCTATTCCTGATGCATCACACTCAGTTATCATTTTTGGTGTTGGCCAATCACGTATTGCCTTAACCTTTTCTTCATCAACCGCTATTCCCTTAGCACTAACAATATAACCAAGAAACTCTATCTGATTAGTGCAAAAAGAACATTTTTGAAGGTTAGCATACAATTTTTCATTTCTCAAAACAAGTAGAACTTTTTGTAAATGATTAAGATGTTCATCTAAATTTTTACTATAAATCAAGATGTCATCAAAATATACTACAACAAAGTTCCCAATATAAGCACGTAAAATATGGTTCATTAATCTCATGAAAGTACTAGGTGCGTTAGTTAGGCCAAATGGCATGACTAACCATTCATACAAACCATACCTAGTCTTAAAAGTAGTTTTCCATTCATCTCCCTCACGCATGCGAATTTGATGATAGCCAGACTTCAAATCAATTTTAGAGAAAATGCAAGAACCATGTAGTTCATCTAGCATATCATCTAATCTAGGAATAGGATGACGATACTTTACCGTAATCTTGTTGATAGCCCTACAATCAACGCACATCCTCCAAGTTCCATCCTTCTTAGGCAAAAGCAAAACAGGAACTGAACAAGGACTCAAACTTTCTCGGACGTACCCTTTTCTCATCAATTCTTCAACTTGCTTTTGAAGCTCCTTCATCTCCATAGGATTGCTCCTATAGGCTGGTCGATTAGGGATAGCTGCTCCTGGGATGAAGTCAATTTGGTGCTCTATTCCCCTAAGTGGTGGCAATCCATCAGGAACTTCTTCAGGAAAGACATCATCAAATTCCTGCAAAAGAGTTTTAACAACACTAGGCAAAGAAGGGTTAAGATTGTTAGTGTTGAAATAAGCCTCCTTATACAAAAGTATAATCATCGGCTGTTGAGAATAAAAAGCTCTCTTAACCTCTCTTTCTTTTGCATAAAAGCTCCCTTTTTTACTCTCTAGATTTTTTGTTTCTTTTTCGTTTTTTTTTTCACTCCTCTCATCCTCACTTTTTCTTTTCTCACACTCCTTTTCTTTTCCATTTTTTTCTCTCTCACAATCTTTTCTTTTTTCACTCTCATTTTTTATCCTCAATTGATCTTCATATACTTGCTTAGGAGTTAATGGTACAAGAGTTACAAGTTTACCATGCATCTTAAAAGAATATTTATTTGTGAACCCATCATGTATGACCCTCCTATCAAATTGTCATGGTCTACCTAAAAGAAAATGACTTGCATGCATTGGTACTACATCACAAAGAACATCATCATGATACCTACCAATGGATAATGAAACCAATACTTGCTTAGTGACCTTAACCTCCCCGCAATCATTCAACCATTGTAGTTTATAAGGTCTAGGATGTTTAGTGGTAGGTAAGCATAATTTCTCAACCAAGATAGTACTAGCAACATTAGTGAAACTTCCTCCATCTATAATCATACTACATACCTTGTTTTTGATGTGGCAATGGGTATGAAATATGTTGTCTCGTTGTTCTTCATCTTCTTCCTTCACTTGCACATTTAGAGCACGCCTAGTGACAAGGGCTTCACCTTCAACGGCATACTCTTCTACATCACTTTCCATCAATGGTGGCAAGGCATTATCATCTTCAGACTCACTCTCAGTTTCAATATCACCATTTTCTTTCAAAAGCATACTTCTTTTGTTTGGACATTGTGAAGCGATATGTCCTCTTCCCAAACACTTAAAGCATTTAATATCTCTATTTCTTGAAGATTGGATAGGTTCTTTACCTTTAACCAATGGAGAATTAGCATCTTTATTCTTCAAAAACTCGGTCTTACTCTTTGATGCAACTTTATCATCTCTTTTGTTCCAACTAGATTTCCAAGTGGATGAATTAGAACTTTGACCATGTTTGATTGAACCCTTCCTTTTGAGTTGCCTTTCAACTTTCATGGACATATGCACCATATCTTCAAGCTCCACATAATGTTGCAACTCTACTATATTTACAATTTCTGAATTCAAACCTTGTAAAAATCTTGCCATGGTTGCTTCTCGGTCCTCCTCCACATTGGCTCGAATCATGGCAATCTCCATCTCTTTGTGGTATTCCTCCACGGTCTTGGATCCTTGGGTTAGACTTTGTAGCCGTTGGTACAAATCTTGATAGTAATGTGATGGAATGAACCTCTTCCTCATAATTGATTTCATCTCTTCCCAAGTGCCAACGGGTCTCTCGTTGTTTCTTCTCCTGCTTAGAATAACTTGATCCCACCAAATAATAGCATAATCAATAAATTCGACAGCAGCAAGTTTTACTTTCTTCTCTTCAGAGTAGTTGTGACAATCAAATACTAATTCCACTTTCTTTTCCCACTCCAAATATGCGTCTGGATCACTTTTGCCTTGAAAAGAAGGAATCTTCAATTTGATATTTCCCAAGTTTCTATTAACATAATCAGTTATCCTTCCCCTTCTACCACCAATTCTGATGCCACCAGATCTGCCATTAGAAACTCTATCATCAATGTCCTCAGAAATGCCATCATCATCATCGTTGTTGTCTTCACGGTTATATTGCCTTGAAATTCGTGTGGGAACTCTACCAGCTTGGCTATTTTGCAATTCAGTAATTACAGCATCTTGTCTCTCCAATCTGTCGAGGATTTGATTGAATCTGATTTCCATGCGTTCCAAGTGTTGTCTCAAGGCACGCCATTAATGCAATCTGTTGTCACCCAATCACTCAACTCGCTAATGTTAGCTCTTTAAGGAACTTAGAATTGTGGCAATTCCTTGTAACGATCGTTGACTGATTGAAAATCCCAAAGGTATAGGATAAAAGAAAGGAAATGATAGAAGAATGCAAATTACAGAATTGAAAAATTAAATTAAGTTCAGAAAGGAAATTTGCAAGAATTGAATCTAGGCAAAACTTATGCGAATGTGGGACTAAGAGATAAAGATATTTGAAATAAGAACTGAAAATGATCGTGCCAGAACTTAATTTAGGCAGGTGTAGAATTAAATCTAGGCAAAACTTTAAAAGAAATGCGGAATAGGAAAGTGCAAGTATATTAGGCAAAACTTTAAAGGAAATGCGGAATAGGAAAGTGCAAGTATATTAGGCAAAACTTTAAAGAAATTGCGGAATTGGAAGGTGCAAATTTACTAGGCAAATTATTAAAGAAAATTGTGGAATTGGAAAGTGTAAATATAATATGCAAAACTTTAAAAGAAATGCAGAATTGGAAAGTACTAGTATAGAAATAACAATTCCCTACACTCAACTTTTTTTTATTTTTTTTTTCGATTTTTTTTTTTGAATTTCGGCCCTTTTTTTTTTTTGCCAAAAAAAATATTTTTTTTTTATTTCGGCGTTTTTTTTTTACAATTTTTTTTTTGTCGATTTTTTTTTTTCAAAATCTCAACCCTTTTTTTTTTTACCGAAAATAATTTGCTAGCACCAAGACGAATAAAACTCACTAGGATTGAGATGATAATGATAAGCAGATAATTTTGAACAAATTGACAAAGTTTCAAGCACAAAGAGAAAAGGATAACCAAATCGATTTAGAAAAACTTGGCTCTGATACCAACTGATCTGAACCCAACGAGAGAGATATCTCAAGAACCCACAACGAATTAAAAACAGAAAGAAGGAAGGTCTAAATCGATAAGATGGATGAAAAGAAACCTCGACCCAATGCTTAGAAAAGCACGAACCTTGGTATAGAAGATGGAAGGCGCCACAACCTTGGGATTGAGGTTGATAAGTCTTCGAATGCCACAAGGAGATACCTTGATAAGTTCAAGTTCAATGAAGAACCAACAAGCGAGAGCCTCACCGTGTTTTAGATTGAAAAATATATCAAAGATAAATGTGTGGTCGTCACCCCCTTTATTTATAGCTATAAGGTGACCAAAAAAACCCTAAAAGGTCAAAAGAAAGCCCATTTAGTAAAGGCCCATATAGACTACTTAGCCATTTTAAGCATATGACATTATTACAACCCAAATAAAGGTAAAAATGAGTCCAAATTGAGCCAACATATCCATACTACATAGATATGAGACTTAAATACTAATTTAGCTCATCTAAGGCTTGAATTAGGTTGACTAAGCCGGATGACTTGCTCTTGGTCAAACCTTCTTCAATAGTAGCTTTGGCCTTCACATCTTCAATTAGCACATTAAGTGCTTCCTTCATCTTTTTAGCCCTAGCCCTTGTAATTGGTCCTCCATTGATGCATAATGGATCATCATTAATATCTGGAGTGGATTGAGCATGACCCATATCACTAGCTTGTTGCGCAACTTGTTCTCTTTCATTTATTCCATCAATAAGGTTATCACTATTCCTATCCTACCATCATGCATACCTATCCTAATTCAAAGTATAAGTAAACATGCAGATTATTAAAGTATTAACAAAAAAAAAAAATTAAATTAACCTAAAACAAAGAAGAAGTAAACATGCATAATATTAAAGCATCAAAACAAAAATTACATTAAATTAAGTAAATCAAAGAATAAATAAACATGCATAATATTAAAGCATCAAAAATTAAATTAACTAAATCAAGAATAAGTAAACATGCATAATATCAAAGCATCAAAAATTACATTAAGCATATAAAATCTTACTTGGAGCGGCAGGATGGAGGCTTGACATGTATGTAGTGGAAAGGCTAACCTCGCTCTGATACCAAATTGTAACGCCCCGCCCCTCTTGCTAAGGCGACAGGGGTTACCTTGCTATGCATACATACTTAACACAGCGGAAGTCTTACTTAGAGAATTTAAAAACCTTTTCTTACTTAAAACTCACCATAGACATAAAAGAACCACATAGCATACCTATCATAAATTTTGAGTCTTAATACCCAACACATACTTAAGGTCATGGAGTCATAAAGTAAAAACATCAACATGGTAAATTTCTTATTAAACAAAGGCAGGTCTTTTCTTTTAGCCAGTCCACTACTGCACACATCGTTCTAGCCCCTCCTGCTGCTCCCCTAGTACATCCATTCCTTGCCTTTATCTGTGGTACAAGAAAGTAAGCTGTGAGCACTCATGGCTCAGTAAGTTCCTTTCCTACTCACAAAAAAAAACGTAAAGCATATTAAAATCACAAGTCATAAGGCATAAAGATAAAAGTATCATGTCAAGAACATATCATGGCATATCGTAACATAGCATAAAGTATCATGGCATAACATAACATGATCATCAAACGTATCCTGTCATAGCATAACATCATCATAACTATCATGACATAATCATAAAGTATAAGCATGGTAAATTCCTAAACATGTATCATACAACATATGCAACATGTCTTTTGAAAACTTTATACAATACATACTTAAACATAATCTCAACATGATTAGGGCCCCGGCTTGTACCACATACATAATGCGTGCGTCCTATGTAGGTCCAAGGTAGCAAGTCTTGAACCCTACAAGGCATACATACTAGGCCCGTTTCTTAGTCCATCGACCTAGGGGCACTTAGGAGCCCATCCCTAACGAGGCCCGTTTCTTAGTCCATCGACCCTGGGGCACTTATGGAGCCCACCCTTTGTACAAGCCATACATAAAGTAAAGTAGCATGACATACATATCATAGTTCTTATCATTTCATGCATATCATATTTCTTAACATATCATAAAACATGCATATTTGGGCACACAGCACATGCATGAATCATAACATACATCATGAACATATCACTTATCATACAGTATGCATATTTGGGCACACAGCACATGCATGAATCATAGGCTTGCATAATGAACGTATCATTTTCTCATGTCATAAAGTAAGCATATTTGAGCACCTAGCACATACATGGGTCATAAGCATACATGAAAGAACATATCACATAACATGAAAAGACATAACCATTCATGAAATCATTAAATATCATCTCTTGATTTATTCATAGCATGTGAGGTATATCTAGGTCACTAAACCCATATGGCCGAAAGTCATGAGTAGAGGCATGATCCCTAGACAACATACAAACATAAAAATCTCATGATATCTTCACATACTAACATAAGAAAGGTCATAAGCATGTTAACCTAAATTTTTAAGCCCTCCTAGGTTTCTAATTCTTTCATGGCCGAACCTTTCATGAAGAGCAAACAAGTTCTAAGCAACATGAAATATGTAAACCCTAAACTCATATCATATCATATTTCATAGGAAACTACTTAAGCATATTTAGTTTGGGTTCTAAGTTCCTTAAGCTCCTAATCTTATCATGGCCGAACCCTAGCTTGTCTCATTCTAGGTTACAAGTAGCATGGAAGTGTTGAACATTAAGCCAATATCTTATACATTTTTATGAGGAACAACATAAACATATTTGTTTTAAATTTCAAACTTCCTAGACCCCTTAACTCAAGGTGGCCGAAACCTATAACTCATGGAACTAGGTTTTTAGTGGCATAAGAACATGGTAACTACAACTACATTTCATAGTACTTATCACAAGAAAAATCATGAACATATGTAAGTTGGTTTTCAAAATTTCTCTAAGCCTTTACTCTAGTATTGGCCGAAACCTATCAATCATGAAGTTAAGTTTCTAGTGGCATAAGAGCATGGAAAACACAACTACCTTTCATAGTACTTACCACAAGAAACATCATGAACATATATAAGTTGGGTTCTAATTTTCCTAGGCCTTTAATCCAAAGGTGGCCGAAACATATGAGCTTGGTTTTGTTTTTTTTCATATGGCCTAAAAGCATGGAAACCCTACACAATTTTCATGGTATCATAACAAGGAACAACATGAGTAAATTTAGTTACAAATCTACACATCCTAGCTTTAAAAACTTGGTGTGGCCGAAAGTTATATATAACCAAAATTCTATGTAACAAGCAACCATAAAAACATCAACTAGTTTCATATTATTTTATCAAGAAGGTCATGAGCCTCCTAGCCTTGGTTTCAACTTTCCTAGACATTCAAATCTCATCATAACCGAACCTTCATGGGCATGGAATAAGATTCATAACTAACATACAATCATGTCATAACATTTAGCTTCATATCTTGTCTTAGGAAAAATCTTAGCATGCTTAGTCTTAGGTTTAAAACTCTTCTAGGCCTTTACTTCTTATATGGCCGAATATTCATGAGCATGGAAATGGAGTTTCAAACAACATACAAGTAAGAGAAAAGGTTAACAACCTCATTATCATAGGGTACATAACAAGAGAATAAGGAAACATGCTTAGTTTGAGTCTTAACTTACCTAGTCTTCTTTTTCATGCTTGGACGAGAGTCTAAGGCTTATGGATCTAATTTTTCATTATTCATTCTAGCATGGAAAACTTAGATTAACTTCTTACATAAAATACATGTCACAAGAAAAATAGTAAGCATATCCAATTACAACTTTCTTAGACTCTTCTTCTTGTTTTTGCCCGAATTTTCTCAAAGCAAGTCCTAGGTTTTTAAGCGATCTATCTCCATGGAAAAACCGTATAAACTATTGTACCACAGGTGAGGGGAAGCTTACCTAGTGTTCACTTGTTAATCTTTAAAGAATTGGTACCCTTGGTAAAGAGGAAGAAGGGAGCTTCTTCTTCTAGCACTCCTTTTGATTTCTCTTGCTTGGAAGGGTACACCTTGAAGGCTCCTTCTTGTAGTTTAGTTTTCTCTTAGGGAGAAACCTAAACTTGGCTTGTGGAGATGAGGAAGGAGGCTTCTAGTCTCGGTAAGGGTGAGGGAGAAGGAAAAAAAATGAAATCCTTTAGTTCCTTTCCTTTTTATGCTAAGTGGGTGGAAGTTACAAAGGTGAACTTTGCTTCCTTTCCTCCTTAATGCATGCATGTATTTTTCTAATGAGAATGTGTCTTCATTCCTTCCCCTTAACTCTTCTCTTCATTATTCCCTTAACCCCATGAAAATAGAGGAGAAAGAAGGAAGGAAAACAACTTGTCTTTTGCTACTCCTTTTCTTAACCAAGAGGTAAACAAGAGGAAGGAAAGCTACTTGATTTTCTCTTGTTCCCTCACTTAATTATATCTTTACTTTTAACTACAATTTCCATCATTTCCCATTCACATGTTATTCATTATCCTAGTGGTTATCATACATAATTTTATTTCTATTCTTTATGAGACGTTCAAGGTTCAAACCTTCACCTCTTCTTTTATTTCTCTTATTTCTTTTCTTCTTTTTTTTCGATTCTTCTAACTTTTATGCTCTAAAGCAACTAACACCCATATACTTATCTTATAGTTTTGTGGGTGTTACAATCAAATCCCCCACACTTAGTCTTGAACGTCCCGTGCAAGTAAAGAGAACTAAAATCCTACTTAAATGGCACCCCCTAAACAAATTCCTAAACATGATTAGAAAATAAAGAAGGTAACCCATCTAAGATTATCACATTTCAAAAATCTCAAACATTCATGGACTTCAAATTTTACTCTTGGTTAACAACATAATAATTTCCATCTATCATGAGTAAATTGAAATTGATTCACACTAAAAACCTCACAAGATAAGAGTTTTTGTGGCCCTCATCCTATTTTACATGTAATCACAAAAAATGGAGGGCACTCATGCTACTTGTGCTTCTTGAACTTCCATATGCTTGCTTATCTTCTACTCTCTACCATGATCATGGATACAAAGCACAATATAAAGGTTAATCATGGGCAAGAAAATGTAAGAATATGAATTAAGTGCACATCAAAACATTAGTTGCAAGAAAAGATAAGAAAAGGAAAAAATTTGCTCAAAGAAAAGATAAGCAAGAAAGATTTAGCTTAAGTGGAAGACATGGATACAAAGAATGCTATATAAATGAATTCCGGCCACCACTTCCAATTTCATCTCAACTGTTAGACAATCTCATTCCCAAACAATTCAACAACTTAAATTCAGAAAACTCAATGTTAGATGTGCTGTTTTTAATCTAACTATCTGAGCTTACTCCCCTAGATTTAATCATAGAAAGACATCCATTCACTCTCAGTTGAAGTATATCTTCTTAACTTCCTTTCCGTTCTCAGCCCTTTTGAATTCTTGGCACACAAAACAGCTTCAATTCAAAATTTTCTTACACTGCAGCTTCAATTCTTAGCCTTTCAAAATTCCAGCACAAAAACTGCACAATAAAAACTTGACCTTTGTTATATTAATCTCCTTCCTGTTTAGCTGCAAAAACTCACTGTACACTCCCCTTTAAATTGGTTCTTTCAAGTTTTACCAATGAACTTACCAATCCTTGAAGAATTTTTACCATTTGTTCACCTTACATCACTGATCCTTTTACAAAATAATTCTGAATTCAGCTCTGCAATTCAATTTCGGCACTTTCATTCTTCAAGATTTTGTCACATAAGTTTGCCACTTGATTTCTGATTTTTCATTCAATCTAACAATGAGATACTCAGCTCATATCTTACCTGATCTTACCTCCCCCACACTTAAACCGTAGCTCGTCTCAAGCAATGAAAGCTCAACAAAATTGAAACAATAGCTATAGGAACAGATTTTCAATATCTGGTATGTTCTGTTTCTGCAGAAATTCAATTTACATTTAATCACTGATTATCTCTTCTGATTTACAGAAAATTCTTATCTTCAGATAGTTAACAAATTCCTTCTCACATTGGCATACTTGAACCAAATTCCCATTTCAAACAACTAGTATTAAAGGTCTGTTGCATGAAAAAAAAAACAAAGAAGATGCTCATAATTTAAGTTACTGAAATTTCCAGCCACAAATTTCCAGCTCACTTTTCCAGCATTTTTTCCATTTCCTATATCCACAGCTTCCTTTTATATTTACCCAATTCTTCTTGAATTACACCTTCAATGACTGCAAATTAAAACTCAACTGCAAAATGGACAGAATCAGATTTCAAGTTCCAACTTCCAGTTTCCAGCTAATGTCACTGTTCTGTATCAAACTTCCATTCTAAAAACTCAGCTACACGATGAAGATGCAAAGTCTTCTTTTATTAACATTCTACAATCAGCAAGTTTCCAGAATTCCAGTGAAAAAATAGCTTTTAAACCCAGTTATCACAGCAAAAATAGGTTTCCTGATTTTCCTGTACAGCCTCTGAATTTTGTATCAACTGAACATCATCAAAACTCCAAAAATTCCAATTTCTTCACATCTGGCCTCTTCAGATCCCTATCAAATTATCCTCCAAAGATTTCTGGATTTAAACAATTCAAGCTTGCTACAACTCATATTCCAGAATTTGTACAGAATCTGCCCAGAAATCTGTAGATTTCTGCATTTATAGTTTCAGAATTTTAATGTCATTATAAGATATCTTAATGACATGTAACAATAGCACTTCACATCCCAAATAATATCTAGAATCACATTTCGATTAACTGCATTTAGAATTCATCAAAGTTCAACAATTTAGTTCTTCTGCCCCGCCCAGATTCAGCACTTCATATTCATAGTATTTAACTTCAATCTTCTCAAATTCTCTTCACTATTTTGAAGTTTGTATCAAGTAGTAGCTATTGTCCTCATTCCTTCAGTGTAAAAATTTCAATGCTGTTCATTTCCTGAATCTGCATTTTCATTGTAGTTCCTACAACTTCATAGATTTCATTTCAGCAATTTGATACTTCTAAAATTACATCCAATTCAACTTATGAAGTTATAGAAGGCAATAGAATTCCATATGTTACTGAAAATTCAACAGCTTCAATGTATTTCTTCATTGATTTGAGTACTGTTACTGATAATGTGCACTGCTTCCATTTCCAGAATTTTGTTCACAGCATTGAAGAATTATCCCTATCTGCCATTAATCTACAATAAAAGGTCTTCAACAATTCCTCACTGAATTTAACAACTAACAATGCCAAGTTGATACATCTTGGACAGCATAAACAATCACAAACAAAATCTCAACAATTCACTCTTCATTTCTTGCAACTGCAATCACTAAATATTAGAGTATAAAAACAGCATCTCATCACAAATTCAGTATCTTGCAATCTAAATTCCAATTGCCCAGAATCAATACAGCATAAAGGGTACTTTCAAGGAATCACCATGGTACCAATTTCCGGAAATCAAAGCTAATTAAGCTTGCTCTATACATGATAAAGCTCAAGGAATGATTCATTTTGACAATTCAATATTAAAAGCTTGGATTTAAAACCTTGCAATTCAAAAATAGAAACATCCATGAAGCAAATAACAGAAACTTACAAGTTCCAAATGCTTCCAAAAATTCAAAATCAATTCACATTTCCCCCACACTTAAATCCTTGTCCTCTTGGCCAAAGAATCCATCATATAACACTTAATGTATCCATATCCAAGATTTACAAATGAGAAGACAAAAATCGACATGAGGATTATCAAGAAAATTAGCAAGAATTCGTGTGGAGGAGAAACAAATTGATATACCTTCGTAAACATGATTTAATCCATTGGATTGTGGTTTTGAAAGAATCAAAGCAAGTTCTAGAGTGCAATAACACAAGTGCATCACTCAATTAAGGCTCATCCTTACTAGGCATGAAAATGTATCAATCCAATTTATCAATCAAATTTCCATCATTAAGTAGTAACCTTAAGAAAATTAAAAGTCCACTTATGACATTAAGCCCAGAATAGATTTTCAAATCTAGCTCACATTCTCTACTTCTAACATGCTATAGAAAACTTGTCAAGGGGGTACCATTTTTTTATTCCAAATTCAAACTTTATTCAATAAGGGAATTGAAAACAGTAAAGAATTTATTCCCTTATACTAAACTTATTATTTGAAAACAAAGAATTTATTAAGCAACTAAGCAAGCTAAAAGAAACGAACTAAAAACTAAGTTGTGAAAGCAAGGACTTATTATTTGTGAAAGCAAAAATAAAAGCTAAGTTGGAACGAACTCCCCTTTGATTTTGGTGAATTGCATCATTATTGTCCACCTTGTCCACTCTGCATCATTTCCTCCCTCGAAGGAATTTCTTAAGTTGGTTGCTATACACTTTAAAAGGTTGACCAGTAGACACCTCCTGCATCTCAATCACACCATTAGAAAAAATATTGCTAACACAAAAAGAGTTCAATGGGTTAGTCATTTCCTTTGGTTGTCTCACTGGCTTCTCAACTTCCTTTGCAATGTCCTTTGAAATTTCCTGTGATTCAATATCTAGTTCTGATGAAGGTACAATAATTGGTAGTGATTCTTGGGTGCTTGGCTCCATAGCACAAGTCCCTACACTCTCTTCACTTACATCCAATTTAGGTGATTCTTGGGGTATTGATTCCTTACAATCCCCTACACTTATAGATTCATCCACAGTAGTTTGACCACAATCAAATCTTACCTCAACTATTTCCCTTTTATCACTACAACCTCCGGAGTGTTTGGATTTACATCCCAATTCATTAGAGTCTGAAACAATTTCATCATAATCCGCATCAATAAAATTCATAGTATCCAGCCATTCGGATTTATAAACACTGAAAATAGAATGGTTCTTCTTTTGTTGCATCGTATCAAAAATGCTAAATTGAACAACTACATCTGCAATCTCCATAGATAAAGTTCCAGCATGTACATCAATCTTAGTTCTGGCAGTCTTAAGGAACGGTCTTCCCAAAATAATTGGAGCTCTATTCATTAATACATCACCTTCCATATCCAAAATGTAGAAATCAGCTGGAAAAATAAGGTCACTCACTTTAACCAAAACATTCTCAATCACTCCAGTTGGATGAGCCTGACTACGGTTGGCTAACTGAATAACAACTCCCGTAGGTTGTAGAGGACCAATACCCAATGATAGAAAAACTGATTTCGGCATTACATTAATAGAAGCTCCTAAATCCAGCATAGCATCCTCAAATACATAATTTCCAATAGTACATGGCACGGTGAAAACTCCTGGATCATCACACTTCTGAGGAATAGGTCGAATAAGAGCAGAAACATTTTTTCCCATGCTAACTAATTCATTTCCCTTTAATTTCTTCTTATGCACTCATACATTCTTGAGAAATTTTGCATATTTCGGAACTTGCTCTATCATAGTTAACAAGGGCACATTCACCTCAACATGCTTCTTTTGCTGGATTCTTCTTTGAGGAAAAGGTAATGGAGCAGAAATCTCAGTACCTTGCTGTTGTGATTCTTTCTCTACATTTTGAGCTGAAATTGGAGCTGATTGTGAATCATCTTGTTCTGCTGAACCAAAATCTGTTAAAATCTGTTCTGCTGTATTTCTTCCACTGTTCTGTACTGGTTGAGTGGATTCTGAATTCAAATTTCCTGGTACAAGATCTGGTGAATCTGGTACTGGTGCAACAAAATCTGATCCAATTGGAATATTCTTCATTGGTTCGGTTATGGTTCTTCCACTTCGAAGAGTCAACGAACTCACATTCTTTGGGTTTGGCATTGTTTGAGAAGGTAGTTTGCTTGAACCTTGAGCTTGCATTTGATTTAAGTTCGTTGCTAGTTGGCTAATCTGTCTTTCAAGATTTTGCAAAGCTGAATCTATCCTTTGTTGATGTTGTTGCTGCTGTAAAAATAATTGCTGTTGTTGCAAAATTTGTTGCAGTAAATCATCCATCTTCTGTTGTGAATCGGAATTAGAAGAGTTATTAGAACTTCCTTGAGTCAAACTTAACCTTGAAGGTGCTGGAAGTGCATTCTGGATTGCATTTTGCCCCTGCTGAACTCCCTGATTTTGGAATTGCCATTGTTGATTTTGATTTGGAAACTGCTGAAAAGGCTGAAATTGCTGTTGGAATTGATTTGCAGGTTGATAATATTGCTGGAAAGGCTGATTTTGCTGCTGGAAACTTTGCTGAGGTTGCTGGAAATTGCTGGAAGTGTGGCTGAACTGCTGATTTGAAAATGGTTGTTGATAGAATGAGTTGCTATACTTAAAATTAGGATGATCTCTCCAACCAGGATTATAAGTAGAGAAGTGGGGGTCATATTTTTGAGGAAACTGAGCTCTAGAAAATGCTGCTACTGACTCATCTTGATGAAGGTTTGGACACAATTCTGAATTGTGGTCTTGGCTTGAACAAATGCCACAAACTCCCTTCGATTGATATGGAAACTGTGTACTTGGCAAAATGGAAGCTTGATTAGCATTATTCAGTGCCAATTGCTTTACCAAAGATGTTAACTCCAATAATGAGCTTCTTATCTCCTTTTGTTCATTGGAAATCATTTGAACCTCTCCAACCCCTCTTGTTGTCAAAGCTCTACTTCCAAATTGTTGTGAATTTTCTGCCATGTTTGAAATAAGCTCCCTAGCTTGTTCTGGAGTCTTGTTCACTAAAGCTCCTCCAGCTGCTGCATCTATCATACTTCTGTCCATAGGTAGCAAACTCTCATAGAAGTATTGGACTAGTAGCTGCTCACTGATTTGGTGTTGAGGACAACTTGAACATAATTTCTTGAATCGCTCCCAATAGTCGTATAATGTCTCTCCCACCACTTGCTGAATCCCACAGATACTTTTCCTGATAATTGCAGTCCTTGAAGCTGGAAAGAATTTCTCCAAGAAAGCCTTCTTCATATCTATCCAAGAAGTGATGTATCCTGGTGGAAAATAATACAGCCAATCTTTTGCTACTCCAGTTAATGAAAATGGAAAAGCCCTCATCTTGATATCTTCTTCTGAGATTCCTTGTGGCTTCATGGTTGAGCAGACCACATGGAATTCATGCAAATGTCTATTTGGGTCTTCTCCAGATAATCCTTGATATTTTGGAAGCAAATGAATCAATCCAGATCTAAGCTCGAAGTCTCCTGCCAAATCTGGATATGTAATGTAAGAATATTTGAAAGCCTCATTAGGAGCTGCAAGCTCTTTCATTGTTCTGCTATGATCAGCCATGGGGGTATCTGAAGATGATAAAGAACTTCCTGAGTCCTCTGAAATGTTCTCTTGAATTCTCAAAGCTCTGAAGGTCCATTCAATTTCTGGATCGAAATCAAGTAGTTTACCACACGAGGATCTGGTCATATCACCAAAAATCAATAGTTAGAATAAAAATAGATAGACAATTAAATCAAGAAAGTGAAGACAAGGAAAAGATGAACTATACGCAATCTAAAAACAAGCAAACTCCACTAGTTTCCTCGGCAACGGCGCCAAAATTTGGTGTTTACCATTTTCATGTCACGTGGCACATCAAATTAATAAAAGTTAAGGACTCAATTAACTTTAGTAAATCTCGTGTAATATGGAGTCCCAAGTCGAATCTCACAAGGAAACTAATAGTAGAATGTTTGAAATCTAGCATTATTCTCCTTTTGAGGTTTTCTTCTGATAAAATGGGAATGATCAGTTTTGCTTCACATCCTAGATTGCGAATTAAAATGCAACTAATAAATCTGATCTTGAGTAGTAATCAAATCCTAACTAAGGAAAAATAACATAATCTATGACTAAGAAGCTAAAAGGGATATATCAGAAGTGAGATTTCAGAAATGACATGTGCAGCAATTTGATACTAAACTGGAATTGCATAAATTAAAACTTAAACTGTAACAATAAAAGATAAAATGGAATTGAATTGCACAAAAGCAATCTAAAGTAACAAAATCAGAACTACACAATTCAGATTTAGAAAACAAGAAGGTTAATAGCGAAATCTAAGAAAGCAATAATGCAGGAATTCATAAATTGCAGGATATGAATCTAAACCGTTTCTAATCAAAGAAACAGATGCAACAGAATTTATTGCAGAAACGAAATTGAATGATTCAAAGAACAGGAATTCAAAAAAATGAAAACAATATCTCATGAAAACAGAATTTGCAGAAACAATAAACTGTAAAATCTAAATCTAAACCAACTCTATCCAAAACTACTCCTCTAACAAGTCTTCCCTTGCTACAACACAAGCTAATTGAATGAAAACTTCAACTCAATTCAATCTCTTCCAGCACCAAGGAAAACTTTCCTGGAAAAGCTGGTGAAGATTGGAACTGCACAGCTCGAAATTTCGCAGATCTTGAATCCGATTTCTCTTGATCGATACTCTTTGATAAAGAGCAAGCCACTATCACCGAAGAATTCCCCCGATGATGGCTGAAATAGAGGACATATGAACAGATCTGAGCTCCGGAGAGATGTTCACCGGCGCATGCAAAAGATCCGAGCCTAGAAGCAAAAGAACGGAAGCTCCAACGCCAATTAGACTCGTTGAGAAGTAGATCTGAAGGAGGATGGGGCCGAAATCCTGAAGAAAATGTCGGGACGCGGAGATGAGCGCGGAGGAATCGACGAAGAAGCTGGAACACTGTAGCTTCTCATTTAAACAGATCTCAGATTTGAACCGACGGCTGAGATTGATTTGGAGCTAAATCAACGGTGAAGAGTCATCTAAAATCCTATCCGAAGATACTGATGTTGATCTAGGGTCTGGATCTACTCTCCTGTAGGTCGGATCGATCAGATCATCACTGGATGGCCCAGATCCGCCCAGTCTTAAATGAACGGTCCAAATTTATTTGACTGGATCAATGGATGGATGAACTCAGATCTGGATCAAAACTTTTGGATCTTCATAAATGGCTCAGATCTGCTCCCCATTAAGTTGGATCGGCCAGATCTTTAACGAATGGTCCAGATCTCTCCTATTCTTGATGAACGGCCCACATCAACCCAAAGCTTGGTCTTCTCGTTTAAATTCCGATCCGAGCCCAATTTCAGTCCAAATAGATCCAAATCCAAGATCCTTTGATGCCTACAAAATAAGAGTTAAATATTAGCATCAAATAACACCAAAAATAATATGATTTGCAATTAAATCCAAAATTTATGCAATGCACAAAAAATGTAATGTAACCATGATTTAAACTATGAAACCAACATCAAAACCATGCATAAATGAATCAAAATAATACAGTAAAATCATGGTTATCACACAGCGAAAGAGCGATTGATTTGTTAGGACTCATACATAGTGATGTATGTGGCCCTTTCAATGTCGCTACTAGAGGCGGTTATAGGTACTTCATCACATTTACTGATGATTTCAGTAGATATGGTTATATGTACTTTATGACACATAAGTCTGAATCCTTTGAAAAGTTCAAAGAATTCAAGAATGAAGTACAGAACCAGCTTGGCAAGAGTATTAAGATACTTCGATCTGATCGAGGTGGAGAATACCTTAGCCATGAGTTTCGTGACTACCTAGCTGAGTGTGGGATTCTATCCCAACTCACTTCTCCTGGAACACCACAGTGGAATGGTGTATCCGAAAGGAGGAATCGTACCCTATTAGATATGGTACGATCTATGATGAGTCACATAGATCTTCCGACATACCTTTGGGGCTATGCTCTAGACACGGCAGCTTTTATACTCAACCGAGTTCCATCCAAGGCCGTGATAAAGACACCATATAGGATATGGACTGGGAGAGATGCCCAGGTGTCTTTCATGAGGATTTGGGGTTGTGAGGCTTACGTTAGACGTCAAGTCTCAGACAAGTTAGGACTCAAATCCGACAAGTGCTATTTTATTGGATATCCCAAGGAAACTAAGGGATATTACTTCTATATTCCCAGTCAGCACAAGGTAGTTGTAGCAAAGACTGGGGTCTTTCTAGAAAGGGACTTTGTTTCTAGAAAGACTAGTGGGAGCACGTTCGATCTTGAAGAAGTTCAAGATACGAACAATAGCACTGATGCCTCGATGGAAATTGAACTGGAACCACAAAGTGTTGTGGATGATGTTCCACAAAGAGTTGAGGAACAATAACTAGTTCAAGTAGACCTACCTCTTCGCAGGTCTGATAGGGTACGTCGTCAGCCTAAGAGATACTCATTTCACTTGTCTAACCATGATGACGTTATGCTCATAGAGGATGAGCCTACCACCTATCAGGAAGCTGTGATGAGACCAGATTCCGAGAAATGGCTAGAGGCCATGAGATCCGAAATGGAATCCATGTACACCAACCAAGTATGGACTTTGGTTGATCCACCTGAAGGGGTAAAACCCATTGGGTGTAAGTGGGTAAAACCCATTGGATCCAACCAAGTATGGACTTATCTATAAGGGTCGCTTGGTAGCTAAAGGTTTCAAGCAGATTCATGGTATTGACTATGATGAAACCTTTTCTCCAGTAGCGATGTTTAAGTCCATTCAGATCATGCTTGCTATTGTAGCCTACCATGACTATGAGATATGGCAGATGGATGTCAAAACTGCGTTTTTGAATGGAAACCTACTCGAGGATGTGTACATGACACAACCTGAGGGTTTTGTAGATCCACAGCATACTAGCAGAGTATGCAAGCTACATAGGTCCATTTATGGACTAAAGCAAGCTTCTCGGAGATGGAATCTTCGATTCGATGATGCAATCAAACAGTTTGGTTTCATCAAGAACGAAGATGAACCTTGTGTCTACAAGAAGGTTGTAGGGGACATAGTTGTCTTCCTCATATTGTATGTGGATGACATACTACTCATTGGGAAGGACATCCCTTTGCTTTAGTCTGTCAAGACTTGGCTAGGGAGTTGCTTCTCAATGAAGGACTTAGGTGAGGCATCCCAGATTTTAGGGATACAGATCTATAGAGATAGATCTAAGAGATTGCTTGGCCTAAGTCAGAATATATACATTGACAAGGTACTCCTTCGGTTTGCCATGCAGAACTCCAAGAAGGGATTTCTGCCGATGTCACATGGCGTGAGTCTTTCGAAGGCTCAAGGTCCCTCTTCTAGAGAGGAGAGAGACCGCATGGATCAGATCACTTATGCCTCAGCCATAGGATCGATCATGTACGCCATGCTATGTACTCGACCAGATGTCTCGTATGCTTTGAGCATGACGAGCAGATACCAGTCAGATCCAGGTGAAAGTCACTGGATAGCGGTCAAGAATATTCTTAAGTACTTAAGAAGGACTAAAAAATATTTCTTGATATATGGAGGCAATGATGAGCTAGCTGTAAAGGGTTACAGTGATGCTAGCTTCCAGACCGACCAGGATGACTATAGATTGCAGTCGGGGTTCGTGTTTTGCATTAATGGTGGTGCTGTTAGCTGGAAGAGTTCGAATCAGGAAACAGTAGCTGATTCTACGACAGAGGCCGAGTATATTGGTGCATCAGAGGCAGCAAAGGAGGCAGTTTGGATTCGCAAGTTCATCACTGAACTTGGGGTGGTTCCTAGCATTGCTAACCCTATTGAGCTCTATTGTGACAACAATGGAGCTATAGCACAGGCGAAGGAACCTCACTCACACCAGCGGACCAAACACATACTACGACACTTCCATCTCATTCGAGAGATCATCGAGAGAGGAGATGTGAAGATTTGCAGAGTACCTACAGAGGCTAACATCGCAGATCCCTTGACCAAGGCTTTTGCACAGAGGAAGCATGATGGTCTCACTAGGTCATTGGGGCTTAGAGCTTACACAGATTGGCACTAGTGCTAGTGGGAGATTGTTAGCTAGAGCCTTAGAGCCAATCATTTGATGATTGTATTATGGACTTATTGTATCATACTCTTATATTAATAAAGGCATTTGTTTGGTTCTTACACTTACTTGTATTGGTGCCAAATAAACTAAGTATAATAACGTCCTTGAGTAGAAGGTTCATACCTATATCAATCGATTGGTTGAATCGATAGTGAGATGATATAGGGAACACTACTCTAAATCATTCCTAGTCGAGTATTAACATTCAGGGACAATGTTAATGTAATAAGACTAGCATGTAGGTCAACTCGATGACTTGATCTCACAAGTCATGGATATGGAGATATCAAGTTGACACATGGGTATGCATTGGAGAATGTATACTGAATGACCCGCCATGAGAAAGTATCATGGATCATTATATGAGTGTCATATACTTTCTCATGTGACTATTAGTATGACTATTGGTCCTTAGACCTAAAGTCACCATAGTTCCCTACATAAGGAGTTATGTACTTTGGTTTCGTCAAACGTCACCCCGTAACTAGGTGGACTATAAAGGCGATTACTGGGTATATAACGAATTATGCAGAGGGATGTGAGTGATGTAGATGGGATCTATCCCTCCCATATGACGGGAGCGACATCGGTATTCTTGATAGAGTTAGATCACGAAGTGCATGGCCATGTCCAAATGAGCTCAACATGAGATGTTAAGCTCATTTGATCGAGTGAGTCTACTTGGAGTTCAAGATTTAGATTGATTAGAGGATGACACGGTCTATGCCTCACATTGATCAATCTAGATGTCTAGGATAGAAGGACAATGTCACATATTGTGAGGAGCCACAATTAGTAGTCACAAGGTGATGTTGGATCTCAACATTCTTGTAACTTGGGTAGCAATGATGTATTGCTAGATGCCGCTCATTGCTTATGTTTCTAAAGGAGTTTAGAAACATTGCCAACGTTACAAGAACCTATTGGGTCACACACAAAGAACAAGTGGATGGAGATTGGGTTCATATGATGAACCAATTGGATTAGGTTCATATGATGCACCAAAGATTGGATTCAAATTAGACTTATTGTGTTAGACTTAATTAGATTCAATTGTTGAATGAGTCTAATTTAAATTTGATTCATTGAGTCAATTTATATTAATGAATTGAGATTCATTAAATTAAAATTGACTTGAATCAAAGGTTGGATTTGACTCAACAAGGAAGAGAATTGGTCAATTTTGACTTTACCAAATGGAAGTTGAAACATCAAGTTTGACTTGATGCATTGCCACATCATGAAGGTTGACTCATCCTACATGGCATGACTAACCTTGCCACATCATCTCCACCTCATGAGGTATGCCACCTCATGGAGGTTACACCTCCCATTCCATTTAATGTGGCCGGCCACATTAAATGAGGGAGTTATGTGTGTGGCCGGCCACACTAAAGGGTGATTCGGGGTTTCCGCGATGCGAAAAAGCGGTTTTCACGGTCCGAAAAACCCAACAGTGGTATCAGAATAGGTTCTTGTAACGTTGCCAATGTTTCTAAACTCAAAGAGCAAGTGGATGGAGATTGGGTTCATATGATGAACCAATTGGATTAGATTCATGCGATGAATCAAATTGGATTAAGAGTAATCCTAATTGGGCTAATTGAGTTGGACTCAAGTTGATTCATGTGTTCAATGAGTCTAATTTAGATTATGACTCATTGAATCAATTTAATTAAATGAATTAGATTCATTATATTAAATTGGCTTGAATTAAATGGTTGGATTAGATCAACCATGAGAGAGATTAAGTCAAGTTTGACTTGACTTGAGAGGAAGAGGAAGAGTCAAGTTTGACTTGACTTTATGCCACATCATTTGTGACTTGGCATTAGGAGAACTAATGATGATGTGCCACATCATCACATGTGTCACCTCATGGAGGTTACAACTATTCTCTTTAATGGCCTCCACATTAATTGTGATTAATGTGAAGGGGGTTACACCACTTGATGGAAAAAGAGAAGTTTTCTTTTGGTCAGTAACTCTCATTCAATTGATCTTCCTCCTCCTAAGCTCTCTTCTTGCTCCTTATCTTCTCTTGGTCGTGATTTTCAAGCAAGGGAGATGAAAGGAGAGTGAATCTAATCCAAGAAGAAAGGTTAGTGAAAGTCACATAGAGATTTTAGAGGAGTGTGTTCTCTTCTTTTCCTTTCTTCTTCTTCCAATCCCATCCGAGAGCATCAAGAAGTGCTAGCACACTTGTGGTGTTCTCTTCTCCATCCTTGTGTGTTAGAGAACACATCTTGTTCATGTGGATATTTCTAGAGAGTTGTCTACTTTGACAACTAGAGATCCGGCATCTCCTTGGACAAGCGGGACTCGCGAAGGGCACGCATCGAAGGTATAAGATTTTCTCCATGTAGATCTAGGTAAACTCGTACTCGTAATTTCGAATGATATTTTTTTGCACGGATCCGTTGGCTAGGGAGTTTCGGGGTTTCCGCGACGCGAAAAAGCAGTTTTCGCGGCCCGAAAAACCCAACAATTAATAACACATCTTTTAACTTTAATAAGAGAAAAGAACCTTCGGAAATGAACCAAACATATCTTTGGCATCTAAGGCTTGGTCATATTAACTTAAGTAGGATTCAAAGGCTTATAGCCGATGGACTCTTGGGTTCATTAGAGTTAGAAAACTTTCCAACCTATGACTCTTGCTTGGAAGGTAAAATGACCAAGAGACTTTTTAAGGACAAGGGGTATAGAGTCAAAGATGTGTTAAAACTGGTTCATTCTGATTTGTGTGGTCCTATGTCTATTCAGGCAAGAGGTGGTTATGAATATTTTGTCTATTTTATAGACGATTATTCAAGATGCGGATACATTTACTTGATGCGCTGCAAGTCTGAATGCTTTGATAAGTTCAAAGAATATAGGGCTGATGTGGAGAAACGTCTTGGTAAAAGTATCAAGACACTACGGTCTGACCGTGGTGGTGAATACCTCTTTGGAGAGTTTAGGAATTACTTATCAGAAGCCGGGATCCAATCCCAATTGTTTGCACCTGGTACACCCCAACAGAATGGTCTGGCAGAATGAAGGAATATGACTCTTATGGAAATGGTTAGATCAATGATGAGTTATTCAGAATTACCAAATTTATTTTGGGAATATGCTTTAGAAATAGCAGTGTACATTTTGAATATGGTACCTTCTAAAATATTTCCTTCTACTCCCATGGAATTATGGAATGGGCGTAAGCCTAGTCTGAATCATATCCAGATATGGGGTAGTCCAGCACATGTGCTGAAGGGAGATACTAAGAAGTTGGAATCACGTACAGAAGTTTGTCTATTTGTGGGATATCCTAAGTGAACGAAAGGTGGTTTATTTTATAATCCTAAAAATCAGAAGATCATTGTTAGCAACAATGCTCATTTTTTAGAAGAAGATTATGTAATGAACCATAATCCCATGAGTGAAATTGTTCTAGAAGAAATAAGAGAGGACACGTCTACTTTAGTACCAACAGTACAAGATGAAGTATCACAAGAGACTGTAACACATGTCACACATGATACACAACCAGAGACAGTGCCTCGTTATAGTAGGAGGGTTGTGAGGCAACCTGAAAGATTCATGTTTTTGGGTGAGTCTTCGGATTTGATCCAAGGTAAACATGAACCTGATCCCCGGACATATGACGAAGCACTCCAAGATAAAGATGCAGTATCTTGGCAAAAGGCAATGAATTTTGAAATAAAATCTATGTATTCTAATAAAGTCTGGGAGCTTGTAGAATCACTAGATGGTGTAAAAGCCATTGGATGTAAGTGGATCTACAAAAGGAAAAGAGGGACAGATGGGAAGGTAGAAACCTTCAAGGTAAGGCTTGTTGCCAAAGGGTATACTCAGAAAGAGGGAATCAATTATGAGGAGACTTTTTCGTCGGTAACTATGCTAAAGTCTATCCGGATACTTTATCCATTGCTGCTCATATGGATTATGAGATTTGGCAAATGGATGTCAAGACTGCTTTCCTTAATGGAAATATTGAAGAAAACATCCATATGAAGAAACCAGAGAGATTCATTGAAAAAGGCAAAGAGCATCTAGTGTGCAAGATGAATCGATCCATTTATAGACTGAAGCAAGCTTCAAGATCTTGGAACATCCGGTTTAATGAAGTAATCCAGTCATATGAATTTATTCAGTGTCCAGATGAGTCTTTTGTATACAAGAAGTGTAACGGAAACGTGGTGGTATTTCTTGTACTATACGTAGATGATATTTTGTTAATTGGCAACAATGTCAAAGTGTTATCGGACGTAAGGATATGGTTATCCAAAAAATTTGATATGGACGTAGGAGAATGTGCACACATTCTTAGGATTAAAGTCATAAGGGATCACAAGAAAAGGATGTTGTGCCTATCTCAAGCTTCATATATAGATACAATCCTAGCTCATTTTAGCATGCAGAACTCCAAGAAAAGTTTCTTACCTTTTAGGCATGGAATAGCCTTATCTAAAGAGATGTCTCCGAAGACATCAAAGGAGATAGAGGACAAGAAGGCAGTTCCTTATGCTTCAGCTGTAGGAAGCCTAATGTATGCAATGCTATGTACGAGAACGGATATCTGCTTTGTCGTAGGCATGGTTAGCAAATATCAAAGTAACCCTAGACAGGGACATTGTACTGCTGTAAAACATATATTGAAGTACCTAAGAACGACTCAAGATTATATGATAGTTTACCAAGCAGATGATTTACTCCCTGTGGGTTATATGGATACGGATTTCCAATCAGATAGGGACAACATGAGCCCATAAGGCGAGTAAACATCAGACTAAGATGTGATTTCTGGTTTTCCCAAAATCATCACAATTTATTGTGATAATAGCTATGCAGTTGCAAA
The DNA here is from genome assembly GCF_018446385.1 of Zingiber officinale. NCBI lineage: Eukaryota > Viridiplantae > Streptophyta > Magnoliopsida > Zingiberales > Zingiberaceae > Zingiber > Zingiber officinale. The sequence goes on from NC_056001.1 coordinate 76,398,829, forward strand.
CTCGAAGGAACCACGAGCCCATAAGGCGAGTAAACATATAGAGCGCAAGTACCACCTGATATGAGACATCGTCAAGTGAGGAGAAGTTGTCATCGCCAAGATTGCATCAGCTGATAACCTGGCAGATCCTTTCACTAAGGCCTTTCCAGCGAAAGCTTTTGATCGGCATGTGGAGGGGATGGGAATCAGATGTATGGCAGCAGATATGACAGCTTAGTCTTTTAGTATAAGTGGGAGATTGTTAGAGTGTATACTAAAAGCTTAGCTTTTGTAAACATTTATTTTTGAAATAAAAGAATCACATTGGTCAAATGTCTACATTTTATTTATTAAGTGTAGTTGTTCAATTAATTTATATTGTAGATAACATGGTGTGTGGTGTCACACACAGAAGATCATGTTATCAGTTCTTTATAAATTATAAACAGTTATTCACGATTAAGATGGAAAGGAACAAACCATTGGAATAGTCATAGTATGATTAAGTATTAGTTTATCTTGACTAATAAATTACACTAGTACACTCTAAGTGTATTTAGTAGGACCATTTTAGGTAAATCTTTTTATACTGACTTAATAAATGAACTAGACCTTAGTTATTATGGAAGTGTGTGCTCTTAATCCTAATATAATAATAAACATATATATTTAGTATTTATTTCTTTAACTTATCAAAGGGTGAGATTTAGATTGATAAATCAATATGCCCGATAGGTTGGAAAATGATATTACTTATAGTGTGTGTTGTTGATTATTGAAGGAAACTGTGTTCTAGTAATCTAGGTTGAGAATGTCCCCAAGAGGAGCTCATAAGGATTGCCATGTTAAACCTTGCAGGTGGACTTAGTCCGACATGACAATGAGGTTGAGTGGTACTACTCTTGGACTTAAATATTAATTAAGTGAGTTGTCAGTAACTTACTTAATTAGTGGACATTTGTTATCTTAAGCACAGGGAGACTAACACACTAATGATAAGAAAGAGCACATAATGTAATTTAGGATTGTTGCGGTAGTGCAATAATAACTCTCTAGTGGAATAAGTTATTATTGATGAACTTGAGTTGTGTGTTCATGGCGAACATGGGATACTCAAGCTCATCGAAAGGCCAAAACTAATTTTTCCTCTAGGTCCCTGTCGTAGCCTCATTAATGCCTTAAATCCACTCATAGAAAAGCTCATCTTGATGTCCAAGAGAGGGTCGACACATGGCTTGGTGACCAAACCATGTGGCCGGCCACTTCCTCCTCAATGGGGGTCGGCCCCTTGCTTGGTGCCCAAGCAAGAAGGGGTCGGCCACAATATTCAAATTATAAGGGGGGATTTTGAATTTTTAAAATCTTCTCTTTGTAGATATCTACAAGTTTTAAAAGAGAGTTTTTAAAATATAAAACTTTCCTTATTTGAATTAGGAACATGGTTTAAAAGAAAGTTTAAAAGTTTTAAAACTTTATTTTTTTAACCATCCTCATGGTTTTGGAAAAAAGGAAGAGAAGTTTTAAATTTTAAATCTTTTAATTTTGTAACCATGGTAAAAAAGGAAATTTTAGTAGAGAAGTTTTAAAATTTTAAATATAGTTTTAATTTTTAAAACTTTCCTTTTTTAACATCCACTTTAAGAAATAGAGCTTGTAAAATTTTATAAGAGGATTTCTTCTTTATAAAATTTTATAAAAATTATTTTTTCCTTCTTAATGATTTGGCCGGCCACCCTTGCTTGGTGCCCAAGCAAGGGTAGGCCAATCATGTCAATCAAACCATGTTTGATGATTGAATCAATCAAGAGGAAAGAAAAGGAAAAATAAAAAGGAAAAAGGAAAAACTAGAGGAAGATTTTAATTTTTGTAAAAAGTCTTCCCTAATTTGGCTTGGGCAAGTAATATAAAAGAAGGGGAGGGGAGGCCTCATGAGATAAAAATTCTTATTCTCTTATTGGTGCTCCCCTTGTGATCGGCCCTCTCCCCTCTTCCTTTCCCCTTGCTCTCTTGTTCCCTTGAGGTGGTGGTGGTCGAAACATAGAGAAGGAGAAGAAGGCTTTTGGGTGGAATTCATCTTGGAGGATTGTCGCCCACACGACGTCCAAGGCGAGACGAAGAATACGGCAGAAGATCTTAAGGTCATTAGCATACAAAGAGAAGGTATAACTAGTAATTTTCTTCCGCATCATGCTAGTTATTTTCCAAACACAAGAGGCATTAGATTCTAGTTTTTTTCGGATTTGTTTCGAAGTTGTCTTTTTTTTTATTTTTTGAATTTGTTATTCGATTGTTCTTTTTGGTTATACCTAGAGTTATATAAGGAAATTAAATATAAACTTTCCATAAAAGGCTTTGTCTAAGAAGTGGTGGTTGCTCCCGTATCCAAGAAGGCCTAGTGCCTCGCCATATTTAACCTAAAATCCAATTTTGGAAATGAACATTTAATTGAAATTATAACATAGGTGGATTTGGATCAATAATGTTAAATTCCGCTTACGATCCATGTCTAAACCATTAAGAACAGATAAGTTAAATTTGGAATCAATAATGTTAAGTTCCATTTGTGATTCCTAATTTAACTTCTAAAGAACACAATAGGTTGTTTAGGAAAGGTTCGACATTTGTACAAAATTTTTGTACAGTGGAACCGGTACGATCTTCCTAGGACCAACCAACAGTTCACACGGCCTGCTTCATTCTCTTCTCTGCCAACTTAACACGGTCGTGTGAGGTACACGACCGTGGCTTGCCTCTACCAATGATCCCCTTGCACGACCGTGTAGATCTACACGGCCTATACTACCTTCGCCTCTAGAAACCCGACACGACCGTGTGGTCCACATGGTCAAAACTCTCTTGCTCACTGGAAACCTCACACGGCCGTGTAGCACACACGGGCGAGGCTTCTCTGGTCTCTGGAAAACTGACATGTCCGTGTAGTGTACACGGCCTAGGCTTCATTGGGCTCCAAAGCGTGGCACGACCTTGTGAGGTTCACACGGCCAAGCCATCTTCCTTCTCTGCTGCATCTACACGACCTCTCATCTCCACACGGCCTGGGCAAACCCCCATGGTAGGGTCGTGTGGGGTTCAGGTATAATGCCTTCCTCCATTGCTTTGCTTGCAGATCTGGCCTTGAACACACATCCTTCTCCAAATTCGACTCCTGTATACAAAAAATGCACAAAAGCATATCTTCGAACAAAAAGAGTAAATATGCTAAAAAAGAAAGGCTGGAAGTACGAAAATGCATAGATTAAGCATGCTCAAAGTATGTGAATGTGCGTCAAAACATGCTAACAAGTGTATACAATCTAGATAAAATAGCTTAACATGTACCTGAAGTTAGCAGGAGATAAAAGGAAACTCCAATTAAATGAGCTTGATGAGTTAAGGATGGATGCCTATGAACATGCCAAATCCTACAAAGAGAGAACTAAGAGATGACATGATCAACATATCATGCGAAGAGAATTCAAGGAAGGGTACTCAGTGTTATTGTTTAATTCAAGATTGAAGCTTTTTCCTGGAAAGTTAAAATCGAGATGGGTAGGACCATTCCAATTCAAAAAGGTTTACCCGTTTAGAGCTGTTGGCATTTGGAGCGAAGAGCGTGGAGAATTTAAAGTAAACAGGCAGCGTTTAAAAAAATACCTCCATGATGTACTGGCTGAGGAAGATATGCCGATATACTTCTTGGATCCACGCCCACCTGAATGAGTTAAAATGGGGTCGAGCTAAAGACCTAAAATAAGCACTTCCTGAGAGGCAACCCAAGGGTGTTTCATTTTAGTTCATTATTTCATTTATCATTTTATTTCTCTCGTAAGTTTAGTCGAGTATTGTTATTATTTTTTATTTTTGGGTATTCGTCAGGATGTGCATAGCCTCCACGAGCTGGTCATGAGGATTTCATGGGCGTGGAGATATCAGAGGAGCCAAAACAGCGAAAGGCGAGTCACCGTGAGCTTAAGGGAGTCGGTCGTGTGACCCCACACGGCCGTCCGAAGCCAACAGGGGAAAAAAGGCCATTGGCCATGCAACCTTGCATGGTCGTGTGGCCTGTGTAGAGAAAAGGACACGGGCTGTGCAAATTGGCACGGTCGTGCAAAACCACCAGTGAAGAAGGAGACAAAGGCCGTGCCAATTGGCACGATCGTCCGATCATAGTAGAGGGTAGGAAGGAGTCGGCCGTGCCAATTGGCACGGCCGTGCAGAGTCACCAAGAGGAGGGCGTGCAATCCTACATAGCCCAACCCAAAATCCCTCCTTATTAGGGCATGGGTGTGCTGAGGCTTGCACGCCCGTATCGCCACCTTCACCCCCTTCCCCATACCTCCTTTCTTTTCCTTTCCTCCTCCAACTTCTCAAGTTGCTACCGCCTAATCCCGACGTTCATCTCACTCAAATCTACCTCTCTTGTCATTTGTGATGTCGAACTTCGTCGAAGGGAGCTCTCGTCAAAGGAAAGGAAAAGAGTTGTTGGTTGTCTTATACGAGGAGAATGCACGCTTCAAAGGTATATCGAACAACTTCGGCATTACTTTCTCTAATGACGAACAATTGCATTGTTATCATTCTGTATCTAAATGTTCCATTTTGAGCACTAGATTTATGGATTGAGAAACCTTAGAAGTATTGGGGTTTGGGAATGATATTGATTGGTTGCTTGATAGAATAGGTTGGACTAACTTGATGACTATGGAATACCCAACCTATCCGCATATCGTTTTGGAAATTTTAAGTTCCCTCAATGTTGATAATGTTCAAGGAGGAGGAAAAATAAAATTTTGTTTATTTAATGATGAGTATGAATGGACTCTTGAAGAATTTAATGCATGCTATGATTTGCCTAGAGATGGGACCTACATAATTCTACCCACTTTTGAAAACTCTAACCTATGGCAACAAATTTATGGTCGGTCTCGATTCAATCCACATGCTTCTGCTAGTACAAGTATCGTCAACCCAATATTTTGATATGCCCACTTGATGATGAGCAACACGATATTTAGAGGGGGGGGGGGGGTAAAGACGGAATTGTAAGGCTCTTTGACTTGTATTGTTTATGGGCAATGGTAGAAAATGTATCTATTAATTCAAGATATTTTGTTTGGAGCACTTGGTAAAATTAGGGAAAATTTCTTCCCCTACCCCCATTGTTTTAGGTGGATTGCTTGCTCATATTGCAGTAGTATTAGGTTATGATCTTAGTGGTCTTGAAATGACTGAAGATGTCTATCGAATGGATTTAAATTTTTGTTTAACCACTCATTTGATTCACCGAGAGGAATATGGGTATAATTTAGTGATTAAGGATAATTTTCCCCTTAGATTGCCCAACCCGGCTTTGACCAGGATCCATGTTAAGGATAATTGTCGTTTGACTTGAGCGAAGCAACGACTTAACCAACCTCCACCCTCCATGCCTAGAGATGTGCCTTCAGCTAGTCGAGATGTTTTATGGTTTAATTTCCAAGAATTTCACCCTATCATTGACTTTCTTCATCATGACTTAGAACAAAATAATGGATTGTTCACTAGAAATATTTGCATGAAAGATGAGTGAGTTAAGTGTTTGCAGGAGTGTTTAAAGAGTGAGAGAGAGTTATGCATACGAATGCTTGAATTTATGGAGGCTCATAGAAAGGGAATGGTTTGGAACGAAGATTTTAGGTGGTATATGAGGAACTTTTAGAGTAATATTGATGAGTTGTTCGCGTATCATAAACAGGTAAGGGACTTGAGATGGGTAGTTGAGACCTATCCTGAGCTTCCAGATCTCCTCGACCTTCAGCCTCATCGACCATTTTGATTTCATCGGGACGATGAAAAGTCTAAGTCTGGGGGGTTTGTGTCTGCATAACCTGAGTCGAGTCGAGTTTTTCTTTTCTTTCTGTATATTTTATTAGTCTACTTTGTTTATTTAGTTTCTTTTGTTTACTCACATTTTATTAGTTTCATATTTCTACTTGTATCTCATTTGCACTTTCCTTTCCTACTTGTAATTCTTCATCATTTTTGCTTCTTTTTGAAAAAACTATAAAAAAAAAATAGTTTTGAGGCATATTTGAGAACATCAAATCTTCTACTTTTTCTGCTAACTTATCAGATAGCAAAATGACTAGCATTTTCTTAATTCATGTATTATCAAGATAGTGTTAGTATGTTTGGTGTATCTCCTTTCTCTATCTTTAGTAGCATGAAATAAGCTAAGTATTGTATGGAGTTTGGTATAAGTCTTGGCCAAACCTTAAGGATCTTAGTTTCACTACACTTAAGTACTTAAGCTTGAATAGTAGATATATTTTTTTTGAAATAGTTATGATTCATCCAAATTGTTTAGTACTTTTGTTCCCATGATGATTTCTTATTTACATTTTGGTTACTGGATGACCTTGGTGTTAGAATGTATACTAAAAGCCTAGCTTTTTGTATAAACATTTATTGAATGAACATTTATTTTGTAATAAGAATTACATTGGTCAAATATCTGCATTTATGTTAAATGTAGTAGTCCATTTAATTTATATTGTAGATAACATGGTGGGTGGTATCACATAGAAGATCATGTTATCAGTTCCTTCTAAATTATAAATAGTAACTCACGACCAAGATGGATTGGGGCAAACCATTGGAATGGTTGTAGTGTAATTTGGTATTAGTTTATCTTGACTATAAAATTATACTAGTACACTATGTGTCTATTGAGTAGGACCATTTGAGGTTGTGCCTTTTATACTAACTGCATAAAAGAACATAACCTCTGTTATTATGGATGTGCGTACTCTTAATGCCGATATAATAACAAGCACATATACTTAATATTTATTTCTTTAATTTATCAATGGGTGAGATTTATTTATTAAATCAATAGGCCCGATAAGTTGGAAATAATATTATTTATATGGTGTGTTGTTAATTATAGAAAGAAAATATGTCCTAGTTGTCTAGGTTGTAATGACCCGGCCCTTTGGCCTCTTGGGCGGCCCATGATTCATAAACTCTAGTACTTAAGCCTGGAGGTCTAGAGTTCGAATCTTGGGGGAGGCAAAAATCCACTGGCCAGGGGTGGAAAGTCTTAGTGAGTAACGACACGGCCAAAGGTCGTCAGTCGACGACATGAGAGGTCGCCAAATGGGTCGACGACATAAGGTCCGCCAGTTGGGCCGCCACAAGGGCCGCCCAAGAGGCCAAAGGGCCGGGTCGTTACAATAAAAAGGGGCCTTTTTATTGTAACGACCCGACCCTCTTGGCCCATTTGGCGACCTCTCATGCCGTCGACCGACGACCCTTGGCCGTGTCGTTACTCACTAGGACTTTCCACCCCTGGTCAGTGGATTTTTGCCTCCCCCAGGATTCGAACTCTAAACCTCAAGGCTTAAGTGAGATCATCTCACTTGGTTACCAGGATTCATAAACTCTAATACTTAAGCCTGGAGGTTTAGAGTTCGAATCCTGGGGGAGGCAAAAATCCACTGACCAGGGGTGGAAAGTCCTAGTGAGTAACGGCACGGCCAAGGGTCGTCGGTCGACGACATGAGAGGTCGCCAAATGGGCCGACGACATAAGGGCCGACGGTCGACGACCCGAGGGTCGCCAAATGGGCCAAGAGGGCCGGGTCGTTACATAGGTTGATGATGTCCACTTGAGGAACTCATAAGGATTGTCATGTAAATCCTGCAGGTGGACTTAGTCCGATATAACAATGAGGTTGAGTGGTACTACTGTTGGAGCTAGATATTATTTAAGAGAGTTGTCAGTAACTCAATTAATTAATGGACATTCGATATCTTAAACACAGGGAGACTAATGCACTCATGATAAGAAGGAGCTCATAATGTAATATGGGATTTGTGCGGTGGTTCAATAATGACTCTTTATTGGTATGAGTTATTATTGATGAACTTGAGTTGGGTGTTCGGGTCGAACACAAGAAGCTCAAGTCCATTAGGAGGCCAAAACCAATTCCTCCTCTAGGTCCCTGTTGTAGCCTCTTAATTAAAAGCTTTTTTATCCACCCGGAGCCCAGCTTCTTACCCAAGCTAGGGGCCGACCACATCCTTGCTTGGTGCCCAAGCAAGGGGTCGGCAATAGCATGATTGAAAAGGAGATTTTATTTAAAAATAAATTTTGGTAAAATCTTTCCTTTTATAGCTATCTACAAAGGATTAAAAGAGAGATTTTAATTTTATTAAAATCTTTCCTTATTTGTAGTGTTTAAAAGAGAGATTTTAATTTTGATAAAACTTTCCTTTTTTATAACCATGATTTAAAAGAAAATTTTTAATTTTAATCTTTCCCTTTTTGTAGTCATCTACAATGTTTAAAAGGGAGAGATTAATTTTAAAACTTTCCTTTTGTAACCATCACAATAGGAAATTTAAAAGAAAGAGATTTTAATTGTTATTAAAATTTCCTTTTATGTCATGACCAAGGATTATAAATGAGAGGTAGAGGGTGCCATATGATACACACATATCCTAATTCTCTTGCTCCATAAGGGCCGACTCTTCCTCTTCTATTTCTTGGTGGCCGGCACTCTCTCTTCTTCTCTTCTTTTTCTTTTTGCTTCCTTAGGGTCGGTGGCACATCAAGTGGTATATCCTTGGTGGCCGGTTGCTTGGAGAGGAAGAAGAAGAGTAGGAAGTTTCCTATTTTGGTTTCCCTTGGTGGCTGAATTTCTTGGAGGAGAAGAAGTTGGCTGGGTGGATTTCATCTTGGTAGATCATCGCCCACACGACGTCCAAGAGAAGGAGAGGAATACAACAGAAGATCAAGAGGTTTTTTAGATACAAAGAAAGGTATAACTAATTAATAATTTCCGCTTCAAATTAATTAGTTTGTGTTCTTTGTATGGATCCTGAAATACCAACACAAGAGGCTAGCGATTTCATGTTTCAGTTTTATGTTTCAATTTAGTGTTTTGATCTTGTACTTCTATTGAGATCTTTGTAGTTAAACCTAGGGTTACTGTAAGAAGTTTAAATATCTAATTTCTTTGAAAGGCTTTATCTAGGAAGTGGTAGATGATCCCATACCCAATAAGGCCTAGTGCCTCATCATGTTTAACCTCGAAGTCAATCTTTAAAATAGATATTTAATCAACTTTTGTAACATGGGATGAACTTGGATTAATAATGTTAAGTATCATTTGCAATCTAAGTTTCAACTACTGAAGAACACATGAGTTGAACTTGAAGTAAAAATGTTAAGTTCCATTTCCAATTCAAGTTTAACTCATGAGGAACACATAGGTTGTTAGGAAAGTTCTGTGCCTGTACAAATTTTTATACATGGGAAGAAGAACGGAATTCTAAGTAGCATCCAACAATTGGTATCAAAGCTAGTTTTCTGCCTCTGTGTGTTTGGTTTTCAATTAAATTATGCACTTTTCATACATAAATTTAGGCAAGATAATAGTAGGATGTGCAAATAGATTAACTATGTGGTTGCAGACATTCTAGTTCCAACTATTATGTGTTAGCTAGAGCCCTAGAGCCAATCATTTGATAATTGTATTTTGGACTTATTGTATCATATTCTATATAAATAAAGGCATTTAGATTTTGGTTATATACTTATTTGTATTAGTGCCAAATAGACTAAGTATAATAGCGTCCTTGAGTAGAAGGTTCATACCTATATCAATCGATTAGTTGAATAGATAGTGAGATGATATAGGGAGCACTACTCTAAATCATTCCTAGTCTCACAATGTTAATGCAATAAGACTTGCATGTAGGTCAGCTCGATGACTTGATCTCACAAGTCATGGATATAGAGATATCAAGTTGACACATGGGTATGCATTGGAGAATGTATACTGAATGACCCGCCATGAGAAAGTATCATGGATCATTATATGAGTGTCATATACTTTCTCATGTGGCTATTAGTATGACTATTAGTCCTTAGACCTGAAGTCACCATGGATCCCTACATAAGGAGTTATGTACTTTGATTTCGTCAAATGTCACCCGTAACTAGGTGGACTATAAAGGCGATTACTGGGTATACTGTAATACCCACTAAACTTGTAAGATAAATATATGAATGTGGAATCTTGCCTTAGAAAAATAATAAGAAGTGGGTTGAAGCAAAAAGAAATAAAATGAAATAAAAAGAAGTGAAGGTCAAGGATTGAACCTTGAACCTCTTATATTATAATTCATAGAATTAATTAGTAGGAACCAATTGGGATAGAGAAAAGATATTGATAGCAAAGGAGGGAAACTCATGATAAAGGTAAGAGTAAAAGCTAGCCAAAAGAAAACAAGAAAAGAGCAAGAGAAAGGCAACTTGCCTTCCTCCCTTTCTCTCCCTCTTCCTCTTTGATTTTGCCGAAAACTTAAAGAGGAATTAAGGGGATTCATTCCCCCTTATTTTATCATGAATGGTGAGAATAAATAGAAAATAAAATAAATATAAGAAAATAGAAAAAAAGGCTAAGGGAGAAGGAAAGCAAAAACCAAGTTTGCTACCTCTTTCCCCTTAACATAAAAGAGAATATGTGAAAGGAAAATTCTATTTTCCCTCATTTTTTTCATTCTCTCCTCTCCCTCACCGAAACCTCAGTCCCCTCTCCTCCATCTTTGGCCCCAAAGCCAAGGTTTCTCCTAGGAAGCCTAAGATACAAGGAGGACTAAGCAAGGGAATCAAGGGAAAAGGAACTAGAAGAAGAGGCTACTTCTTCTCCACCATACCTTAGATCCACAAGCGAAAAGGATGTAAGCTTCCCCTCACCTATGGTACAAGGCTTTTATGTGATTTTCGGATTCTATAAGGATTAGAAAACCTAGGAAAGAATTTAAGAAAATTCGGCTAAAGAAAGGGTTTTCAAATCTAGGATGATTTGAACAAGTCCTTATTTCATGATATTCTTTCTATGCTATGTATGAAGGATTTTCTTCATGTTTTTATACTTAAATGATGCTTGATCAGAGGAGTACCTAACCCTAGAATTTCAGCCAAAAATATGTTAAGGAGGTTAGGGAAAAATATTGTTTAACTAAACTAGTACAAAATTTCTCCCATGAACTACTAAGGGTTTTTATTGGTTTTCTTGCTTGAAAGTTACTTGAAACCAAAGAAATCCATTTATATGTTTCGGCCAAGAAAAGGGCTTAGGGTTAGGAAGACCTTTAAATTTAAATAACCATGTTTGTATGATAGAATATAGAGTTCTCTTAAAGAATTGCATGTTGTACATTGCTAGAAATTCATGAACTCTTATTTTAAATTTTCGGCCATGATAAGATGGATAGTTTAGAAAAAACTTAAAAAAAATTCTAATATGCTCAAGACCTCTGTGATATTATGATATGAAAGTTGTTTAATGCTCTTATGTTTAAATTGAGTATAGAAAATTAGTTACATGATATATGACATGTAAGATCACAAGGGTCCTAGCTTGTTTATGAACCAACTTTGTATATTATGTTCTTAGTAATTTTTGCCATGAAACTTACTTAGGTTTTCCATGCTTTAGGCCACTTAAAACTTAGTTTAGAGATTGGTAGGTTTCGGCCATAAGGAGAAATAAAAGAAAAAAAAGAAAGAAACCTAGGAAGCCTACAACATAATTCACATGTATGTTTATTATGCTTGTCCTTACACATGCTATGAAACTTGTATAATTTCTCATGCTTTTAGGCTATTTGAAGCAAGTTTATATTCTGTGAGTTTCGGCCAAGTAGGGTTTAAAAGACCTAGAGGCCTTAGAAATAAAACCAAATGTGTTAAAAGTGCTTCTTATGAAAATATGATAAGGTGTTGATTGTGTCACATATTTGTATAATTTTTCCATGACCTAAATGGATCATTGTGTGTTTCGACCATGAAGGAATAGATGCCCTTGAAACCCTAGAACATGAATTAAATATGCTTATGTCACTCTACATGAAATATGATAAGTAGAAAACCAAAGTTCTCATACTATATGTTGTTTAGTGACCTAAATGAGGCTAGGGTAAGTTTCGGCTATACCTATTGTATGATGTCTTGTTATGAATTTATAGATGATGTTAGTTCAAGTTCACATGCTTGTATGTTTGTTTTTATCCCTAATGAACACTTGTTAAAAGTTTGACCAAGATATACGTTAAGGGCTTGAAGGACTTAAGAACTAGCTCAATATGCTTACTATGCTATTTGAAAAAAAAATGCTATAAATATGGTTTAAGGTTTCCATGCTTTCGTGACATTTGGGACTTTGTTTATATACTGATAGGGTTCGGCCACATGAGTTTAAGGACTTGGAGAACTTAGAAACCAAGTTAATCATGCTTATAATGCTTCCTATGAAATTTATGTGATGATGATTTAGGTTTCACATGCTTGGAGGTTGTTTTTACCTAAATTGAGACCTAAGGGGGTTCAGCCATGATAGGAACCCAAGGGTTTAGGAAGCTTAGAACCCAAGTTAACTATGTTACCATGTTTCTTATGATAGTATAATCACATGATACACTCTTATGCTTAAACATGTATGCTTGTGATTTATACTTTCTATGATATGATATGTGTTTAGAATATGCATGTTTTTATGATATGATATGTGTTTAGAATATGCATGTTTTTATGATATATGTGGTTAGAGATATGCATGCTTGATGATATGCTATATGCTTAGAATATGCATGCTTTTATGATATGCTATGTGGATAGAAGTGATGCATACTTTTTTTGACATGATGTATGCCTAAGTGATGCATACTTTTTATGATATGATGTATGCCTAAGTGATGCATACTTTCTTAAGACATGATGTATGCCTAAGTGATGCATACTTTTTATGATATGATGTATGCCTAAGTGATGCATACTTTCTTAAGACATGATGTATGCCTAAGTGATGCATACTTTTTATGATATGATGTATGCCTAAGTGATGCATACTTTTATGACATAATGTATGCTTAAGTGATGCATACTTTTATGCTATGTTATGTGACTAAATGATGCATTTTTATACATGCTATTTTACTTTGTAAGGCTTGTACCAAGGGTGGACTCCTAATCAGTCTCTAAGCCTTGCTTTGTGATCTAGGCTAAGCCTTGCTTTGTGATCTAGGCTAATAAGGGATGGGCTCCTTAGTACACCCCTAGGCCTTGCTTTGTGATCTAGGCTAAGCCTTGCATTGTGATCTAGGCTAATAAGGGATGGACTCTTCAAGTACGCCCCTAGGCCATGCTTTGTGATCTTGACCTAGTTCCTAGTATGATTCAAGACTTGCTACCTTGGATATACTTAGGACGCGCGCATCTATGTTATGTATGTATGGTACAAGCCGGGGCCCTAATTATGTTGATATTATGTTCAAGTATACATATGTAAGAAGAAAATGGTTTTAAAAGATCATGAGACATACACATGTTTTTCGGATACATGTTTTTAAAATCATGTTGCATATGATCTATGATTATGTTGTGTTGAGGCTATGATTTAAGATATGCCATGATATGATTATGTTATGTTTCATGCTATGTTTTAAGAGATGATATGCCATGATATGATTATGTTATGTTTCATGCTATGTTTTAAGAGATGATATGCCATGATATAATTATGCTATGTTTTAAGAGATGATATGCCATGATATGATTATGTTATGTTTCATGCTATGTTTTAGGAGATAGTATGCCATGATATGATTATGTTATGTTTCCTGCTATGCTTTAAGAGATGATATGCCATGACTAGTTACAATGTTAGTTATGTTGCATGATAAGCTTAAAGAGTATGATATGTTATGTCATGACTATTTGAGATCATGTTAAGTTGAGACATTATTTGATTATGTGTTGATTGTTGGTTTTAGTGAGTAGGAAAGGAACTTACTGAGCCATGAGTGCTCATAGCTTACTTTCCTTGTGCCACAGATAAAGGAAAAAGCAGGATGAGTTAAAGGAGCAGCAGGAGGTGCAACGAAAATGTGTGTGGCGGTGGCTAGGCAACTAATTAAGAACCTGCTTTAAAACCTTTAAGAACTATGCTTTGGTTTTGTGAAATGTAATACAATATGGGTGACTTGATGTTGAGTTTTTATTTATTTTGTTATCATGTTATGGAACCATGTTAGTGTAGTTCGGTTTTAATTAAGTTAAGAAAAATAATTTTAAGTCTTCCGCTGTAATACGTACGTAGAGTATCGTAGCCCCGTCCCTTGTTGACAGCAGGGAGGGCGGGCGTTACAGAGCCAAGTTATTGCCAGCTCACTACACACACATCAAGCCTCCTACCTGCCGCTCCAAGTAAGAATGTTTATGCTAAATTTACTTGTTATATGCTTATGTTTAATTTTCTTGTTACTTGTTTATGCTTAATTTTCATGATTATATGACTTATGCTTTATTTTTTTTTCTTTCTTGTTATATTGCCTATGCTTCATTTTCTTTATTACATTGCTTATGCTTTATTTCCTTATGTTACATTGTTTGTCATTATATTCCTTATTCTTCCTTATGTTGTCTATGCTTTAGTTTCATGTTCTACTTGCTTATGTTTGATGCTTTATTCTATACTTTTAGTTATAAATTAGATTAGGATTACATATAGGTAGGTTAGGAATAATACCAGAACAAATAGATAGAAATAAAACAATATGTTAGATTGGCTAAAAAACGATAACCACTTACACTAGTCTGTTTGTCCTTCTTTAGATAAACATGGTTAGGACACGCAATACCCGAACCGGAGGGACAGTGACTCCAACAGATCTGACGCAGGTAGTCGCAGACCTCCAGCATCAGATCGCAGAACAACAACAGCTGATCACTACCTTAATGGGTCAGCAAGGCAACCCAGTTACCCCACCGGTGAATCCACTACCTGTTGTACCTACAGCCGCACCAGTGCCCCTGGCAGCCCCTACTCCGATGGTCCGACAAGAGGCCTATCTGATTCAGTGGCAAAGGCTTAAGCCGGAAGCATTCTCGGGAAACTGTGAACCATGGGATGCGCAAGCCTGGCTCAAAACCGTGGAGAACATAATGGAACTATTGGATTGGCCTGAACACGAGAAGGTCAAATGCGCGTCGTTCTGTCTTACCGGAGATGCCCGGATGTGGTGGGACAGAGTAAAGGCGAAAAGGCAAATAAACCAAATGCAGTGGACAGATTTTGAGACAGAGTTCTTAGAGGAATTTTTCCATATGCAAGTGACCAACAAGCACTATGACGAGTTCACTGAGTTTCGGCAAGGTGATCTGTCAGTCAATGAAGCCGTCAAGAGGTTCAACCGCCTAGCCCGACTGTGCCCAGAACTGGTCCGTACTGAAAAAGAAAGGGTCCGGTTGATGTTAAAGATGCTCCGACCCGAGATAGCTCTGAACGTAGCCGGCGGAGTTAATAGACCGCAGACTGCAGAGGAGCTGGTCAGCAGCGCCCTGATTACCGAGCACTATCAGGAAGCAATGAATAAGGGCAAGAACCAAGCACTGACCGGAGGACAAAAATCGCACAGTACCAGAACTGACTGGAAAGGAAACTCAAGTGGAAAGAGGAAATAGTGGAATAAAACAAAAGGTGGTCCAGCCAATAAGCAGACCAAGTACCCTCAGTGTGCCACATGTGGGAAGATGAATTCTGGAGTATGTCGTCTGAGCACCAGAAAGTGCTACAATTGCGGAAAGGAAGGTCATTTGATAAGAGATTGCCCTACTCAGCTTCAAGTACCACCTTCGCAGAACTTCCAGAACAGGAGTGCCCCCGCACAGCTTCACCAGATGCAAGCTGCCATAGAAGGGACTTCAATCAGCCAAGGAAGATTGGAGGCCCCTCCCACTATGACCAATGCCAGAATCTACTCACTTACCCAGGAAGACGTGGCGAACGCCTCTACTGTTGTCACAGGTCAGCTACTTATTTACAATCAGTACGCTGTAGTATTATTTGATACCGGGGCAACACACTCGTTCGTCTCAACATCTTTTATGAAGAAGCTAGATATACCACTCCGAACTCTAGAGGACACGTTCTTAACAACCTTACCATCCGGGGAGATTATGCCATCGGACCACATGCTGCAAGCAGTACTCATTCGGATCGCAAACAGAGAACTCTACTGCAATTTGATAGTACTCGATATGCAGGATTATGACATAATTTTGGGCATGGATTTCCTTAGCAAGTACGGCACTTCAATCGAGTGCCGCAAAAGAAAAGTGATTTTCTGACCCGAAAATGAACCAGAGTTTGAATTTTACGGGGAATCAAAAGGAACGGAGAAGTTATTGTCATCTATTAAAGCACAAAGGATGTTAGATAAAGGATGTATGGGGTTTCTAGCACATGTGGTTGATACCAATCAAGTCAAAGACCCGAAGTTGGAAGACGTCAGAGTAGTATGCAACTACCCAAAAGTATTTCCTGATGAACTACCAGGGTTGGCCCCTGACAGGGAGATAGAATTCGGAATCGAATTGATTCCTGGTACTCAGCCGATCTCGAAAGCACCTTATCGTATGGCTCCGGCTGAACTAAAGGAACTTCAGGAATAGTTATCCGAATTACTCGACAAGGGACTTATTCGTCCTAGTCACTCTCCATGGGGAGCTCCGGTGCTATTCGTAAAGAAGAAGGATGGGTCTATGCGAATGTGTATAGACTACCGAGCGCTGAATAATGTGACGATCAAGAATCGGTACCCACTCCCACGGATCGATGACCTATTTGATCAACTGAAGGGTGCGACTGTTTTCTCAAAGATAGATCTACGATCCGGTTATCATCAAGTGAAGGTGAAACCAGATGATATACCAAAAACAGCATTTCGAACCCGATATGGACACTATGAGTTCATAGTTATGCCTTTCGGAGTAACCAACGCTCCTGCAGTATTTATGGACCTGATGAATCGAGTATTTACGGCCTATCTTGATAAATTTGTGATTGTCTTCATTGATGATATACTTATCTACTCGAGAACTCCAGAAGAACATGCTGAACACCTGAATACTGTACTACAGATCCTTCAAGAGAAACAACTATATGCAAAATTCTCCAAATGTGAGTTTTGGCTTGACCGGGTAATATTTCTAGGTCATGCCATTTCCAAAGATGGAGTTATGGTAGATCCAAGTAAAATCGAAGCTGTAAATAATTGGAACCGACCAAGGAATGCCAGCGAAGTCAGGAGTTTTCTCGGACTAGCAGGTTATTACAGGAAATTCGTAGAGAATTTCTCCAAAATCGCAGCCCCTATGACAGCCCTCAACAAGAAAAATACAAAGTATGAATGGACAGAAGCTTGCGAGAAGAGTTTCGCGGAATTAAAAAGGAGACTGACCAGTGCTCCGATTCTTACTCTTCCGGAAACCAACAGAGGTTTCGATATGTACAGCGATGCTTCCATCACAGGACTTGGTGCTGTACTCATGCAGGATGGCAAAGTCATTGCCTACGCTTCTAGACAACTTAAAGAACATGAGAAGAATTATCCCATTCACGACTTAGAACTAGCAGCCGTGGTCTTCGCTCTCAAAATACGGAGACATTATTTATATGTAGCTCAGTGTAAGATTTATACCGACCATCAGAGTCTGAAATATTTCTTCATGCAAAAAGACCTGAATATGAGGCAACGCCGATGGCTCGAATTAGTTAGAGATTATGACTGTGAGATTCTTTATCACCCAGGAAAGGCGAACAAAGTGGCCGATGCACTCAGCCGAAAGTTCAGTGCCACCTGATGCAACTATTTTAAAATTCGAGGATGAACTTTTTATGAGGTACGGGGTACTGTAATACCCACTAAACTTGTAAGATAAATATATGAATGTGGAATCTTGCCTTAGAAAAATAATAAGAAGTGGGTTGAAGCAAAAAGAAATAAAATGAAATAAAAAGAAGTGAAGGTCAAGGATTGAACCTTGAACCTCTTATATTATAATTCATAGAATTAATTAGTAGGAACCAATTGGGATAGAGAAAAGATATTGATAGAAAAGGAGGGAAACTCATGATAAAGGTAAGAGTAAAAGCTAGCCAAAAGAAAACAAGAAAAGAGCAAGAGAAAGACAACTTGCCTTCCTCCCTTTCTCTCCCTCTTCCTCTTTGATTTTGCCGAAAACTTAAAGAGGAATTAAGGGGATTCATTCCCCCTTATTTTATCATGAATGGTGAGAATAAATAGAAAATAAAATAAATATAAGAAAATAGAAAAAAAGGCTAAGGGAGAAGGAAAGCAAAAACCAAGTTTGCTACCTCTTTCCCCTTAACATAAAAGAGAATATGTGAAAGGAAAATTCTATTTTCCCTCATTTTTTTCATTCTCTCCTCTCCCTCACTGAAACCTCATTCCCCTCTCCTCCATCTTCGGCCCCAAAGCCAAGGTTTCTCCTAGGAAGCCTAAGATACAAGGAGGACTAAGCAAGGGAATCAAGGGAAAAGGAACTAGAAGAAGAGGCTACTTCTTCTCCACCATACCTTAGATCCACAAGCGAAAAGGATGTAAGCTTCCCCTCACCTGTGGTACAAGGCTTTTATGTGATTTTTGGATTCTATAAGGATTAGAAAACCAAGGAAAGAATTTAAGAAAATTCGGCTAAAGAAAGGGTTTTCAAATCTAGGATGATTTGAACAAGTCCTTATTTTATGATATTCTTTCTATGCTATGTAGGAAGGATTTTCTTCATGTTTTTGTACTTAAATGATGCTTGATCAGATGAGTACCTAACCCTAGAATTTCGGCCAAAAATATGTTAAGGAGGTTAGGGAAAAATATTGTTTAACTAAACTAGTACAAAATTTCTCCCATGAACTACTAAGGGTTTTTATTGGTTTTCGTGCTTGAAAGTTACTTGAAACCAAAGAAATCCATTTATATGTTTCGGCCAAGAAAATGGCTTAGGGTTAGGAAGACCTTTAAATTTAAATAACCATGTTTGTATGATAGAATATAGAGTTCTCTTAAAGAATTGCATGTTGTACATTGCTAGAAATTCATGAACTCTTATTTTAGATTTTCGGCCATGATAAGATGGATAGTTTAGAAAAAACTTAAACAAAATTCTAATATACTCAAGACCTCTGTGATATTATGATATGAAAGTTGTTTAATGCTCTTATGTTTAAATTGAGTATAGAAAATTAGTTACATGATATATGACATGTAAGATCACAAGGGTCCTAGCTTGTTTATGAACCAACTTTGTATATGATGTTCTTAGTAATTTTTGCCATGAAACTTACTTAGGTTTTCCATGCTTTAGGCCACTTAAAACTTAGTTTAGAGATTGGTAGGTTTCGGCCATAAGGAGAAATAAAAGAAAAAAAAGAAAGAAACCTAGGAAGCCTAAAACACAATTCACATGTATGTTTATTATGCTTGTCCTTACACATGCTATGAAACTTGTATAATTTCTCATGCTTTTAGGCTATTTGAAGCAAGTTTATATTCTATGAGTTTCAGCCAAGTAGGGTTTAAAAGACCTAGAGGCCTTAGAAATGAAACCAAATGTGTTAAAAGTGCTTCTTATGAAAATATGATAAGGTGTTGATTGTGTCACATATTTGTATAATTTTTCCATGACCTAAATGGATCATTGTGTGTTTCGGCCATGAAGGAATAGATGCCCTAGAAACCCTAGAACAAGAATTAAATATGCTTATGTCACTCTACATGAAATATGATAAGTAGAAAACCAAAGTTCTCATACTATATGTTGTTTAGTGACCTAAATGAGGCTAGGGTATGTTTCGGCCATACCTATTGTATGATGTCTTGTTATGAATTTATACATGATGTTAGTTCAATTTCACATGCTTGTATGTTTGTTTTTAGCCCTAATGTACACTTGTTAAAAGTTTGACCAAGATATACGTTAAGGGCTTGAAGGACTTAAGAACTAGCTCAATATGCTTACTATGCTATTTGAAAAAAAAAATGCTATAAATATGGTTTAAGGTTTCCATGCTTTCATGACATTTGGGACCTTATTTATATACTGATAGGGTTTGGCCACATGAGTTTAAGGACTTGGAGAACTTAGAAACCAAGTTAATCATGCTTATAATGCTTCCTATGAAATTTATGTGATGATGATTTAGGTTTCACATGCTTGGAGGTTGCTTTTACCTAAATTGAGACCTAAGGGGGTTCGGCCATGATAGGAACCCAAGGGTTTAGGAAGCTTAGAACCCAAGTTAACTATGTTACCATGTTTCTTATGATAGTATAATCACATGATACACCCTTATGCTTAAACATGTAAGCTTGTGATTTATACTTTCTATGATATGATATGTGTTTAGAATATGCATGTTTTTATGATATGATATGTGTTTAGAATATGCATGTTTTTATGATATATGTGGTTAGAGATATGCATGCTTGATGATATGCTATATGCTTAGAATATGCATGCTTTTATGATATGCTATGTGGATAGAAGTGATGCATATTTTCTTAAGACATGATGTATGCCTAAGTGATGCATACTTTTTATGATATGATGTATGCCTAAGTGATGCATACTTTCTTAAGACATGATGTATGCCTAAGTGATGCATACTTTTTATGATATGATGTATGCCTAAGTGATGCATACTTTCTTAAGACATGATGTATGCCTAAGTGATGCATACTTTTTATGATATGATGTATGCCTAAGTGATGCATACTTTTATGACATAATGTATGCCTAAGTGATGCATACTTTTATGCTATGCTATGTGACTAAATGATGCATTTTTATACATGCTATTTTACTTTGTAAGGCTTGTACCAAGGGTGGACTCCTAATCAGTCTCTAATCCTTGCTTTGTGATCTAGGCTAAGCCTTGCTTTGTGATCTAGGCTAATAAGGGATGGGCTCCTTAGTACACCCATAGGCCTTGCTTTGTGATCTAGGCTAAGCCTTGCTTTGTGGTCTAGGCTAATAAGGGATGGACTCTTCAAGTACGCCCCTAGGCCATGCTTTGTGATCTTGACCTAGTTCCTAGTATGATTCAAGACTTGCTACCTTGGATATACTTAGGACGCGCGCATCTATGTTATGTATGTATGGTACAAACCGGGGCCCTAATTATGTTGATATTATGTTCAAGTATATATATGTAAGAAGAAAATGGTTTTAAAAGATCATGAGACATACACATGTTTTTCGGATACATGTTTTTAAAATCATGTTGCATATGATCTATGATTATGTTGTGTTGAGGCTATGATTTAAGATATGCCATGATATGATTATGTTATGTTTCATGCTATGTTTTAAGAGATGATATGCCATGATATGATTATGTTATGCTTCATGCTATGTTTTAAGAGATGATATGCCATGATATAATTATGTTATGTTTCATGCTATGTTTTAGGAGATGATATGCCATGATATGATTATGTTATGTTTCATGCTATATTTTAAGAGATACTATGCCATGATATGATTATGTTATGTTTCATGCTATGCTTTAAGAGATGATATGCCATGACTAGTTACAATGTTAGTTATGTTGCATGATAAGCTTAAAGAGTATGATATGTTATGCCATGACTAGTTGAGATCATGTTAAGTTGAGACATTATTTGATTATGTGTTGATTATTGGTTTTAGTGAGTAGGAAAGGAACTTACTGAGCCATGAGTGCTCATAGCTTACTTTCCTTGTGCCACAGATAAAGGAAAAAGCTGGATGAGTTAAAGGAGCAGCAGGAGGGGCAACGAAGATGTGTGTGGCAGTGGCTAGGCAACTAATTAAGAACCTGCTTTAAAACCTTTAAGAACTATGCTTTGGTTTTGTGAAATGTAATACAATATGGGTGACTTGATGTTAAGTTTTTATTTATTTTGTTATCATGTTATGGAACCATGTTAGTGTAGTTCGGTTTTAATTAAGTTAAAAAAAATAATTTTAAGTCTTCCGCTGTAATACGTACGTAGAGTATCGTAGCCCCATCCCTTGTTGACAGCAGGGAGGGCGGGCATTACATATATAATGAATTATGTAGAGGGATGTGAGTGATGTAGATGGGATCTATCCCTCCCATATGACGGGAGTGACATCGGTATTCTTGATAGAGTGAGACCACTAAGTGCATGGCCATGCCGAAATGAGTCAACATTAGATGTTGTGCTCATTTGATCGAGTGAGTCTACTTGGAGTTCAAGATTTAGATTGATTAGAGGATGGCACGGTCTATGCATCATATTGATCAATCTAGATGTCTAGGATAGGAGGACAATGTCACATATTGTGAGGAGTCACAATTAGTAGTCACAAGGTGATGTTGGATCTCAACATTCTTGTAACTTGGGTAGCAATGATGTATTGCTAGATGCCGCTCATTGCTTATGTTTCTAAAGGAGTTTAGAAACATTGCCAACGTTACAAAAACCTATTGGGTCACACACAAAGAACAAGTGGATGGAGATTCGGTTCATATGATGAACCAATTGGATTAGGTTCATATGATGCACCAAAGATTGGATTCAAATTAGACTTATTGAGTTAGACTCAATTAGATTCAATTGTTGAATGAGTCTAATTTAAATTTGATTCATTGAGTCAATTTATATTAATGAATTGAGATTCGTTAAATTGAAATTGACTTGAATCAAAGGTTGGATTTAACTCAACAAGGAAGAAATTGGTCAATTTTGACTTGACCAAATGGAAGTTGAAACATCAAGTTTGACTTGATGTATTGCCACATCATAAGGATGACTCATCCTTGCCATATCACCTCCACCTCATGAGGCATGCCACCTCATGGGGGTTACACCCTCCCCTTGGCTTTAATGTGGCCGGCCACATTAATGAGGGGGTTACATTGTGTGGCCGACCACACTAATGTAAGGAGGGGTTTTGATTTTGTGGAATAATGTGTGCATTCATTCCTTCTTCTTCTTTGGTCTTTTCCTCTTTGTTTTGCTGCTGTTGCCGTGAACTTCCAAGAGAGGAGAAGGTGGTTGAGTGAATTCCAAGAGCAAAGGAAGAGTGAAGGTCACAAAGGAGGGATACTACTTCTTGAGTGTATGAGTTTCTTTTGTACTCTCTCTTTTTCTTCCTTTCCAATCCCATCCGAGAGCTCTAGAAAGTGCTAGCACACTTGGGGCTCTCTTCTCCATCCTTGAGTGCTAGAGAGAACTCCTTGTTCGTGTGGATATCACTAGAGAAGTATCTACCTTGATACTTTGGAGATTCGACACGTACCTTGGACGAGCGGAAATTTTGCGAGGGCACGCTTCAAAGGTAAAAGCTCTCAACACATAGATCTAGGAGTAGATCTAAAGTTTTCAAACTCGTACTTGTATTTCATTCGATTTTTCCCTTGCACGGATCTACGGCTTTGGGGCTTTCGGGGTTTCCGCGACGCGAAAAACCCAACAGTGGTATTAGAGCCACGTGCAAGGCTTGTACGAGTTTAATTTTTTGGTTTTATGAAAACTAAAGTTTCTGTAATTTTCTGTAAAATTATGATTTTTGGGTTTTTATGAGTATTTTTCTCGAGTAATCGAAGCACAAGTGTTTAGACGCTTGTAGGCTTCGACTACCAGGAAGTTTTTTCCAAAACGGTGATGTTTCGACCCAAATACGTTTGGGACAGCGAGCGAAGGCGCTGTAGGATCGCTTAGGAGCAACTCACGATGGTTAGATCGTGGGTAGGGGCACTCCCCCTAACCCCGCCGAAATCGCAAATTGGGACCGCCGGGAAAATTCTTCTCAAAGGTTTTGTCCCAAATCGTTTTGGGACAGCGAGTTTAGGCGCTGTTGGATCGCAAAGGAAGCCTCGCGATGGTTAGATCGCGGGTAGGGGCGCTGCCCCTGGCCCCGCAAGGGGATCCGTTCCGCGATTGCGCTCGAAACCGCTAAACGGGACCGCTGAGAAATTTTACTCGTAAAAATTGTAAAAATTAATTTTAAAATTATAGAAAATTATGAAAAATATATAATTTTGAATTATATATTAATTTTGTGATAGTCATGGCCCAAAAACCCAATATGATTGGATTGTGTTGTAATTCATAATACGGCCTGCGTGCCGTTATGTGTTTGCGCGTGTTGTATGTTTTTATTTTCCGCGACCTGCGCGTTGTGCCTTTCTCATATATTCTGTTTGTAAATTAGATTTATACTCGAATGTTACTCGAGTTTCAAATTGTAATGTATAAATTGGAGCGGTGGAGGGTCCACACGAGATGGAGTTCCGAGGCGGGCACGAGCAACACAAGGTGGTCAAAGGGAGGAGCTTGGAGAAGTTGTTGACCATAGGTTGACCATTCGATCTTCTCATTGGCTCGAGAAGATCATAGTGGGGCCATGACTAAATCACAAATAGATTAATTAGTTAATTGCTTATGTATATGATGCATGTTTAATAAGTAATTAATTAATTAGTGTCTTACGATTAGATTAGATCTAAGTCGTGCACATGATGCACCCTTGCGATTAGATTAGATCTAAGTCGTGCACAAGATTCATCCTTTTCGATTAGATTAGATCTCGATCGAACCAACTCTAAATGCCTAACTGTGCCATGATACCTATCACTACCTCGATCACATGTATTGTTGAATCTGCCAAAGCAGAGCAATACATATTATCTTGGAAGGGTACGGAGGGACAATCTTGGTCCCGCCTATCAACGCATGGGTGAATACAAACTCAATTAGATTGAGTATTCCTAGTTGCTCGGTTAGATCGAGTCAACTATAGGCATTCTTCCAACGATTGGAAAAAGATAGGTCAAAATCACATCTATATTAACTCTCGGGCGTATTAGCCAAAGCTAACTCGAGTTTTAATATAAATGTGGATATTGATTTTATAAACAAGAGTTGCATAGAGATGTAATTGGTAATCGTTATCTACCGATCATACTAAGCCTTGGGCGTATTAGCCAAAGCTAACTCAAGGGTTAGTATGATGTGGATCTTGTCCCACAAGAATTATAGAATTCAGTGGGAGCATCATTTAATTAAAGGCCTAATTAAATGATTTTAAAAGAATATGATATTTATTTCTGCAAATTTTCTGTTATAGATAACCATGACGTCGAAAACGAACTCTTTCTCCCTGCGTTATGTCCTTAAGAAGGACAAGCTCAACGGAGCAAATTTCCAGGACTGGTACAGGAACCTCAGGAACGTAAACTGTACGTTCTAGAGTAGCCCATTCCGGAGGCTCCTCCTGCCACTGCCACGCGAGCTGACCGGATGCTTACAAGAAGCATCAAGATGACGCATTAGATGTGTCCTGTCTAATGCTCGCAACCATGAACTCTGAGCTTCAGAAGCAACATGAGTTGATGTGTGCTTACGATATGGTTGAACATCTTCGTCAACTATATCAAGGACAAGCAGGGCACTGGAAGAGGAACTTCACAGGATACCTGGAAGATCTTAACAATAAGAGAAATAAGATTTCTACTTCAGGTATAAATGTTATAGAAGTCAACCTCTCTATTTCTTCGTCGTGGGTATTAGATACCGGATGTGCTTCGCACATTTGTACTAATGTACAAGCACTGAGAAATAGCAGAGCATTGACAAAGGGCGAGATAGACCTACGAGTAGGCAATGGAGCACGGGTTGCTGCTGTTGCTGTAGGGACTTATTTTCTATCTCTGCCCTCTGGGCTTATACTAGAGTTAGATGATTGTTGTTATGTGCCTGCATTGACTAAGAACATTATATCAGTTTCTTGTTTGGACAAGAAAGGATTCTCGTTTATAATAAAGAACAAATGTTGTTCTGTCTATTTAAACGATATGTTCTATTGTAGTGCACCTCTGATGAACGGACTCTATATTCTAGACCTTGAGAGCTCTATCTATAACGTTAGTACCAAGAGATTCAAATCGATCGATATGAACCACACCTATCTCTGGCACTGTCGCTTAGGTCATATAAATGACAAGCGGTTATCCCAGCTCCATAAGGATGGTTTGCTGGACTCATTTGATTTTGAATCATATGAGATATGCGAGTCATGCCTACGAGGCAAGATGACCAAGACTCCCTTTAGTGGGCACAGCGAGAGAGTGACTGATTTGTTAGGACTCATACATAGTGATGTATGTGGCCCTTTCAATGTCGCTGCTAGAGGCGGTTATAGATATTTCATCACATTTACTGATGACTTCAGTAGATATGGTTATGTGTATTTGATGACACATAAGTCCGAATCCTTTGAAAAGTTCAAAGAATTCAAGAATGAAGTACAGAACCAAGAGTATTAAAATACTTCGATCAGATCGAGGTGGTGAATACTTAAGCCATGAGTTTCGTGACTATTTAGCTGAGTGTGGGATTCTATCCCAACTCACTCCTCCTAGAACACCACAGTGGAATGGTGTATCCGAAAGGAAGAATCGTACCCTATTAGATATGGTACGATCGATGATGAGTCACACAGATCTTCCGACATACCTTTGGGGCTATGCTCTAGACACGGCAGCTTTTATACTCAACTGAGTTCCATCCAAGGCCGTGATAAAGACACCATATAAGATATGGACTGGGAGAGATGCCCAGGTGTTTTTCATGAGGATTTGGGGTTGTGAGGCTTACATTCGACGTCAAGTCTCAGACAAGTTAGGACCCAAATCCGACAAGTGTTATTTCATCGGATATCCAAAGGAAACTAAGGGATATTACTTCTACATTCCCAGTCAGCACAAGGTAGTTGTGGCAAAGACTGAGGTCTTTCTAGAAAGGGACTTTGTTTCTAAAAAGACTAGTGGGAGCGCGTTCGATCTTGAAGCCATGGATCTCGTGCAAAGATTAGTAAACAAAAATTATTGAAAAACCTTTTTTCTTGTACGAGTTTGTAAAAACTTTAGATCTACACTAGATGAGAGTTATACCTTCGAAGCGAGCCCTTTCGCGTTCCCGCTCGTCCAAGGAGTTGCCAGATCTCAAGTTGTCAAAGTAGACAACCTCTATATGTATCCACACGGACACATAGGTGGAGAAAACCTTACGCAAAGGTGTGCTAGCACCTTAGTAAGATTCGGCCAAGGCAAGGAGGAGAGGGAGAGGAAGAGCATCAAGAGGAGGAAGAAGAAGATACACCACTTGAATGGAAAAATGAATCCACATGAATCCTAAAGTGGCCGGCCACTCTACCTTGTGAAAACTCCCAAATTAATTGCATTAATTGCAATTAATATGAAGTTATTAAGAAAATGACTTTGTAACTTCCATGAGGTGGCAACCATGATGATGTGGTGCATCATCATTGGTCCACATCAATGCCAACTCACCAATGAGGTGGCATAAAGTCAAGTCAAACTTGACTTTTAAACTTTCTCTCAAGTCAAGTCAAACTTGACCAAATCTCTTCCATGGTTGATCTAATCTAACCATTTGAATCAAGCCAACTTAATATAATGAATCTAATTCATTAAATTAAGTTGATTTAATGAATCATAATCTAAATTAGACTCATAGAATACATGAATCAACTTGAGTCCAACTCAAGTTAGCCCAATTAGGATTACTCTTAATCCAATTTGATTCATCAAATGAATCTAATCCGCTTGGTTCATCATATGAACCTAATCTCCATCTAATTGTCCTTAATGTGTGACTCTATAGGTTCTTGTAACGTTGGCAATGCCCTAAACACATTTAGGAGCATAAGTAATGAGCGGTATCTAGCAACACATCATTACTACCCAAGTTACAAGAATGTCGAGATCCGACATCACCTTGTGACTACCAATTGTGACTCCTCACAAAATAATGACAAGTGTCCTTCTATCCTAGACATCTAGATTGATCAATATGAGGCATAGACCGTGTCATCCTCTAATCAATCTAAATCTTGAACCCCAAGTAGACTCACTCAATCAAATGAGCTCAACATCTCATGTTGACTCATTTGGGCATGGCCATGCACTTAGTGGTCTCACTCTATCAAGAATATTGATGTCGCTCCCGTCATATGGGAGGGATAGATCTCATCTACATCACTCACATCCCTCTGCATAATTTGTTACATACCCGGTAATCGCCTTTATAGTCCACCCAGTTACGGTGATGAAACCAAAGTACATAACTCCTTATGTAGGGATCCATGGTGACTTCAGGTCTAAGGACTAATAGTCATACTAATAGCCACATGAGAAAGTATATGACACTCATATAACGATCCATGATACTTTCTCATGGCGGGTCATTCAGTATACATTCTCCAATGTATACCCATGTGTCAGCTTGATATCTCTATATCCATGACTTGTGAGATCAAGTCATCGAGCTGACCTACATGCTAGTCTTATTGCATTAACATTGTCCCTGAATGTTAATACTCGACTAGGAATGATTTAGAGTAGTGTTCCCTATATCATCTCACTATCGATTCAACTAATCGATTGATATAGGTATGAACCTTCTACTCAAGGACGCTATTATACTTAGTCTATTTGGCACTAATACAAATAAGTATAATAACCAAACAAATGCCTTTATTAATATACAAGAATATGATACAATGAGTCCATACAATTATCAAATGATTGACTCTAGGGCTCTAACTAACAATCTCCCACTAGCACTAGTGCCAATCAGTATAGGCTTTAAGGCCTAATGACCTAGTGTGACCATCATTCTTCCTCTGTGCCAAAGCCTTGGTCAAGGGATCTGCGATGTTAGCCTCTGTAGGTACTCTACAAATCTTCACATCTCCTCTGTCGATAATCTCTCGAATGAGATGGAAGGGCCGTAGTATGCTTGGTCCACTGGTGTGAGCGAGGTTCCTTGTCTATAGCTCCATTGTTGTCACAATAGAGCTCAACCGGATCAGCGATGTTAGGAACCACCCCAAGTTCGAATGAACTTGCGGATCCAATCGCCTCCTTTGCCTCGATGCGAATATACTCGACCTCATGTAGAATCACCATCGTGTCCTGCTTAGAACTCTTCAAGCTCACAACACCACCATTTAAGCAAAACACGAACCCTGACTGCGATCGGTAATCATCCTGATCGGTCCGGAAGCTGGCATCACTGTAACCCTTTACAGTTAGCTCATCATTGCCTCCATATATCAAGAAATGTTCTTTAGTCCTTCGTAAGTACTTAAGAATATTCTTGACCGCTATCCAGTGACTTTCACCTGGATCTGACTGGTATCTGCTCGTCATGCTCAAAGCAAACGAGACATCAAGTCGAGTACATAGCATGACGTACATGATCGATCCTATGGCTGAGGCATAAGGGATCTGATCCATGCGATCTCTCTCCTCTCTAGAAGAGGGACCTTGAGTCTTCGAAAGACTCACGCCATGTGACATTGGCAAAAATCCCTTCTTGGAATTCTGCATGGTAAACCGAAGGAGTACCTTGTCAATGTATGTACTCTAACTTAGGCCAAGAAATCTCTTAGATCTATCTCTATAGATCTGTATCCCTAGAATGTGGGATGCCTCACCTAAGTCCTTCATTAAGAAGCAACTCCCTAGCCAGGTCTTGACAGACTGAAGCATAGGGATGTCCTTCCCAATGAGTAGTATGTCATCCACATACAATATGAGGAAGACAACTATGTCCCCTACAACCTTCTTGTAGACACAAGGCTCATCTTCGTTCTTGATGAAACCAAACTGTTTGATCGCATCATCGAATCGAAGATTCCAGCTCTGAGAAGCTTGCTTTAGTCCATAAATGGACCTATGCAGCGTGCATACTCTACTAGTATGCTGTGGATCTACAAAACCCTCAGGTTGTGTCATGTACACATCCTCGAGTAGGTTTGCATTCAGAAACGCGGTTTTGACATCCATTTGCCATATCTCATAGTCATGGTAGGCTGCAATAGCAAGCATGATCCGAATGGACTTAAACATCGTCACTGGAGAAAAGGTTTCATCATAGTCAATACCATGAATCTGCTTGAAACCTTTAGCTACCAAGCGACCCTTATAGATAAGTCCATCCATGTCAGTCTTTCTCTTAAAGACCCACTTGCACCCAATGAGTTTTACCCCTTCAGGTGGATCAACCAAAGTCCATACTTGGTTAGTGTACATGGATTCCATCTCGGATCTCATGGCTTCTAGCCATTTCTCTGAATCTGGTCTCATCACAGCTTCTTGATAGGTGGTAGGCTCATCCTCTATGAGCATAATGTCATCATAGTCAGACAAGAGAAAAGAGTATCTCTCAGATTGACGACGTACCCTATCAAACCTGCGAAGAGGTATGTCTACTTGAACCAGTTGTTGTTCCTCAACTCCTTGTGGAACAACATCATCCACAACACTTTGTGGTTCCAGTTCAATTTCCATCGAGGCATTAGTGCTATTGTTCGCATCTTGAACTTCTTCAAGATCGAACGCGCTCCCACTAGTCTTTCTAGAAACAAAGTCCTCTTTGCCACAACTACCTTGTGCTGACTGGGAATGTAGAAGTAATATCCCTTAGTTTCCTTGGGATATCCGATGAAATAACACATGTTAGATTTGGGTCCTAATTTGTCTGAGACTTGACGTCGTACGTAAGCCTCACAGCCCCAAATTCTCATGAAAGACACCTGGGCATCTCTCCAAGTCCATATCCTATATAGTGTCTTTATCACGGCCTTTGATGGAACTCGGTTGAGTATGAAAGCTGCCGTGCCTAGAGCATATCCCCATAGATATGTCGGAAGATCTGTGTGACTCATCATAGATCGTACCATATCTAATAGGGTACGATTCCTCCTTTCGGATACACCATTCCACTGTGGTGTTCCAGGAGAAGTGAGTTGGGATAGAATCCCACACTCAGCTAGGTAGTCACGAAACTCATGGCTAAGGTATTCTCCACCTCGATCTGATCGAAGTATCTTAATACTCTTGCCAAGCTGGTTCTGTACTTCATTCTTGAATTCTTTGAACTTTTCAAAGGATTCAGACTTATGTGTCATCAAGTACACATAACCATATCTACTGAAGTCATCAGTAAATGTGATGAAATATCTATAACCGCCTCTAGCAGCAACATTGAAAGGACCACATACATCACTATGTATGAGTCCTAACAAATCAGTTGCTCTCTCGCTATGCCCACTAAAGGGGGTCTTGGTCATCTTGCCTCGTAGGCATGACTCGCATATCTCATATGATTCTAAATCAAATGAGTCCAGCAAACCATCCTTATGGAGCTGGGATAAGCGCTTGTCATTTATATGACCTAAGCGACAGTGCTAGAGGTAGGTTTGGTTCATGTCATTTGACTTGAACCTCTTGGTACTAATGTTATAGATAGGGCTCTCAAGGTCTAGAATATAGAGTCCGTTTATTAGTGGTGCATTACAATAGAACATATCTTTTAAATAAACAGAACAACATTTGTCTTTTATTATAAAAGAGTATCCTTTCTTTTCTAAACAAGAAACTGAAACTATGTTCTTAGTAAGAGCAGGCACATAACAACAATCATCTAAATCTAGTACAAGCCCAGAGGGCAGAGATAGCTGATAAGTTCCTACAGCAACAGCAGCAACCCGTGCTCCATTGCCTACTCGTAGGTCCACCTCGCCCTTTGCCAATGCTCTGCTATTTCTCAGTGCCTGCACATCAGTACAAATGTGAGAAGCACATCCAGTATCTAATACCCATGATGTAGAAATAGATAGATTGACTTCTATAACATATATACCTGAAGTCTCACTTCACTTCTTCTTAAGATCCTCCAAGTATACCTTGCAGTTCCTCTTCCAGTGCCCGGTCTGACCGCAGTGGAAGCAGGTAGCATCCTTGGCGACCCCTCCTTTAGGCTTCAGTGCCTTGCCTTTGCCCTTGGTTTGGGACTTTCCCTTACCTTTGGGCTTGCCCTTGCCCTTGTGCTTCTGGACCATCAGAATGGGCTTAACCTTCTTAAGGTTAATCTCAACAGTTCGTAACATACTAAGTAGCTCGGGCAGTGGCTTGTCAATCTCGTTCATGTTATAGTTGAGAACGAATTGACTATAGCTATCCGGCAAGGACTGCAAGATCAAGTCAGTGGCCAGCTCTTGGCCAAGTGGGAACCCCAGTCTTTGTAGGTTCTCTATGTACCCAATCATCTTGAGTACATAAGGACCTACAGGAGCCCCGTCTGACATCTTGCACTGAAACAGTGCCTTAGAGATCTCAAATCTCTCATGCCTCGCTTGTCCCTGATATAGTTGGCGAAGATGCTCAACCATATCGTAAGCGCCCATCAACTCGTGTTGCTTCTGAAGCTCAGAGTTCATGGTCGCGAGCATTAGACAGGACACATCTAATGCGTCGTCTTGATGCTTCTTGTAAGCATCTTTGTCTGCTCGCGGAGCATTGGCAGGAGGAGCCTCCGGAATGGGCTGCTCCAGAACGTACAGTTTACGTTCCTGGGTGAGAACTATTCTCAAGTTCCTGTACCAGTCCAGGAAATTCGCTCCGTTGAGCTTGTCCTTCTCAAGGACAGATCGTAGGGAGAAGGAATTCGTGTTCGACGTCATGGTTATCTACAACAGAAAAATTTGCAGAAATAAATATCATATTCTTTAAAAATAATTTAATTAGGCATTTAACTAAATGATGCTCCAACTGAATACTATAATTCATGTGGGCATACTAACCCTTGAGTTAGCTTTGGCTAATACGCCCAAGGCTTAGTATGATCGGTAGGTAACGATTACCAATTACATCTCTATGCAACTCTTGTTTATAGAATCAATATCCGCATTTATATTAAAACTCGAGTTAGCTTTGGCTAATACGCCCGAGAGTTAATATAGATGTGATTTTGACCTATCTTTTCCAACCGTTGGAATAATGCCTCTTGTTGACTCGATCCAAACCGAGTAACTAGGAATACTCAATCTAATTGAGTTTGTATTCACCCATGCGTTGATAGGCGGGACCAAGATTGTCCCTCCGTACCCTACCAAGATAATATGTATTGCTCTGCTTTGACAGATTCAACAATACATGTGATCGAGGTAGTGATAGGTATCACGGCACGGTTAGGCATTTAGAGTTGGTTCGATCGAGATCTAATCTAATCGAAAAAGGATGCATCTTGTACACGACTTAAATCTAATCTAATCATAAGGGTGCATCATGTGCACGACTTAGATCTAATCTAATCGTAAGGCACTAATTAATTAACTACTTATTAAATATGCATCACATACACAAGCAATTAATTAATCTATTTGTGATTTAGTCATGGCCCTACTACGATCTTCTCAAGCCAATGAGAAGATCGATTGGTCAACCTAGGGTCAACAGCTTCTCCAAGCTTCTCCCTTTGACCACCTTGTGTTGCTCGTGCCCGCCTCGGAACTCCGTCTCGTGTGGACCCTCCACTGCTCCAATTTGTACATTACAATTTGAAACTCGAGTTACATTCGAGTCTAAATCTAATTTACAATCAGAATAAGAGAAAGGCACGACGCGCAGGCCGTGGAAAAAAAAAAAAATACAGCACACACAATCATATGACGGCACGCAGGCCGTATTATGAATTACAACACAAATCCAATCTTATTGGGTATTTTGGGCCATGACTATCACAAATTAATATATAATTCAAAATTATATATTTTTCATAATTTTTCTGTAATTTTAAAAATAATTTTTATAATTTTTATGAGTAAAATTTCCCGGCGGTCCCGTTTAGCGGTTTCGGGCGCAATCGCGGAACGGATCCCCTTGCGGGGCCCAGGGGCAGCGCCCCTACCCACGATCTAACCATCGCGAGGGTTCCTTTGCGATCCAACAGTGCCTAAACCCGCTGTCCCAAAACGATTTGGGTCGAGACATTGCCGTTTCGGAAAAATCTTCCCGGCGGGTTCGTTTTTAGCGATTTCGGGTGCAATCGCGGAGCAAATTTCCTTGCGGGGTTAGGGGCAATGCCCCTACCCACGATCTAACCATCGTGAGTTGCTCCTTTACGATCTAATGACACCCGACCCCGCTGTCCCAAACGGATTTGGGGCAAAACGAAGCCGTTTAAAAGAAAACTTTCCGTTAGCCGAAGCCTACAAGTGCCGAGACACTTGTGCTTCGCTTCTACAGAAAAATTACTCATAAAAACTCTAAAAACTCAATTTTTACAGAAAATCACAGAAGGTATATTTTTCATAAAAATACAAATGAACTCGTACAAGTCTTTGCACGTGGCTCTGATACCACTGTAGGGTTCTTCGGGCCGCGAAAACCGCTTTTTCGCGTCGCGGAAACCCCGAGTCACCCAAAGCCATGGATCTCGTGCAAAGATTCGTAAACAAAATTATCGAAAAAACTTTTTCTTGTACGAGTTTGTAAAAACTTTAGATCTACACTAAATGAGAGTTATACCTTCGAAGCGAGCCCTTTCGCGTTCCCGCTCGTCCAAGGAGTTGCCGGATCTCAAGTTGTCAAAGTAGACAACCTCTATATGTATCCACACGGACACGTAGGTGGAGAAAACCTTACGCAAAGGTGTGCTAGCACCTTGGTAAGATTCGGCCAAGGCAAGGAGGAGAGGGAGAGGAAGAACTTCAAGAGGAGGAAGAAGAAGATACACCACTTGAATGGAAAAATGAAATCCACATGATTCCCAAAGTGGCCGGCCACTCTACCTTGTGAAAACTCCCAAATTAATTGCATTAATTGCAATTAATATGAAGTTATTAAGAAAATGGCTTTGTAACTTCCATGAGGTGGCAACCATGATGATGTGGTGCATCACCATTGGTCCACATAAATGCTAACTCACCAATCAGGTGGCATAAAGTCAAGTCAAACTTGACTTTTAAACTTCCTCTCAAGTCAAGTCAAACTTGACCAAATCTCTTCCATGGTTGATCTAATCAAACAATTTGAATCAAGCCAACTTAATATAATGAATCTAATTAATTAAATTAAGTTGATTTAATGAATCATAATCTAAATTAGACTCATTGAATACATGAATCAACTTGAGTCCAACTCAAGTTAGCCCAATTAGGATTACTCTTAATCCAATTTGATTCATCAAATGAATCTAATCCTCTTGGTTCATCATATAAACCTAATCTCCATCTAATTGTCCTTAGTGTGTGACCCTATAGGTTCTTGTAACGTTGGCAATGCCCTAAACACATTTAGGAGCATAAGTAATGAGCGGTATCTAGCAACACATCATTACTACCCAAGTTACAAGAATGTCGAGATCCGACATCACCTTGTGACTACCAATTGTGACTCCTCACAAAATAATGACAAGCGTCCTTCTATCCTAGACATCTAGATTGATCAATATGAAGCATAGACCGTGTCATCCTCTAATCAATCTAAATCTTGAACCCCAAGTAGACTCACTCAATCAAATGAGCTCAACATCTCATGTTGACTCATTTGGGCATGGCCATGCACTTAGTGGTCTCACTCTATCAAGAATATTGATGTCACTCCCGTCATATAGGAGGGATAGATCCCATCTACATCACTCACATCCCTCTGCATAATTTGATACATACCCGGTAATCGCCTTTATAGTCCACCCAGTTACAGGTGACGTTTGACGAAACCAAAGTACATAACTCCTTATGTAGGGATCCATGGTGACTTCAGGTCTAAGGACTAATAGTCATACTAATAGCCACATGAGAAAGTATATGATACTCATATAACGATCCATGATAATTTCTCATGGCGGGTCATTCAGTATACATTCTCCAATGTATACCCATGTGTCAGCTTGATATCTCTATATCCATAACTTGTGAGATCAAGTCATCGAGCTGACCTACATGCTAGTCTTATTGCATTAACATTGTCCCTGAATGTTAATACTCGACTAGGAATGATTTAGAGTAGTGTTCCCTACATCATCTCACTATCGATTCAACTAATCGATTGATATATGTATGAACCTTCTACTCAAGGACGCTATTATACTTAGTCTATTTGGCACTAATAGAAATAAGTATAATAACCAAACAAATGCCTTTATTAATATACAAGAATATGATACAATGAGTCCATACAATCATCAAATGATTGGCTCTAGGGCTCTAACTAATATAGGGTACGTCGTCAGCCTGAGAGATACTCATTTCTCTTGTCTGACCATGATGACATTGTGCTCATAGAGGATGAGCCTACCACCTATCAGGAAGCTGTGATGAGACTAGATTCCGAGAAATGGCTAGAGGCCATGACATCCGAAATAGAATCCATGTACACCAACCAAGTATGGACTTTGGTTGATCCACCTGAAGGGGAAAAACCCATTGGGTGCAAGTGGGTCTTTAAGAGAAAGACTGACATGGATGGACTTATCTATAAGGGTCGCTTGGTAGCTAAAGGTTTCAAGCAGATTCATGCTATTGACTATGATGAAACCTTTTCTCTAGTAGCGATGTTTAAGTCCATTCGGATCATGCTTGCTATTGCAACCTACCTTGACTATGAGATATGGCAGATGGATGTCAAAACCGTGTTTCTGAATGGAAACCTGCTCGAGAATGTGTACATGACACAACCTGAGGGTTTTGTAGATCCACAGCATACTAGTAGAGTATGCAAGCTGCATAGGTCCATTTATGGACTAAAGCAAGCTTCTCGGAGCTGGAATCTTCGATTCGATGATGTAATCAAACAGTTTGGTTTCATCAAGAACGAAGATGAACGTTGTGTCTACAAGAAGGTTGTAGGGGATATAGTTGTGTTCCTCATATTGTATGTGGATGACATACTACTCATTGGGAAGGACATCCCTTTGCTTCAGACTGTCAAGACCTGGCTAGGGAGTTGCTTCTCAATAAAGGACTTAGGTGAGGCATCCCGCATTCTAGGGATACAGATCTATAGAGATAGATCTAAGAGATTGTTTGGCCTAAGTCAGAGTACATACATTGACAAGGTACTCCTTCGATTTGCCATGCAGAACTCCAAGAAGGGATTTCTGCCGATGTCACATGGCGTGAGTTTTTCAAAGACTCAAGGTCCCTCTTCTAGAGAGGAGAGAGACCGCATGGATCAGATCCCTTATACCTCAGCCATAGGATCGATCATGTACGCCATGCTATGTACTCGACCTGATGTCTCGTATGTTTTGAGCATGACGAGCAGATATCAGTCAGATCCAGGTGAAAGTCACTGGATAGTGGTCAAGAATATTCTTAAGTACTTAAGAAGGACTAAAGAATATTTCTTGATATATGGAGGCAATGATGAGCTAGATGTAAAGGGTTACAGTGATGCTAGCTTCCAGACCGACCAGGATGACTATAGATCGCAGTCGGGGTTCGTATTTTGCATTAATGGTGGTGTTGTCAGCTGGAAGAGTTCGAAGAAGGATACAGTAGCTGATTCTACAACAGAAGCTGAGTACATTGCTGCATCAGAGGCAGCAAAGGAGGCAGTTTGGATCCGCAAGTTCATCACTGAACTTGGGGTGGTTCCTAGCATCGCTGACCCAGTTGAGCTCTATTGTGACAACAATGGAGCTATAGCATAGGCGAAGGAACCTCGCTCACACCAGCGGAACAAACACATACTACGGCGCTATCATCTCATTCGAGAGATCATCGAGAGAGGAGATGTGAAGATTTGCAGAGTACCTACAGAGGCTAACATCGCAGATCCCTTGACCAAGGCTTTGGCACAGAAGAAGCATGATGGTCACACTAGGTCATTTGGGCTTAGAGCCTATACTGATTGGCACTAGTGCTAGTGGGAGATTGTTAGCTAGAGCCCTAGATCCAATCATTTGATGATTGTATTTTGGACTTATTGTATCATATTCTATATAAATAAAGGCATTTGAATTTTGGTTATTATACTTATTTGTATTAGTGCCAAATAGACTAAGTATAATAGCGTCCTTGAGTAGAAGGTTCATACCTATATCAATCGATTAGTTGAATCGATAATGAGATGATATAGGGAACACTACTCTAAATCATTCCTAGTCTCACAATGTTAATGCAATAAGACTAGCATGTCGGTCAGCTCGATGACTTGATCTCACAAGTCATGGATATAGACATATCAAGTTGACACATGGGTATGCATTGGAGAATGTATACTGAATGACCCGCCATGAGAAAGTATCATGGATCGTTATATGAGTGTCATATACTTTCTCATGTGGCTATTAGTATAACTATTAGTCCTTAGACCTGAAGTCACCATGGATCCCTACATAAGGAGTTATGTACTTTGGTTTCGTTAAACGTCACCCGTAACTGGGTGGACTATAAAGGCGATTACTGGGTATATAACGAATTATGTAGAGGGGTGTGAGTGATGTAGATGAGATCTATCCCTCCCATATGATGGGAGTGACATTGGTATTCTTGATAGTGTGAGACCACTAAGTGTATGACCATGCCCAAATGAGTCAACATTAGATGTTGAGCTCATTTGATCGAGTGAGTTTACTTGGAGTTCAAGA
Source organism: Zingiber officinale (assembly GCF_018446385.1). Lineage (NCBI taxonomy): Eukaryota > Viridiplantae > Streptophyta > Magnoliopsida > Zingiberales > Zingiberaceae > Zingiber > Zingiber officinale. The sequence goes on from NC_056001.1 coordinate 76,437,135, forward strand.
TTTAGATTGATTAGAGGATGACATGGTCTATGCCTCATATTGATCAATCTAGATGTCTAGGATAGAAGGACAATGTCACATATTGTGTGGAGTCACAATTAGTAGTCACAAGGTGATGTTGGATCTCAACATTTTTGTAACTTGGGTAGCAATGATGTATTATTGCTAGATGCCGCTCATTGCTTATGTTTCTAAAGGAGTTTAGAAACATTGCCAACGTTACAAGAACCTATTGGGTCACACACAAAGAACAAGTGGATGAAGATTAGGTTCATATGATGAACCAATTGTATTAGGTTCATATGATGCACCAAAGATTGGATTCAAATTAGACTTATTGAGTTAGACTCAATTAGATTCAATTGTTGAATGAGTCTAATTTAAATTTGATTCATTGAGTCAATTTATATTAATGAATTGAGATTCATTAAATTGAAATTGACTTGAATCAAAGGTTGGATTTAACTCAACAAGGAAGAAATTGGTCAATTTTGACTTGATCAAATGGAAGTTGAAACATCAAGTTTGACTTGATGTATTGCCACATCATAAGGATGACTCATCCTTGCCGTATCACCTCCACCTCATGAGGCATGCCACCTCATGGGGGTTACACCCTCCCCTTGGCTTTAATGTGGCCGACCACATTAATGAGGGGGTTACATTGTGTGGCCGGCCACACTAATGTAAGGAGGGGTTTTGATTTTGTGGAATAATGTGTGCATTCATTCCATCTTCTTCTTTGGTCTTTTCCTCTTTGTTTTGCTGCTGTTGCCGTGAACTTCCAAGAGAGGAGAAGGTGGTTGAGTGAATTCCAAGAGCAAAGGAAGAGTGAAGGTCACAAAGGAGGGATACTACTTCTTGAGTGTATGAGTTTCTTTTGTACTCTCTCTTTTTCTTCCTTTCCAATCCCATCCAAGAGCTCTAGAAAGTGCTAGCACACTTGGGGCTCTCTTCTCCATCCTTGAGTGCTAGAGAGCACTCCTTGTTCATGTGGATATCACTAGAGAAGTATCTACCTTGATACTTTGGAGATTCGACACGTACCTTGGACGAGCGGGAATTTTGCGAGGGCACGCTTCAAAGGTAAAAGCTCTCAACACATAGATCTAGGAGTAGATCTAAATTTTTGAAACTTGTACTTGTATTTCATTCGATTTTTCCCTTGCACGGATCTACGACTTTGGGGCTTTCGGGGTTTCCGCGACGCGAAAAAGCGATTTTCGCGGCCTGAAAAACCCAACATTATGACCCTATTGTGTTTGTGTGTGATTGGACCCTCGGTCATGTCGAGGGCATTTTATGTGTGTGCATAATTGTAATTATAAAATACAGCAGGAGCTGTATTAGTTTTCAAATATTACATTTTTGTTCGATTTAGATTACATGTACATTCCTTTGTGGAATATAGGATCGATAAATATAAAATTTTATTTTGTTGTGGATCGTATCCTTGCGAGGCGTGGTGCTATTTGAGGACCGGAGGCACAACGGAAAAGGAAGCAAGAAGGACACAATGACATAAACCCTAGGGTCGGCGACCAGAGTTGGCGGCAGCTAGGGTTAGCGGCATACCGAGGACAACTATGGATGAGGCCATAATAGTTCGAAAATTATTTTTCATATGTATTGCCTTTTATGCTGACGTGTTGTGTGTGTGTGCATGTTAAAATTCCTCGTTTTAAATAACTAAGTGGGAGAGGAATTATGTATATTCCGCGGTCTCCATTACTGGTTTGTAAGTGATACATTTAAACTTGCGCGTTGGCTCTGAGTGCCTTCCTCCACATTAGAAGAGTTTGTTTGTGGATCACTAGATCAAACATTTTTTTATTGATGTTTATAGGAAATTATTTAGGTTTGTGTGATCTTCTCCATCTGAAGGGGCACAATCCTATTTAATGGACTAAGTATCAAGTAATGGTATACACTTAGGCGCATTTAAGAGTATCCTCCCCATCGGAGTCACAGCTATTATTTGTGTGACCAAAGAAAAACCAACTATTAATTTTATTTGTCATATAGGTAGGTTGACAAGATAATAAAACTAATGGGTAAACCCCCCTCTTACAAATGTTGAATTTGTATACGTCCACACTATCGTGGCATACAAAATTCACGGTGTTTTAAGGTGTTGGTGAATTTTGTTAGAGTGTATACTAAAAGCCTAGCTTTTTGTAAACATCTTTTTGTGAAATAAAGAATCACATTGGTCAAATGTTTATATTTATATGCTAAGTATTGTTCTTCAATTAATTTCTATTGTAGATAACATGGTGTGTGGTGTCACACATAGAAGATCATAATATCAGTTCCTTATAAATTATAAATAGTAGCTCATAACTAAGATGGATAGGAACAACCCATTGGAATAGTCATAGTGTAATTTGGTATTAGTTTATCTAAATTATAAAATTACACTAGTACACTTTGAGTGTAATGAGCAGGACCATTTGAGGTAGTTTCTTTTATACTGACTCTTTGAAAGAACAAGACCTCTGTTATTATGGAAGTGTGTGCACTTAATCATGATATAATAACAAGTATGTATACTTAATATTTATTTCTTTAACTTATTAAAGGGTGTGATTTAGATCGATAAATCAATAGACTCAATAAGTTGAGAAATGATATTATTTATATGGTGTGTTGTTGATTATAGAATGAAACTGTGTCCTAGGAATCTAGGTTTATGATACCCCCAAGAGGAGTTCATAAGGATTGTCATGTAAACCCTGCAGGTGGGCTTCTTTCGACATGACGATAAGGTTGAGTGGTTCTACTCTTGGAGCTAGATATTAATTAAGTGAGTTGTCAGAAGCTCATTTAATTAGTGGACATTCGATATCATAAACACAGGGAGACTAACAGACCCATGATAAGAAAGAGCCCATATAGTAATATGGGATTGGTGCGGTAGTTCAATAATAATTCTTTAGTGGTATGAGTTATTATTGATGAACTTGAGTTGGGTGTTCGGGGCGAACACGGGAAGCTCAAGTTCATCGGGAGACCATAACCAATTCCTCCTCTCGGTCCCTGTCGTAGCCTTTTATTTATAAAGTTTTATACCCACCTAAACCCACCTTCTTACCCATCCATAGGTGGTCGGCTAAGCCAAGCTTCGAGCCCAAGCAAGGGTCGGCCAAGATAAGCCTTGGATGGACCAAGTGGTGGACGGCCCTAGCTTGGAGCCCAAGCTTAGGTGGCCGGCCACAATAAAAATAAAAGGATTTTATTTTAAAATCTTTCCTAATGTGGAAGACATGATTGTAAAAGAGAGTTTTAAAATTAAATATTTCCTTTTATACTTTCTACAAAAGGATTAATAGAAAAGTTTGATATCTTTCCTTATTTATAGTTAAAAGGAAGATTTTAATTTTGGAGAAAACTTTCCTTTTTGTAATCATACACATGTTTTAATAGAGATATTTTAATTTATAAAAGTTTCCTTTTATAACCAACAATGAAGGGAATTTTTTTAAAAGAGAAAATTTTAATTTAAAATTTCCGGAAATAAATTAGGAAGTTTTAATTTTATGTTTAAAACTTTCCTTGGTTGGAGGATTTGAGGTGGCCGACCATTAAAAGAATAAAAAGGAATTATTTTAATTAATTAAATTTTCCTTTCATTGACAAGGAAAATAAGGAAGTTTTTATTAAAACTTTCCTTATTTGCCAAGACCAAGGACTATAAAAGAGAGGGTAGAGGTGCCTCATCTCACAACAAGACTTCTATTATTCCTCTCTTCTCTTCCTTGGTGGTGGCCAACCCTCATCCTTTCTCCTTCTCTTATTCTTCTTCCTTGGTTGTCGGCGGCATCTCATCTCAAGGAGCTTGGTGGTGGCCGGATCTTGCTAGAGGAAGAAGGAGAGATAGGAGCCATTGTTTCCTAGCATCCCTTGGAGCTTGGTTGATGGCCGAAAGTTCTTCATCTCTTAAAGATTGTTGGTGGCCGAAACTTGCTTGGAGAAGAAGAAGGCTTGGGTGGATTCTCGTCTCGGTAGATCATCGCCCACATGACGTCCGAGATAAGAAGAGTAATACGGCAGAAGATCATGAGGTCTATATGCTACAGAAGGTATAACTAGTTCTAGGTTTCGGATTTATGATTCAACTTTGTGTTTCTTTTGGTTTTTCGATCTTGTGATTCGATTGTTCATATTGGTTAAACCTCGGGTTCCTATAAGGAGATTAAATATTAAATTTTGTTGAAAGTCTTTGTCTAGGAAGTGGTGGATGCTCCCATAGTCAAGAAGGTCAAGTACCTTGTCTTGTTTAACCTGGAAGTCAATCTTTGAAATAAATATTTAATCAAATTTGTAACATAGGTGGATTTTGATTAATAATGTTCAGCATCGTTTGCGATTCAAGTCTAAACCTCTAAGAATAGATAAGTTGAATTTGGAATCAACAATGTTAAGTTCTATTTGGGATTCCAAATTTAATTTCTAAAGAACACAATAGGTTGTTTGGAAAGGTTCAGGACTTGTACAAAATTTTTGTACAGGGAAACTGGTACGATATTCCGAGTAGTAACCAACAATTGGTATCAGAGCTAAGGTTTGCCTCTATGTGTTTGGTTTTCATTTTAATTATGCACAGGTCATACATATTTTAGGCAGGATAATAGTAGGATGTGCAAATATATTTAACTCTGTGGTTGAAGGCATCCTAGATTTAACTATTATGGCCCTAATGTGATTGTGTGTGATTGAACTCTCAGGCATGTCGAGGGCATTTTATATGTGTGCATGATTGTATGTATTAAATACAGCAGGAGCTAGATTAGTTTTAGGATTTTACATTTTTGTTTCGATCTAGATTACATGTACATTCCTTTGTGGAATATAGGATCGATATATGTAAAATTCTATTTTTGTCGTGGATCGTATCCTTGCAAGGCGTGGTACTATTTGAGGACCAGTGGCGTAGCAAAATTAGAAGCAAGATAGATGCGGCGACTAGACCCGATTACGGTTGCTTAAGATGGTAGCAGCTAGGGTTGGCAGCACATGGAGGGCAGTGATGGAAAAGGTCATAATAGTTGGAAAATTGTTTTTCCATATTTATTGCTTTATTTGCTGTGATGTGTGTGTGCATGGTTAAAATTCCTCACCTTAAATAACTATGTGGGAGAGGGATTAGTAAATAAATTCCACGTCTCCATTACTGGTTTGTAAGTGATGCAACAAACTTGCGTGTTGGCTCTGAGTGCCTCCCTCCATAACGGATGAGTTTGTTTACGGATCACTAGATCAAACTTCCCTTATGCATGGTTATAGGAAATTATTTAGGAGCGTGCGATCTTCTCTAACTTAATGGCCACAATCCTATTTAATGGACTAATTATCAAGTAATGGTATATACACTTAGGCGCATTTAATAGTATCCTCCCCAACGGAGTCACTACTATTATTTGTGTGACCAAAGGAATACCAACTATTAATTTTATTTGTGATAAAGTTAATATGATAAGAATAAAATTAATGGGTAAAACCTCCTCTTACAAATGTTTGAATTTGTATATGTACACACTAACGTGTCATGCAAAATTCACGGTGTTTTGAAGTGTTGGTAAATTTTAATAGTATTGTTTGAGGAATCAATATTATTCTAAATTTAGAGTCTTGACCAAAAGTGTATTTTGTGATTCTTATGATGACTTTCGACCCACTGGCTATTATACTGAAAGAGAACAAACTTACTGGTCCCAATTATATATATTGGAAAAGAAACCTGGACATTGTCCTAACTGCTGAAGGCTATAAGTTTGTACTGTTAGAGGTCTGTCCTAATGTGCCTAACGGCGATTCTAGTGAAGAGGAGATTGAGCATCATAGGAAATGAGTCAAGGCAGATGAGATGACGCGGTGTTACATTTTGGCTTCAATGTCAAATGTATTGCAACATCAGCATCAGGACTTGCCAACTGCCTATGACATGATGAACAATCTAAAGGAACTCTTCGGATACCAGAATCAGGCTGCTAGGCAAGAGGCAATGAGAAAATTAATGACAACCACCATGTCAGAGGGGACACCCGTAAGGGATCATATCCTAAAGATGATGGCTTATTTAAACGAAATACAAATCCTTGGAGCTGAAATCGATGGGGAAACCCAGATCGATATTATTCTCCAAACGCTACCTAGAAGTTTTGAGCAGTTCCGCCTGAACTATAACATGAACAAAAGGGCTTATACGTTGCAAAACTTCTGACAGAACTTCAGGCAGCAGAAGGTATATTTCGTCATAGTTCTCATATTCACTTTGTTGAAAATATTTCTACTTCTAAGTCGAAAGGCAAGAAGAAGAAGAAGCAGGCTTGCTCAGCAAAGAAGGTGAATAGATCTCTAGGTACTAGACCTAATGCCGAAATGAAGAAGCCAAAGGGCAAGCACTTCATCTGCAAGCAGTCTGGACATTGGAAGGTGGTCTGTCCTTGAAGGAGAGAGAACAATAAAGCTATATCTTATTCTCTAGTAGTTGAAACATGTTTAGCAGTGTTATCTACCAGCACCTGATGTGTAGATACAGGAGCCACTGATCATGTCTGTAATACATTGCAGGGATTCTAGGAAACCCGACGACTATATGAGGGAGAGATAACCATCTACATGGCAATGCTATGAAAGTGGCGACTGTTGAAGTGGGAGACGTCTACTTATCATTTGATAGGAATAGAAGTTTAGTTTTGAGAAATTGTCTTTATGTACCAACTTTTAGAAAGAATTTAATTTCAGTTTCTAAACTGTTTGTGGATGGATATACTGTTTCTTTTGAAGACAAAGTGGTTGTTAAGAAAAATATGGTAATTATCTGTTCTAGTACATTACTTGGCAATTTATATACTCTAAATCCAATAACACCCACAAAACAATAAATGGAATTTAATAGCACATCTTCTAATTCTAATAAGAGAAAGGAACTTTCAGAAATGAACCAAACATATTTTTGGCATCTAAGACTTGGTCATATTAACTTGAGTAGGATTCAAAGGCTGATAGCTGATGGACTCTTGGGTTCATTAGTGTTGGAAAACTTTCCAACCTACGAATCTTGCTTGGAAGGTAAAAGGACCAAGAAACCTTTCAAGGCCAAGGGGTATAAAGCTAAAGATGTGTTGGAACTGGTTCATTCTGATTTGTGTGGTCCTATGTTTATCCCGGCAAGAGGTGGTTTCGAATATTTTTTCTCTTTTATAGACGACTATTCGAGATATGAGTACATTTACCTGTTACGTCGCAAGTCTGAATGCTTTGATAAGTTCAAAGAGTACAAGACTGATGTGGAGAAACGTCATGGTAAAAGTATCAAGATACTACGGTCTGATCGTGGTGGCGAATACCTCTTTGGAGAATTTTGGAATTACTTATTAGATGCTGGGATTCAATCCCAATTGTCTGCACCTGGCACACCCCAACAGAATGGTGTGGCAGAACTAAGGAATAGGACTCTTATGGAAATGGTTAGATCGATGATGAGTTATTCAAAATTACCAAGTACGTTTTGGTGATATACTTTGGAAACAGCAATATACATTCTGAATATGGTACCTTCTAAATCAGTACCCGTTACTCCCATGGAATTGTGGAATGGGCGTAAGCCTAGTCTGAGTCATATTCGGATATGGGGTAGTCTAGCATATGTGCTAAAGGGAGATACTGATAAGTTGGAATCACATAGAGAAGTTTGTCTGTTTGTGGGATATCCTGAAGGAACAAACGGTGGTTTATTTTATAATCCTAAAAATCTGAAGAGCATTGTTAGCACCAATGCTTGATTTTTAGAGGAAGATTATGTATGAACCATAAGCCCATGAGTGAAATTGTTCTAGAAGAAATGAGAGAGGACATGCCTGCTTTAGTACCAACGGTGCAAAATGAAATATCACAAAAACTACAACACGTATCACAAATGATATACAACAAAAGACAGTGTCTCGTCGTAGTGGGAGGGTTGTTAGGCAACCTGAAAGATTCATGTTTTTGGGAGAATCATCAGACTTGATCCCAGGTAAACATGATCATGATCCCCGAACATATGACGAAGCACTCCAAGATAAAGATGCAGCATCTTGGCAAAAAGCAATCAATTCAGAAATAAAATCTATGTATTCTAACAAAGTCTGGGAGCTAGTAGAACCATCAAATAGTGTAAAATCTATTGGATGTAAATGGATCTACAAAAGGAAAAGAGGGACAGACGGGAAGGTGGAATACTTCAAATCAAGACTTGTTGTGAAGGGGTACACTCAGAAAGAGGGAATCGATAATAGGGAAACCTTTTTGCCGGTAGCCATGCTTAAGTCTATTGCCACTCATATGGATTATGAGGTTTGGCAAATGGATGTCAAGATAGCTTTCCTTAACGGAAGTCTTGAAGAAAACATCCATATGAAGCAACCAGCGGGATTTATTGAAAAAGGCAAAGAGCATCTATTATGTATGCTCAATCGGTCGATTTATGGACTGAAGCAAGCTTCAAGGTCTTGGAACATCCAGTTTAATGAGGTAATCCAGTCATATGGATTTATTCAGTGTTCGGATGAGTTTTTTGTATACAAGAAGTGTGATGAAAACGTGGTGGTATTTCTTGTACTATACGTAGATGACATTTTGTTAGTTGGAAATAATATCAAAGTGTTGTCGGAAGTAAGGGTATGGTTGTCCAAGCAATTCGATATGAAGGACTTGGAAGAATGTGCACATATTCTCGGGATCAAAGTAATAAGGGATTGTAAGAAAAGAATGTTGTGCTTATCCCAAGCTTCATATATTGATACGATCCTAGCTCGTTTTAGCATGCAAGACTCCAAGAAAGGTTTTCTACCTTTTAGGCATGGAGTACCTTTATCTAAAGAAATGTCTCCGAAGACATCAAAGGAGATAGAGGACATGAAGGCAGTTCTTTATGCTTCAGCTGTCGGAAGCCTAATGTATGCTATGTTGTGCACGAGACTAGATATTTATTTTTCCATGAGCATAGTTAATAGATATCAAATGGAGATGGACATTGGAATGCTGTAAAACATATATTGAAGTACCTAAGAAGGGCTAGAGATTATATGCTAGTTTACCAAGCAGATGATTTGCTCCCTGTGGATTACACGGATTCTAACTTCTAATCAGATAGAGACAATAGTAAGTCTACATCAGGTTGTGTTTACATTAGGAGGTGGAGCCATTGCATGGAGGAGTATTAAGCAAAAATGCATTCCAGACTAAACCATGGTAACTGAGTATGTGGCAGCCTTTGAGGCAGCCAAAAGAGGTTGTATTGCTTAGGAACTTCCTAATGGACTTAGATGTGATTCCTGGTATGCCAAAATCATCACAATTTATTGCGATAATAGCGGTGCAGTAGCAAACTTGAAGGAACCACGAGACCATAAGGCAAGTAAACACATAGAGCGCAAGTAATACCTGATACGAGACATCGTAAAGCAAGGAGAAGTTGTCGTCGCCAAGATTGCATCAGTAGATAACCTGGCAGATCCTTTCACTAAGGCCCTTCCAGCGAAAGCTTTTGATCATCATGTCGAAGGATAAGAAATCAGATGTATGACAGCGTTTATTGCAGCATTGTCTTTTAGTATAAGTGGGAGATTGTTAGAGTGTATACTAAAAGCCTAGCTTTTTGTAAATAATTTTTGTGAAATAAAGAATAACATTGATCAAATGTCTATATTTATATGATAAGTATTATTCTTTAATTAATTTCTATTGTAGATAACATGGTGTGTGGTGTCACACACAGAAAATCATATTATCAGTTCTTTATTAATTATAAATAGTAGTTCATAACTAAGATGGATAGGAACAACTCATTCGAATAGTCATAGTGTAATTTGGTATTAGTTTATCTTAATTATAAAATTACACTAGTACACTTTGAGTGTATTGAACATGACCATTTGAGGTAGTTTCTTTTATACTGACTCTTAAAATAACAAGACCTCTGTTATTATGGAAGTGTGTGCTCTTAGTCATGATATAATAACAAGCATGTATACTTAATATTTATTTCTTTAATTTATCAAAGGGTGTGATTTAGTTTGATAAATCAATAGGCCCGATAAGTTGGGAAATGATATTATTTATATGGTGTGTTGTTGATTATAGAATGAAATTGTGTCCTAGGAATCTAGGTTTATGATGTCCCCAAGAGGAGCTCATAAGGATTGTCATGTAAACCCTGCAGGTGGAATTAGTCCGACATGACAATAAGGTTGAGTGGTACTACTCTTGGAGCTAGATATTAATTAAGTGTGTTGTCAGTAGCTCATTTAATTAGCGGACATTCGATATCTTAAACAATGGGAGACTAACACACTCATGATAAGAAGGAGCCTATATAGTAATATGGGATTGGTGCGGTAGTTCAATAATAACTTTTTAGTGGTATGAGTTATTATTAGTGAACTAGAGTTGGGTGTTCGGGGCGAACACAGGAAGCTCAAGTTCATCGGGAGACCAAAACCAATTTCTCCTCTTGGTCCCTATCGTAGCCTCTTATTTATAAAGTCTTATACCCACCTAAACCCATCTTCTTACCCATCCATAGGTGGACAGCCAAGCCAATCTTGGAGCCCAAGCAAGGGTCGACCAAGATAAGCCTAGGATGGACCAAGTGGTGCCCGACCCTAGCTTGGAGCCCAAGTTTTGGTGGCCGGCGATAATAAAAATAAAAAGGAATTTATTTTAAAATCTTTCCTAATGTGGAAGATATGATTTTAAAAGAGATTTTTAAAATTAAATATTTCCTTTTATAGTTTCTACAAAAGGATTAAGAGAAAGGTTTGATATCTTTCCTTATTTGTAGTTAAAAGGAAGATTTTAATTTTGGAGAAAACTATCCTTTTTGTAATCATCCACATGTTTTAATTGAGAGATTTTAATTTATAAAAGTTTTCTTTTATAACAAACCATGAAGGGATTTTTTAAAAGAAAATTTTTTATTTTAAAATTTCCAGAAACAAATTAGGAAGTTTTAATTTTGTGTTTAAAACTTTCCTTGGTTGGAGGATTTGAGGTGGCCAACCATTAAAAGAATAAAAAGGATTTTTTTTTTAATTAATTAAATTTTCCTTTCGTTGGCAAGGAAAATAAGGAAGTTTTTATTAAAACTTTCCTTATTTGCCAAGACCAAGGAATATAAAAGAGGGGGTAGAGGTGTCTCACCTCACAACAAGACTTCTATTATTCCTCTCTTCTTATCCTTGGTGGTGGCCGACCCTCATCCTTTCTCCTTCTCCTATACTTCTTCCTTGGTGGCCGGCGGCATCTCATCTCAAGGAGCTTGGTGGTGGCCGGATCTTGCTAGAGGAAGGAGAGATAGGAGCCATTGTTTCTTAGCATCCTTGGAGCTTGGTTGGTGGCCGAAAGTTCTTCATCTCTTAGAGATTGTTGGTGGTCAAAACTTGTTTGGAGAAGAAGGAGGCTTGGGTGGATTCTCGTCTCGGTAGATCGTCGCCCACACGACATCCGAGATAAAAAGAGGAATACGACAGAAGATCGTGAGGTCTATAAGCTACAGAAGGTATAACTAGTTGATATGGGTTAGGTTTCATGGATCCCCGGTGAAGAAGGAAAGGAGATAGCCGATTTGAGAAGATATACCAATATCGATCGAGATATACCTTCAGGGAGGAAGGTCAATATCGGCCGGGATATACTTCCAAATGAGCAGGCCAATATCGATCGAGATATACCTTCATGGAGGATGGCCAATATCGACCGGGATATGCCTCCAGGAAGGAAGACCCATATCGAGCAAGATATACCTCCAAGGAGGTTGGCTAAGATCAGCCGGGATATACCTCAATAGGGGAAGGCCAATATCGGTCGGGATATACTTCCAAGTGAGCAAGCCAATATCGATCAAGATATACCTTCAGGGAGGAAGACCAATATCGGCCGGGATATGCCTCCAGGAAGGTAGACCCATTGTAACGCCCGCCCCTCCTGCTAGTGGGTGCGGGGTTACTTTACTTAACCATTACTATTGCGGAAACATACATGCATATTAAAATTTCTTTCGAAAGTAAAACATTAGAAATATCCTGAAGTCATGCGGACAATACATAACACACTTAGTTCACGTCATCATAACAAAATAACATAAGTAGGTCTTTTATTTATATTAGCCGAGCCACCACCACACACATCTCCTGCAGCTCCCCTAGGTCATCCATTCTTTGTCTTTATCTGTGGTACAAGGAAAGTAAGCTATAAGTACACAGGCTTAGTAAGATCCTTTCCTACTCACAAAATCCATATATCAAGCATAAACACATAAGCATATAATCATGGAAATATAATCATCTAATATCATATGGTGAATACATAGCATCATAACATATTATCTCATGAAGAACATCATGCTATATCACATCATAAATCATCATGTCATATAAATCATAAGAGCATAGCATGTCATATCATAACTCATAAAGAACATCATGCTATATCATATCATAAATCATCATGTCATATAAATCATAAGAGCATAGTATGTCATATCATAAATCATAAAGATTATCATGCTATATCATATCATAAATCATCAATCATATAATGCAAGATGTCTTTTAAAACATGTGTCATGTCATATGCAAGATGTCTTAAAATATATCATATAGTACTTGAACATAATATCATCATGAGGGCTCGTCTTGTACCACATACATACATAAATGCGCGCAATCCCTAGGACAGGGTAGCTAGCCCCGAACCTACTAGGGATCTAGGTCCATACTACGACCGTCGACCTAGGGGCGTACTAAGGAGCCCATCCCTTTACTAGACCCGTTCATAGTCCGTCGGCCTAGGGGCGCTTATGGAGCCCACCCTTGGTACAAGCCATACAAAGTAAAATAGCATATCATGGTTCATGTAGTAACATAGCATATCTTATCTTATCATATCATGAAGAGTGCTCTTAATCCCCAAAGGGAAGCAACTCTTAGGCCTTCACTTATCATGTCATAAAGAGTGCTCTTAATCCCAACAAGAAGGGAAGCAACTCTTAGGCCTTTTCTTATCATATCATAAAGCATGCATCTTTGGGCACATAGCACTTCATAAGAGACGTTATTATGCATGGATCATAAGCATACATAAATGAGCATGTTATTTGTCATATCATAAAGCATGTATATTTGGGCACATAGCACATCAAAAGAGACATAATCATGTATGGTTCATAGGGATACGTAAATGAACACAACATCTATCATAGAAAAGGCATGATCATGCATGGAATCATTAAATAACATCTCTTAATTCATAACGTAACATGTGAGGCACATCTAGGCTTCTAAACCCATAATGGCCGAAAGTTCAAGAGTATGAACTTAACTCTAAACAACATACAAGCATAAGAATCTCATGTTAACTTCATATCATATCACAAGGAAGGTCATAAGCATGTTAATCAAATTTCTAAGCTTTCCTAGGTTTTGATCCTTATCATGGCCGAAGGTTCATGAAGAAGGAAAATAAATTCCAAATAACATACAAGCATGAATATCAAGCTAAATTCATAACATATCATAAGAAGATACATGAGCATGCTAGGTTGAATTTTTAGCTTCCTTGAACCCTAAAATCTGTTCATGGTCGAACCATGCAAGAAGAGGAAACCAAACTCTAAGCCACATGCAAGCATACATATCTAGCTAAATTCATATCATATCATAAGGAGATACATGAGCATGCTAGATTAAATTTTTAGCCTCCTTGAACCCTAAAATTTGTTCTTGGCCAAAACATTCATGAAGAGGAAACCAAGCCCTAAGCAATATGCAAGCATAAATATCTAGCTAAATTCATATCATATCATAAGGAGATACATGAGCATGCTAGATTAAATTTTTAGCTTCCTTGAACCCTAAAATTTGTTCTTGGCCGAAATATCCATGAAGAGGAAACCAAGCCCTAAGCAACATGCAAGCATAAATATCTAGCTAAATTCATATCATATCATAAGGAGATACATGAGCATGATAGATTTAGTTTAAAGCTTCCTTTAACCCTAAATTTTGATAGTGGCCGAAAGTTTCATGAAGAGGAAACCAAGCTCTAAGCAACATGCAAGCATAAGAAAAAAACCAAACCAAACTCTTATCATAGCATACATATCATAAGGGCATAGTGAACATGGTTAGTTTAGGTCTTAAGCTTTCCTAGGTCCTTCATCCACACTTGGCCGAAAGTTCACAATTATAAATCTAGGTTTTAAGTAAACATACTACATGAGAGCATTAACTAGCTTCTTATACTAGGGTACTTATCATAAGAACATAATGAACATGCTTATTTAGGTCTTGAACTTCCCTAATCCTTTTTATACATGACTTGGCTGAACACCTTAGGAGCATGAATTTAAGTTTGAACCAACATACAAGCATAAGAAAAACTAAACCAATCTCATATCATAGCATACATATCATAAAGATATAGTAAACATGGTTAGTTTAGGTCTTAAGCTTTCCTAGGTCCTTCATCTACACTTGGCTAAAAGTTCCACCTTGTGACCCTAGGTTTTAAGCATTCTAATCTTATGGAAAAAAAACATAACAACTTATACCACAGGTGAGGGGATACTTACATCCTTTCGCTTATTGATCCTAAAGAAAGTGGTACCCTTGTGAGGAGGAAGAAGGAGCTTCTCTTCCTAGTTCTTCCTTTTGTTTTCTCCTTCTTGTAAGGAGTAAACCTTGAGACTCCTTCTTAGAAATTAGTTTTCTTTGAGAGAAAACCTTAGCTTGGTTTTTAGAAATGAGGGAGAGAGGGCTCTATGTCTCGGTGGAGAAGGAAGAAGGAGAAAGAAGGAGGAGAAAGAAGAAGAAGGAAGGATTAACAACTTTCTCATGTAAATGAAACATGTCTTCATTCATCCCCTTAACCCCTCTATCTCTACCCTCTCTTAATTCCCACGAAATTAGAGGAAAAGAAAGGGAGGAAAGTAACTTGTCTTTTGCTTGCTTCTTTCCTTTACCAAGAGGAAGAGGAGGTAAGCTACTTGGTTTTCTCTTGTTCCTTTACTTAACTATCTTCTTACTCTTAACTACAATTTTCATTCTTTTCTATTCATCTATTATTCATTATCCTAGTGGTTACCATACACTAATTTAACTCTATTATTTGCGGGAGGTTCAAGGTTCAAACCTTAACCTCACTTCCTTTTTATTTTATTTTGGTTTCTATTTCCATTTCTCCTTTTTCTTTTATTCTAAAGGAAAAATACTCGTAAGTATAGCTTATCATTTCGTTGGTGTTACACCCATATCGAGCAAGATATACCTCCAAGGAGGTTGGCTAAGATCAACCGGGATATACCTCAATGGAGGAAGGTCAATATCGGTCGGGATATACTTCCAAGTAAGCAGGCCAATATCGATCGAGATATACCTTCAGGGAGAAAGGCCAATATCGGCCGGGCTGAATAATACCCTGAAAAGATATACCAATATTGATCAAAATTACATACTTGACAAAATATAGCCCAGAGCTTGCTGGGATAACAAACTCAGAAGGGCACGGACAGACATTACCCAAGGAGCCTCAGGAGAGGTAATGATAATTGACCAAACCTAGTTAAGTTCAGCCTTGACTGATACAAGGAACAATGTTATATTAAGCTATCTACGATATAGCAAAAATAGGAGAGGCAAATAGGAACGATAGAAACACTTTGAAAGGACTTGTGAAATAGTATAGAAGTAAGTATTTCAAATAAAGTATTCTATGAAGATATTTGCAGTATGTGATTGTATAACAGGTGGTATATATTTGGCGGAAAATGTGTTTTTAGACTATTTTACAGGTAATAGACGATAAAGAAGGTACATCTAGGGTACAAAAAAGATTTCTTAAAAGTCATTTACCACAAGTACACAGCTTACGTCATCTCATAACAAACTCTAACAAACCGGGGTCCACTTCATGACTACGGAGGTTATATGAAGTGGTATAAAAAGGAGAATCCTCTCCGTTGGCTAGGTAAGTTCACATCATTATGCACATTCATAACCCTAATTCTAAACTATTGTTCTTCTTCTTCCTTCCACACCAAGAGAGATAACTGACTTGAGCGTCGGAGGGCCAAGCCAGGGATTCCCACTCCGGTCTTAGGTCACTGACGATAGTGTTGGTTAGTCTCTTGTGCGCATGAAGCCTTGGGAGCTTTGGATCTGGGTTTTCTTCGATCAGATCTCTTTATTGCCATTGGTACTTTACATCGAAAGGACACTCTGGGGTTTCATCTTCTTAGATCAGCTTTGGGTTTCCCGGATCGGTGTTCCATAGGTATTATTCTTCGCCAGCAGTAGGTTTTTTCTCCCAGCTCTCTGTTTTGTCAAGCTTCTCAGACAGGATCACTAGTTATTAATTTCCACATCATAACTAGTTTATTCTTTTGTTTAGATATTGAAATACCAAACACAAGAAGCTAACGATTCTAGGTTTCGGATTTATGATTCGACTTTGTGTTTCTTTTTGTTTTTCGATCTTGTGATTCGATTGTTCTTAATGGTTAAACCTAGGGTTACTATAAGGAGATTAAATATTGAATTTCGTTGAAAGCCTTTGTCTAGAAGTGGTAGATGATCCCATACCCAAGAAGGCCTAGTTCCTCGCCATGTTTAACCTAGAAGCTTATCTCTGAAATAAATATTCAATCGAATTTATAACATAGGTGGATTTGGATTAATAATGTTAAGCATCATTTGCTATCCAAGTCTAAACCTCTAAGAACAGATAAGTTGAATTTAAAATCAATAATGTTAAGTTCTGTTTGCGATTCCAAATTTAATTTCTAAAGAACACAATAGGTTGTTAGGAAAGGTTCAGGACTTGTAGAAAATTTTTATACAAGGGAACCGGTACGATATTTCGAGTAGCAATCAACAATTGGTATCAGAGCTATGTTATAACATCTATGTGTTTGGTTTTAGTTTAATTATGCACATGTCATGCATATTTTAGGCAAGATAATAGTAGGATGTGCAAATAGATTAACTTTGTGGTTGCAGACTCCAACTATTATAGCCTATTGTGATTGTGTGTGATTGGACGCTCGGACATGTCAAGGGCATTTTATGTGTGTGCATGATTGTATGTATTAAATACAGCAGGAGCTGTATTAGTTTTAGGATTTTACTTTTTGTACAATCTAGATTACATGTACATTCCTTCGTGAAATATAGGATCGATAAATGTAAAATTCTATTTTTGTCGCGGATCATATCTTTGCAAGGCGTGGTACTATTTGAGGACTAGAGGCGCAGCGGAATAAGAAGCAAGATAGATGCGACATCTAGACCCGATTGCGGTGGCTTAAGATGGTTGCAGCTAGGGTTGACAGAACATAGAGGACAGTGATGGAAAAGGCCATAATAGTTGAAAATTATTTTTTCATATTTATTGCTTTTATTTGCTATGATGTGTGTGTGCATGTTAAAATCCTCATCTTAAATAACTAAGTGGGATAGAGATTTATAAATAAATTCCACGGTCTTTATTACTGGTTTGTAAGTGATGCAACAAACTTACGTGTTGGCTCTGAGGGCTCCCCTCCACATCGGATGAGTTTGTTTGCGGATCGCTAGATCAAACTTCCTTTATGGATGGTTATAGGAAATTATTTAGGAGCATGTGATTTTTTCCAACTGAAGGAGCACAATCCTATTTAATGGACTAAGTATCAAGTAATGGTATAACGTTAGGCACATTCAATAGTATCCTCCCCAACGGAGTCACTGCTATTATTTGTGTGACCAAAGGAAAATCAACTATTAATTTGTCATAAAGCTAGGTAAAACCCCTCTTACAAATGTTTGAATTTGTATACGTCCACACTAATGTGGCATACAAAATTCATGGTGTTTGAGGTAATTTTATTTGTCATAAAGTTAGGTTGACAAAATAAAATGGGTAAAACCTCCTCTTACAAATAATTGAATTTTTATACGTCCACACTAACGTGGCATACAAAATTCATGGTGTTTGATGTAATTTAAGGTTGACAAGATAATTAATGGGCAAGACCCTCCTTTTACAAATGTTTGAATTTGTATACGTCCACACTAACGTGACATACAAAATAACTAAAGTGGCATACAAACTAATACAGCTCCTTCTGTATTTAATACATACAATCATGCACACACATAAAATGCCCTTGATATATCCGAGGGTCCAATCACACACAATCACAATAGGCCATAATAGTTGGAGCCTGCAACCATAGAGTTCACTACAACAAAAATAGATTTTCGCAGTGCACAAATTCGCTTTCTGCAGCGCTCATTGCATGCTGCACAATTAAAAGCTGTTAAAAATCCTAAATTATTGACAGCGTACTTTGCGCGCTGCGGATAATATTATCCGTGGCGTGCTTTGCGCGTCGCGGATAATACTTTCCGCGGCATGCTTTGCGCGCCGCGGATAATACTTTCCGCGGCGTACTTTGCGCGCTACGGAAAGTATTATCCGCAGCGCGCAAAGCACGCTACAAATAGTAGTTTCCGCGGTGTGCTTTGCGCGCTACGGATAATATTATCCGTAGCGCACAAAGCACGCCGCGAAAAGCATTTTTATGCACTAAGGATAATAATCTACAGCTTATAAATGTATGCTATTGTAGTCTTAACTATATTAAAAAAAATATTAATTTGATGAAAATAATAAACCAAAATTTTACAATAAATTTAGTGCAAATAAATCCATAAAATTAACAAAAGTCATAGTTTTTCATTATATCAAAAAAATTTAAAGATCTTAAACAAGATACAAAATCTCTATCAAACTAGTTATTACATAACAACTTTTAAACTTACAATCCACAGAAATTAGTATATTATGTATCAATCACACAAAACTATAAATTTCGATAACCATGCAACCGTGCTTCCTATTTCATCATCAAGAAACTACATTTCATCATTTGGTCGAATTAGGTCCACCTTTTCCACCAAAACTTTATCAACCCAAACTTTCCAACATGATCCACCAAGAATAACGTGATGCACTTTTGTATTTGGATCTGTGGATGCAATTTGACCTTCTGCAACAACTAATTCATCAGCAGACCAATGAAGCAGCTTACATTTAGTATTAGCACATATATCTCCACGACTCGCATTTCTCGAATTTGACTGTAAATAAACAATACAAAGTTATTAATTCAATCATATATATTTTTGTAACAATTTTATGATTCAAAAATACATAATTTTATGATAATCACCTGAAAACCATGACCAAAATCACCACTTTTTTTGTCACCAATATTAATATCGCTATTGCTACCAAATTCATTCCCAATACCGCTACAAATACCACCACTAGCAATCTAATTTTATAACCAAATCGTGTCAAACAATGTCATCATGATAATTTAAAATCATTTAAGTGTACATATCAAACTTATTTTATATATATTGTTTACTTACTAACCTATTCTGGATGATTTTGTTGTCTCATACTTTGTAAAAACATAGACCTTATTTCTTGCATTTCTAGTTGATTTTGTTGCCTCATTTCCTGCATTTGTTGTTGAACATTTTGTACTATAGTTTGAAGTTGTTGAACCATTCCATTTTGTCGCACTGAAGCTCCAACTTTCGATGGTGTTACTCCAAAGCCCATTCCACGCACTCTACCCCGAGCTTCATTGCCAAACACAATGCTAATTGCATCATCAGCAATATTAGTTGTGTTTTGAGATTCGGGTGGACATTCTAATATTTTTTTCTACAACAAAAAATAACTTTCAATATATTATCATTAATATAATAGATGACTATACTGAACATCAACATATAATACATGTAAATGAAATCAACATATAATGCACGTAGTTAAATAAAATCACATGTACGTACTTCAACAAAAGATCTAATTGGTTGTTTTAGATAATTATTCAAAGAAATTGGTATAGGCTCAGTAGCACATCTATGTTTATGAAAATAGATGACTATACTGAGTTTGGCTTTTAGCAAGATGGTGTTCAGATTCTATATATGGAAAATAGAGCCTTACTGAGACTACTTTAACACTGATGCTTCTGCTGTTCGATATTGAATAGTTACTGAAACCAAGAATGCCAATCCAATTCGAACCACATAATAACTAAAGGTCAAATACAAAATGTAGGACCAAACGTTAACTCTAGCATATCCACATTGACATTAGTTCTAACAAGAATCACATTATCATGGTTTGAGGAGATACTATTCTCATGTTCATCCAAGATTTCTGACAATTTGCTCACAAAAGCTGCCAAAATCTACCGACTAAGCATGATGTATATTCTCACAAGTCCCTAAAAGCTTTGGTGACTGTGTGCATATGTATTACAGTCAAAACTTCCTAATTTGGTATGTTCTCTTCATTTGCAAGTTGAAACTACTTGATTAGCCTTACCGTCGAATTGTTTGCAGCATACAGAAAGACCCTAAGCAACGCCTGTCATCCTTGGAGCTCCTGGTTAGTGGTTCGGTAATTCTTTTTTGTTCGCTGTAATGTTCGAGAAATTGATAGATTCTTACTGAATTTTTAGAGTCATCCTTTCATCAAAAAATTTGAGGACAAGGACATCGATCTGGCAATCCTTGTTGGCAGCTTAGATCCTCCTGTAAACTTAGCTGAGTGATGTTAATGCTATCATTTCTTAGTGTTGGTATGTGTACAATCCAAATTGTGACTGGATTGCGGGGGAAAACTCGTTGACATCAAACAGCCCCTTTATATGAACCAAAGCGCTGCTTAGAAAACCAGAATGATCCAAATTGTGACTGGATTGCTGGGGAAAACTCGTTGCTTCATTTGATAAGGTCATGATGCAAAGCAGAACAATTAGAGCTATGTATTGTATGATTTCGTTAACATTCTTGGCCATATCTTAGATCCAAGTAATAGGTAAGGAGTTATAGAAAAAATAAGATTAGTGGAATACTTGCTTAACATGATAAAAGTCTTTCTACAGAGACATTGGTAAGAGTATAAATGGAGATCTTAAGTATAAATGCTTATGAAAAATCATATCAATGGAATAAAATTTTAAAGAAATCTAAAATGAATGAACATGCTTACCATTTTCTCTCCAACGGCTTGAGTACTGGGCTCCCCATTTTTTCTCTTGTGACCTTCAATCCAAACTTGCGATCTCGTAATTTTTGTATCCATCGGACTTGTCTTTTCCTTAAATATAAAAATATATACAAAATCATTACAGCATAACTTAAAAGATGCATATATCATTAATTATTACTTAAATTATAATAAATTAAAAATAATTACCATAATGTGAGTCAAACGAGCATAGCCCCTCCAACTCATTGTGTGAATGTGGTCTTGTTTTTCCCTTATTGCTCTAAATCTTGCACTCTTTTCCTAAGATTAGTCAAAATCGCATAATCAAACTCTCCAACATATTAAAACTTAGTAGTCTCTTACCCAACCATAGCATTAGAATAAATTCAATGCATTCCCATCCAACTCATGGTCTAAGTGAATAAATACTTACTTGAAAAGTAGATGATAATGT
This sequence comes from Zingiber officinale, assembly GCF_018446385.1. Classification (NCBI taxonomy): domain Eukaryota; kingdom Viridiplantae; phylum Streptophyta; class Magnoliopsida; order Zingiberales; family Zingiberaceae; genus Zingiber; species Zingiber officinale. The sequence goes on from NC_056001.1 coordinate 76,458,694, forward strand.
CATCTGTACAAACAAGTCCCACTGATTTTGGTCCATAAATTCAGGCTTCAACAAACTGAGATCTCGTGAAGCCACTCGACTTGTATTAGCTTCTCGTACAAGTATTTGCAATTTGGATTTTCTATCACGCCACAATTTAGCTAACTTTTGAAAAATTGTTTTCTTTTCCCAATCCTCAACTTTATAAGTCATCTGCACATTTAATAACACAAAAATATGTCTACATTTTGTTATAAAAATGGAAATGAAAAATTAAGTAACTAAATATATTACCTGAAGACAACTCCACATCCTATCTTTCACTTCTTCATCAATATCACTCCATCCATCTAATGTATATGGCACAAATTCCTTTATCATGCAACCTAGGAAAGAAGCGTACTTCACTAAATTATCTCCAATCGGCTGACCAAACTCATTACGCTCCAGCTCTTTGCACTTGTCTTGGCCACTAACCATTTTCAACTTTGACGCACCCCGTCCTTTTTTCTTATCAATTTTCTCATCAGCAATTGGTTCTTTACCATGCAAATCTTCTGATGAATTGGCTGAATTGTTAGAGTCCATTCTCGATAACTTATTAGTTATATTTTCCTGTTAAATAGCAAAAAGAGATATTGAAATGTCTTTAGTAAAATAAACCAAGATTTAAAATAGAATACAATATCACCTGAATTTCAGCTACAGATCCTTTGCCACATTTTTTAACCATTTTACTCATCCTTTGAAAGCTATGTAACGACCTGGTCAAACATGTAATATGACATGATGCATTGCTGAAAATAAATAAGCAGACAAATATATTGTAACGACCAGACCCTCTTGACTCATTTGGCGTCCCATTTGGCGACCCTCGGGTCGTCGACCGTCGGCCCTTATGTCGTCGGCCCATTAGGCGACCTCTCATGTCGTCGACCGACGACCCTTGGCCGTGCCGTTACTCACTAGGACTTTCCACCCCTGGTCAGTGGATTTTTGCCTCCCCCAGGATTAGAACTCTAAACCTCCAGGCTTAAGTATTAGAGTTTATGAACTCGCAACCCAATGACTTGGTTAGCGAGGTTTAGAGTTCAACTCGGGAGGCAAAACCATCGGTGGAAAGTCCTAGTGAGTAACGGCTCGGCCGACATGAGAGGTCGCCAAATGGGCCGACGACATAAGGGCCGACGGTCGACGACCCGAGGGTCGCCAAATGGGCCAAGAGGGTCAGGTCATTACAATAAAAAGGTGCCTTTTTATTGTAACGACCTGACCCTCTTGGCCCATTTGAGCCCCAGCCGCACCATAGATGACAGACGTGGAGTCGGCCGATTTGGCGACTTCTCATGTCGTCGACCGACGACCCTTGGCCGTGTCGTTACTCACTAGGACTTTCCACCCCTAGCCAGTGGATTTTTGCCTCCCCCAGGATTCAAACTCTAGACCTCCAGGCTTAAGTATTAGAGTTTATGAATCCTGGTAACCAAGTGAGATTACCAGGTGAGATGATCTCACTTGGTTACCAGGATTCATAAACTCTAATACTTAAGCTTGGAGATCTAGAGTTCGAATCCTGGGGGAGGCAAAAATCCACTGGCCAGGGGTGGAAAGTCCTAGTGAGTAACGACACGGCCAAGGGTCGTCGGTCGACGATATTAGAGGTCGCCAAATGGGCCGACGACATAAGGGCAGACGGTCGATGACCCGAGGGTCGCCAAATGGGCCGCCAAATGGGCCAAGAGGGTCGGGTCATTACAATTAAAAAGCGCCTTTTTATCCTTGTGGCGGCCAACTGGCGGCCCTTATGTCGTCGGTCCATTTGGCGACCTCTAATGTCGTCGACCGATGACCCTTGGCCGTGCCGTTATTCACTAGGACTTTCCACCCCTGGTCAGTGGATTTTTGCCTCCCCCAAGATTCGAACTCTAGACCTCCAGGCTTAAGTATTAGAGTTTATGAATCCTGGTAACCAAGTGAGATGATCTCACTTGTTTACCAGGATTCATAAACTCTAATACTTAAGCCTGGAGGTCTAGAGTTCGAATCCTGGGGGAGGCAAAAATCCACTGACTAGGGGTGGAAAGTCCTAGTGAATAATGACACGGCCAAGGGTCGTCGGTCGACGACATTAGAGGTCGCCAAATGGACCGACGACATAAGGGCCGCCAGTTGGGTCGCCACAAGGGCCACCCAAGAGGCCAAAGGGCCGCCCAAGAGGCCAAAGGGTCAGGTCGTTATATATATTGAAACACTAAATAAAGAGTTATGCAATTATTGATAAGAACATGTATCAATCAAAATAAATAACTATAAAATATATAGTTGAAAATGTCCATCATGTCTCAATCACATCAATTCCCTCACACTCATTCCTTGAGTACGGTTCTTTCTCAGTAATGTTAATCTCAAGTTGGGATACATCAAGAGGTGTTGATGACGTATAAGCATCTTCTTCAAGCACGTTCATGTTATGAATACCTCGAGGCGGCGCTTTTAGCAACACATACCAATTTGATTCATCATTATCCCTAGAATAGAATACTTGCTTTGCTTGTGATGCTAAAATGAAAGGATCACTTTCAAAAGTTTTTAGTCCTTGATGTAAGTTGACCAATGTAAAATCATCTTCAATTTTGATACCAGTTCCAGGATTGGCCCAATCACATCTAAAAACAGGCACTTTAAAAGAATAGTAATCTAGCAAAATAATATCTCGAATAACTCCATAGTATGATAATCTTCCTACTGTATGTGAATTGTCATTAGCATTAGATTGATAAATTACTTCGGCTTCAATTGAAACACCACTATCTTGTGTCGACCTTCCAACATCAATTGTGTGGAACCGATATCCATTTACAATATATCCTGTATAAGATGTAACGTGCTTTCTAGGACCATGTGCTAGCCATTGAATTCGACCTGAAGAGTTAACAGAAACTTGTTTTGATAACCATTCGGCAAATGTTTTCATATGTTTCTTTTGTAACAATGTTTCATTACTTGAGAAACGATGATTTGTTTGTTTAAGCTCGTCAATGTGCATCCTATTTAAAATCATTGAAGGGAGATGTTAGAATACATAAGAAATGTAATAGATCAAGACTAACAATATGAAATTAACTACACTCACTGAAAGTAAGGTTCAACTTCTGCACTATTGAATAATATATATCGATGTGCAACTTCAAACACGTGGTCCTCTAAAATCTTTTCTTTCCCTTTAGAAATGGGCGACCTTCTAATAATCCATCTTCCAAATCATCATTCCTATTAGAACGAACACCAATACTATAAGCCTTTTTTATATAAGCACTACAAAATATCATTCGTTCTTCTGCGAGGTAACACTCAGCTATGCATCCTTCTAGTCTTGCCCGGTTCTTCACATACCCTTTTAGTGTTTTCATAAATCTAAATCACAAAGCAAAATTCAAATGAAAGAAGTGTTTAATAAAATATAAATTATTTTATAATATTAAAATTATCAAAAATAATAATAATTATTTATTACCTTTCAAATGGATACATCCAACGGAATTGGATTGGTCCACACAAACGAGCCTCTCTTGCTAAATGAATTGTTAAGTGAACCAAGATGGTAAAGAAAGCAGGTGGAAAATACCTTTCCAACATGCATAGAATTTCAGCAATATTCTCCTCGAGTTGTTCTAAACGGTTCCGGTCTAATACTCTTTGACATAATTCATTGTAAAATGCACCCAACATAAATATAGCATTACGTGGACCTTTCGGTAGAAGATTTCTCAATGCTACTGATAGCAATTGTTGCATTAGAATATGACAATCATGAGATTTCAGCCCAATAAGATTACGCTCTTCTACAGAAACACAGTTACCAATATTTGAACTATATCCATCGGGTAACTTTATTTTCTTCAACCTAGAGCAAAACACATCCATTTCTTTTCTAGATAATGTGTACGGTGCAGCGGGCAAATGATATTTATTTTCTCCTTTTTCTTGAGGATGTAATTCTTGTCTAATTTTTAAGTGTACCAAATCTTTGCGAGCATTCACACCATCTTTGGATTTTGTCTTCAAGTTTAACAATGTGCCTATGATATTCTCGCAAACATTCTTTTCAACATGCATCACATCTAAGTTATGACGTAGCAAGAGGCCCTAAAGGTAAACATCAACATGATTTATAGTTAGTTCAGAATATTAGAACATAATTTAGGAACAAAAAATAACAAATTGTAAAAGCTAATGAATACAGTGAAAAATAACTTATACTCCAATATGGCAAATTGAAAAAAAATTGACTTTTTCTTCCATCTTTGAACTAGTTTTTGTACCTCTTTTGAACTCTCCTGTTTCTTCCTCTTTTTCCTCAAAGTGTTGACAGTCTCACCCTTTTTCTTTTTACCCTAGTCATTTTCAATATCTTTCAATGCATTGATAATTTCTAACCCATTCAAAAGTCTAGGTTTCCCTTTACTCTCCTTTTCCCCATTAAACCACTTTTTTTCTGACGAAATGGATGATTAGGAGAAAGAAATCTCCTGTGGCCTAAGTATGCAAACTTTCTACTATATTTAAGCCACATAGAACATGTGTCTTCATCACATATTGGGCAACCAAATTTTCCTTTTGTGGCACATCCAGCTAGATTTCCGTAAACTGGAAAATCATTGATTGTCCACATCAAAATAATCTTCAGGTTGAATATTGACTTGCTAAATGCATCATATGCCTCCACACCTGTGTCCCACAATTCCTTTAAATCCTCCACAAGGGGTTCCAAGTATACATCTATATCATTTCCCGGTTGCTTTGGACCTGGAATCAGTAATGTCAGCTTAAGATTTTCCTTTGTCATGCACATCAATGGAGGAAGGTTATAATTGACCAAAATAACTGGCCAACAACTATATCTGGAACTAAGGTCACCAAAAGGATTGAATCCATCTGTCGCAAGACCAAGGCGGAGATTTCTAGGATCTGATGCACAATCTGGCCACTTATGATCTATTGTATGCCAAGCCACTGAATCAACTGGATGACGCATCATATGATCTTGACTTTTGTGGTTCGAGTGCCAAATCAACTCTTCAGCCTTTTCTTTTGATTTGAACATCCTTTTCAATCTTGGTATCACTGGAAAATATCGTAGGACCTTCTCAGGAACTCCTTTACAAACTTTGGTGGTGACTTTGTCTATCTTTCATCTTGAGGAACCACACTTCGGACATAAGTCCAAATCTTTAAACTCTTTTCTAAATAGACAACAATCATTTGGGCAAGCATGAATTTTCTCGTATCCTAAATCAAATGGTTTTAATAATTTTCTCATTGTGTAAACAGTTTCTGGAAGTGTGTTGTTTTCTGGAAGCATGTCACCTAAGATCTTAAGGAGCTCATTGAAACTATTGTCTGTGACCATTAGTAGACTTGTAATTATATAGTGTGACAACTGCTGACAACTTTGTATAAGCTGTACAACCAGGAAAGAGAGGTGTTTCTGCATCTTTTAATAAATCATCAAACTCATAATCTTTTGCCCCAGACATAGTGTGTCCAACCATTTCTTCTGGCACCAAAACATCCTTATATAAGTGATATGCCTCTCTACATTCATCCTCTTTTTGAACTCCTTTTGAACTACCTTCATCTTGAGATTGTGAGTTATAAGTTTCCCCATGGAAGACCCAAGTAGTGTAAGTAGGATCAAACCCCTTAATAATTAAGTGGTCGTACACTTGGTCAAATTTCATATACTTTTTATTTTTACAACGCTTGCAAGGACATAAGATTACTTCACGTGTTTTTGCATAGTTCCTAGTTTGTGCAATAAATTTTTTTACCCCTTCTTCATACTCGGGTACAAACCTTGAAGGCAGATGCATCCATTCCTTATCCATCTCGTGAATAAACCTTTTTCATTTATATGAAATAATTATGAGATTTTATCAAAATATATCTATAAGAAAACACCACATAATAAATAAAAAACATAAATATAAAAAATTAATTCCTACATCATAATATTTTAAACAAATAAATATCATGTGTCATAGTAGTATTTACTAGCCATGTCAAAGTATTATTCACACACTTTAAAGACTGATAATTTGTTTTTTTCTTTTTTAGTTTAATATATTTAATCATTATTTTTGTGTCCATTCATTCTTGTTACACGTATCAATCATTGTCTCTAATGATATACTCGTGTCAAAAGATGTAACGCCCGCCCTCCCTGCTAACTCTAAGGGGCGGGGCTACGATACTCCATGTACAAATTTTTCTTTCTAAAACAGCGGAAGACTTAAAATAATTTTCTTAGTTTAATAAAAACTTTTCTTTTGTTTTTCTTTTCATCAAATCTGAACTACACTATCATGGTACCAATAACATGATATCAAAATTAGTAGAAACATAACATCAAGTCACACATACGGTACTACAATTCATGATACCAAAGCATAGTTCTTTAAAAGTTTTTAAAGGAGGTTCTTATTTGGTTGCCTAGCCACTGCCACACACATCTCCTTGCCTCTCCTGCTGCTCCTTTAGCTCATCCAGCTTTTTCCTTTATCTGTGGTACAAGGAAAGTAAGCTATGAGCACTCATGGCTCAGTAAGTTCCTTTCCTACTCACTAAAACCAAAAATCATCACATGATCAAAGAATGTCTCAACATAACATGATCTCAACTAGTCATGGCATAACATATCATACTCTTTAAGCATATCATGCAACATAACAAAATCATAACTAGTCATGGCATATCATCTCTTAAAGCATAGCATGAAACATAACATAATCATATCTAATCATGGCATATCATAGTATCATCATAAGGTGGCATGACATATCAAGCTCTTAAAGCATAGCATGAAACATAACATAATCGTATCTAATCATGGCATATCATAAATCATAGCATCATCACAACATGATCATAAGTTATATGCAATATGATTTTGAAAACATGTATCCGAAAAACATGTATATGTCTCATGATCTTTAAAACCATTTCTTCTTACATATATACTTGAACATAATATCAACATAATCAGGGCCCCGGCTTGTACCACACATAGATAAATCACGTAGATATGCGCGCTCCAAAGTATATCCAAGGTAGCAAGTCTTGAATCATACTAGGAACTAGGTCTGGATCACACAGCCATAGACCTAGGGGCGTACTAAGGAGCCCATCCCTTTGTTTTTACTAGCCTGGATCACACAGCCAAAGGCCTAGGGACTGATTAGGAGCCCACCCTTCGTACAAGCCTTACAAAGTAAAGTAGCATGTATAAAAATGCATCATTTAGTCACATAGCATATCATAGAAGTATGCATCGCTTAGGCATACATTATGTCATAAAAGTATGCATCACTTAGGCATACATCATATCATAAATAGTATGCATCACTTAGGCATACATCATGTCATAAAAAGTATGAATCACTTAGGCATATATCATGTCATAAAAAGTATGCATCACTTAGGCATACATCATGTCATAAAAAGTATGCATCACTTAGGCATACATCATGTCATAAAAGTATGCATCACTTAGGCATACATCATATCATAAAAGCATGCATATTTTCACCACATAGCATATCATGAGAGCATGCATATTTTAGGCTCATAGCATATCATCAAAGCATGCATATTTCTATCCACATAGCATATCATGAAAGCATGCATATTTTAAGCACATGGCATATCATCCAAGCATGCATATTTCTATCCACATAGCATATCATGAAAGCATGCATATTTTAAGCACATAGCATATCATCAAAGCATGCATATTTCAATCCACATAGCATATCATAAAAGCATGCATATTTCTATCCACATAGCATATCATAAAAGCATGTATATTTTAAGCACATAGCATATCATCAAAGCATGCATATTTCTATCCACATAGCATATCATAAAAGCATGCATATTTTAAGCACATAGCATATCATCGAAAGTATAAATCACAAGCATACATATTTAAGCATAAGGGTGTATCTTGTGATTATACTATCATAAGAAACATGGTAGCATAGTTAGCTTGGGTTCTAAGCTTCCTAATCCCTTGGTTTCTTATCATGGCCGAACCCCCCTTAGATCTCAATTTAGGTAAAAACAACCTCCAAGCATGTGGAACCTAAATTATCATCACATCAATTTCATAGGAAGCATTATAAGAATGATTAACTTGGTTTCTAAGTTCTCCAAGTCCTTAAACTTCATGTGGCCGAACCCTATCAGGTGTGAAACAAGGTCCCAAATGTCATGAAAGCATGGAAACCTTAAACCATATTTATAGCATTTTTTTCCAAGTAACATAGTAAGCATATTTGAGCTAGTTCCTAAGTTCTTCAAGTCCTTAACATATGTCTTGGCCGAAATTTAACAAGTATTCATTAGGGCTAAAAGCAAACATACAAGCATGTGAACTTGAACTAACATCATGTATAAATTCATAATAAGGCATCATACAATGGGTATGGCCGAAACTTACCCTAGCCTCATTTTAGGTCATTAAACAACATCTAGCATGAAAACTTTGGCTTTCTACTTATCATATTTCATGTAGAGTGACATGAGCATATTTGATTTTTGTTCTAGGGTTTCTAGGGCATCTATCCCTTCATGGACGAAACATACAATGGTCCATTTGGGTCATGGAAAAATTATACAAGCATGTGACTCAATCAACATATTATCATATTTCCATAAGAAGCATTTTTAACACAATTGGTTTCAATTCTAAGGCCTCTAGGTCATTTAAACCCTACTTGGCCGAGACTCATCAGTGTTTAAACTTGCTTCAAATAGCCTAAAAGCATAGGAAGTCATACAAGTTTCATAGCATGTATAAAGACAAGCATAATAAACATACATGTGAATTGTGTCTTAGGATTCCTAGGTTTCTTTCCTTTTTCTTTTATTTTTTTCTCATGGCTGAAACCTAAGTAAGTTTCATGGCAAAAATTACTAAGAACATCATATACAAATTTGGTTCATAAACAAGCTAGGACCCTTGTGATCTTACATGCCATATATCATGTAACTAAATTCTCTATACCCTAATTAAGCATGAGAGCATTAAACAAATTTCATATCTTAAGATCACAGAGGTCTTGAGCATGTTAAAATTTTGTTTATGCTTTTCTAAGCTATCCATCTTATCATGTCCGAAAATCTTAATGAAGAGTTCATGAATATCTAGCAATATTCAACATGCAATTCTTTAAGAGAACTCTATATTCTATCATATAAACATGGTTACTTAAATTTAAAGGTCTTCCTTACCCTAAGCTCTTTTCTTGGCCGAAACATATGAGTGGATTTCTTTTGGTTCCAAGTAACTTTTAAGCAAGAAAAACCAACAAAAGACCCTTAGTAATTCATGGAGGGAATCTTGTACTAGTTTGGTTAAACAATGATTTCCCTAACCTCTTTAAAATATTTTTGGCCGAAATTCTAGGGTTAGGTACTCCTCTGACCAAGCATCATATAGGTATAAAAACATGAAGGAAAACCTTCCTACATAGCATAGAAAAAATATCATGAAATGAGGACTTGTTTAAACCTTCCTAGATTTGAAAACTCTTCTTTGGCCGAATTTTTCTTAAATTCTATTCTAGGTTTTCTAATCCTCATAAAATCCGAAAAGCACATAAAACGCCTTGTACCACAGGTGAGGGGAAGCTTACTTCCTTTTCGCTTGTGGATCTAAGGTGTGGTGATGGAAGAAGTAGCCTCTTCTTCTAGTTCCCTTCCCTTGATTCCTTGCTAAATCCTCCTTGTATCTTAGGCTTTCTTAGGAGAAAACCTTGGCTTGGGCCGAAGATGGAGGAGAGGGGACTGAGGGTTCGGTGAGGGAGAGGGGAGAATGAGAGAAATGAGAGAAAATAAAATCTTCTCTTTACATATTCTCTTTTATGTTAAGGGGGAAGAGGTAGCAAACTTGGTTTTTGCTTTCCTTCTCCCTTAGCCCTTTTTTTTATTTTTTTCTTTTTATTTTATTTATTTATTTGTTCTCATCATTCATGATGAAACAAGGGGGAATGAATCCCCTTAATGTTCCTCTTTAAGTCACGGCAAAAAGAGAGAGGAAGAGGGAGAGAAAAGAAGGAAGGCAAGTTGCCTTTCTCTTGCTCTTTTCTTGTTTTCCTTTGGCTAGCTTTTACTCTCACCCTTATCATGAGTTTCCCTCCTTTGCTATCAATATATTATTCCTATCCCAACTGGTTATTATCCATTAATCTTATCATTTACATCATGAGAGGTTCAAGGTTCAATCCTTGACCATTCCCTATTTTTATTTCTTTTTATTTCTTTTTGGTTCAACATTCTACTAATATTTTTCTAAGGAAAATTCATCATTCTCATATTTATCTTAAAAGATTAGTGGGTGTTACAGTACACCGTACCTCATAAAAAGTTCGTCCTCGAACTTTAAAATAGCTCCGGGTACTTTTGTTTCATATCGTCCTCGCGTTCCCAGGTGGCTTCTTCAAATCGTTGATTCCGCCATAGAACCTTTACTAAGGGTATTTCTTTGTTCTTTAACCTCTTGACTTCTCGGTCCAAGATCTGAATAGGTCTACTTTCGTAACATAGGTCCTCTTGAACCTGTACCGACTGTGGCTCAATCACTTGATCTGTGCTGGGAGTACACTTCTTGAGCATCGATACATGGAACACATTGTGAATGGCTGCCATGTCTGGAGGTAGTTCTAGTCTGAATGCGACTTGGCCCACTCTTTCTAAAATCCGGTATGGTCCTACGTATCGTGGGCTTAACTTGCTCCTCTTTCCGAATCTCATTATTCCTTTCATGGGGGATACCTTAAGGAATACCAAATCTCCGATGTTGAATTCTAGCGGCCTGCACCGTTTATCGACATAATTCTTCTGCCGACTCTGAGCAGTTTCTATTCGTTGGCGGATCTTCTGTATAGCTCGGGTGGTGTCATCAAAAAGTTCCGTTCGGAACCCCATTTCCTTCTTTTCACCACTTTCATACCAGCATATAGGAGATCTACACTTCCTCCCATACAGAGCTTCGTAAGGTGCCATTCCAATAGTAGCTTGGTAACTATTATTGTAGGCGAATTCTGCCAGGTATAGATATCGGCACCAGCTTCCCTTGAAGTCCAGGGCGCAAGCTCTTAACATATCTTCTAATATTTGGTTCACTCTTTCAGTTTGCCCATCGGTCTGAGGGTGGAAAGCTGTACTAAATAATAACTTCGTGTCGAGGGTCTTCTGAACGCACTCCCAAAAGTGTGAAACAAAACGACTGTCTCTATCAGAAATAATGGTCTTAGGAATACCATGTAGCCGAATGATTTCCTTAACATATAACTGGGCTAGTTGTTCAGTTGAATACGTCATTTTGATCGCCAAAAAGTGTGCAGACTTCGTCAATCTGTCTACAATCACCCATATAGCGTCATATCCGTTTGTCGTCCTGGGAAGACCCGAAATGAAATCCATAGAGATTTCTTCCCATTTCCATTCTGGAATCTGGACAGGCTGTAGTAATCCGCCCGGTCTCTGGTGTTCAGCTTTTACCCTTTGGTAGGTCAGGCAAGTACTGACATACTGAGCCACTTCTCTTTTCATACCAGACCACCAAAATTTCTTTTTCAGGTCCTGGTACATCTTAGTGGAACCCGGGTGTATTACATAGGGTGTTGTATGAGCTTCTTCCAGTATTTTCCTTCGCAACTCTGGGTCCTCTGGAATGCATAACCGATCCCTGAGGTATAATATCCCGTTGTCCGTGATCCGAAACCCGTCATTCTTCCCTTCCAAAGTCTCTTGTTTGATTCTATGGAGGTTTTGGTCACTGGTTTGCTTTTCCAGTATACTCTCAAATAACGTCGGTGTTATGGTGAGGGTAGAAAGTCGCCCGGACATAGTTTCGACCCAAGGACACGAAACATGTCTCGGTTCCTCGATGGATTCCCCTATTGGTTCGTTTCTAGCATTAAATAAAACTTTAGCATATTGATTGAAATTTGATGGCTGACCTGAGACGATGACAGAGGCGTTCGCCACGTCATCCTGAGTGAGAGAGTAGACTCTGGCATTGGTCATAGTGGGAGGGGCCTCCAATCTTCCTTGGCTGATTGAAGTCCCTTCTATAGCAGTATGCATCTGGTGAAGCTGTGCAGGGGTACTCCTATTCTGGTTGTTCTGCGGAGGTAGTGCCTGAGACTGAGTAGGGCAATTTCTTGCCAAATGACCTTCCTTTCCGCAGTTGTAGCACTTTCTGGTGCTTAGGAGACATACTCCAGAATGCATCTTTCCACATGTGGCACACTGAGGGTACTTGGTTTGCTTATTGGCCGGACCACCTTTTGTGTTGTTCCACTGTTTCCTCTTTCCACTTGAGTTTCCCTTCCAGCCGGTTCTGGTATTGTGCGATTTTTGTCCTCCGGTCAGTGCTTGATTCTTGTCCCCGTTCATTGCTTTCTGGTAGTGCTCGGTAATCAGGGCACTGCTGACTAGCTCCTCTGCAGTCTGCGGTCTATTAACTCCGCCGGCTACGTTCAGAGCTATCTCGGGTCGGAGCATCTTTAACATTAACCGGACCCTTTCTTTTTCAGTACGGATCAGTTCTGGGCACAGACGTGCTAGGCGGTTGAATTTCTTGACGGCTTCGTTAACTGACCGATCACCTTGGCGGAACTCAGTGAACTCATCATAGTGCTTGTTGGTCACTTGCATATGGAAGAATTCTTCTAAGAACTCTGTCTCAAAATCTGTCCACTGCATCTGGTTTATTTGTCTTTTCGCCTTTACTCGGTCCCACCACATCCGGGCATCTCCGGTAAGGCAGAACGACGCGCATTTGACCTTTTCGTGTTCAGGCCAGTCCAGTAGTTCCATTATGCTCTCTACGGTCTTGAGCCAGGCTTGTGCATCCCATGGTTCGCAGTTTCCCGAGAATGCTTCCGGCTTAAGCCTTTGCCACTGAATCAGATAGGCCTCTTGTCGGACCATCGGAGTAGGGGCTGCCGGGGGCACTGGTGCGGCTGTAGGTATAACCGGTAGTGTATTCTAATTGGCCGGTGGGGTAACTGGGTTGCCTTGCTGACCCATTAAGGTAGCGATCAGCTGCTGTTGCTCTGCGATATGATGCTGGAGGTCTGCGACTACCTGTGTCAGGTCTGGTGGAGTCACTGTCCCCTCGGTTCGGGCATTGCGAGTCCTAACCATGTTTATCTAAATAATAACAAATAGACTAGTGTAAGTGGTTATCGTTTTTAGCCAATCTAACGTACTGTTTTGTTTCTATCTATTTGTTCTGATATTATTCCTAACCTACTGATATGTAATCCCAATCTAAATTATAACTAAAAGCATGGGATAAAGCATCAAACTTAAGCAAGCAAAACATGAAACTAAAGCATAAGCAACTGAAGGAAAAATAAAGAATAGACTGACAAACAATATAACATAAGGAAATAAAGCATAAGCAATATAGCAAAGAAAATAAAGCATAGGCAATATAACAAGGAAGAAAATAAAATAAAGCATAAGTCATATAACATGAAACTAAGCATAAGCATATAACAAGAAAATTAAGCATAAACATTCTTACTTGGAGCGGCAGGTCGGAGGCTTGATATGTGTGTAGTGAGCTGGCAATAACTTAGCTCTGATACCAACCTGTAACGCCCTCCCTCCCTGCTAACTCTAAGGGACGGGGCTACGATACTCCATGTACAAATTTTCTTTTTAAAACAGTGGAAGACTTAAAATAATTTTCTTAGTTTAATAAAAACTTTTCTTTTGTTTTTCTTTTCATCAAATCTGAACTACACTATCATGGCATCAATAACATGATATCAAAATTAGTAGAAACATAACATCAAGTCACACAAACGGTACTACAATTCATGATACCAAAGCATAGTTCTTTAAAAGTTTTTAAAGCAGGTTCTTATTTGGTTGCCTAGCCACTGCCACACACATCTCCTTGCCTCTCCTGCTGCTCCTTTAGCTCATCCAGCTTTTTCCTTTATCTGTGGTACAAGGAAAGTAAGCTATGAGCACTCATGGCTCAGTAAGTTCCTTTCCTACTCACTAAAATAAAAAATCATCACATGATCAAAGAATGTCTCAACATAACATGATCTCAACTAGTCATGGCATAACATATCATACTCTTTAAGCATATCATGCAACATAACAAAATCATAACTAGTCATGACATATCATCTCTTAAAGCATAGCATGAAACATAACATAATCATATCTAATCATGGCATATCATAGTATCATCATAAGGTGGCATGGCATATCAAGCTCTTAAAGCATAGCATGAAACATAACATAATCGTATCTAATCATGGCATATCATAAATCATAGCATCATCACAACATGATCATAAGGTATATGCAATATGATTTTGAAAACATGTATCCGAAAAACATGTGTATGTCTCATGATCTTTAAAACCATTTCTTCTTACATATATACTTGAACATAATATCAACATAATCAGGGCCCCGGCTTGTACCACACATAGATAAATCACGTAGATATGCGCGCTCCTAAGTATATCCAAGGTAGCAAGTCTTGAATCATACTAGGAACTAGGTCTGGATCACACAGCCATAGACCTAGGGGCGTACTAAGGAGCCCATCCCTTTGATTTTACTAGCCTGGATCACACAGCCAAAGGCCTAGGGACTGATTAGGAGCCCACCCTTGGTACAAGACTTACAAAGTAAAGTCGCATGTATAAAAATGCATCATTTAGTCACATAGCATATCATAGAAGTATGCATCACTTTGGCATACATCATGTCATAAAAAGTATGCATCACTTAGGCATACATCATGTCATAAAAAGTATGCATCACTTAGGCATACATCATGTCATAAAAGTATGCATCACTTAGGCATACATCATATCATAAAAGCATGCATATTTTCACCACATATCATATCATGAGAGCATGCATATTTTAGGCTCATAGCATATCATCAAAGCATGCATATTTCTATCCACATAGCATATCATGAAAGCATGCATATTTTAAGCACATAACATATCATCCAAGCATGCATATTTCTATCCACATAGCATATCATGAAAGCATGCATATTTTAAGCACATAGCATATCATCAAAGCATGCATATTTCAATCCACATAGCATATCATAAAAGCATGCATATGTTAAGCACATAGCATATCATCAAAGCATGCATATTTCTATCCACATAGCATATCATAAAAGTATGCATATTTTAAGCACATAGCATATCATCGAAAGTATAAATCACAAGCATACATATTTAAGCATAAGGGTGTATCTTGTGATTATACTATCATAAGAAACATGGTAACATAGTTAGCTTGGGTTCTAAGCTTCCTAATCCCTTGGGTTCTTATCATGGCCGAACCCCCCTTAGATCTCAATTTTGGTAAAAACAACCTCCAAGCATGTGGAACCTAAATTATCATCACATCAATTTCATAGGAAGCATTATAAGCATGATTAACTTGGTTTCTAAGTTCTCCAAGTCCTTAAACTTCATGTGGCCGAACCCTATCAAGTGTGAAACAAGGTCCCAAATGTCATGAAAGCATGGAAACCTTAAACCATATTTATAGCATTTTTTTCTAAGTAACATAGTAAGCATATTTGAGCTAGTTCCTAAGTTCTTCAAGCCCTTAACATATGTCTTGGCCGAAATTTAACAAGTATTCATTAGGGCTAAAAGCAAGCATACAAGCATGTGAACTTGAACTAACATCATGTATAAATTCATAATAAGGCATCATACAATGGGTATGGCCGAATCTTACCCTAGCCTCATTTTAGGTCATTAAACAACATATAGCATGAGAACTTTGGCTTTCTACTTATCATATTTCATGTAGAGTGACATGAACATATTTGATTTTTGTTCTAGGGTTTCTAGGGCATCTATCCCTTCATGGACGAAACATACAATGGTCCATTTAGGTCATGGAAAAATTATACAAGCATGTGACTCAATCAACATATTATCATATTTCCATAAGAAGCATTTTTAACACAATTGGTTTCAATTCTAAGGCCTCTAGGTCATTTAAACCCTACTTGGCCGAGACTCATCAGCGTTTAAACTTGCTTCAAATAGCCTAAAAGCATAGGAAGTCATACAAGTTTCATAGCATGTATAAAGACAAGCATATTAAACATACATGTGAATTGTGTCTTAGGCTTCCTAGGTTTCTTTCCTTTTTCTTTTATTTTTTTCTCATGGCCGAAACCTAAGTAAGTTTCATGGAAAAAATTACTAAGAACATCATATACAAATTTGGTTCATAAACAAGCTAGGACCCTTGTGATCTTACATGTCATATATCATATAACTAAATTCTCTATACCCTAATTAAGCATGAGAGCATTAAACAAATTTCATATCTTAATATCACAGATGTCTTGAGCATGTTAAAATTTTGTTTAAGCTTTTCTAAGCTATCCATCTTATCATGGCCGAAAATCTTAATGAAGAGTTCATGAATTTCTAGCAATATTCAACATGCAATTCTTTATGAGAACTCTATATTCTATCATATAAATATGGTTACTTAAATTTAAAGGTCTTCCTAACCCTAAGCTCTTTTCTTGGCCGAAACATATGAGTAGATTTCTTTTGGTTCCAAGTATATTTTAAGCAAGAAAAACCAACAAAAGACCCTTAGTAATTCATGTAGGGAATCTTGTACTAGTTTGGTTAAACAATGATTTCCCTAACCTCTTTAAAATATTTTTGGCCAAAATTCTAGGGTTAGGTACTCCTCTGACCAAGCATCATATAGGTATAAAAACATGAAGGAAAACCTTCCTACATAGCATAGAAAAAATATCATGAAATGAGGACTTGTTTAAACCTTCCTATATTTGAAAACTCTTCTTTGGCCGAATTTTTCTTAAATTCTATTCTAGGTTTTCTAATCCTCATAAAATCTGAAAAGCACATAAAACGCCTTGTACCACAGGTGAGGGGAAGCTTACTTCCTTTTCGCTTGTGGATCTAAGGTGTGGTGATGGAAGAAGTAGCCTCTTCTTCTAGTTCCCTTCCCTTGATTCCTTGCTAAGTCCTCCTTGTATCTTAGGCTTTCTTAGGAGAAAACCTTGGCTTGGGCCGAAGATGGAGGAGAGGGGACTGAGGGTTCGGTGAGGGAGAGGGGAGAATGAGAGAAATGAGAGAAAATAAAATCTTCTCTTTACATATTCTCTTTTATGTTAAGGGGGAAGAGGTAGCAAACTTGGTTTTTGCTTTCCTTCTCCCTTAGCCCTTTTTTTTATTTTTTTTATTTTTATTTTATTTATTTATTTGTTCTCATCATTCATGATGAAACAAGGGGGAATGAATCCCCTTAATGTTCCTCTTTAAGTCACGGCAAAAATAGAGAGGAAGAGGGAGAGAAAAGAAGGAAGGCAAGTTGCCTTTCTCTTGCTCTTTTCTTGTTTTCCTTTGGCTAGCTTTTACTCTCACCCTTATCATGAGTTTCCCTCCTTTGCTATCAATATATTATTCCTATCCCAACTGGTTATTACCCATTAATCTTATCATTTACATCATGAGAGGTTCAAGGTTCAATCCTTCCCTATTTTTATTTCTTTTTGGTTCAACATTCTACTAATATTTTTATAAGGCAAATTCATCATTCTCATATTTATCTTAAAAGCTTAGTGGGTGTTACAAAAGATCAAACAAAATATATCAATGGTGAGAACTAAATAATGTGGATTTCATGTAGAGCAAGGGTAGCATAATTAATAGAATTGTATTAATACATGCATGTAACACACAAGATCAGTTAATTCTAATCTAATTAGTGTGTTCCAAATCAAGATAAGAAAATGGAAGGTGTTAAATTATACCATCAAGATAAGAAAATGGGAGGTGTTGAGTTATACCATCGATAACGTGCTTGTAAATTGAAACTATTAAAATACTTGATCATTTTATAAAGAAGAAAGGCATGACTCTTGGAGCACAAATATTGTAAGACAAATCGAAGCATTAAGCAATCGAAACTAAAAAATCTGCTCACAAAAAGAGGATGCGAAATTGTAATTATTAATCCAACTCCTCCACTGCACTCTATAGAATTGATCATCCCTAACCAATTCTATTAAATCAGAATTAATCTATGCTGTGGGAAGAATTTGAAAGAAAATTAATAATAACAATTTGAGACACTATACTCCAAAATAATTTCTAAGAAAAATAAGAGGAAAGAAAGGAGGAAGTAGCTAACCTTCTCGGCTACCAAAGAAATACATCTCTCTCGATATAAGTCCCAAAAAAAAAAACTTATACCACTGGTCCGACAAATCACATAATGTAATTTGTCGACTAATAAAAGCCAGAAGATCACATATAAATCTAAAAAGGACAGGCAATGATATTCCAGAAGATCACAAGTCAAAAATTTATCGACTAATAGAAGTGCAATAAATTGCATAGAGATCAGCTCTAGGAAGTATGAAAAGGAATAGTCTAAAATATGAAACCCAAAAGTTTAGCAGGTACATTAGACAGCAGACAAACAGAATCACATAATGCAATTTTCTTGGAGGTGAAACTAAATCCTGGAAACACATCTGATACAGACTAAAACTAGATGTGCATTAAATGTAACTACTAAGTTCTAGCATACATGACCAGAGTGGCATGAAAACTCATGAACAGGGACTGGTCCACAATATAAATACGTCAAATAGGAATGGGGATCAAAGAAAAAAATTGATAGAACAATGTTGTGCTGGCGATATGAACATGCAAGATTAAAATCTTCAATGTAAGTAGAATGAACACAAAATCGTAAAATATATAAATACACTCGAGCTCCAATTTATGAATAAAACTACTTGCTGTAGAGTGCCGCCCAAATAAGTTTAGGGACATAGAGATTAGGGTTACCTTTGCTTTAAGCTTTTGGCTTGATGTAGAGTGTGGAGTGGCTATCAAAGGGCTTGCTTACTCTTACTGTGGTCCTATGATATGGAGAGATCGAAGGAAGTCTTGCAGCGACAGCAAGTGCGGAGAGGTGGAGTGGAGTCGTGCGGCCGGCGATGATCAGTGCTAAGAGGCGGAGAGGATTCCTACGGCTGGTGGCGGTGAGTGCCGAGAGGTAGAGAGGAGTCCGGCGACGACGACGGTAGTGAAGAGATGCAGAACTATTGCGGAGAGGTTGCGGCGAAGGCTTCGGCGGCGAAGGGTTCTGGCATTTTTTTTATTTAGCAGAATCTTACTCATTATTTAACCAAGTTACAATGAACGCATATAATTTTATTCAAAAGAATTGTTGACTTTTTTAACCAAGTTACAACAACTTTTTTAACCAATTAAGTTACGTTTTGTTTCATGTATTTTTTTTTAATTTAATTTTGTTTAATATAACTTTATTTTTCTATTACTTTTTCTTTATTATTTCCAAACTAATCATTAAATTTTAATCATGTTTTTTTATTTACTACGTTTGGCTGTTATTATTATTAACTATTCGCAGCATACATTAACATGCATGCCGTTAATAATATATTATTGACGGCGTGCTTTTAATGCGCGCTGTTAATACCTTTTTTTATTTCAAAGTTCATACTATTAACAGCGCACATCAACATGCACGCCGTTAATAATACTATTAACGGCATGCTTTTAATGTACGCCGTTAATAGCGCGCTGCGAAAAGTGATTTTTGTTGTAGTGGTTAATCTATTTGCACATCCTACTATTATCCTGTCTAAAATATGCATGACATGTGCATAATTAAACTAAAACCAAACACATAGATGTTAAAACCTAGCTCTGATACCAATTGTTGGTTGCTACTTGAAATATCGTACCGGTTCCCCTGTACAAAATTTTGTACAAGTCATGAACCTTTACTAACAACCTATTATATTCTTTAGAAATTAAATTTGGAATCGCAAACAGAACTTAACATTATTTATTCCAAAATCAACTTATCTGTTCTTAGAGGTTTAGACTTGGATCGCAAACAATGCTTAACATTATTAATCCAAATCCACCTATATTACAAATTCAATTAAATATTTATTTCAGAGATCAGCTTCCAGGTTAAACATGGCGAGGCACTAGGCCTTCTTGGGTATGGGATCATCCACCACTTCCTAGACAAAGTCTTTCAACGAAATTCAATATTTAATCTCCTTATAGTAACCCTAGGTTTAACCATTAAGAACAATCGAATCACAAGATCAAAAAACCAAAAGAAACACAAAGTCAAATCATAAATTTGAAACCTAGAATCGTTAGCCTCTTGTGTTTGGTATTTCAATATCTAAACAAAAGAATAAACTAGTTATGATGCGGAAACTAATAACTAGTTATACCTTTTATAGCTTATAGACCTCACGATCTTCTACCGTATTCCTCTTCTTGTCTTGGACGTTGTGTGGGCGACGATCTACCGAGACAAGAATCCACCCAAGCCTCCTTCTTCTCCAAGCAAATTTCGGCCACCAACAATCTTCAAGAGATGAAGAACTTTCGACCACCAACCAAGCTCCAAGGGATGCTAAGAAACAATGCCTCCTATCTCTCCTTCTTCCTCTAACAAGATCCGGCCAAGACCAAGCTCCTTGAGATGAGATGCCACCAGCCACCAAGGAAGAAGAATAGGAGAAGGAGAAAGCATGAGAGTCGACCGCCACCAAGGAAGAGAAGAGAGAAATAATAGAAATCTTGTTGTGAGGTGAGGCACCTCTACCCTCTCTTTTATATTCCTTGGTAGTAGCAAATAAGGAAAGTTTTAATAAAAACTTCCTTATTTTCCTTGCCAATGAAAGGAAAATTTTAATTAATTAAAAAAAATTCTTTTTATTCTTTTAATGGCCGGCAACCTCAAATCCTCCAAACAAGGAAAGTTTTAAACTCAAAATTAAAACTTACTAATTTATTTTCAGAAATTTTGAAATAAAAATTTCTCTTTTAAAAAATTCCCATCATGGTTGGTTATAAAAGGAAACTTTTATAAATTAAAATCTCTCTATTAAAACATGTGGATGATTACAAAAAGGAAAGTTTTCTCCAAAATTAAAATCTTCCTTTTAAATATAAATAAGGAAAGATATCAAATTATTCTCTTAATCCTTTTGTAGAAACTATAAAAGGAAATATTTAATTTTAAAACTATCTTTTAAAATCATGTCTTCCACATTTGGAAATATTTTAAAATAAAATCCTTTTTATTTTTATTATGGCCGGCCACCTAAGCTTGGGCTCCAAGCTAGGGCCGACCACCACTTGTGTTAGTTAGAGCCCTATAGCCAATCATTTGATGATTGTATTATGGACTTATTGTATCATATTCTTAAATAAATAAAGGCATTTGTTTTGGTTATTATACTTACTTGTATTGGTGCTAAATAACTAAGTATAATAACGTCCTTGAGTAGAGGGTTCTTACCTATATCAATCGGTTAGTTGAACCGATAGTGAGATGATATAGGGAACACTACTCTTAATCATTCCAAGTCGAGTATTAACATTCAGGGATAATGTTAATGTGACAAGACTAGCATGTAGGTCAACTCGATGACTTGATCTCACAAGTCATGGATATAGAGATATCAAGTTGGCACATGAGTATGCATTGGAGAATGTATACTGAATGACCCGCCATGAGAAAGTATCATGGATTGTTATATGAGTGTCATATACTTTCTCATGTGGCTGTTAGTATTACTACTAGTCCTTGGACCTGAAGTCACCATGGATCCCTACATAAGTAGTTATGTACTTTGGCTTCGTCAAACGCCACCCGTAACTGGGTGGACTATAAAGGCGATTATTAGGTATATAACGAATTATGCAGAGGGATGTGAGTGATGTAGATGGGATCTATCCCTCCTATATGACGGGAGTGACATCGATATTCTTGATAGAGTGAGACCACGAAGTGCATGGCCATGCCCAAATGAATCAATATAAGATATTGAGCTCATTTGATTGAGTGAGTCTACTTGGAGTTCAAGATTTAGATTGATTAGAGGATGACACGGTCTATGCCTCACATTGATCAATCTAGATGTCTAGGATAGAAGGACACTTGTCATATTTTGTGAGGAGTCACAATTAGTAGTCACAAGGTGATGTTGGATCTCAACATTCTTATAACTTGGGTAGTAATGATGTGTTGCTAGATACCGCTCATTACTTATGCTTCTAAATGGGTTTAGGAGCATTGCCAACATTATAAGAACCTATAGGGTCACACACAAAGGACAATTAGATGGAGATTAGGTTCATATGATGAACCAAGAGGATTAGATTCATGTGATGTATCAAATTGGATTAAGAGTAATCCTAATTAGGCTAATTGAGTTGGACTCAAGTTGATTCATGTGTTCAATGAGTCTAATTTAGATTATGACTCATTGAATCAATTTAATTAAATGAATTAGATTCATTGTATTAAATTGGTTTGAATCAAATGGTTAGATTGGATCAACCATGAGAGAGATTTGGTCAAGTTTGACTTGACTTGAGTGGAAGAGGAAAAGTCAAGTTTGACTTGACTTTATGCCACATCATTTGTGAGTTGGCATTAAGTGGCCAATAATGGTGTTACACATCATCATGTTTAGAACATGTGTGTGCCACCTCATGGAGGTTACAAATCTCCTTCTCTTTAATGGCCACATTAAATGGGAATGGAGGTTACAACTCCAAATGTGGCCGGCCACTTTTGTAGTGAATGAAAATTTGATTTTTCATTCAAGGCTCATTCAACTCATCTTCTTCCTTGATCTCTCTTCTTGCTCTCCTTCTCCTCTCTTGGCCGAACCTTACCAAGGTGCTAGCACACCTTTGTGTTAGGTTTCTCCACCTATTTGTTCGTGTGGATACTTCTAGAGGGTTGTAGACTTGACAACCTCGAGATCCGACATCACTTGGAAGAGCGGGATACGCGAAGGGCTTTGCACCAAGGGTAAAGATCTTCTCCTAATGTAGATCTAGGCTTTAGTAAACTCATACTCGAATTTTTGTTTTATTTTACTTCGCACGGATCCGGTGGCATGGGGGTTTCGGGGTTTCCGCGACACGAAAAAGAGGTTTTCGCGGCCCGAAAACCCCAACAGTGGTATCAGAGCCACGTGCGAAATCTTGTACGAGTTTAATTTGTATTATTTAGAAAAATATCAGTTCTATAACTTTCTGTAATTTTATGGTTTTTATGGGTATTTTTCTCGTAGAAGCGAAGCACAAGTGTTTCGACACTTGTAGGCTTCAACTACCGAGAAGATTTTTCTGAAACGGTAAGGTTTCACCCCAAATATTTTTGGGACAGCGGGCTAAGGGGCTGTAGGATCGGTAAGGAACACTCATGATGGTTAGATCGCGGGTAGGGGCGCTGCCCTTGGCCCCGCAAGGGGATTCGTTCCGCGATTGCGCCCGAAAACCCGCTAAACGGAACCGCCGGGAATTTTACTCATAAAAATTGTAAAAATTATAGTAAAAATTACAAAAAATTATAGAAAATACAAAATTTAGAATTATGTATCATTTTGTGATATTCATGGCCCAAAAAGACCCAATTTTATTGGAAATGTGTTGTTATTCATAATACGGCCTGCGTGCCTTCAGGTGATGTACGTGTTGTATATTTGATTCGCAACCTACGCGTCGTGCCTTTCTCTATTTTATATTCTTGTTGTAAATTAGTTTAGACTTGAATGTAACTCGACTTTCAAAATTGTAATGTACAAAATTGGAGCCGTGAAAGGTCCACTCGAGACGGAGTTACGAGGAGGGCGCGAGCAACACAAGGTGGTCAAAGGGAGGAGCTTGAGAAGCTGTTGACCTTAGGTTGACCATCCGATCTTCTCATTGGCTTGAGAAGATCGTAGTAGGGCCATGACTAATCACAAATAATTTAATTAATTGCTTGAGTGTATGTGATGCATAATTAGTAATTAATTAGTGCCTAGCGATTAGATTAGATCTAAATCGTGTACAAGATGTACCGTCTCGATTAGATTAGATCTCAATCGCGTCAACTCAAATGTCTACCGTGCCGTGATACCTATCACTACCTCGATCACATGTGTTGTTGAATCTGCCAAAGTAGAGCAACACATATTATCTTGGTAGGGTACAGAGGAACAATCTTGGTCCCGCTTATCAACGCATGGGTGAGTACAACTCAATTAGATTGAGAAACTAGTTAACTCAATTGGATCGAGTTTAGCTATAGGCATTTTCCAACGGTTAGAATATAGGACATACTCACATTTATATTAATTCTTGGGCGTATTAGCCAAAGCTAACTCAAGTTTTAATATAACTGCGGATAATGATCCTATAAACAAGAGTTACATAGAGATGTAATTGGTAAATTGTTACCTACCGATCATACTAAGTCTTGGGCATATTAGCCAAAGCTAACTCAAGGGTTAGTACGATATGGATCTTGTTCCACATGAATTATAGAATTCAGTGGGAGCATCATTTAGTTAAAGGTCTAATTAAATGATTAAAAGAATATGATATTCACTTTCTGCTTTAATTTCTGTTGTAGATTACCATGACGTCGAATACGAACTCTTTCTCCCTGCGTTCTGTCCTTGAGAAGGACAAGCTCAACAAAGCAAATTTCCTGGACTGGTACAGGAACTTGAGAATAATTCTCACCCAGGAACGTAAACTGTACGTTCTGGAGCAGACCATTCAGGAGGCTCCTCCTGCCAATGCCACGTGAGCAGACAAAGATGCTTACAAAAAGCATCAAGATGACGCATTAGATGTGTCCTGTCTAATGCTCATGACCATGAACTCTGAGCTTCAGAAGCAACACGAGTTCAAGGGCGCTTACGATATGGTTGAACATCTTCGTCAACTGTATCAAGGACAAGCGAGGCACGAGAGCTTTGAGATCTCAAGGGCACTATTTTAGTGCAAGATGTCAAATGGGGCTCCCGTAGGCCCATATGTACTCAAAATGATTGGGTACATAGAAAACCTACAGAGGTTGGGATTCCTGCTTGGCCAAGAGCTAGCCACAGACATGATCTTGCAATCCTTGTCGGATAGCTATAGTCAATTCGTTCTAAACTACAACATGAACGAAATTGACAAGCCACTGCCCGAGCTGCTCAACATGTTAAGAACTGCTGAGCTGAACCTTAAGAAGGTTAAGCCCCACTCTGTTCTGATGGTTCAGAAACACAAGGGCAAGGGCAAGCCCAAAGGCAAAGGAAAGTCCCAAGCCAAGGGCAAAGGCAAGGCACTGAAGCCTAAAGGAGGGGTTGGCATGGATGCTACCTGCTTCCACTGTGTACCTGGAAGATCTTAAGAAGAAGCGAAGTGAGACTTCTACTTCAGGTATATATGTTATAGAAGTCAATCTATCTATTTCTTCATCATGGGTATTAGATACCGGATGTGCTTCTCACATTTGTACTAATGTGCAGGCGCTGAGAAATAGCAGGGCATTGGCAAAGGGCGAGGTGGACCTACGCGTAGTCAATGGAGCACGGGTTGCTGCTGTTGCTGTAGGGACTTATTTTCTATCTCTACCCTCTGGGCTTGTACTAGAGTTGGATGATTGTTGTTATGTGCCTTCTTTAACTAAGAACATAATTTCAGTTTCTTGTTTGGACAAGAAAGGTTTCTCTTTTATAATTAAGGACAAATATTGTTTTGTTTATTTAAAAGATATGTTCTATTATAGTGCACCTCTGATGAACGGACTCTACATTTTAGACCTTGAAAGCTCTATCTATAACATAAGTACCAAGAGGTTCAAGTCAAATGACTTGAATCAAACCTATCTCTGGCACTGTTGCTTAGGTCATATAAATGACAAGCGCTTATCCCAGCTCCATAAGGATGGTTTGCTGGACTCATTTAATTTTGAATCTTATGAGACGTGCGAGTCATGCCTACTAGGCAAGATGACCAAGACTCCCTTTAGTGGGTACAACGAAAGAGCGACTGATTTGTTAAGACTTATACATAGTGATGTATGTGGCCCTTTCAATGTTGCTGCTAGAGGCGGTTATAGGTACTTCATTATATTTACTGATGACTTCAGTAGATATGGTTATGTGTACTTGATGACACATAAGTCTGAATCCTTTGAAAAGTTCAAAAGAATTCAAGAATGAAGTACAAAACCAGCATGGCAAGAGTATTAAGATACTTCGATCAGATCGAGGTGGTGAATACCTTAGCCATGAGTTTCGTGACTATCTAGCTGAGTGTGGGATCCTATCCCAACTCACTCCTCCTAGAACACCATAGTGGAATAGTGTATCCGAAAGGAGAAATCGTACCCTATAAGATATGGTACGATCTATGATGAGTCACATAGATCTTCCGACATTCCTTTGGGCTATGCTCTAGATACGGCAGCTTTTATACTCAACCGAGTTCCATCCAAGGCTGTGATAAAGACACCATATAGGATATGGACTGAGAGAGATGCCCAGGTGTCTTTTATGAGGTTTTGGGGTTGTGAGGCTTACGTTAGACGTCAAGTCTCAGACAAATTAGGACCCAAATCCGACAAGTGCTACTGATGTGAACCCAACGAGAGAGAGATCTCAAGAACCCACAACGTATTGAAAACAGAAAGAAGGAAGGTCTAAGTCGATAAGATGGATGAAAAGAAACCTCGACCCAATGCTTAGAAAAGCACGAACCTTGGTATAGAAGATGGAAGACGCCACAACCTTGGAATTGAGGTTGATAAGTCTTCGAACGCCACAAGGAGATGCCGATAAGTTCAAGTTCAATGAAGAACCAACAAGCGAGAGCCTCACCGTGTTTTAGATAGAAAAATATGTCAAAGATACATGTGTGGCCGTCACCCCCTTTATTTATAGCTATAAGGTGACCAAAAAACCCTAAAAGGCCAAAAGAAAGCCCATTTAGTAAAGGCCCATAGAGACTACTTAGCCATTTTAAGCATATGGCATTATTACAACCCAAATAAAGGTAAAAATGAGTCCAAATTGAGCCAACATATCCATACTACATAGATATGAGACTTAAATACTAATTTAGCTCATCTAAGGCTCGAATTAGGTTGACTAAGCCGGATGACTTGCTCTTGGTAAAACCTTCTTCAATAGTAGCTTTGGCCTTCACATCTTCAATTAGCACATTAAGTGCTTCCTTCATCTTTTTAGCCCTAGCCCTTGTAATTGGTCCTCCATTGATGCATAATGGATCATCATTAATATCTGGAGTGGATTGAGCATGACCCATATCACTAGCTTGTTGCGCAATTTGTTCTCTTTCATTTATTCCATCATTCCCCCTCTCCTCAAAAGGATTCATCCTCGAATCTTGATCGCCTACATCAAAGGAGAAAGATCAGAAACATTAAATGTAGCACTCACATTATACTCACCTGGTAAGTCAAGCTTGTATGCTTTATCATTGATTCGAGCAATGACTTGAAATGGACCATCTCCTCGTGGATGCAACTTAGTACGACGTTTAGCCGGAAATCTTTCCTTCCTCATATGAACCCAAACCCAATCTCCGGGTTCTAAGATCACTTTCTTTCGTCCCTTGTTGGCTTGCACAGCATATTGTTCAGTCCTCTTTTCAATTTGCAATCGAACTTTCTCATGCAGTTGCCTCACAAACTCAGCTTTTCTGGTACCATCTAAACTTGCACGCTCAGAGATAGGCAAAGGCGATAAATCTAAAGGAGTTAAAGGTTTGAACCCGTATACCACTTCAAAAGGAGAAAAATTAGTAGTAGAATGCATAGATCTATTATAAGCAAATTCAACATGTGGTAAACAATCTTCCCAACCTTTTAAATTCTTTTGAATGATAGCTCTCAACAAGGTAGATAAAGTTCGATTTACTACCTCAGTTTGTCCATCTATTTGTGGATGACAAGTTGTGGAAAACAAATGCTTTGTTCCTAACTTTCCCCACAATGTCTTCCAAAAGTAGCTTAGAAACTTTGCATCACGATCTGAAACTATGCTCCTCGGTACTCCATGAAGTCGCACGATCTCCCTAAAAAATAGATCTGCAATATGGTTAGCATCATCTGTTTTCCTACAAGGAATAAAATGAGCCATTTTAGAAAATCTGTCCACAACCACAAAAATAGAATCCATACCTCGTTTAGACCTTGGTAGCCTAAAACAAAATCCATGGAAATATCAACCCAAGGTTCACTAGGAATTGGTAAAGGTGTATACAGTCCATGAGGTAAAGATCTAGATTTCGCTTGCCTACATATAATACACTTCTCACAAAATTTAACTACATCCCGTTTCATTTGTGGCCAAAAGAAATGCTCTACCAACACTTCTAGAGTTTTTTTAACTCCAAAATGTCCCATTAGTCCCCCACCATGAGATTCTTGGATTAATAATTCCCTTAATGAACAATTAGGCACACACAACCTATTCACTCTAAAAAGAAACCCCCCATGTCTATAAAACTTCCCAAATGCAGTATGTTCACAAACTTCAAACACATTTCCAAAGTCAGAATCATTAGAATATAAATCTTTAATGTATTCAAATCCTAACAATTTAGTGTTTAAAGTAGAGATCAAGGTATACCTTCGAGACAAAGCATCAGCAATAATGTTTTCCATACCTTGTTTATACTTGATCACATAAGGGAATGATTCAATGAATTCTACCCATTTTGCATGACGTTTATTCAACTTACTTTGGCTCTTCAAATGCTTCAACGATTCATGATCAGTGTGAATAACAAACTCTTTGGGCCACAAGTAATGCTGCCAAGTCTCTAAAGCCCTCACCAATGCATACATCTCCTTGTCATAAGTTGGATAGTTCAAAGCTGCTCCGCTGAGTTTCTCATTAAAATAAGCAAGGGGTTTACCTTCTTGTATTAGCACAGCTCCAATACCTATTCCTGATGCATCACACTCAATTTCAAAAGTTTTAGCAAAGTTAGGTAATGCAAGTAATGGTGCTGAACTTAGCTTCTACTTAAGTAAATTGAAAGCTTAAACTTGTTCACTATCCCAACAAAACCCAACATTCTTTTTAACAACTTCAGTCAAGGGTACAGCTATAAAACTAAAATTTTTAATAAACCTTCTGTAGAAACTTGCCAACCCATGAAAGCTACGTACCTCAGTTATCGTTTTTGGTGTTGGCCATTCACGTATTGCCTTAACCTTTTCTTCATCAACCGCTATTCCCTTAGCACTAACAATATAACCAAGAAACTCTATCTGATTAGTGCAAAAAGAACATTTTTGAAGGTTAGCATACAATTTTTCATTTCTCAAAACAAGTAGAACTTTTTGTAAATGATTAAGATGTTCATCTAAATTTTTACTATAAATCAAGATGTCATCAAAATATACTACAACAAAGTTCCCAATATAAGCACGTAAAATATGGTTCATTAATCTCATGAAAGTACTAGGTGCGTTAGTTAGGCCAAATGGCATGACTAACCATTCATACAAACCGTACCTAGTCTTAAAAGCAGTTTTCCATTCATCTCCCTCACGCATGCGAATTTGATGATAGCCAGACTTCAAATCAATTTTAGAGAAAATGCAAGAACCATGTAGTTCATCTAGCATATCATCTAATCTAGGAATAGGATGACGATACTTTACCGTAATCTTGTTGATAGCCCTACAATCAACGCACATCCTCCAAGTTCCATCCTTCTTAGGCACAAGCAAAACAGGAACTGAACAAGGACTCAAACTTTCTCGGACGTACCCTTTTCTCATCAATTCTTCAACTTGCTTTTGAAGCTCCTTCATCTCCATAGGATTGCTCCTATAGGCTGGTCGATTAGGGATAGCTGCTCCTGGGATGAAGTCAATTTGGTGCTGTTCTATTCCCCTAGTGGTGGCAATCCATCAGGAACTTCTTCAGGAAAGACATCATCAAATTCCTGCAAAAGAGTTTTAACAACACTAGGCAAAGAAGGGTTAAGATTGTTAGTGTTGAAATAAGCCTCCTTATACAAAAGTATAATCATCGGCTGTTGAGAATAAAAAGCTCTCTTAACTTCTCTTTCTTTTGCATAAAAGCTCCCTTTTTTACTCTCTAGATTTTTTGTTTCTTTTTCATTCTTTTTTTCACTCCTCTCATCCTCACTTTTTCTTTTCTCACACTCCTTTTCTTTTCCATTTTTTTTTCTCTCACAATCTTTTCTTTTTTCACTCTCATTTTTTTATCCTCAATTGATCTTCATATACTTGCTTAGGAGTTAATGGTACAAGAGTTACAAGTTTACCATGCATCTTAAAAGAATATTTATTTGTGAACCCATCATGTATGACCCTCCTATCAAATTGCCATGGTCTACCTAAAAGCAAATGACTTGCATGCATTGGTACTACATCACAAAGAACATCATCATGATACCTACCAATGGATAATGAAACCAATACTTGCTTAGTGACCTTAACCTCCCCGCAATCATTCAACCATTGTAGTTTATAAGGTCTAGGATGTTTAGTGGTAGGTAAGCATAATTTCTCAACCAAGATAGTACTAGCAACATTAGTGCAACTTCCTCCATCTATAATCATACTACATACCTTGTCTTCGATGTGGCAACGGGTATGAAATATGTTGTCTCGTTGTTCTTCATCTTCTTCCTTCACTTGCACATTTAGAGCACGCCTAGTGACAAGGGCTTCACCTTCAACGGCATACTCTTCTACATCACTTTCCATCAATGGTGGCAAGGCAGTATCATCTTCAGACTCACTCTCAGTTTCAATATCACCATTTTCTTTCAAAAGCATACTTCTTTTGTTTGGACATTGTGAAGTGATATGTCCTCTTCCCAAACACTTAAAGCATTTAATATCTCTATTTCTTGAAGATTGGATAGGGTCTTTACCTTTAACCAATGGAGAATTAGCATCTTTATTCTTCAAAAACTCAGTCTTACTCTTTGATGCAACTTTATCATCTCTTTTGTTCCAACTAGATTTCCAAGTGGATGAATTAGAACTTTGACCATGTTTGATTGAACCCTTCCTTTTGAGTTGCCTTTCAACTTTCATGGACATATGCACCATATCATCAAGCTCCACATAATGTTGCAACTCTACTATATTTGCAATTTCTGAATTCAAACCTTGTAAAAATCTTGCCATGGTTGCTTCTCGGTCCTCCTCCACATTGGCTCGAATCATGGTAATCTCCATCTCTTTGTGGTATTCCTCTACGGTTTTGGATCCTTGGGTTAGACTTTGTAGCTGTTGGTACAAATCTCGATAGTAATGTGATGGAATGAACTTCTTCCTCATAATTGATTTCATCTCTTCCCAAGTGCCAACGGGTCTCTCGTTGTTTCTTCTCCTGCTTAGAATAACATGATCCCACCAAATAATAGCATAATCAATAAATTTGACAGCAGCAAGTTTTACCTTCTTCTCTTCAGAGTAGTTGTGACAATCAAATACTAATTCCACTTTCTTTTCCCACTCCAAATATTCGTCTGGATCACTTTTGCCTTGAAAAGAAGGAATCTTCAATTTGATATTTCCCAAGTTTCTATCAACATAATCAGTCATCCTTCCCCTTCTACCACCAATTCTGATGCCACCAGATCTGCCACTAGAAACTCTATCATCAATGTCCTCAGAAATGCCATCATCATCATCGTTGTTGTCTTCACGGTTATATTGCCTTGAAATTCGTGTGGGAACTCTACCAGCTTGGCTATTTTGCATTTCAGTAATTACAGCATCTTGTCTCTCCAATCTGTCGAGGATTTGATTGAATCTGATTTCCATGCGTTCCAAGTGTTGTCTCAAGGCACGTTGTTCAAGTGTTTCTCTAGGTCTTGCTTCTTCTCCACTTGTCGCCATTAATGCAATCTGTTGTCACTCAATCACTCAACTCGCTAATGTTAGCTCTTTAAGGAACTTAGAATTGTGGCAATTCCTTGTAAATGATCGTTGACTGATTGAAAATCCCAAAGGTATAGGATAAAAGAAAGGAAATGATAGAAGAATGCAAATTGCAGAATTGAAAAATTAAATTAAGTTCAGAAAGGAAATTTGCTAGAATTGAATCTAGGCAAAACTTATGTGAATGCGGGACTAAGAGATAAAGATATTTGAAATAAGAACTGAAAAGGATCTTGCCAGAACTTAATTTAGGCAGGTGTAGAATTAAATCTAGGCAAAACTTTAAAAGAAATGCGGAATAGGAAAGTGCAAGTATATTAGGCAAAAATTTAAAGAAATTGCGGAATTAGAAGGTGCAAATATACTAGGTAAATTATTAAAGAAAAATGAGGAATTGAAAAGTGTAAATATAATAGGCAAAACTTTAAAAGAAATGCAGAATTGGAAAGTACTAGTATAGAAATAACAATTCCCTACACTCAATTTTTTTTTTTATTATTATTTTTTTTTCGATTTTTTTTTTAATTTCGGCCCTTTTTTTTTTTGCAGAAAAAAATAATTTTTTTTTGAATTTCGGCGTTTTTTTTTTTGACAATTTTTTTTTTTGCCGATTTTTTTTTAAAAGTCAACTTTTTTTTTTTTACCGAAAATAATTTGCTAGCACCAAGACGAATAAAACTCACTAGGATTGAGATGATAATGATAAGCAGATAATTTTGAACAAATTGACAAAGTTTCAAGCACAAAGAGAAAAGGATAACCAAATCCATTTAGAAAAACTCGGCTCTGATACCAAATGATGTGAACCCAACGGGAGAGAGATCTCAAGAACCCACAACGAATTGAAAACAGAAAGAAGGAAGGTCTAAGTCGATAAGATGGATGAAAAGAAACCTCGACCCAATGCTTAGAAAAGCACGAACCTTGGTATAGAAGATAGAAGACGCCACAACCTTGGAATTGAGGTTGATAAGTCTTCGAACGCCACAAGGAGATGCCTTGATAAGTTCAAGTTCAATGAAGAACCAACAAGCGAGAGCCTCATCGTGTTTTAGATTGAAAAATATGTCAAAGATACATGTGTGGCCGTCACCCCCTTTATTTATAGCTATAAGGTGACAAAAAAACCCTAAAAGGCCAAAAGAAAGCCCATTTAGTAAAGGCCCATAGAGACTACTTAGCCATTTTAAGCATATGGCATTATTACAACCCAAATAAAGGTAAAAATGAGTCCAAATTGAGCCAACATATCCATACTACATAGATATGAGACTTAAATACTAATTTAGCTCATCTAAGGCTCGAATTAGGTTGACTAAGCCGGATGACTTGCTCTTGGTCAAACCTTCTTCAATAGTAGCTTTAGCCTTCACATCTTCAATTAGCACATTAAGTGCTTCCTTCATCTTTTTAGCCCTAGCCCTTGTAATTGGTCCTCCATTGATGCATAATGGATCATCATTAATATCTGGAGTGGATTGAGCATGACCCATATCACTAGCTTGTTGCGCAACTTGTTCTCTTTCATTTATTCCATCAGCTACGTTATTGGATATCCCAAGGAAACTAAGGGATATTACTTCTATATTCCCAGTCAGCACAAGGTAGTTGTGGCAAAGACTTGGGTCTTTCTAGAAAGGCATTTTGTTTCTAGAAAGACTAGTGGGAGTACGTTCGATCTTGAAGAAGTTCAAGATGCGGACCATAGCACTGAAGCCTCGATGGAAGTTGAACTGGAATCACAAAGTGTTGTGGATGATATTGTTCCACAAAGAGTTGAGGAACAACAACCAGTTCAAGTAGACATACCTCTTCACAGGTCTGATAGGGTACGTCGTCAGCCTGAGAGATACTCATTTCTCTTGTCTGACCATGATGACGTTGTGCTCATAGAGGATGAGCCTACCACCTATCAGGAAGCTGTGATGAGACCAGATTCTGAGAAATGGTTAGAGACCATGAGATCCGAAATGGAATCCATGTACACCAACCAAGTATGGACTTTGGTTGATCCACCTGAAGGGGTAACACCCATAGGGTGTAAGTGGGTCTTTAGAGAAAGACTGACATGGATGGACTTATCTATAAGAGTCGCTTGGTAGCTAAAGGTTTCAAGCAGATTCATGGTATTGACTATGATGAAACCTTTTCTCCAGTAGCGATGTTTAAGTCCATTCGGATCATGCTTGCTATTGCAGCATACCATGACTATGAGATATGGCAAATGGATGTCAAAACCGCGTTTCTGAATGGAAACCTTCTCGAGGATGTGTACATGAAACAACCTCAGGGTTTTGTAGATCCACTGCATACTAGCAGAGTATGCAAGCTGCATAGGTCCATTTATGGACTAAAGCAAGCTTCTCGGAGCTGGAATCTTCGATTCGATGATGCAATCAAACAGTTTGGTTTCATCAAGAATGAAGATGAACTTTGTGTCTACAAGAAGGTTGTAGGGGACATAGTTGTCTTCCTCATATTGTATGTGGATGACATACTACTTATTGGGAAAGGCATCCCTTTGCTTCAGTCTGTCAAGACCTGGCTAGGGAGTTGTTTCCCAATGAAGGACTTAGGTGAAGCATCCCGCATTCTAGGGATATAGATCTATAGAGATAGATCAAAGAGATTGCTTGGCCTAAGTCAGAGTACATATATTGACAAGGTACTCCTTCGGTTTGCCATGCAGAACTCCAAGAAGGGATTTCTGCCGATGTCACATGGCGTGAGTCTTTCGAAGACTCAAGGTCCCTCTTCTAGAGAGGAGAGAGACCGCATGGATCAGATCCCTTATGCATCAGCCATAGGATCTATCATGTACGCCATGCTATGTACTCGTCCTGACGTCTCGTATGCTTTAAGCATGACGAGCAGATACCAGTCAGATCTAGGTGAAAGTCACTGGATAGCGGTCAAAAATATTCTTAAGTACTTAAGAAGGAATAAATATATTTCTTGATATATAGAGGTGATGATGAGCTAGCTGTAAAGGGTTACAGTGATTCTAGCTTCCAGACCGACCAGGATGATTATCGATCCCAGTCAGGGTTCGTGTTTTGCATAAATGGTGGTGCTGTGTGCTGGAATAGTTTGAAGCAGGACACAGTCGATGATTCTACGATAGAGGCCGAGTATATTGCTGCATCAGAAGCAGCAAAGGAGGCAGTTTGGATCCGCAAGTTCATCACTGAACTTGGGGTGGTTCCTAGCATTGCTAACCCTATTGAGCTCTATTGTGACAACAATTGAGCTATAACACAGGCGAAGGAACCTCGCTCACACCAGCGGACCAAACACATACTACGACGCTTCCATCTCATTCGAGAGATTATCGAGAGAGGAGATGTGAAGATTTACAGAGTACCCACAGAGGCTAACATCACAGATCCCTTGACCAAGGCTTTCCAATAGAGAAAGCATGATGGTCACACTAGGTCATTGGGGCTTTGAGCCTACACTGATTGACACTAGTGCTAGTGGGAGATTATTAGTTAAAGTCCAAGAGCCAATCATTTGATGATTGTATTATGGTCTTATTTTATCATATTCTTATATAAATAATGTAATGACCCGCCTCCTACTAACTAAGCTGTAAGGCTGGGGGTTACATTTTACTGTTGCTAACTATTCTTAATGTACGGAAAACTGAGTTAATTAAAAATTTTGCTAACTAATACAATTTCTTCTGCTAATTGCTATTAGATCTGAAATTCATGTTTAAACTACATCTTGAATGTTGTTCCTATGCTAAAGGAGGTAATTTAGGCTTCACATATGATCAACGGCTGAAATGAGGGGTTTCCAGCTGTTATCAGGCCTCCCAATCGATCGGTCGATCGATTGGAGTGGTCTTATCGATCCACTGATCGATTCATCTTGCTACTGTGCACGGGGTAAATTCTGGATCGATCGGCTGATCGATCCAGACTTGCCAATCATCCAGTGATCGATTCCAAAGCTCTCTGTTCGCGAGAGCTAATTCCCCGATCGATCGGTTGATTGATCCATTAACTCTCTGTTCACGACAGAACGCTAGCGGATCGATCGGCTGATCGATCCAGAAGCTTACTGTTCGCAGAAACGAGCTCCCCAATCGATCAGCTGATCGATTGAGGCCCCTCCAATCGATCGACTGATCGATTGGGGTTTCTGATTTCGCAGCTGAGCTCTGATTTCGGCACTGTTTCGTGCACAAATCACATATAACAACTCTATAAGCATAAAGCGAAACTACTAGGCCTATCACTACTCATAGTTTGCTATCTAATATCAAACTTAGTGCATACTTCACCTTTCATACTACTTAAACATTCTAAAGTATAGAAAATAACCAAAATCAGAAATGCTAAATTTTAGGTTTTGCTAGTTCCCAAGCATCTTTATTCCAAGTTCCTGTCACACACATCTTCATCGCATTGTCCTCCAGCATCCGCTAATCCATCTTTCCCTTACCTTTATCTCAGTATAAGGAAAAGAAGTATCTGTAAGCTTTGGAGCTTAGTAAGAAACCATCTACCTCACAAAAATATGCACACGATGAAAACATGCTTTTTAAAGAATGCTATTTGAAATATATGCTGAACATGTTAAAGCATGACATACTGAAATTACTAACATGAATACTAAAACATGTCATCAAAACTAATTATGGGATATCCTTAAGAAAGAGCTAAACTGGAACATAAACTGAGCTGAACTGAACTAAGCTAATACTGAATTTAAATCATGTTCACATAACTGATTGTGAGTTTTTGAAAGCTATTTATCATAAATAGATGAAAATACTAATCATGCTACCGATGGGCCCGGCAACTGTACTTGCTATGCGCGCATCCCTAACTAGATCCGAGGTAGCAAATCCCGAATCTAGTAGGGTTTACTAGGTTATCTAAACCTAAGGACAACTATGGGAGCCCAACCCAAGGACATCTAGTCCAGTACAGTGCCACTGATAAAAGTAAAATACTGGATCATAAGCTAATTATTTATCTTGCTTTTACTAGGTTATCTGAACCTAGAGCTAGGTTCTCTGAACCTAGAGCTAGGTTCTCTGAACCTAGAGGCGACTATGGGAGCCCACCCATTGGACCGTAGTCCCATATAAGCTAAAGCAAGACTAAATATGCTATTTTAAAGGCTTCTACTGCATTTACTGAGCTATTAAAATGCCTACAATAGCATTTTACTGAGCTAAATATTTTATCAAACACTTGGTGTGCACTAGAACACACCCTATGTACTGAAAATCTGCATACGACTAAACTAATGCATAACAACATACGAATAGCTACTTATATTGCAGGTGAGGGGTTTCTTACCTCCTGCGCTAGTTTTCTTACGATTCTAGTCTCTAGTTTTCCGGTGAAGAAGATATTTTCGACGATCTCCTTGCGTCTACATGTTCCTCTCGCAGAGAAGAGCGTCCTCGTGCCGGAGTTGTTGCCGGGAGGTGTTCCTACAACCCTAGGGATGGAAACCTAGGTCTCCTGGACTTGGGCACTGAGAGGATGAGGAGGAGAAGAGGGCGGCGTGAGGGTTTGAGGGAGAGGAAAAGTTACGATGAAAATAATTCTCCTCTTAATTTTCTTATTTATATTAAGTGGTTAATTCAGCCAACTTAAATATAAATATAATTGTTTCCCTCTTCTTTCAGCACACCCCTGCTGGGGCCCCCTGGTTACTAGAGTTATCCACAAGACTTAGAGTCCTATAGGTCTCGGGTTCAATTCCTGCTTAGGCTATTTTTTTGTCTCTATTTGTTTTTGCTACTTCCGCTACTCTAAAAATTCTATAAAAATATCCTAAAATTCCAAAAAATTAGTAGGATATTTCTAATAATTTATTTGAAAATTTTCGGGCGTTACAAATAAAGGCATTTATTTTGGTTATTATACTTACTTGTATTGGTGCCAAAAAACTAAGCATAATAGCGTCCTTGAGTAGAGGGTTCTTACCTATATCAATCGGTTAGTTGAACCGATAGTGAGATGATATAGGGAACACTACTCTTATTCATTCCTAGTCGAGTATTAACATTCAGGGACAATGTTAATGCGACGAGACTAGCATGTAGGTCAACTCGATGACTTGATCTCAAAAGTCATGGATATAGAGATATCAAGTTGACACATGGGTATGCATTGGAGAATGTATACTGAATGAGCCACCATGAGAAAGTATCATGGATCGTTATATGAGTGTCATATACTTTCTCTTGTGGCTATTAGTATGACTACAAGTCCTTGGACCTGAAGTCACCATGGATCCCTACATAAGTAGTTATGTACTTTGGCTTCGTCAAACGTCACCCGTAACTGGGTGGACTATAAAGGCGATTACTGGGTATGTAACGAATTATGCAGAGGGATGTGAGTGATGTAGGTGGGATCTATCCCTCCTATATGACGGGAGCGACATCGATATTCTTGATAGAGTGAGACCACGAAGTGCATGGCCATGCCCAAATGAGTCAATATAAGATATTGAGCTCATTTGATTGAGTGAGTCTACTTGGAGTTCAAGATTTAGATTGATTAGAGGATGACACGGTCTATGCCTCACATTGATCAATCTAGATGTCTAGGATAAAAGGACACTTGTCATATTTTGTGAGGAGTCACAATTAGTTGTCACAAAGTGATGTTGGATCTCAACATTCTTATAACTTGGGTAGTAATGATGTGTTTCTAGATACCGCTCATTACTTATGCTTCTAAATGGGTTTAGGAGCATTGCCAACGTTATAAGAACCTATAGGGTCACACACAAAGGACAATTAGATGGAGATTAGGTTCATATGATGAACCAAGAGGATTAGATTCATGTGATGTATCAAATTGGATTAAGAGTAATCCTAGTTGGGCTAATTGAGTTGGACTCAAGTTGATTCATGTGTGCAATGAGTCTAATTTACATTATGACTCATTGAATCAATTTAATTAAATAAATTAGATTCATTATATTAAATTCATTTGAATCAAATTGTTAGATTAGATCAACCATGAGAGAGATTTGGTCAAGTTTGACTTGACTTGAGAGGAAGAGGAAAAGTCAAGTTTCACTTGACTTTATGCCACATCATTTGTGAGTTGGCATTAAGTGGCCAATAATGGTGTTACACATCATCATGTTTAGAACATGTGTGTGCCACCTCATGGAGGTTACAAATCTCCTTGTCTTTAATGGCCACATTAAATGGGAATGGAGGTTACAACTTCAAATGTGGCCGGCCACTTTTGTAGTGAATGAAAATTTGATTTTTCATTCAAGGCTCATTCAACTCATCTTCTTCCTTGCTCTCTCTTCTTGCTCTCCCTCTCCTCCCTTGGCCGAACCTTACCAAGGTAATAGCACACCTTTGTGTTAGGTTTCTCCACCTATTTGTTCGTGTGGATACTTCTAGAGGGTTGTACACTTGAAAACCTCGAGATCCGGCATCACTTGGAAGAGCGGGATACGCGAAGGGCTTCGCACCAAGGGTAAAGATCTTCTCCTAATGTAGATCTAGGTTTTAGGAAACTCGTACTCGAATTTTTATTTTATTTTACTTCGCACGGATCCGGTGGCATGGGGGTTTCAGGGTTTCCGCGACGTGAAAAAGCGGTTTTCGCGGCCCGTAAAACCCAACAACTTGGTCCATCCAAGGCTTATCTTGGTCGGCCCTTGCTTGGGCTCCAAGCTTGGCTTGGCCGGCTAACTATGGATGGGTAAGAAGGTGGGTTTAGGTGGATATAAGACTTTATAAATAAGAGGCTACGACAGGGACCGAGAGGAGGAATTGGTTTTGGTCTCCCGATGAACTTGAGCTTCCAGTGTTCGCCCCGAACACCCAACTCGAGTTCATCAATAATAACTCATACCACTAAAGAGTTATTATTGAATTACTGCACCAATCCCATATTCCTACACGGGCTCCTTCTTATCATGAGTGTGTTAGTCTGCCTGTGTTTAAGATATAGAAAGTCCACTAATTAAATGAGTTACTGATAACTCACTAAATTAATATCTAGCTCCAAGAGTAGTACCACTCATCTTCATTGTCATGTTGGACTATGTCCACCTGCATGGTTTACATGACAATCCTTATGAGCTCATCAAGGGGACATCATCAACCTAGATTACTAGGATACAGATTCATTCTATAATTAACAACACACCTATAAATAATATCATTTCCCAACTTATCGACCCTATTGATTTAACGAGCTAAATCACCCCCTTTGATATATTAAAGAAATAAATATTAAGTGTATGTGCTTGTTATTATATCATGATTAAGAGTGCATACTTCCATAATAACAGAGGTATTGTTCTTTAATATAGTCAGTATAAAAAAAAACTAACTCAAATGGCCTGCTCAATACACTCATAGTGTAATAGTGTAATTTATTAGTCAAGATAAATTAATACCTAATTATACTACAACCACTCTTATGGTTTTTCTCATTCATCTTGGTTGTGAGCAACTATTTATAATTTATAAGGAACTGATAACATGATCTTATGTGTGTGACACCACACATCATATTATCTGTAATATAAATTAAATGAACAACTACACTTAGCATAAATGTAGACATATGACCAATGTGATTCTTATTTCTAAATAAATGTTTATACAAAAGGCTAGGCTTTTAGTATACATTCTAACAATCTCCCACTTATACTAAAAGACTATGTTGTCA
This sequence comes from Zingiber officinale, assembly GCF_018446385.1. NCBI lineage: Eukaryota > Viridiplantae > Streptophyta > Magnoliopsida > Zingiberales > Zingiberaceae > Zingiber > Zingiber officinale. The sequence goes on from NC_056001.1 coordinate 76,499,250, forward strand.
TAAACGCTAACATATATTTGATTCTCATTCCTTCAACATGGCGATCAAAAGCTTTCGTTGGAAGGGCCTTAGTGAAAGGATCTGCCAGGTTATCTGCTGATGCAATCTTGGCGACAACAACTTCTCCTCGCTTTACGATGTCTCGTATCAGGTGATACTTGCGCTCTATGTGTTTACTCACCTTATGAGCTCGTAGTTCCTTCGAGTTTGCTACTGCACCGCTATTATCACAATAAATTATGATGATTTTGGACAAACCAGGAATCATATGTAAGTCCATTAGAAGTTCCTAAGCCATACATCTTCTTTGGTTGCCTCAAAGGCTGCTACATACTCAGCTTCCATGGTTGAGTCTGAAATGCGTTTCTACTTAACACTCCTCCATGCAATAGCTCCACCTCCTAATGTAAACACATAGCTTGATGAAGACTTACTATTGTCCCTATCTTATTGGATGTCAGAATTCGTGTAAACCACAGGGAGCAAATCATCTGCTTTGTAAACTAGCATATAATCTCTTGCCCTTCTCAGGTACTTTAATATATGTTTTACAGTAGTCCAATGTCCTTGTCCAGGGTTAGTTTATTATCTACTAACCATGCCCACGGCAAAATAGATATCTGGTCTCGTGCACAATATAGCATACATTAGGCTTCCGATAGTCGAAGCATAAGGAACTGCCTTCATGTCCTCTATCTTCTTTGATGTATTCCGAGACATTTCTTTAGATAAAGTTACTCCATGCCTAAAAGGTAGAAATGTTAGTTAGAGCCCTAGAGCCAATCATTTGAAGATTGTTGTATGGACTCAATGTATCATATTATTATATATTAATAAAGACATTTGTTTTTTGTTATTATACTTACTTTTATTGGTGCCAAATAACTAAGTATAATAGCGTCATTGAGTAGAAGGTTATTACCTATATCAATCGATTGGTTGAAACGATAGTGAGATGATATAGGGAACACTACTCTTAATCATTCCTCGTCGAGTATTAACATTTAGGGACAATGTTAATGCGACGAGACTAGCATGTAGGTCAACTCGATGACTTGATCTCACAAGTCATGGATATAGAGATATCAAGTTGACACATGGGTATGCATTGGAGAATGTATACTGAATGACCCGCCATGAGAAAGTATCATGGATCATTATATGAGTGCCATATACTTACTCATGTGGCTATTAGTATGACTATTAGTCCTTGGACCTGAAGTCACCATGGTTCCCTACATAAGGAGTTACGTACTTTAGCTTCATCAAACGTCACCCGTAACTGGGTGGACTATAAAGGCGATTACTGGGTATGTAACAAATTATACGGAGGAATGTGAGTGATGTCGATAGGATCTATCCCTCCTATATGACGGGAGTGACATCGATATTCTTGATAGAGTGAGACCACTAAGTGCATGATCATGCCCAAATGAGTCAATATGAGATATTGAGCTCATTTGATTGAGTGAGTCAACTTGGAGTTCAATATTTAGATTGATTACAGGATGACACGGTCTATGCCTCATATTGATCAATCTAGATGTCTAGGGTAGAAGGACAATGTCATATATTGTGAGGAGTCACAATTAGTAGTCACAAGGTGATGTTGGATCTCAACATTCTTGTAACTTGGGTAGTAATGATGTGTTGCTAGATACCGCTCATTACTTATGCTTCTAAATGGGTTTAGTAGCATTGCCAACGTTACAAGAACCTATAGGGTCACACACAAAGGGCAATTAGATGAAGATTAGGTTCATTTGATGAACCTAAAGGATTAGGTTCATGTGATGAACCAAATTTGATTAAGAGTAATCCAAAGTAGGCTAATTGAGTTGGACTCAATTTGGTTCATGTATTAGATGAATCTAATTTGGACTTAGACTCATTGAATTAATTTAATTCAATGAATAGAGATTCATTAAATTAAATTTGACTTGAACCAATGGTTAGATTTGGTCAACCAAGGAAGAGAAGTGGTCAAGTTTGACTTGACTTGAGAGGAAGATGAAGGGTCAATTTGACTTAACCATCTGCAACCTCATTGGTGAGTTGGCATGAAGTGGGCCAATGATGATGCTCCACATCATCATGGTTGCTTAAGTGGGATGTCACCTCATGGGAGTTACCAAGAGTTGTGACTCTTGGCATTCCATGGAGGTTACATTCCCTCTTAAAGTGGCCGACCACTTTTGATGAGAGAGTTAGTGCATTTTGTGTGCTTGGAAAGTAACTCTCATCTTCTTCCTCCTCTCAAGCTCTTCCTTCTCTCCCTCTCCTCCTCTTTGGCCGAATCCATCAAAGGTGCTAGCACACCTTTTGTGTGGTTTTCTCCATCTCTTGCTTGTGTGGATACACATAGAGGAGTATCTACTTTGATACTCTCGAGATCCGGCGAACCTAGGATGAGCGGGATTACGCGAAGGGCTTCGCTTCAAAGGTATACCCTCTGATCTTGTAGATCTAGTGTAGATCTAGGAGTAGAAAACATGTATATGAAATTTTATTTCTTCGCACGGATCCGTGGCATGGGAATTTCGAGGTTTTCGCAACGCAAAATGCGATTTTTACGGCCCGAAAAATCCAACAGTGGTATCAGAGCCACGTGCGAAGCGTATACATGTTTTAATTTTTATTTTTATGAAAATTACAGATCTGTAACTTTCTATGAATTTATGATTTTTATAGTTTTTCTGGGTATTTTTCTAGTAGAAGCGAAGCACAAATGTTTAGACACTTGTAGGCTTCGACTACCGAGAAGATCTTTCTGAAACGGCAAGGTTTCACCCCAAATCATTTTGGGACAGTGGGCTACGGCGCTGTAGGATCGCTAAGAAATACTTGCGATCATTATATCGCTGGTAGGGGTGCTGCCCCTGACCCCACAAGGGTATTTGTTCTGCGATTCCGCCCGAAAATCACTAAACGGGACCGCCCGGAATTTTTACTCATAAAAATTGTAAAAATTGTAAGAAAAATTAAAGAAATTTATAGAAATTACATAATTTAGAATTAAGTATTATTTTGTGATGGTCATGGCCCAAAAGACCCAGTAAGATTGGAAAAATTATGTTGTAATTCATAATACGGCCTGCGTGCCGTTTTGTGATTGTGCGTGTTGTATACTTGATTCGCGACCTGCGCGTCGTGCCCTTCTATTTATTTATTGTTGTTGTAAATAGTTTAGACTCAAGTGTAACTCGAGTTTTACTCTTTGTAATGTACAAAATCAAGGCGGTGGAAGGTCCACTCGAGACGAAGTTACGAGGAGGGCGCGAGCAACACAAGGTGGTCAAAGGAAGGAGCATGAGAAGCTGTTGATCTTAGGTTGACCATCCGATCTTCTCATTGGCTTGAGAAGATCGTAGTAGGGCCATGACTAATCATAAAATATTTAATTAATTGCTTGTGTGTGTATATGTGATGCATGCTAGAATAAGTAATTAATTAACGCTTTATCGATTCGATTCGATCAATCGCGTATATGATACACCTCGGCGATTAGATTAGATCTAAATTGCGTACATGATGCGCCCTAACGATTAGATTTGATCTAAATCACGTATATGATACACCTCGTCGATTAGATTAGATCTCAATCGCGTCAACTCGTAATGCCTACCATGCCGTGATACCTATCACTACCTCGATCACATGTTGTTGTTGAATTTGCCAAAGAAGAGCAACACATATTATATTGGTAAGGTACGGAGGGACAATTTTGGTCCCGCCTATCAACGCATGGGTGAGTACAACTCAATTAGATTAAGTAACTAGTTAACTCAATTGGATCGAGTTTAACTATAGGCATTTTCCAATTGTTGGTAGATAGGACAAAATCACGTTTCTATTAACTCTTGGGCGTATTAGCCAAAGCTAACTCCAGTTTTAATATAAATGCGGATCTTGATCCTATAAACAAGAGTTGCATAGAGATGTAATTGGTAATTAGTTACCTACCGATCATACTAAGTCTTGGGCATTTTAGCCAAAGCTAACTCAAGGCGTAGTATGATGTGGATCTTGTCCCACATGAATTATAGAATTCAGTGGGAGCATCATTTAATTAAAAAGCCTAATTAAATGATTAATAGAATATGATATTTATTTATTTTTCTGCATTTTTCGGTTGTAGATAACCATGACGTCAAATACGAACTCTTTCTCCCTGCGTTCCGTCCTTGAGAAGGACAAGCTCAACGGAGCAAATTTCCTGGACTGGTACAGGAACCTGAGAATCGTTGTCACACAAGAATGTAAACTATACGTTTTGGAGCAACCCATTCCGGAGGCACCTCCTGCCACTGCCATGCGAGCTGACCGTGATGCTTACAAGAAGCATCAAGATGATGCATTAGATGTGTCATGTCTTATGCTCGTGACCATGAATTCTGAGCTTCAGAAGCAACACGAGTTGATGGGTGCTTATGATATGGTTGAACATCTTCGTCAACTGTATCAAGGATAAGCAGGGCACTGGAAGAGGAACTGCACAGGATACCTGGAAGATCTTAAGAATAAGAGAAATAAGATTTCTACTTCAGGTATACATGTTATAGAAGTCAACCTCTCTATTTATTAATCATGGGTATTAGATACCGGATGTGCTTCTCACATTTGTACTAATGTACAAGCGCTGCGAAATAGCAGAGCATTGACGAAGGGCGAGATAGACCTACGAGTAGGTAATGGAGCACGGGTTGCTTCTGTTGCTGTAGGAACTTACTATCTATCTCTACCCTCTGGGCTTGTACTAGAATTAGATGAATGTTGTTATGTGCTTGCATTAACTAAGAACATAATTTCAATTTCTTGTTTGGACAAGAAAGGTTTTTCATTTATTATAAAGAACAAATATTATTCAATTTATTTAAATGAAATGTTCTATTGTAGTGCACCTCTGATAAACGGACTCTATATTCTAGACCTTGAGAACCCTATCTATAACATTAGTACCAAGAGGTTCAAGTCAAATGACATGAATCAAACATATCTCTGGCACTGTCGCTTAGGCCATATAAATGACAAACGCTTATCCCAGCTCCATAAAGATGGTTTGCTGAACTCATTTGATTTTGAATCATATGAGACATGCGAGTCATGCCTTCTAGGCAAGATGACCAAGACTCCCTTTAGTGGACACAGTGAGAGAGCGACTGACTTGTTAGGTCTTATACATAGTGATGTATGTGGCCCTTTCAATGTCACTACTAGAGGTGGTTATAGGTACTTCATTACATTTACTGATGACTTCAGTAGATATGATTATGTGTACCTGATGACACATAAGTCAGAATCCTTTGAAAAGTTCATAGAATTCAAGAATGAAGTACAAAACTAGCTTGGCAAAAGTATTAAGATACTTCGATCAGATCGAGGTGGAGAATACCTTAGCCATGAGTTTCGTGACTATCTAGCTAAGTGTGGGATTCTATCTAAACTCACTCCTCCTGGAACACCACAGTGGAATGGTGTATCCGAAAGGAGGAATCATACCATATTAGATATGGTACGATCTATGATGAGTCACACAGATCTTCCTATGTATCTTTGGGGCTATGCTCTAGACACAGTAGCCTTCATTTTCAACCGAGTTCCATCTAAGGCTGTGATAAAGACACCATATAGGATATGGACAGGGAGAGATGCCCAGGTGTCTTTTATAAGGATTTGGGGTTGTGAGGCTTATGTTAGACGTCAAGTCTTAGACAAACTAGGACCCAAACCAACAAGTGTTATTTCATTGGATATCCCAAGAAACGAAGGGATATTACTTCTACATTCTCAGTCAACACAAGGTAGTTGTGGCTAAGACTGGGGTTTTTCTTGAAAGGGATTTTGTTTCTAGAAAGACTAGTGGGAGTACGTTCGATATTGAAGTTGTTCAAGATATGGACTATAGCACTGAAGCCTCAATGGAAGTTGAACTGGAACCACAAAGTGTTGTGGATGATGTTGTTCCACAAGGAGTTGAGGAACCACAACCAGTTCAAGTAGACATACCTCTTCGAAGGTCTGATAGGGTACGTCGTCAGCCTGAGAGATATTCATTTCTCTTGTCTGACCATGAAGACGTTGTGCTCATAGAGGATGAGCCCACATCCTATCAGGAAGCTGTGATGAGCCCAGATTATGAGAAATGGCTAGAAGCTATGAGATCCGAGATGGAATCCATTGACACCAACCACGTATGGACTTTGCTTGATCCACCTGAGGGCATAAAATCCATAGGGTGTAAGTGTTGGGTTCTTCGGGCCGCGAAAATCGCTTTTCGCGTCGCGGAAACCCCGAATCACCCAAGGCCAACGGATCCGTGCAAGGAAAAACCAAACAAAAATATGAATACGAGTTTCAAGATCTTTAGATCTACTCCTAGATCTATGTGTTGAGAACTTTACCCTTGTTGCGTGTCCTTTCGCGTTCCCGCTCTTCCAAGGAGTTGCCGGATCTCAAGACCGTCAAGCGTCGGTCTTCTAGAAGTATCCACACGGACACGTAGGTGGAGAAACCTCACACAAAAGGTGTGCTAGCACCTTGGTGAGATTCGGCCAAGCAAAGAGGAGAGGGAGAGGGAGAGCTTGAGGAAGAAGAAAGGAGTAAATGAGGAGTTGAATCAAAAATTTATTTTCTTCCCCTCACTAAAGTGGCCAGCCACATTTGGTTGTGTAACCCCCATTTCCACTTAATTATAATTAAGTGGAGGCCATTAAGAGGTGTCTTGTAACTCCCATGAGGTGGCACACCATGAAGATGTGGACCATTACCATTGGTCCACCTCTTGCCACCTCACTAATGATGTGGCAAATGAGTAACCTACACTCATTTAATGTGGTCGGCCACATTAAATGCAATGGAGGCTTGTAACCTCCATGAGGTGGCAAACCATGATGATGTGGAGCAACACCATTGGTCCACATCTCTCCACCTCACTCATGATGTGGCAAAGAGTCAAGTCAAACTTGATTCTACCTCTTCCTCTCTAGTCAAGTCAAACTTGACTCAATCTCTCTCATGGTTAATCTAATCTAACCATTTGATTCAAGCCAACTTAATATAATGAATCTAATTCATTAAATTAAATTGATCTAATGAGTCATAATCTAAATTAGACTCATTAAATACATGAATCAACTTGAGTCTAACTCAATTAGCCCAATTTGGATTACTCTTAATCCAATTTGATTCATCAAATGAATCTAATCCTCTTGGTTCATCATATGAACCAAATCTCCATCTAAATGTCCTAAGTGTGTGACCCTATAGGTTCTTGTAACGTTGGCAATGCCCTAAACCCATTTAGGAGCATAAGTAATGAGCGTTATCTAGCAACACATCATTACTACCCAATTTACAAGAAATGTCGAGATCCAACATCACCTTGTAACTACTAATTGTGACTCCTCACAATATGTGACAATGTCCTTCTATCCTAGACATCTAGATTGATCAATATGAGGCATAGATCGTGTCACCCTCTAATCAATCTAAATCTTCAACTCCAAGTAGACACACTAAATCAAATGAGCTCAATATCCCATATTGACTCATTTGGACATGGCCATGCACTTCGTGGTCTCACTCTATCAAGAATACCGATGTCGCTCCCATCATATGGGAGGGATAGATCCCATCTACATCACTCACATCCCTCTACATAATTCGTTATATATCCAGTAATCGCCTTTATAGTCCACCCAGTTACGGGTGACGTTTGACGAAACCAAAGTACATAACTCCTTATGTAGGGATCAATGGTGACTTCAGGTCTAAGGACTAGAAGTCATACTAATAGCTACATGAGAAAGTATATGACACTCATATTATGATCCATGATACTTTCTCATGGCGGGTCATTCAGTATACATTCTCTAATGTATACCCATGTGTCAACTTGATATCTCTATATCCATGACTTGTGAGATCAAGTCATCGAGTTGACCTACATTCTAGTCTTATTGCATTAACATTGTCCCTGAATGTTAATACTCGACTAGGAATGATTAAGAGTAGTGTTCCCTATATCATCTCACTATCGGTTCAACTAACCGATTGATATAGGTGAGAACCATCTACTCAAGGACATTATTATACTTAGTTTATTTGGCACCAATACAAGTAAGTATAATAACCAAAATCCAAATGCCTTTATTAATATACAAGAATATGATACAATGAGTCCATACAATCATCAAATGATTGGCTCTAGGGCTCTAACTTACAATCTCCCACTAGCACTAGTGCCAATCAGTATAGGCTCTAAGGCCTAATGACCTAGTGTGACCATCATGCTTTCTCTGTGCCAAACCCTTGGTCAAGGGATCTGCGATGTTAGCCTCTTTAGGTACTCTGCAAATCTTCACATCTCCTCTATCGATAATCTCTCGAATGAGATGGAAGCGCCGTAGTATGTGCTTGGTCCGCTGGTGTGAGCGAGGTTCCTTCGCCTGTGCTATAGCTCCATTGTTGTCACAATAGAGCTCAACTGGGTCAGCGATGCTAGGAACCACCCCAAGTTCAGTGATGAACTTGCGGATCCAAACTGCCTCCTTTGTTGCCTCTAATGCAGCAATATACTCGGTCTCTGTTATAGAATCAGCTACCGTGTCCTGCTTCGAACTCTTCCAGCTCACATCACCACCATTTAAGCAAAACACGAACCCCGACTGCGATCTATAGTCATCCTGGTCGGTCTGGAAGCTAGCATCACTGTAACCCTTTATAGCTAGCTCATCATTGCCTCCATATATCAAGAAATATTCTTTAGTCCTTCTTAAGTACTTAAGAATATTCTTGACCGCTATCCAGTGACTTTCACCTGGATCTGACTGGTATCTGCTCGTCATGCTCAAAGCATACGAGACATCAGGTCGAGTACATAGCATGGCGTACATGATCGATCCTATGGCTGAGGCATAAGGGATCTGATCCATACGGTCTCTCTCCTCTCTAGAAGAGGGACCTTGAGTCTTCGAAAGACTCACGCCATGTGACATCGGCAGAAATCCCTTCTTGGAGTTCTGCATGGCAAACCGAAGGAGTACCTTGTCAATGTAAGTACTCTGACTTAGGCCAAGGAATCTCTTAGATCTATCCCTATAGATCTGTATCCCTAGAATGCGGGATGACTCACCTAAGTCTTTCATTGAGAAGCAACTCCCTAGCCAGGTCTTGACAGACTGAAGCATAGGGATGTCCTTCCCAATGAGTAGTATGTCATCCACATACAATATGAGGAAGACAACTATATCCCCTACAAGCTTCTTGTAGACACAAGGCTCATCTTAGTTCTTGATGAAACCAAACTGTTTGATTGCATCATCGAATCGAAGATTCCAGCTCCGAGAAGCTTGCTTTAGTCCATAAATGGACCTATGCAGCTTGCATACTCTGCTAGTATGCTGTGGATCTACAAAACCCTCAGGTTGTGAATGTACACATCCTCGAGCAGGTTTCCATTCAGAAACGCGGTTTTGACATCCATCTTCCATATCTCATAGTCATGGTAGGCTGCAATAGCAAGCATGATCCGAATGGACTTAAACATCGCTACTGGAGAAAAGGTTTCATCATAGTCAATACCATGAATCTGTTTGAAACCTTTAGCTACCAAGCGATCCTTATAAATAAGTCCATCCATGTCAGTCTTTCTCTTAAAGACCCACTTACACCCAATGGGTTTTACCCCTTCAGGTGGATCAACCAAAGTCCATACTTGGTTGGTGTACATGGATTTCATTTCGGATCTCATGGCCTCTAGCCATTTCTCGGAATCTGGTCTCATCACAGCTTCCTGATAAGTGGTAGGCTCATCCTCTATGAGCATAACGTCATCATGGTCAGACAAGAGAAATGAGTATCTCTCAGGCTGACGACGTACCCTATCAGACCTGCGAAGAGGTATGTCTACTTGAACCGGTTGTTGTTCCTCAACTCCTTGTGGAACAGCATCATTCACAACACTTTGTGGTTCCAGTTCAATTTCCATCGAGGCATCAATGCTATTGTTCGCATCTTGAACTTCTTCAAGATCGAACGCGCTCCCACTAGTCTTTCTAGAAACAAAGTCTTTGCCACAACTACCTTGTGCTGACTGGGAATGTAGAAGTAATATCCCTTAGTTTCCTTGGGATATCAGATGAAATAGCACTTGTCGGATTTGGGTCCTAATTTGTCTGAGACTTGACATCGTACGTAAGCCTCACAGCCCCAAATCCTCATGAAAGACACCTGGCCATCTCTCCCAGTCCATATCGTATATGGTGTCTTTATCACGGCCTTGGATGGAACTCGGTTGAGAATGAAAGCTGCCGTGTCTAGAGCATATCCCCATAGATATGTCGGAAGATCTGTGTGACTCATCATAGATCGTACCATTTCTAATAGGGTACGATTCCTCTTTTCGGATACACCATTCTACTGTGGTGTTCTAGGAGGAGTGAGTTGGGATAGAATCTCACACTCAGCTAAATAGTCACGAAACTCATGGCTTAGGTATTCACCACCTCGATCTGATCGAAGTATTTTAATACTTTTGCCAAGCTAGTTCTGTACTTCATTCTTGAATTCTTTGAACTTTTCAAAGGATTCGGACTTATGTGTCATCAAGTACACATAACCATATCTACTGAAGTCATCAGTAAATGTGATGAAGTATCTATAACCGCCTCTAGCAGCGACATTGAAAGGGCCACATACATCACTATGTATGAGTCCTAACAAATCAATCGCTCTCTCGCTGTGCCCATTAAAGGGAGTCTTGGTCATCTTGCCTCGTAGCATGACTCGCATATCTCATATGATTCAAAATCAAATGAGTCCAGCAAACCATCCTTATGGAGCAGGGATAAGCGCTTGTCATTTATATGACCTAAGCGACAGTGCCAGAGATAGGTGTGGTTCATATCGTTCGATTTGAACCTCTTGGTACTAACGTTATAGATAGAGCTCTCAAGGTCTGGAATATAGAGTCCGTTCATCAGAGGTGCACTACAATAGAACATATCGTTTAAATAGACAGAACAACATTTGTTCTTTATTATAAACGAGAATCCTTTCTTGTCCAAACAAGAAACTGATATAATGTTCTTAGTTAATGCAGGCACATAACAACAATCGTCTAACTCTAGTATAAGCCCAGAGGGCAGAGATAGAAAATAAGTCCCTACAGCAACAGTAGCAACCCGTGCTCCATTGCCTACTCGTAGGTCTATCTCGCCCTTTGTCAATGCTCTGCTATTTCTCAGTGCTTGTACATTAGTACAAATGTGCGAAGCACATCCGGTATCTAATACCCACGACGAAGAAATAGAGAGGTTGACTTCTATAATATTTATACCTGAAGTAGAAATCTTATTTCTCTTCTTGTTAAGATCTTCCAGGTATCCTGTGAAGTTCCTCTTCCAATGCCCTGCTTGTCCTTGATATAGTTGACGAAGATGTTCAACCATATCGTAAGCACACATCAACTCATGTTGCTTCTGAAACTCAGAGTTCATGGTTGCGAGCATTAGACAGGACACATCTAATGCGTCATCTTGATGCTTCTTGTAAGCATCCCGGTCAGCTCGCGTGGCAGTGGTAGGAGGAGCCTCCGGAATGGGCTGCTCCAGAATGTACAGTTTACGTTCCTGAGTGAGAACTATTCTCAGGTTCCTGTACCAGTTCAGGAAATTTGCTCCGTTGAGCTTGTCCTTCTTAAGGACAGAACGCAGGGAGAAAGAATTCGTATTCGACGTCATGGTTATCTATAACAGAAAAATTTGCAGAAATAAATATCATATTCTTAAAATCATTTAATTAGGCCTTTAATTAAATGATGCTCCCACTGAATTCTATAATTCTTATGGGACAAGATCCACATCATACTAATCCTTGAGTTAGCTTTGGCTAATACGGCCAAGGCTTAGCATGATCGGTAGGTAACGATTACCAATTACATCTCTATGCAACTCTTGTTTATAGAATCAATATCCGCATTTATATTAAAACTCGAGTTAGCTTTGGCTAATACGCCCGAGAGTTAATATAGATGTGATTTTGACCTATCTTTTCAAGCCATTGGAATAATGCCTATAGTTGACTCGATCAAACCGAGTAACTAGGAATACTCAATCTAATTGAGTTTGTATTCACCCATGCGTTTGTTGGTTGCTACTCGGAAAGCCTAGAGGTTCCACTGTACAAAAATTTTGTACAAAGGTCTGAACCTTTTCCTAGCTACCATGTGTTCTTTTAAATTAAATTTTGGATCGCCTGCGGAACTTAACATGTTTGATCCAAAACTTAATCTATTTGTTCTTTTAGGTTTTGACTTGGATCTCCTGCGGAACTTAACACGTTTGATCCAATTCACCTTAAGTTATTAATTCCATTAAATATTAATTTCCATAATTGGTTCCCAGTACTGACGTGGCGAGGCACATGGCCTTCTTGGATATGGGAGCAACCACCACCGACTAGACAAAACTTTTTATAGAAATCTAATATTTAATTTCCTAAAATAACTTTAGGTTAACCGAAAAGAACAATCAAATCACAAGGAAAAATAAAACAAAAGAACACAACTTCGAAAAACATATTCGAAATACTAGAATCGTAAGCCTCTTGTATTTGGTATTATTTCCATAAATAACTAGCATGATGCGAAAAGAAAAATTACTAGTTATACCTTTTAGAAAGACCTCTTGATCTTCTACCGTATTCCTCTTCTAACCTCGGACGTTGTGTGGGCAACGATCTTCCGAGATGAGAAACCACCAAGCACCTTCTTCTCCTCCTAGCTAGGTTCGGCCAACACAAAGAAGCTTCACCAAGGACGAAGAACAAAACACCATCCAAGCTCCAAGGGATACAAGCTTTCTCTCCTTCTTCTTCTTCTTCTCCAAGTAGTATCCGGCCACCACAAGAGCTCCAAGCCAATAGAGAAGGTTCAGCCACCACCAAGAGGAAGAGAGGAAGAGAGGTTGGCCGGCCACAACACCAAGGAAAAGAGGGAAAGAAATAATAGAGGTTGTTCCCCATGAAGCCTTCTCTACCCCCTCTTTTATAATCCTTGGTCTTGGCAAATAAGGAAATTTAATTAAAAACTTCCTTAATTCTTTTGCCATGAAAAGGAAAAATTTATTTAATTAAAACAATTTTCCTTTTCTCAATTTACATGGCCGGCCACACCAAAGCTACAAACAAGGAGAGTTTTAATTAATTAAAACTTCCTAATTTGTCTCCAGAAATTTATAAAATTTCTTCAATAATTTAATCCCTTCATGATTGGTTTATAAAAAGGAAATTTAATAAATTAAAATCTTTCTTTTAAACATGTGGATAAAAAGAAAGTTATCTCTAAAAATTAAAATCTCTTTTAATCTACAAATAAGGAAAGATATCAAATCTTTTCTCAATCTTTTGTAGAAACTAATAAAAGAGAATTATTAATTTTTAAACTTTCTTTTAAATCATGAACGTGGTTAAAAAGGAAAGTTTTCTTAAAATTTAAAATCCTCCTTTAATCAACAAATAAGGAAAGATTTCAAATTTTAAACTCTCTTTTAAACATGTAGATGATTTACAAATAAGGAAAGTTTTTACCAAAAATTAAAACCATCCTTTTAATCTACAAATAAGGAAAGAGATTAATCTCTTCTCTTAATCTTTTATAGAAAGTTATAAAAGGAAATTTTTAATTTTTAAACTCTCTTTTAAAATCATGATATCCACATAAGAAATAATTTTAATAAAAATCTTTTTAATATTCTAGTGGTCGGCCACCTAAGCTTGGGACCCAAGCTTTGGCCGGCCACTTACTTGACTCATCCACTTGGTCTTGGCCAGCCCTAGCTTGGGTTCCAAGCTAGCTTGGCCGGCCCCATTGGATGGGTAAGAAGGTGGGTATGCGGTGGGTATAAATCTCTATATACTAGAGGCTACGATAGGGACCGAGAGGAGGATTTGGTTTTGATCTCCCGATGAAATTAAGCATCCCGTGTTCGCCCCGAACACACAACTTAATTTCATCAATAATAAATCATTCCACTAAAGAACTATTATTGAACTACCGCACCAATCCCAAATTACATTTTGGGCTCCTTCTTATTATGAGTGTGTTAGTCTCCCTGTGTTTAAGATAACAAATGTCCACTAATTAAGTAAGTTACTGACAACTCACTTAATTAATATCTAGCTCCAAGAGTAGTACCACTCAACTTCATCGTCATGTCGGACTATGTCCACCTGTAGGGTTTAACATGACAATCCTTATGAGCTCCTCTTGGGGACATTCTCAACCTAGATCACTAGGACACAGTTTCCTTCTATAATCAACAACACACACTATAAGTGATATCATTTCCCAATTTATCGGGCTTATTGATTCATCGAACTAAATCTCACCCATTGATAAATTAAAGAAATAAATATCAAATATATGTGCTTGTTATTATATTAGGATTAAGCGCACACACTTCCATAATAACTGAGGTCTTTGTTTCTTTATAAAGTCAGTATAAAAGAAACGACCTCTAATGGTCCTACTCAATACACTCTAAGTGTACTAGTGTAATTATATAGTTAAGATAAACTAATACCTAATTACACTACGACCTTCCAATGGTTTGTTCCTTTCCATTATGGTCGTGAGCTACTGTTTATAATTTATAAGGTACTGATAACATGATCCTCTGTGTGTGACACCACACACCATGTTATCTACAATATAAATTAATTGAACAACTTCATTTATCATAAATGTAGACATTTGACCAATGTGATTCTTATTTCTAGATAAATGTTTATACCAAAAGCTAGGCTTTTAGTATACACTCTAACAATCTCCCACTTATACTAAAAGACTAAGCTGCCATATCTGCTGCCATACATCTGATTCCCAACCCTTCAACATGTCCATCAAAAGCTCTCGCCTTAAGGACCTTAGTGAAAAGATCTATAGGTCATCATCTGATGCATTCTAGGCGGCAACAACTTCTCCTCGTTTATACGATTTCTCGTATTGGGTAGTACTTGCGCTCTATTGTGTTTACTTGCCTTATAGACTCATGGTTTCTTCGAGTTTGTTACTGCACCATTATTATTACAATAAATTGTAATAATCTTTAGACAAACTAGAAATCATATCTAAGTCTATCTTGAGGTAATTAAGTCATTCATCTTTTATGGTTTCCTCAGAGGCTTGCCATATACTAAGCTTCTATGGTGGAGTCCAGAAAAACACCTATGCTTATCACTCTTCCATAGTTATGACTTTACCTCCTAAAGTAAACACAAAACCCCGAGGTTGACTTATTATTGTCCCTATCCGATTGGAAGTTAAAATCCATGCAACCCACAAGGACCAAATTAACTGCCTTGTAAGCTAGCATATAATCTCTAGTTCCTCTAAGGTACTTTAATATATGCTTTACTGCAGTCCAATGTCCTTGTCTAGGGTTACTTTGATATCTGCTAACTATGCCCTTGGCAAAACAGATTTCTGATCTCGTGCATAGCATACATTAGGTTGTCTAACTGCCGAAGCATAAAGAACTGCCTACATGTCCTCAATCTCCTTTGATGTCATCGGAGACATCTCTTTAGATAAAGACACTCCATGCTTAAAAGGTAAGAAACCTTTCTAGGAGTTTTGCATGCTTAAAATGAGCAAGGATTTTTCCGATGTATCAAGCTTGGGATAAGTAAAATATATTTTTTCTTGTGATTCCTTATTACTTTGATCTCAAGAATATATACATTCTCCCAAGTCCTTTATATCGAATTGTTTGGACAACCATACCCTTACTTCTGACAACATTTTGATATTATTTCCAACTACCAAAAATGTTATCTACGTATAGTACAAGAAATACCACCACGCTTCCATCACACCTTTTGTATACACAAGACCTATCCGGTTACTAAATCCATAGATCTGGATTACTTTGATAAACCGGATGTTCCAAGACCTTGAAGCTTTGCCTCAGTCCATAGACTGATTGAGCTTGCACACAAGATGCTCTTAGCCCTTTGCAATGAACCCTTCTGGCTGCTTTATATGGATGCTTTCTTCAAGACTTCCATTAAGGAATGATGTCTTGACATCCTCTTGCCAAATAGATAAAAGAATCCGGATAGACTTAAGCATGACTACCAGTGAAAAAGTTTCCTTTTTCATCAAGCCTTGCTTTGAAAGTTACTACCTTCCTGTCTATCCCTCTTTTCCTATTATAGACCTTTTTACACCCAACGGCTTTTACACCATTTGGTGATTCTACAAGCTTCCAGATTTTATTAGAATACATATATTCTAATTCTTTTATTCATTACTCTTTGCCAAGATGCTGCATCTTTATCTTGGAGTGCTTCATCATATGACCGGAGATCAGGTTCATGTCCTCCAGGGATCGAGTCCAAAAACTCTCCCAAAACATGAACCTATTTAGGTTGCATAACAACCCTCCCACTACAACAAGACACTTTCTGTAATTGTGTATCAATTTGTGATACGTGTTGCAGTTTTCTTGTGGTATCTCATCTTGTACAGTTGGTACTAGGTTAGACATGTCCTTTATTATTTCCTTAAGAACAAATTTACTTATGAGCACGTGGTTCATTATATAGTCCTTTTCTAAAAAATCAGTCATTGATGCTAACAATGACCTTCTGATTTTTAAGACTATAAACCTACTTTTGTTTATCTAGGATAACTTACAAACAAGTGAACTCCTATCCAACTTATCATTGTCTCTCTTTAACATATGTGTTGGATTACCCGAATATGCTTCAAAATAGGTTTTCACCTATTCAGCAATTCTATATGAGTAGAAAGTTCTAACTTGGAAGGTACTATGTTCACTTTCATTTTCAGAGTTTATCCTTAAAACAAATTTGGTAATTTTCTGAATAACTCATCATCTATCTAATTATTTCATAAGAGTCCTTTACCTTCTTTCTACTACACCATTCTGTTGGGGTGTACCAGGTGCAGTTAGTTGGGATTGAATCCCTACTTTTGATAAGTGAATCCTAAATTCTCCCAAGAGGTACTTGCCACTACGATCTTACCATAGTGGCATTTACTTTAACATTTCTCCGCATCAGCCTTGTACTCTTTGAACTAATCAAAGTGCTTAGTCTTGCGGTACATTAAGTAAATTTATTTGTATCTTGAATAGTTGTCTATAAAATAGACGAAATATTCAATACTACCTCTTGTTTGGATAGTCATAGGATCACACAAATCAGAATGAACCGATTTCAACATATCTTTGACTCCATACCCCTTGGACTTAAAAGCTTCTTGGTTATTTTCCTTCCAAGTAAGACTCGCAGGTTGGAAAGATTTCCACTACCAATGAACCCAAAAGTTCATCAGCTACCAATGAATCCTACTTAAGTATAACCTAGCTTTAGGTGCCAAAGATATAATTGGTTCATTTCCGAAGGTTGCTTTCTCTTAAAATTAGAAGATGTGTTACTAATTTCCATTTGTTGCATTGTGAGAGTTATTGGATTATAAATTGTCAACCATCATACCAGAATAGATAACTTCCCTATTTTTCTTGATAACAACTTTGTTATCAAAATAGACACAATATCTATAATAGTTTAGAAACTGAAATCAGGTTCTTTCTAAACTTGGTACGTAAAGACAATTACTTAAAATCCATATTTTATTCTTACAAAGGATAAACATCTCCCACTGCAACAGCTACCATTTTTACAGTAGTGCCCATGTAGACAGTGTTTTAATTTTCATTTAGTTGCCGGGTTTCCTGGAACCCTGCAATGAATTGCGGACATGATTAATGGCATCTGTATCTACACTCCAGGTTCTGGTAGACAACACTACTAAACATGTTTCAACTAATGAATTAAATACACCTATATTGTTCTTAGTTCTAAGAAGACAGTTTACCTTAATGTCCAAGTCCTATTTCCAATCATTACAATTAGGATTACTAAGTCTTTCTTATAGTATGACTACTAGGGGATTGACAAACATTTTAAATCCTATGAATCACAAAAATACTTGGTCAAGATCAACTCCTTAAAAATCCCCATGAATTTTGTATGCCACGATAGTGTGGACGTATACAAAATCAAAGAGGAGAATTTATTCATTAATTTTATTATCTCGTCAACTTTACTTTATGACGAATAAAATTAATAGTTGATCTGTCTTTGATCAAATATTTGGTCAAAAAAAAAACTTTTGAATTTAAAAAATATTGATTCCTCAAACAATATTATTTAAATTCACCAACACCTCAAACACCGTGAATTTTGCATGCCACGTTAGTGTGGACGTATACAAATTCAACATTTGTAAAAGGAGGGTTTTAACCCATTAATTTTATTATCTTGTCAACCTAACTTTTTGACAAATAAAATTAATAGTTGGTATCATTTGGTCACACAAATAATAGCAGTGACTCCGATGGGGAGAATACTATTAGATGTGTCTAAGTGTATACCATTACTTGACACTAAGTCCATTAATAAGATTATGCCCCTTCTGTTGGGGAAGATCACACGCTCTTAATTAACTTCCTATAGTCATCCAAAAATGGAAGTCTGTTCTAGTGATCCACAAACAAGCTCATCCGTTATGGAGGAAGGCACTCAGAGCCAACGCGCAAGCTTGTTTGCATCACTTACAAACCAGTAATGGAGACCATGGGATTTACTTAAAAATCCCTCTCCCACTTAGTTATTTATAAATGAGGAATTTTAACTATGCTAGCCTACTAAATATGCATACTAACAAGCACACACAACACAGCATAAAAAGCAATAAATAGAAAAACTAATTTTCAACTATTATGACTTTTATCTATTGCTGTCCTCCGTGTGTCACCAACCCTAGCTGCTGCCATCTTTGGCCACTGCCACCGGGTCTAGTTGTCGCATCCATCTTGCTCCTTGTTCCGCTGCGCCTCTGGTTCTTAAAAGGTTCCACGCCTTGCAAGACTCGATCCGCGACATAAATAGAATTTTACATTTTTCGATCCTATATTCCTCGAAGGAATGTACATGTATCTAGATCAAAAAATAAAATCCTAATAAAACTAAATACAGCTCCAGCTGTATTTTATAATACAATCATGCACACACAATAAAATGCCCTTGACATGTCCAAGGGTCCAATCACACACATAATAACTAAAAGCCATAATAGTTTGATCCTGCATCCACAAAGTTAGCACATCCTACTATTATCCTGCCTAAATTATGTATGACATGTGCATAATTAAACTAATACCAAATACACAGAGGCAAAACCCTAGCTCTGATACCAATTGCTGGTTGCTACTCGGAAAGCCTAGAGGTTCCACTGTACAAAAATTTTGTACAAAGGTCTGAACCTTTTCCTAGCTACCATGTGTTCTTTTAAATTAAATTTTGGATCGCCTGCGGAACTTAACATGTTTGATCCAAAACTTAATCTATTTGTTCTTTTATGTTTTGACTTGAATCTCCTGCGGAACTTAACACGTTTGATCCAATTCACCTTAAGTTATTAATTCCATTAAATATTAATTTCCATAATTGGTTCCCAGTACTGACGTGGCGAGGCACATGGCCTTCTTGGATATGGGAGCAACCACCACCGACTAGACAAAATCTTTTATAGAAATCTAATATTTAATTTCCTTAAATAACTTTAGGTTAACCGAAAAGAACAATCAAATCACAAGGAAAAATAAAACAAAAGAACACAACTTCGAAAAACATATTCGAAATACTAGAATCGTAAGCCTCTTGTATTTGGTATTATTTCCATAAATAACTAGCATGATGCGGAAAGAAAAATTACTAGTTATACCTTTTAGAAAGACCTCTTGATCTTCTACCGTATTCCTCTTCTAACCTCGGACGTTGTGTGGGCAACGATCTTCCGAGATGAGAAACCACCAAGCGCCTTCTTCTCCTCCTAGCTAGGTTCGGCCAACACAAAGAAGCTTCACCAAGGACGAAGAACAAAACACCATCCAAGCTCCAAGGGATACAAGCTTTCTCTCCTTCTTCTTCTTCTTCTCCAAGTAGTATCCGGCCACCACAAGAGCTCCAAGCCAATAGAGAAGGTTCGGCCACCACCAAGAGGAAGAGAGGAAGAGAGGAAGAGAGGTTGGCCGGCCACAACACCAAGGAAAAGAGGGAGAGAAATAATAGAGGTTGTTCCCCATGAAGCCTTCTCTACCCTCTCTTTTATAATCCTTGGTCTTGGCAAATAAGGAAATTTAATTAAAAACTTCCTTAATTCTTTTGCCATGAAAAGGAAAAATTTATTTAATTAAAACAATTTTCCTTTTCTCAATTTACATGGCCGGCCACACCAAAGCTACAAACAAGGAGAGTTTTAATTAATTAAAACTTCCTAATTTGTCTCCAGAAATTTATAAAATTTATTCAATAATTTAATCCCTTCATGATTGGTTTATAAAAAGGAAATTTAATAAATTAAAATCTTTCTTTTAAACATGTGGATAAAAAGAAAGTTATCTCTAAAAATTAAAATCTCTTTTAATCTACAAATAAGGAAAGATATCAAATCTTTTCTCAATCTTTTGTAGAAACTAATAAAAGAGAATTATTAATTTTTAAACTTTCTTTTAAATCATGAACATGGTTAAAAAGGAAAGTTTTCTTAAAATTTAAAATCCTCCTTTAATCAACAAATAAGGAAAGATTTCAAATTTTAAACTCTCTTTTAAACATGTAGATGATTTACAAATAAGGAAAGTTTTTACCAAAAATTAAAACCATCCTTTTAATCTACAAATAAGGAAAGAGATTAATCTCTTCTCTTAATCTTTTATAGAAAGTTATAAAAGGAAATTTTTAATTTTTAAACTCTCTTTTAAAATCATGATATCCACATAAGAAATAATTTTAATGAAAATCCTTTTAATATTCTAGTGGCCGGCCACCTAAGCTTGGGACCCAAGCTTTGGCCGGCCACCTACTTGACTCATCCACTTGGTCTTGGCCGGCCCTAGCTTGGGTTCCAAGCTAGCTTGGCCGGCCCCATTGGATGGGTAAGAAGGTGGGTATGCGGTGGGTATAAATCTCTATATACTAGAGGCTACGATAGGGACCGAGAGGAGGAATTGGTTTTGATCTCCCGATGAAATTAAGCATCCCGTGTTCGCCCCAAACACACAACTTAATTTCATCAATAATAATTCATTCCACTAAAGAACTATTATTGAACTACCGCACCAATCCCAAATTACATTTTGGGCTCCTTCTTATTATGAGTGTGTTAGTCTCCCTGTGTTTAAGATAACAAATGTCCACTAATTAAGTAAGTTACTGACAACTCACTTAATTAATATCTAGCTCCAAGAGTAGTACCACTCAACTTCATCGTCATGTCGGACTATGTCCACCTGTAGGGTTTAACATGACAATCCTTATGAGCTCCTCTTGGGGACATTCTCAACCTAGATCACTAGGACACAGTTTCCTTCTATAATCAACAACACACACTATAAGTGATATCATTTCCCAATTTATCGGGCTTATTGATTCATCGAACTAAATCTCACCCATTGATAAATTAAAGAAATAAATATCAAATATATGTGCTTGTTATTATATTAGGATTAAGAGCACACACTTCCATAATAACTGAGGTCTTTGTTTCTTTATAAAGTCAGTATAAAAGAAACGACCTCTAATGGTCCTACTCAATACACTCTAAGTGTACTAGTGTAATTATATAGTTAAGATAAACTAATACCTAATTACACTACGACCTTCCAATGCTTTGTTCCTTTCCATTATGGTCGTGAGCTACTGTTTATAATTTATAAGGTACTGATAACATGATCCTCTGTGTGTGACACCACACACCATGTTATCTACAATATAAATTAATTGAACAACTTCATTTATCATAAATGTAGACATTTGACCAATGTGATTCTTATTTCTAGATAAATGTTTATACCAAAAGCTAGGCTTTTAGTATACACTCTAACAGCGTTGATAGGCGGGACCAAGATTGTCCCTCCGTACCCTACCAAGATAATATGTATTGCTCTGCTTTGGCAGATTCAACAATACATGTGATCGAGGTAGTGATAGGTATCACGACACGGTTAGGCATTTAGAGTTGGTTCGATCAAGATTTAATCTAATCGAAAAGGATGCATCTTATGCACGACTTAGATCTAATCTAATCGCAAGGGTGCATCATGTGCATGACTTAGATCTAATCTAATCGTAAGGCACCAATTAATTAACTACTTATTAAATATGCATCACATACACAAGCAATTAATTAATCTATTTGTGATTTAGTCTTGACCCTACTACGATCTTCTCAAGCCAATGAGAAGATCGAATGGTCAACCTAGGGTCAACAGCTTCTCTAAGCTCCTCCCTTTGACCACCTTGTGTTGCTCGTGCCCGCCTCGGAACTCCGTCTCGTGTGGACCCTCCACCGCTCCAATTTGTACATTACAATTTGAAACTCGTAATCTATATCTATATTCCACAAAGGAATGTACTTGTAATCTAGATCGAAACAAAAATAAAAAATCATAAAACTAATACAGCTCCTGCTGTATTTAATACATACAATCATGCACATACATAAAATACCCTCGACATGTCCGAGGGTCCAATCACACACAATCACATTAGGGTCATAATAGTTGGATCTAGAATGCCTGCAACCACAGAGTTAAATCTATTTGCACATCCTACTATTATCCTACCTCAAATATGTATGACATGTGCATAATTAAACTGAAAACTAAACACACAGAGGCAAATCCTAGCTCTGATATCAATTGTTGGTTGCTACTCGGAATATCGTACCAGTTTTCCTGTACAAAATTTTTTTACAAGTCCTGAACCTTTCCTAAGAACCTATTGTGTTTTTTAAAAAATAAATTTGGAATCGCAAACAAAGCTAAACATTATTGATTCCAAATTCAACTTATCTATTCTTAGAGGTTTAGACTTGGATCGCAAATGATGCTTAACATTATTAATCCAAATCCACCTATGTTACAAATTTGATTAAATATTTATTTTAGAGATCGACTTCCAGGTTAAACATGGTGAGGCACTAGGCCTTCTTGGTTATGGGAACATCCACCACTTCCTAGACAAAGCCTTTTAACGAAATTTAGTATTAAATTTCCTTATAGTAACTCTAGTTTTAACCAATAAGAACAATCGAATCACAAGATCGAAAAACCAAAAGAAACACAAAGTCGAATCATAAATCCGAAACCTAGAATCATTAGCGTCTTGTGTTTGGTATTTCAAGATTTAAACAAAAGAATAAACAAGTATGATGCAGAAACTAATAACTAGTTATATCTTTTGTAGCTTATAGACCTCATGATCTTCTACCGTATTCCTCTTCTTTTCTCAGACGTCGTGTGGGAGACGATCTACCAAGACGAGAATCCACCCAAGCCTCCTTCTCCAAACAAGTTTCGGCCGCCAACAATCTTCAAGAGATGAAGAACTTTTGGCCACCAATCAAGCTCCAAGGGATGCTAATTAAGAAACAATGCCTCCTATCTCTCCTTCTTCCTCTAGCAAGATCTGGCCACCACCAAGCTCCTTGAGATGAGATGTCGCCAGCCACCAAGAAAGAAGAATAGGAGAAGGATAAAGGATGAGGGTCGGCCACCACCAAGGAAGAGAAGAGAGGAATAATAGAAGTCTTGTTGTGAGGTGAGACACTTCTACCATCTCTTTTATATTCCATGGTCTTGGCAAATAAGGAAAGTTTTAATAAAAACTTTCTTATTTTCCTTGCCAATGAAAGGAAAAATTTAATTAATTAAAAAAAATCCTTTTTATTCTTTTAATGGTCGGCCACCTCAAATCCTCCAAACAAGGAAAGTTTTAAATACAAAATTAAAACTTCCTAATTTGTTTCTGGAAATTTTAAAATAAAAATTTCTCTTTTAAAAAAATTCCCTTCATGGTTGGTTATGAAAGGAAACTTTTATAAATTAAAATATCCCTATTAAAACATGTGGATGATTACAAAAAGAAAAATTTTCTCCAAAATTAAAATCTTCCTTTTAAATACAAATAATGACAGATATCAAACCTTTCTCTTAATCCTTTTGTAGAAACTATAAAAGGAAATATTTAATTTTAAAACACTCTTTTAAAATCATGTCTTCCACATTAGGAAAGATTTTAAAATAAAATCCTTTTTATTTTTATTGTGGCCGACCACCAAAGCTTGGGCTCCAAGCTAGGTTCGGCCACCACTTGGTCCATCTAAGGCTTATCTTGGCCGACCCTTGCTTGGGCTCCAAGCTTGGCTTGGCCGGCCACCTATGGATGGGTAAAAAAGTGGGTTTAGGTGGGTATAAAACTTTATAATATGAGGCTACGACAGGGACCAAGAGAAAAAATTGGTTTTGGTCTCCCAATGAACTTGAGCTTCCCGTGTTCGCCCCGAACACCCAACTCGAGTTCATCAATAATAACTCATACCACTAAAGAGTTATTATTGAACGACCACACCAATCTCATGTTACTATATGGGCTCCTTCTTATCATGAGTGTGTTAGTCTCCCTGTGTTTAAGATATCGAATGTCCACTAATTAAATGAGCTACTGACAACTCACTTAATTAATATTTACCTCCAAGAGTAGTACCACTCAACCTTATCATCATGTCGGACTATGTCCACCTACAGGGTTTACATGACAATCCTTATGAGCTCCTCTTGGGGACATCATCAACCTACATTCCTAGGACACAGTTTCATTCTATAATCAACAACACACCATATAAATAATATCATTTCCCAATTTATTGGGCCTATTGATTTATCAAACTAAATCACACCCTTTGATAAATTAAAGAAAGAAATATTAAGTATATGTGGTTGTTATTATATCATGATTAAGAGCACCTACTTACATAATAACAGAGGTCTTTTTCTTTTAAAGAGTCACTATAAAAGAAACTACCTCAAATGATCCTGCTCAATACACTCAAAGTGTACTAGTATAATTTTATAATTAAAAAAAAACTAATACAAAATTACACTACGACTATTCCAATGGGTTGTTCCTATCGATCTTAGTCATGAGCTACTATTTATAATTTATAAGGAACTGATAACATGATCTTTTGTGTGTGACACCACACTCTATGTTATCTACAATATAAATTAATTGAACAACTACACTTAGCATATAAATGTAGACATTTGACTTATTTGATTCTTTATTTCACAAAAAAAATATTTACAAAAAGCTAAGCTTTTATTATACACTCTAACAATAGGATTGTCATGTAAACCCTATAAGTGGACTTAGTCCTACATGACAATAAGTTTGAGTAGTACTACCCTTGGAGCTAGATATTAATTAAGTGAGTTGTCAGTAGCTCATTTAATTAGTGGATATTCAATATCTTAAACACAGGGAGATTAACACACTCATGATAAGAAGGAGCCCATATAGTAATATGGGATTGATGCGGTAGTTCAATAATAACTCTTTAGTGGTATGAATTATTATTAATGAACTCGAGTTGGGTGTTCGGGGTGAACACGGGAAGCTCATGTTCATCGAGAGACCAAAACTAATTTCTCCTCTCGGTCCCTGTCTTAGCCTCTTATTTATAAAGTCTTATATCCACCCAAACCCAACTTCTTACCCACCTTAAGGTGGCCGACCAAGCCTAGCTTGGATCCTGAGATAGGGCCGGCCAAACCAAGGCAAGATGGGTTCAAGTGGTGGTCGGCGCTAGCTTGGAGCCCAAGTAGGGTGGCCGACCACATTAGATTAAAAGGAGTTTTAAATTTTTAAATCTTTCCTTATCTGGAAGCCATGGTTTTAAAAGAGTGTTTTAAAAATTATAAATATTTCCTTTTATAGCTTTCTACAAAGGATTAAAAGAAAGGTTTGATATATTTCTTTATTTGTAGTTAAAAGGATGATTTTAATTTTTAATAAAACTTTCCTGTTTGTATCAATCCCCATGGTTTTAAAAGAGAGTTTTAAAAATTATAAATCTTTCCTTTTATAGTTTTTAGAAAGGATTAAGAGAAAGGTTTGATATCTTTCGTTATTTGTAGTTAAAAGGAATATTTTAATTTGGGAGAAAACTTTCCTTTTTGTAATCATCCACATGTTTTAATAGAGAGATTTTATAACCAACCATGAAGGAAATTTTTTAAAGAGAAATTTTTATTTTTAAAAAAATTCCGGAAACAAATTGGGAAGTTTTAATTTTTTGTTTAAAACTTTCCTTGTTTGGAGTATTTAAGGTGGTCGGCCATTAAAAGAATAAAAGGAGATTTTAATTAAATTTTATTTTATTGGCAAGGAAAAATAAGGAAGTGTTAATGTTTAAAACTTTCCTTATTTGCCAAGACCAAGGAATATAAAAGAAAGGGTAGAGGTGCCTCACCTAAACAACACATCTATTATTCCTCTCCTCTATTCCTTGGTTGTGGCTGACCCTCATCGTCTTACTCTCCTCCTTTTCTTCTTCTTTGGTGGCCGACAGCATCAACCCTTGGAGCTTGGGTGGTGGCTAGATTTTGCTTGGACAAGAAGTAAAGAAAGGAGGCTTTGTTTCTTAGCATCCCTTGGAGCTTGTTTGGTGGCCGAAGTTCTTCATCTCAAGGAGATTGTTGGTGACCGAAACTTGCAAGGAGAAGAAGGAGGCTTGTGTGGATTCTTGTCTCAGTAGATCGTCGCCCACACGACGCCCAAGATAAGAAGAGGAATATGATAGAAGATTGTGAGGTCTATAAGCTACAAAAGGTATAACTAGTTATTAGTTTCCGCATCATAACTAGTTTATTCTTTTGTTTAGATCTTGAAATACAAAACACAAGAGGCTAACGATTCTAGGTTTCGGATTTATGATTTGACTTTGTGTTTCTTTTGGTTTTTCGATATTGTGATTTGATTGTTCTTAATGGTTAAACCTAGGGTTACTATAAGAAGATTAAATATTGAATTTTGTTGAAAGGCTTTGTCTAGGAAATTGTGGATGATCACATACCCAAGAAGGCCTAGTGAGTGGCCATGTTTAACCTGGAAGCCAATCTCTGAAATAAATATTTAATCAAATTTGTAGCATAGGTGTGTTGGGTTCTTCGGGCCGCGAAAACCGCTTTTCGCGTCGCGGAAACCCCGAATCACCCAAGGCCAACGGATCCGTGCAAGGAAAAACAGAATGAAAATACGAGTACGAGTTTCAAAGACTCTAGATCTACACTAGATGAGAGTTATACCTTCGATGCGAGCCCTTTCGCTTTCCCGCTCGTCCAAGGAATTGCCGGATCTCGAGAGTGTCAACGTAGACACTCCTCTAATGATATCCACACGAACAAGGAGTGTCTCTCACACTCAAAGGATGGAGAAGAGAGCCCCAAGTGTGCTAGCACTTTCTAGAGCTCTCGGGTAGGATTTGAAAAGGGAGAAAGGAGAGAAAGGAAAGGAATCTCACATACTCCTCTAGGTGTCCTCCTTTGTGACCTTCACTTCACCCTTTTCTTTGGACCTTAACACATTCCTCTTCACCTTGCTTGAAACTCTCGGCCAAGAAGGAGGAAAGGGAGAAGAGAATGGCTAGAGGAAGGAGATGAAATGAATGAGACCAATGAATGAAAATTCATTCCCATTCATTCACTTGTGTGGCCGGCCACATGAGTAACTCCTACTCATTTAATGTGGCCGGCCACATTAATGAGAATGGAGGCTTGTAACCTCCATGATGTGGCATACCATGATGATGTGGAGCATCATCATTGGTCCACATCTTGCCATCTCACTAATGATGTGGAAATTAGTCAAGTCAAACTTGACTCTTCCTCTCCCTCTCAAGTCAAGTCAAACTTGACCAAATCTCTTCCATAGTTGATCTAATCTAACCATTTGATCTAATATAATGAATCTAATTCATTAAATTAAGTTGATTTAATGAGTCATAATCTAAATTAGACTCATTGAATACATGAATCAACTTGAGTCCAACTCAATTAGCCCAATTTGGATTACTCTTAATCCAATTTGATTCATCAAATGAATCTAATCATCTTGGTTCATCATATGAATTTAATCCAATTGGTTCATCATATGAACCCAATCTCCATCCACTTGTTCTTTGTGTGTGACCCAATAGGTTCTTGTAACGTTGGCAATGTTTCTAAACTCCCTTAGAAACATAAGCAATGAGCGGCATCTAGCAATACATCATTGCTACCCAAGTTACAAGAAATGTTGAGATCCAACATCACCTTGTGACTACTAATTGTGACTCCTCACAATATATAACAAGTGTCCTTCTATCCTAGACATCTAGATTGATCAATGTGAGGCATAGACCGTGTCATCCTCTGACCAATCTAAATCTTGAACTCCAAGTAGACTCACTCAATCAAATGAGCTCAATATCTCATATTGACTCATTTGGGTATGGTCATACACTTCGTGGTCTTACTCTATCAAGAATATCGATGTCACTCCTGTCATATAGGAGGGATAGATCTCATCTACATCACTCACATCCCTCTGCATAATTCGTTGCATACCCAGTAATCGCCTTTATAGTCCACCCAGTTACGGGTGACGTTTGACGAAACCAAAGTACATAACTCCTTATGTAGGGATCCATGGTGACTTCAGGTCTAAGAACTAATAGTCATACTAATAGCCACATGAGAAAGTATATGACACTCATATAACGATCCATGATACTTTCTCATGGCGGGTCATTCAGTATACATTCTCCAATGTATACCCATGTGTCAGCTTGATATCTCTATATCCATGACTTGTGAGATCATGTCATCGAGCTGACCTACATGCTAGTCTTATTGCATTAACATTGTCCCTGAATGTTAATACTCGACTAGAAATGATTTAGAGTAGTGTTTCCTATATCATCTCACTATCGATTCAACTAATCGATTAATATAGGTATGAACCTTCTACTCAAGGACGCTATTATACTTAGTCTATTTGGCACTAATATAAATAAGTATAATAACCAAACAAATGCCTTTATTGATATACAAAAAAATGATACAATGAGTCCATACAATCATCAAATGATTGGCTCTAGGGCTTTAACTAACAATCTCCCACTAGCACTAGTGCCAATCAGTATAGGCTCTAAGGCCTAATGACCTAGTGTGACCATCATGCTTCCTCTGTGCCAAAGCCTTGGTCAAGGGATCTGCGATGTTAGCCTCTGTAGGTACTCTGAAAATCTTCACATCTCCTCGATCGATAATCTCTCGAATGAGATGGAAGCGTCGTAGTATGTGCTTGGTCCGCTGGTGTGAGCGAGGTTCCTTCGCCTGTGCTATATCTCCATTGTTGTCACAATAGAGCTCAATTGGGTCAGCGATGCTAGGAACCACCCCAAGTTCAGTGATGACATGCGGATCCAAACTGCGTCCTTTGCTGCCTCTAATGCAGCAATATACTCGGTCTCTGTTATAGAATCAGCTACTGTGTCCTGCTTCGAACTCTTCCAGCTCACATCACCACTATTTAAGCAAAACACGAACCCCGACTGCGATCTATAGTCATCCTGGTTGGTCTGGAAGTTAGCATCACTGTAACCCTTTACAGCTAGTTCATCATTGCCTCCATATATCAAGAAATATTCTTTAGTCCTTCTTAAGTACTTAAGAATATTCTTGACCACTATCCAGTGACTTTCACCTGGATCTGACTGGTATCTGCTCGTCATGCTCAAAGCATACGAGACATCAGGTCGAGTACATAGCATGGCGTACATGATCGATCCTATGGCTGAGGCATAAGGGATCTGATCCATACGGTCTCTCTCCTCTCTAGAAGAGGGACCTTGAGTCTTCGAAAGACTCACGCCATGTGACATCGGCAGAAATCCCTTCTTGGAGTTCTGCATGGCAAACCGAAGGAGTACCTTGTCAATGTATGTACTCTAACTTAGGCCAAGCAATCTCTTAGATCTATCCCTATAGATCTGTATCCCTAGAATGCGGGATGGCTCACCTAAGTCCTTCATTGAGAAGCAACTCCCTAGCCAGGTCTTGACAGACTGAAGCATAGGGATGTCCTTCCCAATGAGTAGTATGTCATCCACATACAATATGAGGAAGACAACTATATCCCCTACAACCTTCATGTAGACACAAGGCTCATCTTCATTCTTGATGAAACCAAACTGTTTGTTTGCATCATCGAAATGAAGATTCCAGCTCCGAGAGGCTTGCTTTAGTCCATAAATGGACCTATGCAGCTTGCATACTCTGCTAGTATGCTGTGGATCTACAAAACCCTTAGGTTGTGTCATGTACACATCCTCGAGTAGGTTTCCATTCAGAAACGCGGTTTTGACATCCATCTGCCATATCTCATAGTCATGGTAGGCTGCAATAGCAAGCATGATCCGAATGGACTTAAACATCGCTACTGGAGAAAAGGTTTCATCATAGTCAATACCATGAATATGCTTGAAACCTTTAGCTACCAAGCGACCCTTATAGATAAGTCCATCCATGTCAGTCTTTCTCTTAAAGACCCACTTGCACCCAATGGGTTTTACCCCTTCAGGTGGATCAACCAAAGTCCATACTTGGTTGGTGTACATGGATTCCATTTTGGATCTCATGGCCTCTAGCCATTTCTCGGAATCTGGTCTCATCACAGCTTCCTGATAGGTGGTAGGCTCATCCTCTATGTGCATAACGTCATCATGGTCAGACAAGAGAAATGAGTATCTCTCAGGCTGACGACGTACCCTATCATACCTGCGAAGAGGTATGTCTACTTGAACTGGTTGTTGTTCCTCAACTCTTTGTGGAACAACATTATCCAAACACTTTGTGGTTCCAGTTCAACTTCCATCGAGGCATCAGTGCTATTGTTCGCATCTTGAACATCTTCAAGATCGAACGCGCTCCCACTAGTCCTTCTAGAAACAAAGTTCCTTTCTAGAAAGACCCCAGTCTTTGCCACAACTACCTTGTGCTGACTGGGAATGTAGAAGTAATATCCCTTAGTTTCCTTGGGATATCCGATGAAATAGCACTTGTCAGATTTGGGTCCTAATTTGTCTGAGACTTGACGTCGTACGTAAGCCTCACAGCCCCAAATCCTCATGAAAGACACCTGTGCATCTCTCCCAGTCCATATCCTATATGGTGTCTTTATCACGGCCTTTGATGGAACTCGGTTGAGAATAAAAGCTGCCGTGTCTAGAGCATAGCCCCAAAGGTATGTCGGAAGATCTGTGTGGCTCATCATAGATCATAACATATCTAATAAGGTACGATTCCTCCGTTCGGATACACCATTCCACTGTGGTGTCCAGGAGGAGTGAGTTGGAATAGAATCCCACACTCAGCTAGATAGTCACGGAACTCATGGCTAAGGTATTCTCCACCTCGATCGGATCGAAGTATCTTAATACTCTTGCCAAGCAGATTCTGTACTTCATTCTTGAATTTTTTGAACTTTTCAAAGTATTCAGACTTATGTGTTATCAAGTACACATAACCATATCTACTGAAATCATCATTAAATGTGATGAAGTACCTATAACCGCCTCTAGCAGCAACATTGAAAGGGCCACATACATCACTATGTATGAGTCCTAACAAATCAGTTGCTCTCTCGCTATGCCCACTAAAGGGAGTCTTGGTCATCTTGCCTCGTAGGCATGACTCACATACCTCATATGATTCAAAATCAAATGAGTCCAGCAAACCATCCTTGTGGAGCTGGGATAAGCGCTTGTCATTTATATGACCTAAGCGACAGTGCCAGAGATAGGTGTGGTTCATATCGTTCGATTTGAACCTCTTGGTACTAACGTTATAGATAGAGCTCTCAAGGTCTAGAATATAGAGTCCGTTCATCAGAGGTGCACTACTATAGAACATATCGTTTAAATAGACAGAACAACATTTGTTCTTTATTATAAACGAGAATCCTTCCTTGTTCAAACAAGAAACTGATATAATGTTCTTAGTCAATGCTGGCACATAACAACAATCGTCTAACTCTAGTATAAGCCCAGAGGGCAGAGATAGAAAAGAAGTCCCTACAGCAACAGCAGCAACCCGTGCTCCATTGCCTACTCGTAGGTCTATCTCGCCCTTTGTCAATGCTCTGCTATTTCTCAGTGCTTGTGTAACGCCCGGCCTCCCTGCTAACCCTAAGGGACGGGGCTACGATACTCTATGTACATATTACAGCGGAAGACTTAAAATAATTTTTCTTAGATTAATAAAAACGTTTCTTTTGTTTGCATATCCGAACTACACTAATATGGTTTCCATAACATGATAACAAGATAAATAAAAACATAACATCAAGTCAACCATATAGTACTACAATTTATGAAACCAAAGTGTAATTCCTAAAAGTTCTTAAAGCAGGTTCTTATTTGGTTGCCTAGCCACCGCCACACACATCTCTTTGCCTCTCCTGCTGCTCCTTTAGCTCATCCAGCTTTTTCCTTTATCTGCGGTACAAGGAAAGTAAGCTGTGAGCACTCATGGCTCAGTAAGTTCCTTTCCTACTCACTAAAACCAAAAATCATTACATAATCAAAGATTATATCAACATAACATGATCTCAACTAGTCATGGCATAACATATCATACTCTTTAATCATATCATGCAACATAACAAAATCATAATTAGTCATGGCATATCATCTCTTAAAGCATAGCATGAAATATAACATAATCATATCTAATCATGACATCTCATCCCTTAAAGCATAGCATGGAACATATCATAGTCATATCTAATCATGGCATATCATAAATCATAGCATTATCACAACATGATCATAAAGTATATGCAATATGATTTTGAAAACATGTATCCGAAAAACATGTGTATGTCTCATGATCTTTAAAACCATTTCTTCTTACATATATATTTGAACATAATATCAACATATTGGGGATCCCGGCTTAGTACCACATACATACATAATGCGCGCATCCTAAGTAGATCCAAGGTAGCTAGTCTTGATCCTACTAGGAAACTAGGCCCGTAGCTCGACCTAGGGGCACGTAAGGAGCCCACCCTTTACTAGGCCAGTAATTCGACCTAGGGGCGCATAAGGAGTCCACCCTTTTGGTACAAGCCATTCAAAGTATGCATCACTTAGGCATACATCATGTCATACTTATACATATCATACATCATACAAGCATGCATCACTTAGGCATACATCATATAAAAGTATGCATCACTTAGGCATACATCATGTCATAAAGGTATGCATCACTTAGGCATACATCATATAAAAGTATGCATCACTTAGGCATACATCATGTCATAAAAGTATGCATCACTTAGGCATACATCATATAAAAGTATGCATCACTTAGGCATACATCATATTAACATGCATATCATAAAAGCATACATATTTTAAGCACATAGCATATCATCAAAGTATGCATATTTCCTTCCACATAGCATATCATAAAAAGCATGCATATTCTAAGCATATAGCATATCATCAAGCATGCATATTCTAAGCACATAACATATCATCAAAGCATGCATATTTCTAAACACATATCATATCATAAAAACATGCATATTCTAAGCGTATAGCATATCATCAAGCATGCATATTCTAAGCACATAACATATCATCAAAGCATGCATATTTCTAAACACATATCATATCATAAAACATGCATATCTCTATCCACATATCATATCATAAAAAGGTATAAATCACAAGCATACATGGTTAAGCATAAGGGTGTATCATGTGATTATACTATCATAAGAAACATGGTAACATAGTTAACTTGAGTTCTAAGCTTCCTAAACCCTTGGGTTCCTATCATGGCCGAACCCCCCTTAGGTCTCAATTTAGGTAAAAACAACCTCCAAGCATGTGAAACCTAAATTATCATTACATGAATTTCATAGGAAGCATTATAAGTATGATTTACTTGGTTTCTAACTTCTCCAAGTCCTTAAACTCATGTGGCCGAACCCTATCAGTATATAAACAAGGTCCCAAATGTCATGAAAGCATGGAAACCTTAAACCACATTTATAGCATTTTTTCCCAAGTAACATAGTAAGCATATTGAGCTAGTTCCTAAGTCCTTCAAGCCCTTAACATATGTCATAGTCAAACTTTTAACAAGTGTTCATGAGGGCTAAAAACAAACATACAAGCATGTGAACTTGAACTAACATCATGTATAAATTCATAACAAAACATTATACAACATGTATGGCCGAAACTTACCCTGGCCTCAATTAGGTCATTAAACAACATATAGCATGGGAACTTTGTCTTTCTACTTATCATATTCCATGTCAAGTGACATAAGCATATTTAATTCTTATTCTAGGGTTTCTAGGGCATCTATTCCTTCATGGCCGAAACATACAATAGTTCATTTAGGTCATGGAAAAATTATACAAGCATGTGACACAATCAACACATTATCCTATTTTCATAAGAAGCACTTTTAACACATTTGGTTTGATTTCTAAGGCCTCTAGGTCTTTTAAACCCTACTTGGCCGAAACTCAACAGTATATAAACTTGCTTCAAATAGCCTAAAAGCATAAGAAATCATACAAGTTTCATAGCATGTATAAAGACAAGCATAATAAACATACATGTGAATTGTGTCTTAGGCTCCCTAGGTTTCTTTCCCTTTTTCTTTTATTTTTCCTCATGGCTGAAACCTACCATTCTTTAAACTAGGTTTTAAGTGGCCTAAAGCATGGAAAACCTAAGTAAGTTTCATGGCAAAAATTACTAAGAACATCATATACAATGTTGGTTCATAAACAAGCTAGGACCCTTGTGATCCTACATGTCATATATCATGTAACTAATTTTCCTATACTCAATTTAAACATAAGAACATTAAACAACTTTCATATCATAATATCACAGAGGTCTTGAGCATATTATAATTTTGTTTAAGCTTTTCTAACTATCCATCTTATCATGGCCGAAAATCTAAAATAAGAGTTCATGAATTTCTAGCAATGTTCAACATGCAATTCTTTAAGAAAACTCTATATTCTATCGTACAAACATGGTTACTTAAAATTTAAAGGTCTTCCTAACCCTAAGCCCTTTTCTTGGTTGAAACATATAAATGGATTTCTTTTGGTTCCAAGTAACTTTTAAGCAAGAAAACCAATAAAAGATCCTTAATAGTTCATGGAGAGAATCTTGCATTAGTTTGGTTACACAATATTTTCCCTAACCTATTTAAAATATTTTTGGCTGAAATTCTAGGGTTAGGTACTCCTCTGATCAAGCATCATTTAGGTATAAAAACATGAAGAAAATCCTTCCTACATAGCATAGAAAAATTTCATGAAATAAGGACTTGTTTAAACCTTCCTAGATTTGAAAACCCTTTCTTTGGCCGAATTTTTCTTAAATTCCTTCCTAGATTTTCTAATCCTTATAAAATCCGAAAATCTCATAAAAAGCCTAGTACCACAGGTGAGGGGAAGCTTACATCCTTTTCGCTTGTGGATCTAAGGTATGGTGATGGAAGAAGTAGCCTCTTCTTCTAGTTCCTTTCCCTTAATTCCCTTGCTTAGTCCTCCTTGTATCTTAGGCTTTCTTAGGAGAAAACCTTGGCTTTGGGGCCGAAGATGGAGGAGAGGGGACTAATGGTTTCGGTGAGGGAGAGGAAGAATGAGAGAAAATGAGAGAAAAATAACCT
The DNA here is from genome assembly GCF_018446385.1 of Zingiber officinale. Classification (NCBI taxonomy): domain Eukaryota; kingdom Viridiplantae; phylum Streptophyta; class Magnoliopsida; order Zingiberales; family Zingiberaceae; genus Zingiber; species Zingiber officinale. The sequence continues at coordinate 76,534,946 of NC_056001.1, forward strand.
TCTCTTTTCTTGCTCCCTTTTATGTTAAGGGGGAAGAGGTAGCAAAATTGATTTTTGCTTTCCTTCTCCCTTAGCCTTTTTTTTCCTATTTCCTATTTATTTCATTTATTCATTTATTCTTACCATTCATGATGAAATAAGGGGGATTGAATCCTCTTAATTCCCTCTTTAAATTTTTGGCAACAACAAAGAGGAAGAAGGAGAGAAAGGGAGGAAGGCAAGTTGCCTTTCTCTTGCTCCTTTCTTGTTTTCTTTTGGCTAGCTTTTACTCTTACCTTTATCATGAGTTTCCCTCCTTTGCTATCAATATCTTCTCTCTATCCCAATTGGTTTCTACTAATTAATTCTATGAAATATAATATAAGAGGTTCATGGTTCAATCCTTGACCTCCTCTTCTTTTTATTTCATTTTATTTCTTTTTGCTTCAACTCACTTCCTATTATTTTTCTACGGAAAAATCCCACATTCATATATTTATCTTACAAGCTTAGTGGGCATTACAGCTTGTACATTAGTACAAATGTGTGAAGCACATCCGGTATCTAATACCCACGACGAAGAAATAGAGAGGTTGACTTCTATAACATTTATACCTGAAGTAGAAACCTTATTTCTCTTCTTCTTAAGATCTTCCAGGTATCCTTTGAAGTTCCTCTTCCAGTGCCCTGCTTGTCCTTGATATAGTTGACGAAGATGTGCAACCATATCGTAAGCACTCATCAACTCATGTTGCTTCTTAAGCTCAGAGTTCATGGTTGCGAGCATAAGACAGGACACATCTAATGCGTCATCTTGATGCTTCTTGTAAGCATCTCGGTCTGCTCGCGTGGCAGTGGCAGGAGGAGCCTCTGGAATGGGCTGATCCAGAACGTACAGTTTACGTTCCTGAGTGAGAACTATTCTCAGGTTCCTGTACCAGTCCAGGAAATTTGCTCTGTTGAGCTTCTCCTTCTTAAGGACAGAACGCAGGGAGAAAGAGTTCGTATTCGACGTCATGGTTATCTACAACAGAAAATTTGCAGAAATAAATATCATATTCTTTTAAAATCATTTAATTAGGCCTTTAATTAAATGATACTCTCACTGAATTCTATAATTCTTGTGAGACAAGATCCACATCATACTAACCCTTGAGTTAGCTTTGGCTAATACGCCCAAGGCTTAGTATGATTGGTAGGTAACGATTACCAATTACATCTCTATGCAACTCTTGTTTATAAAATCAATATCTGCATTTATATTAAAACTCGAGTTAGCTTTGTCTAATACGCCCGAGAGTTAATATAGATGTGTTTTGACCTATCATTCCAACTATTGGAAGAATGCCTATAGTTGACTCGATCCAACCGAGTAACTAGGAATACTCAATCTAATTGAATTTGTATTCACCCATGCGTTGATAGGAGGGACCAAGATTGTCCCTCCGTACCCTACCAAGATAATATGTATTGCTCTGCTTTGGCAGATTCAACAATACATGTGATCGAGGTAGTGATAGGTATCACGGCACGGTTAGACATTTATAGTTGGTTCGATCAAGATCTAATCTAATCGAAAAGGATGCATCTTGTGCATGACTTAGATCTAATCTAATCGCAAGGGTGCATCATGTGCACAACTTAGATCTAATCTAATCGTAAGGCACTAATTAATTAATTACTTATTAAACATGCCTCATATACATAAGAAATTAACTAACTAATATATTTGTGATTTAGTCATGGCCCTACTACGATCTTCTCAAGCCAATGAGAAGATCAAATGGTCAACCTAGGGTCAACAGCGTCTCCAAGCTCCTCCCTTTGACCACCTTGTGTTGCTCGTGCCCGCCTCGGAACTCCGTCTCGTGTGGACCCTCCACCGCTCCAATTTGTACATTACAATTTGAAACTCGAGTTACATTCAAGTCTAAATCTAATTTACAACAAGAATATAAGAGAAAGGCATGACGCGCAGGTCGCAAAAAAATAAAAACATACAACACGCGCAAACACATAACGGCACGCAGGCCGTATTATGAATTACAACACAATCCAATCATATTGGGTTTTTGGGACATAACTATCACAAAATTAATATATAATTCAAAATTATATATTTTCATAACTTTAAAAATAATTTTTACAATTTTTACGAGTAAATATTTCTCGGCGGTCCTGTTTAGCGGTTTCGGGCGCAATCGCGGAACGGATCCCCTTGCGGGGCCAGGGGCAGCGCCCCTACCCACGATCTAACCATCGCGAGGGTTTCTTTGCGATCCAACAGTGCCCAAACTCGCTGTCCCAAAACGATTTGGGTCGAGACATTGCCGTTTCGGAAAAATCTTCCCGGCAGGTTCATTTTTAGCGATTTCGGGTGCAATCGCGGAGCAAATCCCCTTGCGGGTTTAGGGGCAGTACCCCTACCCACGATCTAACCATCGTGAGTTGCTCCTTTGCGATCTAATGGCACCCAAGACCTCTGTCCCAAACGGATTTGGGGCAAAACGAAGCCATTTTGGAAAAATCTTTCCGGTAGCCGAAGCCTACAAGTGCCGAGACACTTGTGCTTCGCTTCTACGGAAAAATTACCCATAAAAACTATAAAAATCATAATTTTACATAAAATTACAGAAACTTTAGTTTTCATAAAACCAAAAATTAAACTCGTACAAGCCTTGCACGTGGCTCTGATACCACAGTTGGGTTCTTCGGGCCGCGAAAACCGCTTTTCGCGTCGCAGAACCCCGAATCACCCAAGGCCAACGGATCCGTGCAAGGAAAAACCGAACAAAAATATGAGTACGAGTTTCAAAGACTCTAGATCTACACTAGATGAGAGTTATACCTTCGAAGCGAGCCCTTTCGCTTTCCCGCTCGTCCAAGGAATTGCCGGATCCCGAGAGTGTCAACGTAGACACTCCTCTAATGATATCCACACGAACAAGGAGTGTCTCTCACACTCAAAGGATGGAGAAGAGAGCCCCAAGTGTGCTAGCACTTTCTAGAGCTCTCGGGTAGGATTTGAAAAGGGAGAAAGGAGAGAAAGGAAAGGAATCTCACATACTCCTCTTGGTGTCCTCCTTTGTGACCTTCACTTCACCCTTTTCTTTGGACCTTGACACATTCCTCTTCACCTTGCTTGAAACTCTCGGCCAAGAAGGAGGAAAGGGAGAAGAGAATGGCTAGAGGAAGGAGATGAAATGAATGAGACCAATGAATGAAAATTCATTCCCATTCATTCACTTGTGTGGCCGGCCACATGAGTAACTCCTACTCATTTAATGTGGGCGGCCACATTAATGAGAATGGAGGCTTGTAACCTCCATGATGTGGCATACCATGATGATGTGGAGCATTATCATTGGTCCACATCTTGCCATCTCACTAATGATGTGGAAATTAGTCAAGTCAAACTTAACTCTTCCTCTCCCTCTCAAGTCAAGTCAAACTTGACCAAATCTCTTCCATGGTTGATCTAATCTAACCATTTGATCTAATATAATGAATCTAATTCATTAAATTAAGTTGATTTAATGAGTCATAATCTAAATTAGACTCATTGAATACATGAATCAACTTGAGTCCAACTCAATTAGCCCAATTTGGATTACTCTTAATCGAATTTGATTCATCAAATGAATCTAATCATCTTTGTTCATCATATGAATTTAATCCAATTGGTTCATCATATGAACCCAATCTCCATCAACTTGTTCTTTGTGTGTGACCCAATAGGTTCTTGTAACGTTGGCAATGCTTCTAAACTCCTTTAAAAACATAAGCAATGAGCGGCATCTAGCAATACATCATTGCTACCCAAGTTACAAGAAATGTTGAGATTCAACATCACCTTGTGACTACTAATTGTGACTCCTCACAATATATAACAAGTGTCCTTCTATCCTAGACATCTAGATTGATCAATGTGAGGCATAGACCGTGTCATCCTCTGACCAATCCAAATCTTGAACTCCAAGTAGACTCACTCAATCAAATGGGCTCAATATCTCATATTGACTCATTTGGGTATGGCCATACACTTCGTGGTCTTACTCTATCAAGATAATCGATGTCACTCCTGTCATATAGGAGGGATAGATCCCATCTACATCACTCACATCCCTCTGCATAATTTGTTACATACCCAGTAATCGCCTTTATAGTCCACCCAGTTACGGGTGACGTTTGACGAAACCAAAGTACATAACTCCTTATGTAGGGATCCATGGTAACTTCAGGTCTAAGGACTAATAGTCATACTAATAGCCACATGAGAAAGTATATGACACTCATATAACGATCCATGATACTTTCTCATGGCGGGTCATTCAGTATACATTCTCCAATGTATACCCATGTGTCAGCTTGATATCTCTATATCCATGACTTGTGAGATCATGTCATCGAGCTGACCTACATGCTAGTCTTATTGCATTAACATTGTCCCTGAATGTTAATACTCGACTAGGAATGATTTAGAGTAGTGTTCCCTATATCATCTCACTATCGATTCAACTAATCGATTGATATAGGTATGAACCTTCTACTCAAGGACGCTATTATACTTAGTCTATTTGGCACTAATATAAATAAGTATAATAACCAAACAAATGCCTTTATTGATATACAAGAATATGATACAATGAGTCCATACAATCATCAAATGATTGGCTCTAGGGTTGTAACTAACAAGGTGGATTTGGATTAATAATGCTAAGCATCGTTTGTGATCCAAGTCTAAATCTCTAAGAATAGATAAGTTGAATTTGGAATCAATAATGTTAAGTTCTATTTGCGATTCCAAATTTAATTTCTAAAGAACACAATAGGTTGTTAGGAAAGGTTCAGGACTTGTACAAAATTTTTATATAGGGGAACTGGTATGATATTCTGAGTAGCAACCAATAATTGGTATCAGAGCTAGGGTTTGCCTCTGTGTGTTTGATTTTTAGTTTAATTATGCACATTGTTAGGACCTTCGGATGGCTAGAGAGGGGGGGTTTGAGTAGCCTCCTCTAAAACTCAATCAATTTCCTCACAAAGATTTGTTAGCACAGCGGAAATAAGCAAAAGGCAAACTAATGCAAGGAAAAGAAACAACCCACCACTAACACACAAAGATGTACGAGGTTCGGGGATAACTTGCCCCTACTCCTCGGCGTGTCCGTAAGGTGGACGATCCCTTGATCTTTCGGTAGATCACACCCCGGACAAATTCCGGCTAAGTATTTCTCCTTCTCGGTGGAGTAACCTCTCCACAAAGTCACAGAAAAGATTTGAAATGAAGCACAAAACTTACAGAGTTCAGTGGCCAAAAGGAATGAACAATAAAACTTACAGCCACGGAGCAAAATGCAAAGAAAGTCAGAAGGGATTCCTCAGCCAAGAGCTCAACAACACTGCACTCTTGCTTGATCGACAGAGAGTTTTTCAAAATCCTTACCAAACCTCTCTTCTGCCTTCTTCTTATTCTGCTTCTTTCTCACTATCTTCAGCCAGAGCCGAATCACTATCACCTGTATCGAATCACTGCGACCAACTCAAGCATCGCCAATCACTCTTCCTCCTCATCTGGTTCTCTGAACTCACACCAATACCATCCATGGTCTTCACTGGTGTCTATGAGCTCAAACCAATAAGCAAGAGTCAAGCTGTTGCCAACTGATCGCAGCTAGTGAACGTTGACGCTCCAATTGCACCATTTGCAGCGAAACACAGCAGAAAGAGCACTTGGCCTTATTCTTCTGATGGAGCTTAATTTGAAATTAAGCATTGGCACGACACCTGCAACCTGTAACTCAAAAAGATTGCAGCAGATGGTTAGATCAGGTGAATCAGAAATCGCAGAGAAACAGCAGAAGACAAATGACATCGTTGTGGATCGGTCAACAGACCGATCCATAGCCTTCCGGACTGATCAGGACACATCCTGATCGGTCTGGGATGATGCTGATCGGTCTGTGGACCGATCAGCCTATGGGTGGATCGGTCCACAGACCGATCCCCACTATTGCTCTGAATCCTATCGCTACTTACTGATCGGTCCACAGACCATTCAGATAATCCACAAAATGTTCTGTGTGGTTACTGATCGGTCACGAGACCGATAAGATAATCCACAGAATGCTTCTGTGTGGTTACTGATCGGTCACGAGACCGATCAGATAACTAATGTATCACTGGATCGGTCCACAGACCGATCCCCACTATTGCTCTGAATCCTATCGCTACTTACTGATCGGTCCACAGACCGATCAGATAATCCACAGAATGTTCTGTGTGGTTACAGGTCGGTCACGAGACCGATCAGATAACTAATGTATCACTGGATCGGTCGACAGACCGATCCAGTCAGCCAAAGTATCACTGGATCGGTCAACAGACCGATCCAATGCCTCTGCTGGTTTTAGAGCTTCCCAGCCCTAAACCCTAATGTCTTCTTGGTCCAGAGAATGAGCTACCGAGCCCTCTCTGACCTAGTCTGGAGAACAAGCTACCGAGCCCTCTCTGACCTAGTCCGGAGAACGAGCTGTCGAGCCCTCTCCGACTTTGTCTGGTTCAGAGAACGAGCTACCGAGCCCTCTCTGACCCAGTCCGAAGAACGAGCTATCGAGCCCTCTCCAACTTCGTCTTGTCCAGAGAACGAGCTACCAAGCCCTCTCTGACCTAGTCCGGAGAACGAGCTACCGAGCCCTTTCCGACTTCGTCCGGTCCAGAGAACGAGCTACCGAGCCCTCTCCGACTTTGCGTGCCAAGTATCCGTACTTGGACTTTTCCTCTCCACATGATCAACCTTGATCATTAATCAGTCTCAGTTTAATTAATATCTGATACAAACTTAAATCAGTGTCAACATCAAAACAACAGCCAGGTCATACTGTATTAACAATCTCCCCCTTTTTGTTGTTTGACAACACGATTTAAGTTTAGATCAGAAATGTTCATATTTCCCTAATTTTAGAGAAATCAAGATCCTCCCCCTAAGACAGATACAACACCATGTAAGGATAGGGGAATCCAGATCCTCCCCCTAAAACCAAACTTTTATTTATCTCTAAACTTAGTTGTCTTCTCCCCCTTTGTCAAACACCGAAAAGGTGCGAATAAGGTAAGAAAACGTTAAAGGACTCCCCCTTAACCCATACTGTCTTTTTCTTAATCCACCTAGAATGCCCTCTAAGTACATTATAAGACAGTAATAATGAAATAAGAGACATACAGGACATGGCATATGAACAACATATTAATTGCTAATAGGAAGTGAAACATAAAGAAAAACAAGAAAATGAGCAGCATAAATATATGAAATCAGCAAGTATCCAGGTCAGACATAAGTATCTAACAAACAACATCCAAAATATAGAAAATCAAAATGACAGCACAGAACAATGTGCATCAATCAGCCTCCTCATCACGAGGAGCATCAGCATCATCAGCTGGTGGAGTGGGTCCCTGAGGTGGCATGCCGCTGCTCGAGGATGGATAGCCCGGGAAATCCTGCGGAGGTGGGTATCTGGCCATCCATCCCATAATCGCCTGATGTGTCGCCAACTACTGACTGCGTAGATCATCGTAGCGCTGGTCAATCCGAACGCGCAGCCCGTGGAGCTCAGCAACCAGCAGCTCATCGTGCCGATCAATGCGACTCTCCAGCTCGGCGATTTGCCAGCGCAGATCAAGATCTGCCTCTCCATCGTCAACAGCAGCAGCAGGAGGAGTAGCAACAGGAGCAGCCGCAACCTGTCATGGAGGTGCCCGTGGTAGCTCACCTAGTGCTCTCCCATCCTTCCACCGAACCTCCCTATTCTTTCCTATGATGCCAGACTTGGAAAATTCCCGTTTCCCAAGTCTGCAGTCCTGCCTGACCATCTTGACTATTCTACCCTTGGAGACATCAATCTGAAGGGTCTCGAGTCAATCTGTAATTATATGCCCATAAGGCATATAAACAGTGAAGCTGTTTGGCTCACTATAGGAGATGATCGAAGAATAGATGCTAGACATGATGTCAAAGTCGAGACGCCAACGCAATCCATAAAGCATCAGGCAATGATATGGTCGGATCTCAGACAAGGGTTTAGATGTGATTGGCAGAAGACAGTTGGTCACAATCTTGAAAAGAATGTAATCTGGGGCAGATAATCTCAAGGCTGCAAAAGTAGGAAAATCAACATCTAATTCATCTAGCCCACCTTGTCTAAGATGTCTGAAGAAATACTCATAGACGGAGTCAGATGAGATATCAAAAGGAGAAGGTAAGGGATCTGGTAAGTCAGGATATATGGAAAAGACATTTCCAGAACACCTACGGCAAGCTAGATACTCAAAGAAAGCTGAGAAACTGAAATCAAGAGTCTGCTTAGCAACTTTTGTTTTATAACTTACATCATTAGTTTGATGAAGATTGTTATAGAACTCAGATACTAAGTCAAAATTGATATCTCGTTCTAAATAGACCAGTGAATCAAGTTTGTAATAAGCAATGATTTCAGACACAGTTGGACAAAATTCGTCCATGAATTTTCGATCCACAGATCTACAAGGGAGCAATTTGAAAGTCCGTTGTTTAAAGGCTTGTTCATAATGGTGGTTTGGGAATCTCCCGGAGACAGATGGATGAGGTCGGGAGGGAGCCTTAGACTTAGACTTCTCAGGTGACTTAGAGGTTCCTTCACCCACTTGTTTCTTCCTAAGGTTTAACAATGTGATATAATGGGGCAAATAAGTGAGCACCGGAGCCACCAACAACCGAAAGCCAAAACAAAATGCACAGATACGGTGAGAAATGGAACTAAAATGCTAAGGTGAGTAGTTCTAGGGAAGTATGGAGTTACCTGGGTGCCATTGAAGTATCTTTTGGCTAGGGCTTGGCTAGGGCTTCGGCGTCCAAAGAGAAGAGAAGAGTTGAGGTGTAGGGAAGAGTCGGCTAGGGCTTCCACGTGAAAGGGGAAAAGAAAGGATCGGGAAGATTTAAGGGAGATGGGTGTCCAGGTGTTGAAATGATCGGACGATTGTCCGATCAGGAGATATCAGGAACCTCCTGATCGGTCACTGGACCGATCCAGGAACCTCCTGATCGGTCTATAGTCCGATCAGAAGACGATCAGAAGACTGCTGATCGGTCCATGGACCGATCAGGGAACCTTCTGATCGGTCTGTAGACCGATCAGAAGGCGATCAGTAGCCCTCTGCGTACCAGACTGACCTGATCGGTCCCCGGCCCGATCAGGGAACTCCTGATCGGTCTGTAGACCGATCAGTAGACTGCTGATCGGTCCCTGGACCGATCCAGGAACCTCCTGATCGGTCTATAGACCGATCAGTGTCTGATACTGAAATTTCTCCAGTAATTTCAGTGTCTGAAATTCGTAGAGATGTTCGATAATTCGTAGAAGTTTTTCAGTAAAACTTCCAAGTTCAGTACCTAGAACCTGAAGAATCTACAAGCATACCTATTTCCTAAAGATTATGGTCTGAAATTGTTTATAGCCCGAAAGTTTCAGACATTTAGAAAAGCAGACAACTCAAGGCTTGAAAACTGAAATTTTCGACCTTGTTATGTTCAGTTTCAAGTTTGTCAAAATATAACCAAATTGCTATCATTATTTCAAGGACTTGTCCTAGTTTCAATCAAAATCATGAAAAGTATCGATCAAAGGTATCAAACAATTCATCAACCATAGTTACATAATTTCTAGATAAAGGTCCAACCAAGTTTCCTTGGTTGGAATATATGAGTACGATCTAGGAACCAAATACACATGAATTATGTAATGGTCTTCCCCATACTCAATTTATGTCTTCAACCTAATTATTCAAGGGATGCATGATACATTTTGAATAATTCGGCTGATCCTAGCATCTCACCCCATTTCTAGCAAAAAAAAAAAAATTGTTAAACCTTATAGTTTGTGTGAGATGTTCCCAAGTTGCCCAAATTAATTTCCCCTTTTTCTCTTATTGTTTTAATTGTCCTTATTGATCATGACGTGGTCCTAATGACCTATTGAGCCAAACACATTCCCAATTCTCTCCTCAAATGACTAAACTCATTTTCCGGAAGAGGTTTGGTGAAAATATCGGCTAGGTTTGACTTTGACTCAACATATGTGAGTGCAATGTCTCCCCTAGCTACGTGATCCCTAATGAAGTGGTGACGCACTTCAATATGTTTGGTCCTTGAATGATGGACTGGATTTTTTGTTAGGTTTATTGTGCTGATGTTATCACACAACACTTGCACTCCCTTATATGAAAGCCCATAATCTTCTAGGGTGTGGATCATCCACAACAATTGTGATACACTCTCTCCCATGGCAATGTATTCAGCCTCGGTCGTGGAGAGGGCAACACAATGTTGCTTCCGACTTGACCAACTAACCAATGATGAACCTAAAAATTGGCAACCCCCACTAGTGCTTTTCCGATCCAATTTGCACCCAGCATAATCGGAGTCGGTATAACCTATCAAGTCAAAAGACTCCGTACGAGGGTACCAAAGACCTACTCTAATTGTGCCCTTAAGGTATCTCAGGATTCTCATAACTGCAATTAAATGAGATTCCTTGGCACAGACTTGATATCTAGCGCACATGCCCATAGCAAAAAGTATGTCCGATCGACTAGCTGTGAGATATAGAAGACTACCGATCATGCTTCTATATTGCGTTAGATCAACTGGTTTTCCACTCTCATCATTGTCAAGGCGAGTGTTCATCGCCATTGGAGTGGATACTTCCTTAGAGTCACTCATTTTGAATTTCTTGAGCATCTCTTGAGTGTATTTTGTCTGATGGGCATAAATGTCATCTCGAGTTTGTTTGATTTCAAGCCCAAGGAAGAATGTCAATTCTCCCACCAGACTCATCTCAAACTCACTTTCCATGTGAGTGATAAATTCATTCAAATAGCCCTTGTTATTTGAGCCACAAATTATGTCATCGACATATACCTGGGCTACAAATATGTTTTCACCATCTCTACGCAGAAATAGTGTTGGGTCTATTTGACCTCTTACAAAACCCTTTTCTAGTAAGTAAGTTGACAACCTTTCGTACCAAGCTCGAGGTGCTTGTTTAAGCCCATAAAGAGGTTTCTTGAGCTTGTACACGTGGTTTGGAACTTCGGTATTCACAAACCCCGGTGGTTGTTAAACATAGACCTCTTCTTTAATGAAACCGTTTAAGAAGGACGATTTAACGTCCATTTGATAGAGCTTGAAGCCTCTATGTGCAGCAAAAGCTAGCATTAAACGAATGGACTCTAGTCGGGCCACGGGAGCATAAGTCTCATCATAATCGAGGCCTTCGACTTGACTATAGCCCTTGGCCACAAGTCTTGCCTTGTTTCTTAAGACTTCTCCCTTTTGGTTTAACTTATTTTTGAAGACTCATTTGGTTCCAATAATGGTGGTCTTCTTAGGTCTAGGAACTAAGTCTCATACTTGGCTCCTTTCAAATTGACCTAACTCATCTTGCATAGCTATGATCCAATCAGGATCGTGCAATGCCTCATCAACTAATTTTGGTTCGATTTATGAGATCAAGGCGACCTCATTAGACTCATTTCTAAAGAATGATCTAGTCCTAACCCCTTGTTGAATGTCTCCCACAATCTGGTCATGGGGATGACTAGAGGCTATCCTAGATTGCCTTGGTGTTGGCGGTGCCTCATGAGTGGTCTCACTAGACACCGGCAAGGGCTCAGTATCAGGTAAAGGATCAGACTGAGCCCTCTCTTGCCTTTGCTCATCATCATCGGAGTCAATTTCGACTCTTTCTATGTTTTGATCATTTAAACTTAAATTTCTAAGTTCAAATTGAATTTCTCCTACATTCCTTGATTGATCATTTGATTTAGGAATTTCTTCAAATGCTACATCCGAGGACTCTTCAATCAATTTAGTCCTATTGTTGTAGACTCGATAGGCTTTGCTGATGAGAGAGTACCCGACCAGTATCCCTTCATCATCCTTAGCCGTGAACTTTCCAAGATGATCCTTGGTGTTCAAGATAAACACCTTACAACCAAACACCCTAAGATGTTTAATTGTAGGGGGTTTCCCAAACCAAAGTTCATGGGGAGTGTTTCCTAAAAACCTATGTATCAAGACTCGATTTTGCACATAGCAAGCGGTATTTACAGCTTCAGCCCATAAGTAGCTCGGTAGTGAGTACTCATTGAGCATGCTTCATGCAGCCTCTTGCAAGACTCGGTTCTTTCTCTCCACAACCCCATTTTGTTGTGGGGTCCTTGGAGTAGAGAACTCATGCATATATCCTTTTTCTTTACAAAATTCTAAAAATCTATGGTTTTGAAATTCTCCACCATGATCACTCCTAATTGTTTTAATTGTTGTTGATTTTTCATTTTCAGTTCTTCTACAAAAAGAAATAAAAATATCTATGATTTGATCCATATTTTTCAAAAAGAAAGTCCATGTATATCTAGTAAAATCATCAATGATCACTAAGCAGTATCAACTTCCATTCAATGAAATAACATTACTGCAATCAAACAAATCCATATGCAATAAATCTAAAGCAGTAGATGTACTTACAGCGCTTTTACCTTTATGAGCCGCTTTTGTTTGCTTACCCTTTTGACATGCATCACATAATTTTGTCTTTTGGTACTTGATGCTTGGTAAGTCTCGCACTAATCCTTTGTTGGCCAGCTTTCGAATATTCTTCATGTTTACGTGGGCCAACCTCCTATGCCACAGCCATGATTCTTCTTCTTTTGACATGAAACACTTAGCAGAGGCATTAGTAGCACTTTTAAAAGATACTTGATAAATGTTATCTACCCTTGTGCCTACTAGTACCGTGTCAAGTGTGTCAATGTGTGTGACCAGACATTGACTTGAATGAAACTCAATTGTGTAACCCGTATCACACAATTGGCTGACACTTAGGAGATTAAAGGTCATCCCCTTGACTAGAAGGACATTTCTGATTTGGAGACATTCGGATATATGAATATCTCCAACTTCTATAACCTTAAGGCTACCATTATTACCAAAGGACACATTACCTCTATTTTTATTTTGAAGGGTAGTAAAGAGTGACTTGTCCCCGGTCATGTGCTTGGAGCATCCACTATCAACAAACCAAGTTGATAGATGCTCCCCCTTGACAAATGCCTACAAGACACGAAAGATCGATGTTTTAGGTACCCAAATCTTGGGACCTAATGCATCTACAATGAAAGACATAGGAGCCCATGCCTTGGTCACACCCTTCCTAGTCTCATGAACCCTAGAAGTATGTGATCTATGAAATTGGGTTCTAGACACTAGGGAAATGAAACTAGACTCCTTAGGTTGATATCCTAACCCAGCCTTGTTGTAGACCACCCTTTGGGCATTTAGAATCATATCTAAGGTCTTAGAGCTAGTTGAGAATTTCTCAAGCATTTTCTTGAGTTTCTCAACATCACTCTTTAAGGCTTTGTTTTCATCCTCAAGAAGCTCTTGATGTAGGTCATCAACCTCATCTTCCCTAAGAGTCTTCAAGTGTTCTACTTCATCTTTTAATGATTTGATTTCAGTTTTTGATTTCTTAAGCAAAGTAGATAAATGTGCAATAGTTTTATAGCATTTTTCTAAGTGAGGAGAAGTTACCTCTTCATCATCCGAAGATGATGAAGCCGCGGCTGATGTATCACTTCCGGAATCCGATTCCTCCCTTGCCATGAGCGCTAATTGACGAGTGCTTTTCTCCTTCTCTTCCTCCGATGAGCTTGAGGAGGGTTCATCCCAAGTAGCTTTGAGAGCTTTCTTCTTCTTGGCCCTTTCCTCCTTCTTCTTGAGTTTTGGACACTCGCTCCGATAGTGTCCTTTCTTGCTACACTCATAACACGTAACATTAGTCTTATCAACATTTTGATCAATAGACTTACCTTTCCCTTTGTATCTCCGGCTCCTTCTCATGATTCTCCTTACGAAGTTGGCCATCTCGCTTGATGATGATCCACCTTCATCATCGGACTCGGAGGAGGATGAAGATGTAGGAATCTCTTTCTCCTTCTTCTTTTCTTTCTTCCTTCTTCCATCCTTGCTCTTTTCTCCTGCAACTAAGGCAATACCTTTCTCTTTTTGAACCGTGTTAGCAAGTTCATGAAGTTCCATTTCACAAAAGAATTCATCTAATTTAACAATTGAAAGGTCCTTGGAGACCTTGTAGGCATCCACCATAGATGACCACAAAGCATTCCTCGGAAAGGCTTTGAGAGCGTACCTTACAAGATCGCGATTCTCTACGCGTTCATCTACGGAATGAAGACCATTGATGATCTCTTTAAACCTTCCGTGTAGTTCACTTACCGTTTCGTTCTCCTTCATGGTGAGATTTTGTAGTTGGTTTAGGAACAAGTCTCTCTTGGCGATCCGAGAGTCTCGGGTTCCTTCTTGGAGCTCGATGAGCTTATTCCACAAATCCTTTGCGCTCACAAATGGACCTACCTTGACGAGTTGATCTTTGGCTATCCCACATTGTAGAGTGACCACCACCTTGGCATCGGCTTGTCCTTTGCGAGTTTGCTCGGCGGACCACCTTGACGACTCTAGTTCCTTACCTTCTTCGTCCTTTGGAGGTGTGAACCCTTCCTTGACCGAGAACCACATGGAGATGTCGGTCTTGAGATAATACTCCATACAGCTCTTCCAATATTGGAAGTCCGCTCCGTCGAAGTAGGGTGGACGATTGGTGCTAAAACCTTCCTTCATAGCCATCTTCTTGCTCTTTAGGGTGTTAATCTGGATGAAGAGCGCCAAGCTCTGATACCACTTGTTAGGACCTTTGGATGGCTAGAGAGGGGGGGTGTGAATAGCCTCCTCTAAAACTCAATCAATTTCCTCACAAAGATTTGTTAGCACATCGGAAATAAGCAAAAGGAAAACTAATGCAAGGAAAAGAAACAACCCACCACTAACACACAAAGATGTACGAGGTTCGGGGATAACTTGCCCCTACTCCTCGGCGTGTCCGTAAGGTGGACGATCCCTTGATCTTTCGGTAGATCACACCTCGGACAAATTCCGGCTAAGTATTTCTCCTTCTCGGTGGAGTAACCTCTCCACAAAGTCACAGAAAAGATTTGAAGTGAAGCACAAAACTTACAGAGTTCAGTGCCCAAAAGGAATGAACAATAAAACTTACAGCCACGGAGCAAAACGCAAAGAAAGTCAGAAGGGATTCCTCAGCCAAGAGCTCAACAACACTGCACTCTTGCTTGATCAAGAGAGAGTTTTTCAAAATCCTTACCAAACCTCTCTTCTGCCTTCTTCTTATTCTGCTTCTTTCTCACTGTCTTCAGCCAGAGCCGAATCACTATCACCTGTATCGAATCACTGCGACCAACTCAGGCATCGCCAATCACTCTTCCTCCCATCTAGTTCTCTGAACTCACACCAATACCATCCATGGTCTTCATTGGTGTCTCTGAGCTCGAACCAATAAGCAAGAGTCAAGCTGTTGCCAACTGATCGCAGCCAGTGAACGTTGACGCTCCAATTGCACCATTTGCAGCGAAACACAGCAGAAAGAGCACTTGGCTTTATTCTTCTGATGGAGCTTAATTTGAAATTAAGCATTGGCACGACACCTGAAACCTATAACTCAAAAAGCTTGCAGCAGATGGTTAGATCAGGTGAATCAAAAATCACAGAGAAACAGCAGAAGACAAACGACATCGTTGTGGATCGGTCAACAGACCGATCCATAGCCTTCTGGACCGATCAGGACACATCCAGATCGGTCTGGGATGATGTTGATCAGTCTGTGGACCGATCAGCCTATGGGTGGATCGGTCCACAGACCGATCCCCACTATTGCTCTGAATCCTATCGCTACTTACTGATCGGTCCACAGACCGATCAGATAATCCACAGAATGTTCTGTGCAGGTCACGAGACCGATCAAATAATCCACAGAATGCTTCTGTGTGGTTATTGATCGGTCACGAGACCGATCAGATAACTAATGTATCACTGGATCGGTCGACAGACCGATCCAGTCAGCCAAAGTATCACTGGATCGGTCAACAGACCGATCCAATGCCTCTGTTGGTTTTAGAGCTTCCCAGCCCTAAACCCTAATGTCTTCCTGGTCCAGAGAATGAGCTACCGAGCCCTCTCTGGCCTAGTCTGGAGAACAAGCTACCGAGCCCTCTCTGACCTAGTCCGGAGAACGAGCTGCCGAGCCCTCTCCGACTTCGTCCGGTCCAGAGAACGAGCTACCGAGCCCTCTATGACCTAGTCCAAAGAAAGAGCTATCGAGCCCTCTCCAACTTTGTCCGGTCCAGAGAACGAGCTACCGAGCCCTCTCCGACTTCGTCCGGTCCAGAGAACGAGCTACCGAGCCCTCTCCGACTTTGCGTGCCAAGTATCCGTACTTGGACTTTTCCTCTCCACATGATCAACCTTGATCATTAATCAGTCTGAGTTTAATTAATATCTGATACAAACTTAAATCAGTGTCAACATCAAAACAACAGCCAGGTTAGACTGTATTAACACACATGTCATACATAATTTAGGCAGGATAATAGTAAGATATGATAACTCTGTGGTTGTAGGCTCCAACTATTATGGCTTATAGTGATTTTGTGTGATTGGACCCTTGGACATGTCAAGGGTATTTTATGTGTGTGCATAATTGTAAGTATTAAATACAGCAGGAGTTGTATTAGTTTTAGGATTTTACATTTTTGTTTCGATGTAGATTACATATACATTCCCTTGTGGAATATAGAATCGATAAATGTAAAATTATATTTTTATCGTGGATCATATTCTTGCGAGGCGTGGTACTATTTGAGGACCAGAGGTGCAGTAGAATAAGAATCAAGATAAATGCGAGGACTAGACCCGATTGCGGTGGCTAAAGATGGCAGCAGCTAGGGTTGCCAGCACACGGAGGATAGTGATGGAAGAAGCCATTATAGTTGGAAAATTATACTTCCATATTTATTTCTTTTATTTACTGTGATGTGTGTGATGTGTGCTTGCATGGTTAAAATTCCTCACCTTAAATAACTAAGTTGGAGAGGGATTAGTAAATAAATTCCATGATCTCCATTACTGGTTTGTAAGTGATGCAACAAACTTGTGTGTTGGCTCTGAGTGCATCCCTCCACATCGGATGAGTTTGCTTGCGGATCACTAGATCAAACTTCCTTTATGGATAGTTATAGGAAATTATTTAGGAGTGTGTGATCTTCTCCAACTGAAGGGAAACAATCTTATTTAATGGACTAAGTATCAAGTAATGGAATACACTTAGGGCATTTAATAGTATCCTCCCCAACGGAGTCACTGCTATTATTTGTGAGACCAAAGGAAAATCAACTATTAATTTTATTTGTCATAAAGTTAGAATGACAAGATAATAAAATTAATGGGTAAAACCTCCTCTTACAAATGTTGAATTTGTATACGTCCACACTAACGTGGTATGCAAAATTCATGGTGTTTGAGGTGTTGGTGAATTTAAATGATATTGTTTTGAGGAATCATTATTATTTTTAATTCTAAAGTTTTGACCAAATATTTGATCAAAGACAGACCAACTATTAATTTTATTTCTCATAAAGATAGGTTGACAAGATAATAAAATTAATGGATAAAATCTCCTCTTAATGTTTGAATTTGTATACGTCCACACTAACGTGGCATATAAAATTCATGGGGATTTTAAGGTGATGGTCTTGACCAAATATTTTTGTGATTCTTATGATCTCAAATCTTTTTCAGTTACCTAGCTGTTATACTATAGAACAGACTTAGTAGTCCCTATTATAATGATTAGAAACAAAAACTTAGACACTAAGGTGGGTTGTCCTCTTAGAAATGAGAACAATAGAGGTGTATTTTATTCATTAGTTATTGAAATAAGTTTAGTGGTGTTATCTACCGGTACCTGGTGTGTAAATACGGGACCCACTGATCATGTCTACAATTAATTGCAGGGGTTCCAGGAAACCCAACAACTATATGAAGGAGAAATCACTGTCTACATGGGCACTGCTGTAAAAGTAGCAGCTGTTGCAGTGGGAGATGTTTATCCTCTGACAAGAATAAAACATGCATTTTGAGAAATTGTCTTTACGTACCAAGTTTTAGAAAGAACTTGATTTCAGTTTCTAAAACTATTTAAAGAACTTGATATTCTGTCTATTTTGATAACAAAGTTGTTATCAAGAAAAATTTAGAAGTTATCTGTTCTAGTACGTTGGTTGGCAATTATATATTCTAAATCCAAAAACTCCCACGATGCAACAAATGGAAATTAATAACACATCTTCTAACTCTAATAAGAGAAAGCAACCTTCAGAAATGAACCTATCATATCTTTGGCATCTAAGGCTAGGTCATATTAACTTGAGTAGGATTCAAAGGATAATAGACGATGAACTTTTGGTTTCATTGGTGGTGGAAAACTTTCCAACCTGCGAGTTTTACTTGGAAGGAAAAATGACCAAGAGGCTTTTTAAGACAAAGGGGTATAGGGGCAAAGATGTGTTGGAATTATTCTGATTTGTATGGACCTATGACTATCCAGGAAAGAGGTGGTTTCGAATATTTTGTCTCTTTTATAGACTACTATTCGAGATACGGGTACATTTACTTGATGTGCCGCATATCTGAGTGTTTTGATGAGTTCAAAGAGTACAAGGCTGATGTGGAGAAACGTCAAGGTAAAAGTATCAAGACACTACTGTGAGATCGTAGTGACGAGTACCTCATAGGAGAGTTCAGGTGTCACTTATTAGAAGTCGGGATTCAATCCCAACTGACAGCACCTGGTACACCCCCACTGAATGGTGTGGTAGAACGAAGGAATATGACTCTTATGGAAATAGTTAGATCAATGATGAGTTATTCAGAATTACCAAATTTGTTTTGAGGATATACTCTGGAAACGGAAGTGAACATAGTACCTTCTAAGTCAGAACCCTCTACTCCCATAGAATTGTAGAATGGGCGTAAGCCTAGTCTGTAGCATATTTGGATTTGGGGTAGTCCAGCATATATGCTGAAGGGAGACACTGAACAGGAGTTCACTTGTTTGTGGGTTATCCGAGAGAAACGAAAGGAGGTTTATAGTCCTAAAAATTAGAAGGTCATTGTTAGCACCAATGCCCGATTTTTAACAGAGGACTATGTAATGAACCACAATCCCATAAGTAAATTTTTTCTTAAGGAAATAATAAATGCACGTCTAATCTAGTACCAACAGTAGAAGATGAGATACCACAAGAAACTGCAACACGTGTCACAAATGATACACAACTACAGGCAGTGCCTCGTCGTAGTGTGAGGGTTGTTAAGCAACCTGAAAGATTCATGTTTTTGGGAGAGTCGTTGGACTTGATCCTAGGTAAACTTGAACCTAGGTAAACTTGAACCTGATCCCCGTACATATGACGAAGCACTCAAGATAAAGATGCAGCATCCTGACAAAGAGCAATGAATTCAAAAAAAGAATCTATTTATTCAAATAAAATCTGGGAGCTTGTAGAACCATCAAATGGTGTAAAAGTCATTGGGTGTACAATAGAAAAGAGGGGCAGACGGGAAGGTGGAAACTTTCAAAGCAAGACTTGTTGAAAAAGGGTATCAATTATAAGGAAACCTTTTCACCGGTAGCCATGCTTAAGTCTATCCGAATTCTTTTATCTTTTGCTGCTCATATAGATTATGAGATTTGGCAAATGGATGTCAAGACAGTTTTCCTTAATGGAAGTCTTGAAGAAAACATCCATATGAAGCAACTAGGGGGTTCGTTGCAAAAGGCAAAGAGAATCTAGTGTGTAAGCTCAATTGATCTAATTATAGACTGAAGCAAGTTTCAAGGTCTTGGAACATCCGATTTAATGAAGTAATCCAGTCGTATGGATTTATTCAGTATCCGGATGAGTCTTGTATATACAAGAAGTGTGATGGAAATGTGGTGGTATTTCTTATACTATACGTAATGACATTTTTGATAGTTGGAAACAATATCAAAGTGTTGTCGGAAGTAAGGGTATAGTTGTCCAAGCAATTCGATATGAAGGACTTGGGTGAATGCGCACATATTCTCGGGATCAAAGTAATAAGGGATCACAAGAAAAGAATGTTGTGCTTATCCTGAGCTTCATATATCGATACTATCCTAGCTCGTTTTAGCATGCAAGACTCTATGAAAGATTTTTCTACCTTTTGGGCATGGAGTATATTTATCTAAAGAGATGTCTCCGAAGACATCAAAAGAGATAGAAGAAATGAAGGCAGTTCCAGGAAGCTATAGGAAGCCTAATGTATGTTATACACGAGACCAGATTGTTAGTTAGAGCCCTAGAGCCAATCATTTGATGATTGTATGGACTCATTGTATCATATTCTTGTATATTAATAAAGGCATTTGTTTGGTTATTATACTTATTTGTATTAGTGCCAAATAGACTAAGTATAATAGCGTCCTTGAGTAGAAGGTTCATACCTATATCAATCGATTAGTTGAATCGATAGTGAGATGATATAGGGAACACTACTCTAAATCATTCCTAGTCGAGTATTAACATTCAGGGACAATGTTAATACAATAAGACTAGCATGTAGGTCAGCTCGATGACTTGATCTCACAAGTCATGGATATAGAGATATCAAGCTGACACATGGGTATGCATTAGAGAATGTATAATGAATGACCCGCCATGAGAAATTATCATGGATCGTTATATGAGTGTCATATACTTTCTCATGTGGCTATTAGTATGACTATTAGTCCTTAGACCTGAAGTCACCATGGATCCCTACATAAGGAGTTATGTACTTTAGTTTCGTCAAACGTCACCCGTAACTGGGTGGACTATAAAGGCGATTACTGGGTATATAACAAATTATGCAGAGGGATGTGAGTGATGTAGATGGGATCTATCCCTCCTATATGACGGGAGAGACATCGATATTCTTGATAGAGTGAGACCACGAAGTGTATGGCCATACCCAAATGAGTCAATATGAAATATTGAGCTCATTTGATTGAGTGAGTCTACTCGGAGTTCAAGATTTAGATTGGTCAGAGGATGACACGGACTATGCCTCACATTGATCAATCTAGATGTCTAGGATAGAAGGACACTTGTCACATATTGTGAGGAGTCACAATTAGTAGTCACAAGGTGATGTTGGATCTCAACATTTCTTGTAACTTGGGTAGCAATGATGTATTGCTAGATGCCGCTCATTGCTTATGTTTTTAAAGGAGTTTATAACATTGCCAATGTTACAAGAACCTATTGGGTCACACACAAAGAACATGTGCATGGAGATTAGGTTCATATGATGAACCAATAAGATTAGATTCATATGATGAATCAAAGATTGGATTCAAATTAGACTTATTGAGTTAGACTCAATTAGATTCAATTGTTGAATGAGTCTAATTTAAATTTGATTCATGAGTCAATTTATATTAATGAATTGAGATTCATTAAATTAAAATTGACTTGAATCAAAGCTTGGATTTAACTCAACAAGGAAGAGCATTGGTCAAGTTTGACTTGACCAAATAGAGGTTGACATATCAAGTTTTGAATTGATGAATTGACACATCATGAGGATGACTCATCCTACATGGCATGCCACATCATCCCCTTATATAATGGTGTGCCACCTCATGGAGATTACACACCATTAATCCTCTTAATGTGGCCGGCCACATTAATGTGGGGGTTACACATGTGGTGATCGGCCACACTAAGTGAGGAGAGGGTTTCATTTGGTGGAAATTGAATGGTGTTCAATGCTTCTTCTTCCTTGGGTGCTTCTCCCTCTCTCTAGCTTGCTGATGGTCGTGGCTTCATGGTGGAGAAGAAGTGAGAGTTGATTCCAAGCAACTAGGTGGTGTGAAGGTCACAAAAGGAGAGTACTTAGAGGAGTGTGTGAGTTCCTTTTTCCCTTCTCTCCTTTCTCACCTTTTAGATCAAATCCGAGAGCCCTAGAAAGTGCTAGCACACTTGTGGGTTCTCCTCTCCATCTTTAAGTGGTAGAAGACCACTCCTTGTTCGTGTGGATACCGCTAGAGGACCGTTCGCTTGACGGTCTCGAGATCCGGCTACCTTTTGGATGTTGCGGGATTACGAAGGGCACGCATCAAGGGTAAATGTTTTTCCCTCGTAGATCTAAGAGTCGATCGTGTTTTAAACTCGTACTCGTATTTTTCGAAATTTTTACCTTGCACGAGATCCGTGGCTTGGGCGATTCGGGGTTTCCACGACGCGAAAAGCGGTTTTCGCGGCCCGAAAAACCCAACACAGATATCTGTTTTGACATGGGCATGGTTAGTAGATATCAAAGTAACCCAGGATCGGGATACTGGACTGCCGTAAAGCACATATTACAGTACCTTAGAGGGACTAGAGATTATATGTTAGTTTACAAGGCAGATGATTTGCTCCCTATGGGATACACGGATTTTGACTTCCAATCAGATAGGGACAATAGTAAGTCGACCTCGGGGTTTTGTGTTTACTTTAGAAGGTAAAGCCATAACAATGGAGGAGTGTTAAGCATAGATGCTTTTCGGACTCCACCATGGAAGCTGAGTATATGGCATCCTCTGAGGTAACCATAGAAGTTGTATGGCTCAGAAACTTCATTATGGACTTAGATGTGATTCCTGGTTTGCCCAAAAATTATTACAATGTATTGTGATAATAAGTGTTGCAGTAGCAAACTCGAAGGAACCACGAGCCCATAAGGCAAGTAAACACATAGAGCGCAAGTACCATCCAATACGAGACATCGTATAACGAGGAAAAGTTGTTGTCACCTAGATTGCATTAGATGATAACCTGGAAGATCCTTTCACTAAGGCCCTTAAAGCAAGAGCTTTTGATGGACATATTGAGGGGGTGGGAATTAGATGTATGGTAGGGTATATGACAACATAGTCTTTTAGTATAACTAGGAGATTGTTAGAGTGTATAATAAAAGCCTAGCTTTTTGTAAACATTTATTTTGAAATAAAGAATCACATTGGTCAAATGTCTACATTTATATGGTAAGTGTACTTGTTCAATTAATTCATATTGTAGATAACATGGTGTGTGGTGTCACACATAGAAGATCATGTTATCAGTTCCTTATAAGTTATAAAAAGTAGCTCACGATTAAGATGGAAAGGAACAAACCATTGGAATAGTCATAATGTAATTTAGTATTACTTTATCATGACTATAAAATTGCACTAGTACACTCTGAGTGTATTAAGCAGCACCATTTGAGATAGTTTCTTTTTATACTGACTATATAAAAAATAATACCTCTGTTTTTATCCAAGTGTGTTCTCTTAATCATGATATAACAACAAGCACGTATACTTAATATTTATTTCTTTAATTTATCAACGGGTGCGATTTAGTTCTATAAATCAATAGGTCCAATAAGTTGGGAAATGATATTATTTATATGGTGTGTTGTTAATTATAGAATGAAACTGTTTCCTACTAATCTTGGTTGATGATGTCCCCTTGAGGAGCTCATAAGGATTGTCATGTAAACCCTATAGGTGGACTTAGTCCGACATGATGATAAGGTTGAGTGGTACTACTCTTGGAGCTAGATATTAATTAAGTGAGTCGTTAGTAGCTCATTTAATTAGTGGATATTTAATATCTTAAACACAGGGAGATTAACACACTCATGATAAGAAAGAGCCCATATAGTAATATGGGATTGGTGGGGTAGTACAATAATAACTCCTTAATGATATGAGTTATTATTGATGAACTCGAGTTGGGTGTTCGGAGCGAACACGGGAAGCTCAAGTTCATCGGGAGACCAAAACCAATTCCTCCTCTCGGTCCATGTCATAGCCTCTTATTTATAAAGTCTTATATTCACCCAAACCCAACTTCTTACCCACCTTAAGGTAGTCAGCCAAGCCTAGCTTGGAGCCCAAGCTAGGGCCGGCCAAACCAAGGCAAGATGGGTTCAAGCGGTGGTCAGCCCTAGCTTGGAGCCCAAGTAGGGTGGCCAACCACATTAGATTAAAAGGAGTTTTAAATTTTAAATCTTTCCTTGTGTGGAAGCCATGGTTTTAAAAGAGAGTTTTAAAAATTATAAATCTTTCCTTTTATAGCTTTCTATAAAGGATTAAGAGAAAGGTTTGATATCTTTCTTTATTTGTAGTCAAAAGGAAGATTTTAATTTTTGATAAAACTTTCCTTTTTGTAACCATCCCCATGGTTTTAAAAGAGAGTTTTAAATGTTGGAATGTATACTAAAAGCCTAGCGTTCTGTATAAACATTTATTTAGAAATAAGAATCACATTGGTCAAATGTCTACATTTATATGCTAAGTGTAGTTGTTAAATTAATTTATATTGTAGATAACATGGTGTGTGGTGTCACACACAGAAGATCATGTTATCAGTTCCTTAAAAATTATAAACAGTAGCTCATGACTACGATTGATAGGAACAAACCATTGGAATGGTCGTAGTGTAATTTGGTATTAGTTTATCTTAACTATAAAATTACACTAGTACACTCTGAGTTTATTGAGCAGGACCATTTAAGGTAAGTTCTTTTTATACTGACTTAATAAAAGAATAAGATCTTTGTTATTATGGAAGTGTGTGCTGTTAATCCTGATATAATAACAAGCACATATATCTAGTATTTATTTCTTTGATTTATCAATGGGTGAGATTTAGTTTGATAAATCAAGAGGCCCGATAAGTTGAGAAATGATATTATTTATAGTGTGTTGTTGATTATTGAAGGAAATTGTATAACGACCCAAATTTCCTCATTCCAAGTCCTAATAGCATTTAAAAATATTTAGAAATGCTTTAGAAAAATTCTAGAGATTTTTAGAAAATTTTAGAGTATTTTTATGTAATTTTTGGAGTTCGTTTGGTATTTTTACTAAACGAAAGAAGTTTCAATAAAAATAATGTCCAAGCCGAGATTCGAACCCACGACCTCCGACCGAGCCAACTCTTAAGCGAATCCGGCTGACCAAGTGCCCAAGCGGGTGTTGCTGATTAATAAAGGAGAAAATTTATTTAAGCGGTAGTTAATAAATAGGAAATAAATAGGAGTAAAAGGGTTCGGCTGAGGAATCGAACCCGCGACACGGTCAAAGACTTAGCAAAGCGGGGCTGACCAAGTGCCTAAGCAGGCGTTGCTGATTAAAGTAGGAGTGAAAATTATTTAAGTAGTAGTTAATAAGCAGGAAATAAATAGGAATAAAAGGGTTGAGTTCGAGATTCGAACCCGCCACCTCCGACCGAACCAAGTTTTAAGCAAATCCGGCTTACCAAGTGCCCAAGAAGGCGTTGCTGATTAAAGAAAGAACAAAAATATGTTTAAGCAGTATTTGAGGAATAGGAAATAAATTGAAATAAAAAGGGGCGGCTGAGGAATCGAACCCGCGACCTCTGACCCGGTCAAGATTTAGCAAAACGCGGCTGACCAGGTGGCCCAGCGAACGTTGACAATTAAAAAGGAGAATGAAATTTATTTATGTAATAGTCAATAGGAAACAGAAAATAAATGGGAATAAAAGGGGCGGCTGAGGAATCGAACCCAAGACCTCTGACCCGGTCAGAATCCAGAAGACCAAGAATCCAAGCGGACGGATCTGTTTAGAAAAGATAGAAAAATTTATTTAAGGAGTTAACAGAAATATTAAGTTATAAAAAGGGATAAGTTGATGCTCTGTTTTCCGGTGACCTAAACCATTCTCTCCTTCTCTTCTGCGTACGATGGTGGAGCTCGGGCAGAAAACAAAAGGGAGTAGGGCATCATCTCTAGCGGCCGACCAAGGTCCTAGAAGCCCTTCTTGTTCGGTTGTGAGTCCAAGAAGCAAGGTAAGTCGCTACTCACCTGAGGTAAGAGTTGTTTGAGTTCGGTTTGGTGTTTTATTTGTGTCTTTTTGGGTATGCCATGAGGAGGGATGAGTTCAAAGTTTTCTGTCGTGAGGTTGAAAGGAAGAATATGGAAAAAAAAATATAAGTGTGAGGAACATTTAGTTCCTTTTGGTCACCTGCCGTGCCACAATTCCGGGAGGAATTGCTTCTTTTGGTTTTTCGACATTATAGTTGTAGAGAATTATGATGTTTAGGGATCATAGAATAGATTCAAAGTTTTGCTTGCTTCCTTGCCAATCTGATGAAGCATGATTGGAGATTTTGGGTTGCTTTACAAAGAGGGTTAAGCTGTGAATTTGTTATATAGGTTTGTTTTAACTTTACAGCAAGGTGAATTTGATCTTATGCAAAGAAAAAGGGGCATGAGTAACTCCCTTTGGGTTGCTGTGCAATTCGGCTACATAGCTGAACATAAGAAGGCCTAGATTTGTTGAATAGCATGTAGTTTCCTTTATGTTGTCACCTTACTGTTGCTTACTGTTAATTTAGAGTTGTTGTATAGTTTGTTGCGCCACGAAGTGGGCACGAACAGCCCCATACTGTGGGTTTTGGTTATGCTATACAATGAACAAGAATAGTTCATTAGTTCTATATCAGCTTTAGAGCTTATAGTGCAGGATTTGGATTAGCATAATGTAGTGCAGATTATGTTAGTTTGAGTTTGTATGCAGATTTCTTAGAGCTTAAAATGCAGATTTTTATAAGTATAGTATGCAGATTTCTCTTTTTAATTAATCTACAATTCTTATATATAGAATGCTTAGTTTTGCTTCAGTTTATATGGGACTACGGTCCAATGGGTGGACTCCCATAGTAGCCCCTAGGTTCGGATAACCTAGCTCTAGGTTCAGATAACCTAGCAAGAGCAAGATAAGATAAACTAGCTTATGAATCAGTATTTTACTTTTATCAGTGGCACTATGCTGGACTCTCAGTTGTCCTTGGGCTGGGCTCCCATAGTCGTCCCTAGGTTTAGATAACCTAGTAAACCCTACTAGATTCGGGACTAGCTACCTCGGGTCTAGTTAGGGATGCGCGCATAACAAGTACAGTTGCCGGGCCCATCAGTAGTTTGATTATTATTTTTATCTATTATGAAAATAATTTTCAAAACTTCACAAATCAGTGACGCGAATACAGTTCAGATTCAGCATTAGTCTAGCATCAGTTTAACTCATCTTATGTATCAGTTCAGTTAAACTTATTATTCCGAAGTATTAAAGTATAAGTTTTTAAACAAGTAAAACAAGCTTCACATAAGTTTAAAATCCATCAAGTTTAGTTTTCTTTTATGCTGACATGTTTGCTTAGATTTACTTTACATGTTTAGCATTCCAGTATGCTTTGTTTCCTTTGCTACTAGATGAGTATGAGAAGTATTTCTTTCTGAGCATTCAGTTTTAGACTTCTTCCAGTTACATGCATATTCAATTTTTGTGAGTTAGATAGTGCTTGCTAAGCAATTTTGCTTATAGTTGCATTTCCTCTTACTGCAGATAAATTAACAGTAAGGGGTTGTTCGTGCCTGGACTATAGAAGCCTTGGGACCTAGCATAAGAATTTATTAAGAATGCCATGTATTTAGATTTCTTTCATTTAAATTGTTATGCACATTAGACCTATTATCTGAGTTGTATAATGGTTGCATGTATGTTCAGATTAATACATATATTTCAGCATGATTAGATTGATGTATAGATTTAGTTGTGAACATAAGTCTGAGTAGTATGTATAGATGAGTCATTTAGTCTTCCACTGCCAGTTAATTGCATGTCTTAAGTGTTTAGAGAGTTTTAAGTATAGAACATTACATGTGTGCAATGTTAGTTAAGATAAGTTAGTAGTCCAGTAACGCTCCGCTCCCTCACAGACTAGTAGTGAGGAGGGTGGGGTGTTACAGTTGGTATCAGAGCAGTTCCTATTCTCCAGCATCACACATCAGCACCAACCTTGCCATCTTCAAGTAAGAAAGTATTTAAATTCTTTTATTAGTATGTTTTTCCTTATTAATTGTAGCATAGAGAAACCCTTAGAAATATTTGTTTATAAGTGCTAAAGTGAGATAAAAGTTTTTGAGCACTGAGAAAAGTAACAGTTAAGGACAAGTACCGTCTTCCCAGAATAGATGATCTATTTGATCAGTTAAAGGGGGCAATAGTGTTCTCTAAAATAGACCTGCGCTCTAGGTACCATCAGTTGAATGTTTAAGAAAGTGATACACACAGAACAGCTTCCAGAACCAGATATGGACACTACGAATTCGTAGTCATGCCATTTGGGGTGACTAATACACCTACGACCACCAGGGACTTTGTAGCAGGTCTTCTAAGGACCACTAATGGGTACGATGCGATATGAGTGATAGTGGACCGAGAAGTTAAGAAGACTAAGGGACAAAGAAATACCACTAGTAAAGGTCATCTGGCAGAACCAGAAGCACGAGGAAATTACTTGGGAGCGTGAGGACAGCATGAGGCAGAAATATCCCGAATTATTCTAAGTTCGAGGACGAACATTTTATAAGATATGGGGGATTGTAACGACCCAAAATTCCTCATTCCAAGTCCTAAAAGCATTTAAAAATATTTAGAAATGCTTTAGAAAAATTCTAGAGATTTTTAAAAATTTTTAGAGTATTTTTATGCAATTTTTGGAGTTAGTTTAGTATTTTTACTAAACGAAAGAAGTTTCGACAAAAATAATTTCCAAGCCGAGATTCAAACCCACGATCTCCGGCCGAGCCAACTCTTAAGCGAATCTGGCTGACCAAGTGGCCAAGCAAGCGTTGCTGATTAATGAAGGAGAAAATTTATTTAAGCAGTAGTTAATAAATAGGAAATAAATAGGAGTAAAAGGGTTCGCCTGAGGAATTGAACCCGCGACCCAGTCAAAGACTTAGCAAAGCAAGACTGACCAAGTGCCCAAGTGGGCATTGCTGATTAAAGTAGGAGTGAAAATTATTTAAGTAGTAGTTAATAAGCAGAAAATAAATAGGAATAAAAGGGTTGCGACCGAGATTCGAACCCGCGACCTCCGGCCGAACCAAGTTTTAAGCAAATCTGGTTGACCAAGTGCCCAAGCGGGTGTTGCTGATTAAAGAAGGAACAAAAATATGTTTAAGCAGTATTTGAGGAATAGGAAATAAATTGAAATAAAAAGGGGCGGCTGAGGAATCGAACCCGCGACCTCTGACCCGGTCAAGATTTAGCAAAACGCGGCTAACCAGGTGGCCCAGCGAACGTTGCCGATTAAAAAGGGGAATGAAATTTATTTAAGTAATAGTTAATAGGAAACATAAAATAAATGGGAATAAAAGGGACGGATGAGGAATCGAACTCGCGACATCTGACCCTGTCAGAGTCCAGCAGACCAAGAATCCAAGCGGACGGATCTGTTTAGTAAAGATAGAAAAATTTATTTAAGGAGTTAATAGAAATATTAAGTTATAAAAAGGGATAAGTTGATGCTCTGTTTTCCGGTGACCTAAACTATTCTCTCCTTCTCTTCTGCGTACGATGGCGGAGCTCGGGCTGAAAACAAAAGGGAGTAGGGCATCGTCTCCGGCGGCCGGCCAAGGGCCTAGAAGCCCTTCTTGTTCGGTTGTGAGTCATAGAAGCAAGGTAAGTCGCTACTCACCTGCGGTAAGAGTTGTTTGAGTTCAGTTTGGTGTTTTCTTTGTGTCTTTTTGGGTATGTCGTGAGGCGGGATGAGTTCAAAGTTTTCTTCCGTGAGGTTGAAAGGAAGAATATGGAAAAAAAAATATAAGTGTGAGGAACATTTAGTTCCTTTTGGTCACCTGCCGTGCCACAATTCCGGGAGGAATTGCTTCTTTTGGTTTTCCGGAATTATAGTTGTAGAGAATTTTGTTGTTTAGGGATCATAGAATAGATTCAAAGTTTTGCTTGCTTCCTTGCCAATCTGATGAAGCATGATTGGAGATTTTGGGTTGCTTTACAAAGAGGGTTAAGCTGTGAATTTGTTATATAGGTTTGTTTTAACTTTACAGCAAGTTGAATTTGATCTTATGCAAAGAAAAAGGGGCACGAGTAACTCCCTTTGGGTTACTGTGCAATTCGGCTACTTAGCTGAACATATGAAGGCCTAGATTTGTTGAATAGCATGTAGTTTCCTTTATTTTGTCACCTTACTGTTGCTTACTGTTAATTTAGAGCTGTTGTATAGTTTGTTGCGCTACGAAGTGGGCACGAACAACCCCTTACTGTGGGTTTCGGTTATGCTATACAATGAACAAGAACAGTTGATTAGTTCTATACCAGCTTTAGAGCTTATAGTGCAGGATTTGGATTAGCATAATGTAGTGCAGATTATGTTAGTTTGAGTTTGTATGCAGATTTCTTAGAGCTTAAAATGTTGATTTTTATAAGTATAGTATGCAGATTTTCTCTTTTTAATTAATCTACAATTCTTATATATAGCTTGCTTAAGTTTATATGGGACTACGGTCCAATGGGTGGGCTCCCATAGTTGCCCCTAGGTTCAGATAACCTAGCTAGCTCTAGGTTCAGATAAACTAGTAAGAGCAAGATAAGATAAATTAGCTTATGAATCAATATTTTACTTTTATCAGTGGCACTGTGCTGGACTCTTAGTTGTCCTTGGGTTGGGCTCCCATAGTCGTCCCTTGGTTTAGATAACCTAGTATGCTGGACTCTCAGTTGTCCTTGGGCTGGGCTCCCATAGTCGTCCCTAGGTTTAGATAACCTAGTAAACCCTACTAGATTCGGGACTAGCTACCTCGGGTCTATTTAGGGATGCACGCATAGCAAGTACAGTTGCCGGGCCCATCAGCAGTTTGATTAGTATTTTTATATATTATGAAAATAGTTTTCCAAACTTCACAAATCAGTTACGCAAATACAGTTCAGATTCAGCATTAGCCTAGCATCAGTTTAACTCAGCATATGTATCAGCTCAGTTAAACTTATTATTCCGAAGTATTAAAGTATAAGTTTTTAAACAAGTAAAACAAGCTTCACATAAGTTTAAAATCCATCAAGTTTAGTTTTCTTTTATGCTAGCATGTTTGCTTGGATTTACTTTACATGTTTAGCATTCCAGTATGCTTTGTTTCCATTGCTGTTAGATGAGTATGAGTAGTATTTCTTTATGAGCATTCAGTTTTAGACTTCTTCCAGTTACATGCATATTCAAGTTTTATGAGTTAGATAGCACTTACTAAGCAATTTTGCTTATAGTTGCATTTCCTCTTACTGCAGATAAAGGAAAGGAAAAGTTATAGTAAAGAAAGGTGACAAGGAGGTACGGATGGATGTGTGATGCCTGGACTATAGAAGCCTTGGGACCTAGCATAAGAATTTATTAAGATTGCCATGTATTTAGAATTCTTTCATTTAAATTGTTATGCACATTAGACCTATTATCTAAGTTGTATAATGGTTGCATGCATGTTCAGATTAATACATATATTTCGGCATGATTAGATTGATGTATAGATTTAGTTGTGAACATAAGTCTGAGTAGTGTGTATAGATGAGTCATTTAGTCTTCCGCTGCCAGTTAATTGCATGTTTTGAATGTTTAAAGAGTTTTAAGTATAGAACATTACATGTGTGCAATGTTAGTTAAGATAATTTAGTAGTCCAGTAACGCTCCGCTCCCTCACGGACTACTATTGAGGAGGGTGGGGTGTTAAAAATTGTGTCCTAGTAATCTAGGTTGAAAATGTCCCCAAGAGGTGCTCATAAGGATTGTCATGTAAACCCTGTAGGTGGACTTAGTCCGACATGATGATAAGGTCGATTGGTACTACTCTTGGAGCTAGATATTAATTAAGTGAGTTGTCAGTAACTCATTTAATTAGTAGGCATTCGATATCTTAAACACAGGGAGATTAACACACTCATGATAAAGAGGAGCTCATATAGTAATATGGGATTGGTGTGGTAGTTCAATAATAGTTTTTTAGTAGAATGAGATATTATTGATGAACTCTAGTTGGGTGTTCGGGGGGAACACGGGAAGCTCAAGTTCATCAGGAGACCCAAACTAATTCCTCCTCTCAGTCCCTGTCGTAGCCTCTTATTTAAAAAGTCTTATACCCACCCATACCCACCTTAAGGTGGTCGGCCAAGCCTAGCTTGGTGTCCAAGCTAGGGCTTGCCAAACCAAGGTGAGTTGGTGACCGGCCCTAGTTTTAACCCAAGCTTAATTGGCCGGCCACATTAAAATAAAAGGATTTTATT
This sequence comes from Zingiber officinale, assembly GCF_018446385.1. Lineage (NCBI taxonomy): Eukaryota > Viridiplantae > Streptophyta > Magnoliopsida > Zingiberales > Zingiberaceae > Zingiber > Zingiber officinale. Next base: position 76,567,081 of record NC_056001.1, read on the forward strand.
TTTTAAAATCTTTTCTTATGTGGAAGCCATGGTTTTAAAAGAGCGTTTAAAATTTAAATATTTCCTTTTATAGTTTTCTACAAAAGATTAAGAGAAAGGTTTGATATCTTTTCTTATTTGTAGTTAAAAGGAATATTTTAATTTTTGATAAAACTTTCCTTTTTTAACCATCCTCATGATTTTAAAAGAGAGTTTTAAAATTTAAATCTTTCCTTTTATAGTTTCTACAAAAGATTAAGAAAAGATTTGATATCTTTCCTTATTTTTAGAGCGAAGACCACGACTGCTAGTTCTAAGTCGTGAATGGGATAATTCTTCTCATGTTCTTTAAGTTGTCTAGAAGCGTAGGCAATGACTTTACCATCTTGCATGAGTACAGCTCCAAGTCCTGTGATGGAAGCATCGCTGTACATATCGAAGCCTTTGTTGGTTTCCGGAAGAGTAAGAATCGGAGCACTGGTCAGTCTCCTTTTTAATTCCGGGAAACTCTCCTCGCAAGCTTCTGTCCATTCATACTTTGTATTTTTCTTAGTGAGGGCTGTCATAGGGGCAGCGATTTTAGAGAAATTCTCTACAAATTTCCTGTAATAACCTGCTAGACCGAGAAAACTCCTGACTTCACTGGCATTCTTTGGTCGATTCCAGCTATTCACAGCTTCGATTTTACTTGGATCCACCATGACTCCATCTTTGGAGATGACATGACCTAGAAATATTACCCGATCAAGCCAAAACTCGCATTTGGAGAATTTTGCATATAGTTGTTTCTCTTAAAGGATCTGTAGTACAGTATTCAGGTGTTCGGCATGTTCTTCTGGAGTTCTCGAGTAGATAAGTATATCATCAATGAAAACGATCATAAATTTATCAAGATATGCCGTAAATACTCGATTCATCAGGTTCATAAATACTGCAGGAGCGTTGGTTACTCCGAAAGGCATAACAATGAACTCATAGTGTCCATATCGGGTTCGAAATGTCGTTTTTGGTATATCATCTGGTTTCACCTTCACTTGATGATAACCGGATCGTAGATCTATCTTTGAGAAAACAGTTGCACCCTTCAGTTGATCAAACAGGTCATCGATCCGTGGGAGTGGGTACCGATTCTTGATCGTCACATTATTCAGCGATCGGTAGTCTATACACATTCGCATAGACCCATCCTTCTTCTTTACGAATAGCACTGGAGCTCCCCATGGAGAGTGACTAGGACGAATAAGTCCCTTGTCGAGTAATTCGGATAACTATTCCTGAAGTTCCTTTAATTCAGCCGGAGCCATACGATAAGGTGCTTTCGAGATCGGCTGAGTACCAGGAATCAATTCGATTCCGAATTCTATCTCCCTGTCAGGGGCCAACCCTGGTAGTTCATCAGGAAATACTTTTGGGTAGTTGCATACTACTCTGACGTCTTCTAACTTCGGGTCTTTGACTTGATTGGTATCAACCACGTGTCCTAGAAACCCCATACATCCTTTATCTAACATCTTTTGTGCTTTAATAGATGACAATACCTTCTCCGTTCCTTCTGATTCTTCGTAAAATTCAAACTCTGGTTCATTTTTGGGTCGGAAAATTACTTTTCTTTTGCGGCACTCGATTGAAGCGCCGTACTTGCTAAGGAAATCCATGCCCAAAATTATGTCATAATCCTGCATATCGAGTACTATCAAATTACAGTAGAGTTCTCTGTTTGCGATCCGAATGAGTACTGCTTGCAGCATGTGGTCCGATGGCATAATCTCCCCGGATGGTAAGGTTGTTAAGAATGTGTCCTCTAGAGTTCGGAGTGGAATATCTAGCTTCTTCATAAAAGGCGTTGAGACGAACGAGTGTGTTGCCCCGGTATCAAATAATACTACAGCATACTGATTGTAAATAAGTAGCTGACCTGTGACAACAGTAGAGGCGTTTGCCATGTCTTCCTGGGTAAGTGAGTAGATTCTGGCATCGGTCATAGTGGGAGGGGCCTCCAATCTTCCTTGACTGATTGAAGTCCCTTCTATGGCAGCTTGCATCTGGTGAAGCTGTGCGGGGGCACTCCTATTCTGGAAGTTCTGCGAAGGTGGTGCCTAAGGCTGAGTAGGGCAATCTCTTATCAAATGACCTTCCATTCCGCAGTTGTAGCACTTTCTGGTGCTCAGAAGACATACTCCAGAATGCATCTTCCCACATGTGGCACACTGAGGGTACTTGGTCTGCTTATTGACCGGACCACCTTTTGGTTTATTCCACTGTTTCCTCTTTCCACCTGAGTTTCCTTTCCAGTCGGTTCTGGTATTGTGCGATTTTTGCCCTCCGGTCAGTGCTTGGTTCTTGCCCTTGTTCATTGCTTCCTGATAGTGCTCGGTAATCAGGGCACAGCTGACTAGCTCCTCTGCAGTCTGCGGTCTATTAACTCCGCCGGCTACGTTCAGAGCTATCTCGGGTAGGAGCATCTTTAACATTAACCGGACCCTTTCTTTTTCAGTTCAAACCAGTTCTGGGCACAGTCGGGCTAGGCGGTTGAACCTCTTAACGGCTTCATTAACTGACAGATCACCTTGCCGGAACTCAGTGAACTCGTCATAGTGCTTGTTGGTCACTCGCATATGGAAGAATTCCTCTAAGAACTCTGTCTCAAAATCTGTCCACTGCATTTGGTTTATTTGTCTTTTCGCCTTTACTCTGTCCCACCACATCCGGGCATCTCCGGTAAGACAGAACGACGCGCATTTGACCTTCTCGTGTTCAGGCCAATCCAATAATTCCATTATGTTCTCCACGGTTTTGAGCCAGGCTTGCGCATCCCATGGTTCACAGTTTCCCGAGAATGCTTCCGGCTTAAGCCTTTGCCACTGAATCAGATAGGCCTCTTGTCGGACCATCGGAGTAGGGGCTGCCGGGGGCACTGGTGCGGCTGTAGGTACAACAGGTAGTGGATTCACCGGTGGGGTGACTGGGTTGCCTTGCTGACCCATTAAGGTAGTGATCAGCTGCTGTTGCTCTGCGATCTGATGCTGGAGGTCTGCGACTACCTGTGTCAGATCTGGTGGAGTCACTATTCCTCCGGTTCGGGCATTGCGTGTCCTAACCATGTTTATCTAAATAAGGACAAACAGACTAGTGTAAGTGGTTATCGTTTTTAGCCAATCTAACCTATTGTTTTGTTTCTATCTATTTGTTCTGGTATTATTCCTAACCTACCAATATGTAATCCTAATCTAATTTATAACTAAAAGTATAGAATAAAGCATAAGCAAGTAGAACATGAAACTAAAGCATAAACAACATAAGGAAAAATAAGGAATATAATGACAAACAATGTAACATAAGGAAATAAAGCATAAGCAATGTAGTAAAGAAAATGAAGCATAGGCAATATAACAAGAAAGAAAAAAATAGAGCATAAGTCATATAATCATGAAAATTAAGCATAAACATGTAACAAGAAAATTAAACATAAGCATATAACAAGTAAATTTAGCATAAACATTCTTACTTGGAGCGGCAGGTAGGAGGCTTGATGTGTGTGTAGTGAGCTGGCAATAACTTGGCTCTGATACCAACCTGTAACGCCCGCCCTCCCTGCTAACCCTAAGGGACGGGGCTACGATACTCTACGTACATATTACAGCGGAAGACTTAAAATAATTTTTCTTAGATTAATAAAAACTTTTCTTTTGTTTGCATATCCGAACTACACTAATATGGTTTCCATAACATGATAACAAGATAAATAAAAACATAACATCAAGTCAACCATGTAGTACTACAATTTATGAAACCAAAGTGTAATTCCTAAAAGTTCTTAAAGCAGGTTCTTATTTGGTTGCCTAGCCACCGCCACACACATCTCTTTGCCTCTCCTGCTGCTCCTTTAGCTCATCCAGCTTTTTCCTTTATCTGCGGTACAAGGAAAGTAAACTGTGAGCACTCATGGCTCAGTAAGTTCCTTTCCTACTCACTAAAACCAAAAATCATTACATAATCAAAGAATATATCAACATAACATGATCTCAACTAGTCATGGCATAACATATCATACTCTTTAATCATATCATGCAACATAACAAAATCATAATTAGTCATGGCATATCATCTCTTAAAGCATAGCATGAAATATAACATAATCATATCTAATCATGGCATCTCATCCCTTAAAGCATAGCATGGAACATATCATAGTCATATCTAATCATGGCATATCATAAATCATAGCATTATCACAACATGATCATAAAGTATATGCAATATGATTTTGAAAACATGTATCCGAAAAACATGTGTATGTCTCATGATCTTTAAAACCATTTCTTCTTACATATATATTTGAACATAATATCAACATATTGGGGATCCCGGCTTAGTACCACATACATACATAATGCGCATCCTAAGTAGATCCAAGGTAGCTAGTCTTGATCCTACTAGGAAACTAGGCCCGTAGCTCGACCTAGGGGCACGTAAGGAGCCCACCCTTTACTAGGCCCGTAATTCGACCTAGGGGCGCATAAGGAGCCCACCCTTTTGGTACAAGCCATTCAAAGTAAAATACATGTCATACTTATACATATCATACATCATACAAGCATGCATCACTTAGGCATACATCATATAAAAGTATGCATCACTTAGGCATACATCATGTCATAAAGGTATGCATCACTTAGGCATACATCATATAAAAGTATGCATCACTTAGGCATACATCATGTCATAAAAGTATGCATCACTTAGGCATACATCATATTAACATGCATATCATAAAAGCATACATATTTTAAGCACATAGCATATCATCAAAGTATGCATATTTCCTTCCACATAGCATATCATAAAAAGCATGCATATTCTAAGCATATAGCATATCATCAAGCATGCATATTCTAAGCACATAACATATCATCAAAGCATGCATATTTCTAAACACATATCATATCATAAAAACATGCATATTCTAAGCGTATAGCATATCATCAAGCATGCATATTCTAAGCACATAACATATCATCAAAGCATGAATATTTCTAAACACATATCATATCATAAAACATGCATATCTCTATCCACATATCATATCATAAAAAGGTATAAATCACAAGCATACATGGTTAAGCATAAGGGTGTATCATGTGATTATACTATCATAAGAAACATGGTAACATAGTTAACTTGAGTTCTAAGCTTCCTAAACCCTTGGGTTCCTATCATGGCCGAACCCCCCTTAGGTCTCAATTTAGGTAAAAACAACCTCCAAGCATGTGAAACCTAAATTATCATTACATGAATTTCATAGGAAGCATTATAAGTATGATTTACTTGGTTTCTAAGTTCTCCAAGTCCTTAAACTCATGTGGCCGAACCCTATCAGTATATAAACATGGTCCCAAATGTCATGAAAGCATGGAAACCTTAAACCACATTTATAGCATTTTTTCCCAAGTAACATAGTAAGCATATTGAGCTAGTTCCTATGTCCTTCAAGCCCTTAACATATGTCATAGTCAAACTTTTAACAAGTGTTCATGAGGGCTAAAAACAAACATAAAAGCATGTGAACTTGAACTAACATCATGTATAAATTCATAACAAAACATTATACAACATGTATGGCCGAAACTTACCCTAGCCTCAATTAGGTCATTAAACAACATATAGCATGGGAACTTTGTCTTTCTACTTATCATATTCCATGTCAAGTGACATAAGCATATTTAATTCTTCTTCTAGGGTTTCTAGGGCATCTATTCCTTCATGGCCGAAACATACAATAGTTCATTTAGGTCATGGAAAAATTATACAAGCATGTGACACAATCAACACATTATCCTATTTTCATAAGAAGCACTTTTAACACATTTGGTTTCATTTCTAAGGCCTCTAGGTCTTTTAAACCCTACTTGGCCGAAACTCAACAGTATATAAACTTGCTTCAAATAGCCTAAAAGCATAAGAAATCATACAAGTTTCATAGCATGTATAAAGACAAGCATAATAAACATACATGTGAATTGTGTCTTAGGCTTCCTAGGTTTCTTTCCCTTTTTCTTTTATTTTTCCTCATGGACGAAACCTACCATTCTTTAAACTAGGTTTTAAGTGGCCTAAATCATGGAAAACCTAAGTAAGTTTCATGGCAAAAATTACTAAGAACATCATATACAAAGTTGGTTCATAAACAATCTAGGACCCTTGTGATCCTACATGTCATATATCATGTAACTAATTTTCCTATACTCAATTTAAACATAAGAACATTAAACAACTTTCATATCATAATATCACAGAGGTCTTGAGCATATTAGAATTTTGTTTAAGCTTTTCTAACTATCCATCTTATCATGGCCGAAAATCTAAAATAAGAGTTCATGAATTTCTAGCAATGTTCAACATGCAATTCTTTAAGAAAACTCTATATTCTATCATACAAACATGGTTACTTAAAATTTAAAGGTCTTCCTAACCCTAAGCCCTTTTCTTGGCTGAAACATATAAATGGATTTCTTTTGGTTCCAAGTAACTTTTAAGCAAGAAAACCAATAAAAGATCCTTAATAGTTAATGGAGAGAATCTTGCATTAGTTTGGTTACACAATATTTTCCCTAACCTCTTTAAAATATTTTTGGACGAAATTCTAGGGTTAGGTACTCCTCTGATCAAGCATCATTTAGGTTTAAAAACATGAAGAAAATCCTTCCTACATAGCATAGAAAACATATCATAAAATAAAGACTTGTTTAAACCTTCCTAGATTTGAAAACCCTTTCTTTAGCCGAATTTTCTAAAATTCTTTCCTAGGTTTTCTAATCCTCATAAAATCTGAAAATCACATAAAAAGCCTTGTACCACAGGTGAGGGGAAGCTTACATCCTTTTCGCTTGTGGATCTAAGGTATGGTGATGGAAGAAGTAGCCTCTTCTTCTAGTTCCTTTCCCTTGATTCCCTTGCTTAGTCCTCCTTGTATCTTAGGCTTTCTTAGGAGAAAACCTTGGCTTTGGGGCCGAAGATGGAGGAGAGGGGACTGATGGTTTCGGTGAGGGAGAGGAAGAATGAGAGAAAATGAGAGAAAAATAACCTTCTCTTTTCTTGCTCCCTTTTATGTTAAGGGGGAAGAGGTAGCAAATTTGATTTTTGCTTTCCTTCTCCCTTAGCCTTTTTTTTTCCTATTTCCTATTTATTTTATTTATTCATTTATTCTTACCATTCATGATGAAATAAGGGGGATTGAATCCTCTTAATTCCCTCTTTAAATTTTCGGCAACAACAAAGAGGAAGAAGGAGAGAAAGGGAGGAAGACAAGTTGCCTTTCTCTTGCTCCTTTCTTGTTTTCTTTTGGCTAGCTTTTACTCTTACCTTTATCATGAGTTTCCCTCCTTTGTTATCAACATCTTCTCTCTATCCCAATTGGTTTCTACTAATTAATTCTATGAAATATAATATAAGAGGTTCATGGTTCAATCCTTGACCTCTTCTTTTTTTTATTTCATTTTATTTCTTTTTTTTTGCTTCAACTCACTTCCTATTATTTTTCTAAGTAAAAATCCCACATTCATATATTTATCTTACAAGCTTAGTGGATATTACAGGATGAGTTTGATTACGGATCACTAGATCAAACTTCCTTTATGGGTAATTATAGGAAATTATTTAGGTTTGTGTGATCTTCTCTTGGTGAAGGAGCACAATCCTATATGTAATCAAGTAATGGTATACACATAGGCACATCTAATAGTATACTTCCCAACGGAGTCACTGCTATTATTTGTGTGACCAAAGGAATACCAACTATTAATTTTATTTGTCATAAAGTTAGGATGACAAGATAATAAAATTAATGGGTAAGACCCTCCTCTTACAAATGTTGAATTTGTATACGTCCACACTAATGTGGCATGCAAAATTCATGGTATTTTGAGGTGTTGGTAAATTTAAATAATATTGTTTGAGGAATCAATATTATTCTAAATTTTGAGTCTTGACCAAATGTTTATTTTATGATTCTTAGGATGACTTTCAACCCACTGGCTATTATACTGAAAGAGAATAAACTTACGGGTCCCAACTACATAGATTGAAAAAGAAACCTGGACATTGTTCTAACTGCTGAAGGCTATAAGTTTGTACTGTTAGAGGTCTACTCTAATATGACTAATAGCGATTCTAGTGAAGAGGAGATTGAGTATCATAGGAAATGGGTCAAGGCAGATGAGATGGCACGGAGTTACATTTGGCTTTTATATTAAATGTGCGACAACATCAGCATTAGACCATGCCTATTGGACAAGATATTATGACACTATAATCGGGCTGACAGGCAAGACAGTATGATCCCTAGGTACTGGACTAAAAGCAGGAATGAAGAAGCTGAAAGGCAAGTGCTTCATTTGCAAGCAGTCTGGACATTTATTGGCAGACTGTCCTCATAGGAAGTGAACAATATAGGTATTCTCTAGTAGATGGAACATGATTAGTGGTGTTATCTACCGGTACTTGGCATGTAGATATGATAACCACTGATCATGTCGGCAAATCTTTGCAAGGAATCTAGGAAACTCGACAACTACATGAAGGAGAAATCACTGTTTACATGGGCAATGCTACAGAAGTAGCTGCTGCTGTAGTGGGAGATGTTTATAGGAATAAAATATTGGTTTTGAGAAATTGTCTTTACGTACCAAGTTTTAGAAAGAACTTGATTTAAGTTTCTAAATAATACAAGAATGGATATTCGATCTATTTTGATAACAAAGGTGTTATCAAGAAAAATAGGGAAGTTATCTATTCTGGTACATTTGTTAGCAATTTGTATACTCTAAATCCAATAACTCCCATAAAGTAACATATGGAAATTAATAGCACATCTTCTAATTCTAATAAGAGAAAGGAACCTTCAGAAATGAACCACACATATCTTTGGCATCTAAGGCTTGGCCATATTAACTTGAGTTGGATTCAAAGGCTTATAGCCGATGGACTCTTGGGTTCATTAGTGATGGAAAACTTTCTAACTTGTGAATCTTGATTGGAAGGTAAAATGACCAAGAGACCTTTTAAGTCTAAGGGGTATAGAGCCAAAGATGTGTTAGAACTGGTTCATTCTGATTTGTGTGGTCCTATGTCTATCCAGGCAAGAGGTGGTTTTGAATTTTTTGTATCTTTTATAGATGACTATTCGAGATATGGGTACATTTACTTGATGCGCCGTAAGTCTGAATGCTTTGATCAGTTCAAAGAGTACAAGGATGATGTGGAGAGACGTCATGGTAAAAGTATTAAGACACTACGGTCTGATCGTGATGGCGAATACCACTTTGAAGAGTTTAGGAATTACTTATCAGAGGCGGGGATGCAATCCCAATTGTCTGCACCTAGTACACCCCAACAGAATGGTGTGGCAGAACGAATGAATATGACTCTTATGGAAATGGTTAGATAGATGATGAGTTATTCAGAATTACCAAATTCGTTTTGGGGATATGCTCTGGAAACAGCAGTGTACATTCTGAATATGGTACCTTCTAAATCAATACCCTTTACTCCCATGGAATTGTAGAATGGGTGTAAGCCTTGTCTGAGTCATATTCAGATATGGGATAGTCCAGCACATGTGCTGAAGGGAGATACTAACAAGTTGGAATCACGTACAGAAGTTTGTCTGTTTGTAGGATATCCTAAGGGAACGAAAGGTGGTTTGTTTTATAATCCTAAAAATTAGAAGATCATTGTTAGCACCAATGCTCGATTTTTAGAGGAAGATTATGTAATGAACCATAAGCCCATGAGTGAAATTGTTCTAGAAGAAATGCGAGAGGACACGTCTACTTTAGTACCAACAATGCAAGATGAAATATCACAAGAAACTGCAACACGTATCAAAAATGATACACAACAACAGACAGTGCCTCGCCGTAGTGGGAGGCTTGTTAGGCAACCTGAAAGATTCATTTTTTGGGAGAGTCGTCGGACTTGGTCCCAGGTAAACATGAACCTGATCCCAGAACATATGACGAAGCACTCTAAGATATAGATGCAGCATCTTAGCAAAGAGCGATGAATTCTGAAATAGAATCTATGTATTCTAATAAGGTCTGGGAGCTTGTAGAACCACCAAATGGTGTAAAATCCATGGATGTAAGTGGATCTTCAAAAGGAAAAGAGGGACAGATGGGAAGGCGGAAACCTTCAAAGCAAAGCTTGTTGCGAAAGGGTACACTCAGAAAGAGGGAATCGATTATGAGAAAACTTTTTCATCGGTGGTCATGCTTAAGTCTATCCGAATACTCTTATCCATTGCCGCTCATATCGATTATGAGGCTTGGCAAATGGATGTCAATACCATTTGAGGTATTTTCTTTTTATACTGACTATATTAAAGAACAATACCTCTGTTATTATGGAAGTGTGTACTCTTCATCATGATATAATAACAAGCACATATACCTAATATTTATTTCTTTAAATTATCAAAGGGTGAGATTTAGCTCGTTAAATCAATAGGCCCAATAAGTTGGGAAATGATATTATTTATGTGGTGTGTTGTATATTATAAAATGAATTTGTGTCCTAGTAATCTAGGTTGATGATGTCTCCTTGAGGAGATCATAAGGATTGTTGTAACACCCATAGGGTACTTAGCAAGATTTTAGATATTTTTTTATCATGAATAAAAATAGGCCTTATGTGTAAATTTGCAAAAAAATAATAAAAAATAGAACCAAAAAGAGATGACCAAGGTTTGAACCTTGGATCTCTTACTAGATATATGTATGTGTTAACCAATAGACCAAGAGAAGATATTGTTAGAGAGAGAAGTGACAATATAGTTAAGAGTAAGAAAAGAGCTTCTTTCATGTAGAAGGAGAAGTTAGAGTAGCCTTCTTCCTCTCAAAAGAAAAGAGGATTCTTGCTTCCTCTTTTCATTAAAGGAGGAGTAAAAGAAAGGAGAAGGAAAAGTGCATTTTCCCTTCGTCCTCTCATGAAGAATGAAAGGGGAAATTAAAGAAGAGATTTCATTTTCTCCTCTTCCTTCTCCCTCCTTCTCTTCACCGTGACCAAACCTTCTCCTCACCTCCATTGCCGAAACCCAAAAACAAAGGAGGACTCCTCTTTAGGAAGGCTCCACAATCAAGATTACTTCCCTAAGGAAATCAAGCACAAGGAGGTAAGTATCCCCTCACCTGTGGTACAAGTCGCTTACGAAATTTCCGTGAGGTTAGAATGCCTAAAAATAAAAATAAAAGAAAGAAACCTATGCTCATGGATCTCATTATGTTCTGATATGAACTTAGTTAAAGATTTATGTTGGATGTTGTTTAAAGCATGATCTTCTTCTTTATATGTTTCGGCCATGAATATTTTTAGGGCTTTAAGAAGCGTAAAAATCTAATCTAACATACTTATAGACTCCCTTATGATATGATAAGAACTTGGCTAGGTATTCATGTCTATATGTTGCTTGAAATTTTATTTCCTTTATTGTGAAGTTTCGGACATGATGAATCTAGGGTTTCAAGAAGCTCAAAACCTAATCTAACATGCTTATAGATTCCTTTATGATAAGATATGAACTTGACTAAGTATTCATGTTTGTATGTTGCTTGAAATTTTATTTCCTTTATTGTGAAGTTTCGGCCAAGATGGATCTAGGGTTTCAAGAAGCTCAAAACCTAATCTAACATGCTTATAGATTCCTTTATGATAATATATGAACTTGACTAAGTATTCATGTTTGTATGTTGCTTGGAAGTTTTATTTCCTTTCCTTGAAGTTTCGGCCATGATAGGGTATAGGGTTTCAAGAAGCTTAAAACCTAATGTAACATGCTCATAGACTTCTTTATGATAGGATATGAACTTCGCTAGGTATTCATGTTTGTATGTTGCTTGGAATTTAATTTCCTTTCCTTGAAGTTTCGGCCATGATAGATTTTAGGGTTCCAAGAAGTTTAAATTAAAGCCTAGCATGCACATGAATCTTCTCATGATATGATATGAATGCAATTCAATATTCATGCTTGTATGTTGTTAGAGCTTACTTTTCCTTTTCATGAAACTTTCGGCCATGACTATATTCTAGGGTTCAAGGAAGTTTAAATTTAAACTTAGAAAGCTCATGGATCCCCTTATGATATGATATGGAGTTATCTTGGTATTTTTATGCTTGTATAGAACTTAGTTTCATGTTCTTAAAGGTTCGGCCACAACTAAGTTAAAAGGCCTAGGAAGCTTAGAACCTAAACTTCTTATGCTCATGATATTCTTTATAGTTTATGATATGAAATTTATCTAAGGTTCACAAGCTTAAATGATGTTGTAACCAAGAACCAAGCATGGTGACTTTCGGCCACTATATGGAATTAGGGTTAGAGACCCAATTATGATTTTCCTAGGTGTCTCACATACTAGGATATGAATTAGGAGATGCTAGTAAATGTTTTCCATGTATAATTATGTTTTCCTATGATGGTTTTTATGCTCATTTAAGTATGCTTATGAACTATGCATGATGATGACTCTTATGATGTGTTTTATGCTTAAGTATGCATGCTTTATGATAAGACAAGTAACATGCCATTTATGTATGCTTATAAACCATGCATGAAATGATTTTTATGATGACTATGTGCCCAAGTATGCATGCCTTATGATATGATAAGAAAATGGCTAAGAGTTGCTTCCCTTAAGTTGGGATTAAGAGCACTCTTCATGTTAAGACAAGAGCATGACATTTATGTTGATATGATATGACAGTTATGATGATATGATATGCATGACATGTATTTTACTTTGTATGGCTTGTACCAAGGGTGGGCTCCATAAGCGCCCCTAGACCGACGGACTATGAACGGGTCTAGTAAAAAGGGATGGGCTCCTTAGTACGCCCCTAGGTCGACGGACTATTAGCGGGTCTAGATCCCTAGTAGGTTCGGGGCTAGCTACCCTGTCCTAGGGATTGCGCGCATTTATGTATGTATGTGGTAGAAGCCGGGCCCTCATGATGATGATATTATGTTTAAGTATTAAAAAGATATGTTTAAAGACATCTTGCACTTGACATGGCATATGTTTTAAAAAAGACATTCCGCATGATACACCCATTCATGATATGATATGTTTCATTTTTTTGAATTATATGACATGATGTTATGCCATACTCTTATGACTTATAGGACATGATGTTATGAGATGTTTTGTTTAGGATTCATATGACCTGATGATATGTTATGCTTCTATGATTCACATTACATGATTCCTTTATTTATGACATGTTAGAGTATGATGTTTCTTAATGATATGATATGATAGGAGGCTATGTTCACATGATATAATGTTAGATGATTATGTCTCCATTGATTATATGCTTATATGACTATGCTATGAGATTCAGTTTTTGTGAGTAGGAAAAGGATCTTACTGAGCCTGTGTGCTCATAGCTTACTTTCCTTGTACCTCAGATAAAAGCAAGGAATGGATGATCTAAGGGAGCTGCAGGAGAAGTAAGGAGATGTGTGTGGCAGTGGCTCGGCTAAGACAAATAAAGACCTGCTATGTTATTTTTGTTATGTCTGACATGAACCAAGTGTATTATGTTACATTCCAGTATAACTTCATGACATTTCCGCTGCTTTATGTTACTAGAAAGAAATTTTAAATATGCATGTGTATCCTGGAATAGTTAAGTAAGTAAGTAGCCCCGTCCCTTTTAGTAGCAGGGAGGGTGGGCGTTACAATTGTCATGTAAACCCTATAGGTGGACTTAGTCCGGCATGACAATGAAGATGAGTGATACTACTCTTGGAGCTAGATATTAATTAAGTGAGTTGTCAGTAACTCATTTAATTAGTAGACATTCTATATTTTAAACACAGGGAGACTAACACACTCATGATAAGAATGAGCCCATATAGTAATATAGGATTGGTGCTGTAGTTCAATAATAACTCTTTAGTGGTATGAGTTATTATTGATGAACTCGAGTTGGGTATTCAGGGCGAACACAGGAAGCTCAAGTTCATCGGGAGAACAAAACCAATTCCTCCTCTCGATCTCTGTCGTAACCTCTTATTTATAAAGTCTTATACCCACGTAAACCCACCTTCTTACCCATCCATAGGTGGCCAGCCAAGCCAAGCTTGGAGCCCAAGAAAGGGTCGGGCAAGGTAAGCCTTGGATGGATCAAGTGGTGGTCGGCCCTAGCTTGGAGCCCAAGCATAGGTGGCCTGCCACAATAAAAATAAAAGGGTATTTTATTTTATAAAAAAAAATCATTCCTTATGTGGAAGCTATGATTTAATAGAGAGCTTTAAAAATTAAAATTTCCCTTTTATAATTTCTACAAAATATTAAGAGAAAGGATTGATATCTTTCCTTATTTGTAGTTAAAAGGAAGACTTTAATTTTGGAGAAAACTTTCCCTTTTGTAATCATACACATATTTTAATAGAGGGATTTTAATTTATAAAAGTTTCCTTTTATAACAAACCATGAAGGGAATTTTTTAAAGAGAAATTTTTATTTTAAAAAAAATTCCGAAAATAAATTACGAAATTTTAATTTTGTGTTTAAAACTTTCCTTGTTTGGAGGATTTAAGGTGGCCGGCCATTAAAAGAATAAACGGAGATTTAATTAAATTTTCTTTTATTGGCAAGGAAAATAAGGAAGTGTTAATGTTTAAAACTTTCCTTTTTTGCCAATACCAAGGAATATAAAAGAGAGGGTAGAGGTGCCTCACCTCAACAACACATCAATTATTCCTCTCCTCTATTCCTTGGTGGTGGCCAGCCCTCATCTTCTTCCTCTCCTCCTTTTCTTCTTCTTTGGTGGCCGGCGGCATCAACCATTAGAGCTTGGGTGGTGGTCGAATTTTGCTTGGAGAAGAAGTAGAGAAAGGAGACTTTGTTTCCTAGCATCCCTTGGAGCTTGGTTGGTGGCCGAAGTTCTTCATCTCAAGGAGATTGTTGGTGGAGGAAAATTGCAAGGAGAAGAAGGAGGCTTGGGTGGATTCTCGTCTCGGTAGATCATCGCCCACACGACGTCCGAGATAAGAAGAGGAATACGATAAAAGATTGTGAGGTCTATAAGCTATAAAAGGTATAACTAGTTATTAGTTTCCGCATCATAACTAGTTTATTCTTTTGTTTAGATCTTGAAATACCAAACACAAAAGGCTAACGATTCTAGGTTTCAGATTTATGATTCGACTTTGTGTTTCTTTTCATTTTTCGATCTTGTGATTCGATTGTTCTTAATGATTAAACCTAGGGTTACTATAAGGAGATTAAATATTGAATTTCGTTAAAAGACTTTGTCTAGGAAGTGGTGGATGATCCCATACCCAAGAAGGCCTAGTGCCTCGCCATGTTTAACCTGGAAGCCAATCTCTGAAATAAATATTTAATAGAATTTGTATCATAGGTGGATTTAGATTAATAATGTTAAGTATTGTTTGTGATCCAAGTCTAAACCTCTAAGAACAGATAAGTTGAATTTGGAATCAATAATGTTAAGTTTTGTTTGCGATTCCAAATTTAATTTTCAAAGAACATAATAGGTTGTTAGGAAAGGTTCAGGACTTGTACAAAATTTTTGTACAAGGGAACTAGTACGATATTTCAAGTAGCAACCAACAATTGGTATCAGAGCTAGGGTTTGCCTCTGTGTGTTTGGTTTTTAGTTTAATTATGCACATGTCATACATATTTTAGGCAGGATAATAGTAGGATGTGCAAATAGATTTAACTCCGTGGTTACAGGCATCCTAGATCCAACTATTATGGCCCTAATGTGATTGTGTGATTGGACCCTCGGACATGTCGAGGACATTTTATGTGTGTGCACGATTGTTTGTATTAAATACAGTAGGAGCTATATTAGTTTTAGAATTTTACATTTTTGTTTCGATCCAGATTACATGTACATTCTTTTGTGAAATATAGGATCGATATATGTAAAATTCTATTTTTGTCGCGGATTGTATCCTTGCAAGGCATGGTACTATTTGAGGACCAGAGGAGCAGCGGAATAAGAAGTAAGATAGATGTGGCGACTAAACCCGATTGTGGTGGCTAAAGATGGAAGCAGCTAGGGTTGGCAGCACACGGAGGACAATGATGGAAAAGGCCATAATAGTTGGAAAATTATTTTTCCATATTTATTGCTTTATTTGCTGTGATGTGTGTGTGCATGGTTAAAATTCCTTACCTTAAATAACTAAGTTGGAGAGGGATTAGTAAATAAATTCCACGGTCTCCATTACTGGTTTGTAAGTGATGCAACAAACTTGCATGTTGGCTCTGAGTGTCTCCCTCCACAACGGATGAGTTTGTTTGCGGATCACTAGATCAAACTTCCTTTATGGATGGTTATAGGAAATTATTTAGGAGCGTGTGATCTTCTCCAACTGAAGAGGCACAATCCTATTTAATGGACTAAGATCAAGTAATGGTATACACTTAGGCGCATTTAATAGTATCCTCACCAACGGAGTCACTGCTATTATTTGTGTGACCAAAGGAAAATCAACTATTAATTTTATTTGTCATATAGTTAGGATGACAAGATAATAAAATTAATGGATATAACCTCCTCTTACAAATGTTGAATTTGTATACGTCCACACTAAGGTGGCATGTAAAATTTACGGTGTTTTGAGGTGTTGGTAAATTTAACTATTATTATTTGTGGAATCAATATTATTCTAAATTTAGAATTTTGACCAAAAGTTTATTTTGTGATTCTTAGGTTGACTTTCAACCCACTGGCTATTATACTGAAAGAGAACAAACTTACTAGTCCTAACTACATAGATTGGAAAAGAAACCTGGACATTGTCCTAACTACTGAAGACTATAAGTTTATAGTGTTAGAGGTCTGCCCTAATGTGCCTAATAGTGATTCTAGTGAAGAGGAGATTGAGTATCATAAGAAATGGGTAAGACAGATGAGATGGCGCGGTGTTACATTTTGGCTTCAATGTCAAATGTGCTGCAACATCAGCATCAGGACTTACCAACTGCTTATGATACGATGAACAATCTCAAGGAACTCTTCGGACACCAGAATCGGGCTGCTAGGAAAGAGGCAATATGAAGATTAATGACAGCTACCATGTTAGAGGGGACACCCGTAAGGGATCATATCCTAAAGATGATGGCTTATTTGAACGAAATACAAATCCTTGGAGCTAAAATCGATGGGGAAACCTAGATCGATATTATTCTTCAAATGCTACCCAGAAGTTTTGAGCAGTTCCGCCTGAACTATAACATGAACAAAAGGGCTTATACGTTGGCGGAACTTCTGACAGAACTTCAAGCAACAGAAGGTATATTTCATCATAGTTCTTAGATTCACTTTGCTAAAAATGTTTCTACTTCTAAGTCGAAAGGCAAGAAGAAGAAGAAACAGGCTGGCTCAGTAAAGTGTAACGCCCACCCTCCACTCCTGCCTAGTGATGACGGGGTAACTTACTTTCTACTTTACATAGCGTACGTACAAATAATTTACTTATTGATTTTTCTTTTCAAAATAGCGGAAGTATTTAAATCATAGCATAACTAATCATACCAATATGCTCAGCATGGTTATAAACTTAAAGAATCATAATCATCCATTCCTAACATAAGCGTAAATAAAAATTGTCATTCAAGTCATCAACATAAAATAAGCATAAGCAGGTCATTTATTTCTTTTAGCCAAGCCACCACCACACACATCTTTTTGCCCCTCCTGCTGCTCCTTTAGTTTATCCATCCTTTACCTTTATCTGTGGTACAAGGAAAGTAAGCTATGAGCACACAAGGCTCAGTAAGATCCTTTCCTACTCACAAAAACCGTACATATCATATAAAAGTAATCATATCAATATCATAGCATGAATGAAACTCATATCATGGCATAAATGGAAATCATAGCATGGCATAAATAACAATCATATCATGGCATAAGGTGAGCATCATATCTTGGCATAAACTTATCATATCAAGCATAAAGTAAACATCATATCATGACCTAAACTTATCATGGCATAAGTGGCATTCATATCATAATGTAAAGTAAGCATCATAACATATCATGTCATATCGTAAAAAAAAATAAGCATCATGACATATCATATCATCGTATGAAGAACATCCTATCATAGCATGTGAGTAAGCAACATATCATATCATTCCATATCATAAACATATATGCAAGATGTCCTTTAAATCATGGATGATGTCATGTGCAAGATTCTTTTCAAAACATGCTTCATGTCATGTGCCAATGTCTTAAAAACAATATCATATAGTACTTAAAAATAATCTCAACATGAGGGGGCCCGGCTTAGTACCACATACATACATAAATGCGCGCATCCTAAGTAGACCCAAGGTAGCTAGTCTTGAACCTACTAGGAAACTAGGCCCGTAGCTAGACCTAGGGGCACGTAAGGAGCCCACCCTTTACTAGGCCCGTTTCATAGTCCATCGACCTAGGGGCGCATAAGGAGCCCACCCTTTTGGTACAAGCCATACAAAGTAAAATATTATATCATATACATATCATATCATAGCATATCAGGTTCATGTCATTCATAGCATATCATATATATGTCATTCATAACATATCATATTCATGTCATTCATACATATCATGTACATGTCATTCATAGCATATCATATTCATGTCATTCATACATATCATGTACATGTCATTCATAACCTTTCATAACATGGAGAGTGCTCTTAGTCCCACTTGATAGGGAAGCAACTCTTAGGCCTTTCACTTAGCTTGTCATAAAGAGTGCTCTTAGTCCCAACAATAGGGAAGCATCTCTTAGGCCTTTTATTTTCATTTCATAAAGCATACATACTTGAACATTTTACATATTATAGAAGACATTTTTATGCATGATTCATAAGCATACATAATGAACATTTAACATAACATGGAACACATAAGAATGCATGGAACATAAGTTAGCATCTCTTAATTCATATCATGGCAAGGTGAAGCACCTAGAGAGTCATAATTGGGTCTCAATATCAACCTACTAAGGGTGGCCGAAACATGTAAAGGTCCACCTAGGTTGCAAGCAATCATAATAGCATATAAACCCTAAATCAATTTCATAACATTTATCCCAAGGAACATCATAAGCATATTAAATTTTTGGTTCTAAGCTTCCTAGGTCTAAACTTCATAATGGGGCCGAAACATGCAAGGCCTATATCTAGGTTACAATAGCATATAAACATGTGAACCCTAAACAATTTTCATGACATTTATTCTAAGCAACAACATGAGCATATTGAATTTAGGTTTCAAGCTTCCTAGGTTTACAAACCATAGGTGGCCGAATGTCCTAAATGTGAAGCTAGGTTCTCAACCAAATACAAGCATAAGAATATCATGTTAATTCCATATTATATCATGGGAAAAAAACATGTGCATGTTAGAGTTGAGTTTAAGCTTGCCTAAGCCCTAAAATCTATCTTGGCCGAAAGTTCTCAAGGTGGAAACCTAGTTCTAAACAACATGAAATCTTAAGTACATCAAGTTATCTTCATACCATATCATGAGGAAGATCATAAGCAAGTTAGATTTGTGTTTGAGCCTCATTAGGGTTTTTAATCCTTTCATGGCCGAAACCCTAAGGTAAGGTTCACCTAGTTCCAAACAACATACAACCATGAAACCTCAAAGAAACATTCATAACATATCATGAGAAAGATCATAAGCATGTTAGTTTGAGTTTTAAGCTTCTCTAGGGTTCTTATTCCTTTCATGGCCGAAACTATTAAGGTAAGGTTCTCCTAGTTCCAAACAACATACAAACATGAAACCTCAAAGAAACATTCATAACATATCATGAGAAAGATTATAAGCATGTTAGTTTTGAGGTTGAGCTTTCCTAGGGTTTTTAATCTCTTCATGGCCGAACCCTAAGGTGAGGATTCACTTAGTTCTAAGCAACAAACAATCATGAAATATCAAGGAATTATTCATACCATATCATGAGTGAAACCCTAAGCATGTTGGTTTTGGTTTTAAGCTTTCATAAGCCTTACAACTCATCATGGCCGAAAGTTTCAAGGGAAACCCTAGGTTTTTAAGCCATCTATACTTGAAGAAAAACCACATAACAACTTGTACCACAGGTGAGGGGATACTTACATCCTCTTGCTTGGTCTTTTCTTAAGATAAAGATACCCTTGAGAAGAAGAAGAAGAAGCTCCTCCTTCTAGTATTTCCTTCGCTTCTCTTGCTTGTAAGAAGTAGGTCTTGAGGCTTTCTTCTTGAGGTTTAGCTTTCCTTAGGAAGAAAACTAAGATTGGGTTTCGGAAATTTGGGAGAGGGGAGGCTCTAGGTTCGGTAATGGTGAGGAAAAGAAGAAGAAAATAAAATCTCTTTCTCTTTTTCTCTCTTATGCTAAGTGGGAGGAAGAAACAAAGATAAGTTTTTTCCTTCCCTTTCTCATTAACTCCTTCCTAATTATCCTTAATGAGGCAAGGTGTCCCCATTCATCCCCTTAATTCCTCTCATCTCATTCCCTCATGCATCTCCACGAAAATGGAAGAGAAGGAGGAAGGAAAAGACAACTTGTCTTTTGCTAGTTTTCTTCTTAATCATGAGAAGGAGGAAGAAAGCTACTTGATGTTTTCTTGCTTCCTTCTCTTAATCATATTTTTACCTTTATCTACAATTTCCATTCTCTATTCAACAATAATTTATGATGGCCTAGTGGTCAATCCATAATCCTTAGCTTAAAGAGGTTCAATGTTCAATCCTTGACCAATTCCTTTTCTTTTATATATATTTTTGGCTCTATCTTTTTTTTTTTCTAAGAGAAAATCTTCACATACTTAGCTTAAGAAATTCATGGGTGTTACACAAAGAAGGTGAATAGATCTCTAGGTATTGGACCTAAAGCTGGAGTGAAGAAGCCGAAAGGCAAGTGCTTCATTTGCAAGCCGGCAGGACATTGGAAGGCGGACTAAAGGGCTTCTTCTTCTTCTCCATGCCAACTGTTTATGATATGATGTGCAATCTCAATGAACTCTTCAGATACCAGAATAGGGTTGCTAGGGAACAATCTATGAGAAATTTGATGACAACCACCATGACTGAGGGGACACCCGTAAGGGATCATATCTTTAAAATGATAGCTCATTTAAATGAGATAGATATCCTTGGGGTTGAAATCGATGGGGAAACCTAGGTCGATATCATTCTCCAAACATTGCCTAAAAGTTTTGAGCAGTTCCGCTTGAACTACAACATGAACAAAAGGGTTTATTTATTGGCGGAACTTCTGACAGAATTTCAAGCAACAGAAGGGTTATTTCGTCAAAGCTCTCAAATTCATATTGCTGAAAATGTTTCTGCTTCTAAACCGAAAGGTAGAAAGAAGAAAAACAAATAAGTTGGCTCAACAAAGAAAGTGAATCGATCTCTAGGGACTGGATCAAAAATAGGTGTGAAGAAGCCGAAGGGCAAGTGCTTCACATGCAAGCAGTCTAGACATTGGAAGGTGGACTATCCTCATATAAAGGAGAACAATAAAGGTATATCTTATTCTCTAGTAGTTGAAACATGTTTAGTGGTGTTATCAACTGGTACCTGGTGTGTAGATACGGGAGCCACTGATCATGTCTATAATTCATTGCAGGGGTTCTAGGAAACTCGACGACTACATGAAGGGGAGATTACCATCCACATGGGCAATGCTACAAAAGTGGTGGCTGTTGTAGTGGGAGATGTTTATTTGTCTTTTGATAAGAATAAAAGATTGATTTTGAGAAATTATCTTTATGTACCAAGTTTTAGAAAGAACTTAATTTCAGTTTCTAAGCACTTTATGGATGGATATTCTATTTTTTTTTATGACAAAGTAGTTGTCAAGAAAAATAGGGAAGTTATCTATTCTGGTACCTTGGTTGGCAATTTGTATACTCTTAATTCAATAACTCCCACGATGCAACAAATGGAAATTAATAGCACATCTTCTAATAAGAGAAAGCAACCTTCGGAAATGAACCAAGCATATCTTTGGCATCTAAGGCTAGGTCATATTAACTTAAGTAAGATTCAAAGGTTAATAGCTGATGGACCATTGGGTTCATTAGTGGTGAAAATTTTTCCAACCTGCGAATCTTTCTTGGAAGGAAAAATGACCAAGAGACCTTTTAAAGCCAAGGGGTATAGAGCCAAAGATGTGTTGGAATTGGTTCATTCTGATTTGTGTGGACCTATGACTATCCAGGTAAGAGGTGGTTTCAAATATTTTGTCTCTTTTATAGATGACTATTCGAGATACGGGTACATTTACTCGATGCGCCGCAAGTCTGAGTGCTTTGATAAGTTCAAAGAGTACAAGGCTGATATAGAAAAATGCCATGGTAAAAGTATTAAGACACTACGGTCTGATCGTGGTGGTGAGTTTAGGAGTTACTTATCAGAGGCAAGGATTCAATCCCAACTATCTGCACCAGGTACACCCCAACAGAATGGTGTGGAAGAACGAAGGAATAGGACTCTTATGGAAATGGTTAGATCAATGATGAGTTATTCATAATTACCAAATTCATTTTGGATATGCTCTAAAAACGGCAGTGTACATTCTAAACTTGGTACCTTCTAAGTCAGTACCCTCTACTCCTACAGAATTATGGAATGGGCGTAAGCCTAATCTGAAGCATGTTCAGATTTGGGGTAATTCAGCACATGTGCTGAATGGAGACACTGATAAGTTGGAATCACATACAAAAATTCGCTTGTTTGTGGGTTATCATAAAGTAACGAAAGGCGGTTTATTTTATAGTCCTAAAGATCAGAAGGTCATTGTTTAGCACCAATACCTGATTTTTAGAAGAGGACTATGTAATGAACCACAAGCCCATGACTATTATTATTCTTGAAGAAATAAGAGAAGACACGTCTACCTTAGTTGTAACGCCCACCCTTCCACTACTATCGGCAAGGGCGGTACAACGCGAACATACATACATATATGCATAAGAAATCATTGCAGCGGAAGAAAAATTTCTCTTTTTCTTTTTATTCTTTACAACTTAAAACTTAATCATATAACCAAAACATGTCAACATGCTAGCATTCATGTATATAAAAATTTATTTACTGTCTATTACTTGAAACATGATACATGCTTGTCTTAACTAAAGCATAAAGTGTACTAAGATAAGAAGAAAACTAAACAGGTATACGGCTCTCAAGAGCTCATGATCACTAACACTTCTCTAAATAACAAGTACTTAGCATTTTGAGGTATCATGGAAGCAAAGGTAAGTATAGTTCAACTTAAGTATAAAGCACCCAACAAGTCAAGCTGATATCATCAAAAGTAGCAAGAAGAAATAGTTCACATGCAAAAGCTTAAAACATATATAATCCTGAAAACACAAAACAGATCTCTTCCACCATGCCACTGCCACACACATCCTCTGCCCCTCCTGCTGCTCCCTTTAGTTTAACCATGCTTTACCCTTTTCTGCAGTACAAGGAAAATAAAACTATAAGCACATATGCTTAGTAAGATCCTTTCCTACTCACAAAAACATACATCATGAAGTTGATATAAAGTAATGAAATGTTCATCTTATCAAACAAGCATAAGCATAAGGTAGTAGCATGCTCATTTAGGCATCATAGACATATCACACAATAGCATTTTCATGAAGCATAATAATCATATAGCATGAGATAAGCATATTTAAGATGTTCTTTGAAAACATATATCATAATCATACAGCATGACACAAACATATCCAAGATGTTCTTTGAAAACATATATCATAATCATATAGCATGAAACAAACATATGCAAGATATTCTTTGAAAACATATATCATATAGGTACTTAAACATAAATCTCAACATGAGGGCCCGACATTGTACCACATACATGAATTGCGCGCATCCTAAATAAATCCGAGGTAGCAAATCTCGAACCTACTAGGAACTAGGCCCGTTTCCTTGACCATCGACCTAGGGGCAACTTAGGAGCCCATCCCATGGACCATTCTTAGGGTCCGGTACAAGCCAATACAAAAGTAAAATAGTATATCATGTTCTTGTCATATCATGAAACATAGCATATTCTTGTCATATCAAGAAGCATATCATGTTCTTGTCATATCATGAAGCATACCATGTTCTTGTCATATCATAAAGCATATTATGTTCTTGTCATATCATGAAACATATCGTATAGCATAACATAGAGAGTCATTATCATGCATGGTTAGGGTTTTGAACTTTCCATAATTCCTAATCCACATCTTGGCCGAAAATTGCATGAACATGAACTTAAATTTTTAAGCAACTTTAACCAAGAAAAGTATCATATTAGCATCACATCATAACATAGCATAACATGGGAGAAAACATAAGCAATTCTAGTTGAAATTAAGCTTCCCTAATTCCCTTCCTTGCTTCTTGGCCGAAACTTACAAGGTATGGCCTTAGGTTTTAAGAATTTTTAAAACAAGGAAAGTATCATACTAGCATCACATGGTACTCATCCTAACATGGAAGACCTTTAGCAACATAGAAGGACTTCTTACCCTATTTTTTTCTTAGTTGGCCGAAACTTACAAAAGGTGTCATCCTAGGTGTTAAGCAACATAAAACATGGAAAACTTTACACTAACATCATATAATGGATTACATACCATGAGCAAACATAGTTAGGTTTTAAAACTTTCCTAAATCCATTTTATTCCTCCTTGGCCGAAACCTAAGAGCATGGTTCTAGGGTTTTTTTTTTTTTGCAACATTAAAATATGGAAAACCTTAACTAACATAATCTAGTAGATCACAAACCATAAGGAATCATAAGCAAGCATAGTTTAGGTTTAGAACTTTCTTAAATTCATCTTATTTTTTTCTTGGCCAAAACCCTAAGAGCATGGTTCTAGGGTTTTTAACAACTTTAAAACATGGAAACCATAACTAACATAACATAGTAGATCACATACCATAAGGAATCATAAACAAGCATAGTTTAGGTTTAAAGACTTTCTTAAATCTATTTTCTTCCTTCTTGGCCGAAAACCTAAGAGCATGGTTCTAGGGTTTTTGGCAACTTTAAAATAAGAAAACCTTTACTAACATAACATAGTAGATCACATACCATAAGGAATCATAAACAAGCATAGTTTAGGTTTAAAGACTTTCTTAAATCTATTTTATTCCTTCTTGGCCGAAACCCTAAGAGCATGGTTCTAGGATTTTTGGCAAACTTTAAAACATGAAAACCTTAACTAACATAACATAGTAGATCACATACTATAAGGAACCATAAACAAGCATAGTTTAGGTTTAAAGACTTTCTTAAATCTATTTTGTTCCTTCTTGGCTGAAACCCTAAGAGCATGGTTCTATAGTTTTTGGCAACTATAAAACATGAAAACCTTAACTAACATAACATAGTAAATCACATACTATAAGGAACCATAAACAAGCATAGTTTAGGTTTAAAAACTTTCTTAAATTCATCTTATTCTTTCTTGGCCAAAACATAAGACCATGATTTCTAGATTTTCAAGCAACATAAAACATGGAAAACATCTTATTAACATCATCTAACTTATTAGGCATCATAAGAAAATACATAAGCAAACCTAAATGAAGTTTAAACTTTCCTAAGCCCTTAATCTCTTCTTTGCCGAAACCTATGAGCATGATTTCTAGGTTTTCAAGCAACATAAAACATGAATAACACTCATAAACTACTTGTACCGCAGGTGAGGGAGATACTTGCATCCTCTTGCTTGGGTTTACTAAGAGAATACCCTTGGTGAAGAAGAAGAAAGAAACCCTTTTTCACTTCTAGAATTCCCTTTTCCTTAATTTTCTTTTCTTGTAATGAGAAGTATGCTTCAAGAGCTTCCTTTTGTGAAGCTTTCTTAGGGATGAAGCCCTTACTTGAATTCGACAATGAGAGAAACAAGGAGCTAGGATTTTCCGTGAAGGAAGGAGAAGGAGGAAGAAGGAAAATAATAATTTTTCTTTCCCATTCTTCTATTTATTCTCCACGAAAGGGAGAAGGGAAAATACCTTTTTATTCTTCCTTTCATTTATTCTAAATGAAGGGAAAATGAACTCTTCATGCTAAATGAAAGGTGAGAAAGAAAAGATAAACTTTTCTTTTAAGTGAAGGAAGAAAGGTGCCCCTTCACCATCCCTAATCTTAACTACAATTCCCTTTTCCTTCCTACCAATGCTTTCCCTTGGCCTATTGGTTATCCCATACTACTTAAAGCTTGCTACTTGTTAAGAGGTTCAAGGTTCAAGCCTTGACCACTCTTCTTTTTTTTCTATTTTCTTTTTGGTTCCATTTTCTCTTATTCTTAAAAGAAATTCATATGAAATTGTTGGGCGTTACAATCCCCATACCTTCTAAAAAGTTCGTCCTCGAACATAGAATAGCTTTGGGTATCTTTGTTTCATATCGTCCTCACGTTCCCAGGTGGCTTCTTCAGATCATTGATTTTGCCAGAAAACCTTTACTAAAGGCACTTCTTTGTTCCTTAGTCTTTTGACTTCTCGATCCAGTATCTGAACAAGACGACTTTCATAACTTAGGTCCCCTTGAACTTGCACTGTTTGCGGCTCGATCACTTGGTCTATATTGGGAATGCATTTCTTGAGCATTGAAACATGGAACACGTTGTGAATAGCTGACATCTCCTGAGGCAGCTCTAGTTCGTAAGCTACCTTGCCAACTCTTTTCAGGATCGGATACGGTCCCACATAGCGCGGGCTTAGCTTTCCCTTCTTCCCGAATCTCATCACTCCTTTCATAGGATCTACTTTGAGAAACACTGAATCCCTGACGTTGAATTCCAACGACCTACGCCGCTTATCTGCATAGTTCTTTTGCCAGCTCTGAGCAGTTTCTATTCTTTGACGGATGTTCTGTATGGCACGGGTGGTGTCGTCAATGAAATCTGTTCGAAGTCCCATCTCCTTCTTTTCGCCACTTTCTTACCAGCATATCGGAGACCTACATCTCCTTCTATACAGAGCCTCGTATGGTGTCATTCCAATAGTAGCTTGGTAGCTATTATTGTAGGCGAATTCCGCTAAGCATAGATATCGGCACCAGCTTCCCTTTAAATCTAAGGCGCAAGCGCGTAACATATCTTCCAGCACTTGGTTCACCCTTTCTGTTTGTCCGTCGGTCTGAGGATGGAATTCCGTACTGAATAACAGTTTCGTGCCAAGGGCCTTCTGAACACATTCCCAGAAATGTGAAATAAAGCGCACGCCTCTATCAGAAATGATGGTCTTAGGAATCCCATGTAATCTAATAATTTCCTTGACATATAATTGAGCTAGTTGCTCAGTCGAGTAAGTCATCTTGATTGCTAAGAAATGGGCAGGCTTTGTCAATCTGTCCACGATTACTCATATAGCATCATATCCATTCGTCATTTTGGGTAGTCCTGAGATGAAATCCATAGAAATGTCTTCCCATTTCCATTCTGGAATTTGAATTAGCTGTAGTACTCCTCCAGGTCTCTGGTGTTCTACTTTAACCCTTTGGCAGGTCAAGCAGGTACTGGAATACCGAGCCACATCTCTTTTCAAACTAAACCACCAAAACATCTCTTTCAGGTCTTGGTACATCTTGGTGGATCCAGGATGCATCGCATAAGGTGTTCTATGAGCCTCCTCCAATAACTTATTTCGTAACTCTGGATCGTCGGGAATACATAAGCGATCTTTGAGGTATAGTATTCCGCTGTCAGCGATATGAAATCCCTCGTTCTTTCCTTCTTGGACCTCTTGCTTGATCCTTTGGATGCTTGGGTCACCTGTTTGCTTTTCTTGTATATCATCAAACAGTGTCGATGTTATTGTCAGGGTAGAGAGTTGTCCGGTCTGTTAGTTAGAGCCCTAGAGTCAATCATTTGATGATTGTATGGACTCATTGTATCATATTCTTGTATATTAATAAAGGCATTTGTTTGGTTATTATACTTATTTGTATTAGTGCCAAATAGACTAAGTATAATAGCGTCATTGAGTAGAAGGTTCATACCTATATCAATCGATTAGTTGAATCGATAGTGAGATGATGTAGGGAACACTACTCTAAATCATTCCTAGTCGAGTATTAACATTCAGGGACAATGTTAATGCAATAAGACTAGCATGTAGGTCAGCTCGATGACTTGATCTCACAAGTCATGGATATAGAGATATCAAGCTGACACATGGGTATACAGTGGAGAATGTATACTGAATGACCCCCCATGAGAAAGTATCATGGATCGTTATATGAGTGTCATATACTTTCTCATGTGGCTATTAGTAAGACTATTAGTCCTTAGACCTGAAGTCACCATGGATCCCTACATAAGGAGTTATGTACTTTAGTTTCGTTAAACGTCACCCGTAACTGGGTGGACTATAAAGGCGATTACTGGGTATATAACAAATTATGCAGAGGGATGTGAGTGATGTAGATGGGATCTATCCCTCCTATATGACGGGAGAGACATCGATATTCTTGATAGAGTGAGACCACGAAGTGTATGGCCATACCCAAATGAGTCAATATGAGATATTGAGCTCATTTGATTGAGTGAGTCTACTCGGAGTTCAAGATTTAGATTGGTCAGAGGATGACACGGTCTATGCCTCACATTGATCAATCTAGATGTCTAGGATAGAAGGACACTTTTCACATATTGTGAGGAGTCACAATTAGTAGTCACAAGGTGATGTTGGATCTCAACATTTCTTGTAACTTGGGTAGCAATGATGTATTGCTAGATGCCGCTCATTGCTTATGTTTTTAAAGGAGTTTATAACATTGCCAACGTTACAAGAACCTATTGGGTCACACACAAAGAACATGTGGATGGAGATTAGGTTCATATGATGAACCAATAGGATTAGATTCATATGATGAATCAAAGATTGGATTCAAATTAGACTTATTGAGTTAGACTCAATTAGATTTAATTGTTGAATGAGTCTAATTTAAATTTGATTCATGAGTCAATTTATATTAATGAATTGAGATTCATTAAATTAAAATTGACTTGAATCAAAGCTTGGATTTAACTCAACTAGGAAGAGCATTGGTCAAGTTTGACTTGACCAAATAGAGGTTGACACATCAAGTTTTGACTTGATGAATTGACACATCATGAGGATGACTCATCCTACATGGCATGCCACATCATCCCCTTATATAATGGTGTGCCACCTCATGGAGGTTACACACCATTAATCCTCTTAATGTGGCCAACCACATTAATGTGGGGGTTACACATGTGGTGGCCGGCCACACTAAGTGAGGAGAGGGTTTCATTTGGTGGCAATTGAATGGTGTTCAATGCTTCTTCTTCCTTGGGTGCTTCTCCCTCTCTCTAGCTTGCTGATGGTCGTGGCTTCATGGTGGAGAAGAAGTGAGAGTTGATTCCAAGCAACTAGGTGGTGTGAAGGTCACAAAAGGAGAGTACCTAGAGGAGTGTGTGAGTTCCTTTTTCCCTTCTCTCCTTTCTCACCTTTTAGATCCAATCCAAGAGCCCTAGAAAGTGCTAGCACACTTGTGGGTTCGCCTCTCCATCTTTGAGTGGTAGAAGACCACTCCTTGTTTGTGTGGATACCGCTAGAGGACCGTTCGCTTGACGGTCTCGAGATCCGGTTACCTTTGGACGTTGCGGGATTACGAAGGGCACGCATCAAGGGTAAATGTTTTTCCCTCGTAGATCTAAGAGTTGATCGTGTTTTAAACTCGTACTCGTATTTTTTGAAAGTTTTACCTTGCACGAGATCCGTGGCTTAGGCGATTCGGGGTTTCCGCGACGCGAAACCCAACAGTGGTATCAGAGCCACGTGCAAGGCTTGTACGAGTTTGTTTTTATTTTTATGAAAAATAAAACCCTTCTGTGATTTTCTGTAAAAATTAGTTTTTTTATGATTTTATGGGTAATTTTTCCGTAGAAGCGAAGCACAAGTGTCTCGGCACTTGTAGGCTTCGGCTACCGGAAAGATCTTTCAAAATCGGCTTCGTTTCGCCCCAAATCCGTTTGGGACAGTGGGCTTGGGTGCCATTAGATCGCAAAGGAGAAACTCACGATGGTTAGATCGTGGGTAGGGGTACTGCCCCTAACCCCGCAAGGGGATTTGCTCCGCGATCGCACCCGAATTCGCTTAAAACTAATCCGCCGGGAAGATTTTTCCGAAACGGCAATGTCTCGGCCCAAATCGTTTTGGGACAGCGGGTTTAGGCGCTGTTGTATCGCAAACAAACCCTCGCGATGGTTAGATCACGGGTAGGGGCGCTGCCCCTGGGCCCCGCAAGGGGATCCGTTCCGCGATTGCGCCCGAAACCGCTAAACGGGACCGCCGGGAAATTTTACTCGTAAAATTTTAAAAATTATTTTTAAAATTATAGAAAATTATGAAAATATATAATTTTTAATTATATATTAATTTTGTGATAGTCATGGCCCAAAAACCCAATATGATTGGATTGTGTTGTAATTCATAATACGGCCTGCGTGCCGTTATGTGTTTGCGCGTGTTGTATGTTTTTATTTTTTCGCGACCTGCGCGTCGTGCCTTTCTCTTATATTCTTGTTGTAAATTAGATTTAGACTCGAATGTAACTCGAGTTTCAAATTATAATGTACAAATTGGAGCGGTGGAGGGTCCACACGAGACGGAGTTCCGAGGCGGGCACGAGCAACACAAGGTGGTCAAAGGGAGGAGCTTAGAGAAGCTGTTGACCCTAGGTTGACCAATCGATCTTCTCATTGGCTTGAGAAGATCGTAGTAGGGCCATGACTAAATCACAAATAAATTAATTAATTGCTTGTGTATGTGATGCATGTTTAATAAGTAATTAATTAATTAGTGCCTTACGATTAGATTAGATCTAAGTCGTGCACATGATGCACCCTTGCGATTAGATTAGATCTAAGTGTGCACAAGATGCATCCTTTTCGATTAGATTAGATCTCGATCGAACCAACTCTAAATGCCTAACTGCGTGATACCTATCACTACCTCGATCACATGTATTGTTGAATCTGCCAAAGCAGAGCAATACATATTATCTTGGTAGGGTACGGAGGGAAAATCTTGGTCCCGCCTATCAACGCATGGGTGAATACAAAGCTCAATTAGATTGAGTATTCCTAGTTACTCGGTTGGATCGAGTCAACTATAGGCATTATTCCAACGGTTGGAAAAGATAGATCAAAATCACATCTATATTAACTCTCGGGCGTATTAGCCAAAGCTAACTCGAGTTTTAATATAAATGCGGATATTGATTTTATAAACAAGAGTTGCATTGAGATGTAATTGGTAATCGTTACCTACCGATCATACTAAGCCTTGGGCGTATTAGCCAAAGCTAACTCAAGGGTTAGTATGATGTGGATCTTGTCCCACAAGAATTATAGAATTCAGTGGGAGCATCATTTAATTGAAGGCCGAATTAAATGATTTTAAAAGAATATGATATTTATTTCAGCAAATTTTCTGTTGTAGATAACCATGACGTCAAATACGAACATTTTCTCTCTGCGATCTGTCCTTAAGAAGGACAAGCTCAACGGAGCAAATTTCCTGGACTGGTACAGGAACCTGAGAATAGTTCTCACCCAAGAACGTAAACTGTACGTTCTGGAGCAGCCCATTCCGGAGGCTCCTCCTGCCACTGCCACGCGAGCAGACCGAGATGCTTACAAGAAGCATCAACATGACGCATTAGATGTGTCTTGTCTTATGCTCGCAACCATGAACTCTGAGCTTCAGAAACAACATGAGTTGATGAGCGCTTACGATATGGTTGAACATCTTTGTCACCTATATCAAGGACAAGCAAGACACTGGAAGAGGAACTCCAAAGAATACCTGGAAGATCTTAAGAAGAAGAGAAATAAGATTTCTACTTCAGGTATAAATGTTATAGAAGTCAACCTCTTTATTTCTTCATCGTGGGTATTAGATACCGGATGTGCTTCACACATTTGTACTAATGTACAAGCGCTGAGGAATAGCAGGGCATTGACGAAGGGTGAGATATACCTACGAGTAGGCAATGGAGCACGAGTTGCTGCTATTGCTGTAGGAACTTATCATTTATCTCTTCCCTCTGGGCTTGTACTAGAATTAGACGATTGTTGTTATGTGCCTGCCTTGACTAAGAATATAATTTCCGTCTTCCTTGGTGAGGGAAAAAACCCTGGCATTTGTCATGACTGGCGGGGCATCCAATCTCCCTTGGTTGATCTGAGTACCTTCTATCGCAGCTTGCATCTGGAGTAGCTGTGAGGGAGCACCCCTATTCTGAATGTACTGCTGAGGAGGTGTCTGAACCTGGGTAGGGCAGTCTTTGGCTCGATGTCCTTCCAGTCCATAGTTGAAGCACCTATTTGTGCCCTTATGACACACCCCGAAATGCTTCTTCCCACATGCAGTGCACTGAGGGTACGTGGGTTGTTTGTTTGCTGGACTACCCTTAGGATTGTTCCATTGTTTTCTCTTACCATTGGGGTTTCCTTTCCAGCCGGCTTTGATACTTTGAGATTTCTGTCCTCCCGATTGGGCTTTACCCTTGCCTTCGTTCAGCGCCTTCAGATAGTGTTCGGTGATTAGGGCACTGTTGATCAGCTCTTCGGCGGTCTACGTTCTATTAACTCCTCCAGCCACATTCAGAGCTATCTTGGGTCTAAGCATCTTCAGCATGAGTTTGACTCTTTCTCTTTCTGTGCTGACCAACTCTGGGCATAGGCGTGCTAGTCGGTTGAATCTTTTCACCGCTTCATTAACTGATAGGTCACCTTGCCGGAACTCGATGAACTCGTCGTAGTGCTTGTTCGTAACACGCATATGGAAGAATTCTTTGAAAAATTCGGTTTCAATGTCCGTCCATCTCATCTGGTTCACTTGCCTCTTTGCTTTAACTCTGTCCCACCACATTCTGGCATCTCCTGAAAGGCAGAATGATGCACACTTGACCTTTTCATGTTCAGGCTAGTCCAGTAGCTCTA
Organism: Zingiber officinale; assembly: GCF_018446385.1. Classification (NCBI taxonomy): domain Eukaryota; kingdom Viridiplantae; phylum Streptophyta; class Magnoliopsida; order Zingiberales; family Zingiberaceae; genus Zingiber; species Zingiber officinale. Next base: position 76,600,095 of record NC_056001.1, read on the forward strand.
CTATGCTTTCTACAATCTTGAACCAGGCTTGAGCGTCCCATGGTTCACAAGTGCCAGAGAAATTTTCCGGCTTCAACCTCTACCACTGAATTAGATACGCCTCTTGTCGAACCACCGGGGCTGGGCCTCTCGGTGGTACTGGTGCAGCTGTAGGCACGACTGGCATCTGATTCTAATTCATGGTGGGGTGGTAGGGTTTCCTTGCTGATTCATCAGAGCATTAATTACTTGCTGCTGCTCTGTAACCTGACGCTGAAGCTCAGTAACTACATGCATCAGATAAGGTAGGGGTACTGTCTCATCGACTCGGTTATTGCGTCTTTTGGCCATGCTTATCTTCATGTATGACAATAAGGCTAGCATAAGTTATCATTATTCCTAACCAGGCTAGCATAAGATTATTATCACTCCTACTTACATTCATGCATGCTTAGACTAAAAATATTTCTTTATCATACATAAAAGAAATAAAGTAGGTATAGAGTTCTTACTTGGAGCGGCAGGATGGAGGCTTGATGTGTGTGTGTAATGGGAAGGTAGACCTGCTCTGATACCAAACTGTAACGCCCGCTCTTCCATTACTGTCGGCAAGGGCGGTGCTACGCGAACATACATACATATATGCATAAGAAATCATTACAGCGGAAGAAAAATTTCTCTTTTTCTTTTTATTCTTTACAACTTAAAACTTAATCATATAACCAAAACATGTGAACATGCTAGCATTCATGTATATAAAAATTTATTTACTATCTATTACTTCAAACATGATACATGCTTGTCTTAACTAAAGCATAAAGTGTACTAAGATAATAAGAAAACTAAACATGTATACGTCTCTCTAGAGCTAGTGATCACTAACACTTCTCTAAATAACAAGTACTTAGCATTTCGAGGTATCATGGAAGCAAAGGTAAGTATAGTTCAACTTAAGTATAAAGCACCCAACAAGTCAAGCTAATATCATCAAAAGTAGCAAGAAGAAATAGTTCACATGCTAAAGCTTAAAATATATATAAGTCCTGAAAACAAAAAACAGATCTCTTCCACCATGCCACTGCCACACACATCCTCTGCCCCTCCTGCTGCTCCCGTTAGTTTAACCATGCTTTACCCTTTTCTGCAGTACAAGGAAAATAAAACTATAAGCACATAGGCTTAGTAAGATCCTTTCCTACTCACAAAAACATACATCATGAAGTTGATATAAAGTAATGACATGTTCATCTAATCAAACAAGCATAAGCATAAGGTAGTAGCAAGTTCATTTTGGCATCATAGACATATCACACAATAGCATTTTCATGAAGCATAATAATCATATAGCATGAGATAAGCATATTTAAGATGTTCTTTGAAAACATATATCATAATCATACAGCATGAGACAAACATATCCAAGATGTTCTTTGAAAACATATATCATAATCATATAGCATGAAACAAACATATGCAAGATGTTCTTGGAAAACATATATCATATAGGTACTTAAACATAAATCTCAACATGAGGGCCCGGCATTGTACCACATACATGAATTGCGCGCATCCTAAATAAATACGAGGTAGCAAATCTCGAACCTACTAGGAACTAGGCCCGTTTCCTTGACCATCGACCTAGGGGAAACTTAGGAGTCCATCCCATGGACCATTCTTAGGGTCCGGCACAAGCCAATACAAAAGTAAAATAGTATATCATGTTCTTGTCATATCATGAAACATAGCATATTCTTGTCATATCATGAAACATATCATGTTCTTGTCATACCATGAAGCATATCATGTTCTTGTCATATCATGAAGCATATCATATAGCATAACATAGAGAGTCATTATCATGCATGGTTAGGGTTTTGAACTTTCCATAATTCCTAATCCACATCTTGGCCGAAACTTGCATGAACATGAACTTAAATTTTTAAGCAACTTTAACCAAGAAAAGTACATATTAGCATCGCATCATAACATAGCATAACATGGGAGAAAATATAAGCAAGTCTAGTTGAAATTAAGCTTCCCTAATTCCCTTCCTTGCTTCTTGGCCGAAACTTACAAGGTATGGCCTTAGGTTTTAAGCATTTTTAAAACAAGGAAAGTATCATACTAGCATCACTTGGTACTCATCCTAACATGGAAGACCCTTAGCAACATAGAAGGACTTCTTACCCAATTTTTTTTCTTAGTTGGCCGAAACTTACAAGAGGTGTCATCCTAGGTGTTAAGCAACATAAAACATGGAAAACTTTACACTAACATCATATAATGGATTACATACCATGAGCAAGCATAGTTAGGTTTTAAAACTTTCCTAAATCCATTTTATTCCTCCTTGGCCGAAACCTAAGAGCATGGTTCTAGGGTTTTTTTTTTTTTTGCAACTTTAAAATATGGAAAACCTTAACTAACATAATCTAGTAGATCACATACCATAAGGAATCATAAGCAAGCATAGTTTAGGTTTAGAACTTTCTTAAATTCATCTTATTTTTTTCTTGGGCGAAACCCTAAGAGCATGGTTCTAGGGTTTTTAACAACTTTAAAACATGGAAATCTTAACTAACATAACATAGTAGATCACATACCATAAGGAATCATAAACAAGCATAGTTTAGGTTTAAAGACTTTCTTATATCTATTTTGTTCCTTCTTGGCCAAAACCCTAAGAGATGGTTCTAGGGTTTTTGGCAACTTTAAAACAAGAAAACCTTAACTAACATAACATAGTAGATCACATACCATAAGGAATCATAAACAAGCATAGTTTAGGTTTAAAGACTTTCTTAAATCTATTTTGTTCCTTCTTGGCCGAAACCCTAAGAGCATGGTTCTAGGGTTTTTGGAAAACTTTAAAACATGAAAACCAAAACTAACATAACATAGTAGATCACATACTATAAGGAACCATAAACAAGCATAGTTTAGGTTTAAAGACTTTCTTAAATCTATTTTGTTCCTTCTTGGCTGAAACCCTAAGAGCATGGTTCTATGGTTGTTGGCAACTATAAAACATGAAAACCTTAACTAACATAACATAGTAAATCACATACTATAAGGAACCATAAACAAGCATAGTTTAGGTTTAAAAACTTTCTTAAATTCATCTTATTCTTTCTTGGCCAAAACCTAAGAGCATGATTTCTAGATTTTTAAGCAACATAAAACATGGAAAACATCTTATTAACACCATCTAACTTATTAGGCATCATAAGAAAATACATAAGCAAACCTAAATGGAGTTTAAACTTTCATAATCCCTTAATATCTTCTTGGCCGAAACCTATGAGCATGATTTCTAGGTTTTCAAGCAACATAAAACATGAATAACACTCATAAACTACTTGTACCACAGGTGAGGGAGATACTTAAATCCTCTTGCTTGGGTTTGCTAAGAGAATACCCTTGGTGAAGAAGAAGAAAGAAACCCTTTTTCGCTTCTAGAATTCCCTTTTCCTTATTTTTCTTTTCTTGTAATGAGAAGTATGCTTCAAGTGCTTCCTTTTGTGAAGTTTTCTTAGGGATGAAGCCCTTACTTGAATTCGACAATTAGAGAAACAAGGAGCTTGGATTTTCGGTGAAGGAAGGAGAAGGAGGAAGAAGGAAAATAATAATTTTTCTTTCCCTTTCTTCTATTTATTCTCCATGAAAGGGAGAAGGGAAAATACCTTTTTATTCTTCCTTTCATTTATTCTAAATGAAGGGAAAATGAACTCTTCATGCTAAATGAAAGGGGAGAAAGAAAAGATAAACTTTTCTTCTAAGTGAAGGAAGAAAGGTGTCCCTTCACCATCCCTACTCTTAACTACAATTCCCTTTTCCTTCCTACCATTGCTTTCCCTTGGCCTATTGGTTATCCCATACTACTTAAAGCTTGCTACTTGTTAAGAGGTTCAAGGTTCAAGACTTGACCACTCTTCTTTTTTTTCTATTTTCTTTTTGGTTCCATTTTCTCTTATTCTTAAAAGAAATTCATTTGAAATTGTTGGGCATTACATTAGTACCAACGGTACAAGATGAGATACTACATGAATCTGTAACACGTGTCAAAAATGATGCATAATTACAAGTAATGTCTCGTCGTAGTGGGAGGGTTGTTAGGCAACCTGATAGATTCATATTTTGGGGAGAGTCTTCTGATTTGATCCCTGGTAAACATTAACTTGATCTTTGCACATATGATGAAGTACTCCATGATAAAGATGCAGTATCTTGACAAAGTGCAATGAACTCTGAAATATAATCTATGTATTCTAATTAGGTCTGCGAGCTTGTAGAATCACCAAATGATATAAAATCCATTGGGTGTAAATGGGTCTACAAAAGAAAAAGAAGGACAAACGGGAAGGTGGAAACCTTCAAAGCAAGGCTTGTTGCAAAAGGGTATACTCAGAAAGAGGGAATCAATCATGAGGAAACATTTTCGCTGGTAGCCATGCTTAAGTCTATCCGGATTCTTTTATCTATTGTCGCTCATATGGATTATAAAATTTTGCAAATGGATGTCAAGACAGCTTTCCTTAATGGAAGTGTTAAAGAAAACATCCATATAAAGCAACCAGAGGGATTCATTGCGAAGGGCAAAGAGCATCTTGTATGTAAGCTCAATCAGTCTATTTATAGACTGAAGCAAGCTTCGAGATCTTGGAACATCTGGTTTAATGAAGTGATCCAGTTTTATGGATTCATTCCGTGTCTGGATGAGTCTTGTGTATACAGGAAGAGTGACGGAAATGTGGTGGTATTTCTTGTACTATACGTAGATGATATTTTATTCATTAGCAACAATATCAAAATGTTGTCAAACGTAGGGTATGGTTGTCCAAACAGTTTGATATTAAGGACTTGGGAGAATGTGGATATATTCTTGGGATCAAAGTAATAAGGGATCGTAAGAAAAGAATGTTGTGATTATCTCAAGCTTCATACATCGATACTATCCTAGCTCATTTTAGCTTGCAAAACTCCAAGAAAGGTTTTCTACCTTTTCGGCATGGAGTACCTTTGTCTAAAGAGATGTGTCCTAAAACATCAAAGGAGATAGAGGACATGAAGTCAGTTCCTTATGCTTCGGCTGTAGGAAGCCTAATGTATGCAATGCTATGTACGAGACCGGATATTTGTTTTACCATGGGCATGGTTAGCAGATATCAAAGTAATCCAGGACAGGGATATTGAACTACCGTAAAACATATATTAAAGTACCTAAGAATGACTAGAGATTATATGCTAGTTTACTAGGCAGATGATTTGCTCCCTGTTGGTTACACGGATTCAGATTTACAACCAGATAGGAACAATAGTAAGTCAACCTCAGGGTATGTGTTTACTTTTGGAGGTGGAGCCATAACATGGAGGAGTGTTAAGCAGAAATGTGTTTCAAACTCCACCATGGAAGATGAGTATGTGGTAGCCTCTGAGACAGCCAAAGAAGATGTATGGCTTAGAAACTTTTAATGGACTTAGATGTGATTCCTAGTTTATCCACGAGCCTAATTTATTGTGATAATAGTGGTGCAGTAGCAAACTTGAAGGAACCACGAGCCTATAAGGATATTAAACACATTGAGCGCAAGTACCACCTAATACGAGACATTGTGAAGCGAGGAGAAATTATTTTCGCCAAGATTGCATCAGAAGATAACCTGGCAGATCCTTTCACTAAGGCCTTTCCAGCGAGAGATTTTGATAGGCATGTTGAGGGGATGGGAATTAGATGTATGGCAGCATAGTCTTTTAGTATAAGTTGGAGATTGTTAGAATGTATACTAAAAGCCTAGCTTTTTGTATAACCATTTATTGAATGAACATTTATTTTGTAATAATAATCACATTGGTCAAATGTATGTATTTATGTTAAATGTAGTTGTCCATTTAATTTATATTGTAGATAACATGGTATGTGGTGTCACATAGAAGATCATGTTATCAGTTCCTAATAAATTATAAATAGTAACTCACAACTTAGATGGATTAAGACAAAACATTGGAATGGTTGTAGTGTAATTTGATATTAGATTATCTTGACTAAAAAATTACACTAGTACACTATGTGTGTATTGAGTAGGACCATTTGAGGTTGTTCCTTTTATACTAACTACATAAAAGAACATAACTCCTGTTATTATGGATGTGTGTACTCTTAATCCCGATATAATAACAAGCACATATACTTAATATTTATTTCTTTAATTTATCAATGGGTGAGATTTATTCGTTAAATCAATAGGCCCGATAAGTTAGGAAATAATATTATTTATATGGTCTGTTGTTAATTATAGAAAGAAATTGTGCCCTAGTTATCTAGGTTGATGATGTCCCCATAAGGAGCTCATAAGGATTGTCATGTAAACCCTGCAGGTGGACTTAGTCCAATATGACAATAAGGTTGAGTGGTACAACTCTTGGAACTAGATATTAATTAAGTGAGCTGTCAATAACTCAATTAATTAATGGACATTCGATATCTTAAACACAGGGAGACTAATGCACTTATGATAAGAAAGAGCCCATAATATAATATGGTATTGGTGCGGTAGTTCAATAATGACTCTTTAGTGGTATAAGTTATTATTGATGAACTTGAGTTGGATGTTCCGGTCAAACACAGGAAGCTCAAGTCCATCAGGAGGTCAAAACCAATTTTCCCTCTAGGTCCCTATTGTAGCCTCTTAATTAAAAGTTTTTTTATCCACTCGAAGCCCAGCTTCTTACCCAAGCTAGGGGTTAGCCACATCCTTGCTTGGTGCCCAAGAAAGGGGCCGGTCAAGCCCATCTTGGTGTCCAACATGTGGCCGGCCAAGCCTTGCTTGGTGCCCAAGCAAGGGGTCGGCCATAACATCATAGAAAAGGAGATTTTATTTAAAATTAAATTTTGGTAAAATCTTTCCTTTTATAGTCATCCACGTGGTTTTAAAAGGGAACTTTAAAATTTTAAAATCTTTCCTTTTATAGCTATCTACAAAGGATTAAAAGAGAGATTTTAATTTTCTTAAAATCTTTCCTTATTTGTAGTGTTTAAAAGAGAGATTTTAATTTTGATAAAACTTTCCTTTTTTGTAACCATGATTTAAAAGAAAAGTTTTTATTTTAATCTTTTCCTTTTTGTAGTCATCTACAATATTTAAAAGAAAGGGATTAATTTTGAAACTTTCCTTTTGTAACCATTACAATAAGAAATTTAAAAGAAAGAGATTTTAATTGTTATTAAAATTTCCTTTTATGCCATGACCAAGGATTATAAAATAGAGGTAGAGGGTGCCTTATGATACACACATCTCTTAATTCTCTTGCTCCATAAGGGTCGACTCTTCCTCTTCTATTCCTTGGTGGCTGACACTCTCTCTTCTTCTCTTCTTTTTCTTTTTGCTTCCTTAGGGTCGGCGACACATCAAGTGGTATCTCCTTGGTGGTCGGTTGCTTGGAGAGGAAGAAGAAGAGTAGGAAGTTTCCTATTTTGGTTTCCCTTGGTGGCTGAATTTCTTGGAGGAGAAGTTGTTTGGGCGGATTTCATCTTGGTTGATCGTCGCCCACACGACGTCCAAGAGAAGGAGAGGAATACAATAGAAGATCAAGAGGTTTTTTAGATACAAAGAAAGGTATAACTAATTAATTGTTTCCACTTCAAATTAATTAGTTTGTGTTCTTTGTATGGATCCTGAAATACCAATACAAGAGGCTAGCGATTTCGTGTTTCAGTTTTATGTTTTGATTTAGTGTTTTGATCTTGTGCTTCTATTGAGATCTCTGTAGTTAAACCTAGGGTTACTGTAAGAAGTTTAAATATCCACTTTCTTTGAAAGACTTTGTCTAGGAAGTGGTGGATGATCTCATACCCAAGAAGGCTGAGTGCCTCGCCATGTTTATCCTAGAAGTCAATCTTTGAAATAGATATTTAATCAACTTTTGTAACATGAGATAAACTTGGATTAATAATGTTAAGTATCATTTGCAATCCAAGTTTTAACTACTGAAGAACACATGAGTTGAACTTGAAGTAAAAATGTTAAGTTCCATTTCCAATTCAAGTTTAACTCATGAGGAACACATAGGTTGTTAGGAAAGTTCTGTGCTTGTACAAATTTTTGTACAGGGGAAGCAGAACGGAATTTCGAGTAACATCCAACACTCGGATTATGGAAGGTCATTTGGAAAAATCTAAATCCCGACATATGCATCTCGCATTTGTGATTAGTTCTACACCTCCATAACACCAAAAAAAATGTGTTGAATAAGGGATAAAAAATAGTTATCGTGAGTGGAAACTAACAATTTACCCCTTTGAGACCGAGTTAGGTTACTGGGGAAATAAATGTTATGTTTCTCTTGATTCCGAGTGGTATCCTTTGAGACCTTGTGTAATTTAAGGAAAATAAACCAAGTGTGTGGCAGGTAAGTGCCTATCACCGGGAATATTAGGAACTCAATTGTATAACGACTTAACTAAGACAAAGAATTGAAACTTGAAGAGTTTGAGTTACTTATTGCACTGAGCACAAAGAACTTATACTTAGGCCATACTTAGGTTACTGATAGAGTTAGGCGAATGCAATAGGGATTATTAAACACTGCAGGAACTCATGAACATAGTTTGTAGCATTTTTCTTAAGGGCAAGCAAAGGTTCAAGTCTGGGGTGTGATGTGCATAAATATTATGATCGTTTATGCATGTTTTAATGAACATTCACTTTCTTTATGTGTATATAGTCTTTGCATGATTGTCTCTCTTACCATATACTTATCATAAATACTCTTTTGTTCGGAGATCTGCTCTTTGTTTGGTTTTATGTTGACAGGGACAACTTTTGGAGCAAAAACAGCAATTGTCGACGCACCAAAATGAGGCAGAGAACACGGCCGTGCAACCTCGCATAGCCATGTGGGCAAACAAAGGAAGAATAGTGCACGACCGTGCAACTCTTGCACGGCCGTGCAGCCAAACAGAGATGGATCCGCACACAGCCGTGCAAATCTGCACGGTCATGCCCCCCATGACCTGCCAAGGCATGCATGGTCATGTAATCCTGCACGGCCGTGTCCCAAGAGCAGTGCCCAGATGCGGCCAGAGGTAAAAGAAGGCACCGTGCCACATCTGCACGGTCGTGCCGCGGCACCGTGCCCTAGCCTATAAAAAGGGTTCTAACCCTTCTCCTTGTAACGCCCGCCCTCCCTGCTAACCCTAAGGGACGGGGCTACGATACTCTACGTACATACTACAGCGGAAGACTTAAAATAATTTTTTTCTTAGATTAATAAAACCGAACTACACTAATATGGTTTCCATAACATGATAACAAGATAAATAAAAACGAAACCAAAGCGTAATTCTTAAAAGGTTCTTAAAGCAGGTTCTTATTTGGTTGCCTAGCCACCGCCACACACATCTCCTTGCCTCTCCTGCTGCTCCTTTAGCTCATCCAGCTTTTTCCTTTATCTGCGGTACAAGGAAAGTAAGCTGTGAGCACTCATGCTCAGTAAGTTCCTTTCCTACTCACTAAAATCAAAAATCATTACATAATCAAAGAATATATCAACATAACATGATCTCAACTAGTCATGGCATAACATATCATACTCTTTAATCATATCATGCAACATAACAAAATCATAATTAGTCATGGCATATCATCTCTTAAAGCATAGCATGAAATATAACATAATCATATCTAATCATGACATCTCATCCCTTAAAGCATAGCATGGCACATATCATAGTCATATCTAATCATGGCATATCATAAATCATTGCATTATCACAACATAATCATAAAGTATATGCAATATGATTTTGAAAACACGTATCCGAAAAACATGTATATGTCTCATGATCTTTAAAACCATTTCTTCTTACATATATATACTTGAACATAATATCAACATATTCAGGGCCCCGGCTTGTACCATACATACATAACATAAATGCGCGCGTCCTAAGTATATCCAAGGTAGCAAGTCTTGAATCATACTAGGAACTAGGTCAAGATCACAAAGCATGGCCTAGGGGCATACTTAAAGAGTCCATCCCTTATCAGCCTAGATCACAAAGCAAGGCCTAGGGACGTACTAAGGAGCCCATCCCTTATTAGCCTAGATCACAAAGCAAGGCTTAGGGGCGTACTAAGGAGCCCATCCCTTATTAGCCTAGATCACAAAGCAAGGCCTATAGACTTATTAGGAGTCCACCCTTGGTACAAGCCTTACAAAGTAAAGTAGCATGTATAAAAATGCATCATTTAGTCACATAGCATAGCATAAAAGTATGCATCACTTAGGCATACATTATGTCATAAAAGTATGCATCACTTAGGAATACATCATATCATAAAAAGTATGCATCACTTAGGCATACATCATGTCTTAAGAAAGTATGCATGACTTAGGCATACATCATATCATAAAAAGTATGCATCACTTAGGCATACATCATGTCTTAAGAAAGTATGCATCACTTAGGCATACATCATATCATAGAAAGTATGCATCACTTAAACACGTAGTATATCATTAAAGCATGCATATTTCTATCCACATAGCATATCATAAAAACATTCATATTCTAAGCACATAGCATATCATTAAAGCATGCATATTTCTACTCCCATAGCATATCATAAAAGTATGCATATTCTAAGCACATAGCATATCATTAAAGCATGCATATTTCTAAGCACATAACATATCATTAAAACATGCATATTTCTAAGCACATAACATATCATTAAAATATGCATATCTCTATCCACATATCATATCATAAAAAGGTATAAATCACAAGCATACATGGTTAAGCATAAGGGTGTATCATGTGATTATACTATCATAAGAAACATGGTAACATAGTTAACTTGGGTTATAAGCTTCCTAAACCCTTGGGTTCCTATCATGGCCGAACCCCCTTAGGTCTCAATTTAGGTAAAAACAACCTCCAAGCATGTGAAACCTAAATTATCATTACGTGAATTTCATAGGAAGCATTATAAGTATGATTTACTTGGTTTCTAAGTTCTCCAAGACCTTAAACTCATGTGGTCGAACCCTATCAGTATATAAACAAGGTCCCAAATGTCATGAAAGCATGGAAACCTTAACCCATATTTATAGCATTTTTTCCAAGTAACATAGTAAGCATATTGAGCTAGTTCCTAAGTCCTTCAAGCCCTAAATCATATGTCATGGTCAAACTTTTAACAAGTGATCATGAGGGCTAAAAACAAACATACAAGCATGTGAACTTGAACTAACATCATGTATAAATTCATAACAAAACATTATACAACATGTATGGCCGAAACTTACCCTAGCCTCAATTAGGTCATTAAACAACATATAGCATGGGAACTTTATCTTTCTACTTATCATATTCCATGTAAAGTGACATAATCATATTTAATTCTTGTTCTAGGGTTTCTAGGGCATCTATTCCTTCATGGCCGAAACATACAATGGTCCATTTAGGTCATGGAAAAATTATACAAGCATGTGACACAATCAACACATTATCCTATTTTCATAAGAAGCACTTTTAACACATTTGGTTTCATTTCTAAGGCCTCTAGGTCTTTTAAACCCTACTTGGCCGAAACTCAACAGTATGTAAACTTGCTTCAAATAGTCTAAAAGCATAAGAAATCATACAAGTTTCATAGCATGTATAAAGACAAGCATAATAAACATACATGTGAATTGTGTCTTAGGCTTCCTAGGTTTCTTTCCCTTTATCTTTTATTTTTCCTCATGGCCGAAACCTACTAATCTTTAAACTAGGTTTTACGTGGCCTAAATCATGGAAAACCTAAGTAAGTTTCATGGCAAAAATTACTAAGAACATCATATACAAAGTTGGTCCATAAACAAGCTAGGACCCTTGTGCTCTTACATGTCATATATCATGTAACTAATTTTCTATACTCAATTTAAACATAAGAGCATTAAACAACTTTCATATCATAATATCACAGAGGTCTTGAGCACATTAGAATTTTGTTTAAGCTTTTTTAAACTATCCATCTTATCATAGCCGAAAATCTCACATAAGAGTTCATGAATTTCTAGCAATGTTCAACATGCAATTCTTTACGAGAACTCTATATTCTATCTTACAAACATGGTTACTTAAATTTAAAGGTCTACCTAACCCTAAACCCTTTTCTTGGCCGAAACATATGAATGGATTTTCCTTTGGTTCCAAGTAACTTTCAAGCAAGAAAACCAATAAAAGACCCTTAGTTGTTCATAGAGGAAATCTTGTACTAGTTTGGTTAAACAATGTTTTCTCTAACCTCTTTAAAATATTTTTGGCCGAAATTCTAGGGTTAGGTACTTCTCTGACCAAGCATCATTTAGGTATAAAAATATGAAGAAAATCCTTCCTACATAGCATAGAAAACATATCATGAAATAAGGACTTGTTTAAACCTTCCTAGATTTGAAAACCCTTTCTTTAGCCGAATTTTCTTAAATTCTTTCTTAGGTTTTCTAATCCTTATAAAATCTGAAAATCACATAAAAATCCTTGTACCACAGGTGAGGGGAAGCTTACATCCTTTTCGCTTGTGGATTTAAGGTATAGTGATGGAAGAAGTAGCCTCTTCTTCTAGTTCCTTTCCCTTGATTCCCTTGCTAAGTCCTCCTTGTATCTTTAGCTTTCTTAGGAGAAAACCCTTAGCTTTGGGGCCGAAGATGGAGGAGAGGGAGTGGGTGTTCTTGGTGAGGAAGAGGGAGGATGAGGAAATGAGAGAAAAATAACTTTCTCTTTTCTTGCTCCCTTTTATGTTAAGGGGGAAGAGGTAGCAAAATTGATTTATGCTTTCCTTCTCCCTTAACCCATTTTCTATTTTTATTTTATTTATTTTATTTCCTAATTTATTCTCACCATTCATGATGAAATAAGGGGAAATGAATCCTCTTAATTCCCTCTTTAAATTTTCGGCAAAATGAAGAGAGAAAGGGGGAGAGAAAGAAGGAAGGCAAGTTGCCCTTCTCTTGCTCTTTTCTTATTTTCTTTTGGCTAGCTTTTACTCTTACCTTTATCATGAGTTTCCCTCCTTTGCTATCAACATCTTCTCTCTATCCCAATTGGTTTCTACTAATTAATTCTATGAAATATAATATAAGGGGTTCATGGTTCAATCCTTGACCTCCTCTTCTTTTTATTTCATTTTATTTATTTTTGCTTCAACTCACTTCCTATTATTTTTCTAAGGAAAAATCTCACATTCATATATTTATCTTACAAGCTTAGTGGGTATTACACTCCTTGAGGGGGAGCAAGCTGTTAAAGGGAGAATTACCTTAGTACCATTCCACGCCATCCAAGACTTCCGTCCAGCAATCCTTCATCACCACATCAACTCCATAAGCAAAGGATTGGATCTGAAGATCACTCGTCGTCGTTGGATAAGCATCTTTTCTCTTTCTCTCTTCTTGATTGAGGATTGTATGCTTAATTACATTATGTCTTCGGGTTTTGCTCTAGCGTCTATGGAGTAGATTCCTTGTTCTAGGATTAGGGAATAGTTGTGGATTGGTTTTGATGTAAGACTTATATTTATGCCTTTATTCATTGGATGATTTCGCTTGCTTTGTTTCAACTACTATGCATGAGACTTGTTGCTAGATTTCCATATCGTATTAATTGATTGTGTAGGGATTGCTAACCTCATAGAAAGAGTATCTTAGATCATGTACCCGAGGGGCCCTAGTGATAGGGGTAACTCGTTCATGGACATCTAGGGTATTTCATTGAAAGGAGAGGCAACTTCTCCGCAAGGAAGTAAAAGACCAAACCAATCCCTTATTTCTATCCTTAATGACACCAATTAGAGTTGTATTCTTGTGATCTACCAAGGTGCCCTAGTGACAAGGGTTAACTGGAACAGGATTTCACAGGGATCTTCTCTATTTAGTGCTTAAGGATAGTTGCTTTATCTTCCGGTGAATGCATGTTGATGGATAATGAGTAAAGGATAGAACGTAATACATCAATACCACCACAATGAAACCGAACTCCTAGAACTCTTCATAAAACAAGTTGATTACTTTCTCTTTACTAGTTCTCATTTCTGCTTCTCAATCTCTTTTCTTTAGATAACTTATAACCATCGATAGCTTAGCTAATCCTAAGTGAATCATTGCTAGTGCTTATAACCAGTCCTCGTGGGATCGATAATCTTTATTACTAATGACGAATCTGTGTACTTACGGAATCGTAATAGAAGTTACACTGTCGTGCTACCTTCTCCAGCCAGCTAGTGCACGTTCGTGTATGGTTACACGGCCGTGTAGCCTTTCCAGTGACAGAGATTTCCCTGGTCGTGTATGATTACACAGTCGTGTAGCTATTCCAGAGCCGAAAAATGGCATGGTCTTGTGTGCCACACGCCCGTGCAACACTTCCAGAGGCAAGAATTAACCAGGTCGTGTGGTTTCACACGGTCGTGCAAAAAAGCAGGAATGGAACATAGCATGGCCATGCGAGGATCACACGGCCGTGTGACCTTGGCCAAGAGGAGGAACGCCCTGGCTGTGTGGATCTCACATGACCGTGTCCTGGGTCGTGTGGCGCCCAAATGCCCTCCGCTATATATAGAGCTTCTTCCTCTTTGAAAGGTGGAGGCTCTCCCTTTGGGGAGATCTGTTCTTGGGCGAATTTTCAATGTTCAGAAGGAGATTTCTGTCCAAGATTCAACTCCAAGAGCGGAGGATTGGTTCCGAAGATCACTCGTCGTATTGAGATAAGCATTCCTTTCTATTCTTCTTCTTGATTTGGATTGGAATGTCTTGGATCTTCTTGTCTTCGATTCTTTCCTCATTCTCTATGGAGTAGATCCTTTGTTATAGGAAGGAGGGAGTGTTTGTGATGTAATTTGATGTAAGATTCATGGATTTGCCATCTTCTTGATTCAAGGATATTATTATGTTTTGTATCGATCAATTTTGTATGGATTGTTATGTTTTGTTCCTAATTACCATTCTTGATTGGTTGTTTGTATTTCTTGTGGAATCTTGCCAAGGAATTCGCTAAATCGTATGACCGAGGGGCATCGTGACAGGGTTGCCCCACTAACGAACTTTTTAGGGGATCACCTTTAGGGATAAAGCAAGAACATACAAAGAAGTAGGACGGATTGATATGCTTAATTCTATATCTTAAGGTGAATTGATTAGTGATGCGTTTCTATGTCGTATGATCAAGGGGCGTTGTGACAGGGCTGCCCGCTAACGGACTTCATAGGAATCATGACTCTTTGATTTCTTAGGGTTTAGATGTGAGTCCTTGACCGATGTTTTTGCAGAAGATAACCGGTGACTTCTTATGAATACATTTCGATTGAGGATAAGAACTGGTAGATTGCTTTACATCGATGAATATCACAAAGAAACCAAGACTCCTAGAAACTTTATAAAACTGAATTTCTGCATTTAACCCTTACATCTAAACTTTACTTGTAAATGATCTTTTAATCGTTTGTTTAGCTAATTCGCTTTTGAGACATCTTTAGTGATTATAACCAGTCCCTGTGGATACGATATCTTTTATTATTACTGACGACGTAACCATACACTTGCGGTTCGTAATAAGTTTTTGGCGTCGTTGCCGGGGACTGCGCTTATAACATTAGAGATTATCAATTGAGTTAGACTAAACTTTTCTTTTCTTTTCCATCTAACTTGTAAATAGTTTTCTTGTTCTGTTTTGCATTCTTTCATTACATTCTTTCATTGCATTCATTCTTTCATTCATTCATTACATTGTTCTTTAATTCTTTTTGTAAACTACATTCTTTCTATTCTTGTATTCTTTTCTTTTCTTTGTATCAAATTCTTTGATCCTGTTCTTGTATGCGAAGATCTAACTTTGCAGGAGAACTACTTCCTCTTGATCCCGAAATTGATAGAACATTTCACAGAAGGAAAATCTTGCAAAGACATCAAGAAGAAGAAGAACAATCAACAATGGCTAATAGACCACTTAAGGATTATGCAGCACCTTATGCTATAGGGTTTCGCTCAAGCATTACAAGACCCTCTGTTGAAGAAAATAACTTTGAGATCAAGCCTGCAATAATCAATATGGTGCAGCAAAATCAGTTTGGAGGTGAGCCACATGAAGATCCTAATCAGCATTTGGAGGTCTTCTATAAAATCTGCGGTACCATGAAAATGAACGGTGTTCCTTCAAAAATAGTTAGACTATTACTGTTTGGGTTTTCTTTAAGGGATAACAATGGTTGAATTCCTTACCCCCCAAATAACATTTCCACTTGGGAACAATGTGAGCAGCAATTCTTAGATAAATTCTATCCTCCTAGCAACACAGCTCATATGAGAAATCTTATCACAAGATTCAGACAATCCGATTCCGAATCTTTATTTGAAGCATGGGATAGATATAATAATATGCTCAGATAATGCCCACATCATGGTTTAGAGAAATGGTTGGTGTTACACACTTTTTATAATGGAATTAACTATCATACTAAAGTGTCCCTAGATTCAGCAGCTGGAGGGGCACTTATGAACAAACATTTAGATAAAGCTGAAGAAATCATTGAGAGTATAGCACAGAATCATCACCAATGGGAAACAGAGAGAAGTGGAGGCTACTCTTATTCAAACCCAACAAAGGCATCAGGAAAATTTGATGTAGGTGCAGTCACTCTAATGACTTCAAAGCTAGATGCTCTTACAAAGAAACTAGAAACACATGGGGACTAGCACCAATATAGTAAATGCCATAGTATGTTGTTGTGAAACATGTGGAAGTTCTGATCATTCTCAAGACTCATGTCCTTTGGGAGCTATCTCTGCACAAATAAATCAGTTATAGCAATGTGGCGCTATCATGGGTTTTAATCAAAGGCAGAACAATCCATATTCTAACACATACAACCCTAGGTGGAAGAATCATCCTAATTTCTCTTATAGAAACAATCAAGAACAAGGACCATCCATGGGAGGCAAACAGAATTTCCAATCCGGGTAACAGAATTTTCAGCAACAATAACAATCTTCTCAAGGCTATCAGTTTTCTAAAATTGAGAAGATGCTTGAAGAAATTATCTCCAATCAAACTGAAATGAAGCAAGACATTTTGAAGCTAACTCAGAGAATAGATAATTCTGAAAAGCATCAAAAGATTCAAGATAGCCAAATTGCCCAGCTAGCCTCATCATCTTCAAGAGCACCAGGGTAATTTCCTGGAAAACCTGATGTTAATCCAATAAAGCATTGCAATCGGATTGAGCTTAGGAGCGGACGAACCTTGGGGATTCTCAAGTGACTGCTCTAAAAGGGATGAAAGCTGAAGAAGAGCTCTCTCCTCCAGCACTTGAACCAAATCAAATTCAAGAAAATGAGGAGAGTACCATTAAGGTTGAAGAGACTCTTCCACTAAACCAAGAGAGTCAAGTAATTCCTTTTCCTCAGAGATTAGTAATGCTAAAGAAGGATGAAGAGTTTGGCAGATTTTTGGATAAAGTCAAAGAAATTTGTGTTGAAGTGCCTTTAATTGATGCAATCCTACAAAAGCCAAATTTTTGAAGGACATTATGTCGAATAAAAGAAGAAGGGGAGATATTGAGATCATTGCACTAACTGAGGAATGCAGAGCTTTATTTGAGAAGAACATGTCCCCAAACCTTAAAGATCCAAGAAGCTTTTACATTCCTTGCAACATAGGATCTGAATTCATAGAAAAAGCTTTTTGTGATTTGGGGGCAAGTGTTAGCCTCATTCCCTATTCAATCTGTAATAAGTTAGGTCTCAAAAACATGAAACTTACTACTATGACACTATAATTAGCTGATCATTCTTGCAGATATCCTATGGGTGTTATTGAAGACGTGCCGTTAGAGGTTGGTGGGATTACAATTCCCACAAATTTTGTAGTTCTGGACATGGTAGAAGACCCAAAGATTCCAATCATATTAGGAAGACCCTTCCTTGCAACTGCTGGAGCAATAATCAATATTAAAAATCATAAGCTTTCATTGGTAATCGGTAAGGAAAGGTTGGAGTATGACTTGTCTAACTCTTCTAACCATGTCTCTTCTTTCTTATTAAGTATTCGCAGTGGGGCAGACGCTTATCAACTTGAGGAGTGGAATTTCCATCTTCATAGGAGGCCACCAGATGAGGAACATGATACGGCGAGCAATATTGGGAGGAGGCCTCCCAATAAAAATGAGAAATATGTCTGCCCTCCTAGGGCAAGTAAAAGGGAAGGGAACTAAGAAGATCGGTCGAGCTAAATACCTTAAACAAGTGCTTCTTGAGAGGCAACCCAAGGGTTTCTTTAGTATTTTTTAATTTTAGTTTTTTTTAGTAGTACTTTTAAAATTGTGTTACTTTTGTTTTCAAGTTGAAATTTTGCTTCCATGAGCTGGCCATGACTATTTCATGGGCATGGAAGCATTGGGGGAAGGAGTAGAACTATCCTTTGGAGCAAAACAGTGCTCGGTCGTGTGTCAAACACGGTCATGTATGACTTGCAGAGAAGGAGGATGCATGGGTCATGTCTCTAAGACACGGCCGTGTAAGGAGTCCCGAGAAGAAAAACTGCCCGGCCGTGTACCAGACACGGGCGTGTGATGATTCCAGAAGAGGAAATGTGCTCGGTCATGGCCCACACACGGCCGTGTAAAAATCCAGAGGAGTCTACACTGCCCATGCCATCCAGTACGACCATGCAAGGCTACCCGAAGAGGAAAATGACGAGGCTGTGCCTCACACACGGTCGTGTGAGTTAGACCGAGAAGAAGATGGATGTGGTCATGCCAATTGGCACGGTCGTGCTGACCAACCCGACAAGAAGAGGGTCGGGGCCGTGTAGATTTGCACGACCCGTGTTGAGCTATTTACTTTAACCGTGTCTAGAAGACACGACTAGACCTAGGCTGTGTCGGCCATACACACCCCTCATCCTCAAGACATTCCTCTCTCCCAAACTCCTCTCTTCTTCAATCTCTCTTCTAAATCTTCTCAGATCTAGATCTCAAACTTGTTTCTCTCCACAAACTTCATCAAGATCTGGATTGTAAGAACACTTCTCTCTTCTCCTATCTTCAAGATCTATCCTCACAAGAATTTACTTCTCCAACAAACAGCACCTTTCCTTACTCAAGCTTGAAAACATGTCTAATATTTTGGAGAGACTTCGCAATGGAAGCGGTGGATCAAGCGGAGGAAAAGAGCCAACCAAGGAAAAAGGGAAGCAACCAACAAAAAGCAAAGGAAAAAGGATAGCACGTGACGAAGGTAACGACAATGAATTCAATATTATTTTTAGAAATGAAGATCATAAGTCTAGATTTGAATTCAATATTGCGTGTACACGTTATATGGACCCAACTATTTTGGACATGCTTGGAATTAGGGACAATATAGATTGGATGATTGGGTCCCTTGATTGGAACGATATTATGTATACACATCAACCTACATATCCTCATATCATACTGGAGTTTTTGAGCTCACTAGATGTTCACTTTGCTAATGAAAATGATTTTGTTGGCAAAATAACTTTTAGACTCATGAACCAAAAGTTTCAGTGGACATTTAGTGATTTCAATAATTGTTTTGGATTGTCTACTGGCAACTCTCGTAGGTTTGACTCAAGATTTAATTGGAATCACTACAACAAAAATGTTAAAAGACAACACCATAAAGACAATGGTTTTAGAAGGAACTATTGTTAATTTGGTAAAAGACAACGGTTTTTGACAAAATCGTTGTCTTTGAGCTCCACCAAAAAATAAAAGACAGCAGTTTTGCAAAAACCGTTGTCGTTGAGCGACTTTTTGTAAAATCAACAACACCTTTTACAACGATTTTCTAAAATCATTGTCTTTAAGTGCTTTTTTAGGGGTCAAAGACAACAGTTTTAATAAACCGTTGTCTTTGACTTTATTTTTTCATTGTTTTTCCCTCCGTCATTTTTGTTGTAGCAATGTTTTGCTTTCCTCTCTCTGAAAATTTTTTGGCGTCGTGTTTTCCCCCCTTAACCTTCCCGAACCCTAAACCCCTCTCCTCATACGATCTTTTCCTCCCTTAGCCTTCCTACCGAAAAACGTCTCTGGTGAAGGAGTCACCGGTGAACCCTCACCCAAGGAGAAGGAGAAGAATAATCCCTAAACTATTGTTTGCTCTAAGCTTTCCTTTCATTTTCCTGCTTTCCTGGCACGGTCATATTGGTTGACTCCATCTTTTACCTAGTTTCTGTGTTATCGATCTATTTTATATTCTCATGCAATTCAATACAGAGTTTTAAATTACCATTGTAGCTCATGGGCCAATTTTCTACCTCATCAGGTGAAGAATGCCTTTTGTACTAGTTTTAATTTACCATGATGTTCTCTTCTCCGAGATCGATTCGGGTCCGAAGGAGTGTTTCCAGTTTCCTGACATCCGATCCTCGTGCTCGCTCCTTTCCCTTGGGAAAGACCTCTTCTTTTGCCTCTATAAAGATCGATGGGATAAGGAATTCGCTAATTTGCAGGCTGGGTAACTGAACATTGCTTTGCTCTGCTTCTAGCTGCAGTGATGGATTCTTCCCCAAAGTCGACGATGACCTCTGCAGCAGCAGACGTAGATGTCTGCACACTGGATTGGATGCCTGTATATGTCAAGGAATTGATTGCTGGAGGTGTTGTTGGAGCATTTTCGAAGACGTATATGGCACCACTAGAGCGGGTCAAGATTCTAATGCAGATTTGTTGAACAAGCCCTTTGTTATTGCTATCTTTTGTTGACAACATCGACTGGTATATGTGAAGGAATGACTTGATTGATTTTTCACCAAACCATCGAGCATATTCTTGTAATTTCAATATGATACTTACGCTTGGGTCGATGTAAGGGGTGGGTCCGTTTTTGGTTATGTATAGTTATTTGAGTTTTATTTTTCTCTTTCATTTTCAAATTTCATAGAAATGAGAATGATTTTGTATTATATTTTTTTTACCAATGAAAACTTGTTGCTTGTTTATCTTGTTATTATTTCCCCCCTTTTTTACTGAAGCAACGCAAGTTAAATAACATATAACTGTATTGGTTCCGGAATAGACATTTAATCAACTAATGATTGCATTGAATTATATTGGTACCGAAATAGACATTCACTCAACCAATTATTTGGTGATGGTTGATTAACACTTTGTGGTGGAATATTTATTCCCCTAATTGTAGGTGATCTGCTAGTGTTTTTTTCTCAGATTTTCTTGTTTTGCAATATTGGATTTCTATAATCTGTTTTTAAAAACAATGTGCTAATAATTATGTGTTCCTGCATGCGGATATGAATATGTGGACTTACCAAAGAATGACTTGATTTGTTTTTAATTTACCATGATAGCTCATGGGCCTTCTGAATGCCTTTTGTACTAGTGGGAAGCTGGAACTAGAATTGATGTACAAAGTCCAGATCCAATGCTACGAGGATGCCAAACTGATGAAGTTATTCCCTGACATTATTAGGTCCCTTTATGAGCAGGACGTGCTCGCCGAAGATTCCATTCTCCTTTGGTTCTGAAAGGGTTCAAACCCAAAGGGCAGGTGCATTACTAACTCATCTTCCCTTTCATCTATTTGGATGTAAATGATGCTTATGAGACTGGATGTTTTTTTTCTTCTGCCAATGTAATTCGTTCTAGTATGTGAATTTCGTTCTAATCATTTATTGTTGACATTATGGATTACATAATTATGGGTTTGTTTGTTGCATTTTGATAGTTACAAAAATACATTTTTAGGGAATGTCTTCTTGTGAGACAATCATTTTTTCAAAACAATCCTAAAAATTTTATTGACATTGGTGGTGGAGTCATAGGATGCGGAGGTTTTCCTTGTAATTTGAGGACTTCACAAGGAGGCCTTTCTTTGATTATTGGTAAGAACTTACAATGTCTGTACACTTCTGCTATTTGCTTTTTCTTGCATTGTCATTCAATCACTTTATTGTTTTAAAATATTATTATCTTTCTTATTTGTTGAATATAGATGTCTCTACTACTATGGCTGTGTGTCCTAGACCAGTGGTTGATTTTCTACTTGCAAATCAAAATGTCAAGGATGCATACCAACTGGACTGGAACAAGGTGGTTAAGAATTTGTTCTTTATCACTAGTGGTTACATCATGGCATGCTATTATTTCCTAAGAAAAAATGTGTACTAGTTTATTATGTCACAAGATTGTTAAAGAATACTCTCTAGCTTGATTGGTTGGGTGTTTATATATATATATATATATATATATATAAGAGCATTGATTGCCATTTATTCGGAAGGAAAAGGTGAATGGCAAGTTCTTACAAGTATCAAATGCCAAGTCATATTTATTCTTTTCCCTTTTAACAAAAAATGTGTTTATATATACAAGGTGAAGCTTCTCTATTAACACAATGCTTCTACAGGAGTTTATTGGAAACTTTTACTGTCATGTTCCAAGAGTAAATAGTTTCATTCTCCAGTTAATTAGAATTATCTCAGTTCAAAGATGGATTTTTTTTCAAATTTCCTCTCACACAAATAACAAATTTCTTCTATGCAGAGTCAACTGTTCTTGCATATGTTATGTCACAGTCAAATCGTCGACACAACTATGGATTAGATCTCCTCCTTTTATCTGTTGATGAAGGCATTCAGGTTATAGAGATGATTCACTAGAAAATGTTAAAAGAAATGAAATTGAGGTATTAACTTTAGTTACACTGCTACTTTCTAAGGCTATGGTATAATTACCATGTTAGGAATTCTTCTTTTATTAATTAAATTTAGTTATTTCTTGATTTTTTTATGTGACGGTTATGTTATATTATTATGCTCTCAGTAATGTAGGTTATTATCATTTCATATTACATTTTTTATTTATTTTGTAATGCATAAGTTATTTTTTCCGGTCACTCAATGAATCTCAATCAGTTAGCTGTAACATATGTTTTTGTTATACTAAACAATTCTAAACACATTTCTTACTGTATAACCTGATTTTATTGGGCATTCTGTCTATATTATTGCATATATGATGACATATGCCTTTGATCTTTACCATAAATTTGTAGGTGCACTTCATATTACCCATGCTTGAACAAATGATATTATACAAGATCTGATGCCTCTAACTGAGAAGTCATCAAACATGGGTTATGTTTGTTCAAGTGTTACAATTTTTCTGTCATATGGGATAAATACTAGGAGAGATTGTTGTTCTACATTAACTTTCAAATTTTGGGTTTACGATTCTAGAGTCATGTGAATGTTATTAGCATCAGAGATGTTAATCATATTGTATCTATAGTGTCTGTAAATTGTAAGGACTGTTGTTCCTTCCAAGTTACATTAGAATGTCATGGCATTATTATTTTTTATTCTTGTTTAGGTGGTAGCTCAAATTTTTTGGTGGATTTGCATCAAAAGGAACAACTTCATGAAAATATTTCTACCATGCAGTCGCAACATTTACCCGTGAGTTGAACTGTGGTGAACTTTTGGAATTGGCTTATCTATGTTGATCATGTTTCTTCATTCATTTGGTAGTTTGATAGCAACCAGATGACGCGATCCGGCGAATTTAGCTTAGGAGGAACTTTTCAATCTATCCTTCAGCTAGCAACAGCAACTGCATAATACCACAGCCCATAGTGGTGAGCTACCTTTTGCCACTGGAAACACTCAAGACCTACGTTCACATGGCTCTGATTTCTTTCCTTCTCATGATAATTATCGTTCACAGGTACCTTGCCCTGGCTTATGCAATTCTTTAGATAGTTTAATCTTTATTAATGCTATGGATTAAATGATTTTTCCCTCAACTTTATTGATGGAATAAATGAAAGAGAACAAGTTGTGCAACAAGCTAGTGATATGGGTCATGCTCAATCCACTCCAGATATTAATGATGATCCATTATGCATCAATGGAGGACCAATTACAAGGGCTAGGGCTAAAAAGATGAAGGAAGCACTTAATGTGCCAATTGAAGATGTGAAGGCCAAAGCTATTATTGAAGAAGGCTTGACCAAGAGCAAGTCATCCGGCTTAGTCAACCTAATTCGAGCCTTAGATGAGCTAAATTAGTATTTAAGTCTCATATCTATGTAGTATGGATATGTTGGCTCAATTTGGACTCATTTTTACCTTTATTTGGGTTGTAATAATGCCATATGCTTAAAATGTCTAAGTAGTCTCTATGGGCCTTTACTAAATGGGCTTTCTTTTGGCCTTTTAGGGTTTTTTAAGGTCACTAAGCAAGTATTGGTTTCATTATCCATTGGTAGGTATCATGATGATGTTCTTTGTGATGTAGTATCAATGCATGCAAGTCATTTGCTTTTAGGTAGACCATGGCAATTTGATAGAAGGGTCATACACGATGGGTTCACAAATAAATATTCTTTTAAGATGCATGGTAAACTTGTAACTCTTGTACCATTAACTCCTAAGCAAGTATATGAAGATCAATTGAGGATAAAAAATGAGAGTGAAAAAAGAAAAAAATGTGAGAGAAAAAAAAATGCAAAAGAAAAGGAGTGTGAGAAAAGAAAAAGTGAGGATGAGAGGAGTGAAAAAAAGAATGAAAAAGAAACAAAAAATCTAGAGAGTAAAAAAGGGAGCTTTTATGCAAAAGAAAGAGAAGTTAAGAGAGCTTTTTATTCTCAACAGCCGATGATTATACTTTTGTATAAGGAGGCTTATTTCAACACTAACAATCTTAACCCTTCTTTGCCTAGTGTTGTTAAAACTCTTTTGCAGGAATTTGATGATGTCTTTCCTGAAGAAGTTCCTGATGGATTGCCACCACTTAGGGGAATAGAGCACCAAATTGACTTCATCCCAGGAGCAGCTATCCCTAATCGACCAGCCTATAGGAGCAATCCTATGAAGATGAAGGAGCTTCAAAAGCAAGTTGAAGAATTGATGAGAAAAGGGTATGTCCGAGAAAGTTTGAGTCCTTGTTCAGTTCCTATTTTGCTTGTGCCTAAGAAGGATGGAACTTGGAGGATGTGCGTTGATTGTAGGGCTATCAACAAGATTACGGTAAAGTATCGTCATCCTATTCCTAGATTAGATGATATGCTAGATGAACTATATGGTTCTTGCATTTTCTCTAAAATTGATTTGAAGTCTGGCTATCATCAAATTCGCATGCGTGAGGGAGATGAATGGAAAACTGCTTTTAAGACTAGGTACGGTTTGTATGAATGGTTAGTCATGCCATTTGGCCTAACTAACGCACCTAGTACTTTCATGAGATTAATGAACCATATTTTACGTGCTTATATTGGGAACTTTGTTGTAGTATATTTTGATGACATCTTGATTTATAGTAAAAATTTAGATGAACATCTTAATCATTTACAAAAAGTTCTACTTGTTTTGAGAAATGGAAAATTGTATGCTAACCTTCAAAAATGTTCTTTTTGCACTAATCAGATAGAGTTTCTTGGTTATATTGTTAGTGCTAAGGGAATAGCGGTTGATGAAGAAAAGGTTAAGGCAATACGTGATTGGCCAACACCAAAAACGATAACTGAGGTACGTAGCTTTCATGGGTTGGCAAGTTTCTACAGAAGGTTTGTTAAAAATTTTAGTTCTATAGCTGCACCCTTGACTGAAGTTGTTAAAAAGAATGTTGGGTTTCGTTGGGATAGTGAACAAGTTTCAGCTTTCAATTTACTTAAGGAGAAGCTAAGTTCAGCACCATTACTTGCATTACCTAACTTTGCTAAAACTTTTGAAATTGAGTGTGATGCATCAGGAATAGGTATTGGAGCTGTGCTAATAGAAGAAGGTCGACCCCTTGCTTATTTTAGTGAGAAACTCAGCGGAGCAGCTTTGAACTATCCAACTTATGACAAGGAGATGTATGCATTGGTGAGGGCTTTAGAGACTTGGCAGCATTACTTGTGGCCCAAAGAGTTTGTTATTCACACTGATCATGAATCGTTGAAGCATTTGAAGAGCCAAAGTAAGTTGAATAGACGTCATGCAAAATGGGTAGAATTCATTGAATCATTCCCTTATGTGATCAAGTATAAACAAGGTATGGAATACATTGTTGCTGATGCTTTGTCTAGAAGGTATACCTTGATCTCTACTTTAAACACTAAATTGTTGGGATTTGAATACATTAAAGATTTATATTCTAATGATTCTGACTTTGGAAATGTGTTTGAAGTTTGTGAACATACTGCATTTGGGAAGTTTTATAGACATGGGGGGTTTCTTTTTAGAGTGAATAGGTTGTGTGTGCCTAATTGTTCATTAAGGGAATTATTAATCCAAGAATCTCATGGTGGGGGACTAATGGGACATTTTGGAGTTAAAAAAACTCTAGAAGTGTTGGTAGAGCATTTCTTTTGGCCACAAATGAAACGGGATGTAGTTAAATTTTGTTAGAAGTGTATTACATGTAGGCAAGCGAAATCAAGATCTTTACCTCATGGACTGTATACACCTTTACCAATTCCTAGTGAACCTTGGGTTGATATTTCAATGGATTTTGTTTTATGACTACCAAGGTCTAAACGAGGTATGGATTCTATTTTTGTGGTTGTGGACAGATTTTCTAAAATGGCTCATTTTATTCCTTGTAGGAAAACAAATGATGCTAACCATATTGCTGATCTATTTTTTAGGGAGATCGTGCGACTTCATGGAGTACCGAGGAGCATAGTTTCAGATCGTGATGCAAAGTTTCTAAGCTACTTTTGGAAGACATTGTGGGGAAAATTAGGAACAAAGCTTTTGTTTTCCACAACTTGTCATCCACAAACAGATGGACAAACTGAGGTAGTAAATCGAACTTTATCTACTTTGTTGAGAGCTATCATTCAAAAGAATTTAAAAGGTTGGGAAGATTGTTTACCACATGTTGAATGCTTATAATAGATCTATGCATTCTACTACTAATTTTTCTCCTTTTGAAGTGGTATATGGGTTCAAACCTTTAATTCCTTTAGATTTATCGCCTTTGCCTATCTCTGAGCGTGCCAGTTTAGATGGTACCAGAAAAGCTGAGTTTGTGAGGCAACTGCATGAGAAAGTTCGATTGCAAATTGAAAAGAGGACTGAACAATATGCTGCGCAAGCCAACAAGGGATGAAAGAAAGTGATCTTTGAACCCGGAGATTGGGTTTGGGTTCATATGAGGAAGGAAAGATTTCCTGCTAAACGTCGTACTAAGTTGCATCCACGAGGAGATGGTCCATTTCAAGTCATTGCTCGAATCAATGATAATGCATACAAGATTGACTTACCAGGTGAGTATAATGTGAGTGCTACATTTAATGTTTCTGATCTTTCTCCTTTTGATGTAGGTGATCAAGATTCGAGGACGAATCCTTTTGAGGAGAGGGGGAATGATGGAATAAATGAAAGAGAACAAGTTGTGCAACAAGCTAGTGATATGGGTCATGCTCAATCCACTCCAGATATTAATGATGATCCATTATGCATCAATGGAGGACCAATTACAAGGGCTAGGGCTAAAAAGATGAAGGAAGCACTTAATGTGCTAATTGAAGATGTGAAGGCCAAAGCTACTATTGAAGAAGGTTTGACCAAGAGCAAGTCATCCGGCTTAGTCAACCTAATTCGAGCCTTAGATGAGCTAAATTAGTATTTAAGTCTCATATCTATGTAGTATGGATATGTTGGCTCAATTTGGACTCATTTTTACCTTTATTTGGGTTGTAATAATGTCATATGCTTAAAATGGCTAAGTAGTCTCTATGGGCCTTTACTAAATGGGCTTTCTTTTGGCCTTTTAGGGTTTTTTGGTCACCTTATAGCTATAAATAAAGGGGGTGACGGCCACACATGTATCTTTGACATATTTTTCAATCTAAAACACGGTGAGGCTCTCACTTGTTGGTTCTTCATTGAACTTGAACTTATCAAGGCATCTCCTTGTGGCGTTCGAAGACTTATCAACCTCAATCCCAAGGTTGTGGCGTCTTCCATCTTCTATTCCAAGGTTCGTGCTTTTCTAAGCATTGGGTCGAGGTTTCTTTTCATCCATCTTATCGACTTAGACCTTCCTTCTTTCTGTTTTCAATTCGTTGTGGGTTCTTGAGATATCTCTCTCGTTGGGTTCACATCATTTATACAGATTCAAAACAGTGGAGACCTTAGTATTGGGTTGAGACCATTGAACTCTCCTACACCAGCCTCTGGTATGAGTATGTATGAGCAACTGATTCAGCAATATCAACAACCACAAAGTCTTTCTCAACTTCGACTACAGCAGATGTCTGATGTTAGCCAGTCATATAGAGATCAAAATGTAAATTCCACTCAGGAGTCACAATTACCGCCTGGTCCATTTGGCATGCGTGGATTATTGAGTGTTATTAATATGAATGATCCAGATCTAACAACTCTTGCATTGGGAATTGATTTAACAACAGTAGAACTGAGCTTGAGCTTGATAGATAGTCTTTATAAAACATTTGGTTCTCCATGGTCTGATGAGCCTACCAAGGGGGAGCTTGAGTACTGCAATCCAACATGTTATTATGCCAAAACACCACCACCTCTACATGTAAGCTTTTATGTTGTGGTTTTATTTGCCAATATGAATGGGATACTTGAAGAGTATATGATTTATCAAATCTGTTATTATGGTTGTAGCAACTACATTTCTCCAAATTTTAGCTATCAACCTCGTTTTATGTCTTCTACAGGTATTCTATTCTTCCCTTTTATTTTTGGTGCTTTGCTCACATACTTTGCTTCACAAAAATCCAGAATGTTGGAAAAGTTGACATGGAAGAATTAGCAAGTGAGAAAGAGGAGTCCAATGAAATTCTACAAGTTGAAGATTGTGATGGGGCTTGGGTTGACAAAAATTACTTGCAATCCTACATGGCATGAACCACCATCACAAGTTTCTAGTCTTTTGACTATTGTTCTATTGTTCATTAGTTGTAAATGAAGTTTATTTGTTTATTTGTATTGGGATAAATTTTATTTGAATATTAGACATGTTTCTTCTTTTGTGATTGTAATTCTTGTATAAGTAACATTTTGAATAACATTGATATGGGAAATATTTTTTCTTTTGTGATTATGATTCTTTATTATATATTTATATTAAAATATGATATATTGGTATTAAAAGATAATAATTTAAAATACAATGATTTAAAACCATTGTTGTTGTCTATCACCCTCAAAGACAACGGTTAAAAACCGTTGTCGTAGCCCGAAAAACGGTTGTAAACTGGCAATGTTAATAAAAATACTCTAAACAACAACGGTTTTAAACCGTTGTCTTTTCATTCAAAGACAATGGTTTAAAACCATTGCAAAACGGTTGTCTTTACATTAAAAGACAACGGTTTAAAACCGTTGTCGTAGCCCCCACTTTTAACAACATTGCCAATTACAACGGTTTTAAATGGCCTACGACAATGGTTGTTAACCGTTGTCTTTTAATGTTTTTGTTGTAGTGAATCATTTTTGGAATTTGATTATTGGATTAGATCAACCTTATGAACTCTCAAGAGCTAAAGCTTCTCACATGCAAAACCTCATTTTTAGATACTTGCATAGTGTTATGAGTAAAACTATTTTTGGTAGAGGGGAAAGTGATGGAGTTATAAAGAAAGTAGAACTTTATGCTCTGTGGGCTATGTTACATAAGGTTGACTTCGATTCCAATTTTCATTTTTTGCAAACCTTGGTGAGAGCCGGGAGGGCATCCTCGGGATCAATTATTTTTGGTGGGTTGATTACTCAAATAGCTATAAATTTGGAACTTGATCTAGATGGGTTGGAGGTCATTCATGGCAATGACATGATTGATATTGATGCATGTCTTGCTATGAAGATGATTTGTCGGGATGAGAATGGTTTTGCTTTTCCCAAGAAGAATGGTTTTCCATTACCTCTTCCCTATCCTGAACACACTTCTATCCGCGTCCCTGCTAATTGGGTAATCACTGATAGAGATCCTGAGAATGTTTCTTCCATATCCGGAGACATAAAGCCCCACCTTGAGCCCTCGTCATCTGGACATCTGCAACCTTCCGATCATCCCACTACAAGAAAAACCCTCATAGACATCGGTGGAACAACAACGGTTTTAAGCAAAAACCGATGTCTTTGAGTATTTTACACCAGTTTTTCCAAAAACCGATGTCTATGAGCGCAGATTTTGGCTCATAGACATCGATTTTTTAGCCGATGTCTATGAGCGCCTTTTTTTTCGTTAATAGACACCGATTTTAACAGCGGTTTTTAAAACCCGGTGTCTATGATAAATAAAATAATATTTCCACCAATACTTAGCCAAAATTTACAACACTTCACTCTTCCCTCCAAACCTAAACCTTCCTCTTCCTAGATCGCGCCGTCCTTCCCCTTCCTAAATTGACGCCCCTTCCTCTCCCGATCAGGATCAACACACGACTCCCTCCCTTGTGAGGTCTGCGGAATGCCCCGCTTTCCCAAACGACCACATCCATATCCTCTTTCCCCTTCTCTTCTCCTCTCCCTTCTGTCATTGCCCTCTCGCGGGTTGCTCCATCTCTTAGGGTTTCTTCTCCTCATGCTTTCTGGTTTCTCCGTTCATTCGTCGGCGGCCTTTTCCCCGGAAATCATCTTGATTCCGTTGCTGTTTTCGCTGCTGGTGCTCGGATTTGGCTCCTCGGGGCTGCTCCTTCGTCGTCTGCACTCATGGCGGCTCTCGTCAAATACGGAGGTGATCCCTCATTGATCCTTGTATGCTTAGCTTGTTTCTTAGTGTTTTCTTGGAGGAAATCGGTCGGCTCTGGGCTAGATCTATTGGGACTTTTGAGTTCCTTGTTGGAATTTCTTCGCGCTGGTTGTTTTGATGGCTAGACTTTCTTTTGAGGGGTTTAAAGCTTGTTAAATTATGGTGATGGTGTAGATCTACTAATATTTTTTAGTATTTACTTTTATTCTTGGTTTTGACTTCACTTCTCAGGTTAGAGGTACAAATCTTTGATTGGTTTTGCTTCTGCTTCATTTTTTTTTGGAGGGACAATTAGGGTTCTTTGTCTAGGAGTAGATTTTTCGCTATGCTTTTAAGGATATTGAACATAAGTTCATGTGTTTTGACTATAACTTCACAAGAAAAAGTGAAATAAGAAATTACACCATAGTGTCTTGTCTGTTTGTAGTGTGCTATGCTAATTACATAAATACTCTCACCTCCCTGGACTGAAAATTACCCTCTTGTCTTCATTGTCTCTACAGACGTATGTGATAGAACATCCAGTGAATGCTTGTGCAATATCTCCACTTCTTGATCATGTAAGCAACTATATGCTACAAAATATTTTCTGCTTACCTTCTCATTTGATTGATTTTGCTTTGTCAATTTCCAGTAGATGAAAGCAACCAAGCATGCAAGAAATGTGGAATTAAAAGTATCTACTTTACATAAACAAAGATATTTTCCTTTGTTTTAGTAGATTTGCCTTTTTTTAAAGCTCCTCCCTATTGGTTTTATTTAGGTGGTTATTCAATTTTAGCAATTCATGTTTACAAAGATTTCACGATGAAGATTACTTAAATGATTATTTGTGTTATATACAGTACTGGATAAACTTGAATTGGTTTGGACCTTTTGATGTGATTAACAATTCAATTTTAATTATTGTTCCTATTTTCCTATGTTTGTAAGAATTCTATTGTAATGCTTATTCCTCTTTTTCTGCATTTGTAAGAATTCTGTTTAATTTTTACCAAGATTGTAGTTATATCTAAGAGGTCAAGGAATATGCAGGCCAAGGTTCTAGGTGCTCTCTAGCCCACATTTTGCACCTCCTTTGAGTTGGAGCATTGTTTTTTTTGGAAGAATTCATGTTCCTTTTCAATATCATGTTTAATGAACCTTTCAATAAATTAGTGTTAATGTATTCGGATCACAGAATGTGAATTCACATCTATTGACTATGTTGAAGTTTAATTATAATCATGCCTCCTCCATGCTGCTTAGATTTATGAGATTTAAGAATGAAGGAAGAATCTTTCATTTTATTCTTTTGAAAATTTATTATGTTAATATAAGTATAATCTTTTTGAAGATAGTGAGAATAAATTATTTTATATATTCCAAGAAAAATCATAATAATCTACTATACACCATGCATCACTATATTTAGCTTCTTTCAAATCAGTTGTCGTATAATAGATTATTTCAAATTTGCAGATCAAAAAAGCTGAGCAAATAAGTAAAATTATGGTAAATGGTTTATTTTTGTAAAGCATTTGATCCCATGTACCTAAATTATTGGCTTATTCTTGTTTTCAGTGTTTTGGTTCCTGGTCATTTATGTTTTGATAAATTATGCAATTATATGGAATGATAGCAAAAAAAGAAGTGAGGAACTGATTTAAACAATACCTTAACCGTTGACTATTGGATTGAGGAATTGTTCTTTCTTTTAGTACCCAGAACTCTAGTATTGCATTTTTAGGCAGTAGAGTTTTTTGAAAATCTCATTTATCATTGTTCTATTGAAATTTGTTTTTGGAAATTGAATGTAACTAAGCACAGCATGCTAGCCATATTGAGAAAGATACTAGAATGGCAAAGTGGAGGTGACTGGATGTAGTTTGAAGTGGTTGCATACTGAAATTGTATATCTTTCCATTGAATGCCCTCAGTACTCATTGAGTTCCTTTACTAAATGATCTGTTGTTTCTTTTCTTTTTTGCTTTAATGAGCTCTACTTATGTTCTCCAACTAGTTGCGTGTTTCATCTTATCGCATATCCATGCTAATGATTATTTGCTTGCATGTTTAATCCTAACCACGAGATCAATAATTATTTTCATATGTTCCTTTGTTTGACATTGAGATACTAATTTTGGGTGTTGGTGCACCAAATGTAGTTTCTTATAATCGATGAAGCCGACCGAATATTGGAGGCTAACTTTGAGGAAGACATGGAGCAAATATTTAAGCGAATGCCAAAGGTATGCTATTTTGTTCCCTTCGGTTTATAGTTATTACAGGAGTGTTGCAAAGTCGGCATCATGTTTTATAATTATCACATTCACTCCCTAATACGCAGACAAGGCAAACTGCTCTATTTATAGCTACCCAAACTAAGCAGGTTTCTATTTCTTTCTAACTACTATTCATAATCATTTTGGTTTTCATTTTCTTTAACTTATAAAAAAAATTGCAGGTTGAGGATTTTGCGAACTTGTCATTTAAGGAAAAGCCTCTATATGTAGGTGTTGATGATGGAAGGTCGAAGGTAATCTCCAGATTATTTTATCATTGTTTTTACTCGGTTGTTTCGTCAATAGCAAGGTTGACATGAATTCATCTTTCTCAGGTGACCGTCGAAGGGTTCCAGCAGGGCTATTGTGTCGTGCCTAGCAATAAAAGGTTTCTGGTCTTGTATGCTTTTCTTAAGAGGAACCTTTCGAAGAAGATAATGGTCTTCTTCTCCTCATGCAATTCAGTCAAGTACCATTCTGAGCTTCTCAGATACATTCATGTTGATTGTCTCGATATCCATGGAAAGCAGAAGCAGCAGAAATGAACTAGTACATTCTTTGAGTTCTGCAAAGCTGAAAAGGGTATATACTGCTCTGCACTGATGTTGCTGCTCGTGGACTTGATATTCCTGCTGTGGTAAGTTAAACTTTGCTTTTATATTCATGCATTGTCTAATCTTAATGCCACATCTTGTTGATTGGCCATAGGACTGGATTGGCCAATATGATCCTCCTGATGAACCAAAGGTGCGAGTTTAACCAAATGGCATGGTACCCTTTAAGATGCCTTATAACAGATTATTTTGTTTTATTTTATTCAGGTAAGAGAACTGGAGAATCAATTAAATGGTGAGAGGACAACCAAGAAGGATGTTGCAAAGTTCCCAAAGCCTCCAGTGGCTCCTTTAAGATGGAAGCCTCCTTTACAAAGAATCACCAATCAGTTGTCACCCTCAGGAAGAATAGTTATGTGTAATTTGTGGATACTGACTTGATGTGCACAATATTTATTATCTTTTTATGTTGTAAGAAGAATATTTATGTGTTGGTTATATAGATATTGACTTGGTGTGTTTAGATACATCGGTGCATTTTTATTTGTGATTTTCTTAGTGAATTAATAATATTAACTTAATTTTATGATTTGCTTGGTGATAATATTGGTTTTTCACTATTTCGAAAATCGAATTTGTGTCGTTAAACAATAATGATATTACATCGGTTTTCCACCGCTGCAAAATCGGTGTCATTAACTAATATTACATCGGTCGTATACCGCTGCCAAAACTGGTGTTATTAACATATAATATGACATCGGTTTTACACCCGATGTCATTAAGTGATACTACACCGGTTTTAACCTGATGTCTAAAATGGCAGACCTTTTACATCGCCTTCATAGACATCGGTCAAAAATGTAATAGACATCGGTGGAAAACCGATGTCTAAGAGGGTTTTTGTTGTAGTGTCCGGAACCTGCTAGTCACTCTTTTGCCTATGGTACGAGTAGTTCCAGATTTGATTTTTCTGATTTTTGTGCATCTCTAAACTCGCTTCATGAGAAGCAAGATGCCCAACAAGTAATGTTGGAGAGTCATTTTTCTTTATCAGATGACCAGTTTAGAGAAGTATTGAATCATTTTCATTTCACGAGGAA
This sequence comes from Zingiber officinale, assembly GCF_018446385.1. NCBI lineage: Eukaryota > Viridiplantae > Streptophyta > Magnoliopsida > Zingiberales > Zingiberaceae > Zingiber > Zingiber officinale. The sequence continues at coordinate 76,634,729 of NC_056001.1, forward strand.
TTTTCAAGGTCAAGTGGCCGAATTTGTGTAGGACATGATACTGATCAATCTAGAATGAGAGAATTTATGCAGGGCATGAGTATTAGTAGTCAACAAGTAGATACCCTCTATGAGTATCATAGGATCCTGAGAGGTTTTCCCAGCTTTCCTATTGGACGCCCACGCAGACCTCCTTTCCCTCGTCCACCTCCACCACTATATCGATTTTTAGTTTACGAGGAATTTTCAGGGTCAAACCAAATTTTTTCATTTCTTTGATACTTTCAAGTTAGAATAGAAAATTTATGCAGGGCATGAGTATTACTAGTCAACAAGTAGATGCCCTCTATGAGTATCATAGGATCCTGAGAGGTTTTCCCAGCTTTCCTATTGGACGCCCACGCAAACCTCCTTTCCATCGTCCACCTCCACCACTATATTGATTTCATGGAGACAATGAAAAGTTTAAGTCTGGGGGGGGGTGGTTCGTAACCTAAAAATTTTTGCATTTCTTTTTCTGCACTTTCAGTTTGTTTTTGTTTTGCACTAGTTTTACTTTGTTTGGATTGTTTTTGATAGTCATTTGACTATCTTTTGAAAAATTCTGTGGCATCGCCATTGAAGAAAATATCAATCCTTACTTTATGCTTACTTGTTCAAAAGTAAAATTGTTAGCATGTTTTCTATCTTGATTCATGATATTATAAATTGTCATGCCCCAGAGGAGTCCCTGTCCGAAAAATTTCTACAGCACCTCCCCTGTACGGGTGACAATCTGAAGCATTTCTACAGGCATAATATACATCAGCCACAGGCGGCTGGAATATACACACAACCACGCAGTTAAATATATATAATCAGCCTACACGGCTGAAACAAAACCAATACAGCGGATAAACATAAAATACAAGCCCATACAAAACCAAATAAAACACTGCAAGCCAGCTAGGCTTACACCACACAACCAAAACAACACTCCGAACACAAAACCGGAACACAAAGCTAAGTACACAAATACATATACCAAAAATAACAATAAACAAAGGCAGAGACAGGGCTTCTGATGTGACGTGGGGACCGGCAGGCAGGATACTCCAAGCGTCTCCATAAATAACCTAGTACCTGAAAAGATAGTGTCCACGGGGGTGAGTTCAACAACTCAGCAGATACCTAGTTGACATATATAGTAAACTATAACAAATAGTAATAACTATGGAGTACAGTCTCCTGAACAAAAGAAGGTAATGCATAATAGAAAAGGCTGAAGAATACTATACTCACCAGGGCCACCTATCAGAATAATCAGGTCGTCAGATCGGAAGTGTCATAAATCCTATATGCATGTCAAACATATGCATCCATCCAAATGCAGCAAATAAGTGCAGCAAACACAAGCAGTAAATGCATAAATGCGTATGATGCCAATGATGCGTCCTGATCACCCCTAACGCTAGTCAGTCATCTCACACACAATAGTGAGGCCGCGTAGGTAGAGCTGTGACAACCGTGCACTCTACCATCACTACACCTGATGAGTGAGTGAGTGGACGGGATGCTGTCGGAGTACTCCTGTCCTTTGACCCCAAATCATAAATGGGGGAGCTCAATGCTCTCATCTCCCGGTACACGATGACGGGGAGGTATCTCTGCCGGCTACAACGCTGAGTCACCTGACCAACGGAGCCAAACAGAGTCCACCGTCTGCCGGCTACTACGCTGCTACACTAAATGCCAGCGGAGCCAAACAGAGCAGAACTGTCTTCCGGCTACCACGCTGAGTCCTCAGACTAACGGAGCAAACAGCAGAACCGCCACACACCTGCCTGATATACCACTAATCCATGAGTGGCGGTGTGTGCAGTACATGTAACTGGCGATGTCACCATAGTGGAGCCGACAATCGCGCAGCATGCAATCATGATGCATGACACTAAGCATAGCAATAAACTGATTAGCATAACCATATCCATATATATAACATGAGTATCATAGTATCGATGGTCAAATACGACGAACTAAAGTACACAGGTCAGATAGGATATCAAAAACCTAAGTCCTGAACATAACAAGCATGGTATGTCACTACCTCACTGAACATATATATAATCATATGGATACTAGCATAAAATGCATAACAGGTGAGCAAACAAGCATGTAACGAGTATCCGGTAGTGACGTACCGAAACAAGGATGAACATAATTATTACTAAAGGCAATAACCTACTAGACATATCAACAGGACATATCAAAAAGATAAGTCAAGGTACCCGCCTCCAATAAGAAGATCGTATCCGAATAAATCCTCGTCGAGACACCGTCTCAAATCAAAGTCCTGTAATACATGATATACAGATTCCGCTAAGTACATATGAATAAATTAGCTAAATCAAATCCTCGAGAAACTAACATAAATCCAGATCCAATCATAAACCCTAATTGGACCATCTAACTCCTCAATCATTTTTTAATTAATCCAAAGTCTAAATCCAATTATACATGAATCTAAAACATGATTAACCACATGTTCCACTCTAAATTCATAGACCACATCAATTACAAACTGTATTAAGATTCCTACACTTACCTCGATTCATAGCCGAACAAGATGTTGGAACTAAGTGGATATTGCTATTGGAAGGGTTGCTGCCGGAACAAGAATATCCCACAGCACAGAACAGAACCTCTCCTAACCGCACTGCCCTGATCAAGCGGCTGTCCACCAACCTAAAATACCTCAGATTAGTAGTAAGATCATACTTAACGTCCACAAAATAAGTGGCAGCAGTTTACCTTATGAGTGCCGGCAAGAAAACACTACAAGTTCTAGCGTCGATGGCTGCAATGCACTCCCGACACAGGATGTAGTGCAGCGATGTCTGAGATTTACACACTGAATTGCACATCAGATCTACAAACCACTCCAAATCATCACCGATCTCACTCTAATTCACAAAACATAACTTACCTCAACCTAGTTGCTCGCGGAAACAGGGAACAGAAGAATAAGGTGTTGAGGTTGGCTGCCCCGCACCGGCAGCAGAGGGGGACTGCGGAGAGGGTCGACGACGGTTAGGGCACGCAGCTTTGGGTTCGGCAGTGAGGGAGAGGGAAGCGGCGTGGGAGAGGAGAAGGAGGGCCGGCGCTAGGACTCCCGTGTCTCGGAGTTGGTGCCTGCAATGAAGTCAGCGTCGGCAGAAGTGAGGAAGAGGGGAAATGGCAGTGGGGAAGATCGCTAGGGATTCCTTTGGCCACTCTCTTGTACCGGAGGGGAAGAGAGCAAACCGTCGCGAGTGTTGGCGACGTCGGTTGGTCGGCGTCGGCGCCGTAGGGCACAGATCGGGTGAGGGAAGAGGCACGGGCACGCGAGAAAGGAAATGGCACAGTAAGGGATCGGAGGAAATAGGAATAAGGAAAAAGAAAAGAAAATAAAAAGAAATCAAGCATTTCCTCATTTAAATGGGGAAACCCAAACAGGCTTTCTCGGAAGCCTATTTTTTATCCCCGTTAACTCTTCCATACGAGCTACGAAAAATTCCCGAAAAATTTCCAAAAATTCAAGAAAAATCCCTTATCATTATTCGCTAATTTTCAGTACTTTACATTCTCCTCCACTAATAAAAATTTGGTCCCCAAATTTTGTTATCTACCATCAGCAAATACTAACAACAGGTAAAGAGTATAAATACTGAATGGTAAATAATATCACACACCTCAAGTGAAAAGATAGGGGTATCGAGCTCGGATAATATCCTCGAGCTCCCAAGTAGCCTCCTTATCCGAATGATGCTGCCATCCGACTTTAACCAGCCGGATAGTCTTGTTCCGCAACTGACGCTCTCTCCGGTCAAAAATCCGTACCAGAACCTCCTCATAAGTGACGTCAGGCCGAACGGGAACTGATATATCTGTCAGCACAATGCATCGGGTCGGGTGCGTATCTTCTCAGCATAGATACGTGGAATACATAGTACACGCCTACCAAGGACGGTGGTAGTACTAGCCAGTATGCTACCGCTTCAATCCTCTCCAAGATCTGGAAAGGTCCAATGTATCGCGGAGTTGGCTTACCTCTGAGGTCAATCTCTTCACCCCTTTCGTGGGTGAAACTCGCAGAAATACATGGTCGCAAATGGAGAACTCTAAGAGTCTCTGACTCCGGTCAGCATAACCCTCTTCTGGTAGTCCTGTACCTCTGACACTCTCCGTCTAATAGTACGGACCAACTCTGCCTCATGCTGAGCTCTATGAGATCCCAACTACTGGGCCTCCCCAACCTCATCCAGAGGTTGGGTGTCCGACAGAGCCTACCATACAACGCTTCAACGGTGGCCTTTGGATAGCCGAAAGCAAACCGTTGTTGTAGGCGAATTCTACCAATGGAAAATGGTCCTCCCAACTGCCTCAAAATCCAATACACGTGACCTCAGCAAATCCTCTAGAGTCTGTATAGTCCGCTCTGACTGTCCATCAGTATGCGGATGGAAAGTTGTATTGAAACAGAGCTGCGTGCCCAAGACCTGCTGTAGACTTTGTCAAAAATAAGACGTAAACCGGGGATCTCTATCCGAAATAACAGTCAAACACCACGTGATCTGAATATCTCCCGACAAAACAAATCTACCAATCGAACCAGGAAATCAGTCTTCTGGATCGCTAACGAATGCGCGGATTTGGATTAATCGATCAACGATTACCCAAATCGCGTCATGACCTCGTCGTGTCCTCGGCAAACCCACCACAAGTCCATGGTAATGTGTTCCCATTTCCACACGGGAATTGGAATCCGCTGAAGGAATCCAGCAGGTCTCTTGTGCTCAGCCTTCACCTGCTGACAGACAAGACATCTAGCTACAAATTCCGCGATGTCAGTCTTCATACCGTTCCACCAGTAGGAACGCCTCAAATCTTGATACATGCGGGTCCCGCCTGGGTGGATCGTAAATCGAGAGCGATGAACTTCCTGAAGTAGCTCCTGTAAGACCGGATGAGACTGAGGTACGCATAATCTATCTCGGAAGTATATAATACCCTCCTCGTCTCGTGTAAGCTCGGTCTGCTGCCCGGAAGCTATCTGACTGCTAATGAACTGCAAATGCTGATCACCAGTCTGGGCCTCTCGGATCCTCGTCCTGATCGACTATTGAGCAACCATGGTAACAAGTATACCCTACTCTGTAGGTCCCTGCTCCTCAAGGCCTAACTCGGAGAAACCCTGAATCAAGTCCGTAACCACAACTCGGTGGCAAGCCAAAGTCCCTCTAGACTTCCGACTAAGTGCATCGGCAAGCACATTAGCTTTTCCCCATGTGATAGCTAATGATTCAATCGTAATCCTTCAAAAATTTCATCCATCTCCTCAGTCGGAGATTAAGTTCCTTTCTAAGTGAACAGATATTTAAGACTCTTATGGTCAGTGAAAATCTCAAATGTCACACTGTATAGATAATCCTGCCAATTCTTCAAGGCAAAAATAATGGTGGTCATCTACCAATCATGTACTGGGTAGTTCTCCTCATGCTCCTTCAACTGCCGAGAAGTAGGAGACTACCCTGTCGTGCTGAAACAAAACAGCGCTCAAACCCTGTAGAGATGCGTCGGTATAGAACAAGAATCTGTCCTCTCCAGAAGGTAAAACCAAATCGGAGCCGACACTAGTCTCCGCTTCAGCTCCTCAAAGCTGGTCTCGTAGTCCTCAGACCACGTGAACTCCACGCCTTTCTTGGTCAGGCGTGCCAATGACATAGCTATCCAAGAGAAACCCTCAACGTATCTCCGGAAATATCGAGCCAAACAGAGGAAGTTGCGAGCTTCCTGTATAGACTCTGTCTACTCTCAACGATAACAACCTCTATCTCCTGTGGAACCACGTATACCCCTACGGGTGACCGTGTGTCTCAAACGTCTCACACAAGAAAATCAAAATACGCGCTACTGATCTTCACATATAAATGTTCTCGTTGAAACATCTCTAGAGCTATGCGAAGATGGTGTACGTGACTCACCTCGGATCTGGTATAGATCACAACATCCTCAACAAAGACAATGGAAACTAATCCAAACATCCTAGAAATACCAGAATCATCGAGGCCCTGAAAACAACATCTAAGGCTCGACAAGCCCTAATGGTAAAACCACGACACATAATGTCCGTATCACAGACATTATTAATTATAAGATCCCCGATAATAAATTCGAGATCTAATCACCAACAGTATATATATCACCAAAGAATAGATCCTCCAGTGTGAGAGCAACGCTCCATCACAAGAAATCCTCAACATGGGGAGTAATGTTCCACTATAAATAAATCCGTAATATGTGGAAACAACGCTTCACCACAAACAAACAATAATATGTGGGAACTACGCTCCACCACAAACGATCCATAACATATGGGAGCAACGCTCTACCACAACAATCCAAAATATGTGGGAGCTACGCTCTACCACAAACACCAATAATATGTGGGAGCTACACTCCACCACAAACCATATATAAGTGTCCAAGGCACCTAACTATTTAGCTAGAGACTGCATAAGGTCACTCTACCATAGGTCACTGTGGGTAATTAAGGGTATAACAACCTAGTAAACATATCCAATCATTTGTCAACTCTCTCAACATCATAGTTGATCACCCACTGATAAGAGAATTAGTTGACAGGGTAATGCAACAATTGACATAATATAGACACTCAACATTCTACATTCATCATAAGTAGAATTATCATGATGCTTCCAACAATACACCTGGCGCACGTGCTCACACAACATATGTATGATCGACATAATCCTCCAATTTGTACACACCACACATACTCACAATATAGGTATAATTGATCGTGATACCTCCAACAATGCATACCGAACCCGTATGCATATATCAACATAGGTATAATCAACAATACACCTCAACAACACTCACATGACATATATACACCTATGCCAAGAGTATAATCAACGTAATACTTCCAACAATTCATAATAAACACAAGTGTACCCATAAACCAAATATAATCCACAAGATACCTCGAATCTTACACTGAACACATATGCTCATATCACAATTCAAATTAAATCGATAAAATACTTCCAATATGACACTCACACCCATGTGCACATACCACGACACAGATATAGATCGATAAGATACCTCTAATATGTCAATCAGACACGTACAGCTAACTAAAAAAAAAACTATAATCCACAAGGAACCTACAATAACCATATCTAGATGTGACTACTCACACTACTTGCATATGAACTATCATCATAGAACTCCTACAACTCATAACAATCATATGTACCTACCACATAGATATGCAAAATCAGCATATTTAATCCAATCCACCTTGCATTCTGAAATGGCAGGGTCACCTTCTAAGTTATCCAACTAGGTACATACAGTTAAAATTAACGTACCCATGGAATAGGATACATCGATCCTCTATCGACTGACCAAATCGTCAATAGTATATGGCTAATTCAATCCTTTCTCACGTCAGTATAAGCTAGGTACTCGATGTGCTCAAGATATCCAACTAAGCACGAATAACCCAAGATTCAAACATCTAAAAGTAAAGTAGGTCAATCCCCTACTGATCGGATCAACAAAACTAATCGGTCATCTACTAACTAATCAAGAATAAATAAAGCCTCTACAAGCATCTAAAGTAAATCGATCACGACTACCCAAGTCGACAAACGTCAATCTATCTTCTACTGACCGATCTAACAAGAGTAATCTATTATCTACGGATGAAATTAACTAAGATAACATGGTATACTACTGGCTAGATCAACATAAAGATATAGATACTATCCACTACACAGCTAATAATAGCAGAGGCAGGTATGTGCCTCCATCTGCTAACCAACTAGAAATAACAAAAACTAAAAACTACTAGTGTATGATATGAAAAATCACTCTTAATCTCTATCAAAGTCTACCATAATCAGTGATTTACCTAACACATAAAATATATTCTATATCAACTAGATATGTACTAATAAAGAATACTAATACATTTCATAGACTGTAATAGTGAACAGGGCATAAACTAATCAAAAAGGTAGGATAACATATACCAACATACCTCCTATAGCTTGGAGATGTCCTGCTGTTGCCAGGTCCCAAAACCCGAAAAGTCACATCGAGAAGATCAAAACACGAAATCCGAAATACAGGGAAAATAAGACTCGTAAGTCGATCCCTGATACCAAATAAATTGATATCAGATAAATCTCAAAAATCCAGAACACATAGCAAGTATCATAACCTCGCTCTAATACCACTAAATTGTCACGCCCCAGAGGAGTCCCTGTCCGAAGAAATTTCGACAGCACCTCCCCTGTACGGGTGACAATCTGAAGCATTTCTACAGGCATAATATACATCAGCCACAGGCGGCTAGAATATACACACAACCACGCAGTTAAATATATATAATCAGCCTACACGGCTGAAACAAAACCAATACAGCGGATAAACATAAAATACAAGCCCATACAAAACCAAATAAAACACTGCAAGCCAGCTAGGCTTACACCACACAACCAAAACAACACTCCGAACACAAAACCGGAACACAAAGCTAAGTACACAAATACATATACCAAAAATAACAATAAACAAAGGCAGAGACAGGGCTTCTGATGTGACGTGGGGACCAGCAGCCAGGATACTCCAAGCGTCTCCATAAATAACCTAGTACCTGAAAAGATAGTGTCCACGGGGGTGAGTTCAACAACTTAGCAGATACCTAGTTGACATGTATAGTAAACTATAACAAATAGTAATAACTATGGAGTACAGTCTCCTGAACAAAAGAAGGTAATGCATAATAAAAAAGGCTGAAGAATACTGAACTCACCAGGGCCACCTATCAGAATAATCAGGTCGTCAGATCGGAAGTGTCATAAATCCTGTATGCATGTCAAACATATGCATCCATTCAAATGCAGCAAATAAGTGCAGCAAACACAAGCAGTAAATGCATAAATGTGTATGATGCCAATGATGCGTCCTGGTCACCCCTGACGCTAGTCAGTCATCTCACACACAATAGTGAGACCGCGTAGGTAGGGCTGTGACAACCGTGCACTCTACCATCACTACACCTGATGAGTGAGTGAGTGGACGGGATGCTGTCGGAGTACTCCTGTCCTTTGACCCCAAATCATAAATGGGGGAGCTCAATGCTCTCATCTCCCGGTACACGATGACGGGGAGGTATCTCTGCCGGCTACCACGCTGAGTCACCTGACCAACGGAGCCAAACAGAGTCCACCGTCTGCCGGCTACTACGCTGCTACACTAAATGCCAGCGGAGCCAAACAGAGCAGAACTGTCTGCCGGCTACCACGCTGAGTCCTCAGACCAACGGAGCCAAACAGCAGAACGGCCACACACCTGCCTGATATACCACTAATTCGTGAGTGGTGGTGTGTGCAGTACATGTAACTGGCGATGTGCTCAACCATAGTGGAGCCGACAATCGCGCAGCATGCAATCATGATGCATGACACTAAGCATAGCAATAAACTGATCAGCATAACCATATCCATATATATAACATGAGTATCGTAGTATCGATGGTCAAATACGAAGAACTAAAGTACACAGGTCAGATAGGATATCAAAAACCTAAGTCCTGAACATAACAAGCATGGTATGTCACTACCTCACTGAACATATATATAATCATATGGATACTAGCATAAAATGCATAACAGGTGAGCAAACAAGCATGTAACGAGTATCCGGTAGTGACGTACCGAAACAAGGACGAACATAATTATTACTAAAGGCAATAACCTACTAGACATATCAACAGGACATATCAAAAAGATAAGTCAAGGTACCCGCCTCCAATAAGAAGATCGTATCCGAATAAATCCTCGTCGAGACACCGTCTCAAATCAAAGTCCTGTAATACATGATATACAGATTCCGCTAAGTACATATGAATAAATTAGCTAAATCAAATCCTCGAGAAACTAACATAAATCCAGATCCAATCATAAACCCTAATTGGACCATCTAACTCCTCAATCATTTTTTAATTAATCCAAAGTCTAAATCCAATTATACATGAATCTAAAACATGATTAACCACATGTTCCACTCTAAACTCATAGACCACATCAATTACAAACTGTAATAAGATTCCTACACTTACCTCGATTCACAGCCGAACAAGATGTTGGAACTAAGTGGCTATTGCTATTGGAAGGGTTGCTGCCAGAACAAGAATATCCCACAGCACAGAACAGAACCTCTCCTAACCGCACTGCCCTGATCAAGCGGCTGTCCACCAACCTAAAATACCTCAGATTAGTACTAAGATCATACTTAACATCCACAAAATAAGTGGCAGCAGTTTACCTTATGAGTGCCGGCAAGAAAACACTACAAGTTCTAGCGCTGATGGCTGCGATGCACTCCCGACAAAGGATGTAGTGCGGCGATGTCTGAGATTTACACACTAAATTGCACATCAGATCTACAAACCACTCCAAATCATCACCGATCTCACTCTAATTCACAAAACATAACTTACCTCAACCTAGTTGCTCGCGGAAACAAGGAACAGAGTAATAAGGTGTTGAGGTTGGCTGCCCCGCACCGACAGCAGAGGGGGACTGCGGAGAGGGTCAGCGACGATTAGGGCACGCGGCTTTGGGTTCGGCAGTGAGGGAGAGGGAAGCGGCGTGGAAGAGGAGAAGGAGGGTCGGCGCTAGGACTCCTGTGGTCGGCGATGTCTCGGAAAGAAAGAGGAGGCGATCGGAGTTGGTGCCGGCAATGAAGTCAGCGTCGGCAGAAGTGAGGAAGAGGGGAAATGGCAGTGGGGAAGATCGCTAGGGATTCCTTTGGCCACTCTCTTGTACCGGAGGGGAAGAGAGCAAACCGTCGCGAGCGTTGGCGACGTCGATTGGTCGGCGTCGGCGCCGTAGGGCACAGATCGGGTGAGGGAAGGGGCACGGGCACGCGAGAAAGGAAATGGCACAGTAAGGGATCGGAGGAAATAGGAATAAGGAAAAAGAAAAGAAAATAAAAAGAAATCAAGCATTTCCTCATTTAAATGGGGAAACTCAAACAGGCTTTCTCGGAAGCCTATTTTTTATCCCCGTTAATTCTTCCATACGAGCTCCGAAAAATTCCCGAAAAATTTCCAAAAATTCCGAAAAAATCTCTTATCATTATTCGCTAATTTTCAGTACTTTACATAAATGATGCTAGTATATTTAGTGTACCTCTTTTCACCTCTTTTCTCTATCTTGAGTAGCATGATGTGAGCTAAGTATCATATAGAAATAAGTTTGAGTTTTGTCTTAACCTTTAGGATCTTACCTTCACTTCACTTTACTTGAATTTGAATAGTTGATATCATTGAAATAGTCATGATTCATCCTATTTGTTTAGTACTTGGTTTCCATGGTGATTTCTCAAACTTCATTTTGGTTACTAGATGAGGCTCGAATCTTGAAAGCTCATTTGGAAAAATTAAAATATCCCAACTTCTGTGCCTATGAACTTATGTGTTTAAGTGTTGCACAATGCAATCACTTAGTGAAAAAAAAGGTGCATGATGATGAAAAAAAAAAGAAAAAAAAAGTGTTGAAAAAAAGGGGATATAAAAAATAGTTGTCATGAGGGGAAACTAGCATGTCACCCCTTTGAGACCGAGTTAAGTTACTGGGGAAATGACTTCTATGGTTCTCCTGATATTGAGCACGCCTTTGAGACCCTAGGTTAATTGAGAAATATGAACCAAGTGTGTGGTAGGTAAGTGCCTATCACTGGAAACATTAGGAACTCAATGGGATGATAACTTAACTAGGACAAAGATTGAAACTTGAAGGGTTTTGAGTTACTTATTTGCACTGTGCACAAAAGACATATGCTTAAGCCATACTTGGTTTGTTTCTATGATCATGCTTATTACTGAAACTTTTAGACAAAGTTAGGAAATTGAATTAAGGATTATGATGCATTATTGAATACATGAATCTTGATTGCAACATTTTACTTGAGGACAAGCAAAAGTCTAAGTCTGGGGGTGTGATGTGTGTATATTTTATACACTTGTTTAACATGTTTTGACACACATTCTTATGTTTTATACATGCTTTATCTATGCACTTTCATGTTCCTTGCTTTGATTTTAGAATAAATACTTTTCTTTATTCGGATATCTGCTTTTGTACATTTTATGCTTTCAGGAGTCGAATTTGGAGAAGAATTGATGTCCGTAGCGAATTCTACAACCAAACGGAGGAAAAATGACTTGGGCAATGAGTGTCACACAGCCTTGCAAAGGGGAATGGCCCTGGCCGTGTGGTCATGAGAGGGTCGTGTAGCATCGGCAGCAAGGGGGTATGCCTAGGCCGTGTGAAGTTATACGGCCGTGCTACCTGATGTGCGTAGATTATATACACTTTTATGCATGCTTTAACGCACATCTACTTATATTTCATTAGCATAATCTATGTTTATTGCACCCTATTTCATTGTAATGTCATATTTCCATTATATTTTGTTCGGAGATCTACTCTTTGCTTGTTTTGATTGATAGGACGTGATTTGGAGCAAAAACGGAACTTAAATGAAGTCTAGAGCTTCCAGAGTGTCATGGGCATGTAAAAACTAAGTTCTTCCAAGTTCTGGCCGTGTGGAGACCACATGGGCATGTCAAGGCCGTGTAGGGGTCATGTTGGGGCCGTGTGAACTTCACACGGCCGTGTGAAGGCCGTGTGAACTTCACATGGCCGTGTGAAGGCCGTGTGAGATTTCCTACACATCAGACCAAAAGTAAAATGACCATAACTTTGTACTCGGTTGGGGTTTTGGGCTGTTCTTTATACCGATTTGTAGATAACTTCAAGAGCTACAACTTTGATGAAGAATTCAACCAGAGAAAACCCCATCTTGATGGTGTAAAAGACGCTGAAATGAAGCATTGCAATTTAGAGCTATGACAAGGGCCATGCAAGGGGGTGTGACCTACACACGGCCGTGTGAGGCACATGGCCCATGGCCGTGTGAGCCACAAGGCCGTGTAAGGTTTCCAGAGGAGAAGAATGGCATGGCCGTGTGAATCCACACGACCGTGTAACTTTGACAGAGAAGGAGAAGAATATGGCTATGTCCCAGACACGGTCGTGTAAGGGTACCAGAACTGGGGGCAGTGCAGGACGTGTAGATCTACACGGCCATGCAAGGGGGCAGTGGCAGAGCAGGACATGGCCGTACCAACCTCACACGGTCGTGTGAGGTTGGCGGAGAAGGAAGTGGTGCAGGCTGTGTGAGCCTCACACGGTCGTGCCACGGGGTCGTGTGGCGCCCGTGCCAAGCCTATAAAAGGGGTTTTCTTCCCCTTTTTTCACATCTTTTTGTTGGTCTTTGCTTGGGGCTTCTTCCCCATTGCTTGGGGAAGGGTTCTCCCCCTTGGGGGATCCCTAGATCTTCCATCCTTCGCCGATCCGTCCACCTCTGGAGCAAGGATTGCATCCAAGAAGACTGGTGCTACATGGATAAGCTTTCCCTTCTCTTCTCCTTATGTTTTGAGTTGTAGATTGCTTTATTTCTTGTCTTTTGATTGTAATTATCTTGCAATGGAGTAGATCTCTAGATCTAGGATGTAGGAAGTATTTGTGATGTGATGATGATGTAAAACTCTTGTGGATTTGCCAATTTCCTATTTCTATGATGTTGTTTTGTTTGTATCTATTTGATCTTTTGTGGAATGTTGTGATTTGGCTTAATGACCATGCTTGATTAAATGTTTGAATGTCTATAGATCTCGTAGAGATTATTTCTCACTCAATTTTCTAAGGGATCCACGTGACAGGTGCAAGCCCGTGTAAAGACGTTTGAGGGATAACCTTGAAAAAGGGAAATGGATTATTCAAGAGGGTAGGATAGATTGTTTGTTTAATCTCTTAATGGGTTGAGAAGTTATGAATTCCTATGTTGATATCCGAGGGAAGCATAGTAATAGGTGCAATCCTGTATAAGGACAACGTAGATTCATATCCAATTGATCACATTTAGGTGCATATTTCAGTCCTAAGTCGGTTGTCTATTACAAGAGAGAACCGACAACCTTCTACAAATGTTAGACAATTGAGGAATAAGATTTGGTATATCATTTACATTGAATAACATCACAGAGAAACTGAAATCCTAGTATCTATTCCCCTTTCATTCATTTACGCTCTTTTCTTTCTCTCATTTCTCTTTTCATTCTCTTTAGAGTTTGTTAACAACTTTAGATTGTCTAGATAATTCGCCGTGTGAAGTTAACTAGTGCTTAATCAACAGTCCCTGTGGATACGATAATCTTTTATATTACTTGTGACATTTCCGTACACTTACGGAGAGCGAACACTACCTTCTCCAGCCAGCCAGTTCACGGTCGTGTATGGTTACACGACCGTGTAGCCTTTCCAATGGCAGAGATTGCCCTGCCATGTATGATTACACGATCGTGTAGCAATTCCAGAGCGGAAGAATGGCATGGCCGTGTGTGCCACATGGCCGTGCAACACTTCTAGAGGCAAGAATTAACCAGGCTATGTGGTTTCACATGGCCGTGCAAGCAAGCAGGAATGGAACATGGCACGACCGTGTCCTGGGTCGTGTGGCGCCCAAATGCCCTCCTCTATATATAGAGCTTCTTTCTCTTTGAAAGGGGGAGGCTCTCCCTGTAACACCCATGAATTTTTGTTATATAAATACATAGGTATTATTCTCATTAAGAGCATGGAAATAAATAAAAAGGATAAGAGAAAAAGAAGAGTAAGAAACAAAATAAAAATAAGAGGTAAGAGGTGGAGGCCAAGGATTGAACCTTGAACCTCCCACCAATAATGGAGAAAGATTAATGGCATGGTCACCACTAGGATAGAAAGTAACATATGCATAGGAAGGAATAAAAATATTAGTTAAAGGAGAGAAGAAAAATAAAACAAGGAGCAAGAGAAAACCAAATTGCTCACCTCTACTCCCTCTTGATTAAGACAAGGAATAAGAAGAAGCAAGTTGTTTTCCTCACCCTTCCCTCTCCTCATTCTTTTCGTGGGAATCAAGAGAAGAATAATGGATGAATTAAAGGGAACATTAATGAGGGCATAAATTTCTCTCATGATGAATAAATAGAAAAAAATGAGAAGTAAACCTCTCATTTTCCTCATTCTTCCTCCTCCTTCCTTCTTTTCTTTCTTCACCGAGACTAGGAGATCCACCCACTCCTTGATCCGAGCACTAAGTCAAGTTCTTCACCAAGGAAGCCAATTTTCAAGAAGAAACCTTCAAGTTCTAGCCTCCCCAAGAAAAGGAAATCAAAGGAGGCACAAGAGGAAGAAACTTCTCCCTTCCTTAAAAACTAGAACACTTTCCTCCTTAAGAAAAACCACAAGCGAAAGGATGTAAGTTCCCCTCACCTGTGGTACAATAGCTATATGTTTGTTATGAAAAGTATTGCTTAAAAACCTATGGTTATTTCATAAGGGTTTCGGCCAAACAAAGAAAAAAAAAAGAGAGAGTTTAAAGAACCTTGAAAACCAACTAAGATATGTTCATGATTTTTTTTGCTTATGTTATGTACCTTATGTAGGAGAGATAAACTAATATTTTCATGCTAGAATGTTTGGCTAGAACATAAATTTATAACTTGGATTTTCGGCATAGAAGGAACAAAAGAGTTAGAAGAGCTCTAAACCTAAACCAAGCATGCTACCTTGTTTTTATGATATGTACCTAATGATAAGTGGTGTTGTTGATGTTTTTCCCCACTGGTAAGTCAATTTAAACTTGATTCCATATTCATGTATATTCTCCCAAGATAGAGTTGAGAGCCTAGAAGGGCTTTAAACCTATAAAAATTTAAGCATGCTATGATTCTTATAAGACAAGATATGAAGCTAATGTGACATGCCATGGTCTTAGGTTAAGTTGAACAATATTTCTTATATATGATGGTTCGGCCATTTCAAGACTTGAACCCTAGGAAGGTTTAAATCAAGTCTAAGATACTTATGCTCTACTTGATGAAGAGATATGAAATAAATTAATGTTCACATGTTGCTTGGAAACTTGAATTCTTGTTCTTTAGTATTCGGCCACAATTGTTTTTAAGACCTAGGATACTTAAATTTCTAAACTAAGTGGTCCATGTTAATCTTTGAAATGAATGCTAGGAAAGTTCTTATGGTCTTCATGCTAATATGCCACTAGGAACTTAATACCCATGCTTACAAGATTCGGCCTCATTAGATTAAAAGGCTTGAGAAGCTTGGAACTTAGACTAAATGTACTTATGGTGATTCTCATGATATGTATTGATATGTTAGTATAAAGTTTAACCTTTTCATGTTGCTTGTAACCTATAAACATGTTGCTAGGGTTCCGTCCATGTTAGGGTTGAAGGCTTAGAGAACTTGGAACCTATATCAAATATGTTCAAGTGGTCTCTTATGGAATATGATATGAAAATTGTTAAGGTTGTTCATGCTTATATGTTGTTAATAACCCAAAAGGAGGCTTAATAAGTTTCGGCCAGGTTATGAAAAGAGACCTAGAAAGCTTGGAACCTATACCTAACATGCTTAAGATGCTTCTTATGTCATAAGAAATGATAGATGTTTAGGGTTCACATGTTCTTTTGTTGCTTGATAACCTAACCCACCTCTATATGTTTCGGCCACCACTTTTCACTAGGGATAGAGACCTAATTTTGTGTTCTTCCATGAACTTCACATGCAATGCTTTATGATATGTGGAGAGTATGACATGCTGTGAGGTTCATTTATATATGTTAGGTCCTATTCATGATATGCTGTGTGCTATGTTTCATGATATGCTATGTGCTTATTTTTATGATATGTTGTGTGCTAAATTTCATGAAATGCTATGTGCTTGAGTCTATGATATGTTGTGTGATAAATTTCATGATATGCTATGTGCTCAAGTTCATGATATGCTGTGTGCTTAAACTCATGATATGTGCCTAAACTCATGATATGCTATGTGCTCAAGTTCATGATATGCTGTGTGCTTAAGATCATGAAAGGTTGTATGCTTAATTATGCATGTGTTCATGATATGCTGTGTGCTCAAAATCATGATATGTTGTGTGCTCAATTATACATGCTTTAAGCTATGCCTAAAAGAGTTGCTTCCCTATAAGTGGGATCAAGAGCACTCTTCATGACATGAATATGACATGAGTGATATGGATTATGTAAATATGACATGCTATTTTACTTTTAAGGCTTGTACCAAGGGTGGGCTCCATATGTAACGCCCACCCTTCTTACCCTAGGGCGGCGCTACGTTCGTACATGCTTCAGTTATACTATGGCAGCGGAAGAAAAAAAAAACTTTAAGAATTTAATTTATTAAGCATAATATCACATATTCTGATTTGTTCAAATGTGCATATATTGAACTTATAACTAATCATATTAATTTGTCCGGATCGTTCTTTGCCGAGCCACCACCACACACATCACTATCTGCTCCTCCTGTTGCTCCTCTAGCTCATCCAGCTTCTTTATCTGCAGTACAAGGAAAGTAAGCTGTGAGCACTCATGGCTCAGTAAGTTCCTTTCCTACTCACTAAAACCGAAAATCATCGTATATTAATATCATGCGTAGTATCATAAGCATACGACATACAAGGGTATCATATTCATATCATGACATTATATCTAATCATCAGATAATTCAAGCACATATGTAGGCAATGCATCATGAATTTGAAAACTTATACTTATAAGTACTTGAAATTAATCTCATCATTATAGGGGATCCCGGTTTGTACCACATACATAATGCGCGCGCTTCTTAAGTAGGTCCAAGGTAGCAAGTCTTGAACCCTACCATACATACATACTAGGTCCGAGTCTTACTCCATCGACCTAGGGCATTCAGAAGCCCATTACTGACGAGGCCCGAGTCTTATTCCATCGACCCCGGGGCGTTTACGGAGCCCACCCTTGGTACAAACCATACAAAAATAATTTATCATGCATAACTATCATATCATATCCCTAACAATCTTTCATGCATTTCATTTTTCATTTCTTTTCATTATGTATAGCATTTCCTATGCTATCACATATCATGGCATTTACATAACATAAATTTCATTTTTTTCCCATTATGTATAGCATTTCCTATGCTAACACATATCATGGCATATACATAACATAATTTCATTTCTTTATTTTGTATAGCATTTCCTTATGCTATCACATATCATGGCATATTACATAACATTATGTATAGCATTTCCTATGCTATCACATATCATGGCATATAATATAATTTCATTTTCTCCTCATTATGTTTAGCATTTCCTATGCTATCACATATCATGGCATATTACATAACATTATGTATAGCATTTCCTATGCTATCACATATCATGGCATATAACATAATTTCATTTTCTCCTCATTATGTTTAGCATTTCCTATGCTATCACATATCATGGCATATAACATAATTTCATTTTCTCTTCTTTATGTTTAGTATTTCCTATGCTATCACATATCATGGCATATTACATAACATTATGTATAGCATTTCCTATGCTATCACATATCATGGCATATAACATAATTTCATTTTCTTAGCATTTCATAGAAGGAACCTTGTACTAGTTCGGTTAGACAATAATCTTACTCACCTCTTTAAAATATTTTTGGTTGAAATCCTAAGGTTAGATACTCCTCTGATCATACATCATATCAATATAAAATCATGGAAAGGAATCCTTCTACATAGCATAGAAAATCTTATCATGAAATGAGGTCTTGTTTAAATCATCCTAGATTTGAAAACCTTTTCTTTAGCCGAATTTTCTTAAATTCTTTCCTAGGTTTTCTAATCCTTATAAATCGAAAATCACATAAAAGCCTTGTACCACAGGTGAGGGGAAGCTTACCTTCTTCGCTTAAGTTTCCTAGGTTTGATAACTTGCTTGTGGACCTTTCTTCCTTGCTTGCTTGCTCGGCACCAATGGAGGAGAAGAGTGGCTAGGTCTTTTGGTGGAGAGGAGGAGGAAGAAGAGACCTCTTCCTCTTGTGTTGCTCGGCAACAACAAGAAAGAAAAGAGGGAGGGAGTGAGGAGGAAGAAGAGGTTTCTTCCTCTTGTGTTGCTCGGCAACAAGAAGAAGAAAGGAGGAAGGGAGAGGGTTTTCGGCACCCAAGGGAGGAGAGGAGGAAAAGTGAGTGAGGATGAAGTTGAAGTCACCCCTCCATGCCTATTTATACTAAAATGAGGGGAGGAAACTTGTCTTGATTCATCCTCCTTATTTACTTCTCTTCTTAATGTTAAGAATATTCTAGAGAAGATGCTTCTTGAGTTCTCCCTTAATTTCTCTCTTTTCTTTCCTTTAATACAAATTCCTATCTCTCCTCTTACAATATCCTCTCCTATCCCACTTGGTTAACACATGCATGCATCCACAAGAGAACCAAGGATCAAATCCTTCTCCTAACATATTTTTTACTTCTTTTTACTTCCTTTTCCTTTTAAGTAAAAAGAATCCTTTCTTATTCTTAACTACTTAGTCCTTTCTCTTCTTATCAATAATTCTCCTATCCCCTTTGATATCCTATACATGTTCCTTACAAGAGATCCAAGGTTCAATCTCTCTTCTAACATTTTATTTTCTTTTGTACATAATAATTCATATATTACAATATTATGCATTATGCATAAATATTTCATACATATATATATTATCTCATATTTCTTCCTTTTGTCTACATTAATTCCATCCATTATAAATCATGCATAGATGATTTATATTCTCAACTTTATTCATAAAGTTTTAATCATCTAAATCCTTCCCATCTTAATATTCAACTTAGAATATTTACACCTTCTTTTCACTACCTTCGTACTCTCATTGCCCTTACTTTATCTAGGCTTTCTAGGGGTGTTACACCATAAGCGCCCTGGGGTCGATGGACTAAGAAACGGACCTCGTTAGGGATGGGCTCCTATGTGCCCCTAGGTCGATGGACTAAGAAACGAGCCTAGTATATGCCTTGTAGGGTTCAAGACTTGCTACCTTGGACCTACTAGGACGCACGCATGTATGTACGTGGTACAAGCCGAGATCCCCTTATGTTGAGATTATGTTTAAGTATATATGCTATACGTTTTAAAAAGTCATGATGCATGTTTTAAAAGTTCACCTTGCATATGCTTTATGAATATGTCATGATATATATGATGATCATGTTATGATATACCATGCTACCTTGTGTTTATGCCATGATATCTATGATTGTGCTCATGATATATATGATGATCATGTTATGATATGCCATGCTACCTTGTGTTTATACCATGATTATGCCATGATATATATGATTGTGCTCATGATATATATGATGATCATGTATGATATGCTATGATACTTTATGCTTTGATATATGCTTTGTGATTGTTGACATGATATATGGATTTTGTGAGTAGGAAAGGAACTTACTGAGCCATGAGTGCTCACAACTTACTTTCTTGTACCACAGATAAGGGCAAAGGTTGGATGGACTAGGGGAGCAGCAGGAGGGGCTAGCAGGATGTGTGTGGTAGTGACTGGCTAAAGAAGAAAAGACCTGCTTTCATTATATATGAGTTATGCTTGTTTGATATTTTTATCATTGTAACTCCATGACATTTATAATGTTAGTTCCTATATGTTTTGAAATAATGTAAGGTATGACATATGGGTTCTATGTTTCAAAAATTACAAGTAAGACTTCCGCTGTAATAAGTTAATAAGTTGTTAAGTAGAGTAAAGTAACCCCCGTGGCCTTAGCAGGAGGGGGGCGGGGCGTTACACTCCCTTTGGGGAGATCTGTTCTTGGGCGAATTTCCAGCGTTCGGAAGGAGATTTGACTCCAAGAGTGGAGGATTGGTTCCGAAGATCACTCGTCGTATTGAGATAAGCATTCCTTTCTATTCTTCTTCTTGATTTGGATCGGAATGTTTTGGATCTTCTTGTCTTCATTCTTTCCTCGTTCTCTATGGAGTAGATCCTTTGTTCTAGGAAGGAGGGAGTATTTATGATGTAATTTGATGTAACATTCATGGATTTGCCATCTTCTTGATTCAAGGATATTGTTATGTTTTGTATCGATCGATTTTGTATGGATTGTTATGTTTTGTGCCTAATTACCATTCTTGATTGGTTGTTTGTATTTCTTGTGGAATCTTGCCGAGGAATTCGCTAAATCTTATGACCGAGTGGCGTCGTGACAGGGCTGCCCCGCTAACGGACTTTTTAGGGGATCACCTTTAGGGATAAAGCAAGAACATACAAAGAAGTAGGACGGATTGATATGCTTAATTCTATATCTTAAGGTGAATTGATTAGTGATGTGTTTCTATGTCGTATGACCAAGGGGCGTCATGACAGGGCGACCCCGCTAACGGACTTCATAGGGATCATGACTCTTTGATTTCTTAGGGTTTAGATGTGAGTCCTTGACCGGTGTTTTCTGTAAAAGATAACCGGTGATTTCTTATGAATGCATTTCGATTGAGGACAAGAATTGGTAGATTGCTTTACATCGATGAATAAAGAAAGCGAGACTCCTAGAACCTTTATAAAACTAAATTTCTGCATTTAACCCTTACATCTAATCTTTAGTTGTAAATGATCTTTTAATCGTTTGTTTAGCTAATTCTCTTTTGAGACATCTTTAGTGATTATAACCAATTCCTGTGGATACTATATCTTTTATTATTACTGATGACATAACCGTACACTTGCGGTTCATAACACCTAACCTCAAGTTAGGACTTTGCTAGTCAAGTATCCGGTCAACCCTTTAACCTACTTGACTTTTCTTCACATCAGACTGGTCAAACCTTGACCAGAGAAGAATTGCTCCAATAATCTCCCCAATCGAACAATTATTCCTGCAATCTCCATATATTGTCAAACATCAAAATCCAAATATCAAGACTCAAGCTTGAGCCAACGCAAACTTAGTCAACCTAACCTAAGGGATATTGCACCAACAATCTGATCTAGTGGGTAGTCAGAGCGTATAAATGTCACTATTTGCGTACAAACTCACACTACCATTATTTGGTCTAGTGGATACAGACTGTATGCGATAACACGCTACCATGGATGGTCCCATGGGTAGTTGTATGTATCATGATTGTTGGCAACCCTCTCAACCATGAATGGGAGACAATGGTCGACAAGATATACCAACCTTCTCTAACGACTCTCTCAACCACAAAAGGGAGACAATGGTCGTCAGGATATAATGTAACGCCCGAAAATTCTCGAAACTGCATTATAAATATTCTATGATTTTTCTGGAATTTTTAGATATTTTTCCGGAATTTTCCGAGTAGCGGAAGCAGCAAAAAATAATTAGAACCGCAAAATAGCTTAGGCGGGAATCGAACCCGGAACCTCTCGGTTCCGATAACTTTTAGTTAGCCTTAGTAACCGGTGAACCCAGCAGGGCCGTGCTGAAAGAAAGAGTAATCAATTATATTTATATTAGAGTTGGGTTCAATTATCCACTTAATATAAATAGAAGAGTTAGGTTGGGTTTGGTTTATTTTAGAATTTGGTTCGACAAACTCCTCCCCTCCAAACCCTCACGCCGAACACCCTTCTTCTCTCCTTCTCTCGGCGCCAACCACAAGGAAGACCTAGGGTTCTCTCCCTAGGGCCCCAAGGACATCTTCCGGCGATAACTCCGGCACGAGGACGCTCTCCTTCGCGAGGGGAACGCTTAGACGCGAGAAGATCGTCGAGAAGTCGTCTCCACCGGAATTCTAGCGAATAGAATTGTAAGAAAATTAGCGTACGAGGTAAGAAACCCCTCACCTGCAGTATAAGTAGCTCCGTTTGGGTTTTCTACGCATTAGTTTAGCTATATGCAGATTTTTATCAACGCATAGCGTGAAATTGACCCTCCTCGCAGGTTTAGGGATTTAGTGAGCACTTCTAGATGGGCCGGACATGTAATCCCTCTTCAGTGGGGGGGGGGGGGTTTCTAGACGTTGTCGGGTGCCTAGAAGTGGTCTCCCTAATAGAGAGGAGAGTTGGGGCACACTAAGTGTTCGATAAAATAGCTAGTTAAGTAAAAATGCAAACTAGGCATTTTAACAGCTCAGTTGAATGCATTAGAAGCATCTAAATTAGTAAATCAGTTTATTCTAGCTTATATGGGACTACGGTCCAATGGGTGGGCTCCCACAGTCACCTCTGGGTTCAGATAACCTAGCTCTAGGTTCAGATAACCTAGAAACAGCAAATTAGAACAGTTTAGCTATATTCAGTATTTTACTTTTCAGTTGGCACTGTACCGGATTAGATATCCATTGGGTTGGACTCCCACAGTCGTCCCTAGGTTCAGATAACCTAGTAAACCCTACTAAATTTGGGACTTGCAAATCCGGGTTTAGTTAGGGATGCGCGCACAGTAAGTACAGTTGTCGGGCCCAATAGCACATGATTATTATTTTGAGCTACTATGCTATTAGTTTTCAAAACTCATAAAATCAGTTATGTTAGTTGAGTTTGATTTCAGCTTCAGGTTAGCTTCAGTTAGCTTAGTTCTCTATTATTGTTCTATGTGATTAGCCTGCTATGCCATGCTTCAGCTTACATGTTCAGTTATTTCAGTTTATGCTTGCAACCATAGTATGCCATGCCAGTACATGTTTTCAAATAGCATTCTTTGAAAGCATGTTTGCATCGTTGCATGTTTTAGTGAGGTAGTTGGTTTCTTACTAAGCTTTAAGCTTACATATTCTACTTTCCTTATACTGCAGATAAAGGTAAAGGGAAAATGGACTAGCAGAGGAAGCTGGAGTTCAATGCAAAGATGGTGTGTGTGGCAGGAACTGGAATAAAAGATCCTCAGGGGTTTTAGCAAGCTTAAATAGTTGAATTCTTAGTATTTCTTCTTTCATGCATTTTTAGACCTTAGAATGTTTAAACCATGGGAGATTTATTTAGTTTGTTAGTAATTATGTTAGAATGCTGGTTAATAGTTGCTAGAATATATTCCAATTGATTTTAGAATTGTTGTGTGAGGTTTTGACACGCCAGAGTGCTGAAATCAGAGTTTCAGGGTGAGATCAGAACCCAAATCGGTCTGCAGACCGATCAGAGCCGGGTTGTGCCGCTGGATAGGTCAGCTGACCGATCCAAGAGCGAACAGAGAGTTTATGGATCGGTCAGCCGACCGATCCAGAGGCGAACAGTGAGTACAGAGGTTCACTGATCGGTCAGCCGACCGATCAGTAAGCTACTGGATCGGTCTACCGACCGATCAGTGTACATGGATCGGTCAGCCGACCGATCCAGAGCCTCCTTCCGTGCCAGTATCAAGCTGGATCGATCACGGGATCGATCCGACAGCCCAATCGATCCATGGATCGATTGAAATGCCTGATTACAGCTAGCAGGACATCCGAAAGGCATAGAATATCTCCCCTAGCATGTGTACGACTCCTAGGTACACCTAGAATATTAAGTTCAGTTTATAGTAATTAGTTTAGTAAAAATTTTAATCAATCCAGATTTTTTGCAATAGTAATTTAGCACAGCATTACGTAACGATCGGCCTCGCAGCCTAGTCAATAGGAGGTGGGTCGTTACATATAACCACGTAACGATAAGTAGAAAATGAATAATCATATCCAATACAAACACTCTATAACCACACCTTGGTCTAACCTTACTAGTGTATAGACATGAGCCTAAATAAAAAACAAGAATCTAGTAGGACACTTGATATCCTATACTACAGTATGATTTATCTAACAATAAGCACAAGCTCAAGTCATCAACTAGGGGTTTAGCAAAATAGTAAACATCCTACACTATGGTATGGTAATATCATACATATATAAAAATCAAGCATGAAGAATAATGAGACTGCAAAGATATAAAATGGATCATCTCTAATGTCAAGCAACATAAGTATCAAGTTCAAGGAACAATATGAATAGAATCAAGGTAATAAAATTCTTGGAACCCTAAGGTTGTTTTTGGTGTGATCAACCAAGTTAAGTTAGGTCCTATTATGTTCTGATCCCCGTGTCTAAGTGTGCAGGAGCTTAGGAGCACAGGAAGTCGAGCAGAAGATGTGGCTAGCGAGAAGGACGACATGGGAGAGAGCTGACAGGCTCGATGCGTCTGAGGGACGAGGTGCCACAGAAGAGTACACCGGTGGAAGAGAAGAACATACGCGACGTTCGAGGGACGAGAAGCCCGGGAGAAAGGCTGCTCAATGAGAAGGTCAAAAATTAGGTTCGGGTGAGCCCTATTCCGGTGGCGAAAATCACCCAAGGATCACAATAGCAAAGGAGCGAAATAGAGCTGCAAGTGCTGCTAGAGGCACCTTCAAAGGCTACTGAAGGTGCTTTCACACCTTTTGTAGAAGGCGCCTTCCATGGATGGAAGGCACCTTTGATGAACAGTGCGAAGGCATCTTCCAAGGCTATGGAAGGCGCCTTTGACCAGGCTGAAATGAGTCGTTGGCCGTGGATAAAGTTTTATCCACAAGCGCCTGGCTGGAGGCTCTTTCCAGCCCTATGGTGTTGGTTAGTCCTAGGAAGATCGTACCGGTTCCACTATACAAAAATTTTGTACAAGTGTCGAACCTTTCCTAATAACCTATTGTGTTCTTTAGAAGTTAAATTAGGAATTGCAAACGAAACTTAACATTATTGATTCCAAATTTAACTTATCTGTTCTTAATGGTTTAGACTTGGATCGCAAGTGGAACTTAACACTATTGATCCAAATCCACCTATGTTATAAATTCAATTAAATATTAATTTCTAAAATTGGCTTCCAGGACTACATGGTGAGGTACATGGCCTTCTTGGGTATGGGAACATCCACCACCGCCTAGACAAAGCCTTTTAAGGAAAGTTAATATTTAATTTCCTTATATAACTCTAGGTTTAACCAAAAAGAACAATCGAATCACAAATTTGAAAAACAAAAAAAAACACAAACTCGAATAACGAATTCAAAAAACTAGAATCTAATGCCTCTTGTGTTTGGAATTATTACAAAGAAAAATAACTAGTATGATGCGGAAAATAATTACTAGTTATACCTTCCTTTGTATGCAACAACCTCTTGATCTTCTACCGTATTCCTCTTCTTATCCCGGACGTTGTGTGGGCAACGATCTACCGAGATGAGAACCACTAAAGCTCCTTCTTCTCCTTGCAAGATTCGGCCACCACAAGTACTCCAAGAATAGATGAGGTTCGGCCACCACCACCAAGCTCCAAGGGATGCTTCCTTTCTCTCCTTCTTCTCCAAGCTAGAATTCGGCCACCTTCAAGCTCCATGAGATTATAGGGTCCGTCCAATAAATAAGAAAGAAAAGGAAGAGGGAAAAACAATAGGGCTGGCCACCACCGAGGAAAAGAGAGGAAGAAATAGAATAGAGTCGTTACCCATGAAGGCACCTCTACCCCCTCTTTTATAATCCTTGGTCTTGGCAAATAAGGAAATTTAAATAAAAACTTCTTTAATTCCTTTGCCATGAAAAGGAAAATTGATTTAATTAAAAAATAATTTTCTTTTCATTATAAACATGGACGGCCACCTATAATCTCTTAAACAAGGAAAGTTTTAATTAACACAAGAATTAAAACTTCCAAATTTATTTCCGAAAATTTATAAAAAAATTCTCCAATAATTTTCCCCTTCATGGTGGGTTGTAAAAGGAAATTTTATAAATTAAAATATTTCTTTTAAACATGTGAATGATTTCCAAAAAGGAAAGTTTTATCTAAAACTAAAATCTCCTTTCAATCTACAAATAAGGAGAGATATCAAATCTTCTCTTAATCTTTTGTAGATACTTATAAAAGAAAATTTTTAATTTTAAAACTCTCTTTTTAAATCATGAACATGGTTACAAAAAAGGAAAGTTTTATCAAAATTAAAATCTTCTTTCAATCTACAAATAAGGAAAGATTTCAAATCTTTTCTTAATCTTTTGTAGACACTATTAAAAAGAAAGATTTAAATTTTAAACTCTCTTTTATAAATCCATGTTTTCCACATAAGAAAAGTTTTTAAATAAAATCCTTTTAATTTTATTAGGGCCGGCCACATCATGCTTGGGCTCCAAGCATTGGTCGGCCCCTCCATCTTTTCTCAACCCTTTGTTTGGCCGGCCTAAGCTTGGTCTCCAAGCTTGCTTGGCCGGCCCCTTTGGGTTGGGTAAGGAGTGCGTATGCGGTGAATATAAATCTCTATATACAAGAGGCTACGATAGGGACCAAGAGGAGGAATTGGTTTTGGTCTCCCGATGAAATTAAGCTTCCCGTGTTCGCCCCGAACACACAACTTAACTTCATCAATAATAATTCATACCACTAAAGAATTATTATTGAACTACCGCACCAATCCCAAATTATAATTTGGTCTCCTTCTGATTATGAGTGTGTTAGTCTCCCTGTGTTTAAGATGTCGAATATCCACTAATTAAATGAGTTACCGACAACTCTCTTTAATTAATATCTTAGTCCAAGAGTAGTACCACTCAACCTTATCGTCATGTCGGACTAAGCCCCTCTTAGGGACATTATCAACCTAGATTACTAGGACATAGTTTCCTTCTATAATCAACAACACACATTATAAGTAATATCATTTCCCAACTTATCTGCCCTTTTGATTTATCAAGCTAAATCTCACCCTTTGATAAGTTAAAGAAATGAATACTAAATATATGTGCTTGTTATTATATTAGGATTAAGAGCACATACTTCCATAATAACTAAGGACTTATTCTTTTATTAAGTCAGTATAAAAAGAATTTTCCTTAAATGGTTCTGCTCAATACACTTAGAGTGTACTAGTGTAATTTATTAGTCAAGATAAATTAATACCTAATTTACACTACGACTATTCCAATAGTTTGTTCCTTTCCATCTTAGTCGTGAGCTACTGTTTATAATTTATAAAAAACCGATAACACGATCTCTTGTGTGTGACACCACACACCGTGTTATCTACAATATAAATTAATTGAACGACTACACTCAGTATATATAATTGTAGATATTTGACCAATGTGATTCTTATTTCTAAATAAATGTTTATACAAAAGCTAGGCTTTTAGTATAAACTCTAACAATCTCCCACTTATACTAAAAGACTATGCTACCATCAATGTTGCCATCACTACAAGAAAAATCCTCATAGACATCGGTAGAACAACAACAGTTTTAAGCAAAAACCGATGTCTTTGAGTATTTTACACCGATTTTTTCAAAAACCGATGTCTATGAGTGCAGATTTTCGCTCATAGACATCAGTTTTTTAGCCGATGTCTATGAGCGCCTTTTTTTCGTTAATAGACACCAGTTTTAACAGCGGTTTTTAAAATCCGATGTTAATAAACCAAAATAAAATATTTTAATTTTTCCACTAGTCAAAATTTGCAAAGTTCCCTCCAAACCTAAACCTATATCGCGCCCCTTCCTCCGACCATCTCTCTCAGCCTAAACCTAATCCTAAACACCTTCTTCTCATTCTGTAGCTTTTCCTTCCCCATCTCCCACACATTCCCTTCCCCCAATCCACACCCATGCCCTATCCTCTTCCTCGGCGTACCATCCTCAGCGAGGATGGCTCCGATTCGTCGCCACCGCCGTGAAGAAGAAGAAGAACCCTTGGCTCGACCCCTTCGACTACGGAGAGGACCCCGACATCAAGTACGGATCCCTCTTCGCCGAAGGAAAGCAGGAGGAGGACCCTCGCCCTCCCGACAACCCCTCCAACCCCTACGGCTTCCTCAAGTTTCCCATGGGATTCAACGTCGAGCTCGCCTCGCTCGCCTCCAAGGTCCGCGGCGACGTGCGCCTCTGCTGCTGCATCATCTTCGACGGAGTCTACGAGAACCTCCTCTTCATCCCCGTGATCCAGCTCATCAAGGATAGGTATTTTTCTGGTCCAAAGCAGCAAAACACGATTTCTAGTGGCTTAGGGACCAACTCAAATACTGCAAACTTCAAGAAACACGTTGACAACAAAGATCTTATTCTTTCTTCACCAAAACCGGTAGGTTCTGGTTCAGGAAAATATTCTGTATTTGAAGATGAGAGTACGATATTGATAGCATGGGATTGTCTTTTTTTCTTTGTTGAGGAAAGCCGAAGCCAACCAACAAGCATTTCGAGCATCTAATGGGGTCAGCATCATTCTACCATTCCTGATATCTGATCACCACCGAGCTGGTGTTCTTCGGCTGTTATCTTGTTTGATCATTGAAGATGTTCTTCAGGTATGTATTAGTATCTGATTCTTCTTAAAAGGATGAATGTTTCCATGTGGAACTTAATTACCCTATTCTTTACAGAAGTTTGGAATATTACCCAAATTGATTCTTTCATCTCATAAGTTGAAGTTTATATCTTACCAGGTTCATCCAGAAGAGCTAGGCGCACTAATTGAGATTCTCAAGAGTGATATGATAACAAGTGTTTCTGGATCTCAATACAAACTTCAAAATGATGCGAAATGTGATATGTTAGGTTCACTTTGGTGTATCCTTGGAGCAAATAATGCAGCACAACGAGTATTTGGAAATGCCACTGGATTTTCATTATTATTGACCACACTACATAACTTTCAGAGTAGTGAGCTTCTAGATGTTCTGCAATACTTTTTTTTGTGTGTTATGCACAATTTGTGAATTAATCTTACTTTTGGTTGGAGAATTACCTAGGATGCACTGCTCTCTTGCTTGAGACAATCAGCCCATTTCTTTCCCCTTGGGCTTCCCTGCATCAGCAAATCAGCTAGTGTTGTAACAGCACCATGCTCATCCACAATCATCTTCTTGAAGTCATGGACAGCAAAGAGGCTGAACAATGTAGCAACTGCATTTTCCCTTGCCTCAGTAGTTAACCCATATCTCAGAACATATACTATTAATTCCAAACAACCATTCTCCTCCATAATCTTTCTCCTGTTTTCATCATGAATAGATTCGGTTAGCTTTGATTGCTGTGATTCGATTAGCTGCTAATGATGTTGGGAGTCTGAACAAGCCCTCGATGTTTGAAGTCTTGATTGAGTTGCTTCTTTTTTGGAAGACATGGTTTATTGCCATTCTTCATTGTTTTAGTAGGTCTTGTGGATGCAGGTTGATAGAGTATAAATATGAACTATTGTGACATCTTTGACTTGAGGAATCATATAATAGTTTTTGGTAGGATGCTGTGTGGTATTGTTCTCTGCCACAAGTTATGCGCTAAAAAAGCATGGTTAATTTGTTGTTAACTGTGGATATTGTAGAGTTTTGAAGTACATGATGATTTGTTATTGACTTGCATACAAAAGAAGAGAAGTTTATTTACTATGTGTAGTTCTTGTTTGTGTGAACTCTTAATCATTTTCTATTTATTTCAGGTTCTTCATAACATTACTGTTGCATAATACTTTCACTGGAATATGCTACGTGATTCAATAACTCTTATTTTTCTACTGGACTGTTAATCTCTTTTTGATTTTGTGGATAACTTTGCTGCAAACTATGCTCTGAAGAGAGTTTATTATGTCAACTATGCATTGGGGATATCTGGACGCAGGAAACCTTGCTGGCATCTATTATGAACAAAGTCAACTTGACATGGCAATTCTGCATTACAAGCAAGCTATCAACTGTGATTCTACTTTTATTGAAGCTTACAATAATCTGGTAAGTTGATAATGGTCTAATATGTCAAAATGTGGTATCCTTCTTGATGGTGAGCCAGGTTAGTTAATGATCGACTTTCTTGCACATTAAAAGGGGAATGCTCTTAAAGATGCTGGACATGCTCTCAAAGACGTTGGACAATATAGGGTGACTTTTTAATTTGGAGATTTTTATTCTCTTAAGTTTTTTTTCCTTGTTGAATAACTTCATTTTAATAATTTTTCCCAAGTCATGCTTTGCTTTACAACCTAACCATCCACAAGAATTGTCAAAAGAAGTAAGTTGTGTAGTCATATAAGTTGATTGAAAAGAAAGCATTGAAGACAAAAAGCCAAACTCTTTTCCCATGAAAATTTCAACCAATATGGGAATTAAGCTCTTCCAGTTCGGGATTGAAGCCTGCAAGGTGAGTTGCTAATGCCCCCTGTTCCCAGTGCCTCTAGTTTGTGTACATTATTTTGGATGCACTTGTATTGTTTGATTAATTGTCGCTTTGAGCACAGTGGCATTGGTCTTTGTTTGATCTTTTCTAGAATGCTTTGTTCTTGTTTATTCATAGTTACGTATTTCTTTGTCACTTGAGAGATTAGTTACATCAGCTATGGTCTAAGTTTATTCCTTGTTATCAGATTACCAGTCGACTCCAATTTATTTAACTGGTTGTGTTGATGTTACTATAATTGTTGACAAGGTCTTGGAGTTGAGTCCCATCTTTACCTGTTGATTATATAATAACTCTAAGCTAACCATTTGATAACACTCGAATTTGCTGTTTACGCGACATCTAACATTGAGGTCAAATTGCCTGGTTCTGCTGATGATGTTTCATCATCCAAGGTACGCGTTCGACTTTAAAGTACTAACTCAATGCAATGGCTTGTTTTGCATCCTTCTCTTGATCAATGGAACAATTTTGCAGGATATCTATCACTAAGCATTTTGGTCAAAACATTGCGTCTTATCTAATCTTGTTCACATGGATTTTATATTCAGAATTCAGCTATTGTGAGGATGACAATTCTACTTATATTAATACCAATTGCTCTGAGTTCTTACTTCTGATTTCTGAATACTGTAGAATATTTGTTATATTTAGTAGTCAAATCTAATCCTAAATCAACATTCATCAGAGAATTTTTAGTAGAATTTAGAGTATTCTCTCTCTTTCTCTCTTCCTTCTGCAAATTATAAGAAGAATATAAGTTTCTTTTCAATCAACTTATAAGAGTTTGGTATGCTTTAATAATAGCTTTGTTCTTCTATGCTTCCTTCACTGGATTTGTTGTATAGTCATATTTCTTTGTTCAACCATTATCATGCCTAGTAAGTTGTTGTATGATGTTGTTGGTTCTTAATTATCAATCTGTACACTTGAATTAGAAGGAGCAAATTATCTATGTTATATTCTAAGTAGCATATACTAAGTGTCATATATGAAAGTTTTAGATTCTATGTTATATTTGTAATCTTCCACAACAGCCTTTAAAAACTCAGTATTCTATTTTATTTGATACATGTACACATTTGTTTTAGTTATTTGACATATGGTGGATTTATGTGTTTTTACAGTTCACAAATCTCAAGTACTCCAGAGTTGAAATTGATGAAGTGCGGTTCGAGTGGGGTGAATGCATGCTAGATTACATTTGAAGTGCGGTTCTACCTTGATGTGTTAAAAGAATGTTCTACCTTGATTTTGATATCTATTAGCTAGCTTTTGATGTAAAATGAATGTTAGGGTATTTTATGAATATTTTTGTAAGAAGATTATTTATATAATTTGTGAATATTTGTGTATTTTATGGATATTATTGAATGAAGAATATTTGTATAATTTGTGAATATTTGTGTTTTTTTTTTGTTATTGTCGGTTTTTCATTTTTTCGTAAATCAAATTTGTGCTGTTAAAAAATATACATATTACATCGGTTTTCCACCGCTGCAAAACCAGTATTATTAACTAATATTACATCGGTCATTTACCGCTACCAAAACTGGTGTTATTAACATACAATATTACATCGGTTTTACACCGTTGATGAAATGGTGTCGTTACGTGATTCTACACCGGTTAATAACCGATTCGAAGACCGGTGTCGTTAAGTGATACTACACCGGTTTTAACCCGATGTCTAAAATGGCAGACTTTTAACATCGGCTTCATAGACATCGGTCGAAAATGAAATAGACACCGGTGGAAAACCGATGTCTATGAAGGTTTTTGTTGTAGTGCATACATCTGATTCCCAACCCTTCAACATGTCTAACAAAAGCTCTTGCCTTAAGGACCTTAGTGAAAATATCTATAGGTTATCACCTGATGCAATCTAGGCGGCAATAACTTCTCCTCGTTATAAGATGTCTCATATTGGGTGGTCCTTGAGCTCTATTGTGTTTACTTATCTTATGGACTCATGGCTCCTTCGAGTTTGTTACTGCACTACTTATTATCACAATTCATTGTAATAATTTTGGGCAAATTAGGAATCACATCTAAGTCCATCATAAAGTTTTTGAGCCATACAGCTACTATAGCTGCCTCAGAGGCTGCTACATACTCAGCTTCTATGGTGGAGTCTGATAACATATATGCTTAACACTCCTCCATTGTTATGGCTTTACCTCATAAAGTAAACACAAAACCCCGAGGTTTACTTACTATTGTCCCTATCTGATTAGAAGTCAAAATCCTTGTAACCTACAGGGATTAAATTATCTTCCTTATAAACTAGCATATAATCTCTAGTCCCTCTAAGGTACTTTATGTTAGTTAGAACCCTAGAGCCAATCATTTGATGATTGAATTATGGACTTGTTGAATCATATTCTTATATAAATAAAGGCATTTGTTTTGGTTATTATACTTACTTGTATTGGTGCCAAATAAACTAAGTATAATAGCATCCTTGAGTAGAAGGTTCTCACCAATATCAATCGGTTAGTTGAACCGATAGTGAGATGATATAGGGAACACTACTCTTAATCATTCCTAGTTGAGTATTAACATTCAGGGATAATGTTAATGCAATAAGACTAGCATGTAGGTCAACTCGATGACTTGATCTCACAAGTCATGGATATAGAGATATCAAGTTGACACATGGGTATGCATTAGAGAATGTATACTGAATGACGCGCCATGAGAAAGTATCATGGATCGTTATATGTGTTAGCTAGAGCCCTAGAGCCAATCATTTGATGATTGTATTTTGGACTTATTGTATCATATTCTATATAAATAAAGGCATTTGGATTTTGGTTATTATACTTACTTGTATTGGTGTCAAATAAACTAAGTATAGTAATGTCCTTGAGTAGATGGTTATCACCTATATCAATCGGTTAGTTGAACCGATAGTGAGATGATATAGGGAACACTACTCTTAATCATTCCTAGTAGAGTATTAATATTCAGGGACAATGTTAATGCAATAAGACTAGCATGTAGGTCAACTCGATGACTTGATCTCACAAGTCATGGATATAGAGATATCAGGTTGACACATGGGTATATATTAGAGAATGTATACTGAATGACCCGCCATGAGAAAGTATCATGGATCGTTATATGAGTGTCATATACTTTCTCATGTGACTATTAGTATGACTACTAGTCCTTAGACCTGAAATCACCATGGTTCCCTACATAAGGAGTTATGTACTTTGGTTTCGTCAAACGTCACCCGTAACTGGGTGGACTATAAAGGCGACTACTGGGTATGTAACAAATTATGCGGAGAGATGTGAGTGATGTAGATGGGATCTATCCCTCCTATATGACGGAAGAGACATCGGTATTCCTGATAGAGTGAGACCACGAAGTGCATGGTCATGCCCAAATGAGTCAATATGAGATATTAAGCTCATTTGATTTAGTGAGTCTACTTGGAGTTCAGGATTTAGATTGATCAGAGGATGACACGGTCTATGCCTCATATTGATCAATCTAGATGTCTAGGATAGAAGGACATTTGTCATATATGTTAGGACCCTACGTACTCGGCTAGAGAGGGGGGGTGTGAATAGCCGCCCCAAATCGCTCGTTTCTTCCTACAATTCATTAGCGCAGCGGAAAAATAAACTAGAAACTAAAGGAAGAATATCAAACCTTAACACAGCTATGTACGAGGTTCGGAGATGATGCTCCTACTCCTCGGCGTGTCCGTAAGGTGGACGAACCCAATCAATCCGTCGGTGGATGAGTCCCCGGAAAACCGGCTAATAAAAACTCTCCTTCTGGGTGGAGAAACCTCGCCACAGAAACTTCTTGCAACAGCAAGAAAAGAGTACAAGGAAAACAAGAAATAAAGTACAATACAAATGTAAACTTTCTTGCCTTCTCTTCGACTGGAAGAAGCAGCCGCTTCCAAACGCCTACAACAGCAGGTGACCTAGCCGGAAGCTCATGCGAAGCTTCAAAGCAGCTCAACAAAGCTCAACAGCAAGCTTAGCAGCACCAAGAACAGGAAGAAGGAAGAAGAAGAAGTTGCACCAAAGCCTTGATCTCCTTTTATAACTTGCGAACCTGCACAGCGAAGACAGAAGCCAGCAGAGAAGACGGAGCGACCCGTTGTGACTCAACGGTCGAATCGTGGACCGATCAGGCTCCACCCTGATCGGTCCAGAACCCTTCTGATCAGTCTGGGGACCGATCAGGCCCTGGGCTGATCGGTCCCTAGACCGATCAGATTGCTCCACAGAAAGTGCCCGACTTTCTGTTCGTTTCCTGATCGGTGTGTGGACCGAGGTACAACCGATCGGTCCTGCACGATCCCTCAGGGCGCGTCCCGATCGGTCGTGGAGACCGATCGGGCTTCATCTTGATCGGTCACCGATCGGTAAGCTCCTGAACTGCGCTTTGCCTTGTTTGTTATCGATCGGTCACCGGATCGATCAGATACACTATCGGATCGATCGTCGATCCAAAGCTTGGTTTTGCCCAAACCAAGTTCCAAATCTTTCAAACCAATATCCGGTCAACCTTGACCTATTGGTACATCATACATAGCATCCGGTCACTCCCTTGACCTGCTAAGACTCCCACCAAGTGTCCGGTCAATCCCTTTGACCCACTTGGACTTTCCTCTTCGTGCCAAGTATCCGGTCACTCCTATGACCTACTTGGACTTCCCATCACCAGATGTCCGATCACCCTTGATCCATCTGGATTTTCCCTTGCCCGGCTTCACTCACCAGGACTTTCACCTAGCTTCACTCACTAGGGTTTTCACCTGGCTTCACTCACCAGGACTTTCCCACTGCCCGGCTTCACTCACCAAGACTTTCCAACTGCCTAACATCCCAGTTAGGACTTTCCCACTGCCTGGCTTCACTCACCAGGACTTTCCACACTGCCTAACATCCCAGTTAGGACTTTCTCACTGCCTGGTTTCACTCACCAGGACTTTCCACACTACCTAACATCCCAGTTAGGACTTTTCCGTGCCAAGTCTCCATACTTGGACTTTTCCAGTGCCAAGTCTCCATACTTAGACTTTTCCCGTGCCAAGTCTCCATACTTGGACTTTTCGCGTGCCAAGCTCCCTACTTGGACTTTTCCAGTGCCAAGTCTCCATACTTGGACTTTTCTAGTGCCAAGCTCCCTGCTTGGACTTTTCCGTTGCCAAGTCTCCATACTTGGACTTTTTCCCGAATCAGGTCAACCAGGTCAACCTTGACCTACGGTTGCCCCAATAATCTCCCAAACATCTATTCTTGTCCCATATCAAGAATACAACTCTTCCACGAGTGTCAAACATCAACATGCAACTCAACTAGGTCAACCTTGACCTAAGGTTGCACCGACAATCTCCCCAAGTCAAACATCAAAATACAACTCAAGTCAAGTCACCTCGAGTCGGGTCAACCAGGTCAACCTTGACCTAAGGTTGCACCAACAATCTCCCCATTTTTGATGTTTGACAAAACCCATAATCAAGTTAGGTTAACCCGATAACCTAACTTAGGTTTTCCATCCATCTTCCAATGTCCAATGTTCTTTCCTTGAACATTCTCCGGACATTCTCCCCTTAGGTTAACCCGATAACCTAACTTGGGTTCTCAAATAATTCTCCCCCTTTTTGACACACATCAAAAAGAATTCCAATGTTCTTTTCTCGAACATTCCTTGACATTATTCCCCTAGCTTAGGTTAACCTGATAACCTAACTTGGGTTCTCCAATAATTCTCCCCCTTTTTGACACACATCAAAAAGAAAAAGGAGGGTATCAAGGTCAAGAGTTTCTTCCTAATGAAAGTCCCATACCTTTCATTGAAACTCTTAATATCCCCCTTGATACTAAACTCAACAATCAACTTAGTGATAATCCCATATCACTAATCCTCAAAAGTCTTAAGGAGTAAAAACTCCCCCTAAAAGTCAACTCTCCCTTGACTAATAGGTAAAACTCCCCCTAAAGGTTAACTTCCCCTTGACCATTGCACCAACAATGTCTTGGTGAGTTTCAAACCTTTAGAAATCCAAAGCACCAACTCCCAGCTGAAATTTCAGACAAAACAGTCGAAAAATCAGCATTTGGCACGCCCTGATCGGTCACCAGACCGATCAGGGATTCCCTGGATCGGTCACAGTGACCGATCCAGCATCCCCTGGACCGATCAGGCAACCTCCTGATCGGTCCACAAGTCTGATATCAGATTTCTGATTTCTTCTCCCCAAATTCAGAAACCTCTAGAAAATCACAGAAAATTTCAAAAATTGTAAAATTTTGAGGATACATTCCTCATAACATACACTATCAAGGAAAAATAGTTTTCTATGAAAATAGTTTCCATTTTTCAATCTTGATACAAAGTTCAAAAACTTTGAAATAGTTCAAGTTTAACTCAACTTTGTATCACAATGTTCAATGATGAATGTTATCACTAGGAAAGCTTCATCAAGGTTTTTCAAATCAATTTTAAAATATTTTTAAAACCATTTGAATTTAGGACCATAATCTTAGGGCTAAATGTACATGACTTGTACACAAGCTTTCCCTATGATCCCCAATTTCTTGAATTAGGGCCATCTAGGTACAAGAACAATGCACCTTGATCCTAACTCATGATCCTAATATCTCACACACATCTAAGGTGTATCAAAACACATTCAAGTCAATTTGATGTGAGATATGGGTTAAGGTCATCTTAGGCTAAGTTCTCATGCATTTTCTAAACTACACTTTGATCTCAATATCAAAATGTGTTTTTATCCTTAAATCAATTTCATTGATTCTTAATGCAAGAGATGATGACATGGCATGAAATAATATCATAAATGAAAACATGTGCCAATGTCATGATGTCATGGCATAAAGTTTGAAACTTAAATAAACATGACATATAAATAACCTAAGCATTATCATGACATTTCAAATGATCATAAATTAAATATGATGCCATGACATGGCATATGGCAAACAACCATGGTAAGTTAACACAAATAAAATACCTAGATTACCTATCTAAGTATCCTTAATCACTTAGCTAACTTAAATTCTAATCCTAGATTGCCCAAAGTGCTCCAAGAAAATGTCAAGACCCAAATTGGCATTTCTTGATTTCTTGTTTGATTTATACCATTTAAAAATTCTACAAGAGTAGCACTTCTAAATTAAGGCCCGGTTTGCCTTGATTACCTAAGAGAATATCAAAATCCCAATTTGATATTTCTCTAGGTTTTTCCAAATTGTGTCAATTTAAAGTAAGATTAATATATTCTCACTTTGGCACACTTTACTCTTCCAAGGAGTGAATGATAAAGATTATTCCATTCCATTTTCAAAGGTTCCCAAAAACCTTGAAAATGCTCCTTGAGTGTCAATTCCCTCAAAGTTGGGTTAACTACCCTTCTTATTGGAGTTGACACTCTCTAACCCATCTATGGGGTAGAGAAGATGCTCCTAGGAACCCAATACCTATTAGAGCTCATTGGGTTCACTAAATATTCACTAGGGATAACTTCCCTAGCAACCCTCCTAATGACCCTCTTAGGCTTTAAAGCCTTGGTCATTTGGGTCTCATCAAGGTCAACTATAGGGGTGACTCCCCTTGTAACCTTGGTAATGGTCTTCCTAGCCCTATGTTTTGTTCCATAATCGAATGGAACATTGTGGTAAGTGGGCTTGACCACTTGGGACTTAGGTTTGCGACCCAAACCTTTCTTGTCCTTGGACATTGGTTTTTGACCCTTAAACCCTAGAGATGACTTCTCCAAGTTCTTAAGAGCCTTTTCCAAAGTATCAAGTCTTGACCTCAAGACTAGATTCTCCTTCCCTAATACCTCAAGTTTTAATTTGTCATTGTTCTTTGAGGCATTCCTCGGCATGTGTCTAGTTGATTTGGGATTCCTACCTAGGTTATCCTTAGCCTTAGATGGGTTGATCCTAGGGTTAGCCTTTCTAGAATTATCCTTATCTAGATTCACATGTTTAGCTCCTAAGCACATGTATTGATTCCTAAGGTTATCATGCTTGTTATTATCGACACGTGCAATAAAATTCCTAGCATGCATTTTATTAGGATTGCAAAAACGAACCTTAGAGGTTACCTTAGGGTTTGCCTTAGCTCCCCCTATCGATGTGCCCGGTCTCTTGCCCTTGTGAGGTTGCCTCCCCCTTGGACATTGACTCCTATAGTGTCCCCTTTGCTTGCATTGGAAGCACACGATGTGCTCCTTGCCCTTGCGTTTCGGGACTCCGGCTTCCTTGACCTTTGGCGCCGGTGGAGTCTTTCTTACCCTCTTTGGACACTTACTCTTGTAATGTCCATGTTCCCTACACTCAAAGCACATAATGTGTAATTTAATTGAGCTTAAATTGCTTGAGTTACCTAGGATTGAGGGTGGATGCAAGCTCTCTTCTTCATCCCTTTCGGAGGTAGAAGCTTCTTCTTCTTGCTCCGAACTTGAAGAAGAACTCTCCTCCTCTTCGTCCTTAGATGTTGAGTAACCCTCAACTTCTAATTCCTCTCCTCCATGATGTGAGCTACTTGATGACTCACTTGTCTCCTCTTCATGGCTTGAAGTGGAGCTCTCCTCATGGTACTTGGCCAAGTTATCCCATAATTCCTTGGCATTGTTGTAACCTATCTTACACAAGATGTTAGTAGGCAATGAAAATTCAATTATTCTCGTTACCTCTTCGTTGATTTCGGATTTGTGAATTTGTTCTCCGGTCCACTCCTTCTTCTCAAGAGGTTTTCCTTCCCTATCCACCGGAGGAGAAAAGTCTTCTTGTACACAAAACCAATTCATTATGTTAGTCATAAGAAAGTACTTCATCCTTACCTTCCAATACGCGAAGTCGCCACATTCGTAGAAGGGTGGAATGGTAACATCTTCTCCGAGTAGATCCATCCTCTAGCTCGTGCTCCCCGGGTGTTAATCCGATGAAGAGCAAACCTTTCTCTGATACCACTTGTTAGGACCCTACGTACTCGGCTAGAGAGGGGGGGTGTGAATAGCCGCCCCAAATCGCTCGTTTCTTCCAACAATTCGTTAGCGCAGCAGAAAAATAAACTAGAAACGAAAGGAAGAATATCAAACCTTAACACAGCGATGTACGAGGTTCGGAGATGATGCTCCTACTCCTCGGCGTGTCCGTAAGGTGGACGAACCCAATCAATCCGTCGGTGGATGAGTCCCCGGAAAACAAGCTAATAAAAACTCTCCTTCTGGGTGGAGAAACCTCGCCACAGAAACTTCTTGCAACAGCAAGAAAAGAGTACAAGGAAAACAAGAAATAAAGTACAATACAAATGTAAACTTTCTTGCCTTCTCTTCGACTGGAAGAAGCAGCCGCTTCCAAGCGCCTACAACAGCAGGTGACCCAGCCGGAAGCTCACGCGAAGCTTCAAAGCAGCTCAACAAAGCTCAACAGCAAGCTTAGCAGCACCAAGAACAGGAAGAAGGAAGAAGAAGAAGTTGCACCAAAGCCTTGATCTCCTTTTATAACCTGCGAACCTGCACAGCGAAGACAGAAGCCAGCGGAGAAGACGGAGCGACCCGTTGTGACTCAACGGTCGAATCGTGGACCGATCAGGCTCCACCCTGATCGGTCCAGAACCCTTCTGATCGGTCTGGGGACCGATCAGGCCCTGGGCTGATCGGTCCCTAGACCGATCAGATTGCTCCACAGAAAGTGCCCAACTTTCTGTTCGTTTCCTGATCGGTCTGTGGACCGATCAGGCCACAGCTGGATCGGTCCACAGACCGATCCCACCTCTCTCGGCTGCGTCTCTGATCGGTCGTGGAGACCGATCAGGCTTCATGCTGATCGGTCCCCAGACCGATCAGTAAGCTCACAGAACTGCGCTTTGCCTTCTGTTTGTTATCTGATCGGTCACCAGATCGATCAGATACACACGTATCGCTGGATCGGTCTGCAGACCGATCCAAAGCTTGGTTTTTTCCCAAACCAAGTCCCAAATCTTTCAAACCAATATCCGGTCAACCTTGACCTATTGGTACATCATGCTTAGCATCCGGTCACTCCCTTGACCTGCTAAGACTCCCACCAAGTGTCCGGTCAATCCCTTTGACCCACTTGGACTTTCCTCTTCGTGCCAAGTATCCGGTCACTCCTATGACCTACTTGGACTTCCCATCACCAGATGTCCGATCACCCTTGATCCATCTGGATTTTCCCTTGCCCGGCTTCACTCACCAGGACTTTCACCTAGCTTCACTATACGAGCTCCTAAACATCCCGAAGACTTTCCCAACCTTTCAGAATCCCTTATTAACATTCGCCTAATTTCCGGTACTTTACAGCTTCACTCACCAGGACTTTCCACACTGCCTAACATCCCAGTTAGGACTTTTCCGTGCCAAGTCTCCATACTTGGACTTTTCTAGTGCCAAGTCTCCATACTTGGACTTTTCGCGTGCCAAGCTCCCTGCTTGGACTTTTCCAGTGCCAAGTCTCCATACTTGGACTTTTCTAATGCCAAGCTCCCTGCTTGGACTTTTCCGTTGCCAAGTCTCCATACTTGGACTTTTTCCCGAATCAGGTCAACCAGGTCAACCTTGACCTATGGTTGCCCCAATAATCTCCCAAACATCTATTCTTGTCCCATATCAAGAATACAATTCTTCCACGAGTCGGGTCAACCAGGTCAACCTTGACCTAAGGTTGCACCGACAATCTCCCCAAGTCAAACATCAAAATACAACTCGAGTCAAGTCACCTCGAGTCGGGTCAACCAGGTCAACCTTGACCTAAGGTTGCACCAACAATATATTGTGAGAAGTCACAATTAATAGTCACAAGGTGATGTTGGATCTCAACATTTCTTGTAACTTGGGTAGCAATGATGTATTGCTAGATGCCACTCATTGCTTATGTTTTTAAAGGAGTTTAGAAACATTGTCAACGTTACAAGAACCTATTGGGTCACACACAAAGAACAAGTGGATGAAGTTTAGGTTCATATGATGAACCAATTGGATTAGGTTCATATGATGAACCAATTAGATTCGGATTGATTTAAATTAGACTTATTGAGTTAGACTCAATTAGATTCAATTGTTGAATGAGTCTAATTTAAATTTGATTCATTAAGTCAATTTATATTAATGAATTGAGATTCATTAGATTGAAATTGGCTTGAATCAAAGAATGAATTCAACTCAACATGGAAGAGATTTGGTCAATTTTGACTTAACCAAAATGGGAAGTTGAAACATCAAGTTTGACTTGATGTATTGCCACTTCATGGAGGATGACTCATCCTACATGGCAGCCACATCATCTCCACCTCATGAGGTGTGCCACCTCATGGAGGTTACACCTCCCATTCCATTTAATGTGGCCGGCCACATTA
Source organism: Zingiber officinale (assembly GCF_018446385.1). Classification (NCBI taxonomy): domain Eukaryota; kingdom Viridiplantae; phylum Streptophyta; class Magnoliopsida; order Zingiberales; family Zingiberaceae; genus Zingiber; species Zingiber officinale. The sequence continues at coordinate 76,677,282 of NC_056001.1, forward strand.
AATGGGGAGGTTACATGTGTGTGGTCGGCCACACTAATGGTGTAGGTGGTTTTCATTTTGTGTCATTCAAGTGTGTTGAATGCTTCTCCTTCCTCCTAGCTCTCTTCCTCCTTTCTCTTGCTGTTGCCGTGAGTTTCAAGGGAGGCAAGAAGGTGTATGAGTTGTGTTCCAAGAAAAGGGTGAAGTGAAGGTCACAAAGGAGGGTACCTAGTGGATTATGTGAGATCCCTTTTCTTTCTCTCCTTTCTTCCCTTTTTAAATCCTACCCGAGAGCCCTAGAGAGTGCTAACACACTTGGGTGCTCTCTTCTCCATCCTTGAGTGTTAGAGAACACCTCTTGTTCGTGTGGATATCACTAGAGAGTTGTCTATGTTGACAACTTCGAGATACGGTGTACCGTTGGACGAGCGGGATTTGCGAGGGCACGCTTTGAAGGTAAAAATGTTTTTCCTTTGTAGATCTACTGTAGATCATAGTTTAAAACTCATACTCGTGTTTTCGAAATTTTTCTTCTCACGGATCCAATGGCTAGGGTGATTCGGGGTTTCCGCGACGCGAAAAAGCGGTTTTCGCGGCCCGAAAAATCCAACAGTGGTATCAGAGTCACGTGCGAAGCGAGTACGAGTATAGATTCATATTTTTATGAAAAATATGCATACTGTAACATTCTGTGAATTTCCTAATTTTTATGATTTTATGGGTATTTTTCTCGTAGAAGCGAAGCACAAGTGTTTTTACACTTGTAGGCTTCGACTACCGAGAAGAATTTTTCGAAACGACAATGTTTCGACCCAAATCGTTTTGGGACAGCGGACTTAGGCGCTATAGGATCGCTTAGGAGCAACTCGCGATGGTTAGATCACGGGTAGGGGTACTTCCCCTAACCCCGCAAGGGGATTTGCTCCGCGATTGCGCCCGAAATCGCTAATCGGGACCGCCGGGAAAATTTTACTCATAAAATCTGTAAAATTATGAAAAATTGCAGAAAATTATGAAAAGTATATAATTTTGAATTATATATTAATTTTGTGATAGTCATGACCCAAAGACCCAATTTGATTGGACAATTTGTGTTGTAATTCATAATACGGCCTGCGCGCCGTGATGTGATGTGCGTGTTGTATTTTATTTTATTTTTTGCGACCTGCGCGTCGTGCCTTTCTTTTATTCTGGTTGTAAATTAGATTTAGACTCGAATGTAACTCGAGTTTCAAAATTGTAATGTACAAAATTGGAGCTGTGGAAGGCCCACTCGAGACGGAGTTACGAGGAAGGCGCGAGCAACACAAGGTGGTCAAAAGGAAGGCGCTTGAGAAGTTGACCTTAGGTTGACCATCCGATCTTCTCATTGGCTTGAGAAGATCGTAGTAGGGCCATGACTAATCACAAAACTTAGTTAATTACTTATATGATGCATGTTTAATTAAGTAATTAATTAGTGCCTAGCGATTAAGATTAGATCTAAATCGTGCACAAGATGCACCCTTACGATTAGATTAGATCTACATCGTGTACAAGATGCACTCTATCGATTAGACTAGATCTATTTCATGTATATGATACAACATCATTTAGATTAGATCTAAATCACGACAACCCAAAATACTTACCATGCCATGATACCTACCACTACCTCGATCGCATGATGTTGTTGAATCTGCCAAAGCAGAGCAACACATACTATCTTGATAGGGTACGGAGGGACAATCTTGGTCCCGCCTATCAACGCATGGGCGAGTACAAACCCAATTAGATTGAGTATTCCTAGTTTACTCGGTTGGATCGAGTACAACTATAGACATTCTTCCAATGGTTGGAAAGGTAGGACCAAATCACGTTTATATTAATTCTCGGGCATATTACCCAAAGCTAACTCGAGTTTTAATATAAATGCGGATTTCATCCTATAAACAAGAGTTGCATAGAGATGTAATTGGTAATCGTTACCTACCGATCATACTAAATCTTGGGTGTATTAGCTAAAGCTAACTCAAGGGTTAGTATGATGTGGATCTTGTCCCACATGAATTATAGAATTCAGTGGGAGCATCATTTAGTTAAAGGCCTAATTAAATGATTAAGAATATGATACTTATTTCTGCATTTATTTCTGTTGTAGAATTTTCATGACGTCGAATACGAACACCTTCTCTCTGCGATCTGTCCTTAAGAAGGACAAGCTCAACGGAGCAAATTTCCTGGACTGGTACAGGAACCTGAGAATAGTTCTCACCCAAGAACATAAACTGTACGTTCCGGAGGCTCCTCCTGCCACAGCCACGCAAGCAGACCGAGATACTTACAAGAAGCATCAAGATGACGCATTAGATGTGTCCTGTCTTATGCTCGCGACCATGAACTCTGAGCTTTAGAAGCAACATGAGTTGATGAGTGCTTACGATATGGTTGAACATCTTTGTCACCTATATCAAGGACAAGCAAGGCACTGGAAGAGGAACTCCAAAGAATACCTGGAAGATCTTAAGAAGAAGAGAAATAAGATTTCTACTTCAGGTATACATGTTATAGAAGTCAACATCTCTATTTCTTCATCGTGGGTATTAGATACCGGATGTGCTTCGCACATTTGTACTAATGTACAAGCGCTGAGAAATAGCAGGGCATTAACGAAGGGTGAGGTAGACCTACGAGTAGGCAATGGAGCACGGGTTGCTGCTATTGCTGTAGGAACTTACCATCTATCTCTTCCCTCTGGGCTAGTACTAGAATTAGATGATTGTTGTTATGTGCCTGCCTTGACTAAGAACATAATTTCAGTTTTTTGTTAGACAAGAAAGGATTCTCGTTTATAATAAAGAACAAATGTTGTTCCGTCTATTTAAACGATATGTTCTATTGTAGTGCACCTCTGATAAACGGACTCTATTTTATAGACCTTGAGAGCCCTATCTATAACATAAATATCAAGAGGTTCAAGTCAAATGACCTGAACCAAACCTATCTTTGGCACTGTCGCTTAGGTCATATAAATGACAAGCGCTTATCCCAGCTCCATAAGAATGGTTTGCTGGACTCATTTGATTTAGAATCATATGAGGTATGCGAGTCATGCCTAAGAGGCAAGATGACCAAGACTCCCTTCAGTGGGCACAGTGAGAGAGCGACTGATTTGTTAGGACTCATACATAGTGATGTATGTGACCCTTTCAATGTCGCTGCTAGAGGTGGTTATAGGTACTTCATCACATTTACTGATGATTTTAGTAGATATGGTTATGTGTACTTGATGACACATAAGTCAGAATCCTTTGAAAGGTTCAAAGAATTCAAGAATGAAGTACAGAACCAGCTTGGCAAGAGTATTAAGATACTTCGATCAGATCGAGGTGGAGAATACCTTAGCCATGAGTTTCGTGACTACCTAGCTGAGTGTGGGATTCTATCCCAACTAACTCCTCCTGGAACACTACAGTGAAATGGTGTATCCGAAAGGAGGAATCGTACCCTATTAGATATGGTACGATCTATGATGAGTCACACAGATCTTCCGGCATACCTTTGGGGCTATGCTCTAGACACGGCAGCTTTTATACTCAACCGAGTTCCATCAAAGGCCGTGATAAAGACACCATATAGGATATGGACTGGGAGAGATGCCCAGGTGTCTTTCATGAGGATTTGGGGTTGTGAGGCTTACGTACGACGTCAAGTCTCAGACAAATTAGGACCCAAATTCGACAAGTGCCATTTCATTGGATATCCCAAGGAAACTAAGGGATATTACTTCTACATTCCCAGTCAGCACAAGGTAGTTATGGCAAAGACTGGGGTCTTTCTAGAAAGGGACTTTGTTTCTAGAAAGACTAGTGGGAGCGCGTTCGATCTTGAAGAAGTTCAAGATACGAACAATAGCACTGATGCCTCGATGGAAGTTGAACTGGAACCACAAAGTGTTGTGGATGATGTTGTTCCACAAAGAGTTGAGGAACAACAACTAGTTCAAGTAGACATACCTCTTCGCAGGTCTGATAGGGTACGCCATCAGCTTGAGAGATACTCATTTCTCTTGTCTGACCATGATGACGTTGTGCTCATAGAGGATGAGCCTACCACCTATCAGGAAGCTATGATGAGACCAGATTCTGAGAAATGGCTAGAAGCCATGAGATCCGAGATGGAATCCATGTACACCAACCAAGTATGGACTTTGGTTGATCCACCTGAAAGGGTAAAACTCATAGGGTGTAAGTGGGTCTTTAAGAGAAAGACTGACATGGATGGACTTATCTATAAGGGTCGCTTGGTAGCTAAAGGTTTCAAGCAGATTCATGGTATTGACTATGATGAGACTTTTTCTCCAGTAGCGATGTTTAAGTCTATTCGGATCATGCTTGCTATTGCAGCTTACCACGATTACGAGATCTGGCAGATGGACATCAAAATTGCGTTTCTGAATGGAAAACTACTCGAGGATGTGTACATGACACAGCCTGAGGGTTTTGTCGATCCACAGCATACTAGTAGAGTATGCAAGCTGCATAGGTCCATTTATGGACTAAAGCAAACTTCTCGGAGCTGGAATCTTCGATTTGATGATGCAATCAAACAGTTTGGTTTCATCAAGAACGAAGATGAACCTTGTGTCTATAAGAAGGTTGTAGGGGACATAGTTGTCTTCCTCATATTGTATGTGGATGACATACTGCTCATTGGGAAGGACATCCCTATGCTTCAGTCTGTCAAGACCTGGCTAGGGAGTTGCTTCTCAATGAAGGACTTAGGTGAGGCATCCCACATTCTAGGGATACAGATCTATAGAGATAGATCTAAGAGATTGCTTGGCCTAAGTCAGAGTACATATATTGACAAGGTACTCCTTCGGTTTGTCATGCAGAATTCCAAGAAGGGATTTCTGCCGATGTCACATGGCGTGAGTCTTTCGAAGACTCAAGGTCCCTCTTCTAGAGAGGAGAGAGACTGCATGGATCAGATCCCTTATGCCTCAGCCATAGGATCGATCATGTACGCCATGCTATGTACTCGACCTGATGTCTCGTATGCTTTGAGCATGACGAGCAGATACCACTCAGATCCAGGTGAAAGTCACTGGATAGCGGTCAAGAATATTCTTAAGTACTTAAGAAGGACTAAAGAATATTTCTTGATATATGGAGGCAATGATGAGCTAGCTGTAAAGGGTTACAGTGATGCTAGCTTCCAGACCGACCAGGATGACTATAGATCGCAGTCGGGGTTCATGTTTTGCATTAATGGTGGTGCTGTGAGCTGGAAGAGTTCAAAGCAGGACACAGTAGCTGATTCTACGACAGAGGTCGAGTATATTGCTGCATCAGAGGCAGCAAAGGAGGCAGTTTGGATTCACAAGTTCATCACTGAACTTGGGGTGGTTCCTAGCATTGCTGACCCTATTGAGCTCTATTGTGACAACAATGGAGCTATAGCACAGGCGAAGGAACCTCGCTCACACCAGCGGACCAAACACATACTACGGCGCTTCCATCTCATTCGAGAGATCATCGAGAGAGGAGATGTGAAGATTTGCAGAGTACCTACAGAGGCTAACATCGCAGATCCCTTGACCAAGACTTTGGCACAGAGGAAGCATGATGGTCACACTAGGTCATTTGGGCTTAGAGCCTACACTGATTGGCACTAGTGCTAGTGGGAGATTGTTAGCTAGAGCCCTAGAGCCAATCATTTGATGATTGTATTTTGGACTTATTGTATCATATTCTATATAAATAAAGGCATTTGGATTTTGGTTATTATACTTACTTGTATTGCTGCCAAATAAACTAAGTATAGTAATGTCCTTGAGTAGATGGTTCTCACCTTTATCAATCGGTTAGTTGAACCGATAGTGAGATGATATAGAGAATACTACTCTTAATCATTCCTAGTCGAGTATTAATATTAAGGGACAATGTTAATGCAATAAGACTAGCATGTAGGTCAACTCGATGACTTAATCTCACAAGTCATGGATATAGAGATATCAAGTTGACACATGGGTATATATTAGAGAATGTATACTGAATGACCCGCCATGAGAAAGTATTATGGATCATTATATGAGTGTCATATACTTTCTCATGTGACTATTAGTATGACTACTAGTCCTTCGACCTGAAATCACCATGGTTCCCTACATAAGGAGTTATGTACTTTGGTTTCGTCAAACGTCACCCGTAACTGGGTGGACTATAAAGGCGACTACTGTGTATGTAACAAATTATGCGGAGGGATGTGAGTGATGTAGATGAGATCTATCCCTCCTATATGACGGGAGAGACATCGGTATTCCTGATAGAGTGAGACCACGAAGTGCATGGCCATGCCCAAATGAGTCAATATGAGATATTAAGCTCATTTGATTTAGTGAGTCTACTTGGAGTTCCAGATTTAGATTGATCAGAGGATGACACGATCTATGCCTCATATTGATCAATCTAGATGTCTAGGATAGAAGGACATTTGTCATATATTGTGAGGAGTCCCAATTAATAGTCACAAGGTGATGTTGGATCTCAACATTTCTTGTAACTTGGGTAGCAATGATGTATTGCTAGATGCCGCTCATTGCTTATGTTTTTAAAGGAGTTTAGAAACATTGCCAACGTTACAAGAACCTATTGGGTCACACACAAAGAACAAGTGGATGGAGGTTAGGTTCATATGATGAACCAATTGGATTAGGTTCATATGATGAACCAATTGGATTCGGATTGATTTAAATTAGACTTATTGAGTTGGACTCAATTAGATTCAATTGTTGAATGAGTCTAATTTAAATTTGATTCATTAAGTCAATTTATATTAATGAATTGAGATTCATTAGATTGAAATTGGCTTGAATCAAAGAATGAATTCAACTCAACATGGAAGAGATTTGGTTAATTTTGACTTGACCAAAATGGGAAGTTGAAACATCAAGTTTGACTTGATGTATTGCCACTTCATGGACATCACTCATCCTACATGGCAGCCACATCATCTCCACCTCATGAGGTGTGCCACCTCATGGAGGTTACACCTCTCATTCCATTTAATGTGGCCGGCCACATTAAATGGGGAGGTTACATGTGTGTGGTCGGCCACACTAATGGTGTAGGTGGTTTTCATTTTGTGTCATTCAAGTGTGTTGAATGCTTCTCCTTCCTCCTAGCTCTCTTCCTCCTTTCTCTTGCTGTTGCCGTGAGTTTCAAGGGAGGCAAGAAGGTGTATGAGTTGTGTTTCAAGAAAAGGGTGAAGTGAAGGTCACAAAGGAGGGTACCTAGTGGATTATGTAAGATCCCTTTTCTTTCTCTCCTTTCTTCCCTTTTTAAATTCTACCCGAGAGCCCTAGAGAGTGCTAGCACACTTGGGTGCTCTCTTCTCCATCCTTGAGTGTTAGAGAACACCTCTTGTTCGTGTGGATATCACTAGAGAGTTGTCTACGTTGACAACTTCGAGATCCGGCGTACCATTGGACGAGCGGGATTTGCGAGGGCACGCTTCGAAGGTAAAAATGTTTTTCCTTTGTAGATCTACTGTAGATCGTAGTTTAAAACTCATACTCATGTTTTCAAAATTTTTCTTCGCACGGATTCAATGGCTAGGGTGATTCGGGGTTTCCGCGACGCGAAAAAGCGGTTTTCGCAGCCCGAAAACCCCAACAATATGAGTGTCATATACTTTCTCATATGGTTATTAGTATGACTATTAGTCCTTAGACCTGAAGTCGCCATGGATCCCTACATAAGGAGTTATGTACTTTGGTTTCATCAAACGTCACCCGTAACTGGGTGGACTATAATGGCGATTACTGGGTATGTAACGAATTATGCAGAGGGATGTGAGTGATGTAGATGGGATCTATCCCTCCTATATGACGGGAGCGACATCGATATTCTTGATAGAGTGAGACCACGAAGTGCATGGTCATGCCCAAATGAGTCAATATGAGATATTGAGCTCATTTGATTTAGTGAGTCTATTTGGAGATCAAGATTTAGATTGGTCAGAGGATGATACGGTCTATGCCTCATATTGATCAATCTAGATGTCTAGGATAGAAAGACACTTGTCATATATTGTGAGGAGTCACAATTAGTAGTCACAAGGTGATGTTGGATCTCAACATTCTTGTAGCTTGGGTAGTAATGATTTGTTGCTAGATACCGCTCATTACTTATGCTCCTAAATGGGTTTAGAGGCATTGCCAATGCTACAAGAATCTATAGGGTCACACACTAAGGACAATTAGATGGAGATTAGGTTCATATGATGAACTAAGAGGATTAGATTCATGTGATGAATCAAATTGGATTAAGAGTAATCCTAATTGGGATAATTGAGTTGGACTCAAGTTAATTCATGTGTTCAATGAGTCTAATTTAGATTATGATTCATTGAATCAATTTAATTAAATAAATTAGATTCATTATATTAAATTGGCTTGAATTAAATGGTTGGATTAGATCAACCATGAGAGAGATTAAGTCAAGTTTGACTTGACTTGAGAGGAAGATGAAGAGTCAAGTTTGACTTGACTTTATGCCACCTCATTGGTGAGTTGGCAAGATGTGGACCAATGATGATGCTCCACATCATCATGGTTACTTAAGTGTGTGCCACATCATGGAGGTTACAAGTCTCCTTTCCTTTTAATGTGGCCGGCCACATTAATTGTAAAGGAGTTACAATTGTGGCCGGCCACACATAGTGAAGGGAATTCATTTTTCTCATTCAAGGCTATTCACTTCTTCCTCCTTGAGCTCTCTCTTCTTGCTCTCCCTCTCCTATCTTGGCCAAACACCCTAGGTGCTAGCACACCTTGTTTGGTCCTTCTCCATCTAGTGTGTTCGTGTGGATACGTATAGAGGATTGTCTACGTTGACAATCTTGAGATCCGGTAAGCCGTTGGACTAGCGGGATAGCTAAGGCCATCGCATCGAGGGTAATACTCTTATCTATTGTAGATCTAGAGTTTGTAAACTCGTACTCGTATTTTATTTTATTTTTCCTTTGCACAGATCCGGTGGCTGGGGCTTTCAGGGTTTCCGCGACGCGAAAACGTAGTTTTCGCGGCCCGAAAAAACCCAACACTTTAATATATGCTTTACGGTAGTCTAGTGTCCCGATCCAGCGTTACTTCGATATCTGCTAACTATGCACTGGACAAAATAGATATCCGATCTCGTGCATAGCATACATTAGGCTTTCCAACAGCCGAAGCATAAGGAACTTGCTTTCATGTCCTTTATCTGCTTTGATGTCTTTGGAGACATCTCTTTAGATAAAGTTACTCCATGCCTGAAAGGTAGAAACCCTTTCTTGGAGTCTTGAATGCTAAAATGAGCTAGGATAGTATGAAGCTTGGGATAAGCACAACATTCTTTTCTTGTGATCCCTTTGATCCCGATAATATGTGCGCATTCTCCCAAGTCCTTCATATCAAATTACTTGGACAACCATACCCTTACTTCTGACAATACTTTGATATTGTTTCCAACTACCAAAAATGTCATCTACGTGTTGGAGTGTATACTGAAAGCCTAAGCTTTGTAAACATTCATTATGAATAAAGAATCACATTTGGTCTAATTATCTACATTTGTTTGTAGTTGTTCATTTAATTTATATTGTAGATAACATAGTATGTGGTGTCACATACAGAAGATGATGTTATCAGTACCTTATAAATTATAAACAGTAGCTCACGACCAAAATGAAAAGGAACAAACCATTAGAAGGTCGTAGTGTAATTAGGTATTAGTTTATCTTGACTATATAATTACACTAGTACACTCAGAGTGTATTGAGTAGGACCATTTGAGGTCGTTTCTTTTATACTGACTTTATAAAGGAACAAAGACCTCGGTTATTATGGAAGTGTGTGCTCTTAATCCTAATATAATAACAAGCACATATATTTGATATTTATTTCTTTAATTTATCAATGGGTGAGATTTAGTTCGATGAATCAATAAGCCCGATAAATTGGGAAATGATATCACTTATAGTGTGTGTTGTTGATTATAGAAGGAAACTGTGTCCTAGAGATACTAGGTTGATAATGTCCCCAAGAGGAACTCATAAGGATTGTCATGTTAAACTCTGCAGGTGGACTTAGTCCGACATGACGATAAGGTTGAGTGGTACTACTCTTGGACTTAGACATTAATTAAATGAGTTGTCAGTAACTCACTTAATTAGTGGACATTCGATATCTCAAACACAGGGAGACTAACACACTCATAATAAGAAGGAGCACAAAAATGTAATTTGGGATTGGTGCGGTAGTTCAATAATAGTTCTCTAGTGGAATGAATTATCATTGATAAAATTAAGTTGTGTGTTCGGGGTGAACACGGGATGCTTAATTTTATCGGGAGACCAAAACTAATTCCTCCTCTCGGTCCCTATCGTAGCCTCTTATTTATAGAGTACTATACCCACATATACCCACCTTCTATACCCACCTAAAGGGGCCGGCCAAGCTAGCTTGGGAACCAAGCTAGGGCCGGCCTAAGCTTGGTGGCGGCCTAGCTTGAACCCAAGCTAGTAGGGCCGGCCATAATTAATTAAAAAGAAAATTTAATTTTAATGTTTATTATTATGTGGAAGATTTAATTTAAAAGAGAATTAAAATTAAAATATCTCTCTTGTAAAAGATTTACAAAAGATTAAAGAAAGAGATTAGATCTCTTTCCTTATTTGTAGATTGGAGAGATGTTTTATTTTCTCTTTAAAATTATTCACATGTTAATAAAATTAAAATTATAGATATTTCCTTTTATTAACCATGAAGAGATTTTTAAAGAGAAATTTTATTTTTTAAAATTTCCGGAAACAAATAAGGAAAGTTTTAATTGTTGATTGAAACTTGTCCAATTTGCTTCCTCTTGATGTGGCCGGCCATTAGAGTTTATTTGGGAAATTTTATTTTATTTTTTTCAAATAAATCATGTCAAGGAAATTAAGGAAATTTTATTGTAAATAAATTTCCTAATTTGCCTAGGCCAAGGAATATAAAAGAAGGGGTAGGGGTGCCTTCATGAGACACAACCTCTATTGTTTTCTCTCCCTTTTTCCTTGGTGTTGTGGCCGGCCATTACCCTCTCCCTCTCTTCCTCTTGTGGTGGCCGAATACTTCATCTTTCTTGGAGTTCTTGTGGTGGCCGGATACTACTTGGAGAAGAAGAAGAAGAAGGAGAGAAAGCTAGCATCTCTTGGAGCTTGGTTAGTATTTTGATTTTCTTCTTTGGTAAAGTTCTTCCTTTGTGGCCGAACCTTGCTTGGAGGAGAAGAAGGTGGTTGGTGGTTTCTCGTCTCGGAAGATCGTTGCCCACACAACGTCTGAGGTCATACGGTAGAAGATCAAGAGATTTTCTACAAGGTATAACTAGTAATTTCTATTTCCGCATCATGCTAGTTATTTATGGAAATAATACCAAATACAAGAGGCTTACGTTCTAGAATTTCGAATATGTTTTTTCGAAGTTGTGTTCTTTTGTTTCTTTCTTTTCCTTGTGATTTGATTGCTCTCTTTGGTTAACCTAAAGTTATTTTAGGAAATTAAATATTAGCTTTCTATTAAAGGTTTTGTCTAGTCGGTGGTGGTTGCTCCCATATCCAAGAAGGCCATGTGCCTCGCCACGTCAGTACTGGGAACCTTTTATGGAAATTAATATTTAATGGAATTAATAACTTAAGGAGACTTGGGTCGAACGTGTTAAGTTCCGCAGAGATCCAAGTCAAAACCTAAAGAACAAATAGATTAAGTTTTGGATCAAGCGTGTTAAGTTCCGCAAGCTATCCAAAATTTAATTTAAAAGAACACATGGTAGCTAGGAAAAGGTTCGGACCTTTGTACAAAATTTTGTACAGTGGAACCTATAGGTTTTTCGAGTAGCAACCAACAATTGGTATCAGAGCTAGGGTTTTGCCTCTGTGTATTTGGTATTTAGTTTAATTATGCACATGTCATACATAATTTAGGCAGGATAATAGTAGGATGTGCTAACTTTGTGGATGCAGGATCCAACTATTATGGCTTTTAATTAATTATGTGTGTGATTGGACCCTTGGACATGTCAAGGGCAATTTATATGTGTGTGCATGATTGTATTAAAATACAGCAGGAGCTGTATTTAGTTTTATTAGGATTTTATTTTTGATCTAGATACTTGTACATTCCTTTTATGGAATATAGGATCAAAAATGTAAAATTCTATTTATATCGCGGATCGAATCTTGCAAGGCGTGGAACCTTCTAAGGACCAGAGGCGCAGCGGAACTCGGAGCAAGATGGATGCGACAGTTAGATCCGGTGGCGGTGGCCAAATATGGCAGCAGCTTCGGATGACAACACACGGAGGACAATTGAAGATAAAAGCCATAATAGTTGAAAATTAGATTTTCTATTTATTGCTTTTATATTGTGCTGTGTGTGCATGTTAGTTTACAAGTTTAGTAGGCTAGCATAGTTAAAATTCCTCATTTATAAATAACTAAGTGGGAGAGGGATTTTTAAGTAAATCCCATGGTCTCCATTACTGGTTTGTAAGTGATGCAAACAAGCTTGCGCATTGGCTCTGAGTGCCTTCCTCCATAACGGATGAGCTTGTTTGCGGATCACTAGAACAGACTTCCATTTTTGGATGACTATAGGAAGTTAATTAAGAGCGTGTGATCTTCCCCAACGGAAAGGGCATAATCTTATTAATGGACTTAGTGTCAAGTAATGGTGAACACTTAGACACATCTAATAGTATCCTCCCCAACGGAGTCACTGCTATTATTTGTGTGACCAAATAATACCAACTATTAATTTTATTTGTCAAAAAGTTAGGTTGACAAGATAATAAAATTAATGGGTTAAAACCCTCCTTTTACAAATGTTGAAATTGTATACGTCCACACTAACGTGGCATACAAAATTCACGGTGTTATGAGGTGTTGGTTAATTTAAAATAGTATTGTTTGAGGAATCAATATTATTCTAAATTTAGAGTTCTGACCAAAAGTTATTTGTGATTCTTAGGATGACTTTCAACCCACTGTCCATCATACTTCAACAAAATAGACTTACTGGACCAAATTACATAGATTGGAAAAGAAACTTGGATATTGTTCTTACTGCTGAAAGCTATAAATTTGTACTGACTGAGCATTGCCCTGATGCACCTACTGGTGAATCTACCCAAGAGGAGATTGAATATCATAGGAAATGGGTAAAAGCAGATGAGATGGCGCGGTGTTACATTTTGGCTTCAATGTCAAATGTATTGCAACATCAGCATAAAGATTTACCAACAGCTTATGATATTATGAACAATCTCAAGGAACTCTTTGGTCATCAGGATAGGGCTTCTAGACAAGAAGCTATGAGAAAGATAATGACAGCCACCATGCAAGAGGGTACTCCTGTAAGGGATCATATCCTAAACATGATGGCTTATCTGAACGAGATACAGATCCTTGGAGGAGAAATTGATGGGGAAACCCAGATCGATATGATCCTCCAAACGCTACCTAGAAGTTTTGAGCAGTTCCGCCTGAACTATAATATGAATAAAAGGATTTATTCATTAGGGGAACTACTGACAGAACTTCAAGCAGCAGAAGGGTTATTTCGTCACAATGCTCAAATTCACTATGCTGAAAATGGTTCTACTTCTAAACCGAAAGGAAAGAAGAAGAAGAAACAAGCTGGTTCAGCAAAGAAAGTGAATAAATCTCAGAGTACAGGATTTAAAGCTGGAGTGAAGAAGCCGAAGGGCAAGTGCTTCATCTGCAAACAGTCAGGGCATTGGAAGGCGGACTGTCCTCGTAAGAACCAAAACAAAGGTATATCTCATGCTCTAGTTGTTGAAACATGTTTAGCGGTGTTATCTACCAGCACCTGGTGTGTAGATACGGGAGCCACTGATCATGTCTGCAATTCCTTGCAGGGGTTCCAGGAAACCCGACGACTATCTGAAGGGGAGATTACTGTCTACATGGGCAATGCTACTAAGGTGGCAGCTGTTGCAGTGGGAGACGTCTACTTATCTTTTAGTAGAAATAGAAATTTGGTTTTAAGAAATTGTCTTTATGTACCTAGTTTTAGAAAGAATTTAATTTCAGTTTCTAAACTGTTTTTAGATGGATATTCAGTTTCTTTCAGTAACGATGTAGTTATTAAAAGAAATAAAGTGATTATCTGTTCTGGTGCATTAGTTGGCAATTTGTATATTTTAAATCCAAATTCTTCCACAAAGCAAAACATGGAAATTTATAATTCATCTTCTAATTCTAATAAGAGAAAAGAACCTTCAGAAATGAACCAAGCATATCTTTGGCATCTAAGGCTTGGTCATATTAACTTAAGTAGGATTCAGAGGCTTATAGCCAATGGACTTTTAAGTTCATTAGAGTTGGAGAATTTTCCAACTTGTGAATCTTGCTTAGAAGGTAAAATGACCAAGAGGCCGTTCAAGGCCAAGGGGTATAGAGCCAAAGAAGTGTTAGAGTTGGTTCACTCTGATTTGTGTGATCCTATGTCTGTCCAGGCAAGAGGAGGTTTTGAATATTTTGTCTCTTTCATAGATGATTATTCAAGATATGGATACATTTACCTAATGCGCCGCAAGTCCGAATGCTTTGACAAGTTCAAAGAATACAAGGCTGATGTGGAGAAACGATTAGGAAAAAGTATCAAGACACTACGATCTGATCGTGGTGGCGAATACCTCTTAAGAGAGTTTAGGAATTACTTATCAGAGGCTGGGATTCAATCCCAATTGTCTGCACCTGGAACACCCCAACAGAATGGTGTAGCAGAACGAAGGAATAGGACTCTTATGGAGATGGTTAGATCGATGATGAGTTATTCAGAATTACCAAATTCGTTTTGGGGATATGCTCTGGAAACAGCAGTATACGTTCTGAACTTAGTACCTTCTAAATCAGTTTCTTCTACTCCCATAGAATTGTGGAATGGGCGAAAACCCAGTCTAAGACATATTCGGATTTGGGGTAGTCCAGCACATGTGCTGAAACCAGATGCTGATAAGTTAGAATCTCGTACAGAAGTTCGCGTGTTTGTAGGATATCCCAAAGGAACGAAAGGTGGTTTATTTTATAGTCCTAAAGACCAGAAGGTCATTGTTAGCACCAATGCCCAGTTTTTAGAAGAAGACTATATAATGGATCACAAGCCCAGTAGTAAAGTCGTTTTAGAAGAACTTAGAGAGGACATGTCTACTTCAGTACCAACAGTACAAGATGAAGTACCACAAGAGACTGCAACACGTGTCACACATGATACACAACCACAGACAGTGCCTCGTCGTAGTGGGAGGGTTGTAAGGCAGCCTGAAAGATTCATATTTTTGGGAGAGTCTTCGGACTTGATTCCGGGTAAACATGAACCTGATCCCAGGTCATATGACGAAGCACTCCAAGATATAGATGCAGCATCTTGGCAAAAGGTAATGAATTCTGAAATAGAGTCCATGTACTCTAATAAGGTTTGAGAGCTTGTAGAACCACCTGATGGTGTAAAAGCCGTTGGATGCAAGTGGATCTACAAAAGGAAAAGAGGGACAGACGGGAAGGTAGAAACCTTTAAAGCTAGGCTTGTTGCAAAAGGGTACACTCAAAAAGAGGGAATCGATTATGAGGAGACCTTTTCACCGGTAGCCATGCTTAAGTCTATCCGGATACTCTTATCCATTGCTGCTCATATGGATTATGAGATTTGGCAAATGGATGTCAAGATAGCTTTCCTTAATGGAAGTCTTGAAGAGAACATCCATATGAAGCAACCAGAAGGGTTCATTGAAAAAGGCAAAGAGCATCTAGTGTGCAAGCTCAATCGGTCCATTTATGGACTGAAGCAAGCTTCAAGGTCTTGGAACATCCGGTTTAATGAAGTAATCCAGTCATATGGATTTATTCAAAGTCCGGATGAGTCTTGTGTATATAAGAAGTGCAACGGAAACTTGGTGGTATTTCTTGTACTATACGTAGATGATATTTTGTTAATTGGCAACAATGTCAAGGTATTATCAGACGTAAGGGTATGGTTGTCCAAACAATTTGATATGAATGACTTAGGAGAATGTGCACACATTCTTGGGATCAAAGTTATAAGGGATCGTAAGAAAAGAATGTTGTGTCTATCCCAAGCTTCATATATAGATACAATCCTTGCTCATTTTAGCATGCAGGATTCCAAGAAAGGTTTCTTACCTTTTAGACATGGAGTAGCTTTATCTAAAGAGATGTCTCCAAAGACATCAAAAGAGATAGAGGACATGAAAGCAGTTCCTTATGCTTCGGCTGTAGGAAGCCTAATGTATGCAATGCTATGTACGAGACCTGATATCTGTTTTGCCGTGGGCATGGTCAGCAGATATCAGAGTAACCCTGGACAAGGACATTGGACTACGGTAAAGCATATATTAAAGTACCTGAGAAGGACTAGAGATTATATGCTAGTTTACCAAGCAGATGATCTGCTCCCTGTGGGTTACACAGATTTCCAATCAGACAGGGATAACAATAAGTCTACATCAGGCTATGTGTTTACTTTAGGAGGTGGAGCCATTTCATGGAGGAGTGTTAAGCAAAAATGCGTTTCGGACTCAACCATGGAAGCTGAGTATGTAGCAGCCTCTGAGGCAGCTAAAGAAGCAGTATGGCTCAGGAACTTTCTAATGGACTTAGATGTGATTCCTGGTTTGCCCAAAATCATCACAATTTATTGTGATAATAGCGGTGCAGTTGCAAACTCAAAGGAACCACGAGCTCATAAGGCAAGTAAACATATAGAGCGCAAGTACCACCTGATACGAGATATCATGAAGCGAGGAGAAGTTGTCATCGCCAAGATTGCATCAGCGGATAACCTGGCAGATCCTTTCACTAAGGCCCTTCCGGCGAAAGCTTTCGATCGGCATGTGGAGGGAATGGGAATCAGATGTATGGTAGAAGATATGGCAGCTTAGTCATTAGTATAAGTGGGAGATTATTGGAGTGTATACTGAAAGCCTAAGCTTTGTAAACATTCATTATGAATAAAGAATCACATTTGGTCTAATTATCTACATTTGTTTGTAGTTGTTCATTTAATTTATATTGTAGATAACATAGTATGTGGTGTCACATACAGAAGATGATGTTATCAGTACCTTATAAATTATAAACAGTAGCTCACGACCAAAATGGAAAGGAACAAACCATTAGAAGGTCGTAGTGTAATTAGGTATTAGTTTATCTTGACTATATAATTACACTAGTACACTCAGAGTGTATTGAGTAGGACCATTTGAGGTCGTTTCTTTTATACTGACTTTATAAAGGAACAAAGACCTCGGTTATTATGGAAGTGTGTGCTCTTAATCCTAATATAATAACAAGCACATATATTTGATATTTATTTCTTTAATTTATCAATGGGTGAGATTTAGTTCGATGAATCAATAAGCCCGATAAATTGGGAAATGATATCACTTATAGTGTGTGTTGTTAATTATAGAAGGAAACTGTGTCCTAGAGATACTAGGTTGATAATGTCCCCAAGAGGAACTCATAAGGATTGTCATGTTAAACCCTGCAGGTGGACTTAGTCCGACATGACGATAAGGTTGAGTGATACTACTCTTGGACTTAGACATTAATTAAATGAGTTGTTAGTAACTCACTTAATTAGTGGACATTCGATATCTTAAACACAGGGAGACCAACACACTCATAATAAGAAGGAGCCCAAAAATGTAATTTGGGATTGGTGCGGTAGTTCAATGATAGTTCTCTAGTGGAATGAATTATCATTGATAAAATTAAGTTGTGTGTTCGGGGCGAACACGGGATGCTTAATTTTATCGGGAGACCAAAACCAATTCCTCCTCTCGGTCCCTATCGTAGCCTCTTATTTATAGAGTACTATACCCACATATACCCACCTTCTATACCCACCTAAAGGGGGCCGGCCAAGCTAGCTTGGGAACCAAGCTATGGCCGGCCTAAGCTTGGGTTTAAGGTGGCCGGCCCTAGCTTGAACCCAAGCAAGTAGGGCCGGCCATAATTAATTAAAAATAAAATTTAATTTTAATGTTTATTATTATGTGGAAGATATAATTTAAAAGAGAATTAAAATTAAAATATCTCTCTTGTAAAAGATTTACAAAAGATTAAAGAAAGAGATTAGATCTCTTTCCTTATTTGTAGATTGGAGAGATGTTTTATTTTCTCTTTAAAATTATTCACATGTTAATAAAATTAAAATTATAGATATTTCCTTTTATTAACCATGAAGAGATTTTTAAAGAGAAATTTTATTTTTTAAAATTTCCGGAAACAAATAAGGAAAGTTTTAATTGTTGATTGAAACTTGTCCAATTTGCTTCCTCTTGATGTGGCCGGCCATTAGAGTTTATTTGGGAAATTTTATTTTATTTTTCTCAAATAAATCATGTCAAGAAAAATTAAGGAAATTTTATTGTAAATAAATTTCCTAATTTGCCTAGGCCAAGGAATATAAAAGAAGGGGTAGGGGTGCCTTCATGAGACACAACCTCTATTGTTTTCTCTCCCTTTTTCCTTGGTGTTGTGGCCGGCCATTACCCTCTCCCTCTCTTCCTCTTGTGGTGGCCGAATACTTCATCTTTCTTGGAGTTCTTGTGGTGGCCGGATACTACTTGGAGAAGAAGAAGAAGAAGGAGAAAGCTAGCATCTCTTGGAGCTTGGTTAGTATTTTGATTTTCTTCTTTGGTAAAGTTCTTCCTTTGTGGCCGAACCTTGCTTGGAGGAGAAGAAGGTGGTTGGTGGTTTCTCGTCTCGGAAGATCGTTGCCCACACAACGTCTGAGGTCAGAAGAGGAATACGGTAGAAGATCAAGAGGTTTTTCTACAAGGTATAACTAGTAATTTCTATTTCCGCATCATGCTAGTTATTTATGGAAATAATACCAAATACAAGAGGCTTACGTTCTAGAATTTCGAATATGTTTTTTCGAAGTTGTGTTCTTTTGTTTCTTTCTTTTCCTTGTGATTTGATTGCTCTCTTTGGTTAACCTAAAGTTATTTTAGGAAATTAAATATTAGCTTTCTATTAAAGGTTTTGTCTAGTCGGTGGTGGTTGCTCCCATATCCAAGAAGGCCATGTGCCTCTCCACGTCAGTACTGGGAACCTTTTATGGAAATTAATATTTAATGGAATTAATAACTTAAGGAGACTTGGGTCGAACGTGTTAAGTTCCGCAGGAGATCCATGTCAAAACCTAAAAGAACAAATAGATTAAGTTTTGGATCAAACGTGTTAAGTTCCGCAGGCGATCCAAAATTTAATTTAAAAGAACACATGGTAGCTAGGAAAAGGTTCAGACCTTTGTACAAAATTTTTGTACAGTGGAACCTATAGGTTTTCCGAGTAGCAACCAACACTACGTATAGTACAAGAAATACCACCACGCTTCCATCACACTACTTGTATACACAAGACTCATCTGGACACTGAATAAATCCATAGGTCTGGATTGCTTCATTAAACCAGATGAACCAAGACCTTGAAGCTTTTCTTCAGTCCATAGACTGATTGAGCTTGCACACAAGATGCTCTTTCCCCTTTGCGATGAACCCTTCTGGTTGCTTTATATGGATATTTTCTTCAAGACTTCCATTAAGGAAAACTGTCTTGACATCCACTTACCAAATCTCATAGTTCATATAGATAAAAGAATCCGGATAGACTTAAGCATGACTACCGGCGAAAAAGTTTCCTTTTTCAACAAGCCTTGCTTTGAAAGTTTCCACCTTCCTGTCTATCCCTCTTTTCCTGTTGTAGACCTATTTACACCCAATGGCTTTTACACCATTTGGTGGTTCTACAAGCTCCCAGACTTTATTAGAATACATATATTCTAATTCTGTATTCATTGCTCTTTACAAAGATGTTGTATCTTTATCTTGGAGTGCTTCATCATATGTCTGGGGATCAGGTTCATGTTCACCAGGGATCAAGTCCAAAGATTCTCCCAAAACATGAATCTTTTAGGTTGCCTAACAACCCTCCCACTACGACAAGGCACTTTGTGCAATTGTGTATCATTTGTGATACAAGTTGCAGTTTCTTGTGATATTTCATTTTGTACAGTTGGTACTAGATTAGACATGTCCTTTATTATTTCCTTAAGAACAAATTTACTTATGGGCTTGTGGTTCATTACTTAGCCCTCTCCTAAAAATCGGGCATTGGTGCTTACAATGACCTTCTGATTTTTAGGACTATAAACCTCCTTTCATTTCTCTAGGATAACCCATAAACAAGTGAACTCCTGTCCAACTTTATCAGTGTCTCCCTTCAGCACATGTGCTCGACTATCCCAAATCCGAATATGCTTCAGAGTAGGCTTACGCCCATTCTACAATTCTATGGGAGTAGAGAGTTCTAACTTTAGATGGTACTATGTTCACTTTTGTTTCCAGAGTATATCCTCAAAATGAATTTGGTAATTTTCTAATTAACTCATCATTAATCTAACTATTTTCATAAGAGTCTTTTACCTTTTACCGCACCATTTTATTGGGGTGTACCAGGTGTAGTTAGTTAGGATTAAATCCCGACTTCTGATAAGTGACTCCTAAACTCTCCTAAGAGGTACTCGCCACTACGATCTTACTGTAGTGTCTTGATACTTTTACCTTGACGTTTCTCCACATCAGCCTTATACTCTTTGAACTTATCAAAGTACTTAGACTTGTGGTACGTCAAGTAAATGTACCCGCATCTCGAATAGTCGTCTATAGACGAAATATTCGAAACCACCTCTTACCTGGATAGTCATAGGTCTACACAAATCATAATGAACCAGTTCCAACACATCTTTGGCTCTATACCCCTTAGACTTAAAAAACCTTTTGGTCATTTTTCCTTCCAAATAAGACTCGCAGGTTGGAAAATTTTCCACCACCAATAACCCCAAAAGTTCATCGGCTATTATCCTTTCAATCTTACTCAAGTCAATATGACCTAGCCTTAGATGCCAAAGATATGATTGGTTCATTTTCGAAGGTTGCTTTCTCTTATTAATGTTAGAAGATGTGTTATTAATTTCCATTTGTTGCATCGTGGAAGTTATTGGATTTAGAATATATAAATTTCCAGCCAACGTACTTGAACAGATAATTTCTCTACTTTTCTTGACAACCATATTGTTATCAAAAGTAACAGAATATCTATCCATAAATAGTTTAGAAACTGAAATTAATTTCTTTCTAAACTTGGTACTTAAAGACAATTTCTTAAAATCCATATTTTATTCCTATCGGAGGATAAACATCTCCCACTGCAACAGCTGCTACTTTTGCAGCAGTGCCCATGTAGACGGTGATTTATATAGTTGTCGGATTTCCTGGAATCCCTGCAATGAATTGCAGACATGATCAGTGGTTCTTATATCTACACACCATGTACCGGTAGATAACACCACTAAATATGTTTCAGCAACTAATAAAATACACTGTTATTGTTCTTAGTTCTGAGAGGACAGTCTACCTTAATGTCCAAGTTTTCCAATCATTATAATTTGGACTACTAAGTCTTTTCTATAGTATAACAACTAGGGGATTGACTAACATTTGAAATCCTAAGAATCACAAAAATATTTGGTCAAGACTAACACCTTAAAATCCCCATGAATTTTGTATGCCACGATAGTGTGGGCGTATACAAAATCAAAGAGGAGATTTTATCCATTAATTTTATTATCTTGTCAACTTAACTTTATGACAAATAAAATTAATAGTTGGTTTATCTCTGATCAAATATTTGGTCAAAACTTTGAATTTAAAATAATATTGATTCCTCAAAATAATATCATTTAAATTCACCAACAACTCAAACACCGTGAATTTTGCATGCCACGATAGTGTGGACGTATACAAAATTGAACATTTGTAAGAGGAGGGTTATACCCATTAATAACCTTGTCAACCTATCTTTATGACAAATAAAATTACCTCAAACACCATGAATATTGTATGCCACGATAGTGTGGACGTATACAAATTCAAACATTTGTAAGAGGGGGTTTTAATTTTATTATCTTGTCAACCTATTTTTATAACAGATTAATAGTTGGTTTTCCTTTGGTCACACAAATAATAGCAGTGACTCCGATGGGGAGGATACTATTAAATGCGCCTAAGTGCATACCATTACTTGGTACTAAGTCCATTAAGTAGGATTGTGCCCCTTCCGATGGGGAAGATCACACGCTCCTAAATAATTTCCTATAACCATCCATAAAGGAAGTTTGATCTAGTGATCCACAAACAAACTCATCCGATATGGAGGAAGGCACTCAAAGCCAATGTGCAAGTTTGTTTGCATCACTTACAAACCAGTAATGGAGACCGTGGAATCTATCAACTAATCTCTCTCCCACTTAGTTATTTAAGGTGAAGAATTTTAACCTATCAAGCATACATCACATGCACACACACATCACAGTAAATAAGAGCAATAAATATAGAAATTAATTTTTCGACTATTATGGCTTCTTCCATCACTATTCTTCATGTGCTCCAACCCTGGCTGTTGCCATATTTAGCCACCGCCATCGGGTCCATGTCGTCGGGTCCATCGAGCTTCCTTTTCTGCTCCGCCTCTGGTCCTCCAATAGCACCACGCTTCGCAAGGATACGATCCGCAACAAAAATAAAATTTTACATATATCAATCCTATATTCCACAAAAGAATGTACATGTATTTTAGATCGAACAAAAAAAATAAAATTCTAAAACTAATACAGCTCCTGCTGTATTTGATACATACAATAATTCACACACAAAATAATGCCCTTGACATATCCAAGGGTCTAATCACACACAACATCTATAAGCCATAATAGTTGGAGCCTGCAACCACAAAGTTAGCACATCCTACTATTATCCTGGCAAAATTATGTATGACATGTGCATAACTAAATAGAAAACCAAACACACAGAGGCAAACCCTAGCTCTGATACCAATTGTTGGTTAGTCCTGGGAAGATCGTACCGGTTCCACTGTACAAAATTTTTATACAAGTGTCGAACCTTTCCTAATAACCTATTGTGTTCTTAAGAAGTTAAATTAGGAATCGCAAACGGAATTTAACATTATTGAGTCCAAATTTAACTTATCTGTTCTTAATGGTTTAGACTTGGATCGCAAGTGGAACTTAACACTATTGATCCAAATCCACCTATGTTATAAATTCAATTAAATATTAATTTCCAAAATTGACTTCCAGGACTGCATGGTGAGGCACATGGCCTTCTTGGGTATAAGAGCATCCACCACCGCCTAGACAAAGCCTTTTAAGGAAAGCTAATATTTAATTTCCTTATATAACTCTAGGTTTAACCAAAAAGAACAATCGAATCACAAATTCAAAAAAAAAAAACACAAACTCGAATAACGAATTCGAAAAACTAGAATCTAATGACTCTTGTGTTTGGAATTCTTACAAAGAAAAATAACTAGTATGATGCGGAAAATAATTACTAGTTATACCTTCCTTTGTATGCAACAACCTCTTGATCTTCTACTGTATTCCTCTTCTTATCCCGAACGTTGTGTGGGCAATGATCTACCGAGATGAGAACCACCAAATCTCCTTCTTCTCCTTGCAAGATTCGGCCACCACAAGTACTCCAAGAATATATGAGGTTTGGCCACACCATCAAGCTCCAAGGGATGCTTCCTTTTTCTCCTTCTTTTCCAAGCTAGAATCTGGCCACCTTCAAGCTCCATGAGATTATAAGGTCCGGCCAATGAAGAAGAAAGAAAAGGAAGAGGGAAAAACAATAGGGTCGCCCACCACCAAGGAGGAAAAGAGAGGAAGAAATAGAATAGAGTCGTTACCCATAAAGGCACCTCTACCCCCCTCTTTTATAATTCTTGGTCCTGGCAAATAAGGAAATTTAAATAAAAATTTCCTTAATTTCTTTGACATTAAAAGGAAAATTTATTTAATTAAAAAATAATTTCCTTTTCATAATAAACATGGTCGGCCACCTATAAGCTCTTAAACAAGGAAAGTTTTAATTAACACAAGAATTAAAACTTCCTAATTTGTTTCCGAAAATTTATAAAAAATTTCTCCAATAATTTTCCCCTTCATAGTGGGTTGTAAAAGGAAATTTTATAAATTAAAATATTTCTTTTAAACATGTGGATGATTTCCAAAAAGGAAAGTTTTATCTAAATCTAAAATCTCCTTTCAATCTACAAATAAGGAGAGATATCAAATTTTCTCTTAATCTTTTGTAGATGCTTATAAAAGAAAATTTTTAATTTTAAAACTCTCTTTTTAAATCATGAACATGTTTACAAAAAAGAAAAGTTTTATCAAAATTAAAATCTTCTTTCAATCTACAAATAAGGAAAGATTTTAAATATTTTCTTAATCTTTTGTAGACACTATTAAAAAGAAAGATTTAAATTTTAAACTCTCTTTTATAAAACCATGTTATCCAAATAAGGAAAGTTTTTAAATAAAATCCTTTTAATTTTATTAGGGCCGGCCACATCATGCTTGGGCTCCAAGCATTGGCCGGCCCCTCCATCTTAGCTCAACCCTTTGCTTGGCCGGCCTAAGCTTGGTCTCCAAGCTTGCTTGGCCGACCCCTTTGGGTTGGGTAAGGAGTGGGTATGCGGTGGGTATAAATATCTATATACAAAAGGCTACGATGGGGACCGAGAGGAGGAATTGATTTTGGTCTCCCGATGAAATTAAGCTTCCCGTGTTCGCCCCGAACACACAACCTAACTTCATCAATAATAATTCATACCACTAAAGAATTATTATTGAACTATTGCACCGATCCCAAATTACATTTTGGTCTTCTTCTTATTATGAGTGTGTTAGTCTCCCTGTGTTTAAGATGTCGAATATCCACTAATTAAATGAGTTACCGACAACTCTCTTTAATTAATATCTTAGTCCAAGAGTAGTACCACTTAACCTTATCGTCATGTCGGACTAAGTCCACCTGCAGGGTTTAACATGACAATCCTTATGAGCTCCTCTTGGGGACATTATCAACCTAGATTACTAGGACACAGTTTTCTTCTATAATCAACAACACACACTATAAGTAACATCATTTCCTAACTTATCAGGCCTTTTGATTTATCAAGCTAAATCTCACCCTTTGATAAGTTAAAGAAATGAATACTAAATATATGTGCTTGTTATTATATTAGGATTAAGAGCACACACTTCCATAATAACTAAGGACTTTTTCTTTTATTATGTCAGTATAAAAAGAACTTTCCTTAAATGGTCCTGCTCAATACACTTAGAGTGTACTAGTGTAATTTATTAGTCAAGATAAACTAATACCTAATTACACTATGACTATTCCAATGGTTTGTTCCTTTCCATCTTAGTCGTGAGCTACTATTTATAATTTATAAAGAACCGATAATACGATCTCCTGTGTGTGACACCACACACCGTGTTATCTACAATATAAATTAATTGAACGACTATACTCAGTATATATAAATGTAGATACTTAACCAATGTGATTCTTATTTCTAAATAAATGTTTATACAAAAGCTAGGCTTTTAGTATATACTCTAACATATGGAAGGCGCCTTCAGCTTACGGATAAGATTTTCCAAGGGCTATAAAAAGACCCTTGGATGTAGGAAAGAAACAACAACTTGTGTATTCACTTTCCTAGTCTTTTCTGAGCTTTCATTGTGTGTAAAAGGTTTCTCCGTCTTCAGTGAAGGAGATTCTTATTGAGCTTTTTACTGCTTGGATTAACAACCATCTAGGTTGTAACCAAGTAATTCTTGGCCTTTTACTTATTTTCTTTAAGTAGTTATTTCTATTTTAATTGCTTTGTTAATCTGAGTCGAAAGACGGGAAAGGAGTTTATTTTTGTGTTTCAAGTGACTCAACCCTCTCCATCCGGCCAAACCGAACCAACAAGTGGTATCAGAGCCTAACAATTTCAAAAGGACTAACCGCTGAACGAAGCAAATGAGATAGTCGGACCAAGCATCTACCCACCAAAATATGAGGGGGAATTTGCGAGCTGGAAAAAGAAAAAGGAGGTATTCTTTAAAATCAACTTTGAATTATTTTTAATAATGAAATTTGGTTTGGAAGCACCCGAGGGGAAGGAAAAGTATCAATGGTTGAAGAAGGAACAAGTCGACTTCGTGGAAAACGACAAAGTAAAGTTTCATCTGCTAAGCGCTCTACCATCACAAGAAGTCAACCGGATCGGTACTTACAAGTCTGCTAAGGAGCTCTGGGAAAAATTCTTAGAACTACACGAAAGAACCTCGGAAGCGAAACTTGTGAAACGGGGCCTACTTCACAACTAAATCACCAACCTTTGATTAGAAGAAGATGAAACTGTTGCACACCTTCACTCTCAGATTAAGGAGCTCATCACTGGACTTTCAAATCTTAGAGAAAAGGTAAGCAACCGAGATTTGCTAAGGTACACACTTAACGCATTCCCTGTTGGTGCAGCGGAGGCCGGCAAGAGGGGGGTGAATTGCTGAAAACAAAAAAATAAAAATACTCTCCTCGGATTTCAACTCAGAAATAAGTGCAGCAATAAAAATAACTAGCAACTATATAAAAATTAAAGATAGAAATAAAACGGGAGACCGAGGTTTAACCTGGTTACAACCAAGGAGGTTGTTAATCCAGGACAATCGAAGATCGCACTAGCAGAGTCTCCTTCACTGTAGGCGGAGAAGCCTTTTTACACACTTAATGAACTCACAAGTTACTAGGAATTGAAAGCTTGAATGAATGAATAATTCCTAGCTCCAGGGGCCTTTTTATAGCTCTTGGAAAGTCTATCCCGAGGGTCCAAGGAGCCTCCAACAAGGTTCAAGGCGCCTCCAGCTCGGTCAGCGGATAAAACTTTATCCGCACGCAAACGGTCAAAACTGACCTGTTGAAGGCGCCTTCAAGGGCGCCTTCTAGCTTGTTTAAGGCGCCTTCAAGCTACAATAACTTCTGCTACAGTAACTTCCTGCTGCAGTAATTTCCAGCCTCTTTTGACTCCTTTTCTTCTTCGCTTTGGCTTCCGAAGCTCCGTTCTTTTGGGTGATTGCGGCCAACCGGAATAGGGCTCACCCGAACCCAATTCCCGGCCTTCTCCTCGAGCAGCCTTCCGTCCCGGCTTAACGTCCCTTGAACGCCGCGCACGCTCTTCACGCCCACCGGAGTACTCTTCCACAGCTTTCTCGTCCTTCGGACGCACCGAGCCCGTCGGCTCCCTTCCTGTGTCGTCCTTCTCGCTAGCTGCATCTTCCGCTTGACTTCCTGTGTTCCTAAGCTCCTGCACACTCAGACACAGGGATCAAACACAGCAGGACCTAACTAACTTGGTTGATCACATCAAAACTACCACGGGGTCCAACAATCTCCCCCTTTTTGATGTGCATCAACCCAAGTTCAAGTTAGGGTTAAAATAGACATAAAGAGTAATTTTAAAGAAAAAATTACTAAACTAACAAGTTAAGCATCATTTTTTGCAATTAGTAAAATTGCAACACTTTTTATAAAACTTCCCCTAAACATGTACTTTTCTCTCCCCCTTTGATCACAGCAAAAATGGGGTTGTAAGAATTTTCAAGTAAGATTGAAGATTTTGAAAATTTTCTAAGTTAAAAATGAATTTTTGAAAAAAATGCTAAGTTAAAATCAATTTTCAAAAAAAAAAATCTAAGTAAATAAAATCCTAAGTAAATGTTCAAATGTTCCAAAAAAAATTCTAAGTCAAGTGAATGATTTTTTAGAATTTTCCAAAAAAATTTCTAACCCAAAAAATTAAGTTAGAATTTTTAAAAAAAAATTCTAAGGAATTTTTGTTAATTTTAACAAACATTTGATAAACTTTCAAAGCATTATTTAATTCTTGTTTAATGCTTTTTCATAAAGTTAATTAAACATTTTCTTTCAATATTTTAGCTTCCAGGTCGTGGCGAGGCACTAGGCCTTCTTGGTTATTGGAGCAACAACCACTTCCTTAGACAAAGCTTCCATAAAGAATTTCAATGTTTAATTTTCTCACTGTAAGCTTTTAATTTTTGAAAGATTAATTAAGCACAGATTTTGGAACCCAATAGAGGTTCGTTCCTACAGGATTATTCAAAAATCTAGGGGTACATAGTTTCTTGGTATTTTCCTAAGTTGCCCTTGGTGCTTCCTTATATACCAATTTAATTTACCATAAATTCTAATTTTTGACTTCGAAAATTTCTTTAAGCATGCATCATTTTTCAATTTTTCAATTTCTAGTTTTAAATTTTCATTTTCTGATTTCATACTATCGTACATTTCAAGTGGACATGCTTTTGCTAATTTCTTTTTTAATTCTTTATTTTCTTTTTCTAATTCGAATAAATCTTTAGAAAGTGATTTAATAAATTGAAATGACTAAGACGGGGTTAGATTGCGTACCTTACTTACCTGATCAGGTGACACTCCCCCTTCACTGCTGCTTTCTTCTGACGTTCCTCCCCCTTCGTCGATGCTCATCTCTGAGCTAGACGTTTCTTGTTGCTGATGGTTGGCCATCAGTGCTAGTCCCGAGAATTCTTCGACTTCCGATTCGAAGGATGACGAATCATCCCACGTTGCCTTTAGGTTCTTGTGTTTGGAGGGTTCTGACTTCTTGTATTTTGACTTTTCCCTTTCTTTCTCCTTTCTCTTTAGCTTTGGGAAGTTATCTTTGATGTACCCCTCTTCGTTGTAGTTGTAACAGTGAACCGTCCTCTTCTTTCGATGATGCCTCTGCGATTTAAATTTGTTAGTACTAAAAAACTTATTGAAGCGTCTTACCAGTAGTGCCGCTTCGGATTCGTCGACTGAGGCTTCGGAGTCAGAACTGTTCAGCTTTGCCTTTAAGGCAATGTTCTGACTTATCTTCTCTGCTCCGTTGGGTTCTGAAACTCGAGATTCATGAAGTTCAAAAGTGAAAAATAATTGTTTTAAAGTACTTACCTCGAGGTCCTTAGAGATGTAATACGCATCTACTAAGGAGGCCCATTCCGGAGTTCTCGGGAAGGCATTGAGCGCGTATCGGATGGAATCCCGGTTGGTTACCTCTTCTCTAAGGTTCGTTAGTTGTGTTATTAGCTCCTTGATTCTCGCTTGGAGTTGCGCTACCTTCTCGCCTTGGTTCATCCGGAGGTTCGTTAACTGGTTCCGGAGGATGTCGCGCTTCGCTAGCTTCGCTTCGGACGTACCTTCGTGTAGCTCCAGGAATTTTTTCCAGAGATCTTTCGCTGAGTCGTAGCTTCCGATCCGATTTACTTCTTGTGGTGGCAGCACACTGAGCAGGTGGAACTCCGCCTTTCCGTTGGCGACGAAATCGGTTTGCTCCTTCTTGCTCCATGTGTTTTCATCTTTGTCTTTCGACGCTGCAAAACCATATTTCATTGTAATAAGAATATCAAAATCTGTTTTAAAAAATACCTCCATTTTGCGCTTCCATGTGGCGAAGTCTCCGTCGAACTTCGGGGGATGGATGTTCGCTCCGGCCATCGTCTTGATCGTAGTCCTTCAGTTGGCGGTTAGTCCTTCTGAGGCGATCAGGCTCTGATACCACTTGTTGGTGCAGCGGAGGCCGGCAAGAGGGGGGTGAATTGCTGAAAACAAAAAATAAAAATACCCTCCTCGGATTTCAACTCAGAAATAAGTACAGCAATAAAAATAACTAGCAACTATATAAAATTAAAGATAGAAATAAAATGGGAGACCGAGGTTTAACCTGGTTACAACCAAGGAGGTTGTTAATCCAGGACAATCGAAGATCGCACTAGCAGAGTCTCCTTCACTGTAGGCGGAGAAGCCTTTTTACACACTTAATAAACTCACAAGTTGCTAGGAATTGAAAGCTTGAATGAATGAATAATTCCTAACTCCAGGGGCCTTTTTAAAGCTCCTGGAAAGTCTATCCCGAGGGTCCAAGGCGCCTCCAACAAGGTTCAAGGCGCCTCCAGCTCAGTCAGTGGATAAAACTTTATCCGCACGCAAACGGTCAAAACTGACCTGTTGAAGGCGATTCTAAAGCCCGAAAAATTCCCGAATTTATTTTAGAATTATTCTATGATTTTTCTGGAATTTTTAGATATTTTTCTGGAATTTTCCGAGTAGCGGAAAATGCAAAAATAATTGGAACCGTAAAATAGCTTAGGCGGGAATCGAACCCGAGACCTATGGTTTACGGATAAGTTTAGTAACCGGTGAACCCAGCAGGGCCGTGCTGAAAGGAAAGGGAAACAATTTAATTTATATTAGAGTTGGGCCTAGTTACCCACTTAATATAAATATTAACTTAAGTTGGGATTTGGTTTATTTTTGGGTTCGACATTTTCTCTCCTCACCGAAGCCTCCTTTCCCTCTCCCGTTTCTTTCTCTCGGCGCAGCAAACAAAGCAAAGGAGACCTAGGGTTCCTTCCCTAGGATCGTGTGTTCACTTTCCGGCGACAACACCAACACGAAGTCGGTTCTTCTCCGCGAGAGGAACGCGAGGACGTAAGCGGTTCGTCGAACGGAACAGTTTCCAGAAAACCTAACGGATAGAATCGTAAGAAAACCTTGCGATTAAGGTAAGAAACCCCTCACCTGCAGTATAATTGCTCTCGCTTGTTAGTTTTGGCGTTAGTTCAGTAGTTTTACAGTTTTCAGTTTTAGGGTGTGCCTTTAGTGCACACCAAGCATTCAGTAGAATGCCCAGTTCAGAAGGATGCACCAGTAGGCGTCCTAACAGCATGTAAAATATATTAGAAACATTTTATTCAGTTTATTATTAGTTATTACAGTTATATGGATCAGATATCCATTGGGTGGGCTCCCACAGTAGCCTCTAGGTTTAGATAACCTAGAACAGCAAAGTAAAATAAAACAGTATTCAGTATTTTACTTTTTATTCAGTTGGCACTGTACTTGGATCAGATATCCATGGGCTGGACTCCCACAGTCGTCCCTAGGTTCAGATAACCTAGTAACCCTGCTAGATTCGGAACTTGCAATCCCGGGTCTCGTAGGGATGCGCGCACAGTTGCCAGGGCCCAGCAGCATGTTTAGTATTTTCATCTATTATATGTATAGTTTTCAAATTTGAAACCAGTGATGAGAACACTAATTTAGCTTTCAGTTCAGTTCAGGTTCAGTTTACCTGATTTGAGTTCATGTACAGATTTAGATATATGCATGACTAGTTCAGTTTCATGTTCAGTTTATATGTTATGCCATACTTTGTATGATACTATGCCATGCCATGCTTGCATATTCAGTATGTTTTTCAAACAGCATGATTTAAAATCATATTTGCATCGTATGCATGATTTAGTGAGGTAGATGGTTTCTTACTAAGCCTTAAGCTTACAAATACTATGTTTCCTTATACTGTAGATAAAGGTAAAGGAAAGATGGACTAGCAGAGGAGGCTGAAGGACAATGCAGATCAAGATGTGTGTGTGTGGAACTGGAATGAAAGATCTTAGGGATCTAACAAGCTTTAATTATGCATTTGAACTCTTTAGTAATTTCAATTCAGCATATGAACTTTAGTATTTCCATGTTTGACATGAGTTAACGAACCATGCTTTAGATTATGCTTAGAATGTTAAATATATGATGTTAGAATGTTAGTATTTGCATGCTAGAGTGTTTTCATGTATCTAGAACTTGTGTATGCGATTTTTGGCACGAATCAGTGCTGGAAATCAGAAACTCTGATTTCGTTTCAGACTTTCAGAACCTGGATCGGTCAGCAGACCGATCTAGTGCCATTCCTCTTCCTGGATCGGTCAGCCGACCGATCCAGATGGATACAGTAGCTACTGTATCTCCCAGGATCGGTCAGCCGACCGATCCATCCGCGAACAGAGAGTTCGGGACGAAATCTGCAGTCACTGATCGGTCGGCCGACCGATCAGTGAGCCACTGATCGGTCTCACCGACCGATCAGTGAGCAGCTGGATCGGTCGGCAGACCGATCCAGCCAGTGTTCGCGTGGGTGTCAGTAGATTGTTCCACGGACCGATCCAAAGCTCCAGTTTCATCTCCCCAACATAGCTATGAATACCTAGAAGGTAGTTGGATATGAAATCTCACTCCTACAGAGTTAACAGAGGCAACTACAATAGTTTAGTAAAATTTTATTTTACCTAGTTTCCGCACAGTACAACCCAGTAGCGTCAGTAGTTAATGTAGCGATCCGGCTCACAGCTTAGTACCCAGGAGTTGGGTCGTTATAGCCTTCAACAGGCTTGAAGGTGCCTTCAAGGGCGCCTTCTAGCTTGTTTAAGGCGCCTTCAAGCTATAGTAACTTCCTGCTACAGTAATTTCCAGCCTCTTTTGACTCCTTTTCTTCTTCACTTTGGCTTCCGAAGCTCCATTCTTTTGGGTGATTACGGCCAACTGGAATAGGGCTCACCCGAAGCCAATTCCCGGCCTTCTCCTCGAGCAGCCTTCCGTCCCGGCTTAACGTCCCTTGAACGCCGCGCACACTCTTCACGGCCACCGGAGTACTCTTCCACAGCTTTCTCGTCCTTCGGACGCACCGAGCCCATCGGCTCCCTTCCCGTGCCGTCCTTCTCGCTAGCTGCATCTTCCGCTCGACTTCTTGTGTTCCTAAGCTCCTGCACACTCAGACACAGGGATCAAACACAACAGGACCTAACTAACTTGGTTGATCACATCAAAACTACCACGGGGTCCAACATTCCCTAGAAATAAGGAATGGGCATCATTAATAGATGCCTATTATATCTCTAAAGATCTAGAGTTTGTTACCTTAAAAGAGTTATTTTTAACATTTGAAATCCATGAAATGAGATGTACAGATTTGAAGAAGGAGCTGAAGCACAACATTGCGCTTAAGGCAAAGATGGACATACAAGATTCATAATCCTTTCTCGATGACAACGAAACGGTAATGATGGTAAGAAAGTTTAAGAAATTATTTAAAATTAGAAAATCTAACAATCTGTAGGGTAGAAAGAAAAGGACAATCATATGCCACCACTGCAATGAAGAAGGTCATGTAAAAGACAATTGCCCTAAATTAAAAAAAAAGGATAAAAGCAAAGACAAGAATCCCATCCAAATAAACAAACACAAGGCCCTTAAAACGACTTGGGACAAAACGTCATCCGAATCGGAGGTCAAAGCCTTTTCTGAATTTGCGTTGATGGTAAGTCATCAAGAAGACTATCATGAAGAAAGCTTGTCCATAATGAGTATCAAGAGCACTGATGAAGGGGGAGCTACATCAGAAGAAAGCAGCAGTTCAGGGGGAGCTACAGATGACGGAATCGATAAGGTAAGTCAGGTATGATCTCTCCCACATGACAAGTTGTTTATGTTGGGTCTTTCAGACCGCGAAAACCGCTTTTCATGTCGCGGAAACCCCGAATCACCCAAGGCCAACGGATCCGTGCAAGGAAAACCAAACGATAAATATGAGTACGAATTTGAAAAAGCTTCTTTAGATCTACTCCTAGATCTATGTGTTAAGAATATACCTTGAAGCGTGCCCTTTCGCGTTCCCGCTCATCCAAGGAGTTGCCGGATCTCTAGACCGTCAAGTGTCGGTCCTCTAGAAGTATCCACACGGACACGTAGGTGGAGAAAACCTCACACAAAGGTGTGCTAGCACCTTGGTGAGATTCGGCCAAGCAAGGAGGAGAGGGAGAGGGAGAGCTTAAGGAAGAAGAAAGGAGTAAATGAGGAGTTTTAATCAAAAATTCATTTTCTTCCCCTCACTAAAGTGGCCTGCCACATTTGGTTGTGTAACCCCCATTTTCACTTAATTACAATTAAGTGGAGGCCATTAAGAGGTGTCTTGTAACTCCCATGAGGTGGCACACCATGAAGATGTGGACCATTACCATTGGCCCACCTCTTGCCACCTCACTAATGATGTGGCAAATGAGTAACCTACACTCATTTAATGTGGCCGGCCACATTAAATGCAATGGAGGCTTGTAACCTCCATGAGGTGGCAAACCATGATGATGTGGAGCAACACCATTGGTCCACATCTCGCCACCTCACTCATGATGTGGCAAAGAGTCAAGTCAAACTTGATTCTACCTCTTCCTCTCTAGTCAAGTCAAACTTGACTCAATCTCTCTCATGGTTGATCTAATCTAACCATTTGATTCAAGCCAACTTAATATAATGAATCTAATTCATTAAATTAAATTGATCTAATGAGTCATAATCTAAATTAGACTCATTAAATACATGAATCAACTTGAGTCTAACTCAATTAGCCCAATTTGGATTACTCTTAATCCAATTTGATTCATCAAATGAATCTAATCCTCTTGGTTCATCATATGAACCAAATCTCCATCTAAATGTCCTAAGTGTGTGACCCTATAGGTTCTTGTAACGTTGGCAATGCCCTAAACCCATTTAGGAGCATAAGTAATGAGCGGTACCTAGCAACACATCATTACTACCCAAGTTACAAGAAATGTCGAGATCCAACATCACCTTGTGACTACTAATTGTGACTCCTCACAATATGTGACAATGTCCTTCTATCCTAGACATCTAGATTGATCAATATGAGGCATAGACCGTGTCATCCTCTAATCAATCTAAATCTTGAACTCCAAGTAGACACACTAAATAAAATGAGCTCAATATCCCATATTGACTCATTTGGGCATGGCCATGCACTTCGTGGTCTCACTCTATCAAGAATACCGATGTCACTCCTGTCATATGGGAGGGATAGATCCCATCTACATCACTCACATCCCTCTACATAATTTGTTATATACCCAGTAATCGCCTTTATAGTCCACCCAGTTACGGGTGACGTTTGACGAAACCAAAGTACATAACTCCTTATGTAGGGATCCATGGTGACTTCAGGTCTAAGGACTAATAGTCATACTAATAGCCACATGAGAAAGTATATGACACTCATATAACGATCCATGATACTTTCTCATGGCGGGTCATTCAGTATACATTCTCCAATGTATACCCATGTGTCAGCTTGATATCTGTATAT
Organism: Zingiber officinale; assembly: GCF_018446385.1. Lineage (NCBI taxonomy): Eukaryota > Viridiplantae > Streptophyta > Magnoliopsida > Zingiberales > Zingiberaceae > Zingiber > Zingiber officinale. The sequence goes on from NC_056001.1 coordinate 76,712,310, forward strand.
CCATGACTTGTGAGATCAAGTCATCGAGCTGACCTACATGCTAGTCTTATTGCATTAACAATGTCCCTGAATGTTAATACTCAACTAGGAATGATTTAGAGTAGTGTTCCCTATATCATCTCACTATCGATTCAACTAATCGATTGATATAGGTATGAACCTTCTACTCAAGGGCGCTATTATACTTAGTCTATTTGGCACTAATACAAATAAGTATAATAACCAAACAAATACCTTTATTTATACAAGAATATGATACAATGAGTCCATACAATCATCAAATGATTGGCTTTAGGGCTCTAACTAACAATCTCCCACTAGCACTAGTGCCAATCAGTATATGCTCTAAGGCCTAATGACCTAGTGTAACCATCACACTTTCTCTGTGCCAAAGCCTTGGTCAAGGGATCTGCGATGTTAGCCTCTGTAGGTACTCTGCAAATCTTCACATCTCCTCTATCGATAATCTCTCGAATGAGATGGAAGCGCCGTAGCATGTGCTTGGTCTGCTGGTGTGAGCGAGGTTCCTTCGCCTGTGCTATAGCTCCATTGTTGTCACAATAGAGCTCAACTGGGTCAGCGATGCTAGGAACCACCCCAAGTTCAGTGATGAACTTGCGGATCCAAACTGCCTCATTTGCTGCCTCTGATGCAGCAATATACTCGGCTTCTGTTGTAGAATCAGCTATTGTATCCTGCTTCGAACTCTTCCAGCTGACAGCACCACCATTAATGCAAAATACGAACCCCGACTGCGATCTATAGTCATCCTGGTCGGTCTGGAAGCTAGCATCACTGTAACCCTTTACAGCTAGCTCATCATTGCCTCCATATATTAAGAAATATTCTTTAGTCATTCTTAAGTACTTAAGAATATTCTAAACCGCTATCCAGTGACTTTCACTTGGATCTGACTGGTATCTGCTCGTCATGCTCAAAGCATACGAGACATCAGGTCGAGTACATAGCATGGCATATATGATCGATCCTATGGCTGAGGCATAAGGGATCTGATCCATGCGGTCTCTCTCCTCTCTAGAAGAGGGACCTTGAGTCTTCGAAAGACTCACGCCATGTGACATCGGCAGAAATCCCTTCTTGGAGTTCTGCATGGCAAACCGACCTTGTCAATATATGTACTCTGACTTAGGCCAAACAATCTCTTAGATCTATCTCTATAGATCTGTATCCCTAGAATGCGGGATGTCTCACCTAAGTCCTTCATTGAGAAGCAACTCCCTAGCCAGGTCTTGACAAACTGAAGCATAGGGATATCCTTCCCAATGAGTAGTATGTCATCCACATACAATATGAGGAAGACAACTATATCCCCTACAACCTTCTTGTAGACACAAGGCTCATCTTCGTTCTTGATGAAACCAAACTGTTTGATTGCATCATCGAATCAAAGATTCCAGGTCTGAGAAGCTTGCTTTAGTCCATAAATGGACCTATGCAGCTTGCATACTCTACTAGTATGCTGTGGATCTACAAAACCCTCAGGTTGTGTCATGTACACATCCTCGAGTAGGTTTCAATTCAGAAACGTGGTTTTGACATCCATCTGCCATATCTCATAGTCATGGTAGGCTGCAATAGCAAGCATGATCCGAATGTACTTAAACATCGCTACTGGAGAAAAGGTTTCATCATAGTCAATACCATGAATCTGCTTGAAACCTTTAGCTACCAAGCGACCCTTATAGATAAGTCCATCCATGTCAGTCTTTCTCTTAAAGACCCATTTGCACCCAATGGGTTTTACCCCTTCAGGTGGATCAACAAAGTCCATACTTGGTTGGTGTACATGGATTTCATTTCGGATCTCATGGCCTCTAGCCATGTAAAATACCGGGAAATAGGCGGATATTAATAAGGGAATTTTCCGGAATTTTTGGAAATTTTTCGGGAATTTTTCGGGGCTCGTACGGACGAGTTGGCGGGGATAAAAATAGGGTCCGAAAAAGCCTGTTAGGGCTACCCATTTAAGTGAGGAAAAGATTTATTTAATTATTTCTTTTTCCTTTTTCTTATTTGTTTTCTTTCCCTCGCCGTTTCCCTCTTCCCCGAGCCCCTTCTCTCGCGCCGACGCCTACCCTAACAACCCACGGCAGTTTTCCTTCCCTCTCGCGACAAATCCCTCAGCCACTTTCTTTTCTCCTTTTCTTCCTCCCGAGCCGCACCCCTCGGTGCCCTAGCCGAGCTCACCGACGCTGCTGCCTCCCTCTCCCCTCCTCTGGTCCGACGAGACACCGCCGGCCGCAACTCACAGAGCCGACCTGTTCTTCTGTGCTCAGCCCGCGACACTCATCTCACGGCCTTACCCCTTCTCCTGTGCCCTAGTGCCGGCGCCACCGTCGACCACCCGGAGCTGGGCCTTGCCGACGCCGCTGGTTTTTCCCCCTTCTCTGCGCCCTAGCTCCCTGGTTTGAGGTCCTCTGCCGTGCCTTAGATCGCTGGGAGTCGAGAGCCGCCGTCGCACAGAGCAGTGCCGGCCACCAGATCTGTTCCGAGACCCCCTCACTCTCGATCACCCCTGCGCCAACAACTGTGCCCTATCACTGCTTTGCGGCCTCTTCCGTGCCCTAGTTCCGGCCGTTGTAGCCACCAACAGCTACCTCTGATCCAGAACTGGTGAGTTTGTTAATTAAGCTGTGGTTGATATCAGATTTGGAGGAATTGGGTAGCATTTGCTTTTGTATAGGTTTGTAGAGGTTGAGTTTTGATTTTTGTTACTAACTGGAAGTGATGGGTTCTGGCAGTGAGACCTGTTCTCGGTAGCAAGTTGTCTCTGCTGTGGATCTATTGGGCTATCAAGAATTTCAGCTGTAGATAGGAGAAGGGAAGGTAATGAGTTAAGCATTTTATATATGCTATGAATCATTGTTTGATTTAATTATGTTAGATAGTTGTTCATGTGCAAATGGATTTAGGTTTATGTGTTGATTCGGGTTTTTGCTCTAATTTAGGGTTGGAGAGTTTATTTAACTAATTATAAGAATTTAGTTAAGTAAAAGTATATCTATTGGTATTACAGGACTTTGACGCGAGACGAGCATCTCGACGTCGTATTTGGATCATATTTGGACATTCCTATTGGAGGCAGGTACTTTTGACTTATTTTCTTTGATATGCTTAGTAATGAAATTAACAATTTGCATTAATTGTGTTTTCTCATTTGTTCGGTTAATCACTGCCCGATACATGTTGCCTGCTTGATTGATTGTTTGTTTACATCTCGTATTGATACCTATCTAATTTCACATGCTCATGGGTAGTGATATAACCATGTTTTACCATGTCAGGACCTAGGTTTGATACCTTATTTGATCAGTATACCTTGATATGATATATTTACTTTGGTGCACATTATCATATGTCCAGAGATTGGTTTAGCATATTACCATGCTTAGTGACATGCACCATTCGCATGATTGCATGCTGTGTGAGAGATTGCTCCATTATTGTCGAGCACTTTGCCAGTTTTCATCACTGTTCGGTGCTCCGTTGTGACGCTCATGGGTAGCGTGACACAGCGTGATAGCACGTCAGTTTGGCTCTTCCGGTGCTCCGTTGGTCCGCTCATGGGTAGTGTGACGCAGCGTGTAGCACGTTAGAGATCCCTCCCCGTCACAGCGTACCGGGAGATGAGAGCATTGCGCTCCCCCATTTATGATTTGGGGTAGGAGTACGTGTGTACTCCGACAGCATCCCGTCCTCTCGATCACTCATCAGGAGTAGTGATGCAGAGTGCACGGTTGTCACAGTTCTACCCACTCGGCCCCACTTTTGTTATGAGTTGGCTGACTGGCGTAAGGGGTGACCATGACATTGGCATCATATGCATGATGCATTTATTGTTTGTGATTGTGTTTGCTGCATTTATATGCTGCATATTGTTTGGATACCTATGTTTGACATGCATACAGGTCTTCTATACCTTTCGGACTGTTTGTCCTTATACCAGGTCCTGGTTAGTACAGATTCTCTCCTATCTACTTCGGTTTGCATTTATCTTTATTTTTATCAGGAGACTGTACGCATGATTAGTGCTAGGTGTTATTTCTTTACTTTGCATATCAATTGTACCTGCTGAGTGTTGGACTCACCCCGCCTCCATTGTTGATATTTTCAGGTTGATGCTGTCAGGAGAGAGTTCCAGTTGCTGGTCCCTACAGACCTCGAGGATATGATTGATTTTCTTTTGGTTTCTTTTCTGTTCTAGACTATTTTGAACTTGTTATGTTTTGGATTATTTTACTTATGGACATTGTATAGATTTTATTATGTCGATGGATTTGGATTTGAATTTATTCTACTACATGCCTGCCTGGATGGCAGAAGAGGTGAGTTCATCGGATTTGAGCTTTACGAGTGTAGTGGAGTAGGGTTGATTTTGAGTCAGGGTATTATCTTTCTGTTTACTTGTTATATAAACTGCGTGGAATGTGTGGTTGTATTTTTATTGTTTTTATTATTCCAGCCGCCTGTGGCTGAGGTATGTGAGGATGTAGAAAAGTTTCAGATTGTCCACCGTACAGGGGAGATGTTGCCGAAATTTTCTCGGACAGGGACTCCTCTAGGGCGTGACAATTTATGTGGTATCAGAGCACAGGTATACGATCTTTTGTTTTCGTATTTTTGATATTTGGGATAACCTGATACCTATTGATATGGTATCAGAGCGCCAAGTTTGGCGATACTTGTTGGATTTTTGTATTTTGGATTTTCGAGATTTATCTGATACCAATTTATTTGGTATCAGAGCGGGTTATGATACCTGCCTTTGGTTTTCTGGAGATTTATCGGATACCTGTTGTTGGTATTCTGGATATTTGGGTTAGCCAGGTTTGCGAGTCAAACTGGGCATTTTCGGATTTTCGATATGGTTATGTTTCGGATTTCCATTTCGGATTTATATGGATTTCCGGTGATTTTCATGTTCGGAATTTTGAGGTCAGAAGTTGGGGATTGGATAGCGATGGAACATCTCCAGACGGCATATAGGTATGATGTTTAATTTTATAGTTTATGATAGGTATTAACATTCTTTATGTAGTACCTGTTTGGTTGTTGTAGCACATATTACCTGTGATGGGTTAGCCATTGAGCATGGTTGATCTTAATAGAGATCAAGGATTACAATCTCTGGTGATTTTTCTTATCATACCATCAGTAGTTTTAGCTTCTGTTACTACTAGTAGGAGATGGAGGCACATACCAGCCTATACTATTGTTAGTTGGGTAGTGGATGATACCTACATAATTCCTGTTGATTTAGTCAGTAGAGTTTTTATACTCATATCTTTTGGATATTAGGGTACCCGATACGATGAAAATTGTTCATTTGGGAGTTACCATGTTTGATCATTGTTGAGAATGGTTTGAGGTTGAGGGATATTATGAGATCAGATATTGTGATATGTTGATTTCTAATGATTTATGAGAGTAAATGTTATGTGGTTGTCTGATGATCTATTACTAGATATTTGTTTTGATGATCTATTAGTGGATAACTATTTGATGATCTAGTATTTGCGTTGTCATTGATGGTGACATAGTGAGTGTCATGTATGATGTTCATAGGTTTACTGATTTTAGTTGGTGATCAGATTATAAATTGGGTGCTAGAGAGTTTACGGTTGAGTGTACTTATGGATTTTAATAAATCTGGTTAGTTGTGGTTAGTTAACAGGATGATAAAGTTGATATTTGCTTCCTCTGATAGTAGATGTGGATAAATAATGATTTGATGTTTTGAATGCTAACTTGCTCTTATGGGGAGTAGAGACTGAATCATCTGATATTATGTGGGCTGATATTTTTGAGGATAAAAATGAAAGTGTCTTGATGTTCTTGAATTCTGACTTTATCTTTTGGGTCGTACACATTTATACATATGATTATTGTGGGTTTCTAGTAGATTATACCCGAGTGGATAGGCATACATGTCTGATTGTTTATTGGAGTTATTTGTCAATTAAAAACTATGTTGTGGAATTTGCACATATATTTGAGTGTTTTATTGGATGTATCTTATCGATCTAATCTGAGTTGTGATATGTGCAGATGTGTTGGGTGTAATATTTGAGGTATCTTGTTTATTATATGATTGTTTTGAGAGTATACTCGTGTCGATTATGATTTGTTGGAAGTATTACGTTGATTATACTTTTGGCATAGGTGTACATATGTCATGTGAGTGTTGTTAAGGTGTATTGTTGATTATACCTATGTTGATATATGCACACGGGTTTGATAGGTATTGTTGGAGGTATCACACTGATTTATACCTGTGCTATGAGTGTGTTTGGTGTGTACAAATTGGAGGATTATGTCGATTATACATATGTTGTGTGTGCATGTGTACCAGGTGTATGGTGGGTAGCATCATGATGATTCTACCTATGTTAAATGTAGAATGCTGAGTGTCTACATTATGTTATTGGTTGTATAACCCTGTCAACTAATTCTCCTATTAGTGGGTGACCAACCCACTAGGATGATGATAGAGTTGACTATGGATTTGATTTGTTTACTAGGTTGTTTATACCTTTGGCTGCCTACAGTGATATGTGGTTGAGTGATCTCGTGCAGCCTCTAGTTGGATAGTTAGGTGCCTTGGACACTTATGGATCGTTTGTGGTGGAGCGGAGTTCCCACATATACATATTTCGGATTGCTTGTAGCGGAGCATTGCTCCCATATCTATTGCAGATACATGTTATAGATTATTTGTAGTGGAGTGTTACTCCTACATATTGAGGATTTCTTGTGGTAGAGCGTTGCTCCCACATATGTGGTATTTTCTGTGATGGAGCGTTGCTCTCACACTGGAGGATCTATGCTTAGATGATTTATATCGTTGGTGATCATATTTCAGACTTATTGTCAGGGATCTTATGGTTAGAAATGTCTGTGATACGGACATTATGGGTCATGATTTTACCAGTAGGGTTTGGGAAGCCTTAGAGGTTTTCAGAGACTTGATGATTTTGGTATTCCCAGGATGTTTGGATCGGCTTCCATTGTCTTTGTTGACGGTGTTGTGATCTATTTCGGATCCACGGTGGGTTACGCACTTCATCTTTGTATAGTTCTAGAGATGCTTCGATGGAAACGTCTAGATGTGAAGATCAGTAGTGCGTATTTTGGTTGTCTTCTGTGAGATGTTTGAGACACACGGGCATCAGTAGGAGTATACCGTGGTTCCACAGGAGATCGAGGTTGTTACCGTTGGGAGTAGATGGAGTCTATAGAAGAGGCTCGCAACTTTCTCTGTTTGGCTCGATATTTCCTGAGATACGTTGAGGGTTTCTCTCGGATAGTTATGTCACTGACACGCCTGACCTGGAAATGCGTGAAGTTCACTTGGACTGAAGATGACAAGACCAGCTTTTAGGTGCTGAAGCGGAGACTAGTGTCGGCTCCGATATTGAATTTTTACCTTTTGGAGAGGACGGATATGTCCTCTGCACCGACGCATCTATTCAGGGTTTGAGCGCTGTTCTGATGTAGCACAATATGCTAGTCTCCTATGCTTCTCGTCGATTGAAGGAACATGAGAAGAACTACCCTGTATATGATCTGGAGCAAGTCGTCATTATTTTTGCCATGAAGATTTGGCGACATTATTTATATGGCGTTAAGTTTGAGATTCTCACTTGTAATACCCACTAAACTTGTAAGATAAATATATGAATGTGGGATTTTTCCTTAGAAAAATAATAGGAAGTGAGTTGAAGCAAAAAGAAATAAAATGAAATAAAAAGAAGAGGAGGTCAAGGATTGAACCATAAACCTCTTATATTATATTTCATAGAATTAATTAGTAGAAACCAATTGGGATAGAGAGAAGATATTGATAGCAAAGGAGGAAACTCATGATAAAGGTAAGAGTAAAAGCTAGCCAAAAGAAAATAAGAAAAGAGCAAGAGAAGGGCAACTTGCCTTCCTCCCTTTCTCTCCCTCTTCCTCTTTGATTTTTGCAAAAAACTTAAAGAGGAATTAAGGGGATTCATTCCCCCTTATTTTTTCATGAATGGTGAGAATAAATAGAAAATAAAATAAATGTAAGAAAAATAGAAAATGGGTTAAGGGAGAAGGAAAGCAAAAATCAATTTTGCTACCTCTTCCCCCTTAACATAAAAGAGAGCAAGAAAAGAGAAAATTATTTTTCTCTCATTTTCTCTCATTCATCCTCCCCCTCACCGAGAACACCTCAGTCCCCTCTCCTCCACCTTCGGTCCCAAAGCCAAGGTTTTCTCCTAGGAAGCCTAAGATACAAGGAGGACTAAGCAAGGGAATCAAGGGAAAAGGAACTAGAAGAAGAGGCTATTTCTTCTCCACCATACCTTAGATCCACAAGCGAAAAGGATGTAAGCTTCCCCTCACCTGTGGTACAAGGCTTTTATGTGATTTTCGGATTCTATAAGGATTAGAAAACCTAGGAAAGAATTTAAGAAAATTCGGCTAAAGAAAGGGTTTTCAAATCTAGGATGATTTGAACAAGTCCTTATTTCATGATATTCTTTCTATGCTATGTAGGAAGGATTTTCTTCATGTTTTTATACTTAAATGATGCTTGATCAGAGGAGTACCTAACCCTAGAATTTCGGCCAAAAATATGTTAAGGAGGTTAGGGAAAAATATTGTTTAACTAAACTAGTACAAAATTTCTCCCATGAACTACTAAGGGTTTTTATTGGTTTTCTTGCTTGAAAGTTACTTGAAACCAAAGAAATCCATTTATATGTTTCGGCCAAGAAAAGGGCTTAGGGTTAGGAAGACCTTTAAATTTAAATAACCATGTTTGTATGATAGAATATAGAGTTCTCTTAAAGAATTGCATGTTGTACATTGCTAGAAATTCATGAACTCTTATTTTAGATTTTCGGCCATGATAAGATGGATAGTTTAGAAAAACTTAAACAAAATTCTAATATGCTCAAGACCTCTGTGATATTATGATATGAAAGTTGTTTAATGCTCTTATGTTTAAATTGAGTATAGAAAATTAGTTACATGATATATGACATGTAAGATCATAAGGGTCCTAGCTTGTTTATGAACCAACTTTGTATATGATGTTCTTAGTAATTTTTGCCATGAAACTTACTTAGGTTTTCCATGCTTTAGGCCACTTAAAACTTAGTTTAGAGATTGGTAGGTTTCGGCCATAAGGAGAAATAAAAGAAAAAAAAGGGAAAGAAACCTAGGAAACCTAAAACACAATTCACATGTATGTTTATTATGCTTGTCCTTACACATGCTATGAAACTTGTATAATTTCTCATGCTTTTAGGCTATTTGAAGCAAGTTCATATTCTGTGAGTTTCATGATATTCTTTCTATGCTATGTAGGAAGGATTTTCTTCATGTTTTTATACTTAAATGATGCTTGATCAGAGGAGTACCTAACCCTAGAATTTCGGCCAAAAATATGTTAAGGAGGTTAGGGAAAAATATTGTTTAACTAAACTAGTACAAAAATTTCTCCCATGAACTACTAAGGGTTTTTATTGGTTTTCTTGCTTGAAAGTTACTTGAAACCAAAGAAATCCATTTATATGTTTCGGCCAAGAAAAGGGCTTAGGGTTAGGAAGACCTTTAAATTTAAATAACCATGTTTGTATGATAGAATATAGAGTTCTCTTAAAGAATTGCATGTTGTACATTGCTAGAAATTCATGAACTCTTATTTTAGATTTTCGGCCATGATAAGATGGATAGTTTAGAAAAACTTAAACAAAATTCTAATATGCTCAAGACCTCTGTGATATTATGATATGAAAGTTGTTTAATGCTCTTATGTTTAAATTGAGTATAGAAAATTAATTACATGATATATGACATGTAAGATCATAAGGGTCCTAGCTTGTTTATGAACCAACTTTGTATATGATGTTCTTAGTAATTTTTGCCATGAAACCTACTTAGGTTTTCCATGCTTTAGGCCACTTAAAACTTAGTTTAGAGATTGGTAGGTTTCGGCCATAAGGAGAAATAAAAGAAAAAAAAGGGAAAGAAACCTAGGAAGCCTAAAACACAATTCACATGTATGTTTATTATGCTTGTCCTTACACATGCTATGAAACTTGTATAATTTCTCATGCTTTTAGGCTATTTGAAGCGAGTTTATATTCTGTGAGTTTCGACCAAGTAGGGTTTAAAAGACCTAGAGGCCTTAGAAATGAAACAAAATGTGTTGAAAGTGCTTCTTATGAAAATATGATAAGGTGTTGATTGTGTCACATATTTGTATAATTTTTCCATGACCTAAATGGATCATTGTGTGTTTCGGCCATGAAGGAATAGATGCCCTAGAAACCCTAGAACAAGAATTAAATATGCTTATGTCACTCTACATGAAATATGATAAGTAGAAAACCAAAGTTCTCATACTATATGTTGTTTAGTGACCTAAATGAGGCTAGGGTAAGTTTCGGCCATACCTATTGTATGATGTCTTGTTATGAATTTATACATGATGTTAGTTCAAGTTCACATGCTTGTATGTTTGTTTTTAGCCCTAATGAACACTTGTTAAAAGTTTGACCAAGATATACGTTAAGGGCTTGAAGGACTTAAGAACTAGCTCAATATGCTTACTATGCTATTTGAAAAAAATGCTATAAATATGGTTTAAGGTTTCCATGCTTTCATGACATTTGGGACCTTGTTTATATACTGATAGGGTTCGGCCACATGAGTTTAAGGACTTGGAGAACTTAGAAACCAAGTTAATCATGCTTATAATGCTTCCTATGAAATTTATGTGATGATGATTTAGGTTTCACATGCTTGGAGGTTGTTTTTACCTAAATTGAGACCTAAGGGGGGTTCGGCCATGATAGGAACCCAAGGGTTTAGGAAGCTTAGAACCCAAGTTAACTATGTTACCATGTTTCTTATGATAGTATAATCACATGATACACCCTTATGCTTAAACATGTATGCTTGTGATTTATACTTTCTATGATATGATATGTGTTTAGAATATGCATGTTTTTATGATATGATATGTGTTTAGAATATGCATGTTTTTATGATATATGTGGTTAGAGATATGCATGCTTGATGATATGCTATATGCTTAGAATATGCATGCTTTTATGATATGCTATGTGGATAGAAGTGATGCATACTTTTTATGACATGATGTATGCCTAAGTGATGCATACTTTTTATGATATGATGTATGCCTAAGTGATGCATACTTTCTTAAGACATGATGTATGCCTAAGTGATGCATACTTTTTATGATATGATGTATGCCTAAGTGATGCATACTTTTATGCTATGCTATGTGACTAAATGATGCATTTTTATACATGCTATTTTACTTTGTAAGGCTTGTACCAAGGGTGGACTCCTAATCAGTCTCTAAGCCTTGCTTTGTGATCTAGGCTAAGCCTTGCTTTGTGATCTAGGCTAATAAGGGATGGGCTCCTTAGTACACCCCTAGGCCTTGCTTTGTGATCTAGGCTAAGCCTTGCTTTGTGATCTAGGCTAATAAGGGATGGACTCTTCAAGTACGCCCCTAGGCCATGCTTTGTGATCTTGACCTAGTTCCTAGTATGATTCAAGACTTGCTACCTTGGATATACTTAGGACGCACGCATCTATGTTATGTATGTATGGTACAAGCCGGGGCCCTAATTATGCTGATATTATGTTCAAGTATATATATGTAAGAAGAAAATGGTTTTAAAAGATCATGAGACATACACATGTTTTTCGGATACATGTTTTTAAAATCATGATGCATATGATCTATGATTATGTTGTGTTGAGGCTATGATTTAAGATATGCCATGATATGATTATGTTATGTTTCATGCTATGTTTTAAGAGATGATATGCCATGATATGATTATGTTATGCTTCATGCTATGTTTTAAGAGATGATATGCCATGATATAATTATGTTATGTTTCATGCTATGCTTTAAGAGATGATATGCCATGACTAGTTACAATGTTAGTTATGTTGCATGATAAGCTTAAAGAGTATGATATGTTATGCCATGACTAGTTGAGATCATGTTAAGTTGAGACATTATTTGATTATGTGTTGATTGTTGGTTTTAGTGAGTAGGAAAGGAACTTACTGAGCCATGGGTGCTCATAGCTTACTTTCCTTGTGCCACAGATAAAGGAAAAAGTTGGATGAGTTAAAGGAGCAGCAGGAGGGGCAACGAAGATGTGTGTGGCGGTGGCTAGGCAACTAATTAAGAACCTGCTTTAAAACCTTTAAGAACTATGCTTTGGTTTTGTGAAATGTAATAAAATATGGGTGACTTGATGTTGAGTTTTTATTTATTTTGTTATCATGTTATGAAACTATGTTAGTGTAGTTCGGTTTTAATTAAGTTAAGAAAAAATAATTTTAAGTCTTCCGCTGTAATACGTACGTAGAGTATCGTAGCCCCGTCCCTTAAGGAGCAGCAGGGAGGGCGGGCGTTACATCACTAACCATAAGAGTCTCAAATATCTGTTTACTTAGGAGGAACTTAATCTCTGACAGAGGAGATAGATGGAGTTCCTGAAAGATTATGATTGTACCATTAGCTATCACCCAGGGAGAGCTAATGTGGTTGCTGATGCGCTTAGCAGGAAGTCCGGAGGGACTTTAGCTTGCCACCGAATTGTGGTCACAGACTTGATTTAAGGTTTCTCTGATTTGGGCCTTGAGGGGTAAGGACAGATAGAGCAGGGTACTCTGGTTACCATGGTTGTTCAGTCGTCGATCAGGACGAGGATCTGAGAGCCCTAGGCTACTGATCAGTATTTGCAGTTTAATTGCAGCCAGATAGCTTCCGGCAGCAGACCGAGTTCACACGAGATGAGGAGGGTGTTATACACTTCCGAGGAAGATTGTGCGTACTTCAGTCTCATCCGGTCTTATAGGAGTTACTTCCGGAGGCTCATTGCTCATAGATTTGCTGTCCACCCAGGCGGTACCCGTATGTACCAAGATTTGAGGCATTCCTTTTGGTGGAACGACATGAAGGAAGACATCACGGATTTTGTAGCTAGATGTCTTGTTTGTCAGCAGGTGAAGGCTGAGCACTAGAGACCTGCAGGATTACTTCAGCGGATTCCTATTCCTGAGTGGAAGTGAGAACACATTATTATGGACTTTGTGGTGGTTTTACAGAGGACACGACGAGACCATGACGCGATTTGGGTAATCGTTGATCTATTAACCAAATCCGCGCACTTCTTAGCGATTCGGAAGACTGATTTCCTGGATCAGTTGACAGATCTATATTGCCGGGAGATCATCAGATTACATGGTGTCCCTTTGACTATTATTTCGGACAGAGACCCCCGGTTCACGTCTCATTTTTGACAGAGTCTGCAACAGGCCTTGGGCACGCAGCTCTGTTTCAGTACAACTTTCCATCCGCAGACAGATGGACCGTTAGAGCGGACCATTCAGACTTGAGAGGATCTGTTGAGGTCATATGTTATTGATTTTGGAGGCAGTTGGGAGGACCATCTGCCGTTAGTAGAGTTTGCTTACAACAACAGCTTTCATTCGGCTATCCCCAGATGACACCGTTTGAGGCGTTGTATGGTAGACCTTGTCGGACACCCGTCCTCTAGGTCGTGACAATTTAGTGGTATCAGCAGGATGCAGAGTTGGTCCATACTGTCAGACGGAGGATGTTAGAGGCGCAGGATCGCCAGAAGAGTTATGCTGATCGGAGACGCAGACCACTAGAGTTCTCCATTTGCGACCATGTATTTCTGCGAGTTTCACCCACGAAAGGGGTGAAGAGATTGGCCTCAGAGGTAAGCCAGCTCCGCGATACATTAGACCTTTCCATATCTTGGAGAGGATTGAAGCGGTAGCTTACTGGCTAGCACGACCACCGCCCTTGGTAGGCGTGTACGATGTATTCCACGTATCTATGCTGAGTAGATACGTACCTGACCCGACACATGTGCTGACAGATGTCTTAGTTCCAGTTCAACCTGACATTACTTATGAGGAGATTCCGGTACGGATTCTCGACCGGAAGGAGCGTCAGTTGCGAAACAAGACTATCCGGCTGGTTAAAGTCGGATGGCAGTATCATTCGGACGAGGAGGCTACTTGGGAGCTCGAGGATACGATCCGAGTTTGATATCCCCATCTTTTCACTTGAGGTATGTGATTTATTTACCGTTCAGCATTTATACTCTATATCTGTTGTTAGTACTTGCTGATGGTAGATAACGAAATTTGGGAACCAAATTTTTATTAGTGGGGGAGAATGTAAAATACCGGGAAATAGGCGGATATTAATAAGGGAATTTTCCGAAATTTTTGGAAATTTTTCAGGAAATTTTCGGGGCTCGTACAGACGAGTTGGCAGGGATAAAAACAGTGTCCGAAAAAGCCTGTTTAGGCTACCCATTTAAGTGGGGAAAAGATTTATTTAATTATTTCTTTTTCCTTTTTCTTATTTGTTTTCTTTCCCTCGCCGTTTCCCTCTTCCCCGAGCCCCTTCTCTCGCGCCGACGCCTACCCTAACTGCCCACGGCAGTTTTCCTTCCCTCTCGCGACAAATCCCTCGGCCACTTCCTTTTCTCCTTTTCTTCCTCCCGAGCCGCACCCCTCGGTGCCCTAGCCGAGCTCACCGACGCCACTGCCTCCCTCTCCCCTCCTCTGGTCCGACGAGACACCGCCGGCCGCAACTCACAGAGCCGACCTGTTCTTCTGTGCTCAGCCCGCGACACTCATCTCACGGCCTTACCCCTTCTCCTGTGCCCTAGTGCCGGCGCCACCGTCGACCACCCGGAGCCCGGGCCTTGCCGACGCCGCTGGTTTTTCCCCCTTCTCTGCGCCCTAGCTCCCTGGTTTGAGGTCCTCTGCCGTGCCTTAGATCGCCGGGAGTCAAGAGCCGCCGTCGCACAGAGCAGTACCGGCCACCAGATCTGTTCCGAGACCCCCCTCACTCTCGATCACCCCTGTGCCAACAACTGTGCCCTATCACTGCTTTACGGCCTCTTCCGTGCCCTAGTTCCAGCCGTTGTAGCCACCAACAGCTACCTCTGATCCAGAACTAGTGAGTTTGTTAATTAAGCTGTGGTTGATATCAGATTTGGAGGAATTGGGTAGCATTTGTTTTTGTATAGGTTTGTAGAGGTTGAGTTTTGATTTTTGTTACTAACTGGAAGTGATGGGTTCTGGCAGTGAGACCTGTTCTCGGTAGCAAGTTGTCTCTGCTGTGGATCTATTGGGCTATGAAGAATTTCTGCTGTAGATAGGAGAAGGGAAGGTAATGAGTTAAGCATTTTATATATGCTATGAATCATTGTTTGATTTAATTATGTTAGATAGTTGTTCATGTGCAGATGGATTTAGGTTTATGTGTTGATTCGGGTTTTTGCTCTAATTTAGGGTTGGAGAGTTTATTTAACTAATTATAAGAATTTAGTTAAGTAAAAGTATATCTATTGGTATTACAGGACTTTGACGCGAGACGAGCATCTCGACGTCGTATTTGGATCATATTTGGACATTCCTATTGGAGGCGGGTACTTTTGACTTATTGTCTTTGATATGCTTAGTAATGAAATTAACAATTTGCATTAATTGTGTTTTCTCATTTGTTCGGTTAATCACTGCCCGATACATGTTGCCTGCTTGATTGATTGTTTGTTTGCATCTCGTATTGATACCTATCTGATTTCACATGCTCATGGGTAGTGATATAACCATGTTTTACCATGTCAGGACCTAGGTTTGATACCTTATTTGATCAGTATACCTTGATATGATATATTTACTTTGGTGCACATTATCATATGTCCAGAGATTGGTTTAGCATATTACTATGCTTAGTGACATGCACCATTCGCATGATTGCATGCTGTGTGAGAGATTGCTCCATTATTGTCGAGCACTTTGCCATCACTGTTCGGTGCTTCGTTGTGACGCTCATGGGTAGCGTGACACGGCATGATAGCACGTCAGTTTGGCTCTTCCGGTGCTCCGTTGGTCCGCTCATGGGTAGTGTGTGTAGCACGTTAGAGATCCCTCCCCATCATAGATGAGAGCATTGCGCTCCCCCATTTATGATTTGGGGTAGGAGTACGTGTGTACTCCGACAGCATCCCGTCCTCTCGGTCACTCATCAGGAGTAGTGATGCAGAGTGCACGGTTGTCACAGTTCTACCCACTCGGCCCCACTTTTGTTATGAGTTGGCTGACTGGCGTAAGGGGTGACCATGACATTGGCATCATATACATGATGCATTTATTGTTTGTGATTGTGTTTGCTGCATTTATATGCTGCATATTGTTTGGATACCTATGTTTGACATGCATACAGGTCTTCTATACCTTTCAGACTGTTTGTCCTTATACCGGGTCCTGGTTTGTACAGATTCTCTCCTATCTACTTCGGTTTGCATTTATCTTTATTTTTATCAGGAGACTGTACGCATGATTAGTGCTAGGTGTTATTTCTTTACTTTGCATATCAATTGTACCTGCTGAGTGTTGGACTCACCCCGCCTCCATTGTTGATATTTTCAGGTTGATGCTGTCAGGAGAGAGTTCCAGTTGCTGGTCCCTACAGACCTCGAGGATATGATTGATTTTCTTTTAGTTTCTTTTCTGTTCTAGACTGTTTTGAACTTGTTATGTTTTGGATTATTTTACTTATGGACATTGTATGGATTTTATTATGTCGATGGATTTGGATTTGAATTTATTCTACTACATGCCTGCCTGGATGGCAGAAGAGGTGAGTTCATCGGATTTGAGCTTTACGAGTGTAGTGGAGTAGGGTTGATTTTGAGTCAGGATATTATCTTTCTGTTTACTTGTTATATAAACTGCGTGGAATGTGTGGTTGTATTTTTATTATTTTTATTATTCCAGCCGCCTGTGCATGAGGTATGTGAGGATGTAGAAAAGTTTCAGATTATCCACCGTACAGGGGAGATGTTGCCGAAATTTTCTCGGACAGGGACTCCTCTGGGGCGTGACAAGCCATTTCTCGGAATCTGGTCTCATCACAGCTTCCTGATAGGTGGTAGGCTCATCCTCTATGAGCACAATGTCATCATGTTCAGACAAGAGAAATGAGTATCTCTCAGGCTGACGACGTACCCTATCAGACCTGCAAAGAGGTATGTCTACTTGAACTGGTTGTTGTTCCTCAACTCCTTGTGGAACAACATCATCCACAACACTTTGTGGTTCCAGTTCAATTTCCATCGAGGCATCAGTTCTATTGTTCGCATCTTGAACTTCTTCAAGATCGAATGCGCTCCCACTAGTCTTTCTAGAAACAAAGTCCCTTTCTAGAAAGACCCCAGTCTTTGCCACAACTACCTTGTGCTGACTAGGAATGTAAAAGTAATATCCCTTAGTTTCCTTGGGATATCCAATGAAATAGCACTTGTCGGATTTGGGTCCTAATTTGTCTGAGACTTGACGTCGTACGTAAGCCTCACAACCCTAAATCCTCATGAAAGACACCTGGGCATCTCTCCCAGTCCATATCCTATATGGTGTCTTTATCACAGCCTTGGATGGAACTCGGTTGAGAATGAAAGCTGCCGTGTCTAGAGCATAGCCCCAAAGGTATGTCGGAAGATCTGTGTGACTCATCATAGATCGTACCATATCTAATAGGGTACGATTCCTCCTTTCGGATACACCATTCCACTGTGGTGTTCCAGGAGGAGTGAGTTGGGATAGAATCCCACACTCAGCTAAATAGTCACGAAACTCATGGCTTAAGTATTCACCACCTCGATCTGATCGAAGTATTTTAATACTCTTGCCAAGCTGGTTCTGTACTTCATTCTTTAATTCTTTGAACTTTTCAAAGGATTCGGACTTATGTGTCATCAAGTACACATAACCATATCTACTGAAGTCATCAGTAAATGTGATGAAGTATCTATAACCGCCTTGAGCAGCGACATTGAAAGGGTCACATACATCACTATGTATGAGTCCTAACAAATCAGTCGCTCTCTCGCTGGCCCACTAAAGGGAGTCTTGGTCATCTTGCCTCGTAGTCATGAATCGCATATCTCATATGATTCAAAATCAAATGAGTCCAGCAAACCATCCTTATGGAGCTGGGATAAGCGCTTGTCATTTATATGACCTAAGCGACAGTGCCAGAGATAGGTGTGGTTCATATCGTTCGATTTGAACCTCTTGGTACTAACGTTATAGATAGAGCTCTCAAGGTCTAGAATATAGAGTCCGTTCATCAGAGGTGCACTACAATAGAACATATCGTTTAAATAGACAGAACAACATTTGTTCTTTATTATAAACGAGAATCCTTTCTTGTCCAAACAAGAAACTGATATAATGTTCTTAGTCAATGCAGGCACATAACAACAATCGTCTAACTCTAGTATAAGCCCAGAAGGCAGAGATAGAAAATAAGTCCCTACAGCAACAGCAGCAACCCGTGCTCCATTGCCTACTCGTAGGTCTATCTCGCCCTTTGTCAATGCTCTGCTATTTCTCAGTGCTTGTACATTAGTACAAATGTGCGAAGCACATCCGGTATCTAATACCCACGATGAAAAAATAGAGAGGTTGACTTCTATAACATTTATACCTAAAGTAGAAATCTTATTTCTCTTCTTGTTAAGATCTTCCAGGTATCTTGTGAAGTTCCTCTTCCAGTGCCCTGCTTGTCCTTGATATAGTTGACGAAGATGTTCAACCATATCGTAAGCACACATCAACTCATGTTGCTTCTGAAGCTCAGAGTTCATGGTTGCGAGCATTAGACAGGACACATCTAATGCGTCATCTTGATGCTTCTTGTAAGCATCCCGGTCAGCTCGCGTGGCAGTGGCAGTGGCAGGAGGAGCCTCCAGAATGGGCTGCTCCAGAACGTACAGTTTACGTTCCTGAGTGAGAACTATTCTCAGGTTCCTGTACTAGTCCAGGAAATTTGCTCCGTTGAGCTTGTCCTTCTTAAGGACAGAACGCAGGAAGAAAGAGTTCGTATTCGACGTCATGGTTATCTACAACAGAAAATTTGCAGAAATAAATATCATATTCTTTTAAAATCATTTAATTAGGTCTTTAATTAAATGATGCTCCCACTGAATTCTATAATTTTTGTGGGACAAGATCCACATCATACTAACCCTTTGAGTTAGCTTTGGCTAATACGCCCAAGGCTTAGTATGATCGGTAGGTAACGATTACCAATTACATCTCTATGCAACTCTTGTTTATAGAATCAATATCCGCATTTATATTAAAACTCGAGTTAGCTTTGGCTAATACGCCCGAGAGTTAATATAGATGTGATTTTGACCTATCTTTTCCAACCGTTGGAATAATGCCTATAGTTGACTCGATCCAACCGAGTAACTAGGAATACTCAATCTAATTGAGTTTGTATTCACCCATGCGTTGATAGGCAGGACCAAGATTGTCCCTCCGTACCCTACCAAGATAATATGTATTGCTCTGCTTTGGCAGATTCAACAATACATGTGATCGAGGTAGTGATAGGTATCACGGCACGGTTAGGCATTTAGAGTTGGTTCGACCGAGATCTAATCTAATCGAAAAGGATGCATCTTGTGCACGACTTAGATCTAATCTATTCGCAAGGGTGCATCATGTGCACGACTTAGATCTAATCTAATCGTTATGCACTAATTAATTAACTACTTATTAAATATGCATCACATACACAAGCAATTAATTAATCTATTTGTGATTTAGTCATGGCCCTACTACGATCTTCTCAAGCCAATGAGAAGATCGAATGGTCAACCTAGGGTCAACAGCTTCTCCAAGCTCCTCCCTTTGACCAACATGTGTTGGTCGTGCCCGCCTCGGAACTCCGTCTCGTGTGGACCCTCCACCGCTCCAATTTGTACATTACAATTTGAAACTCGAGTTACATTCGAGTCTAACTAATTTACAACAAGAATATAAGAGAAGGCACGACGCGCAGGTCGCGAATATAATACAACACTCGCAAACACATAACGGCACGCAGGTCGTATTATGAATTACAACACAATCCAATCACATTGGGTTTTTGGGCCATGACTATCACAAAATTTAATATATAATTCAAAATTATATATTTGTCATAATTTTCTGTAATTTTAAAAATAATTTTTATAATTTTTACGAGTAAAATTTCCCTGCGGACCCGTTTAGCGGTTTCGGGCGCAATCGCGGAACGGATCCCCTTGCGGGGCCAGGGGCATCGCCCCTACCCGCGATCTAACTATCGCGAGGGTTCCTTTGCGATCCAACAGCGCCTAAACCCGCTGTCCCAAAACGATTTGGGCCGAGACATTGCCGTTTCGGAAAAACTTCCCGGCGGGTTCGTTTTTAGCAATTTCGGGTGCAATCGCGGAGCAAATCCCCTTGCGGGGTTAGGGGCAGTACCCCTACCCGCGATCTAACCATCGTGAGTTGCTCCTAAGCGATCTAATGGAACCCAAGCCCGCTGTCCCAAAAAATTTTGGGGCGAAACGAAGCCGTTTTGGAAAAATCTTTCCGGTAGCCGAAGCCTACAAGCGTCTAAACACTTGTGCTTCGATTACTCGAGAAAAATACTCATAAAAACTCAAAAATCATAATTTTACAGAAAATTACAGAAACTTTAGTTTTCATAAAACCAAAAAAAACAAACTCGTACTCGCCTTGCACGTGGCTCTGATACCACTGTTGGGTCTTTCGGGCCGCGAAAACCGCTTTTCGCGTCGCGGAAACCCCGAATCACCCAAGGCCAACGGATCCGTGCAAGGAAAACCGAACGATAAATATGAGTACGAGTTTGAAAAACCTTATTTAGATCTACTCCTAGATCTATGTGTTAAGAATATACCTTGAAGCGTGCCCTTTCGCGTTCCCGCTCGTCCAAGGAGTTGCCGGATCTCTAGACCGTCAAGCGTCGGTCCTCTAGAAGTATCCACACGGACACGTAGGTGGAGAAAACCTCACACAAAGGTGTGCTAGCACCTTGGTGAGATTCGGCCAAGCAAGGAGGAGAGGGAGAGGGAGAGCTTAAGGAAGAAGAAAGGAGTAAATGAGGAGTTTTAATCAAAAATTCATTTTCTTCCCCTCACTAAAGTGGCCGGCCACATTTGGTTGTGTAACCCCCATTTCCACATAATTACAATTAAGTGGAGGCCATTAAGAGGTGTCTTGTAACTCCCATGAGGTGGCACACCATGAAGATGTGGACCATTACCATTGGTCCACCTCTTGCCACCTCACTAATAATGTGGCAAATGAGTAACCTACACTCATTTAATGTGGCCGGACACATTAAATGCAATGGAGGCTTGTAACCTCCATGAGGTGGCAAACCATGATGATGTGGAGCAACACCATTGGTCCACATCTCACCACCTCACTCATGATGTGGCAAAGAGTCAAGTCAAACTTGATTCTACCTCTTCCTCTCTAGTCAAGTCAAACTTGACTCAATCTCTCTCATGGTTGATCTAATCTAACCATTTGATTCAAGCCAACTTAATATAATGAATCTAATTCATTAAATTAAATTGATCTAATGAGTCATAATCTAAATTAGACTCATTAAATACATGAATCAACTTGAGTCTAACTCAATTAGCCCAATTTGGATTACTCTTAATCCAATTTGATTCATCAAATGAATCTAATCCTCTTGGTTCATCATATGAACCAAATCTCCATCTAAATGTCCTAAATGTGTGACCCTATAGGTTCTTGTAACGTTGGCAATGCCCTAAACCCATTTAGGCGCATAAGTAATGAGCGGTATCTAGCAACACATCATTACTACCCAAGTTACAAGAAATGTCGAGATCCAACATCACCTTGTGACAATGTCCTTCTATCCTAGACATCTAGATTGATCAATATGAGGCATAGACCGTGTCATCCTCTAATCAATCTAAATCTTGAACTCCAAGTAGACACACTAAATCAAATGAGCTCAATATCCCATATTGACTCATTTGGGCATGGCCATGCACTTCATGGTCTCACTCTATCAAGAATACCGATGTCACTCCCGTCATATGGGAGGGATAGATCCCATCTACATCACTCACATCCCTCTACATAATTTGTTATATACCCAGTAATCGCCTTTATAGTCCACCCAGTTACGGGTGACGTTTGACGAAACCAAAGTACATAACTCCTTATGTAGGGATCCATGGTGACTTCAGGTCTAAGGACTAATAGTCATACTAATAGCCACATGAGAAAGTATATGACACTCATATAACGATCCATGATACTTTCTCATGGCGGGTCATTCAGTATACATTCTCCAATGTATACCCATGTGTCAGCTTGATATCTCTATATCCATGACTTGTGAGATCAAGTCATCGAGCTGACCTACATGCTAGTCTTATTGCATTAACAAAGTCCCTGAATGTTAATACTCGACTAGGAATGATTTAGAGTAGTGTTCCCTATATCATCTCACTATCGATTCAACTAATCGATTGATATAGGTATGAACCTTCTACTCAAGGACGCTATTATACTTAGTCTATTTGGCACTAATACAAATAAGTATAATAACCAAACAAATGTCTTTATTTATACAAGAATATGATACAATGAGTCCATACAATCATCAAATGATTGGCTCTAGGGCTCTAACTAACAGTTTAAATTTGTGAAATTATTAACTAAAGATTGTTCCAAACTTGAAAAGAAAAAAAAGAATTAAAAATAATTTTAGCCAAATCTTGTTTGTTAGAAGATTTTAAAAAATTAAAATTAGAAAACGATAAATTAAAGCCATAAGTAGAAAACTTGAAAAACTATACATGTTCAATTATTCAAACTCAGAATTCTAAAAGACTAAGCTAGTATCTTAGATTTCATGGAGGTTAAATTAGAAAAGTTCCAAAAAGATACGTACCCCAAAATTCTTGATTAATCCTATAGGAAGGAACCTATATTGGGTTCCATAAACTTGTATAAATTAAAAGTAAAATTGGACTTAGGGCTTTCAGATAGAAGATTAAATATCTGAATTCTTTAAGAGACTTTGTCTAGAAGTGGTTGATGATCCAGTAACCAAGAAGGTCTAGTGTCTCACCACATCTTGGAAGCCAATTACTGAATTGAATATTTAATTGACAAACTGATAAGCATGAAATAGTTAATTAAATTAATGCTTTCAATAGTTGTCAATGGTTTAATATTTATTATTTTTTTTCTTCTTGACTTGCAAATTTCACTTAGAAATTTTTTTCTCTTGCAAATTTTTTTCTTACAAGTTACATAGAAATTAAGTTTTTCTTAATTTTTTTTTACTCTTAGATTTTTTTCCCAATTTTTTATGTAATCAAAGGGGGTGAAGGGAAGGTTAAGTCTAGGGGGAGATAGTTGTTAAATTTAAATTTAAAAATCTTTTTGCACTCTATTGCATATTCTTTACTTGGTATTGTAATTTTATTATCTCTATTTGATGGTTAGTTTACCCTAACTTAACTTGGGTTGCTCACATCAAAAAAGAGGGAGATTGTTGGAACCCCAAGATTATTTTTGGTGTGATCAACCAAGTTATGTTAGGTCATGTTATGTTCTGATCCCTATGTCTAAGTGTGCAGGAGCTTAGGAGTACAGGAAGTCGAATGAAAGACGCGGCTAGCGAAAAGGACGACACGGGAGAAAGCCGACAGGCTCATGCGCCTAAGGGACAAGGTGCCGTAGAAGAGTACATCGGTGGACGAGAAGAACGTACATGATGTTTGAGGGATGAGAAGCCGGGGAGGAAGGATGTTCAAGGAGAACGCTGGAAATTGGGTTCAAGTGAGCCTTATTCTGATGGTCGAAATCACCCAGGAGATCGCAACAGCAAAGGAGTGAAATGGAGCTGCAAGTGTAGCTAGAGGCACCTTCAAAGGCTATTGAAGGTGCCTCCGCGCCTTCTGTGGAAGGCGCCTTTCATGGATGGAAGGCGCCTTCGATGAACAGTGCGAAGACGTCTTCCAAGGTGCGAAGGCGTCTTCCAAGGCTTTGGAAGGCACCTTCTGTTGGTGCAACATCCCTCAGGTCAAGGTTGACCTGGTTGACCAAGCTTGAGTCTTGGTTTGGGTTTCGATGTTTGGCAATACAAGATTGATTGAAGAAGAGTCTAGTAGGTCAAGGATGACCAGATACTTGACTGGGAAGTCCTAACTGGGATGTTAGGCAGAAGGAAAGACCTAGTGAGTGAAGCTAGGCAGTGAGGAAAATCCTAGTAAGTGAAGCTAGGTGAAAGTCCTGGTGAGTGAAGCCAGGCAGAAGAAAATCCTGGTGAGTGAAGCCAGGTGAAAATCCTAGTGAGTGAAGCTAGGTGAAAGTCCTGGTGAGTGAAGCCAAGTGAAAATCCTAGTGAGTGAAGCTAGGTGAAAGACCTGGTGAGTGAAGCCAGGCAGAAGAGAAGTCCTAGTGAGTGAGCTAGGAAGATTGGAATGTTAGAGTGTATACTAAAAGCCTAGCTTTTGGTATAAACATTTATCTAGAAATAAGAATCACATTGGTCAAATGTCTACATTTATGATAAATGTAGTTGTTCAATTAATTTATATTGTAGATAACATGGTGTGTGGTGTCACACACAGAGGATCATGTTATCAGTACCTTATAAATTATAAACAGTAACTCACGACCATAATGGAAAGGAACAAACCATTGGAAGGTCGTAGTATAATTAGGTATTAGTTTATCTTAACTATATAATTACACTAGTACACTTAGAGTGTATTGAGTAGGACCATTAGAGGTCGTTTCTTTTATACTGACTTTATAAAGAAACAAAGACCTCAGTTATTATGGAAGTGTGTGCTCTTAATCCTAATATAATAACAAGCACATATATTTGATATTTATTTCTTTAATTTATCAATGGGTGAGATTTAGTTCGATGAATCAATAAGCCCGATAAGTTGGGAAATGATATCACTTATAGTGTGTATTGTTGATTATAGAAGAAAACTGTGTCCTAGTTATCTAGGTTGAGAATGTCCTCAAGAGGAGCTCATAAGGATTGTCATGTTAAACCCTGCAGGTGGACTTAGTCCGACATGACGATAAGGTTGAGTGGTACTACTCTTGGACTAAGATATTAATTAAATGAGTTGTCAGTAACTCGCTTAATTAGTGGACATTTGACATCTTAAACACAGGGAGACTAACACACTCATAATAAGAAGGAGCCCAAAATGTAATTTGGGATTGGTGCGGTAGTTCAATAATAGTTCTTTAGTGGAATGAATTATTATTGATGGAATTAAGTTGTGTTCGGGGCGAACACGGGAAGCTTAATTTCATCAGGAGACCAAAACCAATACCTCCTCTCGGTCCCTATCGTAGCCTCTTGTATATAGAGATTTATACCCACCACATACCCACCTTCTTACCCAACCAATAGGGGCCGGCCAAGCTAAGCTTGAAGCTCAAGCTTAGGGCCGGCCAAGCCTAAAGGTTGGCCTTAAGGTGGCCGGCCAATAGCTTGGAGCCCAAGTTTAGGTGGCCGGCCACATCATATTAAAAAGGATTTTTTATTAAAATTATTTCTTATGTGGATATCATAGTTTTAAAAGAGAGTTTAAAAATTAAATCTTTCCTTTTAAAGCTTTCTACAAAAGATTAAGAAAAGATTTGAAATCTTTCCTTATTTGTAGATTGAAAGGAGATTTTATTTTTAAGAAAAACTTTCCTTTTTGACCATGATAATAATTTAAAAGAGAAGTTTAAAAATTAAATATTCTCTTTTATTAGTTTCTACAAACGATTAAGAAAAGATTTGATATCTTTCCTTATTTGTAGATTGAAAAGAGATTTTAATTTTTAGAGATAACTTTCCTTTTGGAAATTATCCACATGTTTAGAAGAAGAATTTTAATTTATAAAATTTCCTTTTTATTAACCAATCATGAAGGGATAAAAATTATTGGAGAAATTTTTATACATTTCTAGAAACAAATTAGGAAGTTTTAATTCTTGTGTGAATTAAATTTTCCTTGTTTTGGGGAATTAGAAGTGGCCGGCCATTATTATTAAAAGAAGAAAATTGTTTTTTAATTAAAATAATTTTTCTTTTTTATGACAAAAGAATTAAGGAATATTTTATTAAAATTTCCTTATTTGTCAAGACCAAGGATTATAAAAGAGGGGGTAGAGGTGCCTTCACGGGTAATCAACTCTATTATTCTTCTCCTCTCTTTTTCTCCTTGGTGGCCAGCCCTAGCTTCTTCCTCTTCTCTTCTTCTTATGGCCGGCGGCAACCTCTCTTGGAGCTCTTGATGGTGGCCAGTTCTAGCTAGGAGAAGAAGGAGAGAAAGGTGGTTTTGTTTCTTGCATCCCTTGGAGCTTGGTGGTGGTGGCCGGACCTCTACTTCTCTTGGAGAATTGTGGTGGCCGAAACTTGCAAGGAAGAAGAAGGTGCTTGGTGGTTCTCATCTCGGAAGATCGTTGCCCACACAACGTCCGAGGTTAGAAGAGGAATACGGTAGAAGATCAAGAGGTCTTTTTAGAAGGTATAACTAGTAATTTTTCCTTTCCGCATCATGCTAGTTATTTATGGAAATAATACCAAATACAAGAGGCTTACGATTCTAGTATTTCGAATATGTTTTTCGAAGTTGTGTTCTTTTATTTTTCTTTTCCTTGTGATTTGATTGTTCTTTTTGGTTGACCTAAAGTTATTTTAGGAAATTAAATATTAGCTTTCCATAAAAGGTTTTGTCTAGTCGGTGGTGGTTGTTCCCATATCCAAGAAGGCCATGTGCCTCGCCACGTCAGTACTGGGAACCAATTATGGAAATTAATATTTAATGGAATTAATAACTTAGGTGATTTGGATCAAACGTGTTAAGTTCCGTAGGAGATCCAAGTCTAAACCTTAAAGAACAAATAGATTAAGTTTTGGATCAAACGTGTTAAGTTCCGCAGGCGATCCAAAATTTAATTTAAAAGAACACACGGTAGCTAGGAAAAGGTTCAGACCTTTGTACAAAATTTTTGTACAGTGGAACCTCTAGGTTTTCCGAGTAGCAACCAACATGGAAGTCCTGGTGAGTGAAGTCAGGCATGGGGAAATCCAGATGGGTCAAGGTTGACCAGACATCTGGCGAAAGTCCAAGTAGGTCAAAGGATTGACTGGATACTTGGCACGGAGAGATCCAGATGGGTCAAGGTTGACCAGACATCTGGTGAAAGCCCAAGTAGGTCAAGGTAGTGACTGGATACTTGGCAAGATGAAGAAAAGTCCAAGTGGGTCAAAGAGAGTGACCGGACACTTGGTGAGGGAGTCCTAGCAGGTCAAGGGTGACTGGATGCTAGGCATGATGAACCAACATGTCAAGGTTGACCGGATGTTTGTTTGGGAGGCTTGGGACTTGGTTTTGGGCAAAAACCAGAAGCCGAATCGATCAGCCGATCGATTGGCTGGAGCCCAATCGATCGGTCGATCGATTGGGGTGTCCCTGCGAGAAGCCTTCGTCCCAATCGATCAGTGGATCGATTGGGAGGAAGTCGCGAGGGTACAGAATGCCTCTGGATCGATCGGCCGATCGATCCAGAGGTCCCAATCGATCAGTGGATCGATTGGGAAGGTGTTGTATGTCGCGATAAGCCCTGGATCGATCAGCCGATCGATCCAGCCAAATTTCCAAAGATCAGAGGCGCTCTGGATCGATCCGTGGATCGATCCAAAGCCTCCCCGATCGATTGGGAGCAATCCAATCGATTGGGATCCGACCGTTGGCGCATATAAAGGTCGTTGGCGTGCGTCTTCTTCGGTAGAACTTCACCGATTCATCGCAGATCACTTCAGCGCTTCCACAGCTTCTCCACAAAGATCAGATCGCCAGTTCTTGAAGGTTCTTGGAGGTTTTCCAAGTCAAGAGGCGGATCTACAACTGAAGAAGAAAGCTAGGGTTAGGGTTTCTATACTCATTGTAAGCTTTTGCTTGTATTTGTGTATCCTTTCCCTTTCTTCTTGTAGTGTGAACTTGTAGGGCTTCTCCGCCTTCGGTAGTTACCAAAAAGGAGTGTTTATTAGTGGAGGTGTGTGTGTGTGCGTGGATCCTTAGACTAGTCACCTCTTGTGAGGTGGATACCAAGTAAAATCCCAAGTGTTAGCGTTGTATGTTTTTGTTTCTTGTATTTCCGCTGCACATCTTTGAAGAAACAAGCAACGCCAACCACGAAGCACGCGATGAGCTATTCCCCCCCCCCCCCCCCTCTAGCTACTTTTCGGTCCCAACACCTTCGACTAGGCTGAAATGAGCCATTGGTCGTGGATAAAGTTTTATCCACGAGGGCCTTGCTGGAGGTGCCTTCCAGCCCTGTGGAAGTCTCCTTCAGCCTAAGGATAAAATTTTCTAAAAGCTATAAAAAGACCCCAGGACCTAGGACAGAAACAACAACTTGTGTATTCACGTTCCTAGTCTTTTCTGAGCTTTCATTATGTGTAAAAGGCTTCTTCGCCGTTAGTGAAGGAGATTTTTAGTGAGCTTTCTACTACCTTGGATTAACAACCAAGTAATTTTTGGCCTTTTACTTATTTTCTTTAAGTTGTTATTTCTATTTTAATTGCTTTGCTAATTTATGTCGAAAGATGAGAAAGGAGTTTATTTTTGTATTTCAAGTGAATCAACCTTTTCTGGTCGGCCTAACTGGACCAACAAAAACTACTAATCAAAACATAACTAAAGATCTAAATAAGACAAGCAGGAACTACCTACCTCATGGTAAATCGTCCTAACCATCTTCAAGTCAAAGGTTTACCTCGAGCTCCAATCCTACATATAAAGGCACAAGGAATATCTAATTATCTATAACAAATTAATCAACCCATTGATTAATTAATCTACCAATAATTAATTAATCCATTAATTAATTTATCAATTTATAAATTAGTCAATCCATTAATTTAATTAATTCTCAAGTTAATTAATCAACACTCCGATCAATTAAATTAACTCATTTAAAATTATAATCAGATTAAATCAAGATTTACCCTAATTGGTTGCTTCTTCTCTGGCAACAGTAGAGGTGGCCTCTTAGAAAAGAGTTGCTAGTGGTGGCCAAGGCAACGTTAGTGGCCAAGGCAGTGACAACGGTGGCTACCCATGATAGTTGGTGAGATGCTGGCTTCGGTGGCTACTAGTGGAGGTGGCTGCTGCTACGGAAGCTCATGGTGGGTAAATAGAAAAGTGGTGGCTTTTGTTCGCGACCAATAGTGAAGGAGGAAGGTAGTTGCTTCCTCATCTAAATCGATTGGATCTCGGTGACTAGCATAGTAGCATGCGACTACTCAGACACAGCAAGGGTCGGTGGTAATAACGGGGAAGAAGAGGAGAAAGGAAACAGCAGCAACTCTCGACAAGAACCAGGGAAGTTCGACTAGGCTAGGGTTATTTGCGACAGTTGTACACGGTAGTTACACAAGTGTGCAAGACAATCGGGAGCTGCTCGTGGTGGCATGCGATTGATGACGGTAGTATCGGCCGATAATGACGTCAATAGTCGGGCACACAGAGGCAACGCACGGCGTCGACGACAATAGGATGCGCACATGAACAAATAAAGAAGTAGCGAAGGGAAAAAAAATCGAACTTAGGTATTTTAATTAAAACTTAGGTTAATATTTTCAATCAACTCCCAACTTAAATAATATATTCCAAAACATATTTTTCTTTTACCCCTTTATCCTTATAAAATCTAAAAATATTCATACAAAATATAAAAAATTCTATAAATTTATTTCCTTATTAATTATTATTTTTTTATTTATTAAATAAATTTATTTAGTTCCAATTTTAATGGTTTTAAATCCTTTTCATCCTTTGATATATATATATATATATATATATATACACTCAAGACTGTAGTTTATTTACTCAATATAGTACCTAGTAAGATAGTAAGTAAAACCTCATTTGAGATGTGAACAGATAGGAAGTATAGTATTAGGCATTTACATATCTGGGGTTGTTCAGCTGAGGCTAGGCCTTACAGGTCTTATGAAAGGAAATTAGACTTAAGATCAATTAGATACAATTTTATAGATTACTTTGAGAAATCAAGGGGGTGTAAACTTTAGGATCCCTCTAAGAGATCATTTTTGAAATAGGAAATTCTAAATTTATTGAGAACAGTGGGCGTGATAAGGTCAAAGAAATATCTTTTGATTAAAGCGGCAGCGATTCTCTTATATTACTACTAGTATAATTAGTTGTAATATGGTTTCCATACCACACATTATCGATATTACACATCTAGTGGAAGTAGTGAGTCAAGATATTCCAATAGCATCTCTAATGCAATTAGAGGAGTCTATAACTCAAATTGAGATATTACCTCATATGGATGAGCAAGTACCTCAACCACCTAAAAAATAAGTGTCATTAAGATGATCCACGAGGCAACTGAGTACCAAGAATTTGTTAGTATTTGCCCTAGTACCAGTTATGAGATAATTAACAAGGACACTTTTTGTATCATATTTTACTTATTAATAAAAGATAAAGTTGGTTATTATATTATTTCAATTCAGTGTCGAATGATTAAGTATAATAATGTCCTAGGATTGTAGGTTCTAGTTTACAACATATCAATTGGTTAAATTGATAGTGGGATGTTGTGGATAAATAGAATACTACTCTTAACTATTTCTAGGCAAGCATTAATATACAAGGACAATATTAATGTGTTGAGACTAGCATGTAGGCCAAAGGATGACTTAATCTCACAAGTCATGGATATGAGATATCAGGTTAACACATAGGTATATATTAGAGAATATATACTAAATGACCCTCCATTAGAATATTTCATGGATCATTATATGAGTGTCATAGACATTCTCATAGTGACTATTAGTATGAATAGGTCCTAGACCTAAAGTCATTACAGTTCCCTATATAAGGAGTTGTATACTTTAATATCGACAAACGTCACTTGTAACAGGGTGGACCATAAAGTTGATCACTGGGTATGTAATAAGTTATGCACGGGGATGTGAGTGATGTAGATGGGATCTATCCCTTCTATATGATGGAAGCGATATTGTGAGCCCCTTGATTAGTAGGACACAAGAATGCATGGTCATTCTTAAATAAGTTAATATGTGATATTAAGCTTATTCGATTGAGTGTGTCTACTTAGATATCAAGAAACACAAAGATTGATAAGAAGATGATACAGTCTATACCTCATTGAACAATTCAGATATCAAGGATAGAAGGATTGAGTCATACAAGATAATAGACAAGAAAATGTTAGGTCGGATCTCAATATTCTTGTCACTTGAGTAGCAATGATACTTTACTAGATGTCACTTTTTGTTTATGTATCTAAAATAGTTTTAGAGACATTGCCAATATTATGAGAACTTATTGGGTCACACACAAAGAACAAGTTAATTTGAAGATAGGTTCATATGATGAATCATTGGATTAAGTCTAATTCAAATTGGACTCATTGAGTTAGACTCAATTGGATCCAACTATTGGATTGAGCCCAATTCGAATTAAACTCATTGAGTCAATTCGGATTGATAATTAATGAGTTAGACTCATAGAGTGATTTGATGAATTTAAATTCATGTAGGAAGAGGAGTGTTCAATTTAGACTTGATCATGCATTGGATGAAGAGTGGTCAATTTTGAATTGCTCATGCATTGGATGCATTGGATGAAGACAAATATTAATGTTAATTAAGGCAATTGACATTAAGGCAATTTCATGAATGAGTACAAAAGGGGTTTTGATTCATTTTCATGGAGAGACTATTGTGTTCTTGTTCCTTTTCTTCCTTCTTCCACTCTTGGCTGAACCCTACTAAAGAGGTTTTTAACACAACTTTTGGTTGAATTTCTTCTCCACTTCTTGAGTTCATGAGACAGACGGAAGACTTATTCGTGTGGATACCGAAAGAGGTGTGAACACTTGATCGTGCAAAGATCAAAGCTGTCGGGAGTTCGTGTTTACGCAACAAAGGTAACTCTTTTCATAAAACTTAGTATATCATTTTCCTTTGTTTGGATCTTCTAGAAAGGATCTAGCTATTTTTCGCTGCGCTTTCTGCATGTTTAGCGCTCTAGTTCCTTACAGAATTCTTATGATTATGTTTATCTCCAAGAGCATGATTTTGACATAGGGTTGAAAAATGATTCTTCATCTTTCTTAGAGGTTAAATAATGTTCTAACCCTAAAAGGTGGATTAACGTCATGTAAGAATAGTTGAAGTCTATGGCAGAAAATAACGTTTGGAAACTTGTCGATTTCTTGAATGTTTGAAACCCGTTGATTGTAAATAGATATTTAAAAGCAAGCGAGATTTAAGGGACAATATCGAAAAGTATAAGATTCATTTTGTTGCCAAGGATTCACTTAGATGGGAGATATTGATTATAAGGAGATTGTATCACCTATGTCAATAAAACACTCCCTTAATGTAATTATGGTACTTGTAGATCATTATGATTTAGAGATATACCCAATGGACGTAAACACTGTATTCCTCAATAGAGAGATTAAGGAGTTTATATATATGGTGCAACTAGAAAACTTTGAGTCCTTAGACTCAAAACACCTAGTTTGTAAATTAAAAAAGTCCATTTATGGTTTGAAACACACGTCCTATTAGTTGTACCAAAAATTTGATCAAGTGGTCATTTCATTTGGATTCAAAGAAAGCCCTATTAATTAGTGCATATATGTCAAGTTCAATGGGAGCAAGTTTGTTAGACTTGTTCTATACATAGACTATATATTACTTGCGAGCAATAATAAAGGTATGGTGCTTAAAATCAAGTTATTTCTTTTTGGTATTTTTGAAATGAAATATCTTGGTGAAACATCATTTCTTTTAGGAATATAGATCTATTGTGATCAATCAACAGGCATTCTTGGACTTTCATAATAGCCTATATTGAAAATGTGCCTATAAGATATGACATACAAAACTGTTCACTTGATGACACACCTGTGTCTAAAGGTTAGAAATTCAGTTTACAATAATACCCACATCTTGAACTTGAAATAAAGGAGATAGAATAATTTCCATATGCATAATCTCTAGAAAGTCTCATGTATATACAGATTTGTATACGACTAGATATAGCATTTATAGTGAAAATGTTAGGTAAATATGTTAATAACCCACAACCAACACACTGGAAAACAGTAAAGAGAGTGGTGTCGTATTTATAAAGAACTAAAGGACATATGTGTAAGTACTCCGGGTTAGTTTGAATGTTGATCAACTAAATAAGTTAGGTCCTATATGGTTGATGTCCTATGTTTAAGTGTGCAGGAAAAGGATGCCGACATGCTCGGTGCATCAAAGGGACGAGGAGCTACGAAAAAGTACACTTGTGGAGTGAGAAGAATGCACACGATGCATCCGAGAAATGAGAAGCCAGGAGGAAGCATACTTGAGGAGAAGGTGAGAGTTGAGTTCGAGTGAGCTCAACTCTATATGATCGTAGCATCATCCAAGCAAACAAAATGAAGAATGGTTAACTACTGTGGTTGACCATTCCAAGCACCTCCTATTGACCAGAGGCGCCTTGATGAAGTAAAGACCCGAGTCACCTTCGATGGATCTGAGGCGTTTTGTATGCAGTGAAGAGTCGTTGTCAGCTGTGGGACTTGAGGTGCCTCCGAAGAATGGGAGCCATTGCCATAGAGATAAACCGTAGAGTCCAGCTCAGCCCAACTGAGAAACCTCTGATGCAGCCAGATCAAATTAAGTTCTTGCAACGAGGATAAAACTCAGCCGGCTAGAGGCGCCTCTAATCATTCAAGGTGCTCCAGAAGTGCCACGTCAGCAAAACTTGGGTAGTATCCTCTAAGTTAGAGTAACACACTTGTATTAACTTTTGTAATTTTATTTTGAGCTTCCAACTGCTAGAAGGGGCATCTCCGCCTCTAACATTATTAAAGGAGATCGTTAGAGCTTCTTATTATCTTGGATTAACAACTACCCAAGTTGTAACCATGTAAATCTTCATAGTTCCTACTTTCTTTTTATGTTATTTTCATCTAACCTATAGTGTGTTCTTGCTAAATAGAAAGTGGGGGTGAATAGTGCTCCTAGCTTTTTCACTTTTTTTCATAAAAACTTGGAGTAAGTGTAGCGGAAATAAAAAGACAATGCTAACACTTTTGATTTTACTTGGTTCGGAGCCTATGATGACTATTACTCTAGGGCTTGCGATCGATGATGGCTTTTGTTGGGAAATTTGATAATTACTAAGAAACTTTGTTTACACATAATGAAATACAATTAATAGTAAAGAGATAATTTTACCAACAACTCAAAAAGGAATAGCAGCTTTATGATTTGTTGTAGGATCAGCGTTCGAGTATTGTGGAGAGCTTTTCGGAACATTATGCAAGCACAGAATTAGTATGAAAAGTTGTATCTGAGTTGTTGGTTGAACCCTCCTTTTATAGCTCTATCTGGTGTCTGGACTAGTCTCGGGCACCCCCCACAAGGCTGATGTGACGTCACTTCAGTGAAGCTCTATCCGGCGAACTTTATCCACCTCCGAGCGCCTGGACTATGACGTGTATCGTCTAATTAGTGAGTGTCACCTCAGCTGCATTCGAGTGCCTAAGTTCATCCCAGTCCGGCCGCCTAGATGTCCAAGCGCCTAGATGCTCATTTTCTAGCCAATTTTCCAACTCTAATTTCCTGCACCATAGAGTTAGCATAATAAGAAAAATACATTATTTTGAATGAATTTGACAGTCTCGAAATTGTCCGATTTTGACTTTCAGATTTCAACGAAACCCTAGGTCGAATCGACGTCTACTGTTCTTTCAATGGGAACATGTCCTCACCTACTTCTTTTACAAGAGTTTACCTAATATTTAACTATAATTTAATAATTTGAGTTGTCAAACTTCTAGATCAATCATGTGGTAAAAGGTGATTCGCTCGTTCTCAGCGGTCCACGCCAACCTATCCTTAGATTAATACGGAGGAGATAATCACGGATGACTACTAACCATTAGTACAGATGACCAAGATATAAAAAAAATATGATCAAATATAATAAATTTCGATCTTAAAATCTCATATGATAACACTTCATATCTCAACCATGAACATACTTACTGATACGTATCTCTTTTTTTAATTATTCCCGACACATTATCGAACACACGAACGTTAAAAAAAAGATAATTAAAAACTAACTGTTGTGCACTTACGCTGATGCCATAATTAACAAAGTAACCTAAAAAACATGATAAATTAAATGCTGATACACACTTACATGGATTTATACATCTGATCACATATTTAAACCAAACATGAAACATCGAACCGTGGAGATCTATATATCCCTGTTAGATAGCCATCCGCATGAATTCCGTCCATCAGATAGACAGCCTTCAGCCCTTCACCAAGTGCTGCTGCGGCAGCGTCGCAGAGTACTCCTCATCGACTTCTGCACATTTGCCCGCGCCTGTTCTGCCATCGCCTCCACCAACTATTCAATCAGAAAAGAGTCGATTTTACATTTATTCTTGACAACTAATTAAGCAATATAATTGAATGCGCTACAAAACAGAGCCGAATTGTAGACCATTTAGCTACCAGTTGCTTCCTTATTGCAATGACTCTCCGCTGCTTTTCTCTCAGCCGGGCGTTCTCTTCTTTCAACTGGTTCAATTCCGCCTCCAGCTCCACTGTGTAAGCCTGTGTGCAAAACGAATTAATTACGTGCGTTTTTATTGATTTCGGAGCCAATAAAAACGCAAATTGGTTAGAGCTAGGGAACTCTACCTGTTTCCTGGCGCGAGATCGTGCGGCTGATTCACGGTTTTTTATCATCCTTCTCTGCCGCCGCTCCACCACCTTGTCCACCGCAATCCCGTCGGCCAGTCGCTTCCTTACTCCACCTTGGCCGCCGTTCCTAAACACGTCTCCAATGAATCCTCCCACCGTATGGTCGAACTGACCGCCCATTCCATCCGAAGACAATGGGCTCGCCGGCAACCCTGTCCCAGCCGCGCCGTATCCGTTCCCCAACCTCCCGCCAAAATTATTCCCAACTAGCGGGTACCCAGCGCTGGGCACGCCCCCTGCCGCTGCTCCCAACCCATTCTGGTCATTGTACCCAGTCATCGCGTATTGCTGCGAAACTAGGGCAGAAGGTACTGCTGCCACTGGCTGAGGTGGGGCTCCTGGCGGGACGTAACCTTCCCGAACGACGCCGGCCTTTATGAGAAAGTCCTCGAGAGTCATCTCACCAAAGGTGGGATGGCGAGGGGAGTTCTCGGTGTCGCTGTCTGGATGAACCCTCTCTGCTTGCTGCGGACGGAGCGCCGCGTCTCGATGGATCTCCGTCCAAACCTCGTCAACCGTCTTCCTCGAAAGAGGCTGAGGGACAGTGATGGATCCCTGCCGACGGAGTGGCTGCGTCTGCTGCGCCATACCAACTCCGCGATCATCCTGAAGAAGGTTGCCCACTGCTGCAGTGGCTTGGACCTCCTCGACGTTCCAGATGTTCGTGAGGAACTCGTCCATGTTCATGGACCCGAAGGTTTTGCCGGGCTCGCAGACGGCGTTTTGGATCTCGTCGAGCGTGAGGGAGTAGATGGATGTCTGCCGCATCAAGGGGAAATCGAGGTCGAACGCACGTGGTGCCGTCGCCTTCTGATCCTCTTCCTCTCCAGAGAAGAGCTGCCGATGAATTGGCTCCGGTTTCCGGTGCTCTGACGTGACCTCCGCATCTTCGGCTGTCATGTTCCTGATCTCGGTTGGAGATGCCATGTCCACTGAGCGAGCTGCGGCTGAATGATTTGCTTCACTGCGGAGATAAAGAAAAAATGAAAGTAAAAAAGAAGAATCAGACAAACGATGACAAAGATTTCAGTGCTTCTGACGCTTGCATATAATGGAGGTAGAATGGTATGCATCACCGCCTGGAAATGGAAGCACCTCGAAGACCCGAACAAAAATCGAACCAGTTCCGAAGGTAATTAACACGTTCAGATTACAAACCAGAAAAAGAAGATAACAAACAGATAAGCGTGCAGATAAAGCTAAAAAAATTTATTGAATACTTACTGAGATTGATGTTGATTTGAAGATAGACATCTCAATCTTCCCTGCGAAAAAGAAAAAAAGACGTATCCTTATGAGGACAATAAAAGCCGCAAAGGTAAAGAAAAAAAAAATATCCCCTAATCGTTTTAACTGATGTGACATCTTAATCTTCATTTTCCTATTCGAAGAAGATTGGACGCTTTAGATCGGCATAGATATAAATGTATGGTTTTCAACCGTATTGTTCGTTGACGGTGCTAAGTGTGAGATTTTGAGGTTGGTCGACCATTGTACACGGATCAGATGACAAAGACAAGAGAAAGATTAGATGCCTCATGGTAGAAATTTTAGTAATTGGAGAAGGAACACTACAAAAAAAATTATTTTTTAGGGACGAAATTATTAAAAAAATTCGTCGTAAAATATTTTACGACGAATTTTGGGACGAAATTATATTCGTTCCAAAAGCAGAATTCGTTGCAAATCTGTAATGAATATTAATTCGTTTCAAATTTCATAATTTTATATCTGCGACAAATATATATTTTTATCCCAAATTTGCAACGAAAATTTTTCGTGGCAAAAAACGATGCATAATTACAAATAACTACAGGTAAAAAAAAATCCTATTTTCATCGTAAATTTATGACAAAAACATATTTTCGTTGCAAATCTGCAACGAATCTGGATTCGTCACAAATTCGCAATGAATCTGGATTCGTCGTAGATTCGCAACAAATCTGGATTCGTCACAGATTCGCAACGAATCTAGATTCGTCGCAGATCTACAACGAATTTGGATTCGTCCCAAATCTGCAACGAATCTGGATTCGTCCCAAAAAATGTCACTTTAACCACGTCCAGCAAAAAAAAACCTTTACAAATTTGCGACAAATTTGGGGACGAATCTGGATTCGTCCCAAAAGTTGTTCCTAATTTGCGACGAAAAGCTAAATTTTGTCCCAAATCTGCGATGAATTTTGGAACGAATCTTGATTCATTGCAAAAGATGTTTCTTTAATTTGCGATGGAAAACTAATTTTTGTCCCAGATCTACGACGAAGTTTGGGACGAATTCATATTTGTCGTAAATTTGCAACGAATCATTTGTCACAAATTTACGATAAATTTGCGACAAAAATAAATTTGTCGCAAAATTTGTCCCAAAAACAAAAAAAAATTCCAGAATCTTTCTTGATTTTTTTGTTATCCTGTTTACATATTACACTTACAACATCTTCAACAAATTATATCCAATACATTCATATCCAACATGTAAACAAATCATCCCAAAACTAAACACATCATATCCAACACATCCATATATCTTGTATCCAAACAAATTATCCCAAAAATAAACACATCATATTCATATATACAAATAACAAAAATTCAAACAACAAGTTCAACAAATCATCCCAAAACTAAACACATCATATTCATATATACAAATAACCAAAATCCAAACATAAGTTCAACAAATCCTAAAATCCAAACATGAAAGTTCTATCATAATCCAAACAACAAATGTAACAATACATCCAAAGGAAAATAAAATACATATCGTCATGTCTCTGGAGCTTCGGTCACCTTCCATGCTTCTTTTCCTGCGTCAAATTACAAACAAACAATAAGTAACATTTATAACTAAAATACCCAAGAGTTTTGAGAAGTTATGCCTGAACTACAATATGAACAAAAGGGTTTATTCATTGGCGAAACTTCTGACAGAACTCCAAGCGGCAGAAGGACTATTTCGTCAAAGTTCTCAAGTTCACATTGCTGAAAACCTTTTTGCCTCTAAGCCGAAAGGAGGAAAGAAGAAGAAGAAACAAGTTGGTTCAGCAAAGAAAGTGATTCGACCTCAAGGGACTGGGCCGCAGGCAGGTATGAAGAAGCCGAAAGGCAAGTGTTTCATATGCAAGTAGTTTGGACATTGGAAGGTGGACTGCCCTCGTAGAAAGGAGAACAATAAAGATATATCTTATTCATTAGTTGTCGAAACATGTTTAGCGGTGTTATCTACCAGTACCTGGTGTGTAGGTACGGGAGCCACTGATCATGTCTGCAATTCATTGCAGGGGTTCCTGGAAACCAGACGACTACATGAATGGGAGATCACCGTCTACATGGGCAATGCCACGAGAGTGGCGGCTGTTACAGTGGGAGATGTTTATTTATTTTTTGATAGGAATAAAACTTTGATTTTGAAAAACTGTCTTTATATACCATATTTTAGAAAGAACTTGATTTCAATTTCTAAATTATTTATGAATGAATATTCTGTTTCTTTTGATGATAAAGTGGTTGTCAAGAAAATAGAGTGGTTATCTGTTCTGGTGCGTTGGTTAACAATTTGTATACTCTTAATCCAATAACTCCCATGATGCAACAAATGGAAATTAATAACACATCTTCTAATTCTAATAAGATAAAACAACCTTCGGAAATAAACCAAACATATCTTTGGCATCTAAGGTTGGGTCATATTAACTTGGGTAGAATTTAAAGGTTAATAGCCGATAGACCTTTGGGTTCATTGGTAGTGGAAAACTTTCCGACCTGCGAGTCTTGCTTGGAAGGAAAAATGACCAAGAGGCCTTTTAAGGCAAAGGGGTATAGAGCCAAAGAAGTGTTGGAATTGGTTCATTTTGATTTGTGTGGGCCTATGACTATCCAGGTAAGAGGTGATTTCGAATATTTTATCTCTTTTATAGACGACTATTCGAGATATGGGTACATTTACTTGATGCGTCACAAGTCTGAGTGCTTTGACAAGTTCAAAGAGAACAAGGCTGATGTGGAGAAATGTCATGGTAAAAGTATCAAGACACTACGGTATGATCGTGGTGGAGAGTACCTCTTAGGAGAGTTTAGGAGTTACTTTGTAAAATATCAAAAAAGGGCAGATAATAATAAGGGGAATTTTCCAGAAATTTTCAAAAAATTTTCAGGGCTCTTATGAACGAGCTTACGGGGATAAATATGGGTTCGGGAAAGCATGTTTAGGCTACCCAATTTAAGCGAGGAAAAGTTGAATTTATTTATCTATTTTCTTTTTTCTATTTTTCTTTGTTTTCACCGAACTCTCCCCTTTCCCCCGCGCGACCGACGCCATCTCCTCCCGTGCCCTAACTGGCGTCGCTCGACGGTTTCTCCTCCACCAGCATACAAAACCCATCTCCTCCCTTCTTCTCTGTTTTTGTCCATCTTCTTCTTCTTCCTCCCGAGCCGCACACCCCGACGCCACTGTCGTTCCTCCTCAGCCCTAGTGCCGACCCTTCTTCTCCTCTATCTAGCGCCGGACAACACTGCCACTGTGAGCCATGCCCCTTCCTCCGATCACCAAGCAGAGCCCCATTCCCCGAGCACCGGCCGCCGGCAAGTCTTTGTTGCCCTAACCTCTGCTCTGCCACCCCGATCGCCGCTGTGCCCTCTCGCGCCGTTGCCTTCCTCAAACCACTCTCCGCTGCGTTGACCTTCTATCACAGTCGACGCTGAGCCCTAGCCCTGGCCGACCTGTGATTTTTCCCTCTTCTCTTCCTCCTCACTTCTGTCGACGATTTTGGAGGTAAGTGCCATACCAAGTTGTTGTTGGGTTTGATCTCTGTTCTTGATCTTGATCTTACTCCAGTTCTTGGTTTTCTGATCTAGTCACGGTTGGGGGCTATGAGGGAGAGGAAGGCTCTGCTGTGAAGTATTCCGACAACAACAATTAGGGTTTCTGGCCTGAATTCCGATCAAGCAGCACTGTTCCAGCAGGGAAATCAGAGATACAAGGGTAAGTTGTATGGTAGAAGTGGTGGATTAAAAGATTAATTTGTTGTTTGCGTTTTAGGATAATTGTGTTGTTGATCAGCAATTCCACCTTGCTGCAGCCACTGGATCCGGCAGTAACCTCCTCTAGCAGTGGGCAAGTATAGATTTAGGTGAGTTTTTGTATTGAATCTGTGATGGATTATGTTGTAGTAAGTCCTAATTAGAAGGTGGAACGATTAGGGTTAATGAAGTTAACCCTAATTGATGGATGCATGATAGAATTAGCTAAACTAAATATTGTGACACAAGACTTTGATGCGAGACGAGTATCTCGATTACCGGTTTGGCCTTTTCGATTGGAGGCGGGTACTTTGACTTTATGTCATTTGATATGCATAGTAATATTTTTAACAAATAGCAATGATTGTGTTTCTTATTTGCTTCGGTTGGTCACTACCTGATCTGTTACATGCTTGTTTGTTTATTTGTTATGGACTTCATGTTAGTACCTACCTGATTATACATGCTTATAGGGGTAGTGACACAACCATGTTTTTATTATATTCAGGACCTAGGTTTTATACCTTATATGATCTGTGTACCTTTGATTTGGTGCATTGCCCTATGGTACACATTTTACATATATATGGATATTGCTATGTTGCTCAGGATTTTGCCATGCTTAGTGTCATGCACCATTCGCATGATTGCATGCTGCGCGATAGTCTGCTCCATTATTGTTGAGCACATCGCCAGTTTCATCTCTGTCGGTGCTCCGCTGGTCCGCTCATGGGTAGCGTGACGCAACGTGGTAGTACGTTAGTTTGCTCGGTGGTGCTCCGCTGGGACACTCATGGGTAGTGTACTGCAACGTGGTAGCACGCCGGGATCCCTCTCCGTCATCGTGTACCGGGAGATGAGAGCATTGAGCTCCCTCACTTATGATTTGGGGTAGGAGGATAGGTGTACTCCGACAGCATCCCGTCCACTCGGCCACTCATTAGGTGTAGTGATGGCAGAGTGCACGGTTGTCACAACCCTACCCACTCGGTCTCACCATCGTGTGTGAGATGGCTGACTGGCGTCAAGGGTGACCATGTCATTGGCATCATATGCATGATACATTTATTGCTTGTGTTTGCTGCATTTATTTGCTGCATTTGGATGGATACATATGATTGACATGCATACAGGATATATGACACTCTCGGTCTGACGACCTTGTTATACTTATTCTCAGGTCGTAGTTAGTACAGTTTTCTCCTGTTTATTCAGTTGCATCTTTATCTTTCTTATATCAGGAGACTGTACGCATGATTACTGCTAGATGTTATTTTCTTACTATGCATGTCTATATTACCCACTGAGGAGTTGACTCACCCCGTTGATATTACCATTTCAGGTTGAGGCTGTACGGAGAAGTTCCAGTCGCTAGTCCCCTGCAGTCCACGAGGACGTTTGTTGGTCTTTTGGTTTTTCTTTATTAGACTATGTTTAGACTTGTTCTGTTTTGATACTTTGGATCTTGTATGGATTTTTACTTGTCGATGGATTTTTATTTGATATGATCTTCTACATGCCTGCCTAGACGGCAGAAGAGGTAAGTTGATTTTATTTGCGTCGTTGAGTTTTTGTGCTTTATGAGTGTAGTTGAATAGGATATCGATTTTGTGCTTTATGAGTGTAGTTGAGTAGGATGATTTGAGATGTTTACTTATCATTTGTTTTAGTTCACTATTTAACTGCGTGGATGGTGTGATTGTTTGCTTATTTATTTGTTGTTATATACATAAGTTCCGGTCGTGTATGACTATGGATGTAGAAAAGTTTCAGATTGTCACATGTACAGGGGAGATGCTGTTGAAATTTCTTCGGACAGGGACTCCCCCGGGGCGTGACAATTTATTTCGCTCACTTGGCTACCAGGATTCATAAACTCTAGTACTTATCCTGGAGGTCTAGAGTTCGAATCCTGGGGAAGGCAAAAATCCACTGGCCAGGGGTGGGAAGACCTTGTGAGTAACGACACACGCCCGAGAGTCGTCGGTCGATGACATAAGGGGTCGCCGTTGGGCCGCCATTGTGGCCGCCCAAGGGACCGCCATTGTGGCCGCCCAAGGGGCCGAGGTGTTGGGTCGTTACATACTTATCAAAGGCCGGAATTCAATCCCAATTGTCTGCACCTGGTACACCCCAACATAATGGTGAGGTGGAATGAAGGAATAGGACTCTTATGGAAATGGTTAGATCAATGATGAGTTGTTCACAATTACCAAATTTGTTTTGGGGATATTCTCTGGAAACAACGGCATACATTCTGAACTTGGTACCTTCTAAGTCAGTACCCTCTACTCTCATAGAATTGTGGAATGAGCGTAAGCCTAGTTTGAAACACATTCAGATTTGGAGTAGTTCAGCACATGTGTTGAAGGAGAGCTGATAAGTTGGAATCACGTACAGAAGTTCGCTTGTTCATGGGATATCCTAGAGGAATGAAAGGTAGTTTATTTTATAGTCCTAAAGATCAGAAGGTCATTGTTAGCACCAATGCCTAATTTTTAGAAGAGGACTATGTAATGAACCATAAGCCCATGAGTAAAATTATTCTTGAGGTGATGTGAGCCAAGAAGAGGCATTGAAGGGAATTGGGGGACCCATGACAAGGTCCAAGACTAAGAGAATGAAGCAAGCTTTGGAAGGCTTAATAATGAGGCTCAAGGAAAAGGAGGATCAATGCACAATGGAGGCAACAACTAAGTGGATCACATTCCTTCAATTTGAAAGTGAAATTGGTCCAACATGAGGACCATTTTCGTGTGCATGCATGGGGGGGTTTTTCTAAAGTGACTTTTGATGTCCTTTGTGGGTTTTTAATGCATTTTTGAAAATTCCTAAGCTAGTATAACAAATACCATGCATGCATGGTTGCATTAAGCTAGTATTAGGGATTAGTGGTTGCATTAGTGGATAATAAAACCCATGCATGCAAGCATGATATTTATTGCATAATTAGTGCATAGGGGATCTTAAGGGATGTTAAATAGGAGAACTCTTGTATGACAAATCATGTAAGTTTGAATGAAAATTTGAGTTTCTCTTTTGTGAGAGCTTCCTTCTTGTTCTTAGGCAAAGAACTAATTTCGATCTTATCAAGGCAACTTGTGGCGATCAAAACTCCATGACTTATCACTCACCTTCTCATCTTGCTTGAGTGTGGCGTCAATACCCTTCCCCAAGCTGAATTTCAAGGCGATCCATTTACAAGGTTTCTTTATCAGGAAATAAGAAAGGACATATCTACTTTAGTACCAACAGTACAAAATAAGATACCACAAGTAATTGCAACATGTGTCATAAATGATGTACAATTATAGATAGTGTCTTGTCGTAGTGGGAGGGTTGTTAGGAAACCTAAAAGATTCATATTTTTGAGAGAGTCTTCAAACTTGATTCCTGGTGAACATGAAGTTGATCCTTGGACATATGATGAAGCACTCCAAGATAAAGATGCAGCATCTTGGCAAAGTGCAATGAACTCTGAAATAGAATTTATGCATTCTAATCAGGTCTAGGAGCATGTAGAACCACCAAATGGTGTAAAAGCCATTGGATGTAAATGAGTCTACAAAAGGAAAAGAGGAACAGATGGAAAGGTGGAAACCTTTAAAGCGAGGCTTGTTGCGAAGGGATATAATCAAAAAGAGGGAATCGATTATAAGGAAACTTTTTTCTCTGGTAGCCATGCTTAAGTCTATCCGGATTCTTTTATCTATTGCTGCTCATATGAATTATGAGGTTTGGAAAATGGATGTCAAGACAGCTTTCCTTAACATCTATATGAAGCAACCAGAGAGATTCATTGCAAAGGGCAAAGAGCATCTTGTATGTAAGCTCAATCGGTCCATTTATGGACTGAAGCAAGCTTCAAGATCTTGGAACATCTGGTTTGATGAAGTGATTCAGTCTTATGGATTCATTTAGTGCCCGGATGAGTCTTGTGTATACAAAAAAAGTGATGAAAACGTGGTGATATTTCTTGTACTATACGTAGATGAC
Organism: Zingiber officinale; assembly: GCF_018446385.1. Classification (NCBI taxonomy): domain Eukaryota; kingdom Viridiplantae; phylum Streptophyta; class Magnoliopsida; order Zingiberales; family Zingiberaceae; genus Zingiber; species Zingiber officinale. The sequence goes on from NC_056001.1 coordinate 76,757,164, forward strand.
ATTTTGCTCATTGATAACAATGTCAAAGTGTTGTCAAACAAAAGGGTATGGATGTCCAAGAAGTTTGATATGAAGGACTTGGGAGAATGTGGACATATTCTTGGGATCAAAGTAACAAGGGATCATAAGAAAAGGATGTTGTGCTTATCCCAAGCTTTATACATCAATATTATCCTAGCTCGTTTTAGCATGCAAAACTGCAAGAAAAGTTTTCTACCTTTTCAGCATAGAGTATCTTTATCTAAAGAAATGTGTCCTAAGACACCAAAGGAGACAGAGGAGATGAAGACAGTTCCTTATGCTTCGACTGTAGGAAGACTAATGTATGCGATGCTATGTACGAGATCCGATATCTATTTTGTCGTGGGCATGGTTAGCAGATATCAAAGTAACCCAAGACCGGGACATTGGACTGCCATAAAGCATATATTAAAGTACTTGAAAAGGACTAGAGATTATATGCTGATTTACTAGGCAGATGATTTGCTCCCTGTGGGTTACACGGATTCGGACTTCCAATCAAATAGGGGCAGCAGTAAATCAACCTCGGGCTATGGGTTTACTTTAGGAGGTGGAGCCATAGCATGGAGGAGTTTTAAGTAGAAATGTGTTTCAGACTCCACCATGGAAGCTGAGTATATGCCAGCCTCTGAGGCAGACAAAGAAGCTGTATGACTCAGAAACTTCTTGATAGACTTAGATGTGATTCATAGTTTGCCCAAAGTTATCATAATTTATTGAGACAACAGTGGTGCAGTAGCAAACTTGAAGGAACCACGAGCCCATAAGGCAAGTAAACACATTGAGCGTAAGCACCACCTGATACGAGACATCGTAAAACGAGGAGAGGTTGTTGTCGCCAAGATTAGATTAGCAAATAACCTGGAAAATCCTTTCACTAAGTCCATTCTGGTGAGAGCTTTTGATAGACATGTTAAGGGGATGAGAATCAGATGTTTGGTAGCATTTATGGCAGCATAGTCTTTTAGTATAAGTGGGAGATTGTTGGGATGTATACTATAAGCCTAGCTTTTGTATGAACATCTGTTCTGAAATCTTTTGAAATGAGAATCACTTTGGTCAAATGTCTGTATTTTATATTTATATATATGTCAATGCAGTTGTTCATTTAATTTATATTGTAGATAACATGATATGTGGTGCCACATAGAAGATCATGTTATCAGTTCCTTATAAATTATAAATAGTAGCTCACAACTAAGATGGATTGGGACAAACCATTGAAACAGTTGTAGTGTAATTTAGTATTAGTCTATCTTGACTATAAAATTACACTAGTACACTATGTGTGTATTGAGCAGGATCGTTTGAAGTTATTCGATTTGTACTGAATATGTAAAAGAACATATCTCTGTTATTATGGATGTGCACTCTCTTAATCCCTATATACTAACAAGCACGTATACTTAGTATTTATTTCTTTAACTTATCAATGGGTGAGATTTATTCGTTAAATCAATATGCCCGATGAGTTGGGAAATAGTACTATTTATATGGTGTGTTGTTGATTATAGAAGGAATCTGTGTCCTAATTATTTAGGTTGATTATGTCCCCTTGAGGAGCTCATAAGGATTATAATGTAAACCCTGCAGGTGGACTTAGTCCGACATGATAATAAAGTTGAGTGGTACTACTCTTGGAATCAGATGTTAATTAATTGGGTTGTCAATAACTCAATTAATTAACGGACATATGATATGTAAATACAGGGAGATTAACGCACTCATGATAAGAAGGAGCCCATATTGTAATATGGGATTGGTGCGGTAGTTCAATAATAACCCTTGAGTGGTATGGGTTATTATTGACGGACTTGTGTTGGGTGTTCCGGCCGAACACAGGAAGCCCAAGCCCATCAGGAGGCCTAAACCAATTGCTCTCTAGGTCTCTGTTGTAGCCTCTATATAAAGCCTCGCATCCACCCATCCATAACTTGGGTTGGTTTAACTTGGGTTGGTTTAACTTGGCTTGGTTTAACTTGGTTTGGTGTAACTTGGTTATAGAAAGGGAGATTTTTTTTAAACAGAATTTGGTTATTTTTCTTTCTTTGTAACCAACGGCATGGGTTATAAAAAGGGGAGGTGGCGCCCCCTAAACATAAGTTTTTCACAACTCTCTTGCTTAGGGCGGCGGCACAAGGTTCTCCTTCTCTCTTGCTTAGGGCTGGCGAAACAAGGTTATCCTTCTCCACCTTAGGGTCGCCGGCATAAATCTCTTCCAACTCCACGTTAGGGCCGGCGGCTTGGAGGAGAGGAAGAAGAGGAGAGGGCTCCCATCCTAGAGCCTCCTTTTGGTGGTCGACGGTTTGGAAACAAATTAAAGAAGAGAAGAAGGGTGGTTTTTGTCTTGGTAAATCGTCGCCCACACGACATCTAAGAAAAGGAGAGGAATACAGTAGAAGATCAAGAGGTCTTTAGCTACAAAGGAAAGATACAACTAGTTCTTTGATTCTGCTGTGTAATTAATTTAGTTTTCTTTGTATCAATTTTGAATACCAACACAAGAGGCCAACGATCTTGTATTTTGATCAAGGTGTGCTTTGATCCTTCAAGAACTTGCTTAATTGATCAAACACATGTCTGATCGAACATGCGGGTTGCTAGGAAAAGTTCTATACTTGTACAATTTTTGTACAGGGAAAGTTGAAACAGAACGGAATTCCAGCGCCTTCAGTCATCTGGTCTAATTGGATCTACAAATTTTGGATTGTTACTGCATCAAGAGTGGCTTGTTTTTACAACTATAAGGAAACTTGCATGATCTCGTCACATCCTTACACAAGGATTTCTTCATTAGAGCCCTTGAATACACCCAAGAACATGGGTTCAACCTACTGAAATGTTTGTGACCATGTGAGCATTGAATCACCCTAGAATCCCAATGGCCTCTGATATGCTAAAAAAGATTGATTGAATTGTTGTTCATTCCCATGCATGAAATTTTAATAGTCCATCCTGTCTAAATTATAATATCGAGGATGCTCAATAGCCTGTTGTTGTGTATCCCCATACTACTCAGGAATCTATTAGGGTTGATAGTATTGGGGCTGGAAGTATCCATGGTACTCTCGAATCTGGGTTTGAAAGAACTGATTGAAATAATTGACCCATTCATGTCTATAGATGCTAGGAGCTGGATCATATGCCTCTTGATATTGATGTTGGGAATACTGGGGTTCCATAGGAAATCTGGCAGTCTTTTGGATGAGGTGGCATATAGCAATTGGATGAGATGGACTTCCACAATTAGTACATATGTGTCTCACTCCTAAATTGTGATATTCATTGAAGTCTCTAAATTGTTGAGAATAAAGATCTAAGTTTAACTTAAAGAAATTCCCTATCTACCTGAAATAAAATCAATGAAATCTCCATACACAAGAATAATAATGAAAAAACACATTGATATATAAATTATAAAAGAATCAAGGCAACAAACAAATTTTTTTCTTAGGAAAAATATAAAAACAATCCTAAAATCATCAAGTACTACTAACACTCCCCAGGAATGACGCCAATTTAATAAAACTATACTGGCGTGGTATGATATCAAAAGAATTAAGTACTGAATCTATCTACGCTAGTATATAATAGGATCAACTCAAGTCGTCTCCCAATGAATGCAACGATGGAATGATAACTATACGATTATATGTTATTTATGTTTTTGGATTTTTGATTCTAACCTAACAAATGAGATAGAAAAATAAGCATGAAATTTATCCTAATGAAATAAAAACATCCTATCTACACATTAATAGTGATCTCACAATGCATTGTCACTCTACACTACGATTTCACCATCAATAAAATTAAACTAAGGAATAAAATAGTAAAGCATTAAATGAAACCTAATATAGTAAATTAAAGACAATGCAAGTAAAAGAAAGCTAACCTAACCAAAATTACAATTGCATTAGAATAAAAAGCAACATAAAGTAAAGCATCAACTAAACTAAGCATAGCACGAAACCTAGAGTATTAAAGAAATATAATATAACCTAATTGCATTCAAATGAAGAACAAACATCATGGAACCATAAAACATCTAACTAACAAAGCATTGTAAGAAGTAAATTAAAGAAATTGTGTCAATTAAACTCTATCTAATGGAAGAGACAATTCATCAAACAAAATGTAGGCATAAATTGAGTTAAACCAAGTGTGTGCAAAGTGAACATGGGAGATCATCAATTACAAGCATTCATCAATGCTAAACAAACATCAACAATCAATTCAAACAAAACAACCATGCCAAAGAGGGCTACTGCCATCTGATAATGAGGAAGTGTTGTCGATGAAGAGGAAATGGGGATGGTCGGAGAAGCTTTTGACAGATGGGCTCTCTTCTTCTAACCCGAAGAAGAGAGGTGGAAGGAACATAGATGGAGCCTCATCCTAACCTGGTTGAGGATGGTGGCTTGCGAGATGATGGCCGACGGTGGAAGGATGAACCCTCTCCTTCTAATCTGAAGAAGAGATGTGGATGTGCTGATGAGGTGTGGATCAGTTGATGAGAAGCAACTCCAATTGGCAATGGTGAGAGGAGGAAGAAGGAGCAGCGGCTTTGGCTGTGACAGAGGCGAAGGAATCATGGATGATGGAGGAGGGACAAGCTCTGGTCGGTGGCGATGGTTGAGTTGAGGTGGCCCTCGGTCGTTGATGAAGGAGGAAGAAAAAGTTGTGGCGGTAGGTAATGGTGTGTAGAGAAGCTACGTGTGATCTCCCCTCCTCTATCAATTCACGTGAGATGAAGATGAAGGGCTTTTCTTCCTCTGATTTGGGTCGTCCATTTAATAGGAGAGGATGTGAGGTTTAGATTTGATGATAGAGATGATGGTTGGCTTGATCTCCTTCTTGATGAAGCAAAGGTCCAGATTGTTTCAGAACTAGATCAAGGATGGGATGCTTAGATTTGAATGAAGGAGTAAGATCTCTCTGGATCTAGATCAATGGTTCATATTGATTCAACTCGATCTCCTTCATTTGACCTCTAAATCAAGTCAAATTTAATTCGACTCGATCCTGATCCATGACTCTTTGGATTTCCTATAAAAGCACATTAAAAACATGAGATTTAACTCCATAATTATAGAAAATTTATAATTATGTCCAAAATATGTTCCTACTCATAATAACATAATATAAACACAAAATTAAGAATATGAGAAGGTAAAAATACTAAGTATAAGAGCCTAGATAATGCATAAAAATGCTAGTTATCACGGAGCCCCAATCCAAAGATGAGTGAAAAGCGGCAAAAATTCCCTTTTATAGGAAGGAGGCATGACCCTCTTGTTTCCTCCTCCACGATCGTACTTTTTGACATAGCCTGGGCATGAATTGCCATGGCCAAAGAGGCACGGCCAGAGCATGAAGCTACTCTGCTCAAATGACATGGCCATGTTAATTGGCATAGCTAAGGTGTGAAGTCGCTTTGCTAGATTAGTGTGGCAGTGTAATTTCATATAGTCATGTCCCAAGGCCTTGGGAAAAAACTTGACCTTGGCATGACCCTAGCATAGATATGTGCCATGGAAATGCCTTTTAGACCATCAAGATGTGGTTTTCTCTAGTTGAAGTCTTTATCAAAGTTGTAGATCTTGAAATTATCTATATTTTGGTATTTAGAACGCCCATAACTCTAACTAAACAAAAAGGTATGGCCATTTTAATTTTAATCCACGGTGTAGAAAATTCCACACAACCGTGACTTTTACTAGGCACGGCTAGGACTTTTTTCAGACATGGCTGTGCCTAATAGGAATGGTCAGAGTCATGGGAAAAACCTGATTGCCACATGGCCATACCTCATAGGCATGACTTGGACCTTTTAGAGGCTCTAGACTCCATTTAAGCTTTGTTTTCCGTTAAATTGCTTCTGTAGGATCATGCATGTGTCAAGGAATATGGCTAGAGCGTGATTAAATCTTCAATTTGAAGGTGTTTTGAAAGCCTTTTCCTTTGTATATATTTTGTGTGAGCATGCTCCTTCCTCCAACTTGACGTTTTAAGACTTTTAACTCCATTTTTGCTCCGAAATATGTCCTATCAATTATAATATACAAAGAGCATATCTTTGAACAAATAGTATGGAAATATAATATAATATAAAATAAGGTGCAATAAACATAGATTATATGCATGAAATACAAGTAGATGTGCATTAAAGAATAGTTAGAAACCTATATACTTTAGGCATATCATATCCCACACATCTGAAACAAAAACACAGTGGAAGACATAAGGTACATCACCCAAACCAAAAATGATAGACTGTGAACAACAAGGCCAAACACCAAGTCCAAGTCAAATTTTTACAATGTTAAGCCCATAAAATCAAATGAAATGCAAATAATAAAAAGAAAAAATAAAGTCATTCTTTGATATGACATGGGACTTGCAAGTAGGATACTTACTCTAAATGACTCTACAACATCTACATGTTACCTAAGGAACATAAAACATACGAAGAGATGGTGAGTCCAGGTGGCTCAGCAGGTAATAGACATGATAATGCATGGTCAATATAGAACATGGAGATCAAAGTATACAGTCTCAGTAGAAAAATAAAAATATGATCATATATGATAGAATAAATACACATACCAGTACCATTCTAACATACATAGTATAATGATCATAAATCTCTAGGGCTCAACAACAGATTTGTTTTTAACACCTAAGCAATATATATGACAAGATATACATGTATGATAAATGAATATGTATGAATCATGACAATTATATACAACAATCATATCTCAAGCAAATACAACATATCACAAGCATATGCAAATATATCTCCAAATATATGCATCATGCATCATAATGCATATGCAATGTATGTGTCACTCCTAGGCACCTCTCTAACTACCAGACATCTGTGTGGTCAAGCGGGCAGGACTATGACAATTTCTCATGACTCCAACTACCACTACTTCTAAGGGGTCAGTCGAGTAGGATACCGAGTAGCTATCTAGCTATATAATAGGAGGTCCACTGCATGTACACACCTCTGCCATTATTACTCCTGTGCTACCAAGTGGGCACTCTAAGACAAGCTGCACCCTACTCAAGTTACCCCTGAGTGGCCTAGTAGGCAGTGAATATGACTAATGACTTTATCACACCACAAGGGAGATAATGGTCATCAGCATACAAGAAGTTTGTGTAGGATCAAAAAGCGCTGGAGGGGGGGGGGGGTGAATAGCGCTCGTGGCTATTTTGATCATTTCGAGTAGAACATGCAGTGGAAAAATAAACAATGGAAACACCAAGAATTTACTTGGTTCGAAGCCTGTGGCGACTCCTACTCTAAAACCCATACATAAGAGTGTTTTCAATGGGCAATCACTATAGCTTTAGAAAATTACAACATTGAATTATAATATTAATGCACTAAAAAATATATCGAAAATTAAGGAAGGAGAAATTAAGGCTTTCAGTTGTTAGAGTTGAGTTACGGCTTTGTCGGATCGTCCTTTGAGCAACACACGGAAGAAGGATTGCAAGTTTTGGTTATTCTGAAGCTCCTGGTCGAAGTTGCTTTTATAGGCTGTTTTGGGCGTCTGGAACCCCTCCGGGCGCGCCTAGACCACCTGGCTCAGTCACTCCACGTGTGCCACATTAGCTTGGTTATAACTTTTGAATTTCGAGCGTTTGGACCGACTCCAGGCGCCCGGACCACCTCGGGGCACCCGGACAACCTCGGGGCACCCAGACCAGTTCCAAGCACCCGGACTCCGTGTAACGCCCGCCCTCCCTGCTACCCTAAGGGACGGGGCTACGATACTCTACGTATAAATTTTTCTTTTTAAAACAGCGGAAGACTTAAAATAATTTTCATAGTTTTAATAAAACTTTTCTTTTAAATTTCTTTTGAACTATACTATCACATGGCATCAAAATCATAACATCAAATCCAGTGGAACCATAATGTCAAGCCACACATGTTTAGGTATCACAAGTCATAAAATACCAATGCATAGTTCTTTAAAGAAACTTTAAGCAGGTTCTTATTTATTTGGTTGCCTAGCCACTGCCACACACATCTTCGTTGCCCCTCCTGCTGCTCCTCTAACTCATCTAGCTTTTTCCTTTATCTGTGGTACAAGGAAAGTAAGCTATGAGCACTCATGGCTCAGTAAGTTCCTTTCCTACTCACTAAAACCAACAATCAGCACATAATCAAGAATGCATCAACAAGTCATAATCTCAACTAATCATGGCATAACATAGCATTCTATTCAAGCATATCATGCATCATAATATAATCACAACTAGTCATAGCATATCAAGCATCACCATGGCCGAAACATATACATAGTGCATTGCATAAAACATAGCTAGACATGGCATAACAAACAAGTATTATGGTATATCAAAGCATGGCCGAAACATGTATATCAAAGCATCATACTATGGCCGAAACATGTACATCAAGGCATCATCATATCTATGGCCGAAATCTATATATCAAGCATCAACAAATCCATGGCCGAAACATGTCTATAAGGTATAGCATGAACATAACATAATCATACCTTATCATGGCATATCATAATCAAGAGCATAACATGAAACATAGCATAATCATAAGGTGTATGCAATATGATTTTGGAAAACATGTATCCGAAAAACATGTGTATGTCTCATGATCTTTAAAACCATTTTCTTTTACATATATACTTGAAAGTACTCTCAACATAAGGGGGATCCCGGCTATGTACCACTTACATATTGCGCGCAACCTTGTAGGTCCAAGGTATCAAGTCTTGAACCCTACGAGGCAAACATACTAGGCCCTTAGTCCTAGGGGCACTTAGGAGCCCATCCCTAACGAGGTCCTTAGTCCCCGGGGCACTTATGGAGCCCACCCTTGGTACAAGTCACTCACATATAAAGTAAAGTACATGTCATACATATCATGTATCATAAAAGCATGCATCACTTAGGCACACATCATATCGTAAAAGTATGCATCACTTAGGCATACATCATGTCATAAAAGTATGCATCACTTAGGCATACATCATATCATAAAGGTATGCATCACTTAGGCATACATCATGTCATAAAGGTATGCATCACTTAGGCATACATCTCATCATAAAGGCATGCATCACTTAGGCATACATCATGTCATAACGATATGCATCACTTAGGCATACATCATAAAAACATGCATATCTTAAGCATAAAGCATATCATCAAGCATGCATGATTTAACCACATAGCATATCATGAAAGCATGCATATTTTAAGCACTAACATAGCATTAAAGCATGCATAATTTAACCACATATCATAACATAAGCATGCATATTTTTAGCACAAAGCATATCATATCATAAAAGCATGCATATCATATCATAAGTCATAAATCACAAGCATACCTATTGAGCATAAGGGTGTATCTTGTGATTATCCTATCATAGGAAACATGGTATCATATTTATCTTGGTTTTAAGCTTCCTAAACCCTTGTGGCCGAAACCCTTTAGAGCTCAATTTAGGTTAAACACAACATCCAAGCATGTGGCACCTAAATTATCATCATAACATTTTTATAGGAAGCATTATAAACATGATTAACTTAGTTTCTAAGTTCCTCAAGTCCCTAATTTCATATGGCCGAAACCTTAAGGTGTGAAACAAGGTTCCATATGATATAAAAGCATGGACAACTTTAAATCATATTTATAACATTTTTACCAAGGAACAAGGTAAACACATTTGACACATTTGAATTAGTTCCTAAGTTCTTTAAGCCCTTAACATATGTCATGGCCGAAATTTAACAAGTTCTCATTAGGGCTACAAACAAGCATACAAGCTTGTAAACTTGGACTAACATTATGTATAAATTCATACAAGGCATCATCCAATAGTTATGGCCGAAACATACCCTAGCATCATTTTAGGTCATAAAACAACATATAGCAATTGAACCTTGGCTTTCTACTTATCATATTTCATGTAGAGTGGCATGAGCATATTTAATTTAAGTCCTAGGGTTTCTAGGGCATCTATTCCTTCATGACCGAAACATTCAAGGGTTCATTTAGGTCATGGAAAAATTATACAAGCATGTGAAACAATCAACACATTATCCTATTTTCATAAGAAGTACTTTTAACACATTTGGTTTCATTTCTAAGGCCTCTAGGTCTTTTAAACCCTACTTGGACGAAACTCACAGAATATAAACTTGCTTCAAATAGCCTAAAAGTATGAGAATTTATACAATTTTCATAGCATGTATAAGGACAAGCATAATGAGTATACATATGAATCGTGTCTTAGGCTTTCTAGGTTTCTTTTTCTCTTTTTCTTTTATTTTTTTCTCATGGCCGAAACCTACCATTCCTTAGATAGGTTTTTAAGTGGCCTAAAGCATGAAAAACCTATGTAAGTTTCATGGCAAAAGTTACTAAGAAACATATATACAATTTGGTTCATGAATAAGCTAGGACCCCTTGTGGTCATACATATTATATGTCATGCAACTAATTTTTCTACACCCTAATTAAGCATGAGGGCATTAAACAACTTTCATATCTAAATAGCACAAAGGTCTTGAGCATATTAAAATTTTGTTTAAGCTTTTCTAAGCTATCCATCTCATCATGGCCGAAAAACCCTAAGAAGGAGTTCATGAAATTCTAGCAATATTCAAGCATACAAATCCTTTAAGATCTTTGTATTCTATCACATGAGCATGGTTATTTAAATTTAAAGGTATTCCTTACCCTAAACCCTTTCTTAACCGAATCATATGAGTGGGTTTTATTTTAGTTTCAAATATCTTCTAAGGAAGAAAACTAATACATGATCCTTAATATTTCATAGGGAGAACCTTGTACTAGTTGGGTAAAACAATAAATTTCCCTAGCCTCTTAAGAATATTTTTGGCCGAAATTCTAGGGTTCAGTACTCCTCTGATCAAGCATCATATAGGTATAAAAGCATGAAGAAGAACCCCTTTTACATAGCATAGAAAAATCTATCATGTAGTGAAGACTAGTTTAAACACCATTAGATTTTGAAAGCTCTTCTTGGCCGAATTTTCTCAAACTTGTTTCTAGATTTTAAAATCTTCATAAAATCCGAAAAGCACATAAAAGCCTTGTACCACAGGTGAGGGGAAGCTTACATCCTTTTTCGCTTGTGGATCTTGTTGGGTTGGTCGGGCCGTGAAAACCGCTTTTTCGCGTCGCGGAAACCCCGAGTCACCCAAAGCCGTAGATCCGTGCAAAGATTCATAAACAAAACTTTTCGAAAAAAACCTTTTCTTGTATGAGTTTGTAAAACCTTTAGATCTACACTAGATAAGGGTTATACCTTCGAAGCGTGCCTTTCGCTTATCCCGCTCGTCCAAGGAGTTGCCGGATCTCTAGACCGTCAAGCGCCGGTCCTCTAGAAGTATCCACATGGACACGTAGGTGGAGAAAACCTCACACAAAGGTGTGCTAGCACCTTGGTGAGATTCGACCAAGCAAGGAGGAGAGGGAGAGGGAGAGCTTGAGAGGAAGAAGGAAGAAGATGCACACAAGTGAATGAAAAATGAATTCACTTCCATTCACAAAGTGGCCGGCCACTTTCTTCTAGTGTAACTCCCCATTAAATGCAATTAATGTGAAGTTAATAAGAAAATGGCTTTGTAACTTCCATGAGGTGGCATCCATGATGATGTGGAATATCATCATTGGTCCACCTAATTGAAACTCACCAATGAGGTGGCAAAAGGTCAAGTCAAAATTGACCTTTGGTCTTCCTTCTCTAGTCAAGTCAAACTTGACTCAATCTCTACCATGGTTGATCTAATCCAACCATTTGATTCGAGCCAATTTAATATAATGAATCTAATTCATTAAATTAAATTGATTTAATAAGTCATAATCTAAATTAGACTTATTAAATACATGAATCAACTTGAGTCGAACTCAAGTTAGCCCAATTAGGATTACTCTTAATCCAATTTGATTTATCAAATAAATCTAATCCTCTTGGTTCATCATATGAACCTAATCTCCATCTATTTGTCCTAAGTGTGTGACCCTATAGGTTCTTGTAACGTTGGCAATGCCCTAACCCCATTTAGGAGCATAAGTAATGAGCGGTATCTAGCAACACATCATTACTACCCAAGTTACAAGAATGTCGAGATCCAACATCATTTTGTGACTACTAATTGTGACTCCTCACAAAATAATGACAAGTGTCCTTCTATCCTAGACATCTAGATTGATCAATATGAGACATAGACCATGTCATCCTCTAATCAATCTAAATCTTGAACTCCAAGTAGACTCACTCGATCAAATGAGCTCAACATCTAATGTTGACTCATTTGGGCATGGCCATGCGCTTAGTGGTCTCACTCTATCAAGAATAGCGATGTCGCTCCCGTCATATGGGAGGGATAGATCCCATCTACATCACTCACATCCCTCTGCATAATTCGTTACATACCCAGTAATCGCCTTTATAGTCCACCCAGTTACGGGTGACGTTTGACGAAACTAAAGTACATAACTCCTTATGTAGGGATCCATGGTGACTTCAGGTCTAAGGACTAATAGTCATACTAATAGCCACATGAGAAAGTATATGACACTCATATAACGATCCATGATACTTTCTCATGGCGGGTCATTCAGTATACATTCTCTAATGCATACCCATGTGTCAGCTTGATATCTCTATATCCATGACTTGTGAGATCAAGTCATCGAGCTGACCTACATGCTAGTATTATTATATTAACATTGTCCCTGAATGCTAATACTCGACTAGGAATGATTTAGAGTAGTGTTCCCTATATCATCTCACTATCGATTCAACTAATCGATTGATATAGGTATGAACCTTCTACTCAAGGACGCTCTTATACTTAGTCTATTTGGCACTAATATAAATAAGTATAATAACCAAACAAATGCCTTTATTAATATACAAGAATATGATATACATGAGTCTATACAATCATCAAATGATTGACTCTAGGGCTCTAACTAACAATCTCCCACTAGCACTAGAGCCAATCAGTATAGGCTCTAAGGCCTAAAGAACTAGTGTGACCATCATGCTTCCTCTGTGCCAAAGCCTTGGTCAAGGGATCTGCGATGTTAGCCTCTGTAGGTACTCTGCAAATCTTCACATCTCCTCTATCGATAATCTCTCGAATGAGATGGAAGCGCCGTAGTATATGCTTGGTCCGCTGGTGTGAGCGAGGTTCCTTCGCCTGTGCTATAGCTCCATTGTTGTCACAATAGAGCTCAACTGGGTCAGCGATGTTAGGAACCACCCCAAGTTCAGTAATGAACTTGCGGATCCAAACTGCCTCCTTTGCTGCTCGGCTTCTGTTGTAGAATCAGCTACTGTATCCTGCTTCGAACTCTTCCAGCTGACAGCACCACCATTAATGCAAAATACGAACCCTGACTGCGATCGGTAATCATCCTGATCGGTCTGAAAGCTGGCATCACTGTAACCCTTTACAGTTAGCTCATCATTGCCTCCATATATCAAGAAATATTCTTTAGTCCTTCGTAAGTACTTAAGAATATTCTTGACCGCTATCCAATGACTTTCACCTGGATCTGACTGGTATCTGCTCGTCATGCTCAAAGCATACGAGACATCAGGTCGAGTACACAGCATGGCGTACATGATCGATCCTATGGCTGAGGCATAAGGGATCTGATCCATGCGGTCTCTCTCCTCTCTAGAAGAGGGACCTTGAGTCTTCGAAAGACTCACGCCATGTGACATCGGCAGAAATCCCTTCTTGGAGTTCTGCATGGCAAACCGAAGGAGTACCTTGTCAATATATGTACTCTGACTTAGGCCAAGAAATCTCTTAGATCTATCTCTATAGATCTGTATCCCTAGAATGCAGGATGCCTCACCTAAGTCCTTCATTGAGAAGCAACTCCCTAGCCAGGTCTTGACAGACTGAAGCATAGGGATGTCCTTCCCAATGAGTAGTATGTCATCCACATATAATATGAGGAAGACAACTATGCCCCCTACAACCTTCTTGTAGACACAAGGCTCATCTTCATTCTTGATGAAATCAAACTGTTTGATCGCATCATCAAATCGAAGATTCCAGCTCCGAGAAGTTTGCTTTAGTCCATAAATGGACCTATGCAGCTTGCATACTCTGCTAATATGCTCAGGTTGTGTCATGTACACATCCTCGAGTAGGTTTCCATTCAGAAACGCGGTTTTGACATCCATCTGCCATATCTCATAGCCATGGTAGGCTGCAATAGCAAGCATGATCCGAATGGACTTAAACATCGCCACTGGAGAAAAGGTTTCATCATAGTCAATACCATGAATCTGCTTGAAACCTTTAGCTACCAAGCGACCCTTATAGATAAGTCCATCCATGTCAGTCTTTCTCTTAAAAACCCACTTGCACCCAATGGGTTTTACCCCATCAGGTGGATCAACTAAAGTCCATACTTGGTTGGTGTACATGGATTCTATCTCGGATCTCATGGCTTCTAGCCATTTCTTAGAATCTGGTCTCATCACAGCTTCTTGATAGGTGGTAGGCTCATCCTCTATGAGCACAATGTCATCATGGTCAGATAAGAGAAATGAGTATCTCTCAGGCTGACGACGTACCCTATCAGACCTGCGAAGAGGTATGTCTACATGAACCGGTTGTTGTTCCTCAACTCCTTGTGGAACAACATCATCCACAACAATTTGTGGTTCCAGTTCAATTTCCATCGTGGCATTAGTGCTATTGTTCACATCTTGAACTTCTTCAAGATCGAACGCGCTCCCACTAGTCTTTCTAGAAACAAAGTCCCTTTCTAGAAAGACCCCAGTCTTTGCCACAACTACCTTGTGCTGACTGGGAATGTAGAAGTAATATCCCTTAGTTTCCTTGGGATATCCGATGAAATAGCACTTGTCGGATTTGGGTCCTAATTTGTCTGAGACTTGACGTCGTACGTAAGCCTCACAACCCCAAATCCTCATGAAAGACACCTGGGCATCTCTCCCAGTCCATATCCTATATGGTGTCTTTATCACGGCCTTTGATGGAACTCGGTTGAGTATGAAAGTTGCCGTGTCTAGAGCATATCCCCATAGATATGTCGGAAGATCTGTGTGACTCATCATAGATCGTACCATATCTAATAAGGTACGATTCCTCCTTTCGGATACACCATTCCACTGTGGTGTTCCAGGAGGAGTGAGTTGAGATAAAATCCCACACTCAGCTAAGTAGTCACGAAACTCATGGCTTAAGTATTCACCACCTCGATCGGATCGAAGTATCTTAATACTCTTGCCAAGCTGGTTCTGTACTTCATTCTTGAATTCTTTGAACTTTTCAAAGGATTCAGACTTATGTGTCATCAAGTACACATAACCGTATCTACTAAAATCATCAGTAAATGTGATGAAGTATCTATAACCGCCTCTAGCAGCAACATTGAAAGGGCCACATACATCACTATGTATGAGTCCTAACAAATCAGTTGCTCTCTCGCTATGCCCACTAAAGGGGGTCTTGGTCATCTTGCCTCGTAGGCATGACTCGCATATCTCATATGATTCTAAATCAAATGAGTCCAGCAAACCATCCTTATGGAGTTGGGATAAGCGCTTGTCATTTAAGAGACAGTGCCAGAGGTATGTTTGGTTCATGTCATTTGACTTGAACCTCTTGGTACTAATGTTATAGATAGGGCTCTCAAGGTCTAGAATATAGAGTCCGTTTATTAGTGGTGCACTACAATAGAACATATCTTTCAAATAAACATAACAACATTTGTCTTTTATTATAAAAGAGTATCCTTTCTTGTCTAAACAAGAAACTGAAACTATGTTCTTAGTAAGAGCAGGCACATAACAACAATCATCTAAATCTAGTACAAGCCCAGAGGGTAGAGATAGCTGATAAGTTCCTACAGCAACAACAGCAACCCGTGCTCCATTGCCCACTCGTAGGTCCACCTCGCCCTTTGCCAATGCTCTGCTATTTCTCAGCGCCTGCACATCAGTACAAATGTGAGAAGCACATCCAATATCTAATACCCATGATGTAGAAATAGATAGATTGACTTCTATAACATATATACCTGAAGTGGAAGTCTCACTTCACTTCCTTTTAAGATCCTCCAAGTATACCTTGCAGTTCCTCTTCCAGTGCCCGGTCTGACCGCAATGGAAGCAGGTAGCATCCTTGGCGACCCCTCCTTTAGGCTTCAGTGCCTTGCCTTTGCCCTTGGTTTGGGACTTTCCCTTACCTTTGGGCTTGCCCTTGCCCTTGTGCTTCTGGACCATCAGAATGGGCTTAACCTTCTTAAGGTTAATCTCAGCAGTTCGTAACATACTAAGTAGCTCGGGCAGTGGCTTGTCAATCTCGTTCATGTTATAGTTGAGAACGAATTGACTATAGCTATCCGGCAAGGACTGCAAGATCAAGTCAGTGGCCAGCTCTTGGCCAAGTGGGAACCCAAGTCTTTGTAGGTTCTCTATGTACCCAATCATCTTGAGTATATAAGGACCTACAGGAGCCCCGTCTGACATCTTGCACTGAAACAGTGCCTTCGAGATCTCAAATCTCTCATGCCTCGCTTGTCCCTGATATAGTTGGCGAAGATGCTCAACCATATCAAAAGCGCCCATCAACTCATGTTGCTTCTGAAGCTCTGAGTTCATGGTCGCGAGCATTAGACAGGACACATCTAATGCGTCATCTGTAAGCATCTTTGTCAGCTCGCGGGGCATTGGCAGGAGGAGCCTCTGGAATGGGCTGCTCCAGAACGTACAGCTTATGCTCCTGGGTGAGAACTATTCTCAAGTTCCTGTACCAGTCCAGGAAATTCGCTCCGTTGAGCTTGTCCTTCTCAAGGACAGATCGCAGGGAGAAGGAATTCGTGTTCGACGTCATGGTTATCTACAACAGAAAATTTGCAGAAATAAATATCATATTCTTTAAAAATCATTTAATTAGGCCTTTTAATTAAATAATGCTCCCACTGAATTCTATAATTCTTGTGGGACAAGATCCACATCATACTAACCCTTGAGTTAGCTTTGGCTAATACGCCCAAGGCTTAGTATGATCGGTAGGTAACGATTACCAATTACATCTCTATGCAACTCTTGTTTATAGAATCAATATCCGCATTTATATTAAAACTCGAGTTAGCTTTGGCTAATACGCCCGAGAGTTAATATAGATGTGATATTGACCTATCTTTCCAACTATTGGAAGAATGCCTATAGTTGACTCGATCCAACCGAGTAACTATGAATACTCAATCTAATTGAGTTTGTATTCACCCATGCGTTGATAGACGGGACCAAGATTGTCCCTCCGTACCCTACCAAGATAATATGTATTGCTCTGCTTTGGCAGATTCAACAATACATGTGATCGAGGTAGTGATAGGTATCACGGCACGGTTAGGCATTAGAGTTGAGTCGATTGAGATCTAATCTAATCGAAAAGGGATGCATCTTGTGCACGACTTAGATCTAATCTAATCGCAAGGGTGCATCATGTGCACGACTTAGATCTAATCTAATCGTAAGGCACTAATTAATTAACTACTTATTAAATATGCATCACAAACACAAGCAATTAATTAATCTATTTGTGATTTAGTCATGGCCCTACTACGATCTTCTCAAGCCAATGAGAAGATTGATTGGTCAACCTAGGGTCAACAGCTTCTTCAAGCTCCTCCCTTTGACCACCTTGTGTTGCTCGTGCCCGCCTCGGAACTCCGTCTCGTGTGGACCCTCCACCGCTCCAATTTGTACAATACAATTTGAAACTCGAGTTACATTTGAGTCTAAATCTAATTTACAACAAGAAAATAATAGAAGGCACGACGCGCAGGTCGCGAATATAATACAACACTCGCAAACACATAACGGCACGCAGGCCGTATTATGAATTACAACACAACCAATCATATTGGGCTTTGGGCCATGACTATCACAAATTAATATATAATTCAAAATTATATATTTTTCATAATTTTCTATAATTTTAAAATAATTTTTACAATTTTTATGAATAAAATTTCCCCGCGGTTTCGGGCGCAATCGCGGAACGGATCCCCTTGCGGGGCCCAGGGGCAGCGCCCCTACCCGCGATCTAACCATCGCGAGGGTTCCATTGCGATCCAACAGCGCCTAAACCCGCTGTCCCAAAAAGATTTGGGTCGAGACATTGCCGTTTCGGAAAAATCTTCCCGGCGGGTTCGTTTTTAGCGATTTCGGGTGCAATCGCGAAGCAAATTCCCTTGCGGGGTTAGGGGCTATGCCCCTACCCACGATCTAACCATCGTGAGTTGCTCCTTTGCGATCTAATGGCACCCGACCCCGCTGTCCCAAATGGATTTGGGGCAAAACGAAGCCGTTTAAAAGAAAACTTTCCGGTAGCCGAAGCCTACAAGTGCCGAGACACTTGTGCTTCGCTTCTACGGAAAAATTACTCATAAAAACTCTAAAAACTCAATTTTTACAGAAAATTACAGAAGGTTTATTTTTCATAAAAATACAAACGAACTCGTACAAGTCTTTGCACGTGGCTCTGATACCACTGTTGGGTTCGTCGGGCCGCGAAAATCGCTTTTTCGCGTCGCGGAAACCCCGAGTCACCCAAAGCCGTAGATCCGTGCAAAGATTCGTAAACAAAACTTTTCGGAAAAAACCTTTTCTTGTACGAGTTTGTAAAACCTTTAGATCTACACTAGATAAGGGTTATACCTTCGAAGCGTGCCTTTCGCTTATCCCGCTCGTCCAAGGAGTTGCCGGATCTCTAGACCGTCAAGCGCGGGTCCTCTAGAAGTATCCACACGGACACGTAGGTGGAGAAAACCTCACACAAAGGTGTGCTAGTACCTTGGGGAGATTCGGCCAAGCAAGGAGGAGAGGGAGAGGGAGAGCTTGAGAGGAAGAAGGAAGAAGATGCACACAAGTGAATGAAAAATGAATTCACTTCCATTCACAAAGTGGCCGGCCACTTTCTTCTAGTGTAACTCCCCATTAAATGCAATTAATGTGAAGTTAATAAGAAAATGGCTTTGTAACTTCCATGAGGTGGCATCCATGATGATGTGGAATATCATCATTGGTCCACCTAACGCCAACTCACCAATGAGGTGGCAAAAGGTCAAGTCAAAATTGACCTTTGGTCTTCCTTCTCTAGTCAAGTCAAACTTGACTCAATCTCTACCATGGTTGATCTAATCCAACCATTTGATTCGAGCCAATTTAATATAATGAATCTAATTCATTAAATTAAATTGATTTAATAAGTCATAATCTAAATTAGACTTATTAAATACATGAATCAACTTGAGTCGAACTCAAGTTAGCCCAATTAGGATTACTCTTAATCCAATTTGATTTATCAAATAAATCTAATCCTCTTGGTTCATCATATGAACCTAATCTCCATCTATTTGTCCTAAGTGTGTGACCCTATAGGTTCTTGTAACGTTGGCAATGCCCTAAACCCATTTAGGAGCATAAGTAATGAGCGGTATCTAGCAACACATCATTACTACCCAAGTTACAAGAATGTCGAGATCCAACATCACCTTGTGACTACTAATTGTGACTCCTCACAAAATAATGACAAGTGTCCTTCGATCGTGTCATCCTCTAATCAATCTAAATCTTGAACTCCAAGTAGACTCACTCGATCAAATGAGCTCAACATCTAATGTTGACTCATTTGGGCATGACCATGCGCTTAGTGGTCTCACTCTATCAAGAATAGCGATGTCGCTCCCGTCATATGGGAGGGATAGATCCCATCTACATCACTCACATCCCTCTGCATAATTTGTTACATACCCAGTAATCGCCTTTATAGTCCACCCAGTTACGGGTGACGTTTGACGAAACTAAAGTACATAACTCCTTATGTAGGGATCCATGGTGACTTCAGGTCTAAGGACTAATAGTCATACTAATAGCCACATGAGAAAGTATATGACACTCATATAACGATCCATGATACTTTCTCATGGCGGGTCATTCAGTATACATTCTCTAATGCATACCCATGTGTCAGCTTGATATCTCTATATCCATGACTTGTGAGATCAAGTCATCGAGCTGACCTACATGCTAGTCTTATTGTATTAACATTATCCCTGAATGCTAATACTCGACTAGGAATCATTTAGAGTAGTGTTTCCTATATCATCTCACTATCGATTCAACTAATCGATTGATTTAGGTATGAACCTTCTACTCAAGGACGCTATTATACTTAGTCTATTTGGCACTAATATAAATAAGTATAATAACCAAACAAATTCCTTTATTAATATACAAGAATATGATATACATGAGTCCATACAATCATCAAATGATTGGCTCTAGGGCTCTAACTAATAGATCTAAGGTATGAAGAAGAAGAAGTAGCCTCTTCTTCTAGTTCCTTTCCCTTGATTCCTTTGCTAAGTCCTCCTTGTATCTTAGGCTTTCTTAGGGAAAAATTTGGCTTTGGGGCTGAAGATGGAGGAGAGGGGACTGTGGTGTTCTCGGTGAGGGAGAGGATAATGAGAGAAAATGAGAGAAAAATAGTTTTCTCTTTTCTTGCTCCCTTTTATGTTAAGGGGGAAGAGGTAGCAAACTTAGTTTTTGCTTTCCTTCTCCCTTAGCCCTTTTTTTCTATTTCATTTTTATTTTTATTTGTTTATTTATCCTCATCATTCATGGTGAAATAAGGGGGAATGAATCCCCTTAATTAACCTCTTTTATTTTCGGCAAAATCAAAGAGGAAGAGGGAGAGGAAGGGAGGAAGGCAAATTGCCTTTCTCTTGCTCTTTACTTGTTTCCTTTTGGCTAGCTTTTACTCTTACCTTTATCATGAGTTTCCCTCCTTTGCTATCAACATATTATTCCTATCCCAACTGGTTATTACCCATTAATTCTATGAAATATAATATAAGAGGTTCAAGGTTCAATCCTTGACCTTCACTTCTTTTTATTTCATTTTATTTCTTTTTGCTTCAACTCACTTCCTATTATTTTTCTAAGGCAAAATCCCACATTCATATATTTATCTTACAAGCTTAGTGGGTATTACACTCCGGGCGCTCGGACCAGCTTTTTCCAGCCCCTTATTTTCTGTAAAATAAAGTTAGTCCAGACATAAAATATATATAAACTGAAGTTTGATAACCTCTGATTGTCTAGTTCTGACTTAGAATTTCATTGAAACTTTAGGTCGAACCGACGTCTACTGTTCTCTTTTTGGGGAGCGCATCCTCACCTACTCCTTTCAGGAGAAGTTACCTATTGCCAGATTGATTCTTCAGACCAATTGAACTTTTGCTCATCATTCGAAGCTTCCTATCTTCATTCTGGACATCTATTCCATGACCCATCCAGACTTCCACCCGATTCGCGACACTAGGATTTCAACCTAGAGTCCCCTACTCTAGGATTTTTGCCCGAACCCTTCGATCCGCCAAGACTTTCTACCTAGGGTTACCACCCCCTAGGACCTAGGGTTACCACTCTCTAGGGTTTTCCACCTACCTAACCGCAGCTAGGGCTTTTACCTAAGAACTGTTATGATTTTCTTGCAATCTCATTCAAACTTGTTAGACCACAAATAACCTTAACTTTGAACCCTTTTTCATTATTAAAACTCAGGTTCAATTGTCAGATGCTTTCCACACTAAAAATCTCCCCCTTTTTAATTATGGCAATAAAATTCAAAGTTAAGTAAAACATAACTTGATTATAAGAACATAATATCAAGATTCAATATCAAGTGTAGTTAAAAAGATGCAATATTTAGAACAACTTGTTGTAGCTCCGCCTTAATCACTTATTCACTTTTTAATTACTTAACTTTCACTTTTCTCTCTCCCTTTTCCATACATCAAAAATACTACACAGAGAGAAGGATCTAAAGATAGGAAATTTTTAGCTCTCCCTGAAAGGTAGCTCTAACTTGAAAAATATTGGCAAGTTTGTAGTTTTGAAAGTAATCTTTAATTTACAAACTTAGCAAATTTATAAGCTTTTGAAAGTGATTTGGGGTTTACCAAAACCTTCGCTAGATTTTAACTTTGAAAATGACTTAGTGTTTTAAAAAAAAACTTAGATAAACTTAAGCTTTAAAAATTATTATTTTGAAAAACACTTAGCTAAGTCAAAAACACTTAAGTTTTGAAAATAAGAAATGTTTTTTTTTTAAAAAAAAACTTTGTCAAGTATTTTGTTAAGTACTTGGCTTAAAAATGTGGATAAAAGCTCAGTTAAGTACTTAGATTAAAAAAGAAAGCTTAGTTAAATACTCAAGCAAAATTTTTTTTTGATAATAATACTATAGCTTAAAAATAATTTTGTTTAAACAAAAAATAAAAACACTGATTTTTTTTTTAATTTGAAAGTTTAAAAAAGAATATTTTAACTTTCAAAGATATTTAACTTCACTTCCCCTTGATTAATGCCAAAAACCTCTTTAAGTTTTAAAGTCCTAGAGTCCAAGCATGAGTGACAACATATTTTCAAGCATAAACATCTACTTTTAAACAAATGTCTAACCGTTAGCTACTAGCTATTTACCATGAGGTAGTAGCTTTCACTTGGTTAGTCAAATTAAGTAAGTGTTCCAATTAGTTTGACTAAGCATGGATAACTTAATTTGATTAATTTGAATTTGGTATTTATTACCCAGACTTATGTTGATGCACAAACATAAGCATTCTGAAGTCCAGGTAGTACCCTATGCATCTCACACCATTCCAAGTATTTTTCATACACAAGCAATGTAATCCTAGTGTGCTTGTGAGATGCTCTGGCTGAGACCTAGGGGAACATGCTTTCTTGGGCTAAATACCTAGGCTAAGTCTATATTTTGAAAAACTAATAAAATTAGAATTTTGAAAATATTTTTCCTATAATTTTAATACTAAGTTGTTAAAAAAAAAATAAAGAGAAATATTTTCAAAAATAAGCTCTATTCTACTAAGCACATTCTTATTTGCCTTCTAAGTGCATTGAACTCAAGTTCAGGTAAGAGTTTTGTAAAAATCTCATCCAGATTTGACTTGGACTCAACATAGTTAAGTACAATGTAACCTTTAGCTACATTATCCCTTACAAAGTGATGTTTTATTTCTATGTGTTTCATCCTTGAGTGTTGAGTAGGATTTTTGGTTAAGTTAATAGAACTTACATTATCAATTAAAATTTTTGTATTTTTATATTCTAATTGATATTCCTTTAAGGTATGCATTATCCATAATAGTTAAGATGCACATTCCCCCATGATTATGTACTCTTCTTCAGTAGTGGATAAAGCAACACAGTGTTGCTTTCTGCTTAACCAACTTACTAGGCACCGACCTAGAAATTAACAGCTTCCACTTGTACTTTTTCTATCTAGTTTGTACCCAGCACAGTCTGAGTCAGAATAGCCAATTAGGTCAAAGGTGCTAGTCCTAGGGTACCAAAGTCCTACATTTAGGGGTCCCTTAATGTATCTAAGTATTCTTTTAACATTTGTTAGGTGTGATACTTTTGCACAAGATTGGTACCTAGCACACATACCTACTACAAACAGAATATCAGGTCGACTTGCAGTTAGGTATAAGAGACTTCCTATAGCACTTCGGTAATATTTTAAGTCTACTAGTTTTACTTCTAAGTCAGAGTTAATTTTAACATTAGTTGCCTTTGATTAGGGTACTGATATTTTTAGAATTTTCCATGCCAAACTTTCTAATTAGTTCCTTAGCATATTTTGTTTGAAAAATGTATATTCCTTCTTTGGTTTGTTTAATTTGTAAGCCTAAGAAAAAGTTAAGTTCCCCAACTAAGCTCATTTCAAATTTACTTTCCATTAATTTGGTAAATTATTTTAGAAATTTAGTATCGGTTGAGCCAAAAATTATATTATCTACGTAAATTTGGGCTATAAAGATGTCTTTTTCTAAGATTTTACAAATAAAGTTTGATCTATTTGACCTTGTTTAAACCCCTTAGATATTAGATAAGTTGATAGGCGTTCATTCTAATCCCTAGGCGATTATTTTAGTCCATATAGGGCTTTCTTTAACCTAAAGACATGGTCTGGGTGGTCCAAATCCTCAAATCCTGGGTGAATAGGATTTGAATCCTTTATGTGCTGCATAGGCAAGCAACATCTTTATGGATTCAAGTCTGGCTACGGGTGCATAGGTTTCATCATAGTCTAACCCTTGTACTTGGTTGAACCCTTTTGCTACTAGTCTAGCTTTATTTCTTACTATTTCACCCTTATCTAATTTATTTCTAAATACCCATTTAGTATCAACTATGGTTTTACTTATGGGGTTAGGTATAAGTTCCCTGACTTGGTTTCTTTCAAATTGGGCTAACTCCTCTTGCATTGCTAATATCCAGTCTGGGTCAGGTAAGGCTTCTTCTGTAGTCTTGGGCTCAATTTTGGAAATAAGGGCTATTTGACTTAGGTTTCTATAGGATGATCTAGTTCAAACTCCTTGGATTGGGTCACCCAAAATTTGGTCAGATGAGCGATTGGTACTTATTCTTGATGGTGTTATATTAGGGTTAATAATTGGTTCTTGTAATTCACTAGATTTAATTTGAAAATTTTCATCATCGTCTATGTTTCTTGAATTAACCTTTTATGTATTGACATTTTCATTTGTTAAATTAGTTAAGTTATTTTCTTCATAAAAATCACATTAGTTGTTTCTTCAACTTTTAGGATATTTTTGTTATATACTCTATAAGGCCTACTGGTTATGGAGTAGTTAGCAATTCGAGCTGTAAAAACCACTTTTTATGTTGCGGAAACCCCGAATGCTAGCCACGGATCCATGCAAAAAATTAATAAAATTCTTGTACTTATTTCCTACTCTAGATTGATCTACTTTAGATCTACATGGTGAGTGTTATACCTTTGAAGCGAAGCCCTTCGCAAATCCCGCTCGTCCAAGATCCTTTGGATCTCGAGTGTGTTCAAGCGTACACACCTCTAGTAGTATCCACACGAACAAGAAGTGTTCTCTAACACTCAAGGATGGAGAAGAGAGCACCACAAGTGTGATAGCACTCCCTAGGGCTCTCGGGTGGGATTTGAAGAAAGGTAGGAGAAAAGAGAAAGATATAATCTCAAACGCTCCTCTTATTTTTCTATGTGACTATCACTCTACCTTTCTTCTTGGATAAACTCACTAACTTTCTTGTCTTACTTGGAGCTCTCGGCAAAGAGAGGAGAATGAGCAAGGAAGAAGTAAGTAATATGATACAAAATGAATGAATTAATTCAATGCCTATGAATCTTCCATTCATATGGTCGGCCACACAAGGAATGCAATTAATTACATTCAATGAATCTTAATGCATTCATTTGGGCGGCCAATGAAACTTCCATTCATGTGGCTAGCTACACTAGGAATGCAATTAATTGCATCTAATGAATCTTAATGCATTCATTTGGGCGGCCAATGAATCTTCCATTCATATGACCGACCACACTAGGAATCTTGCTCTCCCTTGATGATTTGGCAAGGATGTGTTGGCTAGCCATGCCATGTAGGATAAGTTATCCTTCATGAGGTGGCATCAAATCAAACTTGATATTTCCACTTCCATATGGTCAAGTCAAACTTGATCACTCATCTTCCTTGGTGAGTTAAATCCAACCTAATTGAGTCTAACTCAAAAAGCCTAAATTAGATTACTCTTAATCTAATTTTTGATTCATCACATGAACCTAATCCAATTGGTTCATCATATGAACCTAATCTCCATTCACTTATTCTTTGTGTGTGACCCAATAGGTTCTTGCAACGTTGGCAATGTTTCTAAATCTTATTTAGAAACATAAGCAATGAGCGGCATCTAGCAATACATCATTGCTACCCAAGTTGCAAGAATGTTGAGATTCAACATTACCTTCGTGACTACTAATTGTGACTCTCACATTATGTGACAATGTCCTTCTATCCATGATATCTAGATTGAACAAATGAGGAATAAACCGTGTCATCCTCGAATCAATCTATGTCTTGAACTCCAAGTGGACTCACACTAATCAAATGAGCTCAATATCTCATATCGACTCATTTGGGCATGGCCATGCACTTAGTGGTCTCACTCTATCAAGAACCAAGATAACACTCCCGTCATATAGGAGGGATAGATCTCATCTACATCACTCACATCCCTCTGCATAATTTGTTACATACCCAGTAATCGCCTTTATAATTCACCCAGTTACGGGTGACGTTTGACGAAGCCAAAGTATGTAACTCCTTATGTAGGGAACCATGGTGACTTCAGGTCCAAGGACTAGTAGTCATACTAATAGCCACATGAGAAAGTATATGACACTCATATAACGATCCATGATACTTTCTCATGGCGGGTCATTCAGTATGCATTCTCCAATGCATACCCATGTGTCATCGAGTTGACCTACATGCTAGTCTCATCGCATTAACATTGTCCCTGAATGTTAATACTTGACTAGGAATGATTAAGAGTAGTGTTCTCTATACCATTTCACTATTGATTCAACCAATCGATTGATATAGTTAAGAACCTTCTACTCAAGGATGCTATTATACTTAGTTATTTGGCACCAATACAAGTAAGTATAATAACCAAAAACAAATGTCTTTATATACATAAGAATATAATACAATGAGTCCATACAACAATCATCATATGATTGGCTCTAGGGCTCTAACTAACAGAGTATCCTAAAAAGATTCCTGGGGTTGATTTTGATGTAAATTTTCCTAAGTAGTCCTTAGTATTTAGAATGTGGACTTTACATCGAAACACTTTTAAATAATTTAAGTTGGGGATTTTATTATAATATATTTCATATGGAGTTTTATTCTGAAATTTGTTGATTAAAATTCTGTTTTGAATGTAACAAGTCATCTTTATTGCATCAACCCAGAATTGATTATTTAGGTTATATTCATTTAGCATGGTTCTAGTGGCTTCTTGTAGGATTCTATTTTTCCATTCTACTAGACCATTTTGTAGGGGGGTTCTAGGGCATGAGTACTCATATTTGTATCCATTAATTTCACAAAATTCAATAAATTTATGGTTTTCAAATTTCCCTCCATGATCACTTCTAATTCTTTTAATTTTAGTATCTTTTTCATTTTCTATCAAATTGTAAAAGGTTTTAAAGATTTCATAAGTTTCATTTTTAGTTTTTATAAATTTTACCCAAGTAAATCTTGAGTAATCATCAATAATAACTAAGCAATATTGGTTTTTGCTTAGTGACTTGGCTCCATGTGAATCAAATAGGTCTAAGTGTAGGAGCTCAAGTATTGAATTAGTTCTATTTAAGTTGGTTAACTTGTGGGTTGATTTGGTTTGTTTACCCTATTGGCAAGCATTATAGATTGTATTTTCTATAATTCTTAATTTGGGTAAACCTCTAGCTAAGCCATTTTTGCTCATTTTTGAAATGAGTCTAGTATGAGTGTGATCCAATCTTTTGTGCCACAACTTAGTTGTCTCTTGTTGTGTCAAGAGACACTTTAGTCACACTACAAGAAAAATGGTCTATTAGGACATTTTCTTTACGACACATATTATAAAATGTCATTATAAACCCTTTATAATGACATTTATTAACACTAATTAATTTTAAAAATATAATATCTAATTAGATCTTTTATCTTGACACATTTTATAAATGTCATCATCAATAATAAATATATTAATATAATTTATATCATATAACGTTAACCTAGAGATCAACTTTTCCCAAACGCGCTCGTGCCCCGTCTCCACCGCCGCAAGGTACTCGACTTTTCCCCAAACGCGCGTGTGCCCTGTCTCCACCGGCGGCGTTGCTCCTCGATCGTCTCTGCTGCTACAACTTGATCGTCTCTGCTGCTACAACTTGATCGTCTCTGCCGCTGCAACGAGATCATCTTTGTCACTGCGCCTCGTCTCCACATCTGAAGCCAGTCTCCACCGCCGTGCCCCATCTCTGTCATTGTTGCGCCCCATATTCCTTTGCCGCTTCCCTCACTGCAGTGAAATCGTAGTTTCCCCGTCTTTGCCACTGTGCCCCGTCTCCGCTACTGTCGAGCTTTATCTCTGCCGCAGGTCTCTCCTTTTCCACAAGACGCAGTTCTCTTCTCTTCAGCACTGTGCAGAAGCCACCATTCATCTTCGCTAAGGTTTTTCTTTTTTTTTTTCTAACAATTAGGATACTTGTTGAATTCTTGAATCATGCTTCGGTTATATCCTTAGTTTGCCTAATCCCTATGTAGCTTGAAGACCTAGTAATAGAATTTGATTTGTGCATGTTATTAAAACCTTTTACATCATTTGCTACTTAGATTCCTTGCTTCATGAATCCTTGCTTCAGTAATTGAATCCCTGCTTCATGAATCATTGCTTTAGTAAATGAATCATGCACGTTAGGAAATGTAATAAGGAACTTGTTTTGGATGGACTTGTTGTTATTTGTGGTGATGACTCTTATACTAATGCATACCTGCTTGCTGAAAATTTTAGGTTGAACTTTGAAACAAGTCATTAAACCAATATTGTACTTATTTTGATCAACCAATTTAACATCATACTACTGGATGTGCTGCCATAGGACATGCTTTTCATTAGAGTTAGGATTGATCAATTCTTCCATATTTTCTACCTGAAAAAAAATTAATTGCTGAAAAAATTTAATTGCCTTTGAACATGTCAACCATGTAAATCTATTTATCTTAGATTATCATCAATTGAAGTAACATCTAATCGCTCTCTAATTATATTTTCTTTTATACAAATTTTTGTTTTGTTTTGTGGAGAAATGTTGTTGTAATCTGTTCTATAAATCTGCTTATACATGCCAACATTCTATAAATATGCTTGTAGTGTGTGTGTGACATGCCAACGTTTTATACATGTGTGTTGTGACTATATATATATATATAAGGACAGTTTATGTAAGTATCCCTCTCCTCATTTTCTGTAATATAGTAGTAAGAAGTTGCAACAACTAAACATACAAAGGAACCTTTACTATCTAGATTATACTATCTAGAATGTATAAGCCGACCGAGTACGTATGTTTGGTGATGGTATAAACCCATCTGATTTATGGGAAGAAGTTCCAAGTCATAGTACAATGCAACCAAATAGTGATGGAGCAAAGGACAAAGTTAGAAAAAAATGGATGAGCAAGTTAGAAAGCAAGGGCAACACATTGCAATGTTAGAATCAAAGATTTGCAATACAACACAACATCTAGTAGTCCATTACTTTATGACCCTGTTAGTTTATCTCTAAGGGTAAGTCTTTTTCTAGTTTTATTACTTTTTTATTATATTGTTAGTAATTTATTGCTTCAACATGGTCTTTTTGGGTTAAGAATAAAAGTTAGATGCGTAAATGGTCTTTCGTTGTTTGTTTTGATATTATTTATTGTTTGATGTGCCATAATGAATTGGAGTTTGCTTTCTTGTAAGCTATGTTTTTGTGAGATTATAATTATCTTGAGTTAGCCATTTATTGATTTCTTATAAGCTATGTTTTTGGTGAGATTTTTCGAGCTTTTTCATTTTATTCAAAATTTTCCTTCTGCTCCTTTGCCAATTCACTTGTTTGTAACCCTTTAATATTTCATTTGCACGTCAGATTTCTTGAAGAGAGAAGGATGGGTGTGGTGTCACGTCCACAACTATCAATGTTAAGGTTTTAAATATAAAGCACTTTGCAGCTTGATATATATCAATGTAGCTCTAATTGGATGTAACATAAGCACTTTGCAGCCATAAAGGTTGGAGTTTGCTTTCTTGTAAGATATGTTTTGTGTGAGATTATAATTATCTTGAGTTAGTCATTTATTGATTTCTTGTATGCATTTGAGTTCTTGCAATTAATTCATTCTTTGTATTGCTGCATATTGTGAGAAGTTGAGAATTCAATTAAATTGAGTGATAATATATAATCTTATTTAGCATAATTGTTGTTGTTGATGGTACGTCATATTTGTTTTCATTAGAACCTTCTCTTTTTTGCATTGTCAGATTGTATGTTCTATCTCGATAAAAAATCTATTTGATTCTACGAAAATTATGGCAAAAGGAGTTGTTCATAGCATGGACCAGAATACTGAAGTAGGAAGACAAGCGTTGGGATCAAATTGGTGTGAAATACAAGTTCTAGTTGTCCTAGAATGGGAAGAGTGCTTGATTAGGTCATATGATCTTTTATAAATGTTTAAGGATACATTTGGAGGAATAATAGCTTGGCCTTGTTATCTGGTATGATATGTAACTTTTTAATTAATTACTATTTATTGTATATGTTTGCCATGTTAGTGTCTTTTTAAACTAATATCAATTATATTTGCAATTAACAGTTAATGAAGAAGACTTCTCTACTAGGTGCATTTGGAGTTTTGTGGCACAATAGCAAGGTAAATGTTAGTGTCTTTTTAAAACAATTATATTTGATGTTGTGGAGCTTCCCTAGTTTATCATTTGCTAAATATTCACTAGTTCGAATTGAATTTTAATCTCTTTATTTTATGCTTATTTAATTTTATTTTATTTACACAAATATATGAATTTGTATTGTAGGTGACAAGAATATTGGATTTTGTTTAAGATGTGATGGTTGAAGAATGAAGATGCACCACAAGTTTGGTTATATTTTGCTTTACGAGACTTAATATTTTGAGTGTACTGTGTAATTAGTTTTGGATATAAATAACTTGTCATTAGTTTACATTTGTAACTTTGACTCAAATATTTGTTGGATGAATTTAGAGTATCTATTTGCACTTTAAATTGTATTTTATAATTTTTTTCTATTCTAAATGGTGGATAGATTGCGATAATGTGTAAAATTGAATTTATGTTATATATTCTAAATACATATTATTGACCATTTTAACTGTATTTATAAATTATTATAATGACATTTATTAATATCATTGTAGATTAGTTAAGGAGACATAAATGATCTTATAAATTATCTTTATTGACACTTTTTATTGTCCTTATAAAAAACATAAATGTCATAATAAATGAGTTTTGGTGACATTTAACTTTGTCATTATTATGATGATAACACGACATATATAAATGTCCTTAAAAAAACATTTCCTGACATTATAGAGTGTCATTATATCTTTAAATCGTGACACTTTTGATGTTAGTATTGATATTGTATAACGACATTATAAAATGTCAGGAAATTAAGGGGGTCTAAGATGACATCACTTTATAGGGCGTTTTTGATAGATGCCACTAAAACGTTAGTGTCACCATAAATATACTATAAGGACAATTATGTGTGTCATAATAGACTAATTTTCTTGTAGTGTCAGGAGGTTGGTAGGTCAATTGTATAGATGTTCTTTTTTACTAATTCCCTTAAGTGTAATTTCAGGATTTTTTAACATTTTTAATTAAACATTCAGATTTTGAAAATGTGACTAAATACCCAGAGTCACATAACTGGCTAATGCTAAGTAAGTTAAAATTCAATTTATCAACCAATAGTAGTTTTCGAATAATAAAATTGGAACCCAGTTCGATATTACATATTTCGATTACCTTAAGTTTTTCGTTATTGCTGAATGCAACTGACCGTAAGTTCTTAAGTTGTAGCTTTGTGAATTTCAATTTATCTCCAGTCATGTGTCTGGAGCATCTATTATCTAACATCCATTGATCCAAATCTTTATATTCCTACACATAAAGTATTTGATTTGATTCAATTTGACAGATCAAAAGATAGTTTGATTGAAATTAGCTCCTTACTATTCCATCTCACCCAATCTAGATTGTCAAACATGTTATTCCTATGGGTGACTATGAAATGGTTTTGTGTTTAATTTTATTAAGTTAAGTTATGAATTGGTTAGACTTAAAAAATTAATTAAGATTTATTAACTGATTAATTAAGAATTATCAATTGATTAATTAAGATTTATTAATTGATTAATTAGAATCTATTAAAATTTATTAATCAAGATTTATTAGTGTAACGACCACTCTCCTTACTACTACTCTGAGGGTGACCATTACTGTTTCTACTAACTTCACGAATCTGGTACTACTTACTCTAATACTAGAGATACTTTAAACTATTGGGAGCATACCAGAACATGCCTCTATATCTATTAAAAGAATGTAGTGATTCATTCTGAGATTTTAAAACTACTGTACCTAAGTTTCAAGGCAACAACATAAAGGAAAAATCTGTAATGCATGCTGCCATTGTAATGGGAAGAAAAAAAAAAAATTCCAGCAACTTCCAAATTTGCTACTTGCATACTACTAGTTACGCATCAGATTTCTGCTATACAAGATTCGCATGCATTCATAATAAAATTTCAAAGAGACTCGACTTCAGAAATTGCCAGTCCGAATTAAATTAAGCAGTACCAAGAAAACGTTTCAGCAATACAAGGTAAACAATCAATTTACTGAAATAAAACTTGCTGATCACGGAAACTGATCTTACTGCAGAAATTCCATGCTATAACAGAATCTAATGCAACTGAACATACCATTTCACACTTCTAACTGTGATTTGCAAACTGAGAATCGGATATGAACTTCTTATATAAAAATCAAACTCGGACAAATAACTAGCATGTCAACAATGAAACTAACATACATGGCAGTGACTAACAGCATTCTCGAAAAAAAACAAAACAATCACAACATCATTTAATCTGAACAGTCCGAAAGAAGCACCTACTGCAGAAATTCCAAGCAGCACTTAACCATAACAAAAGAACAATTAAAACAAAACCAAATACTGTTAAGGACACCAATCAGCAAAACAGAAGGAGTAAGAATCTGTATTTCTCTAAATTCTCCTAATTATTTAAGAAGGAAACTAATTAAATTAACTTGCAGAAATTTCTTAGCAAGGTCCCAAGTTTCAGTATCAGCCACCACACACACCATCGACGTCTCCTTGCCGCCTTCCTTTATATCACTTTAGCTTTTCCTTTTATCTTTACCTATCTCTGCAGTAGGAGGAAAGTAGTATCTATAAGCTAAAAGCTTAGTAAGTGCTATCTACTCACAAAAACTCGATAAGAAATGCATGTGCATAAAAGAAAGCAGGAAATGCATATTCCACATGAAAGTAGCAACTAACACTAAATCATGCATCTCTAAAAGGAAACAATAGATTTAACTTGCCAAAATTGCAACTTAGATGAAAGAAACTGTTCCATTTGTTCCCCAACTTATACTCTTATACTTTAAAATAATAATCAACTTCTCTTGGGCCCGGCATTGTACCACTTTGCGCGCATTCTTAATAAGAATCGAGGTAGCTAATCCCGAAACTACTAAGATACTTCTAGGCCTTGTGCCTAGGGGCATCTTGGAGCCCATCCCTTGGACCTTGTGTCTGGTACATGCCCTTTAAAAGTAAAATACTTTTTATCTTTAAATATTTCTTATAATAAAATGCCTTGGCATTTATTTAAGCACTTAGTGTGCTTTGATTCTAAATTCTGGAATTCAGGATCAATTTGTGACCTTGGTCTTGCTTTGCTTGTACTTCTCACATATATACATTATGCAAGAGATTATAAAACCATATGCCACTGATATATATATCTGTATATATTCAAAACAAAACTCAATAGTAATTAAAAGACTACATGGTCAGAGGAAATAAGTTTGGTCAGGCCCACGGCAGCAACAGATTCCAAATAGCAAGCTTGTAAAACTAATTTATTTTTGAATCTTAACAATCCTTTAATTATGCCGTGACTTGAAGGAAACATAACTACTTAGACATGCTTGAAATGTAAGGTAAATACATCTAAATAAGCATGCTGTAACAATCAAGGAAAACCATCAAAAATTCTGTCCGTGCTCTTAAAAAAAACAACAAAAGAACTTGAACCAAAGCTCAAACCGAATTGCTAGAGCAAAGGTTGAAATATAGACAATATGCTAGGATGAAGGGCTGCTCTTGTTCATTACACAACAACAAAAATGCAAACAAAACCCCGAAAGCTACTCCTACCGCAGGTGAGAAGCACTTACTTTGGGTTCTTGGACTTACAACCGAAGAGAAAGGGCTGCTAGGGTTCGGAGAAGTTGTTTCCTCAATGATCTCTTGGTATCTACTTGTTCTTCTCGACGAGGGGATCCCGAAGGTGTGGAGATCTCGTCGGAAAAAGTCCTCGTCGGCCGCTGGAGACGAGCCCTAGATTCGGCTCTGTTTCCGCCCGAGAGAGCCGGCGCCGTCGCGAGAGAGGAGAGGAGAAGTTTAGGTTTTTTTTGAAAATCACTCAAGTCCTCTCTTTATAACCTAGGTAATTTGTTCTCTGCTAAATTTCGTTTCCTATTTGATCAGAAAACGCCTGCTGAACAGTTGGCTAGCTGGATCCGGTTAAGGCTCGGTTCGAGTCCGAGGTCCACTGTTCGAATCTCGGCTTGGACATTATTTATTTTGAAACTTCTTTCGTTTAGTAAAAATACCAAATGACCTCCAAAAATTACGTAAAAATACTCTAAAAATTACGTAAAAATACTCTAAAAATTTCTAAAAATCTCTAGAATATTTCTATAGCATTTCTAAATATTTTTAAACACATTTAGAACTCGAATAGGGAAAATTGGGTCGTTATAATTAGTTGATTAATTAGGATATATTAAGATTTATTAATTAAGATTTATTAAGATTTATTAGGATTTATTAAGATTTAATTGAGATTTATTAATTGATTAATTAGGATTTATTAAGATTTATTAATTGATTAATTAGGATTTATTAATTCTGAATTTTACCTAAGTCCATCTCACCCTTTTCTAAATTATCAATCAGGGAACCTTATAGGTTTTTATGAGATGGTTAATTTTATCTTTGATTTAGATTATCATCTAAGGTTTGATTTATATTTGAATTAGACTCAGGTTTTACAATTTGTCAATTAAATATTCATTTCAAAGATTGGCTTCTAAGTTGTGGCGAGACACTAGGCCTTCTTGGGTATGGGATCATCCACCACTTCTAGACAAAGTCTTTCAAAGAAATTGGATATTTAATTTCCTTTTTGAAACCCCCAAGTCTAACTAGTCAAGTGTAAATCACGCCTAGGTCCTTATCTATCCTAGTCTAAGCATGCATAATGAAAGCAGTAACTCAAGCATCAAACAAATCTATTTATTGATAAAAATGGTTTTTTAATTTGCTCCCCTTGGATGTCATGCCCTAGAGGAGTCCTTGCAAGATGAAAATCTGATAGTATCTCCTCTGTACCGGTGACAATCTGAATCCTGAAATACATAACCCTCAGGGCTTCTAAATCTTCGGCCAACACGACCAGAAATATATATGATAAAATAAGTAAACATTCCATGCAATTTAATATAAAACCTACTCCACTACAAAGAGGTAAACACAACCCACGATGGAAACCCATCGTAGCGAAAAAACATGAGCAGTGTACTAAAACTCGATATAAAATGCACGAGTGCAAGAACTACACATCATAAGTCGGTAGATCACATGCATAGTAAGTGGGGACTAGCAACTGAAACCTCCTGACGACTTCAACCTGAAATAGGAATAAATCAACGGAATGAGTTCAAGAACTCAGTGGGTATCGATCAGACATGCATAGTAAGATATAACTATCAGTAATAATCATGGAGTACAGTCGTCTGAACAATAACAAGTAATGCAAAACAGAACAATAGAAGAGATTGTACTCACCAGAACCTCCTATCCAAACATAAAGGTATGAATCATACTAATAGGTGCAGGGTCATCATACCAAATACATAATGTCTCCTATATGCATGTTAATCATATGCAACCACAAAATGCAACATCCAAAATGCAGCAATAACAAGCAATAAATGCAATCCATGCATTTGATGCAAATGACATGGTCACCCCTGATGCAGTCAGTCATCTCACACGCGATGGTGAGGTCGAGTGGTTAGGGCTATGACAACTGTGCACTCTTCCATCTCTACCGCTGAGTAATCGAGTGGGTAGGATGTTGTCGGAGTACACTTATCTTCCTACCCCAACTAAATGGGAGGACCCGAAACTTTCATCTCCCTGTGTCTTACTCAAGAGGAAGGATCTCTATCCGCTACCATGTTGCAGCTACCACTACTGAGCGGATCAGCGAAGCCCTGACGGAGCAAACTGCACACACCCTGCCTGATGTACCACAAACCCATGAGTGGTTATGTGTGTGTAGATCATGTAACTGCCGATGTGCTCAATTATAATGGAGCCGACAATCAATCAGCATACAATCATGCAAAATGATTCATGACTCTAAAGTATGTAACTCCTGAAATATCAACCTCCAAATAATATGTATCAAAAGGAAAACCGAGTCTATAACAATAAGCTAGGTAACATAAATCTAGGTACACATGCCAAGTATATATAGTATCTAGACCTGTACCTGGTAATGCATTGTACGTCACTACTTCTATGAACATAAGTACACATGGCAAGAATCAAGAGACATAATCATAAATGCATAACAGATAACAATATGAGCATACTTCGGATATCAAGCAGTGATATACCAAGGAAGATATAAACATAACCATTACTACTTGCTATAACCTATTATGCATATCAAAATGACAATATCAAAAGAGATAAGTTAAAGGGGGTGCCTTAAAAAATAGGTCATATCAGAAAGATCTCATGTCACGACACTCGTCACGAATCAAAGTCTTGTAACAGCATGCATATAATTAATCAACTCTAATATGTATCCAATAGCTAAATCAAAATTTCTATTAAACCAAGAAACCCCAAATTCCCTTATTAATCCCCGTAAACTACATAAATTGAGTCTAACCCATAGCTTAGATTAGATCCAATGTTTAACCCTAATTATCAAAACAACCACTTGGATTAATCATACCTAATGTTTCCTAGCTTCAATTCCAAGTGTAAGCTACAGCAAAGATCAAATTCTCTACACTTTACCTCAACTCAAGCCACCACTGTTGACTCACGGTCGAAAACTGTAGCTGCTGGGAATTGTTGCTGCCAGAAAATGATGATTAGCCAACCAATTAAACACAACATCCCTATACATAAAATGCACCTCCAATCTCTACCAAATATGATATCAACAATGTCTTACCTAAATCGGTGCCATTTAGTCTCTTCTCCTTGTTGAGAAGCTTTACAAAAGTGACGAAGTGGTAGAGTGTATAGTAAAAGCCTAGCTTTTTGTAAACATTTATTTTGAAATAAAGAATCACATTGGTCAAATGTCTACATTTATATGCTAAGTGTAGTTTTTCAATTAATTTATATTGTAGATAACATGGTGTGTGGTGTCACACATAGAAGATCATGTTATCAGTTCCTTATAAATTATAAATAGTAGCTCATGACTAAGATGGATAGAAACAAACCATTGGAATAGTCGTAGTGTAATTTGATATTAATTTATCTTGATTATAAAATTACACTAGTAGACTCTGAGTGTATTGAGCATGACCATTTAAGGTAGTTTCTTTTTATACTAACTGCATAAACTAATCTTTAAGACTATAAAACAAACCACCTTTCGTTCCTCAATATCCTATAAACAAGCGAACTTTTGTACGTGATTCCAACTTATCAGCGTCTCCCTTCAGCACATGTGTTGGACTACCCCAAATCTGAATGTGTTTCAAACTAGGCTTACGCTCATTCCACAATTCTATGGGAGTAGAGGGTACTGACTTAGAATGTACCAAGTTCAGAATGTACACCGTCATTTCCAGAGCATATCCCCAAAACGAATTTGGTAATTTTGAATAACTCATCATTGATCTAACCATTTTCATAAGAGTCATATTCCTTCGTTTTGCCACAGCATTCTGTTGGGGTGTACCAAGTGCAGATAATTGGGATTGAATCCCGGCCTCTGATAAGTAACTCCTAAACTCTCCTAAGAGGTACTCTCCACCACGATCAGACTGTAGTGTTAGTGTCTTGATACTTTTACCATGACGTTTCTCCACATCATCCTTATACTCTTTGAACTTATCAAAACACTCAGACTTGCAGTGCATCAAGTAAATGTACCCATATCTCAAATAGTCATCTATAAAAGAGATAAAATATTCGAAACCACCTCTTGCCTGGATAGTCATAGGCCCACACAAATCAGAATGAACCAATTCCAACACTTCTTTGGCTCTATACCCCTTTGCCTTAAAAGGCCTCTTGGTCATTTTTCCTTCCAAGCAAGACTCGCAGGTCGGAAAGTTTTCCACTACCAATGAACCCAAAGATCCATCGGCTATTAACCTTTGAATCCTACTCAAGTTAATATGACCCAACCTTAGATGCCAAAGATATGTTTAGTTCATTTCCGAAGGTTGCTTTCTCTTATTAGAATTAGAAGATGTGTTATTAATTTTCATTTGTTGTATCGTGGGAGTTATTGGATTAAGAGTGTACAAATTGCAAACCAACACACCAGAACAGATAACCCCTACAATGACTTGAAGACATGATCAGTGGCTCCCATATCTACACACCAGGTACCAGTAGATAACACCGCTAAATATGTTTCAACAACTAATGAATAAGATATACCTTTATTGCTCTCCTTTCTGCGAGGATAGTCCACCTTCCAATGTCCAGACTGCTTGCATGTGAAGCACTTGCCTTTCATCTTCTTCACACCTGCCTGCGGCCCAGTCCCTTGAGTTCGAATCACTTTCTTTGCCCAACCAACTTGTTGCTTCTTCTACTTTCCGCCTTTCGGCTTAGAGGCAGAAACATTTTCAACAATGCAAACTTGAGAACTTTGATGAAATAGCCCTTCTACGGCTTGGAGTTCTGTCAGAAGTTCCTCCAACGAATAAATTCTTTTGTTCATGTTGTAGTTTAGGTAGAACTGCTCAAAACTCTTGGGCAGCGTTTGGAGAATGATATCGACATGGGTTTCCCCATCGATTTCAGCTCCAAGGACTTCCATCTCATTCAAATGAGTCATCATCTTGAGGATCTGATCCCTTACGGGTATCCCCTCAGTCATGGTATTCGTCATTAAGTTTCTCATGGTCTCCTGCCTAGCAGCCCGATTCTAGTGTCCAAAGAGTTCATTGAGATTGAGCATCATGTCATAGGCAGTGCGTATGGTCTGATGTTGTTGTTGCAGCACATTTGACATAGAAGTCAAGATGTAACACCGCGCCATCTCATCTGCCTTGACCCATTTCCTATGTCTCTCTATCTCCTCTTCACTAGAATCCTTATCAAGCACGCTACGACATACCTCAAGAAGTACGAACTTGTATTCTTCAGCAGTTAAGACAATGTCCAAGTTCCATTTCCAATCAATATAATTTGGACCAGGAAATTTGTTTCTTTTAAAATAACAGCAAGATGATTTAAAGCCATTTTGAAATCCTGAGAATAATGAAATAAAATATTTGGTCAAAACTTTAGAATTTAAAATAATATTGATTTCTCAAACAATATAATTTAAATTCACCAACACCTCAAAACACCGTGAATTTCGTACGCCACGATAGTGTGGGTGTATACTAATTCAAACATTTGTAAGAGGAAGTTTTACCCATTAATTTTATTATCTTGTCAACCTAACTTTATGACAAAAAAAATTAACAGTTGGTTCATCTTTGGTCACACAAATAATAACAGTGACTCTGATGGGGAGGATACTATTAAATGCGCCTAAGTGTATACCATTATTTGATACTTAGTCCATTAATTAGGAGTGTGCCACTTCAAATGGAGAAGATCACACATACCTAAATAATTTCCTATAATCACCCATAGAGGAAGTTTGATCTAGTGATCCGCAAACAAACTCATTCGATATGGAGGAAGACACTTAAAGTCAACACGCAAATTTGAATGCATCACTTACAAACCAGTAATGGAAACCATAAAATTTATTTAAATAATACCTCTCCCACTTAGTTATTTAAATTGAGAAATTTTAACATGCACACACATCACAACACATAAAAATAGCATCATATCACATAAAAACAACATATAAAGGCAATAAATATGAAAATAAAATTTCCTACTATTATGGCATCATCCATTGCTGTCCTCCAATATGCCGCCAATGGATCAAGCCATCGCATCTATCTTGCTTCCTTCTTCGCTGCACCTCCAGTCCTCAAAATAGTGCCACGCATAGCAAGGATATAAGTACTACATGTCACGCCCCCAAAGGAGTCCCTGCCAGAAGAAATTTCGGCAGCATATCCCCTGTACGGATGACAATCTGAAACATTACTACATACAAAATATACATCAACCACACTCAGCTGGAATATATACACAATAGAAATAATATAACCACGCAATTAATATACACAGCCTACCTGGCTAGACATAAATGAATAAAAACAACCACACAGTTAACAACAGCTCACACGGCTGGAAACATGCACAGCGGATGACACAAAATAATACGAACATAAAACTAACAACGGCACTAACAAAAACCCCTACAACCACTAGACTAGACTCTAAAAAAAACACATCGACTTGTTCAAAACCAAAATACGCAAAACTAATATACATCCAAACAGTTACAAGACCCAAAAGAAACTATCCTCGAGTGTGACGTAGGACACAGGACCGGCAGCCGACATCTCTCCAAGCATCCACGACTCACCTACTTGCTACCTGGCGAAAGAAAACCATTTTGTGGGGTGGTGAGTATTGGAACTCAGGGAGTATAGAAAGAGATAGTGCATGAACATAACATGTAAGTAGAGAGTGTCAACAGTATACAGTCTATTAAGAGAAATAGCAGATACTACAATAGAACCAAAATGAATGCTCATACCTGAAACCATATCCTAGGCTAGGTATAATAGGTCAGAACTGATACTAATATGCTACAATACTGCTCATAACTAGAGAGGTAATAAGCAAGATATATACAAATTTCCAATGACTAAACATCTACAATGAGAATATATCTCAACACAAGTAAGCATATCAGCATACGTGAACAACAGCAGTAAGTAAGCAATAACGGCATATATAGACAGCAGCAGCCAAAACAAATAAAATAATAAATAGCAT
This sequence comes from Zingiber officinale, assembly GCF_018446385.1. Lineage (NCBI taxonomy): Eukaryota > Viridiplantae > Streptophyta > Magnoliopsida > Zingiberales > Zingiberaceae > Zingiber > Zingiber officinale. The sequence continues at coordinate 76,798,266 of NC_056001.1, forward strand.
ATGCACGGAAGGCCACTCCCGCCCACCTCTCCGCAACATGACCCCTGTATGGCCGAGAGACCGGGTCAGTGACAGACTGTACACCACTCCAGCTACCACTCACACGAGTGGCCGAGGGAACAGTTGCATAGTAGCTAACTAGCTACATCTGCGACGGGGTCCCTGCTGCTCGTACTCCAGCTACCACTCACACGACTGGCCGAGTGCGGCACGACAGGACAAGCGGCATCAACTCCAGCTACCACTCTCTTGAGTGGCCGAGGATGCGGCATGCATGCAATAACATGATGCAAACAATGCAACAGTCATCATATATATAAGCATAAGCAAAAACAAGTATGCTACATGAAGCCAGCATGCTCAATATTGTACATAAATAAGCAACAGTCAAAATGTACAAACATGGTATCTAGTATCTGCTACTGATCATGGACAACAACAAGAGACTGTATGGATATAAAAGCGAGTAACTCAAAGGTTTTGAGAGGAAGTATCAAGCATAGGAAAAATTACGAATGGAGTCAAGGTAAAGTCGTTCTTATCCAAAATAGCCCATGCACTAAGTTCGAAGAACTAAAGAATCAAAGTTAGAAGTACCCGCCTTAAAAGAAGATCGTATCAAACCAAATCCGACGTCGAGATGCTCATCTCGAATTAGAGTCCTGCAAATTATATATTATACAATTTAGCTAACAAATAAGCAATAAGTGGCTAGACCTAAAGATCCAAACCCTCAGGAAAAAAAAACCCTATTCAAACTGATCATTAATTATCCTCAATTAATGATTAGCTTCCACAACTCTTATCCATGAACCCTTAATTACAATCTATTCAATTCGGCCAACAAGGAACCGTACGAATCCAACCCATCACCACTAATCACAATATTAATCTAATATTCCCAATGCTATCATGTATTCCTCTAAATCAATCAATCACAAACGAACCAAACCTCTACTGAAAATAAAATCGAATCTTATCCCTAATCCAAATCCAATTAGGAAACTACACTTTAACTATATTCAATAATCCAACATTTCTTTTACACCAAATCTCCTTGAAATACTTCCAAATTTATCGGAAATTACTACAGCCAACACTAGAGATCAAAACTCGATGTTTAACCATTTTAATCACCACAAATCTGTCCGAAATGTCACAGCCAATACAAAGTAACAAAACTCGATGAATAGCCCGTCCCAATCAAGCAACTCTATCTGAAACTTCGAAATCACTAAGGAAAAGCCAAAACCATCTTGGAAATGCATTAAAACTAACTGAATTTGCCCCAAAAATTGTTGATGCCCACAGTAACCAAAAACAACATTGGATCAAATCCCCCACTTCCCAAAACCCATAACTAGAGAGATTATATACCTGTTGGATCAATTAGGGCACAGATGTGTTGGCGGCAGGGCTCTGTTTGGGCTGATCTGGAGTCGACCCAAACTTGTGTGGCACAGCGGAGGTGGAAGCAACTGGCTGGGGCCAACCTAGGGTTCGGATGTCACCGGGATGAGCAACACCGGCGCAATCGGGTGTTGAGGCGGCTGCGGTGCTCGCGTGAGGACAAGATCGCCGGCTGTGATGGCTCGAGAAAGGAGGTCGCCGGTTGCTGTGTGTTCGCGCGAGGAAGAGAGGGGAAAGGTGGTCGGTCGGAACCGAGAGAGAAGAAGGGAGAGGCGACTGTGGCTTCAGTGCTAAGGCACGGGAGCTCGCGAGAGGGAGAGGGGAAGGATGGGTCAGCGGCGATGAAGAGAAGTTGGGAGAGGGAGGGGCGGCGGTGAGGTCTCAGCGATAAAGCGGAAGAGGGAGGAAGGGAATCGACATTTTTCATATGGTTAGGGCACGGTAATAGTACTAGGTATATATATAATTTTGAACTTAGGGTTAGGTAAATTAAAACCTAAGTTTATTCCTCAATCAACTCCTATTTTAGGGATCTCTAAACAGACTTTTTCTCGAGCCCATAAATTCATCATCTTAAAATACGTTATACGTGCTCCGATTAATTCCTGAAAAATTTCTAAAAATTCCAAAAAATTTCAATAAAATTATTTGTCAAATAACTCTATTTTTAATTATTATTTTGTTGCCGTATTTTACATTCGCCCCCACTAATAAAAATTTGGTCCCCAAATTTACTACCAACTCAGAAATCCTCATCTAAGGGCAATAACCAAATCACACACCCATTTACTAGTCCATCATAATGTCCTGATCAAATCCTTAACTGAAAAGGATGCTCCTGTGGGTTATGGACTCATCTTACTTCCACTGCGCCACTCTGATATTCTACCTTCACTTGTTGGTATACAGAGAATCAGACTTCAAAGTTCACAATATCATCCTCTGCATTTTCCCTTCCCATAATTGCTATACATACAAGGAGCCTTGGCCCTATGAAAGAGTAAGTCGATCTCCTACTGATCAAGCTAATAATAGTAAATCAGTCCTCTACTAACCAACACGAGTAAATCAATACTCTATACATCGGGTCCATAAAAATATCTAGAGCACTATAAACCTAAATAGCAATATCAAGGACTCCTCATGTCCGCACAACAAACATACCCAAAAATAAGATCACTGGCACAAAATCTATAATCTAATCTTCAACTAAAATCACCAACTCCATAAATATCAAGGCATTATACTCTTCAAATTACTATCAACATCAAAGACTAAATAATAGACTATCAGGTCTACTATCCACTAATAGATCATCAAAAAAGACAACAAATCACCATATCTGATCTAACCAATGACTGACACCACAAATCATACATGGTATAAACAACTAGTCAAGTAATAATAAATATGTACGATGACATTAGACAAACATACCTCCAATAACTTGGAGATTCCTGCCGCTGCCGGGTCCCACAACTCGAGAGTCACATCGAGGGATCAACTTACAAAGGAAAAACAAAATAATCGAAACACCGAAAATCATAAATCGAAATTTCAAAACAAAAAACACAACATTTGACTCGAACCATGCTCTGATACCACTAAATTGTCACGCCCCCAAAGGACTCCCTGCCAGAAGAAATTTCGGAAGCATCTCCCCTGTACGGATGACAATCTGAAACATTACTACATACAAAATATACATCAACCACACTCGGCTGGAATATATACACAATATAAATAATATAACCACGCAATTAATATACACAGCCTACCCGGCTGGACATAAATGAATAAAAACAACCACACAGTTAACAACAGCTCACACGGCTGGAAACATGCACAACGGAAGATACAAAATAATACGAACGTAAAACTAACAACGGCACTAACAAAAATACCTACAACCACCAGACTAGACTCTAAAAAAAACACATCGACTTGTTCAAAACCAAAATACGCAAAACTAATATACATCCGAATAGTGACAAGACCCAAAAGAAACAATCCTCGAGTGTGACTTAGGACTCAGGACTGGCAGCCGACATCTCTCCAAGCATCCACGACTCACCTACTTGCTACCTGGCGAAAGAAAACCATTTTGTGGGGTGGTGAGTATTGGAACTCAGCGGGTATAGAAAGAGATAGTGCATGAACATAACATGTAAGTAGAGAGTGTCAACAGTATACAGTCTCATAAGAGAAATAGCAGATACTACAATAGAACCAAAATGAATGCTCATACTTGAAACCATAACCTAAACTAGGTATAATAGGTCAGAACTGATACTAATCTGCTACAATACTGCTCATAACTAGAGAGGTAATAAGCAAGATATATACAAATTTCCAATGACTAAACATCTACAATGAGAATATATCTCAACACAAGTAAGCATATCAGCATACGTGAACAACAGCAGTAAGTAAGCAATAACGGCATATATAGACAGCAGCAGCCAAAACAAATAAAATAATAAATAGCATATGCACGGAAGGCCACTCCCGCCCACCTCTCCGCAACATGACCCCTGTATGGCCGAGAGACCGGGTCAGTGACAGACTGTACACCACTCCAGCTACCACTCACACGAGTGGCCGAGGGGACAGTTGCATAGTAGCTAACTAGCTACATCTGCGACGGGTCCCTGCTGCTCGTACTCCAGCTACCACTCACACGACTGGCCGAGTGCGGCACGACAGGACAAGCGGCATCAACTCTAGCAACCACTCTCTCGAGTGGCCGAGGATGCGGCATGCATGCAATGACATGATTCAAACAATGCAACAGTCATCATATATATAAGCATAAGCAAAAACAAGTATGCTACATGAAGCCAGCATGCTCAATATCGTACATAAATAAGCAACAGTCAAAACGTACAAACATGATATCTTGTATCTGCTACTGATCATGGACAACAACAAGAGACTGTATGGATATAAAAATGAGTAACTCAAAGGTTTTGAGTGGAAGTATCAAGCATAGGAAAAATTACGAGTGGAGTCAAGGTAAAGCCGTTCTTATCCAAAATAGCCCATGCACTAAGTTCGAAGAACTAAAGAATCAAAGTAAGAAGTACCCGCCTTAAAAGAAGATCGTATCAAACCAAATCCGACGTCGAGACGCTCATCTCGAATTAGAGTCCTGCAAATTATATATTATACAATTTAGCTAACAAATAAGCAATAAGTGGCTAGACCTAAAGATCCAAACCCTCGGGAAAAAAAACCATATTCAAACTGATCATTAATTATCCTCAATTAATGATTAGCTTCCACAACTCTTATCCATGAACCCTTAATTACAATCTATTCAATTCGGCCAACAAGGAACCGTACGAATCCAACCCATCACCACTAATCACAATATTAATCTAATATTCCCAATGCTATAATGTATTCCTCTAAATCAATCAATCACAAACGAACCAAACCTCTACTGAAAATAAAATCGAATCTTATCCCTAATCCAAATCCAATTAGGAAACTACACTTTAACTATATTCAATAATCCAACATTTCTTTTACACCAAATCTCCTTGAAATACTTCCAAATTTATCGGAAATTACTACAGCCAACACTAGAGATCAAAACTCGATGTTTAACCATTTTAATCACCACAAATCTGTCCGAAATGTCACAGCCAATACAAAGTAACAAAACTCGATGAATAGCCCGTCCCAATCAAGCAACTCTATCTGAAACTTCGAAATCACTAAGGAAAAGCCAAAACCATCTTGGAAATGCATTAAAACTAACTGAATTTGCCCCAAAAATTGTTGATGCCCACAGTAACCAAAAACAACATTGGATCAAATCCCCCACTTCCCAAAACCCATAACTAGAGAGATTATATACCTGTTGGATCAATTAGGGCACAGATGTGTTGGCGGCAGGGCTTTGTTTGGGCTGATCTGGAGTCGACCCAAACTTGTGTGGCACAGCGGAGGTGGAAGCAACTGGCTGGGGCCAACCTAGGGTTCGGCTGTCACCGGGATGAGCAACACCGGCGCAATCGGGTGTTGAGGCGGTTGCGGTGCTCGCGTGAGGACAAGATCGCCGGCTGTGATGGCTCGAGAAAGGAGGTCGCCGGTTGCTGTGTGTTCGCGTGCGAGGAAGAGAGCTTGGGGACGAAAGGGGTCGGCTGGAACCGTGAGAGAAGAAGGGAGAGGCGACTGTGGCTTCAGTGCTAAGGCACGGGAGCTCACGAGAGGGAGAGGGGAAGGATGGGTCAGCGGCGATGAAGAGAAGTTGGGAGAGGGAGGGGCAGCGGTGAGGTCTCAGCGACAAAGAAGAAGAGGGAGGAAGGGAATCGACATTTTTCATATGGTTAGGGCACGGTAATAGTACTAGGTATATATATAATTTTGAACTTAGGGTTAGGTAAATTAAAACCTAAGTCTATTCCTCAATCAACTCCTATTTTAGGGATCTCTAAACAGACTTTTTCTCGAGCCCATAAATTCATCCTCTTAAAATACGTTATACGTGCTCCGATTAATTCCAGAAAAATTTCTAAAAATTCCAAAAAATTCCAATAAAATTATTTGTCAAATAACTCTATTTTTAATTATTATTTTGTTGCCGTATTTTACACTACAACAAAAACTGCAAACGACAGCACCCCTACGACAACGGTTTTAAGAGAAAGCGTTGCGTATTTGCTCAAAGACAACGGTTTTTGCCAAAACCGTTGTCTTTGAACTCCCTATTAAATATGAAAGACAACGGTTTTGGTAAAATTGTTGTCATTGAGCAATATTTTTTTTAAAACGACAACACTTTTTACAACGGTTTTATAAACCATTGTCTTTATCCGCGTTTTTAGCGGCTACGACAACAGTTTTGAAAAAACCGTTGTAATTTAATTTGGTCATTTCCCCCCCTCGTTGTTTTCCTTTCCCTCGCTGTTTTCTTTTCGGCGCTGTGTTTTTCCTTCGCGCTCCCGAACCTAAAGCAATTTTCTGTCCCTCTCCTCATACAATCTCTTCACGTCTCCCCTAGATCTTCCTCCACAACGGTGTGCTCCTCTCGTTCCCTGGTGAGCGGGTTTCTGAGTTCGACGAGGCCCTTTGACCTTCCATTACTGCTTCTTTCGCTTGTGGAACCTTTTGATCGGACGAGGTGTATTTCTTCGGCAAAGGTTGCACTCCTAGTCCGTCGATTCATAACCTAGGTCTTGTCTTCTTTGGATTTGTGCTAGAGCCATAGTCAAGGTAGATTCATAACCTAGGTCTTGTCTTCGTTCATAAATGTTGTCTCAAAATTAAAACCTACTTTTGATTCCACTATGCTTGTATCTGCAAGCTCAACATTCTCTTTTCTTCTTATTTTTAGCTTTTTGATTTGTTTCATCATGCCATTTGCCTTCTCATATGTCAAAGTTTGTGGTGTTTGATCTCTGAAGGTGTTGGTTTTAAGCATCGATTTCTGTTTGTTATTCACTTTTATTGGTCGAAATAGTGTGTTCGGATAGGTTTTCTAGGTCTTGCACGACTTGCCACTTGATGGACGGAGATGGAATTTGGGGGAACGAAAAATTGGTAGAAGGGAAATGAAGAAAGTCCTTCCTTTTTGTTTTGATTACTGATTGAAGTTTATAGTTGTTTCGCACATTGCCCGTTTGATTGCTCTTCCCATTTCCATGAGCTTCTTGGCTTTTTGTTCTGTTCCATGTGAACAGAGTTGGTTTCTTGTGGTAATTGCTCAATACACTTTTAATTTTGTTTCCTTTGGCTCTTTAGACATATGTTGACACTTTTGTACGTTCATGCTCATTTTTAGGTTTTTTTTCTTATCTACTGCAAGTTTATGTTTTTTACATCCTTTACAACTGCACAATGAATTATAGCTTGTTCTCTTATTGAATTTCATAATCTGAAGTTCATTATTTTTTGCTCATTATTTTAATAATTAATTAATGTCATCTTTATTATTTATGCTCATTTAATTTTCTGTCGGAATATTTTTTTTAAAAAATAATTAGATTAGATCAAGACACATGTATTTTTTAACATAAACGCAAACATTAGATTAGATCAAGAGTTGAGATAATAACATGACCAAATAAGTTGAGAGGCATTGTAACAACTAGGGTGAGGGTTCGTTAGCCAATAATCTTTCCAATTGATCCTCTTGTATATATGTACACCCAAGATTTGTTAATATCACCATTTATTTATTAATTAGTTCTCACAAAATCACACAACACATTTTTGTCCGGTTGGTTTATGTCGTGTATTACTCTATTACCTTGAATGTTTTATTATAGTATTTGGTACTTGAGATTGTGTTTTGAACTTGTTGTATGATGTATAGTTTTTTGAAGGTAGGTTTTGACGCGTTTCGGGCTGATAGTTATAAAAAATGGACAAAGATTGGATGTCAAAGAATAAGTTATCACATGAATATGAGGTTGGGGTAGAGTCTTTCTTGCAATTTGCATTACGAAATGCTACTGATCCAAATGAAATACCTTTCCCATGTTCAAGATGTGGTAATCTGCAGAAGAGAAATGTTGACATTATAAGGGCACATTTGTGTTGTAATGGTATAGATTTAACATACCATAAATGGATTTGGCATGGTGAAAAGACTGAATACAATAACTCAATGAAAGATGAACATAAATCTTTTGGCGAGGAACCTATTGATATGGTACATGCTGCATTTGATAGTTATGCAGAGAATCCAAACCAATTTCATAAGCTACTTGAAGATGCTGATAAACCTTTATATCCGGGGTGTGCCAAATTTACAAAGTTATCTGCACTTGTGAAATTGTATAACTTGAAGGCAAAATATAGTTGGAGTGACAAAAGTTTAACAGATTTACTAAGTTTGTTTGGAGAAATGCTTCCTGATGATAATGAATTACCTTCATCATTGTATGATGCAAAGAAAAGCTTATGTGCATTAGGGATGCATTATGTGAAAATTCATGCTTGCCCTAATGATTGTATCTTATACCAGAAGGAGCATGAGAATTTGACTAATTGTCTTGTATGTGGGATGTCTAGGTGGAAGTTGGGTAAAAAAGGTACGATAAATGGAGTTCCTGCAAGGTCCTTTGGTACTTCCCGCCTATTCCAAGATTTCAAAGATTATTTCGGAACAAGGAGATATGTAAGGATTTAACTTGGCATGCTGATAAAAGAGTACTTGACGGTTACTTGCGTCATCCGGCTGATGTGCCCGCTTGGAAAGTAGTGGATCACAAGTGGCCAGATTTTGCTGTTGAACCTAGAAATCTTAGATTGGCCTTATCAGCAGACGGGATCAATCCTAATGGAATAAATGAAAGAGAACAAGTTGCGCAACAAGCTAGTGATATGGGTCATGCTCAATCCACTCCATATATTAATGATGATCCATTATGCATCAATGGAGGACCAATTACAAGGGCTAGGGCTAAAAAGATGAAGGAAGCACTTAATGTGCTAATTGAAGATGTGAAGGCCAAAGCTACTATTGAAGAAGGTTTGACCAAGAGCAAGTCATCCGGCTTAGTCAACCTAATTCAAGCCTTAGATGAGCTAAATTAGTATTTAAGTCTCATATCTATGTAGTATGGATATGCTGGCTCAATTTGGACTCATTTTTACCTTTATTTGGGTTGTAATAATGCCATATGCTTAAAATGGCTAAGTAGTCTATATGGACCTTTACTAAATGGGCTTTCTTTTGGCCTTTTAGGGTTTTTTGGTCACCTTATAGCTATAAATAAAGGGGGTGACGGCCACACATGTATCTTTGACATATTTTTCAATCTAAAACATGGTGAGGCTCTCGCTTGTTGGTTCTTCATTGAACTTGAACTTATCAAGGCATCTCCTTGTGGCGTTCGAAGACTTATCAACCTCAATCCCAAGGTTGTGGCGTCTTTCATCTTCTATACCAAGGTTCATGCTTTTCTAAGCATTGGGTCGAGGTTTCTTTTCATCCATCTTATCGACTTAGACCTTCCTTCTTTCTGTTTTCAATTCGTTGTGGGTTCTTGAGATATCTCTCACGTTGGGTTCACATCATTTGGTATCAGAGCTAAGTTTTTCTAAATCGATTTGGTTATCCTTTTTTCTTTGTGCTTGAAACTTTGTCAATTTGTTCAAAATTATCTGCTTATCATTATCATCTCAATCCTAGTGAGTTTTATTTGTCTTGGTGCTAGCAAATTATTTTCGGTAAAAAAGAAAAAGTTGACATTTAAAAAAAAAATCGGCAAAAAAAAAATTGTTAAAAAAAAAAATGCCGAAATTCAATAAAAAAATTATTTCTTTCGGCAAAAAAAAAGGGTCGAAATTAAAAAAAAAAATTGAAAAAAAAATAATAAAAAAAAAAGTTGAGTGTAGGGAATTGTTATTTCTATACTAGTACTTTCCAATTCTGCATTTCTTTTAAAGTTTTGCCTATTATATTTACACTTTCCAATTCCGCATTTTTCTTTAATAATTTGCCTAGTATATTTGCACCTTCCAATTCCGCAATTTATTTAAAGTTTTGCCTAATATATTTGCACTTTCCTATTCCGCATTTCCTTTAAAGTTTGCCTTGATTTAATTCTACACTTGCATAAATTAAGTTCTGGCAAGATCCTTTTCAGTTCTTATTTCAAATATCTTTATCTCTTAATCCTGCATTCGCATAAGTTTTGCCTAGATTCAATTCTAGCAAATTTCCTTTCTGAACTTAATTTAATTTTTCAATTCTGCAATTTGCATTCTTCTATCATTCCCTTTCTTTTATCCTATACCTTTGGGATTTTCAATCAGTCAACGATCGTTTACAAGGAATTGCCACAATTCTAAGTTCCTTAAAGAGCTAACATTAGCGAGTTGAGTGATTGAGTGACAAAAGATTGCATTAATGGCGACAAGTGGAGAAGAAGCAAGACCTAGAGAAACACTTGAACAACGTGCCTTGAGACAACACTTGGAACGCATGGAAATCAGATTCAATCAAATCCTCGACAGATTGGAGAGACAAGATGCTGTAATTACTGAAATGCAAAATAGCCAAGCTGGTAGAGTTCCCACACGAATTTCAAGGCAATATAACTGTGAAGACAACAACGATGATGATGATGGCATTTCTGAGGACATTGATGATAAAGTTTCTAGTGGCAGATCTGGTGGCATCAGAATTGGTGGTAGAAGGGGAAGGATGACTGATTATGTTGATAGAAACTTGGGAAACATCAAATTGAAGATTCCTTCTTTTCAAGGTAAAAGTGATCCAGACGCATATTTGGAGTGGGAAAAGAAAGTGGAATTAGTATTTGATTGTCACAACTACTCTGAAGAGAAGAAGGTAAAACTTGCTGCTGTCGAATTTATTGATTATGCTATTATTTGGTGGGATCAAGTTATTCTAAGCAGGAGAAGAAACAACGAGATACCCGTTGGCACTTGGGAAGAGATGAAATCAATTATGAGGAAGAGGTTCATTCCATCACATTACTATCGAGATTTGTACCAACGGCTACAAAGTCTAACCCAAGGATCCAAAACCGTAGAGGAATACCACAAAGAGATGGAGATTGCCATGATTCGAGCCAATGTGGAGGAGGACCGAGAAGCAACCATGGCAAGATTTTTACAAGGTTTGAATTCAGAAATTGCAAATATAGTAGAGTTGCAACATTATGTGGAGCTTGAAGATATGGTGCATATGTCCATGAAAGTTGAAAGGCAACTCAAAAGGAAGGGATCAATCAAACATGGTCAAAGTTCTAATTCATCCACTTGGAAATCTTGTCACGCCCCGGAGGAGTCTCTGTCCGAAGAAATTTCGGCAGCATCTCCCCTGTACGGCGGACAATCTGAAACTTTTCTACAAGAACTATATACCTCAGCCACATGCGGCTGGAATAATAACAATAAAAGAAAACAAACACCACGTAGTTAATATCAAATTCAGCCTCTGGCTGACACAACCACGCAGTTAAAAATAAAGCAGCACACTCGGCTGTACCAAAACCAAAACACAAAACTGCTAGCCGGCTAGGCTTACACAACCAATAACAAATACAAAATACCATATAACAACATCAACACTCCAAAAATAAAACCAGAGTACAGAGCTAAACAAACTGATACATAAAACAAACAAATCATACGTGAAACCGATAAGTCTTCTGATGTGACGTGGGGACCAGCAGACAGGATGCTCCAAGCGACACCATAAATAACCTGGTACCTGAAAAAGATAGTGTCAACGGGGGTGAGTTCAACAACTCAGCGAATACCAATGGACATGAGTAGTAAGATATATCTAACAGCAACAAACATGGAATACAGCTTCCTAATCATATATATAGGGAATATGCAAAACTGAAAGGTAACTGAGGAAACTGTACTCACCAGGAACTCCTATCCAGACAAAAGGGTCGTCAAACCGAAAGTGTCAATAATCCTGTATGCAGGTCAAAGGTATGTATCCAACCAAAATGTAGCAACCAAATGCAGCAAACACAATCACAATAATATAAATACATCAATGCATATGATGCTAATGATGCGTCCTGGTCACCCCTGACGCCAGTCAGTCCTCTCACACACAAATGGCGAGACCGAGTGGGTAGGGCTATGACAACCGTGCACTCTGTCGTCACTGCTCCTGATGAGTGACCGAGTGGACGGGATGCTGTCGGAGTACTCCTGTCCTGTGACCCCAAATCATAAATGGGGGAGCTCAATGCTCTCAACTCCCGGTACACGATGACGGGGAGGTATCTCTGCCGGCTACCACGCTGAGTCACCTGACCAACGGAGCCAAACAGAGTCGAGCCAAACAGAGCGGAACTGACTGCCGGCTACCACGCTGAGTCATATGACCAACGGAGCCAAACAGCAGAACCGCCACACACCTGCCTGATATACCACTAAACCATGAGTGGGGGTGTGTGCAGTACATGTAACTGGCGATGGGCTCAACCATAGTGGAGCCGACAATCGCACAGCATGCAATCATGATGCATGTCACTATGCATAACAAAAACTGATCAACATAACCATATCCATATATACAAAATGGGTACTGTAAAAACGATGGTCACATACCAAAATCTATAGTACACAGGTCAGATAGAATATCAAAAACTTATGTCCTGAACATAATAAGTATGGAATATCCTGATCAGCATAGAAAAATCCATATATACATAATATGGGTACCACAGTATCAGTAGGTCAATCCACGGATCTAGGGCATACAGGTCCTCTATGGTATAGCAACCTAGATCCTAAACATATCTTCTTCCATAACATATGTACCAACAATATGCACATATCAAGAATCAAGGTCTAGGTACACGAATCATATATGATATACAAATAGAGGTACACAAGCTAGTCATGGCATAAAACCTAAGTATCAGACAGTCTCGATACACATGACTGAAACCAAAAGTCCAGAACCTAGTCCTAACCTCAGTAAAACATGGTATGTCACTTACTCTAGAAACTAAGATCATAAGGTAATAAAGTACTCATGGCAATAAGATACTCATGGCAACAAATCATGTGATATAAGCACGAATACATCACAGGCGACAAACCTAACATGCTATGGATATCAAACAGTGACATACCAAAGACAAACATGTTCATTGCTTGTAGTTATAAAGTTCTATGCATATCCAAAGATAATATCATAAATGATAAGTCAGAGATACCCGCCTTTATACGTAGTCTGTATCACAATAAATCTCATATCAGACGCTTGTCTCCAAACAAAGTCCTGCAACACATAATGTATTTTAGCTAATACATAAAAAGTAATAGCTAAATAAATTTCCCCTCCTAATAAGAGTGACTCCAATCAAACATGGTTATGGATTAATCCCCCAATTAACTTTAACCATAGTACAACCTAATTAGATTACATTTATACATGATTCATCTCCAAAACTCACCCAAATCCACAATTAACCAGGCAATCTACAGGTTACAAATCTCCAACATAATCTAATACAAATCCATAACCATTAAACCATTATTCTTATCCCTAATCCAGTTAACTACATCATCTACTAATCAACAAATTTCAAAACCCATAAAATCTTATATCAAACCGTAATAAATCTTGTAATCTAATTTACGCTTGTATTCAACAACCATACCTCCAATCCAGATACTCCCAACTGATAAGATGCTGCCGGAGAATATTGCTACCAATGCTCTTCTGCCGAAACTATAGAAAATTGCAACAATGCCAAGTTCTTCCTCCTTGCCGGAACTGATCCTCATCAACCAAAGCAGAGATGTGAGGAAAAAAGAAATCAACGATTCTAGGTCTAAATGGATAGCTCGGCAGAACCTGGTGGCGGCAAGTAGTGGTTAGGGCATGACTTAACGAAGCTGGTGATCAGCGATCAGAATCTAGGGCATGGTTCCGGATTGGAAGAGGAGAAGAAGGGCCGACAGAAATCCAGTGACCACAATTAGGGCTCACGACAGTCGGCGCGTAAAGAACACACTGCTCGGAAGGAAGGAGGGTGCTGGCGCCGGCGCTGCTCTTTGCAGCCTCAATTGGTAGCGGCACCTGGTGTGGCTCGGGAAGGAGAAGGAGAGGCCGACCGCTAGGGCTCGGCTGCCGGCGGATCGGGGGCCGGTGTCGCATCGGCTAGAGGAAAGGAAATCGGGGCAAAGGCTCTAGGGCAGAGATTGGAAGAAGGGAAAAATACTAGGCTTCCCCACGGCCACTGCCTTTGTACCGGAGAGGAGAGGAACAGCCGCGAGGGCGGCGTCGGCGCAGGCGTTGGGGAAGAAGAAACCGTCGGAGAGGAGAGGAATTGCGTCGAGGAAAGGAAGTGGGCACGGGAGAGGAAAAGAAGAAATAGAAAAAGAGAATAAAAAGAAAATTTCGAATTTTCCTCGTTTAAATGGGTAGCCTAAATAGGCTTTCCCGGAACCCCGTTTTTATCCCCGTAAACGAAGCCGTACGAGCTCTGAAAAATTTCCGAAAAATTTCCAAAAATTTTGAAAAATTCCCTTATCATTATTCGTCATTGTTCCGGTATTTTACATTCTCCCCCACTAATAAAAATTTGGTCCCCAAATTTCGTTATCTACCATCAGCAAGAACTAACAACAGACAGAAGTATAAATACTGAACGGTAAATAAATCACAAACCTCAAGTGAAAAGATGGGGATATCGAGCTCAGATCGTATCCTCGAGCTCCCAAGTAGCCTCGTCCGAATGATGCTGCCATCCGATTTTAACCAGCCGGATAGTCTTGTTCCGCAACTGACGCTCCTTCCGGTCGAGAATCCGTACCGGAACCTTCTCATAAGTAATGTCAGGCTGAATTGGAACTGAGACATCTGTCAGCACATGCGTCGGGTCAGGTACGTATCTCCTCAACATAGATACGTGAAAAACATCGTGAACGCCTGACAGGGACGGTGGTAGTGCCAGTTGGTAAGCTACTGCTCCGATCCTCTCCAAGATCTCGAAAGGGTCAATATACCGCGGGGTCAGCTTACCCCTGAGGCCAAATCTCTTCACCCCTTTCGTGGGTGAAACTCGCAGAAATACATGGTCGCAAATGGAGAACTCTAAGAGCCTCCAACTCCGATCAGCATAGCTCTTCTGGCAATCCTGTGCCTCTAACACTCTCCGTCTAATAGTACGGACCAACTCCGCCTCATGCTGAGCTCTATGAGGTCACAACAACTGGGCCTCCCCAACCTCATCCAGAGAGTAGGTGTCCGACAAGGCCTACCATACAACGCTTCAACGGTGGCATTTGGATAGCCGAATGCAAACCATTGTTGTAGACAAACTCTACCAATGGCAAATGGTCCTCCCAACTGCCCCTAAAATCCAATACACAAGACCTCAACATGTCCTCTTGAATCTGAATGGTCCGCTCTACTGTCCTTCTGTCTGCGGATGGAAAGTTGTACTGAAACAGAGCTGCGTGCCTAAGGTCTGCTGCAGACTCCGCCAGAAACGAGACGTGAACCGGGGGTCTCTATCCGAAATAATACTCAATGGGCCACCACGTGATATAATGATCTCCCAGCAAAACAGATCTACCAATCGGTCTAGGAAATCTGTCCTCCGAATAGCTAAAAAGTGCGCGGATTTGGTTAATTGATCAACGATTACCCAAATCGCGTCTTGGTCTCGTCATGTCCTCGACAAACTCACCACAAAGTTCATAGTAATATGTTCTCATTTTCACTCAGGAATAGAAATCTGCTGAAGTAAGTCGACAGATATCTAATGCTCGGCTTTCACATGCTGACAGATGAGACATCTAGCTACAAAATCCGTGATGTCTTCCTTCATGTCGTTCCACCAATAGAAACATCTCAAATCTTGGTACACACGGGTACCGCCTGGGTGGACAGCAAATCATGAGCGATGAGCCTCCGGAAGTAACTCTTATAAGACCGGATGAGACTGAGGTACGCATAATCTACCTCGGAAGTATATAATACCCTCCTCATCTCGTGTGAAATCGGTCTGCTGCCCGGAAACTATTCGGCTGCAAATAAACTGTAAATACTGATCAGCAGCCTAGGGCTCTCTGATCCTGTCCTGATCGACGACTGAGCAACCCTGGTAACAATAATACCCTGCTCTGTCTGTCCCTTCTCCTCAAGGTCTAACTCGGAGAAGCCCTGAATCAAGTCTGTGACCACAACTCCGTGGCAAGCTAAAGTCCCTCTCAACTTCCTGCTAAGTGCATCGGCAACCACA
Organism: Zingiber officinale; assembly: GCF_018446385.1. Taxonomy (NCBI): domain Eukaryota; kingdom Viridiplantae; phylum Streptophyta; class Magnoliopsida; order Zingiberales; family Zingiberaceae; genus Zingiber; species Zingiber officinale. The sequence continues at coordinate 76,814,393 of NC_056001.1, forward strand.
TTAGCTTTTTCCTAGGTGATAGCTAATGGTACAATCAAAATCCTTCAGGAACTCCATCCATCTCCGCTGTCGGAGATTAGGTTCCTTATAAGAAAAACAGATATTTGAGACTCTTATGGTCAGTGAGAATCTCAAATGTAACGTCATATAAATAATGTCGCCAAATCTTCATGGCAAAAATAATGGTGACTAGCTCCAAATCATGTACAGGGTAGTTCTTCTCATGCTTCTTCAACCGACGAGAAGCATAGGAGACTACTCTATCGTGCTGCATCAAAACAGCGTCCAAACCCGGTAGAGATGCGTCGGTATAGAGCACGAATTCGTCCTCTCCAGAAGGTAAAACCAAAAATCGGAGACGACACTAAACTCCGCTTCAGCTCCTAAAGGCTGGTCTTGCAAACCTCAATCCAAGTGAACTTCACGCCTTTCCTGATCTGGCGTGTAAGTAGCATAGCAATCCGTGAGAAACCCTCAACGTATCTCCGAAAATATCAAGCCAAACAAAGGAAGTTGCGAGCCTCTTATATCGACTCCGTCTACTCCCAACGGTAACAACCTCGATCTCCTGTGGAACCACGGTATACTCCTACTAGTGACCGCGTGTCCTAATCATCATCACATAAGACAATCCAAATAAGCACTACTGATCATCACATATAGATGTTCTCGTCGAAACATCTCTAGATCTAAGCAAAGGTGGTGTACGTGACTCACTGCGGATCCGAAATAGATCACAACATCGTCAACAAAGACAATGGAAACCGATCCAAACATTCCAGGGATACCCAAATCATCGAGTCCATGATAACATCTAGGGCACCGCAAGCACTAATGGTAAAACCAAGACACATAATGTCCGTATCACAGACATTCCTAACAATAAGATCCCCAACAATAAACAGATCTAATCACCAACGATATATAATCACCAAAGAATAGAACCTCCAGTGTGAGAGCAATGATCTATCACACGAAATACCACATATGTGGGAGCAACGCTCTACCACAAGAAATCCTCCATATGTGGGAGCAACGCTCCACCACAAATAATCCAAAATATGTATCCACAATAAATATGGGAGCAATGCTCCGCTACAAACAATCCGCAATATGTAGGAGCAACGCTCCACTACAAAACAATCCCTAAATATGTGGGAATTCAGAATATGTGGAAGCTACGCTCTACCACAAACGATCCATAACATGTGGGAGCTACGCTCTACCACAACAATACATAAGTGCCCAAAGCACCTAACTATCTAGCTAGAGACTGCACAAGATCTCTCTACCACAGATCACTGTGGGTAGCCTAGAGTATAACCACCCAGTAAGCAAATCAAATCCATAGTCAACTCTATCATCCTCCTAGTGGGTCGGTCACCCACTAATGGGAGAATTAGTTGACAGGGTAAAACAACCAATATCATAACGTAGACATTTAATATTCTACATTTAACATAGATAGAATCATCATGATGCTACCAACCATACATCTGACACATGTGCACACACAACATATGTATGATCGACATAATCCTCCAATTGGTACACACCAAAAATACTCACATCATAGGTATAAATCACCGTGATACCTCCAACAATGTATACCGAACCCGTGTGCATATATCATCATAGGTAAAATCAACAATACCCCTCAAACAACACTCACATGACAAATATACACATATGTCAAGAGTATAATCAACATATACTTCCAATAAGGCATACTAAAACCCAGGTGCATTCACAAATCACACATAATCAACAAGATACCTCGGATACCACACCAAACACATATGCACATATCACAACACCGATGTAGTCGACAAGATACTTCCAACATGACATTCACAACCATGTGCACATACCACTACACAGATTTAAATCAATAAGATACCTCCAATATGTCAATCAGACACGTACAGCTAACTAAATAGCTATAATCCACAAGGAACCTACAATAACCACATCGAGATGGGAATACCCACACTATCTGCAAATGAACTATCCATCATAGAATTCCTTCAACTCATAACAATCATATCTACACACCACATAAATATGCATAATCAACATATTTTAAATCCAATCTACCCCACAAACCCTACGCCACCTTCTAAGTTATCCTACAAGATACACACAGTCTAAATTTAAGGTACTCACGGAATAGGATAAATCAATCCTCTAAAGACTGGCCAAAATCAACAATGATATACGATCAACTCAGTCTTTTCCACGTCAGTACAAAATATGTACTCAAATGTGCTCTAGATACCAAACTAAGCACAAACAACCCAAAGATCAGCATCTCCATAAAATAGGGTATGATGGTCCTCTACTGATCGGTCCAACAAAACTAAATCGGCCATCTACCAACTGATCAAAATTACATTAATCCCCTTCAAGCAACTATGGTAAATCAAACTTCTACTGACCGATCTCACAAGAGTAGATCAATCATCTACCGACGAAAACTAATTAAAGTATATCTGTATTCTACTGGCTGGGGCAACTAGAATATATAATTACTAGTCACTACCTAGCTAATAATAGCAGAGGCTGGTATGTGCCTCAATCTGCTAACCAACTAGTAATAACAGAAACTAAAACTACTGGTGTATGATATGAAAAATCGCCAGAAACTGTAATCCCTCAATCTCTATTAAGGTCAATCAAGATCAGTGGCTAACCCATCACATATAATATATGCTACAACAACCAGACAGGTACTAGTAAAGAGTGCTAATACATGTCATAAACTATAATAGTCAACGGTACATATACTAACAAAAATGTAGGATAACAGTATACCAACATACCTCCTATAGCTTGGAGATGTCCTGCTGCTGCTAGGTCCCAAAATCCGAAAAGTCACATCGAGAAGACCAAAACACGAAATCCAAAACACGGGCTATAAAACACGTACCGTACTCTAATACCAAATAAATTGGTATCAGATAAATCTAGAAAATCCAAAACACATAGCAAGTATGGTATACCTACTCTGATACCACTAAATTGTCACGCCCCGGAGGAGTCTCTGTCCGAAGAAATTTCGGCAGCATCTCCCCTGTACGGCGGACAATCTGAAACTTTTCTACAAGCACTATATACCTCAGCCACATGCGGCTGGAATAATAACAATAAAAGAAAACAAACACCACGCAGTTAATATCAAATTCAGCCTCTGGCTGACACAACCACGCAGTTAAAAATAAAGCAGCCCACTCGGCTGTACCAAAACCAAAACACAAAACTGCTAGCCGGCTAGGCTTACACAACCAATAACAAATACAAAATACCACATAACAACATCAACACTTCAAAAATAAAACCAGAGTACAGAGATAAACAAACTGATACATAAAACAAACAAATCATACGTGAAACCGATAAGTCTTCTGATGTGACGTGGGGACCAGCAGACAGGATGCTCCAAGCGACACCATAAATAACCTGGTACCTGAAAAAGATAGTGTCAACGGGGGTGAGTTCAACAACTCAGCGAATACCAATGGACATGAGTAGTAAGATATATCTAACAGCAACAAACATGGAATACAGCTTCCTAATCATATATATAGGGAATATGCAAAACTGAAAGGTAACTGAGGAAACTGTACTCACCAGGAACTCCTATCCAGACAAAAGGGTCGTCAAACCGAAAGTGTCAATAATCCTGTATGCAGGTCAAAGGTATGTATCCAACCAAAATGCAGCAACCAAATGCAGCAAACACAATCACAATAATATAAATACATCATTGCATATGATGCTAATGATGCGTCCTGGTCACCCCTGACGCCAGTCAGTCCTCTCACACACAAATGGCGAGACCGAGTGGGTAGGGCTATGACAACCGTGCACTCTGTCGTCACTTCTCCTGATGAGTGACCGAGTGGACGGGATGTTGTCGGATTACTCCTGTCCTGTGACCCCAAATCATAAATGGGGGAGCTCAATGCTCTCAACTCCCGGTACACGATGACGGGGAGGTACCTCTGCCGGCTACCACGCTGAGTCACCTGACCAACGGAGCCAAACAGAGTCCACCGGCTGCCGGCTACTACGCTGCTACACTAAATGCCAGCGGAGCCTAACAGAGCGGAACTGACTGCCGGCTACCACGCTGGGTCATATGACCAACGGAGCCAAACAGCAGAACCGCCACACACCTGCCTGATATACCACTAAACCATGAGTGGGGGTGTGTGCAGTACATGTAACTGGCGATGGGCTCAACCATAGTGGAGCCGACAATCGCACATCATGCAATCATAATGCATGTCACTATGCATAACAAAAATTGATCAACATAACCATATCCATATATACAAAATGGGTACTGTAAAAACGATGGTCACATACCAAAATCTATAGTACACAGGTCAGATAGAATATCAAAAACTTATGTCCTGAACATAATAAGTATGGAATATCCTGATCAGCATAGAAAAATCCATATATACATAATATGGGTACCACAGTATCAGTAGGTCAATCCACGGATCTAGGGCATACAGGTCCTCTATGGTATAGCAACCTAGATCCTAAACATATCTCCTTCCATAACATATGTACCAACAATATGCACATATCAAGAATCAAGGTCTAGGTACACTAATCATATATGATATACAAATAGAGGTACACAAGCCAGTCATGGCATAAAACCTAAGTATCAGACAGTCTCGATACACATGACTGAAACCAAAAGTCCAGAACCTAGTCCTAACCTCAGTAAAACATGGTATGTCACTTACTCTAGAAACTAAGATACATAAGGTAATAAAGTACTCATGGCAATAAGATACTCATGGCAACAAATCATGTGATATAAGCACGAATACATCACAGGCGACAAACCTAACATGCTATGGATATCAAACAGTGACATACCAAAGACAAACATGTTCATTGCTTGTAGTTATAAAGTTCTATGCATATCCAAAGACAATATCATAAATGATAAGTTAGAGGTACCCGCCTTTATACGTAGTTTGTATCGCAATAAATCTCGTATCAGACGCTTGTCTCCAAACAAAGTCCTGCAACACATAATGTATTTTAGCTAATACATAAAAAGTAATAGCTAAATAAATTTACCCTCCTAATAAGAGTGACTCCAATCAAACATGGTTATGGATTAATCCCCCAATTAACTTTAACCATAGTACAACCTAATTAGATTACATTTATACATGATTCATCTCCAAAACTCACCCAAATCCACAATTAACCAGGCAATCTACAGGTTACAAATCTCCAACATAATCTAATACAAATCCATAACCATTAAACCATTATTCTTATCCCTAATCCAGTTAACTACATCATCTACTAATCAACAAATTTCAAAACCCATAAAATCTTATATCAAACCGTAATAAATCTTGTAATCTAATTTACGCTTGTATTCAACAACCATACCTCCAATCCAGATACTTCCAACTGATAAGATGCTGCCGAAGAATATTGCTACCAATGCTCTTCTACCGAAACTATAGAAAATTGCAACAATGCCAAGTTCTTCCTCCTTGCCGGAACTGATCCTCATCAACCAAAGCAGAGATGTGAGGAAAAAAGAAATCAACGATTCTAGGTCTAAATGGATAGCTCGGCAGAACCTGGTGGCGGCAAGTAGTGGTTAGGGCATGACTTAACGAAGCTGGTGATCAGCGATCAGAATCTAGGGCATGGTTCCGGATTGGAAGAGGAGAAGAAGGGCCGACAGAAATCCAGTGACCACAATTAGGGCTCACGACAGTCGGCGCGTAAAGAACACACTGCTCGGAAGGAAGGAGGGTGCTGGCGCCGGCGCTGCTCTGTGCAGCCTCAATTGGTTGCCGCACCTGGTGTGGCTCGGGAAGGAGAAGGAGAGGCCGACCGCTAGGGCTCGGATGCCGGCAGATCGGGGGCCGGTGTCGCATCGGCTAGAGGAAAGGAAATCGGGGCAAAGGCTCTAGGGCAGATCTTAGTTCAGTTTTAAAGGTAATAATACCTTTTCACTATATACATTCTCTGGAATATTTTATGCTGGTTTTAAACTTGCACTATGTTTCATGAAATCATGACCACTATTGTAAAGGGTAACTTAAATTTACTCTTTAATAAGGTGCATGGTTTCGATAGTTAGAAACGATGTTTGCCTCACTACTGCATTGCTCTGATGTGGAAGTTTAATTCATAATTATAGACACAAAATAATGGTTATATCACATTTGCATACATCTATTGTTGCCTCTTTTTATTGTATTCATATTCCTCCAAGGGCAATACATGTTCAAGAGACGTTCACCTTCCTCTTTACTTAAGACAACCTTGTTGTGGATAGTTCTGATTTCCATTGCTACAAGCTCACTATCTTCCTTCTTCATTCTACTACCACTATTAGGAGTAATATCTTATCAATGCAGATGATATTTAGTGATCACCAACCAATGCCAAAATCCACTGTCAGTTAAATCTAGGTGTATGAGTGATACTATCCTTTTTTTTATCATCTTTTTTAGTTGCTAGTTAAATACAATAATAACTTTTTGTAAAATTTTTAAGAGAGACATAGATGAAATCTTGATAGGTTCCTCAGGCATCAGACCTTCCCTAGCAAAAGTCTGAGTTCTCTATTTTTACTTATTATCATTGTTCATTTTTCTCTTGTAGGTCTGCCAATTCGTGAGGCGGCTTGAGTTTTTTTGATGCAAGAAGTGATCAGCTTTTTTAGATGTAGCTCGCCTTGCTATTTTGTAAATTAAAAGCCATATGGAGAACAGCAAATGGAAAACATGTGATTTAGTGTATATGGAGAGTAATGGAAAACATGTGTATTTTGATGAGTAACAACTCATTTTGTATATTTTTGTATATGTGACTACAAGATGAATTATATATGGATGTTTATTTTGGATTTAATGTAGTAAATATTTAGTTTTGTATTGGTGGTTTGCTTATAGTAAAATAAGATTGGTTGTTTGGTATTAATGAACATTAAAGACAACAGTTAAAAATGTTGTAAAAACTAGGTAAACCACAACGAATTTTTTTTGTAAAAAGTGATAAAAGACAACGGTTTTATCCGTTGTAAAATATATTAAAACTGTTGTTAGAAAAAAACAAAACATGTCAAATATTATTTACCACAACAGTTTATATCTGTTGTAAAACGTATCTACCACAATGGTTTATTTCTGTTGTTAAAATTATCTACCACAACGGTTTTAAAACGTTGTCGTATCCTTCGTAGCCAAATTTTGGGCATATAAACAACAATAGATAAAAACCGTTTTCAAATGTCTACAAAGACAACGGATTCAAAACCGTTGTCGTAGGGCAATACATTTTACAACACCCTCAGTTACAATGGTTTTTTTACCCTATGACAACGGATAATATCCGTTGTCGTTTGCAGTTTTTGTTGTAGTGAAGCCACAACAAAAAAAAATAAAAATTTACATTTATCGATCCTATATTCCACAAAGAAATTTACATGTAATCTAGATCGAACAGAATGTAAAAAATAATACAGCAACCGATCATATTTAATTATTACAATCATGCACAACACAAAATAACCTCGACATGCCCGAGGGTTCATATCATACACAAACACAAAGACATAATAGTTGGACCTAGGATGCCTGCAACCACAGAGTTAATCTTTCTAGCACATCCTACTATTATCCTGGCTAAACTTATATATGAGCAGTGCATAATTTAACCGAAAACCAATCACACAGAGTCAGAAAACTCGCTCTGATACCACTTGAAGGCGCTGGAATTTCATTCTGTTTCAATTTCTTGTACAAAAATTGTACAAGTACATAACTTTTCCTAGCAACTCGCATGTTCGATCAAACATGTGTTTGATCAATCAAGCAAGTTCTTGACGGATCAAAGCACACCTTGATCGAAGTACAAGATCCCTGGCCTCTTGTGTTGGTATTCAAAATTGATACAAAGAAAACTAAACTAATTAAGCAGCGGAATCAAAGAACTAGTTGTACCTTTCCTTTGTAGCTAAAGACCTCATGAACTTCTACTATATTCCTCTCCTCTTCTTGGACGTCGTGCGAGCGACGATCTACCAATACAAAAACCACCCTTCTTCTCTTCTTTGTTTCCAAACCGCCGATCACCAAAAGGAGGCTCTAGGATGGGCACCCTCTCCTCTTCTTCCTCTCCTCCAAGTTGCTGACCCTAAGGTGGAGTTGGAAGAGATTTGTGTCGTTGACTCTAAGGTGGAGAAGGAGAACCTTGTGCCACCAGCCCTAAGCAAGAGAGAAGGAGAACCTTGTGCCGCCAACCCTAAGCAAGAGAGTTATGAAAAAACTTATGTTTAGGGGGCGCCACCTCTCCTTTTTATAACTCTTGTCGTCGGTTACAAAGAAAGAAAAATAACCAAATTCTGTTTAAAAAAATCTGCCTTTTTATAACCGAATTCTATTTAGAAAAAATCTCCCTTTTTATAACCGAATTTTGTTGAGAAAAAAAATCTCCCTTTGTATAACCGAATTATGTTGAGAAAAAATCTCCCATTTTATAACTGAATTCTATTGGGGTGGACGTGAGGGTTTATATAGAGGCTACAACAGGGACCTAGAGGAGGAATTGCTTTAGGCCTCCTGATGGGCTTGGGCTTCCTGTGTTCGACCTGAACACCTAACTCAAGTCCATCAATAATAACCCATAACACTAAAGGGTTATTATTGAACTACCGCACCAATCCCATATTACAATATGACCTCCTTCTTATCATCAGTGCGTTAATCTTCCTGTGTTTAAGATATCGTATGCCCATTAATTAAATGAGTTACTGACAACTCAATTAATTAACATCTGATTCCAAGAGTAGTACCACTCAACTTTATTATCATGCCGGACTAAGTCCACCTGCATGGTTTGCATGATAATCTTTATGAGCTGCTCAAGGAGACATCATCAGCCTAAATACTTAGGACACAGATTCCTTTTATAATCAACAACGTACCATATAAACAGTACTATCTCCCAACTCATCGGGCCTATTGATTTAATGAATAAATATCATCCATTGATAAGTTAAAGAAATAAATACTAAGTATACGCGCTTGTTATTATATAGGGATTAAGAGGACGCACATCCATAATAACAGAGGTTATGTTCTTTTATGTAGTCATAAAAATCAAACAACCTTAAACGGTCCTGCTCAATACACACATAGTGTACTAATGTAATTTTATAGTCAAGACAGACTAATACCAAATTACACTACAAACGTTCCAATGGTTTGCCCCAATTCATCTTGGTTGTGATCTACTATTTATAATTTATAAGGAACCGATAACATGATCTTCTGTGTGACACCACACACCATGTTATCTACAATATAAATTAAATGGGCAATTGCATTAACATATATATAATATAAAATGCAAACATTTGACCAAGGTGATTCTCATTTCAAAATATTTCAAAATAAATGTTCATACAAAGGCTAAGCTTATAGTATACATCCCAACAACAGGATCAGAGCGCAACAGAGCAGTCATGGAAAGAAGTTGTTTTACGTAGCTTTGGAGGAAGGATCCTTTTATAGGAGTGCTCTAGGCACCCAGATCCCTTCCAGTCACCCGGACCGTGACATCGGCTCGACCAATCAGCACGCTCCACGTTTGCGACGAGATATACTTTATCCTTCCTGGCGCCCGGACCAACTCTGGGCACCCGGATCCCTTCCGAGTGATAGGAACATCATTTTCCAGAAACTCATTTCCCTATAAGAAAATATTAGTCCGAGGTAAAATAAAAGTTATACTACCCAACAAAACAGAGTATTAGTACAATTATATTCAAATAGAGTAGTAATTAGATTCTGTGTCACCGAGACCAAAATCTAGTCACGATTTTAACTTAGATTCCTGAAATGATTCTAAGTTGGATCGACGCCTAAGTTCCCTAATTGGGATCGCACCCTCACCAAGTTACTCTCCTCTAGTGACTTACCTTAACTTACCTACCAAACATCCATTCAGCCCGTCGACCTATCTGGACTTCGTGCTAGCTATCCGGTCAGCCCGTACCTAGATGGACTTCGTGCCAACTATCCAGTTTTCCCGTTGACCTAGCTGGACTTCGTGCCAGCTATCCGGTTGGCCCATCGACCATGCTGGATTTCTCCTGCACACTTAGTCAAAGTGTTAGATCACAACAAAACTAACTTAACATATTTTGTCATTCATCAGAACCTAAGTTAGACTGTTAGTGCTAATCGTACCAACAATCTCCCCCTTTTAATGCAATGACAACCTGGGTTAAGTTAGTGAAAAATATGCAAAAAGTAAACATAGTGTTTTTCAAGTTAGTTAAGTTAGTTGGTGTTTTATGCTTGGTATTTTTGGTGCTAACTTAATCCACCTAACCCTTTGACATTCATCAATAAAAAATATAGAAAAGATAGGAATAAGTGACTAAAAAATTGTAGTAGAGAATGCTAACAAAATCCAGAGTTACTTTGGGGTGTTTAACTTAAAAAAAACATAAGCTTTCAACTTTTATATCAGAAATAATTTTCAACATCTGCTAACGTATTCGAAATAGCTAAGTTTTGAAAGATAACTTTTGAATACATATTCAAAAGCCTACTAACTCTTCATAATTGTCAACATAGCTTAGTTCTTTTTAAAGTTAACTTGAAAAATATTTTCATAAGTAATTTTTGCAAAATATTAAGGCAAAAACCTACTAACTTTGTAAGTTAAAGTAATTTTCAAAAATAAGTTTCCAAAATTAAAGAAAGTTTCAAAAATAAGTTTTGCAAATTTAAAATAATTTTTAAAGTAATTTTCAAAAATAAGTTTGCAAAATTAACACAAGTTTCAAAACAATTTTCAAAAATGAGTTTGCAAAGGTAAAGCAATTTTCAAAAATAAGTTTTGCAAATTTAAAAAAAATTTGCTAAAGTATTTTTAAGGAAATGAAAAATACTTTTCAAAAATAATTTTGCAAAAATATTTTCAAAGAAGAGAAAATAATAAGTGATATGTGTTATAAGGAGTGGAGTCCGTGTAATAATATGAAAAGGGATATAAGGAGAAGAAAGAGGAAGTAAGGAGGTTCGGTCAAGACAAATGTGCTCAGTAAGAAAATCTTGGTCGTCCACTTTGGGTAGGCCAGGATAAAAATAACAGAGCACATGATATAAATAGGTATATGAGATCGGACAAACCCAAATGGGTGAAGTACTAGCAAGCGCGCTTATGCTTAACGAGGAAGTCTTGATCAAGTAGGAAATATCGACCGAGAATGTAGGTCTGGTTGAGAGTATAAGCCAGATCGAATTATAACAAACGAAGGATTAGCGCGTGTTGATACGCTCGGCAGTAGAAGGACGACCGCAAATAAAATATCGGCCAAGTTAATATAACATAGGGTCAATAAACCTAGGAGCACTTAGCAAGAAAAGCTCTGCTGAGTTTAAAGGCGTACATCCCTAAGCAACCTCTATAGTCGGTCTAGCAAAGATCGATTGCCTGTTATACCAACACTCACCTTTAGGAGGCTATTAGTATAAAGTCGACCTGGTAAAATCTGGCCGGGCATAAAGACACTCACATTCATTAAATCTCATGAACATAGCCAGTAAGGAGTATTACAACACAATATAGGTGATGTATGAATAATATACAATCATATGGCAATTTGGAGAGAAACGATTTCTAGAAACTTTTATAGGTGTGCTAGATGACAAAGAAGGTACATCTGGGGTACGAAAAAAATTCCTTAAACTATTATTACAGGTGCTTATGTCATCTCATAACAAACTTTAACAAACCGGGACCCACTTCATGACGACGGAGATTATATGAAGTGGTATAAAAAAGAGAATCCTCTTCGTTGGCCAGGTACGCGCACAACATCACCACTGAAACCCTAGTTCCATTTCTATTCACTGTACTTCTTCTTCTTCCCACTTGGAACAGAGGGACTAACTTTAGCATCGGAGAGCCTAGCCAAGGATTCCCACCCCGGTCTTAGGTCACTTACGTTTTGTCGGTTTGCTTCGTAGTGCGCAAGAAGTGATAGCATCTGCGGGGACATTGATCCCTGGATTCCCATCGACGTAGTATTCTCATTTGTCGAAGTCTCTATTTTGGATCGACTTTGGGGTTCTCCGATTCAGTTTTGACTCGCTGCTCTCGCCGCTAGGAGGTATTCTTGATTGGATTTTTTGGGGATCTGCTTTGGTTTTCCCAGATCCATTTGTTGGATTTTTCAGGCCGCGAAAATCACTTTTTCGCGTTGCGGAAACCCCGAAAGCCCCTAGCCAATGGATCCGTGCAAAGAAAAATTTGAAAACATATGAGTACGAGTTTCTACCTAGATCTACACTTAGATCTACAAAGGAAAAAGGTTATACCTTTGAAGCGAAGCCTTTCGCGTTCCAGCTCGTCCAAATGGTGCTGGATCTCGAAGTTGTCAACGTAGACAACTCTCTATATGAATCCACACGAACACGTAGATGGAAAATCACACAAAAGATGTGCTACCTTTTGATGATTCGGCCAAGTTGAGGAGGAGAGGGAGAGGGAGAGCTAGAGGAAGGAGATGAAGTGAATTGCCTTGAATAAAATGAATCCAATTCATTCCCCATAAGTGGCCGGCCACCTTCACAAGGTGTAACCCCCCATTGGAGCCATTAAAGAGAATAGCTTTGTAACCCCCATGAGGCGGCACACTTTGTGTTGGGTTCTTTGGGCCGCGAAAATCGCTTTTTCGCGTCGTGGAAACCCCGAGTCACCCAAAGCCATGGATCTCGTGCAAAGATTCGTAAACAAAATTTTTGAAAAAACCTTTTCTTGTACGAGTTTGTAAAAACTTTAGATCTACACTAAAGTTAAGATCATTACCCTTGTAGCGAAGCCCTTCGCGTTCCCGCTTGTCCAAGATGTCGCCGGATCTCTAGTTGTCAAAGTAGACAACCTCTATATGTATCCACACGGACACAAGTAGAAGGAGATGACCAAAACACAAGGTGTGCTAGCACCAATGGAGTGTTCGGCCAAGGAATGGGAGAAGGAGAAGAGAGAGCACCCAAGGGAGAAGAAGAGTGAATGAATCAATTGAGAGGAAATTCAAAAAACCCCTTAGCCATCAAGTGGCAGACCACTCTAGGAGGTGTAACCCCCACATTAATTCCAATTAATGTGGAGACCATTAAGAGTTGTAACCCCCATGAGGTGGCACTCTAGGATGATGTGGATCAACACTATTGGTCCACATCTTGCCACCTCACTAAATGACATGGCAACAAGTGTAACCTCCTCATTTAATGTGGGCCGGCCACATTAAATACTATGGAGGCTTGTAACCTCCATGAGGTGGCACACATTGATGATGTGGAGCAATCCTATTGGTCCACATCTTGCCAACTCACTAGTGATGTGGCAAAAAGTCAAGTCAAACATGACTTTTTCTCTTCCTCTCAAATCAAGTCAAACTTGATCAAATCTCTCTCATGGTTGATCTAATCCAACCATATGATTCAAGCCAACTTAATATAATGAATCTAATTCATTAAATTAAGTTGATTTAATGAGTAATAATCTAAATTAGACTCATTGAATACATGAATCAACTTGAGTCCAACTCAATTAGCCCAATTTGGATTACTCTTAATCCAATATGATTCATCAAATGAATATAATCCTCTTGGTTCATCATATGAACCAAATCTCCATCTAATTGTCCTTAGTGTGTGACCCTATTGGTTCTTGTAACATTGGCAATGCCCTAAACCCATTTAGGAGCGTAAGTAATGAGCGGTATCTAGCAACACATCATTACTACCCAAGTTACAAGAATGTCGAGATCCGACATCACCTTGTGACTACCAATTGTGACTCCTCACAAAATATGTCAAATGCCCTTATATCCTTGACATCTAGATTGATCATTGTGAGGCATAGACCGTGTCATCCTCTAATCAATCTAAATCTTGAACTCCAAGTAGACTCACTCGATCAAATGAGCTCAACATCTCATGTTGACTCATTTGGGCATGGCCATGCACTTCGTGGTCTAACTCTATCAAGAATATTGATGTCGCTCTCGTCATATGGGAGGGATAGATCCCATCTACATCACTCACATCCCTCTGCATAATTTATTACATACCCAGTAATCGCCTTTTATAGTCCACCCTGTTACGGGTGACGTTTGACGAAACCAAAGTACATAACTCCTTATGTAGGGATCCATGGTGACTTCAGGTCAAAGGACTAATAGTCATACTAATAGCCACATGAGAAAGTATATGACACTCATATAACGATCCATGATACTTTCTCATGGCGGGTCATTCAGTATACATTCTTTAATGCATACCCATGTGTCAGCTTGATATCTCTATATCCATGACTTGTGAGATCAAGTCATCGAACTGACCTACATGCTAGTCTTATTGTATTAACATTGTCCCTGAATGTTAATACTCGACTAGGAATGATTTAGAGTAGTGTTCCCTATATCATCTCACTATCGATTCAACCAATCGATTGATATAGGTAAGAACCTTTCTACTCTAGGACGTTACTATACTTATTTTATCTGACACAAATACAAATAAGCATAATAACCAAAAACCAAATGCCTTAATATATATACATGAATATGATATACATGAGTCCATACAATCATCAAATGATTGGCTCTAAGGCTCTAACTAACACTTTGATGATGTGGCACATCATCATTAGTCCTCCTAATGCCAAATCACTAATGATGTGGCAAATAGTCAAGTCAAACTTGACTCTTCCTCTTCCTCTCAAGTCAAGTCAAACTTGACTTAATCTCTCTCATGGTTGATCTAATCCAACCATATGATTCAAGCCAACTTAATATAATGAATCTAATTTATTAAATTAAGTTGATTTAATGAGTCATAATCGAAATTAGACTAATTGAATACATGAATCAACTTGAGTCCAACTCAATTAGCCCAATTTGGATTACTCTTAATCCAATATGATTCATCAAATGAATCTAATCCTCTTGGTTCATCATATGAACCTAATCTCCATCTAATTGTCCTTAGTGTGTGACCCTATAGGTTCTTATAATGTTGGCAATGCCCCTAAACCGATTTAGGAGCATAAGTAATGAGCGGTATCTAGTAACACATCATTACTACCCAATGTTACAAGAATGTTGAGATCCAACATCACCTTGTGACTACTAATTGTGACTCCTCACAAAATATGACAAGTGCCCTTCTATCCTAGACATCTAGATTGATCAATGTGAGGCATAGACCGTGTCATCCTCTGATCAATCTAAATCCTGAACTCCAAGTAGACTCACTAAATCAAATGAGATCAATATCTCATATTGACTCATTTGGGCATGACCATGCATTTCGTGGTCTCACTCTATCAAAAATACCGATGTCTCTCCCATCATGTAGGAGGGATAGATCCCATCTACATCACTCATGTCCCTCCGCATAATTTGTTACATACCCAGTAATCGCCTTTATAGTCCACCCAGTTACGGGTGACGTTTGACGAACCCAAAGTACATAACTCCTTATGTAGGGAACCATGGTGACTTCAGGTCTAAGGACTAGTAGTCATACTAATAGCCACATGAGAAAGTATATGACACTCATATAACGATCCATGATACTTTCACATGGCGGGTCATTCAGTATACATTTTCTAATGCATACCCATGTGTCAACTTGATACCTCTATATCCATGACTTGTGAGATCAAGTCATCGAGTTGACATACATGCTAGTCTTATTGCATTAACATTGTCCCTGAATGTTAATACTCGACTAGGAATGATTAAGAGTAGTGTTCCCTATATAATCTCACTATTGATTCAACCAATCGATTGATATAGGTAAGAACCTTCTACTCAAGGACGTTATTATACTTAGTTTATTTTGTTAGTTAGAGCCCTAGAGCCAATCATTTGATGATTGTATGGACTCATGTATATCATATTCTTGTATATATATTAAGGCATTTGGTTTTTGGTTATTATGCTTATTTGTATTAGTGCCAGATAAAATAAGTATAGTAACGTCCTTGAGTAAAAGGTTCTTACCTATATCAATCGATTGGTTGAATCGATAGTGAGATGATATAGGGAACACTACTCTAAATCATTCCTAGTCGAGTATTAACATTCAGGGACAATGTTAATATAATAAGACTAGCATGTAGGTCAGCTCGATGACTTGATCTCACAAGTCATGGATATAGAGATATCAAGTTGACACTTGGGTATGCATTGGAGAATGTATACTGAATGACCCGCCATGAGAAAGTATCATGGATCGTTATATGAGTGTCATATACTTTCTCATGTGGTTATTAGTATGACTACTAGTCCTTAGACCTGAAGTCACCATAGATCCCTACATAAGGAGTTATGTACTTTGGTTTCGTCAAACGTCACCCGTAACTGGGTGGACTATAAAGGCGATTACTGGGTATATAACGAATTATGCAGAGGGATGTGAGTGATGTAGATGGGATCTATCCCTCCCATATGACGGGAGCGACATCGGTATTTTTCATAGAGTTAGACCACGAAGTGCATGGCCATGCCCAAATGAGTCAACATGAGATGTTGAGCTCATTTGATCGAGTGAGTCTACTTGGATTTCAAGATTTAGATTGATTAGAGGATGACACGGTCTATGCCTCACATTGATCAATCTAGATGTCTAGGATAGAAGGACACTTGTCATATTTTGTGAGGAGTCACAATTAGTAGTCACAAGGTGATGTCGGATCTCGACATTCTTGTAACTTGGGTAGTAATGATGTGTTGCTAGATACCGCTCATTACTTATGCTCCTAAATGGGTTTTGGGCATTGCCAGAACCTATAGGGTCACACACTTAGGACATTTAGATGGAGATTTGGTTCATATGATGAACCAAGAGGATTAGATTCATTTGATGAATAAAATCGGATTAAGAGTCATCCAAATTGGGCTAATTGAGTTAGACTCAAGTTGATTCATGTATTTAATGAGTCTAATTTAGATTATGACTCATTAGATCAATTTAATTTAATGAATTAGATTCATTATATTAAGTTGGCTTGAATCAAATGGTTAGATTAGATCAACCATGAGAGAGATTGAGTCAAGTTTGACTTGACTAGAGAGGAAGAGGAAGAGTCAAGTTTGACTTGACTCTTTGCCACATCATGAGTGAGATGGCAAGATGTGGACCAATAGTGTTGTTCCGCATCATCTTGTTTTGCCACCTCATGGAGGTTACAAGCCTCCATTGCATTTAATGTGGGTTGGCCACATTAAATGAGTGGAGGTTACTCATTTGCCACATCATTGTGAGGTGGCAAGATGTGGACCAATGGTAATGGTCCACATCTTCATGATGTTCCACATCATGGGAGTTACAAGACACCTCTTAATGTCCTCCACTTAATTGTAATTAAGTGGAAATGGGGGTTACACAACCAAATGTGGCCGGCCACTTTAGTGAGGGGAAGAAAATGAATTTTTGATTCAACTCCTCATTTACTCCTTTCTTCTTCCTCAAGCTCTCCCTCTCCCTCTCCTCTTTGCTTGGCCGAATCTCACCAAGGTGCTAGCACACTTTTTGTGTGAGGTTTCTCCACCTACGTGTCCGTGTGGATACTTCTAGAGGACCGACGCTTGACGGTCTTGAGATCCGGCAACTCCTTGGAAGAGCGGGAATGCGAAAGGGCACGCAACAAGGGTAAAGTTCTCAACACATAGATATAGGAGTAGATCTAAAGATTTTGAAACTCGTATTCATATTTTCGTTCGGTTTTCCCTTGCACGGATCCGTTGGCCTTGGGTGATTCGGGGTTTCCGGGATGCGAAAAGCGGTTTTCGCGGCCCGAAGAACCCAACAGTGGTATCAGAGCCACGTGCAAGGCGAGTACGAGTTTGTTTTTTAGTTTTATGAAAACTAAAGTTTCTGTAATTTTCTGTAAAATTATGATTTTTGGGTTTTTTATGAGTATTTTTCTCGAGTAATCGAAGCACAAGTGTTTAGGAAAGATTTTTCCAAAACGGCTTCGTTTCCCCCCAAAATTTTTTGGGAAAGCGGGCTTGGGTGCCATTATATCGATTAGAAGCAACTCGCGATGGTTAGATCACGGGTAGGGGTACTGCCCCTAACCCCGCAAGGGGATTTGCTCCGCGATTGCACCAGAAATCGCTAAAAATGAACCCGCCGGGAAGATTTTTCCGAAACGGCAATGTCTCGGCCCAAATCGTTTTGGGACAGCTGGATTAGGCGCTGTTGGATCGCAAAGGAACCCTCCCTATGGTTAGATCGCGGGTAGGGGCGCTGCCCCTGGCCCCGCAAGGGGATCCGTTCCGCGATTGTGCCCGAAACCGCTAAACGGGTCCGCCGGGAAATTTTACTCGTAAAATTGTAAAAATTAATTTTAAAATTACAGAAAATTATGAAAATATATAATTTTGAATTATATATTAATTTTTTGATAGTCATGGCCCAAAAACCCAATGTGATTGGATTGTGTTGTAATTCATAATACGACCTGCGTGCCGTTATGTGTTTACGAGTGTTATATTATATTCGCGACCTGCGCGTCGTGCCTTCTCTTATTTTCTTGTTGTAAATTAGATTTAGACTCGAATGTAACTCGAGTTTCAAATTGTAATGTACAAATTGGAGCGGTGGAGGGTCCACACGAGACGGAGTTCCGAGGCGGGCACGAGAAACACAAGGTGGTCAAAGGGAGGAGCTTGGAGAAGCTGTTGACCCTAGGTTGACCAATCAATCTTCTCATTGGATTGAGAAGATCGTAGTAGGGCCATGACTAAATCACAAATATATTAATTAATTGCTTGTGTATGTGATGCATATTTAATAAGTAGTTAATTAATTAGTGCCTTACGATTAGATTAGATCTAAGTCGTGCACATGATGCACCCTTGCGATTAGATTAGATCTAAGTCGTGCACAAGATGCATCCTTTTTGATTAGATTAGATCTCGATCGAACCAACTCTAAATGCCTAACCGTGCCGTGATACCTATCACTACCTCGATCACATGTATTGTTGAATCTGCCAAAGCAGAGCAATACATATTATCTTGATAGGGTACGGAGGGACAATCTTGGTCCCGCCTATCAACGCATGGGTGAATACAAACTCAATTAGATTGAGTATTCCTAGTTACTCGGTTGGATCGAGTCAACTATAGGCATTATTCCAACGGTTGGAAAAGATAGGTCAAAAATCACATCTATATTAACTCTCGGGCGTATTAGCCAAAGCTAACTCGAGTTTTAATATAAATGCGGATATTGATTCTATAAACAAGAGTTGCATAGAGATGTAATTGGTAATCGTTACCTACCGATCATGCTAAGCCTTGGGCGTATTAGCCAAAGCTAACTCAAGGATTAGTATGATGTGGATCTTGTCCCACAAGAATTATAGAATTCAGTGGGAGCATCATTTAATTAAAGGCCTAATTAAATGATTTTAAGAATATGATATTTATTTCTGTAAATTTTTCTGTTGTAGATAACTATGACGTCGAACACGAATTCCATCTCCCTGCGATCTGTCCTTGAGAAGGACAAGCTCAACGGAGCGAATTTCCTGGACTGGTACAGGAACTTGAGAATAGTTCTCACCCAAGAACGTAAATTGTACGTTCTGGAGCAGCCCATTCCAGAGGCTCCTCTTGCCAATGCCCCGCGAGCCGACAAAGATGCTTATAAGAAGCATCAAGACGACGCATTAGATGTGCCCTGTCTAATGCTCGCGACCATGAACTCAGAGCTTCAGAAGCAACATGAGTTGATGGGTGCTTATGATATGGTTGAGCATCTTCGCCAACTATATCAGCGACAAGCGAGGCATGAGAGATTTGAGATCTCGAAGGCACTGTTTCAGTGCAAGATGTCAGACGGGGCTCCTGTAGGTCCTTATGTACTCAAGATGATTGGGTACATAGAGAACCTACAAAGACTGGGGTTCCCACTTGGCCAAGAGCTGGCCACTGACTTGATCTTGCAATCCTTGCCGGATAGCTATAGTCAATTCGTTCTCAACTATAACATGAACGAGATTGACAAGCCACTGCCCGAGCTACTTAGTATGTTACGAACTGCTGAGATTAACCTTAAGAAGGTTAAGCCCATTCTGATGGTCCAGAAGCACAAGGGCAAGGGCAAGCCCAAAGGTAAGGGAAAGTCCCAAACCAAGGGCAAAGGCAAGGCACTGAAGCCTAAAGGAGGGGTCGCCAAGGATGCTACCTGCTTCCACTGCGGTCAGACCGGGCACTGGAAGAGGAACTGCAAGGTATACTTGGAGGATCTAAAGAAGAAGCGAAGTGAGACTTCCACTTCAGGTATATATGTTATAAAAGTCAATTTATCTATTTCTACATCATGGGTATTAGATACTGGATGTGCTTCTCACATTTGTACTGATGTGCAGGCGTTGAGAAATTGCAGAGCATTGACAAAGGGCGAGGTGGACCTACGAGTAGGCAATGGAGCAAGGGTTGCTGCTGTTGCTGTAGGGACTTACCATCTATCTCTGCCCTCTGGGCTTGTACTAGATTTAGATGATTGTTATTATGTGCCTGCTCTTATTAAGAACATAGTTTCAGTTTCTTGTTTGGACAAGAAAGGTTACTTTTAATAAAAGACAAATGTTGTTCTGTTTATTTAAAAGATATGTTCTATTGTAGTGCACCACTAATAAACGGACTCTATATTCTAGACCTTGAGAGCCCTATCTATAACATTAGTACCAAGAGGTTCAAGTCAAATGACTTGAACCAAACCTTTCTCTGGCACTGTCACTTAAGTCATATAAATGACAAGCGCTTATCCCAGCTCCATAAGGATGGTTTGCTGGACTCATTTGATTTTGAATCATATGAGATATGCGAGTCATGTCTACGAGGCAAGATGACCAAGACTCCCTTTAGTGGGCACAGCGAGAGAGCGACTGATTTGTTAGGACTCATACATAGTGATGTATGTGGCCCTTTCAATGTCGCTGCTAGTGGCGGTTATAGATACTTCAGCACATTTACTGATGACTTCAGTAGATATGGTTATGTGTACTTGATGACACATAAGTCTGAATCCTTTGAAAAGTTCAAAGAATTCAAGAATGAAGTACAGAACCAGCTTGGCAAGAGTATTAAGGTACTTCGATCAGATCGAGGTGGTGAATACTTAAGCCATGAGTTTCGTGACTACTTAGCTGAGTGTGGGATTTTATCTCAACTCACTCTTCCTGGAACACCACAGTGGAATGGTGTATCCGAAAGGAGGAATCGTACCTTATTAGATATGGTACGATCTATGATGAGTCACACAGATCTTCCGACATATCTATGGGGATATGCTTTAGACACGGTAGCTTTCATTATCAACCGAGTTCCATCCAAGGCCGTGATAAAGACACCATATAGGATATGGACTGGGAGAGATGTCCAGGTGTCTTTCATGAGGATTTGGGGTTGTGAGGCTTACGTTCGACGTCAAGTCTCAGACAAATTAGGACCCAAATCTGACAAGTGCTACTTTATTGGATGTCCCAAGGAAACTAAGGGATATTACTTCTACATTCCCAGTCAGCACAAGGTAGTTGTGGCAAAGACTGGGGTCTTTCTAGAAAGGGACTTTGTTTCTAGAAAGACTAGTGGGAGCACGTTCGATCTTGGAGAAG
This sequence comes from Zingiber officinale, assembly GCF_018446385.1. Classification (NCBI taxonomy): domain Eukaryota; kingdom Viridiplantae; phylum Streptophyta; class Magnoliopsida; order Zingiberales; family Zingiberaceae; genus Zingiber; species Zingiber officinale. Next base: position 76,836,116 of record NC_056001.1, read on the forward strand.
TTCAAGATGCGAATACTAGCACTGAAGCCTCGATGGAAATTGAACTGGAACCACAAAGTGTTGTGGATGATGTTGTTCCACAAGGAGTTGAGGAACAACAACCAGTTCAAGTAGACATACCTCTTCGCAAGTCTGATAGGGTACGTCGTCAGCCTGAGAGATACTCATTTCTCTTGTCTGACCATGATGACATTGTGCTCTCGATGATCTCTCAAATGAGAAGGAAGCGCCGTAGTATGTGTTTGGTCCGCTGGTGTGAGCGAGGTTCCTTCGCCTGTGCTATAGCTCCATTGTTGTCACAATAGAGCTCAATAGGGTCAGCAATGCTAGGAACCACCCCAAGTTCAGTGATGAACTTGCGAATCCAAATTGCCTCCTTTGCTGCCTCTGATGCAACAATATACTCGGCCTCTGCCATAGAAACAGCTACTGTGTCCTGCTTTGAACTCTTCCATCTCACAGCACCACCATTAATGCAAAATACAAACCCCGACTACGATCTATAGTCATCCTGGTCGGTCTGGAAGCTAGCATCACTGTAACCCTTTACAGCTAGCTCATCATTACCTCCATATATCAAGAAATATTCTTTAGTCCTTCTTAAGTACTTAAGAATGTTCTTGACTGCTATCCATTGATTTTCACCTAGATCTGACTGGTATCTTCTTGTCATGCTCAAAGCATACGAGACATCAAGTCGAGTACATAGCATGGCATACATGATAGATCCTATGGCTGAGGCATAAGGGATCTGATCCATGCGGTCTCTCTCCTCTCTAGAAGAGGGACCTTGAGTCTTCGAAAGACTCATGCCATGTGACATCGGCAGAAATCCCTTCTTGGAGTTCTGCATGGCAACCCGAAGGAGTACCTTGTCAATATATGTACTCTGACTTAGGTCAAGCAATCTATTAGATCTATCTCTATAGATCTGTATCCTTAGAATGCGGGATGCTTCACCTAAGTCCTTCATTGAGAAGCAACTCCCTAGCCAGGTCTTGACACACTGAAGCATAGGGAAGTCCTTCCCAATGAGTAGTATGTCATCCACATATAATATGAGGAAGACAACTATGTCCCCTACAACCTTTTTGTAGACACAAGGTTCATCTTCGTTCTTGATGAAACCAAACTGCTTGATTGCATCATCGAATCGAAGATTCCAGCTCTGAGAAGCTTGCTTTAGTCCATAAATAGACCTATGCAGCTTGCATACTCTGCTAGTATGCTTTGGATCTACAAAACCCTCAGGTTGTGTCATGTACACATCCTCGAGTAGGTTTCCATTCAGAAACACGATTTTGACATCCATCTGCCAGATCTCGTAATCGTGGTAAGCTGTAATAGCAAGCATGATCCGAATGGACTTAAACATCGCTACTGGAGAAAAAGTTTCATCATAGTTAATACCATGAATCTGCTTGAAACCTTTAGCTACCAAGCGACCCTTATAGATAAGTCCATCCATATCAGTCTTTCTCGTAAAGACCCACTTACACCCAATGGGTTTTACCCCTTCAGGTGGATCAACCAAAGTCAATACTTGGTTGGTGTACATGGATTCCATCTCGGATCTCATGGCCTCTAACCATTTCTCAGAATCTGGTTTCATCACAGCTTTCTGATAGGTGGTAGGCTCATCATCTATGAGCATAAAGTCATCATGGTCAGACAAGAGAAATGAGTATCTCTCAGGCTGACGACGTACCCTATCAGACCTGCGAAGAGGTAGGTCTACTTGAACCGGTTGTTGTTCCTCAACTCTTTGTGGAACAACATCATCCACAACACTTTGTGGTTCCAGTTCAACTTCCATCGAGGCTTCTGTGCTAGGATCCGCATCTTGAACTTCTTCAAGATCGAATGTACTCCCACTAGTCTTTCTAGAAACAAAGTCCCTTTCTAGAAAGACTCCAGTCTTTGCCACAACTATCTTGTGCTGACTGGGAATGTAGAAGTAATATCCCTTAGTTTCCTTGGGATATCCTATAAATTAGCACTTGTCGGATTTGGGTCCTAATTTATCTGAGACTTGACGTCTAACGTAAGCCTCACAACCCCAAATCCTCATGAAAGACACCTGGGCATCTCTCCCAGTCCATATCCTATATGGTGTCTTTATCACGGCCTTGGATGGAACTCGGTTGAGTAAAAAAGCTGCCGTGTCTAGAGCATAGCCCCAAAGGTATGTCGGAAGATCTGTGTGACTCATCATAGATCGTACCATATCTAATAGGGTACGATTCCTCCTTTCGGATATACCATTCCACTGTGGTGTTCCAGGAGGAGTGAGTTGGGATAGAATCCCACACTCAGCTAGATAGTCACGAAACTCATGGCTAAGGTATTCTCCATCTCGATCTGATCGAAGTATCTTAATACTCTTGCCAAGCTGGTTCTGTACTTCATTTTTGAATTCTTTGAACTTTTCAAAGGATTCTGACTTATGTGTCATCAAGTACACATAATCATATCTACTGAAGTCATCAGTAAATGTGATGAAGTACCTATAACCGCCTCTAGCAGCGACATTGAAAGGGCCACATACATCACTATATATGAGTCCTAACAAATCATTCACTTTTTCGCTGTGCCCACTAAAGGGAGTCTTGGTCATCTTTCCTAGTAGGCATGACTCGCACGTCTCATAAGATTCAAAATCAAATGAGTCCAGCAAACCATCCTTATGGAGCTGGGATAAGCGCTTGTCATTTATATGACCTAAGCGACAGTGTCAGAGATAGGTTTGGTTCAGGTCATTTGACTTGAACCTCTTGTTATTTATGTTATAAATAGGGCTTTCAAGATCTAGAATATAGAGTCCGTTTATCATAGGTGCACTACAATACAACATATCGTTTAAATAGACGGAACAACATTTGTTCTTTATTGTAAACGAGAAACCTTTCTTGTCCAAACAAGAAACTGATATAATGTTCTTAGTTAATGCAGGCACATAACAATAATCGACTAACTCTAGTACAAGCCCAGAGGGCAGAGATAGAAAGTAAGTCCCTACAGCAACAGTAGCAACCCGTGCTCCATTGCCTACTCGTAGGTCCACCTCGCCCTTTATCAATGCCCTGCTATTTCTCAGCGCCTGCACATCAGTACAAATGTGAGAAGCACATCCAGTATCTAATACCTATGATGTAGAAATAGATAAATTGACTTTTATAACATATATACCTGAAGTGGAAGTCTCACTTCGCTTCTTCTTAAGATCCTCCAAGTAGACCTTGCAGTTCCTCTTCTAGTGCCCGGTCTGACCGCAGTGGAAGCAGGTAGCATCCTTGGCGACCCCTCCTTTAGGCTTCAGTGCCTTGCCTTTGCTCTTGGCTTGGGACTTTCCCTTGCCTTTGGGCTTGCCCTTGCCCTTGCCATTATGTTTTTGAACCATCAGAACAGTGTTGGGCTTAGCCTTCTTAAGGTTCAGCTCAGCAGTTCTCAACATGTTAAGCAACTCAGGCAGTGGCTTGTCAATCTCATTCATGTTGTAGTTTAGAACGAACTGACTATAGCTATCCGGCAAGGATTGCAAGATCAAGTCAGTGGCCAGCTCTTGGCCAAGTGGGAACCCCAACCTTTGTAGGTTCTCTATGTACCCAATCATTTTGAGTACATATGGGCCTCAGAGCCCCGTCGACATCTTTCATCGAAACAAAGGTTCTTGAGATCTTAAATCTCATGCCTCGCTTGACCTTGATACGCTTGACTGAAGATGTTCAATCAGATCGTAAGCGCCCATTAACTCGTGTTGCTTCCAAGCTCGGAGTTCATGGTCGCGAGCATTAGACAAGACACATCTAATTCATCATCTTGATGCTTCTTGAAAGCATCTCGGGCTTCATGGCAAGGGTGGAGGAGCCTCCATAGCCGCCCGAATGTGTATACGCCTGGTGAGAACTATTCCCAAGTTCCTGTACCAGTCCAGGAAATTTGCTCCGTTGAGCTTGTCCTTCTCAAGAACAGATCGCAAAGAGAAAGTGTTCGTATTTGACGTCATGGTTATCTACAACAGAAAAATGCAGAAAATAAATATCATATTCTTTTAATTATTTAATTAGGCCTTTAACTAAATGATGCTCCCACTGAATTCTATAATTCATGTGGGACAAGATCCACATCATACTAACCCTTGAGTTAGCTTTGGCTAATACGCCCAAGACTTAGTATGATCGGTAGGTAACTAATTACCAATTACATCTCTATGCAACTCTTGTTTATAGTATCAAAATCCGCATTTATATTAAAACTCGAGTTAGCTTTGGCTAATACGCCCAAGAGTTAATATAAACGTGATTTTGACCTATTTACCAACCATTGGATAATGTCTATAGTTAAACTCGATCCAATTGAGTTAACTTTTTACTCAATCTAATTGAGTTGTATTCACCTATGCATTGATAGGCGGGACCAAGATTGTCCCTCCGTACCCTACCAAGATAGTATGCGTTGCTCTGCTTTGGCAGATTCAACAACAACATGCGATCGAGGTAGTGGTAGGTATCACAGCATGGTAGGCATTACGAGTTGACATGATTTAGATCTAATCTAAACGATGATGCGTATCATATACTCGATAGATCTAATCTAATCGTGGGGTGCATCATGTGCACGATTTAGATCTAAGCTTAATCGTTAGGCATTAATTAATTACTTAATTAAACATGCATCACATACACAAGTAATTAACTAAATTTTGTGATTATGTCATGGCCCTACTACGATCTTCTCAAGCCAATGAGAAGATCGGATGGTCAACCTAAGGTCAACAGCTTCTCAAGCGCCTTCCTTTTGACAACCTTGTGTTGCTCACGCCTTCCTCGTAACTCCGTCTTGAGTGGACCTTCCACCGCTTCAAAATTTACATTACAATTTTGAAACTCGAGTTACATTCGAGTCTAAATCTAATTTACAACCAGAATATAAATAGGGAGGCACGACGCGCAGGTCGCGTATCAAATATAGCACACACAAACACATGACGGCACGCAGGCCGTATTATAAATTAAAACACAAATCCAATCATATTGGGTCTTTTTGGGCCATGACTATCACAAAAATAATATATAATTCAAAATTATATATTTTCATAATTTTCTGTAATTGTTTTCATAATTTTTACAAGTTTATGAGTAAATTTTTCCCGGCGGTCCCGATTAGCGATTTCGGGCGCAATCGTGGAGGAAATCCCCTTGCGGGGTTAGGGGCAGTACCTCTACCCGTGATCTAACAATCGCGAGTTGCTCCTAAGCGATCCTACAGCGCCTTAGCCCGCTGTCCCAAAAGGTTTTGGATCGAAACATTACCGTAACTGAAAAAACTTCTCGGTAGTCGAAGCCTACAAGTGTCTAAACACTTGTGCTTCGCTTCTACGAGAAAAATACCCTTTAAAACTATAAAAATCATGAAATTACAGAAATTCACAAAATGTTTATTTTTCATAAAAATCAAAATAAACTCATATTCGTCTTCGCACGTGGCTCTGATACCACTGTTGGGTTTTTTGGGCCGTGGAAACCGCTTTTTCGCGTCGCGGAAACCCCAAAAGCCCCTAGCCAACGGATCCGTGCAAAAAAAAATTTGAAAACATACGAGTACGAGTTTCTACCTAGATCTACACTTAGATCTACAAAGGAAAAAGGTTATACCATTGAAGCGAAGCCCTTCGCGTTCCTGCTCGTCCAAATGGTGCCGGATCTCGAAGTTGTCAACGTAGACAACTCTCTATATGTATCCACACGAACACGTAGATGGAAAATCACACAAAAGATGTGCTAGCACCTTTTGATGATTCGGCCAAGTTGAGGAGGAGAGGGAGAGGGAGAGCTAGAGGAAGGAGATGAAGTGAATTGCCTTGAATAAAATGAATCCAATTAATTCCCCATAAGTGGCCGACCACCTTCACAAGGTGTAACCCCCATCCTCATTAAATGTAGCCATTAAAGAGAATAGCTTTGTAACCCCCATGAGGTGGCACACTTTGATGATGTGGCACATCATCATTAGTCCTCCTAATTTCAAATCACTAATGATGTTGCAAATAGTCAAGTCAAACTTGACTCTTCCCCTTCCTCTCAAGTCAAGTCAAACTTGACTTAATCTCTCTCATGGTTGATCTAATCCAAACATTTATTTCAAGCCAATTTAATATAATGAATCTAATTCATTTAATTAAATTGATTCAATGAGTCATAATCTAAATTAGACTCATTGAACACATGAATTAACTTGAGTCCAACTCAATTAGCCCAATTAGGATTACTCTTAATCCAATTTGATTCATCAAATGAATCTAATCCTCTTGGTTCATCATATGAACCTAATCTCCATCTAATTGTCCTTAGTGTGTGACCCTATAGGTTCTTGTAATGTTGGCAATGCCCCTAAACCCATTTAGGAGCATAAGTAATGAGCGGTATCTAGTAACACATCATTACTACCCAATGTTACAAGAATGTTGAGATCCAACATCACCTTGTGACTACTAATTGTGACTCCTCACAAAATATGACAAGTGTCCTTCTATCCTAGACATCTAGATTGATCAATGTGAGGCATAGACCGTGTCATCCTCTGATCAATCTAAATCCTGAACTCCAAGTAGACTCACTAAATCAAATGAGCTCAATATCTCATATTGACTCATTTGGGCAAGGCCATGCACTTCGTGGTCTCACTCTATCAAGAATATCGATGTCTCCCGTCATATAGGAGGGATAGATCCCCACATCACTCACATCCTCTCGATAATTTGTTACATAATCGTAACCTTTTATACTAGTTACGTTACGGGTGATTTAAACCAAAGTACATAACTCCTATGACTGGTGACTTGGTCAAGGACTAGTAGTCATACTAATAGCCATGAGAAAGTATATGACACCAATGATCCATGATAACTTTCTTCTCGTCTCTACATTCCACAATCCCATGTGTCAACTTGATTCTATATTCGACTTGTGAGATCAAGTTCGCGACGATGCATGCTGTCTTATATATTCCTGAATGTTATACTCGACTAGGAATGATTAGATAGTGTTCCCTCATCACCTATTCGATTCAATCGATTGATAGGTAAGAACCTTCTACTCAAGGACGTTATATACTTAGTTTATTTGGCACCAATACAAGTAAGTATAATAACCAAAAACCAAATGCCTTTATTTATATATAGAATATGATACAACAAGTCCAAAATATAATCATCAAATGATTGGCTCTGGGCTCTAGCTAACACCATTATCATTCACTTTCCTCAGGAGTCATCGCCTATCCTTCCTCCAAAGTCATCACGTCCCCAGCTCTTCATTGTGTTAAGCTTTCAGATAGGATCAAAGTTGGCACTGTCTGTGGGAATCTTCACCTAAATCTGAGACTACGTGATGGAGGACGCCGGAAAACTGACGACCATTACTTTTAAATCAGGAGGAATTGGAGAGGCTCATTAGTGCAAGGGTGCAAAATGCGTTACAACAACAACAACAAGCGAATATGGGAGGTACTTTGCCCGTAGCTGTAAATCTTGTAATTTCGACCACTGACCATCGGAAGAACAGAGGTATGGAAGAAGAGGATCTTGCTTACATAACTTGTGCTCCTGGTTCTCCTACTCAACACCCCCAAGCTTTTTTTTGTACACCTATGGAGCAAGGAGGATGAAGACCGGTGCTCCAAGATTCTTCCGGTGAAGCACCTTTAAAAGAAAAATGTAAGGGGAAGATGGTGGTCAGTGACAGTTCCCCCGAGAGAATTGTTACACCATTTGCTCAAAGGATTCTTGACAACCCAATGCCAAAACATTTTCTGATGGGGTTAAGTGCCAAATGCTCCTTACTACTCTTGGAGGAGTGGCTCAAAGATGGTTCAAAAGATTACTAGAGAATTTTATTCGGCGCTTCAAGGATTTCCATAAAGTGTTTCTTCATAATTTTTCTAGTAATAGATGGTATCATAAAACTCCTTGGAGTCTTTTCTCTATCAAGCAAGGGCCCAAGGAAATCATTAGAGCTTATATTAAACGGTTTAATCAAGTAGCCATTGATGTCCCTAATGCCACCACTGAAATTTTGGTGAATGCTTTTTCTCAATGGCTCAATGATAATGATTTCTTCAAGGACCTAGTACGAAATCCTCCTACTAATTTTGATTTATTAATTGAGCGAGCTACTGCATTTATTAATGTTGAAGAGGCTCAAGCAGCTCACAAGAAGGAGAATGTTGTACCTGTCCCGGTTCCCGGTTCCAACTAATGTCCGATCCATAACTCCTGTTCATCCACCTAGGGGACCTCGTGTAGCTGCTCCTCCACATCGTCAACCTAAATTCAGACCTCAAGCAGTGTAGCATATGGGGGTGCCACAAGAAATCCCAAGAAGGTGGTGTACATATCATATGTCAGGAACTCATTACACAAAGAATTGTTTTGTCCTAAAGAGCCAAAGGACAAATAATGACCGGTATCGTAAATGATCTCCCAACTGACAGTCATACCCGAGACAAGGTAGCCCACACAAGCTAGAATATCGGGCAACTGAACCACATTCAGGAGTATTACAATTACCAGGCGAGCCACCTCGAGCGCCCAAACAAATACAACCCAAGATAACAACTGCTTGGCAATAAAAGAATCACAACAATACCGCCCGAGGTAATATTGTTAGTTAGAGCCCTAGAGCCAATCATTTGATGATTGTATTATGGACTTGTTGTATCATATTATTATATAAATAAAGGTATTTATTTTTTGGTTATTATACTTACTTGTATTGGTGCCAAATAAACTAAGTATAATAGCGTCCTTGAGTAGAAGGTTCTCACCTATATCAATCGGTTAGTTGAACCGATAGTGAGATGATATAGGGAACACTACTCTTAATCATTTCTAGTCGAGTATTAACATTCAGGGACAATGTTAATGAAATAAGACTAGCATGTAGGTCAACTCGATGACTTGATCTCACAAGTCATGGATATAGAGATATCAAGTTGACACATGGGTATGCATTGGAGAATGTATACTGAATGACCCGCCATGAGAAAGTATCATGGATCGTTATATGAGTGTCAAATACTTTCTCATGTGGCTATTAGTATGACTACTAGTCCTTAGACCTGAAATCACCATGATTCCCTACATAAGGGGTTATGTACTTTGGTTTCGTCAAACGGCACCCGTAACTGGGTGGACTATAAAGGCGATTACTGGGTATGTAACGAATTATGCAGAGGGATGTGAGTGATGTAGATGGGATATATCCCTCCTATATGATGGGAACGACACGATATTCTTGATAGAGTGAGACCACGAAGTGCATGACCATGCCCAAATGAGTAAATATGAGATATTGAGCTCATTTGATTTAGTGAGTCTACTTGGAGTTCATGATTTAGATTGATTAGAGGATGACACGGTCTATGCCTCACATTGATCAATCTAGATGTCTTGGGTAGAAGGACACTTGTCATATTTTGTGAGGAGTCACAATTAGTAGTCACAAGGTGATGTTGGATCTCAATATTCTTGTAACTTGGGTAGTAATGATGTATTGCTAGATACCGCTCATTACTTATGCTCTTAAATGGGTTTAGGGGCATTGCCAACATTACAAGAACCTATAGGGTCACACACTAAGGACAATTAGATGGAGATTAGGTTCATATGATGAACCAAGAGGATTAGATTCATGTGATGAATCAAATTGGATTAAGAGTAATCCTAATTGGGCTAATTGAGTTGGACTCAAGTTGATATATGTGTTCAATGAGTCTAATTTAGATTATGACTCATTGAATCAATTTAATTAAATGAATTAGATTCATTATATTAAATTGGCTTGAATTAAATGGTTGGATTAGATCAACCATGAGAGAGATTAAGTCAAGTTTGACTTGACTTGAGAGGAAGATGAAGAGTCAAGTTTGACTTGACTTTATGCCACCTCATTGGTGAGTTGGCATTGAGTGGGCCAATGATGATACTCCACATCATTATGGTTGCTTATGTGGGATGCCACCTCATGGGAGTTACCAAGAGTTGTGACTCTTGGCATTCCATGGAGGTTACAACTCCTCTTAATGTGGCCGGCCACATCAATTGCATGAGTAGTTTCATTTTGTGAGTAATTCTCATTCATTCCATCATCTTCTTCCTCAAGCTCTTCTCAAGCTCTCCCTCTCCTCTCTTGGCCGAACACCCTAGGTGCTAGCACACCTTTGTTTGGTCCCCTCCACCTAATTTTGTTCGTGTGGATACTTCTAAAGGGTTGTCTGCTTTGACGATCTTGAGATCCGGCAAACCGTTGGACTAGCGGGATAGCGAAGGGCATCGCATCGAGGGTAACGCTCTTATCTAGTGTAGATCTAGACTTTAGAAACTCATACTCGTATTTTGTTTTTATTTTTCTTCACACAGATTCGGTGGCGGGGGTTTCGGGGTTTCCGCGACGCGAAAAAATGGTTTTCGCGGCCCGAAAAATCCAACAGTGGTATCAGAGTCACGTGCGAAGACTTGTACGAGTTTAGTTTGATTTTTATGAAAAATGAAGCTTCTATGATTTTCTGTAAATTTAAGTTTTTATGGATTTTTATGAGTAATTTTCTCGTAGAAGCGAAGCACAAGTGTTTCGACACTTGTAGGCTTCGACTACCGAGAAGCTTTTTTCGAAACGGCAAGGTTTCGCCCCAAAACCTTTTGGGACAGCGGACTATGGCACTGTAGGATCACTTAGGGACACTCGCTATGGTTAGATCGCGGGTAGGGGCGCTACCCCTGGCCCTGCAAGGGGATTCATTCCGCGATTGCGCCCGAAAACCGCAAAACGGGACCGCCGGGAATTTTTACTTGTAAAAATTGTAAAAATTAGTATTAAAATTACAAAAAATTATGGAAATTACATAATTTAGAATTATATATAATTTTGATGGTCATGGCCCAAAACGACCCAATCTGATTGGAAATGTGTTGTAATTCATATTACGGCCTGCGCGCCGTCATTTGTGTTGTGCGTGTTGTACATTTGTTTCGCGACCTGCGCGTCGTGCCCTTCTTTATTATTTATTCTTGTTGTAAATTAGTTTAGACTTGAATATAACTCGAGTTTCAAAATTGTAATGTACAAAATTGGAGCCGTGGAAGGGAGGAGCTTGAGAGGCTGTTTGTAACGCCCGCCCTTCTTACCCAACCAAAGGCGGCGCTACTTTCTTATACTACTTACGTACATGTTTTACTATAACAGCGGAAGAATAAAAACTTTAAGAATTTAATTTATTAAGCATAATATCACATATTCTGATTTGTTCAAATGTGCATATATTGAACTTATAACTAATCATATTAATTTGTCCGGATCGTTCTTTGCCGAGCCACCACCACACACATCACTATCTGCTCCTCCTGTTGCTCCTCTAGCTCATCCAGCTTCTTTATCTACAGTACAAGGAAAGTAAGCTGTGAGCACTCATGGCTCAGTAAGTTCCTTTCCTACTCACTAAAACCGAAAATCATCGTATATTAATATCATGCGTAGTATCATAAGCATACGACATACAAGGGTATCATATTCATATCATGACATTATATCTAATCATCAGATAATTCAAGCACATATGTAGGCAATGCATCATGAATTTGAAAACTTATACTTATAAGTACTTGAAATTAATCTCATCATTATAGGGGATCCCGGTTTGTACCACATACATAATGCGCGCGCTTCTTAAGTAGGTCCAAGGTAGCAAGTCTTGAACCCTACCATACATACATACTAGGTCCGAGTCTTACTCCATCGACCTAGGGCATTCAGAAGCCCATTACTGACGAGGCCCGAGTCTTATTCCATCGACCCCAGGGCATTTACGGAGCCCACCCTTGGTACAAACCATACAAAAATAATTTATCATGCATAACTATCATATCATATCCCTAACAATCTTTCATGCATTTCATTTTTCATTTCTTTTCATTATGTATAGCATTTCCTATGCTATCACATATCATGGCATTTACATAACATAAATTTCATTCTTTTCCCATTATGTATAGCATTTCCTATGCTAACACATATCATGGCATATACATAACATAATTTCATTTCTTTATTTTGTATAGCATTTCCTTATGCTATCACATATCATGGCATATTACATAACATTATGTATAGCATTTCCTATGCTATCACATATCATGGCATATAATATAATTTCATTTTCTCCTCATTATGTTTAGCATTTCCTATGCTATCACATATCATGGCATATTACATAACATTATGTATAGCATTTCCTATGCTATCACATATCATGGCATATAACATAATTTCATTTTCTCCTCATTATGTTTAGCATTTCCTATGCTATCACATATCATGGCATATAACATAATTTCATTTTCTCTTCTTTATGTTTAGCATTTCCTATGCTATCACATATCATGGCATATTACATAACATTATGTATAGCATTTCCTATGCTATCACATATCATGGCATATAACATAATTTCATTTTCTTAGCATTTCATAGAAGGAACCTTGTACTAGTTCGGTTAGACAATAATCTTACTCACCTCTTTAAAATATTTTTGGTTGAAATCCTAAGGTTAGATACTCCTCTGATCATACATCATATCAATATAAAATCATGGAAAGGAATCCTTCTACATAGCATAGAAAATCTTATCATGAAATGAGGTCTTGTTTAAATCATCCTAGATTTGAAAACCTTTTCTTTAGCCGAATTTTCTTAAATTCTTTCCTAGGTTTTCTAATCCTTATAAATCGAAAATCACATAAAAGCCTTGTACCACAGGTGAGGGGAAGCTTACCTTCTTCGCTTAAGTTTCCTAGGTTTGAGAACTTGCTTGGGGACCTTTCTTCCTTGCTTGCTTGCTCGGCACCAATGGAGGAGAAGAGTGGCTAGGTCTTTTGGTGGAGAGGAGGAGGAAGAAGAGACCTCTTCCTCTTGTGTTGCTCGGCAACAACAAGAAAGAAAAGAGGGAGGGAGGGAGGAGGAAGAAGAGGTTTCTTCCTCTTGTGTTGCTCGGCAACAAGAAGAAGAAAGGAGGAAGGGAGAGGGTTTTCGGCACCCAAGAGAGGAGAGGAGGAAAGTGAGTGAGGATGAAGTTGAAGTCACCCCTCCATGCCTATTTATACTAAAATGAGGGGAGGAAACTTGTCTTGATTCATCCTCCTTATTTACTTCTCCTCTTAATGTTAAGAATATTCTAGAGAAGATGGTTCTTAAGTTCTCCCTTAATTTCTCTCTTTTCCTTCCTTTAATTAAAATTCCTTTCTCTCCTCTTACAGGATCCTCTCCTATCCCACTTGGTTAACACATGCATGTATCCACAAGAGAACCAAGGATCAAAACTTGGTTATGTATATTTTTACTTCTTTTTACTCCCTTTTCCTTTTTAGTAAAAAGAATCATTTCTTATTCTTAACTACTTAGTCCTCTCTCTCCTTATCAATAATTCTCCTATCCTCTTTGGTATCCTATACATGTTCCTTACAAGAGATCCAAGGTTCAATCTCTCTTCTAACGTTTTATTTTCTTTTGTACATAATAATTCATATATTACCCTATTATGCATTATGCATAAATATTTCATACATGTATTCATATTTATTCCTTTTGTCTACATTAATTCCATACATTATAAATCATGCATAGATGATTTATATTCTCAACTTTATTTTCTTTCATAATCATCTAAATCCTTCCCATCTTTAATATTAAATTTAGAATATCTACACCTTCTTTTCACTACATTGTACTCTCATTATCCTTACTTTCTTATCTAGGCTTTCTAGGGGTGTTACACTGTTGACCCTAGGTTGACCATCCGATCTTCTCATTGGCTTGAGAAGATCGTAGTAGGGCCATGACTAATCACAAATTAATTTAATTAATTGTTTGTGTATATGTGATGCATGATTAAGTAATTAATTAGTGCCTAACGATTAGATTAGATCTAAGTCGTGCACCTGATGCACCCCTCGATTAGATTAGATCTAAATTGAGTATATGATACACATCATCGTTTAGATTAGATCTAAATCATGTCAACTCTAATGCCTACCGTGCCGTGATACCTATCACTACCTCGATCACATGTGTTGTTGAATCTACCAAAACAGAGCAACACATATTATCTTGGTAGGGTACGGAGGGACAATCTTGGTCCCGCTTATCAACGCATGGGCGAGTACAAACTCAATTAGATTGAGTATTCCTAGTTAACTCGGTTGGATTGAGTATAACTATAGGCATTCTTCCAATGGTTGGAAAGATAGGACATAAATCACATTTATATTAATTCTTGGGCGTATTAGCCAAAGCTAACTCAAGTTTTAATATAACTGCGGATAATGATCCTATAAACAAGAGTTGCATAGAGATGTAATTGGTAAATTGTTATCTACCGATCATACTAAGTCTTGGGCGATTTAGCTAAAGCTAACTCAAGGCGTAGTATGATATGGATCTTGTCCCACATGAATTATAGAATTCAGTGGGAGCATCATTTAGTTAAAGGCCTAATTAAATGATTTAAAAGAATATGATATTTATTTTCTATATTTTTCTGTTATAGATAACCATGACGTCGCATACTAACACCTTCTCTTCGCGTTCTGTCCTTGAGAAGGACAAGCTCAATGGAGCAAATTTCCTGGACTGGTACAGGAACTTGAGAATAGTTCTCACCCAGGAACGTAAACTGTACATTCTGGAGAAACCTATTCCGGAGGCTCCACCTACCAATGCCCCACGAGCTGACAAATATACATATAAGAAGCATCAAGATGACGCATTAGATGTGTCCTGTCTAATGCTCGTGACCATGAACTCTGAGCTTTAAAAGCAACATGAGTTGATGGGCGCTTACGATATGGTTGAACATCTTCGTCAACTATATCAAGGACAAGCGAGGCATGAGAGATTTGAGATCTGAAGGGCACTATTTCAGTGCAAGATGTCAGATGGGGCTCCCGTATGCCCATATGTACTCAAAAATGATTGGGTACATAGACAACCTACAGAGGTTGGGGTTCTCGCTTGGCCAAGAGCTAGCCATTGATCTGATCTTGCAGTCCTTGGCGGATAGCTATAGTCAGTTCGTTCTAAACTACAACATGAACGAAATTGACAAGCCACTGCCCGAGCTGCTTAGCATGTTAAGAACTGCTGAGCTAAACCTTAAGAAGGCTAAGCCCCACTCTGTTCTGATGGTTCAGAAACACAAGGACAAGGGCAAGTCCAAAGGCAAGGGAAAGTTCCAAGCCAAGGGCAAAGGCAAGGCACTGAAGCCTAAAGGAGGGGTCGCCAAGGATGCTACCTGCTTCCACTGCGGTCAGACCGGGCACTGGAAGAGAAACTGCAAGGTGTACTTGGAAGATCTTAAGAAGAAGCGAAGTGAGACTTCCACTTCTGGTATATATGTTATAGAAGTCAATCTATCTATTTGTTTATCATGGATATTAGATACCAGATGTGTATCTCACATTTGTACTAATGTGCAGGCGCTGAGAAATAGTAGGGCATTGGCGAAGGGCGAGGTGGACCTACGCGTAGGCAATGGAGCACGGGTTGCTGCTGTTGCTGTAGGAACTTATTTTCTATCTCTGTCCTCTGGGCTTGTATTAGAGTTGGATGATTGTTGTTATGTACCTGCATTAACTAAGAACATAATTTCAGTTTTTCGTTTGGACAAGAAAGGTTTCTCTTTTATATTTAAGGACAAATGTTGTTCTGTTTATTTAAAAGATATGTTCTATTATAGTGCACCTCTGATAAACGGACTCTATATTCTAGACCTTGAAAGCCCTATCTATAACATAAATACCAAGAGGTTCAAGTCAAATGACCTGAACCAAACCTATCTCTGGCACTGTCGCTTAGGTCATATAAATGACAAGCGCTTATCCCAGCTCCATAAGGATGGTTTGTTGGACTCATTTGATTTTGAATCTTATGAGACGTGTGAGTCATGCCTACTAGGCAAGATGACCAAGACTCCCTTTAGTGGTCATAGCGAAAGAGCGACTGATTTGTTAGGACTTATACATAGTGATGTATGTGGCCCTTTCAATGTCGCTGCTAGAGGCGGTTATAGGTACTTCATCACATTTACTGATGACTTCAGCAGATATGGTTATGTGTACTTGATGACACATAAGTCAGAATCCTTTGAAAAGTTCAAAGAATTCAAGAATGAAGTACAAAATCAGCTTGGCAAGAGTATTAAGATACTTCAATCAGATCGAGGTGGAGAATACCTTAGCCATGAGTTTCGTGACTATCTAGCTGAGTGTGGGATTTTATCCCAACTCACTCCTCCTGGAACACCACAGTGGAATGGTGTATCCGAAAGGAGGAATCGTACCCTATTAGATTTAGTATGATCTATGATGAGTCACACAGATCTTCCGACATACCTTTAGGGCTATGCTCTAGATATGACAGCTTTTTGTTGGGTTTTTCGGGCCGCGAAAACCGCTTTTCGCGTCGCGGAAACCCCGAAACTCCCTAGCCAACGGATCCGTGCGAAGAAAAAAAATTTAAATACAATTACGAGTTTACTAAAACTTAGATCTACTCCTAGATCTACATGGAAGAGATCTATACCTTCGATGCGTGCCCTTTTTCGTATCCCGCTCGTCCAAGATTCGCCGGATCTCGAAAGTATCAAAATAGATACTTCTCTATACGTATCCACACGAACACACTAGGTGGATATGACCAAAACAAGGTGTGCTAGCACCTTATAGGATTCGGCCAAGGAAAGGAGAGGGAGAGCAAAAATGGCTAGAGGAAGGAGATGAAGTGAATGCACATGAATGAGAAAAATGAATTCACATTCACAACAAAAGGTGGCCGGCCACTTTCCCAAGTGTAACCCCCATTTTTTTTTTTGCATTAAGTGTGGCCATTAAGAGATTTATAACCTCCATGAGGTGACACACACATGTGCTAAACATGATGATGTGGCACCACATCATTGGCCACTTAATGCCAACTCACCAATGAGGTGGCATAAAGTCAAGTCAAACTTAACTCTTCATCTTCCTTTCAAGTCAAGTCAAACTTGACTTAATCTCTCTCATGGTTGATCTAATCCAACCATTTAATTCAAGCCAATTTAATATAATGAATCTAATTCATTTAATTAAATTGATTCAATGAGTCATAATCTAAATTAGACTCATTGAGCACATGAATCACCTTGAGTCCAACTCAATTAGCCCAATTAGGATTACTTTTAATCCAATTTGATTCATCAAATGAATCTAATCCTCTTGGTTCATCATATGAACCTAATCTCCATCTAATTGTCCTTAGTGTGTGACCCTATATGTTCTTGTAACGTTGGCAATGCCCCTAAACTCATTTAGGAGCATAAGTAATGAACGGTATCTAGCAACACATCATTACTACCTAAGTTACAAGAATGTTGAGATCCAACATCACCTTGTGACTACTAATTGTGACTCCTCACAAAATATGACAAGTGTCCTTCTATCCTAGACATCTAGATTGATCAATGTGAGGCATAAACCGTGTCATCCTCTGATCAATCTAAATCCTGAACTCCAAGTTGACTCACTAAATCAAATGAGCTCAATATCTCATATTGACTCATTTGGGCATGACCATGCACTTCGTGGTCTCACTCTATCAAGAATACCGATGTCTCTCCCGTCATATAGGAGGGATAGATCACATCTACATCACTCACATCCCTCCGCATAATTTGTTACATACCCAGTAATCGCCTTTATAGTCCACCCAGTTATGGGTGATGTTTGACGAAACCAAAGTACATAACTCCTTATGTAGGGAACCATGGTGACTTCAGGTCTAAGGACTAGTAGTCATACTAATAGCCACATGAGAAAGTATATGATACTCATATAACGATCCATGATACTTTCTCATGGCGGGTCATTCAGTATACATTCTCTAATACATACCCATGTGTCAACTTGATATCTCTATATCCATGACTTGTGAGATCAAGTCATCGAGTTGACCTACATGCTAGTCTTATTGCATTAACATTGTCCCTGAATGTTAATACTCGTCTAGGAATGATTAAGAGTAGTGTTCCCTATATCATCTCACTATCGATTCAACCAATCGATTGATATAGGTAAGAACCTTCTACTCAAGGACGTTATTATACTTAGTTTATTTGTCACCAATACAAGTAAGTATAATAACCAAAAACCAAATGCCTTTATTTATATAGAATATGATACAACAAGTCCAAAATATAATCATCAAATGATTGGCTCTAGGGCTCTAGCTAACACTTTTATACTCAACCGAGTTCCATCCAAGGTCGTGATAAAGACACTATATAGGATATGTACTGGGAGAGATGCCCAGGTGTCTTTTATGAGGATTTGGGGTTGTGAGGCTTACGTTAGACGTTAAGTCTCAGACAAATTAGGACCCAATCCGACAAGTGCTACTTTATTGGATATACCAAGGAAACTAAGGGATATTATTTCTACATTCCCAGTCAGCACAAGGTAGTTGTCGTAAAGACTGGGGTCTTTCTAGAAAGTGACTTTGTTTCTAGAAAGACTAGTGGAAGCACGTTCAATCTTGAAGAAGTTCAAGATGCGAACAATAGCACTGAAGCCTCGATGGAAGTTGAACTAGAACCACAAAGTGTTGTGGATGATGTTGTTCCACAAGGAGTTGAGGAACAACAACAGTTCAAGTAGACATACCTCTTCGCAGGTCTGATAGGGTATGTCGTCAGCCTGAGAGATACTCATTTCTCTTATCTGACCATGATGACGTTGTGCTCATAGATAATGAGCCTACCACCTATCAGGAAGCTGTGATGAGACCAGATTCCGAAAAATGGCTAGAGGCCATGAGATCCGAGATGGAATCCATGTACACCAACCAAGTATGGACTTTGGTTGATCCACCTGAAAGGGTAAAACCCATAGGGTGTAAGTGGGTCTTTAAGAGAAAGACTTACATGGATGGACTTATCTATAAGGGTCGCTTGGTAGCTAAAGGTTTCAAGCATATTCATGGTATTGACTATGATGAAACCTTTTCTCCAGTAGCGATGTTTAAGTCCATTCGGATCATGCTTGCCATTGCAGCATACCATGACTATGAGATATGGCAGATGGATGTTAAAACCGTGTTTCTGAATGGAAACCTGCTCGAGGATGTGTACATGACACAACCTGAGGGTTTTGTAGATCCACAGCATACTAGCTATTGGTTGCTACTCAGAAAACCTAATGGTTCCACTGCACAAAAATTTTGTACAAAGGTCTGAACCTTTTCCTAGTTACCATGTGTTCTTTTAAATTAAACTTGGATAGCCTGCAGAACTTAACACGTTTGATCCAAAATTTAATCTATTTGTTCTTTTAGGTTTAGACTTGGATCTCCTGCGGAACTTAACTCGTTCGATCCAAAACATCTAGGTTATTAATTCCATTAAATATTAATTTCCAAATTTGGCTTCCAGGACTGCATGGCGAGGCACATGACCTTCTTGGATATGGGAACAACCACCACCGCCTAGACAAAGCCTTTTAAGGAAAGCTAATATTTAATTTCCTTAAATAACTTTAGGTCAACCAAAAAGAACAATCAAATCAAAAGGAAAAGAAAAACAAAGAACACAACATCGAAAACAAATTCGAAATACTAGAATCGTATGCCTCTTGTATTTGATATTTTTACATGAAGATAAAACTAGTATGATGCGGAAATTAAATACTAGTATACCTTTTCTTTTGCAAGAAAAACCTCTAGGTCTTCTACCATATTCCTCTTCTAACCTCGGACGTTGTGTGGGAAACGATCTTTCGAGATGAGAAACCACCAAAGCACCTTCTTCTCCTCCTTGTAAGGTTCGGCCAAATCAAGTGCACCTCCAAGGATGAAGAGAAACCACCAACCAAGCTCCAAGGGATGAAAGCTTTCTCTCCTTCTTCTCCAAGCTAGAATCCGGCCACCACTTGAACTCCAAGGAAGAAGAATGGTCCGGCCACAAGATGGAGAGAAGAGAAAGTAAGGAGGCCGGCCACACCAAGGAAGAAAAGAGGGAGAAAATAATAGAGGTTGTTCACCATCAAGGCTCCCAAAACCCCTCTTTTATAATCCTTAGCTTTGGCAAATAAGGAAATTTAATTATAATAAAATTTCCTTAACTTTCCTTGACATGAATTAATTAAGAAAAAATAAACAAAATTTCCTAAACCTTCATGTCATGGCCGGCCACATCATTAAGAGCAAACAAGGCAATTTCAATCAACAATTAAAATTCCTTATTTGTCTTCGGAAATTTTAAAATATAAAATTTCCTTTTAAAATCCCTTCATGGTTGATAAAAAGAAATTTCTATAATTTTAATTTTTCAACATGTGAATAATTTACAAAGAAGAAAAATAAAATATCTTTCCAATCTACAAATAAGGAAAGAGATCTAATCTCTTTCTTTAATTTTTTGTAGATCCTTTTAAAAGAGATATTTTAATTTTTAATCTCTCCAATAAATTATATCTTTCACATAAGAAAATTTTAAAATTAAAATTCTTTTTAATTTAATGGGGGCCGACCACCTAAGCTTGGGTTCAAGCTAGGGCCGGCCACCCATGAACCAAGGCTTGGCTATCCCTAGCTTGATCCACAAGCTAGCTTGGCTGACCCCTACATCATGGGTATGAAGGTGGGTATAAGTGGGTATAGTACTCTATAAATAAGAGGCTACGATAGGGACCGAGAGGAGGAATTGTTTTTGGTCTCCCGATAAAATTAAGCATCCCATGTTCGCCCCGAACACACAACTTTAATTTTATCAATAATAATTCATTCCACTAGAGAACTATTATTGAACTACCACACCAATCCCAAATAACATTTTTTGGGCTCCTTCTTATTATGAGTGTGTTAGTCTCCCTGTATTTACGATGTCGAATGTCCACTAATTAAGTGAGTTACTGACAACTCATTTAATTAATATCTTAGTCCAAGAATAGTACCACTCAACCTTATCGTCATGTCGGACTAAGTCCACCTGCAGGGTTTAACATGACAATCTTTATGAGCTCATCTTGGGGACATTATCAATCTAGATCACTAGGACACAGTTTCCTTCTATAATCAACAACACACACTATAAGTGATATCATTTCCCAACTTATCGGGCTTATTGATTCATCGAACTAAATCTCACCCATTGATAAATTAAAGAAATAAATATCAAATATATGTGTTTGTTATTATATTAGGATTAAGAGCACACACTTCCATAATAACTGAGGTCTTTGTTCCTTTATAAAGTCAGTATAAAAGAAAATGACCTCTGATGGTCCTACTCAATACACTCTAAGTGTACTAGTGTAATTATATAATTAAGATAAACTAATACCTAATTACACTACGACCTTCTAATGGTTTGTTCCTTTCCATTTTGGTCGTGAGCTACTGTTTATAATTTATAAGGTACTGATAACATTATCTTCTGTATGTGACACCACATACTATGTTATCTACAATATAAATTAATTGAACAACTACAAATAAATGTAGATAATTTGACCAAATGTGATTCTTTATTCAAAAAATGTTTACAAAAGCTTAGGCTTTCAGTATACACTCTAACAATCTCCCACTTATACTAATGACTAAGCTGTCATATCTTCTGCCATACATCTGATTCTCATTCCCTCCACATGCCGACCGAAAGCTTTTGCCGGAAGGGCCTTAGTGAAAGTATCTGCCAGGTTATCTGCTGATGCAATCTTGGCGATGACAACTTCTCATCGCTTCACGATATCTCGTATCAGGTGGTACTTGCGCTCTATATGTTTACTTGCCTTATGAGCTCGTGGTTCCTTCGAGTTTGCAACTGCACTGCTATTATCACAATAAATTGTGATGATTTTGGGCAAACTGGGAATCACATCTAAGTCCATTAGAAAGTTCCTGAGCCATACTTCTTCTTTAGCTGCCTCAGAGGCTGCTACATACTCAGCTTCCATGGTTGAGTCCGAAACACATTTCTGCTTAACACTCCTCTATGCAATGGCCCCACCTCCTAAAGTAAACACATAGCCTGATGTAGACTTACTGTTGTCCCTATATGATTGGAAATCTGAATCCGTGTAACCCACAGGGAGCAAATCGTCTGCTTGGTAAACTAGCATGTAATCTCTAGTTCTTCTCAGGTACTTTAATATATGCTTTACCGCTGTCCAATGTCCTTGTCCAGGGTTACTCTGATATCTGCTAACCATGCCCACGACAAAACAGATATCAGGTCTCGTACATAGCATTGCATACATTAGGCTTCCTACAGCCGAAGCATAAGGAACTGCTTTCATGTCCTCTATCTCCTTTAATGTCTTTGAAGATATCTCTTTAGATAGAGCTATTCCATGCCTAAAAAGTAAGAAACCTTTCTTGGAATCCTGCATGCTAAAACGAGCAAGGATTGTATCTATATATGAAGCTTGGGACAGACACAACATTCTTTTCTTGTGATCTCTTATAAGTTTGATCCCAAGAATGTGTGCACAATCTCCTAAGTCCTTCATATCAAATTGTTTGGACAACCATACCCTTACGCCCGATAATACCTTGACATTGTTGCCAATTAACAAAATATCATCTACGTATAGTACAAGAAATACCACCACGTTTCCGTTACACTTCTTGTATACACAAGACTCATATGGAGACTGAATAAATCTATATGACTGGATTACTTCATTAAACCGGATGTTCCAAGACCTTGAAGCTTGCTTCAGTCCATAAATGGACCGATTGAGCTTGCACACTAGATGCTCTTTGCCTTTTTTAATGAACCCTTCTAGTTGCTTCATATGGATGTTCTCTTCAAGACTTCCATTAAGGAAAGCTGTCTTGACATCCATTTGCCAAATCTCATAATCCATATGAGCTGCAATGGATAAGAGTATCCGGATAGACTTAAGCATGGCTACCGGTGAAAAAGTCTCCTCATAATCGATTCCCTCTTTCTGAGTGTACCCTTTTGCAACAAGCCTAGCTTTGAAGGTTTCTACCTTCCCGTCTGTCCCTCTTTTCCTTTTGTAGATCCACTTGCATCCAACGACTTTTACACCATCGGGTGGTTCTACAAGCACCCAGACCTTATTAGAGTACATAGACTCTATTTCAGAATTCATTGCCTTTTGCCAAGATGCTGCATCTATATCTTGGAGTGCTTCGTCATACGTTCGGGGATCAGGTTCATGTTTACCCGGGATCAAGTCCGAAGACTCTCCCAAAAACATGAATCTATCAGGTTGCCTTACAACCCTCCCACTACGATGAGGCACTGTCTGTGATTGTGTATCATGTGTGACACGTGTTGCAATCTCTTGTGGTACTTCATCTTGTACTGTTGGTACTAAGGTAGACATGTCCTCTCTAAGTTCTTCTAAAACAAATTTGCTAATGAGCTTGTGATCCATTATATAGTCTTCTTCTAAAAACTGGGCATTGGTGCTAACAATGACCTTCTGGTGTTTAGGACTATAAAATAAACCACCTTTCGTTCCTCTGGGATACCCCATAAACACACGAACTTCTATACGAGATTATAACTTATTAGCAACTGGTTTCAGCACATGTGCTAGACTACCCCTGTAACACCCACAAAATTATAAGATAAGTATATGGGCGTTATTTGCTTTAGAGCATAAAAGAAGAATCAAAAGAAAAAGAAATAAGAGAAATAAAAAGAAGAGGTGAAGGTTTGAACCTTGAACCTCTCACAAAGGATAGAAATAAAGTTATGTATGATAACCACTAGGATAATGAATAACATGTGAATGGAAAGGATGGGAATGGTAGTTAAAAGTGAGGATATAATTAAGTGAGGGAACAATAGGAAATCAAGTAGCTTTCTTCTTCTTGTTTACCTCTTGGTTAAGGAAAGGAGTAAGCAAAAGACAAGTTGTCTTTCTTCCTTTTCCTTCTCTATTTTCGTGGAGTTTAAGAGGATAATGAAGAGAAGAATTAAGGGGAAGGAATGAGGACATATTCTCATTAGAAAAAAAATAAAAATAAAATAAAATACATGCATGAATTAAGGAAAAAGGGAAGCAAAGTTCATCTTTGTATCTTCCACCCACTTAGCATAAAAAGGAAAGAAAGAAAAGGGTTTCATTTTTCTTCCTTCTCCCTCACCATTGCCGAAACTAGAAGCCCTCCTCCCTCATCTCCACAAGCCAAGTTTAGGTTTCTCCCTAAGAGGAAACTAAATTACAAGAAGGAGCCTTCAAGGTGCACCCTTCGAAGCAAGAGAAATCAAAAGGAGTGCTAGCCTCCTTTCTCTTCACCAAGGGTACCATTTCTTTAAGGATTAACAAGTGAACACTAGGTAAGCTTCCCCTCACCTGTGGTACAATGGTTTATATGGTTTTCCATGAAGATAGATCGCTTAAAAACCTAAGGTTTGCTTCATGAGAATTTCGGCCAAGACAAGAGGAAGTGTTTAAGAAAAATTGTAACTAGATATGCTTATTATTTATGTTTGTGACATGGATCTTATATAAGAGGTTAATCTAAGGTTTCCATGCTAGAATGAATAATGAAAACTTAGATCCATGAACCCTAGATTCTCGGCCAAGCATGAACAAGAGGACTAGGTAAGCTTAAGACTCAAACTAAGCATGTTTTCTTATTCTTGTGTTATGTACCCTATGATAATGATGTTGTTAACTTTTTATCTTACTTGTATGTTGTTTGAAACTCCATTTCCATGCTCATGAATGTTCGGCCATGGAAGAACTAAAAGCCTAGGAGAGTTTTAAACCTAAAACTAAGTATGCTAAGATTTTTTTTCCTAAGACAAGATATGAAGCTATAATGTTATGCCATGATTGTATGTTGATTATGAATCCTATTTCATGCTTATGAAGATTCGGTTATGAAGAGATTTGAAGTATAGGAAAGTTTAAACCAAGTCTAGGAGGCTCATGACCTTCTTGATAAAATGATATGAAACTAGTTGATGTTCTTATGGTTGCTTGTTAAATAGAAATTTGGTTACATGTAACTTTCGGCCACACTAAGTTTTAAAGCTAGGATGCTTAGATTTTTAAACTAAGTTTGCTAATGTTGTTTCTTGTAATGTTGCCATGAAAATTGTGTAGGGTTTCCAGGCCTTTAAGCCATATGAAAAAAAAACAAAACCAAGCTCACATGTTTCGGCCACCCTTGAGTTTAAAGGCCTAGAGAAATTTAGAAGCCAACTTGTATATGCTTATGATGTTCTTGTGATAAATGCTATGAAATGTAGTTGTGGTTTCCATGCTCCTATGCCATTGGAAACTTAGTTCCATGTTTGATAGGTTTCGGCCAATACTAGTTTAAAGGCCTAGAGAAATTTAGAACCCAACTTATATATGTTCATGATGTCTCTTGTGATAATTGCTATGAAATGTAGTTGTGGTTTCCATGCTCTTGTGTCACTAGAAACTTAGTTCCATGCTTGATATGTTTCGGCCACTACTAGTTTAAAGGCCTAGAGAAATTTAGAACCCAACTTATATATGTTCATGATGTCTCTTGTAATGTATGCTATGAAATGTAGTTGTGGTTTCCATGCTCTTATGCCACCAAAAAACCTAGTTCCATGATTTATATGTTTCGGCCACCTTGAGTTAAGAGGTTTAAGAAGTTTGGAATTTAAAACAAATGTACTTATGATGTTCCTCATGCAAATGTATAAGATATTGGCTTAGGGTTCAACACTTGCATGCTACTTGTAACCTAGAATGAAACATGCTAGGGTTCGGCCATGATAAGGTTAGAAGCTTAAGGAACTTAGAACCCAAACTAAACATGCCTAAGTTGTTCCTTATGAAACATGATATGATATGTGTTTAGGGTTTACATGTTTGCATGTTGCTTAGAACTTGATTGCTCTTCATGAAGGTTTCGGCCATGAAAGAATTAGAAACCTAGGAGGGTTTTAAAATTTAGGTTAACATGCTTATGACCTTTCTTATGTTAGTATGTGAAGATATCATGAGATTTTTATGTTTGTGTGTTGTCTAGAGATCATGCCCTACTCATGACTTTCGGCCATATGGGTTTAGTGACCTAGATGTACCTCACATGCTATGTAATGAATCAAGAAATGTTATTTAATGATTTCATGAATGGTTATGTCTTCTTATGATAAGTGATATGCTCTTTATGTATGCTTATGATCCATGTAGGTGCTATGTGCCCAATTATGCATGCTTTATGATATGATAAAATGACATGCTCATTATGCAAGTTTATGATCCATGCATGTGTTGTGTGCCCAAATATGCATGCTTTATGATATGATAAGTGATATGTCCATGATGTACGCTATGATTCATGCATGTGCTGTGTGCCCAAATATGCATGTTTTATGATATGTTAAGAAACATGATATGCATGAAAGGATAAGAACTATGATATGTATGACATGCTATTTTACTTTATGTATGGCTTGTACCAAGGGTGGGCTCCATAAGCGCCCCGGGGTCGATGGACTAAGAAACGGGCCTCGTTAGGGATGGACTCCTAAGTGCCCCTAGGTCGATGGACTAAGAAACGGACCTAGTATGTATGCCTTGTAGGGTTCAAGACTTGCTACCTTGGACCTACATAGGACGCGCGCATTTGTATGTGGTACAAGTCGGGGCCCTAATCATGTTGAGATTATGTTTAAGTATATATATTATAAGTTTTCAAAAGACATGTTGCATATGTTGCATGATGTATGTTTAGGAATTCACCTTGCTTATACTCTATGAGTATGCCATGCTATTTATGATGATGTTATGCTATGCCAGGATACATTTGATGATCATGTTATATTATGCCATGTTACTTTATGTTATGTTACGATATGCCATGATATGCTGCTTGATATGATAAATTTGTCTTTATGCCTCTTGACTTGTGGTTTTAATATGCTTTACGGTTTTTGTGAGTAGGAAAGGAACTTACTGAGCCATGAGTACTCACAGCTTACTTTCTTGTACTACAGATAAAGGCAAGGAATGGATGTACTAGGGGAGCAGCAGGAGGGGCTAGAAGGATGTGTGTGGTAGTGGATTGGCTAAAGGAAAAGACCAGCTTTTGTTTAATAAGAAATATGCCATGTTGATATTTTTACTTTATGACTCCATGACATTAAGTATGTGTTTGGGTATTGAGACTTATAAATTAAGATGGGTATGCTATGTGGTTCTTTTATGTCTATGGTAATGTTAAAGTAAGAAAAGTTTTTAAATTCTCTAAGTAAGACTTCCGTTGTATTAAGCATGTATGTGTCCAAGTAACCCCCGTCGCCTTAGCAGGAGGGGCGGTGCGTTACAACCCCAAATCTGAATATGTCTTAGACTGGGCTTTCACCCATTCCATAATTCTGTGGGAGTAGAAGAAACTGATTTAGAAGGTACTAAGTTCAGAATGTACACTGCCGTTTCCAGAGCGTATCCCCAAAACGAATTTGGTAATTCTGAATAACTCATCATTGATCTAACCATCTCCATAAGAGTCCTATTCCTTCGTTCTGCCACACCATTCTGTTGGGGTGTACCAGGTGCGGATAGTTGGGATTGAATCCTGACCTTTGATAAGTAATTTTTAAACTCTCCTAAGAGGTATTCGCCACCACGATCAGACCGTAGTGTCTTGATACTTTTACCTAGTCGTTTCTCCACATCAGCCTTGTATTCTTTGAACTTATCAAAGCACTCGGACTTGCGGCGCATTAGGTACATGTATCCGTATCTTGAATAATCATCTATAAAAGAGACAAAATATTCAAAATCACCTCTTGCCTGAACAGACATAGGACCACATAAATCAGAATGAACCAATTCTAACACTTCTTTGGCTCTATACCCGTTGGCCTTGAAAGGCCTCTTGGTCATTTTACCTTCCAAGCAAGATTCACAAGTTGGAAAATTTTCCAACTCTAATGAACCCAAGAGTCCATCGGCTATAAGCCTCTGAATCCTACTTAAGTTAATATGACCAAGCCTTAGATGCCAAAGATATGCTTGGTTCATTTTCGAAGGTTCTTTTCTCTTATTTGAGTTAGAAGATGTGTTATTAATTTCCATATTATACTTTGTGGGAGAAATTGGATTTAAAGTATAAAAATTACCAACTAATGCACCAGAATAGATAATCACTTTATTTCTATTAATAACTATATCGTTAGTAAAGGAAACTGAATATCCATCAAAAAACTGTCTAGAAACTGAAATTAAATTCTTTCTAAAACTGGGTACATAAAGACAATTTCTTAAAACCAAATTTCTATTCCTATTAAAAGATAAGTAGACGTCTCCCATTGCAACAGCCGCCACTTTAGTAGCATTGCCCATGTAGACTGTAATCTCTTCTTCAGTTAGTCGTCGGGTTTCCTGGAACCCCTGCAAGGAATTGCAGACATGATCAGTGGCTCCCGTATCTACACACCAGGTGCTGGTAGATAACACCGCTAAACATGTTTCAATAACTAGAGCGTGAGATATACCTTTGTTGTTTTGATTCCTACGAGGACAGTCACCTTCCAATGCCCTGACTGCTTGCAGATGAAGCACTTGCCCTTCGGCTTCTTCATTCCAGCTTTAGGTCCTGTACTCTGATATTTATTCACTTTCTTTGCTGAGCTAACTTGTTTCTTCTTCTTCTTTCCTTTCGGTTTAGAAGTAGAACCATTTTCAGCATAGTGAATATGAGAATTATGACGAAACAAACCTTCTGCTGTCTGAAGTTTTGTCAGTAGTTCCGCCAATGAATATACCCTTTTATTCATATTGTAATTCAGGCGGAATTGCTCAAAACTTCTAGGTAGTGTTTGGAGGATCATATCGATATGGGTTTCCCCATCAATTTCTCCTCCAAGGATTTGTATTTCATTTAGATAAGCCATCATCTTTAGGATATGATCCCTCACGGAAGTACGCTCTTGCATGGTGGCTGTCATTATCTTTCTCATGGCTTCTTGCCTAGAGGCCCGATCCTGGTGACCAAAGAGTTCCTTGAGATTGTTCATAATATCATAGGCTGTTGGTAAATCTTGATGCTGATATTGGAATACATTTGACATTGAAGCCAAAATGTAACACCGCGCCATCTCATCTGCTTTTACCCATTTCCTATGATACTCAATCTCCTCTTGGGTAGATTCACCATTGGGTGTATCAGGGCAAGGTTCAGTCAGTACAAACTTATAGCTTTCAGCAGTAAGAACAATGTCCAGGTTTCTTTTCCAATCTATGTAGTTAGGACCAGTAAGTCTGTTCTCTTTTAGTATGATGGCCAGTGAGTTGAAAGTCATCCTAAGAATTACAAATAACTTTTGGTCAGAACTCTAAATTTAGAATAATATTGATTCCTCAAACAATACTATTTTAAATTAACCAACACCTTAAAACTCCGTGAATTTTGTATGTCACGATAGTGTGGACGTATACAAATTCAACATTTGTAAAAGGAGGGTTTTACCCATTAATTTTATTATCTTGTCAACCTAACTTTTTGACAAATAAAATTAATAGTTGGTTTACTTTGGTCACACGAATAATAGCAGTGACTCCGATGGGGAGGATACTATTAGACGTGCCTAAGTGTGTACCATTACTTGACACTAAGTCCATTAATAAGATTGTTCCCCTTCCGATGGGGAAGATCACACGCTCTTAATTAACTTCCTATAGTCATCCAAAAATGGAAGTTTAATCTAGTGATCCGCAAACAATCTCATCCGATATGGAGGAAGGCACTCAGAGCCAACGTGCAAGCTTGTTGCATCACCTATAAACCAGTAATGGAGACCGTGGAATTTATTTAAAAATAAATCCCTCTCCCACTTAGTTATTTAAAGTGAGGAATTTTGACTATGCTAGTCTACTTAACATGCATACTAACAATCACACGCAGTGATAGCATAAAAAGCAATAAATAGAAAAACTAATTTTCAACTATTATGGCTTTTATCTATTGTTGTCGTCCGTGTGTCGCCAACCCTAGCTGCTGCCATCTTTGGCGCATCCATCTTGCTCCTTGTTCCGCTGCGTCTCTGGTCCTCAAAAGGTTCCACGCCTTGCAAGATTTGATCCGCGACATAAATAGAATTTTACATTTTTCGATCCTATATTCCTCGAAGGAATGTACATGTGAACTAGATCGAACATAAAATAAAAATTTACATGCATCGATCCTATATTCCATAAAAGGAATGTACATGTAACTAGATCAAAAAATAAAATCCTAATAAAACTAAATACAGCTACTGCTGTATTTTAAAATACAATCATGCACACACAATAAATGCCCTTGACATGTCCAAGGGTCCAATCACACACATAAAAACTATAAGCCATAATAGTTGGATCCTGCATCCACAAAGTTAGCACATCCTACTATTAACCTGCCTAAATTATGTATGACATGTGCATAATTAAACTAATACCAAATACACAGAGGCAAAATCCTAGCTCTGATACCAATTGTTGGTTGCTACTCGGAAAACTTAATGGTTCCACTGTACAAAAATTTTATACAAAGGTCTGAACCTTTTCCTAGCTACCATGTGTTCTTTTAAATTAAACTTGGATCGCCTGCGGAACTTAACACGTTTGATCCAAAATTTAATCTATTTGTTCTTTTAGGTTTAGACTTGGATCTCCTGCGGAACTTAATACGTTCGATCCAAATCACCTAGGTTATTAATTCCATTAAATATTAATTTCCAAAATTGGCTTCCAGGACTGCATGGCGAGGCACATGGCCTTCTAGGATATGGGAACAACCACCACCGCCTAGACAAAGCCTTTTAAGGAAAGCTAATATTTAATTTCCTTAAATAACTTTAGGTCAACCAAAAAGAACAATCAAATCACAAGGAAAAGAAAAACAAAGAACACAACATCGAAAACAAATTCGAAATACTAGAATCGTATGTCTCTTGTATTTGATATTTTTACATGAAGATAAAACTAGTATGATGCGGAAATTAAATACTAGTATACCTTTTATTTTGCAAGCAAAAACCTCTAGGTCTTCTACCGTATTCCTCTTCTAATCTCGGACGTTGTGCGAGCAACGATCTTCCGAGATGAGAAACCACCAAAGCACCTTCTTCTCCTCCTTGTAAGGTTCGGCCAAATCAAGTGCACCTCCAAGGATGAAGAGAAACCACCAACCAAGCTCCAAGGGATGAAAGCTTTCTCTCCTTCTCCAAGCTAGAATCCGGCCACCACTTGATCTCCAAGGAAGAAGAAAGGTCCGACCACAAGATGGAGAGAAGAGAAAGTAAGGAGGCCGGCCACACCAAGGAAGAAAAGAGGGAGAAAATAATAGAGGTTGTTCACCATCAAGGCTCCCAAAACCCCCTCTTTTATAGTCCTTAGCTTTGGAAAATAAGGAAATTTAATTATAATAAAATTTCCTTAACTTTCCTTGACATGAATTAATTAAGAAAAATTAAATAAAATTTTCTAAACCTTCATGTTATGGCCGACCACATCATTAAGAGCAAACAAGGCAATTTCAATCAACAATTAAAATTCCTTATTTGTCTTCGGAAATTTTAAAAAATAAAATTTCCTTTTAAAATCCCTTCATGGTTGATAAAAATAAATTTCTATAATTTTAATTTTTCAACATGTGAATAATTTACAAAGAAGAAAAATAAAATATCTTTCCAATCTACAATAAAGGAAAGAGATCTAATCTCTTTCTTTAATCTTTTGTAGATCCTTTTAAAAGAGATATTTTAATTTTTAATATCTCCAATAATTTATATCTTTCACATAAGAAAATTTTAAAATTAAAATTCTTTTTAATTTAATGGGGGCCGGCCACCTAAGCTTGGGTTCAAACTAGGGTCGGCCACCCATGAACCAAGGCTTGGCCGGCCCTAGCTTGATCCACAAGCTAGCTTGGCCGGCCCCTACATCATGGGTATGAAGGTAGGTATAGGTGGGTATAGTACTCTATAAATAAGAGGCTACGATAGGGACCGAGAGGAGGAATTGGTTTTGGTCTCCCGATAAAATTAACAATCCCGTGTTCGCCCCGAACACACAACTTTAATTTTATAATTAATAATTCATTCCACTAGAGAACTATTATTGAACTACCGCACCAATCCCAAATTACATTTTTTGGGCTCCTTCTTATTATGAGTTTGTTAGTCTCCCTGTGTTTAAGATGTCGAATTTCCACTAATTAAGTGAGTTACTGATAACTCATTTAATTAATATCTTTGTCCAAGAATAGTACCACTCAACCTTATCGTCATGTCGGACTAAGTCCACCTGTAGGGTTTAACATGACAATCTTTATGAGCTCATCTTGGGGACATTATCAAACTAGATCACTAGGACACAGTTTCCTTCTATAATCAACAATACGCACTATAAGTGATATCATTTCCCAACTTATCGGGCTTATTCATTCATCGAACTAAATCTCACCCATTGATAAATTAAAGAAATAAATATCAAATATATGTGCTTGTTATTATATTAGGATTAAGAGCACACACTTCCATAATAACTGAGGTCTTTGTTACTTTATAAAGTCAGTATAAAAGAAAACGACCTCTGATGGTCCTACTCAATACACTCTAAGTGTACTAGTGTAATTATATAGTTAAGATAAACTAATACCTAATTACACTATGACCTTCTAATGATTTGTTCCTTTCCATTTTAGTCATGAGCTACTGTTTACAATTTATAAGGTACTGATAACATTATCTTCTGTATGTGACACCACATACTATATTATCTACAATATAAATTAATTGAACAACTACAAATAAATGTAGATAATTTGACCAAATGTGATTCTTTATTCAAAAAATGTTTACAAAAGTTTAGGCTTTCAGTATACACTCTAACACTAGCAGAGTATGCAAGCTGCATAGGTCCATTTATGGACTAAAGCATGCTTCTCGGAGCTGGAATCTTCGATTCGATGATGCAATCAAATAGTTTGGTTTCATCAAGAACGAAGATGAGCCTTGTGTCTACAAGAAGGTTGTAGGGGATATAGTTGCCTTCCTCATATTGTATGTGGATGACATACTACTCATTGGGAAGGACATTCCTTTGCTTCAGTCTATCAAGACCTGGCTAGGGAGTTGCTTTTCAATGAAGGACTTAGGTGAGGCATCCCGCATTCTAGGGATACAGATCTATAGAGATAGATCTAAGAGATTGCTTGGCCTAAGTTAGAGTACATATATTGACAAGGTACTCCTTCGGTTTGCCATGCAGAATTCCAAGAAGGGATTTCTGCCAATGTCACATGGCGTGAGTCTTTCGAAGACTCAAGGTCCCTCTTCTAGAGAGGAGAGAGACCGCATGGATCAGATCTTATGCCTCAGCCATAGGATCTATCATGTACGCCATGCTCTGTACTCGACCTGATGTCTCGTATGCTTTGAGCATGACAAGAAGATACCAGTCAGATCCAGGTGAAAATCAATGGATAGCAGTCAAGAACATTCTTAAGTACTTAAGAAGGACTAAAGAATATTTCTTGATATATGGAGGTAATGATGAGCTAGCTGTAAAGGGTTACAGTGATGCTAGCTTCTAGACCAACCAGGATGATTATCGATCGCAGTCAGGGTTCGTATTTTGCATAAATGGTGGTGCTGTGAGCTGGAAGAGTTCGAAGCAGGACACAGTAGCTGATTCTACGACAGAGGCCGAGTACATTGTTGCATCAGAGGCAGCAAAGGAGGCAGTTTGGATCCGCAAGTTCATCACTGAACTTGGGGTGGTTCCCAGTATCGCTGACCCTATTGAGCTCTATTGTGACAACAATGGAGCTATAGCACAGGCGAAGGAACCTCGCTCACACCAGCGGACCAAACACATACTACGACACTTCCATCTCATTTGAGAGATTATTGAGAGAGGAGATGTGAAGATTTGCAGAGTACCTACAGAAGCTAACATCGCATATCCCTTGACCAAGTCTTTGGTACAGAGGAAGCATGATGGTCACACTAGGTCATTGGGGCTTAGAGCCTACACTGATTGGCACTAGTGCCTGAGGTAATATTGTTAGTTAGAGCCCTAGAGCCAATCATTTGATGATTATATTATGGACTTGTTGTATCATATTCTTATATAAATAAAGGCATTTATTTTTTGGCTATTATACTTACTTATATTGGTGCCAAATAAACTAAGTATAATAGCGTCCTTGAGTAGAAGGTTCTCACCTATATCAATTGGTTAGTTGAACCGATAGTGAGATGATATAGGGAACACTACTCTTAATCATTCCTAGTCGAGTATTAACATTCAGGAATAATGTTAATGCAATAAGACTAGCATGTAGGTCAACTCGATGACTTGATCTCACAAGTCATGGATATAGAGATATCAAGTTGACACATGGGTATGCACTGGAGAATGTATACTGAATGACCCGCTATGAGAAAGTATCATGGATCGTTATATGAGTGGCATATACTTTCTCATGTGGCTATTAGTATGACTACTAGTCCTTAGACCTGAAGTCACCATGGTTCCCTACATAAGGAGTTATGTACTTTGGTTTCATCAAACGTCACCCGCAACTGGGTGGACTATAAAGGCGATTACTGGGTATGTAACGAATTATGCAGAGGGATGTGAGTGATGTAGATGGGATTTATCCCTCCTGTATGACGGGAGCAACATCGATATTCTTGATAGAGTGAGACCACAAAGTGCATGGCCATGCCCAAATGAGTCAATATGAGATATTGAGCTCATTTGATTTAGTGAGTCTACTTGGAGTTCAAGATTTAGATTGATTAGAGGATGACACGGTCTATGCCTCACATTGATCAATCTAGATGTCTTGGGTAGAAGGACACTTGTCATATATTGTGAGGAATCACAATTAGTAGTCACAAGGTGATGTTGGATCTCAACATTCTTGTTACTTGGGTAGTAATGATGTATTGCTAGATACCGCTCATTACTTATGCTCCTAAATGGGTTTAGGGGCATTGCCAATGTTACAAGAACCTATAGGGTCACACACAAAGGACAATTAGATGGAGATTAGGTTCATATGATGAACCAAGAGGATTAGATTCATGTGATAAATCAAATTGGATTAAGAGTAATCCTAATTGGGCTAATTGAGTTGGACTCAAGTTGATTCATGTGTTCAATTAGTCTAATTTAGATTATGACTCATTGAATCAATTTAATTAAGTGAATTAGATTCATTATATTAAATTGGCTTGAATTAAATGGTTGGATTAGATCAACCATGAGAGAGATTAAGTCAAGTTTGACTTGACTTGAGAGGAAGATGAAGAGTCAAGTTTGACTTGACTTTATGCCACCTCATTGGTGAGTTGGCATTGAGTGGGCCAATGATGATGCTCCACATCATCATGGTTGCTTAAGTGGGATGCCACCTCATGGGAGTTACCAAGAGTTGTGACTCTTGGCATTCCATGGAGGTTACAACTCCTCTTAATGTGACCGGCCACATCAATTGCATGAGTAGTTTCATTTTGTGAGTAATTCTCATTCATTCCATCATCTTCATCCTCAAGCTCTTCTCAAGCTCTCCCTCTCCTCTCTTGGTCGAACACCCTAGGTGCTAGCACACCATTGTTTGGTCCCATCCACCTAATTTTGTTCGTGTGGATACTTCTAGAGGGTTGTCTACTTTGACGATCTTGAGATCCGGCAAAACGTTGGACTAGCGGGATAGCGAAGGGCATCGCATCGAGGGTAACGCTCTTATCTAGTGTAGATCTAGACTTTAGAAACTCATACTCGTATTTTGTTTTTATTTTTCTTCGCACGGATCTGGTGGCGGGGGTTTCGGGGTTTTCGCGACGCGAAAAAGCGGTTTTCGCGGCCCAAAAAATCCAACAAATATCAATATGATAACGGGCGGAACTACCGATGGAGATTGAAACCGGGTGAGAAAATTGCATGCTCGACGATTACAAATCTATGCAGTAGGATGTACCCAGGTGAAGGCAGCAGGACCGGAGATTAGTTTTGGTCCCAGAGATCTGGAATGGGTAGAAGTACCTCATGATGATGCATTAATAATTAAAGTTGTTATAGCTAATTATAATATTTCTCGTACTTTCATTGACAACGATAGTTCTGTTAATATCATTTTCAAAAAAACTTTTGATCAACTGCAGATAGATCCAAGTGAACTTAACCCATGGTGACTCCTCTATATGGTTTCACGGGCAATGAAGTACAATCGCTCGGCCAAATAAAGTTGGCTCTATCTTTAGGGGAGGAGCCCCTAATGAGGACTAGAGAATCCTATTTCATGGTGGTAGATGCACCTTCTGCTAACAATGTCATATTGGGTTGACCGATCTTGAACGAGTTTCGAGCGGTCATTTCTACTTTCTGTCAGAAGGTGAAATTCCCTGTTGATGATCAAGTTGGAGAAGTTCGTGGAGATCAATTACTAGCGTGAAAGTGTTATGTGGAAATCATCCAGACAGAAGGCAATACTGCTCGCAAAGCTCAGAGAATGGAAGCCAATACTATTCATGAAAGACCGCTTGGTCTGATATATGAAGAAAAAAAAGAGATACAACTACAGGTCGAGTGACCAGAAGCTGTGACTTATCTGGCTGCCGATTTGGACCTTCCACTCAAGACTAAGCTGATACAATGTTTGGTGTGGAACAACAATGTGTTTGTATGGACCCCCAAGGAAGTTACAGGCATCTCCCCCCTTGTGATGGAATATTCATTACATGTTTATCTAGAGTCCGACCTTTCAAGCAAAAGAAGAGAGATTTTGGAGCTGACCAAAACCAGATCATCAAGGAGAAGGTAGATAAACTAATGGAGGCAGGCTACATTCGGGAGGTACAATTTTCTTGCTGGCTAGCAAATGTTGTCCTGGTCTCTAAATCGGGAAATAAATGGCAGGTATGTATTGATTTTCGGGATCTCAACAAAGCTTGCCCGAAAAATTACTATCCCCTGCCTTGCATTGATCAAGTGGTAGACTCTAACGCCGGCTGTGAATATATTTGCATGTTGGATGTCTATCAGGGTTATCATCAGGTCCCTTTAGCTAAGGATGATCAGGAGAAGGTTAGTTTTATAACAGCTGAAGGTACTTATTGTTATAATGTTATTCCTTTTGGATTAAAGAATGCAGGGGCAACCTACCAGAGGCTTATGAATAAAGTCTTCCAAGAACAGATGGGAAGAAACATGGAAGTATATGTAGATGTCATACTCATCAAATCTCTTCGGGCGAAAGACTTATGCAAAGACGTAGAAGAAACATGTCAATCCTTGTGGCACTATGGACTCAAGCTTAACCCTTGCAAATGCTTATTTGGGGCTAAAGGTGGTAAGTTCCTCGGTTATTTGGTTATAGAACGAGGAATAGAAGTGAATCCCAGTAAAGTTCGAGCAATTCAAGATATGGAGCCCCCACGCAACATGAAAGAAGCCCAAAGGTTGACTGGTCGAATTACTACTTTATCCCACTTCATTTCTCGATCAGTCGACCGAAGCTTTCATTTCTTCAAGATACCAAATTTTAGTGGGATGAAGAGTGTGACAAAGCATTTCAAGAATTGAAAGATTATTTATCAACCCTCCCTATCTTATCTAAACCTGTAGTAGGAGAAACTTTATAGATTTATCTTTTAGCAAATGAGCAGGCTGTAGGCTCAGTGTTGGTAAGGCATGAGGGAAAAGAGCAATAGCCGGTGTATTTCTCAAGTCATTTATTAAAGGGAGTCGAGTGTAGATATACTACACTCAAAAAATTAGCTTATGCGTTGGTGTTAACAGCAAGAAGGTTGTGTCCTTACTTCTAATCAAATGCGATTATAGTATTAACTAATAGTACTCTTGGCCGGGTACTTCTCAATCCGAAAGCATTTGGATGGTTAGTCATGTGGACAACCAAGCTTAGTGAATATGATATACAGTATCAACCCCGTTCGGCCATCAAAGCACAAGCTCTGGCAGACTTCATAATAGAAGTACAAGGTCCAGAAGAAGAAGGAACTTGGAAAATCTATGTAGATGGATCTTCCACTAGGCAGGGCAGCGGAATCGGAATCCTCCTTATATCTCCAAGAGAAGATTGGATTCAACTTCCAATTTGATTGAATTATAGAGCCACTAATAACAAGGTATAATATAAAGCACTAATAGCCGGTTTGCAAGCCGCTCATTATGTGGGGGCCACTCGAGTATGGATCTATTCTGACTCTCAGTTGGCTATACAATAATTAATAGGTATCTTCGAGATTAGCAATGATCGCCTTAAATTATATGTAGAGGCATTCGATAAGTTGAAGGTTGGATTTCAAGACGTGAAGATATAAAAGATACCCCGGTCAGAAAATCAAGTGGGTCATGAATTAGCTAAACTAGCTTCAGTAATAATACCTTAGAACCTAGATCAGCCTATGGAACAAACAGTACTAGTATATGTTGGATCGAGAAGCGCTAGAGGGGGGGTGAATAGTGCTCGTGGCTTTCACACATTTCAGATTCGAAAAACTCGACGAGTAAGCAGCGGAATACAAAGAAATAATAACAAACACAGAAAGACACCAAGGGTTTACTTGGTTTGGAGCCTAGGTCGACTCCTACTCCAAGGCCCGTGATCGTTGATTGCTTTCGGTGGGCAACAACTATAATGGCGCAAAATGGTTACAAGTGTGTATTACAATAAGACCAAACAAAAAGTTATACCGACAACACAAATTAGGAATCTCGAAGCTCCGGGTTATCAGTGACTTGTAACAGCACTTCAGGAGTCTCTTGAGCAGCGAACGATGGCTGGATCACTTGTATATTGTTGTGTTAAGGTTGTTGTTCGAGTCCCCTTATATAGCCGGCTTGAGGCACCTCAAACCCAATTCAAGGTGTCTTCAAGTTACCGAGTCAGTCGCGTGGATCAGCGCTGAAATCTTCTCCTCTTATCCTACTTGAGGCGCCTACATGGTCACTCCAAGGTGCCTCCAAGCCTTGGTCCGAGGCGCGTCCAACTCCTCTTCGCAGCCAACTTCTGCTTTGCACCCGAGGTGCCTCCAGGCTCCATGGAGGTGCCTCAGACACTATTCATCCGAGGCTGGCCTTGCTCATTTGTCCCTGCAAAGAATGTTAGCTCATAAAACACACACATACTCTGCTAGACAAAGTTAGCACACATAAAATATAGTAAAAGCAGTATTTGGCAGTCATCAGACTGTCCCGGTCTGATTTC
The DNA here is from genome assembly GCF_018446385.1 of Zingiber officinale. Taxonomy (NCBI): domain Eukaryota; kingdom Viridiplantae; phylum Streptophyta; class Magnoliopsida; order Zingiberales; family Zingiberaceae; genus Zingiber; species Zingiber officinale. Next base: position 76,875,394 of record NC_056001.1, read on the forward strand.
GGATCTCCGACCGGAAACCCTAGGTCGACCCGAAGCCTATTGTTCCCTCTACGGGGAACGCGTCCTCACCTACTCCCCTCAGGAGAGATTACCTGATATTAGTCTGGTCCTCCAGATCGACTGGACTTTTCACCTAGGGTTACCACCCCTTAGGACCTAGGGTTACCCCCCTAGGGTTTTTCTCTACCTAGGGTTATCACCCTCTAGGACCTAAGGTTCCCCCCCCCCCCCCCCCCCTTTAGGATTTTCCTCCACCTAGGGTTACCACCCCCTATGACCTAAGGTTGCCTCCCCTTAGGGTTTTCCTCCACCTAGGATTACCACCCCCTAGTTTTCCTTCACCTAGCGTTAGCACCCCTTAGGACCTAAGGTTACCACCCCTTAGGATTTTCACATTCCTAATCGCAGTTAGGACTTTCCTGAAACACTTATTTAAGTACGTTAGACAATAATTAATCTTAACTTTGAACTCTTTGCCATTATCAAAACTCAGGTTCGATCGTCGGATGCTTCTTGCACCAACAATCTCCCCCTTTTTGATTATGGCAATCGAAATTCAAAGTTAAGTAAAAAACTGCAATAATGATCTTCAAAGTTTAAGATGCATAAGCAGGCTTAAGTAAATAAATGAAACAAAACTTAAGTCTTTAACGATGTAAGGCTCCCCCTTAATAAGAGCCCTTTAATTTGAATAATTTGAATAAGTTGCTTTGAATTTTCCTTCTACTCTCCCCCTTTGCCATATATCAAAATAAACAAGGGGGTAACAGGGAATTTGTGATTAATGGCTTTAGCTTTGACTTTTCAAAAAAAATGTTAGAAAAGATAAAGGCTTTAATATAAATAGATGGATAAAGACTTAGCTTTTTGAAATTAATAGTCTTGTAAAACGTTTAGCTAAGTAAATGTTTAAGGATTAATAGATTCGAAGTACTTAGGTAAATTATTTTAGCTAAATTTTGAAAAAAAAAAAATTAGCTAAACTTGAGAAACTTTTTCGAAAAATGCTTAATTCCAATAAAACTTTTCTCAAAATTGGCTAAGTTTGAAGGCATTTTATAAAAGGTACTTAATTCAATTCGAAAAAGACTTTTAAAAAAACATTTGGCTTAGCTTATTTTGAAAATGGTTATAGAAGTCACTTAGCTAAAATGTTAGCAAACTTTTTGAACAACACTTAATTGAAAACATTGAATTTTGAAAAATCCTTTAAAAGATAGTTTAAATTTGAAAAGATGCTTTAGCAAAAGTTGAAATAACTTTGAAAATGTTATTAGAAAATATAGCTAAAGTTGAAAAGTACTTAGCTTTGATTTTGAACTGAAAAAATGCTGAATTTTAAAAAGTGCTTTAAGAAGAGATAAATATGTAAAGTTGTAACTAAGGCCATGTTCACATAATTTCAAGAAGCCATAAAGTCCAAGCATGAGTAACTTAAACATATTAAAATTAAGCACTTAATTTTCTTGCCCATATGTCTAACCATTAGTTGCTAGCTGTTTACCTAGAGGGCAACAACTTTCACTTGGTTAGTCAAGTTATGTCAATTGATCCAGTTTGATTTGACTAGGTCTGGATGATTTAATTTGATTAATGTATTGTTGATTTTTAACTCCCAGACTTACTGCGATGAATAGAAATAAGCATTCTGAAGTCTAGGTTGTACCCTATGCATCTCACGTCGTTCTAAGTTTCTTTCAAACACAAGCAAGTTAGACCTACTGTGTTTGTGAGATGCTTTGGCTGAAAACTGGAGGTACATGATTTCTAAGGGAGATGCCTAGGCTAAGTCCAAATTTTTGAAAGTCTAGTAAAATAAGGATTTTGAAACATATTTTTCCTACAATTTTGATAGCCAATTTGAGAGTAAGAAAAATCAAATAAGTGCTAACATAGACGATATTCCAACTAATCAAACATCTAAGAAACCAAAGTACTAAGGGGATGTCCACATCCAATATACAATGCATGAGTGTCTAGGATCAAATACAATGCAGAGTCAGGCAGAAGGATCATCAGCTGGAGGATCGTCAGCTAGAGGTGGGGGCTGCTCGGGTGCATGCTTCCCCTAACGCATATCGTCTCGGAGCGAGGTAAAGCTGGAGGCTATCTCTGTGCGAAGTAAGCGAAGTTCATCCAGGATAAGCCATCGTGACTATGCTGACTTAACCTCGAGACGTGTAAATCGATCCTCGATCGATAAGGAGATGGATGGTCGTGTTGAGGTCGAGGGTCCTGCCGAAGTGGAGGGTTGTCCATGAATATCATCGGCTGTAAACTCTAACCAGTCCTCTCCCTCAGCTGGAGCAAAGAAGGCAAACAACTCGTCGTCTGCCTTGGGTCCTCTGGGAGCAACTGGCTCATCCTTGACTAGGTCGGCTGGTGGAGGCCTACCCACCCATGCTAGGACCCCCTGAGCAGTGACATCTATATGCGCTAACCTAAGAGAACCCAGCCCAAACTCATCATAACGGGTAAGAGGAATGATCGTCCCCCGAGTCACATCTATGCCCTCTATTGTCGAAAAGATGGACGTCAGTACATGGCAATAGGGCATGTGAACTACTCGGGATGTGATGAGACTAGCCGCATGAACTATGTTAGAGAACATGTGTAATGCAATGTCTATATCCAGATGATGACATAATGCATACAAAAAGAAAGAATGGGACGGACACATCTTCGGGACGTCCTGAGATGTGATGGGTAGAATGCATGTAGTGAGTACTCTATACATGACGTAATCCTGCACCATGAGAGATATCGACCTGAAATCAGAGACTCCAAGTGGTCTCTCCTTACCAAAAAAATACTCATAGAGTGTATCTAGAGTAATGTGGGAGTAGGGGTCACCAAATGGAAGATCCCTACTAGGGTAGCACAAGAAAGGATAGGCTGATTGTCTAAGCTGTAAACTGGTGCGTAATAAAGCTGGTGTAAACTGGATGTCCTTTCCACCAACTCTGGTGGAATAGACCAAATCATTAACCCTCTCAAGGTTGTTGAAAAACTGGGCACATAGATCTCGATTTACTCCATGACTGCAGTAAACCAGTCTGTCTAACTGATAGTGGGTAATCATCTCTACGACAGACGGACAATAACTCATGAAATAGGGTCTACTTAGGTATCTACATTTAATGATAGAGTATGAATGCTGAGAAAAACTAAGTCTATGTTGCTCAGTGGGAAATCTAGCGTCAGTGGACGGGGTCGTACCCGAGGTAGATGCAACATTGCGTCGTTTCCTAATTGCAACCATATACATAAAAATTTGTAAAAAAAGCACTAAAACCATGTAAAGGATAATTTAGGATAGTTTAGAGTATACCTAGGAGGCATTGTAGGGTATTTGAGGGAGATGAAAGGTGGAAATCCGAGTTTAAGGCGCCTTGGATCGCTGAGTTTGGGAGAGAAATCGATTTGCAGTGAACTCTCTGTTCGTTGCATATTTCGGTGTTGAAGGCACCTTAAAACCCGTTGAAGGCACCTCCAACATTGCGTTTAGGGTGCCTCGGACTCGGTCCGAGGAGCCTTAGGGGTTTTCAGCGGGAATACTCTTGCCGATCCTGGAGGGCGCCACTACTATAGCAGAGGCACATTGGTTTTTTTTTTTATTTTTAAAGACTTTTTAAATAAGTTTTTTAAAAGAATTTTTAAATAAGTTTTTAAAAGAATTTATAAATAAGTTTTAAAAAGTATTTTTAAATAAGTTTTTAAATAATTTTTAAATAAGTTTTTTTTAAAAAAAATTAAATATGTTTTTAAAGAATTTTCAAATAAGTTTTTTAAAAGAATTTTTAAATAAGTTTTTTAAAGAAGTTTTTAAATAAGTTTTTAAAAGTATTTTAAATTAAGTTTTAAAAGAATTTTTAAATACGTTTTAAAGGAATTTTTAAATATTTTTTAAATCAGTTTTTAAAATAATTTTTAAATAAGTTTTAAAAGTATATAAGTTTTAAAAGAATTTTTTTTAAATAAGTTTTTTTTAAAAGAAATTTTAAATAAGTTATAAAAGTATTTTTAAATAAGTTTTAAAAGTATTTTTAAATAAGTTTTATAAGAATTTTTAAATAAGTTTTTTTTTAAAGAATTTTTTTTAAATAAGTTTTTAAAGAATTTTAAATATGTTTTAAAAGTATTTTTAATTAAGTTTTAAAATAATTTTTAAATATGTTTTAAAAGTATTTTTTAAATAAGTTTTAAAAGAATTTTTAAATAAGTTTTTAAAAGAATTTTTAAATAAGTTTTAATAGAATTTTTAAATAAGTTTTAAAAGAATTTTTAAATAAGTTTTAAAGAATTTAATATTATTTTTATTTTATTTTTAATTATTAATTTAATTTAATTTTAATTATTAATTTGATTGATTTTTAATTATTAATTTAATTTTTAGTCATCTCACCCGATCTAAATTTCAAATCAGGGAATCCTATAATTTTGTGTGATGAATTAAGTTCAATTATAGGGTTTGGGTAACTCTGTGTTAGATTCAGGTTTAGTTTTGGGCTCAACAAATAGGTATTTTTTGGATAAACTTCTGGGCTATGGTGAGTCACTTAGATATCATTAAAGTAACCATGCCTTCAAGGTTTTCTAAATAGTCCTATCCACTGAACTTAATACAAAACCTTGGTCTAACTAGTTAGGATCCATAGATGGTAGCTTCGGTTAGTTCCACTTAGCCAAATGCACCTGGTCGAAGCCATATCTTCCTAGACATGCATAGACTAAACTTCCCTAATCTACTATCATCCAAAATTTTACCAGTACCACAGGTCAAGTTAAACTTGTTCCCTTTCTAATTATTTCTAATTACCCTGTCGGGTAGTTTGGTTTGGGTTACCCTGCCCGGTAGGTTAGTTTTAGAGGTGTCAGCTATTCCGGAGCCTCCCCCTACATTATTGATAACATTAGATTTATATTTATTTAATGGTTTAATTTATAACTTAGATTTAAGTTTTTAATTTAATTTTTTAATAATTTATCTTTTTATTAATACAGCTTTTCTTTTGGCTCCCCCTAGATCATAGCCTCGATATGGTTAATTAAGGTAGTGTACTTGATCCTTGGGGACCCAATATTGATCAAGTCCAACTTGATTAACTAAGTTGGACTTAGGTACCCATGCTTGGACTATTTTACTATTTGGTCTATTCACTAAAGATAAATATGATTGAAATTTTCTATTTGCTTTGAATCCAAGTCCGGATCGGTGGTAAACATCTTTTTATTTTTTAAGAATCATATCAAGATTCTTGGAACCCAAAGTGAACCGTTCCAACGTAGTCTTCAAATCCTTGACTTGACTTTTTAAGCTAGAATTCTCTTTCTCAAGTTTTTGGACTTGAGTTGAGGTTCCAGTCTGAACAGATTCGGTCAAGGATTCGTTATTAGTCGCTCCTTTAAGGGATATTACCTCCTTTAGAAGCTACTTGATCCGAACCTTGGACTTAGCTACTTTATGCATTAAGTAATTAATTAGACTGTAAAGGCGATTCATACTTACAGAGGGGTTTGGCCCTTCGGAAACTGATACAGATCCGTGGCTTCTCTCGGACTCGGCTTCTGATTCCTCCTCGCTTCCGGATTCGTTGGTGTGGTCCCGGGCCGTCAACGTGAGAAAACTCGTTTGCTCGAGTTCTTCATCATCGTCTTCCTCTGAAGAGGACTTGTCCCACGTCGCCTTCAGGGTCTTCTTTCTCCTTGGTTTCTTCGGAACCTTCTGGTACGGGCAGTTCGCCTTGATGTGCACCTTCTGATTGCACCCATAGCACGTTACCTCGAATTTGACCTTTGAGCTTGGTTGGGCTTCTTTGGATTGGATGGATTTTCTGACATCCTTTTTGTTGAAGTCCTTCTTTTTGTAGAGTTTCTTCACCAAGTTGACTATTTCGGTTGTGAGCTCGTCATCATCATTATCCGAATCTTGTTCTTCTTCTATCTCTGGTTCGGTTCTGCATTTTGTTTTCGATTCGCGTGCTCTTCCTATACCTACAACCAAAGTCAACCCTTTCTCGGCAGGCGTGCATTAATCTGCTCATGCAACTCAAATTCGGAGAATAATTCGTCAAATTTAATACAAGAAAGATCCTTAGAGACCTTGTAAGCATCTACCATTGATGCCCACAAGGTGTTCCTCGGAAAAGCGTTCAGAGAGTACCTGAATATGTCCCGGTTCTCCATCTTCTGTCCGATCGCATGAAGACCGTTGAGTCAATCGCATGAAGACCATTGAGTAGATCTTGTATCCGGGCGTGGAGTTGGGTAGCCGTCTCACCTTCCTGCAATTTAATATTGTATAATTTATTAAGAATTAAGCCCCTCTTACTTACCTTGGTGTCGGAAGTCCCTTCGTGAAGCTTGATCAGCTTATCCCATAACTCCATGGCGCTCGAGAATGAGCCGATGCGGTTTAGCTCCTCCTTCGTCAATTCGCATTGGAGGGTGCACGTTGCTTTGGCATTTGCCTCCACTTTCTTGATTAATGTTGGTTCCCAGTCTTCACAGGGTGTTAGCTTGCCGTCTCTGTCAGTCGGTAGTTCAAACTAGGTCATGAGGATCATCCACATCTCGAACTAGATCTTCAGGAAAATTTCCATCTTGCCCTTCCAGTAACTGAAGTCCTCCCCGGTGAAGAGCAGGGGATGGACAGTGATATAGCCTTCTTGTTGGGCCATTTAGATGATATGCACACACAAAAAAAAAAATAGACACAAAGAATATCCCAGGACTTGATACTGGATTAGTAGTGCGGGATGTATAAAGAAACGAACTCGGGTGGTGTTGCACCAACCTCGAGAAAAAATCCGATTACAAAAAACTGGATCGGAAAATTACAAGAATATCGATTCCGATCGACTCCGAAAAATAGAAAATACCACAAAAAATGCTTGATTGTTGGTTGCACCAAATCAAAGCTACCCCGCTCTGATACCAATTGTTGGATCGAGAAACAATAAAGGGGGGGGTGAATAGCGCTTGTGGCTTTCACCCGTTTCGGATTCGAAAAACTCGACGAGTAAGCAACGGAATACAAAGAAATAACAACAAACACAAAAAGACACCAAGGGTTTACTTGGTACAGAGCCTAGGGTGACTCCTACTCCAAGGCCCGCGATCGTTGATCATTTTTGGTGGGCAACAACTATAATGGCGCAAAAAGGTTACACGTGTGTATTACAATAAGAGAAAACAAAAAGTTATACCGACAACACAAATTAGGAATCTCGAAGCTCCTGGTCGTCGGTGACTTGTAACAACACTTCAAGGCGTCTCTTGAGCAGCGAACAATGGCTAGATCACTTGTATATTGTTGTGTTAAGGCTGCTGTTCGAGTCCCCTTATATAGCCTGCTTGAGGCGCCCAAACTCCATTCAAGGCGCCTCTAAGTTGCCGAGTCAGCCGCGTGGATCAGCGCTGAAATCTTCTCCTCTTATCCTGCTTGAGGCGCCTGGTCACTCCAAGGTGCCTCCAAGCCCAAGGTGCCTCCAAGCCCTTGTCCGAGGCACCTCCAGCTCCTCTTCACAGCCAACTTCTGCTTTGCACCTGAGGCGCCTCCAAGCTCCATGGAGGCGCCTTGGAAACTATTCATCTGAGGCTGGCTTTACTCATTTGTCCCTGCAAAGCATGTTAGTTCACAAAACACACACATACCCTGCAAGACAAAGTTAGCAAACATAAAATATAGTAAAAGCAGTATTTAACAGTCGTCGGATTGTCCGGGTCTGACTTCGAATCTCCGACCGGAAACCCTAGGTTGACCCGACGCCTACTGTTCCCTCTACGGGGAATGCGCCCTCACCGACTCCCCTCAGGAGAGATTACCTGATGCTAGTCTGGTCCTCCAGACTGATTGGACTTTTCGCCTAGGGTTACCACCCCCTAGGACCTAGGGTTACCACCCCCTAGGATTTTTCTCCACCTAGGGTTACCACCCCCTAGGACCTAAGGTTCCCCCCCTTATGATTTTCCTCCACCTAGGGTTACCACCCCCTAGGACCTAGGGTTACCACCCCCTAGGGTTTTCCTTCAACTAGGGTTACCACCCCCTAGGACCTAAGGTTACCACCCCTTAGGATTTTCATCTGCCTAACCGCAGTTAGGACTTTCCTGAAATAATTTTTCAAGTACGTTAGACAACAATTAATCTTAACTTTGAACCCTTTGCCATTATCAAAACTCTGGTTCGATCTTCGGATGCTTCCTGCACCAACAGTATCTTGTATCGAGAGACAAGCTGATATGGAGATACACAGTGACTAGAGGGTACCCATTATACTATTCTTGCTACAAGGTATTCTACCAGCCGAAGGAGAGCAAGCAAGAGTTTTCAAGAAAAGGGCTACTCGGTATACGTTGGTGTCATCTTTATATGAGAGCCTTTTCTAGTCCCTTGCTCAAATGTATTGGGATGGAAGACATACAATATATTCTACAAGAAGTTTATCAGGGTTTATGTGGGAGCCATATTTGAGGAAGATCCTTAGCCCGTAAGATATTATTGGCAAGATACTTCTGGCCTACTCTACAAGAAGATGCGACTCAACTCGTAAGAACATGTATGTCTTGTTAGAAGAATCAAAATATCTCACATCATCCTATTCAATTATTAAAAACTTCTATAGTTTCTTGTCCTTTTGATAAATGGGGTATGGACATAGTAGGTCCATTTCCCTTAGTAACTAGAAAAAGGAGGTTCTTATTGGTAGCTGTGGATTATTTTTCAAAATGGGTAGAAGCTGAACCCTTGGCAAGAATAACTGAAAGCACATTTATCAAATTCTTGTGGCAGCACATTCTTTGTAGATTTAGTATCCCACACAAATTGGTTTCTGATGATGGAAGATAGTTTCAAGGAGAAAGAATCAAATAATGGCGTGCCGGATATGGTATTACACAAGTATTCACCTCTGTGGCTTATAATGGACAAGCAGAGGTAACTAATAGAGAAATTATCAGAGGACTTAAAACTAAATTAGATCATGTTGGTGGCAGTTGGATAGATGAGTTACCCAGTGTGTTGTGGGCTTATCGTACCACTCCTAGAGAAGCTACAGGGATAACTCCATTCCAACTATTATATGGCGGTGAAGTAGTAGTCCCCATTGAAGTGGGAGTAGAATCTGATCGAAGACAATTATATGACGAAGACAATACAGGTCGACGTCTTATGGAGCTAGATTTGATAAAAGAAGTTTGTGACAAGGCAGCAACTCGCCTTACTTCATATAGGCAATGGATGAGACAAAACTACAACAAAAGAGTCATCCGCCGATTCTTTCAAGTAGGGGATTTAGTATGGAAACGTATAAATCCTATGGGAGATGTTAGCAAATTGGCACCTCAATGGGGAGGACCATATAAAGTCATACAGAAGCTTGCCTCAGGTTCTTACTATCTCCAAGACGCAGAAGGAAGGAACCTCGTGTGACCTTGGAGTGCAAATCACTTACAACATACAGAGCTTAACAAGTACACATGTAATTTATCCATGTACTTCATTTAATTTTTGAATACAATTGGACAATGCAGGCATGTGTTCTTCAAACACACACATTTTCTTGGTCAGACAGACCAACCCAAACTCTTCTGAGTGTGTTTCCTCCGCTCAGCACTAGTCAATCGGGGATCTTAAGGAGTGACCGGCTGGCCTCCTTAGGAGGAACTGGAGACTTTAAACTCTTAACAGTCGAGAAGCGACTATAAACTTCAGAGTGTGCTTCCTCCACTCAGCATTAATCGATTGGGGATCCTAAGGAGTGACCGGTCTGGCTTCCTTAGGAAGAACCAGAGACTTTAAACTCTTAACAGTTGAGCAGCGACTATAAACTTCCGAGTGTGTTTTCTCCATTCAGCACTAGTCGATCGGGGATCTTAAGGAGTGAGCGGTCTGGCTTCCTTAGGAGGAACCAGAGACTTTAAACCTCGAATTGATAAGAGACAATTTCAAACTTTTTGAAATGCTCCTAGCATGGATTGACCCATTCGGGAGTAATATCCCGACCGAAATATAATGTTGCTAGGATATTCACCTATTAGTTTAAGCCCGCTCGAAAGTTATATTCTGACCGCAATATGATGAGTAATGTGGTTCTCACTCATCCATTCAGAGCTGCTCGGGAGTGATATCCCGACCGAAATATAACGGTGCTTGGAGATTCACTTGTCAGCAAAAGCTCGCTCGGAAGCTCAATTCTGTTCGAAATATGATAAGAATTGGGGTTCACTCAGAGCCGAGCAATAGTGATTCCGACCGAAATATAATAGTGCTGGGATGTTTACTTAGTGTCCCAAGTGTAACGCCCCGCCCCTCCTGCTAAGGCCACGGGGGTTACTTTACCCTACTTAACAACTTATTAACTTATTACAGCGGAAGTCTTACTTGTAAATTTTTGAAACATAGAATCCATATGTCATACCTTACATTATTTCAAAACATATAGGAACTAACATGATAAATGTCATGGAGTTACAATCATAAAAATATCAAACAAGCATAACTCATATATAATGAAAGCAGGTCTTTTCTTCTTTAGCCAGTCACTACCACACACATCCTGCTAGCCCCTCCTGCTGCTCCCCTAGTCCATCCAACCTTTGCCCTTATCTGTGGTACAAGAAAGTAAGCTGTGAGCACTCATGGCTCAGTAAGTTCCTTTCCTACTCACAAAATCCGTATATCATGTCAACAATCACAAAGCATATATCAAAGCATAAAGTATCATAGCATATCATACATGATCATCATATATATCATGAGCACAATCATAGATATCATGGCATAATCATGGTATAAACACAAGGTAGCATGGCATATCATAACATGATCATCATATATATCATGAGCACAATCATAGATATCATGGCATAATCATGGCATAAACACAAGGTAGCATGGCATATCATAACATGATCATCATATATATCATGATATATTCATAAAGCATATGCAAGGTGAACTTTTAAAACATGAATCATGACTTTTTAAAACGTATAGCATAGATACTTAAACATAATCTCAACATAAGGGGATCCCGGCTTGTACCACGAACATACATGCGCGCATCCTAGTAGGTCCAAGGTAGCAAGTCTTGAACCCTACAAGGCATATACTAGGCCCGTTTCTTAGTCCATCGACCTAGGGGCACTTAGGAGCCCATCCCTAACGAGGCCCGTTTCTTAGTCCATCGACCCCGGGGCGCTTATGGAGCCCACCCTTGGTACAAGCCTTAAAAGTAAAATAACATGTCATATTTACATAATCCATATCACTCATGTCATATTCATGTCATGAAGAGTGCTCTTGATCCCACTTATAGGGATGCGACTCTTTTAGGCATAGCTTAAAGCATGTATAATTGAGCACACAACATATCATGATTTTGAGCACACAGCATATCATGAACACATGCATAATTAAGCATACAACCTTTCATGATCTTGAGCACACAGCATATCATGAACTTGAGCACATAGCATATCATGAGTTTAGGCACATATCATATCATGAGTTTGAGTACTTAGCATATCATGAGTTTAAGCACACAGCATATCATGAACTTGAGCACATAGCATATCATGAAATTTAGCACACAGCATATCATAGACTCGAGCACATAGCATTTTATGAAATTTAGCACACAGCATATCATAAAAATAAGCACATAGCATATCATGAAACATAGCACACAGCATATCATGAATAGGACCTAACATATATAAATGAACCTCACAGCATGTCATACTCTCCACATATCATAAAGCATTGCATGTGAAGTTCATGGAAGAACACAAAATTAGGTCTCTATCCCTAGTGACAAGTGGTGGCCGAAACATATAGAGGTGGTTTAGGTTATCAAGCAACAAAAGAACATGTGAACCCTAAACATCTATCATTTCTTATGACATAAGAAGCATCTTAAGCATGTTAGGTATAGGTTCCAAGCTTTCTAGGTCTCTTTTCATAACCTGGCCGAAACTTATTAAGCCTCCTTTTGGGTTATTAACAACATATAAGCATGAACAACCTTAACAATTTTCATATCATATTCCATAAGAAACCACTTGAACATATTTGATTTAGGTTCCAAGTTCTCTAAGCCTTCAACCCTAACATGGCCGAAACCCTAGCAACATGTTTCTAGGTTACAAGCAACATGAAAAGGTTAAACTTTATACTAACATATCAATACATATCATGAGAATCACCATAAGTACATTTAGTCTAAGTTCCAAGCTTCTCAAGCCTTTTAATCTAATGAGGCCGAATCTTGTAAGCATGGGTATTAAGTTCCTAGTGGCATATTAGCATGAAGACCATAAGAACTTTCCTAGCATTCATTTCAAAGATTAACATGGACCACTTAGTTTAGAAATTTAAGTATCCTAGGTCTTAAAAACAATTGTGGCCGAATACTAAAGAACAAGAATTCAAGTTTCCAAGTAACATGTGAACATTAATTTATTTCATATCTCTTCATCAAGTAGAGCATAAATATCTTAGACTTGATTTAAACCTTCCTAGGGTTCAAGTCTTGAAATGGCCGAACCATCATATATAAGAAATATTGTTCAACTTAACCTAAGATCATGGCATATCACATTAGCTTCATATCTTGTCTTATAAGAATCATAGCATGCTTAAATTTTTAGGTTTAAAGCCCTTCTAGGCTCTCAACTCTATCTTGTCCAAATATACATGAATATGGAATCAAGTTTAAATTGACTTACCAGTGGGGAAAAAACATCAACAACACCACTTATCATTAGGTACATATCATAAAAACAAGGTAGCATGCTTGGTTTAGGTTTAGAGCTCTTCTAACTCTTTTGTTCCTTCTATGCCGAAAATCCAAGTTCATAAATTTATGTTCTAGCCAAACATTCTAGCATGAAAATATTAGTTTATCTCTCCTACCATAAGGTACATAACATAAGCAAAAATCATGAACATATCTTAGTTGGTTTTCAAGGTTCTTTAAACTCTCTCTTTTTTTTTCTTTGTTTGGCCAAAACCCTTATGAAATAACCATAGGTTTTTAAGCAATACTTTTCATAACAAACATATAGCAATTGTACCACAGGTGAGGGGAACTTACATCCTTTCGCTTGTGGTTTTTCTTAAGGAGGAAAGTGTTCTAGTTGTTAAGGAAGGGAGAAGTTTCTTCCTCTTGTGCCTCCTTTGATTTCCTTTGCTTGGGGAGGCTAGAACTTGAAGGTTTCTTCTTGAAAATTGGCTTCCTTGGAGAAGAACTTGACTTAGTGCTCGGATCAAGGAGTGGGTGGATCTCCTAGTCTCGGTGAAGAAAGAAAAGAAGGAAGGAGGAGGAAGAATGAGGAAAATGAGAGGTTTACTTCTCATTTTTTTTCTATTTATTCATCATGAGAGAAATTTATGCCCTCATTAATTTTCCCTTTAATTCATCCATTATTCTTCTCTTGATTCCCATGAAAAGAATGAGGAGAGGGAAGGGTGAGGAAAACAACTTGCTTCTTCTTATTCCTTCTCTTAATCAAGAGGGAGAAGAGGTGAGCAAATTTGGTTTTCTCTTGCTCCTTGTTTTATTTTTTCTTCTCTCCTTTAACTAATATTTTTATTCCTTCCTATGCATATGTTACTTTCTATCCTAGTGGTGACCATGCCATTAATCTTTCTCCATTATTGGTGGGAGGTTCAAGGTTCAATCCTTGGCCTCCACCTCTTACCTCTTATTTTTATTTTGTTTCTTACTCTTCTTTTTCTCTTATCCTTTTTATTTATTTCCATGATCTTAATGAGAATAATACCTATGTATTTATATAACAAAAATTCATGGGTGTTACACCAAGGTTGCTTAGGAGTGATATCTTGACCTAAGTGTAATAAGCATTTGAAATCTCATTTATCAATCCAGATTCTCTCGGGCGTAATATCCCGGCCGAGATATATTGACATCTTGGTTTTCATTTATCAGTTTGAATTTGCCGGGTAATTCACTCATGATCGAGATACAAGAGTATGTTACAACCTACAGATCTTCTTAACACACTTGACACATGAAACTGAGCTGGAACATGAGAACAGGTAAAGTTCTTCATATCAAGGTAACCTTCTTGAAAAAATTTCAGAGAGATATGATCTGCAAAAAACAAGTAAGTACCAATTTTCACGAGTTTTAGCAAGCAAGAATTACATATATTTGGGTATTTACCTATTCGATATCAGGCTATTCCATAATTGCTCCACATAATTGCTTATGCACTATATTCGTTATAAGTGTAACAGGAATGGCTTTGAAGATATACGGATACCGGAAAGCGATGAGCAAGTAAGTATTGAATCTTCATTTACAATTCAAAGATAAAATACATGTATGCAACTGCCTATTTTACCTGTTTAGTCCTAGTATCATGATTATAATATGCTCATTTTTAATACTCAGTAACAAGTTTACCTGGGATAATTTGGGGAGCATTCAAATATTAATCAACCAAATAATATAATTCCCTATAGATACAAATTTAGGAGAATACATACAATTGGCCTAACTCTTAGTCGGCCCACCCACCAACAGTTCACTTAAAACTACTAAGGAATTTCTTGGGCAACTCTTTGTTGAGCCTCCGACGATCTATAAATCAAGGAGGAGGTTCTTGAGGTAAGTACCCTCCTTTTCACAGTTGCTTAAGGACTCCATTAGCTGAAGAGTTAAAGTCCCTATAATGCGCTCAGCAAACTCATCCGTAAATTCGAGGGAGTCTAAATATTGTCGACGTTGGCTCACCCAACGTTCTTCTTCACTCGCTCTATAGGATTGCAGCTCTGACTCTAATTGGGCCAATTTGCCTTTGAAATCATCTCGTTCTGTTTTAGCCTGTTCCAAATCTTTGGTAAGGAAATCTACCTGAGAATCTTGAGCTTTTAACCGCTCTTATGATTGTAATAGATCAAAATCTCGGGAGGCTAACTCTTGAGTAACATCTGAAGATTTGGAATGAGAAGTTTGAAAATATTCTAGAATGGAAGAGCGAAGAGTGACATCTGCAATGGCCTTATCCTTTAGGGCTGCTTCCATGTTCAATTTAGAATTCAAGTTCTCTATCTATAATTCCAGGGTCCTTTTCTCCCCTTCTCGGACATGTAATAGTTGTTGATGGTTTTGAAGATCTTTCTCCAAGAGGGTCATATGTTGCGTCTGAGAACCCAGTTTCTCTCTCAGTTGAATGATATCGTTGCTGGGAGGAGGAGGAGTTGCCCTTAAGACCATTAGCTGATCTTTCAAGGTACTATTTTCTCACTGTAGTTCAGTAGCTAGGTGACCCATATGTAGGCTTTGTAGGACCGTTGCGACCGGCTACAAGGGGGTTGTTGGTTAGTCCTGTAAAAAGACAAAAGGCAAACAACCCTTCTCGAAATCTTTAAGCTAACACTTGTATAAATAATAAGCAGAAAGTAAATAGAACATTAAAAAGAACGAGGCACAGAGATTTACTTGGTTACAACCAATGTGGTTGTTAATCCAAGGATGATTAAGCACAAAAACCCCTTCAGGCAGAGAAGTCTCTTACAACGTTGAAGCGCAGAAATAGAAGCTTAACTACAACTAAAGCGTACAAGTGTTTGGAAATGAAATGCTCGTGATTGTTGAAAATCTTCTGAACCAAGGCGATATTTATAACCTTGGTCGGGGTGCCCCGAAGGGTTCCGGGCGCCCTGGGGGGGATAAACTTTATCCCACAATGATCAGATCGAGTCAAAACTCGATCCTGGTCAAAAGGTTGGTCCAGGCGCCCGGAAGGGTTCCGGGTGCCCCGGAGGGGTCAAGGCTCCCCGGTCAGCTCCAAGCGCCCCGGACCTCGAAAGTCAACTTTGGTTGCTTTTTTGTCCGGGTCCTCTGCTCCGTTTCAGTCCCGCCTCGGTCCGGATCTTCTGCTCCGGATCCACTTACTTGGGTGATCTCTGTCATCCGGAAATGGGCTCACCCGAACCCAACATCCGGTCTTCTCAAGCAGGCTTCCGCTCCGGCTCCTCGTCCCTCGGAGTCGTCGCATGGTTCCTTCTCCTCTGCCAGTGTACTCGTCCGTAGTTTTCGTCCCTCAGTCGCACCGAGCCCGTCGGCTCTCTCCCATGCCGACATTCTCGCTAGCTGCGTCTCTTGCTCCCCGAGCAATCTTCCGCTCCGGCTTCTCATCCCTCAGAACCAGCGCACGCTTCCTTCTCATCCACCGGGGTACTCTTCCGTGGCACCTCATCCCTCGGACGCACCGAGCCCGTTGGCTCTCTCCCCGTGCCGTCCTTCTCGCTAGCCGCATCTTCTGCTCGAGTACCTGTGCTCCCTGCACACTTAGACACAAGGTTAAAACAACATAGGACCTAACTTAACTTGTTGATCACACCAAAACAACCTTGGGGTTCCAACAATCTCCCCCTTGTTGATGCGATCAACCCAAGTTAAGCTAGGGACAAAAATAGATATAAAAATTAAACATTTTAAATTTTCAACAAGATAGAAAAATTAAATTCCATTTTTAATTTTTCAATTTCTACCTCCCCCTAGACTAATACTTTTTCTTCTCCCCTTTTGATCAAATAAAAAATTGGGGTTGTAAGAGAAATCTAAGGTTTGACACTTAGAAACATTATAAATATCTATTTCATTGATTTTCTGGACAATATTTCTGAGTCAATGAAAATTTCAAAAAAATTTCTAAGTCATTAAGAACTTTTAGAAAATTTTGAGAACTTTGAAATTTTTTTAATAATTTCCACAAAAGCAATCTCAAAATATCAGAGAAAATTTCTAAGTTAAAAATAAATTTTGAAAAATTCTAAGTTTTCATCATGAAAATTACGAATTTTCTCAGTAGAAAACTTTATGCATAAAAAAAAAATTTGGAACATGTAGAAATAATAAAAAAAAATCTATGTGTTTATTTTTAATTTTATTTCATCATTTTTTTTATGCTTTTATCAGAAGGTTTTAAATTTCCATTTTAACTTATTACAATTTCTCAAATTTGAAGTAAGAAAATTTGAACATGTGAAGAATTATATCATGTTAATATTTGTTAATAGTTTATCGAGATACTTTAATCGACAGGCTATTTCTTTCAACTTTAAAGCAACAAATATTAAACATGCAAGAAATTGTATTGACAAAATAATTGGTAAAAATTCGTTTGACAATTTTTCTAATTTGCAAGATTCATTCGACAAAATATTTTGTAACTTGCAAGAATCTTTTGGCAATATTTCTGATTTGAAAAATTCTTTTGACAAAATAATTTGTAATTCGCAAGAATCTTTCGTCAAAACGTTTTGCAATTCGAGAAACTCTTTCGATAATATTTCTAGTTTGCAAAAATCTTTCATCAAAACATTTTGTAATTCGAAAAATTCTTTTGATAATATTGGTAAACCGAAAAACTTTTTCGATGATTGAATTTTTTATTCGCAAAAATTTTCAGGCAACTTTTCAATTGATTGTGCCAATTGTTCAGAAGGCCATACCTGACTTACCTTTTCGACAGTTGATTCTCCCCCTGTCGAGTTGCTTTCTTCCGAAGTCTCTCCCTCTTCAACGATGCTCATCTGGGATGAGCTTTCTGTGGCTTCGGGATGGAATTCGGTTGTTGGGGCTGTTGCGGTACTTACCTCGGTTTCAGACTCTTCAGATGGCGGATTGGTGTTGGATTTGTCCTCGACTTCAGCTGGTTCATCATGGAGCTTCAAAAACTTTTCTCAAAGTTCTTTTTGTAACGCCCGCCCTCCCTGCTACTCAAAGGGACGGGGCTACTTACTTACTTAACCATTCCAGGATACATACATATTCAAAAATTCTATCTTATAACTTAAAGCAGCGGAAATGTCATAGAGTTATACTGGAATGTAACATAAATACAATGGTTCCTGTCAAACATAACAAAACATTATAGCAGGTCTTATTCGTCCCAGCCGAGCCACTCCCACACACACCTCCTTGCCTCTCCTGCAGCTCCCCTAGGTCATCCATCCCTTGCCTTTATCTGTGGTACAAGGAAGTAAGCTATGAGCACACGGGCTCAGTAAGATTCTTTCCTACTCACAAAAATCCGTATCTCAAGCATAATCATACAAGCATATCATCAATGAACAAATAACATAATCATCACTATGTGAGCATGGTTTCTTAACATAACATATTCTTATGAATCATGTTTCTAACATATCATAAACAAAGTAATCATATGAGGTGAACCATGGGAAGCATAACATATCATGAACATGGAAAGAAACATATCATATAAGAATGGGTGCATTATGTAAACATATGCCATGTTGAGTGCAAAATGTCTTTATACATATCTTTTAATACTTGAACATAATATCATCATCATGAGGGCCCGGCTTGTACCACATACATACATAAATGTGCGCAATCCCTAGGATAGGGTAGCTAGCCCCGAACCTACTAGGGATCTAGACCCGTTCATAGTCCGTCGGTCTAGGGGCGTACTAAGGAGCCCATCCTTTTTACTAGACCCGTTCATAGTCCGTCGGTCTAGGGGCGCTTATGGAGCCCACCCTTGGTACAAGCCATACAAAGTAAAGTACATGTCATGCATATCATATCATCATAATTGCCACATCATATCATCATAAGGTCATGCTCTTGTCTTAACATGAAGAGTGCTCTTAATCCCAACTTAAGGGAAGCAACTCTTTGTCATTTTCTTATCATATCATAAGGCATGCATTCTTGGCACATGGCCATCATATAAAACCATTATCATGCTTGGTTCATAAGCTTACATAGATGAGCATGCAACATGTTGAAATCATACATGCTTGAGCACATAATCATCATAAGGATCATATCATGCATAATTCATAACATACATAATCAACATGTTACTGATCTTATCATAAAGCATGCACACTTAACATAAAACATATCATAAGCAAATTCATAGCTTGCTAAGTTTAAGTTAAAAACTTTCTTGAATTCTAAGTTATAGTCATGGCCGAAAGTTCATAACAAAAGAATATTCCAAAGCCACATACAACATGAATACTTAGCAAATCTTATAACATATCATAAGGAGTCTATGAACATACTAAGTTAGGTTTTGAGTTTCATGAACCCTAACACCTTATCATAGCCGAAACATCATAACAAGAAGTAAACTTCTAAGCAACACATGAAGATAAATACTTAGTCACATTGTTAACATATCATAAGGAAGTCTATGAGCATGCTAGATTAGGTTTTGAGCTTTGTGAAACCCTACATTATTATCATGGACGAAACTTCATAAGCCAAGGATGTACACTTCTAAACAACATGTAGCATGAACACCTAGCTAATTCCATCATATATCATAAAGAAGTCCATAAGTACACTAAATTAGGTTTTGGAGCATCATGAACCCTAAGGATTCATCATGGCCGAAACTCCATCATGTAGAAAATGAACTCCTAAGCAACATATAAGTACAAGTTTCTATCCCATTTTATAACATATCATCAAGGGACCTATGAGCATACTAACTTAGGTTTTTGGGCTTCATGAACCCTAAAAATTATCATAGCCAAAACATCATGCAACAAGAAGTGGACTTCTAATAAATCTCTTAACATGAATACTTAGCCAATTTGATAACATATCACAAGGAAACTTATAAACATGCTAAATTAGGTTTAGAGCTTTAAGAAACCCTAAATCACTATCTTGGCCGAACTTCACAACTAGGAAATAAACTTATGAACAACATGTAGACATAAATCTTTTTAGTTAATTTCATAACATATCACATGGAGGTCTATGATCATACTAAATTAGGTTTTGAGTTTCATAACCCCTAATGTTTCCATCATGGCCGAAACTTCTTCAAGCAAAACATAGCTTCTAACAACATATGAACATGAATCTCTAACAAATTTCATAACATATCATAAATAAATCTATGAGCAAGTTAGATTAGGTTTTAAGCCTCATGAACCCTATATTTCTATCATGGCCGAACCCTTCTTCAAGCAAGAACAAAATCTCTAGATAACATATGAACATGAATCTCTAGCAACTTTTATAACACATCATAAGTAAATCTAAGAGCAAGTTAGATTAGGTTTTAAGCCTCATGAAGCCTATATTTTTTATTATGGCCGAACCCTTCTTCAAGCAAGAACAAAATCTCTAGATAACATATAAACATGAATCTCTAGCAACTTTCATAACACATCATAAATAAACCTAAGAGCAAGTTAGATTAGGTTTTAAGCCTCATGAACCCTATATTTCTATCATGGCCGAACCCTTCTTCAAGCAAGAACAAAATCTCTAGATAACATATGAACATGAATCTCTAGCAACTTTTATAACACATCATAAATAAACCTAAGAGCAAGTTGTTGGGTTCTTCGGGCCGCGAAAACCACTTTTTCGCGTCGCGGAAACCCCGAGTCACCCAAAGCCATGGATCTCGTGCAAAGATTCATAAACAAAATTTTCGAAAAACCTTTTCTTGTACGAGTTTGTAAAAACTTTAGATCTACACTAAAGTTAAGATCATTGCCCTTGTAGCGAAGCCCTTCGCGTTCCCGCTTGTCCAAGATGTCGCAGGATCTCTAGTTGTCAAAGTAGACAACCTCTATATGTATCCACACGGACACAAGTAGAAGGAGATGACCAAAACACAAGGTGTGCTAGCACCAATGGAGTGTTCGGCCAAGGAATGGGAGAAGGAGAAGAGAGAGCACCCAAGGGAGAAGAAGAGTGAATGAATCAATGAGAGGAAATTCAAAAAACCCCTTAGCCATCAAGTGGCCGGCCACTCTAGGAGGTGTAACCCCCACATTAATTCCAATTAATGTGGAGATCATTAAGAGTTGTAACCCCCATGAGGTGGCACTCTAGGATGATGTGGATCAACACTATTGGTCCACATCTTGCCACCTCACTAAATGACATGGCAACAAGTGTAACCTCCTCATTTAATGTGGGCCGGCCACATTAAATGCTATGGAGGCTTGTAACCTCCATGAGGTGGCACACATTGATGATGTGGAGCAATCCTATTGGTCCACATCTTGCCAACTCACTAGTGATGTGGCAAAAAGTCAAGTCAAACATGACTTTTTCTCTTCCTCTCAAATCAAGTCAAACTTGATCAAATCTCTCTCATGGTTGATCTAATCCAACCAAATGATACAAACCAACTTAATATAATGAATCTAATTCATTAAATTAAGTTGATTTAATGAGTCATAATCTAAATTAGACTCATTGAATACATGAATCAACTTGAGTCCAACTCAATTAGCCCAATTTGGATTACTCTTAATACAATATGATTCATCAAATGAATCTAATCCTCTTGGTTCATCATATGAACCAAATCTCCATCTAATTGTCCTTAGTGTGTGACCCTATAGGTTCTTGTAATGTTGGCAATGCCCTAAACCCATTTAGGAGCATAAGTAATGAGCGGTATCTAGCAACACATCATTACTACCCAAGTTACAAGAATATCGAGATCCGACATCACCTTGTGACTACCAATTGTGACTCCTCACAAAATATGTCAAATGTCCTTCTATCCTTGACATCTAGATTGATCAATGTAAGGCATAGACCGTGTCATCCTCTAATCAATCTAAATCTTGAACTCCAAGTAGACTCACTCGATCAAATGAGCTCAACATCTCATGTTGACTCATTTGGGCATGGCCATGCACTTCGTGGTCTAACTATATCAAGAATATTGATGTCACTCTCGTCATATGGGAGGGATAGATCCCATCTACATCACTCACATCCCTCTGCATAATTTATTACATACCCAGTAATCGCCTTTATAGTCCACCCTGTTACGGGTGACGTTTGACGAAACCAAAGTACATAACTCCTTATGTAGGGATCCATGATGACTTCAGGTCAACGGACTAATAGTCATACTAATAGCCACATGAGAAAGTATATGACACTCATATAACGATCCATGATACTTTCTCATGGCGGGTCATTCAGTATACATTCTCTAATGCATACCCATGTGTCAGCTTGATATCTCTATATCCATGACTTGTGAGATCAAGTCATCAAGCTGACCTACATGCTAGTCTTATTGTATTAACATTGTCCCTGAATGTTAATACTCGACTAGGAATGATTTAGAGTAGTGTTCCCTATATCATCTCACTATCGATTCAACCAATCAATTGATATAGGTAAGAACCTTTCTACTCTAGGACGTTACTATACTTATTTTATCTGGCACTAATACAAATAAGCATAATAACCAAAAATCAAATGCCTTAATATATATACATGAATATGATATACATGAGTCCATACAATCATCAAATGATTGGCTCTAGGGCTCTAACTAACACAAGTTAGATTAGGTTTTAAGCCTCATGAACCCCATATTTTTTATCATGGCCGAAACTTATAAAAAGAAAGAGAAAGTTAATAAACATCTCAATAAGAAGATCAAGCTTAACATCACACACATAATTTCCTTTCTAACTAAAATCATATCATAACCTATCAGGTTCATAAGCATGGTTTCTTCTCTTCTTTTATTTCAAATTCTAAGAGTTCGAGTCTTTCGAGAAAACCGTAAGCAACTTATACCACAGGTAAGGGAATACTTACATCCTTATTCGCTTAAGGAAAGAGGGGTCTTGCTTGTGGAGCCTTCCTAGAGAGGGGTCTTCCTTGTTTTTGGGTTTCGGCAAGGAGAGGTAGGGGAGGCTCCTTTGGTCACGGTGAGGAAGAGGAGGGAGGAGGAAGAGAAGAAAAAAATGAAGTTTCTTCTTAATTTCCCCTTCTATTCATCATGAGAGGAGGAAGGGAAAATGTATTTTTCCTTCTCCTTTCTTTTACTTTTCCTTAATGAAAAGAGGAAGTAAAAATCCTCTTTTCTTTTGAGAGGGAGAGGGCAACTCTAACTTCTCCTTCTCAATGAAACAAAATCTCTTTTCTTACCCTTAACTATATTGTCACTTCTTTCTTTAACAATAATTTCTCTTGGTCTATTCGTTAACATACGTATATATCTAGTAGGAGATCCAAGGTTCAAGCCTTGGTCATCTCTCTTTTTGGTTCTATTTTTATTTTTTTTATTATTTTTGCAAATTCCACATAAGGCCTATTTTTATTCATGATAAAAATATCTAAAAATTTTCTAAGTACTCCATGGGTGTTACACTTTTTCACTTTTGTATTCGCCGATTCTGTCGAGATCTTCATTTGGTATTACGGTTAGAAGATGAAATTCTGCCCGTCCGTTTGCCATCGATTCGTTACGTTGTTTGTTGGTCCAGAGGCGTAAATCGATTTCTTCTCCATTCGCGTTCTTCGATTCTTCATAACCAAATTTCATTATTGAAAAAATACCAGAATCAGAGTTTAGATATACCTCCATTTGTTTCTTCCATGAAGAAAACTCCCCCTCGAATGTTGGTGGATATTCACTAGCTCCGACCATCGTTTTGTTGCTTCAGACGGTGGTTAATCCTTCTGAGGCATCTCGGCTCTGATACCACTTGTAGGACCGTTGTGGCCGGCTAGAAGGGGGTTGTTGGTTAGTCCTGTAAAGACAAAAGGCAAACAACCCTTCTAGAAATCTTTAAGCTAACACTTGCAAAAATAATAAGCAGAAAGTAAATAGAACATTAAAAAGAACGAGGCATAGAGATTTACATGGTTACAACCGATGTGGTTGTTAATCCAAGGAAGATTAATCACTAAAACTCCTTCAGGCGGAGAAGCCTCTTACAATGTTGAAGCGCAGAAATAGAAGCTTAACTACAACTAAAGCGTACAAGTGTTTGGAAATGAAATGCTCGTGATTGTTGAAAAGCTTCTGGACCAAGGCTATATTTATAACCTTGGTCGGGGTGCCCTGAAGGGTTCCGGGCCCCCAACGATCAGATCGAGTCAAAACTCGATCCTGGTCAAAAGGCTGGTCCGGGTGCCCGGAAGGGTTCCGGGCGCCCAGGTTAGCCGCCCAGGTTAGCTCCGGGCGCCCCGGACCCCGAAAGTCAACTCTAGTTAACTTTTTCGTCGGGGACCTCTGCTCCGTTTCAGTCCCGCCTCAGTCCAGGTCTTCTGCTCCGGATCCTCTTACTTGGGTGATCTTTGCCATCGGGAAATGGGCTCACCCGAACCCAACTTCCAGTCTTCTCGAGCAGACTTCCGCTCCGGCTCCTCGTCCCTCGGAGTCGTCGCATGGTTCCTTCTCGTCCGCCATTGTACTCGTCCGCAGTCTTCGTCCCTCAGTCGCACCGAGCCCGTTGGCTCTCTCCCGTGTCGACCTTCTCGCTAGCTGCATCTCTTGCTCCCCGAGCAATCTTTCGCTCCGGCTTCTCGTCCCTCAGAACCAGCACACGCTTCCTTCTCGTCCACCGGGGTACTCTTCCGCGACACCTCGTCCCTCAGACGCACAGAGCCCGTCGATTCTCTCCTCGTGTCGTCTTTCTCGCTAGCCGCGTCTTCCGCTCGAGTACCTGTGCTCCTAAGCTCCTGCACACTAATACACAAGGTTAAAACAGCACAGGACCTAACTTAACTTATTGATAACACCAAAACAACCTTGGGGTTCCAACAGGCTTGAGGGAAAAAACTGAACGTAACAACAACACATTTATAGTTTAAGCCCACAACCTAAGAAAATTATGAAAACTAATAAAACATATTCAAAATACTCACAGTAGCTGCTTGGCGGTTGTGGTCGTTCGCTCGATCAAAAATATTTTTTCCTTTCATAGAAGCTTGACATTGCAACCAAGACTCAGCTAAGGGGATTCTCAACTGGAGGAGCCTGAAAGAGATAGGAATAGAGTCTGGTTGTCCCAACATAGATGGTAGTCCTTGGGCCTATCTAAAAATAACCCGAGGAGGGATAGAGGTTGAAGGTCTCTCAAAAGAAGTAGACGAAGGTTCTAGAAAAGAAGGTGGAGTCCTAACACCTGAAGTAGTAGGAAGATTATGTACAGGGGTATGATGGGAAGACGGTACGGTAGGAGGTAGGGAGCCAGGGTTTGACTCAGTGGAGATATCTTGGGAGGTAGAGCTAGAGGTTCTCCTACACGGGGTTCTCTTGGCTCTCGCTCTAGAAGGAGAAGAAGAGGAAATTAATGGGGCAGAGAAGATATGGGCACCGGCTCAAAAACATGGACAACTGGGAGAACATTAGAAATAAGTAAGCTCAATCGCATTGTTAGTTAGAGCCCTAGAGCTAATCATGTGATGATTATTGTATGGACTTGATGTATCACATTCCTATATGTTTATAAAGGCATTTCTTTATGGTTATTATACTTACTTGTATTGGTACCAAATAACTAAGTATAATATCGTCCTTGAGTAGAATGGTCTTATCTATATCAATCGATTGGTTGAATCGATAGTGAGATGATATAGATAACACTACTCTTAATCATTCCTAATCAAGTATTAACATTCAGGGACAATGTTACTGCACTGAGACTAGCATGTAGGTCAACTCGATGACTTGATCTCATAAGTCACGGATATAGAGTTATCAAGTTGACACATGGGTATGCATTGGAGAATGTATACTGAATGACCCGCCATGAGAAAGTATCATGGATCGTTATATGAGTGTCATATACTTTCTCATGTGCTATTAGTATAACTATTAGTCCTTGGACCTGAAGTCACCATAGTTCCCTACAAAAGGAGTTGCATACTTTGGCTTCGTCAAACGTCACCCATAACTGGGTGGACTATAAAGGCGATTTTTGGGTATGTAACAAATTATGCGAAGGGATGTGAGTGATGTAGATGGGATCTATCCCTCCTATATAATGGGAGAGACATCATGATTCTTGATAAAGTGAGACCACTAAGTGCATGGCCAAGCCCAAGTGAGTCAATATGAGATATTGAGCTCATTTGATTAGAGTGAGTCTACTTGGAGTTCAAGATATAGATTGATTAGAGGATGACACGGTCTATGCCTCAATTGATCAATCTAGATGTCAAGGATAGAAGGATATTGTCATATATTGTGAGAGTCACAATTAGTAGTCACAAGGTGATGTTGGATCTCAACATTCTTGTAACTTGGGTAGTAATGATGTGTTGCTAGATACCGCTCATTACTTATGTTTCTAAATGGGTTTACGAACATTGTCAACATCACAAGAACCTATAGGGTCACACACAAAGGGCAATTAGATGGAGATATGACTCATTTGATGAACCTAGAGGATTAGGTTCCTATGATGAACCAAATGTTAGTTAGAGCCCTAGAGACAATCATTTGATGATTGTATTATGGACTTATTGTATCATATTCTTATATAAATAAAGGCATTTGGTTTTTTTTTATTATGCTTACTTGTATTAGTGCCAAATAAACTAAGTATAATAACGTCCTTGAGTAGAAGGTTCTTACCTATATCAATCGGTTAGTTGAACCGATAGTGAGATGATATAGGGAATACTACTCTTAATCATTCCTAGTCGAGTATTAATATTCAGGGACAATGTTAATGCAATAAGACTAGCATGTAGGTCAACTCGATGAGTTGATCTCACAAGTCATGGATATCAAGTTGACACATGGGTATGCATTGGAGAATGTATACTTAATGACCCGCCATGAGAAAGTATCATGGATCGTTATATGAGTGTCATATACTTTCTCATGTGGCTATTAGTATGACTACAAGTCTTTAGACCTGAAGTCACCATGGTTCCCTACATAAGGAGTTATGTACTTTGGTTTCGTCAAACGTCACCCGTAACTGGGTGGACTATAAAGGCGATTACAGGGTATGTAATGAATTATGCAGAGGGATGTGAGTGATGTAGATGAGATCTATCCCTCCTATATGACGGGAGAGACATCGATATTCTTGATAGAGTGAGACCACGAAGTGCATGGCCATGCCCAAATGGGTCAATATGAGATATTGAGCTCATTTGATTTAGTGAGTCTACTTGGAGTTCAAGATTTAGATTGATTAGAGGATGACACGGTCTATGCCTCACATTGATCAATCTAGATGTCTAGGATTGAAGGACACTTGTCATATATTGTGAAGAGTCACAATTAGTAGTCACAAGGTGATGTTGGATCTCAACATTCTTGTAACATTGGGTAGTAATGATGTGTTGCTAGATACCGCTCATTACTTATGCCCCTAAATGGGTTTAGGGTCATTGCCAACGTTACAAGATCCTATAGGGTCACACACTAAGGACAATTAGATGGAGATTAGGTTCATTGATGAACCAAGAGGATTAGATTCATTTAATGAATCAAATTGGATTAAGAGTAATCCTAATTGGGCTAATTGAGTTGGACTCAAGTTGATTCACGTGTTCAATGAGACTAATTTAGATTATGACTCATTGAATCAATTTAATTAAATGAATTAGATTCATTATATTAAATTGACTTGAATTAAATGGTTGGATTAGATCAATCATGAGAGAGATTAAGTCATGTTTGACTTGACTTGAGAGGAAGATGAAGAGTCAAGTTTGACTTGACTTTATGCCACCTCATTGGTGAGTTGGCATTGAGTGGGCCAATGATGATGCTCCACATCATCATGCTTGCTTAAGTGGGATGCCACCTCATGGGAGTTACTAAGAGTTGTGACTCTTGGCATTCCATGGAGGTTACACATCCTCTTAATGTGGTTGGCCACATCAATTGGAGGAATAAGTTTCATTTTGTGAATTATTCTCATTCATTCCTTCATCTTCTTCCTTGCTCCATTTTCTTCTCTCCCTCTCATCTTGCCGAACCCAACTAAGGTGCTAGCACACTTTAGTTTGGTGATCTCCTTCTTGTGTTCGTGTGGATACTTCTAGAGGGTTGTCTACTTTGACAACCTTGAGATCCGGCACCATTGGACGAGCGGGATTCGCGTAGGGGGTGCATCAAGGGTATATTCTTTGTTTCCCTTTGTAGATCTACTGTAGATCGAGGTTTAGAAATTCGTACTCGTAAGTTTTTCGAAAGTTTTTACTTCGCACAGATCCGTGGCTGGGGGTTTCGGGGTTTCCGCGACGCGAAAAGCGATTTTCGCGGCCCGAAAAACCCAACACCAAATTGGATTAAGAGTAATCCAAATTAAACTAATTGAGTTGGACTCAATTTGATTCATGTGTCCAATGAGTCTAATTTAGATTATGATTCATTAAGTCAATTTAATTCAATGAATAGAGATTCATTAAATCAAAATTGACTTGAATCAAAGGTTGGATTTGTTCAACCATGGGAGATAAGAGGTCAAGTTTGACTTGACTTGAGAGGGAAGATGAAGGGTTAAATTTGACTTGACCATTTGCCACCTCATTTGTGACATGGCATGGGGCCGGCCAATGATGGTGTTCCACATCATCAAAGCTAGCTCAAGTGTGTGCCACCTCATGAGGAAAACCAAGAGCCATGACTCTTGGTCTTCCATGAGTGGTCAGCCATTTAAAGAGGAGAGGAGTTACAAGTGTGTGAATAATAATTTTTGGTGTGGTCATTCAAGTGATCTTCCTCTCCTCTCTTCTTCCCTCTCCCTCTCATCCTTGTCGTGACTTCTAAGGGTGCTAGCACACTCTTAGTTTGTTCTCTCCATCTCTTGTTCGTGTGGATACTTCTAGAGGTGTGTCCGCTTGAACACACTTGAGATCGGAAGAACCTTGGACGAGCAGGATTTGTGAAGGGCTTCACTTCAAAGGTATATCCCTTGACATGTAGATCTAAAGTAGATCTAGAGTAGAAAAACTAAGTACATGAAAAAATTTTATCTTCGCACGGATCCAATGGCTAAGAACTTCGGGGTTTTCGCAATGCAAAAAGCGATTTTTGTGGCTCGAAAGTTCTAACAGTGGTATCAAAGCCACGTGCGAAGCATGTATATGTTTTTATTTTAATTTTTATGAAAAATTAAAGATCTGTAATTTTCTGTATGTTTATGATTTTTATGGTTTTTATGAGTATTTTTCTCGTATAGGCGAAGCAACGAGTGCTAGGACACTTGTAGGCTTCGACTACCGTGAAAAATTTTCCGAAACGGCAAGTTCTCGCCCAAAATATTTTGGGACAGCGGCTTAAGCCGCTGTTAGATCGTAGTAGGACACTCGTGATACTCATTTTACGAGAAGGGGTGCTGCCCCTAACCCCGCAAGAAGCATCAAAATGACGCATTAGATGTGTCATGTCTCATGCTCGCAACCATGAACTCTGAGCTTCAGAAGCAACATGAGTTGATGTCAGCTTATAATATGGTTGAACATCTTCATCAACTATATCAAGGACAAGCAAGGCACGAGAGATTTGAGATCTCCAAGGCACTGTTTCAGTGCAAGATGCAAGATGGGACTCCCGTAGGTCCATATGTGCTCAAGATAATTGGGTACATAGAAAACCTACAGAGGTTGGAATTCCCACTTGGCCAAGAGCTGGCCACAGACTTGATCTTGCAATCTTTGCCAGAGAGCTACAGTCAATTTGTCATGAATTACAACATGAATGAAATTGACAAGCCACTGCCTGAGCTGCTAAGCATGTTGAGAACTGCTGAGCTAAACCTTAAGAAGGTGAAGCCCAACTCCATTTTGATGGTGCAAAATCATAAAGGCAAGGGCAAGCCTAAAGGTAAGGGAAAGTCCCAAGCCTAGGGTAAAGGCAAGGCACTGAAACCTAAAGGAGGGGTTGCCAAGGATGCTACCTGCTTCCACTGCGGTCAGACCGGGCACTGGAAGAGGAACTGCAAAGTATATCTGGAAGATCTCAAGTAGAAGAGAAGTGAGACTTCTACTTCAGGTATATATGTAATAGAAGCAATCTATCTATTTCTGCATCATGGGTATTGGATACCGGATGTGCTTCTCATATTTGTACTAATGTGCGGGCGTTGAGAAATAGCAGGGCATTGACAAAGGGCGAGGTGGACCTACGAGTAGGCAATGGAGCACGGGTTGCTGCTGTTGCTGTAGGGACTTACTATCTATCTCTGCCCTCTGGGCTTGTACTATAATTAGATGGATGTTGTTATGTACCTGCTCTTACCATGAACATCATTTCAGTTTCTTGTTTAGACAAGAAAGGTTTTTTGTTTATAATAAAGAACAAATGTTGTTCCGTCTATTTAAACGATATGTTCTATTGTAGTGCACCTCTGATGAACAGACTCTACATTCTAGACTTAGAGAACCCCATCTATAACATAAGTACCAAAAGGTTCAAGTCAAATGAAATGAACCAAACCTATCTCTGGCATTATCGCTTAGGTCATATAAATGACAAACACTTATCCCAGCTCCATAAAGATGGTTTGCTGGACTCATTTATTTTTTGAATCATATGAGACATGCGAGTCATGCCTACTGGGCAAGATGACCAAGACTCCCTTTAGTGGACACAACGAGAGAGCGACTGACTTGTTAGGACTTATACATAATGATGTATATGGCCCTTTCAATGTCGCTGCCAGAGGTGGTTATAGGTACTTTATTACATTTACTAATGACTTCAGTAAATATGGTTATGTGTATTTGATGACACATAAGTCTGAATCCTTTAAAAAGTTCAAAGCATTCAAGAATGAAGTACAAAATCAGCTTGGCAAAAGTATTAAGATAATTCGATCAGATCGAGGTAGTGAATACCTTAGCCATGAGTTTCGTGACTATCTAGCTGAGTGTGGGATTCTATCCCAACTCACTCCTCCTGGAACACCACAGTGGAATGGTGTATCTGAAAGGAGAAATCGTACCCTATTAGATATGGTGCGATCTATGATGAGTCATATAGATCGTACCCTATATCTCTTTGGGGCTATGCTCTAGACACAGCAGCCTTCATACTTAACCGTGTTCCATCCAAGGCTGTGATAAAGACACCATATAGGATATGGACTGGGAGAGATGCCCAGGTATCTTTTATGAGGATTTGGGGATGTGAGGCTTACGTTCGACGTCAAGTCTCGGACTAATTGGGACCCAAATCTGATAAGTGCTATTTTATAGGATATCCCAAGGAAACGAAGGGATATTATTTCTACATTCCCAGTCAACACAAAGTAGTTGTGGCTAAGACTGGGATATTTCTAGAAAGGGATTTTGTTTATAGAAAAACTAGTGGGAGTATGTTCAATCTTGAAGGAGTTCAGGATATGGACCATGGCACTGAAGCCTTGATGGAAGTTGAACTGGAACCACAAAGTGTTGTGAATGATGAGATTGTTCCATAAAGAGTTGAGGAACAACAACTAGTTCAAGTAGACCTACCTATTCGCAGGTCTGATAGGGTACGTCGTCAGCCTGAGAGATACTCATTTCTCGTGTCTGACCATGTTGACGTTATGCTCGTTGAGAATGAGCCTACCTCCTATCAGGAAGCTGTGATGAGCCCAGATTCTGAGAAATGGCTAGAGGCCATGAGATCCGAGATGGAATCCATGTACACCAACCAAGTATGGACTTTGGTTGATCCACCTGAAGGGATCAAATCCATTGGGTGTAAGTGGGTCTTTAAGAGAAAGACTGACATGGATAGACTTATATATAAGGGTCGTCTGGTAGCTAAAGGTTTCAAGCAAATTCATGGTATTGAATATGATGAAACTTTTTCTCCAGTAGCGATGTTTAAGTCCATTCGGATCATGCTTGCTATTGCAGCATACCACAATTATGAGATCTGGTAGATGGATGTCAAAACCATGTTTCTGAATGAAAACTTGCTCGAGGATATGTACATGACACAACCTGAGGGTTTTGTAGATCCACAGCATACTGGCAGAGTTTGCAAGCTGCATATGGACTAAAGCAAGCTTCTCGGAGCTGGAATCTTCGATTCAATGATGCAATCAAATAGTTTGATTTCATCAAGAATGAAGATGAACCCTGTGTCTACAAGAAGGTTGTTAGGAGCACAGTTATCTTCCTTGTATTGTATGTGGATGACATACTACTCATTGGGAATGACATACCTTTGCTACAGTCTGTAAAGACTTGGCTAGGGAATTGTTTCTCAATGAAGGACTTAGGTGAAGCAGCCCGTATTCTAGGCATAAAGATCTATAGAGATAGATCTAAGAGATTGCTTGCTTAAGTCAGAGTACATATATTGACAAGGTATTGCTACGGTTTGCCATGCAGAATTCCAAGAAAGGATTTCTGCCAATGTCACATGGTGTGAGTCTTTCGAAGACTCAAGGTCCCTCTTCTAGAGAGGAGAGAGACCGCATGGATAGGATCCCTTATGCTTCAGCCATAGGATCTATTATGTACGCCATGCTATGTACTCATCCTGATATTTCGTATGCTTTGATCATGACGAGCAGATACCAGTCAGATCCAGGTGAAGGTCACTGGATAGCGGTCAAGAATATTATTAAGTACTTGAGAAGGACTAAAGAATATTTCTTGATATATGGAGGCGATGACGTGCTAGATGTAAAGGGTTACAGTGATGCTAGCTTCCAAACTGACCAGGATGATTATAGATCGCAGTCAGTGTTCATGTTTTGCTTAAATGGTGGTGCTATGAGTTGGAAGAGTTCGAAGCAGGACACAATTGCTGATTCTACAACTGAGGCCGAGTATATTGCTGCATCAGAAGCAGCAAAGGAGACAATTTGGATCCGTAAGTTTATTACTGAGCTTGGGGTGGTTTCTAGCATAGCTGATCCTATAGAGCTCTATTGTGACAATAATGGAGCAATTGCACAGGCTAAGGAACCTCGCTCATAGTAGCGGACCAAACACATACTACGGTTCTTCCATCTCATTCGAGAGATTATCGATAGAGGCCAAGTATATTGCTGCATCAGAAGCAGCAAAGGAGACAGTTTGGATCCGCAAGTTCATTACTGAGATTGGGGTGGTTCCTAGCATAGCTGATCCTATAGAGCTCTATTGTGACAATAATGGAGCAATTGCACAGGCTAAGGAACCTCGCTCACACCAGCGGACCAAACACATACTACGGTGCTTCCATCTCATTCGAAAGATTATCGATAGAGGAGATGTGAAGATTTGCAGATTACCCACAGAGGCTAACATCGCTGATCCCTTGACCAAGACTTTGGCACAAAGAAAGTATGATGGTCACACTAGGTCATTGGGTCTTAGAGCCTACACTGATTGGCACTAGTGCTAGTAGGAGATTGTTAGTTAGAGCCCTAGAGCCAATCATGTGATGATTGTTGTATGGACTTCATGTATCATATTCCTATATGTTAATAAAGGCATTTCTTTATGGTTATTATACTTACTTGTATTTGTGCTAAATAACTAAGTATAATATTGTCCTTGAGTAGAAGGTTCTTATCTATATAAATCGATTGGTTGAATCGATTGTGAGATGATATAGATAACACTACTATTAATCATTCCTAGTCAAGTATTAACATTAAGGGACAATGTTAATGCGCTGAGACTAGCATGTAGGTCAACTCAATGACTTGATCTCACAAGTCATGGATATAGAGATATCAAGTTGACACATGGGTATGCATTGGAAAATGTATACTGAATGACACGCCATGAGAAAGTATCATGGATCGTTATATGAGTGTCATATATTTTCTCATGTGACTATTAGTATAACTATTAATCCTTGTACCTGAAGCCACCATAGTTCCCTACATAAGGAGTTGCATACTTTGGCTTTGTCAAACGTCACCCGTAACTGGGTGGACTATAAAGGCGATTACTGGGTATGTAACAAATTATGCGGAGGGATGTGAGTGATGTAAATGGGATCTATCCCTCCTATATGACGGGAGAGACATCATGATTCTTGTTAGAGTGAGACCACTAAGTGCATGACCATGCCCAAGTGAGTCAATATGAGATATTGAGCTCAATTGATTAGAGTGAGTCTACTTGGAGTTCAAGATATAGATTGATTGGAGGATGACACGGTCTATGCCTTAATTAATCAATCTAGATGTCAAGGATAGAAGGACATTGTCATATATTGTGAGAGTCACAATTAGTAGTCACAAGGTGATGTTGGATCTCAACATTCTTGTAACTTGGGTAATAATGATGTGTTGCTAGATACTGCTCATTACTTATGTTTCTAAATGGGTTTAGGAACATTGCCAACGTTACAAGAACCTATAGGGTCACACACAAAGGGCAATTAGATAGAAATTAGGTTCATTTGATGAACCTAGAGGATTAGGTTCATGTGATGAACCAAATTGGATTAAGAGTAATCCAAATTAAACTAATTGAGTTGGACTCGATTTGATTCATGTGTCCAATGAGTCTAATTTAGATTATGATTCATTAAGTCAATTTAATTCAATGAATAGAGATTCATTAAATCAAAATTGACTTGAATCAAAGGTTGGATTTGTTCAACCATGGGAGGTAAGAGGTCAAGTTTGACTTGACTTGAGAGGGAAGATGAAGGGTCAAGTTTGACTTGACCATTTGCCACCTCATTTGTGACATGGCATAGGGCCGGCCAATGATTGTATTCCACATCATCAAAGCTAGCTCAAGTGTGTGCCACCTCATGAAGAAAACCAAGAGCCATAACTCTTGGTCTTCCATGAGTGGTCGGCCACTTAAAGAGGAGAGGAGTTACAAGTGTGTGAATAATAATTTTTGGTGTGCTCATTCAAGTGATCTTCCTCCTCCTCTCTTCTTCCCTCTCCCTCTCATCCTTACCGTGACTTCTAAGGGTGCTAGCACACTCTTAGTTTGTTATCTCCATCTCTTATTCGTGTGGATACTTCTAGAGGTGTGTCCGCTTGAACACACTTGAGATCCGAAGAACCTTGGACGAGCGGGATTTGCGAAGGGCTTCGCTTCAAAGGTATATCCCTTGACATGTAGATATAAAGGAAATATAGAGTAGAAAAACTAAGTACATGAAAAAATTTTATCTTCGCACAGATCCAATGGCTAAGAACTTCAGGATTTTCGCGACGCTAAAAGCGGTTTTTGCGGCTCGAAAGTTCTAACACGCATCATATTAAGGGAAAAATTATAATGAACACGAGTATAAGGTGATAGATCGTTTGGAGCGATAGAGGGGGGGTGAATATCGCGTGTTTAAAACTTTTTCTTTTAACCTTTTGAAACCAAAGTCGTGTAGCGGAAATAAGAAAAGGGACAAGGTCTTTTACTTCGTTCGGAGCCTAGCTCGACTCCTACTCGAAGGCCCACGGTCCTTGACCGCACTGATGGGCAAAAACACTATAACTCTTCTTTCCGAAATCCTTCAGAAAGAAGTAGATTGTACAATGGAGCAAGATAGTAACACCCTACTATCTTGCTTAAATGAAATTACAATGCAAGCTGAAATTAAAATATACTAGCAAGTAAATTGTAGATGAAGCTTAGGTCGGCACTTCCAGATGCAGTAGCTTACTGAGCTGTTGAAGACGAGTCATTTGCAGAATAGAATTTTTTATCAGAGAGTTGTCTCATTGCCTTTGTCTTCGAGCCAGATTTTATAGGAGTATTGGAGGTTCGGTCGACCAATCCCTCTGTTCGGTCGACCGAACCCGGTCTCTTCCTTCCTGGCTGAAGTTCGAAGCTGGCTCGATCTTTTGCATTTACTAGTCTTTAATGGTTCGATCGACCGATCACGCCTTTCGGTCGATCGAACAGCTTCCTTCCCTGTTCGTCGTGATTTTGCCGAGATCATCATTTAATGCAGAATAAATGCTGATTGGATCGGTCGACCGATCCCCAGGTTCGGTCGACCAATCAACCTATTTCCTTTACTGTTGATCGGTGTTGATGATATGTCCTATGCTGAGTCACTATAGTTCGGTCGACCGTTCTTATAGTTCGGTCGACTGATCAGGCTTTGATCCGACTTGGACTCAGTTCTGATCTGACCTGATTTCTGTGCTGATTCTGGTTGGTTCGGCCGACCGATCCTACTATTCAGTCGACCGATCAGCTCAGATCTACAAAACAGTATTAGCTAAAAAGTCTCCTGCAAAACAAATGTTAGAGCAATAATATAAAGCAGGAATAATATGCACGACAGTAGGACTGTCTTGATCTCAACTTTTGAAACCTTCCCGGTTTCATCAGTTGGCTCAGCGACCTAAGGTTGTTCCCTTCGGGAACCCGACCTCACTGTCGCTCCTCCAGTTGTTTACCTCAACCTACCTGCCAAACTTAGATCCTCCAGATCTTGTTTGGACTTTTCACTCAGCCTTGATCGGCTCCCAGGACTTTTCCTTTGATCTTCGGTCCTCCAGACATCTCGATCACACCGCCAAGCATCCGATCCCCTTGACCCACTTGGACTTTCACCTAGGTTCCATGATCTGCTAAGATTTCTCCTGCCTAGCCGCCAACTAGGTCTTTCCTGGTTGAGTAAACATCCTGCACACCCAGTCAACTTGTTAGATCATAACAAGACTTAACTTGAACCTTTGACAACATTAAAACTCAGGTTTGATTCTGGTGCAACTTGCACTAACATAAGTCATAGGCTCCTTACCTCTCTCATAAGAAACGTCGGAGGGGACAATGGGAATTTGTTCAAGCATGGGGATAGTAAGTCCAAGAGGAGTGTGTTTATCAATATTTGCTCTCCTCCGCCGGGCAATGAAGGGATAGTCCTCCTCAGAAGATTCAGACTTCTCTGCAGACACTTCATTAGGAGGAAGCAATCCAAGGGTAGAAGATACGCGATCGAGACGACGATCTTTTAATAAATCCTCCCCAAACTTGTTTAAAGATGATATAGGCAATGCTGCATTCTTGTACATAAGAGCTGGGAGGATGTCGTCAGCTAAAGAAAACAAAAGAACATAAGATTAAAGGAAGACTAATTTAAGGGTAATAAACAAGCAAGATGTTTAACTCACCAAAAGGGACATCCAATTCTGTATCAACAGAACTTATCCGAAGGCAAATAGCATGCCTTCAGCGATTAACACTGCAGACTAAATTTGGCACCCCTTAGTTTTGAAAGAGAAGATTTAAAGGTCAAGTCGGCAGACATATCTTGGGGATTAGGGAGGACAAGAAGAGTCCACTGCCAAGTTATAGGATACAGAGGAGAAGAAGGAAGGCGTAGAAAGAAGAATTTATACTTCCATTCTCCTTGTGCTAGGATTCTATTAAACAAGATGGCTTTAGGATGACTCTGAAACTTAAAAAGGTTATCCTCTACCTGACAAGGGACGAAGAAGTGGTGGAACAAACGAGGAGATAAAGGAAAGTCAAGCAATCGAGAGACAACAATGAAACTGGCCAAAATAGGGAAAGATTGAGGGATAAACTGATTTAGCGGTATGTTGAAATGCACGCTAACCTCGATAATAAAAGGGTGGAGAGGCAATCGGAAGCCGAACAAAGCTTGTTCCCAGAAGATAGCCACGCTCTTTGAGGGTGGAAGATGAGGATGATCCTCAGGGGTAGGGATAGTCATATATGAAGGGAAGTCATAGTTCACTTGGAGTTCATACGCTTCTGGTTCTGTAAGATTAGAAGAGCAATGGGCGAACCATTCAACAGTGGAGGAAGAAGCCATTGTGAGAAGAGGGGTGGGTAGAAGGAATCACGAATCGAACAGGGAGGAGAAAAATCTCTAAGAAGAAGGAGACAATGAAGTAAAACCCCTACTCGCCCCTTTTTACCTTTTTCAGAACCCTTGCACGATTATAGAGGTAGATAGCATAGAAGATGATGTTCCCAAGAGGGCGTTATGTTTGAAAAAGCCGAGGAATCCTAAAAAGAATGATCATCCTAAATCTTCAATCAGACCCAGTCAGCCGAATCTGGCTAACCTAATTTATCAAGTAAAGAGGGTGCATGGGTACCAGTAAATGCATTCGAGCGTTAAAAATCGAACGAGTATTTAGCATAAAGTAATCCCGCTCGAACTTTCAATCAACCCTGCTCGAATTTTATGACTAGAGGGGATATTTTAGGATTAGAGACCTAGATCTGACCGATCAATATTAACCAATCAAGTAGATGGTCGACTCGTTCAGTCTAGTTGGGGCAGGCAAACAAGCGCGTTCGGTCTACATAAGTCGGTCGAGCAAAAGAAGAAGAGAACTAAAAATACCTAGGTAAGACAAATCATCTAGCCATCACAAATTAAATAAACAGTCACAGTGTATAAAGGAGGATAAAGTACCAAATCAATCACTTTAGGCCAAACAAATAACCTATAATAACGTATATGGGAAAAGTAAGAAAACACACACACACACACACACACACACACACACACACACACATATATACACATATAAACAAATTCATTTGCTTACCATGAAGTAAATCCCGACCAAAGACAAGTGGAGTACAAAATAAAGTTACCTATTCACTAATCAAGCAATCAAAGCTAACATGAAAAACATATGCATAAAGAGAACTTAATTAATAACAAGTTGAAGTGTATAACGTCAGGAAAGGATGAAGGAAAATTCCTCATAAATAATTAGAATGATAACACCATAAACATTGATTTACTCCAGGTTATAGTAGCTTAGGGAGTAGATCAGGAGGCCAATTTTTCACTAGTCTCCTCTAGTCCGGAAAGCTGGCTCGAGGATCAAAAATTAATAATCCTAGCTCTTTTAGGTGTGCCGCCCCATCAGTAGCCCCATAGCTAAGATCCCTTAAGAAGGATTCCACCATGGATTTCATGAAAGCAGAAGATTCAAGGTATGCTTTCTTGCGCTGCTCAAAGTGGGCATCCTCATTAGCTTTATAATCAACAGTTCCTCTTGAGAATCTTTTAAAGAAGCCGCATTTAGATTTAGAGTGGATAGATGATCTGCTAATTCAGCCACGTGAATATCTTTTAGTGATCGTAGTTGGGAAGACAATTGGTCAACCTTAGAAGCTTGCTTCTCCAACTTGGATGATAACTCCTCACCATGGGCAGTGGTCGGTTGAAACTGAGATTGAAGGCTTTCTAGGTCGGCCTTATACTGGTCCGATTGCTCCGTCTTAGTTTGTAATGCTTGACGAGTTTCTTATAGCTGAGAGGAGAGACTGTCTAGTTTCTCAGTGGCCTGGGCAGAAGATAATTCTGAAACTTGTCTTCTCAATACCCCATTCCCTTGGATTAAGTTATGCAATAAATAGGCTAGATTCATGCTATTTATCTAGCGCTACAGAAACAAGGGGTCATTAAGAAAATGCTTAAGGAAAGGTAAGTTATCGTCCATAAATGATTTTACCTTCGTTTCCTCAAGAGAGAAGTTATCGTCCATTTCAGAAAGATCGAGTCCCTCAATCAATTAGTTCCTCCCATGCTGTAGTAAAAGACCCCCCCCCCCCCCCCCACCCAAAACAATATAGGAAGAGTAGGAGTGGAGGAAGACATGGAAGTTAGAGTAGTTTGGATTGAAGGAAGGGGGGGGGGCAAAAAATCAAAAATGGTGAGTCCTGACCTTTTTCCCCTCGGTCGAGTAAGGTCATTAGCTCAGAGA
Source organism: Zingiber officinale (assembly GCF_018446385.1). Classification (NCBI taxonomy): domain Eukaryota; kingdom Viridiplantae; phylum Streptophyta; class Magnoliopsida; order Zingiberales; family Zingiberaceae; genus Zingiber; species Zingiber officinale. The sequence goes on from NC_056001.1 coordinate 76,914,785, forward strand.
ACGTCATAACAAAAGTAGGAGGGGAAAAATCACTACAAGTAGGTAATTTCGGGGAAGAGGAGGAAGCAAGAGTAGGATATAGAGTAGAAAGAGGAACATCAGGAGAAGAAGGAGTAACATTTATGAGAGGAGTATCGGTAGGAAGGGATACAATTCTTTGCTTAGGGGAAGGGGCAAGAGTCAATTTGTGTCTCTTCTTAGTAGGTGCTTCCTCAGGGGATTTCTTCAAAACTACTGAAGAAGTGAGCTCAATGATTGGAGGAAGGTTAGGAAAAGATCCTTCGGGGCCGCTTCGTGAGAATTGGAAGCAATCCCTGTGGGGCCAAAAACTTCTGCTAAAGGAGGTTCTCCCAATTCATCATGAAGTTCTTTCTCTTTGGCACGAAGTGCCTCCTCTTCCAAACATAGTTTCTCATCAACCGTGGCTTCAAACAGAGCATCCACTGCACAAAACAAAAGATATCTTAGTTAGTAAAAATGGATTTTGATGGGTAAACTACAACTCACCAAGATAGCCATGAAGCTCTATCTTGACAGGGCTCAAACCAAACAAATAGAGAAGGTCATTGCATATCCATTTATGGATGAATAGGCGACAACCTAATAGTTTTTATGAATAAGTGGTGAAGGAAGAGTGTCAATGTAGTTCTTTTACGTCCGGAAGAGCAGGAAGTGAGGATTGCCAAGAGGAGGACCAAGGGACAGGCACGGGAAATTTCACAAAAAAGAAAAGTGACTTCCAACCATTATGCAGTTCTTAGGTCTGGATTGAAACATAAATACACCAGGGTCTGACCTCTTGGGGTAGGAAAATATAAAAAAAATTTGGGGAGTCGGGGGAATGTCAAAAAGATGAAATATCATGTACAAATCACATAGATAGCGAAATGCATTAAGGGCAAATTATTGTAAAGGGATATCGAAGTATCTGCTTATTTCTATCAGAAAAGGGGGAATGGAAAAGCGTAGGCCGGATATTAGTAGATCTTTGAAAAAAGTGGTATAATCGACAGGGGGAAGATGAGGGTGAGCGTTAAAAGTAGGAATCACAATGCAGTATTCTTTAGAAATTTCATACTCCAAATGGATAGAAGCTATCACCTTCGTGCTTGTGAGGAACACAGAAGCCAGAGTGCAAATCAAGAATAAAGAAAACAAGAAATACAACTAAAGAGAAGAAAGAGGAAGCTAAAAAGGAAGAAAAAGCAGTAGAAGTTAAAGAAACGCTAAACAACAGCACCAGCGAAGAGCGCAAGAGGGAAGATAAAGGGTTTAGGGTTTTTCCAACAATATTAGGGATAATAATGGTCGTTGGATATGAAGAACCCTCACAAGAGGAGCCGTTGATTTGCTAAGGGAAGAGTGCGAAAGGACATTACTGGAAAAGTGTGCAAGCCATTACGTTAGGAAGAAGAAATAGGCGACGCGTGTCAATAATCCATGAACGGGCATTTATGATGGACATAATAGATTTAATCATACTCGAGGTATCGTCGTAGTATCGTACGCCTCTAATATTTTTTTTCCCATTGAAGAACCAATCAACAACGAGGAAGTGGTGAAAAAGGGGTTCAATTTTCTAAGCGTAATAAAGAGAAGGATGAGGGAAAAATATAAATAAATTGGGGTGAGGTTTGGTTCCAAATATCTCGACCGATTTTTTATAGACAGAGAGAAGTCCAAAAATCTAATTAAGTTTATACCGGCTCAGAATTATACTTGAAATTCTTTGTTCAATTACTTTTAGCGTAGTTGATCACCTATTTTAGACATCCTCCTTAAACATAAACATAAAGCTTTAATATCACTATTAGCAATTTTACAACCATAGCTCTTCAGCCGCCATACACAAACACAACGCATCAACAATTCTAGAGATACTAGATTACCCTATTACACTCAAGTGAGAGAATGTGATAAAGTGTGAAACAACAAGCCGACACATTATCACGTTCTTTGGGGCGAAAACAAATTTTACTCGGTATTATTACCGATACAAAAATTTGTCACCCAACAGAATCTGATGAGAACCACCCAATTGCTCTTCCCATCCTAAGTGGGGGCAGGTAGTAGAGTGACAGCTCGGACAGAAGGAAGAGGCTTGTCTTGTCCTCTGACGCTTGTATGGCTCCCCCTCACAAACATGTAACTGAAAGGTCCTCTCTGACCTAATTTGAGCCAACTCGGCTTGCAGAAGATCGACCTTAGCCTTCTACCGATCCAAAGCTCGTTGCTATTGAGATATTAGTAAACCATCTACATGAGCTTTTCTATTTAGAATGGCTACCTCTGAGGTATGCTGGACTATTAGATTATCCAGCTCCTCAGTTTTTGCTTTAAGTCCGAATAGGCTTTATTCCTCAAAGCCACTTCTAACTGTACCTGTGATTGAGCTGCTAGCAGACGCACCTCTAGTTCCTATTGGGGTGAATGATGTAGATCTAGGGCTCGTACAACCTCGTTTAAAGATTTTTTTCTTCTCACACAGCAATTGATCCCAAGGATGAGGATCTTAAGCCATGACTTCCAATAAGACCTTTAGAAAGAAAGTAGAACAAGAGAAAGTAAAGCTGAATGTTGTAGAAGGAAGGATCACACACTTATTTAAATAACTGGAAGTATCACAGGACCATTGTAGCAGAGGCCACGAGATCATGATATTAGGAGTCACGGGATCATTGTAGCAGGGGTCACGAGATCACTGCGACACCCAGGTCTAGTCAGTCGGGCACACCTCCTTCGACTAGACTTGAAGGGGAGGCTAGTGATATAGGTTATAAGGAGTGGAGTCCATGTAATAATGTGAAAGGGGATATAAGAAGAATAAATACGAAGTAAGGAGGTTCGGTCAAGACAAATGCGCTCGATAATCAAATCTCGGTCGTCCACTTTGGACAGGCCAGGATAAAATAATAGAGCACATGATATAAATAGGTATATGAGATCGGACATACCCAAATGGGTGAAGTACTAGCAAGCGTGCCTATGCTTAACGAGGAAGTCTTGATCGAGCAGGAAATATCGATCGAGAATGTAGGTCTGGTTGAGAGTATAAGCCAGATTGAATTATAACAAACGAAGGATTAGCGCATGTTGATACGCTTGGCGGTAGAAGGACGACCGAGCATATAATATCGGCCAATTTAAAATAATAGAGGGTCAATAAACCTAGGAGCACTTAGCAAGCAAAGCTCTGTTGAGTTTAAAGGCGTACATCCCTAAGCAATCTTTATAGTCGGTCTAGCAAAGACCGATTGCCTGTCATAAGGCCCAACATGACTCGATAGGCGAAACCCGCGTGAGCATCAACATAATACAAACATATTTTGCCTGATAGTAGAATCCCAGTTGAGCGTATACATGAATCGTTCGGTAAAATAATCTCGGACGATTGAGTAGACATACGGACCGAGACAGTCAGAAGGGATTCGGCTCAAAAACATCCGGTAAGACATAGATATGACACGTCCGATAGTATAATCTCGGTCAAGTGTATACATAACTCATTCGGTAGTGTAATCTCGGGCAATCGAGCAGACATACAAACCAAGGTTGTCGGGAGTGATCTGACTTAACACAGTCGGTAGAACAAGCTCAGACAAGCATACTCATAACTCGCTTGGTAATGTAATCTCGGGCAGGTATACCAACACACACCTTTAGGAGGCTATTAGTATAAAGTCAACCTAGAAAAATCTGGTCGGGTATAAAGACACTCACATTCATTAAATCTCATGAACATAGCCAGTAACGAGTATTACAACCAAATATAGTGAATGTATGAATAATATACAATCATATGGCAATTTGGCGGGAACAGTTTCTAGAAACTTCTGTAGGTGTGCTAGACGACAAAGAAGGTACATCTGGGGTACAAAAAAGATTCTTTAAACTATTATTCCAGGTGCTTACATCATCTCATAATAAACTCTAATAAACCGGGGGTCCACTTCATGACGACGGAGGTTATATGAAGTGGTATAAAAAGGGGAATCCTCTCCATTGGCCAGGTATGTGCACAACATCACCACTGAAACCCTAGATCCATTCCAGTTCACTGTACTTCTTCTTCTTCCCGCTTGGAACAGAGGAGACTAACTTTAGCATCGGAGGGCCTAGCCATGGATTCCCACCCCGGTCTTAGGTCACTGACGTTTTGTCGGTTGGCATCTGCAGGGACATTGATCCGTGGATTCCCTTCGACCCAGTATTCTCATTCGCCAGAGTCTCTATTCTAGATCGGCTTTAGGTTTCTCCGATTTAGTTTCGACTCACTTCTCTCGCCGCTCGGAGGTATTCTTGATTGGAGTTTTTCGGGATCTGCTTTGGTTTTCTCAGATCCATTATCATTCGCTTTCCTTGGGAATCATCGCCTGTCCTTCCTCCAAAGTCATCACGTCCCCAACTCTTCATTGCATTAAGCTTTCAGACATGATCAATAAGTATGAAAATAATTTGAATTAATCCTCCCCCTGAACCTGACATTAAAAAAAAACTTCAACTGTCTAACTATTAGTGACTTACTGACTATCAAAAGATAGCAGTTTTCACTTGGTTAGTTAGGTTAAGTTAATTATATTCAGTTAGTGTTTGACCAACCTGAACTACTTAACCTGATTACTATTTATTTAGTATTTTATCGACCAGACTTATGTTGATGCATTGACTTACATCTTAAGTCTAGGCAATCCGCCTATGCATCTCACTCCTTTCTAAGTTTAGTAATACATAAATAAGGTAGTCCTAGTGTGTTGGTGAGATGCTCAAGTTCTAGACCTATAGGATCATGCTTTCTAAGGGTTTGATCTAGACTAAGGCTGAAATTAATTTTTAAAAGTCTAGAAATAGGGAAGTTTGAGAAATATAAAAAAAAAATTTACCCTATAATTTTAAAGAAAATTTTGAAAATAACTTTAATAGTAAGAGTCCTAGTCTATTAAGCACAATGTGACAAGTTAATATCTGAAGTGAAAATGAGTCAATATACAAGGACAACGATCAAGACAAAAATACACGAAGATAATAACAACCTAGTCTACTGTGATGATGAGGGTGGTCCGGAACCCAAAGATCGTAACATCTCTATCAACTCAATGTGACGAGTCTGGTCATCCTCTCGAGAGATGGATATGTCCCGTCAAAGAACGTAGATATCCTGGCGTATATCTCGTCCAAGATCAGAAATCTCCTGTGGCATGTCCCATTGAAAAACTGACACCTCCTACTGGAGACCAGTCATAGCAGTCTCAAGGCTAGTAACTCGGTCGGCTAGGGTGTGAGGGGCAGGACGTGGTGCTCGAGCTGGAGGTGGTGCTGGAACAGGGTGATAGCCAAAAAGCACATCCATGAACTCATCTACCCCTGCCTCCTCCCCCTCAGCATCTGACTCGTCTTCCAAGTCAGGATGGGGATGGACCCCCCTCCGCTAGGACAAAATACCCTCATCATCTATATGAATACCTCCTAAAGAAAAGTTCCTAGATCCTACCATGTCAAACTCAGTCAGGGCTTTGACATCACCTATAGTGATATCAATCTCTAAAGATGCAAGGTATGAGGTCAAGATGTAGCAGTAGGACATATGAACCCGTCTGCTCGTGATGAGTCCAGCTGAGTAAATAATGTCATGAAAAATATGTAGACTAAGACGCATAAGGCATATAGTAAGAATGAGTGAAAAAGATGCATGATCGTGACGTCGCGAGTGGTCAGTGGCAAAATGCAAGAGACCAAGACCCTATAAAGGGTATAGTCCTAAACTCTAAGGGAGACTGGCCTAAATAGGCTAACTGTGGGTACTTGTTCTTCCCCAAAAAAATACGAGTAAATCATATCAAGTGTAATGTGTGAGTAGGGAATGGTGAATCCCTAGGGGATAGCACTGAAAAGTGCATGCATAAGGACATAAATCTTGAAAGGTACGGATGACAGCGGGGGATAGCATGATATCAATACCAGCTACCCTAGTAGTGTATATAAAGCCATCTACTCTAACTAGATTGTTGTACAGTTCAGCACATAAACCTATGTTGACTGAACTGGTACAATAAACCAGACGATGCAATCTGTAGTAGTCAATGACCTCTATAGCAGGAATGCATGCACGTATAAAAAACTATCTATCTAAACACCTACTCCAGATAGGCATGTAGATAGTACTAGCAAACCTAATCCAAAGTTCCTCAGTCGGAAACCTAGGGTATGTATAAGCAGTAGAGGGCCCAACACCAAATCTAGAATGTTTCCTAATTCATCAAAGAAAAACTAAACTAAGTAAAAAAAATATTAAAATAAATCAATTTAGAAACTTGGGAAAAGAAGGAAATTTTACCGAGGCATCGTTAATGAAGATAATAGAAATGACAACCTCGGTTGTTTTGCAGCGGCATAATAACCGAAGGAGAAAGTAAAATTTTAAATTTGATCCCTCTTGAGTTAAAGCTCGGTGAGAGCCTTTGCAAGAGTGGAAAGGAGGTGCAAGGAATTGGGGGTGCCCTTGCCGCCCCTTATATAGGGCAGTCTAGGTGCCCAAATCACCTCTGGGCGCCTGGAGCAGGTTGGGCCCGGGCGCCCAGAAGTGCTTCTCGGAGTCCGGAATGCAATACTAAGGGTGCATGCCCTTAGTTTCAGACTCGTTTTTTTTCTTTATTATTATAAAGTTAAAATAATAATTTTTTGAGTTAATTTTTTTTTTAAATAATTTTAAAATACTAAATTTTAAAATAATTTTTAAGTTAAAATAATTTTTTAATTTAAACTAATTTTTAAGTTAAAATAATTTTTAAGTTAAAATAAATTTTAAAATAAATTTTAATTTTTCAAGTTAAAATAATTTTTTTAAAAAAATTATGTTAAAATAATTTTTAAGTTAAAATAATTTTAAAATAATGTTTAATTTCAAATAATTTTTTAAGTTAAACTAATTTTTAAAACTAATTAAGTTAAAATAATTTAAAATAATTTTTTAGTTAAAATAATTTTAAAAATAATTTTTAGTTTTTCAAGTTAAAATAATTTTTAAGTTTAAATAATTTTTAAATTAAAGTAATTTTTAAAATAATTGTTTTTAAGTTAAAATAAATTTTTATGCTAAAATATTTTTTTTAATTAAAATAATTTTTCTTAAATTAAAATAATTTTTAGAATAAATTTTTAAGTTAAAATAATTTTTAAAATAATTCTTAAGTTAAAATATTTTTTTAATTTTAATTTAATTTAATTTTAATTTTAATTTAAATTAAATTAATTTAATTTTAATTTAATTTTAATTAATTTAATTTTAGATTTTTTAGTCATCTCACCCGATCTATGTTTTTAATTAGTGAATCCAATAATTTTTGTGAGATGAGTTAAGTTTAATTTCATGGTTTGGTTTAACTTTGTGTTAAATTCAGGTTTAGCTTTGGACTCAACAAACAAATATTTTTTGGATAAACTTCTGGGCTATAATGAGTCACCTGGACATCATTAGAGTAACCATGCCTTCGAGGTTTTCCAAATAGTCCCATCCACTGAACTTTGTACAAAACCTTGGTCTAACTAGTTAAGATCCGTAAGGGGTAGCTTCAATTAATTTCACTCAGCCAAATGCACCAGGTCCTAAACATGCATAGACTGAGCTTCCTTAACCTACTATCATCCAAAACTTCACCAGTACTGTAGGTCAAGTTAAACTTAGTCCCTTGTTAAGTTAATTCTAATTACCCTGCTAGGTAGGTTATTTTTGGAGGTGCCAACTAATTTGGAGCCTCCCCCTGAATTATTGATTTGGATTTAAGTTTTAGTTTTGGGTTTATATCGATTACTTTTATAATTATAATATACTTGATTATAATCTTGATTTAAGTTGGTTTTATGGTTATTTCTATTATTTGATTTTAGTTTAGTTGATTTAATTTTATAGTTAGAATTCTGAATTGGATATATTTTATTTTTAGGTATATAATATTGATTAATTCTTACTTGTGTGGTTAGACACGCTTTCGGAACCCAAGCTTTGGTTTGTTTTATATTTTGAGATACAAGTGAAATAAACGTTTTATTTGTTGAGCTAGACTTGCATCCAAGTCCAGATTTGTTGTATACTCCTTTTTGATTATTTAATATTAGGTCCAAATTTTTAGATCTAGTTGTGAACTTTTCTAATAACCCTTTAAGTTTGTCAATTTCAATTTTTAGTGTTGAATTTTCCTCATCAAGTTTTACGACTTGATTTGGATTTGATTTTTCAGTTTGTTCCTTGAGTTGTTGGTTTTCCTCAATGAGCAATTTATTTTGATTTTCTTCTTAAGTTAATTTTATATTTAAACATGCAATTACTTTAAAAAACTGTTTGCTTAAATTAAAATTTACCTCCTCAAAACCTTCGGAAACGAGTACGGACTCATGGCTCGATTTGGGTTCGGACCCGTCTTCCGATTCATCCTCCAATTCTGATTCATGGGCCATCAGCGTGAGGTAGCTCCGGTGCTTCTACTCTTCGGCTTTTGATTCCTCTGAAGACGAATCATCCCATGTTGCTTTGAGTGCCTTCTTCTTGGTTGTCTTTGACTTATCGTTCTTCAATTTTGGGAACTCATTCTTGTAGTGACCCTTGTTGCATCCAAAGCATGTCACATTTCTTGGTTCAGTGGTAGAGTTGATCTTCTGTAGGTCTTTTCTGCTAAAGTTCTTCTTTTTCCTGATGAACATTTTCCTTACCAAGTTCACTATATATTCTTCATCTTCTATGTCTTGGTCAGACTCACCTTCTGATTTAGGCTTGTTTCATGATTTTTCTTTCGAGGAGCCTAGAAAAAGAGCAACACCTTTCTCGGTTCTGGCGTTAGTTTGTTCGTGTAGCTCAAGTTCACAAAATAATTCGTCCAATTTTAATTTTGAAAGATTCTTCGAAATCTTGTAGGCATCCACGATGGATGCCCACAATGCATTTCGAGAAAATACGTTCAGGGCGTACCTTATTAAATTACGGTTCTCCATTTGGTGGCAGATAGTATGAAGCCCATTGAGCATGTCTTTGATCCTCGCGTGGAGTTGACTCACAGATTCATCTTCCTGTATCTTAATGTTAAATAATTTATTTAGAAAGAGATCTCGTTTGGTTACCTTAGTGTCGCTCATTCTGTCGTGCAGTTCGATGAGCTTGTCCCACAGTTCTTTCGTATTTTCGTGTGGGCCCACTTGGTTCAAATCCTCATTTGTTAGCCCGCATTGTAGAGTGTTGAGCGCCTTGAGGTTGATCTAGGCTTTCTTCTTCATTTTTAGATTCCAATGTTCTGGGTCCATTAGGTTTCTAGAGTTGTTGACAGGCGCCTTGTAGCCTCTAGTGACGCTGAACCACTGGTCAAAGTTGGTCTTCAAGTATACTTCCATTCGTTTCTTCTAGTATGGGAAGTCATCGCCACTGAATAGGGGAGGTCAGACTGTGCTGTAACCCTCGGTCTGGTCCATGAATTATGCACACAAAGAGAGAAAAAGAGAGAGGGTCCCAAGACTTGGTCTTGGATTAGTAGTGTGGGAGAAAGAAAAATATTATGACTGAAATGATGTTGCACCAGTTCAGTTTAATTTTCTATGAAGAAAAAGTTTCAAAAAAGGCAATAATACCAGTTTGGATTATATCGAAAAGACTTAAAGTTGAAAAAAGAAATAAAACTTTCACCCCCTTGCCTGATTGGTGGTTGCACCAAATCAGAGCAATACCTGCTCTGATACCACTTGTTAGATCGTAGAGTTCGCTAGAGGGGGCAGGTGAATAGCGATCAAAAATTTCATAACAAAGTCAAGTCGAGTACGCAATGGAAATACAAAAAGACACAATGTTAACACAAACCAATTTTACTTAGTTCAGAGCATTCGTCGACTCCTACTTCATGGCCAGTACTCGTCAAGTGCTTTAGTGTTGGGTTTTTCGGGCCGCGAAAACCGCTTTTCGCGTCGCGGAAACCCCAAATTACCAAAGCTGTAGATCCGTGCAAGGAAAAACCGAATGAAATACAAGTACGAGTTTCAAAACTTCTAGATCTACTCCTAGATCTATGTGTTAAGAAGTATACCTTGAAGCGTGCCCTTTCGCGTTCCTGCTCGTCCAAGGAATTGCCGGATCTCTAGACCGTCAAGCGTCGGTCCTGTAGAAGTATCCACACGGACACGTAGGTGGAGAAAACCTCACACAAAGGTGTGCTAGCACCTTGGTAAGATTCGGCCAAGCAAGGAGGAGAGGGAGAGGGAGAGCTTGAGAGGAAGAAGGAAGAAGATACACACTTGAATGAAAAAATGAATTCCCATTCAAAACCAAAAGTGGCCGGCCACTTCCCATAGTGTAACTCCCCATTAAATGCAATTAATGTGAAGTTATTAAGAAAATGACTTTGTAACTTCCATGAGGTGGCACCCATGATGATGTGGAGTAACATCATTGGTCCACTTCAATGCCAACTCACCAATGAGGTGGCATAAAGTCAAGTCTAACTTGACTTTTAATCTTCCTCTCAAGTCAAGTCAAACTTGACCAAATCTCTTCCATGGTTGATCGAATCCAACCATTTGATTCAAGTCAACTTAATATAATGAATCTAATTTATTTAATTAAATTGATTCAATGAGTCAAAATCTAAATTAGACTCATTGAACACATGAAGCAACTTGAGTCGAACTCAAGTTAGCCCAATTAGGATTACTCTTAATCCAATTTGATTCATCAAATGAATCTAATCCTCTTGGTTCATCATATGTACCTAAACTCCATCTAATTGTCCTAAGTGTGTGACCCTATAGGTTCTTGTAACGTTGGCAATGCCCTAAACCCATTTAGGAGCATAAGTAATGAGCGGTATCTAGCAACACATCATTACTACCCAAGTTACAAGAATATCGAGATCCGACATCACCTTGTGACTACTAATTGTGACTCCTCACAATATATGACAAGTGTCATTCTATCCTAGACATCTAGATTGATCAATGTGAGGCATAGACTGTGTCATCCTCTGACCAATCTAAATCTTGAACGCCAAGTAGACTCACTAAATCAAATGAGCTCAATATCCCATATTGACTCATTTGGGCATGGCCATGCACTTCGTGGACTCACTTTATCAAGAATACCGATGTCTCTCCCGTCATATAGGAGGGATAGATCCCATCTACATCACTCACATCCCTCTGCATAATTTGTTATATACCCAGTAATCGCCTTTATAGTCCACCCAGTTACGGGTGACGTTTGACGAAACCAAAGTACATATCTCCTTATGTAGAAATCTATGGTGACTTCAGGTCTAAGGACTAGTAGTCATACTAATAGCCACATGAGAAAGTATATGACACTTATATAACGATCCATGATACTTTCTCATGGCGGGTCATTCAGTATACATTCTCTAATGTATACCCATGTGTCAACTTGATATCTCTATATCCATGACTTGTGAGATCAAGTCATCGAGTTGACCTACATGTTTGTCTTATTGCATTAACATTGTCCCTGAATGTTAATGCTCGACTAGGAATGATTAAGAGTAGTGTTCCCTATATCATCTCACTATCGGTTCAACTAACCGATTGATATAGGTGAGAACCATCTACTCAAGGACATTATTATACTTAGTTTATTTGGCACCAATACAAGTAAGTATAATAACTAAAATCCAAATGCCTTTATTTATATATAGAATATGATACAATAAGTCCAAAATACAATCATCAAATGATTGGCTCTAGGGCTCTAGCTAACAATCTCCCACTAGCACTAGTGCCAATCAGTGTAGGCTCTAAGCCCAAATGACCTAGTGTGACCATCATGCTTCTTCTGTGCCAAAGCCTTGGTCAAGGGATCTGCGATGTTAGCCTCTGTAGGTACTCTGCAAATCTTCACATCTCCTCTCTCGATGATCTCTCGAATGAGATGGAAGCGCCGTAGTATGTGTTTGGTCCGCTGGTGTGAGCGAGGTTCCTTCGCCTATGCTATGGCTCCATTGTTGTCACAATATAGCTCAATGGGGTCAGCAATGCTAGGAACCACCCCAAGTTCAGTGATGAACTTGCGGATTCAAACTGCCTCCTTTGCTGCAATGTACTCGGCTTCTGTTGTAGAATCAGCTACTGTATCCTGCTTCGAACTCTTCCAGCTGACAACACCACCATTAATGCAAAATACGAACCCCGACTGCGATCTATAGTCATCCTGATCGGTCTGGAAGCTAGCATCACTGTAACCCTTTACAGCTAGCTCATCACTGCCTCCATATATCAAGAAATATTCTTTAGTCCTTCTTAAGTACTTAAGAATATTCTTGACCGCTATCCAGTGACTTTCACCTGGATCTGACTGGTATCTGCTCGTCATGCTCAAAGGCGTACATGATCGATCCTATGGCTGAGGCATAAGGGATCTGATCCATGCGGTCTTTCTCCTCTCTAGAAGAGGGACCTTGAGTCTTCGAAAGACTCATGCCATGTGACATCGGCAGAAACCCCTTCTTAGAGTTCTGCATGGCAAACCGAAGGAGTACCTTATCAATATATGTACTCTGACTTAGGCCAAGCAATCTCTTAGATCTATCTCTATAGATCTGTATCCCTAGAATGCGGGATGCCTCACCTAAGTCCTTCATTGAGAAGCAACTCCCTAGCCAGGTCTTGACAGACTGAAGCATAGGGATGTCCTTCCCAATGAGTAGTATGTCATCCACATACAATATGAGGAAGACAACTATATCCCCTACAACCTTCTTGTAGACACAAGGCTCATCCTCGTTCTTGATGAAACCAAACTGTTTGATTGCATCATCGAATCGAAGATTCTAGCTCCGAGAAGCTTGCTTTAGTCCATAAATGGACCTATGCAGCTTGCATACTTTGCTAGTATGCTGTGGATCTACAAAACCCTCAGGTTGTGTCATGTACACATCCTCGAGAAGATTTCCATTCAGAAACGCTGTTTTGACATCCATCTGCCATATCTCATAGTCATGGTAGGCTGCAATAGCAAGCATGATCCGAATGGACTTAAACATCGTGACTAGAGAAAAGGTTTCATCATAGTCAATACCATGAATCTGCTTGAAACCTTTAGCTACCAAGCGACCCTTATAGATAAGTCCATCCATGTCAGTCTTTCTCTTAAAGACCCACTTACACCCAATGGGTTTTACCCCTTCAGGTGGATCAACCAAAGTCCATACTTGGTTGGTGTACATGGATTCCATTTCGGATCTCATGGCCTCTAGCCATTTCTCGGAATCTGGTCTCATCACAGCTTCCTGATAGGTGGTAGGCTCATCCTCTATGAGCATAACGTCATCATGGTCAGACAAGAGAAATGAGTATCTCTCAGGCTGACGACGTACCCTATCAGACCTGCGAAGAGGTATGTCTACTTGAACCGGTTGTTGTTCCTCAACTCCTTGTGGAACAACACCATCCACAACACTTGTGGTTCCAGTTCAATTTCCATCGAGGCATCAGTGCTATTGTTCGCATCTTGAACTTCTTCAAGATCGAGCATCTCACTAGTCTTTCTAGAAACAAAGTCCCTTTCTAGAAAGACCCCAGTCTTTGCCACAACTACCTTGTGCTGACTGGGAATGTAGAAGTAATATCCCTTAGTTTCCTTGGGATATCCGATGAAATAGCACTTGTCGGATTTGGGTCCTAATTTGTTTGAGACTTGACGTCGTACGTAAGCCTCACAGCCCCAAATCCTCATGAAAGACACCTGGGCATCTCTCCCAGTCCATATCCTATATGGTGTCTTTATCACGGCCTTGGATGGAACTCGGTTGAGAATGAAAGCTGCTGTGTCTAGAGCATATCCCCATAGATATGTCGGAAGATCTGTGTGACTCATCATAGATCGTACCATATCTAATAAGGTACGATTCCTCCTTTCGGATACACCATTCCACTGTGGTGTTCCAGGAGGAGTGAGTTGAGATAAAATCCCACACTCAGCTAAGTAGTCACGAAACTCATGGCTTAAGTATTCACCACCTCGATCTGATCGAAGTACCTTAATACTCTTGCCAAGCTGGTTCTGTACTTCATTCTTGAATTCTTTGAACTTTTCAAAGGATTCAGATTTATCTGTCATCAAATACACATAACCATATCTACTGAAGTCATCAGTAAATGTGATGAAGTACCTATAACCGCCTCTAGTAGCGACATTGAAAGGGCCACATACATCACTATGTATGAGTCCTAACAAATCAATCGCTCTCTCGCTGTGCCCACTAAAGGGAGTCTTGGTCATCTTGCCTCGTAGGCATGACTCGCATATCTCATATGATTCAAAATCAAATGAGTCCAGCAAATCATCCTTATGGAGCTGGGATAAGCGCTTGTCATTTATATGACCTAAGCGACAGTGCCAGAGATAAGTTTGGTTCAGGTCATTTGACTTGAACTTCTTGGTATTTATGTTATAAATAGGGCTCTCAAGATATAGAATGTAGAGTCCGTTTATCAGAGGTTCACTACAATAGAACATATTGTTTAAATAGACGAAACAACATTTGTTCTTTATTGTAAACGAGAAACCTTTCTTGTCAAAACAAGAAACCGATACAATGTTCTTAGTCAAAGCAGGCACATAACAACATTCATCTAATTCTAATACAAGCCCAGAGGGCAGAGATAGAAAATAAGTCCCTATAGCAACAACAGCAACCCGTGCTCCATTGCCTACTCGTAGGTCCACCTCGCCCTTTGTCAATGCCATGCTATTTCTCAGCGCCTGCACATCAGTACAAATGTGAGAAGCACATCCAGTATCTAATACCCATGATGTAGAAATAGATAGATTGACTTCTATAACATATATACCTGAAGTGGATGTCTCACTTCGCTTCTTCTTAAGATCTTCCAAGTATACCTTGCAATTCCTCTTCCAGTGCCCGGTCTGACCGCAGTGGAAGCAGGTAGCATCCTTGGCGACCCCTCCTTTCGGCTTCAGTGCCTTGCCTTTGCCCTTGGCTTGGGACTTTCCCTTGCCTTTGGGCTTGCCCTGGCCCTTACGTTTCTGAACCATCAGAACAGTGTTGGGCTTGGCCTTCTTAAGGTTTAGCTCAGCAGTTCTCAACATACTGAGCAGCTCGGGCAGTGGCTTGTCAATCTCGTTCATATTGTAGTTTAGAACGAATTGACTGTAGCTATCCGGCAAGGATTGCAAGATCAGGTCAGTGGCCAGCTCTTGGCCAAGAGGGAACCCCAACCTTTGTAGGTTCTCTATGTACCCAATCATTTTGAGTACATATGGGCCTACTGGAGCCCCGTCTGACATCTTGCACTGAAACAGTGCCCTTGAGATCTCAAATCTCTCATGCCTCGCTTGACCTTGATACAGTTGACGAAGATGTTCAACCATATCGTAAGCGCCCATTAACTCATGTTGCTTCTGAAGCTCAGAGTTCATGGTCGCGAGCATTAGACATGACACATCTAATGCGTCATCTTGATGCTTCTTGTAAGCATCTTTGTCAGCTCGCGGGGCATTGGCAAGAGGAGCCTCCGGAATGGGCTGCTCCAGAACGTACAGTTTACGTTCCTGAGTGAGAACTATTCTCAGGTTCCTGTACCAGTCCAGGAAGTTTGCTCCGTTGAGCTTGTCCTTCTCAAGGATAAATCGCTGGGAGAAGGTGTTCGTATTTGACGTCATAGTTATCTACAACAGAAAAAGCAGAAATAAATATCATATTCTTAATAAAATCATTTAATTAGGCCTTTAATTAAATGATACTCCCACTGAATTCTATAATTCTTGTGGGACAAGATCCACATCATACTAACCCTTGAGTTAGCTTTGGCTAATACGCCCAAGGCTTAGTATGATCGGTAGGTAACGATTACCAATTACATCTCTATGCAACTCTTGTTTATAAAATCAATATCCGCATTTATATTAAAACTCGAGTTAGCTTTGGCTAATACGCCCGAGAGTTAATATAGATGTGATTTTGACCTATCTTTTCCAACCGTTGGAAGAATGCTTATAGTTGACTCGATCTAACCGAGCAACTAGGAATACTCAATCTAATTAAGTTTGTATTCACCCATGCGTTGATAGGCGGGACCAAGATTGTCCCTCCGTACCCTACCAAGATAATATGTATTGTGCTGCTTTGGCAGATTCAACAATACATGTGATCGAGGTAGTGATAGGTATCACGGCACGGTTAGGCATTTAGAGTTGGTTCGATCGAGATCTAATCTAATCGAAAAGGATGCATCTTGTGCACGACTCAGATCTAATCTAATCGCAAGGGTGCATCATGTGCACGACTTAGATCTAATCTAATCATAAGGCACTAATTAATTAATTACTTATTAAACATGCATCATATACATAAGAAATTAACTAATTAATCTATTTGTGATTTAGTCATGGCCCTACTACAATCCTCTCAAGCCAATGAGAAGATCGAATGGTCAACCTAGGGTCAACAGCTTCTCCAAGCTCCTCCCTTTGACCACCTTGTATTGCTCGTGCCCGTCTCGGAACTCCGTCTCGTGTGGACCCTCCACCGCTCCAATTTGTACATTACAATTTGAAACTCGAGTTACATTCGAGTCTAAATCTAATTTACAACCAGAATATATGAGAAAGGCAGGACGCGCAGGTCGCGGAAAAATAAAAACATACAACACGAGCAAACACATAACGGCACGCAGGCCGTATTATGAATTACAAACCAATCCAATCATATTGAGTTTTTGGGCCATGACTATCACAAAATTAATATATAATTCAAAATTATATATTTTCATAATTTTCTATAATTTTAAAAATAATTTTTTACAATTTTTACGAGTAAAATTTCCCGGCGGTCCCGTTTAGCGGTTTCGGGCGCAATCGCGGAACGGATCCCCTTGCGGGGCCAGGGGCAGCGCCCCTACCCGTGATCTAACCATCGCGAGGGTTCCTTTGCGATCCAACAGCGCCTAAACTCGCTGTCCCAAAACGATTTGGGTCGAGACATTGCCGTTTCGGAAAAATCTTCCCGGCAGGTTCGTTTTTAGCGATTTCGGGTGCAATCGCGGAGCAAATCCCCTTGCGGGGTTAAGGGCAGTACCCCTACCCACGATCTAACCATCGTGAGTTGCTCCTTTGTGATCTAATGGCACCCAAGCCCGCTGTCCCAAACGGATTTGGGGCAAAACGAAGTCGTTTAAGGAAAAACTTCCCGGTAGCCGAAGCCTACAAGTGCCGAGATACTTGTGCTTCGCTTCTACGGAAAAATTACCCATAAAAACTAAATTTTTACAGAAAATCACAGAAGGTTTAGTTTTCATAAAACCAAAAATTAAACTCGTACAAGCCTTGCACGTGGCTCTGATACCACTGTTGGGTTTTTCGGGCCGCGAAAACCCCGAATTACCCAAAGCAGTAGATCAGTGCAAGGAAAAACCGAATGAAATACAAGTACGAGTTTCAAAACTTCTTGATCTACTCCTAGATCTATGTGTTAAGAAGTATACCTTGAAGCGTGCCCTTTCGCGTTCCCGCTCGTCCAAGGAATTGCCGGATCTCTAGACCGTCAAGCGTCGGTCCTCTAGAAGTATCCACGCGGACACGTAGGTGGAGAAAACCTCACACAAAGGTTTGCTAGCACCTTGGTAAGATTCGGCCAAGCAAGGAGGAGAGGGAGAGGGAGAGCTTGAGAGGAAGAAGGAAGAAGATACACACTTGAATGAAAAAATGAATTCCCATTCAAAACCAAAAGTGGTCGGCCACTTCCCATAGTGTAACTCCCCATTAAATGCAAGTAATGTGAAGTTATTAAGAAAATGGCTTTGTAACTTCCATGAGGTGGCACCCATGATGATGTGGAGTAACATCATTGGTCCACTTCAATGCCAACTCACCAATGAGGTGGCATAAAGTCAAGTCTAACTTGACTTTTAATCTTCCTCTCAAGTCAAGTCAAACTTGACCAAATCTCTTCCATGGTTGATCGAATCCAACCAATTGATTCAAGCCAACTTAATATAATGAATCTAATTCATTTAATTAAATTGATTCAATGAGTCAAAATCTAAATTAGACTCATTGAACACATGAATCAACTTGAGTCGAACTCAAGTTAGCCCAATTAGGATTAATCTTAATCCAATTTGATTCATCAAATGAATCTAATCCTCTTGGTTCATCATATGAAACTAATCTCCATCTAATTGTCCTAAGTGTGTGACCCTATAGGTTCTTGTAACGTTGGCAATGCCCTAAACCCATTTAGGAGCATAAGTAATGAGCGGTATCTAGCAACACATCATTACTACCTAAGTTACAAGAATATCGAGATCCGACATCACCTTGTGACTACTAATTGTGACTCCTCACAATATATGACAAGTGTCCTTCTATCCTAGACATCTATTTTGATCAATGTGAGGCATAGACCGTGTCATCCTCTGACCAATCTAAATCTTGAACTCCAAGTAGACTCACTAAATCAAATGAGCTCAATATCTCATATTGATTCATTTGGGCATGGCCATGCACTTCGTGGTCTCACTCTATCAAGAATACCGATGTCTCTCCCGTAATATAGGAGGGATAGATCCCATCTACATCACTCACATCCCTCTGCATAATTTGTTATATACCCAGTAATCGCCTTTATAGTCCACCCAGTTACGGGTGACGTTTGACTAAACCAAAGTACATAACTCCTTATGTAGGGATCTATGGTGACTTCAAGTCTAAGGACTAGTAGTCATACTAATAGCCACATGAGAAAGTATATGACACTCATATAACGATCCATGATACTTTCTCATGGCGGGTCATTCAGTATGCATTCTCTAATGTAAACCCATGTGTCAACTTGATATCTCTATATCCATGACTTATGAGATCAAGTCATCGAGTTGACCTACATGCTAGTCTTATTGCATTAACATTGTCCCTGAATGTTAATACTCGACTAGGAATGATTAAGAGTAGTGTTCCCTATATCATCTCACTATCGGTTCAACTAACCGATTGATATAGGTAAGAACCATCTACTCAAGGACATTATTATACTTAGTTTATTTGGCACAAATACAAGTAAGTATAATAACCAAAATCCAAATGCCTTTATTTATATATAGAATATGATACAATAAGTCCAAAATACAATCATCAAATGATTGGCTCTAGGGCTCTAGCTAACATTTAGCTCTAGAGGAAGGCTCCTTTTATAAGAGTGCTCCTGGTACTCAGATCCCTTCCGAGCGCCCGGACTGTGAAGTCGGCTCGGCAAATCAGCGTGCTCCATGTTTGCGACGTGATAGACTTTTGCCTTCCGGACGTTCGGACCAATTCCGGGCACCCGGACCAACTCCAGGCGCTCTGATCCCTTCTGGGCGCTCGGACCACAATTCTCCAAAAACTAATTTTCCTGCAAGAAGATGGTTGTCCGAGGAAAAATAAAAGTTATACTACCCTGCAAAATAAAGTGTTAGTACAATTATATTCAAATAGAGTAGTAATTAGATTCTGTCTCACCGAGACTAGAATCTAGTCACGATCTCAACTTAGATTCCCGAAATGGTTCTAAGTTAGATCGACACCTAAGCTCCCTAACTGGGAACGCATCCTCACCAAGTCACTCCCTTCTAGTTACTTACCTTAACTTACCTGCTAGACATCCGATCAACCTGTCAACCTGTCTGGACTTCGTGCCATCTATCCGGTCAGCTCATCGACCTAGCTAGACTTTGTGTCAGCTATCTAGTCAGCCTATCAACCTAGCTGGACTTCGTACTAACTATCCGGTTGGCCCGTCGACCTAGCTGCGCTTCGTACCAACTATCCAGTCGGCGCGTCGACCTAGCTGGATTTCTCCTACACACTTAATCAAAGTGTTAGATCATAACAAAACTAACTTAACCTAATTTGTCATTTATCAAAATCTGAGATAGACCATTAGTGCTAATCGCACCAACACTAACAGAGCATACTCAAAGAAAACAAGTTAATGTGCATTGAAGCATGCATAAACGTGTATGTAACTACGCACATCACGCCCCTAGACTTGAACATTTGCTTGTCCTCAAGTAAAATTGCACAATCTAAATTCATGTGCTAATATAGTGCATCATAATCTCTAGTGAGACAATCCAACTCTATCAATAAGTTTCATTGGTGAGCATGATCACGGAGTAATCAAAGTGTGGCCTAAATATATGTTCTCATGCACAATACTATGAGTGACCTAAGCTTTTCAACTTTCAATCCCTAATCATAGTCAAATCATCATCTAACTGGATTCCTTGTGTTCTCAATGATATACACTTACTTGTCACATGCTTAGTTTATTTATGTACCCAAGGTCTAAAAAGTGTACTTGATATAAAGAGAAACATAACATTTATTTTTTTAGTAACCTAACTAGTTTCCACTTGTGAAACTATTTTTTTATATCCCTTATTTTTTTCCTCAAAGTGATTGCATTGTGCAACACTTGAATTTTATTCATAATTTTTTTTGTACTTTAAATGTAGTACTAACAAATGTAGGGATATTTTGATTTTTCTAAGCAAGCTTACATGATATGTTCATCATCTAGTAATCAAGATGTAGTCTAAAAAAGCACCATGGAAACACAAGTACTAGGCAAGTTTGATGAATCATGACTAACTTCAGAGTTATCTACTATTCAAACTTAGGATAAGTGAAATGAGACCCTTAAAATAGGCCAATACTGAAATTTATCTCATTATAATACAATGCTCACTTCATGCTACAAGGGATAGAGAAAAGAAGTTCATTAGACATACTAGCATTATTCCTCATAACAACATGAATCAAGAATTGAACGTGCTAACAATTTTGCTATTGGATAAGTTATTAGCAAGGTGAAGATTGATGTTCTCAATAATTATTCTCAACAAGCAAAACCATCAAAGAAACTAAAGTTTAAAGAAAATGAAGAAAAACTGCACTCAAACTAAAAACTAACATAAAAACAAGCAACATGCAACTGACATGAACTAAAAATCTAAAGAAACTAAGTCTATGTATAACTCCTCCAGACTTAAATAGGGGAGAGGTGGAGGACCTCAAGGGGAGGGTAGGGGTAAAGATGCAAGTCTCTAGGTCGAGGAGAACGTGGTCCAGTAGAGAATCTAGGCATTCCAGGGAGGTGGCCAATATGCTCATGGTACTGGAAAAGAGTGGCCACATACTATCTAGTGATGTCCATGAAGCACCTAAAATCCTCCATTCTCGCCTGATCATAGTTATAATTAACTATAAATTCAGCCACCTAGCCATGAAAGTTTCTCGTGAATTGGAAATGATCACGTACCTCTTGGAATTGGCATTCCTTGCCATGGCTGGAGTCATCATCGATGTGAAAAGCCATAAGCTATCCCTAGAGATCGACAAGGAAAAGATTGAATTTGACCTGTCCAATTCTTCCATCTGCAACCCCTCCTCTCAGGGAAATTATCACAAAATCATCACACACAAGGAAGGAGAGTGACGTTTCCATGAGAGTTCCCCTCCAGCAAGTAGCAAGAAATACATCTGTCCTACACGAGCAAAACTGAAGGGGCAAGCTGAAGCATCGAGCCCACAAGGAGAACCATTCTCCCACGGGCTCAGCCCACACTGACTGAAACAGGGTCGAGCTAAAGACCTAAAATAAGCGCTTCTTGGGAGGCAACCCAAGGGTTTTTCATTTTTGTTTGTCGTTCTGTTATGTGTTTTGTTTCTTTGATTAGTTTGATCTAGTGCTTTGCTTTTGATTGTCCATTTTCAGGATGTGCATTGTCCTCCATGAGTTGGCCGTGAGTAGTTCATTGGCGTGGGGGCGTCGGAGGAACCGAAACCAAGAAGGACAAGTCATACCGAGCTACAAGACACGGGCCGTGCAACCCTGCATAGCCGTGTGGCTAGTGCCGAGGGGAGAAAAGGAGAGGCCGTGCCATTCGGCATGGCCGTGCGAGCTTGACCAAGGGGAGAAAAGGACAGGTCGTGCCATTCGGCACGACCGTGTGAGCCTGGCCGAGAGGAAGAAGTCCTGGGTCGTGCCATTCGGCACGGCCGTGCAAGCCTGGCCGAGGGGAGAAAAGGAGAGGTCGTGCCATTCGGCACGGCCGTGCAGCACGTGACCCACCCAGGCCATGTCTATAAGACACGGCCGTGCGGCGCCGCATGCTCTCTCCAAGAAACCCTAGCTTCTACTTTCTTCTCTCCCAAAACACTTCCTATCCCCATTACAGCTCATCTAACCCTAATTTATCCCTCTAGAGTTCACCTTTCCTTCGATCTATATCTAGATCTAACTCATTCCCAAGCCACAACTTTGTAAAGAGAAGCTAACCCCCTATTCCTCCTCTCCCTTGGCTCCTGTCCTCAAGGACTCACCCCCACAAAATTCTAAGCTAACCATGTCATAGATTTTGAAGAGATTTCATCAAGGAAATGGTGGATCTGGAGAGGGAGATGCACCGGGAGGTGACAAAGGCAAGGGGAAGGCTTCATCATCAAAAGGAAAAGGAAAGAGGGCGTCACGCGACGAAGGTAACGAAAATGAGTTTAATATTATTTTTAGAAATCATGATCAAAAAGCTAGATATGATAACCTTGTCGCTAGAAAAATTATTTGTGCTAAGTATATGGATCCTGTGACTATGGAGGTGATAGGAAATAAGGATGACATTGATTGGACGATCAGCTCCTTAGATTGGAATGACATTATGTACTGTCATGCACTGACTTACCCTCGTCTAGTCCTTGAGTTCTTAAGTTCGATTGATGTTAAATATTCATATGAGGAGGACTACATAGGGATAATAACTTTTAGGATGATGAACAAAGAAGTTCGATGGACTTTTAATGATTTTAATGATTGTTTTGGTTTACCTAGTAGTGGCCCCTGAGGATTTGATGGTGGGATTAGATGGAAAGAATTTTGGAGGTCGATAACCGGATCAAATGACCCTTATGAACCCTCTAGAGCCAAGGCATCCCGCATGCAAAACCTGACCTTTAGATACATGCATCGAGTGATGAGCAAAACGATCTTCAGTCGAGGAGATAGTGACGGGGTGGTTAGGAAAATAGAACTCTATTCTCTTTGGCCAATGTTGAAGAAAGTTGATTTTGATTCCAGTTTCCATTTCTTGCAAACTCTGGTAAGGGCAGCTAAGGCATCTTCAAGAACGATAGTGTTTGGCCGATTGATCACTCTAATATCATTCAATTTAGGTTGTGAGCTTGATGGATTAGAGGTTATTCATGGCAATGACAAGATCGACATCGATTCTTGTCTTGTGATGAAAATGATTTGTCGGGATGAGAATGAGTTTGCCTTTCCGAGAAATGTTGGTTTTCCATTACCCCTTCCTTATCCCGAGCGCACTTCAGTTCGCAACCCCGCGAATTGGGTGGTCAGTGAGCAAACCCCTGAGATTTTTTTCCCTTCTGTAGAGACCGAGTACCACCTGGAACATTCACCATCAGGTGTCCCACAACCTTCCGGACATCCGGATCTCCCTAGGCACTCTTTTGCTTACGGTTCGGGACCCTCTAGTTTCGATTTTTCTGACTTCCGCACCTCTTTAGAATTCCTTCAAGAGAAGCATAATACCCAATGACAATTGTTGGAGGGTCACTTCAAGCTATCTGATTACCAGTTTAGGGAGGTGCGAGACCATTTTCAGTTCACTAGAGACTTTCACAGTCAGGTGACGGGGCTCGTTCATGATTATGAGGTTGACCAGGAAAGAATGAGGAACTTTATGGATGATATATATATCACTCGACAACAAGTAGGCGCTTTGTATCAATATCATCAGCACATAGGCCATCTCCCTGGTTTTCCTAGATTTTCCCCGAGCCCACACCAAGGACCTCCTTATCCTCTACCCCCTCCACCATATTGATTTCATCGGGGCGATGAAAGATTTAAGTGTAGGGGGGGGGGGGGGGGGGGTGTTGTTGCACAACTTGAGAGTTGAGTTTTCATTTTTAGTTTCAGTTTTTTCTTTTTCTTCTTGCATAGTTTTTTTAGCTTGCTCTGTTTTACTTAGTCATATTCTGTTCATTCGTATTTTATTTGCACTTTCTTCTTTTAAGACATATTTGAGAACATCAAACCTGTTACTTTTTCCAGACTTTTCCGATAGCAAAATTGCTAGTATTTTCTTAGTTCATGGGTTATCTGATGGTGTTAGTATGTTTGGTGTATCTCCTCTCTCTATCTTTAGTAGCATGAAATAAGCTAAGTATTATATGGAGTTCGGAACAAGTTTTTGGCCTAACCTTAAGGACCTTATTTTTCACTACACTTAAGTGCTTAATCTTGGAAAGTAGAAATATTTCTGAAATAGTTATGATTTATCCAAATTGTTTAGTACTTTTGTTCTCATGGTGATTCCTTAATTACATTTTGGTTACTGGACAACCTCGGATCATGGAAGCTCATTTGGAAAAATCTAAATCCTAAAATATGCATCATTCATGTCTGTTTCAAAAAAATATATAAAAATAAAAAAAGGAAATATATATATATATATATATATATATATAAAAATGAATAAGGGATAAAAAACAGTTGTCGTGAGCGGAAACTAACAATTCATCCCTTTCAGACCGAGTTAGGTTATTGGGGAAATGAATGTTATATTTCTCTTGATTTCGAGTAGTATCCTTTGAGACCTTGTGTGATTTAAGGAAAACAAACCAAGTGTGTGGCAGGTAAGTGCCTATCACCGGGAACATTAGGAACTCAATTGCATGATGACTTAACTAGGACAAAGAATTTAGACTTGAAGAGTTTGAGTTACTTACTACAATGAGCACAAAGGACTTATGCTTAGGTCATACTTAGGGTACTCACCAGTCATGCTTATCAATGAAACTAGTTGATAGAGTCAGGCGAATGCACTAAGGATTATGAAACACTGCAGGAGTTTATGAACGCAGTTTGTAGCGTTTTGCTCGAGGACAAGCAAAGGTTTAAGTCTGGGAGTGTGATGTGCACAAATATTATGATCATTTACGCATGTTTTAGCGCACATTCACGGACTTTATGCTTATATATTCGTTGCATGATTGCCTCTTTTGTCTTGTATTCATTATATATGTTCTTTTGTTCAGATATCTGCTCTTTGTTTGGTTTTGTATTGACAGGGACGACTTTCGGAGCAAAAAAATGGAGATTATCTATGCACCGAAACAAGCCGAAGAACACGACCATGCACGGCTGTGTGACTACACAGGAGAGAGCAGTGCACGGTCGAGCACCCTTACACGGCCATGCAGCCATGGCAGAGGCAGAGCACCACACGGTCGTGCATTATTACACGGCCGTGCCACCCCCTGGCCGAGATGAAGGAACCCCCGACCGTGCATCCTTGCATGACCGTGCCTCAGGGAACAGGAGCCAGAGACCACACGGTCGTTCATCCTTGCACGGCCCTACAGCCCCGCCAGAGGGAGAGAAGAACAAGGCTGGGCCATCTTGGCACGGTCATGTCGTCGCGGCCAACCCTAGTGTATATAAAGGGTTTTTAACCCTTCTACCAGGGGAGGTGAGCTGTCAGGAGAGAATTCATCTTGGAGCCATTCTACGTTGTCTCGGAGCCCCGTCCCACGATCCTCCACCACCACCACATCAACTCCAGAAGCAGAGAATCGGATTCGGAGGCCACTCGTCGTCATCGGAATAAGTATACTCTCTCTTCATCGCTCTATCTAAAGATTGTATGTCGATTTACATTATGTCTTCGAGCGTTTCTCTGATACTTATGGAGTAGATCCTTTATTCTAGAAGTAGAGAGTAGTTGAGGGTTGATTTGATGTAAAACTCACAGTTTGTCTATTCACATTGGATGATCTTTCATATCTTGTTTCAACTTCTTATCACTTGATTGTGTAGAACTTGTCGACCCCGCATAGGAATTGTCTCTAGATTGTACAGCCGAAGGGCCCTAGTGATAAGGGTAACCCGTTCACGAATATTTAGGGCACTTTCCTGAAAGGAGAGGCAAATTCTCCTCAAGGAAACGAGAGACCGCACTCATCTCTCAACCGCTATTCTTAACCTGCCAATTAGAGTCATTTCCTTTAGATTCGTTGAGGCGCCCTAGTGATAGGGGTAAACCGTAACAGGCTTTCTTAGGAATCTTTTTCCTCTTGGTGTTTAAGTGTAGCCGCTTTAGTTTCCAACAACTGCATGGTAAAGGACAACGAGGATAGGGTAACTTGCGACACATCAATACCACCACAACGAAACCGACCTCCTAGAATACCCCGTAACCAAGTGAATACTTTGACTTTCTAGTTTTCGATTCTTTTTCCCAACCTCTCTCTTTAGATTATTCGAGGTCATTGGTAACTTAGCTAACCCTAAGTGAACAACTGCTAATGCTTGTAACCAGTCCATGTGGGATCAATATTTTTATTACTGACAACGAATCCGTACACTTACGGAATCGTAACAGGTCATGATTTCAACATCAAACTAAAGAACCACCCCCAAAAGTATATAAGGTTTAACTACTACAAGAGCCAAATAAAGTAGAATGCGAAAACAATTAATGAAATAAAACTTGACAACGTCAACCCCCAATCGATTAAAAACCATCCACATGTTACAATAATCTCATTGAAACTCTACGGCCATCAAATAAACTCACAAATTAAAGCTGTACTATAAACTCAGAAATCAAAACAAGCAGATACGAATCACACCGAAGAACAAAGTAACTTCATTTTAAAACCCAATTACCCAGTACCTAAAATCCAAACAAAACTTGCAGTAGATGAAGAACAGAGTAAACATTATTGCCTACCCAAAACTGCTATCAGAATAGAAGGAGAGTACAAAGAAACGTGCAACATCAATGAATTTAAGATTCAAACATCTAACCTTACAAGGAGATCATACAAGATGAAACCAATTACCCGGAAGAAAATGAAACAGAACTCATTCATAGTCAGCCGAACATTTCAAGATTCATACAAAGAATGTTTCAGTGGAAAACGAGCTCCATCAACAGCGGTATACACCAACAGACAAGAAATCCATAAACTAGGCGATCCATACAGCAATCCAATAAACCTTCAATTCAAGGCATTACTTTACAGAGGAAAACCCAAGCCAAGAAAATTATCTTAAAATATCACGGAAAGAAATGCTGTCACCCAAAAATCAAATCCGCATCGAATCAACCACACAGCACATGAATCAAACATCTTTGCTTTCGAATTCTCATCTCCCAAAACCCTATACTGGAACTCGTTTCAACAATAAAGAACTAGAAAACTATTGTAATCGAGATTCAGTAACAAGGCCTGTGCAGAAATCAAGAAGAAATCATGCGAAAAACAAGAACGGTAGAATCGTCTCAAATCTTCAACCCGCATCTCAACCAAGAAAGACAACCATCATAATCAACATAAAACACTAAATCTCGGTGCACGCATTAGCATCACTGGTTAAGGTGGGCACGATCTTTTCATTCAAACACAACTCATCGATAATCCCCTATTCCATACCTCACGAATGTCACGATTTGCACAGAGTTTGTACTTATCCAACTAGTTATCCTAAAACTTGTTTGTATATAACTTTAATCTTAATACTCTAGTCCTCTTACTATAATTACATCTGAATAATTTATGAATTTTAGGAGTGCATTATAGTGGATACATTGTGAGGTATTCAAAACAAATCACATGCATGGCAGCAGTAAACTAACACTTAGTACAATGTAACCGGCTAACTTTGCTGATAGTCTGCATATTAACCAGTTAGCATTGTTAAGATTGATCTACTCCATTAAAGTACATATGTAAATATAGCTAAATTTATGACTATAAATTTAATTCTTACATACTTGAAGGCAGAAGTAGCCGAGTTCCTGATGAGATCGTGTGTGCACACTGTCCTTTAGGAATGATTGCTCTGTTACCAACTGAAACATCCCCAAATAATCCCCAACTTTTTTTTGTTAGAAACTACTCATTTGCTGCTGACCGTGGGTTTAATTGCTATACAGTCTCATCCAAATAAAACTATCTTACTTTAGGAATAATGACTATATTAAACAAGGGTTTTATGAATAAAACAAAAATCCCCAACATCCCTCTCACAAATGATAAAGAAAAATCTCCAGCAATGAAACCAGTATGCTCTGCACTCCTAGGCAACCAGACAGTACAATGCGTCCATCCCGCCTCCTCGTCTACTCCGCCCGAGGGCCTTTCGACATATCCTAGAAGTCACCCTCACCTGTAATATAGACATCATGAGTCTATGACCCAGCAAGTACAATCCTATGCGAATAAAAGGACACCTATGCAGTAGCAGAAATAGCAACTAAAAGCCAACAGGGTTCATAACTCAAGTACGATATAGCAAGAGAAGATGCGTAGATTTGAGTTTCAAAATAGAACTATATAGTAAAGTAATCATTCATTGTTTGTTCGAATGGTCATTATTCATTATTGTATTTTCTTATTCATTATTGTATTTCAGTATAATTTTGAAACAGAGACATTCTTAAAAAAGAAAACGCTTCGCAAAACCCTCAATTAAACAATTCATACAATTAAATTAAAAAACTAGTAGTACCCCTCCCTGAAGTCCACTCCTTCCCCATACTACAAGTGAGAGGGAAAATGTAAAGACTACCATTAAAGCAGCCCAAGCGAGACTTACAATATCCATATGAATTATGTCTCCTATCTCTATGAAGGAATTATTTAATTATTGATCAATAATCATAGTGGAATTAATGGCGCAGAGTCAAAATATAATTCTGACTTAGGGTGAATATACCACATATCCGGTAATCACAGGTAGAGCCAATTAACAGTCCCATGTCCCTAGAGGCGTCCCTCCTAGAGAACATGTATTCAATTAGCTGAAGCTAACAATAAATTACAGTATCAGTCATAAATTACAGCATCAGTCATGTTTGAAAGGGCCCTCCCTGGAGCTCATCCCGGGTCACCCAACCTATACTATCACCACATATGCTCATACTCATCCTATTAGCTATATAAGAAAAATTAATCTATCCACATTAACAGTATAACAGTAACTTATTCTAGTCTGTCAGTAGACGTTCCATCTCACAACAAAACCTTTCCATGTCCATATTAACATAAATCACAGATAACAATTAGTAAGAGCTTAACTGTTATATGACAAGTATCTACCTACAGCAATTAACCATAGGTTTGTAACATGTAATTGAATGCTAAATAAATGCTTAACACATACTATCGTAACTGAATGCCAAATTAATGGTTAACACATACTATAATATATGGATCATCTGCATAGGAAAGAAACATAATTCAAGGATTCTCTTCTGAGGCATTCAGGATTGACAAGTGGACTCCTATATGGAAACACTAGGCCATGTTAACAATTGTGATAAAAAGAGAAATAGGCAATCCCAACATATTACTATCGCACATAATCAGAACCTTCTACTCAAGGATATTATTATACTTAATTATTTGGCACCAATACAAGTATAATAACCATAAAGAAATGCCTTAAATATATATAGGAATATGATACATCGAGTCCATACAACAATCATCATATGATTGGCTCTAGAACTCTAACTAACAATTCTATATGACAAACATGCAATGTTTGGGCACCAATGTTTTCACAGAAATTATATTCTGATCCATGAATCTAACCACCAAAGCTATGTCCACCAAAAGAAGAACCCAACACCATCAGTGAAAATTTCAAGCAAACTTACTATCCTTCCAATTCTCGAACCCAACATGAAGCACACATTCGTTTCAAGACCAGATTCGACATCCAGCAACAGTAAAAGAAACGAGACGCAATGAGAACTCAACACAACACTTCGAAGTCAAACTTCACGGAGGGCACGAACTCAGCCGAAGACATCACGAAAAATCTCACTCAAAGATAGAACTTTATGAAAAACTCACTTCAATTCTCATTCCACCAGCTAACATCTCTTTCAGGATTTTTAACAAACAGATTGTGTACAGAAACTCGACGCTTAAATCCTCACGGGAAAAAAAAATCAAAACCGAGCCCTTATAAGGATAGAAACGATCACCGCAGAACCACAAGGAAGCCTTCCGAAGAACGTCGAGCTCCTTCTATACAGAATGCACTAGCTGAATTCCGGAATCAACCAGACAAGCAAGAACAATTTCCAAAACCAAACCAAATGAGCGAGAACACCTGTAAAACCTCAAGCTAATTCCTAACACAACCGGAAAAAGAACACTCGAAAAGAGTCCACGCAACATCCCACAAGAAGAAGAACAACACAATGAAATCCAGATCCACCGCATAACGTGTCGCAGAACATAAACCCACATCGTCGAATTCAGTCTAATTTCCAAAACCAAGTAGAGCTCGATTTAAACAACCATCCGACAAGATCCTCACAGAAATCACAGTTTCAAAGCAAGACAGCCTTGTGGAGAACATTCTATGAATCAAAACCAAATATGAAACCTCGTGTTAACACAAGAACACCACTGGATTGAACGAATTGAAACCCTTACAATCAATGGAACCTTATCTACCTGAACTCCAACAATCCCCCAAGTTCCTATTCCATACCTCACGGATCTCCCAATTCACATAGAAATTGAACTTGCCTCTTCCTTTCTTCATGTCACCTTCGACGCCCGTGCGATGTGCCGCCACACCGATAGCAGACCTCGCCCAACTATGGTGTCCTCTGTGAAGCTCAGCTCGCCGGGAGATGCTCGGTCGGAGCTCCAGCGATGGCAACCAGCTCCGTCATCTCGCGACAAGGGCGAGAGTAGGGGTCGGCGAGTTTAGGGCAGGGTGCAGCGTGGAATCAGCGTTTTAGGGCTACAGTGGATGGTCAAAGGTGTTTTGCTTTTATATGTAGGTTACCTAGCCTAACTTAGGATAATTAAGGCCAACTAATTCCCAGCTTAATGAGGTATCATATGTCTCCATCGGTTTTTAACAATTCTTTCCCCTTGAAATATGTCATTTAAATTCATTTGTACCCTAAAAAATTCCTAAAATTCATAGAATATTTTATAAGTTAATCCTTTAATTAGCGCTTATGTGACTTTAGACATTTTCATAAATAAATTCCTTAATTTCGCTCATGGGTCCTTCCAAATTTCCTCTTTTATACTCATGTGATGCTTTACCACCACCTAATGACTACTTAAACAAATTTCAAGCAAGAGGTCTCGGGTTCAAATCCTAGCCCGGGCCATTTATGCATATATTTTTATTTCTTTTCTCTTCTTCTATTTCTTTTTGCTCTTTGTAAAAAAAATGGAAATTTATGGGTGTTACAATTTCCTATACCTTATAAAAAGTTCGTCCTCGAACTTAGAACAAGTGTGGATACTTCCGTCTCATATCATCCTCGCGTTCCCAAGTTGCCTCTTCATACTATTGTCCTTGCCACAACACTTTCACTAATGGTATCTCTTTGTTCTTCAGCTTCTTAACTTCTCGATCTATTATCTGAATAGGTCGACTTTCATAACTGAGGTTCTCTTGAACTTGTACCGTCTATGGCTTAATCATTTGATTCACATCGGGAACATGCTTCTTCAGCATTGAGACACGAAATACATTATGAATGACTGACATTTCTTAAGGTAGTTCCAGCTCATATGCTACCTTGCCAACCCTTTTGGTGATCCTTTTAGCCATTAGGAAGTAGAAGGTTGTTGGGACTTGCTCAAGGTTGAGGAAAGAGGAAATTTGGAGATGGGAAGTAGAGAATAGGGTTGAGGAAGAAGAAATGAGAGGAGGTGGGTATTTTGGGCGTACCTGCCTCCCACGGTCGTGCCTTATAAGCATGGCCCAACCTTGTTTGGCTTGATCAGTTTAGAATGGCAGTGTCAAATTGACATGGCAGTGTCGTGCTTTTTTTTTAAGCATCGTTTTGCACACAGCCGTGTCAACCGACACGGCTAAGGCATGAATGTTCTAAACCAATTTGACACAGCCATGTCAAATGCCATGGCCACAGCTTGAACTCTCTCGACCAACATCACACAACACGGTATTCAACACGACCACAACTTGTTCCTCTCTTAGACAGGGCATAGTCATGTCTAAGAGACATGACCAGTTCATGAATTGTGTGCGTTGGTGAGTTTCTCCACAACTTTCCTCTTTTTCATCTTTAATAGTGCCCCCACACCCATGGGAGGGTCATGGCCAACTCATGGAAGCCATAATAAACTTGAAAATAAATGAAAAGTGCATTATACATAATGAAAAATAAAAATAAAGACAAATGAAAAAAAAAATCTTAGATTATCTCCCAAGCAGCGCATGTTTTATGTCTTTATCTAGCACAACAATAGGTAATTTTCCTTCTCTGAGTTTGTGAGTTCATGAGATGGATGGAATGTATTCGTGTGAATACTAAAAGAGGCGCGAACACTTAATCGTGCTGAGATCCAATGAGGACAAAGTTATTGTCGGGAGTTCATGTTTACACAACAAAGGTATAACTCTCATCACAAGTGTACACTTTCTTTCACATGGATATTCTGAAAAGGATCGTGTATTTATTTCACTGCGCTTGTATTATTTTTCCACTCATGATCCTTACATCTTGACCCTTGTATACCTCCTCCAAACTATCTAGGTTAGCTAGGATTATAGGGGTCCAATAAAATAGGTTTTTCACCCTTTAAACCCAGTTTTCTTGTAATTCACCCTGAACTAAAATTGTAACCCTTGAAAGTATCTACATTTTTATGTTTGGATCAACCCATTGCTCCAACTGACCCAAAAGTTATGGTGGTTCAAAATTTAGTCTGCAGTCATTGTTGGTTGCTACTCGGAAAACCTAGCGGTTCCACTGTACAAAAATTTTGTACAAAGGTCTGAACCTTTTCCTAGCTACCATGTGTTCTTTTAAATTAAATTTTGGATCGCCTGCGGAACTTAACACGTTTGATCCAAAACTTAATCTATTTGTTCTTTTAGGTTTAGACTTGGATCTCCTGCGGAACTTAACACGTTCGATCCAAATCACCTTAAGTTATTAATTCCATTAAATATTAATTTCCATAATTGGTTCCCAGTACTGACGTGGCGAGGCACATGACCTTCTTGGATATGGGAGCAACCACCACCGACTAGACAAAACCTTTTATGGAAAGCTAATATTTAATTTCCTAAAATAACTTTAGGTTAACCGAAAGGAACAATCAAATCACAAGGAAAAGAAAAAAAAATAAAAGAACACAACATCGAAAAATATATTCGAAATACTAGAATCGTAAGCCTCTTGTATTTGGTATTATTTCCATAAATAACTAGTATGATGCGGAAAGGGAAAAATTACTAGTTATACCTTCTAGAAAGACCTCTTGATCTTCTACTGTATTCCTCTTCTAACCTCGGGCGTTGTGTGGGCAACGATCTTCTGAGATGAGAAACCACCAATGAACCTTCTTCTCCTCCTAGCTATGTTCGGCCAACACAAGAGAGCTTCACCAAGGAAGAAGAAAAACACCAACCAAGCTCCAAGGGATGCAAGCTTTCTCTCCTTTTTCTTCTTCTTCTCCAAGTAGTATCCGGCCACCACAAGAACTCCAAGCAAGAGGGATGTTTCGGCCACCACAAAGAGGAAGAGAGGGAGAGGATGTTGGCCGGCCACACCAAGGAATAAGAGAGGGAGGAAAAATAATAGAGGTTATACCCAATGAAGGCACCCCACCCCTTCTTTTATATTCCTTAGCCTTGGTAAATTAGGAAATTTAATTACAATAAAATTTCCTTAATTTCCTTGACATGATTTAATTGAGAAAAATAAAATAAAATTTTCCAATTAAACTCTTAATGGCCAGCCACATCATAGAGAGGCAAATTAGACAAGTTTCAATCAACAAATTAAAACTTCCTAATTTGTTTCCGGAAATTTTAAAAATAAAATATCTCTTCAAAAATCCCTTCATGGTTGATAAAAAGAAATTTATATAATTTTAATTTTTCAACATGTGAATAATTTTCAAAGAGAAAATAAAATATCTCTCCAATCTACAAATAAGGAAAGAGATCTAATACAACACAACAACAACAACAACGAAGCCTTTTCCCACTAGGTGGGGTCGGCTGTATGAATCCTTTTACGCCATTGAGCTCTATCTCCTATTATATCATCATCTATATTTAAATAAATTTTATCTTGTTTTATTGTTGCTAACCAAGTCTTTTTTGGTCTTCCTCTTCCTCGTTTAATATGCATGTTTATCATAGTTTCACATCGCCTAACTGGAGCATTTATTGGTCGTCTAAGTACATGTCCGTACCATCTTAAATGTGTCTCTCAGAGTTTTTCCTCAATAGATGCAACTCCGACTTTCTCTCTAATGCTCTCATTTCTTATTTTGTCCATCTTCGTATGCCCACACATCCACCTTAACATCCTCATCTCTGCAACTTTCATCTTCTGCTCGTGTGCTCGAGTCATAGCCCAACATTCAGCTCCATATAACATAGCAGGTCTAACTGCGATTTTATAGAACTTACCTTTAAGTTTAAGAGGTACTTTACGGTCACATAAAACATTCGACGCTCCCCTCCATTTCACCCATCTTGCTTGTATTCTATGTAAGACATCTCTCTCAATACCTCCATCATTTTGTAAAAATGATCCTAAATATTTAAATCGCTCGGTTCCAAGCAACTCGTCCTCTCCTATCTTAACAATTGTTTCATTACTTCTAATATTGCTAAACTTAAATTCCATATATTCTGTCTTTAATCTACTAATCTTAAAACCTTTCTCTTCTAGTGTTTTCCTCCAAGATTCTAGCTTAGCATTTACTCCTTCACGTGTCTCATCTACCAAAATAATATCATCTGCAAACAACATGCACCACGGTACTGTGTTTTGAATGTGCACAGTGAGTTCGTCCATAATTAGTGTAAAAAGATAGGGACTTAGAGCTGATCCTTGATGTAACCCTATCTTTATTGGAAATGCTTCAGTTACTCCGCCTGAAGTCTTTACTCTGGTCGTTACATCCTCATACATATCCTTAATTAGTTCAATATATGTTACGCTAACACCTCTCTTTTCTAAAATTCGCCATATAATTTCTCTTGGGACTCTATCATACGCTTTTTCTAAGTCAATGAATACCATATGTAGATCTTGTTTTTGCTCCCAATATTTTTCAATTAATTGTCTAAGAAGATGTATAGCTTCTATTGTCGACCTTCCAGGCATGAACCCAAATTGATTTTCTGGCACTGTTGTCTCCTTCCTTAATCTTTTTTCTATTACTTTTTCCCAAAGTTTCATAGTATGACTCATTAGTTTAATACCCCTATAGTTTGCACAATTTTGTACGTCTCCCTTATTCTTATATAAGGGAACTAGAGTACTTATCCTCCATTGATCAGGCATTTTTTTCGTTTTCAATATCATGTTAAATAATTTTGTAAGCCATTCAATAACTTGTTTCCCTAAGCACTTCCATACCTCTATTGGAATATCATCTGGTCCAACGGCTTTTCCATTGTGCATCTCATTTAAAGTTTGTTTTACTTCTGAAATTTGAATTCTACGATAAAAATTAAAATTTCGATGCTCATTTGACCTAATTAAATTACCCAAGTTAAATTGGTCTCCTAAACCTTCATTAAAAAGTTGATGAAAATACCTCTTCCACCGCTCTTTTATTTCTCCATCGCTTACTAATACCCTATTACATTCTTCTTTAATACATTTTATTTGGCTAAGATCTCTTGTTTTTCTTTCTCTCACTTTAGCTATTCTATAAATGTCTCTTTCCCCTTCTTTTGTATCCAATTTTTGATATAACCGTTCAAAAGTTTCATTTTTTGCTTCACTCACCACTTTCTTAGCTTCTTTCTTGGCTATTGTATATTTTTTTAAGTTTTCCTCATTCTTACAAATATATAATTCCTTATAAGCTATTTGTTTTTCCTTCACTTTCTCTTGTACTCTCTCAATCCACCACCAAGATTCTTTACTTAGCGGTGCATGCCCCTTTGACTCACCGAGGACACTCTTAGCTACTATTTTCAACTTTGATACCATCTTATCCCATGTTGTATTAGAGTCATCGTATATTTCACCTAATTCTTGTACTTCTACCTTCTCCTTAAATATATGTTGCTTCCCATCCTTTAACTTCCACCACTTAATTCTAGGAATTGTATATATTTTCTTTCTATTGATATTATGTTTAAGACGTATATCCAACACTACTACCCTATGTTGGGTAGTTAAGCTTTCTCTAGGGATGACTTTGCAATCTTTACAAATCTTTCTATCCTTCTTCCTAACCATAAGAAAGTCAATTTGCGATTTATTATTCCCACTTTTGAATGTGACAAAGTGTTCTTCTCTTTCCTTAAAAAACGTATTAGCTAATATAAGGTCATATGCTATCGCAAAATCTAATATAGTTTTCCCTTCCTCATTCCTCGTTCCAAACCCATAACTCCCATGTGCTCTATCATATTCCTCATTTTTCACTCTGACATGTCCATTTAGATCACCTCCTATTAAAATCCTTTCATTTGGTGAAATATTTTGTAATATTTCATCTAAGTCCTCCCAAAACCTTGATTTGGTAGCTTCATCTAATCCTACTTGTGGTGCATATACGCTAATTATGTTCATAGTTTCTTTTGCCACTATTATCTTAAGGGCTATAATTCTATCCCCTTTTCTAACTACTCCTACAACTTCATCCTTTAACAAACTATTTACAATAATACCCACTCCATTTCTTATTTTACTCTTTCCAGTGTACCATAACTTAAAACCTGTGTTCTCTATCATCTTTGCCTTCTCACCTGTCCATTTTGTCTCTTGTACACACAAAATATTAATTTTTCTCCTAATCATCATATTTACTACCTCCATTGATTTACCAGTGAGAGTTCCTATGTTCCAAATTCCAAATCTTAGATTATTAGTTTTCCTATCATATTTGTTCTAATCTAACATATGGTGTGAGAACTCTTGCCTATTTAACACTACACCCAAGTTCTCATGGAGATGTAGCGGTCTTTGCTGGGACGTTACAGTCGGACCCTGTAACACGAACTCTTACATATTTATCACTACACCCGAGTTCTGGAGATGTAGCGGTCCTTGCCGAGACGTTACAGTCGGACCCTGCAACGCGTTCCTTCCGGGGAAAAACCTAGCATTAGCACAATAGTTTAATGGATTCATTCATGAAATATTTGCCATAGTTTGACGCTGGCTGGCAACCTAACGCAACCCTCCTCCTTTATCCGGGCTTGGGACCAGCCATGACCGGTCATCATGGGCGGAGTTAGGAAAGAGATCTAATCTCTTTATTTAATCTTTTGTAGATCCTTTTTAAAAGAGATATTTTAATTTTAATTCTCTTTAATAAATTATATCTTCCACATAATAAAAATTAAATTAAAATTCTTTTTAATTTAATTATGGCCGGCCCCCTCTAGCTTGGGTTCAAGCAAGGGCCGGCCACCCTAAACCATGCTTAGGCCGGCCCCCTTTAGGTGGGTATAGAAGGTGGGTATAGGTGGGTATACTCTATAAATAAGAGGCTACGATAGGGACCGAGAGGAGGAATTGGTTTTGGTCTCCCAATAAAATTAAGCATCACGTGTTCGCCCCGAACACACAACTTAATTTTATCAATAATAATGTATTCCACTAGAGAACTATTATTGAACTACCGCACCAATCCCAAATTATATTTTTGGGCTCCTTCTTATTATGAGTGTGTTAGTCTCCCTGTGTTTAAGATATCGAATGTCCACTAATTAAGTGAGTTACTGACAACTCATTTAATTAATATCTTAGTCCAAGAGTAGTACCACTCAACCTTATCGTCATGTCGGACTAAGTCCACCTGCTGGGTTTAACATGACAATCCTTATGAGCTCCTCTTGGGGACATTATCAACCTAGTATCTCTAGGACACAGTTTCCTCCTATAATCAACAACACACACTATAAGTGATATCATTTCTCAACTTATCGGGCTTATTGATTCATCGAACTAAATCTCACCCATTGATAAATTAAAGAAACAAATACCAAATATATGTGCTTGTTATTATATTAGGATTAAGAGCACACACTTCCATAATAACTGAGGTCTTTGTTCCTTTATAAAGTCAGTATAAAAGAAACTGTTGGGTTCTTCGGGCCGCGAAAACCTCTTTTCGCGTCGCGGAAACCCCGAATCACCCAAGGCCAACGGATCCGTTCAAGGAAAAACCGAACGAAAATACGAGTATGAGTTTCAAAGACTCTAGATCTACACTAGATGAGAGTTATACCTTCGAAGTGAGCCCTTTCGCTTTCCCACTCGTCCAAGGAATTGCCGGATCTCGAGAGTGTCAACGTAGACACTCCTCTAATGATATCCACACGAACAAGGAGTGTCTCTCACACTCAAAGGATGGAGAAGAGAGCCCCAAGTGTGCTAGCACTTTCTAGAGCTCTCGGGTAGGATTTGAAAAGGGAGAAAGGAGAGAAAGGAAAGGAATCTCACATACTCCTCTAGGTGTCCTCCTTTGTGACCTTCACTTCACCCTTTTCTTTGGACCTTAACACATTCCTCTTCACCTTGCTTGAAACTCTCGGCCAAGAAGGAGGAAAGGGAGAAGAGAATGGCTAGAGGAAGGAGATGAAATGAATGAGACCAATGAATGAAAATTCATTCCCATTCATTCACTTGTGTGGCCGGCCACATGAGTAACTCCTACTCATTTAATGTGGCCGGCCACATTAATGAGAATGGAGGCTTGTAACCTCCATGATGTGGCATACCATGATGATGTGGAGCATCATCATTGGTCCACATCTTGCCATCTCACTAATGATGTGGAAATTAGTCAAGTCAAACTTGACTCTTCCTCTCCCTCTCAAGTCAAGTCAAACTTGACCAAATCTCTTCCATGGTTGATCTAATCTAACCATTTGATTCAAGCCAACTTAATATAATGAATATAATTCATTAAATTAAGTTGATTTAATGAGTCATAATCTAAATTAGACTCATTGAATACATGAATCAACTTGAGTCCAACTCAATTAGCCCAATTTGGATTACTCTTAATCCAATTTGATTCATCAAATAAATCTAATCATCTTGGTTCATCATATGAACTTAATCCAATTGGTTCATCATATGAACCCAATCTCCATCCACTTGTTCTTTGTGTGTGACCCAATAGGTTCTTGTAACGTTGGCAGTGTTTCTAAACTCCTTTAGAAACATAAGCAATGAGCGGCATCTAGCAATACATCATTGCTACCCAAGTTATAAGAAATGTTGAGATCCAACATCACCTTGTGACTACTAATTGTGACTCCTCACAATATATGACAAGTGTCCTTCTATCCTAGACATCTAGATTGATCAATGTGAGACATAGACCGTGTCATCCTCTGACCAATCTAAATCTTGAACTCCAAGTAGACTCACTCAATCAAATGAGCTCAATATCTCATATTGACTCATTTGGGTATGGCCATACACTTCGTGGTCTTACTCTATCAAGATTATCGATGTCACTCCTGTCATATAGGAGGGATAGATCCCATCTACATCACTCACATCCCTCTGCATAATTCGTTACATACCCAGTAATCGCCTTTATAGTCCACGAAGTTACGGGTGACGTTTGACGAAACCAAAGTACATAACTCCTTATGTAGGGATCCATGGTGACTTCAGGCCTAAGGACTAATAGTCATACTAATAGCCACATGAGAAAGTATATGACACTCATATAACGATCCATGATACTTTTTCATGGCGGGTCATTCAGTATACATTCTCCAATGTATACCCATGTGTCAGCTTGATATCTCTATATCCATGACTTGTGAGATCATGTCATCGAGCTGACCTACATGCTAGTCTTATTGCATTAACATTGTCCCTGAATGTTAATACTCGACTAGGAATGATTTAGAGTAGTGTTCCCTATTTCATCTCACTATCGATTCAACTAATCGCTTGATATAGGTATGAACCTTCTACTCAAGGACGCTATTATACTTAGTCTATTTGGCACTAATATAAATAAGTATAATAACCAAACAAATGCCTTTATTGATATACAAGAATATGATACAATGAGTCCATACAATCATCAAATGATTGGCTCTAGGGCTCTAACTAACAGAAACGACTTCAAATGGTCCTACTCAATACACTCTGAGTGTACTAGTGTAATTATATAGTCAAGATAAACTAATACCTAATTACACTACGACCTTCTAATGATTTGTTCCTTTCCATTTTGGTCATGAGATACTGTTTATAATTTATAAGGTACTGATAACATCATCTTCTGCATGTGACACCACATACTCTGTTATCTACAATATAAATTAATTGAACAACTACAAACAAATGTAGATAATTTGACCAAATGTGATTCTTTATTCAAAACAAATGTTTACAAAAGCTTATGCTTTCAGTATACACTCCAACAATCTCCCATTTATACTAATGACTAAGCTGCCATATCTTCTACCAAACATCTGATTTCCATTCCATCCACATGCCGATCAAAAGCTTTCGCCGGAAGGGCCTTAGTGAAAGGATCTGCCAGGTTAGCTGCTGATGTAATCTTGGCGATAACAACTTGTCCTCGCTTCACGATATCTCGTATCAGGTGGTACTTGCGCTCTATATGTTTACTTTCCTTATGAGCTCGTGATTCCTTCGAGTTTGCAACTGCACCGCTATTATCACAATAAATTGTGATGATTTTGGGCAAACCAGGAATCACATCCAAGTCCATTAGAAAGTTCCTGAGCCATACTGCTTCTTTAGCTGCCTCAGAGGCTGCTACATACTCAGCTTCCATGGTCGAGTCCGAAACGCATTTCTGCTTAACACTCCTCCATGAAATGGCTCCACCTCCTAAAGTAAACACATAGCCTAATGTAGACCTACTGTTGTCCCTATCTGATTGGAAATCTGAATCCGTGTAACCCACAGGGATTAAATCGTCTGCTTGGTAAACTAGCATATAATCTCTAGTCCTTCTCAGGTACTTTAATATATGCTTTACCGCAGTCCAATGTCCTTGTCCAGGGTTACTCTGATATCTGCTGACCATGCCCACGGCAAAACAAATATCAGGTCTCGTACATAGCATTGCATACACCTACAGCCGAAGCATAAGGAACTGCTTTCATGTCTTCTATCTCCTTTGATGTCTTTGGAGACATCTCTTTAGATAAAGCTATTCCATGCCTAAAAGGTAAGAAACCTTTCTTGGAATCCTGCATGCTAAAACGAGCAAGGATTGTATCTATATATGAAGCTTGGGACAGACATAACATTCTTTTCTTGCGATCCCTTATTACTTTGATCCCAAGAATGTGTGCACACTCTCCTAAGTCCTTCATATCAAATTGTTTGGACAACCATACCCTTACGTCTGATAATACCTTGACAGTGTTGCCAATTAACAAAATATCATTTACGTATAGTACAAGAAATACCACCACGTTTCTGTTACACTTCTTATATACACAAGACTCATCCGGACTTTGAATAAATCCATATGACTGGATTACTTCATTAAAAAGGATGTTCCAAGATCTTGAAGCTTGCTTCAGTCCATAAATAGACCGATTGAGCTTGCACACTAGATGCTCTTTTCCTTTTTCAATGAACCCTTCTGGTTGCTTCATATGGATGTTCTCTTCAAGACTTCCATTAAGGAAAGCTGTCTTGACATCCATTTGCCAAATCTCATAATCCATATGAGCAGCAATGGATAAGAGTATCCGGATAGACTTAAGCATGGCTACTGGTGAAAAGGTTTTCTCATAATTGATTCCCTCTTTCTGAGTGTACCCTTTCGCAACAAGCCTAGCTTTGAAGGTATCTACCTTCCCTTCTGTCCCTCTTTTCCTTTTGTAGATCCACTTGCATCTAACGGCTTTTACACCATTAGGTGGTTCTACAAGCTCCCAGACCTTATTAGAGTACATAGACTCTATTTCAGAATTCATCGCCTTTTGCCAAGATGCTGCATCTATATCTTGGAGTGCTTCGTCATATGTCCGGGGATCAGGTTCATGTTTACCCGGGATCAAATCCGAAGACTCTCCCAAAAACATGAATCTCTCAGGCTGCCTTACAACCCTCCCACTACGACGAGGCACTGTTAGTGGTTGTGTATCATATGTGACACGTGTTGCAGTCTCTTGTGGTACTTCATCTTGTACTGTTGGTACTAAGGTAGACGTGTCCTCTCTTAGTTCTTCTAAAACAACTTTGCTACTGAGCTTATGATCCATTATATAGTCTTCTTCTAAAAACTGGGCATTGGTGCTAACAATGACCTTCTGGTCTTTAGGACTATAAAATAAACCTCCTTTCGTTCCTTTGGGATATCCCACAAACACGCGAACTTCTGTACGAGATTCTAACTTATCAGCATCTGGTTTCAGCACATGTGCTGGACTATCCCAAATCCGAATATGTCTTAGACTGGGTTTTCGCCCATTCCACAATTCTGTTGGAGTAGAAGAAACTGATTTAGAAGGTACTAAGTTCAGAACGTATACTGCTGTTTCCAGAGCATATCCCCAAATCGAATTTGGTAATTTTGAATAACTCATCTCGATCTAACCATCTCCATAAGAGTCTTATTCCTTCGTTCTACCACACCATTCTGTTGGGGTGTTCCTGGTGCAGACAATTGGGATTGAATCCCGACCTCTGATAAGTAATTCCTAAACTCTCCTAAGAGGTATTCGCCACCACGATCAGACCGTAGTGTCTTGATACTTTTACCTAGTCGTTTCTCCACATCAGCCTTGTATTCTTTGAACTTATCAAAGCACTCGGACTTGCGGCGCATTAGGTAAATATATCCGTATCTTGAATAATCATCTATAAAAGAGACAAAATATTCAAAACTACCTCTTGCCTGGACAGACATAGGACCACACAAATCAGAATGAACCAATTCTAACACTTCTTTGGCTCTATACCCCTTGGCCTTGAACGACCTCTTGGTCATTTTACCTTCCAAGCAAGATTCACAAGTTGGAAAATTTTCCAACTCTAATGAACCCAAAAGTCTATCGGCTATAAGCTTCTGAATCCTACTTAAGGTAATATGAGCAAGCCTTAGATGCCAAAGATATGCTTGGTTCATTTCCGAAGGTTCTTTTCTCTTATTTGAGTTAGAAGATGAGTTATAAATTTCCATGTTTTGCTTTGTGGGAGAAATTGGATTTAAAATATATAAATTGTCAACTAATGTACCAGAACAGATAATCACTTTATTTCTTTTAATAACTACATCGTTACTAAAGGAAACTGAATATCCATCTAAAAACAGTTTAGAAACTGAAATTAAATTCTTTCTAAAACTGGGTACATAAAGACAATTTCTTAAAACCAAATTTCTATTTCTAAAAGATAAGTAGACGTCTCCCACTGTAACAGTTGCCACCTTAGTAGCATTGCCCATGTAGACGGTAATCTCTCCTTCAGATAGTCGTCGAGTTTCCTGGAACCCCTGCAAGGAATTGCAGACATGATCAGTGGCTCCCGTATCTACACACCAGGTGCTGGTAGATAACACCGCTAAACATGTTTCAATAACTAGAGCATGAGATATACCTTTGTTGTTCTGATTCCTACGAGGACAGTCCGCCTTCTAATGCCCTGACTGCTTGCAGATGAAGCACTTACCCTTCGGCTTCTTCACTCCAGCTTTAGGTGTTGTACTCTG
The DNA here is from genome assembly GCF_018446385.1 of Zingiber officinale. Lineage (NCBI taxonomy): Eukaryota > Viridiplantae > Streptophyta > Magnoliopsida > Zingiberales > Zingiberaceae > Zingiber > Zingiber officinale. The sequence goes on from NC_056001.1 coordinate 76,958,526, forward strand.
AGATTTATTCACTTTCTTTGCTGAACCAACTTGTTTCTTCTTCTTCTTTCCTTTCGGTTTAGAAGTAGAACCATTTTCAGCATAGTGAATATGAGAATTGTGACGAAACAAACCTTCTGCTGCCTAAAGTTCTGTCAGTAGTTCCGCCAATGAATATACCCTTTTGTTCATATTGTAATTCAGGCGGAATTGCTCAAAACTTCTCGGTAGTGTTTGGAGGATCATATCGATCTGGGTTTCCCCATAAATTTCTCCTCCAAGGATCTATATTTCATTCAGATAAGCCATCATCTTTAGGATATGATCCCTCACAAGAGTACCCTCTTGCATGGTGGCTGTCATTATCTTTCTCATGGCTTCTTGCCTAGAAGCCCGATCCTGATGACCAAAGAGTTCCTTGAGATTGTTCATAATATCATAGGCTGTTGGTAAATCTTGATGCTGATGTTGCAATACATTTGACATTGAAGCCAAAATGTAACACCGCGCCATCTCATCTGCTTTTACCCATTTCCTATGATATTCAATCTCCTCTTGGGTTGATTCACCAGTGAGTGCATCAGGACAAGGCTCAGTCAGTACAAACTTATAGCTTTCAGTAGTAAGAACAATGTCTAGGTTCCTCTTCCAATCTATGTAGTTAGGTCCAGTAAGTCTATTCTGTTATAGTATGATGGACAGTGAGTTGAAAGTCATCCTAAGAATCACAAATAACTTTTGGTCAGAACTCTAAATTTAGAATAATATTGATTCCTCAAACAATACTATTTTAAATTAACCAATACCTCTAAACACCGTGAATTTTGTATGCCACGATAGTGTGGACGTATACAAATTCAACATTTGTAAAAGGAGGGTTTAAACCCATTAATTTTATTATCTTATCAACTTAACTTTTTGACAAATAAAATTAATAGTTGGTATCATTTGGTCACACAAATAATAGCAGTGACTCCGATGGATAGGATACTATTAGATGTGCCTAAGTGTATACCATTACTTGACATTAAGTCCATTAATAAGATTGTGCCCCTTCTGATGGGGAAGATCACACGCTCTTAATTAATTTCCTATAGTCATCCTAAATGGAAGTTTGTTCTAGTGATCCACAAACAAGCTCATCCGATATGGAGGAAGGCACTCAGAACCAACCGCAAGCTTGTTTGCATCACTTACAAACCAATAATGGAGACCGTGGAATTTATTTAAAATTCCTCTCCCACTTAGTTATTTATGAATGAGGAATTTTAACTATGCTAGCCTACTGGACATGTATAATAACATGCACACACAACACAATATAAAAGCAATAAATAAAAAATCTAATTTTCAACTATTATGGTTTTTATCTATAGTTGTCCTCCGTGTGTTATCATTCCAAGCTGCTGCCATATTTGGCCACCGCCACCAGGTCTAGCTGTCGCATCCATCTTGCTCCTTGTTCCGCTGCGCCTCTGGTCCTTAGAAGGTTCCACGCTTTGCAAGATTCGATCCGCGACATAAATAGAATTTTATAATTTTGATCCTATATTCCATAAAAGGAATGTACATGTATCTAGATCAAAAATAAAATCCTAATAAAATAAAATACAGCTCCTGCTGTATTTTAAAATACAATCATGCACACACATATAAATGCCCTTGACATGTCCAAGGGTCCAATCACACACATAAAACTATAAGCCATAATAGTTGGATCCTGCATCCACAAAGTTAGCACATCCTACTATTATCCTGCCTAAATTACGTATGACATGTGCATAATTAAACTAATACCAAATACACAGAGGCAAAACCCTAGTTCTGATACCAATTGTTGGTTGCTACTCGGAAAACCTAGAGGTTCCACTGTACAAAAATTTTGTACAAAGGTCTGAACCTTTTCCTAACTACCATGTGTTCTTTTAAATTAAATTTTGGATCGCCTGCGGAACTTAACACGTTTGATCCAAAAATTAATCTATTTGTTCTTTTAGGTTTAGACTTGGATCTCCTGCGGAACTTAACACGTTCGATCCAAATCACCTTAAGTTATTAATTCCATTAAATATTAATTTCCATAATTGGTTCCCAGTACTGACGTGGCGAGGCACATGGCCTTCTTAGATATGGGAGCAACCACCACCGACTAGACAAAACCTTTTATGGAAAGCTAATATTTAATTTCCTAAAATAACTTTAGGTTAACCGAAAGGAAGAATCAAATCACAAGGAAAAGAAAAAAAAACAAAAGAACACAACATCGAAAAACATATTCGAAATACTAGAATCGTAAGCCTCTTGTATTTGGTATTATTTCCATAAATAACTAGTATGATGCGGAAAGGGAAAAATTACTAGTTATACCTTCTAGAAAGACCTCTTGATCTTCTACCGTATTCCTCTTCTAACCTCAGACGTTGTGTGGGCAACGATCTTCCGAGATGAGAAACCACCAACGAACCTTCTTCTCCTCCTAGCTAGGTTCGGCCAATACAAGAGAGCTTCACCAAGGAAGAAGAAAAACACCAACCAAGCTCCAAGGGATGCAAGCTTTCTCTCCTTTTTCTCTTCTTCTCCAAGTAGTATCTGACCACCACAAGAGCTCCAAGCAAGAGGGATGTTTCGGCCACCACAAAGAGGAAGAGAGGGAGAGGATGTTGGCCGGCCACACCAAGGAATAAGAGAGGGAGGAAAAATAATAGAGGTTGTACCCAATGAAGGCACCCCCACCCCTTCTTTTATATTCCTTAGCCTTGGTAAATTAGGAAATTTAATTACAATAAAATTTCCTTAATTTCCTTGACATGATTTAATTGAGAAAAATAAAATAAAATTTCCCAATTAAACTCTTAATGGCGGGCCACATCATAGAGAGGCAAATTAGACAAGTTTCAATCAACAAATTAAAACTTCCTAATTTGTTTCCGGAAATTTTAAAAATAAAATTTCTCTTCAAAAATCCCTTCATGGTTGATAAAAAGAAATTTCTATAATTTTAATTTTTCAACATGTGAATAATTTTCAAAGAAAAAATAAAATATCTCTCCAATCTACAAATAAGGAAAGAGATTTAATCTCTTTCTTTAATCTTTTGTAGATCCTTTTTAAAAGAGATATTTTAATTTTAATTCTCTTTAATAAATTATATCTTCCACATAATAAAAATTAAATTAAAATTCTTTTTTAAGGTTCAAGCTAGGGCCGGCCACCCTAAACCATGCTTAGGCCGGCCCTAGCTTGATTCCCAAGCTAGCTTGGCCGACCCCCTTTAGGTGGGTATAGAAGGTGGGTATAGGTGGGTATAGTAATCTATAAATAAGAGGCTACGATAGGGACCGAGAGGAGGAATTGGTTTTAGTCTCCCGATAAAATTAAGCATCCCGTGTTCGCCCCGAACACACAACTTAATTTTATCAATAATAATTCATTCCACTAGAGAACTATTATTGAACTACCGCACCAATCCCAAATTACATTTTTGGGCTCCTTCTTATTATGAGTGTGTTAGTCTCCCTGTATTTAAGATATCGAATGTCCACTAATTAAGTGAGTTACTGACAACTCATTTAATTAATATCTTAGTCCAAGAGTAGTACCACTCAACCTTATCGTCATGTCGGACTAAGTCCACCTGCAGGGTTTGACATGACAATCCTTATAAGCTCTTCTTGGGGACATTATCAACCTAGTATCTCTAGGACACAGTTTCCTTCTATAATCAACAACACACACTATAAGTTATATCATTTTCCAACTTATCGGGCTTATTGATTCATCGAACTAAATCTCACACATTGATAAATTAAAGAAACAAATATCAAATATATGTTCTTGTTATTATATTAGGATTAAGAGCACACACTTCCATAATAACTGAGGTCTTTGTTCTTTTATAAAGTCAGTATAAAAGAAACGACCTCAAATGGTCCTACTCAATACACTCTGAGTGTACTAGTGTAATTATATAGTCAAGATAAACTAATACGTAATTACACTACGACCTTCTAATGATTTGTTCCTTTCCATTTTGGTCGTGAGCTACTGTTTATAATTTATAAGGTACTGATAACATCATCTTCTGCATGTGACACCACATACTATGTTATCTACAATATAAATTAATTGAACAACTACAAATAAATGTAGATAATTTGACCAAATGTGATTCTTTATTCAAAACAAATGTTTACAAAAGCTTAGTCTTTCAGTATACACTCCAACAGTCATGGCAGACAGTGTGACACGATTGAGAATGGCAAGTATGGTCGTGCCTTTTAGCATGACTAGAACATGATTTCTCTATGTTGAACCTGAACCAAAGTTTTAGATTTTGAAGTTAGCTACATTTTTGTATAAATAATAGGTCATAACTCCAAATGAATGTAAAGTTATGGTCATTTAAAAATTAGTCTGCAATCTATCCAGATTCAACACTGCCCTATTTTCATGCCACCCAACCCCCTCGTGTTCTCTACCACTTGGCCATGCTATTTATCATGACCATGGCTTGAATGGCCATGGGTGAGAGGGGGGCAATGGTCGTACCATTTGGCATGACCATACCCTAAATCATCTCTGGAAGGGGAATAAGGTCATATGTCGCGCCTTGATTGGCCTCTGTGGGATGCAGGTCATGCCTACCCTTGCTTTGCCATGGGAAAGAACATACGGCCGTGCCTTTTGGCACGATTTGGATGTTGGATTTTTCAAAAGTTACTTCAATGTGTGTCTTTTGCTCCATTTTCACTCCAAATTATGTCCTGTCAATAAAAACATGCAAAGAGTATATATCCAAATAAATAGAATAGAAATATAGTATAATAATAAAATAGGGTGCAATAAATATAGATTATATGAATGGAGTACAAGTATATGTGCGTTAAAAAAATACTTTAAAACATATATAATTTATGCAAATCAGGTAATGAGAGAATTAAATCTAGTTTTTTGCTGATTATTTCTAAAGATAATACCAAATTCAATTTCGTTACCTTCGTCGCTTGAAATCCATTTACCTTTTTCCATGGAAGAAGCCTTCCCTTTTACTTGTCATTCCCTCCACTTCCATGCCGAATCCTCTATAAATGTTAGACATTATTGAAAGACAAGTAGGGGAGAGAAATTATTGAAGAGAGAAGAAAGAGTTCTTGAAGAGGTGAAAATGGATCTTAGAGAAGAAGATCTTGAAGAAGATTAGAGGTCTTTGAGTAAGAGGAAGAAGAGAGCTCCTAGATCTAGATCTAGGTTTAGATCTTGGAAAGAGAAGATGTGGAAAAGAGGATATCTTGGAGAAGAAATTCATGATGGCGAAGTTGAGGAAGGAGAAGGTTGTTGACACTTGCTCGAGGTTGAGGAAAGAGGAAATTTGGAGATGGAAAGGAGAGAAGAGGGTTGAGGAAGAAGAAATGAGAGGAGGGGGTAGTCGGGGTGTCCCTGCTTCCTACGGTTGTGCTTTATAGGCATGGCCCAGTCGTGTTTAGCTCGATCAATTTAGCACGACAATGTCAAAATTGACACGGCAGTGCCATGCTTTGTTTTTTTTGAATCATGGGTTCACACAAGGCCATGTCAATCGACACGGCCGAAGCATGAATTTTCTTGGCCAACTTGACACAGTCGTGTCAAATGCCATGGTCGCCACTTGAACTCTCTTAGCCAACGTCACACAACCATGTTATTCAACACGACCGTAGCTTGTTCATCTCTAGACAGGGCATGGTCATGTCTAAGAGACATGACTAGTTCATGAACTGTGTGTGTTAGTGAGTTTCTCAACAACTTTCCTCCTTTCCGTCTTCAATTGTGCCCCCACACCCATGGGAAGGTCATGACCAACTCATGAAGGCCACAATAAGCTTGAAAAACAAAATGAAAAGTACATTAGATATAATGAAAAAAAAAATAAAGACAAATGAAAAAAAAAATTGGATTGCCTCCTAAGCAGTGCTTATTTTAGGTCTTTAGCTAGACCTCATCTTGGTTCAACTTAAAGTTATATCATTAGAGGAATGACTTTTCCCTCCAAAGGTATATATTCCTTTTTCTTCCTTTATCTCCTCCAAAGGTATTTTTCATCTTTTCCCTCCATAGTTATTATTACAGGCTTAATCTCAAAATTGTTAGCTTTGATAGGTAGACTTATGATGCTTAACTAGAGTCCTCAAGCATAAGGTGATCTATAATCTTTGAGAAGTTTGTTTGCCATCTCTGTTTTTTCTTGTTCTTCTTGTTGCTTCTATAGGTTTCTTCTTCTTTGAAAAGTTCTCTCGATCTCAAGATAATGAGGAAATAAATCTCCTACAGGGTTAGTGTTACGAATCGCAAGTGCACGGATTTGTCGTCAGTAATAAAAATATCGATCCCATAGGGACTGGTTATAAGCACTAGCAATTGTTCACTAAGGATTAGCTAGACTACCAATGGTTGTGAATAATCTATGGAAGAAAGGTCGGGAAGAAGAATCGAGAGTTGGTGAGTCGAAGTGTTCACTTGGTTATGAGGGATTCTAGGAGGTCGGTTTCGTTGTGGTGGTATTGATGTGTCACGTTTTATCCTACACTCGCTGTCCATTAACATGCAATTGTCGGAAGTTAAAGTGGCTATTCTTAAGTACCAGAATAAAGAATGACCCTAAGAAGTCCTGTTACAGTTTACCCCTGTCACTAGGGAACCTCGGCAAATCTTGAGGACACAACTCTAATTGGTAAGTAAAGAATAGTGGTTAAGAGCTAAGTTTGGAATCTCGCTTCCTTGAGGAGAATTTTCCTCTCCTTTCAAGGAAGTATCCTAGATGTCCGTGAACGCGTTACCCCTGCCACTAGGGCCCCTCGATGTGTACGATCTAGGGACAATCCCTCTACGAGGTTAACAAGTTCTACACAATCAAGCAACATGCAATTGAGACAAAGCATAAAAGATCATCCAACGAGTATAAGCATAATACGAGTTTTACATCAAACCGAACCATAACTACTCCCTAATCCTAGAACAAGGGATCTACTCCATGAATATCGGAGAAATACCCAAAGACATAATGGAGTTAAACATACAATCTTCAAACACAGAGAAAGAAAGAAAGAAAGAATCTGCTTATCCAAATGACGACGAGTGGCCTTCGGATCCAATTCTCTACTTCCGGAGTCGATGTGTTGGTGGAAGATCACTGGACGGAGGTCCAAGACGGCGTGGGATGACTTCAAGATGTTTCTCCAACTGACGGCTCGCTTCCCCCTCGCTCCCCCCTCGAGAAAAAGGGTTAAAACCCTTATATAGACTAGGGTTCAGCTGCGGTGACATGGTCGTGCCAAGATAGCACAGCCGTGTTCATTCCCTTCTCTGGTGGCGCTACACGGTCGTGCCAATTGGCACGGCGGTGTGGTGTCTTGCCTCGGTCCCTGAGGCACGGTCGTGCAAGGATGCACGGTCATGTACTTCTTGGTCTCGGCATGGGGTGGCACGGTCGTGCAAGGATGCACGGCCATGTGCTGATCCGCCTTTTTCTTGGCCGCACGACCGTGCATGTAACGCCCGCCCCGTCTACTACCCTAAGGGAGGGACGGGGCTACTTACTTGAATCACACACACACACACACACACACACATACATATATATATATATATATACATATGAAAATCATGACAGCGGAAGCGAGTTTTAAAGATTCAATTTGATCATATGCATATTAACTAACCATGGTATGTGAACAATATAATCATATCACATCTTAAACATGCTAACAAGCCAATCCCTTCAACATGACAGGTGAACATCCTAGTATTCATGCATATAACTTGATTTAATATCAACCATTTAAAACATGATTCATGATATCATAAGCTTGTTAACATGAACAAGAAGAACATAAGTGCATAACTATCCATACGAACTCAAGTTATTATCAAAAGAATAAGCATAAGGTCAAAACATGTTTCACATGCACAACTTAGATATATATATAAGTTTTGAGACACAATGGATCTATTCCACCATGCCACTGCCACACACATCTTTCGCCCTTCCTGCTGCTCCTCTTAGTGTAGCCATTCTTTACCCTTTTCTGCAGTACAAGGAAAACATAAAACTATAAGCACATAGGCTTAGTAAGATTCTTTCCTACTCACAAAACCATAAATCATGCATTAATCATGAAGTGGAGGCATGCTCATATAATATCAACTTGCATACTAGTATAAGGTAGGGTCATACTCAAGTAAGTAAAACATAACATAGCATGTGAGAGCTCATACATAAAGTAGTAGCGTGATCATCAAAGCATCATAAACATATTCTTTCCAAGAAACATCTTACTAACACATAAGAAAACATTTGTCATGAATAAGTATATGCAAGATGTCTTTTTGAAAACATGTGTCATGAAATGAGTATATGCAAGATGTCCTTTGAAAACATATCATATAAATACTTGAACATAATCTCAACATGAGGGCCCGGCTTTGTACCACATACATACATGAATGCGCGCATCCTAAGTAGATCCAAGGTAGCTAATCTTGAACCAACTAGGAACTAGGCCCGTTTCATTGACCATCGACCTAGGGGCAACTTAGGAGCCCATCCCTTTTTACTAGGCACGTTTCATAGACCATCGACCTAGGGGCAACTTAGGAGCCCATCCCCGGTACAAGCCATATAAAGTAAAATAACATGTCATGGTTCTTATCATATCATATCATATCATGTTCTTGTCATATCATGGCATATCATGTTCTTGTCATATCATGAAGAGTGCTCTTAATCCCAACTTAAGGGAAGCATCTCTTAGGCTTTTTTTTTTCATACATAATCCTTGCATAAACAAAATGGCATAGGGTGCATATAACATATAGCTTATCATAGAGGAAAACATACATGATGGCATAAGTGCACCTAACATATAACATGGTGACATAAAAATCCATATCATATCATGAAAAATCATTATCATGCATGGTTGGAGTTTTGCACTTCCTACAAACCCTAAGTATGAAAACTTAAACATGAAAACTTAAACCAACCATATATAAAAGATCATACATCATGAGGAAGCATAACAAATATAGTTAGGTTTTAAAACTTTTCCTAAACCTTTTATCCATTCTTGGCCAAAACCTAAAGGTAAGATTCCTAAATTTTAATATAACATGAAGCATGATAACTTAAACTAATCAACATATAAGAGATCATATATCATGAAGAAGCATAAACAAGCATGTTTTCATTTCAAAACTTTGCTCTAGGCCTTGTATCCAATCTTGGCCGAAACTTCAAGGTAGGGTTCCTAAACCTTTAATACCACATGAAGCATAAAACTTAACCTAACAACATATAAGAGATCATATATCATGAAGAAGCATAAACAAGCATGTTTTCATTTCAAAACTTTGCTCTAGACCTTGTATCTAATCTTGGCCGAAACTTCAAGGTAGGGTTCCTAAACTTTTAATACCACATGAAGCATAAAACTTTAACTAACAACATATAAGAGATCCTATATCATGAAGGAGCATAAACATGTTAGCTAGAGCCCTAGAGCCAATCATTTGATGATTGTATTTTGGACTTGTTGTATCATATTCTATATAAATAAAGGCATTTGGTTTTTGGTTATTATACTTACTTGTATTGGTGCCAAATAAACTAAGTATAATAACATCCTTGAGTAGAAGGTTCTTACCTATATCAATCGATTGGTTGAATCGATAGTGAGATGATATAGGGAACACTACTCTTAATCATTCCTAGTCGAGTATTAACATTCAGGGACAATGTTAATGTAATAAGACTAGCATGTAGGTCAACTCGATGACTTGATCTCACAAGTCATGGATATAGAGATATCAAGTTGACACATGAGTATGCATTAAAGAATGTATACTGAATGACCCGCCATGAGAAAGTATCATGGATCATTATATGAGTGTCATATACTTTCTCATGTGGCTATTAGTATGACTACTAGTCCTTAGACCTGAAGTCACCATAGTTCCCTACATAAGGAGTTATGTACTTTGGTTTCGTCAAACGTCACCCGTAACTGGGTGGACTATAAAGGCGATTACTGGGTATGTAACGAATTATGCAAATGGATGTGAGTGATGTAGATGGGATCTATCCCTCCTATATGACGGGAGCGACATCGGTATTCTTGATAGAGTGAGACCACGAAGTGCATAGCCATGCCCAAATGAGTCAATATGAGATATTGAGCTCATTTGATTTAGTGAGTCTACTTGGAGTTCAGGATTTAGATTGATCAGAGGATGACACGGTCTATGCCTCACATTGATCAATCTAGATGTCTAGGATAGAAGGACACTTGTCATATATTGTGAGGAGTCACAATTAGTAGTCACAAGGTGATGTTGGATCTGAACATTCTTGTAAAATTGGGTAGTAATGATGTGTTGCTAGATACCGCTCATTACTTATGCTCCTAAATGGGTTTAGGGGCATTGCCAACGTTACAAGAACCTATAGGGTCACACACTAAGGACAATTAGATGGAGATTAGGTTCATATGATGAACCAATAGGATTAGATTCATTTGATGAATCAAATTGGATTAAGAGTAATCCAAATTGGGTTAATTGAGTTGGACTCAAGTTGATTCATGTATTCAATGAGTCTAATTTAGATTATGACTCATTAAATCAACTTAATTTAATGAATTAGATTCATTATATTAAGTTGGCTTGAATCAAATGGTTAGATTAGATCAACCATGAAAGAGATTTGGTCAAGTTTGACTTGACTTGAGAGGAAGAGGAAGAGTCAAGTTTGACTTGACTAATTGCCACATCATAAGTGAGATGGCAAGATGTGGACCAATGATGATGCTCCACATCATCATGGTGTGCTACCTCATGGAGGTTACAAGCCTCCTTTCCCATTAATGTGGCCGGCCACATTAAATGTGTGGGAGTTACTCAAGTGGTCGGCCACACAAGAGGATGAATGGGAATGAATTTTCATTTAAGACTCATTCACTCCATCTTCTTCCTCTAGCTCTCCTTCTCCCTCTCCTCCTCAACTTGGCCAAACCACACAAGATGCTAGCACACCCTTTGTGTGGTTTTTCTCCACTTACGTGTCCGTGTGGATACTTCTAGAGGGGTATCTATTTTGATACTCTCGAGATCCGGTACCGTTTGGACGAGAGGGAACGCGAAGGGCTTTGCTTCAAAGGTATAACCTTTTCTTTTGTAGAACTAAGTGTAGATCTAGGTAGAAACTCGTATTCGTGTGTTTTCAAACTCTTTCTTTGCACGGATCCGTTGGCTAGGGGCTTTCGGGGTTTCCACGACGCGAAAAAGCAGTTTTCGCGGCCCGAAAAACCTAACAGTGGTATCAGAGCCACGTGCGAAGACGAGTACGAGTTTATTTTGTGTTTTATGAAAAACTTTTCAGTTCTGTAATATTCTGTAAATTTATTATTTATATATTTTTATGGGTATTTTTCTCGTAGAAGCGAAGCACAAGTGTTTCGATACTTGAAGGCTTCGACTACCGAGAAGAATTTTCCAAAACGGCCAAGTTTCGCCCCAAAATTTTTTGGGACAGCGGGCTAAGGTGTTGTTAGTTCGCAATAGAACCCTCGCGATGGTTAGATCGCAGGTAGGGGAGCTGCCCCTGGCCCCGCAAGGGGATTCGTTCCGCGATTGCGCCCGAAAACGGCTAAACGGAATCGCCGAGAAATTATACTCGTAAAAAATTGTAAAAATTATAGAAATATATAATTTTGAATTATATATTATTTTTTGTAATAGTCATGACCCAAAGACCCAATTCGATTGGATAATTCATGTTGTAATTCAAAATACGGCCTGCGTGTCGTGATGTGATATGTGTGTTGTATTTTATTTTCTTTTCGCGACCTGCGCGTCGTGCCTTTCTCTTTTATTCTTGTTTTAAATTAGATTTAGACTCGAATGTAACTCGAGTTTCAAAATGTAATGTAAATTTTGAAGCGGTGGAAGGTCCACTCGAGACGGAGTTACGAGGAGGGCGCGAGCAACACGAGGTGGTCAAAGGAAGGAGCTTGAGAAGCTGTTGACCTTAGGTTGACCATCAGATCTTCTCATTGGCTTGACAAGATTGTAGTAGGGCCATGACATAATCACAAAATTATTTAATTAATTGCTTTTGCGTGTATGTGATGCATGCTAGTTAATTAAGTAATTAATTAGTGCCTAACGATTAGATTTGATCTAAGTCGTGCACATGATGCACCCTTCGATTAGATTAGATCTATCGAGTATATGATACGCATCATCATTTAGATTAGATCTAAATCGCGTCAACTCGTAATGCCTACCATGCCGTGATACCTACCACTACCTCGATCTCATGTTGTTCTTGAATCTGCCAAAGCAGAGCAACACATACTATCTTGGTAGGGTACGGATGGACAATTTTGGTCCCGCCTATCAACGCATGGGTGAGTACAACTCAATTAAATTGAGTAACTAGTTAACTCAATTGGATCGAGATTAACTATAGGCATTATCCAATGGTTGGTAGATAGGTCAAAATCACGTTTATATTAACTCTTGGGCGTATTAGCCAAAGCTAATTCGAGATTTAATATAAATGCGGATTTTGATCCTATAAACAAGAGTTGCATAGAGATGTAATTGGTAATCGTTACCTACCGATCATACTAAGTCTTGGGCGTATTAGCCAAAGCTAAATCAAGGGTTAGTATGATGTGGATCTTGTCCCACATGAATTATAGAATTCAGTGGGAGCATCATTTAGTTAAAGGCCTAATTAAATGATTAAGAATATGATACTTATTTCTGCATTTATTTCTGTTGTAGATTACCATGACGTCGAATACGAACACCTTCTCCCTGCGATCTGCCCTCAAGAAGGACAAGCTCAACGAAGCAAACTTCCTGGACTGGTACAGGAACTTGAGAATAGTTCTCACCCAAGAACGTAAACTGTACGTTCTGGAGTAGCCCATTCCGGAGGCTCCTCCTGCCACTGGCCTGCGAGCTGACCGAGATGCTTTCAAGAAGCATCAAGATGACGCATTAGATGTGTCTTGTCTAATGCTCGTGACCATGAACTCTGAGCTTCAGAAGCAACACGAGTTAATGGGCGCTTATGATATGGTTGAACATCTTCGTCAACTGTATCAAGGTCAAGCGAGGCATGAGGGATTTGAGATCTCAAGGGCACTGTTTCAGTGCAAGATGTCAAACGGGGCTCCTGTAGGCCCATATGGACTCAAAATGATTGGGTACATAGAAAACCTACAAAGGTTGGGTTCCCACTTGGCCAAGAGTTGGCCACTTACCTGATCTTGCAATCCTTTTCCGGATAGCTACAGTCAATTCATTCTAAACTACAATATGAATGAGATTGACAAGCCACTGCCCGAGCTGCTTAGTGTTGGGTTTTTCGGGCCGCGAAAATCACTTTTCGCGTCGCGGAAACCCCAAATCACCCAAAGCCGTAGATCCGTGCAAGGAAAATTTCCGGAAAACACGAGTACGAGTTTTAAGACTTTGATCTATAGTAGATCTATAAAGAAAACATTTTACCTTAGATGCGTGCCCTCGCAAAATCCCGCTTGTCCAAGGTACGTGTCGGATCTCCAAAGTATCAAGATAGATACTTCTATAGTGATATCCACACGAACAAGGAGTATTCTCTAGCACTCAAGGATGAAGAAGAAAGACCCCAAGTGTGCTAGCACTCTCTCTAGGGCTCTCGGATGGGAATGGAAGAAGAAAGGAAAGCAAAGAAGAGAATACAATGCACTCCTCTAAAAATATTACCTTTCTTCTTGGACTTCTTGGATTAACTCACTCACCCACCTTCTTCCACCATCAAAAGTCACGGCAACCACTAGCCAAGAGAGGGAAGAAGCAAGGAAGAAGAAGATCCAATTACACACAATCAATACACCAAATGAAAAACACCTCCTCATTAGTGTGTGGCCGGCCACACAATGTAACCTCCCCATTAATGTGGCCGGCCACATTAAAACCAAGAGGAAGGTGTAACCCCCATGAGGTTGAGGTGATGTGGCAAGGATGAGTCATCCTTATGATGTGGCAATACATCAAGTCAAACTTGATGTTTCAACTTCTACTTGGTCAAGTCAAACTTGACCAATTGTCTTCCTTGTTGAGTTAAATCCAACCTTTGATTCAAGTCAATTTTAATTTAATGAATCTCAATTCATTAATATAAATTGACTCAATGAATCAAATTTAAATTAGACTCATTCAACAATTGAATCTAATTGAGTCTAACTCAATAAGTCTAATTTGAATCCAATCTTTGGTGCATCATATGAACCTAATCAAATTTGTTCATCATATGAACCTAATCCAATTTGTTCATCATATGAACCTAATCTCCATCCACTTGTTCTTTGTGTGTGACCCAATAGGTTCTTGTAACGTTGGCAATGTTTCTAAACTCCTTTAGAAACATAAGCAATGAGCGGAATCTAGCAATACATCATTGCTACCCAAGTTACAAGAAATGTTGAGATCCAACATCACCTTGTGACTACTAATTGTGACTCCTCACAATATGTGACATTGTCCTTCTATCCTAGACATCTAGATTGATCAATGTGAGGCATAGACCGTGTCATCCTCTAATCAATCTAAATCTTGAACTCCAAGTAGACTCACTCGATCAAATGAGCTCAACATCTAATGTTGACTCATTTGGGCATGACCATGCACTTAGTGGTCTCACTCTATCAAGAATACCGATGTCGCTCCCGTCATATGGGAAGGATAGATCCCATCTACATCACTCACATCCCTCTACATAATTCGTTATATACCCAGTAATCGCCTTTATAGTCCACCCAGTTACGGGTGACGTTTGACGAAACCAAAGTACATAACTCCTTATGTAGGGATCCATGGTGACTTCAGGTCTAAGGACTAATAGTCATACTAATAGCCACATGAGAAAGTATATGACACTCATATAACGATCAATGATACTTTCTCAAGGCAGGTCATTCAGTATACATTCTCTAATGCATACTCATGTGTCAGCTTGATATCTCTATATCCATGACTTGTGAGATCAAGTCATCGAGCTGACCTACATGCTAGTCTTATTGTATTAAGATTGTCCCTGAATGTTAATACTCGACTAGGAATGATTTAGAGTAGTGTTCCCTATATCATCTCACTATCGATTCAACCAATCGATTGATATAGGTAAGAACCTTCTACTCAAGGACGTTACTATACTTATTTTTATCTGACACTAATACAAATAAGCATAATAACCAAAAACCAAATGCCTTAATATATATACAAGAATATGATATACATGAGTCCATACAATCATCAAATGATTGGCTCTAGGGCTCTAACTAACACTTAGTATGTTGCGAACTGCTGAGCTAAACCTTAAGAAGGCTAAGCCCAACACTGTTCTGATGGTTCAGAAACATAAGGGCAAGGGCAAGCCCAAAGGCAAGGGAAAGTCCTAAGCCAAGGGCAAAGGCAAGGCACTGAAGCCTAAAGGAGGGGTCGCCAAGGATGCTACCTGCTTCCACTACGGTCAGACCGGGCACTGGAAGAGGAACTGGAAGGTATACTTGGAGGATCTTAAGAAGAAGCGAAGTGAGACTTCCAATTCAGGTATATATGTTATAGAAGTCAATCTATCTATTTCTACATCATGGGTATTAGATACTGGATGTGCTTCTCACATTTGTACTGATGTGCAGGCGCTGAGAAATAGCAGGGCATTGACAAAGGGCGAGGTGGACCTACGAGTAGGTAATGGAGCACGTGTTGCTGCTGTTGCTGTAGGGACTTACTTTCTATCTCTGCCTCTGGGCTTGTACTAGAGTTAGTCGATTGTTGTTATGTGCCTGCATTAACTAAGAATATTATATCAGTTTCTTGTTTGGACAAGAAAGGTTTCTCGTTTACAATAAAGAACAAATGTTGTTCCGTCTATTTAAACGATATGTTCTATTGTAGTGCACCTCTGATAAATGGACTCTATATTCTAGACCTTGAGAGCCCTATCTATAACATATATACCAAGAGATTCAAGTCAAATGACATGAACCAAACCTACCTTTGGCACTGTCGCTTAGGTCATATAAATGACAAGCGCTTATCCCAGCTCCAGAAGGATGGTTTGCTGGACTCATTTGATTTTGAATCATATGAGATATGCGAGTCATGCCTACGAGGTAAGATGACCAAGACTCCTTTTAGTGGACACAGTGAGAGAGCGACTGATTTGTTAAGACTTATACATAGTGATGTATGTGGCCTTTTCAATGTCGCTGCTAGAGGTGGTTATAGGTACTTCATCACATTTACTGATGACTTCAGTAGATATGGTTATGTGTACTTGATGACACATAAGTCAGAATCCTTTGAAAAGTTCAAAGAATTCAAGAATGAAGTACAAAACCAGCTTAGCAAGAGTATTAAGATACTTCGATCAGATCGAGGTGGAAAATACCTTAGCCATGAGTTTCGTGACTACCTAGCTGAGTATGGGATTCTATCCTAACTCACTCCTCCTGGAACACCATAGTGGAATAGTGTATCTGAAAGGAGGAATCATACCTTATTAGATATGGTATGATCTATGATGAGTCACACAGATCTTCCGACATACCTTTGGGGCTATGCTCTAGACACGGCATCTTTTATACTCAATCGAGTTCCATCAAAGACCATGATAAAGACACCATATAGGATATGGACTGGGAGAGATGCCCAGGTGTCTTTCATGAGGATTTGGGGTTGTGAGGCTTACGTTATACGTCAAGTCTCATACAAATTAGGACCAAAATCCGACAAGTGCTACTTTATTGGATATCCCAAGGAAACTAAGGGATATTACTTCTACATTCCCAGTCAGCACAAGGTAGTTGTGGCAAAGACTGGGGTCTTTCTAGAAAGGGACTTTGTTTCTAGAAAGACTAGTGGGAGCACGTTTGATCTTGAAGAAGTTCAAGATGCATGGCCATGCACTTAGTGGTCTCACTCTATCAAGAATACCGATGTCGCTCCCGTCATATGGGAGGGATAGATCCCATCTACATCACTCACATCCCTCTACATAATTCATTATATACCCAGTAATTGCCTTTATAGTCCACCTAGTTACGGGTGACGTTTGACGAAACCAAAGTACATAACTCCTTATGTAGGGATCCATGGTGACTTCAGGTCTAAGGACTAATAGTCATACTTAATAGTCACATGAGAAAGTATATGACACTCATATAACGATCCATGATACTTTCTCATGGCGGGTTATTCAGTATATATTCTCCAATGTATACCATGTGTCAGCTTGATATCTCTATATCCATGACTTGTGAGATCAAGTCATTGAGCTGACCTACATGCTAGTCTTATTGCATTAACATTGTCCCTGAATGTTAATACTCGACTAGGAATGATTTAGAGTAGTGTTCCCTATATCATCTCACTATCGATTCAACTAATCGATTGATATAGGTATGAACCTTCTACTTAAGGACGCTATTATACTTAGTTTATTTGGCACTAATACAAATAAGTATAATAACGAAACAAATACCTTTATTAATATACAAGAATATGATACAATGAGTCCATACAATCATCAAATGATTGGCTCTAGGGCTCTAACTAACAGCAATGATGAGCAAGCTGTAAAGGGTTACAGTGATGCCAGCTTCCAAACTGATCAGGATGATTACCGATCGTAGTCAGGGTTCGTATTTTGCATTAATGGTGGTGCTGTCAACTGAAAGAGTTCGAAGCAGGACACAGTAGCTGATTCTACAACAGAGGCTGAGTACATTGCTGCATCAGAGGCAGCAAAGGAGGCAGTTAGAATCCGCAAGTTCATCACTGAACTTGGGGTGGTTCCTAGCATTGCTGACCCCATTGAGCTCTATTGTGACAACAGTGGAGCTATAGCACAGGCGAAGGAACCTCGCTCACACCAGCAGACCAAACACATACTATGACTCTTCCATCTCATTCGAGAGATCATCGAGAGAGGAGATGTGAAGATTTGCAGAGTACCTACAGAGGCTAACATCGCAGATCCCTTGACCAAGGCTTTGGCACAGAGGAAGCATGATGGTCACACTAGGTCATTGGGGCTTAGAGCCTATACTGATTGGCACTAGTACTAGTGGTAGATTGTTATCTAGAGCCCTAGAGCCAATCATTTGATGATTGTATTTTGGACTTATTATATCATATTCTATATAAATAAAGGCATTTGGTTTTTGGTTATTATACTTACTTGTATTTGTGCCAAATAAACTAAGTATAATAACGTCCTTGAGTAGAAGGTTCTTACCTATATCAATCGATTGGTTGAATCGATAGTGAGATGATATAGAGAACACTACTCTTAATCAACATTCAGGGACAATGTTAATGCAATAAGACTAGCATGGTCAACTCGATGACTGATCTCACAAGTCATGGATGAGATATCAAGTTGACACATGGGTATGCGTTAGAGAATGTATACTGAATGACCCGCCATGAGAAAGTATCATGGATCGTTATATGAGTGTCATATACTTTCTCATGTGGCTATTAGTCCTTAGACCAAGTCACCAGATCCCTACATAAGGGGTTATGTACTTTAGTTTCACAAACGTCACCCATCGGGTGACTATAAAGGTGATTACCGCTATGTAATTATGCGGAGGGATGAGTGATGTAGATGGATCTATCCCTCCTATATAGCCCCTTGATTAGTAGGAGACAAGAAGTGCATGGCCATGCCCAAATGAGTCAATATGAGATATTGAGCCCATTTGATTTAGTGAGTCTACTTGGAGTTCAGGATTTAGATTGATCAGAGGATGACACGGTCTATGCCTCACATTGATTAATCTAGATGTCTATGATAGAAGGACACTTGTCATATATTATGAGGAGTCACAATTAGTAGTCACAAGGTGATGTTGGATCTCAACATTCTTGTAACATTCGGTAGTAATGATGTGTTGCTAGATACCGCTCATTACTTATGCTCCTAAATGGGTTGAAGGGCATTGCCAACGTTACAAGAACCTATAGGGTCACACACTAAGGACAATTAGATGAAGATTAGGTTCATATGATGAACCAAGAGGATTAGATTCATTTGATGAATCAAATTGGATTAAGAGTAATCCAAATTGGGCTAATTGAGTTGGACTCAAGTTGATTCATGTATTCAATGAGTCTAATTTAGATTATGACTCATTAAATCAACTTAATTTAATGAATTAGATTCATTATATTAAGTTGGCTTGAATCAAATGGTTAGATTAGATCAACCATGGAAGAGATTTGGTCAAGTTTGACTTGACTTGAGAGTAAGAGGAAGAGTCAAGTTTGACTTGACTAATTGTGATGCGAACCCAACGAGAAAGATATCTCAAGAACCCACAACGAATTGAAAACAGAAAGAAGGAAGGTCTAAGTCGATAAGATGGATGAAAAGAAACCTCGACCCAATGCTTAAAAAAGCACGAACCTTGGTATAGAAGATGGAAGACGCCACAACCTTGGGATTGAGGTTGATAAGTCTTCGAACGCCACAAGGAGATGCCTTGATAAGTTCAAGTTCAATGAAGAACCAACAAGCGAAAGCCTCACCGTGTTTTAGATTGAAAAATATATCAAAGATACATGTGTGGCCGTCACCCCCTTTATTTATAGCTATAAGGTGACCAAAAAACCCTAAAAGGCCAAAAGAAAGCCCATTTAGTAAAGGCCCATATAGACTACTTAGCCATTTTAAGCATATGGCATTATTACAACCCAAATAGAGGTAAAAATGAGTCCAAATTGAGCCAACATATCCATACTACATAGATATGAGACTTAAATACTAATTTAGCTCATCAAAGGCTTGAATTAGGTTGACTAAGCCGGATGACTTGCTCTTGGTCAAACCTTCTTCAATAGTAGCTTTGGCCTTCACATCTTCAATTAGCACATTAAGTGCTTCCTTCATCTTTTTAGCCCTAGCCCTTGTAATTGGTCCTCCATTGATGCATAATGGATCATCATTAATATCTGGAGTGGATTGAGCATGACTCATATCACTAGCTTGTTGCGCAACTTGTTCTCTTTCATTTATTCCATCAAATTGCCACATCATAAGTGAGATGGCAAGATGTGGACCAATGATGATGCTCCACATCATCATGGTGTGCCACCTCATGGAGGTTACAAGCCTCCTTTCCCATTAATGTGGCCGGCCACATTAAATGAGTGGGAGTTACTCAAGTGGCCGGCCACACAAGAGGATGAATGGGAATGAATTTTCATTTAAGACTCATTCACTCCATCTTCTTCCTCTAGCTCTCCTTCTCCCTCTCCTCCTCAACTTGGTCGAACCACACAAGTTGCTAGCAAACACTTTGTGTGGTTTTTCTCCACCTACGTGTCCATGTGGATACTTTTAGAGGGGTATCTATTTTGATACTCTCGAGATCCGGCACCGTTTGGACGAGCAGGAACGCGAAGGCCTTTGCTTCAAAGGTATAACCTTTTCTTTTGTAGATCTAAGCGTAGATCTAGGTAGAAACTCATATTCATGTGTTTTCAAACTCTTTCTTTGCACGGATCCGTTGGCTAGGGGCTTTCGGGGTTTCCGCGACGCGAAAAAGCGGTTTTCGCGGACCGAAAAATCCAACAAAACAAGCATGTTTTCATTTCAAAAACTTTGCCCTAGACCTTGTATCTAATCTTGGCCGAAACTTGTAGGTAGGGTTCCTAAACTTTTAATACCACATGAAGCATAAAACTTTAACTAACAACATATAAGAGATCATATATCATGAAGGAGCATAAGCAAGCATGTTTTCATTTCAAAACTTTGCCCTAGACCTTGTATCTAATCTTGGCCGAAACTTGTAGGTAGGGTTCCTAAACTTTCAAACAACTTTTAAAACCTAAAACATACGAGAGCAACTTGTACTGCAGGTGAGGGAATACTTACACCTTTCGCTTGGTTTACTAATGAAAGTACCCTTGCTTTTGTGAAGTTTCCCTAGGAGAAATCCCTTTGGCTTGGTTTCGGCAATGGTGAAGAAGGGTGCTTGGGTTTTCGGTGGAGAGAAGGAGGGAGGAAGAAGAGAGAAGAAAAAATGGAGTTCTCTTTCCCTTTCTCTTATTTATGCTAAATGAAGGAAGAAGGCAAATTCATCTTTTCATTAGGGAGGAAGAAGGCAACTCAACTTTTCCTTCTAAGTGAAGGGAGCCTTTCCTTACCTTTAACTACAATGTTTCTTCTCTTCCTAACAGCACACCCTTGCTGGGGCTACTGGTTATCACATACATGTATCTAACAAGAGGTCCAAGGTTCAAACCTTGATTATGCCTCTTTTTGGTTCTATTTCTTTTTATTTTTGAAAAAAATCTACATAAAGCCTATTTTAATCATGGGAAAATGATTCATAAAATTGCTAGGGATCCTATGGGTGTTACAGTGCAAGGATTGCATGGCCGTGCACTGCTCCCCTTCTGCTGGTCACACGGTCGTGCAAGGCTGCACGGTTGTGTTCTTCGGCTTGTTCCGGTGCATTGATAATCGTCATTTTTTCTCCGAAAGTAGTCCCTATCAACACAAAACCACACAAAGAGTAGATATCTGAACAAAAGAGTATATATAATGAATACAAGATGAAAGAGGCAATCATGCAACAAATATATATGCATAAAGTACGTGAATGTGCACTAAAACATGCGTAAATGATCATAATATTTGTGCACATCACACCCCCAGACTTGATCCTTTGCTTGTCCTCAAGCAAAATGCTACAAACTATGTTCCAAAGTTCCTGCAGTGTTTCATAATCCCTAGTGCATTTGTCTAACTCAATCAACTAGTTTTATTGATAAGCATGACTGTGGAGTAACCTAAGTATGTCCTAAGCATAAGTCCTTTCTACTCGGTGTAGTAAGTAGCTCAAACTCTTCAAGTTTCAATTCTTTGTCCTAGTTAAGTCGTCATACAATTGAGTTCCTAATGTTCCCGGTGATAGGCACTTACCTGCCACACACTTGGTTTATTTTCCTTAAATTACACAAGGTCTCAAAGGGTACTTCTCGGAATCAAGAGAAACATAACATTCATTTCCCTAGTAACTTAACTCGATCTCAAAGGGGTGAATTGTTAGTTTCCGCTCATGACAACTATTTTTATCCCTTTTTTTTTTCTTTTCAATTTTTTTGGGTGTTATAGAGGTGTAGCACTTATTACACATGCGATGCATATGTTAGGATTTAGATTTTTCCAAACGAGTTTCCATGATTCGAGGTTATCCAGTAACCAAAATGTAAATAAGGAATCACCATGGGAACAAAAATACTAAACAATTTGGATGAATCATAACTATTTCAAGAGTATATCTACCATTCAAGCTTAAGTACTTAAGTGTAGTGAAAATAAGGTCCTTAAGGTTAGGCCAAAACTTATACCCAACTCCGTACAATACTTAGCTTATTTCATGCTACTAAAGATAGAGAAAGAAGATACCCCAAACATACTAACACCATATGGAAACTCTTGAACTAAGAAAATGCTAGCTATTTTGCTATCGGACAAGTAGCAGAAAAAGTAGACAGTTGATGTTTTCAAAAATGCCACAAAATTAAAGATAGGAAAATAAAATGCGAATAAATAAAACAAGACTAAATAACACAAAGAAAATAAAATATGCAAAAACAGGTAAAATATGCAAAAGCAAAAGAAAGACTCGACTTGACTCGACTCAGGTTGTGCAACAACACCCCCCCCCCCCCTCAGACTTAGACTTTTCATCGTCCCGATGAAATCAATACGGTGGCAGGAGTGGGGGATAAGGAGGTCCTCGATGTGAGCCAGGGGGAAATCTAGGTATATCAGGAAGATGGCCAATGTGTTGATGATATTGATACAAGGCATCTACTTGTTGTCTAGTAATATTCATATCATCCATAAAATTTCTCATTCTTTCCTGGTCAACTTTATAATCTTGGGCGAACCCTGTCACCTGACAATGGAAGTCCCTAGTGAATTGAAAATGATCTCCTCCTTAAACTGGTCGTCAGAAAGCTTGAAGCGGCCCTCCAACAATTGTTGTTGGCCATTGTGCTTCTCGTGAAGGGATTCTAAGGAGGTGCGGAAGTCAGAAAAATCAAATCTAGAAGATCCCGTGCCATAGGCGAAAGAGTACCTAGGAGGTTCTGGATGTCCAGAGGGTTGCGGGAATCCTGATGAAGAAAGGCTCTTGGTGGTACTCAGGTTCTTCTACAATGGAAGGTATAGTCTCGGAGTGTATGTGAAAATCTGGAATAGACTTCGCAACTGTTTACTTCGGCAATCAGTATTTGTGAAGTAATATATTACAATCAACTTCGATAATAAATTTGATGTAGTAAATACTATTTTAAACTTCATAGATTAAAAAATGTGAATCTCACTTTTAATTTTATCTATCATTTTACTTCATAATATAAATTTGATGAAGTAATAAGTCACAATATCAAACTAATATATCTAAGTGTTGAAGTAATAAGTTTGAACCGGTTTTAAAAAAAAATTCTGTTGAAGCGGTTAATTTTTTCCACGCGTGAACCTTAACCCTATGCCCTCTTAACCGGTAATACTATTATTTTTTTTCGCCATTTCGCTTCACTGCTCTTCCCTCTTTGTGATTTTTCGCCCGACGCACCCTTTGCCCGGCGACCTTCGACTCCCTCCGCAACGTATGGAGATCGCGGCCTTCAAGTCCCCCCCTCCCTCCCCAACGCACGGAGATCCTTTCCTCTCTACAGCACAGGTTTTGTTTCCTCACTACAAGAAAAAATATCTATTATGATATTTTCTTTATGATACTAATTAAAAAAATGTCCTTATAAATATTTTATAACTACACTTATTAAAACTGATTAGTTTTTTATAAAACAAGATCATATTAAACCAATGACACATTTTATAAATGTCATCGTAGTATAAACATATTTGACCTAAACTTTTCCTTTCCAACTCCCGATCCTTTCCTCTTTGTCGCGCAATTCCCAACCCCACCCGATCCTTTAGTCTCAACAGCGCCCTTCCCACTGGATCCCTTCCTTTCCTCTCTGTAGCATTTCTTCCCTCTCTTACCCCGTTCTTTCCTTTCTTCTCTACATCGCAGCCAGGTTTCTTCCCTCTCCGTGGCCAGCAAGGAGCAGCTCATCGGTAACCCTATTTCTTATTTCTTTCCTCTCTATAGTACTGCGAGCTGCCTCGCCAGACGACGAGTGGTCGCTTCGTATGTGACCACACTCGAGGGAGCCGCAACCTCGCTAGGCTACTGGTTCGCTAGAGGCTAGTTCATGAACAGTCACACGCGAAGGGGTCGATGCCTAGCCAGGCAACCGATTCACGAACAGCCGCACACGAAGGGGCACAAGAAGGGGCAGATGCCTCACCGGGTAGTGGCCTGTTCCGAGGTGTGACATCGCTACCTTCTTTTGAAACTCTAGGCCTTTTATTTTTTCCTAATTAATTTGATCTGCATTAGTTGAATAACTATAGGGACTTTAATCATGAATTGGTTGGTTTTGTTGACTGTGAATATTATAGAGAAGTTACTTAGTTGTGTTTGCTGTTGATAATTATACATAATATTTGTGATGTTTGTAATTTAGACTATGTGTTCGCCACAAATAAAAAGAAAGTCCAAGTAGGGAAGAGGAGATTATAAATTCTTCTTTTGGTCTCTTTCTTGACTTTGCTCTTGTTATACCTGCATTTCTGTTAGTTTTACCTTGGTGGATGCATAACTTTACATGACATGAAATGAAAATCTAGTGTCGTTATCATAGAAGAAACATTTTTGGAATTCAAGTTTGTATGCTCTTATGTCCCTATTCATGAATGTTCTGATAGTTTTTCATTTCAAACAATTGCTTGATTAGATGTCTTATTCTAGAGCTTGTAATGGATTGATTAACATCTTTTTAAAAATTTCATGATTCATTAGATTGCTGTGAAGGAATATCCTTCTTGATGATTATCATATGCTGATATGCCTTTATGCCAAAAGAGCTTGTATATTGTATTGTAATGTAATATTTAAAAAGGATTACCCTTCTTTACAAAATGTTTCCATATATCTTTGCCTTAATGATATAAGGGTGTGGTTAACATTTAGCAGAACTTAAATGAAGAAATCTTGTTTGTAATTCTTTGTTTTTAAATGTTATAAAATTGATTTTCCAAGTCAAATGACAATAACATATAAATTTGTTTCTTGTCTTATGCAGGTTTTGATAAACAAAATCAACAAGTCCATAGTGGCTCTTCTACTAATTATAAAAAGAGTTGTATACAGAGAATCTCTTTTATCCCTATCTATTTCATCATTTTTTGTTCATTTTTTTTCTATTTCTTTCTACTTTATGGGTTTAAAACCTGGTGATGTGGCAAAATAAAGTTTTTCCATGGGTTACAACATCATACCCTTGAGATTTAATATTGTTCTTTGACCCTTCATAGTTCTTTTTGTTTTTATTATTCTAAAGAGTTGGCAAAGGACTATTTCATATAGTGGCTACGTGTTTTTTTAGAAAATGGCCCAAGTGGACTACCTAGTTCTGGAGGATGATGTAAGGAAAACAAATTTAATGTGTTGTTTTGTAGTTGCTAGTTCATTTGATATTAAAAGTAATTTTAATTCTCTCCATTGTGGAATTCAAGGATACTTTTTCTCCCCATAGAGGAAGACTACATTTTGAACTTTGAATTATGAACATCTTGGATGTAGAATGGCATTAGTCATCTTATATATTTTTGATATTACAGTATGGCATTAAATATAAACATGTTATTGCTAAGATCTGTCTTTGGTTTTGATATTATAATGCACATTAAAGATTCATGTATTTATTTCTTTGTAGGGTTACAAAAAGTGAGGAGTCATAAGCATCTATGAGTTCCGGTAAAAGTTTTATATATCCATGGTGATGATGAGCATGGGCCTAACTTGTAAGTATTTGTTACTTTTTAATGTGTCTAGTGCAACAATTGAATACTAATGTTGATTGACATGTAAAGTTTGTTGATTTATTTTGTTATTAATGGTGTTTGCTTTGGTAATGCACATATCCTGTTATGGACTATTATGTGGGTTTTACTTGGACTATTATTTTGTTATTAATGGACTATTATGTGGGTTTTACTTGGACAATGCCGGGTTAGCTAACTACAAGGGTACATATAGTAGTTAAATAGGATATATAACCTGCATACAACACTAATCTTAAATTTCATCACAAGAACCAAATTCTGGTGCCATATATTTATTTATAGATGCTTCATTTGTTGTGCTTAACCATATCACTTCTAATGCTTACACCTGCAAAATACCAAAATACAATTCTTTATTTCCATATTGTCTGCTATATATATAATGCATACAGGTGTTTATGAATGTATCCTCTATGTAGGTTATTCATGAAAAGCAAAAAGAACGAACGATGCATTATAAATATCATCACAGATTGTCTCGCAAAGGTTACATCGGTTTAGAGGCTGAATTGATAAGCTACCATACATTATACTTGGCATTTTCAAGTAAGTATTTAATATTATGTAACTGATCATTTTTGAAATTGTAGGGGGAGAAAAATTAATTGTTGAAAATGAGGAAGTTGATAGATCGTTGCTATCGCGTAAAGCTCGTGAGGACAAATCTGGCACTTTGGCGTAAAGCTCGTGAGGACAAATCTGGCAACATTACAAATATAGAAGGTGAATTTCTTCTTTATGAAATATTTTCTTTATAAAATATTAACTCATTTGTCATTGATCCTTAAACTTTTGTTAATGATTCAGTTTGCAGCATCAAAAAACAAATAGTATTACAATCAATCTCAGTATGATGAAGTCAGAAGTGAATGGAGCGAATTCGTCTATTTCTATGTGGGTGCCTAAGTGTAGGCTATGATATAAATTTTAGATTGTATTTAGAGATTTATGGACACAAAAGTTTTGAAGTTATGGTTAAACATTTCTTTTATGAATACACTTTTGGATTGTATTTGATAGATATTTGTGATATATTTATTCAATTTTGGTGATGAAAACTATTGTGTTATAGCAAAATATTATGATATACACTTTTGTCAATTAAATTTGTATTGTAGTAAAATATAGTCAACTACTTCGATACTATAAATAAAAATGATGAAGTAATACAACACATAAGACTTTAATAAATTTAAATATTGTCGTAGTTAAAGAAACTATTTACTTTGCCACTGATTAAAATCGTTGAAGTCATTTGTATGTATTACTGCGTTAACTTAAATTGTTGAAGTGTAGTAAAATATGCTTTCCTACTTCCATACTACGATGAAGTAATACAATAACAATTACTTCGATCAAGCTAAAATATGCGGAAGTAATATTAAATATTTACTGCATCATAATATAAAAAATTGTGAAGTTGTAACTTTTTTAAACTTCGTCAAACAACATAACCTATGAAGTAATATATAATCAATTACTTCGGTATTTTTACTGGTCTTGATGAAGTAATAAAGCTTTTTTACTTCGAAAACGGTTCGATTTTGAACCTGTTTTGAACCGGTGATAGACTTCGGTAACGTGTGGTGAAGTAAAAAATTTACCTTTTTACTTCACGTGTGTCTACTTCGGTAAATATCTACCTATTACTTCGGATAATATCCGAAGTCTATTGTCGATTTTCACATAGTGGTAAATCAGTAATCACCCAATTCACGGGGTCGCGAACTGAAGTGCGCTCGGGGCAAGGAAGGGGGTAATGGAAAACCATTGGATCTAGGGAAAGCAAACCCATTCTCATCCCGACAAATCATCTTCATAGCAAGATAAGAATCAATGTCGATCTTGTCATTACCATGAATCACCTCTAATCCATTAAGTGCATAACCCAGATTGAACTCTACTTGGGTGATTAATCCTCCAAACACTATCATCCCCGAAGATGCCTTAGCTGCCTTCCACAAAGTTTGCAAGAAATGAAATCCCGAATCAAAATCAACTTTATTTAACATTGCCCAAAGAGAATACAGTTTTATCTTTCTAACCACCCCATCACTCTCTCCTCGACCAAAGATCATTTTACTCATCACTCTGTGAAGGTATTTAAAGGTCGGGTTTTGCATCCGGGATGCTTTCGCTCTAGAGGGTTCATAAGGGTCTTGTGATCCGGTAATTTACATCCAAAATTCATTCCACTTAATACCATCATCAAATCCACGCGAACCACCAGTAGGTAACCCAAAACAATCATTAAAATCACTAAAAGTCCACCAAACTTTTTTATTCATCATTCTAAAAGTTATAACCCCTGCATAGTCATCCTCAAAAGGAAATTTAACATCTATCGAGCTCAAAAATTCAAGAACTAGGCGGGGGTGAGTCGATGCATGGGCGTACATTATATAGTTCCAATCTAAAGCACTATCATCCAATCTACATCATCCCTAATTCTTAGCACATCTATAGTAGTGGGATACATATATTTAGTGCATAAGATTTTTTTAGCGACAAGAATATCATATCTAGCTTTTTGCTCATGATTTCTAAAAATAATACTGAACTCGTTTTCGTTACCTTCGTCGCGTGCCACCCGCTTTCCTTTGCCCTTCGATGATGAAGCCTTCCCCTTGCCCTTGTCTCCTCCCGGTGCATCTCCTCCACTAGATCCACCGCTTCCTTGACGAAGTCTCTTCAAGATCTGTGACATGATGTGAAAAGGTTTGAGGAATTTCTTGTGGAGATGGGTCTTGAGGATGGGAGAGGAGAAGGGTGTGCAAAATAGGGGAGTTTCTTCTCTCTTTTTGGGATTTGTGGCTTGAGGAAGTTTTAGATCTAGATGTAGATCTAAGCAAAAGTGAGCTCGAGAGGTGGGAAATCAGGGTTTGACGAAGTGTAGTAGAGAGGAGAAGGCTTTTGGGAGAGAGGGAGATGGAAATAGGGTTTTTTTAGGAGGGGATGGCGGCGCACACGGGCAGGGGCACGACCATGTCTTATAGACACGGCTGGGTCAAATGGGATGCTGCATGGTCGTGCTGATTGGCACGGCCTCCTTCTTTCTCCCCTCATCCAAAGTGGCATAGCCGTGCCAGTTGGCACGGCCCCTGTCTTTTTCTCCTCTGTATGAGTCGCACGACTGTGCCAGTTGGCACAACCTGGATCTTCTTCCTCTTTGGCAGGGTTGCACGACCGTGCCAATTGGCATGGCCCGTGCCTCTTTCTTATCTGCACAAGCCACACGGCCCGTGGCTTTAGTCTCCATGTTGGCTTCACACGACCGTATAAGGTCACACGACCAGCTCCTTTAGGCTTAAAGCGATTCACTCTTTATCATTTCGGCTCCTCCATCGCCGCCACGCCCATGAAAACGCTCATGGCCAGCTCGTGGAGGCTATGCACATCCTGAAAATGAAATACCCAAAATAAAATTCTAGACTAAAACTCACTAGGGAAATAGAACGACAAAAAGGAATGATGAACTAAAATGAAAGAAAAACCCTTGGGTTGCCTCCCAAGAAGTGCTTGTTTTAGATCTTTAGCTCGACCCCGTTTCAGTTAATGCGGACTAAACCCGTGGAAGGACGACTCTCCTCCTAGGGTTAATGCACCAGCTTGTGCCTTCAGTTTCGCTCGTGCAGGACAAATATATTTCTTGTTGCTTGCTTGAGGGGAACTCTCATGGAAACCGCACTCCTCGACTTTGTGTATGTTGATCTTGTGAGAATTTCCCTGAGAAGAGGGGTTGCAGATGGAGGAATTAGATAAATCAAACTCGATCTTTTCTTTGCCGATCTCCAAGGATAACCTGTGAATTTTTACATCGATGATGGCTCCAGCTGTGGAAAGGAATGGTCTTCCAAGGATAATCAGTATCTTAGGGTCTTCCTCCATATCTAAGATAATGAAATCTGTGGGAACTATACATCCACCCACTTCAACTGGCACATCTTCCACTATTCCCATTGGGTATCTGCATGAATGGTCAGCTAATTGCAATATCATAGTGGTCACTTTAATGTTCTGGAGGCACAACTTCTTGTATAAAGAGTATGGAAGTAGGCTAACGCTAGCCCCCAAGTCACAGAAAGCTCTCGGTATGAGTTCAGAACAAATTTTACATGATATGTAGAAGCTTCCTGGGTCCTGAAGCTTTGGTGGAGAATTTACCATAAGGAGAGCGCTGTAATTCTCTATTAATGCTACAGTCTCGAAGTCGTCCTTCTGCCTTCTGTTAGATAAAATTCCCTTTAAAAATTTTGCAAACTTCGGCATTTGGTGCAGCGCATCTATTAGTGGTATTCTATGCAGATTTCTTTGATCTTCTTTAGGAATCGATTGAAATCTTCATCTTTCTGGGATGCTATAAGCTTCTGAGGAAAAGGGATCGCCTGATTTTGTGGGGTAGCTTGAAGAGTTTCTTCAACCTTTTTAGTAACCTCTTCTCCATCCCAATTTTGAGTCTGATTGGGCATTAGGAGAGAGGGCTCCTTCTTTGAGTCAAGCTCCTTCTGAGTAATGATTTGAGGATCTCCCACTATACGTCTGCTCTTCAGCTCAATGCGGTTGCAATGTTCCACTGGATCTAAATCTTGCTTCCCTGGGAATGTACCCTGTGCTCTTGAGATGGACTGGGCTATCTGAGCTATTTGGCTGTCTTGCATCTTATGGTGTTTTTCAGAGTTTTCCAGCCTCTGAGTCAGTTGTTTGATCTCGTTCCTCATCTCCTTTTGCTCCGAGAGAGCTTCCTCAAGCATCTTTTCAATCCTGGACAGTTGTGAAGGTTGTTGTTGTTGATAGGTCTGTTGTCCAGATTGGTGGCTCCGTTGCCCAGGCTAATAATTCTAATGTGTTGGTCCTTGATCTTGATTATTCCGGTATGAGAAATTGGGTTGATTCCTCCATCCAGTGTTGCACGTATTGGAGTACGGATTATTTTGCCTCTGATTGTAGCTTGTTATTGCATCACACTACTCAAGTTATTTCATCTGTGCTTGAATCGACCTGAAGGGGCAGGTGTCTTGAGCGTGATCCATACCTCCACAAGTGTCGTAAACACATGCTATTGCATTAGCTGTGTTGTTCTCCATGACTTCAAACTTCTTGGTTAGAGCGTCTAGCTTTACAGAAATGAGTGTAATTGCATCTACGTCGAATTTCCCTGACGCTTTAATTTGATTCCACGTAAAAGAGCCACTGGATCTTTCAGATGCCCATTGATGGTGGTTTTGTGCCACATTCTCTATAATCTCTTCAGCTTCATCGAGGCATTTGTTCATCAGTGCTCCTCCTGCTGCAGAATCAAGAGATACCTTCGTGTGATAATTTTTTCCATTGTAGAAGGTGTGAAGAAGCAACCATTTTTCAAGGCCGTGATAGGGGCACTGTCTTAGCATACTCTTGAATCTATCCCAAGCTTCAAATAATGATTCTGAGTCTATCTATTTGAAGCTGGCAATCAGGTTCCTCATGTCAGCAGTTTTGCTGGGTGGGAAGAACTTATCCAGGAACTTCTGCTCACACTGCTCCCAGGATGATATGCTGTTCACTGGAAGGGAGTTCAGCCAATGCTTGGCTCTATCTTTCAGGGAAAACCCGAAGAGAAGTAGTCTGACTGATTCTGGAGGGACCCCGTTCACCTTCCTAGTGCCACAGATCTCGTAGAATAGCTCTAGGTGGTGGTTTGGGTCCTCATGTGGTCCTCCTCCGATTGATTTTGCTGGACCATGTGGATTACTGCGGGCTTGATTTCAAAGTTGTTGGCTTCAATGGGCGGTCAGGTGATGCTGGATCGAACCCGTCGTGCATATGGTGTCGCATAATCATTTAGCAGTTTGTCGGCCATTTCTGAGGATTCTTGTGCTGCTTGGAATGCCTTCTGTAGATTTCTTCTCCTCAGAAAGGTCCTGTCAATCTCTGAATCAAAGGGTAGTAGCTGTCTTGAAAGGTTAGCTCTACGCATGCAATAATAAGATATGAAATATGATAGCGGAATAGAAAATAATAATAATAAAAAAAATGGATGCGAAAAATTAAGAAAATAAAAGAAAGCCTAGTCTAATCCGATATGATTTTGCTAACGTTATAGACGCAGTTCTCGGCAATGGCGCCAAAAACTTGTTACAAACCGCAAGCGCACGGATTTGTCGTCAGTAATAAAAATATCGATCCCATAGGGTCTGGTTATAAGCACTAGCAATTGCTCACTAAGGGTTAGCTAGACTACCAATGGCTGTGAATAATCTAAGGAAGAAAGGTCTGGAAGAGGAATCGAGAGCTGGTGAGTCGAAGTGTTCACTTGGTTATGAGGGATTCTAAGAGGTTGGTTTCGTTGTGGTGGTGTTGATGTGTCACGTTTTATCCTACACTCGTTGTCCTTTAACTTGTAATTGTCGAAAGCTAAAGTGGCTATTCTTAAGTACCAGAATAAAGAAGGGCCCTAAGAAGTCCTGTTACAGTTTAACCCTGTCACTAGGGCACCTCGGCAAATCTTGAGGACACAACTCTAATTGGTAAGTTAAGAATAGTGGTTAAGAGCTAAGTTTGGTATCTCGCTTCCTTAAGGAGAATTTTCCTCTCATTTCAAGGAAGTATCCTAGATGTCCGTGAATGGGTTACCCCTGCCTCTAGGGCCCCTCGGGTGTACGATCTAGGGACAATCCCTCTACGAGGTTAACAAGTTCTACACAATCAAGCAACATGCAATTGAGACAAAGCATAAAAGATCATCCAACGAGTATAAGCATAATACGAGTTTTACATCAAATCGAACCATAACTACTCCCTAATCCTAGAACAAGGGATCTACTCCATGAATATTGGAGAAATACCCAAAGACATAATGCAGATAAACATACAATCTTCAAACACGGAGAAAGAAAGAAAGAAAGAATATGCTTATCCAAATGACGACGAGTGGCCTTTGGATCCAATTCTCTGCTTCTGAAGTCGATGTGGTGGTGGAAGATCGCTGGACGGAGGTCCAAGATGGCGTGGGATGACTTCAAGATGTTTCTCCAATTGACGGCTCACTTCCCCCTCGCCCCCCCCTCGAGAAAAAGGGTTAAAACCCTTATATAGACTAGGGTTCGGCTGCGGTGACACGGTCGTGCCAAGATAGCACGACCGTGTTCATTCTCTTCTCTAGTGGCACTGCACGGGCGTGCCAATTGGCACGGCGGTGTGGTGTCTGGCCTCGGTCCCTGGGGCACGGTCGTGCAAGGATGCACGGTCACGTACTTCTTGGTCTCGGCATAGGGTGGCACGGTCGTGCAAGAATACACAACCGTGTGCTAATCCGCCTCTGTCTTGGCCGCATGACCGTGCAAGGATTGCATGGTCATGCACTGCTCCCCTTCTGCTGGTCACACGGTCATGCAAGGGTGCACGGTCGTGTTCTTCGGCTTGTTCTGGTGCATTGATAATCGTCATTTTTTCTCTGAAAGTTGTCCCTGTCAATACAAAATCACACAAAGAGCAGATATCCGAACAAAAGAATATATATAATGAATACAAGATGAAAGAGGTAATCATTCAACGAATATATATGCATAAAGTACGTGAATGTGAGCTAAAACATGTTAGTTAGAGCCCTAGAGCCAATCATTTGATGATTGTATGGACTCATGTATATCATATTCTTGTATATATATTAAGGCATTTGGTTTTTGGTTATTATGCTTATTTGTATTAGTGCCAGATAAAATAAGTATAGTAACGTCCTTGAGTAGAAGGTTCTTACCTATATCGATCGATTGGTTGAATTGATAGTGAGATGATATAGGGAACACTACTCTAATTCATTCCTAGTCGAGTATTAACATTCAGGGACAATGTTAATACAATAAGACTAGCATGTAGGTCAGCTCGATGACTTGATCTCACAAGTCATGGATATAGAGATATCAAGCTGACACATGGGTATGCATTAGAGAATGTATACTGAATGACCCGCCATGAGAAAGTATCATGGATCGTTATATGAGTGTCATATACTTTCTCATGTGGCTATTAGTATGACTATTAGTCCTTAGACTTGAAGTCACCATGGATCCCTACATAAGGAGTTATGTACTTTGGTTTCGTCAAACGTCACCCGTAACTGGGTGGACTATAAAGGCGATTACTGGGTATGTAACGAATTATGCAGAGGGATGTGAGTGATGTAGATGGGATCTATCCCTCCTATATGACGGGAGCGACATCGATATTCTTGATAGAGTGAGACCACGAAGTGCATGACCATCCCCAAATGAGTCAATATAAGATATTGAGCTCATTTGATTTAGTGAGTCTACTTGGAGTTCAAGATTTAGATTGGTCAGAGGATGACACGGTCTATGCCTCACATTGATCAATCTAGATGTCTAAGATAGAAGGACACTTGTCATATATTGTGAGGAGTCACAATTAGTAGTCACAAGGAGATGTTGGATCTCGACATTTCTTGTAACTTGGTTAGCAATGATGTATTGCTAGATGCCGCTCATTGCTTATGTTTCTAAAGGAGTTTAGAAACATTGCCAACGTTACAAGAACCTATTGGGTCACACACAAAGAACAAGTGGATGGAGATTAGGTTCATATGATGAACCAATTGGATTAGGTTCATATGATGCACCAAAGATTGGATTCAAATTAGACTTATTGAGTTAGACTCAATTAGATTCAATTGTTGAATGAATCTAATTTAAATTTGATTCATTGAGTCAATTTATATTAATGAATTGAGATTCATTAAATTGAAATTGACTTGAATAAAAGGTTGGATTTAACTCAACAAGGAAGACAATTGGTCAAGTTTGACTTGACCAAGTAGAAGTTGAAACATCAAGTTTGACTTGATGTGTTGCCACATCATAAGGATGACTCATCCTTGCCACATCACATGCCACCTCATGGAGGTTACAACACTTCCCATTCCATTTAATGTGGCCGGCCACATTAAATGAGGGAGTTATGTGTGTGGCCGGCCACACTAAAGGATGGGTTGTTTTTCATTTAGTGGGTATTGATGTGTGGTAATTGTATAATCTTCTTCCTAGTTTTCTTCCTCCTTCTTGATGTTGTTGCCGTGACTTCCATGGTGAGGAGAAGGTGGTTGAGTGAATCCAAGAGCAAAGGAAGAGTAAAGGTCACAAAGGAAGGATACTACTAGTGAGTGTATAAGATTTCTTTTGTACCTTCTTCTTTTCTTTCTTTCCAATCCCATTCGAGAGCTCTAGAAAGTGCTAGAACACTTGGGGCTCTCTTCTCCATCCTTTGAGTGTGAGAGACACTCCTTGTTTGTGTGGATATCATTAGAGGAGTGTCTACGTTGACACTCTCGAGATCCGGCGTACCGATGGACGAGCGGGATTTGCGAGGGCACGCATTGAATGTAAAATATTTTCCTTGTAGATCTACTGTAGATCAAAGTATTAAAACTCGTACTCGTGTTTTTCCGGAAATTTTCCTTCCACGGATCTACGGCTTTGGGTGATTCGGGGTTTCCGCTATGCGAAAAGCGATTTTCGCGGCCCGAAAAACCCAACAGTGGTATCAGAGCCACGTGCAAGGCTTGTACGAGTTTGATTTTTGGTTTTATGAAAAACTAAAGTTTCTGTAATTTTCTGTAAAATTATGATTT
Source organism: Zingiber officinale (assembly GCF_018446385.1). Taxonomy (NCBI): domain Eukaryota; kingdom Viridiplantae; phylum Streptophyta; class Magnoliopsida; order Zingiberales; family Zingiberaceae; genus Zingiber; species Zingiber officinale. Next base: position 76,994,162 of record NC_056001.1, read on the forward strand.
TATAGTTTTTATGTGTAATTTTTCCGTAGAAGCGAAGCACAAGTGTCTCGGCACTTGTAGGCTTCGTTTTGCCCCAAATCCATTTGGGACAGCGGGCTTGGGTGCCATTAGATCGTAAAGGAGCAACTCACGATGGTTAGATCGTGGGTAGGGGTACTGCCCCTAACCCCACAAGGGGATTTGCTCCGCGATTGCACCCAAAATCGCTAAAAACGAACCCGCCAGGAAGATTTTTCCGAAACGGCAATGTCTCGGCCCAAATTGTTTTGGGACAGTGGGTTTAGGCGCTGTTGGATCGCAAACGAACCCTCCCTATGGTTAGATCGCGGGTAGGGGCGCTGCCCCTGGCCCCGCAAGGGGATCCGTTCCGCGATTGCGCCCGAAACCGCTAAACGGGACCGCCGGGAAATTTTACTCGTAAAATTGTAAAAATTAATTTAAAAATTATAGAAAATTATGAAAATATATTATTTTGAATTATATATTAATTTTGTGATAGTCATGGCCCAAAACCCAATATGATTGGATTGTGTTGTAATTCATAATACGGCCTGCGTGCCGTTATGTGTTTGCGCGTGTTGTATCGTGCCTTTCTCTTATATTCTTGTTGTAAATTAGATTTAAACTCGAATGTAACTCGAGTTTCAAATTGTAATGTACAAATTGGAGCGGTGGAGGGTCCACACGAGACGGAGTTCCGAGGCGTGCAGGAGCAACACAAGGTGGTCAAAGGGAGGAGCTTGGAGAAGCTGTTGACCCTAGGTTGACCATTCGATCTTCTCATTGGCTTGAGAAGATCGTAGTAGGGCCATGACTAAATCACAAATATATATTAATTAGTTAATTGCTTATGTATATGATGCATGTTTAATAAGTAATTAATTAATTAGTGCCATACGATTAGATTAGATCTAAGTCGTGCACATGATGCACCCTTGCGATTAGATTAGATCTAAGTCGTGCACAAGATGCATCCTTTTCGATTAGATTAGATCTCGATCGAACCAACCCTAAATGCCTAACCGTGCCGTGATACCTATCACTACCTCGATCACATGTATTGTTGAATCTGCCAAAGCAGAGCAATACATATTATCTTGGTAGGGTACGGAGGGACAATCTTGGTCCCGCCTATCAACGCATGGGTGAATACAAACTCAATTAGATTGAGTATTCCTAGTTACTCGGTTAGATCGAGTCAACTATAGGTATTATTCCAACGGTTGGAAAAGATAGGTCAAAATCACATCTATATTAACTCTCGGGCGTATTAGCCAAAGCTAACTCGAGTTTTAATATAAATACGGATATTGATTCTATAAACAAGAGTTGCATAGAGATGTAATTGGTAATCGTTACCTACCGATCATACTAAGCCTTGGGCGTATTAGCCAAAGCTAACTCAAGGGTTAGTATGATGTGGATCTTATCCCACAAGAATTATAGAATTCAGTGGGAGCATCATTTAATTAAAGGCCTAATTAAATGATTTTAAAAGAATATGATATTTATTTCTGTAAATTTTCTGTTGTAGATAACCATGACGTCGAATACGAACTCTTTCTCCCTGCGTTCTGTCCTTAAGAAGGACAAGCTCAACTGGCTCACAGCCTGGTACCCAGGAGTCGGGTCGTGACATAAACTGTACGTTCTGGAGCAGCCCATTCCGGAGGCTCCTCCTGCCACTGCCACGCGAGCTGACCGGGATGCTTACAAGAAGCATCAAGATGACGCATTAGATGTGTCCTGTCTAATGCTCGCAACCATGAAATCTGAGCTTCAGAAGCAACATGAGTTGATGAGCGCTTACGATATGGTTGAACATCTTCGTCAACTATATCAAGGACAAGCAAGGCACTGGAAGAGGAACTTCACAGGATACCTGGAAGATCTTAACAAGAAGAGAAATAAGATTTCTACTTCAGGTATAAATGTTACAGAAGTCAACCTCTCTATTTCTTCGTCGTGGGTATTAGATACCGGATGTGCTTCGCACATTTGTACTAATGTACAAGCACAGAGAAATAGCAGAGCATTGACAAAGGGCGAGATAGACCTACGAGTAGGCAATGGAGCACGGGTTGCTGCCATTGCTGTAGGAACTTATCATCTATCTCTGCCCTCTGGGCTTATACTAGAATTAGATAATTGTTGTTATGTGCCTGCATTGACTAAGAACATTATATCAGTTTCTTGTTTGGACAAGAAAGAATTCTCGTTTATAATAAAGAACAAATGTTGTTCTGTCTATTTAAATGATATGTTCTATTGTAGTGCACCTCTAATAAACGGACTCTATATTCTAGACCTTGAGAGCCCTATCTATAACATAAATACCAAGAGGTTCAAGTCAAATGACATGAACCAAACCTACCTCTGGCACTGTCGCTTAGGTCATATAAATGACAAGCGCTTATCCCAGCTCCATAAGGATGTTATGCTGGACTCATTTGATTTTGAATCATATGAGGTATGCGAGTCATGCCTACGAGGCAAGATGACCAAGACTCCCTTTAGTGGGCATAGCGAGAGAGCTACTGATTTGTTAGGACTCATACATAGTGATGTATGTGGCCCTTTCAATGTCGCTGCTAGAGGTGGTTATAGGTACTTCATCACATTTACTGATGACTTCAGTAGATACGGTTATGTGTACTTAATGACACATAAGTCCGAATCCTTTGAAAAGTTCAAAGAATTCAAGAATGAAGTACAGAACCAGCTTGGCAAGAGTATTAAGATACTTCGATCCGATCGAGGTGGAGAATACCTTAGCCATGAGTTCCGTGACTATCTAGCTGAGTGTGGATTCTATCCCAACTCACTCCTCCTGGAACACCACAATGGAATGGTGTATCCGAAAGGAGGGATCGTACCCTATTAGATATGGTACGATCTATGATGAGTCACACAGATCTTCCGACATATCTATGGGGATATGCTCTAGACACGGCAGCTTTCATACTCAACCGAGTTCCATCAAAGGCCGTGATAAAGACACCATATAGGATATGGACCGGGAGATGTCCAGTGTCTTTCATGAGGATTTGGGGTTGTGAGGCTTACGTTAGACGTCAAGTCTCCGACAAATTAGGACCCAAATCGACAAGTGTTACTTTATTGGATATCCCAAGGAAACTAAGGGATATTATTTCTACATTCCCAGTAGTTGTGGCAAAGACTGGGATCTTTCTAGAAAGAGACTTTGTTTCTAGAAAGACTAGTGGGAGTGCGTTCGATCTTGAAGAAGTTCAAGATGCGAACAATAGCACTGATGCCTCGATGGAAGTTGAACTGGAACCACAAAGTGTTGTGGATGATGTTCCACAAAGAGTTGAGGAACAACAACCAGTTCAAGTAGACATACCTCTTCGCAGGTCTGATAGGGTACGTCGTCAGCCTGAGAGATACTCATTTCTCTTGTCTGACCATGATGACGTTGTGCTCATAGAGGATGAGCCTACCACTTATCAGGAAGCTGTGATGAGATCTCGAGAAATGGCTAGAAGCCATGAGATCCGAGATGGAATCCATGTACACCAACCAAGTATGGACTTTGGTTGATCCACCTGAAGGGGTAAAACCCATAGGGTGTAAGTGGGTCTTTAAGAGAAAGACTGACATGGATGGACTTATTTATAAGGGTCGCTTGGTAGCTAAAGGTTTCAAGCAGATTCATGGTATTGACTATGATGAAACCTTTTCTCCAGTAGCGATGTTTAAGTCCATTCGGATCATGCTTGCTATTGCAGCCTACCATGACTATGAGATATGGCAGATGGATGTCAAAACCGCGTTTCTGAATGGAAACCTACTCGAGGATGTGTACATGACACAACCTGAGGGTTTTGTAGATCCACAGCATACTAGCAGAGTATGCAAGCTGCATAGGTCCATTTATGGACTAAAGCAAGCTTCTCGGAGCTGGAATCTTCGATTCGATGATGCAATCAAACAGTTTGGTTTCATCAAGAACGAAGATGAGCCTTGTGTCTACAAGAAGGTTGTAGGAGATATAGTTGTCTTCCTCATATTGTATGTGGATGACATATTACTCATTGGGAAGGACATCCCTATGCTTCAGTCTGTCAAGACTTGGCTAGGGAGTTGTTTCTCAATGAAGGACTTAGGTGAGGCATCCCGCATTCTAGGGATTCAGATCTAAAGAGATAGATCTATGAAATTACTTGGCCTAAGTCAGAGTACATACATTGACAAGGTACTCCTTCGGTTTGCCATGCAGAACTCCAAGAAGGGATTTCTGCCGATGTCACATGGCGTGAGTCTTTCGAAGACTCAAGGTCCCTCTTCTAGAGAGGAGAGAGACCGCATGGATCAGATCCCTTATGCCTCAGCCATAGGATCAATCATGTACGCCATGCTATGTACTCGACCTGATGTCTCGTATGCTTTGAGCATGACGAGCAGATACCAGTCAGATCCAGGTGAAAGTCACTGGATAGCGGTCAAAAATATTCTTAAGTCCTTACGAAGGACTAAAGAATATTTCTTGATATATGGAGGCAATGATGAGATAACTGTAAAGGGTTACAGTGATGCTAGCTTCCAGACCGATCAGGATGATTACCGATCGCAGTCAGGGTTTGTGTTTTGCTTAAATGGTGGTGCTGTGAGCTGGAAGAGTTCGAAGCAGGACACAGTAGCTGATTCTACAACAGAGGCCGAGTATATTGCTGCATCAGAGGCAGCAAAGGAGGCAGTTTGGATCCGCAAGTTCATCACTGAACTTGGGGTGGTTCCTAGCATCGCTGACCCAGTTGAGCTCTATTGTGACAACAATGGAGCTATAGCACAGGCGAAGGAACCTCGCTCACACCAGCGGACCAAGCACATACTACGGCGCTTCCATCTCATTCGAGAGATTATCGATAGAGGAGATGTGAAGATTTGCAGAGTACCTACAGAGGCTAACATCGCAGATCCCTTGACCAAGGCTTTGGCACAGAGGAAGCATGATGGTCACACTAGGTCATTAGGCCTTAGAGCCTATACTGATTGGCACTAGTGCTAGTGGGAGATTGTTAGTTAGAGCCCTAGAGCCAATCATTTGATGATTGAATGGACTCATGTATATCATATTCTTGTATATATATTAAGGCATTTGGTTTTTGGTTATTATGCTTATTTGTATTAGTGCCAGATAAAATAAGTATAGTAACGTCCTTGAGTAAAAGGTTCTTACCTATATCAATCGATTGGTTGAATCGATAGTGAGATGATATAGGGAACACTACTCTAATTCATTCCTAGTCGAGCATTAACATTCAGGGACAATGTTAATACAATAAGACTAGCATGTAGGTCAGCTTGATGACTTGATCTCACAAGTCATGGATATAGAGATATCAAGCTGACACATGAGTATGCATTAGAGAATGTATACTGAATGACCCGCCATGAGAAAGTATCATGGATCGTTATATGAGTGTCATATACTTTCTCATGTGGCTATTAGTATGACTATTAGTCCTTGGACCTGAAGTCACCATGGATCCCTACATAAGGAGTTATGTACTTTGTTTCGTCAAACGTCACCCGTAACTGGGTGGACTATAAAGGCGATTACTGGGTATGTAATGAATTATGCAGAGGGATGTGAGTGATGTAGATGGGATCTATCCCTCCTATATGACGGGAGTGACATCGATATTCTTGATAGAGTAAGACCACGAAGTGTATGGCCATACCCAAATGAGTCAATATGAGATATTGAGCTCATTTGATTGAGTGAGTCTACTTGGAGTTCAAGATTTAGATTGGTCAAAGGATGACACGGTCTATGCCTCACATTGATCAATCTAGATGTCTAAGATAGAAGGACACTTGTCATATATTGTGAGGAGTCACAATTAGTAGTCACAAGGTGATGTTGGATCTCGACATTTCTTGTAACTTGGGTAGCAATGATGTATTGCTAGATGCCTCTCATTGCTTATGTTTCTAAAGAAGTTTAGAAACATTGCCAACGTTACAAAAACCTATTGGGTCACACACAAAGAACAAGTGGATGGAGATTAGGTTCATATGATGAACCAATTGGATTAGGTTCATATGATGCACCAAAGATTGGATTCAAATTAGACTTATTGAGTTAGACTCAATTAGATTCAATTGTTGAATGAGTCTAATTTAAATTTGATTCATTGAGTCAATTTATATTAATGAATTGAGATTCATTAAATTGAAATTGACTTGAATCAAAGGTTGGATTTAACTCAACAAGGAAGACAATTGGTCAAGTTTGACTTGACCAAGTAGAAGTTGAAACATCAAGTTTGACTTGATGTGTTGCAACATCATAAGGATGACTCATCCTTGCCACATCACATGCCACCTCATGGAGGTTACAACACTTCCCATTCCATTTAATGTGGCCGGCCACATTAAATGAGGGAGTTATGTGTGTGGCCGGCCACACTAAAGGATGGGTTGTTTTTCATTTAGTGGGTATTGATGTGTGGTAATTGTATCATCTTCTTCCTAGTTTTCTTCCTCCTTCTTGATGTTGTTGCCGTGACTTCCATGGTGAGGAGAAGGTGGTTGAGTGAATCCAAGAGCAAAGGAAGAGTGATGGTCACAAAGGAAGGATACTACTAGTGAGTGTATAAGATTTCTTTTGTACCTTCTTCTTTTCTTTCTTTCCAATCCCATTCGAGAGCTCTAGAAAGTGCTAGCACACTTGGGGCTCTCTTCTCCATCCTTTGAGTGTGAGAGACACTCCTTGTTCGTGTGGATATCATTAGAGGAGTGTCTACGTTGACACTCTCGAGATCCGGCGTACCGTTGGATGAGCGGGATTTGCGAGGGCACGCATCGAAGGTAAAATGTTTTCCTTGTAGATCTACTGTAGATCAAAGTATTAAAACTCGTACTCGTGTTTTTCCGGAAATTTTCCTTGCACGGATCTACGGCTTTGGGTGATTTGGGGTTTCCGCGACGCGAAAAGCGGTTTTCGCGGCCCGAAAAACCCAACAAAACATGCATAAATGATCCTAATATTTGCGCACATCAGTTAGATATATGCATACAAGAACAAGACTTAATCAAATTGAAATGCAAAAATTAAAAGTGTAGAAATTTAGATGTCGCAAAGCAAATGTTGAAACTAAAAACACAAATAAAAATACAAAATCAAAGTGTACGAAAGAAAATGCAATTAAAATTAGAAAATTCATGATATATATAAAAAGAAAATGTAGAAATATTTACAAAAAGGAAAAGAAAATAATGTATAGACTAACTCAAGTGTTCATTAACGAATGTTATATGCGCAATCCTCGGCAACGATGCTAAAAAATTGTTATGAAGTCGCAAGAAACGATCGAGAGTTATGAATTTATGCACTAAAAGAAAGAGAGAAGTAGGAGAAGAGAGACAATGAGAGAAAATAAAGTTGGTTGAGGAAACTTAGTCTATGGGGAACATTCTAGTAGTTCAGTTTTATTGTGACACTAATTAATGTACTAAGAATTGCCCATATCTCATCCTCTATCCTATGTGCATGTAGGAAGTCTAACTCAGTATCGATATTTCCCCCATGATGGTCATGCCAGAGTGCTATTTTGATTGGTATCCAATGCTACTAAGTGGATGTGGTTACCTAGAATGTCTAGTTGGAGGAATACCCTTGTCACTAGGACCCTCCGGTCATACATTCACTAGGGTATACAAGACACTCACTAACATAGGATTAGAAATTGCCCATTAAGCCTAATTTAATGTTTACTTGTAGAGAATTATCCTCTCTTTCAAGGAAATACTCTAGATGTCCAGTCAAATGAATACCCATGTCACTAGGGATCCCCGATCATATGATCTAGAGCATACCCTTTACGGGGCGAATATATCAATACAATCATTCAATCAAACATCAGATCTAAGCACAAATACACACACATTCAATCAAATAGATATAAGGTATAAACATATCATATGGATAGGAAATTGACAAATTCAAAGAGTAAACATCAAGTACACTTCACAACTACTCATTTAATCCTAGTACAAGTAAATCTACTCCATAACAAGAGGAAATGAATCTAAAGATATACAAATTACAAGCTTAAAAATCCAATCGAAGTAGAAGGGGAAGAAACTCTTAGCCAAGGTGGTTAATGGTCTTTGAATCCAATCCTTTGCTTCTAGAGATGGAGAGAGTGAATACGACTTTAGATCATCAATCAGAGTGTGAAGAACGTGTAGATCTCAACCAAGATTGGCCCTCCCAAAGGAAAGTCCTTCCTCATTTTGAAAAGGGGAAGAACTCCCATTTTATAAAGCAGGGCATGACCCTAGGCACGAGCCATATCACTGTCATGCCTTGTGGCATTGCTTCATCTTTGGAGACCTGGCACGGTTGTGGCATTTGGCACGACCTGACCTTGGTTCGATTATGGAAAATTGGCATGGTCGTATGAAAGTATAAAGTCTACCCTTGATTTTGCTCTAGAAAGGGGACACGACTATGCCAGGAGGCATGGCCGGGGTCTGCTTACTCGGGACACGACCGTGTGAAACCATGTGGTCGAGCTCTATTTTTCTTCTAGGATCACTCCAAAGTGCATCTTAACTTCATTTTTGTTTCAAAAATGTATCCTATCAATAGAAAAACAAGCACGAATATATCTCAAACATAGAGAGTAATTTACGGTGAAAATATGATAAAAAGGAGTGTAATAACATAGAACATACTCAAATAAAATAAGTAAATGTCCGTCAAAGCATGCATAAATATGTATGTAATCTACGCACTTCAGTTATGATATGATTGTGAGAACTAGATTAGAAACATTTACCTTGTAAGGTTGCAATTTTCTTAGTTATTTGAGTTGATTGAAATCACCATGCTTATTAATTAATATAAAAATTAGATACATGAATCTTTTGATCTTTTGATGGTCCTAAGTTTGCCTTTTACTATCTTCAAGGTATTAATAGAAATGGTTTGGAAGATGAGTTGTCTTTTGGGTTTGATTTTCTTGCCTTAGATGTGCAAGAATAAGTGTGGGAAAATTGTAACTGACATTTTGATACGAGATCTTAGCCCTTATATTAATCTTTTAACATTTTTGTATGTTTAAAATTGCATTTATATTGTATTTTATGAGTTGGATTTCTTTTGGAGATATTGATGAAAATTCTCTTATATTGGTGGCATTTTACCTAACATGTGAATTTGATTTTGTAGGAGCATAAGGTAAGCCACAAGCTCGAGTCAAACTGAACCAACTTAGCTTAAGGCTAAGGTTAAATGGGAAAGTTTGATCTAGAGTGATCTGGACCATTCATCAAGATCTAGAGAGATCATCATCATTGAACAAGATTTGAACCATCCAACACAAAGGAGAAGAGATCAGGACCATAGATCTAGATCTAGGTTGATCGATACCACTGATCCAAATTTGGGATGATTCTAGCCATCCATTCAGATCTAAGTCTGATGGGTTTGAAAGGGAAGCAACAATGTTTTGATGAGGGTATCGCGTGCCCAAATGGAATAGTGGCAGAGAGAAAGGGGATCGCGAGCTTGGAGTTGAGGCATTATCTACCAGTAGAGCTCTTCATCACCACTAGAGTCTTCCACTCAAGGAAAGAGAGTGATTTCCCTTTCTATTTGGTTCCCACCACCAACCATAATCCTTACGACGTTCTTCACCACACACAATTCCACCGTCGATCTGAGCAATCACTCATCATTATAGGATGGGTGTGCATGTGAAAGAGGGGGGGGGGGATCATGTGACTTTTAAAAACTTTTTTTTTGAGGTTTTGTAAATTGAGTACTAGCGGAAAACTAAAAACAAAAATAGAATACAAACATAAGAACTCGAGGAGTTACCAAGTTCAAAGCCTTTGACAACTCCTATTAAGACCACAATCTCTCGGATCGTATCGACAGGTAATCCACTAAAAATATCTTTTGAAACTGTCAGAAGAGTGAATTGAATATAAAATATAGTAGGGAGGGATGTTTAATAACCTACACTCCCTTTTTGTGAGTAATAAAAAGATTACAATAATAGTAAATTATTACCAACACTATAGAATCTAAGCGTGCTTGTGTGTTAATGTTGGTCTGCCAGCAATAGTTGGATGTATCAGAGTAGTAGCGCACCAACAGAGTGAAGTCGTAGTAGTATAGGAATCATTTGAAGCTCGTAGAGGAGATGCTACTTTGTGCAGCTCGAACTTCTCTTTTAAAGAATGTTGAGGGTGCCTCCAAGCTCATAGGAGGCACCTCGAATGTAAAGTTTAATCCTATAAACTTTAGTCATGATAAACAACAAGAACTTCAACTTCTATTCATTTGAGGGCACCTTCCATGCTCTCTGAGACACCTCCGAAGCACTCTTAGGCACCTCTATCTCTCTCCAGGGTGCCTCCCCATCGAGAGAAGTTTATCCTTAAACTTCCTCCACGTGAGGGCACCTCCGCTGGATCCAGGGTGCCTCCGCACCATTCTAGGGCTCATCCATGACCCTAACAGGCACCTCAGACACTGTTCATCTAAGGCTTAACTTAGTTTTTGCTCATACAAAAATATGTTATACTAATAGAAAAATATCTAACCTGTAAAATAAAGTTTACACAATTTATATAAGTATTATTAATTAGATCCTATCTTTCTTAGATCATGATATAGTCATAGTCTCACTCTAGGTTTCCAAAATTGACCCAAAGTGGACCTGTGCCTAAAGTCCCTAAATGGGACTCGTCCTCAATGGACACTCTCCTCTAGTGATTTACTTTAATAGTCACGCCCCAGAGAAGTCCCTACCGAGCAAACGAACAACATCTCCCCTGTAATTTTGACAATATGAATCATGAATACAACCACAAGGTTACTCACAAGCAATAATCATCAGCCCACACAGCTGGAGCATTCACAACCATGCAGTTGTGCCCACTCGGCTGGAACAAAATGTGTAAGGAACTAAGGCACTAAACACACGAAAGTGCAGCGGAAAACATCTAGTTCCTTCAGAAGATCCATGTGCAAGGAAAGCATATACTAAGTCTTACATGAGAGGATTATACCTTTGTTGTGTGCCCATCGTAATTCTGACAGCAACTTTTCTTTGGATGCAGATCTCAGCGCGATCAAGTGGTTGCGCCTCTATGGTATCCACACGAACATGTTCTGTTCATCTCATGAACTCTCAATCTGGAGAAGAAGCAACTTTGTGGTGCTAGCCACACAAGGTGATTCGGCCATGAGGAAGGATCAACTAAGAGGAAGAAGAAGAGGAAGGAGAAGAAGACAAAAAATGAACTTTCTTACAATCAATGGCCAAAATTCCTCCTTTTATACTCCCATGGAATACCAAAAGTCCATTTGGCTCTTGATCTCCCTTTTGCGTCTTGATCTCTTCATGAATTGACTCTTAGTCATCTTTCATGAAGAGTCTTTAGCTCAAGTCAAAATTAACCTTTCCTCCTCCCTTTTGGTCAAGTCAAAATTGACCTTTCCTCTTCCTTGGTGAATTCAAGTTCACACAAGGAGTCTAACTCATTGAACCTTATCAATCCCAATTGACTCCATGGACATCAATATAAATTGACTCCATGGACATCAATATAAATTGACTCCATGGACATCAATATAAATTGACTCCATGAATCTAATTCAAATTAGACTCAATCCAATAATTGGATCTAATAGAGTCTAATTCAATGAGTCTAATTCGGATTAAACTTCTCTTTGTTTTCCTCTTAATAGGTTGGACTATTATATTAGATTAACCACTAACCCAATAACCCAATAAGCCTAATCATCTCATAATTGGCTTTTAGGGCTATTACTAACAATCTCCCACTAGCACTAGTGGCAATCATTACAAAGATGACACCAACACTTTAGATTAACCCATTAATCCTAAGATCCTCAGTATTTTAGTCAAACTAAAATATCCATCTCCAAACTAACATGTTCTTTATATGTGACCCAATAGGCTCTCGTAACATTGGTAATGTATCCAAATTAACATTTTAGATACTTAAATAATGAGTGGCATCTAGCAATGCATCATGGCTATTATCTTGTATGACTCAGTCCCTCTATCCTTGATATCTACATTGATCAATGAGGCATAGACTGTGTCATCCTCTTATCAATCTTTGTGTTTCTTGATCTCCAAGTAGACATACTAAAAATAAATAAGCTCAATATCTCATATTGACTCATTTGAGCATGACTATGCATTCTTGTGTCCTACTAATCAAGGGGTCCACAGATATTGCTTCTATCATATGGAAGGGATATATCTCATCTACATCACTCACATCCCTCCGCATAGCTCATTGCATATCCAGTGATAAACTTTATAGTCCATCCTGTTATAGGTGATGTTTGATGATACCAAAGTACACAACTCCTTATGTAGGGAATCGTAGTGACTTCAGGTCTAAGGACTATTCATACCAATAGTCACATGAGAATGTTTATGACACTCATATAATGATCCATGAAATATTCTCATGGTGGGTCAATTAAGTACATATTCTCTAATATATACTGATGTGCATAGATATTATGATCGTTTATGCATATTTTAACGCACATTCATTTGCTTTATTTATATCATTATGAACGCACATTATATTTGTATCATGCGTAGATATTCTCATGGTGGGTCAATTAAGTACATTTGTTTATACTAGTGTCAATCACTAAAATATCTAATATCTATTTACCTAGTGTGACTATCATGCTTCCTCGGTGCCAAAGCCTTGGTCAAAGAATCCATAATTTTAGCATTATTCGGTTCTCTACATATCCTCACATCTCATATATCGATGATTCCTCAAATGAGATGGAATCGTTGTAGTATCCAATACCCACGACCACCATTTAAGTAAAATGCATACCCTAACTGTGATCTAGAATCATCCTTATCAATTTGGAAGCTTGCACCACTGTAACCCTTTACAGCAAGCTCTTTATCGCCTCCAAAGATCAACAAATAATCTTGAGTTCTTCTCAAGTACTTAAGAATATTCTTGACTATTATCCAATGACCTTCAACTAGATCTAACTAGTATCAGTTCATCATGCTTAACACATACGATACATCTAAGCGAGTTCAAAGCATGGCGTACTTGATAGACCCTATAGTAGATGCATAAGGAATTTGATCCATGCGGTCCCTTTCTTCCTTAGAAGAGGGGCATTGAGTCTTCGAAAGACTCGCACCGTGTGACATCGGTAAGAATCCTTTCTTGGAATTTACATGGAAAAACATTTAAGCACCTTATGTACTCTGACTTAGACCAAGCAATCACTTAGATCTATCTCTATATATCTTGATGCCTAAAATGTAGGCTGCTTCACCTAATTCCTTCATTGAGAAACAATTCCCAAACCAAGTCTTCACTGACTAAAGAGTAGGGATATCATTTCCAATGAGAAGTATGTCATCTACATAGAATATGAGAAAGATGACTGTGCTCCCGCTAACCTTCTTGCAGACACAAGGTTCATCTTCATTCTTGATGAAACCAAATGTTTTGATCACATCATCAAATCGAATATTCCAACTTCAAGAAGCTTTCTTTAATCTATAAATGGATCTTTGCAACTTACAAACCTTTCCAGCATGCTTTGGATCTACAAAACCCTCAGGTTGTGTCATGTAGACATTCTCGAGTAGATTTCCATTAAGAAATGTGGTTTTGACATCAATCTACCTCATAATCATAGTAAGCAGTAATAGCAAGCATGATCCGAATGGACTTTAGCATAACAACTGGTGAAAAGGTTTCATTATAGTCTATATCATAAATCTGCTTGAATCCTTTAGCCGCCAATCTACCTTTATAGGTATGCACATGTCCATCCATATCAGTTTTCACTTTGAAAACCCACTTACACCCAATGGGTTTGATCCCTTCAGGTGGATCAACCAAAGTCCATACTTGGTTAGTATACATGGATTCCATTTCGGATCTCATGTCCTCTAGCCATTTCTCATAATCTAGGCCCTTATATAGCTTCCTGATAAGATGTAGGCTCGTTGAGACCAACTAACACTACATCACCATTGTCAGACAAGAGAAAAGAATATATCTCAAGTTAACGACGGGTCCTATCAAATTGGCGTAGAGCTTCTGCTACTTGAACAGGTTATTGCTCCACAACTTCTTGTGGTGTAACAACATCATGATCCACAACATCTTGTGGGTCCTATTCAGTTTCTATCAAGGTGCCAGTGCTAGTTTGTGCATCTTGAATTTCTTCAAGATTGACTTTACTCCCACTAATTTTTCTAAAAATAAATTCCCTTTCTAGAAAGATACCAATTCTACAACAAACACCTTGCCTTGTGTGGATTATAAAAGTAGTATCCCTTTGTTTCCTTCGATATCCTACAAAATATTACTTGTCTGATTTGGGTCCTAGTTTATCTGAGACTTGTCATCGAACATAAGCCTCACAACCCCAAATTTTCATTAAAGATAACTTGGGACTCTTCCTAGTCCATATCGTATATGGTGTATTTATGACAGCCGTAGATGGAATGCGGTTAAGTGTGAAAGCAGTCGTCTCTAGAGCATGCCCCTAGAAGGAAGTAGGAAGATCTGAATGACTCAACATCGATCGTACCATATCTAATAAAGTATGATTTCTCCTTTCTAATACACTATTCCATTGTGGTATTCCAGGTAGTGTAAAATACCGAAAAAGGGCAGAGAATAATAAGAGAATTTTTCGGAATTTTTAGAAATTTTTTTGGGAATTTTTCGGAGCTCGTATAGATGAGTTTACGGGGATAAAAATGGGGCCTGGGAAAGCCTGTTTAGGCTACCCATTTAAGCGAGGAAATGTTGATTTTCTTTTCATTCTTATTTCTTTTTCCTTTTCTGTATTTTTTGTCGTTTCCTCTTTGCCAGCGAGCCCTAACCTCCTTCCCCGAGCGGTTTCCTCCCCCTCTCGCGACAAAACCCTTCGGCTTCCTCTTCTCATTTCTGCCCTAGCCACATCGCGCACAACATTTTCCTTCTCCTTCCGCGTGCAATATGCTGAGACCTCCTCCTCTTCCTCACTTCCTCCTGAGCCGCACTCGACGCCATTGACTCTTCTCGGCTGATTCTCTGTGCCGGCACCCGAGTCCTAGCGTCGATCGCCGTCCCTTTGTGCCCTTGCATCTCCGCCGACGCCGCCTCCCGATTACTCTCCCCTCCTCTGGTCCAACGAGACATCGTCGGCCCCTCTTCTATGTTGGTGCCCTAGCAAGCCGTCGGCGTCGCCCGGAGCAGTGCCGCTCCTCACTGTGCCGCCTCTCCTGTGTTGGCACCCGAACCCTCTTTCCAGCGGTGCCCTAGCCATCTTCACACGATCGCCTGATTTCCTTTGTCTCTGCGTTCCACTGCCGATCCATCGCCGGTGTTCCCGTGCCCTAGCAGTGATCTTCAAGGTAAAGCAGGGATGAGAAGTTTAGGGATTCAATGATCTTGTTTGATTGGGTTTATCGGCTTGTGACCTTCTTCCTGTTTTACACTAGGAGGAAGATTTTTGGATCGTTTCTTGCTGCTTCCCCTAATCGGAGCTCAGACTCCTTCTTTGCGGAAGAAATTAGGGCTACGGGTTGGAGGTAAGAGTTATACCAAGCTGTGGATTTGGGCTTGATTTTCTATTTGGGTGTTGTTGCTTGATCTCACTTCGATCCAGAATCACAACGGATTGGCTCACTCTGTTCTAACAGCTGCTACCTTAAGTTCCAACAGCAAACAACCCTTGTTCCAACAGCAACAACAACTGTGGTTGAGGTATTGTATAAGAATTTGGTCTTCGTTGTAGATGATTGCTAGTTGTGTTAGCAATACTTGTTAACTTAGGTTTAGAATTAATCAAATGATGTAATTAGGGTTAATGAAGCTAACCCAAGTTGGTTGAGGTTTATGGATTAGGGTTTTTCCCTAATTTAGTGTAAGAGATTTTATTTAGCTATTTATATGATTGTAGCTAAATAAAATATATTTCTATTCGTGACACAGGACTTTGACGCGAGACGAGTATCTCGACGTTGTATTTGGACCAGTTTGGACTTTTCGATTTGGAGACGGGTACTTTTGACTTTATGTCTTTGATATGTATAGTAGTGAATTTAACAAATAGCAATAATTATGTTTCTTATTTGCTTCGGTTAGTCACTACCCGATACCTGTTACATGCTTGGTTGATTGCTTGTTTTGCATCTCATGTTATTACATGCATATAGGGGTAGTGATATAACCATGCTTCACCATGTTCAGAACCTAGGTGTGATTCCCTATCTAATCTGTGTACCTTTCATTTGATACATGGTATTGTGGTACACATTTTATATTTATATATGGATCTTGCTATGTTATTCATGATATTGCCATGTTTAGTGTCATGCATCATCTTGCATGATTGTATGTTGTGCGATAGTCTGCTCCATTATTGTCGAGCACATCGCCAGTTACATGTATCCGTACACACCACTACTCATGGGTTAGTGGTAGATCAGACAGGTGTGTGACAGTTCTGCTGTTTGGCTCCGTTGGTCTGGTGACTCAGCGTGGTAGCCGGCAGACGATTTTGCTCTATTTGGCTCCGTTGGTTTAGTGTAGCAGCGTGGTAGCCGGCAGGCGGTTGGACTCTGTTTGGCACTGTTAGCTCGCTCATGGGTAGTGTGACGCAGCGTGGTAGCCGGCAGAGATTCCTCACCATCATCATGTACCGGGAGATGAGAGCATTGCGCTCCCCCATTTATGATTTGGAGTAGGAGTATGTGTGTACTCCGACAGTATCCCGTCCACTCGGTCACTCATCAGGAGCAGTGACGTCAGAGTGCACGGTTGTCACAGCCCTACCCACTCGGTCTCACTATTATGTGTGAGTTGGCTGACTGGCGTCAGGGGTGACCATGACATTTGCATCATATGCATGATGCATTTATTGCTTGAGTTTGCTGCATTTATATGGATGCATATGATTGACATGCATACAGGATTTATGACACTCTCGGTCTGACGACCTGTTGTACTTATACCTTGGTCCTGGTTAATACAGTTTCTCCTGTTTTGTTTCAGATGCATTTATCCTTCTTGTATCAGGAGACTGTACGCATGATTAGTGATGCCTGTTATTTTCTTTATTATGCATATTAGTTGTTACCCGCTGAGTGTTGGACTCACACCCTCCTCCGTTACTATTTTCAGGTTGATGCTGTCCGGAGAGCGTTCCAGTCGCTAGTCCCCTACAGACCGCGAGGACGTGTGGTTTATCTTTTGGTTTTCTTTATCAGACTAGTTTTGTTTGATACACTTGGATTATGGTTTTTTTGTGTTATGGATATCGCACTATCTGGACTTGTATTAGTTTACTAAATATATGGTTACTGTCGATGATTTTCATTCAGGTTTGTTTTACTACATGCCTGCCTGGATGGCAGAAGAGGTGAGCTGATTTTATTGTCAAATTTGAGTTTTATGAGTGTAGTGGAGTAGGGTTGGTTTTGAGTCTACTTATCACTTTTCAGTTTATTTACTATTAAACTGCGTGGTTGTGTCAGCCAGAGGCTGAAATTAATATAAACTGCGTGGATGTCTGTGTTATTGTTTGTTTATTATTGTTATTATTCCAGCCACATGTAGCTGAGGTATATGGTGATGTAGTAAAGTTTCAGATTGTCCGCTGTACAAGGGAGATGCTGCCAAAATTTCTTCGGACAAGGACTTTTCCGAGGCGTGACAATTTAGTGGTATCAGAGCCTGGTTTTACGATCTTTGTTTTCGTATTTTTGGATATTTGGTATAACCTGATACCAATTTATTTGGTATCAGAGCACCAAGGTTTGGCGATACTTGTTCGATTTTCGTGTTACGGATTTTCAAGATTTATTTGATACCAATTTATTTGGTATTAGACCGGGTTATATTACCTGCTTTTGGTGTTTTGGATATTTGGGTTAGCCCTAGTTTGCGAGTTTAACTTGGGTATTTGTTTCAGATTTTAGTATGGATTTCCGCTAATTTTCTTGTACGGAATTTCTAGGTAAAATGGGGACTGGACAGCAACGGAACATCTCCAGGCAGCAATTAGGTATGATGTTATTTTGTAATTGTTTATACTTGTAGTAATATCTGTGATATAATTTAACAGATATGAGGAGATCTACACGTATTGCTACGAGATGTGGTGTTGGACGGCCACGTACGAGGACCGTGGGATCTTTGGATTTGCCAGAGATGCCTACTGGGCTGAGCTTGTCAGTCAGGGACAGACTCAGCATACTGCGGGCGCATCAGGCTCTCAAAACCCGATGACTCCTTTAGAGGTACCTACATCTGCTGCACCGACTGTATCCACCCCTACCATATTTACAGTACCACCAGGGGTGCCATTGGCATACCCTACACCTGCTCCAGTGCAGCCTACGACGTACTCGGCACCACCGCCACCTGGACCTACTGTGTACCCGACACCAGCGGCACCTGTGCCCCCAGTACCTACAGTATACCCAGCGGTACCTGCACCAGCGATACCGATTGCTCCACAACCGGTACCACTACCTACCGTACATCCAGCCGCTGTCACCTATGCTCACCCTGCAGTGCCACCGACGGCATATGCTCCAGTTTATACAGCAGCACCGGGAGTTCCTCCTCCAATTTATTCAGGGATACCACCTGTAGATCCAGCTCCAGTGGTTCCGCCAGTTCCTGTAGCCGTCCCGACACACTTCACTGACATTGTCGCGGCACGGGCCAAGATTCCAGTGTTGGAAGAGTCGATTTACACTCTTCCGAGGAGACCGTGATCCGAGTGTGGCCCTGTCTTGGATTGAGACTATGGAGCGGACCTTCTTCTATATGGCTTGCTCCGAGTGGGAGAAAGCAGAGCTGTCTGCTTTTCACTTACAGGATGAGGCCGACACTTGGTGGGTTACTCAGCTTTCTATTATCGGCGAGCAGAATATTACTTGGGCCAGATTTAGAGAGGCTTTTAAGCGCCGCTTCTTCCCACGAGTTTATCAGATGGATCGCCATCAGGATTTCCTGAGTCTACAAAAAAACAAACGGACGGTGACAAAGTATAATGCAGAGTTTGACAGATTGGCCAGATTTTGTCCAGAGCTGTTGTTGAGGACAGTTCACGTATGCAGCAGTTCATTCAGAAGCTGGATGGACATTTGCAAGGCTTGCCGGTCTTGGTACCACATCTTATTTGGAGACTTTAGACAGAGCCCTCATGATTGAGTCAGCTCAGTAGAGAGCGTTTCCAGACAGAAATAGGAAACAGCCGGGTCAGACATCTGGGCAGATCCAGCAGCCTTAGGCTACACCACAGCAGAGCAGGCGCAGTCACTCAGATCAGGGTACATCTAGGGTATCACGTAGGTCTCAGAAATCAGGGCAGGCTTCTTCAAGACGTTTCCGGTCTCCACAGCAGAACTAGAAACAACCCACCATCGACATTCGCTGTTTCAAATGTGGGTCCAGAGATCACATCACCTCAGCCTGCTCTCTGGGACAGTTAGTTTGCTTTCATTGTAAACTGCTTGGGCACCAGAGCCGAGATTGTCCGCAGAAGACTCAGCATATGACTTCTGGAGGGTCTGGTCATGGAGGACAATCCAGTCAGTCCGGAACTTATCGAGGAGGGCGAAGAGCCCAACCTTCGCATGGCCAGCAGAGGAGTGCTCCCCCTGCAGCTGCTGCATTTGGCATGCTCGGACAGGAGTATTCTAGTACTCCCATAGTACCTCAGAGCTCCATCCCATGACCTTATTATCTGACGCAGGGGCAGTATCAGCTGCAGTCCCAGCCACATGATCAGTATCAGACGCAGTCTCAGCCATCGGTACAGTATCAATCGCCACCCTCTCAAACTTCTCTGGCGCAGTATCTAGTACCACTTCAGTGGCAGGCTCATGACCAGACGCAGCCGTCGCAGGCAGCGTTACCACCTCTTACTCCGCCAAAGACTAGGCGTATTCATGTGATGACCAGAGAGGATGAGCAGCGAGCCAACGGATCTGTTTTCCGCGGTACGATTTCTATTTATGCCTTATCTGTAGATATACTGATAGATACTGGTAGCTCACATTCTTTTATATCTCATATTTTTATGTAGGAGATTGGTAGATTACCCACTTTCCGATCGCAGCGACTGACCGTCTCTCTACCCTCCGGTGACACCATGGACGTCACCCAAGAGGTCAGAGGTTGCCCGTTAGATTTTGACAACCTAATACTTACGATGGATCTTTTAGTATTGCAAATGGTCAATTTTGATATTATACTTGGCATGGACTGTTTGTCAGCATATCATGCCACAGATGATTGCCAGACGAGGGTGGTCACATTATAGCCTCCGAACCAACCCTCATGGGATTTCACTGGTATCAGAGACGACGACATATCGATCATTTCGGCGATTCAAGCTCAGAAGCTACTGTCACATGGCTGTCAGGGTTTTCTGTTATCTTTGATTAGTACTGAGGACAGCAGTAGTTCGCAGCTCTCCGACGTTCTGGTGGTCCGAGAGTACCCAGATGTATTCCCAGAGGAGCTGCTAGGTATGCCTCCCTGAAGGCAAGTGGAGTTCGCTATTGAGCTAATTCCGGGGACCGCACCGGCATCGAAAGCTCCTAATCGTATGGCACCAAAAGAGTTGAACGAGCTGAAGGTTCAACTCCAGGAGCTTTTAGACAGGCGATTTATACGTCCTAGTATTTCTCCATGGGGTTCTCCGGTATTATTTGTCAAGAAAAAGGACGACACTATGAGGCTATGTATTGACTATAGACAACTGAATGCAGTGACCGTCAGAAATAAATATCCTTTACCACGGATCGAGGATTTATTTGATTAGCTCATAGGTACATCAGTGTATTCTAAGATTGATCTGCGGTCCGGGTATCATCAGCTGAGAGTCAGAGACTCAGATATTCAGAAGACAGCTTTCCGTATCAGATATGGTCATTATGAGTTTTTGGTAATGTCATTTGGTCTTATCAATGCTCCAGCAGTGTTTATGGACTTGATGAACCGCATCTTTCTGGAGTATCTGGATCAGTTTGTTATCGTTTTCATTGATGACATATTGGTCTACTCGCATTCCGAGGAGGAGCATTCATAGCATCTTCGCATAGTCTTGGAGACTCTTAGACGACATCAGCTGTACGCGAAGTTCAGCAAGTGTGCATTCTGGCTATCTTCAGTCAGTTTTCTAGGACATGTGGTATCGAGCAGAGGTATTTCAGTAGACCCTCAGAAGATCGAGGCTGTCACCAGTTGGGAGCAACCGAAATCAGTTCAGGAGATCCGCAGTTTTCTGGGACTAGCAAGATATTACCGACGTTTTGTCGAGAGTTTCTCGCGTATTGCTATGCCGCTGACACGCCTTACCAGGAAAGGTGTGAAGTTCACGTGGTCCAAGGATTGCGAGACCAGCTTTCAGGAGATGAAGCGGAGATTAGTGTCAGCTCCAGTTTTGGTTTTACCTTCTGGAGAGGATGGATTTGTACTCTACACCGACGCGTCTCTTCAGGGTTTGGGCGCTGTTCTGATGCAACACGGTAGAGTAGTCTCTTATGCTTCTCGACAGTTAAAGGAGCATGAGAAGAACTACCCAGTTCATGATCTGGAGTTACCTGCCATCATCTTTGCTCTGAAGCTTTGGCGGCATCATTTATACGACATTACATTTGAGATTCTCACAGATCATAAGTGTCTCAAATATATTTTTACCCAGAAGGAACTAAATCTCCGACAGAAGAGATGGATGGAGTTCCTGAAGGATTACGATTGTACCATTAGCTACCACCCGGGAAAAGCTAATGTGGTTGCTGATGCACTCAGCAGGAAGTCCAGAGGGACTTTGGCTTGCCACCGAGTTTCAGTTACAGACTTGGTTCAGGGTTTCTCCTAGTTAGACCTTGAGGAGCAGGGACATACAGAGCAGGGTATTCTTGTTACCATGGTTGCTCAGTCGTCGATCAGGACGAGGATCCAAGAGGCCAAGGCTGGTGATCAGCATTTGCAGTTCATTGGCAGTCAGATAGCTTCCAGGCAGCAGACCGAGTTTACACGAGATGAGGAGGGTATTATATACTTCCGAGGTAGATTATGCGTACCTCAGTCACATCCGGTCTTACAGGAGCTACTTCAGGAGGCTCATCGCTCTCGATTTGTGATCCATCTAGGCGAGACCCGCATGTATCGAGATTTGAGGCGTTCCTACTGGTGGAACGGTATGAAGAAAGACATCGCGGAATTTGTAGCTAGATGTCTTGTCTGTCAGCAGGTGAAGGCTGAGCATCAGAGACCTGCCGGTTTACTTCAGCGGATTCCTATTCCCGAGTGGAAATGAGAACATATTACTATGGACTTTGTGGTGGGTTTACCGAGGCCATGACGCGATTTGGGTAATCGTTGATCGATTAACCAAATCCGCGCACTTCTTAGCGATCCAGAGGACTGATTCCCTGGATCGATTGGCAGATCTGTATTGCTAGGAGATCATCAGATTGCATGGTGTCCCTTTGACTATTATTTCAGATAGAGACCCCCGGTTTACGTCTCGTTTCTAGTAGAGTATGCAGCAGGCCTTGGGCACTCAACTCCAATTTAGTACAGCTTTCCATCCGCAGACAGATGGACAGTCAGAGCGGACTATTCAGACTCTAGAGGACTTGCTGAGATCTTGTGTGCTAGATTTTGGAGGCAGTTGGGAGGACCATTTTCCGTTGGTAGAGTTCGCCTACAACAATAGCTTTCATTCGGCTGTCCAGATGGCACTGTTTGAAGCGTTGTATGGTAGGCCTTGTCGGACACCCACCCTCTGGGATGAGGTTGGAGAGGCCTAGCTGTTGGGACCTCATAGAGCTCAGCAGGAGGCAGAGTTGGTCTGTATTATCAGACGGAGGATGTCAGAGGCGCAGGACCGCCAGAAGAGTTATGCAGATCAGAGACGCAGACCTTTGGAGTTCTCCATTGGTGATCATGTATTTCTACGAGTTTCACCCAGGAAAGGGGTGAAGAGATTTGGCCTCAGAGGTAAGCTAGTTCCGCGATACATTGGCCCTTTCCAGATCCTGGAGAGGATTGGAGCAGTAGCTTACCGGCTAGCACTACCACCGTCCCTAGCAGGCGTCCACGATGTATTCCACGTGTCTATACTGAGGAGATACGTACCTGATCCGACGCATGTGCTGACAGATATCTCAGTTCCAGTTTAGCCTGACGTCACTTATGAGGAGATCCCGGTACGGATTTTGGACCGGAAAGAGCGTCAGTTGCGGAACAAGATTATCCGACTGGTTAAAGTCGGATGGAAGCATCATTCGGACGAGGAGGCTACTTGGGATCTCGAGGATACTATCCGAGCACGATACCCCCATCTTTTCACTTGAGGTATGTGACTTAATTTACCGTTCAGCATTTATACTTTATATCTGTTGTTAGTATTTGCTGATGGTAGATAACGAAATTTGGGGACCAAATTTTTATTAGTGGGGGAGAATGTAAAATATCGAAAAATGGCAGAAAATAATAAGAGAATTTTTTGAAATTTTTAGAAAGTTTTTGGGAATTTTTCGGAGCTCGTATGGACGAGTTTACGGGGATAAAAATGGGGCCTGGGAAAGCCTGTTTAGGCTACCCATTTAAGCGAGGAAATGTTGATTTTCTTTTCATTCTTATTTCTTTTTCCTTTTCTTTATTTTTCGTCGTTTCCTCTTTGCCAGCGAGCCCTAACCTCCTTCCCAGAGCGGTTTCCTCCCCCTCTCGCGACAAAACCCCTCGGCTTCCTCTTCTCATTTCTGCCCTAGCCACATCGTGCACAGCATTTTCCTTCTCCTTCCACGTGCAATAAGTCGAGACCTCGTCCTCTTCCTCTCCTCCCCGCTGCACACCGTGATCCCGACTCCTCTGTGCCGGCACCCGAGCCCTAGCGCCGACCGCCGTCCCTTTGTGACCTCGCATCTCCACCGATGCCGCCTCCCGATTCCTCTCCCCTCCTCTGGTCCGACGAGACATCGCCGGCCCCTCTTCTGTGCTTGTGCCCTAGCAAGCCATCGGCGTCGCCCAGAGCAGTGTCGCTCCTCACTGTGTCGCCTCTCCTCTGTTGGCGCTCGAACCCTCTTTCCAGCGGTGCCCTAGCCATCTCCACACGATCGCCTGATTTCCTTTGTCTCTGCGTGCCACTGCCGATCTATCGCCGATGTTCCCGTGCCCTAGCAGTGATCTTCAAGGTAAAGCAGGGATGAGAAGTTTAGGGATTCAATGATCTTGTTTGATTGGGTTTATCGGCTTGTGACCTTCTTCCTGTTTTACACTAGGAGGAAGATTTTTGGATCGTTTCTTGCTGCTTCCCCTAATCGGAGCTCAGACTCCTTCCTTGCGGAAGAAATTAGGGCTATGGGTTGGAGGTAAGTGTTATACATAGCTGTGGATTTGGGCTTGATTTTCTGTTTGGGTGTTGTTGCTTGATCTCACTTCGATCCGGAATCACAGCAGATTGACTCACTCTGTTCTAACAGCTGCTACCTTAAGTTCCAATAGCAAACAACCCTTGTTCCAGCAGCAACAACAACTGTGGTTGAGGTATTGTATAAGAATTTGGTCTTCGTTGTAGATGATTTCTAGTTGTGTTAGAATTACTTGTTAACTTAGGTTTAGAATTAATCAAATGATGTAATTAGGGTTAATGAAGCTAACCCTAGTTGGTCGAGGTTTATGGATTAGGGTTTTGCCCTAATTTAGTGTAAGAGATTTTATTTAGCTATTTATATGATTGTAGTTAAATAAAATATATTTCTATTCGTGACACAGGACTTTGACATGAGACAAGTATCTCGATATCGTATTTGGACCAGCATGGACTTTTCGATTTGGAGGCGGGTACTTTTGACTTTATGTCTTTGATATGCATAGTAGTGAATTTAACAAATAGCAATAATTATGTTTCTTATTTTCTTTGGTTAGTCACTACCTGATACTTGTTACATGCTTGGTTGATTGCTTGTTTTGCATCTCATGTTATTACTTACCTGATTATACATGCTTATAGGGGTAGTGATATAACCATACTTCACCATGTTCAGAACCTAGGTGTGATACCCTATCTGATCTGTGTACCTTTCATTTGATACATAGTCTTGTGGTACACATTTTATATTTATATATGGATCTTGCTATATTATTCATGATATTGCCATGTTTAGTGTCATGCATCATCTTGCATGATTGCATGCTGTGCGATAGTCTGCTCCATTATTGTCGAGCACATCGCCAGTTACATGTATCCGTACACACCACCACTCATGGGTTAGTGGTAGATCAGACAGGTGTGTGACAGTTCTGCTGTTTGGCTCCGTTGGTATGGTGACTCAGCGTGGTAGCCGACAGAGGGTTCTGCTCTGTTTGGCTCCACTGGTTTAGTGTAGCAGCGTGGTAGCCTGCAGGCGGTTGGACTCTGTTTGGCTCCGTTGGTCCGCTCATGGGTAGTGTGACGCAGTGTGGTAGCCGGCAGAGATTCCTCCCCGTCATCGTGTACCGGGAGATGAGAGCATTGCGCTCCCCCATTTATGATTTGGGGTAGGAGTATGTGTGTACTCCGATAGCATCCCATCCACTCGGTCACTCATAAGGAGCAGTGACGTCAGAGTGCACGATTGTCACAGCCCTACCCACTCGGTCTCACCATTGTGTGTGAGTTGGCTGACTGGCTTCAGGGGTGACCATGACATTTGCATCATATGCATGATGCATTTATTGCTTGTGTTTGCTGCATTTATTTGCTGCATTTATATAGATGCATATGATTGGCATGCATACAGGATTTATGACACTCTCGGTCTGATGACCTGTTGTACTTATACCTTGGTCCTGGTTTGTACAGTTTTCTCCTGTTTTGTTTCAGATGCATTTATCCTTCTTGTATCAGGAGACTGTACGCATGATTAGTGCTACCTGTTATTTTCTTGTATCAGTTGTTACCCGCTGAGTGTTGGACTCACACCCTCCTCCGTTGCTATTTTTAGGTTGATGTTGTCCGGAGAGTGTTCTAATCGCTAGTCCCCTACAGACCGCGAGGACGTGTGGTTTATCTTTTGGTTTTCTTTATCAGTCTAGTTCTGTTTGATACACTTGGATTATGGTTTTTTGTGTTATGGATATCGCACTATCTGAACTTGTATTAGTTTACTAAATATATGGTTACTGTCGATGATTTTCATTCAGGTTTGTTTTACTACATGCCTGCCTGGATGGCAGAAGAGGTGAGTTGATTTTATCGTCGGATTTGAGTTTTATGAGTGTAGTGGAGTAGGGTTGGTTTTGAGTCTACTTATCACTATTCAGTTTGTTTACTATTAAACTGCGTGGTTGTGTCAACCAGAGGCTGAAATTGATATAAACTGCGTGGATGTCTGTGTTATTGTTTGTTTATTATTGTTATTATTCCAGCCGCATGTGGCTGAGGTATATGGTGATGTAGTAAAGTTTCAGATTTTCCGCCGTACAGGGGAGATGCTGCCGAAATTTCTTCGGACAGGGACTCCTCCGGGGCGTGACAGGTAGAGTGAGTTGAGATATGATCCCACACTCAACAAAAGCTTCATGAAACTCTTGGCTAAGGTATTCCCTACCTCGAACTGATCGAAACATCTTAATACTCTTTCTAAGTTAGTTTTGTACTTCATTCTTGAATTCTTTGAACTTTTCAAAGGATTCTGACTTGTGTCTCATCAGATACACATAGTCGTACCTACTGTAATCATCAGTAAAAAATAATGAGGTAATGGTAGCCTCCTCTAGCTGCTATTCTGAAAGGGTCATATGCATCTGTATGTATGAGTCCTAACAAGTCATTTTCTCTTTCGCTATGTCCACTAAATGGAGTCTTTGTCATCTTGCCTTGAAGACAAGATTCGCATGCCTCATATGATTCAAAATCAAATGAGTCCAAAAGTCCATCCTTATGGAGTTGGGTTATGCGACTCTCATATATATGACCCAAGTGATAATGCCAGAGATATGTTTGGTATTTATGTTATAGATTGGGTTATCAAAATCTAGAACACAGAGTCCATTCACAAGATGTGTACTACAATAGAACAATTAATGGAAATAAACAGAACAATATTTTTCCTTTATTACAAATGAAAAACCTTTCTTGTCTAAACAAGAAATAGATATAATGTTCTTAGTTAAAGTAGGCACATAACAACACTCTTCGAGTTCTAAAATAAATCCAGAGGGCAAAGATAAGGAATATATTCCTACAGCTATAGTAGCAACTCTTGCTCCATTGCCTACTCGTAGGTCGACTTTACCCTTTGTCAATGATCTACTATTTCTCATCCTCTACACATTAGTACAAATGTGAGATGCACATTCGGTATCTAATACCCACGGAGAAGAAAAATATAGATTGACTTCTATAACATATATATCTGAGGCAGAACTCTCACTTCTCTTTCTTTTTAGTTCCTCTAGGTACACCTTACAGTTCCTCTTCTAATGTCCGGTCTCACCACAGTGGAAGTAGGTTCCTTCCTTAACAACTCCACCTTTGGGTTTCAATGCATGAGTCTTGCCCTTGTCTTTGGCTTGGGTCCTACCCTTTCCTTTAAGCTTCCATATGCCTTTGCCCATTTGCATCATCAAAATGATACTAGGCTTTGCCTTCTCAAAGTTGAGTTCAACAGTTCTCAACATGCTCAACATCTCAGGCAATGATTTGTCAATTTCATGATAAACTGATTGTAGCTCTCAGGCAATGACTGTAGAATAAGGTCAGTGGCCAATTCTTGGCCTAGTGAAAATCCTAACCTTTGTAGATGATCCATATACCCGATTATTTTAAGCACATAAGGTCCTACGGGACTTCCTTCTTGCATTCTGCACTAATACAGTGCCTTAGAGATCTCGAATCTCTCATGCCTTGCTTGTCCTTGATATAGTTGTCTAAGATGTTCAACCATATCATAAGCATTCATGTTCTCACGTTGCTTCTGAAGCTCAGAATTCATGGTGGTGAGCATAAGGCATGATATATCTAATGCATCATCTTGATGCTTCTTATAAGTATCCCCATCAGCTCTAGTGGCAGTAGTGGGGGGTGCTTCAAGAATGGGTTGCTCTAGGATATACAATTTTCTTTCTTACTTGAGAACTATTCTCAAGTTTCTGTACCAGTTCAAGAAGTTAGCTCCATTGAGCTTGTCCTTATTAAGGATAGATCATATAGAGAGTGTATTCAACATACTAGACGACATGGTAGTCGTTTTGATGTGATCAACCAAGTTGGTTAGGTCCTGTTGTGTTTGATCCCTGTGTCTAAGTGTGCAGGAGCTTAGGAGCGTAGGAAGTCGAGCGGAAGACGCAGTTAGCGAGAAGGACAACAAGGGAAGGGAGCCGACGGGCTCGGTGCGTCCGAAGGACGAGAGAGCTGCGGAAGAGTACATCAGTGGGTGAGAAGAACGTGAGCGGCGTTCGAGGGACGTTAAGCCGGGGAGGAAGATTGCTCGAGGAGAAGGCAGGGAATTGGGTTTGGGTGAGCCCTATTCCGGTTGACCGAAATCACCCAAAAGAACGAAGCGTCGAAAGCTGAAGAAAGCAAGCTGGAATTTGAGCTGCCAGCTTGGAGGCGCCTCCATCAGGCTTGGAGGCGCCTCCAGCTTAATGTCGCCTTCAGCCTTGTTGAAGGCGCCTTCAACAGGTCAAACTAACCGTTTCGAGCTGCGGATAAAGTTTTATCCGCTCACCCCTTGGAGGCACCTTGGACCCCTATTGGAGGCGCCTTGGACACTCGAGATCAGATTTCCAGAGGCTATTTAAAGGCCCCTGGAGCTAGGAATTCAAAAGAACTCAAGCAATCAATTGTGTAGTCATTCTAGCAATAGTTCTAAGCTTCCAAAGTGTAAAAGGCTTCTCCGCCTTCAGTAAAGGAGATTCGTTTTAGTGCGCTTCCCATTGCCCTGGATTAACAACCTCCTTAATTGTAACCAGGTTAAATTCCTGTTTCTTTTCTGTTTACTGCTTTATTTACTATTGCACTAATTGAGTTGAAAGCACGAGGAGGGTATAGTTTATTTTTATTTTCAGCAATTCACCCCCTCTTGCTGGCCTCCTCTGCACCTACAATTGGTATCAGAGCCTGATCGCCTCAGAAGGACTAACCGCCAACTGAAGCACTACGATCAAGACGATAGCCGGAGCGAACATTCATCCCCCGAAGTTCAACGAAGACTTCGTCACATGGAAGCGCAAAATGGAGGTATTTTTTAAAACTGAATTTGACATTCTTTTAATAATGAAATATGGCTATGCAGTTCCGAAAGATAAGGAGGAAAACACCTGGACAAAAAAGGAACAAGCAGATTTCGTCACCAACGGGAAGGCTAAGTTCCACCTACTCAGCGTTTTGCCGCCTCAGGAGGTAAATCCGATCGGAAGCTACGACTCCGCGAAAGATCTCTGGGAAAAAATCTTGGAGCTTCACGAAGGTACCTTCGAAGCAAAGCTAGCGAGGCGTGACATCCTCCGGACCCAGTTGACAAACCTCCGGATGAACCAAGGTGAGAAGGTAGCGCAACTCCAAGCGAGGACCAAAGAGCTGATAACTCAACTCAACAACCTTGGAGAAAAAGTAACGAACCGGGACTTGATCTGGTACGCACTCAACGCTTTTCCGAGAACTTCCGATTGGGCCTCCTTAGTAGATACGTACTACATCTCTAAGGACTTCGAGGTAAGTACTTTAGAACAATTGTTTTCTACTTTTGAACTTCACGAATCTCGAGTTGCAGAGCCCAATGGAGTGGAGATGACCAGTCAGAACATTGCCTTAAAGGAAAAAATAAACGGTTCTGACTCAGAATCCTCGGTCGACGAATCCAAAGCGGCACTACTGGTAAAACGCTTCAATAAATTTTTTAATACTAATAAGTTTAGATCGCAGAGGCATCAACGAAAGAAAAGAATGATTCGTTGCTACAACTGCAACGAAGATAGGCATATCAAGGAGGACTGCCCAAAATTGAAGAGCAAACAGAAGGATAAGGAAAGGAGCAAGAATCCAGCTCGACCCAAACACAACCTAAAGGCCACGTGGGATGATTCATCGTCCTCCGAATCAGAAGTTGATGGAATAAATGAAAGAGAACAAGTTGCGCAACAAGCTAGTGATATGGGTCATGCTCAATCCACTCCAGATATTAATGATGATCTATTATGCGTCAATGGAGGACCAATTACAAGGGCTAGGGCTAAAAAGATGATGGAAGCACTTAATGTGCTAATTGAAGATGTGAAGGCCAAAGCTACTATTGAAGAAGGTTTGACCAAGAGCAAGTCATCCGGCTTAGTCAACCTAATTCAAGCCTTAGATGAGCTAAATTAGTATTTAAGTCTCATATCTATGTAGTATGGATATGTTGGCTCAATTTGGAATCATTTTTACCTTTATTTGGGTAGTAATAATGCCATATGCTTAAAATGGCTAAGTAGTCTATATGGGCCTTTACTAAATGAGCTTTCTTTTGGCCTTTTAGGGTTTTTTGGTCACCTTATAGCTATAAATAAAGGGGGTGACGACCACACATGTATCTTTGACATATTTTTCAATCTAAAACACGGTGAGGCTCTCGCTTGTTGGTTTTTCATTGAACTTGAACTTATCAAGGCATCTCCTTGTGGCGTTCGAAGACTTATCAACCTCAATCCCAAGGTTGTGGCGTGTTCCATCTTCTATACCAAGGTTCATGCTTTTCTAAGCATTGGGTCGAGGTTTCTTTTCATCCATCTTATCGACTTAGACCTTCCTTCTTTCTGTTTTCAATTCGTTGTGGGTTCTTGAGATATCTCTCTCGTTGGGTTCACATCATTTGGTATCAGAGCCAAGTTTTTCTAAATCGATTTGGTTATCCTTTTCTCTTTGTGCTTGAAACTTTGTCAATTTGTTCAAAATTATCTGCTTATCATTATCATCTCAATCCTAGTGAGTTTTATTCGTCTTGGTGCTAGCAAATTATTTTCGGTACAAAAAAAAAGAGTTGACATTTTAAAAAAAAAAATCGACAAAAAAAAATTGTCAAAAAAAAAACGCCGAAATTCAAAAAAAAAATTATTTTTTTTCAGCAAAAAAAAAAGGGCCGAAATTCAAAAAAAAATCGAAAAAAAATAATAATAAAAAAAGTTGAGTGTAGGGAATTGTTATTTCTATACTAGTACTTTCCAATTCTGCATTTCTTTTAAAGTTTTGCCTATTATTTTACACTTTCCAATTCCACATTTTTCTTTAATAATTCGCCTAGTATATTTGCACCTTCCAATTCCACAATTTCTTTAAAGTTTTGCCTAATATACTTGCACTTTCCTATTCCGCATTTCCTTTAAAGTTTGCCTGGATTTAATTCTACACCTGCCTAAATTAAGTTCTGGCAAGATCATTTTCAGTTCTTATTTCAAATATCTTTATCTCTTAGTCCCGCATTCGCATAAGTTTTGCCTAGATTCAATTCTAGCAAATTTCCTTTCTGAACTTAATTTAATTTTTCAATTCTGCAATTTGCATTCTTCTATCATTCCCTTTCTTTTATCCTATACCTTTGGGATTTTCAATCAGTCAACGATCGTTTACAAGGAATTGCCACAATTCTAAGTTCCTTAAAGAGCTAACATTAGCGAGTTGAGTGATTGAGTGACAACAGATTGCATTAATGGCGACAAGTGGAGAAGAAGCAAGACCTAGAGAAACACTTGAACAACGTGCCTTGAGACAACACTTGGAACGCATGGAAATCAGATTCAATCAAATCCTTGACAGATTGGAGAGACAAGATGCTGTAATTACTGAAATGCAAAATAGCCAAGCTGGTAGAGTTCCCACACGAATTTCAAGGCAATATAACCGTGAAGACAACAACGATGATGATGATGGCATTTCTGAGGACATTGATGATAGAGTTTCTAGTGGCAGATCTGGTGGCATCAGAATTGGTGGTAGAAGGGGAAGGATGACTGATTATGTTGATAGAAACTTGGGAAACATCAAATTGAAGATTCATTCTTTTCAAGGTAAAAGTGATCCAGACGCATATTTGGAGTGGGAAAAGAAAGTGGAATTAGTATTTGATTGTCACAACTACTCTGAAGAGAAGAAGGTAAAACTTGCTGCTGTCGAATTTATTGATTATGCTATTATTTGGTGGGATCAAGTTATTCTAAGCAGGAGAAGAAACAACGAGAGACCCGTTGGCACTTGGGAAGAGATGAAATCAATTATGAGGAAGAGGTTCATTCCATCACATTACTATCGAGATTTGTACCAACGGCTACAAAGTCTAACCCAAGGATCCAAAACTGTAGAGGAATACCACAAATTGATGGAGATTGCCATGATTCGAGCCAATGTGGAGGAGGACCGAGAAGCAACCATGGCAAGATTTTTACAAGGTTTGAATTCAGAAATTGCAAATATAGTAGAGTTGCAACATTATGTGGAGCTTGAAGATATGGTGCATATGTCCATGAAAGTTGAAAGGCAACTCAAAAGGAAGGGATCAATCAAACATGGTCAAAGTTCTAATTCATCCACTTGGAAATCTAGTTGGAACAAAAGAGATGATAATGTTGCATCAAAGAGTAAGACCGAGTTTTTGAAGAATAAAGATGTTAATTCTCCATTGGTTAAAGGTAAAGAACCTATCCAATCTTTAAGAAATAGAGATATTAAATGCTTTCAGTGTTTGGGAAGAGGACATATCGCTTCACAATGTCCAAACAAAAGAAGTATGCTTTTGAAAGAAAATGGTGGTATTGAAACTGAGAGTGAGTCTGAAGATGATAATGCCTTGCCACCATTGATGGAAAGTGATGTAGAAGAGTATGCCGTTGAAGGTGAAGCCCTTGTCACTAGGCGTGCTCTAAATGTGCAAGTGAAGGAAGAAGATGAAGAACAACGAGACAACATATTTCATACCCGTTGCCACATCAAAGACAAGGTATGTAGTATGATTATAGATGGAGGAAGTTGCACTAATGTTGCTAGTATTGTCTTGGTTGAGAAATTATGCTTACCTACCACTAAACATCCTAGACCTTATAAACTATAATGGTTGAATGATTGCGCGGAGGTTAAGGTCACTAAGCAAGTATTGGTTTCATTATCCATTGGTAGGTATCATGATGATGTTCTTTGTGATGTAGTACCAATGCATGCAAGTCATTTGCTTTTAGGTAGACCATGTCAATTTGATAGGAGGGTCATACATGATGGGTTCACAAATAAATATTCTTTTAAGATGCATGGTAAACTTGTAACTCTTGTACCATTAACTCCTAAGCAAGTATATGAAGATCAATTGAGGATAAAAAATGAGAGTGAAAAAAGAAAAGATTGTGAGAGAAAAAAAAATGGAAAAGAAAAGGAGTGTGAGAAAAGAAAAAGTGAGGATGAGAGGAGTGAAAAAAAGAATGAAAAAGAAAAAAAAATCTAGAGAGTAAAAAAGGGAGTTTTTATGCAAAAGAAAGAGAGGTTAAGAGAGCTTTTTATTCTCAACAGCCGATGATTATACTTTTGTATAAGGAGGCTTATTTCAACACTAACAATCTTAACCCTTCTTTGCCTAGTGTTGTTAAATCTCTTTTGCAGGAATTTGATGATGTCTTTCCTGAAGAAGTTCCTAATGGATTGCCACCACTTAGGGGAATATAGCACCAAATTGACTTCATCCCAGGAGCAGCTATCCCTAATCGACCAGCCTATAGGAACAATCCTATGGAGATGAAGGAGCTTCAAAAGCAAGTTGAAGAATTGATGAGAAAAGGGTACGTCCGAGAAAGTTTGAGTCCTTGTTCAGTTCCTGCTTTGCTTGTGCCTAAGAAGGATGGAACTTGGAGAATGTGCGTTGATTGTAGGACTATCAACAAGATTACGGTAAAGTATCGTCATCCTATTCCTAGATTAGATGATATGCTAGATGAACTACATGGTTCTTGCATTTTCTCTAAAAATGATTTTAAGTCTGGCTATCATCAAATTCGCATGCGTGAGGGAGATGAATGGAAAACTGCTTTTAAGACTAGGTACGGTTTGTATGAATGGTTAGTCATGTCATTTGGCCTAACTAACGCACCTAGTACTTTCATGAGATTAATGAACCATATTTTACGTGCTTATATTGGGAACTTTGTTGTAGTATATTTTGATGACATCTTGATTTATAGTAAAAATTTAGATGAACATCTTAATCATTTACAAAAAGTTCTACTTGTTTTGAGAAATGAAAAATTGTATGCTAACCTTCAAAAATGTTTTTTTTGCACTAATCAGATAGAGTTTCTTGGTTATATTGTTAGTGCTAAGGGAATAGCGGTTGATGAAGAAAAGGTTAAGGCAATACGTGATTGGCCAACACCAAAAACGATAACTGAGGTACGCAGCTTTCATGGGTTGGCAAGTTTCTACAGAAGGTTTGTTAAAAATTTTAGTTCTATAGCTGCTCCCTTAACTGAAGTTGTTAAAAAGAATGTTGGGTTTCGTTGGGATAGTGAACAAGTTTCAGCTTTCAATTTACTTAAGGAGAAGCTAAGTTCAGCACCATTACTTGCATTACCTAACTTTGCTAAAACTTTTGAAATTGAGTGTGATGCATCAGGAATAGGTATTGGAGCTGTGCTAATGCAAGAAGGTCGACCCCTTGCTTATTTTAGTGAGAAACTCAGCGGAGCAGCTTTGAACTATCCAACTTATGACAAGGAGATGTATGCATTGGTGAGGGCTTCAGAGACTTGGCAGCATTACTTGTGGCCCAAAGAGTTTGTTTTTCACACTGATCATGAATCGTTGAAGCATTTGAAGAGCTAAAGTATGGAAAACAATGTTGCTGATGCTTTGTCTCGAAGGGAGATCGTACGACTTCATGGAGTACCGAGGAGCATAGTTTCAGATCGTGATGCGAAGTCTCTAAGCTACTTTTGGAAGACATTGTGGGGAAAGTTAGGAACAAAGCTTTTGTTTTCCACAACTTGTCATCCACAAACAGATGGACAAACTGAGGTAGTAAATCGAACTTTATCTACTTTGTTGAGAGCTATCATTCAAAAGAATTTAAAAGGTTGGGAAGATTGTTTACCACATGTTGAATTTGCTTATAATAGATCTATGCATTCTACTACTAAGTTTTCTCCTTTTGAAGTGGTATATGGGTTCAAACCTTTAATTCCTTTAGATTTATCGCCTTTGCCTATCTCTGAGCGTGCCAGTTTAGATGGTACCAGAAAAGCTGAGTTTATGAGGCAACTGCATGAGAAAGTTCGATTGCAAATTGAAAAGAGGACTGAACAATATGCTGCTAAAGCCAACAAGGGACGAAAGAAAGTGATCTTTGAACCCGGAGATTGGGTTTGGGTTCATATGAGGAAGGAAAGATTTCCAGCTAAACGTCATACTAAGTTGCATCCACGTGGAGATGGTCCATTTCAAGTCATTGCTCGAATCAATGATAATGCATACAAGCTTGACTTACCAGGTGAGTATAATGTGAGTGCTACATTTAATGTTTCTGATCTTTCTCCTTTTGATGTTGGTGATCAAGATTCGAGGACGAATCCTTTTGAGGAGAGGGGGAATGATGGAATAAATGAAAGAGAACAAGTTGCGCAACAAGCTAGTGATATGGGTCATGCTCAATCCACTCCAGATATTAATGATGATCCATTATGCATCAATGGAGGACCAATTACAAGGGATAGGGCTAAAAAGATGAAGGAAGCACTTAATGTGCTAATTGAAGATGTGAAGGCCAAAGCTACTATTGAAGAAGGTTTGACCAAGAGCAAGTCATCCGGCTTAGTCAACCTAATTCAAGCCTTAGATGAGCTAAATTAGTATTTAAGTCTCATATCTATGTAGTATGGATATGTTGGCTCAATTTGGACTCATATTTACCTTTATTTGGGTTGTAATAATGCCATATGCTTAAAATGGCTAAGTAGTCTATATGGGCCTTTACTAAATGGACTTTCTTTTGGCCTTTTAGGGTTTTTTGATCACCTTATAGCTATAAATAAAGGGGGTGACGACCACACATGTATCTTTGACATATTTTTCAATCTAAAACACGGTGAGGCTCTCGCTTGTTGGTTCTTCATTGAACTTGAACTTATCAAGGCATCTCCTTGTGGCGTTCGAAGACTTATCAACCTCAATCCCAAGGTTGTGGCGTCTTCCATCTTCTATACCAAGGTTCATGCTTTTCTAAGCATTGGGTCGAGGTTTCTTTTCATCCATCTTATCGACTTAGACCTTCCTTCTTTCTGTTTTCAATTCGTTGTGGGTTCTTGAGATATCTCTCTCGTTGGTTTCACATCAGAAGTTGAAGAATTCTCAGGGATAGTACTGATGGCCAACTATCAGCTAGAAGAAACGTCTAGCTCAGAGATGAGCATCGATGAAGGGGGAGGAACATCAGAAGAAGAAAGTAGCAGTGAAGGGGGAGCGTCACCAGATCAGGTAAGTAAGGTACGCAATCTAACCCCGACTCAGTCTTTTAAATTTATCAAGTCTCTGTCCAAAGAATTAGATCAATTAGAAAAAGAAAATACTGAATTGAAATTGATCCTTACAAAAGCATGCCCAGTAGAAAAGTATGATAATTTAAAGTTAGAAAATGACAAATTAAAAGTTGAAATTGAGAAATTGAAATATCATGATGCATGCTTAAATATATTTCCTAAATCAAAATTAAGAATTTATGAAAAATTAAATTGGTACATAAGAAAACACCAGGGTCAACTTAGAAAAGTGCCCAAAAATCATCTACCCTCTAAGTTTTTGACCAACCCTGTAGGAAGGAACCTTTATTGGATTCCAAAATCTTTGCTAGTTTAAATTTCTCTTTTAGTTAAAAGCTTACAGTGAGAAAATTAAACATTGAAATTCTTTATGGAAGCTTTGTCTAAGGAAGTGGTTATTGCTCCAATAACCAAGAAGGCCTAGTGCCTCGCCACGACCTGGAAGCTAAAATATTGAAAGAAAATGTTTAATTAACTTTCTGAAAAAGCATTAAACAAGAATTAAATATGCTTTGAAAGTTTTTCAAACATTTTTGAAAAATTCTAAAAAATTGATTTTAACTTAGAAGTTATTGTGAAAAAATCATAGATTTTTTTCTTTAAATCTCATATATTTTTACTAAGAATTATTTTTTTTTAAAAAAATAATTTTTCCTTGGAAATTTTTTGGAAAATTAAAAAAAAAAATTGACTTAGAATTTTTTTTTTCAAAAACCTCATTCTAGCTTAGAAATTTTTTTTGAAAAATTTAATTTTCTGAGATATCATTTTTATTAAATAGAAATTTTATCTAAAGTTAAAAATTTTTCTAAAATATTTTTTGAGTTATCACTCCGTTTTTGCTGTGATCAAAGAGGGAGAGAAAGGTTACAAGTTAAGGGGGAGTTAGAAAGTTTAAAATTTTAATATTTTTCTAAAATGTGTTGCGATTTTATTTATTGCAAACTAATGCTTATATG
The DNA here is from genome assembly GCF_018446385.1 of Zingiber officinale. Lineage (NCBI taxonomy): Eukaryota > Viridiplantae > Streptophyta > Magnoliopsida > Zingiberales > Zingiberaceae > Zingiber > Zingiber officinale. The sequence continues at coordinate 77,031,697 of NC_056001.1, forward strand.
TGAGTTTAGTAATTTTCTTTTAAAATTACTTTTCTGTCTATTTTTACCATAACTTGAACTTGGGTTGATGCACATCAAAAGGGGGGAGATTGTTGGTCCCCGTGGGTGTTTTGATGTGATCAACCAAGTTGGTTAGGTTCTGCTGTGTTTGATCCCTGTGTCTGAGTGTGCAGGAGCTTAGGAGCGCAGGAAGTCGAGCGGAAGACGCCGAGCGGAAGACGCAATTAGCGAGAAGAATGGCATGGGAAGGGAGCCGACGGGCTCGGTGCATCCGAAGGACGAGAGAGCTGCGGAAGAGTACACCGGTGGGCGAAAAGAACATGCGCGGTGTTTGAGGGACATTAAGCCGGGGAGGAAGACTGCTTGAGGAGAAGGTTGGGAATTGGGTTCGGGTGAGCCCTATTCCGGTTGGCCGAAATCACCCAAAAGAACAGAGCGTCGAAAGCTGAAGAAAGCAAGCTGGAATTTGAGCTGCCAGCTTGGAGGTGCCTCTATCAGGCTTGGAGGCGCCTTCAGCCTTGTTAAATGGTCCTTCAACAGGTCAAACTGACTGTTTCGAGCTACGGATAAAGTTTTATCCGCTCACCCCTTGGAGGCGCCTTGGACCCTCGAGATCAGATTTCCAGAGGCTATTTAAAGGCCCCTGGAGCTAGGAATTCAAAACAACCCAAGCAATCAATTATGTAGCCATTCCTAGCAATAGTTCTAAGCTTCCAAAGTGTAAAAGGCTTCTCCGCCTTCAGTAAAGGAGATTCTTTTTAGTGCGCTTCCCATTACCCTGTATTAACAATCTCCTTGGTTGTAACCAGGTTAAATTCCTGTTCCTTTTCTGTTTACTGCTTTAATTACTTTACTGCTTTATTTACTATTGTACTAATTGAGTTGAAAGCACGAGAAGGGTATAGTTTATTTTTGTTTTCAACAATTCACCCCCCTCTTGCCGGCCTCCGCTGCACCTACAGTCTACAACATCAAAATGTAGAAAAAGTATCCTACTCAGATCATTTAATTAGGCATTTAATTAAATGATTCTCCCACTGAATTCTAAAGCTTGGTAGAAGCAAGTCTCTACTAGCCCTAAATCCAATCGCGATGACATTGATGTGGGATAAGATCCATATTATACCTCATCTTGAGTTATCTTTGGCTAATCGCCCAATACTTGTATAAATTAGGTAGGCAATGTGTACCATTTGGATAAAATTCATATTATACCTCATCTTGAGTTAGCTTTACCTAATCACCCAATACTTAGTACAACTTAGGTAGACAACATTTACCAATTACATCATATGTAACTCTTGTATCTTTAGGTGAACAAGACTATTTGTTCATTTACCCATCTTATGAAATCCATATTATAATTCATCTTGAGTTAGGTTTGGCTAATCGCCCAAGACTATTATAATTTGAATTACATTGTATGGGTTATGCCTCTAAGTTCTCAATTCAATTGAGGTAACTTAGTTAAGTCACAACCAAGGTTCAATAGTTGGACATCACAATTGTTCTGTCGCACTCTACTAAGATAAAATGAGCCACTTTGCTTTAGCAAACCTGACTACAAATGATCGAGGTAGTAGTGAATACCAAATTTTGGTAGGCATAAAGGACCTAATTATGGTGAAACTACACTTAGCACTCAATCATAGCACACATCAACATATATGCAAAATGAAACATGACATGGTTATGGCCCCTTAATCTATGATCCTCTCAAGCCAAATGAGAAGATCCAAAAGTCAACCTAGGGCTAAGCATCTTCTCCAAGTGCCTCCTTGGTCGTTGTGTGTTGTTGTCCTTCTTTCTTTTTCTCACTATCGTCCAATAGACTAATTATTCCCTAATTTGTACATTACAAAACCTAAAGAAATCTCGAGTTACATTCAAGGGTAGTCTAAATTTATAGCAAGAGTAATAAAAGATGAAGGCATGACACGCAGGCCGTATTATGAATTACAACATACATACACATCCAATCACATTGGGGTTAAAGGCCATAACCATACACCATGTCATATAACATTCATAATATTTCTATGACATAAAATTTACTATGATTTCTACAAAGGCTTATGAGTCACAACGCCATGGTTGTCCTGAGTTAATCTAATACCAATATTTTTGGTATCAGAGCAGGTTTGCGATACCTATTTTTTGTGTTCCGGATTTTTTGAGTTAATTTGATACCAACATTTTTGGTATCAGAACCCAGTTTTTACGAGTTTTGCGAGTTTAACTAGTTATTTTTGGATTGTATGGATTTCCGATGATTTTTTTATTTGGAATTCTGAGGTATATTTGACGAGGTTCTATTTGGGGACTAGGCGATAGGACATCTTCAGACGGCAAATAAGTAAATTAGGTAATTTTATAGTTCTCGTACCTGTAGTGATATTTGGGTAATATTTTTTTAATAGATATGACACATACACGTGTTCCAGTACCGAGACGTGGACGACCACGTAAGAGGGTGATAGATTCTTCGGCGACATAGTCTCCAGAGAGGTCTGCTGGGGTCAAGCCTGTCAGTCAGAGACAAACTCCCAGGGTATTGTGGGCATGTCGGGTTATCAGACCCCGACGGCTCAAACTTCAGAGGTACCTACCTCGATAGTACCACTAGTGGTACCACCATCGGTATATCCATCACCTCCCCCATCAGTAGTATCTGTAGTATACCCGGCACCCCCTCTAGCTATGTTAGCTACTGTGTACTCGGTACCACAAATACCTATGTCGGTTACTATGTACTCGGCACCCATACCAGCAGTACCGATTGTTTCTTACCCGGTACCGCCCATCGTACCTTCAGTCGCCCTTACTTATCTATTATGTAGTTCCACCAGCAGTACCTACCCCGGTTTATACAGCAACATCAGGGATACCTCTTCCGACCTATCCAGCAGTACCACCCATAGGATCAGCTTCAGCTATTCAGCTAGTTTCCTCGGCGATCCCTGCTCACCCTACTGATATGGTTGCGGCACGAGCTCGGATCCCAGCTTTGGTAGAGTCGGTGAAAGGTCGATTCACACTATTTCATTGAGAGACTGATCCAAGTGTGGCTCAATCTTGGATAGAGACTATGGTGTGCACATTCTTTTATATGGCTTGCTCCAAGTGGGAGAAAGCTGAGCTGGCTGCTTTTCACTTACGAGACGAGGCAGAAATCTAGTGGGGCACGCAGCACTCAATTATAGGCAAGCAGCATATTACATGGGCGAGATTTAGGGAGGCATTTGAGAGTCTGTATTTTCCCCGTGTGTATTAGATGACACGTCGACAGGATTTTCTGAGTCTTCGGCAGAATAATCACTCAGTAATGAATATAATGCCAAATTTAATTGATTGACTAGATTTTGTCCTGAGTTGGTTGTCGAGGATAGATCTCGTATGCTCTAGTTTGTTCAGGGACTGGACGGCCATCTTCAGGTGAAGATTGTTGGTTTTGGTAATTCATCGTACATAGAGGCACTGGATGTCACTCAGGGGGTTAGAGGTTGCCCATTAGACTTTGGCAACATTATACTCACTGTAGATTTGTTAATACTGAAAATGGTCAAGTTTGACATTATCCTTGGCATGGATTGGCTGTCAACATATCATGCCACGGTTGAATGCCAGAAGAGGGTGGTCATCTTCCGACCTCCGAACAAACCCTGATGGGATTTCACTGCATCTGAAATGATGGGATATTGACCATTTCTATGATACAAGCTCAGAAACTGATGTTACATAGATGTCAGGGATTTTTATTATCGTTGATTAATGCTGACTACAGTAGTAGTCTTCAACTCTCAGACTTTCCAATGGTCCGAGAGTATCCGGATATATTTCCAGATGAGCTACCAGGCTTGCCTCCCTGAAGGTAAGTGGAGTTTTCTATTGAGTTGATTCCGGGAACTATGCCAACATCGAAAGTTCCTTATCATATGGCACCGAAAGAGTTGGATGAACTAAAGGTTCGACTCCAGGAGTTATTAGATAGGGGATTCATTCACCCTAGTGTATCTCTGTGGGGTTCTCCGGTATTATTCGTCAAGAAAAAGGATGGTACTTTGAGGTTGTGCATCGATTATAAGCAGCTGAATGCAGTGACTGTCGGAAATAAGTACCCCTTGCCATGGATTGAGGATTTGTTTGATCAGCTCAAAGATACATCAGTGTATTCTAAAATTTATCTGCGGTTCAGATATCATCAACTGAGAGTCAAAGATTCTGATATTCAGAAGATAGCAATCCGCACTAGATACGGACATTACGAGTTTTTAGTAATGCCATTTGGGCTTACAATGCTCCCGCAGTATTTATGGATTTGATGAACCATATCTTTCTGGAGTATCTAGATTAGTTTGTTATTGTATTTATTGATGACATATTGATCTACAAGCATTCCGAGGAGGAGCATGTGCAACATCTTCGCATAGTCTTGGAGACTCTTCGATGACATCATCTGTATGTGAAGTTTAGCAAGTGTGCTTTTTGGCTACCCTCAGTTGGTTTTCTGGGGCACGTGGTGTCTAGCCGAGGTATTGCAGTAGACCCTCAGAAGATCGAGGCTATCACCAGCTGGGAGCAGCCAAAGTCAACCCAGGAGATCCGTAGTTTCTTGGGACTGGCCGGATATTACAGGTGGTTTGTCGAGGGTTTCTCTTGCATTGTTACACTGTTGACATGTCTGACTAGGAAAGGTGTGAAATTCACTTTGTTAGAAGCCTGTAAGACTAGCTTTGAGGACCTGAAGCGGAGATTAGTATCGGCACCAGTTTTGGTTTTCCTTTCCGGAGAGGATGGATTCGTACTCTACAGGGATGCATCTCTACAGGGTTTGGGCACTATTTTGATGCAGCACGGTCGGGTAGTCTCCTATACTTGTCGTCAATTGAAGGAGCATGAGAAGAACTACCCAGTACATGATTTAGAGCTAGCCGTTATTATCTTTGCTTTGAAGATTTGGCGACATCTTCTTTATGGTATTACTTTTGAGATTCTTATTGATCATAAGAGTCTCAAATATATTTTCACTCAAAAGGAACTAAATCTCCGACAGAGGAGATGGATGGAGTTCTTGAAGGATTATGATTGTACTAGTAGCTACCACCTGGGTAAAGCTAATGTGGTTGCCGATGCACTTAGAAGGAAGTCCAGAGGGACTTTAGCTTGCTACCGAGTTTTAGTCACGGTCTTGATTCAGGGTTTCTTCGAGTTGGGCCTTGAGGAGTAGGGACGAACAAATTAGGGTATTCTTGTTACCATGGTTGCTTAGTCGTCAATTAGGATGAGGATTCAAGAGGCCCAGGCCGGAGATCAGCATTTACAGTTCATTGGCAACTAGATAGCTTCCGGACAGTAGACTGAGTTACACGAGATGACAAGGGAATTGTTTATTTCTGAGGCAGATTATGTGTGCCTCAGTCTCACCCGATCATGGAGGAGTTACTTCAGGAGGCTCATCACTCTAGATTTGCTATCCACCCAGGTGGAACCCGTATGTATCGTTATTTGTGGCATTCCTATTGGTGGAACGGTATGAAGAAAGACATCACAATGTTTATAGCTAGATGTCTTGTTTGTCAGCAGGTGAAGGCTGAACGCTAGAGACCTGCTGGAATACTTTAGAGGATCCCTATTCTAGAGTAGAAATGGGAGCACATTACTATGGATTTTTTGGTAGGATTGCCTAGGACTCGATGAGGCCATGATACGATTTGGATAATCGTTGATCGATTAACCAAATTCACACACTTTTTAGCAATCCAAAAGACTGATTCTCTGGATCGATTAGCAGAGCTATATTGTTGAGAGTTTATCAGATTGCATGGTATTCCTTTGAGCATTATATCGGTAGAGACCCACGGTTCACATCCCGATTCTGGCAGAATCTCCAGCAGGCCTTGGGCACATAGCTCCATTTCAGTACGACATTCCATCCGCAGATAGATGGACAATCAGAATGGACCATTCAGACTTTCGAGGACTTGCTAAGATCTTGCATTATGAATTTCGGAGGTAGCTGGGAGGACCACCTGTCATTGGTGGGGTTTGCCTACAACAATAGCTACCATTCGGTTATCAAGATGGCACCGTTTGAAGCGTTGTATGGTAGACCTTGTCAGATACCCACCCTCTGGGAGGTGGTTGGGGAGGCCCAGTTGTTAGGACCTCATCAAGCTTAGCAGGAGGCAAAGTTGGTTCACACTATCAAATGGAGGATGTCAGAGGCTCGGGACCGTCAGAAGAGTTATGCTGATCAGAGACGGAGACCCCTGGAGTTCTCTACTGGTGATCATGTATTTCTGAGAGTTTCACCCACAAAAGGGGTGAAGAGATTTGGTCTCCGAGGTAAGCTAGCTCCATGATATATTGGACCGTTCCAGATCTTAGAGAGGATTGGAGCAGTAGCTTACCGTTTGGCACTACCACCATCTCTAGCTGGCATTCATGATGTATTTCATGTATCTATGCTGAGGAGATACATATCCGACCTAGCACATGTTCTGTCAGATATATCAATTCCTATTCAGCCTGACGTTACTTACGAGGAGGTTTCGGTACGGATTCTGGACCACAGAGAGCGTCAGCTGCGGAACAAGACTGTCCAACTGGTCAAAGTTATCATTCTGACGAGGAGGCTACCTGGGAGCTCAAGGATACGATTCGAGCTCGATACACCCATCTTTTTACTTGAGGTATGTGGGTTAGAGTTCTGTTCAGTATTTATACTATTTTTCTATCTATAGTGCTTGCTGATGGTAAATAACGAAATTTGAGAACCAAATTTTTATTAGTAGGGGAGAATGTGAGATATAGAAAATTTAAATAATAAGGTTATTTAGGAAATAGCCTTATAGGATTTTTCAGGAATTTTTAGAAATTTTTCGTAGCTCGTACGACGGGTTTGAGGGGATAAATCGAGGGTTCGGAGAAAAGCCTGTTTAGGCAACCCTATTTTAACGAGGAAATGTTTATTTACTATATATTTCCTTTTTCCTTTTTCTTTCCCCCAACCCATCGCGATCTCGACCTCGAAACCTTCTTCCTCTCTACCCCGACGCGAACTCCCCTTCTTCCTCTCTTTGTTCTCTCGCGAACGACTCAACGTCGATGGAGGATAATCAACGTCGTCGGCACGGATTGATCTTGGAGCGTGGAGGAGGGAAACCTATCAAGTCTCCGACCTCCTTCATTCTTCGGCTTCTTTCTTCTCTTCAACCTCGACAAGCGGTAGTGACGGTCTTGCCATCGCCACCCCAATCGCTTCCGTCGAAGGGAAATTAGGGCTACCGACATCGGATCTATCCAGTGACGGCGGTGTGGGTGAGGTAACAACCCTTGTCTTCTCTATTTTTGTTCGATCCTCTTCTCTATTCACCGATCCTCCTCTGTTGTTGATCCTCCTCTTCTTTGCGGCTTATTTAGGTCACGGATTGGAGACGTTGGGGATCAATGAGGTGTTTTGGTAGTTCTCGGCAGAGGTGTTTTGATTTCTTCTATATCTTTAGGTAAACATTTAATAGTAAGCTATTAGATTAGGTTTCTTATATGCCATCTTGTGAATTTTTGATCTCTTCTCTTGATCCGAGCAGTGAGGTGAGGTTCTGTTTATGTGAAGCTGGAATTGTTTATAGTGTTAGCAAGAATTGTGATAGTGAGGTGTTTTCTAGCAGCAACCCTTTTTCCGACAGTAACCTTTTTGGCTATGGATCAAGAGCAGGGATGTGAATTAAGGTAAGGAGTAGGGCTTTTAATCTTACTATAGAACATGAATTGGTTTGAATTGGAAGTTGTAATTAGTTGTTGATTGTGTGTAGATTGATTTAGGTTTGGATTTCTAGTCTAATGGATGATTAGGGATTAGGTAACTAACCCTAATTAACCTTTGGATTTAGTTTAGGTAGGATAATGGTAATATGATTAGGGTTTTACCCTAAATTAGTCTTAGGAATTTTATTTAGCTATTCATTTGAATTTTAGCTAAATAAAAGCATATATATTGTTTGACGCAGGACTCTGATTCGAGACGAGCATCTCGACGTTGGATTTGGCTTGATACTACCTTCTATTTGAGGCGGATATCCTTTGAATTATCTCTTGATAGTGTCTTATGATATGTGTAGTATATATATATATATAACTAGTGGTAATTGGTAGATTTATCATTTCCTTGGTTTTAGCTTATTTAATACTTGTTACATATTTCAACTATTAGCTGCTATACATTAGATTTGTACGCTCTTACTTCTTGCCATGCATATCTATGTTCATAGAGATAGATGATATATATATATATATATATATATATATAGTGCTCCTGTATACTAGATTAGTTGCTAAACCTACTTGATATGTGTTCTTGGATTCATGTGGCATATACCATTGTTATATATGCTTTTACCTTTTTGGCACATATATTATAGATGAGGATATGGTTGGATTTTCATGTTGTAGCATCATGCACCATACTATTGTAATGCCCAGCAATTTCATATGAATTTCTTTTAAGAATAAGAGAAAATGGAACCAAAAAGAAAATAGAAAAAAAGAAGAGTGGTCAAGGCTTGAACCTTGAACCTCTTAACAAGTGGCAAGTTTTAAGTAGTATGGGATAACCAATAGGCCAAGAGAAAGCATTGGTAGGAAGGAAAACGGAATTGTAGTTAAGAGTAGGGATGGTGAAGGGACACCTTTCTTCCTTCACTTAGAAGAAAAGTTTATCTTTTCTTTCTCCCCTTTCGTTTAGCATGAAGAGTTCATTTTCCCTTCTCCCTTCATTTAGAATAAATGAAAGGGAGAATAAAAAGGTATTTTCCCTTCTCTCTTTCATGGAGAATAAATAGAAGAAAGGGAAAGAAAAATAATTCTTTTCCTTCTTCCTCCTTCCTTCACCGGAAATCCAAGCTCCTTGTTTCTCTCATTGCTGAATTCAAGTTAAGGGCTTTCTCCCTAAGAAAACTTCACAAAAGGAAGCTCTTGAAGCATACTTCTCATTACAAGAAAAGAAAATAAGGAAAAAGGGAATTCTAGAAGCGAAAAGGGTTTCTTCCTTCTTCTTCACCAAGGTTATTCTCTTAGTAAACCCAAGCAAGAGGATGTAATTATCTCCCTCACCTGCGGTACAAGTAGTTTACGAGTGTTATTCATGTTTTATGTTGACTGAAAACCTAGAAATCATGCTCATAGGTTTCGGCCAAGAAGAGATTAAGGACTTAGAAAAGTTTAAACCCTATTTAGGTTTGCTTATGTATTTTCTTATGGTGCTTAATAAGTTAGGTGATGTTAATAAGATGTTTTCCATGTTTTATGTTGCTTGAAAATCTAGAAATCATGCTCTTAGGGTTTCGGCCAAGAAAGAATAAGATGAATTTAAGAAAGTTTTTAAACCTAAACTATGCTTGCTTATGCTTCCTTATGGTATGTGATCTACTATATTATGTTAGTTAAGGTTTTCATGTTTTAAAGTTGCCAAAAACCCTAGAACCGTGCTCTTAGGGTTTCGGCCAAGAAGGAATAAATAGATTTAAGAAAGTCTTTAAACCTAAACTATGCTTGTTTATGATTCCTTATAGTATGTGATCTACTATGTTATGTTAGTTAAGGTTTTCATGTTTTAAAGTTGCCAAAAACCCTAGAACCATGCTCTTAGGGTTTCGGCCAAGAAGGAACAAAATAGATTTAAGAAAGTTTTTAAACCTAAACTATGCTTGCTTATGCTTCCTTATAGTATGTGATCTACCATGTTATGTTAGTTAAGCTTTTCATGTTTTAAAGTTGCCAAAACCCCTAGAACCATGCTCTTAGGGTTTCGGCCAAGAAGGAACAAAATAGATTTAAGAAAGTTTCTAAACCTAAATTATGCTTGCTTATGATTCCTTATGGTATGTGATCTACTAGATTATGTTAGTTAAGATTTTCCATGTTTTAAAGTTGCTAAAAACCCTAGAACCATGCTCTTAGGTTTCGGCCAAGGAGGAATAAAATGGATTTAGGAAAGTTTTAAAACCTAACTATGCTTGCTCATGGTATGTAATTCATTATATGATGTTAGTGTAAAGTTTCCATGCTTTATATTGCTTAACACCTAGGATGACACCTCTTGTAAGTTTCGGCCAACTAAGAAAAAATAGGGTAAGAAGTCCTTCTATGTTGCTAAAGGTCTCCCATGTTAGGATGAGTACCATGTGATGCTAGTATGATACTTTCCTTGTTTTAAAAATGCTTAAAACCTAAGGCCATACCTTGTAAGTTTCAGCCAAGAAGCAAGGAAGGGAATTAGGGAAGCTTAGTTCCAACTAGACTTGCTTATGTTTTCTCCCATGTTATGCTATGTATGATGTGATGCTAATATGATGCTTTTCTTGGTTAAAGTTGCTTAAAAATTAAGTTCATGTTCATGCAAGTTTCGGCCAAGATGTGGATTAGGAATTATGGAAAGTTCAAAACCCTAACCATGCATGATAATGACTCTCTATATTATGCTATATGATATGCTTCATGATATGCGTCATGATATGACAAGAACATGATATGCTTCATGATATGACAAGAACATGATATGCTTCATGATATGACAAGAATATGCTATGTTTCATGATATGACAAGAACATGATATACTATTTTACTTTTGTATTGACTTGTACCGGACCCTAAGAATGGTCCATGGGATGGGCTCCTAACTTGCCCCTAGGTCGATGGTCAAGGAAACGGGCCTAGTTCCTAGTAGGTTCAAGATTTGCTACCTCTGATTTACTTAGGATGCGCGCAATTCATGTATGTGGTACAATGCCGAGCCCTCATGTTGAGATTTATGTTTAAGTACTTATATGATATATGTTTTCAAAGAACATCTTGCATATGTTTGTTTCATGCCATATGATTATGATATATGTTTTAAAAGAACATCCTGCATATGTTTGTTTCATGCCATATGATTATGATATATGTTTTCAAAGAACATCTTACATATGTTTGTTTCATGCCGTATGATTATGATATATATTTTCAAAGAACATCTTAAATATGCTTATCTCATGCTACATGATTATTATGCTTTATGAAAATTCTATTGTGTGATATGTCTATAATGCTTAAATGAACATGCTACTACCTCATGCTTATGCTTGTTTGATTAGAGGAACATGTCATTACTTTATATCAACTTCATGATGTATGTTTTTGTGAGTAGGAAAGGATCTTACTAAGCCTATGTGCTTATAGTTTTATTTTTCTTGTATTGCAGAAAAGGGTAAAGCATGGTTAAACCAAAGGGAGCAGCAGGAGGGGCAAAGGATGTGTGTGGCAGTGGCATGGTGGAAGAGATCTGTTTTGTGTTTTCAGGACTTATATATGTTTTAAGCTTTTGCATGTGAACTATTTCTTCTTGCTACTTTTGATGATATTAGCTTGACTTGTTGGATTCTTTATACTTAAGTTGAACTATACTTACATTTGCTTCCATGATACCTCGAAATGCTAAGTACTTGTTATTTAGAGAAGTGTTAGTGATCATGAACTCTAGAGAGACGTATACATGTTTAGTTTTCTTCTTATCTTAGTACACTTTATGCTTTAGTTAAGACAAGCATGTATCATGTTTCAAGTAATAGATTGTAAATAAATTTTTATATACATGAATGCTAGCATGTTCACATGTTTTGGTTATATGATTAAGTTTTAAGTTGTAAAGAATAAAAAGAAAAAAAAATAAATAAAAGAAAATTTTCTTCCACTGCAATGATTTCTTATGTATGCATGTATGTATGTTCTCGTAGTACCGCCCTTGCCAACAATAATGGAAGGGTGGGTGTTACAACTGTATGATTGCATGCTGGGTGATTGTCAACTCCATTATTGTTGAGCACGTCCCTGGCTGCATGGGTCTGCACACAACGTGACCACTGCATGGGTAGTGGCATAGCACTCGGTGTAAGATATCACAAAATTTAAAATAATAAATATTATTGGACGGAAAATCTTATTGGATTTTTCGGGAATTTTTAGGAATTTTTCGGGATTTAAACGGGGTCCGTATGAATCGTTTTGAGGGGATGAATCGGTGGGGCTAAGCGGAGCTTGTTTGGAATACCCATTTAAGTTGGGAGTTAATTAAGTGGTTAACTTAGGATTTAATTAAGTTGACCTAAGTATTTAATTAAAAACCTTAATCCCTAAATTTCCCATTTCATCTCCCGAAGCCCTTCTCGCGCGATATCCTCTTCCCCGACTCCTCTCCCTCGCGATCCAGTTTCATCGCCGGTCACCGAGCATCAATGCCGACCGCCGGCAATGGTCTTCTCCAGGGGGCCTCAGCCGACCCTTTTAGGTCAATGGTGTTGCAATTCCTTTTCCTCTCCTCTCCGATTCTTCCCTTGTTGTTGCGCCATCACCGTTGGCATCTCGATCGCATCGATGCACCACCGGTCGAGCTTCCCTCCTCCCGCTCCCACTCGTGCCGCTGTGAACCATCGACCCTCGGGACGCTGGAGCCTTTCTTGGAGCTGTGCCCTAGCTTTGGGCAGTGCCACCATCTCCCTTCAACCTAGCCCTAGCTTCCCTCTTCTTGGTCGGTTTCCACTGTGAGTATGAGCCGATTGCCACCAATCATCTCTGATCGTCGGGACATCTGATCCCAGCCATTCTATGGCTTGACGAGGGGTTTCTGCCACAAGAAGGTATGGTTGTCTCCTTACCTCTTCTTGCTCTATTGTGGTTCCATTTGTTGTTGTATTGGATTGATTCTTGAAGGAATGGATTCTTTGCTAGGGTTGATATCAGCAGAGCAATGTTTGGCTGAGGGATAGACATCTGATCGTTGTTGGCACATCAGGGTAAGTGTGTTTTTTTTTCTGATCTGTTATTAATCTATTTTGTTAGGATTGCTAATAGTTATTAGATTTTGTCTAGTTTTGATTACATAGAAACATGTGGAGGGATTATGAAAAGAGGATGGGTTGGAATTGGGGTTTTAGTGGAGTTAACTGTGCTTAGTTGTAAATCGTAGATTGATTATGATTTGTATTGGGTTGGACTTTGTGGATATGGTGATTGGTTGATATAGATTGTTATGTGATCATTCTTTGAATCATTGGATTGATTGTTGGTTGGGTTATCAGATGTTGTAGTTTGGTTAGTTATTGATGATGATGTTAGGTTATTGTGGATTTATCATGACGATTATATTCATGTTGTGGAGTGCTTATGTGGTTTGGAGGTTGCATTGATGATGGCAGTGTTGGTATCATGATTAAAGTGATTAACTGATGAGTAGAATTGAAGTGAAGGATTATGGATTTAGTTAAACCTAATTGGATTAAGGAATTAGGTTAATTTTTTCGATTAGGGTTTTCTCTAATTAGATTGGGGAGTTTTATTTAGCTATTTGCAACTTATGTAATTAGTTAAATATAATATGTGATCGCAGGCCTTTGTTTCGAGGCGAGCGTCTCGACTTGGGATTGGTTTATTTGACACGGTCGATAGATAAAGGCGGGTATTTCTTCCTTGTCCTTTATGTAGTTTGCCTTCGAGCTTAGTGCATGGTTATTATTTGATGGATTAGGCTGCTTTACCTTATATCGTGTTCGTTTGTTACTTTCCTGCTTGATACCTATGCTTGATCTTTGAGGTTTCTAGTTATATCATATAGAATCTCTACTCTTGATATCTACTCTGCTATGTTCACACGTGTAGAGTATGTATTGTAGGGATTGTCGGGTTGTTTGTATTATCATGCTGATTGTGCATATGACGTGGGTTGTACGTAGGTTGGTATGTGTTATAGAAGTCATCATGTTGGACCATACATTTGCATGTTGTATGTGCACACGTGTTGGTTATGCACTTTTGGAGGAGTTGTGTTGATTGTATTTTTGTTGTATATACACGTGACTGATGTATTTTTATTAGAGGATACACGCTGATTGTACCGATGTTCTGTGTACCTGTGTCTAGACGGATTATTGGAGATTTTTGGGTGATTATACATGTGAGTGGTGTACATGTGTTTGGTGGGGATATGTGGATATATCATTATGATTATATTCATGTTGTGTGGTACTTATGTGGATTTGGGGGTTGCATTGATGATGACGTTGTCCGTATCATGATTATATATATATCATGTTCATCATTCATTGCATTGCTGACGACTCGTGTCTCCCTTGTGGTTGAGAGAGTCGTCAGTCATTTATAGCTATCCTTTCGACCACTGATGGAGAGTGGTAGCTTGGAGCTAGTCCTATCGCGCTTACTCAGCCGCTTAGTGTTCTGTCAGCCTCGACCACTCTGGAGTAGTGAGTCTTGAGGGTACAACAGTCAGAGGGCTAGAGATGTGAGTGGTCAGGGACCCTTAGCTATGTAGTTAGATAGCTACTTAGCTGATCGTCCGCTTCGGCCACCTATAGCGGTGCATGTACTGGAGGCTAGTACAGTTTGTCACGAACCCAAGCCTCTCGGCCATACAAGAGTCATGGTGTCTAGAGAGGTGGCAGGGGTGACCAAGGAGCATGCATACGCATTTTTGCATATGATGCGCGGTGCATCTTTGGAGATATATTTGCATACATGCCTAGTAGATACTAGATGCATGTGATTGTGGTTGTTGCACTTGTTTGAGATATGCTTGTTGCATATGGTTGTCATGCTGCATACATGTCATTTATTTTACATGTATATGCAGTTGTATTTATATTGCACAGGTGTCATGAGTGGATTTGTTTCAGATCCAGTGAGTTTACTGATCATTGAATGTATCTGTCATTATGTTAGTTGTGGTTTGTACAGTTTATATGTCATGTTATTATGTCAGATATGTTTAGGTGCATTGATTATGATAGTATGATCATGTTTTTTATTCTCTTCTGAGATTGTATACTTGTGATCTCTATGTTCGTTTATGGACCATGTACAATCTTGTCTATTACCCGCCGAGTCTATTACAATCTTGTGGCTATCTTATGGTTTTGGTGTTGTATTTGTGTTAAGCCGTGCCGGCATGCATTGTATTTATTTGATTTGTGTGGGCTTTTTCTTCGTTTTTCCGCTGTGTTTTTAGTACAGCCATGTGGGCTGCTTTTGTAGGGTTATCGGCCCGCGAAATCACATTTTCGCGTCGCGGAAACCCCGAATCACCCATGCCACTGGATCTCGTGCGAAGAGTATAGAACAAAATTTACGAGTACGAGTTTACAACTTAGATCTACTCCTAAATCTACATGAAGAAAGAATATACCTTTGATGCGAAGCCCTTCGCAATCCTGCTTGTCCTCGGTTCGCCGGATCTCGAAAGTGTCAAAGTAGACACTTTTCTATGTGTATCCACACAAGAAAGAGATGGAGAAAAATCTCTAAGGATGTGCTAGCAACCTTAGAGATCAGTAGGGAGGAGAGGGAGAGCAAGAAGAAAAACTCAAGAGGAAGAAGAAGATGGAGTTACAACCACTTGAATGAAAAAAATCAATTTTCATTCCACCGAAAAGTGGCCGGCCACTTCAAGGAATGTAACCCCCATGGAATATCAAGAGTCAAGTCTCTTGATCTCCTCCATGAGGTGGCATTTGGTCAAGTCAAACTTGACCAAATGAAGAAGCCTTGATGATGTGGCATTGGTCAAGTCAAAGTCAAGTCAAAACTTGACTCTTCATCTTCCTACTTAAGTCAAGTCAAACATGACCACTTCTCTCCCTTGGTTGATCTAATCTAACCATTGGTTCAAGTCAATATTAATTTAATGAATCTCTATTCATTGAATTAAATTAATTAAATGAGTCTAAGTCCAAATTAGAATCACTTAACACATGAACCAAATTGAGTCCAACTCAATTAGTCTACTTTGGATTACTCTTAATCCAATTTGGTTCATCATATGAACGTAATCATTTAGGTTCATCTAATGAACCTAACCTCCATCTAATTGCCCTTAGTGTGTGACTCTATAGGTTCTTGTAACGTTGGCAATGCCCCTAAACCCATTTAGGAGCATAAGTAATGAGCGGTATCTAGCAACACATCATTACTACCCAAGTTACAAGAATGTTGAGATCCAACATCACCTTGTGACTACTAATTGTGACTCCTCACAAAATATGACAAGTGTCCTTCTATCCTAGACATCTAGATTGATCAATGTGAGGTATAGACCGTGTCATCCTCTAATCAATCTAAATCTTGAACTCCAAGTAGACTCACTCAATCAAATGAGCTCAATATCCTATATTGACTCATTTGGACATGGCCATGGACTTCGTGATCTCACTCTATCAAGAATATCGATGTCGCTCCCGTCATATAGCAGGGATAGATCTCATCTACATCACTCACATCCCTCTGCATAAGTCATTACATACCTAGTAATCGCCTTTATAGTCCACCCAGTTACGGGTGACGTTTGACGAAACCAAAGTACATAACTCCTTATGTAGGGATCCATGGTGACTTCAGGTCTAAGGACTAGTAGTCATACTAATAGCCACATGAGAAAGTATATGACACTCATATAACGATCCATGATACTTTCTCATGGCGGGTCATTCAGTATACATTCTCCAATGCATACCCATGTGTCAACTTGATATCTCTATATCCATGACTTGTGAGATCAAGTCATCGAGTTGACCTACATGCTAGTCTTATTGCATTAACATTGTCCCTGAATGTTAATACTCAACTAGGAATAATTAAGAGTAGTGTTCCCTATATCATCTCACTATCGGTTCAACTAACCGATTGATATAGGTGAGAACCGTCTACTCAAGGACGTTATTATACTTAGTTTATTTGGCACCAATACAAGTAAGTATAATAACCAAAAACCAAATGCCTTTATTTATATAGAATATGATACAACAAGTCCAAAATACAATCATCAAATGATTGGCTCTAGGGCTCTAGCTAACAATCTCCCACTAGCACTAGTGCCAATCAGTGTAGGCTCTAAGCCCCAATGACCTAGTGTGACCATCATGCTTCCTCTGTGCCAAAGCCTTGGTCAAGGGATCTGCGATGTTAGCCTTTGTAGGTACTCTGCAAATCTTCACATCTCCTCTCTCGATGATCTATCGAATGAGATGGAAGCGCCGTAGTATTTGTTTGGTCCGCTGGTGTGAGCGAGGTTCATTCGCCTGTGCTATAGTTCCATTGTTGTCACAATAGAGCTCAATGGGGTCAGCAATGCTAGGAACCACCCCAAGTTCAGTGATGAACTTGCGGATCCAAACTGCCTCCTTTGCTGCCTCTGATGCAGCAATGTACTCAGCTTTTGTTGTAGAATCAGCTACTGTATCCTGCTTCGAACTCTTCCAGCTGACAACACCACCATTAATGCAAAATACGAACCCCAACTACGATCTATAGTCATCCTGGTCGGTCTGGAAGCTAGCATCACTGTAACCCTTTACAGCTAGCTCATCATCGCCTCCATATATCAAGAAATATTCTTTAGTCCTTCTCAAGTACTTAAGAATATTCTTGACCGCTATCCAGTGACTTTCACCTGGATCTGACTGGTATCTGCTCGTCATGCTCAAAGCATACGAGACATCAGGTCGAGTACATAGCATGGCATACATGATCGATCCTATGGTTGAGGCATAAGGGATCTGATCCATTCGGTCTCTCTCCTCTCTAGAAGAGGGACCTTGAGTCTTCGAAAGACTCACGCCATGTGGCATCGACAGAAATCCCTTTTTGGAGTTCTGCATGGCAAACCGTAGGAGTACCTTGTCAATGTATGTACTCTGACTTAGGCCAAGCAATCTCTTAGATCTATCTCTATAGATCTGTATCCCTAGAATGCGGGATGCCTCACCTAAGTCCTTCATTGAGAAGCAACTCCCTAGCCATGTCTTGACAGACTGAAGCATAGGGATGTCCTTCCCAATGAGCAGTATGTCATCCACATACAATATGAGGAAGACAACTATGTCCCCTACAACCTTCTTGTAGACACAAGGTTCATCTTCATTCTTGATGAAACCAAACTGTTTGATTGCATCATCGAATCGAAGATTCCAGCTCCGAGAAGCTTGCTTTAGTCCATAAATGGACCTATGCAGCTTGCATACTCTGCTAGTATGCTGTGGATCTACAAAACCCTCAGGTTATGTCATGTACACATCCTCGAGTAGGTTTCCATTCAGAAACGCGGTTTTGACATCCATCTGCCATATCTCATAGTCATGGTAGGATGCAATAGCAAGCATGATCCGAATGGACTTAAACATCGCTACTGGAGAAAAGGTTTCATCATAGTCAATACCATGAATCTACTTGAAACCTTTAGCTACCAAGCAACCTTTATATATAAGTTCATCCATGTCAGTCTTTCTATTAAAGACCCACTTACACCCTATGGGTTTTGCCCCTTCAGGTGAATCAACCAAAGTCCATACTTGGTTGGTGTACATGGATTCCATTTCGGATCTCATGGCCTCTAAGCATTTCTCAGAATCTGGTCTCATCACAGCTTCCTGATAGGTGGTAGGCTCATCCTCTATGAGCACAATGTCATCATGGTCAGACAAGAGAAATGAGTATCTCTCAGGCTGAGGACGTACCCTATAAGACCTGCGAAGAGGTATGTCTACTTGAACGTGTTGTTGTTCCTCAACTCCTTGTGAAACAACATCATCCACAACACTTTGTGGTTCCAGTTCAATTTCCATTGAGGAATCAGTGCTATTGTTCGCATCTTGAACTTTTTTAAGATCGAACGCGCTCCCACTAGTCTTTCTAGAAACAAAGTCCCTTTCTAGAAAGACCCCAGTCTTTGCCATAACTACCTTGTGCTGATTGGGAATGTTAAAGTAATATCCCTTAGTTTCCTTGGGATATCCAATGAAAAAGCACTTGTCGGATTTGGGTCCTAATTTGTCTGAGACTTGACGTCGAACGTAAGCCTCACAACCCCAAATCCTCATGAAAGACACCTGGGCATCTCTCCCAGTCTATATCCTATATGGTGTCTTTATCACGGCCTTGGATGGAACTCGGTTGAGTATAAAAACTACCGTGTATAGAGCATAGCCCCAAAGGTATGTCGGAAGATCTGTATGACTCATCATAGATCGTACCATATCTAATAAGGTATGATTTCTCCTTTCAGATACACCATTCCACTGTGGTGTTCCAGGAGAAGTGAGTTGGGATAGAATCCCACACTAAGCTAGATAGTCACGGAACTCATGGCTAAGGTATTCTCCACCTCGATCGAATCGAAGTATCTTGATACTCTTACCAAGATGGTTCTGTACTTCATTCTTGAATTCTTTGAACTTTTCAAAGGATTCAAACTTATGTGTCATCAAGTACACATAACCATATCTACTGAAGTCATCAGTAAATGTGATGAAGTACCTATAACCACCTCTAGCAGCGACATTGAAAGGGCCACATACATCACTATGTATAAGTCCTAACAAATTAGTCGCTCTCTCACTGTGCCCACTAAAGGGAGTCTTGGTCATCTTGCCTCGTAGGCATGACTCGCATATCTCATATGATTCAAAATCAAATGAGTCCAGCAAACCATCCTTATGGAGTTGGGATAAGCGCTTGTCATTTATATGACCTAAGCGATAGTACCAGAGGTAGGTTTGGTTCATGTCATTTGACTTGAACCTCTTGGTATTTATGTTATAGATAGGGCTCTCAAGGTCTAGAATATAGAGTCCGTTTATCAGAGATGCACTACAATAGAACATATCGTTTAAATAGACGGAACAACATTTGTTCTTTATAGTAAACGAGAAACCTTTCTTGTCCAAACAAGAAACTGATATAATGTTCTTAGTTAATGCAGACACATAATAACAATCGACTAACTCTAGTACAAGCCCAGAGGGCAGAGATAGAAAGTAAGTCCCTACAGCAACAGCAGCAACCCGTGCTCCATTGCCTACTCGTAGGTCCACCTCGCCCTTTATCAATGCCCTGCTATTTCTCAGCGCTTGCACATCAGTATAAATGTGAGAAGCACATCCAGTATCTAATACCCATGATGTAGAAATAGATAGATTGACTTCTATAACATATATACCTGAAGTGGAAGTCTCACTTCGCTTCTTCTTAAGATCCTCCAAGTATACCTTGCAGTTCCTCTTCCAGTGCCCGGTCTGACCGCAGTGGAAGCAGGTAGCATCCTTGGCGACCCCTCCTTTAGGCTTTAGTTCCTTTCCTTTGCCCTTGGCTTGGGACTTTCCCTTGCCTTTGGGCTTTCCCTTGCCCTTATGTTTCTGAACCATCAGAACAGTGTTGGGCTTAGCCTTCTTAAGGTTTAGCTCAGCAGCTCGGGCAGTGACTTGTCAATCTTGTTCATATTGTAGTTTAGAACGAATTGACTGTAGCTATCCGGCAAGGATTGCAAGATTAGGTCAGTAGCCAGCTCTTGGCCAAGAGGGAACCCCAACCTTTGTAGGTTCTCTATGTACCCAATCATTTTGAGTACATATGGGCCTACTGGAGCCCCGTCTGACATCTTGCACTGAAACAGTGCCCTTGAGATCTCAAATCTCTCATGCCTCGCTTGACCTTGATACAGTTGACGAAGATGTTCAACCATATCGTAAGCGCCCATTAACTCGTGTTGCTTCTGAAGCTCAGAGTTCATGGTCACGAGCATTAGACAAGACACATCTAATGCGTCATCTTGATGCTTCTTGAAAGCATCTCGGTCAGCTCGCGGGGCAGTGGCAGGAGGAGCCTCCGGAATGGGCTGCTCCAGAATGTACAGTTTACGTTCTTGGGTGAGAACTATTCTCAGGTTCCTGTACCAGTCCAGGAAGTTTGCTCCGTTGAGCTTGTCCTTCTCGAGGACAGATCGCAGGGAGAAGGTGTTCGTATTCGACGTCATGGTAATCTACAACAGAAATAAAAGCAGAAATAAATATCATATTCTTAATCATTTAATTAGGCCTTTAACTAAATGATGCTCCCACTGAATTCTATAATTCATGTGGGACAAGATCCACATCATACTAACCCTTGAGTTAGCTTTGGCTAATACGCACAAGACTTAGTATGATCAGTAGGTAACGATTACCAATTACATCTCTATGCAACTCTTGTTTATAGAATCAAAATCCGCATTTATATTAAAACTCGAGTTAGCTTTGGCTAATACGCCCAAGAATTAATATATATGTGATTTTGACCTAACTTTCCAACCGTTGGAAGAATGCCTATAGTTATACTCGATCCAACCGAGTTAACTAGGAATACTCAATCTAATTGAGTTGTACTCACCCATGCGTTGATAGGTGGGACCAAGATTGTCCCTCCATACCCTACCAAGATAGTATGTGTTGCTCTGCTTTGGCAGATTCAACAACTACATGCGATCAAGGTAGTGGTAGGTATCACGGCATGGTAGGCATTACGAGTTGACGTGATTTAGATCTAATCTAAACGATGATGTGTATCATATACTCGATAGATCTAATCTAATCGAAGGGTGCATCATGTGCATGACTTAGATCTAATCTAATCGTTAGGCACTAATTAATTACTTAATTAACTAGCATGCATCACATACATACAAAAGCAATTAATTAAATTAATTTGTGATTTAGTCATGGCCCTACTACGATCTTTTCAAGCCAATGAGAAGATCGGATGGTCAACCTAAGGTCAACAGCTTCTCAAGCTCCTTCCGTTGACCACCTCGTGTTGCTCGTGCCCTCCTCGTAACTTCGTCTCGTGTGGACCTTCAACCTCTTCAAAATTTACATTACAATTTTTGAAACTCGAGTTACATTCGAGTCTAAATCTAATTTACAACCAGAATATAAGAGAATGGCACGATGCGCAGGTCATGAAAATAAAAAAAAATAAATACAGCACACACATCACAAATAACGGCGCAGGCCGTAATATGAATTACAACACAATTCCAATCTTATTGGGTCTTTTTAGGCCATGACTATCACAAAATTAATATATAATTCTAAATTATATATTTTTTCATAATTTTCTGTAATTTTCATAATTTTTACAATTTTATGAGTAAATTTTTCTCGCCGGTCCCGTTTAGCGTTTTCGGGCGCAATCGCGGAACGAATCCCCTTGCGGGGCCAGGGGCAGTGCCCCTACCCGCGATCTAACGATCGCGAGGGTTCCTTTGCGATCTAATAGCACCTAAGCCCACTGTCCCAAAAAATTTTGGGGTGAAACATTGCCGTTTCGAAAATTTCTTCTTGGTAGTCGAAGCCTACAAGTGTCTAAACACTTATGCTTCGCTTCTACGAGAAAAATACCTATTAAAACTATAAAAACATGAATTTACAGAAAGTTTAGAAATCTATATTTTCATAAAACTATGAATCTAAACTCATACTCGCTTCGCACGTGGCTCTGATACCACTATAGGGTTATCGGGCCGCGAAAACCGCATTTTCGCGTCGCGGAAACCCCGAATCACCCATGCCACTGGATCTCGTGCGACGAGTATAGAACAAAATTTCCGAGTACGAGTTTACAACTTAGATCTACTCCTAGATCTACATGAAGAAAGAATATACCCTTGATGCGAAGCCCTTCACAATCCCGCTTGTCCTCGGTTCGCCGGATCTCGAAAGTGTCAAAGTAGACACTTCTCTATGTGTATCCACACAAGCAAGAGATGGAGAAAAATCTCTAAGGATGTGCTAGCAACCATAGAGATCAGTAGGGAGGAGAGGGAGAGCAAGAAGAAAAACTCAAGAGGAAGAAGAAGATGGAGTTACAACCACTTGAATGAAAAAATCAATTTTCATTCCACCTAAAAGTGGTCGGCCAATTCAAGGCATGTAACCCCCATGGAATATCAAGAGTCAAGTCTCTTGATCTCCTCCATGAGGTGGCATTTGGTCAAGTCAAACTTGACCAAATGAAGAAGCCTTGATGATGTGGCATTGGTCAAGTCAAAGTCAAGTCAAAACTTGATTCTTCATCTTCCTACTTAAGTCAAGTCAAACTTGACCACTTCTCTCCCTTGGTTGATCTAATCTAACCATTGGTTCAAGTCAATTTTAATTTAATGAATCTTTATTCATTGAATTAAATTAATTAAATGAGTCTAAGTCCAAATTAGACTCACTTAACACATGAACCAAATTGAGTCCAACTCAATTAACCTACTTTGGATTACTCTTAATCCAATTTGGTTCATCATATGAACATAATCATTTAGGTTCATCTAATGAACCTAACCTCCATCTAATTGCCCTTAGTATGTGACCCTATAGGTTCTTGTAACGTTGGCAATGCCCCTAAACCCATTTAGGAGCATAAGTAATGAGCGGTATCTAGCAACACATCATTACTACCCAAGTTACAAGAATGTTGAGATCCAACATCACCTTGTGACTACTAATTGTGACTCCTCACAAAATATGACAAGTGTCCTTCTATCCTAGACATCTTGATTGATCAATGTGAGGCATAGACCGTGTCATCCTCTAATCAATCTAAATCTTGAACTCCAAGTAGACTCACTCAATCAAATGAGCTCAATATCCTATATTGACTCATTTGGACATGGCCATGGACTTCGTGATCTCACTCTATCAAGAATATCGATGTCGCTCCCGTCATATAGCAGGGATAGATCTCATCTACATCACTCACATCCCTCTACATAAGTCATTACATACCTAGTAATCGCCTTTATAGTCCACCCAGTTACGGGTGACGTTTGACGAAACCAAAGTACATAACTCCTTATGTAGGGATCCATGGTGACTTCAGGTCTAAGGACTAGTAGTCATACTAATAGCCACATGAGAAAGTATATGACACTCATATAACGATCCATGATACTTTCTCATGGCGGGTCATTCAGTATACATTCTCCAATGCATACCCATGTGTCAACTTGATATCTCTATATCCATGACTTGTGAGATCAAGTCATCGAGTTGTCCAACATGCTCGTCTTATTGCATTAACATTGTCCCTGAATGTTAATACTCGACTAGGAATGATTAAGAGTAGTGTTCCCTATATCATCTCACTATCGGTTCAACTAACCGATTGATATAGGTGAGAACCGTCTACTCAAGGACGTTATTATACTTAGTTTATTTGACACCAATACAAGTAAGTATAATAACCAAAAACCCAATGCCTTTATTTATATAGAATATGATACAACAAGTCCAAAATACAATCATCAAATGATTGACTCTAGGGCTCTAGCTAACAACTTTATATATAACTGTGTGGTTGTGATTGTTTTCATTCCAGCCGAGTGGGCTGTGATTATAACTGCGTGGTTGTGTACATATTCCAGCCGTATATGGCTGATGTATATTTTGTATGTATTTATGTTTCAAATTGTCACTGGTACAGGGGAGGTGCTGCCGAAATTTTTCGATATGGACTCCTCTAGGGGCGTGACACTCAGGGTGTGTATGGCAGGTTGCTCTGTTAAGCTCCGTTGGTCCGCTCATGGGTAGTGTGATGCAGCGTGGTAGCGGGCAGAGATCCCTCCCCGTTATCACATACCGGGAGATGAGAGCATTGCTCTCCCTCACTATATTTGAGGTAGGAGGATAGGTGTACTCCGAGAGCATCCCGTCCACTCGGTCACTCAGGAGTAGAGATGGCTGAGTGCACGGTTGTCATAGCCCTACCCACTCGGTCTCACCATCGCGTGTGAGATGGCTAACTGGCTTCAGGGGTGACCATGTCATATTGCATCATATACACATATTGTATTTTTGTGATTATTGCATATTGGATGTTGCATTTTGGTGACTGCATATGATTAACATGCATACAGGATACATTCTTATTTGGTCTGACTAACTTTACCTGTTGTATGTTCACAGTTATATACTCAGATAGAACTTGCTAGTGAGTACAGCTTATTCAGTTATGCATTTCTTATTATTGTTGCAGTGGACTATATTACATTGCTTATTATTGGTTATTACAGTTTATTCAATTATGCATTACTCTATATTGTTTAGGAGACTGTACTCTAGGTTATTGCTGATAGTTATATGTTACTGTACATATCTATTGGTTACCTACTGAGTTCATTGAACTCACCCCATTGATATTACCTTTTCAGGTTGAGGCCGTCAGGAGATTCCAATCGCTAGCCCCTTTTATCATGACGGATTCTAGTTTTTGGACTTTTAGTTTCTTGTTGAGTTTTGTTGTACTGTGGACTGTGTGGTTGTATTTGTGAACTTTATGTCGAGCATTTGGGTTTGCTACTCTTGTTTTCTACTGTGGTATTTACATTACGTCATAGAGTTTGTTTTCCTCGTTGTAGTGGAGTAGGTTATCTGTGATGATTTCTATATTGTTGTGTCCTTTTAGTAATATCTATTGTCAGTTAGAGGCTACATTATAAACTGCGTGGATTATTTTCTTATTCTGTATTGTATTGTTCCGGCCGTGTGGACCGAGTATATGGATATATGTGTCTCAGGATTCATATTGTCACTGGTACAGGGGAGATGCTGCTAGATTTTCGTTTGGCGAGGACTCCTCAGGGCGTGACAATATGAATCCTGAGACACATATATCCATATACTTGGCTCACACGGCCGGAACAATACAATACAGAATAAGAAAACAATCCACGCAGTTTATAATGCAGCCTCCGGCTGACAACAAATATTACTAAAAGAATACAACGATATAGAAATCATCTCAGATAACCTACTCCACTACAACAAGGAAAACAAACTCCATGACGTAATGTAAATACCGCAGCGGAAAATAAGATGTGCACTACAATAGATTGGGTTATCAAAGTCTAGAACACAGAGTCCATTCACAAGATGTGTACTACAATAGAACAATTAATTGAAATAAACAGAACAATATTTTTCCTTTATTACAAATGAAAAAACCTTTTTTGTCTAAACAAGAAACAGATATAATGTTCTTTGTTAAAGTAAGCACATAATAGCACTCTTCAAGTTCTAAAATAAATCCAATGGGCAAAGATAATGAATATGTTCCTACAGCTATAGCAACAACTCTTGCTCCATTGCCCTTTGTCAATGAATACGTAGGTCGACTTTGCCCTTTGTCAATGATCTACTGTTTCTCAGCCTCTACACATTAGTACAAATGTGAGATGCACATCCGGTATCTAATACACATGAAGAAGAAATAGATAGATTGACTTCTATAACATATATACCTGAGGCAAAACTCTCACTTCTCTTCCTTTTTAGTTGCTCTAGGTACACCTTACAGTTCCTCTTCCAATGTCCGGCTTCACCACAGTGGAAGTAGGTTCCTTCCTTAACAACTCCACCTTTGGGTTTCAAGGCATGAGTCTTGCCCTTGTCTTTGGCTTGGGTCCCACCCTTACCTTTAAGCTTCCATTTGCCTTTGTCCTTTTGCATCATCAAAATGATACTAGGCTTTGCCTTCTCAAAGTTGAGTTCAGCAGTTCTCAACATGCTCAACATCTCAAGCAATAGTTTGTCAATTTCATTCATATTGTAGTTCATGATAAACTAACTGTAGCTCTCAGGCAATGATTGCAAAATAAGGTCAGTGGCCAATTCTTGGCCTAGTGGAAATCCCAACCTTTGTAGATTATCCACAAACCCGATTATTTTGAGCACATAAGGTCTTACGGGACTTCCTTCTTGCATTCTGCACTAAAATAGTGTTACGTTTATGCAAGTGCACGGATACGTCGTCAGTAATAAAAGGTTATCAATCCCACGAGGATTAGTTATAAGCACTAGTGATTGTTCACGTAGAATTAGCTAAACTACCGATTGTTGTAAGTGAACTATTTCTTGAGAAGAAAAGAACTTGGGAAGTAGATGTGAGAACTGGCGAGAGAGTGAGAGAGTTTTACATGGTTTGGGAAGAGCTCTAGTAGTTCGATTTCGTTGTGGTGGTAACGAATACATCATGTTTTATCCTTTCCTCATTGTCAATCAACATGTACTCGTCGGAAGTTATAGCTACTACCCTTAGACACTAAACAGAGAAGATCCTTGTGAAATCCTATTACGGTTAACCCCTGTCACTAGGGCGCCTCGGTAGATCACAAGAATGCAAACCTGATCGGTATCATTAAGGATAGAGATAGGGTTTTGGTTTGGTTTCTTACTTCCTTGTGGAGGAATTACCTCTCCTTTCGAGGGAGTATCCTAGATGTCCATGAACGGGTTACCCCTATCTCTAGGGCCCCTCGAGTATACGATCTAAGATTCTCTCTTTACGAAATTAGCAATCCCAACACAATCAATTAATACGACATGGCAAACAAGTCTCATGCATATCAAATTGAAACAAGACAAGCGAAATCATTCAATGAGTGAAAGCATAAGCATGAATCTTATATCATAACCTATCCACAACTACTCTCCGATCTTAGAACAAAGAATTTACTCCATAGATGCAGGGGAAAACCCAAAGATATAGTATAATTAAACATTCACTTCCCAGATAAGAAGAGAGAGGGAATAGAGATGCTTATTCAATGACGTCAAGTGATCTTTGGATCCAATCCTTTGCTTCTGGAGTTGATGTGGTGATGGAGGTGATCTCGGATCGTTAAACAGAGGTCTGGGACAGCGTGGAACGACACCAAGGTGTATCTCTCTTTTTCGGCCCCCCCCCCCCCCCCCCCCCCCCCTCCTCTCAAGGGAAAGGGTTAAGAGCCCTTTTATAGGCTAGGGCACGAGCGTTGCATGGCTTGTGCCACGGCCATGTGAAATCCGCACGCCCAGCTCCTCTCCTTCTTCAGGTAGAGTGGCACGGTTGTGCGAGATCCGCACGGCCATGTCTTCCTTTGACTCAGGTCGTAAGGCATGGTCGTGTGTTGCTCTCTCTCGGGAATGGCCACACGGCTGTGTAGGGTTACACGGTCGGTGTTAAGTGGTTTTCTTCTTTTGCTCTGATGCATCGACAATTGTCGTTTTTGGTCCAAAAGTTATCCATGTCAACACAAAATCAAACAAAAAGCAGATCTCTGACAAAAGAGTAATTAATACTGAATAAACAATAGGAGAGATGATCGTGTGAAGAATATATAAAAATAAAGCAAGTGAATGTGCGTTAAAACATGCATAAACGATCATAATATCTACGCACATCACACCCCAGACTTGAACTTTTGCTTGTCCTCAAGCAAAATGCTGCAATCTATGTTCATGAGTTCCTATAGTGTATCATAATCCCTAGTGCATTCGCCTAACTCTATCAACTAGTTTCATTGATAAGCATGTTTGTGGAGTAACCTAAGTATGGCCTAAGCATAAGTTCTTTGTGCTCGATGTAATAAGTGACTCAAGCTCTTCAAGTTTCAATTTTCTGTCCTTGTCAAGTCGTCATACAATTGAGTTCCTAATGTTCCCGGTGATAGGCACTTACCTACCATACACTTGGTTCGTTTCCCTTAAATTACACAAGGTCTCAAAGGATACTACTCGGAATCAAGAGAAACATAATATTTATTTCCCCAGTAACCTAACTCGGTCTCAAAGGGGTAAATTGTTAGTTTCCACTCATGACAACTATTTTTTATCCCGTATTCAACCCTTTATATATATATATATATATATATATATATATATATATATATAGCACTAATCACAAATGCAAGATGCAAATGTTGGGATTAGATTTTTATGAATGAGCTTCCATGATCCGAGGTCATCCAATAACCAAATTGTAACTAAGGAAACCACATGGGAACACAAGTACTAAATAAATTGGATGAATCATAACTATTTCAAAATATTTCTACTATTCAAGGATAAGTGAAGTGAAAGTAAGATCCTTAAGGTTAGGCCAAAACTTATACTAAACTCCGTACAATACTTAGCTTATTTCATGCTACTAAAGATAGAGAAAGGAGGTACACCAAACATACTAACACTATCTCTATGACACATGAACTAAGAAAATACATGTGCTAGTCATTTTGCTATTGGTCAAGTCAGCAGAAGGTTCAATGCTCTCAAATATGCCTCAAAACTATTCAAAATAAACACAATGAAATAGGGAAAAGAAAGTGTAATATGAAACTGAAAAATAAAATGAAATGCAAGTAGATAAAGCAAAATAAATAAATATGCAAAAGGACAAGGAAAAAGACTCGACTCGACTCAGGTTGTGCAAACACAACACCCCCCCCCCCCAGACTTAGACTTTTCACATTCTGATGAAATCAAAATGGTGGCGGGGGAGGGGGATAATGGGTTCCCCGTCATGTGCCAGAGGGAAATCTAGGCATACCAGGGAGATGGCCAATGTGCTGGTGATATTGGTAAAGAGCGTCTACTTGTTGTCTAGTAATATCCATATCATCCATGAAATTCCTCAATCTTTCCTGGTCAACCTCATAATCCTGAACAAATCCTATCACCTGGCTATGGAAGTCTTTAGTAAATTGAAAATGGTCCTGTATCTCCCTATATTAGTCGTCGGACAACATGAAGCGACCCTCCAACAATTGTTGTTGGGTAGAGTGCTTCTCATGAAGCGAGTCTAAGGAGGCACGGAAATCAGAAAAATCAAATGTTGAAGGTCCCGCACCATAGGCAAAAGAGTGCCTAGAAGGTTTCGAATATCCGAAGGGTTGCGGGAGTCCTGATGATGAGGGCTCTTGGTGGTGCTCGGTATCTCCTACAAGGGAGGGAACAAACTCCGGTTCTGAATCAATGATCACCCAGTTCATGGGGTTGTGAACTGAAGTGCGCTCGAGACAAGGAAGGGGTAATGGGAAACAATCATTCCTAGGAAAAGCAAACCCATTTTCGTCCCGACAGATCATCTTCATTGCAAGAAAAGAGTCGATGTCGATCTTATCATTACCATGAACGATCTCCAGCCCATCAAGCTCACAACCCAGATTTATTGCTATTTGGGTGATTAAACCGCCAAACAGTATCATCCCCGAAGATGCTTTACCTGCTCTCAATAAGTTTTGTAAGAAATAAAATCCAGAATCAAAGTCGACTTTATTTAGCATCGCCCAAAGAGAATAAAGCTCCACCTTCCTAACCACCCCATCACTCTCACCTCGACCAAAGATTGTTTTTCTCATCACACGGTGAAGGTATCTAAAAGTAGGGTTTTACATGCATGATGCCTTTGCTCTAGAGGGTTCATAAGGGTTCTTTGATCCTGTGATTGAAGCCCAAAATCCATTCCAGTCTATAGTACCATCAAATCCACGAGCACCTCCAGTAGGTAAACTAAAACAAATATTAAAATCACTAAACACCCATCGAATTTTTTTGTTCATCAACCTAAAAGTTATGACCCCAATGTAGTCATCCTCAGAAGAAAAGTTAACATCAATTGAACTTAAAAATTCCAGGACTAGGCAGGGGTAAGTCGGTAGACGTGTGTACATCATGTCATGTCAATCAAAGGAGCTAATCATCCAATCTATGTCATTCCTAATCCCTAACATATCCATGGTGGTTGGATCCATATATCTAGTGCACACAATTTTCCTAGCAACAAGAATATCATATCTAGCTTTATGTTCTTGATTTATAAAAATAATATTAAATTCTTTGTTGTCACCTTGTCACGTGCCACCCTTTTGCCTTTGCCTTTGGATGAAGAAGTCTTTCTCTTGCCTTTGTCTCCTCCCGGTGCATCTCCTTCACTAGCTCCACCGCTTCCTCTTCGGAGTCTCTTCATGATTTGAGACATGATATGCAAGGCGAATTTGAGGACTTTCTTGTGGGTGGATGTGGATCTTGAAGATAGAGGAGGAGAGAGAAGAAGGATAAGGGAATTGTTCCTCTCTTTTCAGATTTGGGGCTTGAAGAAAACTTAGATCTAGATCTAGATCTAGATCTCAGTAAAGATGAGTCTTAGATGTAGGTAATGAAGGTTGATGAGGTGTAGTGGAAGAGATGGGAAGTAGGGTTATTTAGGGTAGTTGGCGGCGCACATGGGTAAGGCACGACCGTGTCTTAAAAACACGGCCTGGTTGATGGGGGCATCGCACAGTAGTGCCTGTTGGAACGACCCCTTCTTTCCTCCTCTCGGTCAAGCTCACGCAGCCATGTCTGTTGGTGCGGAAAGCATCTGACGATCGAACCTAGGTTTTGATAATGGCAAAAGGATTCAAAGTTAAGATTTTTTGTTATCTAATGTGCATAAATGAGGTTTCAGGAAAGTCCTAACTGTGGTCAGGTAGGTGAAAACCCTAGGTCCTAAGGGGTGGTAACCCTAGGTCCTAGGGGTGGTAACCCTAGGTTAAGGAAAACTCTAGGGGGTGGTAACCCTAGGTAAAGGAAAACCCTAGGGGGTGGTAACCCTAGGTCCTAGGGGATGGTAACCCTAAGTGGAGGAAAACCCTAAGGGGCGGTAACCTTAGGTCCTAGGGGGCGATAATCCTAGGTGGAGGAAAATCCTAAGGAGGAGGTGGTAACCTTAGGTCCTAGAGGGTGGTAACCCTAGGTGGAGAAAAACCCTTGGGGGCAGTAACCCTAGGTCCTAGGGGGTGGTAACCCTAGGCAGAAAGTCCAGTCGGTCTGGAGGACCAGACTGGCACCAGGTAATCTCTCCTGAGGGGAGTAGGTGAGGACACGCTCCCCGCAGAGGGAACAGTAGGCGTCGGGTCGACCTAGAGTTTCCGGTCAGAGATCCGAAGTCAGACCCGGACAGTCCGATGACTGTCACACTCTATATTCATACTGTTATTTATGTGCTAACATTGTCTTGCAGGGTATGTTGTAGTTTTGGGACTAACATGTCTTGCAGGTACAAAAGGAACAAACTAAGCCTCGGATGAACAGTGTCCGAGGCGCCTCCATGATGCTTGGAGGTGCCTCAGGTGCAAAACGTGAGCTAGCCACGAAGTAGTGCTGGAGGCGCCTCGGATGGAGCTAGAGGTGCCTTGGACCAGAGATTGGAGGCGCCTTGGATTGGCTTGAAGGCGCCTTCAAGTGGATGAGTTACGACCAGGTCTGTTCTGATCCACGCGGCTAACTCGGCTTGTTGGATGCGCCTTGGATGGTGTTGGAGGTGCCTCCAACAGTGCATAAAAGGGGGTTCGAGTAGCACCTTTGAAACATCAATTCTCAAGATACTCTTGTGCAACAAGCTACTAGAAACGTTCCGACAAAGCTGCGACTTGACACCGACGACCCAGAGCTCCGAATCTTTAGTTTTTCTATTGTCATTGGTAAATCTAAGTTGTATTCAATTGTACTTCATTTGTAATCATTTTACGAAATAGTAGGTGTTGCCCAAAGAAAACGTTCAACGAATGTGGGCCTTGGAGTAGGAGTCACACAAGGCTTCGAACCAAGTAAACCCTTGGTGTCTTTTGTGTGATTGCTTATTTCTTTTATTATTTCCGTTGCATTACTCGTCGTGTTTTTAATTTCGAAACGTGTAAAAGCCACGAGCGCTATTCACCCCCCCCTCTAGCACTTCTTGATCCAACAATGACACACACCGGGGTTGCTCTTTGGTAAACTAGCATTTGAGCATTGCGAGATCCGCACGGCCGTGTATTGTTCCTTCTTTGCAAAAGTCACACGACCATGTGGGTTCACACAGCCTATGTCATTTCCTCCTCTGTCAGCTTCGCACGACCGTGTACATTCACATGGTCGACTCCCTTAAATGCGTAGTGTCTCGTTCTCCTCCTTTTTGACCCCTTCAACACTGTCATGCCCATGAAACGATCACGGCCAGCTCGTGGAGGCTAATGCATATCCTGAAAACAAAGACCCAAGAATAAAAATACTTGATTGAACTAAAATAGAACGACAGGTGGATAACGAATTAAAATGAAACCCTTGGGTTGCCTCCCAAGAAACGCTTGTTTTAGATCTTTAGCTCGACCCCGTATCAGTTAATGTGGACTAAACCCATGGAAGCACGACTCTCCTCCTAGGGTTAATGCTCCAATTTGCGCCTTCAGTTTCACTCGTGCAGGACAAATATACTTTTTATTTCTTGTTGGGGGTGGCCTCTCAAGTTTTGCCGAATCATGCATCATGTCCAGCGGCCTCCCATGGAAACTGCATTCCTCAGCTTTGTATATATTCGACTTGCTGGTATTTCCTTGAAAAGAAGAGATGCAATTAGGAGAATCAGATAAATCGAATTCTAACCTTTCTTTACCGATCTCCAAGGATAACTTGTAACGTTTCACATCGATGAGGGCTCCAGCGATGGAATGGAATGGTCTTCCTAGGATGATTGGGATCTTGGGATCCTCCTCCATATCCAGGACAACAAAATCTGCGGGAACGATGCATCCACCTATCTCGACTAACACCTCCTCCACTATACTCATTGGGTATCTACATGAATGGTCAGCTAATTGTAGTGCCATAGTACTAAGTTTGATGTTCTAGTGTCCTAGTTTTTTGCATGACGATTATGGAAGTAGGCTGACACTCACTCCCAAGTCGCAGAAAGCCTTGTGTATGAGCTTAGAGCCAATCTTACACGGTATAGAAAAACTTCCTGGATCCTGGAGCTTCGGCGGAGTGTCTGTCGTAGAAGAGCGTTGCACTACTCCGTTAATGCTACAGTCTCGAAGTTGCCCTTCTGTCTTCTATTAGAAAGAATACCTTTTAAAAATTTGGTGAACTTCGGCATTTGGTGTAGTGCATCTATTAGAGGTACTTCAATGCAGATTTCTTTAATCTTCTCAAGGAATCGGTGTAACTCTTCATCTTTTTGGGATTTATTAGCTTTTGAGGGAAAACAATCATCTGACTTTGTGGGGGAAGTGGAAGAGTCCCACATCGACTCTAGGATTAGAGAATCGGATCCGAAGGCCACTCGTCGTCATTGGATAAGAACATCTTTTCTTTCTTTCTTCGTGTTTGATGATTGCATGTCTATCTACATTATGTCTTCGGGGGTTTTTCTGGCACTCATGGAGTAGATTCCTTGTTCTAGGACTAGGGAGTAGTTGTGGCTCGATTTGATGTAAAACTCGCATTTATGTTTATACTCATTGGATGATCTCTTATGCTTTGTCTTAATTGCATGTCGGTTGATTGTGTGGAAATTTGTTAGCCTCATAGAGGGATGATCTCTAGATCGTACTCTCGAGGGGCCCTAGTGACAGGGGTAACCTGTTCACGGAAATCTAGGATACTTCCTTGAAAGGAGAGGCAAATTCCCCTTAAGGAAGTGAGACACCAAGCTTAGCTCTGATTCTCTATTCTTAACATTACCAATTAAAGTTGTATCCTCAAGATTTGCCGAGGTGCCCTAGTGACAGGGGTAAACCGTAACAGGACTTCTTAGGGCTCCGCTTTATTCTAGTACATAAGAATAGTCGCTTTAGCTTCCGGCAAATGCGTGTTGAAGGACAGTGAGTGTAGGATAGAACGTGACACATCAACACTGCCACAACGAAACCGACCTCCTAGGACTCCTCATAACCAAGTTTGACATTTTGACTTACCAGTTCTCGATTCTTCTTCTTGACCTTTCTTCTTTAGATTGTTCCCAACCATTGGTAGCCTAGCAAAACTTAAGTGAATAATTTTTATTGCTTATAACCATTCCCTATGGAATTGATATTTTTATTACTGACGATGAATCCGTGCACTTGCAGTTCGTAACAAATTTTTGGCGCCGTTGCCGGGGACTGCGTCTATAACATTAGCAAAATCATATTGGATTAGACTAGGCTTTGCTTCTATTCTTCATTTTTTGCATTTTTTGATACTTTCTATTCTGCTGCTATATTCCATATCTTATTATTGCTTGCGAAGAGATAACCTTTCAGGACAGCTACTATCATTCGATCCAGAGATCGACAGGACCTTTTTGAGAAGAAGAAATCTACAAAAGGCATTCCAAGCAGCACAGGAATCCTCATAAATGGCCGACAAACTGTTGAAAGATTACGTGGCACCATATGCACGAGGGGTTTGGTCCAATATCACCCGACCTCCCATTGAAGCCAACAACTTCGAAATCAAGCCTGCAGTAATCCACATGGTCCAGCAAAATCAATTCAGAGGAGGACCGCATGAGGACCCAAACCACCACAAGAGCTATTCTACGAGATCTGTGGCAATATGAAGGTAAACAGAGTCCCCCCGATTCAGTTAGACTACTTCTCTTCGGGTTTTCCTTAAAGGACACAGCCAAGTAGTGGCTGAACTCCCTTCCAGCGAACATCATATCATACTGGGAGCAGTGTGAACAGAAATTTCTGGATAAGTTCTACCCACCGAGCAAAACTGCTCACATTAGGAACCTAATTGCTAGCTTCAAACAGATAGACTCAGAATCATTATTTGAAGCTTGGGACATATTCAAGAGCATGCTAAGACAGTGCCCCCATCATGGCCTTGAAAAATGGTTGGGTTTACACACTTTTTACAATGGAATTAATTATCACGCGAAGGTGTCTCTTGATTTTGCAGCAGGAGGAGCACTGGTGAACAAAAGCCTTGATGAAGCAGAAGAGATCATAGAGAATGTGACACAGAACTACCATCAGTGGGCGTCTGAAAGATCTAGTGGCTCTTTCACAGGGAATCCAATTAAAGCGTCAGGGAAATTTGATGTGGATGCAGTCACACTCATATCTGCAAAGCTGGATGCTCTGACCAAGAAATTTGATGCCATGGGAGGCAACACAGTTAATGCAATAGCATGTGTCTATGGAAGTATGGATCACACTCAAGACACTTGCCCCTTTGGGTCGATTTAGGCACATATGAACCAACTTGAGCAATGCGACGCAATAGCCAGCTACAATCAAAGGCAAAATAATCCGTACTCCAACACATACAACCCTGGATGGAGGAACCACCCCAATTTCTCATACCGGAATAATCAGGACCAAGGACCAGCACATCAAAGTCATCAGCCTGTGCAACAGGGGTACCAATCTGGACAACAGACTTATCAATAGCAGCAACCTTCACAACTGCCCAGAATTGAAAAGATGCTTGAGGAAGCTCTCTCAGAACAAAAGGAGATGAAGAATGAGATCAAGCAACTGATTCAGAGGCTGGAAAATTCTGAAAAACATCAAAAGATGCAAGACAGCTAGATAGCCCAGATAGCTCAATCTTTCTCAAGAGCATAGGGAACATTCCCAGGAAAACCTGATATAAATCCAGTAGAACATTGCAACCGCATCGAGCTAAGGAGCGGGCAGACTTTGAGAGATCCCCAGATTATCTCCCAGAAATAACTTGACTTGGAGGGAGAGCGCAACCAGATCCAGAACAAGGGTGGAGAGGAAATCACCGAGAAGACTCTTCAAATACCTCCATAGAGTAAAACAGTTCCCTTCCCTCAGAAGCTGATAGCATCTCAGAAAGATGAAGAGTTCGATCGTTTCCTGAAGAAAATCAAGGAGATCTGCATAGAAGTACCACTTATAGATGCGCTGCACCAGATGACGAAGTTCGCAAAATTTTTAAAGGGAATTTTATCTTACAAGAGGCAAAAAGGCGACTTCGAGACGTGGCATTGACAAAAAATTGTAGCGTTATACTTATGGCGAACACTCCACTAAAGCTTCAGGACCCAGGGAGCTTTTCGATACCTTGCAAAATCGGCTCTGAATTCATATAGAAAGCTTTCTACGACCTGGGAACTAGCGTTAGCTTTCTCCCGTACTCTTTATGCAAGAAGCTGGGACTCCAGAACATTAAACTGACTACCATGGTACTGCAATTAGCTGACCACTCATGTAGATATCCAATGGGAATAGTAGAAGACGTGCTAGTAGAGGTGGGTGGATGTATCATTCCTACCAATTTCATTATTCTGGATATGGAGGAGGATCCCAAGATACCGATAATCCTTGGAAGACCATTCCTTGCCACAGCTGGAGCCCTAATTGATGTGAAGAGTCACAAGTTATCCTTGGAGATCGGTAAGGAGAGGATTGAGTTTGATTTATCCAACTCTTCCAACTGCGCCTCTTTTTCTCAGGAAAACTCTAACAGGATGGACATGCACAGAGCTGAGGCATGTAGCTCCTGTCAGAGTTCACCTCCAGTGAATAGTAAGAAGAATATATGTCCTGCACAAACAAAACTAAAGGTGCAGAATGGAGGGCTAACCTTAGGAGGAGGGTCGTGCTTCCATGGGTTTAGTTCACACTGACTGAACGGGGTCAAGCTAAAGACCTAAAACAAACGCTTCTTGGGAGGCAACCTAAGGATTTTTCATTTTGATTTATTGTCCTGTTATTCATTTCATTCCTTTAGTTGGTTTAGTCGAGTATTTTACTTTGGGTATTTCATTTTTAGGGTGTGCACAGCCTCCATGAGCTGGTCGTGAGAGTCTCATGGGCGTGGAGGCATCGAAGGAACCAAAATGACGAAGGGTGAATCACTTTGAGCTTAAAGGAGCTGGCCGTGTGACTCCACACGGCTGTGCAGAGCCAACGGAGAAACAAAAGCCATAGGGGTCGTGCAACCCTGCACAGTCGTGTGGCTTGTGCATAGAACAAAGGGGCACGGGCCGTGCCAGTTGGCACAGCCGTGCTACACTGCCAAAGAGGAAGAAGATTCAGGTCGTGCCTATTGGCACGGGCGCGCGACCCATGCAGAAGAGAAGAAGATAGGGGTTGTGCCAATTGGCACGGCCGTGCCACTTCAGTCGTGGGGAGAAAGGAGGAGGCCATGATAATCGGCACGACCGTGCGGCATCTCGCTTGACTTGGCTGTGTCTATAAGACACGGCCGTGTCTCAACCCGTGCGCGCTGCCTCCTCTTCCAAGAAACCCTATTTCCATCTCCCTCTCTTCCAAAAGCCTTCTCCTCTATACCACCCCTCATCAATCCCTGATTTCCCACCTCTAGAGCTCACTTTTGTTTAGATCTACATCCAAATCTAAAAATTCTTCAAGCCACAAAACCGAAAAGAGAGAAGAAACTTCCCTATTTTCCCTTCCTTCTCCTCTCTATTTCCATCCTCAAGACCCATTTCCATAATAAACTCCTCTAAGCCTTGCACCATGTCGTAGATCTTGAAGAGACTTCGTCGAGGAAGCGGTGGATCTGGCGAAGGAGACGCACTAGGAGGCGACAAAGGCAAAGGGAAGGCTCTTACTTCAAAAGGAAAAGGAAAAAGTGTGGCACGCGATGAAGGTAATGAAAACGAGTTCAATATCATTTTTATAAATCATGAACAAAAAGCTAGATATGATATACTTGTCGCTAGGAAAATTACATGCGCTAAATATGGATACTATTACTATGGACATGTTCGAAATTAGGGATGATGTAGATTGGATGATAAGCTCCTTAGATTGGAATGATATTATGTAAGCTCATGCACCGACCCACCCCCGTCACTATATTGATTTCATCGGGACGATGAAAAGTCCATGTCTGGGGGGTGTTGTGTCTGTCTGCACAACCTGAGTCGGTTCTTCGTGTTTTCTTTTCCTTTTCTTTTGCATCTTCTTTCTACTTTGCATATTTCATGTTTTTTGCATTTTTCTTGTTTCATGTTTTTATTTTGCATCTCATTTGCATTTTCCTTCCATTTTATGGCATATTTGAGAACATCAACCCTCTACTTTTTCTACTACTTGTCCGATAGCAAAATGGCTAGCATTTTCTTAGTTCATGAGTTGTCCAAATAGTGTTAGTATGTTTGGTGGATCTCCTTTCTTTATCTTTAGTAGCATGAAATAATCTAAGTATTGTACAGAGTTTGGTATAAGTTTTGGCCTAATCTTAAGGATCTTCGTTTCACTACACTTAAGTACTCAAGCTTGAATATACTTTTGAAATAGTTATGATTCATCCAAATTGTTTAGTACTTCTGTTCCCATGGTGATTCCTTGTTTGCATTTTGGTTACTGGATGGCCTCGGATCATGGAAGCTCATTGGAAAAAATCTAAATCCCAATATATGCAGCTTGCATGTGTGTTTGTTAAAAAAAATAATAAAAAATAAAAAAATGATGATGAGTAAGGGATAAAAAAATAGTTGTCATGAGTGGAAACTAATAATTCACCCCTTTGAGACCGAGTTAGGTTATTGGGGAAATGAATGTTATGTTTCTCTTGATTCTGAGTAGTATCCTTTGAGACCTTGTGTGATTTAAGGAAAACGAACCCAATGTGTGGCAAGTACTGTGCCTATCACTGAGAACATTAGGAACTTAATTGTATGACAACTTAACTAGGACAGAGAATTGAAACTTGAAGAGTTTGAGCTACTTACTACACTGAGCACAAAGGACATATGCTTATGCCATACTTAGATTACTCCATAATCATGCTTATCAAGGAAACTAGTTGAGAGTTAGGCGAATGCACTAGGGATTATGAAGCACTGGAGGAACTTATGAACATAGTTTGTAGCATTTTGTTTGAGGACAAGCAAAGGTTCAAGTCTGAGGGTGTGATGTGCGCAAATATTATGATCATTTACGCATGTTTTAGAGCACATTTACTTACTTTATGCATACATATTCATTGCATGATCGTCTCTTTCATCTTCTACTCATTATATATACTCTTTTGTTCGGATATCTGCTCTTTGTTTAGTTTTGTGTTGACAGGGGACAACTTTAGGAGTGAAAACGACGATTATCGATACACCGGAACAAGCCAAAGAACATGGTCGTGCGATATCGCACAGCCATGTGACCAGACCGATGAGGAGAAGTGCACGGCCGTGCAACCCTACACGGACATGCGACCGAGACCGAGGCAGATCAGCACATGATCGTGCAACCCTGCACGGCCGTGCCACCCTGCACGACTGTGCCACCCCTTGACCGAGACCAGGAAGTGCCCGGCCATGCGTCCTTACATGGCCGTGCCCCAGGAGCCGAGCCAAGACACCACACATCCTCCCAATTAGCCCGGCCGTGCAACGCAATCAGATAAGGGAAAGGGCACGACCATGCCAAATTGGTACGGTCGTGCCGCCGCAGTCGTGCCCTAGCCTATATAAGGGTTTTAACCCTTTGTCTCCAGGGGAGGCCGTGAGGGGAAATGAGCCGTCAGTTGGAGAAACATCTTGGTGCCATCCCATGCCATCTTGGACCTCCGTCCAGTGATCTTCCATCACCACATCGACTCCAGGAGCAGAGAATCAGACCCGAAGGCCACTCGTCGTCATTGGATAAGCACATCTTTTCTTTCTTTCTATAACGCCCGCCCCTTTACCACTCCTGCCTAGTGAGGGCGGGGTTACTTTCTTTCTTTGACTTAGCATACATAAACATACATACAGCGGAAGCATATTTATTTTTTTCTAAAATCATACTAAGCATATGAACATGAAATAACATGGTTCAACTTAAATAGTCATATTATTCATTCCTAACACATGCATAGGGAATCATGAAAGACATCACATAACATAACATATTATTCTAAGTTCACTTCAGCAGGTCATTTTATTTCTTTAGCCAAGTCATCATCACACATCTCTTGCCCATTCCAGCTAGTACTCCTCTAGTTTATCCATCCTTTACCTTTATCTGTGGTACAAGGAAAAGTATCTGTAAGCACTCAATGCTTAGTGAGATCCTTTCCTACTCACAAAACCAACATATCATATAAAATTCAT
Source organism: Zingiber officinale (assembly GCF_018446385.1). Taxonomy (NCBI): domain Eukaryota; kingdom Viridiplantae; phylum Streptophyta; class Magnoliopsida; order Zingiberales; family Zingiberaceae; genus Zingiber; species Zingiber officinale. Next base: position 77,072,177 of record NC_056001.1, read on the forward strand.
CATATCATACATCATAGAATAAAGGACGCTCATATCATCATATAAATAAAACATGTCATATCATGGCATGGATTTCAATATTATCGTAACATAACTTGACAACATGTTATAGCATAAATCTTATCATGGTATAAGTAACATTATATCATAGTATAAATCATATCATAGCATAAGTAATCATCATAACATGGTATAGATCATATCATAGCATAATAAATCATCATATCATGGTATAGATCATATCATAGCATAAGAAATCATCATAACATGGTATAGATCATATCATAGCATAAGTGTACATCATAGCATAAGTGAAAGCATCATGACATTTCTTTTCATAGCATCAAGGCATCATATCATAGCATAACTGTAAGCATTATTTCTCATCATATCGTAAGCATGGATGCAAGATGTCCTTTAAAACATGGGAAATGCCATGTGCAATATGCCTTTCAAAACATGGTTTATGTCATGTGTGAGATGTCTTAAAACAGTATCATATAGTACTTGAAAATAATCTCAACATGAAGGGGCCCGGCTTAGTACCACATACATACATAATGTGTGCATCCTAAGTAGACTCAAGATAGCTAGTCTTGAACCTACTAGGAACTAGACCCGTAGCTCGGCCTAGGGGCACGTAAGGAGCCCACCCTTTACTAGCCCGTAATTCGACCTAGGGGCGCATAAGGAGCCCACCCTTTTGGTACAAGCCATTCAAAGTAAAATACATGTCATATCATATCTTTATCATGTATCATTCATAGCATATCATATTCATGTCATTCATAGCATATCATGTCCATGTCATTCATATCATATCATGTTCATGTCATTCATATCATATCATGTTCATGTCATTCATAGCATATCATGTTCATGTCATTCATAAGGTATGCATAAATGGGCACATAGCCATGCATACTTGGGCACATAGCTATCATATTTGGGCACGTAGCCATCACATTTGGGCACATAGCCAATATAGGTATCATTCTCATGCATGGTTCATAAGCATACTTAAACGAGCATATATAATATATCATGGAAGGAAAAGAAAACATAATCATGCATGGATCACGAGTTAACTTTTCCTAATTCATATCATGGCAAAGGAAAGTACATAATGAATCATAATTTGGTCTAAATCCTCATAATTTGGTACTAAGGGTGGCCGAAACATGCATAGGCTCACTTAGGTTGCATAAAATCATACAAGCATATGAACCCAATTTTATTTCTATAACATTTATCATAAAGAACATCATGAGTATATTTAATCTAGGTTCTATGCTTCCTAGGTTTAGAAACCCACATTGGCCGAAACATACAAGTCCAAAACTTGGTTACAAATAACATGTAAACATGTGAACCCTAAACAATTTCCATACATTTATCATAGGCAACCACATGAGCATATTAGATTAAAGTTTCAAGCTTCCTAAGTCCATAAACATAGGTGGCCGAATGCCACAAACATAGGTTCTAAGCATGTGAGTATCCTATAACTTTCATAGCACATCATAGAGAAGAACATAAACATGTTAGGGTTGAATTTAGGCTTGCCTAAGCCCTACATTTCACTTGGCTGAAAGTTCACCATGTGAAAAACCTAACCCTAATCAACATGAAATCTCAAGTGCATTATGTTATCTTCATATCCTTTCATAATGTAAAACATAAGTAAGCTAGATTTGAAGTTGAGCCTCCTTAAGGTATGTTGAGCCCCCTTCATGACTGAAACCCTAAGGTAAGGTCCTACTAGTTCTAAGCATCATACAAGTATAAAACATCAAGAGAACAAACATAACATATTATGGAAAACTTCATACTTGATACTTCTTCTAGGATTTTTCAACCAAATACAAGCATGTGAGTACCCTATAAATTTCATAGCATATCATAAGAAGAACATAAACATGTTAGGGTTGAATTTAAGCTTGCCTAAGCCCTACATTTTATTTTGGCCGAAAGTTTACCATGTAAAAACCTAACCCTAATCAACATGAAATCTCAAATGCATTATGTTATCTTCATATCCTTTCATAAGGTAAAACATAAGCAAGCTAGATTTGAAATTGAGCCTTTCTAAGGTATTTAATCCCTTCATGGCCGAAACCCTATGGTAAGGTCCTACTAGTTCTAAGCAACATACAAGTATAAAACATCAAGAGAACATTCATATCACATCATAGAATAAATCATAAATATGTTAGTTTTTAAATTGAGCTTCCCTAGGGTTTTAAGTCTCTTCATGGCCGAACCCTAAGGTGGGATTTTACCTAACTCCAAGCCACATACAAGCATGAAATATCAAGGTCATATTCATAGCATATCATGAGGAAAGAAAACTTAAGCATGTGGTTTTTGGTTTTGAGCTTCCATAAGTTTTACAAGTGTCATGGCCGAAAGTTCCCAAAAGAAACCCTAGATTGTTAATCTAAACTCGAACAAAAATCATATAACAATTTGTACCACAGGTGAGGGGATACTCACCTCCTCTTGCTTGGTCTTTTCCCTAAGAGAAGATACCCTTTGTGAAGAGGAAGAAGAAAGCTTCTCCTTCTAGTGCTCCCTTTTGCTTCTCTTGCTTGTGAGAGATAGATCTTGTGGATCCCTTCTTGTGGTTTGGTTTTCTTAGGGAGAAAACCTTAGTTGGATTTTCGGAAAGGGGAAAGGGGATACTCTAGGTCACGGCAATGGTGAGGAAAGGAAAGAAAAAATGAAAACTCTTCTTTGTTTTTCCTCTTATGCTAGGTGGGAGTAAGAAGCAAAAGAAACTTTGCTTTCCCTTCTTCTTAATTTCTCTTTTATTCTCTTAATGATGAAGAAAATGTCTTCATTCATCCCCTTAGTTCCTCTCCTCTCATTCCCTCTTGTATCTCCACGAAAATGGAAAAAGAGTGAGGAAGGAAAAGACAACTTGTCTTGCTTCTTAATCAAGAGAAAGAGTAAGAAAGCTACTTGATGTTTTCTTGCTTCCTTCTCTTAATTATACTTTTATCTTTATCTACACTTTCCATTCTCTATTCAACAATAACTTATGATGGTCTAGTGGTAATTCCATAATTCTTAATTTAAGAAGGTTCAAGGTTCAATCCTTGACCAATTCCTTTTTCTTTTATATATTTTTGGTTCTATCTTATCTTCTTTTATTCTAAGAGAAAATCTTCACATACTTAGCTTCAGAAATTTGTGGGTGTTACACTTTCTTCGTGTTTGAAGATTATATGTCTATCTACATTATGTCTTTGGGGATTTTCTGGCAATATGGAGTAGATTCCTTGTTCTAGGACTAGGGAGTAGTTGTGGCTCGGTTTGATGTAAAACTCGTATTTATGTTTATACTCATTGGATGAGCTCTTATGCTTTGTCTTAATTGCATGTCGGTTGATTGTGTGGAAATTTGTTAGCCTCGTAGAGGGATTATCTCTAGATCATACTCCTGAGGGGCCCTTGTGACAGGGTAACCTGTTCACAGACATCTAGGATACTTCCTTGAAAGGAAAGGCAAATTCCCCTCAAGGAAGTAAGAGACCAAGCTTAGCTCTGATTCTCTATTCTTAACATTACCAATTAAAGTTGTGTCCTCAAGATTTGCCGAGGCGTCCTAGTGACAAGGGTAAACCGTAACAGGACTTCTTAGGGCTCCTCTTTATTCTAGTACATAAGAATAGTCGCTTTAGCTTCTGGCAAATGCGTGTTGAAGGACAATGAGTGTAGGATAGAACGTGACACATCAACACCGCCACAACGAAATCGACCTCCTAGGACTCCTCATAACCAAGTTTGACACTTCGACTTACCAGTTCTCGATTCTTCTTCTTGACCTTTCTTCTTTAGATTGTTCTCAACCATTGGTAGCCTAGCTAAATCTAAGTGAATAATTGCTATTGCTCATAACCAGTCCCTGTGGGATCGATATTTTTATTACTGACGATGAATCCGTGCACTTACGGTTTGTAACATTTCCCCGGTAAGAAAAATTTGGGTGGTCCTCCACCCAGGGTACTATGTGTTGGAGTAGAGATTGTTTTACCTTTGGTTATAACCGACTATTGCATCGCATTGTTCAAGTTGATGTATTTGTGCTTGTATTGGCCCTAGGGGGCAAGTATATTGGGCATGATCTGAACTTCTACAAGTTTCACACACACACACACACACACACTATTGCATTAGTTGTGTTGTTCCCCATGGTCTCAAACTTTTTGGTCAGAGCATCCAGCCTTGCGGACATGAGCATGACTGCATCTACGTCAAATTTTCCTGATGCCTTTATTGGATTCCCAGAAAAGGAACCTCCAGATCTTTCGGTTGCCCACTGATGATGGTTCTGGGCCACATTCTCTATTATGTCTTCAACTTCATCAAGACTCTTGTTCATCAACACCCCTTCTGCTGTAGAATCGAGGGACACCTTTGTGTGATAATTGATTCCATTATAGAATATGTGTAGCACCAACCACTTCTCGAGGCCATGATGGGGGCACTACCTCAGCATACTCTTGAATCTATCTCATGCTTCGAATAATGATTCTGAGTCTGCCTGTTAGAAGCTTGCAATTAAATTCCTAATGTGTGTAGTTTTACTTGGCAGGTAAAATTTGTCCAAAAATTTCTACTCACACTGCTCCCAAGTTGTAATGTTGTTTGCTGGTAAAGAATTAAACCACTGGTTGGCTCTGTCTTTCAAGGAAAATCTAAAAAGAAGCAACCTTACTATTTCTGGAAGGACCCCGTTCACTTTCATAGTACTACAGATGTAACGCCCCGCCCCTCCTGCTAAGGCGACGGGAGTTACTTTAGACACATACATACTTAACACAGCGGAAGTCTTACTTAGAGAATTAAAAAAACATTTTCTTACTTAAAAATTCACCATAGATATAAAAGAACCACATAGCATACCGATCATATTTTTGAGTCTTAAATACCCAAACACATACTTAAGGTCATGGAGTCATAAGGTAAAAACATCAACATGGTAAATTTCTTATTAAATAAAAGCAGGTCATTTCTTTTAGCCAGTCCACTACCACACACATCCTTCTAGCCCCTCCTGCTGCTCCCCTAGTACATCCATTTCTTGCCTTTATCTGTGGTACAAGAAAGTAAGTTGTGAGCACTCATGGCTCAGTAAGTTCCTTTCCTACTCACAAAAATCGTAAAGCATATTAAAAACATAAGTCATAAGGCATAAAGACAAATGTATCATGTCAAGAGCATATCATGGCATATCATAACATAACATAAAGTATCATGGCATAATCATAAAGTATAAGCATGGTAAATTCCTAAACATATATCATGCAACATATGCAACATGTCTTTTGAAAACTTATATAATACATACTTAAACATAATCTCAACATGATTGGGGCCCCGGCTTCTACCACATACATAAATGTGGGCGTCCTAAGTAGGTCCAAGGTAGCAAGTCTTGAACCCTACAAGACATACATACTAGGCCCGTTTCTTAGTCCATCGACCTAGGGGCACTTAGGAGCTCATCCCTAACGAGGCCCGTTTCTTAGTCCATCGACTTATGGAGCCCACCCTTGGTACAAGTCATACATAAAGTAAAGTAGCATGTCATACATATCGTAGTTCTTATTCTTACATGCATATCATGTTTCTTGACATATCATAAAACATGAATTTTTTTGGGAACACAGCACATGCATGAATCATAGCATACATCATGAACATATCACTTAGCATATCATAAGCATGCATATTTGGGCACACATCCCATGCATGAATCATAAGCTTGCATAATGAACATATCATTTTTATCATATCCTAAAGCATGCATGATTGAGCACACAGCACATACATGGATCATAAGCATACATAAGAGAGCATATCACTTATCATAAAAGACATAACCATTCATGGAATCATTAAATAACATCTCTTGATTCATTCATAACATGTGAGGTACATCAAGGTCACTAAACCCATATGGTCGAAAGTCATGAATAGAGGCATGATATCTAGACAACATACAAATATAAAAATCTAATGATATCTTCACATACTAGCATAATAAAGGTCATAAGCATGTTAACCTAAATTTTTAAGCCCTCCTAGGTTTCAAATTCTTCATGGAAGAAACCTTTCATGTAGAGCAAACAAGTTCTAAATAACATGCAAACATGTAAACTTTAAGTTCATATCAAATCATATTTCATAAGGAACCACTTAAGCATATTTAGTTTGGGTTCTAAGTTTCTTAAGCTCCCAAACTTATCATGGCCGAACCCTAACATGTCTCCTTCTAGGTTACAAGTAGCATGGAAGTATTGAACCTTAAGCCAATATCTTATACATTTTCATGAGAAACAACATAAGCATATTTGTTTTAAATTCCAAACTTCCTAGACCCTTTAACTCAAGGTGGCCGAAACCTATAACTCATGGAATTAGGTTTTTAATGGCATAAGAGCATGGTAACCACAACTACATTTCATAGCATATATCACAAGACATCATAAGCACATATATAAGTTGGGTTCTAAATTTTCTCTAGGCTTTTAATCTTGTAATGGCCGAAACATATAAATCATGGAACTAGATTTTTAGTGACATAAGAGCATAGGAATCACAACTACATTTCATGGTACTTATCACAAAAACATCATGAACAAATGTAAGTTGGTTTCAACATTTCTCTAGGCCTTTGCACTAGTATTGGCCGAACCCTAACAAGCATGAACTACATTTCTAGTGGCATAAGAGCATGGAACCACAAATACATTTCATAGTACTTACCACAAGGAGCATCATGAACATATATAAGTTGGGTTCTAAGTTTTCCTAGTCCTTTAATCCAAAGGTGGCCGAAACATATAAATCATGGAACTACACAATTTTCATGACATCATAACAAGGAACAACATTAGTAAACTTAGTAAAAAAAAACATCTACTAGTTCCATATTATTTTATTAGGAAAGTCATGAGCTTTCTATCCTTGGTTTAAACTTTCCTAGACTTCAAATCTCATCATAACCGAACCTTTATAAGCATGAAATGAGATTTATAACTAACATACAATCATGGCATAAAACTTCATACCTTGTCTTAGGAACAATCTTAGCATGCTTAGCCCTAGATTTAAAACTCTCTTAAGCCTTTACTTCTTACATGGCCAAATACTCATGGGCATGAAAAATGGAGTTTCAACAATATACAAGTAGGAGAAAAAGTTAACAACATCATTATCATAGGGTACATAACTCAAGAATAAGGAAACATGCTTAGTTTGAGTCTTAAACTTACCTAGTCTTCTTGTTCATGCTTGGCCGAGAGTTTAAAGCTTATGGATCTAAGTTTTCATCATTCATTCTAGCATGGAAACCTTAGATTAACTTTTTACATAAAATACATATCACAAGAAAGATAGTAAGCATATATAATTACAACTTTCTTAAACTCTTCTTCTTCTTTTGGCCGAATTTTCTTAATGCAAGTCCTAGGTTTTTAAGCGATCTAACTCCATGAAAAACCATACAAACTATTGTACCACAGGTGAGGGGAAGCTTACCTAGTAATCACTTGTTAATATTTAAAGAAATGGTACCCTTGGTGAAGAGGAAGTAGGGGGATTCTTCTTCTAGCACTCCTTTCGATTTTCTCTTGCTTGGAAGGGTACACCTTGAAGGCTCCTTCTTGTAGTTTAGTTTTCTCTTAGGGAGAAACCTAAACTTGGCTTGTGGAGATGAGGGAGGAGGCTTAGAGTCTCGTCAAGGGTGAGGGAGAAGGAAAAAAAAAATGAAAACCTTTAGTTCCTTTCCTTTTTATGCTAAGTAGGTGGAAGTTACCAAAATGAACTTTGCTTCCCTTCCTCCTTATCTCATGCATGTATTTTCTTAATGAGAATATGTCCTCATTCCCTTCCCTATATTATTCTCTTTATTATCCTCTTAAACCACACGAAAATAGAGAAGGAAAGGGAGAAGGACAACTTGTCTTTTGCTACTCTTTTTCCTTAACCAAGAGGTAAACAAGAGAATGAAGCCACTTGATTTTCCCTTTGTTCCTTCACTAAATTTTAGCATTACATTTAACTACAATTCCCATCATTTCCCTTTCATATATTATTCATTATCCTAGTGGTTATCATACATAATTTTATTTCTATCCTTTGTGAGAGGTTCAAGGTTCAAACCTTCACCTCTTCTTTTATTTCTCTTATCTCTTTTCTTTTTTTTTCTTTTTGATTCTTCATATTTTTAGGCTCTAAAGCAAATAACACCCATATACTTATCTCATAATCTTGTGGGTGTTACAGTACCCCATACCTCATAGAAAGTTCGTCCTCGAACTTAAAATAGCTTCGTCAGGTAGTGCCGGACTTCCTGCTGAGTGCATCGGCTACCTTGTTTGCTTTACCAGGGTGATAAAAGATTTCGCAATCATAGTCCTTGACTAGCTTGAGCCATCTGCGTTGTCTCATATTTAGGTCTTTCTGCGTGAAGAAATATTTCAGACTCTGGTGGTCTGTATAAATCCTGCACTGAGCCCCATATAGGTAATGCCTCCACGTCTTTAGAGCGAAGACCACCGCTGCTAGCTCTAAATCATGAACGGGGTAGTTCCTTTCATGTTCTTTGAGTTGTCTAGAGGCATAGGCAATGAGTTTGCCATCTTGCATGAGTACAGCTCCAAGTCCTAAGAAGGAAGCATCGCTATACATATCAAAGTCCTTGTTGCTTTCCGGAAGAGTAAGAATCGGAGCACTGGTCAGTCTCTGTTTCAGTTCCGTAAAACTTTTCTCGCAGTCGTCCGTCCATTCATACTTTTTATTCTTCTTGGTGAGAACGGTCATCGGGGCTGCTATCTTGGAGAAGTGCTCTACAAACTTCCTATAGTAGCCTGCCAGTCCAAGAAAACTTCTGACTTCACTGGCGTTCTTTGGCCTATTCCAGTTGCTTACTGCTTCAATCTTATTCGGATCCACCATTACTCCGTCCTTGGAGATAATATGACCCAAGAATGATATTCGATCAAGCCAGAACTCACATTTGGAGAATTTTGCATATAGTCGCTTTTCTCGAAGGATCTGTAATACCGTATTCAGGTGTTCGGCATGCTCTTCTTGGGTTCTCGAATAGAAAAGAATATCGTCAATGAAGACAATCACAAATTTATCAAGATACGCCGAAAATACTCGATTCATCAAATCCATGAAAACAACCGGAGCATTTGTCACTCCAAAGGGCATAACTACAAACTCATAATGCCCATATCTTGTTCGAAAGGCTGTCTTCGGTATATCCTCTTGTTTCACTTTCACTTGATGATAGTCGGACCTTAAATCAATCTTTGAGAAGACAGTTGCTCCCTTCAATTGGTCAAACAGATCATCGATCCGCGGAAGGGGGTATCTGTTCTTGATTGTCGCTTGTTCAGTGCTCGGTAATCTATACACATTCGCATAGACCCATCCTTCTTTTTCACAAATAGTACCGAAGCTCCCCATGGAGAGTGACTAGGACGAATAAATCCTTTGTCAAGTAATTCTCGTAGCTGTTCTTGAAGTTCTTTCAACTCCGTCGGTGCCATTCGGTAAGGTGCTTTGGAAATTGGTTTAGTACCCGGGACTAACTCAATCGTAAATTCTATTTCTCTGTCGGGTGCTAATCCCGGTAGTTCATCAGGAAACACTTCCGGATAGTTGCACACCACTCTGACATCTTCTAGTTTCTGACTTCTAGTTTGTCTTGTGTCAACCACTTGCACTAGAAATCCATTACAACCTTCGTCTACCACACTTCGTGCCTTTACCGCTGATAAGAATCTTTCAGTTTCTTTCCCGGATTCCCCAATATATTCAAACATCGGTTTAGCTTCGGGTCGGAATACTACCTTCTTATTACGGTACTCGATTGAGGCGTCGTACTTGCTCAAGAAGTCCATGCCCAGTATAATGTCAAAATCCCGCATATCAAGTACTATCAGATTGCAGTAGAGTTCTCTGTCTGCGATTCGGATAGGTACGACCCGCAGCATTTGCTCCAACGGCATAACTTCCCCGGATGGTAAGGTTGTTAAGAATGTACCATTTAGGGTTTGAGGTGGTATGTCCAATTTCTTTGTAAATGGGGTTGAGACGAACGAGTGTGTCGCCCCAGCTTTCTTTTTCCGGTAGACGTTCCTTTCCAGCCTATTTTAGTACTCTGAGGTTTCTGTCCCTCGGCTCGTGTCTGACCTTTATTCTCCTTCATCGCTTTCTGATAATGCTCCGTAATCAGTGCACTGCTGACTAATTTCTCTGTAGTCTGCGGCCTATTAACTCCGCCGGCCACGTTCAGTGCTATCTCGGGTCGAAGCATCTTCAGCATCAGTCTGACCCTTTCTCTCTCTGTACGCACTAATTCAGGACAAAGGCGTGCTAGTCGGTTGAAGCGCTTTACTGCTTCGATCACTGATAAATCACCTTGCCGGAACTCGGTAAACTCGTCGTAATGCTGGTTCGTCACTTGCGTAGGAAAGAATTCTTCGAAGAACTCTGTCTCGAAGTCCGTCCAATTCATCAGATTAATTTGCCTCTTCGCTTTAACTCTTTCCCACCACATTCTCGCATCTCAGAAGCGAAGGATACACATTTGATCTTCTCGATTCGGGCCAGTCAAAAGTTCCACTGTTCTTTCTACGGTCTTGAACCACTGGGCATCCCACATAAGTACCCAAGAAGTTCTCGGTTTAAGTCTCAACCTTGAATCAAATAGGTCTCTGTCGAACCCGGGGTAGGGGCTACGGTGTCTTGGTGCAACTAGTGGCACAATGGGCACTGCATTCTGAGCTACTGGTGGGGTAGTAGGGGTTCCTTATTGACCCATCAAAGTCGTGATCATCTGTTGTTGTTCCATGATCTGGCGTTGAAGGTCGGTGACTACCTGAGTCAGATCTGGTGGAGTTACTGTCTCCTCTGCTCGGGTAGTATGTCTCATAGACATGCTTATCTTCATTAAACAACAATAAATTATCGTAATCCCTATTCGCCGTCATAAGGTTATTATTATTCCTATCCTACCATCGTGCATGTCTATCCTAATTCAAGGTATAACTAAACATGCAGAATATTAGAGTATTGACAAAAGTTAAATTAAACTAAATCAGAGAACATGCATAATATTAAAGCATCAAAAATTAGATTAAATCAAGAATAAGTAAACATGCATAATATTAAAGCATCAAACATTAAATTAACTAAAACAAGGAATAAGTAACATGCATAATATTAAAGCATCAAAACATTAAATTAACTAAATCAAAGAATAAGTAAACATGCATAATATTAAAGCATCAAAATTAAATTAACTAAATCAAAGAATAAGTAAACATGCATAATATTAAAGCATCAAACAAAATTTTACTTTAAGCATATAAAATCTTACTTGGAGCGGCAGGATAGAGGCTTGACATGTGTGTAGTGGAAAGGTTAACCTGGCTCTGATACCAAACTGTAACGCCCCGCCCCTCCTGCTAAGGCGACGGGAGTTACTTGAGACACATACATACTTAACACAGCGGAAGTCTTACTTAGAGAATTAAAAAAACATTTTCTTACTTAAAAATTCACCATAGATATAAAAGAACCACATAGCATACCGATCATATTTTTGAGTCTTAAATACCCAAACACATACTTAAGGTCATGGAGTCATAAGGTAAAAACATCAACATGGTAAATTTCTTATTAAATAAAAGCAGGTCATTTCTTTTAGCCAGTCCACTACCGCACACATCCTTCTAGCCCCTCCTGCTGCTCCCCTAGTACATCCATTTCTTGCCTTTATCTGTGGTACAAGAAAGTAAGCTGTGAGCACTCATGGCTCAGTAAGTTCCTTTCCTACTCACAAAAATCGTAAAGCATATTAAAAACATAAGTCATAAGGCATAAAGACAAATGTATCATGTCAAGAGCATATCATGGCATATCATAACATAACATAAAGTATCATGGCATAATCATAAAGTATAAGCATGGTAAATTCCTAAACATATATCATGCAACATATGCAACATGTCTTTTGAAAACTTATACAATACATACTTAAACATAATCTCAACATGATTGGGGCCCCGACTTGCACCACATACATAAATGGGCGCGTCCTATGTAGGTCCAAGGTAGCAAGTCTTGAACCCTACAAGGCATACATACTAGGCCCGTTTCTTAGTCCATCGACCTAGGGGCACTTAGGAGCTCATCCCTAACGAGGCCCGTTTCTTAGTCCATCGACCCCGGGGCGCTTATGGAGCCCACCCTTGGTACAAGTCATACATAAAGTAAAGTAGCATGTCATACATATCGTAGTTCTTATTCTTACATGCATATCATGTTTCTTCACATATCATAAAACATGCATTTTTTTGGGCACACAGCACATGCATGAATCATAGCATACATCATGAACATATCACTTAGCATATCATAAGCATGCATATTTGGGCACACAGCACATGCATGAATCATAAGCTTGCATAATGAACATATCATTTTTATCATATCCTAAAGCATGCATTATTGAGCACATAGCACATACATGAATCATAAGCATACATAAGAGAGCATATCACTTATCATAAAAGACATAACCATTCATGGAATCATTAAATAACATCTCTTGATTCATTCATAATATGTGAGGTACATCAAGGTCACTAAACCCATATGGCCGAAAGTCATGAATAGAGGCATGATATCTAGACAACATACAAATATAAAAATCTCATGATATCTTCACATACTAGCATAATAAAGGTCATAAGCATGTTAACCTAAATTTTTAAGCCCTCCTAGGTTTCAAATTCTTCATGGCCAAAACCTTTCATGTAGAGCAAACAAGTTCTAAATAACATGCAAACATGTAAACCTTAAGTTCATATCATATCATATTTCATAAGGAACCACTTAAGCATATTTAGTTTGGGTTCTAAGTTCCTTGAGCTCCCAAACTTATCATGGCCGAACCCTAACATGTCTCCTTCTAGGTTACAAGTAGCATGGAAGTATTGAACCTTAAGCCAATATCTTATACATTTTCATGAGAAACAACATAAGCATATTTGTTTTAAATTCCAAACTTCCTAGACCCTCTAACTCAAGGTGGCCGAAACCTATAACTCATGGAATTAGGTTTTTAATGGCATAAGAGCATGGTAACCACAACTACATTTCATAGCATATATCACAAGACATCATAAGCACATATATAAGTTGGGTTCTAAATTTTCTCTAGGCTTTTAATCTTGTAATGGCCGAAACATATAAATCATGGAACTAGATTTTTAGTGACATAAGAGCATAGGAATCACAACTACATTTCATGGTACTTATCACAAAAACATCATGAACAAATGTAAGTTGGTTTCAACATTTCTCTAGGCCTTTGCACTAGTATTGGCCGAACCCTAACAAGCATGAACTACATTTCTAGTGGCATAAGAGCATGGAACCACAACTACATTTCATAGTACTTACCACAAGGAGCATCATGAACATATATAAGTTGGGTTCTAAGTTTTCCTAGTCCTTTAATCCAAAGGTGGCCGAAACATATAAATCATGGAACTACACAATTTTCATGACATCATAACAAGGAACAACATTAGTAAACTTAGTAAAAAAAAACATCTACTAGTTCCATATTATTTTATCAGGAAAGTCATGAGCTTTCTAGCCTTGGTTTAAACTTTCCTAGACTTCAAATCTCATCATAACCGAACCTTTATAAGCATGAAATGAGATTTATAACTAACATACAATCATGGCATAAAACTTCATACCTTGTCTTAGGAACAATCTTAGCATGCTTAGCCCTAGATTTAAAACTCTCTTAAGCCTTTACTTCTTACATGGCCGAATACTCATGGGCATGAAAAATGGAGTTTCAACAATATACAAGTAGGAGAAAAAGTTAACAACATCATTATCATAGGGTACATAACTCAAGAATAAGGAAACATGCTTAGTTTGAGTCTTAAACTTACCTAGTCTTCTTGTTCATGCTTGGCCGAGAGTTTAAAGCTTATGGATCTAAGTTTTCATCATTCATTCTAGCATGGAAACCTTAGATTAACTTTTTACATAAAATACATATCACAAGAAAGATAGTAAGCATATATAATTACAACTTTCTTAAACTCTTCTTCTTCTTTTGGCCGAATTTTCTTAAGGCAAGTCCTAGGTTTTTAAGCGATCTAACTCCATGAAAAAACATACAAACTATTGTACCACAGGTGAGGGGAAGCTTACCTAGTAATCACTTGTTAAACTTTAAAGAAATGGTACCCTTGGTGAAGAGGAAGTAGGGGGATTCTTCTTCTAGCACTCCTTTCGATTTTCTCTTGCTTGGAAGGGTACACCTTGAAGGCTCCTTCTTGTAGTTTAGTTTTCTCTTAGGGAGAAACCTAAACTTAGCTTGTGGAGATGAGGGAGGAGGCTTAGAGTCTCGTCAAGGGTGAGGGAGAAGGAAAAAAAAAATGAAAACCTTTAGTTCCTTTCCTTTTTATGCTAAGTAGGTGGAAGTTACCAAAATGAACTTTGCTTCCCTTCCTCCTTATCTCATGCATGTATTTTCTTAATGAGAATATGCCCTCATTCCCTTCCCTAAATTCTTCTCTTTATTATCCTCTTAAACCCCACGAAAATAGAGAAGGAAAGGGAGAAGGACAACTTGTCTTTTGCTACTCTTTTTCCTTAACCAAGAGGTAAACAAGAGAAAGAAGCCACTTGATTTTCCCTTTGTTCCTTCACTAAATTTTAGCTTTACATTTAACTACAATTCCCATCATTTCCCTTTCACATATTATTCATTATCCTAGTGGTTATCATACATAATTTTATTTCTATCCTTTGTGAGAGGTTCAAAGTTCAAACCTTCACCTCTTCTTTTATTTCTCTTATCTCTTTTCTTTTTTTTTTCTTTTTGATTCTTCATATTTTTAGGCTCTAAAGCAAATAACACTCATATACTTATCTCATAATCTTGTGGGTGTTACAACAGATCTCATAGAAAAGCTCCAAGTGATGATTGGGATCATCATGCGGTCCTCCTCGAAATTGATCTTGCTAAACCATGTGGATCACTGTAGGTTTGATTTCAAAGTTGTTAGCTTCAATTGGTGGTCGGGTGATGATAGACTAAGGCCCTCGTGCATAAGGTGTTGCGTAGTCCTTCAAAAGCTTGTCAGCCATTCATGAAGTTTCTTGTTTTGCTTGGAGATATTATATATATATATATATATATATATAGATGCAAAAAGAAAAGTGAAATAAAGAAAAACAAGGTCTAGTCTAATCCAATATTGATTATCACTAATGTTATAGGTGCAGTCCCCGGCAACGACGCCAAAAACTTGTTACACTTCTGCAAGTGCACGGATACGTCATCGGTAACAAAAGATTATCGATCCCATGAGGACTGGTTATAAGCACTAGTGATTGTTCATGTAGAATTAGCTAAACTACCGATAGTTGTAAGTGAACTGTTTCTTGAGAAGAAAAGAACTTGGGAAGTAGATGTGAGACCTGGCGAGAGAGAGAGAGAGAGAGTTTTACTTGGTTTGGGAAGAGCTCTAGGAGTTTGGTTTCATTGTGGTGGTAACTAATGCATCATTTTCTATCCTTTCCTCATTGTCAATCAATATGTACTTGTCGAAAGTTATAGTTACTACCCTTAGGCACTAAACAGAGAAGATCCCTATGAAATCCTATTACGGTTAACCCCTGTCACTAGGGTACCTCGGTAGATCATAAGAATGCAAACCTGATCAGTATCATTAAGGATAGAGATAAGGGTTTGGTTTGGTTTCTTACTTCCTTGTGGAGGAATTACCTCTCCTTTCGAGGGAGTATCCTAGATGTCCATGAATGGGTTACCACTGTCACAAGGGCCCCTTAGATATACGATCTAAGATCCTCTTTTTATGAAATTAGAAATCCCAACATAATCAATTAATGCGACATGGCAAACAAGTCTCATGCATATCAAATTGAAACAAGATAAGCGAAATCATACAATGAGTGAAAGCATAAGCATGAATCTTACATCATAACCTATCCACAACTACTATATGATCCTAGAACAAAGAATCTACTCCATAGACGCAGGGAAAAAACCCAAAGACATAGTATAATTAAACATTCACTCCCTGGACAAGAAGAGAGAGGGAATAGAGATGCTTATTCAATGACGTCGTGTGATCTTTGGATCCAATCCTTTGCTTCTGGAGTTGATGAAGTGATGGAGATGATCTCATATTGTCGAAGAGAGGTTTGGGACGGCATGGAATGACACCAAGGTGTATCTCTCTTTTTCGGCTCCCCCCCCCCCCTCATGGGGAAGGGCTAAGAGCCCTTTTATAGGCTAGGGCACGGGCGTTGCATGGCTTGTGCCACGGCTGTGTGAGATCCGCATGACCAGCTCCTCTCCTTCTTTGGGTAGAGTGGCACAGCCATGCGAGATCCGCATGGCCATGTCTTCCTTCGACTCTAGTCGTGAGGAACGGTCGTGTGCTGCTCTCTCTCAGGAATGGCCACACGGCTGTGCAGGGTTGCACAATCGGTGTCAAGTGGTTTTTTGCTTTTGCTCCGATGCGTCGACAATCGCCGTTTTCGCTTCAAAAGTTATCCCTGTTAATACAAAACCAACCAAAGAGTAGATCTCTGACAAAAGAATAATTAATACTGAATAAACAATAGGAGAGATGATCGTGTGAAAAATATATACAAATAAAGCAAGTGAATGTGTGTTAAAACATGCATAAACGATCATAATATCTACGTACATCAAACAATGCCTTAGAGATCTCAAATCTCTCATGCCTTTCTTATCCTTGATATAGTTGTCTAAGATGTTCAACCATATCATAAGCATTCATGGTGGCGAGCATAAGACATGATATATCTAATGCATCATCTTGATGCTTCTTATAAGCATCCCTATTAGTTCTAATGGCAGTAGTTGGGTTACTCTCGGACATACAGTTTTCTTTCTTGTTTGAGAACTATTCTCAAGTTTCCGTACCAGTTCAGGAAGTTAGCTCCATTGAGCTTGTCCTTATTAAGGATAGATCACAGAGAGAGTGTATTCAACGTACTAGATGACTAGTCTACAACATCAAAATGCAGAAAAACTATCCTACTTAGATCATTTAATTAGGCCTTTAATTAAATGATTCTCCCACTGAATTCTATAGCTTGGTAGAAGCAAGTCTCTACTAGCTCTAAATCCAATCGCGATGACATTCATGTGGAACAAGATCCATATTATACCTCATCTTGAGTTATCTTTGGCTAATCACCCAAGACTTGTATAAATTAGGTAGGCAATGTGTACCATTTAGACAAGGTCCATATTATACCTCATTTTGAGTTAGCTTTGGCTAATTGCCCAAGACTTAGTACAACTTAGGTAGACAATGTTTACTAATTACATCCTATGTAACTCTTGTATCTTTAGGTAAACAAGAATATTTGTTTGTTTGCCCATCTTATGAAATCCATATTATAATTCATCTAGAGTTAGCTTTGGCTAAGAGCCCAAGACTAGTATAATTTGAATTACATAGCATGGGTTATGCCTCTAAGTTCTCAATCCAATTGAGGTAACTTAGTTAAGTCACAACCAAAGTCCATTAGTCGGACATCACAATTGTCCTGTCGCACTCTACCAAGATAAAACGAGTCACTTTGCTTTGGCAAACCTGACTACAAATAATCGAGGTAGTAGTGAGTACCAAACTTTGATAGGCATATAGTAAAAGGACCTACTTATGGTGAAACTACACTTAGCACACAATCATAGAACACATCAACATATATGCAAAATGAAACATGACATGGTTATGGTCCCTTAATCTACGATCCTCTCACGCCAATGAGAAGATCGAAAAGTCAACCTAGGGCTAAGCATCTTCTCCAAGTGCCTCCTTGGTCATTGTGTGTTGTTGTCCTTCTTCCTTTTTCTCACCATCGTCTAGTAGACTAATTATTCTCTAATTTGTACATTAGAAAACCTAAAGAAACCTCTAGTTGCATTCGAGGGTAGTCTAAATTTACAACAAGAGTGATCAAAGATGAAGGCATGACACGCAGGCCATATTATGAATTACAACATACACACACATTCAATCACATTGGGGTTAAAGGTCATAACCATGAACTATGTCATATAACATTCATAATATTTCTATGACATAAAATTTACTATGATTTTTACAAAGACTTATGAGTCGCAAAGCCACGGCAGTCCTGAGCAGTACCTGCTCTGATACTACTTGTAGGATTGGAAAGATCCTAGACGGGGTGTAAATAGCATTCGTCAATAAAAATTTCAAGCGAATTAAAAACAAGTATGCAGCGGAAGAATAAAAAATAATACTAATTTTACTTGGTTCAGAGTCTTCGACGATTCCTACTCCAAGGCCAGCACTCTTCAAGTGCTTTTAGTGGGCAATCACTATCAGTTTGCAAAAAGTGTTATAAGAGTTGAGTAGAAGAAGTAGCTTAGAGAGTGAATAAGTAACTTAGAGAGTCCGGATTTTCAGTAGAGTACCTCCTCCCTGGGTATACGCCTCTAGCTTACATAGGTCACTTGCGTAGCATATGATTAGAAACAGCCCATTAGGTCAAGTAAAAGACTAATCCATACATAGAACTATTCTCCCCTGGGAGGTTATGACCCATATAGAAGGATAGTTGCTTCAGATACTCAACTTTGAAACAAGCACCTACCCTAAAGTCATGCCAAGCTATATCGGATCATACACTCAAATGAGCCAACAATTTATGCATCTATTTAATGAAAGTTTAGGTTCATGCTCAACTCTAGACACACAACATTTCATCAAGCAGGATAAGTACATACAAGCTTTATCAAACTAAGGAATAGATAATTCAATAGAGTTTATAACATCCACACATTCAATTTCTACCTACGTCCTAGAACAGTAAAGATCTACTCCATAATAGATAGAAATGCAATCCAAAGACTCAAATACATAAAAATTTCCAAATCCCTAAAGAAAGGGAGTAAAAACTTAACCTTGATGTCGAGTGGAGCCTTTTGATGTAGATCTTGGAATGTCGATAAGGATGGAGCAGCAAAATGGCCTCGAATCATCCAGATGACGACTCCAGATACAAGGATTTGACCTAGATGGTCTCCTCCCATCCACCAAGCTTCCTCCCTTGGAAGAGGATGAAGTGCCTCTTAAATAGAGGTGAGGCTCGGGGTGGCGGTGCCTCTTGGCATGGCCAAACCGTCTCTTGGCTACGTGGTCATGCCTAGAGGCATGATTAGAGCCAAGTTGGCTTTGGTTCAAATATCTTGGTCGTGCCAAGAGGCACGGCCAAAGCTCTCCTTCGGCTACTTAGCCGTGCTTTTTGGCACTACTTGGGTAGAGGTTGCCATGTTTTACCTTCATGGTCATGCCATTTGGCACGACTTGATCTTCAAAACTGGAGATCTGGAGACTTGGTCATGCCTCAAGGAATGGCTAAACCCATTCTGGCTCTAGAATGTGGCACAGACAAGCTCTCTGGTCGTGCCTTTTGGCATGGCCAGAGCCATTCCTGCTCTGGATCTCTTCCTTAGTTGTACCCAATGGCACTACCATCTCCTCCGAGCCGTGCCTCAAGGCATGGGCAGGTCAAATTTGGTTTCATAATGGTTGTTGCTCACTCCCTTGACTTGGGCACTCCATTCCTCTACTTTTCTCTCCATGGGTAGACAAAGCTAGGTCCTGGTCTTCATCCAATGATCTTCCTTTGTGCCTTTAGAATCTTTTATTTTCACTCCAAACTGCTCCTAAAAATAAAAATAAACTCTGAGCAGATCTCTGAATGCAAGATAGTAATTATGATGAAATTAATATGATATATGGTGTAAAAGTATAGATCATAGATAATGAATGCAAGAAGATGTGTGTTAAACCCTACAAAATAACATATATAATCTACACACATCATTGGGGAGGGGGTGAATAGCATTTGTTGATAAAAATTGCAAGAAAATTAAAAATAAGTACACAGTAGAAGAATAAAAAAATAATGCTAACAAAACAAGTTTTACTTGGTTCAGAGCCTTCGATGATTTCTACTCCAATGCTCACACTCGTTGAGTGCTTCCAGAGGGAAATCACAATCAGTTCACAAAAAGTGTTACAAGAGTTGAGTAGAAGAACTTGAAATAAAAGTTACCAACAACCAAAAAGGAAACAAAATGCAGTCTCTCATTTTGTGAACTTCGGATCATCCTTTTGGTGTTGTCGGATCCTTTTTAGAGCAGCACACAAGAGAAAAACTTGTAGTAGTTATTGTTATGAAGCTCTTGGTTTAAGGCCATTAAATAGGCCTATTTCGGGTGCCTGGAACCCCTTCGGGCACTTAGACCATGTGGTTGTTAGTTAGAGCCCTAGAGTCAATCATTTGATGATTGTATGGACTCATTGTATCATATTCTTGTATATTAATAAAGGCATTTGGATTTTGGTTATTATACTTACTTGTATTGGTGCCAAATAAACTAAGTATAATAATGTCCTTGAGTAGATGGTTCTCACCTATATCAATCGGTTAGTTGAACCGATAGTGAGATGATATAGGGAACACTACTCTTAATCATTCCTAGTCGAGTATTAACATTCAGGGACAATGTTAATGCAATAAGACTAGGATGTAGGTCAACTCGATGACTTGATCTCACAAGTCATGGATATAGAGATATCAAGTTGACACATGGGTATACATTAGAGAATGTATACTGAATGACCCGTCATGAGAAAGTATCATGGATCGTTATATGAGTGTCATATACTTTCTCATGTGGCTATTAGTATGACTACTAGTCCTTAGACCTGAAGTCACCATAAATCCCTACATAAGGAGTTATGTACTTTGGTTTCGTCAAACGTCATCCGTAACTGGGTGGACTATAAAGGCGATTACTAGGTATATAACAAATTATGCAGAGGGATGTGAGTGATGTAGATGGGGTCTATCCCTCCTATATGACGGGAGAGACATCGGTATTCTTGATAGAGTGAGACCACGAAGTGCATGGCCATGCCCAAATGAGTCAATATGGAATATTGAGCTCATTTGATTTAGTGAGTCTACTTGGAGTTCAAGATTTAGATTGGTCAGAAGATGACACGGTCTATGCCTCACATTGATCAATCTAGATGTCTAGGATAGAAGGACACTTGTCATATTTTGTGAGGAGTCACAATTAGTAGTCACAAGGTGATGTCGGATCTCGACATTCTTGTAACTTGGGTAGTAATGATGTGTTGTTAGATACCGCTCATTACTTATGCTACTAAATGGGTTTAGGGCATTGCCAACATTACAAAACCTATAGGGTCACACACTAAGGACAATTAGATGGAGATTAGGTTCATATGATGAACCAAAAGGATTAGATTCATTTGATGAATCAAATTGGATTAAGAGTAATCCTAATTGGGCTAACTTGAGTTGGACTCAAGTTGATTCATGTATTCAATGAGTCTAATTTAGATTATGACTCATTAAATCAACTTAATTTAATGAATTAGATTCATTATATTAAGTTGTCTTGAATCAAATGGTTAGATTAGATCAACCATGGAAGAGATTTGGTCAAGTTTGACTTGACTTGAGAGGAAGATTAAAAGTCAAGTTTGACTTGACTTTATGCCACCTCATTGGTGAGTTGGCATTGATGTGGACCAATGATGATGCACCACATCATCATGGTTGCCACCTCATGGGAGTTACTAGTGAGTGTCACCTCATGGAGGTTACATTCCCTCTTTGATGACAACTTAATGCATTAATGAGGGGGTTACATTTGGGAAATGTGGTCGGCCACAATTTGAATGAAAATGGATTCATTTTCATTCAAGTGATCATTATTGCATCTTCTTCCTCTCAAGCTCTCCCTCTCCCTCTCTCTCCTTGCTTGGCCGAATCTTACCAAGGTGCTAGCACACCTTTGTGTGAGGTTTTCTCCACCTACGTGTCTGTGTGGATACTTCTAGAGGACCGACGCTTGACGGTCTAGAGATCCGGCAATTCCTTGGACGAGCGGGAATGCGAAAGGGCACGCTTCAAGGTATACTTCTTAACACATAGATCTAGGAGTAAATCTAGAAGTTTTGAAACTCGTACTTGTATTTCATTCGGTTTTCCTTGCATGGATCTACGGCTTTGGGTGATTCGGGGTTTCCGTGACGCGAAAAGCGGTTTTCGCGGCCCGAAAAACCCAACAGTGGTATCAGAGCCACGTGCAAGGCTTGTACGAGTTTAATTTTTGGTTTTATGAAAACTAAAGTTTCTGTAATTTTCTGTAAAATTATGTTTTTTGGGGTTTTATGAGTATTTTTCTCGAGTAATCGAAGCACAAGTGTTTAGACGCTTGTAGGCTTCGACTACCGGGAAGATTTTTCCAAAACGGAGATGTTTCGACCCAAATCCGTTTGGGACAGCGAGCGAAGGCGCTGTAGGATCGCTTAGGAGCAACTCACGATGGTTAGATCGTGGGTAGGGGCACTCCCCTAACCCCGCAAGGGGATTTGCTTCGTGATTGCGCCCGAAATCGCTAATCGAGACCACCGGGAAAATTCTTCTCAAAGGTTTCGTCCCAAATTGTTTTGGGACAGTGAGTTTAGGCGCTGTTGGATCGCAAAGGAACCCTCGCGATGGTTAGATCCCTGGCCCCGCAAGGGGATCCATTCCGCGATTGCGCCCGAAACCGCTAAACGGGACCGCCGGGAAATTTTACTCGTAAAAATTGTAAAAATTATTTTAAAATTATAGAAAATTATGAAAATATATAATTTTGAATTATATATTAATTTTGTGATAGTCATGGCCCAAAAACCCAATATGATTGGATTGTGTTGTAATTCATAATACGGCCTGCGTGCCGTTATGTGTTTGCGCGTGTTGTATGTTTTTATTTTTCCGCGACCTGCGCGTCGTGCCTTTCTCTTATATTCTTGTTGTAAATTAGATTTAGACTCGAATGTAACTCGAGTTTCAAATTGTAATGTACAAATTGGAGCGGTGGAGGGTCCACACGAGACGGAGTTCCGAGGCGGGCACGAGCAACACAAGGTGGTTAAAGGGAGGAGCTTGGAGAAGCTGTTGACCCTAGGTTGACCATTCGATCTTCTCATTGGCTTGAGAAGATCATAGTGGGCCATGACTAAAACACAAATAGATTAATTAGTTAATTGCTTATGTATTTGATGCATGTTTAATAAGTAATTAATTAATTAGTGTCTTACGATTAGATTAGATCTAAGTCGTGCACATGATGCACCTTTGCGATTAGATTAGATCTAAGTCGTGCACAAGATGCATCCTTTTCGATTAGATTAGATCTCGATCGAACCAACTCTAAATGCCTAACCGTGCCGTGATACCTATCACTACCTCGATCACATGTATTGTTGAATCTGCCAAAGCAGAGAAATAAATATTATCTTGGTAGGGTACGGAGCGACAATCTTGGTCCCGCCTATCAACGCATGGGTGAATACAAACTCAATTAGATTGAGTATTCCTAGTTGCTCGGTTAGATAGAGTCAACTATAGGCATTCTTCCAACGGTTGGAAAAGATAGGTCAAAATCACATCTATATTAACTCTCGGGCGTATTAGCCAAAGCTAACTCGAGTTTTAATATAAATGCGGATATTGATTTTATAAACAAGAGTTGCATAGAGATGTAATTGGTAATCGTTACCTACCGATCATACTAAGCCTTGGGCGTATTAGCCAAAGCTAACTCAAGGGTTAGTATGATGTGGATCTTGTCCCACAAGAATTATAGAATTCAGTGGGAGTATCATTTAATTAAAGGCCTAATTAAATGATTTTATTAAGAATATGATATTTATTTCTGCTTTTATTCTGTTGTAGATAGCCATGACGTCAAATACGAACACCTTCTCCCTGCGATCTGTCCTTGAGAAGGACAAGCTCAATGGAGCAAACTTCCTGGACTGGTACAGGAACCTGAGAATAGTTCTCACTCAGGAACGTAAACTGTGCGTTCTGGAGCAGCCCATTCCGGAGGCTCCTCTTGCCAATGCCTCACGAGCTGACAAAGATGCTTACAAGAAGCATCAAGATGACGCATTAGATGTGTCATGTCTAATGCTCACGACCATGAACTCTGAGGTTCAGAAGCAACACGAGTTAATGGGTGCTTACGATATGGTTGAACATCTTCTTCAACTGTATCAAGGTCAAGCGAGGCATGAGAGATTTGAGATCTCAAGGGCACTGTTTCAGTGCAAAATGTTAGACGGGGCTCCTGTAGGCCCATATGTACTCAAAATGATTGGGTATATAGAGAATCTACAAAGGTTGGGGTTCCCTCTTGGCCAAGAGCTGGCCACTGACTTGATCTTGCAATCCTTGCCGGATAGCTACAGTCAATTCGTTCTAAACTACAATATGAACGAGATTGACAAGCCACTGCCCGAGCTGCTCAGTATGTTGAGAACTGCTGACCTAAACCTTAAGAAGGCTAAGCCCAACACTGTTCTGATGGTTCAGAAACGTAAGGGCAAGGGAAAGCCCAAAGGCAAGGGAATGTCCCAAGCCAAGGGCAAAGGCAAGGCACTGAAGCCGAAAGGAGGGGTCGCCAAGGATGCTACCTGCTTCCACTGCGGTCAGACCGGGCACTGGAAGAGGAATTGCAAGGTATACTTGGAAGATCTTAAGAAGAAGCGAAGTGAGACTTCCACTTCAGGTATATATGTTATAGAAGTCAATATATCTATTTCTACATCATGGGTATTAGATACTGGATGTGCTTCTCACATTTGTACTGATGTGCAGGCGCTGAGAAATAGCAGGGCATTGACAAAGGGCGAGGTGGACCTACGAGTAGGCAATGGAGCATGGGTTGCTGTTGTTGCTGTAGGGACTTATTTTCTATCTCTGCCCTCTGGGCTTGTATTAGAATTAGATGAATATGTTGGGTTTTTCGGGCCGCGAAAACCGCTTTTCGCGTCGCGGAAACCCCGAATCACCCAAAGCCGTAGATCCGTGCAAGGAAAATTTTCGGAAAAACACGAGTACGAGTTTTAATACTTTGATCTACAATAGATCTACAAGGAAAACATTTTACCTTCGATGCATGCCCTCGCAAATCCCGCTCGTCCAACGGTACGCCGGATCTCGAGAGTGTCATCGTAGACACTCCTCTAATGATATCCACACGAACAAGGAGTGTCTCTCACACTCAAAGGATGGAGAAGAGAGCCCCAAGTGTGCTAGCACTTTCTAGAGCTCTCGAATGGGATTGGAAAGAAAGAAAAGAAGAAGGTACAAAAAGAAATCTTATACACTCACTAGTAGTATCCTTCCTTTGTGACCTTCACTCTTCCTTTGCTCTTGGATTCACTCAACCACCTTCTCCTCACCATGGAAGTCACGGCAACAACAGCAAGAAGGAGGAAGAAAACTAGGAAGAAGATGATACAATTACCACACATCAATCCCCACTAAATGAAAAACAACTCATCCTTTAGTGTGGCCGGCCACACACATAACTCCCTCATTTAATGTGGTCGGCCACATTAAATGGAATGGGAAGTGTTGTAACCTCCATGAGGTGGCATGTGATGTGGCAAGGATGAGTCATCCTTATGATGTGGCAACACATCAAGTCAAACTTGATGTTTCAACTTCTACTTGGTCAAGTCAAACTTGACCAATTGTCTTCCTTGTTGAATTAAATCCAACCTTTGATTCAAGTCAATTTCAATTTAATGAATCTCAATTCATTAATATAAATTGACTCAATGAATCAAATTTAAATTAGACTCATTCAACAATTGAATCTAATTGAGTCTAACTCAATAAGTCTAATTTGAATCCAATCTTTGGTGCATCATATGAACCTAATCCAATTGGTTCATCATATGAACCTAATCTTCATCCACTTGTTCTTTGTGTGTGACCCAATAGGTTCTTGTAACGTTGGCAATGTTTCTAAACTCCTTTAGAAACATAAGCAATGAGCGGCATCTAGCAATACATCATTACTACCCAAGTTACAAGAAATGTCAAGATCCAACATCACCTTGTGACTACTAATTGTGCCTCCTCACAATATATGACAAGTGCCCTTCTATCCTAGACATCTAGATTGATCAATGTGAGGCATAGACCGTGTCATCCTCTGACCAATCTAAATCTTGAACTCCAAGTAGACTCACTCAATCAAATGAGCTCAATATCTCATATTGACTCATTTGGGTATGGCCATACACTTCGTGGTCTTACTCTATCAAGAATATCGATGTCACTCCCGTCATATAGGAGGGATAGATCCCATCTACATCACTCACATCCCTCTGCATAATTCGTTACATACTTAGTAATCGCCTTTATAGTCCACCCAGTTACGGGTGACGTTTGACGAAACCAAAGTACATAACTCCTTATGTAGGGATCCATGGTGACTTCAGGTCTAAGGACTAATAGTCATACTAATAGCCACATGAGAAAGTATATGACACTCATATAACGATCCATGATACATTCTCATGGCGGGTCATTCAGTATACATTCTCTAATGCATACCCATGTGTCAGCTTGATATCTCTATATCCATGACTTGTGAGATCAAGTCATCGAGCTGACCTACATGCTAGTCTTATTGTATTAACATTGTCCCTGAATGTTAATACTCGACTAGGAATGAATTAGAGTAGTGTTCCCTATATCATCTCACTATCGATTCAACCAATCGATTGATATAGGTAAGAACCTTCTACTCAAGGACGTTACTATACTTATTTTATCTGGCACTAATACAAATAAGCATAATAACCAAAAAACCAAATGCCTTAATATATATACAAGAATATGATATACATGAGTCCATACAATCATCAAATGATTGGCTGTAGGGCTCTAACTAACAATCTCCCACTAGCACTAGTGCCAATCAGTATAGGCTCTAAGGCCTAATGACCTAGTGTGACCATCATGCTTCTTCTGTGCCAAAGCCTTGGTCAAGTGATCTGCGATGTTAGCCTCTGTAGGTACTCTGCAAATCTTCACATCTCCTCTATCGATAATCTCTCGAATGAGATGGAAGCACCGTAGTATGTGCTTGGTCCGCTGGTATGAGCGAGGTTCCTTCGCCTGTGCTATAGCTCCATTGTTGTCACAATAGAGCTCAACTGGGTCAGCGATGCTAGGAACCACCCCAACTTGCGGATCCAAACTGCCTCCTTTGCTGCCTCTGATGCAGCAATATACTCGGCCTCTGCTGTAGAATCAGCTACTGTGTCCTACTTCGAACTCTTTCAGCTCACAGCACCACCATTTAAGCAAAACACGAACCCTGACTGCGATCGGTAATCATCCTGATCGGTCTGGAAGCTAGCATCACTGTAACCCTTTACAGTTAGCTCATCATTGCCTCCATATATCAAGAAATATTCTTTAGTCCTTCGTAAGTACTTAAGAATATTATTGACCGCTATCCAGTGACTTTCACCTGGATCTGACTGGTATCTGCTCGTCATGCTCAAAGCATACGAGACATCAGGTCGAGTACATAGCATGGTGTACATGATCGATCCTATGGCTGAGGCATAAGGGATCTGATCCAAGCGGTCTCTCTCCTCTCTAGAAGAGGGACCTTGAGTCTTCGAAAGAATATAAAAGATTATCGTATCCACAGGAACTGGAATAAGCACTAGAAATGTCTCAATGCGAATTAGCTAAACAACTATCCAATAGTTTCAAAAGCAAAGTAAAGGTAAACAAATCTAATATTAGAGATCAACAAACAAGAGTTTAGTGTTTTGGGTTATGATAAAGGGAGATTCTAGGAGTTTCGGTTTCTTTGTAAGATTTCTTGAATGTAAATGGTTCACCAATTCTTATTCCTCAATTGCCAAACATGTAGAAAGTTGTCGGTTCCCTCTTGCAATAGACAACCAGCTAAGGACTGAGAAATGTATCTAAATAGGATTAATGAGACATGAACCTACGTTGTCCTTACACAGAAGCGCACCTATTACTATGCCTTCCTCGGATATCAACATAGAAGCCCACAACTTATTAATCTATAAAGATACAAGAAGCTAATCATAGAATCCATCCTACTCTCTTGAATATTCCTATTTCCTCTTCAAGATTATCTCTCAAACGTCCTTACACGGGCTTGCACCTGTCACGTGGATCCCTCGGATGATCGAGTGAGAGTTTATCTTTACCAAGTCCATAAGAAATCCAAACAATCAATCAAGAATGAGAATTAAGCACAAACCAACATCAATCATTCAAGATCTAATTGATACAAGCAAGATAATGTCATTGAAACAAGAAAATGGCAAATCCATAAGAGATTACATCAATCCATCATATAAATACTCCCTTATTCCTAGAATACAAGATCTACTCCATGAATCGAGGAAGAAAACCCGAAAGAATAGAGATTAGAAGCATTCCTTGAATCCCCAATCCAAGAAAACAAGAAGAGGGGAGAAGAGAAAACTTATCTACGAAGAAGCCTTGTCTTCGGATCCAATCCTCGCTCCGAAGCCGGAATCGTCGAGATCTCCCTTAGAATCGCCCAGAAATCCTCCCAAGAATGGGAGGAAACTACCAAATCTTACTTTCTCCCAAAGGGGGAGAGATCCCCTTTCAAATCATGAAGGAGGGTTTAAATAGAGGAGGGATTCGGGCGCCACACGGCCCCGTGACACGGCCGTGTGAGATTCACACGGCCATGTCCAGTTCCCTCTCTGCCTAACCTGCACGGCCGTGTGACTCCACCCTGCCCTCTGGAAATGATACGGCCGTGTGGTTCACACGCCACGGCCACTTGGTCTCTGGAGTCTCACTGCAGTGTGGATCCACACCATGTAAGGCTTCTGCTCTGGTTGGCTTCAAATCTTGACACGGCCGTGTGAGGTTCACACGGCCATGTCATCTTCCTCTTCTGTTGGTGCCAAACTCCACACGGCCCGAGCTCCATCCCAGTGCATGGCCGTGTGAGGTACACGGCCTGGTGCTTTCTCCCTTTGTTTCCTCCAAGGCTTGCCCAAAGATGTAAATTCTTCACCAAATCGACTCCTGCGTACAGTAAATGCACAAAAAGCAGATCTCCGAACCAAAAGAGTAAATATGCTAAAAGGAAAGCTGGAAGTATACAAATGCATAGATCAAGCATGCTCAAAGTATGTAAATGTGCGTAAAAACATGCATAAAAGAGTATATAATCTACGCACATCACACCCCCAGACTTAAACCTTTGCTTGTCCTCAAGCAAAATGCTGCAGTCTAAATTCATATGTTCTACAACACATTCATAAAACCCAGTGCACTTTCCTAATTCTATCAAAAAGTTTCATTAACAAGCTTGATCATGGAAACAAGTAAAGTATGGTTCAAGCATAAGAATCTTGTGCGCAGTGTAAAAGTAACTCAACACCCTTCAAGTTTCAATCCATGTCCTAGTCAAGTCGTCATCAAATTTGAGTTCCTAATGTTTCCAGTGAAAGACAAGTAACCAGTGATAGGCACTTACTTACCATTCACTTGGTTCATATTTCTCAACTAACCCAAGGTCTCAAAGGTGTGCTCAATCTCAAGGGAAGCTAAGCAGTCATTTCCCCAGTAACCTAACTCGGTCTCAAAGGGGTGACTTGCTAGATTCCACTCATGACAACTGTTTTTTATATCCCTTATTATTTTTTTTATTATTATTTTTTTATAAGTGTTTGCATTGTGCAAAACTTATTCATAAATGTACTTTTAGCACACATGTTGGGATGTTTTGATTTTTCCAAATGAGCTTTAATGATTTGAGCCTCATCCAGTAACCAAAATGAAAGTTGAGAAATCACCATGGAAACCAAGTACTAATCAAACAAGATGAATCATGACTATTTCAATGACATCAACTATTCAAGCATCAAGCACAAGTGTAGTGAAGATAAAATCCTTAAGGTTGAACCAAAACTAAAACTCATCACCATAAGATTCTTAGCTTATTAATGCTTCCCAAGATAGAAAAAAGAACTACACAAAGTTTACTAGTAGCATCATGCGAACATCATGAATCAAGACAATAATCGTGCTAACATTTCACTTGAATCCAAGAAAGCATATAAGTGAAGTTTTGATGTTCTCAAGATGTATGCCACAAAAAATCAAAACACAATGCAAGACATAAGCAAAAACAAAAACAAACAAAGCAAATCAAATGCATCTAATGCATCCCCCCAGACTTAAATTTTTCATTGTCCCAATGAAAACTAAAAACAATGTGGAGGAGATTTTAAAAGAAGTTACCAAGTGATGAGCTCCAAATGGTTGACGTTCATGTTTTTAAAGATACTCCTCCATCCAATACTCACATTCCTCCACAACTTTGAATTCTACAACAATAAGATAGACAAGAAAAATTAAGTAGAGGATACATGTTTATTATAAAGAGAGAACTAAAGACATAAAAGAAAATAAGGAAAATGAACTTGGGTTGCCTCCCAAGAAGCGCTTGTTTAAGGTCATTAGCTCGACCACCTCATTAGATTCATCTAAATCTTGCTCTTGGAGGGGTAAGATATTTTAGAACCCTCCTACCAAGGGCTCTTATTATGGAGGGAGCTTTCATCAAAGGAGCTACAAAGTAAAGTATAACTCTCTCCATCTTCGTCTTTTTGGGTGGTCGAAAACGGTTCAGATTGAGCTTCCAATTATTGGCCCATGTGAAATCTGCACATCCAAAAGAAAAACAAATCTCCCACAAGCATGTTATATAGTATAGAGCTAGAACCATATCAAGATAAGATGAATAAGTAATAAAAACTGAATCACATCCAACAAAGTCAATTATAGGTACCTCCATAAAGTTTTCCAAAAGATCACAAGAAATACTAACCTTACTTTGTTGAGAAATACCTGAAATTTCTAAACATGTAGATGTGACTTCCTCTGAATCAAATGATGGTTCTGGCTCTAGCTTAGGTGTTGATGATATCAATGATGGTGATTCTCGAGACTCTTCTAGCTCTGTATAAGTCTCTACACATTGTTCCACAACATGATCAATTCTTAAAACCTCTAAGGGTTGTCTTGACAAAGGTGGTGATCCTTGAGATGCTGCTTCCACAACACAGCTCCCTACACATTCTTCCATATCATCATCATCAACACATACATCAAAAAATAAACCAACATCTATGTCCTCAATAGGAGAATCAATAATAAGAGGATCAATAACTTCACTTGCAGTTTTAAGTTGATCTACCACATCACATTCATCATCTGAAAATTCGATGTCACTATAACACCTTATAAAATTTTTAGATAGATCTGAAAACTTATTTACCACTACATTATCAATAAAATCCTCATCTGAAAAATCTTCATCTTCATATATATTCAAAAATCTACACTCAACCATATTAGTGTCACAGGATTTGCCGAAGTCTTTATTTTCATTGACCCCCACTAACCTTTGTGGAAAAGGAACCCTTAGTGAAGGTCCTGGGAAAGACTGAACTCCCTTTTTCCCAAATTCCCTTTGAGCTTTTGGAGGAGGTCCAACTTGCTTATCTAATGTTGGTGTGATTAATCGTTGAGGGAAATGTACTTCTGGCCTTTGGGAACTTCCCAGAGAAATGGAACTGAGTTCTTGTGATCTTCTATTATTCTTCTCCTCAATTCTAAACATGTCGTATTCAGAAGTTCTTCATGATTTTTTCCACTTCTCAACCCAACATCATCACACTTTTCATTGGATCTTGACTGTGTAGGAGGGGGATCTTCTTTAAACCATTTTGAAACAATACTATCAAGCTTTGCCCCCAAATGTTTGAACTCCTCACTCTGTGACTTGTGAATTTCAACATTTTTAGGTGGTTGAATTTCATTTTGTTTGACAGGCTCTCTTACATTTATGGCTTGCACTTCTTGAATATATGAGGGAAATTCCATCCAACTTTTGTTCGACCATTCATGGAGGTTCAATGTCACTTGATCAATTAACGAATATGCTTCATCTACACTTTTATCCATAAAAGAACCTCCAGCTGATGAATCCAATAAAGTCTTGTCTAAGAAAGAAATTCCCCCATAGAATATGTGCAAAATCAGCCATTTTTCAAAACCATGGTGAGGGCACTGTCTTTGAAGACTCTTGAATCTATCCCATGCTTCAAATAATGATTCTCCATATGCCTGAGAAAAATTTGTTATGCAATTCCTCATATACACCGTTCTACTTGGAGGGAAAAAATGATTCAGAAATTGCTTCTCCAATTGTTCCCAACTTGTGATGCTTTGAGGACAGAGAGAATATAGCCTAGTCCTTGCTTTATCCTTGATACTGAAAGGAAATGCCATCAATCGAACTGCATTTGCTGACACTCCTTCACATTTCACCATATCACAAATCTCTAAAAATGTTTCAAGATGCAAATAAGGACTTTCTGATACTTCTCCTCCAAATTTGTGACCTTGTATCATAAAAATTAACTCTGGGTCTAGTTGGAAACTTTCTGCTTCAATTTGAGGTTGCACAATGGGAGACAAAAATCTTGCAGAAATTGGTGTAGAAAAATTTCTCACGGGTCTGCTTGACATGTTAGTGCTCATGGATATTCAAGAAAAAATTATAAAATGAAGAATCAAAGACAAGAAATAAAATGCAATATGAAAATTAAGAAAGAAAATGCAGAATTTAAATTGCAAGAAAGAAAGTGCATAATGAAAACAAGAAAGAAAAGATAAAAGAAAAAACAAAAATGTCTAGAATAATTCATATGCTAAAAATTGCAAGATATGTTTACAAAAGAAAAGAAGAAAGAAACAAGATCAAAAGAGAAAACAGAGAAAAGTTAGATTAGAGTACTAGAAATCAAGAATGCAAAGTTAGAATCAGAATTAGAATTGCAACAAAAAGAATTGTCAAGAATGTTATTCAAGAAAGGAAAAACTTACGAAAACAGATTTCTAACAATTAGTTATAACTATGTAAATCAAAAGAAAAAAGGAAAAGTTATGTTTAGTCTAACTCAATTGATAATTCCTAATGTTATAGCGCAGTCCCCGGCAACGGCGCCAAAAACTTGTTACTCTCCGCAAGTGTACGGAAATGTCGCAAGTAATATAAAAGATTATCGTATCCACAGGGACTGGAATAAGCACTAGAAATGTCTCAATGCGAATTAGCTAAATAACTATCCAATCGTTTCAAAAGCAAAGTAAAGGTAAACAAATCTAATATTAGAGATCAACAAACAAGAGTTTAGTGTTTTGGGTTATGATAAAGGGAGATTCTAGGAGTTTCGGTTTCTTTGTAAGATTTCTTGAATGTAAATGGTTCACCAATTCTTATTCCTCAATTGCCAAACATGTAGAAAGTTGCCGGTTCCCTCTTGCAATAGACAACCGGCTAAGGACTGAGAAATGTATCTAAATAGGATTAATTAGACATGAACCTACGTTGTCCTTACACAGAAGCGCACCTATTACTATGCCTTCCTCGGATATCAACATAGAAGCCCACAACTTATTAATCTATAAAGATACAAGAAGCTAATCATAGAATCCATCCTACTCTCTTGAATATTCCTATTTCCTCTTCAAGATTATCTCTCAAACGTCCTTACACGGGCTTGCACCTGTCACGTGGATCCCTCGGATGATCGAGTGAGAGTTTATCTTTACCAAGTCCATAAGAAATCCAAACAATCAATCAAGAATGAGAATTAAGCACAAACCAACATCAATCATTCAAGATCTAATTGATACAAGCAAGATAATGTCATTGAAACAAGAAAATGGCAAATCCATAAGAGATTACATCAATCCATCATACAAATACTCCCTTATTCCTAGAATACAAGATCTACTCCATGAATCGAGGAAGAAAACCCGAAAGAATAGAGATTAGAAGCATTCCTTGAATCCCCAATCCAAGAAAACAAGAAGAGGGGAGAAGAGAAAACTTATCTACGAAGAAGCCTTGTCTTCGGATCCAATCCTCGCTCCGAAGCCGGAATCGTCGAGATCTCCCTTAGAATCGCCCAGAAAACTACCAAATCTTGCTTTCTCCCAAAGGGGGAGAGATCCCCTTTCAAATCATGAAGGAGGGTTTAAATAGAGGAGGGATTCGGGCGCCACACGGCCCCGTGACACGGCCGTGTGAGATTCACACGGCCATGTCCAGTTCCCTCTCTGCCTAACCTGCACGGCCGTGTGACTCCACACGGCCAGAACCCTTCTGCTCTCTGGAAATGATACACGGCCGTGTGGTTCACACGGCCACAGCCAGCTTGGTCTCTGGAAGTCTCACACGGCCGTGTGGATCCACACGGCCATGTAAGGCTTCTTCTCTGGTTGGCTTCAAATCTTGACACGGCCGTGTGAGGTTCACACGGCCATGTCATCTTCCTCTTCTGTTGGTGCCAAACTCCACACGGCCCGAGCTCCATCCCAGTGCATGGCCGTGTGAGGTACACGGCCTGGTGTTTTCTCCCTTTGTTTCCTCCAAGGCTTGCCCAAAGATGTAAATTCTTCACCAAATCGACTCCTGCGTACAGTAAATGCACAAAAAGCAGATCTCCGAACCAAAAGAGTAAATATGCTAAAAGGAAAGCTGGAAGTATACAAATGCATAGATCAAGCATGCTCAAAGTATGTAAATGTGCGTAAAAACATGCATAAAAGAGTATATAATCTACGTACATCACTCACGCCATGTGACATCGGCAGAAATCCCTTCTTGGAGTTCTGCATGGCAAACCGAAGGAGTACCTTGTCAATGTATGTACTCTGACTTAGGCCAAGCAATTTCTTAGATCTATCTCTATAGATCTGAATCCCTAGAATGCGGGATGCCTCACCTAAGTCCTTCATTGAGAAACAACTCCCTAGCCAAGTCTTGACAGACTGAAGCATAGGGATGTCCTTCCCAATGAGTAGTATGTCATCCACATACAATATGAGGAAGACAACTATATCTCCTACAACCTTCTTGTAGACACAAGGCTCATCTTCGTTCTTGATGAAACCAAACTGTTTGATTGCATCATCGAATCGAAGATTCCAGCTCCAAGAAGCTTGCTTTAGTCCATAAATGGACCTATGCAGCTTGCATACTCTGCTAGTATGCTGTGGATCTACAAAACCCTCAGGTTGTGTCATGTACACATCCTCGAGTAGGTTTCCATTCAGAAACGTGGTTTTGACATCCATCTTCCATATCTCATAGTCATGGTAGGCTGCAATAGCAAGCATGATCTGAATGGACTTAAACATCGCTACTGGAGAAAAGGTTTCATCATAGTTAATACCATGAATCTGCTTGAAACCTTTAGCTACCAAGCGACCCTTATAAATAAGTCCATCCATGTCAGTCTTTCTCTTAAAGACCCACTTACACCCTATGGGTTTTACCCCTTCAGGTGGATCAACCAATGTCCATACTTGGTTGGTGTACATGGATTCCATCTCGGATCTCATGGCTTCTAGCCATTTCTCGGAATCTGGTCTCATCACAGCTTCCTGATAGGTGGTAGGCTCATCCTCTATGAGCACAATGTCATCATGGTCAGACAAGAGAAATGAGTATCTCTCAGGCTGACGACGTACCCTATCAGACCTGCGAAGAGGTATGTCTACTTGAACTGGTTGTTGTTCCTCAACTCTTTGTGGAACAACATCATCCACAACACTTTGTGGTTCCAATTCAACTTCCATCGAGGCATCAGTGCTATTGTTCGCATCTTGAACTTCTTCAAGATCGAACGTGCTCCCACTAGTCTTTCTAGAAACAAAGTCCCTTTCTAGAAAGACCCCAGTCTTTGCCACAACTACCTTGTGCTGACTGGGAATGTAGAAGTAATATCCCTTAGTTTCCTTGGGATATCCAATAAAGTAACACTTGTCAGATTTGGGTCCTAATTTGTCTGAGACTTGACGTCTAACGTAAGCCTCACAACCCCAAATCCTCATGAAAGACACCTGGGCATCTCTCCCAGTCCATATCCTATATGGTGTCTTTATCACGGCCTTTGATGGAACTCGGTTGAGTATGAAAGCTGCCGTGTCTAGAGCATATCCCCATAGATATGTCGGAAGATCTGTGTGACTCATCATAGATCGTACCATATCTAATAAGGTACGATTCCTCCGTTCGGATACACCATTCCATTGTGGTGTT
The DNA here is from genome assembly GCF_018446385.1 of Zingiber officinale. Taxonomy (NCBI): domain Eukaryota; kingdom Viridiplantae; phylum Streptophyta; class Magnoliopsida; order Zingiberales; family Zingiberaceae; genus Zingiber; species Zingiber officinale. The sequence goes on from NC_056001.1 coordinate 77,108,397, forward strand.
CCAGGAGGAGTGAGTTGGGATAGAATCCCACACTCAGCTAGATAGTCACGGAACTCATGGCTAAGGTATTCTCCACCTCGATCGGATCAAAGTATCTTAATACTCTTGCCAAGCTGGTTCTGTACTTCATTCTTGAATTCTTTAAACTTTTCAAAGGATTCGGACTTATGTGTCATTAAGTACACATAACCGTATCTACTGAAGTCATCAGTAAATGTGATGAAGTACCTATAATCGCCTCTAGCAGCGACATTGAAAGGGCCACATACATCACTATGTATGAGTCCTAACAAATCAGTCGCTCTCTCGCTGTGCCCACTAAAGGGAGTCTTGGTCATCTTGCCTCGTAGGCATGACTCGCATACCTCATATGATTCAAAATCAAATGAGTCCAGCATACCATCCTTATGGAGCTGGGATAAGCACTTGTCATTTATATGACCTAAGCGACAGTGCCAGAGGTAGGTTTGGTTCATATCGTTCGATTTGAACCTCTTGGTACTAACGTTATAGATAGGGCTCTCAAGGTCTAGAATATAGAGTCCGTTCATTAGAGGTGCACTACAATAGAACATATCGTTTAAATAGACAGAACAACATTTATTCTTTATTATAAACGAGAATCCTTTCTTGTCCAAACAAGAAACTGATATAATGTTCTTAGTCAATGCAGGCACATAACAACAATCGTCTAACTCTAGTATAAGCCCAGAGGGCAGAGATAGATGATAAGTTCCTACAGCAATGGCAGCAACCCGTGCTCCATTGCCTACTCGTAGGTCTATCTCGCCCTTTGTCAATGCTCTGCTATTTCTCAGTGCTTGTACATTAGTACAAATGTGCGAAGCACATCCGGTATATAATACCCACGACGAAGAAATAGAGAGATTGACTTCTATAACATTTATACCTGAAGTAGAAATCTTATTTCTCTTCGTGTTAAGATCTTCCAGGTATCCTGTGAAGTTCCTCTTCCAGTGCCTTGCTTGTCCTTGATATAGTTGACGAAGATGTTCAACCATATCGTAAGCGCTCATCAACTCATGTTGCTTCTGAAGCTCAGAGTTCATGGTTGCGAGCATTAGACAGGACACATCTAATGCGTCATCTTGATGCTTCTTGTAAGCATCCCGGTTAGCTCGCGTGGCAGTGGCAGGAGGAGCCTCCGGAATGGGCTGCTCCAGAATGTACAGTTTACGTTCCTGGGTGAGAACTATTCTCAAGTTCCTGTACCAGTCCAGGAAATTTGCTCCGTTGAGCTTGTCCTTCTTAAGGACAGATCGCAGAGAGAAAGTGTTCGTATTTGACGTCATGGTTATCTACAACATAAAATTTGCAGAAATAAATATCATATTCTTTTAAAATCATTTAATTAGGCCTTTAACTAAATGATGCTCCCACTGAATACTATAATTCTTGTGGGACAAGATCCACATCATACTAACCCTTGAGTTAGCTTTGGCTAATACGCCCAAGGCTTAGTATGATCGGTAGGTAGGTAACGATTACCAATTACATCTCTATGCAACTCTTGTTTATAGAATCAATATCCGTATTTATATTAAAACTCGAGTTAGCTTTGGCTAATACGCCCGAGAGCTAATATAGATGTGATTTTAACCTATCTTTTCCAACCGTTGGAATAATGCCTATAGTTGACTCGATCTAACCGAGTAACTCAATCTAATTGAGTTTGTATTCACCCATGCGTTGATAGGCGGGACCAAGATTGTCCCTCCATACCCTACCAAGATAATATGTATTGCTCTGCTTTGGCAGATTCAACAATACATGTGATCGAGGTAGTGATAGGTATCACGGCACGGTTAGGCATTTAGAGTTGGTTCGATTGAGATCTAATCTAATCGAAAAGGATGCATCTGTAGGACCGTTAGATTCGATAGAGGGGGGGGTGAATATCGATTCGAAAAAAGACGAGTATAAACGCAGCGGAAAAATAAAATAGACACAGATGTTTTTACTTCGTTCGGAGCCTGTGACGACTCCTACTCGAAGGCCCGTGGTCCTTGACCACTTTCGTTGGGCAATCACTAACAAGTCGAAATATGATTACAGAATAAGTACAGGAAATGCTAGTGACAATAAAGCAATACCGACAAAGAAAATTAAATAAAAACCGGAGGAGCACTTTTGTCGGAGCGTTGTTGACGTCGCACTTGAACGTCGAGCAGCAAGACCAGCAGTAGAAGAGTTCTCAGTAAAAATTGATTGTACTGAAGCTCCTGTCTGGGGCTTCTTTTATATGCTGTTCCAGGCGCCTGGATCCCTTCCGGGCGCCTGGAATGTGACGTAGCTGCACAAACCATGATGCTCCACGTGGCGACGACTCGGCTGGATAGAATTCGCCTTCCGGGCGCCCGGATCCCTTCCGGGCGCCCGGACCTCCGGGCGCCCGGACCACCTTGTTTCAGAAAACTCCCTTTTCCTGCAAAACAAAGTTAGTCCGAGGCAAATATGTATCACAGTTAAAGTTCAACAGATGAAAAAGAGTATGACTTAGATTCCGTCTTTCCGAGACCGGAATCTAGTCACGATCTCGACTTAGACATCCGAAATGGACCTAAGCCGGATCGACGCCTAATGTCCCCTTCCCGGGAACGCGTCCTCACAGTCACTCCCCTCCAGTGACTTACCTCACTTACCTGCCAGACGTCCGGTCAGCCCGTCGACCCGTCTGGACTTCTCGCCAAGCGTCCGGTCAGCCCGTCGACCCGCTTGGACTTCTCGCCAGCTATCCGGTCAGCCCGTCGACCTAGCTGGACTTCTCGCCAAGCGTCCGGTCAGCCCGTCGACCCGCTTGGACTTCTTGCCAGCTATCCGGTCAGCCCGTCGACCTAGCTGGACTTCTCCTGCACACTCGATCAAAGTGTCAGACAACAACACAACTAACTTAACCTATTTGTCATTCATCAAAACCTGGGTTAAATCGTTAGTGCTAACCACACCAACAATCTCCCCCTTTTTGATGAATGACAACCTGGTTAAGTTAGTGTTAACATATGCAAGAAACAACATGCATTTATGTGTTTTTTAAAGTTAGTTTGTATTTTCAAGTTGGTTTAGCTAACTTAACCACCTAACCTTCCCCCTTTGGCATTCATCAAAAATAAGCATGGATTAAGTAAGCATAGACTTTAGTAAAAAAATGTTAAGATAATCTGGGGGAGTTCTAAATTTCAAGATCAAATTTTAAATTTTCAAGTTTCAATTTTGAAATGCTTTTCAAATAAGTTTTCAAAAATTCCAAGACTGAGTTTGAAAAATTTATTTTTCAAAACTGATTGAAAAACACTAGAAAAGTTCAGTTTTCTAGAATACTAGAAAAGTACTAGTTTCAAAAACCATGGTTTAAAATACTAGAAAAATTCAGTTTTCAATGACTAAGTAAAAAGGATAAAAAGTTTGTGATTTAAAACAAACAATTGTGAGTTGATTTAAGAAATTTTTCACAATTTTAAACAGGTTGATTTTGAAAATTGATTTTTAAACTTTGATTTTCAAAATTAAGTTTAAAATTCGATTTGAAAAACTGAATTAGTTTTATTTCTCCCCCTGAACCTGACATAAAATTTTGAAAATATTTGCTAAATATATTCAAAGTAGAAAAAAAATTGAGGTAGAATTTTATAGAGAGATTTTAAAGAGAAGATTAAAGAATAACACTTAAAGAGATAATTAAAAACCTCCTCCTGAATTTGATACTCCTTTAATTTATTAATCCTCCTTATTTATTACTCCCTCTTAATATAAAATTTTACAACCGTAACATATTTTCGTACCTAAGTGTTTTAGGCGATTGTATAATTATCTTTATAAAATTGTTCATTTAAATTTGACTAAACGTAATTAACATTAGATTCAGTTGAAATGAGTTAACCTTTAGTGTAATGTTAAGTAACATAAGTTGTTATTAATTCAATAATTAATCAATATTAATAATTTATTGATTAAATTTTGCTTGATTCAATAATTTAATATAATCTAAATTTTGTATTAATTGATGAAGGTGTTAGTTATAATTTAACTTTTCATTTACTTCCTTTTAAGTTGGATTAACTTAGTTTAAAGTTGGTAGTAGTTTGAAGTTAAACTTGTTATTAGACAAGGTTAGGTAAGGTTCAATTTAAGTCAAACTTTAATTATGTTTTAATAAAAATAATTAATATTTTAAAGGTTGATAAAAAAATGACTTAGAGTAATTTTAATATTTTTACTAAGGTTAAACCTAGGTTCTAATCAAATCAAGCTTAGTTCTCAAATAAAGTAAAACTTAAATAGTTAAGTTCTACTTATTAATCACATAATTAAGTTTAAAGTTAAAGTTAACGGAATTTAAGTTTTTAAGTTAGGTGTCTAAGTTTTAAATGAATTTAAAAGAATTATAATTATTATTATTTTTTAAGGGATTTCTAACAGGATTTTAAAATGATTTTTATAATTATTTAATGACAATTAATATACGTTCAATTCAGTTTTGATTTTAGATTAAAATTAATATATTAATTAAGGTTTAAGTTTTAAGTTTAAGTTAAATTTTTAAGTTTTAATTTAAGTTTTAATTTTAAGGTTAAAATGATGTTTAAGATTGAAAATGAGTTTAAAGTCAAAATAATAATTTTTAAAGTGAAAATAGTCTATAGAAATAATTTATTATTATTACTATTTTTTAAGTTAAAAGAATTTTATTATAGTGAAAAAAATAAGAAGAATTTTTCAAAATGATACATAATTTTTAAAATAGTTTTAAAATGATTTTTAAAATAGTTTTTAAATGATTTTTAAAAGTTTTTAAATAATTTTTAAAAATGTTTTAAAATAATTTTTAAAAGAATTTTTTAAAGTTTTTAAAATGATTTTTAAAAGGGTTTTTTAAATAATTTTTTAAAAATGTTTTAAAATAATTTTTCAAAGAATTTTTTAAAGTTTTTAAAATGATTTTTAGAAGAGTTTTTTAAAATAATTTTTAAAAAAAAATTTAAATTTTTTTAAATGAATTTTAGAAGAGTTTTTAAAATAATTTTTAAATCTGTTTTAAAATAATTTTTAAAAGAATTTTTTAAAGTTTTTAAAAAAATTTTAAAATAGGTTTTTAAAGAATTTTTAAAAAAGTTTTTAAAGAATTTTTAAAATAGTTTTTAAAGAATTTTTAAAATTGTTTTTAAAGAATTTTTAAAATTGTTTTTAAAATAGTTTTTTTAAAGAATTTTAAAAAAATTTTAAAGTTAATTTTAAAATAATTTTTAAAGAATTTTTAAAATAGTTTTTAAAATAGTTCTTAAAGAATTTTTTAAAATAGTTTTTAAAGAATTTTTAAAATAGTTTTTAAAGAATTTTTAAAATAGTTTTAAAGAATTTTTTAAAATAGTTTTTAAAGAATTTTTAAAATAGTTTTTTTTAAAGAATTTTTAAAATAGTTTAAAAGATTTTTTAAATGATTTTTTTTTTTTAAAATAGTTTTTAAAGAATTTTTAAAATATTTTTTTAAAGAATTTTTAAAATAGTTTTCAAAGAATTTTTAAAAATAGTTTATAAAGAATTTTTAAAATAGTTTTCAAAGAATTTTTAAAAATAGTTTATAAAGAATTTTTAAAATAGTTTTTAAAGAATTTTTAAAATAGTTTTTTTTAAAGAATTTTTAAAATAGTTTTTAAAGAATTTTTAAAATAGTTTTTAAAGAATTTTTAAAATAGTTTTTTAAAGAATTTTTAAAATAGTTTTTAAAGAATTTTTAAAATTGTTTTTAAAGAATTTTTTAAATTGTTTTTAAAGAATTTTTAAAATAGATTTTTTAAAGAATTTTAAAAATAATTTTTAAAGAATTTTTAAAATAGTTTTTAAAGAATTTTTAAAATAGTTTTTAAAGTTAATTTTAAAATAGTTTTAAAGAATTTTTAAAATAGTTTTTAAAGAATTTTTAAAATTGTTTTTAAAGAATTTTTAAAATTGTTTTTAAAGAATTTTATAATTGTTTTTAAAGAATTTTAAAAATAATTTTTAAAATTAATTTTAAAATAGTTTTTAAAGAATTTTTAAAATAGTTTTTAAAGAATTTTTAAAATTGTTTTTAAAGAATTTTTAAAAAAGATTCTAAAGAATTTTTTTTTTAAAATAGTTTTTTAAAGGAATTTTTTAAAATAGTTTTTAAAGAATTTTTAAAATAGTTTTTAAAGAATTTTTTAAAATAATTTTTAAAAGTTAATTTTAAAATAGTTTTTAAAGAATTTTTAAAATAGTTTTTAAAATAGTTTTTTTTTTACTATAATTTTGAAAATAATTTTTTAAAGTTAATTTTAAAATAATTTTAATGTTAATTATTTTTAAAGTTAATTTAATTTTAATTAATTTTAACTTAATTTGAAGTTTGAAATTTAATTTTAATTCAAAATTTAATTATAATTTGAAATTTAATTTTAATTAATTTGAAATTTAATTTGAAAATTAGTTAATTTAATCCTTAATCATCTCACCCGATCTAGGTTATCAATCAGGGAATCCTATAATTTTGTGAGATGAATTAAATTTAATTACAGAGTTTGGTTTAACTTGTGTTAGATTCAGGTTTAGCTTTGGTCTCAACAAATAGGCATTCTTCGGATAAACTTCTAAGCTTGGTGAGTCACTTGGACGTCATTAGAAGTAACCAATCTTTCGAGGTTTTCCGAATAGTCCTATCCACGGAGCTTAGTACTAAACCTTGGTCTAACTAGTTAGGATCCATTTAAAGGTAGCTTTGGTCGGTTCCACTTGGCCAAATGCACCAGATTGAAGCCATATCTTTCTAGACATGCGATGTCCAAGCTTCCCCAACGTACTATCATCAAAAAACTTCACCAGTACCATGATTCAAGTTAAACTTGAACCCTCTTTAACTAGTCCTAATTACCCTGTCGGGTAGGTTGGTTGGGGTTACCCTTTTCGGGTAGGTTGGTTAGGGTTACCCTGTCGGGTATGTTAGTTTTGGAGATGCTGTCTATTCTGGAGCCTCCCCCTGAATTATTGGCAATTAATTTAGTTTTTAGTTCTGGGTTTATTAATGTTAAGTTTTGGTTAAAATTTAATGTTTAATTTATAATTTAGATTTAAGTTTTTTATTTTGAATTAATTAAATTAGTCAAATTATCTTTCTTTAAGAAAATGTATTTAATATTTAAATTTTCTTTCAATTTCACTTTTATTGAATTATCTTTCTTTAATAGCTTATTTTTAAAGTTTGAGTTTTTATTCATTTTTAAACTTGAATTAATTAAATTGTTTGAATTATATTTCCTTAAAGGTTTATCTTTTAACCTTTTATTAATTATTAATTTTGAATTTTTCAGATTATCTTTATTTAATATGTTATTTTTAACATTTAATTTTAATTTTGTTAAATTTAGTTTTGATTTTATCAAAGTCTTTGATTTTATTCTTATATTTTCTTTATTTTTTAAGTTGATATAATTAGTGGAATTTATTAGATTATTCTTATCATTAAAATTTAATTTTTTATTAATTAAATTATCTTGGGTTTGGATAGAATTTTCTAGATTAATATTGTCTAGATTATTAAATAATTTATTAATTTTATCTAGATCAATATTGACCTTGTCATCTCTATCATTTGAGTTTTCAGATTTGTTTAGGTTCAAGTTTGAATTTTTTAAATTATTTGGATTTATTTTATCAGATAATATTCTAGGGGTATTTTTGTAATTATTATCAACTACATTATTTTCACATATATTTTCAGAAATAACCAGATCAATGCTCATATTTTTTAAACTACTATTAGCAGGGGTATTTTGGTAAATATCACTAACCTTGAGCGCAACCCCTAATTCAGTAGGCTTTTCGATTGGATCTAACCCGAGTTCGGATTCAATTTTTACTTGATCCTCGGGCTCCATCGGCTCCTCGTGAAGTTTGATCAATTGGGTCCAAAGCTCATGTGCTGTACTTTTCTAGTCTGCATAAAACATTGTTAGGTAAAACATTACAAATGATTTTACTTACATTTGTGTTTAGTTCTGAGTTCTGAGAAGGTTTTCTCAATATCAGCCAATAATCAAAGTTTACGCTTCCTAAGAAGCATTTCATTAATCGCTTCCAATAGTTGAAATCTTGATCGTATGGTAGTGGTTCGTGGGGGTTCCGTCCTTCTTGAAGAGTCATTATTCTTGCACACAGAGAAACAAAAAAAATCCCAAGACTTGGTCTTGGATTAGCAGTGCTGGAAAAAATAATATTTCACTATTTTCGGAAAAAATAATAAAATATTAATAAAATATTTTAAAAAATTATTATTTCAAAATTTTGAAAATATAATATTTTTTAAATAATTGTGAAAAGATGACGATGTATTTTTCAAAAAACCATTTTGGAGGGAAAAAACGAAAGGCGTAAGGTTTTATTTTAAAGACAAACGATATCTAATTTTTTTCTTTCAAAAAAAGTCCCCCCTTTGCCTGATTGGTGGTTGCACCAAATCAGAGCGGTACCTGCTCTGATACCACTTGTAGGACCGTTAGATTCGATAGAGGGGGGGGTGAATATCGATTCGAAAAAAGACGAGTATAAACGCAGCGGAAAAATAAAATAGACACAGATGTTTTTTACTTTGTTCGGAGCCTGTGACGACTCCTACTCGAAGGCTCGTGGTCCTTGACCACTTTCGTTGGGCAATCACTAACAAGTCGAAATATGATTACAGAATAAGTATAGGAAATGCTAGTGACAATAAAGCAATACCGACAAAGAAAATTAAATAAAGACCGAAGGAGCACTTTTGTCGGAGCGTTGTTGACGTCGCACTTGAACGTCGAGCAGCAAGACCAGCAGTAGAAGAGTTCTCAGTAAAAATTGATTGTATTGAAGCTCCTGTCTGGGGCTTCTTTTATATGTTGTTCCAGACGCCTGGATCCCTTCCGGGCACCTGGAATGTGACGTAGCTGCACAAACCATGATGCTCCACGTGGCGACGACTCGGCTGGATAGAATTCGCCTTCCGGGCGCCCGGATCCCTTCCGGGCGCCCGGACCTCCGGGCGCCCAGACCACCTTGTTTCAGAAAACTCCCTTTTCCTGCAAAACAAGGTTAGTCCGAGGCAAATATGTATCCTGTAAAACAGATTGTTAGCACAGTTAAAGTTCAACAGATGGATAAAAAAGAGTATGACTTAGATTCCGTCTTTCCGAGACCGGAATCTAGTCACGATCTCGACTTAGACATCCGAAATGGACCTAAGCCGGATCGACGCCTAATATCCCCTTCCCGGGAACGCGTCCTCACAGTCACTCCTCTCCAGTGACTTTCCTCACTTACCTGCCAAACGTCCGGTCAGCCCGTGGATCCCTACATAAGGAGTTATGTACTTTGGTTTCGTCAAACGTCACCCGTAACTGGGTGGACTATAAAGGCGATTACTGGGTATGTAACGAATTATGCAGAGGGATGTGAGTGATGTAGATGGGATCTATCCCTCCTATATGACGGGAGTGACATCGATATTCTTGATAGAGTAAGACCACGAAGTGTATGGCCATACCCAAATGAGTCAATATGAGATATTGAGCTCATTTGATTGAGTGAGTCTACTTGGAGTTCAAGATTTAGATTGGTCAGAGGATGACACGGTCTATGCCTCACATTGATCAATCTAGATGTCTAGGATAGAAGGACACTTGTCATATATTGTGAGGAGTCACAATTAGTAGTCACAAGGTGATGTTGGATCTCGACATTTCTTGTAACTTGGGTAGCAATGATGTATTGCTAGATGCCGCTCATTGCTTATGTTTCTAAAGGAGTTTAGAAGCATTGCCAACGTTACAAGAACCTATTGGGTCACACACAAAGAACAAGTGGATGAAGATTAGGTTCATATGATGAACCAATTGGATTAGGTTTATATGATGCACCAAAGATTGGATTCAAATTAGACTTATTGAGTTAGACTCAATTAGATTCAATTGTTGAATGAGTCTAATTTAAATTTGATTCATTGAGTCAATTTATATTAATGAATTGAGATTCATTAAATTGAAATTGACTTGAATCAAAGGTTGGATTTAACTCAACAAGGAAGACAATTGGTCAAGTTTGACTTGACTAAGTAGAAGTTGAAACATCAAGTTTGACTTGATGTGTTGCCACATCATAAGGATGACTCATCCTTGCCATATCACATGCCACCTCATGGAGGTTACAACACTTCCCATTCCATTTAATGTGGCCAGCCACATTAAATGAGGGAGTTATGTGTGTGGCCGGCCACACTAAAGAGTAAATGGTTTTCATTTAGTGTGTATTGATGTGTGGTAATTTGATTATCTTCTTCCTTGTTTGTCCCCTCTCTTGGCTAGTGGTTTCTGTGACTTCCTTGGTGTGGAGAAGGTGGTTGAGTGAATTCCAAGAGCAAAGGAAGAGTGAAGATCAAAAAGAAAGGATACTACTAGTGAGTGTATAAGATTTTTCTTTTGTATCTTCTTCTTTTCTTCCTATCCAATCCCATTCGAGAGCTCTAGAAAGTGCTAGCACACTTGGGGCTCTCTTCTCCATCCTTTGAGTGTGAGAGACACTCCTTGTTCGTGTGGATATCATTAGAGGAGTGTCTACGTTGACACTCTCGAGATCCGGCGTACCGTTGGACGAGCGGGATTTGCGAGGGCACGCATCAAAGGTATAAAGTGTTTTCTTTTGTAGATCTACTGTAGATCATTGTTTATAACTCGTACTCGTGTTTTCAAAATTTTTCTTTGCACGGATCCTACGGCTTAGGGTGATTCGGGGTTTCCGCGACGCGAAAAGCGGTTTTCGCGGCCCGAAAACCCCAACAATTAGGCCTTAGAGCCTATACTGATTGACACTAGTGCTAGTGGGAGATTGTTAGTTAGAGCCCTAGAGCCAATCATTTGATGATTGTATGGACTCATTGTATCATATTCTTGTATATTAATAAAGGCATTTGGATTTTGGTTATTATACTTACTTGTATTTGTGCCAAATAAACTAAGTATAATAATGTCCTTCAGTAGATGGTTCTCACCTATATCAATCGGTTAGTTGAACCGATAGTGAGATGATATAGGGAACACTACTCTTAATCATTCCTAGTCGAGTATTAACATTCAGGGACAATGTTAATGCAATAAGACTAGCATGTAGGTCAACTCGATGACTTGATCTCACAAGTCATGGATATAGAGATATCAAGTTGACACATGGGTATACATTAGAGAATGTATACTGAATGACCCGCCATGAGAAAGTATCATGGATCGTTATATGAGTGTCATATACTTTCTCATGTGGCTATTAGTATAACTACTAGTCCTTAGACCTGAAGTCACCATAGATCCCTACATAAGGAGTTATGTACTTTGGTTTCGTCAAACGTCACCCGTAACTGGGTGGACTATAAAGGCGATTACTGGGTATATAACAAATTATGCAGAGGGATGTGAGTGATGTAGATGGGATCTATCCCTCCTATATGACGGGAGAGACATCGGTATTCTTGATAAAGTGAGACCACGAAGTGCATGGCCATGCCCAAATGAGTCAATATGGGATATTGAGCTCATTTGATTTAGTGAGTCTACTTGGAGTTCAAGATTTAGATTGGTCAGAGGATGACACGGTCTATGCCTCACATTGATAAATCTAGATGTCTAGGATAGAAGGACACTTGTCATATTTTGTGAGGAGTCACAATTAGTAGTCACAAGGTGATGTCGGATCTCGACATTCTTGTAACTTGGGTAGTAATGATGTGTTGCTAGATACCGCTCATTACTTATGCTACTAAATGGGTTTAGGGCATTGCCAACGTTACAAGAACCTATAGGGTCACACACTAAGGACCATTAGATGGAGATTAGGTTCATATGATGAACCAAAAGGATTAGATTCATTTGATGAAACAAATTGGATTAAGAGTAATCCTAATTGGGCTAACTTGAGTTGGACTCAAGTTGATTCATGTAATCAATGAGTCTAATTTAGATTATGACTCATTAAATCAACTTAATTTAATGAATTAGATTCATTATATTAAGTTGGCTTGAATCAAATGGTTAGATTAGATCAACCATGGAAGAGATTTGGTCAAGTTTGACTTGACTTGAGAGGAAGATTAAAAGTCAAGTTAGACTTGACTTTATGTCACCTCATTGGTGAGTTGGCATTGATGTGGACCAATGATGATGCACCACATCATCATGGTTGCCACCTCATGGAGGTTACATTCCCTCTTTGATGACAACTTAATGCATTAATGAGGGGGTTACATTTGGGAAATGTGGCCGGCCACAATTTGAATGAAAATGGATTCATTTTCATTCAAGTGATCATTATTGCATCTTCTTCCTCTCAAGCTCTCCCTCTCCCTCTCTCTCCTTGCTTGGCCGAATCTTACTAAGGTGCTAGCACACCTTTGTGTGAGGTTTTCTCCACCTACGTGTCCGTGTGGATACTTCTAGAGGACCGATGCTTGACGGTCTAGAGATCCGGCAATTCCTTGGATGAGCGGGAACGCGAAAGGGCACGCTTCAAGGTATACTTCTTAAAACATAGATCTAGGAGTAGATCTAGAAGTTTTGAAACTCGTACTTGTATTTCATTCGGTTTTCCTTGCACGGATCTACGGCTTTGGGTGATTCGGGGTTTCCGCGACGCGAAAAGCGGTTTTCACGGCCCGAAAAACCCAACAATGGCTTAGTCAGTCGACGTGCTCCACATCAGCTTATGGATGAGTGTTCGGGTCTGGGTGCCCGGACTGCCAAGATGCCCATAGCACTCGCACGGGTGAGCCTGATCCAGGAGCTCGGACCAGCTTTGGTTGCCCAGACTCTCCTTTTCTTCAACAGCTTCTTTCATATAAAAAGGTTAGTCTAAGCAATAGAAAATATATTTACCCTATAAAATAGAGTTAGTACAATATAATAAAATAGTAGTAGTAATTAGATCTTGTCTTCTCGAGACTAGGATCTAGTTAAGATCTCAACTTAGGTTTTACAAATGGACCTAAGTTGGATCAACACCTATAGTTCCCTCAATGGGAACACGTCCTCACTGGATCTTTTCTCCAGTTGCTTACCTTTACTTACCAACTGCTATCACTTGACTTGCCTTTAACCCACCAGGTCTTTCCACCAGTTGTCAGGTCAGTAGACTCAACTGGACTTCGGCCAGTTGTTAGGTCCCACAGACCCAACCAGACTTCTCGCCAGATATTGAGCCCCACAGACCTATCTAGACTTCCCACCAACTATCAGGTCCCGCGGACCTAGCTAGATTTGATAATAGTGTTAGTTCCTTCAGACAAGTCAACTCTTACACACTTGGTAGAAAGGTTAGACAAACATCACATCTAACTTTAACTTATTTGTCATACATCAAAACCAGATTATTAGTGCAACCTATACCAACAGGGTCCTCCCCTAAATTAATTCTGATGAACAATAGAAATTACTTCAGGCTTGATTTCAAAATTATTAGCCTCAATAGAAGGTCTAGTGATGCTAGACCTGAGGCCTCTTGCATAAGGTGCTACATAGTCCTTTAGAGGTTTATTTGTCATAGCTCTTTGTCTTTGCTCTTCTTCCAATTATTTTTGTAGAATTCTCCATCTTCTAAATATCCTGTTAATCTCAGAATCAACAGGCAACAAATTACCTATAGCTTTTAACCTTGACATACAAGAGCAAGTTTCAAATCAGGATTATTTGCAAGTAAGAAAATATAGAATTTAAATGCAAAAAATAACATGTAGAAATAAGAGAAAAAATTACAAGATATTTACTAAATGTATAAATCAGAATTTTATTAACAAAATGAAAAGTATCTATTGTAATTAAATCACTTATCTGCTAATGTCAATCACAAATAGTCCCTGATAATGGTGCCAAAAATTTATTGTATGACCGTAAGTGCACGGTTATATCCCCAAATAATAAAATATATATCTAAAAGGGATGGTGGATTAAGCACTAGCTAAGTCTATGAAGCAAATTATCTAAACCATCAAATATTGTTTGAAAGCTTAAGAACAAGAGATTAAGAGAGAGAGAGAGAGAGAGAGAGAGAGGGAGAGAGAGCAAGAGGTCCTGAGGATGTAAGTGAGATTAGAAAGTTGGTTAGGAAATGAATCTAGGGTTTTAGTTTTATTGTAATGCTAGTTGATATACTTGTTAGGTCACCGCAAGTGCACAGTTACATCGTCAGTAATATAAAAGATTATCGATCTCACAGGAGATGTTAATTAAGCACTAGTTAACTTCGCACGGTAAATTATCTAGACAATCAAAGGTTAATTGGAAAAGAGAGAGTGACGAAAAGAGAGAATGTAAAGAGTAGAGAAAGAGAGAGAGTTGAATCTGGGGATGGTTACGGTTTCACTATGATGCTAGTTAATGTCTCTATGCATTATTCATCTACCTAACTCTATGCTTACACTCATGTAGGAGTTCTAACTAAAGTCTAGTACTATCCCACGAAGATCGCACTGAAGAGTTTACCCAAGTTCTACCATCATTAAGTAGAAGAGGTAATTTAGGAAGTCCGATTATAGGGAACACATCCTTCTGTCACCAGGGCCCACATGTTAAAATGTATACTAAAAGCCTAGCTTTTTGTATAGACATTTATTTTGAAATAAGAATCATGATTGGTCAAATATCTTCATTTATCTTAAATATAGTTATTTATTTAATTTATATTGTAGATAACATGGTGTGTGGTGTCACACAGAAGATCACGTTATTAGTTTCATATAAATTATAAATAGTAGCTCACGACCAAAATGGATAGGGACAAACCATTGGAACGGTCGTAGTGTGATTTAGTATTAGTTTATCTTGACTATAAAATTACACTAGTACACTCTGAGTTTATTGAGCAGAACCATTTGAGGTTGTTCTTTTTATACTGATTGCATAAAAGAACAGGACCTCTATTATTATGGAAGTGTGTACTCTTAATCCCGATATAATGACAAACACATATATTTAGTATTTATTTCTTTAATTTATCAATGGGTGAGATTTAGTTCATTAAATCAATAGGGCCGATAAGTTGGGAAATAATATTATTTATATGGTGTGTTGTTAATTATAAAAGAAAAATATGTCCTAGTTATCTAGGTTGATGATGTCCCCTTGAGAAGCTCATAAGGATTGTCATGTAAACCCTGTAGGTGGACTTAGTCCGGCATGACAATAAAGTTGAGTGGTACTACTCTTAGAGCTAGATGTTTATTAAGTGAGTGTCAGTAACTCATTTAATTAATGGACATTCGATATCTTAAATACAGGGAGATTAACACATTCATGATAAGAAGAAGCCCATAATATAATTTGGGAATGGTGCGGTAGTTCAATAATAACTCTTTAGTGGTATGAGTTATTATTGATGAACTTGAGTTGAGTGTACGGGGCGAACACGAGAAGCTCGAGCTCATCGGGAGACCAAAGTCAATTCCTCCTCTAGGTCCCTATTGTAGCCTCTTATATAAAGCCTTATATCCACCCAAATCCCAGCTTCTTAAACTTAAGCTTCGCCAAGCCTTGCTTGGTGTCCAAGCAAGGAGCCGGCCAAGCCAAGCTTGGAGGCCAAGCTAGGGTCGGCCAAGCCTTGCTTGGTGCCCAAGCAAGGAGTCGGCCACACATAAACTAGAAAAGGAAATTTTATTTTTTGTTAAAATCTTTCCTTTATAGAGATCCATAAAAAGGATTTAAAAGAATGATTTTAATTATAAAATTTTTCTTTTTTAGATTGGTAACAAAAGGAAATAAAAGGAGTTTTTATCTTGTTAAATCTTTCCTTTTAAATAGATCCATAAAAGGGATTTAAAAGAGAGATTTTAATTATTGAAATCTTTTCTTTTATAGACATCCACAAAAGGATTTAAAAGAGAGATTTTAATTTTATAAAGCATTCCTTTTATAGCTATCCACAAAAGGGATTTTAAAAGAGAGATTTTAATTTTTGATAAAAAATCTTTCCTTGTTTGATGAAAGGGGTTTGGCCGGCCATGATAGAGAATTAAAAGGAAGTTTTAATTTTGTTTTAAAACTTTCCTTTTTTGCATTCACCAAGGATTATAAAAGAAGAGGAGGTCGTGCCTTATGGTTTAACACATCTTCTATTCTCCTCTTCCCTTCCTTGGTGGCCGGCCCTTCATCATCTTCTTTTCTTCTTCTTCTTTGTGGCCGGCGGCATCAAGCTTAGAGTTCAATTGGTGGTCGGATACTTGGAGGAGAAGAAGAAGAGAAAGGAGGTTCCCTAGTTGTGATATCCTTTTGGTGGCCAAAAGCATGGAAGGAAGAAGGTTTGGATGGATTTCATCTTGGTAGATCGTCGCCCACACGACGTTTAAAAGGAGGAGAAGAATACAATAGAAGATCAAGAGGTCATTAAATCTTCAAAGAAAGGTATAACTAATTATTAGTTTCCGCTTCATAATTAGTTCATATTCTTTGAATGGATCCTGAAATACCAACACAAGAGGCTATCAATTTTAGGCTATCGATTTTGTGTTATCAATTTTGTGTTTTGATTTCATGTTTCGATCTTGTGCTTCTATTGAGGTCTCTTTAGTTAAATCGAGGGTTACTATAAGAATTTTAAACATTGAATTTCTTTGAAAGGCTTTGTCTAGGAAGTGGTGGATGATCTCATACCGAAGAAGGCCTAGTGCCTCTCCATGTTTAACTTGGAAGCCAATCTTTGAAATAAATGTTTAATCATCTTCTGTAATATGGTTTAACTTCTGAAGAACACATCGGTTGAACTTGGAATAAAAATGTTAAGTTTCGTTTCCAATCCAAGTTTAACTTCTGAATAGAAACTTGGATTAATAATGTTAAGCATCATTTGCAATCCAAGTTTAACTTCAGTAGAGCACATGGGTAGCTAGGAAAAGTTCTGTGCTTGTACAAAATTTTTATACAGGGGAACGGAACGGAATCCAGGTGTAGCAACCAACACCACGGTCCACATTCCTAGATTACACAGATCACTTCCTAACGGTAGATTAATACGATTAAGTAGAAGAGGTAATTTAGGAAGTCCGATTATAAGGAACATCCTTCTCCCACAAGGGCCCACGGTCCACATTCCTAGATTACACAAGTCACTTTCTAACACTAATTTGGGAGAACCCTTTAAATTCTAATTAGTTTTCCTAGTAGAGAGTTGATCCCCGTTTCAAGGAATTGCCATAGAAAGTAAGGGATACCTTCTGTCATAAGGTCCCGTGATCTTACATTCCAAGACTTTGTTGGAGCAGGAAACATCCGATGATTAAATCTGTGTTTTAATTATATCAAAGGGTCCAAAGTTAAGTTATCCTGTTATCTAACAAGATTCATTGAACTTGCAGAAAAGTCCTAAGTTGTCTTAGGTAAAAGTCCTAGTGGATTTTAGGCAGGTAGAAAACCCTAGGGGGTGGTAACCCTAAGTCTTAGGGGGTGGTAACTCTAGGTGGTGGAAAGTCTTAGCTGCGGTTAGGTAGGTGGAAAACCCTAGGGGGTGGTAACACTAGGCTGAAGGGTGAGGGTGCCCTCCATGGAGCTTGGAGGTGCCCTGGACGCTGGATGGAGGGCGTCCTCCATGGAGCTTGGAGGCACCCTCAGGAAGATAAGCAGCGAAGATGTAGGAGCTTATCGACGTTGTGATTTTGGCGGTCTTGGAGGCGCTCTCCATGCAGTTAGAGGTGCCCTCAATGGGCTATTAATGCCTGGTTCGAGCAGCAGCCAAGTAGAACTCAGAACTTGCGATCCTTCTTCCGTGTGCTACTCAAAGAACGATCCGACAAAGTTTTAACTCGACTCCGATGACCAGAAGCTCCAAGTTTACTGATCTTAGTCATTGGAATATTTTACTGCATTTAATTAACAGCACTTAAAGTTGTAATATTTTGAATTGATAGTGATTGCCAAAAGTAAACACTCAACGAGTGTGGGCCTTGGAGTAGGAGTCGCTATAGGCTCCGAACCAAGTAAAAAACCTTGGTATTAGTATTGTTTTTATTTTTTTCACTGTGTATTACTCGATTGTTTTAAAACAAACGTGAAAGCCACGAGTGCTATTCACCCCCCCCCCCCCTTAGCGCTTTCAATCATACAATTAGTATTAGAGCGGGGTCACTTCGAATCAGTGAAACCATCATTCAAGCATTTATTTTTTGTGGTAATTTTTAATTTTCATAGTCGATCAGAATCGGTAAAATTGCCACCTTTCGATCTATTTTTATCGCAATCAAAAGTTTCTCTCGAAGCTGGTGCAACACCACTCGAGTTGCTCATTTATTTTAATCCTGTACTACTAATCCAAGACCAAGTCTTGGAACAAGTTTTCTTATTTTTGTGCGTGCTAGATCCTTAATAGCCCATCAAGAAGGCTACAACACAGCCCGCCCGTCTCTTTTCTCCGGAGAGAACTTTATCTACTGAAGAGCTAGATGGAATACCACCTCAAGATGCAAGTCGAGATGTGAATAATTATCGAAATCGGTCTCGAGCTTCCACGTGACGGTGCTGGAAAACCAGTATCATGTGTGAACTGGGATGCTAGCTTAATGAAGAAAATTGAAGACGACGTCAAAACAACCAGCACCCTTCAATGCGGCCTAACCAAAGAAGAGCTTAACCGAGTCAACCCATTCTCAAGTGTGAAAGAGCTGTGGGAAAAATTGATCGAGCTGCACGAGGGCACTTCCGATACTAAGGTAAGCAAGCATGATTTGATCTTAAATAAACTGTATAGCATAAAAATGCAGGAAGGTGAGATGGCTAGCCAACTTCACATGCGGATTTTGGATCTGCTAAATGGTCTCCATGGAATCGGTCAAAAGGTAGAAAATCGCGACATAATCAGGTATACACTCAATGCCTTTCCGAGGAATATTTTGTAGGCATCCATGGTAGATGCTTCCAAAGTATCTAAGAATCTTTCATCAATTAAGTTAGATAAATTATTTTATGAATTTGAATTGCATGAATAGATTAATGCACACTCGGTTGAGAAAGGTATTGCTTTGACTGCAGGTATGAGCAGAACCCAAGAACCAAAAGCAAAACGTAGAACCGAACCCGAGTTCGAAGATGAATCAGACTCCGAAGATGACAAAATTACCGGTGAGCTCATAAGACTGGTACAAAAAATGTGCAAAAAGAAGAATGTGACTCTATCAAATATGAAGGTCAAGTCTGGAGTTACATGCTACAGCTACAACCAGAAGGGACACTATAAGCCAGAATGTCCGAACCAAAAGCAACAAAGAAGGAAGTCCTTGAAAGCAACATGGTACGAGTCATCGGAAGAGTCAAACGAAGAAGAACACAAGTAAACAAGCTTCCTCGCTCTATTGGTATAAGCGTACGTTGCCGAAACCAATTCTGAGTCTGAAGCTGAGAGTGAATCCGAAGTCGAGTCCAAAACAAGCCACGAATTCGTATCCATTTATGAAGGGCCAAACACAACTGTAAGATCTTCTCAAGTAGATAAACTATATAATTTAATTAACTATTCAATGCACAAATCAGCTAAGTCAAATATCCAAGTCAAGTCACTCCAAAAGGAGGTAACAACCCTTAAGGAAGTGACTAGCCCAAGCTCCTTAACCAAACCTATTCAAACTGGAACTTCAACTCAGGTTCAACAACTTGAGAAAGAAAATTCCAGTTTGAAATATCAAGTCAAGGAACTTAAGAGAACATTGGAATGGTTCACCTTGGGTTCCAAGAATCTTGATTTGATTCTTGGGAAGCAAAAGGTCGTATATAATTGATCTGGACTTGGATACAAGACTAAATACAAATTCAAATCATACTTATCTCTTGTCAACCGAACAAATAGAAAAATAGTCCAAGCATGGGTCCCCAAGTTGAACTTGGTTAATCAAGTTGGACTTCGTCAATATTGGATCCCCAAGGATCATATCCATTACCTTGATAGACCCTATCGAGGTTATGATCAAGGGGGAGCCAATAGAAAGACTATCTTTATCGATAAATAAATTTGTTTGATGTTTTTTTCTGCTTTATTATACATGTTTAGACTAGGCTAGATAAGGACCTAGACGTGATTTACACTTGACTAGTTAGACCTAGAGGTTTCAAAAAGAAAATTAAATATCCAATTTCTTTAAAAGGCTTTATCTAGAAGTGATGGATGATCCTATACCCAAGAAGGCTTAGTGTCTCACCACAGCCTAAAAGCCAATCTTTTAAATGAATATTTAATTGACTGATTGTAAAATCTGAGTCTAACTCAAATGTAAATCAATCCTTAGATGATAATCTAAATTGAAAATTAAATTAACCATCTCACAAAACTATTAAGGTTCCTTGATTAAAAATTTAGAAAAGGGTGAGATGGACCTAGGTTTAAAGTAGTTAACCAAACCCAAATTAATGAATTCAATTAAGTTAACTTAATTTTGAAAAAATAATTTCAAAATGATAATCTTAATTTTAAAATGTTAAACTTAATTTCAAAATGTTAATTATTTTAAAATTATTATTTACAAAATTATAATTTCAAGATCATAATTAATTTTCATAGAATTCAAAATCTTAATTATTTGATTATTAATTTTCAAATGATAATTAAATTTAAAATTATTAATTCTTAAATTTTCAAAATCTTAATTATTTTAAAAGATAATTAATTTTTAAATCATAATTAATATGTAAGTTTATAATTTCAAACTTAATTAATTTTCAATATCTTCAAAATGTTAGTTATTGTCAAATGTTTAAATCTATTTAAACTTATATTTTAAAATTTGAAATTTAAACTCATTGAAAATTCAATCTTATATTTTAAATCTCAATTTTAATATTTTAAAATATTGATAAAATCAAAATAAACTTAACTCTGTCTCACACAAACTCATAAGTTGAACATACTTGAGTGAGATGGAAAATCAAGAAAATAAATAATAATCTTTATATTTTTTTTATTTACATACTTGTGTTAGTTAGAGCCCTAGAGCCAATCATATGATGATTGTTGTATAGACTCATTGTATCATATTCTTATGTATATAAAAGCATTTGTTTTGGTTATTATACTTACTTGTATTGGTGCCAAATAACTAAGTATAATAGCGTCCTTGAGTAAAAGGTTCTTATTTATATCAATCGATTGGTTGAATCGATAGTGAGATGGTATAGAGAACACTATTCTTAACCATTGATAGTCAAGTATTAACATTCAAGGACAATGTTAAGGCGACGAGACTAGCATGTAGGTCAACTCGATGACTTGATCTCACAAGTCATGGATATGGAGATATCAAGTTCACACATGGGTATGCATTGGAGAATGTATACTGAATGACCCTCCATGAGAAAGTATCATGGATCGTTATATGAGTGTCATATACTTTCTCATGTGGCTATTAGTATGACTATTAGTCCTTGGACCTGAAGTCACCATGATTCCCTACATAAGGAGTTACATACTTTGGTTTCGTCAAACGTCACCCGTAACTAGGTGGACTATAAAGGCGATTACTGGGTATGTAACAAATTATGCGGAGGGATGTGAGTGATGTAGATAGGATCTATCCCTCCTATATAATAGGAGTGACAACGTTATTCTTGATAGAGTGAGAACACTAAGTGCATGACCATGCCCAAATGAGTCAATATGAGATATTGAGCTTATTTGATTAGAGTGAGTCTACTTGGAGTTCAAGATTTAGATTGATTAGAGGATGACATGGTCTATGCCTCACATTGATAAATCTAGGTGTCAAGGATAGAAGGACATTGTCGTATATTGTGAGAGTCACAATTAGTAGTCACAAAGGTGATGTTGGATCAGCATTCTTGTAACTTGGGTAGTAATGATGTGTTGCTAGATACCGCTCATTACTTATGCTTCTAAATGAGTTTAGGAGCATTGCCAACGTTACAAGAACCTATAGGGTCACACACAAAGGGCAATTAGATGGAGATTCGATTCATATGATGAACCAAAAGGATTATGTTCATGTGATGAACCGAATTGGATTAAGAGTAATCCAAATTAGATTAATTGAGTAAGAATTGATTGAGTTATACTTGAGTTAGACTTAAGTGAGGCTAGACTTGAGTTAGACTCAAGTGAGGCTTAATGATGATATTCATTGAATTTTGAATTCAATGATAAATGGAATTCAATTTGAATTTTAGATTCAAATTTTAAATGAGTTTTAAAATGGTCATTTAATGAAGAATTAATATTCATTAAATATTCATTAAGGCTCATTAATGGTATTAATGAGCATTAATTATTTTCATTAGATGAAAATACTTAAGCCATTTTTTACTCTTATTTTATGATCGATCATTATTATTCCTCCTTGCTTCTTCTTCTCTCCCTCTCCTCCTCCTTGGCCGAAACCCTCAAAGAGTGCTAGCACACTCTAAGGATTCCTCTCCACCTAATTGTTCGTGTGGATTCACATAGAGGGGTGTTCACTTGACACCCTTGAGATTCGGCATCTTCTTGGACGAGCGGGATAAGCGAAGGGCTTTGCATCAAAGGTATAAACTCCTAAACATGTAGATCTAAATTAGATCTAATATTAGAAAACACGTACATGAAAAATTTAATATTCGCACGGATCCGGTGGCATGGGATTTCGGGGTTTCCGCAACGTAAAAGTGATTTTTGCGGCCCGAAAGACCCTACAGTAGTATCAGAGCCACGTGCGAACATGTACTTGTTTTTATTTTAATTTTTATGAAAAGTTACAGATCTGTAAGTTTCTGTAAATTTATGATTTTTATGTATTTTATGGGTATTTTTCTCGTAGAAGCGAAGTAACAAGTGTTTGAATACTTGTAGGCTTCGACTACCGAGAAACACCTTCCGAAACGGCAAGGTCTCGCCCAAAATGTTTTGGGACAGTGGGTCAAGGCGCTGTAAGATCATCATAGGACACTCGTGAGACTCATATCGCGAGAAGGGGCACTGCCCCTAACCCCGCAAGGGGCATTGTCCAGCGATCGCTCCCGAAAATCGCTATACGGGGACCACCGAGAAGTTGCGACTCGTAAAATCATAAAAATCAGTAGTAAAATTACATAAATTATGGAAATTATATAATTTAGAATTATGTATAATTTTTGTGATGGTCATGGCCCAAATACCCAATAAGATTGGACAAAATGTGTTGTAATTCATAATATGGCTTGCGTGCCATTTTGTGTGTTTGTGCGTGTTGTATATGATTGTGACTTGCGCGTCATGCCTTCCTTTATTTTATATTCCTATTGTAAATAGTTTAGACTCGAATGTAACTCGAGTTTCAAATTTGTAATGTACAAAAATTGAAGCGGTGGAAGGTCCACTCGAGGAGGAGTTACGAGGAGGGTGCGAGCAACACATGGTGGTCAAAGGGAGGAGCTTAGAGAAGCTGTTGACCCTAGGTTGATCATCCGATCTTCTCATTAGCTTCAGAAGATCGTAGTAGGGCCATGACTAATCACAATTTAATTAATTGCTTGTGTGTGATGCTTGCTAGAGTAGAGTAATTACTTAATGCCTTAACGATTAGATTAGATATAAATCACGTATATGATGCACCACGATTAGATTAGATCTAAATCATGTCAACTCAAAATGCCGACCATGCCGTGATACCCATCACTACCTCGATCACATGTTGTTGTTGAATCTGCCAAAGCATAGCAACGCATATTATCTTGGTAGGGTGAGGAGGGATTGTCACGTCCCGGAGGAGTCTCTGTCCGAAGAAATTTCGGTAGCAATTCCCCTGTACGGCGGACAATCTGAAACTTTTCTACAAGCACTATATAACTCAGCCACATGCGGCTGGAATAATAATACAAATAAAAACAATCACCACGCAGTTTATATAGATATTTAACAGCCTACACGGCTATACTAAAACCAAAAACACAGCAGAAAAAGACAACACATACAACCCAAAACGAAAACTGCTAGCAGGCTAGGCTTACACAATAAACAAAGCAATATTTCCAGAAACAAAACCGGAACACAGAACCAAAAACTCTCATATCATATACCATGATAAAACAGCAAAAAGACAGCGACATGTCTTCTGATGTGACGCGGGGACCAGCAAACAGGATGCTCCAAGCGATACCATAAATAACCTGGTACCTGAAAAAGATAGTGTCCACGGGGGTGAGTTCAACAACTCAGCGAATACCAATAGACATGCCTAGTAAGATATATCTAACAGCAATAAACATGGAATACAGCTTCCGAATAATATATAGGAAATATACAAAACTGAAAAGTAACCAAGGAAGCTGTACTCACCAGGAACTCCTATCCTGAACTAAAGGGTCATCAAACCGATACGCAGTATGTCTCCTGTATGCATGTCAAAAAAATGCATCCACCAAAATGTAGCATATAAGTGCAGCAAACACAAGCAAATAAATGCAATCAATGCATGTGATGACCGTGCACTCTAACATCACTGCTTCTGAACAGTGACCGAGTGGACGGAATGCTGTCGGAGTACTCCTATCCTTTGACCCCAAATCATAAATGGGGGAGCTCAATGCTCTCATCTCCCAGTACACGATGACGGGGAGGATATCTCTTCCGGCTACCACGCTGAGTCATCTGACCAACGAAGCCAAACAGAGTCCACCATCTGCCGGCTACCACGCTGCTACACTAAATGCCAGCGGAGCCAAACAGAGCGGAACTGTCTGCCGGCTACCACGATGAGTCACCTGACCAATGGAGCCAAACAGCAGAACCGCCACACACCTACCTGATAAATCACTAATCCATGAGTGGTGGTGTGTGCAGTACATGTAACTGGCGATTGGCTCAACCATAGTGGAGCCGACAATCGCACAGCATGCAATCATGATGCATGACACTAAGCATAGTAAAACTGATCAACATAACCATATCTATATTATAAAATGGGTACTGTAAAATCAATAGGTCAAATCCACGGATCTAGGGTATACAGGTTCTCTTTGATATAACAACCTAGATCCTAAACATATCCCCCTTCCGTAGCATATGTACCAACAATATGCACAGATCAAAGCCACAAGGTCTAGGTACACGAATCACATATGATATACCAATAGAAATACACAATCCAGGCATGGCATAAAAACCTAAGTATCAGATAATTTGGATACACATGCCAGAAACAAAAATCCAGAGCCTAATCCCAACCTCAGTAAAGCATAGTATGTCACTCTAGAAACTAAAATACTCATGGCAATAAGATACTCATGGCAACAAATCACGAGATATAAGCACGGATACATCACAGGCGACAAACCTAACATGCTATGGATATCAAACAGTGACATACCAAAGGCAAACATGTTCATTGCTTGTAGTTATAAAATACTATGCATATCCAAATGACAATATCATAAAAGATAAGTCAAGAGGTACCCGCCTTCATACGCAGGTTGTATCAACCGTCCTCAACAAGTCCAAGAGATCGCATCCAACTCAAATCCTACAAATACAGGGTATTCAACAAAACTAAGGATCTATGATCAACATATCAACTATTAATCCCTCTAATCTGATCCAACCCTTTCCTTCACATCAATTTAATCCAAGAACACATAAATTAATGATCCACTTATCCAATCAAATTGACTACCATCAACTACTAAGCATCATGAATCAACCTCAAAACTTACCCGAATTCAAGTGGTTTGCTGATAGCTCACCATCAAAGGATGACTTAAGATCGAAAGGTTGGCCGAAGCCAAGGATCGTCCACGAACAGCATAGCTAGAGCTGCAATGGCTAACAACACCTACAAAGATTCCAATACAAGTCACTCCTTGAAATCCCTATTCCACATCAATTGACATCAAAACTGAATACCAACAATAACCTGTTCTCACCTCCTCTTCTTCTTCAACAGCTAGGAAGCCATGGATCGGGCAGAGTCAACAACAAGCTGCCAACACAATGGTAGCCGGAACCAACCGAATACCCTTGCTCGGTCGACGATCCACTGGAGTAAACGTAAGCCGACGCTAGGGCACTCCTCAGAGGGTAACCAGTGACAGTGCTAGGGCATGAAGATCGCCCGTGATGATCGGCTCTGGCAGCACAGGGGGAAAGGAGAGCGTCTGCGGTGATGTTGCTCGGCTAAGGCACGGGATACTAGCCGGAGACCGGTGCTCGGGAGAGGAAGAGAAGGAGAGGCTGGCGGTAGACTCCTGTAACCGGCGGTGTCTCGCGAAGAAGGGGAAAGATGGCCAGCGTCGAAGAGAAGTCTCTTCCACCGGGGTCGGCTGTGGCAACGGAGGCGATCGGCGCCGTCGCTCGGCAAGGAGGAAAAGAAGAAGGAGAATCGGCTCTGCACGTGCACGGGGAGGAAAGAAAAGGAACGACACAGTAACTGAGAGAAAAAGAAATTAAATAAGAAACGAGGAAAAATAGTAAGGAAATAAAACTTTTCCTCGTTAAAATGGGGTAGTCTAAACAGACCTTCCCGATCCTGTTTTTATCCCCGTTAACTCGTCCGTACGAGCTCCGAAAAATTCCGAAAAAATTCCCAGAAATTTCGAAAAATTCCCAGAAATTCCGAAAAATTCACTTATCTTTATTCGCCATTTTTCGGTATTTTACAGGGATAATCTTGGTCCCGCCTATCAACGCATGGGTGACGACAAACTCAATTAGGTTGAGTATAACTAGTTAAATCGGATTTAACTGTAGGCATTATCCAATAGTTGGAAGATAGGATAAAATCACATTTATATTAAATCTTGGGAGATTTAGCTAAAGCTAACTCAAGTTTTAATATACATGCGGAT
This sequence comes from Zingiber officinale, assembly GCF_018446385.1. Classification (NCBI taxonomy): domain Eukaryota; kingdom Viridiplantae; phylum Streptophyta; class Magnoliopsida; order Zingiberales; family Zingiberaceae; genus Zingiber; species Zingiber officinale. The sequence goes on from NC_056001.1 coordinate 77,135,207, forward strand.
CTTGATCCTATAAACAAGAATTGCATAGAGATGTAATTGGTAATTAGTTACCTACAGATCATACTAAGTCTTGGGCGATTTAGCCAAAGCTAACTCAAGGCGTAGTATGATGTGAATCTTGTCCCACAAAAATTATAGCTAGTTGGTTAGAATCTAGTAAGTGTGGTTTGACCACATCCCTGACTTGATTCTACAAAAGTTCTATAATTCAGTGGGAGCATCGTTTAATTAAAGGCCTAATTAAATGATAATTGGAATATGATATTTATTTTCTACATTTTTCTGTTGTAGATTGTCATGTCGACAAACACGAACTCCTTCTCCCTGCGTTCTATCCTCGATAAGGACATGCTCAATGGAGCTAACTTCCTGGACTTGTACAGGAATCTGAGAATAGTTCTCACACAAGAACGAAAACTGTACGTCCTGGACAGCCCATTCTCGAGACACCTCCTGCCACTGCCATGCAAGCTGACCGAGATGCTTATAAGAAGCATCAAGATGACGCATTAGATGTGTCATGTCTCATGCTCGTGACCATGAACTCTGAGCTTCAAAAGTAACACGAGTTGATGGGTGCTTATGATATGGTTGAACATCTTCATCAACTATATCAAGGACAAGTTAGGCACTAGAGATTCAAGATCTCTAAGGCACTGTTTCAGTGCAAGATGCAAGATGGGACTCCCGTAGGCTCATATGTACTCAAGATGATTGGGTACATAGAAAACCTACAGAGGTTGGGATTCCCACTTGGCCAAGAGTTGGCCACTGACTTGATCTTACAATCCTTGCCAGAGAGCTGCAATCAATTTGTCATGAATTACAACATGAATAAAATTGACAAGCCACTGCCTGAGCTTCTGAGTATGTTAAGAACTGCAGTGCTCAACCTTAAGAAGGTTAAGCCCAACTCCCATTTGATGGTGCAAAGGCACAAAGGCAAGGGCAAGCCTAAAGGTAAGGGAAAGTCCCAAGCCAAGGGCAAAGGCAAGACATTGAAACCCAAAGGAGGGGTTGTCAAGGATGCTACCTGTTTCCACTGCGGTCAGACAGGGCACTGGAAGAGGAACTGCAAAGTTTACCTGGAAGATCTTAAGAAGAAGAGAAGTGAGACTTCCACTTCAGGTATATATGTTATAGAAGTCAATCTATCTATTTCTTCATCATGGGTATTAGATACCGGATATGCTTCTCACATTTGTACTAATGTGCAGGCAGTGAGAAATAGCAGAGCATTGACGAAGGGCGAGGTGGACCTACGCGTAGGCAATGGAGCACGGGTTGCTGGTGTTGCTGTAGGGACTTATTCTCTATCTCTGCCCTATGGGCTTGTACTAGAATTAGATGATTGTTGTTATGTGCCAGCTCTTACTAAGAACATTATATCAGTTTCTTGTTTGGACAAGAAAGGCTTTCCATATATAATAAAGAACAAATGTTGTTCAGTTTATTTAAATGATATGTTCTATTGTAGTGCACCTCTGATTAACGGACTTTATATTCTAGACTTAGAGAACCCCATCTATAATATAAATACCAAAAGGTTCAAATCAAATGAAATGAACCAAACCTATCTCTGGCACTGTCGCTTAGGTCATATAAATGACAAACGCTTATCCCAGCTCCATAAAGATGATTTGCTGGACTCATTTGATTTTGAATCATATGAGACATGCGAGTCATGCCTACTGGGCAAGATGACCAAGACTCCCTTTAGTGGACACAGTGAAAGAGCGACTGACTTGTTAGGACTTATACATAGTGATGTATGTGGCCCTTTCAATGTTGCTGCCAGGAGTGGTTATAGGTAATTCATTACATTTATTGATGACTTCAGTAGATATGGTTATGTGTATTTGATGACACATAAGTCAGAATCCTTTGAAAAGTTCAAAGCATTCGAGAATGAAGTACAAACTCAGCTTGGCAAGAGTATTAAGATACTTCGATCAGATCGAGGTGGAGAATACCTTAGCCATGAGTTTCGTAACTATCTAGCTGAGTGTGGGATTCTATCCCAACTCACTCCTCCTAGAACACCATAGTTGAATGGTGTATCCGAAAGGAGGAATCATACCCTATTAGATATGGTACGGTCTATGATGAGTCACACAGATCTTCCTATATCTCTTTGGGGCTATGCTCTGGACACAGCAGCCTTCATACTCAACCATGTTCCATCCAAGGCTGTGATAAAGATACTATATAGGATATGGACTAGGAGAGATGCTCAGGTGTCTTTTATGAGGATTTGGGGTTGTGAGGCTTACGTTCGATGTCAAGTGTCGGACAAACTAGGATCCAAATCCGATAAGTGATATTTTATTAGATATCCCAAGGAAACTAAGGGATATTACTTCTACATTCCCAGTCAACACAAGGTAGTTGTAGTAAAGACTGGGGTATTTCTAGAAAGGGACTTTGTTTCTAGAAAAATTAGTGGGAGTACGTTCGATCTTAAAGAAGTTCAAGATGTGAACCATAGCACTGAAGCCTCGATGGAAGTTGAACTGGAACCACAAAGTGGTGTGGATGATGTTGGTCCACAAGCAGTTGAGGAACAACAACCAGTTCAAGTAGACCTACCTCTTCGCAGGTCTGATAGGGTACGTCGTCATCCTGAGAGATATTCATTTCTCTTGTCTGACCATGATGACGTTGTGCTCATTGAGGATGAGCCTACCTCCTATCAAGAAGCTGTGATGAGACCAGATTCTGAGAAATGGCTAGAGGCCATGAGATCTGAAATGGAATCCATGTACACCAACCAAGTATGGACTTTGGTTGATCCACCTGAAGGGGTAAAACCCATTGGGTGTAAGTGGGTCTTTTAGAGAAAAACTGACATGGATGGACTTATATATAAGGGTCATCTGGTAGCAAAAGGTTTCAAGCAAATTTATGTCCATTCGGATCATGCTAGCTATTGCAGCATACCACGATTATGAGATCTGGCAAATGAATGTCAAAACTACGTTTCTGAATAGAAACCTGCTCGAGGATGTGTACATGACACAACCTGAGAGTTTTTGTAGATCCACAACATACTGGCAGAGTATGCAAGCTGCATAAATCCATTTATGGACTAAAGCAAGTTTCTTGGAGCTGGAATCTTTGATTCGATGATGCGATCAAATAGTTTAGTTTCATCAAGAATGAAGATGAACCTTGTGTCTACAAGAAGGTTGTAGGGAGCACAGTTGTCTTCCTTGTATTGTATGTGGATGACATACTACTCATTGGGAATGACATCCCTTTACTACAGTCTGTAAAGACTTAGCTAGGGAATTGCTTCTCAATGAAGGACTTAGGTGAAGCATCCCGTATTCTAGGCATACAGATCTATAGAGATATATCTAAGAGAGTGCTTAGCCTAAGTCAGAGTACATATATTGACAAGGTACTACTACGGTTTTCCATGCATAACTCCAAGAAGGGATTTCTGCCAATGTCACATGGTGTGAGTCTTTCAAAAACTCAAAGTCCCTCTTCTAGAGAGGAGAGAGACCGCATGGATCAGATCCCTTATGCTTCAGCCATAGGATCGATCATGTACGCCATGCTATGGACTCGACATGATGTCTCGTATACTTTGTGTTAGTTAGAGCCCTAGAGCCAATCATTTGATGATTGTATGGACTCATGTATATCATATTCTTATATATATATTAAGGCATTTGGTTTTTGGTTATTATGCTTATTTGTATTAGTGTCAGATAAAATAAGTATAGTAGCGTCCTTGAGTAGAAAGGTTCATACCTATATCAATCGATTAGTTGAATCAATAGTGAGATGATATAGGGAACACTACTCTAATTTATTCCTAGTCGAGTATTAACATTCAGTTACAATGTTAATACAATAAGACTAGCATGTAGGTCAGCTCGATGACTTGATCTCACAAGTCATGGATATAGAGATATCAAGCTGACACTTGGGTATGCATTAGAGAATGTATACTGAATGACCCGCTATGAGAAAGTATCATGGATCGTTATATGAGTGTCATATACTTTCTCATGTGGCTATTAGTATGACTATTAGTCGTTAGACCTGAAGTCACCATGGATCCCTACATAAGGAGTTATGTACTTTGGTTTCGTCAAACGTCACCCGTAACAGGGTGGACTATAAAGGCGATTACTGGGTATGTAACAAATTATGCAGAGGGATGTGAGTGATGTAGATGGGATCTATCCCTCCCATATGACGGGAGCGACATCAATATTCTTGATAGAGTTAGACCACGAAGTGCATGGCCATGCCCAAATGAGTCAACATTAGATGTTGAGCTCATTTGATCGAGTGAGTCTACTTGGAGTTCAAGATTTAGATTGATTAGAGGATGACACGGTCTATGCCTCATATTGATCAATCTAGATGTCTAGGATAGAAGGACAATGTCACATATTGTGAGGAGTCACAATTAGTAGTCACAAGGTGATGTTGGATCTCAACATTTCTTGTAACTTGGGTAGCAATGATGTATTGCTAGATGCCGCTCATTGCTTATGTTTCTAAAGGAGTTTAGAAACATTGCCAACATTACAAGAACCTATTGGGTCACACACAAAGAACAAGTGGATGGAGATTAGGTTCATATGATGAACTAATTGGATTAGGTTCATATGATGCACCAAAGATTGGATTCAAATTAGACTTATTGAGTTAGACTCAATTAGATTCAATTGTTGAATGAGTCTAATTTAAATTTGATTCATTGAGTCAATTTATATTAATGAATTGAGATTCATTAAATTGAAATTGACTTGAATCAAATGTTGGATTTAACTCAACAAGGAAGAAATTGGTCAATTTTGACTTGACCAAATGGAATTTGAAACATCAAGTTTGACTTGATGTATTGCCACATCATAAGGATGACTCATCCTTGCCACATCACCTCCACCTCATGAGGTATGCCACCTCATGGGGGTTACACTCTTCCCTTGGGTTTTAATGTGGCCGGCCACATTAATGAAGGGGGTTACCTTGTGTGGCCGGCCACACAAATGTTGAGATGAGTTTTGATTTTGGAATTGATGTGGGCATTCATTCTATTATCTTCTTCCTTGCTTCTTCCCTCTTTTGTTGGTGGTTGCCGTGACTTCCTTGGTGAGGAGAAGGTGGTTGAGTGAATCCAAGAGCAAAGGTAGAGTGAAGGTCACAAAGGAAGGATACTACTAGTGAGTGTATAAGATTTCTTTTGTACCTTCTTCTTTTTCTTCCTTTCCAATCCCATTCGAAAGCTCTAGAAAGTGCTAGCACACTTGGGGCTTTCTTCTCCATCCTTTGAGTGTGAGAGACACTCCTTGTTCGTGTGGATATCACTAGAGAAGTATCTACCTTGATACTTTGGAGATCCGACAAGTACCTTGGACGAGCGGGATTTTGCAAGGGCACGCATCGAAGGTAAAATGGTTTTTTCCTTTGTAGATCTACTGTAGATGGTATTATAAAACTCGTATTTATGGTTTCGAAATTTTTCGTTGCACGGATCTACGGCTTTGGGTGATTCGGGCTTTCCGCGACGCGAAAAGCGGTTTTTCGCGGCCCGAAAAATCCAACACTTTGAGCATGACGAGCAGATACCAGTCAGATCCAGGTGAAAGTCACTGGATAGCGGTCAAGAATATTTTTAAGTACTTAAGAAGGACTAAAGAATATTTCTTAATATATGGAGGCAATGATGAGCTAGCTGTAAAGGGTTACAGTGATGCTAGCTTCCAGACCGACCAGGATGACTATAGATCGCAGTCGGGGTTCGTATTTTGCATTAATGGTGGTGCTGTCAGCTGGAAGAGTTCGAAGCAGGATATAGTAGCTGATTCTACAACAGAAGCCGAGTATATTGCTGCATCAGAGGCAGCAAAGGAGGCAGTTTCGATCCGCAAGTTCATCAATGAACTTGGGGTGGTTCCTAGCATCGCTGACCCAGTTGAGCTCTATTGTGACAACAATGGAGCTATAGCACAGGCGAAGGAACCTCGCTCACACCAGCGGACCAAGTGTTAGTTAGAGCCCTAGAGCCAATCATTTGATAATTGTATGGACTCATGTATATCATATTCTTAATAAAGGCATTAGTTTTTGGTTATTATGCTTATTTGTATTAGTGTCAGATAAAATAAGTATAGTAACGTCCTTGAGTAGAACGTTCATACCTATATCAATCGATTAGTTGAATCGATAGTGAGATGATATAGGGAATACTACTCTAAATCATTCCTAGTCGAGTATTAACATTCAGGGACAATGTTAATACAATAAGACTAGCATGTAGGTCAGCTCGATGACTTGATCTCACAAGTCATGGATATAGAGATATCAAGCTGACACTTGGGTATGCATTAGAGAATGTATACTGAATGACCCGCCATGAGAAAGTATCATGGATCGTTATATGAGTGTCATATACTTTCTCATGTGGCTATTAGTATGACTATTAGTCCTTAGACCTGAAGTCACCATGGATCCCTACATAAGGAGTTATGTACTTTGGTTTCGTCAAACGTCACCGTAATCGGGTGGACTATAAAGGCGATTACTGGGTATATAACGAATTATGCAGAGGGATGTGAGTGATGTAGATCGGATCTATCCCTCCCATATGACGGGAGCGACATCGCTATTCTTGATAGAGTGAGACCACTAAGTGCATGGCCATGCCCAAATGAGTCAACATTAGATGTTGAGCTCATTTGATCGAGTGAGTCTACTTGGAGTTCAAGATTTAGATTGATTAGAGGATGACATAGTCTATGCCTCATATTGATCAATCTAGATGTCTAGGATAGAAGGACAATGTCACATATTGTGAGGAGTCACAATTAGTAGTCACAAGGTGATGTTGGATCTCAACATTTCTTGTAACTTGGGTAGCAATGATGTATTGCTAGATGCCGCTCATTGCTTATGTTTCTAAAGGAGTTTAGAAACATTGCCAACGTTACAAGAACCTATTGGGTCACACACAAAGAACAAGTGGATGGACATTAGGTTCATATGATGAACCAATAGGATTAGATTCATATGATGAATCAAAGATTGGATTCAAATTAGACTTATTGAGTTAGACTCAATTAGATTCAATTGTTGAATTAGTCTAATTTAAATTTGATTCATGAGTCAATTTATATTAATGAATTGAGATTCATTAAATTAAAATTGACTTGAATCAAAGGTTGGATTTAACTCAACAAGGAAGAAAATTGGTCATGTTTGACTTGACCAAATGGAAGTTGAAACATCAAGTTTGACTTGATGTCTTGCCACATCATCATGAAGGTTGACTCATCCTACTTGGTATGACCAATCTAGCCACATCATTAGCCACATCATCTCCTCATTTAATGGTGTGCCACCTCATGGAGGTTACACACCAAATGCATTAATGTGGCCGACCACATTAATGTGGGAGTTACACTAGTGTGGCCGACCACACTAAAGGAAAAATGGGTTTTATCTTGTGGCAATTTAATTGTGGTAAATGCTTCTTCTTCCTTGGGTGCTTCTTCCTCTCTCAACCTTGCTGATGGTCGTGGGTTTCATGGAGGAAAAGAGGAGTGTGAGTTAAATCCAAAGCCTAAGGGAAGGTGAAGGTCACAAAGGAGGGAACCAAGAGGTGTACATGTGTTTCCCCTTCTATATTCTCTCCTTTCTCACCTTTTAGATCCAATCCGAGAGCCCTAGAAAGTGCTAGCACACTTGTGGGTTCTCCTCTCCATCTTTGAGTGGTAGAAGACCACTCCTTGTTCGTGTGGATACCGCTAGAGGACCGTTCGCTTGACGGTCTCAAGATCCGGCTACCTTTGGACGTTGCGGGATTGCGAAGGGCACGCATCAAGGGTAAATGTTTTTTTTCCTCGTAGATCTAAGAGTCGATCGTGTTTTAAACTCATACTCGTATCTTTCGTTCGGTTTTACCTTGCACGAGATCCGTGGCTTGGGCGATTCGGGGTTTCCGCGACGCGAAAAGCGGTTTTCGCGGCCCAAAAAACCCAACACCAAGCACATACTACGGTGCTTCCATCTCATTCGAGAGATTATCGATAGAGGAGTTGTGAAGATTTGCAGAGTACCTACAGAGGCTAACATCGCAGATCCCTTGACCAAGGCTTTGGCACAGAGAAAGCATGATGGTCACACTAGGTCATTAGGCCTTAGAGCCTATACGGATTGGCACTAGTGCTAGTGGGAGATTGTTAGTTAGAGCCCTAGAGCCAATCATTTGATGATTGTATGGATGTCTCGTATGCTTTGAGCATGACGAGCAGATACCAGTCAGATCCAGGTGAAAGTCACTGGATAGCGGTCAAGAATATTCTTAAGTACTTGAGAAGGACTAAAGAATATTTCTTAATATATGGAGGTGATGACGAGCTAGCTGTAAAGGGTTACAGTGATGCTAGCTTCCAAACTGACCAGGATGATTATCGATCACAGTCTGGGTTCGTGTTTTGCAAAAATGGTGGTGCTGTGAGCTGGAAGAGTTCGAAGAAGGACACAGTCGCTGATTCTACAACAGAGGCCGAGTATATTGCTACATCAGAAGCAACAAAGGAGGCAGTTTGGATCCGTAAGTTCATTACTGAGCTTGGGGTGGTTCCTAGCATAGCAGATCCTATTGAGCTCTATTGCGACAACAATGGAGCAATTGCACATGCTAAGGAACCTCGCTCACACCAGCGAACCAAACACATACTACGGCGCTTCCATCTCATTCGAGAGATCATCAATAGAGGAGATGTGAAGATTTGCAGAGTACCCACAGAAGCTAACGTCGCAGATGTAAGATATTGTAAAATTAAATAATAAATGTTATTGGACGAAAAATCTAATTGGATTTTTCTGAAATTTTTAAAAAAATTTCAGGATTTAAACGGAGTTCGTATGACCCATTTTGAGGGGATGAATCGGAGGGGCTAAGCGAAGCCTGTTTATGATTCCCATTTAAATGGGTGTTGATATAGGATTTAACTTAATTTTAATTAACTTAAACCTAGGTTTTATTTTTGATTTTGCCGAATTCCTTCTCATTTTTCCCTGATCCTTCCTCTTCCTCCCATCGCGTCTCTGCTCAACGTCGTCGATGTCGATCTCTCTCGATCACGCCATGCCGCTGATCGCCGTCCATCGTCGATGCAGCCCTAGCAGCGGTACTCATCCTGATCCCCTCCCTCTTCTCACGACTCTGCCCTAGGTCGCCGACTGCGCCTCCTCACGCCACCGCACGTCGACGCCATCGCCGATCTTGTGTTCCGATTTCCCCTCTACCTCTCCTCTACCGACACAAGCCACTCACGGGATGATTCCGGTGCCCCGATCCAGTACCAGACCTCTCCCTCTCATGTCTCTGTTGATGCCTTGGGAGCCCGATGCCGAGCCACAATGCCGTCGACTTCGATCAACCCACCACTGATCAAAAGGAAGAGGATCTGAACCTTAAATTCGGTCCCTCATTGCCTTATACGCGTGCTGTGGTGTCGACCAATGGAGCCTCTATTCCAGCCGAGATTGTGTTGCCATCTACACTGTCATCGACCATTTGTTTCAAGAAATGCTTACTAGGCCAGTGAACCTTTGGAGAAGGGGTCATTGACATGGAATTAAGGTATGATCTGTTCAGTACCGAGTTAATAGGGGATTGTTCTGTTGCTGTATTGGATTGATTCTTGAAGAAATGGATTCTTTGCTAGGGTTGATATCGGCAGAGCAATGTTTGGCTGAGGGATAGACATCTGATCGTTGTTTGCACATCAGGGTAAGTGTGCTTCTTCTGATCTCTTATTGATCTGTTTTGTTGGGATTGCTAATGGTTATGAGATTTGGTGGAAGGATTATGAAAAGGGGATGGGTTTGGAATTGGGGTTTTAGTGGAGTTAACTGTGCTTAGTTGATGATTGATTGATTAGGGTTTGTATTGGGTTGGAATTTGTGGCTATGATGATTGGTTGATATAGATTGTTATGTGATCATTCTTTGGATCATTGGATTGATTGTTGGTTGGGTTATCAAATGTGGTGGCTTGGTTAGTTGTTGATGATGATGTTGGGTTGTTGTGGATTTATGATAGAGATTTGATTTTATGATAGGTTATTGTGGGTTGATATCATTATGTGGTGGATTGATAATTAAGAGAATAGATTTATTATTGGATTAAACGATGTGTTGATTTTAGAGGAGTTTTGGAGATGTATCATGTATAACCTGATCTAATTAGGTTGTATTATGATTAAGGATTAGTTGGGGGATTAGTAAGAGATTCGATTTGATTGGAGTGATCTTAATTGGATTAGGGATTTTATTTAGCTATTTAATTCATATGAATTTAGTTAAATAATATAAATATATATTAATTGATGCAGGACTTGGATACGAGACGAGCGTCTCGACGCGGGATTACTTGACACGATCTACATTTTAAGGCGGGTATTTCTTCCTTGGACTCTATGTAGATTTTTCTTGTACTTAGTGCATGGTTATTATTGGATGAATTGCTTTATCTTATATCATGATCGGTTGCTGTTTTTCCTGCATGATACTTATGCTTGACCCTTGTGATGATCTATTTAATTCATATATAGTCTCCACTCTTGATATCTACTCTGTTGTGATTACACGTGTAGAGTATGTCTTGTAGGGATTGTCGGGTTGTTGGTATTCCCATGCTGATTGAGTATATGATGTGGACTGTACATAGGTGGGTATGTGTTATAGGAGTCATCTTGTTGACCGTGCATTTACACGTGGTGTGTACATACGTATTTATCATGTACTTTTGGAGGAGTTGTGTTGATTGTATGTTTGGGGTATATACACATGTCTGTTGTGTTTTTACTGGAGGATACATGTTGATTGTACTTATATTTTGTGTTTATGTGTCTGGTGGGATTATTGGAGATTTTTGGTTGATTATACATGTGTAGTGTGTACATATGTTTGGTGGTATACGTGGAGGTATCATGACGATTATACTCATGTTGGAGGTATTTATGAGGTTTGGGGTGTTGCATGGATGATGATTATATATATATATATATATATATATATATATATATCATGTTCATCATTCATTGCATCTGATGACCATTGTCTCCCTTGTGGTTGAGAGAGTCATCGGTTTGGTATAGCGCCGCACACTTGGCCACTCATGGGTAGTGGTAGCTGGAGCAGTTGCCGCTCGTCCTGTCGTGCCACCCGGTCATGAGGTTTAGTTGTTAGAGTGTATACTAAAAGCCTAGCTTTTGGTATAAACATTTATCTAGAAATAAGAATCACATTGGTCAAATGTCTACATTTATGGTAAATGAAGTTGTTCAATTAATTTATATTGTAGATAACATGGTGTGTGGTGTCACACACAGAGGATCATGTTATCAGTACCTTATAAATTATAAACAGTAGCTCACGACCATAATGGAAAGGAACAAACCATTGGAAGGTCGTAGTGTAATTAGGTATTAGTTTATCTTAACTATATAATTACACTAGTACACTTAGAGTGTATTGAGTAGGACCATTAGAGGTCGTTTCTTTTATACTGACTTTATAAAGAAACAAAGACCTCAGTTGTTATGGAAGTGTGGGCTCTTAATCCTAATATAATAACAAGCACATATATTTGATATTTATTTCTTTAATTTATCAATGGGTGAGATTTAGTTCAATGAATCAATAAGCCCGATAAGTTGGGAAATGATATCACTTATAGTGTGTGTTGTTGATTATAGAAGGAAATTGTGTCCTAGTGATCTAGGTTGAGAATGTCCTCAAGAGGAGCTCATAAGGATTGTCATGTTAAACCCTGCAGGTGGACTTAGTCCGACATGACGATGAAGTTGAGTGGTACTACTCTTGGAGCTAGATATTAATTAAGTGAGTTGTCAGTAACTTACTTAATTAGTGGACATTTGTTATCTTAAACACAGGGAGACTAACACACTCATAATAAGAAGGAGCCCAAAATGTAATTTGGGATTGGTGCGGTAGTTCAATAATAGTTCTTTAGTGGAATGAATTATTATTGATGAAATTAAGTTGTGTGTTCGGGGCGAACATGGGATGCTTAATTTCATCGGAAGACCAAAAACCAATTCCTCCTCTCGGTCCCTATCGTAGCCTCTAGTATATAGAAATTTATACCCACCGCATACCCACCTTCTTACCCATCCAATGGGGCCGGCCAAGCTAGCTTGGAACCCAAGCTAGGGCCGGCCAAGACCAAGTGGATGAGTCAAGTAGGTGGCCGGCCAAAGCTTGGGTCCCAAGCTTAGGTGGCCGGCCACTAGAATATTAAAAGGATTTTTATTAAAATTATTTCTTATGTGGATATCATGATTTTAAAAGAGAGTTTAAAAATTAAAAATTTCCTTTTATAACTTTCTACAAAAGATTAATAGAACAGATTAATCTCTTTCCTTATTTGTAGATTAAAAGGATGGTTTTAATTTTTGGTAAAAACTTTCCTTATTTGTAAATCATCTACATGTTTAAAAGAGAGTTTAAAATTTGAAATCTTTCCTTATTTGTTGATTAAAGGAGGATTTTAAATTTTAAGAAAACTTTCCTTTTTAACCATGTTCATGATTTAAAAGAAAGTTTAAAAATTAATAATTCTCTTTTATTAGTTTCTACAAAAGATTGAGAAAAGATTTGATATCTTTCCTTATTTGTTGATTAAAAGAGATTTTAATTTTTAGAAATAACTTTCTTTTTATCCACATGTTTAAAAGAAAGATTTTAATTTATTAAATTTCCTTTTTTATAAATCAAACATGAAGGGATTAAATTATTGAAGAAATTTTATAAATTTCTGGAGACAAATTAGGAAGTTTTAATTAATTAAAACTCTCCTTGTTTGTAGCTTTGGTTTGGCCGGCCATGTAAATTGAGAAAAGGAAAATTGTTTTTAATTAAATAAATTTTTCCTTTTCATGGCAAAAGAATTAAGGAAGTTTTTAATTAAATTTCCTTATTTGCCAAGACCAAGGATTATAAAAGAGGGGGTAGAGAAGGCTTCATGTGAACAACCTCTATTATTTCTCTCCCTCTTTTCCTTGGTGTTGTGGTCGGCCAACCTCTCTTCCTCTTGGTGGTGGCCGAACCTTCTCTATTGGTTTGGAGCACTTGTGGTGGCCAGATACTACTTGGAGAAGAAGAAGAAGAAGGAGAGAAAGCTTATATCCCTTGGAGCTTGGTTGGTGTTTTGTTCTTCGTCCTTGGTGAAGCTTCTTTGTGTTGGCCGAACCTAGCTAGGAGGAGAAGAAGGTGCTTGGTGGTTTCTCATCTCGGAAGATCGTTGCCCACACAACGTCCGAGGTTAGAAGAGGAATACGGTAGAAGATCAAGAGGTCTTTCTAAAAGGTATAACTAGTAATTTTTTCTTTCCGCATCATGCTAGTTATTTATGGAAATAATACCAAATACAAGAGGCTTACGATTCTAGTATTTCGAATATGTTTTTCGAAGTTGTGTTCTTTTGTTTTTATTTTTCCTTGTGATTTGATTGTTCTTTTCGGTTAACCTAAAGTTATTTTAGGAAATTAAATATTAGATTTCCATAAAAGGTTTTGTCTAGTCGGTGGTGGTTGCTCCCATATCCAAGAAGGCCATGTGCCTCGCCACGTCAGTACTGGGAACCAATTATGGAAATTAATATTTAATGGAATTAATAACTTAAGGTGATTTGGGTCGAACGTGTTAAGTTCCGCAGGAGATCCAAGTCAAAACCTAAAAGAACAAATAGATTAAGTTTTGGATCAAACGTGTTAAGTTCCGCAGGCGATCCAAAATTTAATTTAAAAGAACACATGGTAGCTAGGAAAAGGATCAGACCTTTGTACAAAATTTTTATACAGTGGAACCTCTAGGCTTTCCGAGTAGCAACCAACATTAGTGAGATCCGGCGTTGTGAGCAGTCAGGGACCCTGATGCTATGTAGTTAGATAACTACTTAACATTCCATCTACCTCAGCTGCTTTATAGCAATTTGGAGTATGAGGCTTGTACGGTTGTCATGGACCCAAGCCTCTCGGCCATACTGGGGTCGTGGTGTCTAGAGAGGTGTCGGGGTGACCATGGAGCATGCATACGCAGTTATTATTCTTGCATTTGATGCGCGGTGCATCTGCATTTGCATACATGCCTAGTAGATACTAGTTGCATGTGATTGTCGTTATTGCACTTGATTGAGATATGGTTGTTGCATATGATTGTCATGCTGCATACATGTCATTTATTTTACATGTATATGCAGTCATATTTATATTGCACAGGTGTCACGGGTATATCTGTTGCAGATCCGGAGAGTTTACTGATCGTTGTACCATGTGTCGATTCCAGATTGGGTATGTATCTGTCATTATGTTAGTTGTGGTTTGTATAGTTTATATGTCAGGTTATTATGTCAGATATGTTTAGGTGCATTGATTATGATAGTATGATCATGTTCTTTATTCCCTACTGAGACTGTATACTTGTGATCTCCATGTTTTTTTATGGACCATGCACTATCTTGTCTATTACCCGCTGAGTTACCTATACTCACCACCGCATGTATAGATTTATGTTTTTAGGTAGCTTGTAGATGGTTGGTGTCGCTCGGAGTATCCTGTCTGCCAGGTCCTACGTCACATCTGAAGAGCGTTTTGGGTTTCCGCTTATGTTTTACTTGTATTCGTTATTTGGTGCATTTGGTGTATTTGGTGTATTTGGTGTTGTTGTGGTTGTTGTATAAAGCCTAGCCTAGCCGGCTAGCAGTGTCTTGATGTGTTTTGTATGGGTTTGTTTTACGTTTTTCCGCTGTGTTTTTAGTACAGCCGTGTGGGCTGTTTTACATATAACTGCGTGGTTGTGATTGTTTCATTCTAGCCGAGTGGGCTGTGATTATAACTGCGTGGTTGTGTATATAAATATTCCAGCCGCATGTGGCTGATGTATTTTGTTTGTATTGATGCTTCAGATTGTCACCGGTACAGGGGAGATGCTGCCGGATTTTTGTCTGGCAGAGACTCCTTTGGGGGCGTGACAGCAGATCCCTTAACCAAGGCTTTGGCACAGAGAAAGCATGATGGTCACACTAGGTCATTAGGCCTTAGAGCCTACACTGATTGGCACTAGTGCTAGTAGAAGATTGTTAGTTAGAGCCCTAGAGCCAATCATATGATGATTGTTGTATGGACTCATTGTATCATATTCTTATGTATATAAAGACATTTGTTTTGGTTATTATACTTACTTGTATTGGTGCCAAATAAACTAAGTATAATAGCGTACTTGAGTAGAAGGTTCTCACCTATATCAATCGATTAGTTGAACCGATAGTGAGATGATATAGGGAACACTACTCTTAATCATTCCTAGTCGAGTATTAACATTCAGGGACAATGTTAATGTAATATGACTAGCATGTAGGTCAACTCGATGACTTGATCTCACAAGTCATGGATATAGAGATATCAAGTTGACACATGGGTATGCATTAGAGAATATATACTGAATGACCCGCTATGAGAATGTATCATGGATCGTTATATGAGTGTCATATACTTTCTCATATGGCTATTAGTATGACTATTAGTCTTTGGACCTAAAGTCACCATGGTTCCCTACATAAGGAGTTACATACCTTGACATCATCAAACGTCACCCGTAATTGGGTGGACTATAAAGGCGATTACTGGGTATGTAACAAATTATGCGGAGGGATGTGAGTGATGTAGATGGGATCTATCCCACATATATAACGGGAGTGACATCGTTATTCTTGATAGAGTGAGACCACTAAGTGCATGGCCATGCTCAAATGAGTCAATATGAGATATTGAGCTCATTTGATTAGAGTGAGTCTACTTGGAGTTCAAGATTTAAATTGATTAGAGGATGACATGGTCTATGCCTCGCATTGATCAATCTAGGTGTCAAGGATAGAAGGACATTGTCGTATATTGTGAGAGTCACAATTAGTAGTCACAAAGGTGATGTTAGATCTTAACATTCTTGTAACTTGGGTAGTAATGATGTGTTGCTAGATACCGCTCATTACTTTTGCTTCTAAATGAGTTTAGGAGCATTGCCAACGTTACAAGAACCTATAGGGTCACACACAAAGGGCAATTAGATGGAGTTCGGTTCATATGATGAACCAAGAGGATTAGGTTCATGTGATGAACCGAATTGGAATAAGAGTAATCCAAATTAGATTAATTGAGTATGACTTGATTGAGTTAGACTTGAGTTAGACTCAAGTGAGGCTAGACTTGAGTTAGACTCAAGTGAGGCTTAATGATGATATTCATTGAATTTTGAATTCAATGATAAATGGAATTCAATTTGAATTTTAGATTCAAATTTCGAATGAGTTTCAAAATGGTCATTTAATGAAGAATGAATATTCATTAAGGCTCATTAATGATGTTAATGAGCATTAAGTATTTTCATTAGATGAAAATACTTAAGCCATTTTTTACTCTTATTTTATGATCGATCATTATTATTCCTCCTTGCTTCTTGTTCTCTCCCTCTCCTCCTCCTTGGCCAAAACCCTCAAAGAGTGCTAGCACACTCTAAGGTTTCCTCTCCACCTAATTGTTCGTGTGGATACACATAGAGGGGTGTTCACTTGACACCCTTGAGATCCGACATCTTCTTGGACGAGCGGGATAAGCGAAGGGCTTCACATCAAAGGTATAAACACCTAAACATGTAGATCTAAAGTAGATCTAGGATTAGAAAACACGCACATGAAAAATTTAATATTCGCACGGATCTGGTGGCATGAGATTTTAGGGTTTCCGCAACGCAAAAAGCGGTTTTTGCGGCCCGAAAGACCCTACAACTTGGACTCTAGGATTTCCAAACCAAAACTATTTAATTAAATTTTTTGGCATTAATTAAGGAGTGAAAGAGGAAATTTAATTTTAAAACTATTTTTGAAAAGACAAGAACTAAGTATTTGGTAAAGTATTTTTCAAAGAAAACTTTTACTTAGCTAAGTTTTTTTAATATTTTTAAATGCTAAGTGTTTATCAAAATTTAAGTACTTAACTAAGTTTTGATCTAATTTTTTTAAAAAACTAAGCTTTTATCAAATTTCTTCAAGAAATTCTGTTTAAATTAAATGTTTTATCAGATTATTTTTAAAGTTAAATCTTTTATCACAATATTTTTAAAGCTAAAAGTATTTTTGGTAACAAAAGTTTTTTGAAATAGCTAAGTACTTAACTTAGTTTTTATCAAATTTTTTAAACTAAGCTTTAATTAAAATCTTTTTTAAGCTGAGTACTTTTAACTAAGTCCTTTTCAAAACCTTTATAAAGTTAAGTAATTGATAAAATAATTTTTTAAAAAAAGTTAAAAAATTAGCTATGTTATTCTTTTGGGAAAAGCTAAGTATTTTCAAAGCATTTCTAATTTGCTAAATCTATTTCAAAGCACTTATTTTCAAAAAATAAGTTTAGCTATGTTTTTTTTAAAGGCTGACACACTTTCAAATGCTTAAAAATTAGCTAAGTTTTTAAGTGCTACCCTTCAGGGGGAGCTTAAAGTTAAAAGAATAAATATTTTTTCTATGTAAAACAAACTTCTCTCTATTTAGTATTATTTTTTATTTATGTCAAAGGGGGAGAGAAAAGTCAAAATTAAGAATTTAAACATAACTTTTATGAGAGGGGGAGCATAAGGATGTTTTTTTTTCAAATCATCGTATTGATGCTTATGCTTAAATTCATTTATTATTTTGTTATATGTTACTTAACTTTGAACCATGTTGTCATAATAAAAAAGGGGGAGATTGTTGGTGCAGGAAGCATCCGACGATCGAACCTGTTTTTTGATTATGTCAAAGGGTCCAAAGTTAAGTTGTCTTGTTATCTAACAAGATTCATTGAGCTTACAGGAAAGTCCTAAGTTGTCTTAGGTAAAAGTCCTAGTGGATTCTAAGCAGGTGGAAACCCCTAGGGGGTGGTAGCCCTAGGTCCTAGGGGGTGGTAACCCTAGGTGGTGGAAAGTCCAAGCTGCGGTTAGGTAGTTGGAAAACCCTAGGGGATGGTAACCCTATGTCCTAGGGGGTGGTAACCCTACGCTGAAGAAAACTCTAGGGGATGGTAACCCCAGGTCCTAGGGGGTGGTAACCCTAGGCTGAAAAAAACTCTAGGAGGTGATAACCCTAAGCTGAGGAAAATCTTAGGAGGTGGTAACCCTAGAAAGAAAGTCCAGAAAGTCCACAAAATCCAGTCCGTCTGGAGGACTGATCTGGCAATAGGTAAAATCTCCTGAGAGGAGTAGGTGAGGGCGCGTTCCCCGTAGAGCGAACAGTAGGCATCAGTTCGACCTAGGATTTCTGGATGTGAAATCCAAAGTGAAAATTGGACAGTCTAAAGACTGTCAAAATATCTTTCTATTTATCTTATTTTATTGTACTAACTTTGTTTTGCATACTATATATTGTTGTAGACTAACATGCCTTGCAGGACGGAAATGGCACAAGAAAAGCTTCGGATGAACAGTCCCTAGGCGCCCTCCATGGAGCTTAGAGGCGCCTCAAGTGACTTGGTCGATCACCTCGTAGCAAGGCACGAGGGTGCCCTCCATAGAGCTTGGAGGTGCCCTGAACGTTGGATGGAGGGTGCCCTCCATGGAGGTTAGAGGCGCCCTTAAGTGGATAAGCAGTGATGATGCAGGAACTTATCGACACTGCGATTTCGACGGGCTTGGAGGTACCCTCCATGCGGTTGGAGGCACCCTCAACGATCTATTTAAGCATGGTTCAAGCAGTAGTCAAGTAAAACTCAGAACTTGCGATCCTTCTTCCATGTGCTGCTAAAATAATGATTTGATAAAACTGTAACTCAACTCCAACGATCAGAAGCTCTAAGTTTACTGATCTTAGTCATTAGTATATTTTATTACATTTAATTAACTGTACTTAAAGTTGTAATATTTTGAATTGATAGTGATTGCTCAAAGTAAACACTCAACGAGTATGAGCCTTGGAGTAGGAGTCGCCACAGGCTCCGAACCAAGTATAAAACCTTGGTGTTAGTATTGTTTTTAATTTTTCACTGCGTATTACTCGATTGTTTTAAAATGAACGTGAAAGCCACGAGCGTTATTCATCCCCCCCCTCTATAGTGCTTTCGATCCTACAGACTCTTCCTCTACAAGGTGATTGATGTGCGTAGATTGTATACTCTTGTTTAGACGCACATTCACATACTTTGCACATGCTTTATCTATGTATTTTCGTACTTCCAGCTTTGCTTTTAGCATATTTACTCATTTTGTTCGGAGATCTGCTTTTGTATATTTTTTGTAAACAGGAGTCATATTTGGTGAAGGATTTATGATCGTGGCCAGATCTACAAGCAAACCAAAGGAGGAAGGCACCATCCTTGTGTGCCACACGACCCTACCATGGGGGGTTGCCCAGGCCATGTGAGGATCACCACCCATGTGACTGTAGCAAGAAAGGGAGTGGCCATGGTCGTGTGAGCTTCACACGGTCGTGCCAAGTTTTGAAGACAACAGAGCCAGGCTGTGTACACCACACAACCCTGCAAGCCCTCCAGAACTGAAGCAGTGCACGACCATGTAGATCTACACGGTCGTGCAACATTTCCAGAGGCCAAGAATGCCCTGGCCGTGTGCACCACACGACCGTGTAGGAGCTCCAAAGCCGGAGGTAGTGCAGGCCGTGTAGATCTACACAATCGTGCAAGGGGAGCAGTGGCAGAGCAAGCCACGGCCGTGTCTCACACACGGCCATGTGAGACAAGCAGAGAAGGGAGTAGCACAGGCCGTGTGAGTTTCACACAGCCGTGTCTCGAGGTCGTGTGACGCCCAAACCCCCCTTCTATATAAGGCCTTCTTCATGATTTGAAAGGGGATCTTCTCCCTTTTGGGGGAAAAGAAGTTTTGGGGCGTTCCTCCACCTTCTTGGAGGGATTTTCCGACGATCTAAGGGCAGATCTTCATCGTTTCGACTCCGAAAGTAAGGATTGGATCCGAAGACCGTTCTTCATTATAGATAAGCCTTTCTTCCCTTTCTTTATTGGATTTAGGGATCAAGATGCTTGTAATCTTCTTGTTTTCGGATTTCTTTGCTTGTTCTATGGATTAGATCTCTATGTTCTATGATGGAGGGAGTATTTGTAATGAAGATTTGATGTAAAACTCTTGTGAATTTGCCAATTTCCTATTTCTATGATTTTGTCCTGTTTGTATCTCTTTGATCTTGTGTGGTTTGTTGTGATTTGGACCTAATTCCCATACTTGATTGAATGTTTGAATATCTTGTGAATCTTGTAGAGATTGTTTCTTATTCGATTTTTCGAGGGACGTTCGTGATAGGAACAAGCCCGTGTAAGGACGTTTGAGGGAATGATCTTGAGGGTGAAATAGGGTTATTCAAGGAGGTAGGATAGATGGTGTGCATTAATCTTTTGTATCTCGATGAGGTTGAGAAACAATGAGTTCCTATGTTGATTATCCGAGGGGCGCACGTGACAGGCAAGCCCATGTAAGGACATCATAGGATTCATACCTAATTGATCACATTTAGATATAAATTATAGTCCTAGGTCGGTTGTCTATTGCAAGAGAGAACCAGCAACCTTTTACAAATTATGGACAATTGAGGAATAAGATTTGGTAGATCATTTACATTGAATAACTTTACAAAGAAACCGAAACTCCTAGAACATACCTTTATCATAGCCCTTATTCTTGTTTCTTATTCTTTAGTTTCTATGTTTTACTTTTGATAGTTGTACTTTGCTTTTGTCAATACATTGATTAGTTGTTTAGCTAACTAATGTTGAAACATCTTTAGTGGTTATTCCAGTCCCTGTGGATACGATATCTTTTATTATTACTTACGACATTTCCGTATACTTGCGGAACGTCAACAAGTTTTTGGCGCCGTTGCCGGGGACTACGCTATAACATTAGAGATTATAAATTGAGTTAGACTAAACATAACTTTGCTTTTCTTTTCATTTGCATAGTTGAATCTAATCTTTAGAATTCTATTTTCATTTTGTATACCTTACTACTTCTTAATAATTCTTTTTGATCTTTGTAATTGTATTTGTATCTCCTAATTTTCTTCTTTTGCAAGTTAAACATGGTATTTAGATCATTAGGAGATTATGGAGCTCCAAAGTCTGCAAAGGAATTAGGGCCAATTGTTTACCTTGAGATTCAAGCAAGAAATTTTATGATTAAACCATCCTTTATCTCAATGATTCAGCAAGCTCAGTTTGGGAGTCTGGAAATTGAGAATCCTTATTCACATCTCATAGAATTCTATAGATATTGTTGTACTCGGAAATATGAAGAAGTTCCATCTGATGTTATACAACTATTGGTTTTCCCCTTTAGTCTAAAAGATGCTGCAAAGAGATGGTTTAATTCTCTGCAATCTCAAAGTATCAAAACTTGGGATGAGTTAGAGCAGAGGTTCCTAGACAAATATTTTCCTCCACAGAAAACTATTTACTTGAGAAGTCGAATCCTGAATTTTAAGCAACTTGTTGGGGAAGAACTGCATCAAGCCTAGGAAAGATATTCATCTCTTTTGTAGTTATGTCTGCATCATGGTGTTGAGAGATGGTTAACAATGCATTTATTTTATGTTGAGCTCTCTTTCTCAAACAAAAATCAATTAGATATAGCATCTGGAGGATCATTTATGAAGAAGAGCTTAGAGGAAGCCTATGAGATAATTTACGGGATTACATCGAATTTTAATGATTGTTCAGGGCAGAAAAATGCAACCCCAACAGTTAATGCATTTGAGGGAAAGGAGAAGGATGAGAAGGGAATTACTATGGATCAAAATGTTCTTCAAGTATTATTTCCTTGGTGTTATGAGTCTCTCTCAAAGATGTTTGATAAAGAGGTATTTTCAATCAAAAAGGAGGAATCTCCGAATGATTATAAAAAGGATGATATGCTTCTAGAAGATGAAGAGGATTTAGAAAATAAATTTCTGAAGGAAGAAGTTAAGTTGACAGGGCAAGAGCCAATTATACCAGAAATAGTGCCACCTCAACTTGAGCTTATTAAGCTATTACCACCAAACTTAAAGTATGTATTCCTTGGGCCGAATTCCACTTTCCCGGTTATAATCAATGCCAATCTAGTTGAGCTTGAAACATAGAGACTGATTGAAGAGTTGAAGTTGCACAGAAAAGTAATTGGATACACAATTGACAATATTAAAGGAATCAGTCCTTCTCTCTGCATGCATAGAATCTTACTTGAAGAGGATTATAAAAATTCAATTGAACATCAAAGGAGATTCGACCCAAATCTAAAAGAGGTGGTGAAGAAGGAGGTGCTTAAACTTCTTGATGCGGGGATCATTTATCCAATTTTAGATAGTGAATGGGTGAGTCCGGTACATGTGGTTCCTAAAAAAGGGGGAATGACTGTTATCAAAAATGAGGATAATAAACTAATTCCCACATGGACAGTAACAGGATGGTGAATGTGCATCGACTATCAGAAGTTGAATAAAGAAACTAGAAAGGATCATTTTTCCTTACCTTTTATTGATGAAATGCTTGAGAGATTGGCTAAGCACTCATACTTCTGTTATCTAGATGGGTATTCAGGATTTTTTCAAATTCCAATTCACCCTCAAGTTCAAGAGAAGACTACTTTCACATGTCCCTACGGTACCTTTGCTTATCGTCGTATGTTGTTTGGGCTTTGTAATGCCCCAGCTACTTTTCAGAGATGTATGATGGTAATTTTTTCAGATTTAATAGAGAAAATCATGGAGGTGTTTATGGATGATTTTCAGTTTATGCTAATGATTTTGATACTTATTTGTCAAATCTTTCCACAGTTCTTCAAAGATGTGAAGATGTGAATTTAGTATTAAACTGGGAGAAATGTCATTTCATGGTTAAAGAAGGAATTATTTTGAGACATAAAATATTAGAACGTGGGATTGAAGTGGATCAAGCAAAAGTGGAAGTAATAGAGAAGCTACCCCCACCGATTAATGTAAAAAGAGTAAGGAGTTTTATGGGACACGCTGGATTTTATAGGCATTTTATCAAGGACTTTTCGAAGATTTCTAAGCCATTAACAAATTTATTGATTAAAGATGTTGAATTTTGCTTTGATAAAGATTGCATGGAGGCTTTTAATAAAATTAAGAGTGCTCTCACTTCAGCGCTAGTAATTCAAGCCCCAGATTGGAGTCTTCCATTTGAGATAATGTGTGATGCTAGTGACTTTGCAGTAGGAGCAGTATTAGGACAAAGAAAGAATAAGATTCTACATGCAATCCATTATGCAAGTAAAACACTTGATGCAGCTCAAGTGAATTATTCCGCTACAAAGAAAGAACTCCTAGCAGTAGTGTTTGCATTTAATAAGTTTAGATCTTATCTAGTGAGTTCAAAGGTAATAATTTATATTGATCATGCAGTCATCCGATATTTACTAGGGAAGAATGATGCTAAACCCCGGCTTATTAGATGGATTTTATTACTACAGGAGTTCAGCCTTGAGATTAGAGATAAGAAGGGAGCAGAAAATGTAGTGGCAGATCATCTTTCTAGAGTATGGCAAAATAAAGAAAATGATGCAGATTTTGATTTACCTATTGATGATGTTTTTCCATATGAGCACCTTCTAGCTTTATCAAGTGTAAAAGTACCTTGGTATGTAGATTTTGTTAATTTTCTGGCGAGTGGAGTTCTACCTCCAAATTTCTCTAATCAACAGAAGAAATTTTTTTTTTCAGATGTTAAGAACTATATTTGGGATGAACCTCTCCTTTATAAGAAATGCAATGATGTGATTTATCGAAGATGTGTGCCCGAAGAAGAAGTTAGAGATATCTTATTTCATTATCATTCTTCATCTTATGGAGGACATTTGGGTAGTTCTAAGACAATTGCAAAAATTCTTCAAGCAGGTTTTTATTGGCCAACTTTGTTCAAAGACACCAAGAAATTTGTACAATCTTGTGATCAATGTCAGAGGACTAGAAACATCACCAAGAGGAATGAAACACCACTGAATTACATACTTGAAGTTGAATTATTTGATGTATGGGGAATAGATTTCATGGGGGCATTCCCTCTTTCATATGGGAATATGTTTATTCTTATGGCAGTAGATTATGTATCCAAATGGGAAGAAGCTATAGCTTTGCCTACAAGTGATGCGAAAACAGTTATCAAATTGTTTAGAAGTATAATTTTTTCAAGATTTGGTATGCCTAAAACAGTCATTAGTGATGGTGGATTGCATTTTATAGAAAGACATTTTGAAAAGTTACTCAAGAAGAATGGAGTGAGCCACAAAGTAGCAACACCATATCATCCACAAACTAATGGGTAAGCTGAAATCTCTAACCGTGAAATTAAAGAAATATTAGAGAAAATAGTATCTACCTCACGAAAGGATTGGTCATTAAAGCTAGATGAAGTTTTATGGGCATATCGTACCCGCTTACAAGACTCCTATTGGAATGACTCCATTTCAGCTAGTTTATGGAAAGCCTTGTCATCTTCAGTAGAACTAGAACATAAGGCCTATTGGGTAATTACCAATCTAAATATGAACCTCAAAGAGGCGGGAGAGAAAAGGAGGCTCCAGTTAAATGAGCTTAATGAATTAAGATTGGATGTCTATGAGCATGCTAGATCTTATAAGGAGAGGATAAAGAAATGGCATGATCAGCACATTCTCCGCAAAAATTTCAATGAAGGAGATTTAGTATTGTTGTTTAATTCAAGACTAAAGCTTTTTCCAGGGAAGCTTAAATCAAGGTAGACGGGTCCATTCGAAGTGAAAAAGGTTTACCCTTTCGGAGCTGTAGATATTTGGAATAAAGAGCTTGGGATGATTAAGGTAAATGGCCAACGGTTGAAGGAATATGTGCATGGTATGGATTTAGAAGAGAAACAAAGGTTGTATTTTTCTGAACCTTGTCCTCCAGATTGATTTAGTTAGTTTTATTTTATGTTTCTCTTAGTTGATTCTTTTAAAATTTGCTTTTGCTTTGGTTTTTAGGTTAAAATTTCACCTCTGTGAGCTGGTCATGACATCTTCATGGGCATGGAAGTATTGAGGAAGCAAGGAAGGAGTAGAGCAATCATTTGGAGCAAAACATAGCTTGGTCATGTTCCATACACGGTGAGGTACATCCTACAGAAAGGAAGGATGCTAGGGCCATGTCTACATGACACGACCGTGTAAGGAATTCCATGGAGAAGAGGAGCCAGTTCATGTCTCAGACATGGCCATGTGGAGATTTCAGAGGAGGAAAGGATCTCGGTCGTGTCCCAGACATGGGCGTGTGAGCTTAACCGAGAAGAAGAAGGCTATGGCCGTGCTAATTGGCACGGCCGTGTGATTCCACCCGACAAGGAGATGGCCGAGGTCGTGTCTTAGACACGGCCATGTAGATTGGCCCGACAAGGAGAAGGATGCGGTCGTGTCTCACACACGGTCGTGCGAATAATTGTGATACTTACACGGCCTAGTCCACGCCCTTAAAAGGGGTTAGGGCACGGGGGTGTGGGCGACACACGGTCGTGTCCGCCACACACCCCTTCTTCTTCCTCTTCCTTCCTCATTTTCTTATCTCTAGGGTTTTAAACTACCTCTTCTAATCTATTCCTCTCATTTTTCCTTTAAAGGCTCAATCTTTTCTACCATGACAAATGTGATCAAGGAGATTTCATCCACAAGAAAAGGGAAGGGAAAGATGATTGCAACAAAAGAAAGAAACTCATGGTTCAAAGGTATCTCTAACAACTTTGATATCATTTTTTTTAGCGATGAACAACAACTTAGATATTTTTCTTTATGTAAACGCCCTCTTTTGAGCACTAAATTTGTAGATTATACAACTTTGGAAACATTGGAGTTTAAGGATGATATAGGTTGGTTATTTGGAAGAATAGGTTGGAGATGATTAATGAATATGAAATATCCCACTTACCCCAGAATTGTTTTTGAATTTTTAAGCTCTATAACAGTCGATAATGTTCAAGGTGGGGGGAAACTAAAATTTAGATTACTTAATGAAGATTATGAATGGGTGTTAAGTTATTTTAATATTTGTTATGAATTGCTAAGGGATGGTGTGTGTATGATTTTACCTCAATTTGTGAATTCATGTTTTTGGCAACAAATTTCTGAACAATCACCTTTTAACCCTCACAATTCTAGAGCTCTTCATATTATTAATTCCATTTTTAGATATGTTTATTTTGTTATGAAAAATACTATATTTGGGAGAGAGGATAAAGTGGGGTTGGTAAGACTTGTGGACTTGTATTGTTTGTGGGCAATGGTTGAAAATGTTGAAATTAATTCTTGGTATTTCTTTCTTAAGCATTTGGTAAAATTGGGAAAATCATATTCTACTACACTCATTGTTTTAGGAGGATTGTTAACTCAATTAGCTTTGGTGTTAGGGTGTGATTTGAGTGAATTAGAAATGATTGATAATTCTTGTAGATTAGACTTGAATTCATGTTTAACAACAAAGATGATACGGTGTGAAGAACATGAATATAGTCTTCTTATTAAGAATAATTTCCCTTTAAGATTGCCCAATCATGATCTCACTACTATTCATAATAAGGAAAACTGGCGGTTAAAATTAGCAAGTCAACAATCTAAATTGTTGTCAAATTGTGTTTCAAGAAATGTTCCTTCGACTAGTCGTGATGTTCATGGTTTTAATTTCAAAGAACTTCATTCTATTTTGGACAATATTCATAATGATTTGGATTCGACTAGCAATTTTATTGCTAGTAAAGAACACATGGATGAGGAGCAATTTAAAGAATTGCAAGAATGTTTAAAAAGTGAAAGAGAACTGTGTGAAAAGATTTCTAGAATTATGAATTCTTATAAGGCTCAAATGGAATTTCATGAAGATTTTAGAGGCTTTATGAAATTTTTGCAGGATGATATAGATAAACTGTTTGAATATCATAAGTTTTTTAGAGATGAAGTAAAGTGATTTATTAAGGCTTTTCCTTTTCCCCTTCCTGAATTTCCTGATTTACCACCTCCTTCACCTTATTGATTTTATCGGGACGATGAAAAGTTTAAGTCTGGGGGGGGGGGGGGGGGTTGCAAACCTGAAATTTTTTGTATTTTTCTGTTTTGTTCTGCAGTTTATTTTGTTTTTCATTTGTTCTTGTCTTGCTTTGATTGTTTGTTTTTGATAGTCACTTGACGGTCTTTTGAAAAACTTTGTGGCATACATCTTGAGAACATCAAACCTCACTTATATGCTTTCTTGTCTTCAAGAGAAAATGTTAGCATGTTTATTATCTAGATTCATGATGTTGTAAATGACGCTAGTAGTATACTTAATGTATTTCTTTTCTCTATCTTGGGTAGCATGATATAAGCTAAGTATCATATGGAGATAAGTTTTAGTTTTGGCTTGACCTTAAAGATCTTACCTTCACTTCACTATACTTGAGCTTGGATTGTTGATATCATTGAAATAGTCATGATTCATCTTATTTGTTTAGTACTTGGTTTCCATGGTGATTTCTTAAACTTCATTTTGGTTACTAGATGAGGCTCAAATCATGTAAGCTCATTTGGAAAAATCAAAATATCCCAACATTTGTGCTAAAAGTACATTTGTGAATAAGATTTGCACAATGCAAATACTTATGAAAAAAAGAGGAAAAAAAAAGTGAAAAAAAAAGTGAACAAGGGATATAAAAAATAGTTGTTGTGAGTGGAATCTAGCAAGTCACCCTTTTGAGACCGAGTTAGGTTACTGGGGAAATGGCTGCTTAGCTTCTCTTGAGATTGAGCACGCCTTTGAGACCTTGGGTTGATTAAGAAATATGAACCAAGTGTGTGGCATGTAAGTGTCTATCACCGGTTACGTACCTATCACCGGAAACATTAGGAACACAAATTTAATGACGACTTGGCTAGGACAAAAATTGAAACTTGAAGGGTTTTGAGTTACTTATTGCACTGTGCACAAGATACTTATGCTTGAGCCATTCTTGACTTGTTTCCATGATCATGCTTGTTAATGAAACTTTTTGATAGAGTTAGGAAAATGCATTAGGGATATGAGTGTGTTGTAGAACATATGAAATTAGATTGCAGCATTTTGCTTGAGGACAAGCAAAGGTTTAAGTCTGGGGGTATGATGTGCATAGATTGTATACTCTTATTTAGCATGTTTTGAAGCACATTCACATACTTTGCACATGCTTTATCTAAGCATTTTCGTACTTCCAGTTTTGCTTTTAGCATATTTACTCTTTTTGTTCGGAGATCTACTTTTGTGCATTTTCTGTACACAGGAGTCGTATTTGGTGAAGGATTTATGATCATGGCTAGATCTGCAAGCAAACCAAAGGAGGAAGGCACCATTCTTGTGTGCCACACGGCCCTACCATGGGGGGTTGCCCAAGCCATGTGAGGATCACCACCCGTGTGGTTGCAGCAGGAAAGGGAGTGGCCATGGCCGTGTGAGCTTCACACGGCCCTGCAAGCCCTCCAGAACTGAAGCAGTGCACGACCGTGTAGATCTACACGGTCGTGCAACATTTCCAGAGGCCAAGAGTGCTCTGGCCATATGCACCACACGGCCGTGCAGGAGCTCCAGAGCCGGAGGCAGTGCAGGTCGTGTAGATCTACACGGTCGTGAAAGGGGAATAGTGGCAGAGCAAGCCACGGTCGTGTCTCACACACGGTTGTGTGAGACAGGCACAGAAGGGATTGTTGGAGCAATCCCAATGGTCCGTGGGACCATGTGTTTTGGTGTTTGGGCAAAGGGTTTAAGTTAGGTTCACCCTTGTTATTTGATATGTGTATGTGAGTGTGCAGGTATACAGGATACACATGTGACTCAGGTTGATGGCTTCAGGTCCGGTGAAGGATGGAGCATCCGAGGGACCATGGACAAGGCAGCGAGGACAAGGGCTGAGGAAAGCAACTTCGAGGCATACGTGAATGATGGCATTGAGGACGAGCCGCTAGCTTGTATGCATCCGAGGGACAAGAGCCAAAGGAAGTAGGCTTGAAGGCAAGAGGTCAAGGTTGCAAATAAGCGTCAAATGAGTCGTAAGAGTGAGAGTCCAAGTGCTGAGAGAATGTACTCGGGTACCAGTCGATTAGTGCAGTCGACTGGCAGCGAACAGAATGTTTCTATTCTCTCGGTCAGTGTGGAGTAGTCGACTGCTAGTTTTAGCAGTCGACTGGTATCGAGACGTTGGGATGTAACAGTTGAATTTCTACAGAGGGCAGTCAATTTCTTGTTTTGGCAGTCGACTGGTAGCGGGATTTTCAACCCGCAGAGTATAACCAAGGCTTGGAAGCTTGGTTATCCCTGACGAAATTGGACTTAGTTAAAGTCTAATTAGTAGTCTTTTGTGCTCAAGAGATCTTTGTGTGCTAAGAGGACTTGGTTGGAGTTGTGGTGAGATTTCTCCGCCCACAAGGAGGTTGAAATAGCCGGAGTTTGCTGGGGACTAATCCATCGACAGATTAAGGGATCATCCACCTTACGAACACGCCGTAGAGTAGGATCAAGTTATCTCTGAACCACGTAAACGATCGTGTTAGCTGTTTGCATCTCTTCCTTTGTATTTAGCTTTCATATTTGTCAGTGTTCTAAAAATCGATCTAGGCATCCGCCTAGGTGCTTCCTAGGCACTAGGTGCTAGCCAGCCGTGTTGGGTTGTTCGGGCCGCGAAAATCGCTTTTTCACGTCACGGAAACCCCGAAACCCCCGCCACGGATCCGTGCAAAGTTTATAAACAAAAAAATTCGAGTACGAGTTTACTAAAACCTAGATCTACTCTAGATCTACAAAGAAGAAGGGCTTATACCTTCGATGCGTGCCCTTTTCGTATCCCGCTCGTCCAAAGAGATGTCGGATCTCAAGTTGTCAAAGTAGACAACTCTCTATGCGTATCCACACGAACTAATTAGGTGGAGAAGACCAAACAATAGGTGTGCTAGCACATAGGTGGTTCGGCCAAGAAGGAGGAGAGGAAGAAGAGAATGAGAGCAAGAGGAAGAAGATGAAGTGAATGACACTTGAATGAAAAAATGAATTTTTCATCCACACACAAAAGTGGCCAGCCACCATAAGATGTGTAACCCCCCTTCACATTAATCAAAATTAATGTGGAGGCCATTAAAGTGAAGAATTGTAACCTCCATGAGGTGGCATCTCACTTAAGTAACCATGATGATGTGGAGCATCATCATTGGTCCACATCTTGCCAACTCACTTATGATGTGGCATAAAGTCAAGTCAAACTTGACTTTTCCTCTTCCTCTCAAGACAAGTCAAACTTGACTTAATCTCTCTCATGGTTGATCTAATCCAACCATTTAATTCAAGCTAATTTAATATAATGAATCTAATTCATTTAATTAAATTGATTCAATGAGTCATAATCAAAATTAGACTCATTGAACACATGAATCAACTTGAGTCCAACTCAATTAGCCCAATTAGGATTACTCTTAATCCAATTTGATTCATCAAATGAATCTAATCCTCTTGTTTCATCATATGAACTTAATCTCCATCTAATTATCCTTAGTGTGTGACCCTATAGGTTCTTGTAACGTTGGCAATGCCCCTAAACCCATTTAGGGGCATAAGTAATGAGCGGTATCTAGCAACACATCATTACTACCCAAGTTACAAGAATGTTGAGATCCAACATCACCTTGTGACTACTAATTGTGACTCCTCACAATATATGACAAGTGTCATATCCTAGACATCTAGATTGATCAATGTGAGGCATAGACCGTGTCACCCTCTGACCAATCTAAATCTTGAACTCCAAGTAGACTCACTAAATCAAATGAGCTCAATATCTCATATTGACTCATTTGGGCATGGCCATGCACTTCGTGGTCTCACTCTATCAAGAATATCGATGTCTCTCCCGTCATATAGGAGGGATAGATCCCATCTACATCACTCACATCCCTCCGCATAATTTGTTACATACCCAGTAATCACCTTTATAGTCCACCCAGTTACGGGTGACGTTTGACGAAACCAAAGTATATAACTCCTTATGTAGGGAACCATGGTGACTTCAGGTCTAAGGACTAGTAGTCATACTAATAGCCACATGAGAAAGTATATGACACTCATATAATGATCCATGATACTTTCTCATAGCGGGTCATTCAGTATATATTCTCTAATGCATACCCATGTGTCAACTTGATATCTCTATATCCATGACTTGTGAGATCAAGTCATCGAGTTGACCTACATGCTAGTCTTATTGCATTAACATTGTCCCTGAATGTTAATACTCGACTAGGAATGATTAAGAGTAGTGTTCCCTATATCATCTCACTATCGGTTCAACTAATCAATTGATATAGGTGAGAACCTTCTACTCAAGTACGCTATTATACTTAGTTTATTTGGCACCAATACAAGTAAGTATAATAACCAAAACAAATGCCTTTATTTATATAAGAATATGATATAACAAGTCCATAATACAATCATCAAATGATTGGCTCTACGACTCTAACTAACAATCTCCCACTAGCACTAGTGCCAATCAGTGTAGGCTCTAAGCCCCAATGACCTAGTGTGACCATCATGCTTCCTCTGTGCCAAAGCCTTGGTCAAGGGATCTACAATGTTAGCCTCTGTAGGTACTCTGCATATCTTCACATCTCCTCTCTCGATAATCTCTCGAATGAGATGGAAGCGCCGTAGTATGTGTTTGGTCCGCTGGTGTGAGCGAGGTTCCTTCGCCTGTGCTATAGCTCCATTGTTGTCACAAAAGAGCTCAATAGGGTCAACGATACTGGGAACCACCCCAAGTTTAGTGATGAACTTGCGGATCCAAACTGCCTCCTTTGCTGCCTCTGATGCAGCAATGTACTCGGCCTCTGTTGTAGAAGCAGCTACTGTGTCCTGCTTCGAACTCTTCCAGCTCACAGCACCACCATTTATGCAAAATACGAACCCTGACTACGATCGATAATCATCCTGATCGGTCTGGAAGCTAGCATCACTGTAACCCTTTACAACTAGCTCATCATTGCCTCCATATATCAAGAAATATTCTTTAGTCCTTCTTAAGTACTTAAGAATATTCTTGACTGCTATACAGTGACTTTCACCTGGATCTGACTGATATCTGCTCATCATGCTCAAAGCATACGAGACATCAGGTCGAGTACATAGCATGGCATACATAATAGATCCTATGGCTGAGGCATAAGGGATCTGATCCATGTGGTCTCTCTCCTCTCTAGAAGAGGGACCTTGAGTCTTCGAAAGACTCACGCCATGTGACGTCGACAGAAATCCCTTCTTGGAGTTCTGCATGGCAAAACGAAGGAGTACCTTGTCACTGTATGTACTCTGACTTAGGCCAAGCAATCTCTTAGATCTATCTCTATAGATCTGTATCCCTAGAATGCGGGATGCCTCACCTAAGTCCTTCATTGAGAAGCAACTCCCTAGCGAGGTCTTGACAGACTGAAGCAAAGGGATGTCCTTCCCAATGTGTAGTATGTCATCCACATACAATATGAGGAAGACAACTATATCCTCTACAACCTTCTTGTAGACACAAGGCTCATCTTCGTTCTTGATGAAACCAAACTATTTGATTGCATCATCGAATCGAAGATTCCAGCTCCGAGAAGCTTGCTTTTGTCCATAAATGGACCTATGCAGCTTGCATACTCTGCTAGTATGCTGTGGATCTACAAAACCCTCAGGTTGTGTCATGTACACATCCTCAAGTAGGTTTCCATTCAGAAACGCGATTTTGACATCCATCTGCCATATCTCATAGTCATAGTAAGCTGCAATAGCAAGCATGATCCGAATGGACTTAAACATCACTACTGGAGAAAAGGTTTCATCATAGTCAATACCATGAATCTGCTTGAAACCTTTAGCTACCAAGCGACCCTTATAGATAAGTCCATCCATGTCAGTCTTTCTCTTAAAGACCCACTTACACCCAATTGGTTTTACCCCTTCAGGTGGATCAACCAAAGTCCATACTTGGTTGGTGTACATGGATTCCATCTCGGATCTCATGGCCTCTAGCCATTTCTCGGAATCTGGTCTCATCACAACTTCCTGATAGGTGGTAGGCTCATCCTCTATGAGCACAACGTCATCATGGTCAGACAAGAGAAATGAGTATCTCTCAGGCTGATGACGTACCCTATCAGACTTGCGAAGAGGTATGTCTACTTGAACTGGTTGTCGTTCCTCAACTCTTTGTGGAACAACATCATCCACAATACTTTGTGGTTCCAGTTCAACTTCCATCGAGGCTTCAGTACTATTGTTCGCATCTTGAACTTCTTCAAGATCGAACGTGCTCCCACTAGTCTTTCTAGAAACAAAGTCCCTTTCTAGAAAGACCCCAGTCTTTGCAACAACTACCTTGTGCTGACTGGGAATGTAGAAGTAATATCCCTTAGTTTCCTTGGGATATCCAATAAAGTAGCACTTGTCGAATTTGGGTCCTAACTTGTCTGAGACTTGACGTCGAACGTAAGCCTCACAACCCCAAATCCTCATTAAAGACACCTGGGCATCTCTCCCAGTCCATATCCTATATGGTGTCTTTATCACGGCCTTTGATGGAACACGGTTGAGTATAAAAGATGGCATATCTAGAGCATAGCCCCAAAGGAATGTCGGAAGATCTATGTGACTCATCATAGATCGTACCATATCTAATAGGGTACGATTCCTTCTTTCAGATACACCATTCCACTATGGTGTTCCAGGAGGAGTGAGTTGGGATAGAATCTCACACTCAGCTAGGTAGTCACGAAACTCATGGCTAAGGTATGCTCCACCTCGATATGATCGAAGTATCTTAATACTCTTGCCAAGCTGGTTCTTGTTGGGTTCTTCGGGCCGCGAAAACCGCTTTTTCGCATCGCGGAAACCCCGAGTCACCCAAAGCCATGGATCTCGTGCAAAGATTCGTAAACAAAACTTTTCGAAAAACCTTTTTCTTGTACGAGTTTGTAAAAACTTTAGATCTACACTAAAGTTAAGATAATTACCCTTGTAGCGAAGCCCTTCGCGTTCCCGCTCGTCCAAGGTGCCGGATCTCTAGACCGTCAAGTGTACGGTCCTCTAGAAGTATCCACACGAACAATCCTTGATGGAGAAGACCAAACAAAGGTGTGCTAGCACCTTGTCTTGTTCGGCCAAGAGAGGAGGAGAGGGAGAAGAGAGAGCTCTAGAGGAAGAAGATGACTTAATCACACTTGAATGAAAAATGAATATTTTCATTCCCCACTAGAGTGGCCGGCCACATCTTGGAGGTGTAACTCCCCACATTAATTCCAATTAATGTGGAGACCATTAAGAGTTGTAACCCCCATGAGGTGGCACTCTAGGATGATGTGGATCAACACTATTGGTTCACATCTTGCCACCTCACTAAATGACATGGCAACAAGTGTAACCTCCTCATTTAATGTGGGTCGGCCACATTAAATGCTATGGAGGCTTGTAACCTCCATGAGGTGGCACACATTGATGATGTGGAGCAATCCTATTGGTCCACATCTTGCCAACTCACTAGTGATGTGGCAAAAAGTCAAGTCAAACATGACTTTTTCTCTTCCTCTCAAATCAAGTCAAACTTGATCAAATCTCTCTCATGGTTGATCTAATCCAACCATATGATTCAAGCCAACTTAATATAATGAATCTAATTCATTAAATTAAGTTGATTTAATGAGTCATAATCTAAATTAAACTCATTAAATACATGAATCAACTTGAGTCCAACTCAATTAGCCCAATTTGGATTACTCTTAATCCAATATGATTCATCAAATGAATCTAATCCTCTTGGTTCATCATATGAACCAAATCTCCATCTAATTGTCCTTAGTGTGTGACCCTATAGGTTCTTGTAACGTTGGCAATGCCCTAAACCCATTTAGGAGTATAAATAATGAGCGGTATCTAGCAACACATCATTACTACCCAAGTTACAAGAATGTCGAGATCAGACATCACCTTGTGACTACCAATTGTGACTCCTCACAAAATATATGACATTGTCCTTCTATCCTAGACATCTAGATTGATCAATGTGAGGCATAGACTGTGTCATCCTCTAATCAATCTAAATCTTGAACTTCAAGTAGACTCACTCGATCAAATGAGCTCAACATCTAATGTTGACTCATTTGGGCATGGCCATGCACTTAGTGGTCTCACTCTATAAAGAATAGCGATGTCGCTCCCGTCATATGGGAGGGATAGATCCCATCTACATCACTCACATCCCTCTACATAATTCGTTACATACCCAGTAATTGCCTTTATAGTCCACCCAGTTACGGGTGACGTTTGACGAAACCAAAGTACATAACTCCTTATGTAGGGATCCATGATGACTTCAGGTCCAAGGACTAATAGTCATACTAATAGCCACATGAGAAAGTATATGACACTCATATAACGATCCATGATACTTTCTAATGGCGGGTCATTCAGTATACATTCTCCAATGTATACCCATGTGTCAGCTTGATATCTCTATATCCA
Organism: Zingiber officinale; assembly: GCF_018446385.1. Classification (NCBI taxonomy): domain Eukaryota; kingdom Viridiplantae; phylum Streptophyta; class Magnoliopsida; order Zingiberales; family Zingiberaceae; genus Zingiber; species Zingiber officinale. Next base: position 77,170,788 of record NC_056001.1, read on the forward strand.
TGACTTGTGAGATCAAGTCATCGAACTGACTTACATGCTAGTCTTATTGCATTAACATTGTCCCTGAATGTTAATACTCGACTAGGAATGATTTAGAGTAGTGTTCCCTATATCATCTCACTATCGATTCAACTAATCGATTGATATAGGTATGAACCTTCTACTCAAGGACGCTATTATACTTAGTCTATTTGGCACTAATACAAATAAGTATAATAACCAAACAAATGCCTTTATTAATATACAAGAATATGATATACATGAGTCCATACAATCATCAAAATGATTGGCTCTAGGGCTCAAACTAACAGTTCTGTACTTCATTCTTGAATTCTTTGAACTTTTCAAAGGATTCTGACTTATGTGTCATCAAGTACACATAACCATATCTACTAAAGTCATCAGTAAATGTGATGAAGTACCTATAACCGCCTCTAGCAGCGACATTGAAAGGGTCACATACATCACTATGTATGAGTCCTAACAAATCAGTCGCTCTTTCGATGTGCCCACTAAAGGGAGTCTTGGTCATCTTGCCTAGTAGGCATGACTCGCATGTCTCATAAGATTCAAAATCAAATGAGTCCAGCAAACCATCCTTATAGAGCTGGGATAAGCGCTTGTCATTTATATGACCTAAGCGATAGTGCTAGAGATAGGTTTGGTTCATGTCATTTGACTTGAACCTCTTGGTATTTATGTTATAGATAGGGCTTTCAAGATCTAGAATGTAGAGACCGTTCATCAGAGGTGCACTACAATAGAACATATCTTTTAAATAAACAGAACAACATTTGTCCTTAATTATAAAAGAGAAACCTTTCTTGTCCAAACAAGAAACTGAAATTATGTTCTTAGTTAATGAAGGCACATAACAACAATCATCCAACTCTAATACAAGCCCAGAGGGCAGAGATAGAAAATAAGTCCCTACAGCAACAGCAGCAACCCGTGCTCCATTGCCTACGCGTAGGTCCACCTCGCCCTTCGCCAATGCCTTGCTATTTCTCAGCGCCTGCACATTAGTACAAATGTGAGATGCACATCCGGTATCTAATACCCATGATGAAGAAATAGATAGATTGACTTCTATAACATATATACCTGAAGTGGAAGTCTCACTTCGCTTCTTCTTAAGATCTTCCAGGTACACCTTGCAGTGCCCGGTCTGACCGCAGTGGAAGCAGGTAGCATCCTTGGTGACCCCTCCTTTAGGCTTCAGTGCCTTGCCTTTACCCTTGGCTTGGGACTTTCCCTTGCCTTTGGGCTTGCCCTTGCCCTTGTGTTTCTGAACCATCAGAACAGAGTGGGGCTTTGCCTTCTTAAGGTTCAGCTCAGCAGTTCTCAACATGCTAAGCAGCTCGGGCAATGGCTTGTCAATTTCGTTCATATTGTAGTTTAGAACAAACTGACTATAGCTGTCCGGTAAGGATTGCAAGATCAGGTTAGTGGCAAGCTCTTGGCCAAGCGGGAATCCCAACCTCTGTAGGTTTTCTATGTACCCAATCATTTTGAGTACATATGGGACTACGGGAGCCCCATCTGACATCTTGCACTGAAACAGTGCCCTTGAGATCTCAAATCTCTCATACCGCGCTTGTCCTTGATACAGTTGACGAAGATGTTCAACCATATCGTAAGCGCCCATTAACTCGTGTTGCTTCTGAAGCTCAGAGTTCATGGTCGCGAGCATTAGACAGGACACATCTAATGCGTCATCTTGATGCTTCTTGTAAGCATCTTTGTCAGCTCGTGGGGCATTGGCAGGAGGAGCCTCTGGAATGGGCTGCTCCAGAACGTACAGTTTACGTTCCTAGGTGAGAACTATTCTCAAGTTCCTGTACCAGTCCAGGAAATTAACTCCGTTGAGCTTGTCCTTCTCAAGGACAGAACGCAGGAAGAAGGAGTTCGTATTCGACGTCATGGTTATCTACAACAGAAAAATCCAGAAAATAAATATCATATTCTTTTAAATCATTTAATTAGGCCTTTAACTAAATGATGCTCCAACTGAATTCTATAATTCATGTGGGACAAGATCCACATCATACTAATCCTTGAGTTAGCTTTGCTAATACGCCCAAGATTTAGTATGATCGGCAGGTAACGATTTACTAATTACATCTCTATGCAACTCTTGTTTATAGGATCATTATCCGCAGTTATATTAAAACTTGAGTTAGCTTTGGCTAATACGCCCAAGAATTAATATAAACGTGATTTATGTCCTATCTTTCCAACCATTGGAAGAATGCCTATAGTTGTACTCGATCCAACCGAGTTAACTAGGAATACTCAATCTAATTGAGTTTGTACTCGCCCATCCGTTGATAAGCGGGACCAAGATTGTCCCTCCGTACCCTACCAAGATAATATGTGTTGCTCTGCTTTGGTAGATTCAACAACACATGTGATCGAGGTAGTGATAGATATCACGGCACGGTAGGCATTAGAGTTGACGCGATTTAGATCTAATCTAATCGTCGATGTGTATCAAATACACGATAGATCTAATCTAATCATGGGTTTCATCATGTGCACGACTTAGATCTAATCTAATCGTTAGGCACTAATTAATTACTAATCATGCATCACATAGAAACAAGCAATTAATTAAATTTATTTGTGATTAGTCATGGCCCTACTACGATCTTCTCAAGCCAATGAGAATATCGGATGGTCAACCTAAGGTCAACAGCTTCACAAGCTTCTCCCTTTGACCACCTTGTGTTGCTCGCGCCCTCCTCGTAACTCCGTCTCGTGTGGACCTTCCATGGCTCCAATTTTGTACATTATAATTTTGAAACTCGAGTTACATTCAAGTCTAACAAAATTTACAACAAGAATAAATAATAGAGAAAGGCACGACGCGCAGGTCACGAAATAAATGTACAACATACACAACACAAATGACGGCGCGCAGGCCGTAATATGAATTACAACACAAATCCAATCAGATTGGGTCTTTTTGGGCCATGACTATCACAAATTATACATAATTCTAAATTATGTAATTTTCATAATTTTCTGTAATTTTAAAACTAAGTTTTACAATTTTTACGAGTAAAATTTCCCGGCGGTCTCGTTTAGCGATTTTCGGACACAATCGCGGAACGAATCCCCTTACGGGGACAGGGGCAGCGCCCCTACCCTCGATCTAACCATCGTGAGTGTCCCTAAGGATCCTACAGCACCTTGGCCCGCTGACCCAAAAAAGTTTTGGGGCGAAACCTTGCCGTTTCGGAAAAAACTTTTCAGTAGTCGAAGCCTACAAGTGTATAAACACTTGTGCTTCGCTTCTACGAGAAAATTACTCATAAAACCCATAAAAAACTTAAATTTACAAAAAATCACAGAAGCTATAGTTTTCATAAAAAATTAAATTAAACTCGTACAAGTCTTCGCACGTGGCTCTGATACCACTATTGGGTTGTTCGGACTACGAAAACCGGTTTTTCACGTCGCGGAAACCCCAAAACCCCCGCCACGGATCCGTGCGAAGTTTATAAACAAAAAAAATTCGAGTACGAGTTTACTAAAACCTAGATCTACTCTAGATCTACAAAGAAGAAGGGCTTATACCTTCGATGTGTGCCCTTTTCGTATCCCGCTCGTCCAAAGAGATGTCGGAACTCAAGTTGTCAAAGTAGACAACTCTCTATGCGTATCCACACAAACTAATTAGGTGGAAAAGACCAAACAATAGGTGTGCTAGCACCTAGGTGGTTCGTCCAAGAAGGAGGAGAGGAAGAAGAGAATGAGAGCAAGAGGAAGAAGATGAAGTGAATGACACTTGAATGAAAAAATGAATTTTTCATCCACACACAAAAGTGGCCGGCCACCATAAGATGTGTAACCCCCCTTCACATTAATCACAATTAATGTGGAGGCCATTAAAGTGAAGAATTGTAACCTCCATGAGGTGGCATCTCACTTAAGTAACCATGATGATGTGGAGCATCATCATTGGTCCACATCATGCCAACTCACTTATGATGTGGCATAAAGTCAAGTCAAACTTGATTTTTCCTCTTCCTCTCAAGTCAAGTCAAACTTGACTTAATCTCTCTCATGGTTGATCTAATCCAACCATTTAATTCAAGCCAATTTAATATAATGAATCTAATTCATTTAATTAAATTGATTCAATGAGTCATAATCTAAATTAGACTCATTGAACACATGAATCAACTTAAGTCCAACTCAATTAGCCCAATTAGGATTACTCTTAATCCAATTTGATTCATCAAATGAATCTAATCCTCTTGTTTCATCATATGAACCTAATCTCCATCTAATTGTCCTTAGTGTGTGACACTATAGGTTCTTGTAACGTTGGCAATGCCCCTAAACCCATTTAGGAGCATAAGTAATGAGCGGTATCTAGCCACACATCATTACTACCCAAGTTACAAGAATATTGAGATCCAACATCACCTTGTGACTACTAATTGTGACTCCTCACAATATATGACAAGTGTCCTTCTATCCTAGACATCTAGATTGATCAATGTGAGGCATAGACCGTGTCATCCTCTGACCAATCTAAATCTTGAACTCCAAGTAGACTCACTAAATCAAATGAGCTCAATATCTCATATTGACTCATTTGGGCATGGCCATGCACTTCATGGTCTCACTGTATCAAGAATATCGATGTCTCTCCCGTCATATATGAGGCATAGATCCCATTTACATCACTCACATCCCTCCGCATAATTTGTTACATACCCAGTAATCGCCTTTATAGTCCACCCGGTTACGGGTGACGTTTGACGAAACCAAAGTACATAACTCCTTATGTAGGGAACCATGGCGACTTCATGTCTAAGGACTAGTAGTCATACTAATAGCCACATGAGAAAGTATATGACACTCATATAACAATCCATGATACTTTCTCATAGCGGGTCATTCAGTATATATTCTCTAATGCATACCCATGTGTTAACTTGATATCTCTATATCCATGACTTGTGAGATCAAGTCATCGAGTTGACTTACATGCTAGTCTTATTGCATTAACATTGTCCCTGAATGTTAATACTCGACTAGGAATGATTAAGAGTAGTGTTCCCTATATCATCTCACTATCGGTTCAACTAATCGATTGATATAGGTGAGAACCTTCTACTCAAGGACGCTATTATACTTAGTTTATTTGGCACCAATACAAGTAAGTATAATAACCAAAACAAATGTCTTTATTTATATAAGAATATGATACAACAAGTCCATAATACAATCATCAAATGATTAGCTCTAGGGCTCTAACTAACAAGCCGTACCGAAAATATGCTAGTCGGCTAGCTTAGGCGGGATTAGATGGCCCTAAGCGCAGACTAATCGGTCGAATCGTCTAGGCACGAAAAAAATAGTGCAGGGTTTTCATGATTTTTTTTAGTTTAAATTTTTAATTTTAAAGCCCAATTAGAAAAATAGAAATGCAATATTTTTTGTTGGGCTTAAGTTTTATAAGTCATAAACTTTTGTCTAATAAGAAAATCGATTTGTTAATTTGCCCAGCGATTTACACCAAACTTCATCTTCAACGTACTGAGTAATCGAAGTTGAAGAAATCAGAGTAAATGAAGAAGCTGACATTCATGAGAAATCAGAGAGTTAGACTAAAAAAATCAATTTGAAGAAAAATTTATTGTTTGATCTTTTCTTAACTGAGTGACTTGGAAGCAATTAAATTGAAGGTTAGCCAGAGCCTCATCCTTTGAAAATGTCATTTCATCAAATAACCCCAAAGAAACTCTAGAGTGAGAGAACTTCATTAGGATGATTTTGCATCCGAAGAAGAAGAGGAGGATCACAATAATGATATTGAATTTGTGTTCAATGAAGAATAAGTTGTTGAAAATTATTGAGAAGTAGAATAAATTTGTAATATGATATTTTATTAGCTGTGTAATTTTATGTTCATTTTAAATTTGATGTTATTGTGTTGGAGTTATAGAATGCGATTTATTATGTAATTTAAATTGATACCATGGAATCCGCCTAGCAGCGCCTAGTCCTCGCATAAGTGGCCTAGGCACTAGGCGCTGGTCTAGTGCCCGACTAGCGCCTAGTGAATTTTAGAACCTTGATATTTGTATTTGTGGTTGTATTCTTTGTTTTCCGCTGTGCACTAATGAATACGTAGGAAGCGATCGATTTTGGGGTGTCGTCTATCCAACCCCCTTCAAGCCGGCCACCGATCACCTTACAAGTGGTATCAGAGTCAAGGTCGCGCTTCACCGGACTAATCACCGAGAAGAGCAAATACAAGAAGATGACCGACTTGATTGAACCTCCAAAATTTGAAGGAGGAAGCCTTGGGGACATCACATTTTGGATGATGAAGATGGAAGTCTTCTTCGACGCGGATTGGGGCACCATGATGGTGATCAAGGACCCGTTCGAAGTTCTGAGAGACAAGAAGGGAAAAAGACTTCGACCACGACATTGGATGGAAGAGCAAACCTCACGATCGGAGGCAAACTCAAAGGTAATATCAATCTTAATAGATATATTGTCGTCTAATGTGATGAGTGGTGTAGGTGAATATAAGAATGCCCACGATTTGTGGAGCAAAGTGAAGATGGTTCTACGGGAAGAACCTAAACCTACACAAGAAGAAGAAGAACCCAAGGAGTTGGATTTAATTGCTCAAGTTGAGGAGGAGCAAACGGAAGTTGATCCATGCTCAACATCCGAGGAAGAGAAGGATGAAGAAAGGTCATCCACAAGTGTGGATGAGGAAGATGAAGCATCATCAACATCCTCAAGGGTTGAAGAAGAATCCAAGACGGATGAAGAAGAGGTCTTGGAGGTCAACCTAGTGAACACCTCCACCGAAGCAAAGTCAAAAGATCACATTGTGTGCTTCGGGTGCAATAAAAAGGGACACTACAAGAGTAGATGTCCATTGGGTAAGAAAGAGGTATCTCCTAAACTCAATTCTATTCATTTTGAATCTAATTTGAGTTGTAGGAAGAAGAAGAAGAAGAAGCACATAGAGTGCTTCACATGTGGTGAGTGGGGTCATTGCCACACCAAATGCCCAAAGAAGACAGAAATCAAGAAGTTGGTGCATTTGAAGAAGGAGGAGAAGAAGTGGAGGAAGAATGGAGGTTCATGTCAAGAGGGAGCTCCAAAGGTAAAGGGTAAGGTAAACCCTAGTTTAAATTTGAAGTCAAATTTAAATTACTCCATGCATGCTAGGAAAAATAATTATTATCATTATGTAGAAATAAAAAAATTTGGATTTAGATATCATGATAGGAATAGGGTAATTGTAGATCATAACCCTAGGAGACCAATTCATGATAACTCTAGAAATGGTAGACCTAAGGAGACCCAATGCATTAATCCCAAGAAAGGGAGACATATGCCTAGAAAAGTGGGTAGGTCTAGGAATGTCCATGGTGGACATGTTGACTCTAGGTTTAGGAACCTAGAAAGGGAAAATCAAGTTTTGAAGGCAAAACTTGATAAGTTGGAGAAATCCCTAGAAAGATTCAATGTTGGATCTAAGGGTGGTGTTGGATAGCCAAAGACCCAACAATGATAGATCGGGTTTGGGATACCGATCTAGTGTCTCCAATGCTAAGGGAAAGTTATATGCTAGGGTTGCATATGACTATAGCAAGGAGAAGTCAATAAATGAAAAGGGAAAGTCATTTGATGGTAAGGTTAAATTAACCAAGGACAAGGTTTCCAAGGTTAATAAGGTTAGGTTTGTAGGCCAAGTGTCACCGGAGGTGCACCAATGTGACCTAGCTATTGTGGATGAGTCACCTAGGGAGGTGGCTATGGCTAAGAGTTCTAGGGGGAGCTCAAAGAGTCAATTTGGGACCCATGGCAAATGGATCTCAAGTAGGTTTTACTTGGGAGTCTAAAGGAGTCATGAAATGTGCCAAGAGGTTTGGAGATGGACTTAAGTCTCAAACCTAGGGTTTTGGCACAATTGGGTTGTGTTTCATGCAAGAAATATGACATTGAGGTCATATAGCATGATATTTGATTTTGGATGTATAGATGCCATATAAACCAATGCTAGGGATGCATTGTGGGTTAGTATGGGCAAATACATCAAGAGAAAGTCAAAACTAGGGCGTTAGGTCAAGGCTCAATTAAACCATTTAGCTAGTTTTGGGTTTTGTGTCAATCATGAGATTGGTGATAGATACATTTTTGAATGTATTTTTACCAAGTAGACATGGGTAAAACAGACCTCTCCATAAAATTTAGAAATTTTTCGATGTCTGTGGAATTATTGGCGCATTTCTGGAATTGGGTTCAGAATGCTGAAAAGGGCTGAAACAACGTACCAGTCAACTGGTACAGTTACCAGTCGACTAGTAACAATGAAAATCGAGCACAGAATGGTTCTGTGTGTTGTTTCGATAAGGGCAGTTAACTGGGGCAGTCGACTGATACTAGTCTGAAAGTATTTTTAGCATCGGATTGTGAACGGGTCAACTCGTTGAGGTGTACGAGATCCATGGAGGATGAATACATGAGTTTAGGGTCAGTTGGATGATAAGTTTTCAACAATTGGGATATTGTTGGAAAGCTTTTTGGATGTTAGGCAAAGGGGGAGAAGTAAGGTTTAGTTGGGAAAACCTGAAAATGCCTTTGCGTAGGGGAAGCCTTGGGATAGGTTCTTAAAAAACCCTGTGGGAAAATCCTAACTCAATGGGGAGCATAGGTGTAGGGGGAGACTTGGGATAGGTTCCAATGCTTGTCGTAAGTCCATTCAGCGGTGTAAGTCCATGTTTGTAGTCTTGGCAACGTAAGTCCATTTATTTTAGCATGTTTATTTGCTATTATGTTTTTCCTAATTTAAACGTATTGCCAAACATCAAAAAGGGGGGAGATTGTTGGAGCAATCCCAATGGTCCGTGGGACCATGTGTTTTGGTGTTTGGGCAAAGGGTTTAAGTTAGGTTCACCCTTGTTATTTGATATGTGTATGTGAGTGTGCAGGTATGCAGGATACACATGTGACTCAGGTTGATGGCTTCAGGTCAGGTGAAGGATGGAGCATCCGAGGGACCGTGGACAAGGCAGCGAGGACAAGGGTCAAGGGAAGCGACTTCGAGGCATACGCGAAGGATGGCATTAGGGACGAGTCGCGTGCTTGTATGCATCCGAGGGATGAGAGCCAAAGGAAAAGACAAGAGGTCAAGGCTACAAAGAAGCGTCAAGTGAGTTGTAAGGGTGAGGGCTTGAGTGCTGAGAGAATGTACTCGGGTACCAGTCGATTGCTGGTTTCACCAGTCGACTAGTGCAGTCGACTGGCAGCGAACAGAATGTTTTTGTTCGCTCGGTCAGTGTGGAGCAGTCGAATGCTAGTTTTAGCAGTCGACTGATATCGAGCCATTGGGATGTAACGGTCGAATTTCCACAAAGGGAAGTTGACTGCATGTTTTGGCAATCGACTGGTAGGCGGGGTTTTCAACCCGCGGCCTATATAACCAAGGCTTGGAAGCTTGGTTATCCTTGATGAAATTGGACTTGGTTAAAGTCTAATTAGTAGTCTTTTGTGCTCAAGAGATCTTTGTGTACCAAGAGGTCTTGGTTGGAGTTATGATGAGGTTTCTCCACCCACAAGGAGGTTGAGCTAGCCGGAGTTTGCCAGGGACTAATCCACCGACGGATTAAGGGATCGCCCACCTTACGGACACGCCGTGGAGTAGGAGCAAGTTATCTTCGAACCACGTAAACGAACGTGTTAGCGGTTTGCATCTCTTCCTTTGTATTTAGTTTTCATATTTGTATTCGTGGTTGTATTCTTTATTTTCCGCTGTGCACTAACGAATACGTAGGAAGCAATCGATTTTGGGGTGTCATCTATTCAACCCCCCTTCAAGTCGGTCACCGATCACCTTACATGGAGTAGCACAGGTCATGTGAGCTTCACACGGCCGTGTCTCGGGGTCGTGTGGCACCCACCCCTTCTATATAAGGCCTTCTTCAAAATTTGAAAGGGATCTTCTCCCTTTGGGGGGAAAGAAGTTTTGGGGTGTTCCTCCACCTTCTTGGAGGGATTTTCCGGCAATCTAAGGGAAGATCTTCATCGTTTCGACTCCGGAAGTAAGGATTGGATCCGAAGACCGTTCTTCATTATAGATAAGCCTTTCTTCCCTTTCTTTATTGGATTTAGGGATCAAGATGCTTGTAATCTTCTTATTTTTTGATTTCTTTCCTTGTTCTATGGATTAGATCTCTATATTCTAGGATGGAGGGAGTATTTGTAATGAATATTTGATGTAAGACTCTTGTGGATTTACCAATTCCCTATTTCTATGATTTTGTCATGTTTGTATCTCTTTGATCTTGTGTGGTTTGTTATGATTTGGACTTAATTCCTATACTTGATTGAATATTTGAATATCTTATGAATCTTGTAGAGATTGTTTCTCATTCGATTTTCCGACGGACGTTCGTGATAGGAACAAGTCCGTGTAAGGACGTTTGAGGGAATGATCTTGAGGGTGAAATAAGGCTATTCAAGGGGGTAGGATAGATGGTGTGCATTAATCTTTTGTATCTCGATGAGGTTGAGAAGCAATGAGTTTCTATGTTGATTATCCGAGGGACGCACGTGACAGGCAAGCCCGTGTAAGGACATCATAGGATTCATACCTAATTGATCACATTTAGATATAAATTGTAGTCCTAGGTCGGTTGTCTATTGCAAGAGAGAATCGGCAACCTTCTACAAATGATGGATAATTGAGGAATAAGATTTGGTAGATCATTTACATTTAATAACCTTACAAAGAAACCGAAACTCCTAGAACATACCTTTATCATAGCCTTTATTCTTGTTTCTTATTCTTTAGTTTATATGTTTTACTTTGCATAGTTGTACTTTGCTTTTGTCAATCCATTGATTAGTTGTTTAGCTAACTCGTGTTGAAACATCTTTAGTGGTTATTCAGTCTCTGTGGATACAATATCTTTTATTATTACTTATGACATTTTCGTACACTTGCGGAACGTCAACAGTGATCTAACCCTACATCTACATGGAATTACCTCACACGCATTTCGTCAAATGCATACAAGACACAACACACATAGATGATGATATAAACACTTCATTGCATAGGAAAATATCCAAATACATATTTCATACATTCATAATCACCTCACAGCTATTTTCTACATCCTAGATCGACAGATTTACTCAATAACAAAGGAAATACAATCAAAGACGAAGAAAGAAGCAAACTACAACCCAATACAAACAAGTAGAGAGAGGAGAGTGTTTATCCTTGAAGTGTAGCATTCTTAGAGGTGTTCCCTTGCTCCAGAGGTGGACAGATCGGAGAAGATGAAGGGGATCGAGGGCCTCCCTAAAGGGGAGAACCCTTCCCCAAGCAATGGGGAAGAGCCCCAAGCCAAGATTTCGTGAAAAGGGGAGGAAACCCCCTTTTATAGAGTAGGGCACGGGTGCCACACGGTCATGTGGATCCACACGGCCTCATGGACTTTCTCTCAAGTTGAGTCATACGGTCGTGTGGGTCACACAGCTGTGGCCTTCTTCTTCTCTACCAAACTCACACGGTTGTGTGGATTCACACGGTCGTGGCCTTCTTTGCCTCTGGAAAGTTGGCATGGTCGTGCCATTTGGCATGATTGTGTGCTGCCAGGCCACAGGATATTGACATGGTCGTGTGGCTCACATGGGCATGGCTTGATTTTGTGGGGGAGCACGGCCATGTGGGTCACACATCCTTGGCTTGATTTCGTCCAAAGTTGTTCTCGTGTGCGTTTTTGCTCCATTTTCGCTCCAATATGCAAAGAGTAGATCTCCGAATAGAGTATAATGGAAGTATGACATTATAATGAAATAGGGTGCAATAAACATAGATTATGCTCATGAAATATAAGTAGATATGCGTCAAGACATGCATAAAAGTATATATAATCTATGCACATTAGTACTATGAATTGTTCATCTCCTATTCTCTATATTTATGGCCTTGTAGGAATTCTAACTATATATCTGTATACTATTGTGACGGTTGCACCAGAGTGTTTATCCCATTGGATTTTAGTGTCATTAAGTTGAAGAGATAACGTAGAAAGTTTGGTTAAAGGGATACCCCCTGTCACATGTGGGTCCCTCAGTCATACAGTCTAAATTATATAGATCACTTCCTATCAAGAAATAGGAACAAACTCATTAAGCTCTAATTATATAATCTCTTGTAGAAAATTGACATCCATGTCAAGATGATACTCTAGAAGGTTTGGTTAAAGGGATGCCCTCCTTTACATTCATTCAATCAAGCATACAATTAACAAAAATTCATCACACACACACACACACACACAAATTTAATCAAATAAGAACAAGGCATAAACATGTCATTAAACTTGGAAATTGGGAAATCCATAGAGTTTACATCAACATCACATTATAATTACTTCCTATATCCTAGAATTCAAAGATGCACTCCATAACAAGGGAAATAGATCCCAAAGATATCAAAGAAAGTAATCTATAACTTAAATCTTGAAGAGTAGAGAAGAGAAAGTTTAGCTATATGAAATCAGACTCTTCGGGAGATATCCTTACTTGGATGATGGATGTGATGATGAAATTGGCCTTCGATCGTCGAAGAATCACCGGAATTATCTATGGATTTAGACCTCGTGGGTTTTTCTAAGGCGAAAACCCTTCTCACTAAAAATGGTAAGAAGATCCCCTTTTATAGGCAGGGACATGGCCATGCCTCCTCACCACATGGTCGTGCTTAAGGGGCATGACCATGGAGTGTAGGCTACGAGAAAAGGAGACATGACCCGACCGTCGGATGCTCTAAATATGAGGCATGGCTTGGCCATGGGGACCTCTGGAAAGGGAGGGTGGTTGTGTCCCTAAGACACGGCTCTCAACCTTAGTCTCTTATTGGAGCGAGGCATGACCGTGTCATGTATGTTTCTGGATAGGCACTAGCTAGATCCTGGGATGAATGACCATGTCAGCTAAAGAAAGACGGCTGTGCTATGGGGGCACAACCATGTTTTGCTATTTTTCCTCTAAAGCTACTTCAATATTCATTTTTGCTCTCATTTTGTTCCAAAATGCGTCCTATTGATAAAAATATACAAAGAACAGATCTCCAAATAAAAAGAGTAATTATGTCGATAAAATGATGAAATAGGGTGTAATAACAAAAATCATGCTCATAAAATGTAAGTAAATGTACATCAAACAATGCATAAAAATATTTATAATCTACGTACATAACTAAGGATGCCTAAGTAAAACTCGAAGTAGTAGATCTATACTATAGAGTAAAATAAGATTCTCTGGTAATGGAAGGTACTTAAATAATCATAAAGAAGAACTGAAATCACTTACTAGGTTTAGAAGAAAACTCGAAGATGAAAGAGATGAAGAAGACGAAGAAGCGGCAAAGGGAGAACAAGCAAATGCATGTAGAAACATTATTATCTGATCCAATATAGCCCAACTCGTTCAATAGGGGGTCATTAGATCTCTATTGTTATAAGGGCGGGACAGGTTTTTCACCATAGGATCAAGCACATAAGACAAATAAAAACTCAGAATAATCATGACATGTTAAAAGACGCCCAGTCTTCTCTGCCTTGAATCCCATAACATTAATGTGATATAATCTTAGAGCCTTACTAATGCATTCTTTGCTTAGGATTCAACGCGGAGGATGCAAGAGGTGTGCTTAAAAGTTTTATCATCGATCAATTAGTCCAAATATATTATAATTTCTAGCTCCGCCATTGAATATATACAATTTTAGTATATTTGTTTACCTTAATTGCAATATATGACATCTTAATGCATTCAATATATTGTAATTTTAAATACAAAATAACTTAAACTTATATTTGTATTTTTTTTTTTGAGAATGGTAAATATATAAATAAACTAAAGAGGCTATACAAGCACTAGATGTCCAAAAATCAATAGACATGTGTTTGTACTTTACGAAACATGCTCTCAACATTAGGCTCACATCCTTCAAACCGATATATATTGCAAGCTTGCCATATAAGAGATAGATCATATAAGAGATCACCAAGTAACGAACTTTCACCACTTGTCCTGTCTCTTCGTCTTGCTGACACAATGAGCATGTCTTGTGGGATTCATAAGGCATTTTGTCCGTTATTTTTAACCTTCCATGCATGAGTAACCAATAGATGAAGAGGTACTTTGGGAGGATGCTCGACTTCCATACTGTTGCTGCCCAATGCATGTTAGGGCCCCTCAGTCGAAAGAATGTATAAGCGTTTGCTACACTAGGTTTGACCTTTCCAAACCAATAAAGGAGCATCATGTTCTCAACTTCCATACCCCTTGCTCATGCCACAATCTTGTCCCCAATCTGAAGCAATCTCTTAATCAATGGTGAGTCCAATTTTTAAACTTGCCAATGCTAAAATTATGAGTTCTTGAGGTAGTGGTGGTGAACCTATCTCACCAAAAGTGAATCCTTCTTTCTTTCAATATTCCAAAGTGTTTGATATAGGAGTGTAGACTTCCATGCTTATAAATCTCGAATACCTTGTCTACCTTCCTCCTTAGAAAGACATAAAGTGGCCCATGCAATCAGCGAATGCTTTGTGAATCAAACAAAAGTCCGCCCGATTCCATATAACTTATCAATCACTCTAGAAGGCATTGAAAGGATGTATAACCAATAGTACTATTCAACTCCTTGGAGCACCGAGCAAACAAACTCTAATCTCCCCACATAAGAGAGAGTATGTTTTGCCTAAAAGACAATTTTTTGGGTTAAATTATTGCCTCAAGAAGAGAACCATAGTGTGCTATTCGCTATTTTTCGTTGCCAAAGGAATGCTAAGGTATTGAAAAGGGAAAGCACCTTCTTGGAACCCACTGATGCACAGAAACTCTTCTTTGGTATACACATCAACACCAGCCATATAGAGATTAGACTTCAGTGGGTTAGCCCACAATCTTGTCATGCCCCCAAATTGAGTCAAACATCCCGTAATCACTGTGAGGGTGGATAAATCTACTCTAGCAAACATTAGTAAGTCATCAGCATATGCTAGATGGGTGAATTGACTCGCCTTACACATTGAGTGAAAGTGGAAAGCCAACCACTTCGATGCCTCTTTCAATTGGTGTGAAAATACCTCCAAACATAGTTTGAAAAGCATGGGGGAAAGGGGATCTCCTAGTATCTAACCACGTCATCCATAGAAGAATCCATGTAACCCACCATTCAGGGTAATGGAATATGATACAATGGTGACATATTCATGGAAACAATCATGGAATTGTTAGGGAAATCAAAAACCCCCAAGAGTCGCCATAAGAAAACCCCAATCCACGATGTCAAACACCTTCTTCAAGTCAACCTTGATCATACTGTTAGTTAGAGCCCTAGAGCCAATCATTTGATGATTATTGTATGGACTCGTTGTATCATATTTTATATATATAAAGGCATTTGTTTATGGTTATTATGCTTACTTGTATTGGTGCCAAATAACTAAGTATAATAGCGTCCTTGAGTAGAAGGTTTGTTACCTATATCAATCGGTTAGTTGAATCGATAGTGAGATGATATAGGGAACACTACTC
Source organism: Zingiber officinale (assembly GCF_018446385.1). Lineage (NCBI taxonomy): Eukaryota > Viridiplantae > Streptophyta > Magnoliopsida > Zingiberales > Zingiberaceae > Zingiber > Zingiber officinale. The sequence continues at coordinate 77,186,400 of NC_056001.1, forward strand.
TTAATCATTCCTAGTCAAGTATTAGCATTCAAGGACAATGTTAATATGACGAGACTAGCATGTAGGTCAAATCGATGACTTGATCTCACAAGTCATGGATATGGAGATATCAAGTTGACACATGGGTATGCATTGGAGTATTATACTGAATGACCCACCATGAGAAAGTATCATGGATCATTATATGAGTGTCATATACTTTCTCATGTGGCTATTAGTATGACTATTAGTCCTTGGACCAGAAGTCACCATGGTTCCCTACATAAGGAGTTGCATACTTTGGCTTCGTCAAACGCCACCCGTAACTGGGTGGACTATAAAGGTGATTACTGGTATGTAACAAATTATGTGGAGGGATGTGAGTGATGTAGATGGTATCTATCCCTCCTATATGATGGGAGTGACATCGATATTCTTGATAGAGTGAGACCACTAAGTGCATGGCCATGCCCGAATGAGTCAACATGAGATGTTGAGCTCAGTTGATTGAGTGAGTCTACTTGGGATTCAAGATTTAGATTGATTAGAGGATGACACGGTCTATTGTCTCACATTGATCAATCTAGATGTCAAGGATAGAAGGACACTTGTCATATATTGTGAAGAGTCACAATTAGTAGTCACAAGGTGATGTTGGATCTCAACATTCTTATAACTTGGGTAGTAATGATGTGTTGCTAGATACCGCTCATTACTTGTGCTTCTAAATGGGTTTAGGAGCATTGCAAAATGTTATAAGAACCTATAGGGTCACACACAAAGGGCAATTAGATGGAGATTAGGTTCATTTGATGAACCTAAAGGATTAGGTCCATGTGATGAACCAAATTGGATTAAGAGTAATCCAAATTAGGCTAATTGAGTTGGAATCAATTTGGTTCATGTGTTAGATGAGTCTAATTTGGACTTAGACTCATTGAGTCAATTTAATTCAATTAATAGAGATTCATTAAATTAAAATTGACTTGAACCAATGATTAGATTTGATCAACCATGGGAGAGAAGTGGTCAAGTTTGACTTGACTTGAGAGGAAGATGAAGGGTCAAGTTTGACTTGACCATTTGCCACCTCATTGGTGAGTTGGCAAAGAGTGGACCAATGATGATGCTCCACGTCATCATGATTGCTTAAGCGGGATGCCACCTCATGGGAGTTACCAAGAGTTGTGACTCTTGGGGTGAGTTTCATTTTCTTTTGTGTAACTCTCATCTTCTTCCTCAAGCTCTCTCTTCTCTCCCTCTCCTCCACCTCGGCCAAACCTTTCAAAGGTGCTCCTTTTGTTTGGTTTCTCCATCTCTTTCTTGTGTGGATACACATAGAGGAGTATCTACTTTGATACTCTCGAGATCCGGCGAACCTTGGACGAGCGGGATTAGCGAAGGGCATCGTATCAAGGGTAAAGCTCGTCTCCTTTGTAGATCTAGTTTAGATCTAAGCTAGAAACTCATACTCGAAATTTTACGTAAATTTTATTTCTTCGCACGGATCCGGTGGCGGGGTTTCTGGGTTTCCACAACCAAAAAGCGATTTTTGCGGCCCGAAAAACCCAACAGTGGTATCAGTGCCACGTGCAAAGCGCGTATGAGTTTTTGTTTGTATTTTTATGAAATAATCGATTCTGTAATATTTTGTAAATTTACTATTTTTATAGATTTTATGGGTAATTGTTTCATAGAAGCGAAGCACAAGAGTTTAGACACTTGTAGGCTTCGACTACTGAGAAAATTTTTCCGAAACGGCAAGGTTTCGCCCCAAATCATTTTAGGACAGCAGGCTAAGGCGCTGTAGGATTGCTTAGGAACACTCCCGATGGTTATATCGTGGGTAGGGGTGCTGCCCCTAACCTCGCAAGGGGCTTCGTTCCGCGATTGCGCCCGAAAATCGCTAAACGGGACCGCTTGAAAAAAATTGTAGAAATTTATGGAAATTACATAATTTAGAATTTTGTATCATTTTGTGATGGTCATGGCCCAAAAGACCCCAATTTGATTAGAAATTGTGTTGTAATTCATAATACGGCCTGTGTGCCGTCATGTGATTGTGCGTGTCGTATATTTGATACACGACCTGCGTGTCGTGCCTTTCTATTTATTTATTCCTGTTGTAAATAGTTTAGACTCGAATGTAACTTGAGTTTCACCTTTTGGAATGTACAAAATGAGGCGGTGGAAGGTTCACTCGAGACGGAGTTACGAGGAGGGTGCGAGCAACACAAGGTGGTCAAAGGAAGGAGCTTGAGAAGCTGTTGACCTTAAGTTGACCATCTGATCTTCTCATTGGCTTGAGAAGAACATAGTAGGGACATGACTAATCACAAAATTAATTAATTGCTTGTGTGTGTATATGTGATGCATTCTAGATTAGTAATTAATTAGTGCCTTAACGATTAGATTATATCTAAGTCACGTACATGATGCACCTCCACGATTAGATTAGATCTAAATCGAGTATATGATACACATCGTTGATTAGATTAGATCTCAATCGCGTCAACTCAAAAATATCTACCATGTCGTGATACCTATCACTACCTCGATCACATGTTGTTGTTGAATCTGCCAAAGCAGAGCAACACATATTATCTTGGTAGCGTACGGATGGACAATCTTGGTCCTGCCTATCAACGCATGGGTGAGTAAAAACTCAATTAGATTAAGTACAACTAGTTAAATCAAGTTTAACTGTAGGCATTTATCCAATAGTTGGAAGATGGGACAAAATCACGTTTATATTAACTCTTGGGCGTATTGGCCAAAGCTAACTCGAGTTTTAATATAAATGCGGATCTTGATCCTATATACAAGAGTTGCATAGAGATGTAATTGGTAATTAGTTATCTACCGATCATACTAAGTCTTGGGCAATTTAGCCAAATCTAACTCAGGGCATTGTATGATGTGGATCTTGTCCCACATGAATTATAGAATTCAGTGGGAGCATCATTTAATTAAAGGCCTAATTAGATGATTAATTGAAATATGATATTTATTTTCTGCATTTTTCTGTTGTAGATTACCATGTCGTCAAACATGAACTCCTTCTCCCTGCGTTCTGTCCTCGATAAGGACAAGCTCAATGGAGCTAACTTCCTGGACTAGTACAGGAACATGAGAATAGTTCTCACACAGGAACGAAAACTGTACGTCCTGGAGCAGCCCATTCCTGAGGTACCTCCTGCCACTGCCATGAGAGCTGATCGTGATGCTTACAAGAAGCATCAAGATGACACATTAGATGTGTCATGTCTTATGCTCGCGACTATGAACTCTAAGTTTCAGAAGTAACACGAGTTGATGGGCGCTTATGATATGGTTGAACATCTTCGTCAACTATATCAAGGACAAGCAAGGCACGAGAGATTCGAGATCTCTAAGGCACTGTTTCAGTGCAAGATGCAAGATGGGACTCCCGTAGGCCCATATGTACTCAAGATGATTGCGTACATAGAAAACCTACAGAGGTTGGGATTTCCTCTTGGCTTATTGCGTACATAGAAAACCTACAACATGAACGATATGTACATAGAAAACCTCTTGGATGATTGCGTACATAGAAAACGATATGTACAACATGAATGACATGAACAACCTCTTGGATGATTGCGTACATAGAAAACGATATGTACAACATGAACGACATGAACAACCTTTTGGATGATTGCGTACATAGAAAACCTACATAGAAAACCATATGTACTCAAGAGCTGGCCACTGACTTGATCTTGCATTCCTTGCCAGAGAGCTACAGTCTATTTGTCATGAACTACAACATGAACAAAATTGACAAGCCACTGCCCGAGCTACTTAGCATGTTAAGAACTGTTGAGCTCAACGTTAAGAAGGTTAAGCCCAACTCTATTCTAATGGTTCAGAAACACAAGGGCAAGGGTAAACCCAAAGGCAAGGGAAAGTCCCAAGCCAAGGGCAAAGGCAAGACACTGAAACCCAAAGGAGGGGTTGCCAAGGATGCAACCTGCTTCCATTGCGGTCAGACCGGGCACTGGAAGAGAAACTGCAAAGTTTACCTGGAAGATCTTAAGAAGAAGAGAAGTGAGACTTCCACTTCAAGTATCTATGTTATAGAACTCAATCTATCTATTTCTTCATCATGGGTATTAGATACCGGATGTGCTTCTCACATTTGTACTAATGTGCAGGCGCTAAGAAATAGCAGGGCATTGACGAAGGGCGAGGTTAACCTACGAGTAGGCAATGTAGCACGGGTTGCTGCTGTTGCTGTAATAACTTATCATCTATCTCTGCCTTTTGGACTTGTATTAGAATTAGATGAATGTTGTTATGTGTCTGCTTTAACTAAGAACATAATTTCAGTTTCTTATTTTGACAAGAAAGGTTTTTCATTTATAATAAAGAACAAATGTTGTTCAATTTATTTAAATGATATGTTCTATTGTAGTGCACCTCTGATGAACGGACTCTATATTCTAGACCTTCAGAACCCTATCTATAACATAAGTACCAAGAGGTTCAAGTCAAAAGACATGAACCAAACCTATATCTGGCACTGTCGCTTAGGTCATATAAATGGCAAACGCTTATCCTAGCTCCATAAAGATGATTTGCTGGACTCATTTGATTTCGAATCATATGAGATATGCGAGTCATGCCTATTGGGCAAGATGACCAAGACTCCCTTTAGTAGACACAGCGAGAGAGCGACTAGCTTGTTAGGACTTATACATAGTGATGTATGTGGCCCTTTCAATGTCGCTGCTAGAGGTGGTTATAGGTATTTCATTACATTTACTGATGACTTTAGTAGATATGGTTATGTGCATATGATGACACATAAATCAGAATCCTTTGAAAAGTTCAAAGAATTCAAGAATGAAGTACAAAATCAGCTTGCCAAGAGTATTAAGAAACTTCGATCAGATCGAGGTGGTGAATACCTTAGCCATGAGTTTCGTGACTATCTTGCTGAGTGTGGAATTTTATCTCAACTCACTCCTCCTGAAACACCACAGTGGAATGGTGTACCCGAAAGGAGGAATCATACCTTATTAGATATGGTACGGTCTATGATGAGTCACACAGATCTTCCCATGTATCTTTGGGGCTATGCTCTAGAAACAGCAGCCTTCATACTCAACTGAGTTCCATCCAAGGCTGTAATAAAGACACCATATAGGATATGAACTAGGAGAGATGTGCAGGTGTCTTTTATGAGGATTTGGGGTGGTGAGGCTTACGTTAGACGTCAAGTCACGGACAAACTGGGACCCAAATCCAACAAGTGCTATTTCATTGGATATTCCAAGGAAACGAAGGGATATTACTTCTACATTCCCAGTCAACACAAGGTAGTTGTGGCTAAGACTGGGCTATTTCTAGAAAGGGACTTTGTTTCTAGAAAGACTAGTGGGAGTACGTTCGATCTTGAAGAAGTTCAAGATGTGGACCATAACACTAAAGCCTTGATGGAAGTTGAACTGGAACCACAAAGTGTTGTGGATGATGTTGTTCTACAAGGAGTTGAGGAACCACAACCAGTTCAAGTAGACCTATCTCTTCGCATATCTGATAGGGTACGTCGTTAGCCTGAGAGATACTCATTTCTCTTGTCTGACCATGATGATGTTGTGCTCATTGAGGATGAGCCTACCTCCTATCAGGAAGCTGTGATGAGACCAGATTCCGAGAAATGGCTAGAGGCCATGAGATCCGAGATGGAATCCATGTACACAACCAAGTATGGACTTTGGTTGATCCACCTGAAGGGGTCAAACCCATTGGGTGTAAGTGGGTCTTTAAGAGAAAGACTGACATGGATGGACTTATTTATAAGGGTCTCTTGGTAGCTAAAGGTTTCAAGCAAATTCATGGTATTGATTATGATGAAACCTTTTCTCCAATAGCGATGTTTAAGTCCATTGGGATCATGCTTGCTATTGCAGTGTACCACGATTATGAGATCTGGCAGATGGATGTCAAAACCGCGTTTCTGAATGGAAACCAACTCGAGAATGTGTACATGACACAACCTGAGGGTTTTGTAGATCCACAGCATACTGGTAGAGTATGCAAGCTGCATAGGTCCATTTATGCACTAAAGCAAGTTTCTCGAAGCTGGAATCTTCGATTCGATGATGCAATCAAATAGTTTGGTTTCGTCAAGAATGAAGATGAACCTTGTGTCTACAAGAAGGTTGTAGGGAACACAGTTGTCTTCCTTATATTGTATGTGGATGACATACTGCTCATTGGGAAAGACATCCCTTTACTACACTCTGTCAAGACTTGGCTAGGGAATTATTTTTCAATAAAGGACTTAGGTGAAGCATCCCGCATTCTAGGCATACAGATCTATAGAGATAGATCTACGAGATTGCTTGGCCTAAGTCAGAGTACATACATTGACAAGGTATTACTTCGGTTTGCCATGCAGAACTCCAAGAAGGGATTTCTGTCGATGTCACATGGTATGAGTTTTTCGAAAACTAAAAGTCCCTCTTCTAGAGAGGAGAGAAATCGCATGGATTAGATTCCTTATGCTCCAGCCATAAGATCTATCATGTACGACATCCTATGTACTCGTCCTGATGTCTCGTATGCTTTGAGCATGACGAGCAGATACCATTCAGATCCAGGTGAAAGTCACTAGATAGACGTTAAGAATATTCTTAAGTACTTAAGAAGGACTAAAGAATATTTCTTGATATATGGAGGCGATGACGAGCTAGCTGTAAAGGGTTACAGTGATGCTAGCTTCCAAACTAATCAGGATGATTATCGATCACAGTCAGGTTCGTGTTTTGGATAAATGGTGGTGCTGTGAGCTGGAAGAGTTCGAAGCAGGACACAGTAGCTGATTCTACAACAGAGACCGAGTATATTGCTGCATCAGAAGCAGCAAAGGAGGCAGTTTGGATCCGCAAGTTCATTACTGAGCTTGGGGTGGTTCCTAGCATAGTTGATCCCATAGAGCTCTATTGTGACAACAATGGAGCAATAGCGCAGGCCAAGGAACCTCGCTCACACCAGCGGACCAAACGCATACTATGGCGCTTCCATCTCATTCGAGAGATCATCGATAGAGGAGATGTGAAGATTTGCAGAGTACCCACTGAGGCTAACATCGCAGATCCCTTGACCAAGGCTTTGGCACAGAGAAAACATGATGGTCACAATAGGTCATTGGGCCTTAGAGCCTATACAGATTGGCACTAGTGTTAGTCGGAGATTGTTAGTTAGAGCCCTAGAGCCAATCATTTGATGATTGTTGTATGGACTCATTGTATCATATTCTTATATGTATAAAGGTATTTGTTTATGGTTATTATGCTTACTTGTATTGGTGCCAAATAACTAAGTATAATAGCGTCCTTGAGTAGAAGGTTCTTACCTATATCAATCGGTTAGTTGAATCGATAGTGAGATGATATAGGGAACACTACTCTTAATCATTCCTAGTCAAGTATTAGCATTCAAGGACAATGTTAATTCGACGAGACTAGCATGTAGGTCAACTCGATGACTTGATCTCACAAGTCATGGATATGGGGATATCAAGTTGACACATGGGTATGCATTGGAGTATGTATACTGAATGACCCGTCATGAGAAAGTATCATGGATCGTTATATGAGTGTCATATACTTTCTCATGTGGCTATTAGTATGACTATTAGTCCTTTGACCAGAAGTCTCCATGGTTCCCTACATAAGGAGTTGCATACTTTGGCTTCGTCAAACGTCACCCGTAACTGGGTGGACTATAAAGGCGATTACTGGGTATGTAACAAATTATGTGGAGGGATGTGAGTGATGTAGATGGTATCTATCCCTCCTATATGACGGGAGTGACATCGATATTCTTGATAGAGTGAGACCACTAAGTGCATGGCCATGCCCGAATGAGTCAACATGAGATGTTGAGCTCAGTTGATTGAGTGAGTCTACTTGGGATTCAAGATTTAGATTGATTAGAGGATGACACGGTCTATTGTCTCACATTGATCAATCTAGATGTCAAGGATAGAAGGACACTTGCCATATATTGCGAAGAGTCACAATTAGTAGTCACAAGGTGATGTTGGATCTCAACATTCTTATAACTTGGGTAGTAATGATGTGTTGCTAGATACCGCTCATTACTTGTGCTTCTAAATGGGTTTAGGAGCATTGCCAATGTTATAAGAACCTATAGGGTCACACACAAAGGGCAATTAGATGGAGATTAGGTTCATTTGATGAACCTAAAGGATTAGGTCCATGTGATGAACCAAATTGGATTAAGAGTAATCCAAATTAGGCTAATTGAGTTGGACTCAATTTGGTTCATGTGTTAGATGAGTCTAATTTGGACTTAGACTCATTGAGTCAATTTAATTCAATGAATAGAGATTCATTAAATTAAAATTGACTTGAACCAATGATTAGATTTGATCAACCATGGGAGAGAAGTGGTCAAGTTTGACTTGACTTGAGAGGAAGATGAAGGGTCAAGTTTGACTTGACCATTTGCCACCTCATTGGTGAGTCGGCAAAGAGTGGACCAATGATGATGCTCCACGTCATCATGATTGCTTAAGCGGGATGCCACCACCTCATGGGAGTTACCAAGAGTTGTGACTCTTGGTATTCCATGGAGGTAATTAACCTCATTCATGTGGCCGGCCACTTATTCATGGGGTGAGTTTCATTTTCTTTTGTGTAACTCTCATCTTCTTCCTCTAGCTCTCTCTTCTCTCCCTCTCCTCCACCTTGGCCAAACCTTTCAAAGGTGCTAGCACACCTTTTGTTTGGTTTCTCCATCTCTTGCTTGTGTGGATACACATAGAGGAGTATCTACTTTGATACTCTCAAGATCCGGCGAACCTTGGAAGAGCGGGATTAGCGAAGGGCATCGTATCAAGGGTAAAGCTCTTCTCCTTTGTAGATCTAGTTTAGATCTAAGCTAGAAACTCATTCTCAAAGTTTTACGTAAATTTTATTTCTTCGCACGGATCCGGTGGTGGGGTTTCTAGGTTTCCACAACGCAAAAAGCGATTTTTGCGGCCCGAAAAACCCAACAGTGGTATCAGAGCCACGTGCGACGCGTGTATGAGTTTTTGTTTGTATTTTTATGAAAAATATCAGTTCTGTAATATTTTGTAAATTTTCTATTTTTATTGATTTTGTGGGTATTTTTCTCGTAGAAGCGAAGCACAAGAGTTTAGACACTTGTAGGCTTCGACTACCGAGAAAATTTTTCCGAAACGGCAAGGTTTCGCCCCAAATCGTTTTGGAACAGCGGGGTAAGGCACTGTACGATCACTTAGGAACACTCGCGATGGTTATATCGTGTGTAGGGGTGCTGCCCCTAACCCCGCAAGGGGCTTCGTTCCGCGATTACGCACGAAAATCGTTAAACGGGACCGCTTGGAATTTTTACTCATAAAATCATAAAAATATTAGAAAAAAATTACAAAAATTTATGGAAATTACATAATTTAGAATTTTGTATCATTTTGTGATGGTCATGGCCCAAAAGACCCCAATTTGATTAGAAATTGTATTGTAATTCATAATACGTCCTGCGTGCCGTCATGTGATTATGCGTGTTGTATATTTAACACGCGACCTGCGCGTCGTGCCTTTATATTTATTTATTCCTGTTGTAAATAGTTTAGACTCGAATGTAACTCGAGTTTCACCTTTTGTAATGTACAAAATGAGGCGGTGGAAGGTTCACTCGAGACGGAGTTACGAGGAGGGTGCGAGCAACACAAGGTGGTCAAAGGAAGGAGCTTGAGAAGCAGTTGACCTTAGGTTGACCATCCGATCTTCTCATTGGCTTGAGTAGATCGTAGTAGGGCCATGACTAATCACAAAATTAATTAATTGCTTGTGTGTGTATATGTGATGCATGCTAGATTAGTAATTAATTAGTGCCTTAATGATTAGATTAGATCTAAGTCGCGCACATGATGCACCTCCACGATTAGATTAGATCTAAATCGAGTATATGATACACATCGTCGATTAGATTAGATCTCAATCGCGTCAACTCAAAAATGTCTACCATGCCGTGATACCTATCACTACCTCGATCACATGTTGTTGTTCAATCTGCCAAAGCAGAGCAACATATATTATCTTGGTAGGGTACGGAGGGACAATCTTGGTCCCGCCTATCAACGCATAGTTGAATAAAAACTCAAGTAGATTGAGTACAACTAGTTAAATCAAGTTTAACTGTAGGCATTTATCCAATAGTTGGAAGATGGGACAAAATCACGTTTATATTAACTCTTGGGCGTATTAGCCAAAGCTAACTCGAGTTTTAATATAAATGCGGATCTTGATCCTATATACAAGAGTTGCATAGAGATGTAATTGGTAATTAGTTACCTACCGATCATACTAAGTCTTGGGCGATTTAGCCAAAGCTAACTCAAGGCATAGTATGATGTGGATCTTATCCCACATGAATTATAGAATTCAGTGGGAGCATCATTTAATTAAAGGCCTAATTAGATGATTAATTGAAATATGATATCTATTTTCTGCATTTTTCTGTTGTAGATTAACATGTCGTCAAACACGAAATCCTTCTCCCTGCGTTCTGTCCTCGATAAGGACAAGGTCAATGGAGCTAACTTCCTGTACTGGTATAGGAACCTGAGAATAGTTCTCACACAGGAACGAAAACTGTACGTCCTGGAGCAGACCATTCCAGAGGCACCTCCTGCCACTGCCACGCGAGCTGATCGTGATGCTTACAAGAAGCATCAAGATTACGCATTAGATGTGTCATATCTTATGCTCGCAACCAAGAACTCTGAGTTTCAGAAGCTACACGAGTTGATGGGCGCTTATAATATGGTTGAACATCTTCGTCAACTATATCAAGGGCAAGCAAGGCACGAGAGATTCGAGATCTCTAAAGCACTGTTTCAGTGCAAGATGCAAGATGGGACTCCCGTAAGCCCATATGTACTCAAGATGATTGGGTACATAGAAAACCTATAGAGGTTGGGATTTCCTCTTGGCCAAGAGCTGGCCACTGATTTGATTTTGCAGTCCTTGATAGAGAGCTACAGTCAGTTTGTCATGAACTACAACATGAACGAAATAGACAAGCCACTGCCCGAGATGCTTAGCATGTTAAGAACTGCTGAGCTCAACCTTAAGAAGGTTAAGCTCAACTCTATTCTGATGGTTCAGAAACACAAGGGCAAGGGTAAACCCAAAGGCAAGGGAAAGTCCCAAGCTAAGGGCAAAGGCAAGGCTCTGAAAACCCAAAGGAGGGGATGCCAAGGATGCTACCTACTTCCATTGCGGTCAGACCGGGCACTGGAAGAGGAACTACAAAGTTTACCTGGAAGATCTTAAGAAGAAGAGAAGTGAGACTTCCACTTCAGGTATCTATGTTATAGAAGTCAATCTATCTATTTCTTCATCATGGGTATTAGATACCGGATGTATTTCTCACATTTGTACTAATGTGCAGGCGCTGAGAAATAGCAGGGCATTGACGAAGGGCGAGGTGGACCTACGAGTAGGCAATGGAGCACGGGTTGTTGCTGTTGCTGTAGGAACTTATCATCTATCTCTGCCTTCTGGTCTTGTATTAGAATTAGATGAATATTGTGATGTGCCTGCTTGAACTAAGAACATAATTTCAGTTTCTTGTTTGGACAAGAATGGTTTTTCATTTATAATTAAGAACAAATGTTGTTCAGTTTATTTAAATGATATGTTCTATTGTAGTGCACCTCTGATGAACAAACTCTATATTCTAGACCTTCAGAACCCTATCTATAACATAAGTACCAAGAGGTTCAAGTCAAAAGACATGAACCAAACCTATATCTGGCATTGTCGCTTAGGTCATATAAATGGCAAACGCTTATCCTAGCTCCATAAAGATGGTTTGCTGGACTCATTTGATTTCGAATCATATGAGATATGCGAGTCATGCCTATTGGGCAAGATGACCAAGACTCCCTTTAGTGGACAAAGCGAGAGAGCGACTGACTTGTTAGGACTTATAAATAGTGATGTATGTGGCCCTTTCAATGTCGCTGCTAGAGGTGGTTATAGGTACTTCATTACATTTATTGATGACTTTAGTAGATATGGTTATATGTATATGATGACACATAAATCAGAATCCTTTGAAAAGTTCAAAGAATTCAAGAATGAAGTACAAAATCAGCTTGGCAAGAGTATTAAGATACTTCGATCAGATCGAGGTGGTGAATACCTTAGCCATGAGTTTCGTGACTATCTTGCTATGTATGGAATTCTATCTCAACTCACTCCTCCTGGAATACCACAGTGGAATGGTGTATCCGAAAGGAGGAATCATACCTTATTAGATATGGTACAGTCTATGATGAGTCATATAGATCTTCCCATGTATCTTTGGGGCTATGCTCTAGAAACAGCAGCCTGCATACTCAACTGAGTTCCATCCAAGGCTATAATAAAGACTCCATATAGGATATGGACTGGGAGAGATGCGCAGGTATCTTTTATGAGGATTTTGGGTTGTGAGGCTTACGTTAGACATCAAGTCTCGGACAAACTGGGAGCCAAATCCAACAAGTGCTATTTCATTGGATATCCCAAGGAAACGAAGGAATATTACTTCTACATTCCCAGTCAACACAAGGTAGTTGTGGCTAAGACTGGGCTATTTCTAGAAAGGGACTTTGTTTCTAGAAAGACTAGTGGGAGTACGTTCGATCTTGAAGAAGTTTAAGATGTGGACCATAGCACTAAAGCCTCGATGGAAGTTGAACTGGAACCACAAAGTGTTGTGGAACCACAAGGAGTTGAGGAACCACAACCAGTTCAAGTAGACCTACCTCTTCGCAGATCTGATAGGGTGCGTCGTCAGCCTGAGAGATACACATTTCTCTTGTCTGACCATGATGACGTTGTGCTCATTGAAGATGAGTCTACCTCCTATCAGGAAGCTGTGATGAGACCAGATTCTGAGATATGGCTAGAGGCCATGAGATCCAAGATGGAATCCATGTACACTAACCAAGTATGGACTTTGGTTGATCCACCTGAAGGGGTCAAACCCATTGGGTGTAAGTGGGTCTTTAAGAGAAAGACTGACATGGATGGACTTATTTATAAGGGTCTCTTGGTAGCTAAAGGTTTCAAGCAAATTCATGGTATTGATTATGATGAAACCTTTTCTCCAATAGCGATGTTTAAGTCCATTGGGATCATGCTTGCTATTGCAGTGTACCACGATTATGAGATCTGGCAGATGGATGTCAAAACCGCGTTTCTGAATGGAAACCAGCTCGAGGATGTGTACATGACACAACCTGAGGGTTTTGTAGATCCACAGGCTGCATAGGTCCATTTATGCACTAAAGCAAGCTTCTCGGAGCTGGAATCTTCGATTCGATGATGCAATCAAACAGTTTAGTTTCATCAAGAATGAAGATGAACCTTGTGTCTACAAGAAGGTTGTAGGGAGCACAGTTGTCCTCCTTATATTGTATGTGGATGACATACTGCTCATTGGGAAAGACATCCCTTTACTACAGTCTGTCAAGACTTGGCTAGGGACTTGTTTTTCAATGAAGGACTTAGGTGAAGCATCCCGCATTCTAGGCATACAGATCTATAGAGATAGATCTACGAGATTGCTTGGCCTAAGTCAGAGTACAAACATTGACAAGGTATTACTTCGGTTTGCCATGCAGAACTCCAAGAAGGGATTTCTGCCGATGTCACATGGTATGAGTTTTTCGAAAACTCAAAGTCCCTCTTCTAACGAGGAGAGAAATCGTATGGATCAAATCCCTTATGCTCCAGCCATAGGATCTATCATGTACGACATCCTATGTACTCGTCCTGATGTCTCGTATGCTTTGAGCATGACGAGCAGACACCATTCAGATCCAGGTGAAAGTCACTGGATAACGGTCAAGAATATTCTTAAGTACTTGAGAAGGACTAAAGAATATTTCTTGATATATGGAGGCGATGACGAGCTAGCTGTAAAGGGTTACAGTGATGCTAGTTTCCATACTAATCAGGATGATTATCGATAGCAGTCAGGTTCGAAGCAGGACACAGTAGCTAATTCTACAACAGAGGACGAATATATTGCTGCATCAGAAGCAGCAAAGGAGCCAGTTTGGATCCACAAGTTCATTACTGAGCTTGGGGTGGTTCCTAGCATAGCTGATCCCATAGAGCTCTATTGTGACAACAATGGAGCAATAGCGCAGGCCAAGGAACCTCGCTCACACCAGCGGACCAAACACATACTACGGCGCTTCCATCTCATTCAAGAGATCATCGATAGAGGAGATGTGAAGATTTGCAGAGTACCCACTGAGGCTAACATCGCAGATCCCTTGACCAAGGCTTTGGCACAGAGAAAGCATGATGGTCACACTAGATCATTGGGCCTTAGAGCCTATACTGATTGGCACTAGTGCTAGTGGGAGATTGTTAGTTAGAGCCCTAGAGCCAATCATTTGATGATTGTTGTATGGACTCGTTGTATCATATTCTTATATATATAAAGGCATTTGTTTATGGTTATTATGCTTACTTGTATTGGTGCCAAATAACTAAGTATAATAGCGTCCTTGAGTAGAAGGTTCTTACCTATATCAATCGGTTAGTTGAATCGATAGTGAGATGATATAGGGAACACTACTCTTAATCATTCCTAGTCAAGTATTAGCATTCAAGGACAATGTTAATGCGACGAGACTAGCATGTAGGTCAACTCGATAAGTTGATCTCACAAGTCATGGATATGGAGATATCAAGTTGACACATGGGAATGCATTAGAGTATGTATACTGAATGACCCGCCATGAGAAAGTATCATGGATCGTTATATGAGTGTCATATACTTTCTCATGTGGCTATTTGTATGACTATTAGTCCTTGGACCAGAAATCACCATGGTTCCCTACATAAAGAGTTGCATACTTTGGCTTCGTCAAACGTCACCCGTAACTGGGTGGACTATAAAGGCGATTACTGGGTATGCAACAAATTATGTGGAGGGATGTGAGTGATGTAGATGGGATCTATCCCTCCTATATGACGGGAGTGACATCGATATTCTTGATAGAGTGAGACCACTAAGTATATGGCCATGCCCGAATGAGTCAACATGAGATGTTGAGCTCAGTTAATTGAGTGAGTCTACTTGGGATTTAAGATTTAGATTGATTAGAGGATGACACGGTCTATGCCTCACATTGATCAATCTAGATGTCAAGGATAGAAGAACACTTGTCATATATTGTGAAGAGTCACAATTAGTAGTCACAAGGTGATGTTGGATCTAAACATTCTTATAACTTGGGTAGTAATGATGTGTTGCTAGATACCGCTCATTACTTATGCTTCTAAATGGGTTTAGGAGCATTGCCAATGTTATAAGAACCTATAGGGACACACACAAAAGGCAATTAGATGGAGATTAGGTTCATTTGATGAACCTAAAGGATTAGGTCCATGTGATGAACCAAATTGGATTAAAAGTAATCCAAATTAAGCTAATTGAGTTGGACTCAATTTGGTTCATGTGTTAGATGAGTCTAATTTGGACTTAGACTCATTGAGTCTATTTAATTCAATGAATAGATATTCATTAAATTAAAATTGACTTGAACCAATGATTAGATTTGATCAACCATGGAAGAGAAGTGGTCAAGTTTGACTTGACTTGAGAGGTAGATAAAGGGTCATGTTTGACTTGACCATTTACCACCTCATTAGTGAGTTGGCAAAGAGTGGACCAATGATGATGCTCCACGTCATCATGATTGCTTAAGAGGGATGCCACCTCATGGGAGTTATCAAGAGTTGTGACTCTTGGTATTCCATGGAGGTTATTAACATCATTCATGTGGCCGGCCACTTATTCATGGGGTGAGTTTAATTTTCTTTTGTGTAACTCTCATCTTCTTCCTCAAGCTCTCTCTTCTCTCCCTCTCCTCCACCTTGGCCAAACCTTTCAAAGGTGCTAGCACACCTTTTTTTTGGTTGCTCCATCTCTTGCTTGTGTGGATACACATAGAGGAGTATCTACTTTGATACTCTCGAGATCCGGCGAACCTTGGACGAACGGGATTAGCGAAGGGCATCGTATCAAGGGTAAAGCTCTTCTCCTTTGTAGATCTAGTTTAGATCTAAGCTAGAAACTCATACTCAAAATTTTACGTAAAATTTATTTCTTCGAACGGATCCGGTGGCGGGGTTTCTGGGTTTCCACAACGCAAAAAGCAATTTTTACAGCCCGAAAAACCCAACAGTGGTATCAGAGCCACGTGCGACGCGCGTATGAGTTTTTTTTGTATTTTTATGAAAAATATCAGTTTTGTAATATTTTGTAAATTTGCTATTTTTATAGATTTTATGGGTATTTTTCTCGTAGAAGCGAAGCACAAGAGTTTAGACACTTGTAGGCTTTGACTACCGAGAAAATTTTTCCGAAACGGCAAGGTTTCGCCGCAAATCGTTTTGGAACAGCGGGCTAAGGCACTGTAGGATTGCTTAGGAACACTCGCGATGGTTATATCGTGTGTAGGGGTGCTGCCCCTAGCCCCGCAAGGGGCTTCGTTCCGCGATTGCGCCCGAAAATCGCTAAACGGGACCGCCTAGAATTTTTACTCATAAAATCGTAAAAATATTAGAAAAAAATTACAGAAATTTATGGAAATTACATAATTTAGAATTTTGTATCATTTTGTGATGGTCATGGCCCAAAAGACCCCAATTTGATTGGAAATTGTATTGTAATTCATAATACGGCCTGCGTGCCGTCATGTGATTATGCGTGTTGTATATTTGATGCGCGACCTGCGCGTCGTGCCTTTCTATTTATTTATTCCTGTTGTAAATAGTTTAGACTCGAATGTAACTCGAGTTTCACCTTTTGTAATGTACAAAATGAGGCAGTGGAAGGTTCACTCGAGACGGAGTTACGAAGAGGGTGCGAGCAACACAAGGTGGTCAAAGGAAGGAGCTTGAGAAGCTGTTGACCTTAGGTGGACCATCCGATCTTCTCATTGGCTTGAGAATATCGTAGTAGAGCCATGACTAATCACAAAATTAATTAATTGCTTATGTGTGTATATGTGATGCATGCTAGATTAGTAATTAATTAGTTCCTTGACGATTAGATTAGATATAAGTCGCGCACATGATGCACCTCCACGATTAGATTAGATCTAAATCGAGTATATGATACACATCGTCGATTAGATTAGATCTCAATCGCGTCAACTCAAAAATATCTACCATGCCGTGATACCTATCACTACCTCGATCACATGTTGTTGTTGAATCTGCCAAAGCAGAGCAACACATATTATCTTGGTAGGGTACGGAGGGACAATCTTGGTCCCGCCTATCAACGCATGGGTGAGTAAAAACTCAATTAGATTGAGTGCAACTAGTTAAATCAAGTTTAACTGTAGGCATTTATCCAATAGTTGGAAGATGGGACAAAATCACGTTTATATTAACTCTTGGGCGTATTAGCCAAAGCTAACTCGAGTTTTAATATAAATGTAGATCTTGATCCTATATACAAGAGTTGCATAGAGATGTAATTGGTAATTAGTTACCTACCGATCATACTAAGTCTTGGGCGATTTAGCCAAAGCTAACTCAGGGCATAGTATGATGTGGATCTTGTCCCACATGAATTATAAAATTCAGTGGGAGCATCATTTAATTAAAGGCCTAATTAGATGATTAATTGGAATATGATATTTATTTTCTGCATTTTTCTATAGTAGATTAACATGTCGTCAAACACGAACTCCTTCTCCCTGCGTTCTGTCCTCGATAAGGACAAGGTCAATGGAGCTAACTTCCTGGACTGGTACAGGAACCTGAGAATAGTTCTCACACATGAATAAAAACTGTACGTCCTGGAGCAGCCCATTTCTGAGGCACCTCCTGCCACTGCCACGCGAGCTGATCGTGATGCTTACAAGAAGCATCAAGATGACGCATTAGATGTGTCATGTCTTATGCTCGCGACCAAGAACTCTGAGTTTCAGAAGCAACACGAGCTGATGGGCGCTTATGATATGGTTGAACATCTTCGTCAACTATATCAAGGACAAGCAAGGCACGAGAGATTCGAGATCTCTAAGGCACTGTTTCAGTGCAAGATGCAAGATGGGACTCCCGTAGGCCCATATGTACTCAAGATGATTGGATACATAGAAAACCTACAGAGGTTGGGATTTCCTCTTGGCCAAGAGCTGGCCACTGACTTGATCTTACAATCCTTTCCAGAGAGCTACAGTCAGTTTGTCATGAACTACAACATGAACAAAATTGACAAGCCACTGCCCGAGCTGCTTAGCATGTTAAGAACTGCTGAGCTCAACCTTAAGAAGGTTAAGCCCAACTCTATTCTGATGGTTCAGAAACACAAGGGTAAGGGTAAACCCAAAGGCAAGGGAAAGTCCCAAGCCAAGGGCAATGATAAGGCTCTTAAACCCAAAGGTGGGGTTGCCAAGGATGCTACCTGCTTCCATTGCGGTCAGACCGGGCACTGGAAGAGGAACTGCAAAGTTTACCTGGAAGATCTTAAGAAGAAGAGAAGTGAGACTTCCACTTCAGGTATCTATGTTATAGAAGTCAATCTATCTATTTCTTCATCATGGGTATTAGATACCGGATGTACTTCTCACATTTGTACTAATGTGCAGGCGCTGAGAAATAGCAGGGCATTGACGAAGGGCGAGGTGGACCTACGAGTAGGCAATGGAGCACGGGTTACTGCAGTTGCTGTAGAAACTTATCATCTATCTTAGTCTTCTGGGCTTGTATTAGAATTAGATGAATGTTGTTATGTGCCTGCTTTAACTAAGAATATAATTTCAGTTTCTTGTTTGGATAAGAAAGGTTTTTCATTTATAATAAAGAACAAATGTTGTTCAGTTTATTTAAATGATATGTTCTATTGTAGTGCACCTCTGATGAACGAACTCTATATTCTACACCTTGCGAACCCAATCTATAACATAAGTACCAAGAGGTTCAAGTCAAAAGACATGATCCATAGAAGAATCCATGTAACCCGCCATTGAGGGTAATGGAATATGATACAATGGTGACATATTCATGGATACAATCACGGAATTGTTAGGGAAATCAAAACCCCCAAGAGTCGCCATAAGAAAACCCCAATCCACGATGTCAAACACCTTCTTCAAGTCAACCTTGATCATACACCGTGGGGAGATCTGCTTCCGAACATATTTTCATAATAGCTCCTATGCTAGATTAATATTTTCACCAATAGAGTGGTCTTGAACAAAATCTACTTGTGTTGAATCCAACAAACTCCCCATGACTCCACTTAGCCGCCCAATCAAAACCTTGAATATCACATTGTACAAGACCATACAATAAGAGATTGACCTATAATCATTCACTTCAGGATCATGATCAGATTTTGGGGCCAATGCTATCAAAGTGTAATTCCACTGCTTGAGTAGACGACCATACTGAAAAAAATTCTACACCGTAACTAGAAAATCTATCCCTACCATATCCTACGTCAAGATATAGAATTTGACATTGTAGTCATTCGGTCCTACGACTTTATCATTTCCAATATCAAACAAAGCAATCCAGATTTCCTCATCAGTGATAGGCTTGATCAAATTTACAGATTGTCTTGCTGTCAATCATTGTCCAGGTAGGCCTTCAATGTTCAACTGGATACATCTCTCCGTCTTGCTGTTAGTTAGAGCCCTAGAGCCAATCATTTGATGATTGTATGGACTCATTGTATCATATTCTTGTATATTAATAAAGGCATTTGTTTGGTTATTATACTTATTTGTATTAGTACCAAATAGACTAAGTATAATAGCGTCCTTGAGTAGAAGGTTCATACCTATATCAATCGATTAGTTGAATCGATAGTGAGATGATATAGGAAACACTACTCTAAATCATTCCTAGTCGAGTATTAACATTCAGGGACAATGTTAATGCAATAAGACTAGCATGTAGGTCAGCTCGATGACTTGATCTCACAAGTCATGGATATAGAGATATCAAGCTAACACATGGGTATACATTGGAGAATGTATACTGAATGACCCGCCATGAGAAAGTATCATGGATCGTTATATGAGTGTCATATACTTTCTCATGTAGCTATTAGTATGACTATTAGTCCTTAGACCTGAAGTCACCATGGATCCCTACATAAGGAGTTATGTGCTTTGGTTTCGTCAAACGTCACCCGTAACTGGGTGGACTATAAAGGCGATTACTGGGTATATAACGAATTATGTAGAGGGATGTGAGTGATGTAGATGGGATCTATCCCTCCCATATGACGGGAGCGACATCGGTATTCTTGATAGAGTGAGACCACTAAGTGCATGGCCATGCCCAAATGAGTCAACATTAGATGTTGAGCTCATTTGATCGAGTGAGTCTACTTGGAGTTCAAGATTTAGATTGATTAGAGGATGACACGGTCTATGCCTCATATTGATCAATCTAGATGTCTAGGATATAAGGACACTTGTCATTATTTTGTGAGGAGTCACAATTGGTAGTCACAAGGTGATGTCGGATCTCGACATTCTTGTAACTTGGGTAGTAATGATGTGTTGCTAGATACCGCTCATTACTTATGCTCCTAAATGGGTTTAGGACATTGCCAACGTTACAAGAACCTATAGGGTCACACACTTAGGACAATTAGATGGAGATTAGGTTCATATGATGAACCAAGAGGATTAGATTCATTTGATGAATGAAATTGGATTAAGAGTAATCCTAATTGGGCTAACTTGAGTTCGACTCAAGTTGATTCATGTGTTCAATGAGTCTAATTTAGATTTTGACTCATTGAATCAATTTAATTTAATGAATTAGATTCATTATATTAAGTTGGCTCGAATCAAATGGTTAGATTAGATCAACCATGGTAGAGATTGGTTCAAGTTTGACTTGACTTGAGAAGGAAGACCAAAGGTCAATTTTGACTTGACCTTTTGCCACCTCATTGGTGAGTTGACATTAGGTGGACCAATGATGATACTCCACATCATCATGGGTGCCACCTCATGGAAGTTACAAAGCCATTCTCTTTAATGGTTTCATATTAATTGCAATTAATTTGGGAGTTTTTTCACCATGGAAAGTGGCCGGCCACATTTTTTTTTGAAGGGGAATTCATTTTTCCATTCAAGTGGTGTATCTTCTTCTTCCTCCTCTTGAAGCTCTTCCTCTCCCTCTCCTCCTTGCTTGGCCGAACCTTACCAAGGTGCTAGCACACCTTTGTGTGAGGTTTTCTCCACCTACGTGTCCGTGTGGATACTTCTAGAGGACCGACGCTTGACGGTCTTGAGATCCGGCAACTCCTTGGACGAGCGGGAACGCGAAAGGGCTCGCTTCGAAGGTATAACTTTCATCTAGTGTAGATCTAAAGTTTTTACAAACTCTTACAAGAAAAAGGTTTTTCGATAATTATTGTTTACGAATCTTTGCACGAGATCCATGGCTTTGGGTGACTCGGGGTTTCCGCGACGCGAAAAAGCGGTTTTCGCGGCCCGAAGAACCCAACAGTGGTATTAGAGCCACGTGCAAAGACTTGTACAAGTTCGTTTGTATTTTTATGAAAAATATACCTTCTGTGATTTTCTGTAAAAATTGAGTTTCTAGAGTTTTTATGAGTAATTTTTCCGTAGAAGCGAAGCACAAGTGTCTCGGCACTTGTAGGCTTCGGCTACCGGAAAGTTTTCTTTTAAACGGCTTCGTTTTGCCCCAAATCCGTTTGGGACAGCGGGGTCGGGTGCCATTAGATCGCAAAGGAGCAACTCACGATGGTTAGATCGTGGGTAGGGGAATTGCCCCCAACCCCGCAAGGGAATTTGCTTCGCGATTGCACCCGAAATCGCTAAAAACGAATCCGCCGGGAAGATTTTTCCAAAACGGCAATGTCTCGACCCAAATCGTTTTGGGACAGCGGGTTTAGGCGCTGTTGGATTGCAAAGGAACCCTCGCGATGGTTAGATCGCGGGTAGGGGCGCTGCCCCTGGGCCCCGCAAGGGGATCCGTTCCGCGATTGCGCCCGAAACCGCTAAACGGGACCGCCGGGAAATTTTACTCATAAAAATTGTAAAATTATTTTTAAAATTACAGAAAAATTATGAAAATATATAATTTTGAATTATATATTAATTTGTGATAGTCATGGCCCAAAATACCCAATAAGATTGGATTTGTGTTGTAATTCATAATACGGCCTGCGAGCCGTCATATGATTGTGTGTGTTTTATTGGCCTGCGCGTCGTGCCTTTCTCTTATTCTGGTTGTAAATTAGATTTAGACTCGAATGTAACTCGAGTTTCAAATTGTAATGTACAAATTGGAGCGGTGGAGGGTCCACACGAGACGGAGTTCCGAGGCAGGCACGAGCAACACAAGGTGGTCAAAGGGAGAAGCTTGGAGAAGCTGTTGACCCTAGGTTGACCAATCGATCTTCTCATTGGCTTGAGAAGATCGTAGTAGGTCCATGACTAAATCACAAATAGATTAATTAATTGCTTGTGTATGTGATGCATATTTAATAAGTAGTTAATTAATTAGTGCCTTACGATTAGATTAGATCTAAGTCGTGCACATGATGCACCCTTGCGATTAGATTAGATCTAAGTCGTGCACAAGATGCATCCTTTTTCGATTAGATTAGATCTCGATCGAACCAACTCTAAATGCCTAACCGTGCCGTGATACCTATCAATACCTCGATCACATGTATTGTTGAATCTGCCAAAGCAGAGCAATACATATTATCTTGGTAGGGTACGGAGGGACAATCTTGGTCCCGCCTATCAACGCATGGGTGAATACAAACTCAATTAGATTGAGTATTCCTAGTTACTCGGTTGGATCGAGTCAACTATAGGCATTATTCCAACGGTTGGAAAAGATAGGTCAAAATCACATCTATATTAACTCTCGGGCGTATTAGCCAAAGCTAACTCGAGTTTTAATATAAATGCGGATATTGATTCTATAAACAAGAGTTGCATAGAGATGTAATTGGTTATCGTTACCTACCGATCATACTAAGCCTTGGGCGTATTAGCCAAAGCTAACTCAAGGGTTAGTATGATGTGGATCTTGTCCCACATGAATTATAGTATTCAGTGGGAGCATCATTTAGTTAAAGGCCTAATTAAATGATTTTTAAAGAATATGATATTTATTTTTGCAAATTTTTTTGTTGTAGATAACCATGACGTCAAACACGAATTCCTTCTCCCTGCGATCTGTCCTTGAGAAGGACAAGCTCAACGGAGCGAATTTCCTGGACTGGTACAGGAACTTGAGAATAGTTCTCACCCAGGAATGTAAACTGTACGTTCTGGAGCAGCCCATTCCGGAGGCTCCTCCTGCCAATGCCCCGCGAGCAGACAAAGATGCTTACAAGAAGCATCAAGACGACGCATTAGATGTATCCTGTCTAATGCTCGCGACCATGAACTCAGAGCATGAGTTGATGGGCGCTTATGATATGGTTGAGCATCTTCGCCAACTATATCAGGGACAAGCGAGGCATGAGAGATTTGAGATCTCTAAGGCACTGTTTCAGTGCAAGATGTCAGACGGGGCTCCTGTAGGTCCTTATGTACTCAAGATGATTGGGTACATAGAGAACCTACAAAGACTGGGGTTCCCACTTGGCCAAGAGCTGGCCACTAACTTGATCTTGCAGTCCTTGCCGGATAGCTATAGTCAATTCGTTCTCAACTATAACATGAACGAGATTGACAAGCCACTGCCCGAGCTACTTAGTATGTTACGAACTGCTGAGATTAACCTTAAGAAGGTTAAGCCCATTCTGATGGTCCAGAAGCACAAGGGCAAGGGCAAGCCCAAAGGTAAGGGAAAGTCCCAAACCAAGGGCAAAGGCAAGGCACTGAAGCCTAAAGGAGGGGTCGCCAAGGATGCTACCTGCTTCCACTGCGGTCAGACCGGGCACTGGAAGAGGAACTGCAAGGTATACTTGGAGGATCTTAAGAAGAAGCGAAGTGAGACTTCCACTTCAGGTATATATGTTATAGAAGTCAATCTATCTATTTCTACATCATGGGTATTAGATACTGGATGTGCTTCTCACATTTGTACTGATGTGCAGGCGCTGAGAAATAGCAGAGCATTGGTAAAGGGCGAGGTGTGCCTACGAGTAGGCAATGGAGCACGGGTTGCTGCTGTTGCTGTAGGAACTTATCAGCTATCTCTGCCCTCTGGGCTTGTACTAGATTTAGATGATTGTTGTTATGTGCCTGCTCTTACTAAGAACATAGTTTCAGTTTCTTGTTTAGACAAGAAAGGATACTCTTTTATAATAAAAGACAAATGTTGTTCTGTTTATTTAAAAGATATGTTCTATTGTAGTGCACCACTAATAAACGGACTCTATATTCTAGACCTTGAGAGCCCTATCTATAACATTAGTACCAAGAGGTTCAAGTCAAATGACATGAACCAAACCTACCTCTGGCACTGTCGCTTAGGTCATATAAATGACAAGCGCTTATCCAAGCTCGATAAGGATGGTTTGCTGGACTTATTTGATTTAGAATCATATGAGATATGCGAGTCATGCCTACGAGGCAAGATGACCAAGAACCCCTTTAGTGGACATAGCGAGAGAGAAACTGATTTGTTAGGACTCATACATAGTGATGTATGTGGCCCTTTCAATGTTGCTGCTAGAGGCGGTTATAGATACTTCATCACATTTACTAATGACTTCAGTAGATATGGTTATGTGTACTTGATGACACATAAGTCTGAATCCTTTGAAAAGTTCAAAGAATTCAAGAATGAAGTACAGAACCAGCTTGACAAGAGTATTAAGATACTTCGATCAGATCGAGGTAGAGAATACCTTAGCCATGAGTTTCGTGACTACCTAGCTGAGTGTGGGATTCTATCCCAACTCACTCCTCCTGGAACACCACAGTGGAATGGTGTATCCGAAAGGAGGAATTGTACCCTATTAGATATGGTACGATCTATGATGAGTCACACAGATCTTCTGACATATCTATGGGGATATGCTCTAGACACGGAAGCTTTCATACTCAACTGAGTTCCATCAAAAGCCGTGATAAAGACATCATATACGATATGGACTGGGAGAGATGCCCAGGTGTCTTTCATGAGGATTTGGGGCTGTGAGGCTTACGTACGACGTCAAGTCTCAGACAAATTAGGACCCAAATCCGACAAGTGCTATTTCATCGGATATCCCAAGGAAACTAAGGGATATTACTTCTACATTCCCAGTCAGCACTAGGTAGTTGTGGCAAAGACTGGGGTCTTTCTAGAAAGGGACTTTGTTTCTAGAAAGACTAGTGGAGCGCGTTCGATCTTGAAGAAGTTCAAGATGCGAACAATAGCACTAATGCCTCGATGGAAATTGAACTGGAACCACAAAGTGTTGTGGATGATGTTGTTCCACAAGGAGTTGAGGAACAACAACCGGTTCAAGTAGACATACCTCTTCGCAGGTCTGATAGGGTACGTCGTTAGCCTGAGAGATACTCTTTTCTCTTGTCTGACCATGATGACATTGTGCTCATAGAGGATGAGCCTACCACCTATCAAGAAGCTGTGATGAGACCAGCGAGAAATGGCTAGAAGCCATGATATCCGAGATGGAATCCATGTACACCAACCAAGTATGGACTTTGGTTGATCCACCTGAAGGGGTAAAACCCATTGGGTGCAAGTGGGTCTTTAAGAGAAAGACTGACATGGATGGACTTATCTATAAGGGTCGCTTGGTAGCTAAAGGTTTCAAGCAGATTCATGGTATTAACTATGATGAAACCTTTTCTCCAGTGGCGATGTTTAAGTCCATTCGGATCATGCTTGCTATTGCAGCCTACCATGACTATGAGATATGGCAGATGGATGTCAAAACCGCGTTTCTGAATGGAAACGTACTCGAGGATGTGTACATGACACAACCTGAGGGTTTTGTAGATCCACAGCATACTAGTAGAGTATGCAAGCTGCATAGGTCCATTTATGGACTAAAGCAAGCTTCTCGGAGCTGGAATCTTCGATTCGATGATGCGATCAAACAGTTTGGTTTCATCAAGAACGAAGATGAGCCTTGTGTCTACAAGAAGGTTGTAGGGGGCATAGTTGTCTTCCTCATATTGTATGTGGATGACATATTACTCATTGGGAAGGACATCCCTATGCTTCAGTCTGTCAAGGCCTGGCTAGGGAGTTGCTTCTCAATGAAGGACTTAGGTGAGGCATCCCGCATTCTAGGGATACAGATCTATAGAGATAGATCTAAGAGATTGTTTGGCCTAAGTCAGAGTACATACATTGACAAGGTACTCCTTCGGTTTGACATGCAGAATTCCAAGAAGGGATTTCTGCTAATGTCACATGGCGTGAGTCTTTCAAAGACTCAAGGTCCCTCTTCTAGAGAGGAGAGAGATCGTATGGATCAGATCCCTTATGCCTCAGCCATAGAATCGATCATGTACGCCATGCTATGTACTCGACCTGATGTCTCGTATGCTTTGAGCATGACGAGCAGATACCAGTCAAATCCAGGTAAAAGTCACTGGATAGCGGGCAAAAATATTCTTAAGTACTTACGAAGGACTAAAGAATATTTCTTGATATATGGAGGCAATGATGAGCTAACTGTAAAGGGTTACTGTGATGCCAGCTTCCAGACCTATCAGGATGATTACCGATCGCAGTCAGGGTTCGTGTTTTGCTTAAATGGTGGTGCTATGAGCTGGAAGAGTTCGAAGCAGGATACAGTAGCTGATTCTACAACAGAGGCCGAGTATATTGCTGCATCAGAGGCAGCAAAGGAGGCAGTTTGGATCCGCAAGTTCATTACTGAACTTGGGGTGGTTCCTAGCATCGCTGATCCAGTTGAGCTCTATTGTGACAACAATGGAGCTATAGCACAGGCGAAGGAACCACGCTCACACCAGCGGACCAAGCACATACTACGGCGCTTCCATCTCATTCGAGAGATTATCGATAGAGGAGATGTGAAGATTTGCAGAGTACCTACAGAGGCTAACATCGCAGATCCCTTGACCAAGGCTTTGGCACAGAGGAAGCATGATGGTCACACTAGGTCATTAGGCCTTAGAGCTTATACTGATTGGCACTAGTGCTAGTGGGAGATTGTTAGTTAGAGCCCTAGAGCCAATCATTTGATGATTGTATGGACTCATTGTATCATATTCTTGTATATTAATAAAGGCATTTGTTTGGTTATTATACTTATTTGTATTAGTGCCAAATAGACTAAGAATAATAGCGTCCTTGAGTAGAAGGTTCATACATATATCAATCGATTAGTTGAATCGATAGTGAGATGATATAGGGAACACTACTCTAAATCATTCCTAGTCGAGTATTAACATTCAGGGACAATGTTAATGCAATAAGACTAGCATGTAGGTCAGCTCGATGACTTGATCTCACAAGTCATGGATATAGAGATATCAAGCTGACACATGGGTATACATTGGAGAATGTATACTGAATGACCCGCCATGAGAAAGTATCATGGATCGTTATATGAGTGTCATATACTTTCTCATGTGACTATTAGTATAACTATTAGTTCTTAGACCTGAAGTCACCATTGATCCCTACATAAGGAGTTATGTGCTTTGGTTTCGTCAAACGTCACCCGTAACTGGGTGGACTATAAAGGCGATTACTGGGTATATAATGAATTATGTAGAGGGATGTGAGTGATGTAGATGGGATCTATCCCTCCCATATGACGGGAGCGACATCGGTATTCTTGATAGAGTGAGACCACTAAGTGCATGGCCATGCCCAAATGAGTCAACATTAGATGTTGAGCTCATTTGATCGAGTGAGTCTACTTGGAGTTTAAGATTTAGATTGATTAGAGGATGACACGGTCTATGCCTCATATTGATCAATCTAGATGTCTAGGATAGAAGGACACTTGTCATTATTTTGTGAGGAGTCACAATTGGTAGTCACAAGGTGATGTCGGATCTCGACATTCTTGTAACTTGGGTAGTAATGATGTGTTGCTAGATACCGCTCATTACTTATGCTCCTAAATGGGTTTAGGGCATTGCCAACGTTACAAGAACCTATAGGGTCACACACTTAGGACAATTAGATGGAGATTAGGTTCATATGATGAACCAAGAGGATTAGATTCATTTGATGAATCAAATTGGATTAAGAGTAATCCTAATTGGGCTAACTTGAGTTCGACTCAAGTTGATTCATGTGTTCAATGAGTCTAATTTAGATTTTGATTCATTGAATCAATTTAATTTAATGAATTAGATTCATTATATTAAGTTGGCTCGAATCAAATGGTTAGATTAGATCAACCATGGTAGAGATTGGTTCAAGTTTGACTTAACTTGAGAAGGAAGACCAAAGGTCAATTTTGACTTGACCTTTTGCCACCTCATTGGTGAGTTGACATTAGGTGGACCAATGATGATACTCCACATCATCATGGGTGCCACCTCATGGAAGTTACAAAGCCATTCTCTTTAATGGTTTCATATTAATTGCAATTAATGCAATTAATTTGGGAGTTTTTTCACCATGGAGAGTGGCCGGCCACATTTTTTTTTGAAGGGGAATTCATTTTTCCATTCAAGTGGTGTATCTTCTTCTTCCTCCTCTTGAAGCTCTTCCTCTCCCTCTCCTCCTTGCTTGGCCGAACCTTACCAAGGTGCTAACACACCTTTGTGTGAGGTTTTCTCCACCTACGTGTCCGTGTGGATACTTCTAGAGGACCGACGCTTGACGGTCTTGAGATCCGGCAACTCCTTGGACGAGCGGGAACGCGAAAGGGCTCGCTTCGAAGGTATAACTTTCATCTAGTGTAGATCTAAAGTTTTTACAAACTCGTACAAGAAAAAGGTTTTTCGATAATTATTATTTACGAATCTTTGCACGAGATCCATGGCTTTGGGTGACTCGGGGTTTCCGCGACGCGAAAAAGCTGTTTTCGCGACCCGAAGAACCCAACACTTGCCCAATAAACCATTAAAATGTTGTACAAATTCCCACATAACTTTCCTTAGACTAGTGATCTATTCCCTGGATCATTTGGTGATTTTACCCATCTATAAAATTATGTTTATTCATGTTTTGGATTAATGTTTACATAATATAGCCGCTCTATAAAATTATCTATGTAGGAAGGTTTTATAAAATTTGTATTATTCTAGTTTTGTATGTCTTATAAAAACAATATTTTGGAGTTATAAATGACTAGTATTGTCTCTATTTTGAAAAAGAAAATCACATTGATTGTCCTTTTCGTCCCATTTTAACTTATTCTTTATATTTTAACTTTATGAATCCAATGATATTTCATTTCATCAATTGCTCGAGCAATTGCTAAGGAAAAAAAAACAAGTTTCAGTTACTCTCTTCAAGTAACTCTCCTTTCCTTAATTGTTTTTTCTTTTTTTTTATGGTTAGAAGTTAACTGGCCGTTTCTACTTGATATTTCGTCACTATATATATTTATTTAGTGTTTCTTCTCAAGTAATTAGTAACTCCCCTATTAATATTTTAATTTCATTAATCTATACTTCTTGTTCGTCATATTTGCCTTGGCAGATCTCTTTCTTCCCCTCCATGATCCCTTTCCATGTTAATAATCTCGATGAGATCCAATGGGTTGACATAGTCCGTCGAGCCCTCGAGGAAGAACTCCAATGCGTCGACGACGACCACCCGGCCACCATCTCCGACGTCCCCAAGCCATTACTCTCCAGCAAACCTGAAGCTTACGTTCCTCAAATGGTCGCCTTGGGCCCTTTCCACCGCCACCGCCAGGAACTCCACGACATGGAACGCTACAAGATCGCTTCCGCCAAGAGATTGCAAAGCCTCCTTCCCGGAGCTAACTTCCACCACATAGTCAACTTCTTCATCAAGCTCGAGCTTCAAATTCGCGCTCACTATCGCAGGTACCTTAAGTTCAGCGGCGAGACATTGGCATGGATGATGGCCGTCGACGTCTCTTTCTTGCTCGAATTCCTCAGGATCTTCGCCGTGAAAAATGGAGAAGTACTTCTCGGCAGAACCTCTTCGAGATTGTCTCATTTGGTCGGCTGCGATAGGAGAACATCAGCATACAACTTGCTACTCTGCGACGTCATAATGCTGGAGAATCAAATCCCACTCTTCTTGCTGCACAAAGTCCTCGAGCTGCAGCATTCGTCGTTGCAAATCGCGGTTGAAGCCTCTTTTCCTGTACTTATTGGATTCTTGAAAGAAGTTTCTCCGTTCAAGATGTTGGAGATCTCCCCATGGATCGACCTTGGACGGTACACCCATTTGCTAGAGCTTCTTTATCACACTGTCGCTCCGATTTCAGAGGATCATTTTGAAACCATAGAAGGAGATGAAATGAAGAGCAACCAAGAATCGATCCATTTCATTAAGTTGTTCGTTAAATCAACTCTAGAATTAATCTCGAATCGAGCCCGAACCTTCATCTTAGCGGTGTTGAAATTCCTGGTGACGATACCATGGAGAACCATGAAAAGCATTCCGGCTATGTCAATCTTCACACACCCAGTGGAGCAACTCCTCTTCTCCCAAAATGATCACACTCATCCCGGACCAGCTCGAGACAGCAACAGAATGCCATTGTTGGAAGAGATAAGGATCCCTTCGGTGACTGAGCTAACAAAAGCTGGCATCAGATTCTCTGCCACTAATGGAGATGTCTCCACAATCCAGTTCGATGCAAAATCTGCAGTATTAAACCTGCCAAGAATCAGCATCGACATCAATGCTGAAACAGTACTGAGAAACTTGGTGGCTTATGAGACTTCGATCGGGTCTCGACCTTTGTTGTTGTCAAGGTACGTGGAGCTAATGAACGGGATTATCGACACCGCAGAGGACGCGAGGCTGCTGAGCCTGGCAGGGGTGGTGTCGAACCATTTGAAGAGCGACGATGAAGTGGCACAACTGTGGAACAGCATGACCAGGTGTGTGAGGCTCACCAGGGTGGAGAATTTGGACAAGGTGATTGAGGAGATGAACAGGTATTATAATGGGAGATGGAGAGTGAAGATGAGAAAGTTGATGAAGAATTATGTGGCTACTGCCTGGGAATGCCTCGCTCTCTTGGTGGTCGTTTTGTTCGTCTTGATCGCGAGTGTTCAAGCTTTCTGTGTGTTATTTGGATGCCATCCCAGATACCATGGAAGAAGACTTCTATGAAACTTTCGTAATTATACCCTTTCTTTCTTGGAATGACAGAGGAAGAAGAGTTCTATGAAACTTTCATAATTTTTCCCTTTCTTTCTTGGAATGACAGAGGAAGAAGAAGCATGTTCCAATAAAATTAAATTTGTTTTTAAAAGTTATTTTAAGATTCAAAATCCTTTGCAAGTGTTATGTTTGTTGGATTAAATTTCGTTAGGTGGGCTAATATGTGAATTAATAACACGCATGATTGTCATTAAGAATTAAACTTCATTAAATGATCTAATACATAGTGTTTTAAAAGGGAATTAAGTTATTCGGTGTGGATTATATGTGTAAAATCCAATAACTCGCTTGTTAACATTGATAAGTTGTTGATGTGTTACGAGATCAATATAGAATTGGTTATTGCAGGATGAGCTGGCATAAGAAGAGGAAGTCAAAAATCAATTGGGGAATGTTGAATTCTTCAGCTTCTCTCTTCTTCTTATTAAAACAAGACTATGGTTGTTGTCTGTGTAACTCATCCCATCATCATTTACCCTCTCGGTTATCATGATTTACCTCCTTCCCTCGTGAGCGGCGCTCACTTAGCTACCAGAATTTATAAACTCTAGTACTTAGCCTGGAGGTCTAGAGTTCGAATCTTGGGGAAGACAAAAATCCACTGACCAAGGATGGAAAGACCTAGTGAGTAACGGCACGGCCGAGGATTGTCGGTCAACGACATAAGGGGTCGTCAGTTGGACCGCCCAAGAGACCGCCAAAGGACCGCCAATGTGGCCGCCCAAGGGCCCGAGGGGTCGGGTCGTTACAGCGGTGGCACTGGGGACGAGCAATTTCGCCTTTTGCCACACAAGACTAAGGTTGTTGTAGGTCTCACGAGTCACCTGAAATGATAAGTGGTGGCATGCTTACCACATGAGGTCGCAGAGTCGAACCGTAGGACTGTCAGGGCATAAATCCTCGGACCCTATGCAACTCACCCACCACTACTTGCCCTCTCGGCTGCCGTGATTTACCTCCCTGGTGATGGCCTGGGGTCGGGTGCGGCGGGGGCGCTGGAGGTGAGCGATTTCGCCTTTTTGCCACAAGACTAAGGTTGTTGTGTCTCCTCAGGATGATCTAGTGGCTAGCGCATAAGATGTTGTTATCATGGGATCTGGGGTTCGAATTTTGATAAAGTCGAGGTAAATGTCTCTTTAGTCACTATTCCAAAGGCTAGTAGCCGTCCATGATTTACCTCCTCCGTGTTGACCCTAAAATGAATTGACGGGGATATTGAAGCGAATATATTCACTTTTTATTACCGAGACTAAGGCTGTTGCGCAAGCTCCTAATGAAGTTCTTAGTGGAATTGTAGGAACTTCATCCAGCGACAAGGAACAATAACACTAGCTTTGGATTCAAGTCATCTTTCATTTTGCAAGTGCTTCAATATGTGCAGTTTATCAGTATTGATAGATGATAATTAGATCTTGTAAATGCATCATTTGGTTTATTTTTGATGTACTGTATTCATTTAAATTGGTATAAGAGCCTAGGATTTATCATTGCCTTTACAACATAAAGATTGGATTTCGACGATATGGTACATGTGCATTGACTTTGCAGCGATTCCACTTTGAAATAGCAAATAGATGCATATCTGTTGAATCTAAGACTAGAAATCTAGGATTTGACCTAGATTTTGAGTTTTTTTGCATTATCTCACAAATAGCATGAAGAACAATCCAGATTTAGGGTTTTCCATGCTATTCTCGCATAGAAAATTATCATGTGTGAGCAACAGAAGTCGAGTTGTGTGAGTATCAGTCAATTGATCAGGAATACCAATCAACTTATGAGTGCAAATT
The DNA here is from genome assembly GCF_018446385.1 of Zingiber officinale. Taxonomy (NCBI): domain Eukaryota; kingdom Viridiplantae; phylum Streptophyta; class Magnoliopsida; order Zingiberales; family Zingiberaceae; genus Zingiber; species Zingiber officinale. The sequence continues at coordinate 77,219,509 of NC_056001.1, forward strand.
TTGGTACAAAATGTTTGCAGTATGACTGAAGTATTTGACTAATATACATCAATCGATTGCTATCAAATGCCAATTAATTGTTGTTCCCAATGCATATAGTAGGTTTGTAAATCGATTAAAGTGTTCGATTGATTGATATTAGTTGATTGCTACTAAGTCCCAATTGACAGCTATTCACAGAATCGAGTAAAAAAGTGTTCAGATCAATTGGAGCATTCAACTTATCATATCAATCAATTGTTATGAAAGCATATTTATCTTTCTACTTAATTTATTTTGTCAAATATTTAACTTAGTTTATTCCAATGTACATTTAATTTATTTCATTCCACTTATTACTTTGATTTTTTTTTCCCTATTAACTCATAAAAATTAGTGTACGCACCCCCCTCTAGCGTAGAAATGATCCTACAACTAGATATCAGAGTAGGTTAAGCTGAGAGTACTTTATGGAGCTTGTTCTTGGCAAAGTTTGGATATTATAGGTGATTTCCAACATTGTGCTATTAAGGAGTGAAGCTAGTTTACCCTACTCTAAACTAGTCAGATCAAAATTTTAGACTAAGTTGGTTGGGTGTATCTTTGTCTAAGGCACGTGACTATCTTAAGTAACCCAAATCAAAGTTGAATCTAACCTAGGATCAATTTTATGTTCTTGATTTGGGTTAAACCCTAATTAAAATCTAACAAAAATTCTAATTCGAGCCTATCCTAGACCAAACCCTAACTCTAACCCAAGACTAACCTTGACCTATATCTAAACTTAACAACAAACACTTGTTTGCTACTTGCCTAAGATTTGTCAAAATCTTGGAGAATTTTCCTTTGTCTAAATGGTTTCGCAGGAAGGGTACAATACATTCCATCTTCCTATTTTCACTGACTATAACTTTGCCTATTAGAAGGACTCCAATGGTGATCATCAAAGTATATTTCGACCTACCAAGAGACTCCAATGGTGAACTAGTCAATTTTGACCGATAGAGAAGTGACACAAGGAACACTCTAAGAAAATTGATTTATAATAACAAAAACTTAGTGACGGTATGAAAAAATGGTCATTAAAAGTATAATTTTTGAAGTTTTTATGAGGATTAAAAAAAGCATGATTAAAGAGTTAAATTATTAGTAACAAATTCTTAATTTTGTAGCTATAGATAATAAATCCCGTAATTATTTGAATACAACATAATGCCCCTCATAAATGGCTATTATTTTTTTGGCATCAAATTTCTCATCAAATAGAATTATATTTATTATTATAAAAAAAAATAAAAATATCTTAACTCTACTGACTTTTCTCTTCTATATGTTGTCACTAATTCTCACAGTTGAGAGAAGGGGATTCGAGGGTTACCTGCGCCACTGCCGCACTCTCTCTCAGTCGATCCCTCTCCCTCAAGATCTGATCCCCTTCTGCAACGAGCAAGGAGCAGCGACCAACGACCAGTGGAACCCTTCTTCCACATAGTTATGCATTAGCTCTTCCGATCAAATTGGATTCATCCCCTATCTGCTGTTGGGGCTCTCTGTTTGGCCATGAAAACCCACAAGTTCTCTCTTCCATGCTCACTTCTTGTACCATCATTTTATGTAATCCTTGAATCCCGTCAAGTTAGGTATGTATAGAACATTACCTAACTCGACGGGAGCAGGCATGCCTCCTTATCCGAGAGGAGCACAAGGGAAGGGAGGAGGAGAGGAGCGAGAGATCTCCAAAGGTTTGGTTTCATTTCAACTTACGGTTCTCTCTCGATCCATTTTTTCTCGATGGCACTGATTTATTTTTGGAAGCTGTATTATGATAAAAGTATGCTAAAATTATCATTTTTTAGCATCATAAAACATATCTTTTTTGTTAGTTAGAGCCCTAGAGCCAATCATTTGATGATTGTATGGACTCATGTATATCATATTCTTGTATATTAATAAAGGCATTTGTTTGGTTATTATACTTATTTGTATTAGTGTCAAATAGACTAAGTATAATAGCGTCCTTGAGTAGAAGGTTCATACCTATATCAATCGATTAGTTGAATCGATAGTGAGATGATATAGGGAACACTACTCTAAATCATTCCAAGTCGAGTATTAACATTCAGGGACAATGTTAATACAATAAGACTAGCATGTAGGTCAGCTCGATGACTTGATCTCACAAGTCATGTATATAGAGATATCAAGCTGACACATGGGTATGCATTAGAGAATGTATACTGAATGACCCGCCATGAGAAAGTATCATGGATCGTTATATGAGTATCATATACATTCTCATGTGGCTATTAGTATGACTATTAGTCCTTAGACTTGAAGTCACCATGGATCCCTACATAAGGAGTTATGTACTTTAGTTTCGTCAAACGTCACCCGTAACTGGGTGGACTATAAAGGCGATTACTGGGTATATAACAAATTATGCAGAGGGATGTGAGTGATGTAGATGAGATCTATCCCTCCTATATGACGGGAGAGACATCGATATTCTTGATAGAGTGAGACCACGAAGTGTATGGCCATACCCAAATGAGTCAATATGAGATATTGAGCTCATTTGATTGAGTGAGTCTACTCGGAGTTCAAGATTTAGATTGGTCAGAGGATGACACGGTCTATGCCTCACATTGATCAATCTAGATGTCTAGGATAGAAGGACACTTGTCACATATTGTGAGGAGTCACAATTAGTAGTCACAAGGTGATGTTGGATCTTAACATTTCTTGTAACTTGGGTAGCAATGATGTATTGCTAGATGCCGCTCATTGCTTATGTTTTTAAAGGAGTTTATAACATTGCCAACGTTACAAGAACCTATTAGGTCACACACAAAGAACATGTGCATGGAGATTAGGTTCATATGATGAACCAATAGGATTAGATTCATATGATGAATCAAAGATTGGATTCAAATTAGACTTATTGAGTTAGACTCAATTAGATTCAATTGTTGAATGAGTCTAATTTAAATTTGATTCATGAGTCAATTTATATTAATGAATTGAGATTCATTAAATTAAAATTGACTTGAATCAAATCTTGGATTTAACTCAACTAGGAAGAGCATTGGTCAAGTTTGACTTGACCAAATAGAGGTTGACACATCAAGTTTTGACTTGATGAATTGACACATCATGAGGATGACTCATCCTACATGGCATGCCACATCATCCCCTTATATAATGGTGTGCCACCTCATGGAGGTTACACACCATTAATCCTCTTAATGTGGCCGGCCACATTAATGTGGGGGTTACACATGTGGTGGCCGGCCACACTAAGTGAGGAGAGGGTTTCATTTGGTGGCAATTGAATGGTGTTCAATGCTTCTTCTTCCTTGGGTGCTTCTCCCTCTCTCTAGCTTGCTGATGGTCGTGGCTTCATGGTGGAGAAGAAGTGAGAGTTGATTCCAAGCAACTAGGTGGTGTGAAGGTCACAAAAGGAGAGTACCTAGAGGAGTGTGTGAGTTCCTTTTTCCCTTCTCTCCTTTCTCACCTTTTAGATCCAATCCGAGAGCCCTAGAAAGTGCTAGCACACTTGTGGGTTCTCCTCTCCATCTTTGAGTGGTAGAAGACCACTCCTTGTTCGTGTGGATACCGCTAGAGGACCATTCGCTTGACGGTCTCGAGATCCGGCTACCTTTTGGACGTTGCGGGATTACGAAGGGCACGCATCAAGGGTAAATGTTTTTCCCTCGTAGATCTAAGAGTCGATCGTGTTTTAAACTCATACTCATATTTTTCGAAAGTTTTACCTTGCACGAGATCCGTGGCTTGGGCGATTCGGGGTTTCCGCGACGCGAAAAGCGGTTTTCGCGGCCCGAAAAATCCAACAGTGGTATCAGAGACACGTGCAAGGCTTGTACGAGTTTGTTTTTATTTTTATGAAAAATAAAACCCTTCTGTGATTTTCTGTAAAAATTAGTTTTTTATGATTTTATGGGTAATTTTTTAGTAGAAGCGAAGCACAAGTGTCTCGGCACTTGTAGGCTTCGGCTACCGGAAAGATCTTTCAAAACCGGCTTCGTTTCGCCCCAAATCCGTTTGGGACAGCGGGCTTGGGTGCCATTAGATCACAAAGGATCAACTCACGATGGTTAGATCGTGGGTAGGGGTACTGCCCCTAACCCCGCAAGGGGATTTGCTCAGCGATCGCACCCGAAATCGCTTAAAACGAACCCGCCGGGAAGATTTTTCCGGAACGGCAATGTCTCGGCCCAAATCGTTTTGGGACAGCGGGTTTAGGTGCTGTTGGATCGTAAACGAACCCTCGCGATGGTTAGATCACGGGTAGGGGCGCTGCCCCTGGGCCCCGCAAGGGGATCCGTTCTACGATTGCGCCCGAAACCGCTAAACGGAACCGCCGGGAAATTTTACTCGTAAAATTGTAAAAATTATTTTAAAAATTATAGAAAATTATGAAAATATATAATTTTGAATTATATATTAATTTTGTGATAGTCATGGCCCAAAAACCCAATATGATTGGTTTGTATTGTAATTCATAATACGGCCTGCGTGCCGTTATGTGTTTGCGCGTGTGGTATGTTTTTATTTTTCCGCGACCTGCGCGTCGTGCCTTTCTCTTATATTCTTGTTGTAAATTAGATTTAGACTCGAATGTAACTCGAGTTTCAAATTGTAATGTACAAATTGGAGCGGTGGAGGGTCCACACGAGACGGAGTTCCGAGGCGGGCACGAGCAACACAAGGTGGTCAAAGGGAGGAGCTTGGAGAAGCTGTTGACCCTAGGTTGACCAATCTATCTTCTCATTGGCTTGAGAAGATCGTAGTAGGGTCATGACTAAATCACAAATAAATTAATTAATTGCTTGTGTATGTGATGCATGTTTAATAAGTAATTAATTAATTAGTGCCTTACGATTAGATTAGATATAAGTCATGCACATGATGCACCGTTGCGATTAGATTAGATCTAAGTGTGCACAAGATGCATCCTTTTCGATTAGATTAGATCTCGATCGAACCAACTCTAAATGCCTAACCGTGCCGTGATACCTATCACTACCTCGATCACATGTATTGTTGAATCTGCCAAAGCAGAGTAATACATATTATCTTGGTAGGGTACGGAGGGACAATCTTGGTCCCGCCTATCAACGCATGGGTGAATACAAGCTCAATTAGATTGAGTATTCATAGTTACTCGGTTGGATCGAGTCAACTATAGGCATTATTCCAACGGTTGGAAAAGATAGATCAAAATAACATCTATATTAACTCTCGGGCGTATTAGCCAAAGCTAACTCGAGTTTTAATATAAATGCGGATAGTGATTTTATAAACAAGAGTTGCATAGATATGTAATTGGTAATCGTTACCTACCGATCATTCTAAGCCTTGGGCGTATTAGCCAAAGCTAACTCAAGGGTTAGTATGATGTGGATCTTGTCCCACAAGAATTATAGAATTCAGTGGGAGCATCATTTAATTGATAGCCTAATTAAATGATTTTAAAAGAATATGATATTTATTTCTGCAAATTTTCTGTTGTAGATAACTATGACGTTAAATACGAACATTTTCTCTCTGCGGTCTGTCCTTAAGAAGGACAAGCTCAACGGAGCAAATTTCCTGGACTGGTACAGGAACCTGAGAATAGTTCTCACCCAAGAACGTAAACTGTACGTTCTGGAGCAGCCCATTCTGGAGGCTCCTCCTGCCACTGCACGCGAGCAGACCGAGATGCTTACAAGAAGCATCAAGATGACGCATTAGATGTGTCTTGTCTTATGCTCGCAACCATGAACTCTGAGCTTCAGAAGCAACATGAGTTGATGAGCACTTACGATATGGTTGAACATCTTTGTCACCTATATCAAGGACAAGCAAGGCACTGGAAGAGGAACTCCAAAGAATACCTGGAAGATCTTAAGAAGAAGAGAAATAAGATTTCTACTTCAGGTATAAATGTTATAGAAGTCAACCTCTCTATTTCTTCATCGTGGGTATTAGATACCGGATGTGCTTCGCACATTTGTACTAATGTACAAGCGCTGAGGAATAACAAGGCATTGACGAAGGGTGAGATAGACCTACGAGTAGGCAATGGAGCACGAGTTGCTGCTATTGCTGTAGGAACTTATCATCTATCTCTTCCCTCTGGGCTTGTACTAGAATTAGATGATTGTTGTTATGTGCCTGCCTTGGCTAAGAACATAATTTCCGTTTCTTGTTTAGACAAGAAAGGATTTTCGTTTATAATAAAGAACAAATGTTGTTCCGTCTATTTAAACGATATGTTCTATTGTAGTGCACCCTGATAAACGGACTCTATATTCTAGATCTAGAGAGCCCTATCTATAACGTAAATACCAAGAGGTTCAAGTCAAATGACATGAACCAAACATACCTTTGGCACTGTCGCTTAGGTCATATAAATGACAAGCGCTTATCCCAGCTCCATAAGGATGGTTTGCTGGACTCATTTGATTTTGAATCATATGAGATATGCGAGTCATGCCTATGAGGCAAGATGACCAAGACTCCCTTTAGTGGGCACAGCGAGAGAGCAACTGATTTGTTAGGACTCATACATAGTGATGTATGTGGCCCTTTCAATGTTGCTGCTAGAGGCGGTTATAGATACTTCATCACATTTACTGATGACTTCAGTAGATATGGTTATATGTACTTGATGACAAATAAGTCGGAATCCTTTGAAAAGTTCAAAGAATTCAAGAATGAAGTACAGAACCAGCTTGGCAAGAGTATTAAGATACTTCGATCCGATCGAGGTGGTGAATACTTAAGCCATGAGTTTCGTGACTATTTAGCTGAGTGTGGGATTCTATCCCAACTCACTCCTCCTGGAACACCACAGTGGAATGGTGTGTCCGAAAGGAGGAATCGTACCTTATTAGATATGGTACGGTCTATGATGAGTCACACAGATCTTCCGACATATCTATGGGGATATGCTCTAGACACGGCAGCTTTCATTCTCAACCGAGTTCCATCTAAGGCCGTGATAAAGACACCATATAGGATATGGACTGGGAGAGATGCCCAGGTGTCTTTCATGAGGATTTGGGGTTGTGAGGCTTACGTACGACGTCAAGTCTCAGACAAATTAGGACCTAAATCCGACAAGTGCTATTTCATCGGATATCCCAAGGAAACTAAGGGATATTACTTCTACATTCCCAGTCAGCACAATGTAGTTGTGGCAAAGACTGGGGTCTTTCTAGAGAGGGATTTTGTTTCTAGAAAGACTAGTGGGAGCGCGTTCGATCTTGAAGAAGTTCAAGATGCGAACAATAGCACTGTTGCCTCGATGGAAGTTGAACTGGAACCACAAAGTGTTGTGGATGATGTTGTTCCACAAAGAGTTGAGGAACAACAACCAGTTCAAGTAGACATACCTCTTCGCAGGTCTGATAGGGTACGTCGTCAGCCTGAGAGATACTCATTTCTCTTGTCTGACCATGATGACATTGTGCTCATAGAGGATGAGCCTACCACCTATCAGGAAGCTGTGATGAGACCAGATTCCGAGAAATGGCTAGAAGCCATGAGATCCGAGATGGAATCCATGTACACCAACCAAGTATGGACTTTGGTTGATCCACCTGAAGGGGTAAAACCCATTGGGTGTAAGTGGGTCTTTAAGAGAAAGACTGACATGGATGGACTTATCTATAAGGGTCGCTTAGTAGCTAAAGGTTTCAAGCAGATTCATGGTATTGACTATGATGAAACCTTTTCTCCAGTAGCGATGTTTAAGTCCATTCGGATCATGCTTGCTATTGCAGCCTACCATGACTATGAGATATGGCAGATGGATGTCAAAACCGCGTTTCTGAATGGAAACCTACTCGAGGATGTGTACATGACACAACCTGAGGGTTTTGTAGATCCACAGCATACTAGTAGAGTATGCAAGCTGCATAGGTCCATTTATGGACTAAAGCAAGCTTCTCAGAGCTGGAATCTTCGATTCGATGATGCGATCAAATAGTTTGGTTTCATCAAGAACGAAGATGAGCCTTTTGTCTACAAGAAGGTTGTAGGGGACATTGTTGTCTTCCTCATATTGTATGTGGATGACATACTACTTATTGGGAAGGACATCCCTATGCTTCAGTCTGTCAAGACCTGGCTAGGGAGTTGCTTCTCAATCAAGGACTTAGGTGAGGCAACCCGCATTCTAGGGATTCAGATCTATAGAGATAGATCTAAGAGATTGCTTGGCCTAAGTCAGAGTACATACATTGACAAGGTACTCCTACGGTTTGCCATGCAGAACTCCAAGAAGGGATTTCTGCCGATGTCACATGGCGTGAGTCTTTCGAAGACTCAAGGTCCCTCTTCTAGAGAGGAGAGAGACCGCATGGATCAGATCCATTATGCCTCAGCCATAGGATCGATCATGTACGCCATGCTATGTACTCGACCTGATGTCTCGTATGCTTTGAGCATGACGAGCAGATACCAGTCAGATCCAGGTAAAAGTCACTGGATAGCGGTCAAGAATATTCTTAAGTACATAAGAAGGACTAAAGAATATTTCTTGATATATGGAGGCAATGATGAGCTAGCTGTAAAGGGTTACAGTGATGCTAGCTTCCAGACCGACCAGGATGACTATAGATCACAGTCGGGGTTCGTATGTTGTGAACTGGAAGAGTTCGAAGCAGGATACAGTAGCTGATTCTACAACAGAAGCCGAGTACATTGCTGCATCAGAGGCAGCAAAGGAGGCAGTTTGGATCCGCAAGTTCATCACTGAACTTGGGGTGGTTCCTAGCATCGCTGACCCAGTTGAGCTCTATTGTGATAACAATGGAGCTATAGCACAGGCGAAGGAACCTCGCTCACACCAGCGGACCAAGCACATACTACGGCGCTTCTATCTCATTCGAGAGATTATCGATAGAGGAGATGTGAAGATTTGCAGAGTACCTACAGAGGCTAACATCGTAGATCCCTTGACCAAGGTTTTGGCACAGAGGAAGCATGATGGTCACACTAGGTCATTAGGCCTTAGAGCCTATACTGATTGGCACTAGTGCTAGTGGGAGATTGTTAGTTAGAGCCCTAGAGTCAATCATTTGATGATTGTATGGACACATGTATATCATATTCTTGTATATTAATAAAGGCATTTGTTTGGTTATTATACTTATTTGTATTAGTGCCAAATAGACTAAGTATAATAGCATCCTTGAGTAGAAGGTTCATACCTATATCAATCGATTAGTTGAATCGATAGTGAGATGATATAGGGAACACTACTCTAAATCATTCCTAGTCGAGTATTAACATTCAGGGACAATGTTAATACAATAAGACTAGCATGTAGGTCAGCTCGATGACTTGATCTCACAAGTCATGGATATAGAGATATCAAGCTGACACATGGGTATGCATTAGAGAATGTATACTGAATGACCCGCCATGAAAAGTATCATGGATCGTTATATAAGTGTCATATACTTTCTCATGTGGCTATTAGTATGACTATTAGTCCTTAGACCTGAAGTCACCATGGATCCCTACATAAGGAGTTATGTACTTTAGTTTCGTCAAACGTCACCCGTAATTGGGTGGACTATAAAGGCGATTACTGGGTATATAACAAATTATGCAGAGGGATGTGAGTGATGTAGATGGGATCTATCCCTCCTATATGACGGGAGAGACATCAATATTCTTGATAGAGTGAGACCACGAAGTGTATGGCCATACCCAAATGAGTCAATATGAGATATTGAGCTCATTTGATTGAGTGAGTCTACTCGGAGTTCAAGATTTAGATTGGTCAGAGGATGACACGGTCTATGCCTCACATTGATCAATCTAGATGTCTAGGATAGAAGGACACTTGTCACATATTGTGAGGAGTCACAATTAGTAGTCACAAGGTGATGTTGGATCTCAACATTTCTTGTAACTTGGGTAGCAATGATGTATTGCTAGATACCGCTCATTGCTTATGTTTTTAAAGGAGTTTATAACATTGCCAACGTTACAAGAACCTATTGGGTCACACACAAAGAACATGTGCATGGAGATTAGGTTCATATGATGAACCAATAGGATTAGATTCATATGATGAATCAAAGATTGGATTCAAATTAGACTTATTGAGTTAGACTCAATTAGATTCAATTATTGAATGAGTCTAATTTAAATTTGATTCATGAGTCAATTTATATTAATGAATTGAGATTCATTAAATTAAAATTGACTTGAATCAAAACTTGGATTTAACTCAACTAGGAAGAGCATTGGCCAAGTTTGACTTGACCAAATAGAGGTTGACACATCAAGTTTTGACTTGATGAATTGACACATCATGAGGATGACTCATCCTACATGGCATGCCACATCATCCCCTTATATAATGGTGTGCCACCTCATGGAGGTTACACACCATTAATCCTCTTAATGTGGCCGGCCACATTAATGTGGGGGTTACACATGTGGTGGCCGGCCACACTAAGTGAGGAGAGGGTTTCATTTGGTGGCAATTGAATGGTGTTCAATGCTTCTTCTTCCTTGGGTGCTTCTCCCTCTCTCTAGCTTGCTGATGGTCGTGGCTTCATGGTGGAGAAGAAGTGAGAGTTGATTCCAAGCAACTAGGTTGTGTGAAGGTCACAAAAGGAGAGTACCTAGAGGAGTGTGTGAGTTCCTTTTTCCCTTCTCTCCTTTCTCACCTTTTAGATCCAATCCGAGAGCCCTAGAAAGTGCTAGCACACTTGTGGGTTCTCCTCTCCATCTTTGAGTGGTAGAAGACCACTCCTTGTTCGTGTGGATACCGCTAGAGGACCATTCGCTTGACGGTCTCGAGATCCGGCTACCTTTTGGACGTTGCGGGATTACGAAGGGCACGCATCAAGGGTAAATGTTTTTCCCTCGTAGATCTAAGAGTCGATCGTGTTTTAAACTCATACTCGTATTTTTCGAAAGTTTTACCTTGCACGAGATCCGTGGCTTGGGCGATTCGGGGTTTCCGCGACGCGAAAAGCGATTTTCGCGGCCCGAAAAACCCAACATTTTTGTTGTGTTGCCTATTAAGTTTTTGTGGATTCTTTTTAGAAAGAATTCATATTCATAAAAGGACAATGACACCTAGTAAGGAATGGATGAGTTTTTTTTCAATGATCGATTCAATGACTGGAGATGGTGAAAGTGGTGAATTGAGGGATGCTGTTACAAACAAATATGTTGATGGTAGGTATAATATATTTGAAATGTGGTGAATTATGAGTTTTCTAGTGATTTCAAATTGAATTCTTGATACAATTATTTATTACTTCAATTCATTGAATAGATTCAGCACCTAAAAAGGTGAGAAAAGTTAGAGGAAAAAATAAGAATAAGAAAATTTTAGCTCTAAAAAGTGGGGAAAAGATAGAGATCAAATTCTACAACAATCATACAGTGGGAAAAAATCACAAATGTTGGTCAATACACTTGGGGAAAATCGTGCGCAATAAGCATATCTGCCATATACAAGTGAAAACATAGAAGGAGTTAGACTGAATTAGACAAGCAACACATGTGGGATGCGGTGAAGGTAGGTGAATTACATTATCAATTTCAGATGATTTTGACAATGTGTTGTCTCTGTTGCTTCTGTTGCTTCTGTTATCTTTTGGTAAATCAAACCATCAAAATAGAGATAATATGTCATTTTTTACTGTTGTATTATGAATATGTTGTAGAAATGCTTTTTCAATCGTAGTATAGAATTATACCGTGAGCATACTTTGGAGCATATAAGTGCTTTGTGGATAGCATGGAGGTCATCCTTGAATGTAGATTTTATGAGACCTTGCAAAACTAAAGCTAAAGTTTTATAAAATGTGTCATAGGGGTTTAATGCTAAAGAATGAGAATGACTTATAACTAATAAGTTCTTAATTGATGAGTTTTAGGTATAATAATGCTGGTTCAAAATGTTATAAGAACTATTTCATTTAGTAGTTAAATTGTACTCATGGAAGTGATGATTATAATATTGATTTGTGATTTATGTAGAAAATCAGTAACCAGAATTCTAATAATCGGGTAAATAGAGTAATGCCTAATCAAATTGGAAGCAAGTCGCACAGACAACTAATATATGACATGGTATAAACGTCCATATTAATTCTTATGTTTATTATTTATGATGTTTTTGCTTAATTAACATATATATTTTACTTTCCTTTTATATATCTTTCAGGGAAGAAAGGATAATAACCTACCTGACATTGCAAAAATTTTAGATGAGAATCGACAAAAAATGGAAAGTTTGTTGAGCTAGAAGTGCAAGAAAAATATGTAACTATCACTACTTAATATTTTAACCTAAATTTGTTGTTTATCATTTATTTAAATGACATATGAATGATGGACCTTCGTAGGATGAGATTGTGAAGACTGTTCAATCTAATGCATCACTTTCACCTATTGAGGTTGTTGAAAAGTGTTTTGGACCACAATGCCATAATCATGTCTTTGGTTTCGGAAGTGGAATGAAAAGAAAATATTTAATTGTTCACAAGTTGTTTATATAAAAGATCATGAAGATAAGCTCCATGAGAAGGAAGAAGAAAATAATAATCTTAAGAGACGCATAGATGGAATTGAAAGTAGATTAGTCAAAATTGAGAATGAAAACCAATCAACTTCAGATGCACCTACAATGTCTAGTGAAGGCTGAGTTTATCACCAAGGTAAGTTTGAATATTAGCATGGATTGATATTTCTTTTTGAATTTTGTATCGAACTCGAACCTTGTATCTCGGTAGAAATTATTTTGTTCTTGTTTTTATTGTACATACAATTATCAAAATCCATTACACGAGCTCTCTCGTCATTCCTATCAAGTCAACAAGGCTGTTTAGAGGTTGCATAACACAGCTAGCTAGTTTTGAACGGCAGATGAGCAACTTGATAGGAAACTGTAATGCACGATACAAGGTCAACTTAAGGAAAATTCTCATGTCCAAGGCAAGAACAAATCCACTATCCTTCACACCAATCTGAACTAAGCAGGTTGATACATTAGCCACTTCTCGTCATTATCGCCATCTTCACTCCATTCGGCTACAGGATTATCAGGTTCTGATTCTACTGCTATCACTTCATTTGCCACTTTATGTTGGCCTATTAAGTCAACACCTAAACAAGTTATTTTTAACTGATCCTAGCAGACTTGCAAACCGATGTGGTGCTAGTATTCAAAAGCCTTCTTTGGTGATAAACTCATTCCACCTACTCATGGATTGATTTTTCTTTTTGAATTTTGTATCGAGCTCGAACCTTGTATCCCGGTTGAAATTATTTTGTTCTTATTTTTATTGCTTGCTCTTACATATAATTATCAAAATACATTACTTTGGTAATACTCAAATAGGTGGACTAGAGTTGATTAACAATACCCATGAAGTGGACCTAGGCATTTAATTTATTCTTATATTATTCTTGTTATCCGAACCTTTTATTATTCTTGTTACTAGCTTCAATTTACGAGCATGCATGAAGTGGACCTAGGCATTTAATCATTTGAGTACATCTTTATTTTAATTGATTTTTTCTATTTATATTCTACAGATGTCACGTTGACGGGAGTTAATAGACTATATTAATCGGATGTTATGCTTCAAAGAAGAATTCAAGCATGGATCAATTAGGAAACTAGTAAATGATATTTTGAAGCAACTACAAAGTGATCACCATTTATAGTCCTCAAATATTTTTGTACTACAAGAAGTAGATATTCAGAAATACTTCATGTATTCATCAAAATGGAACTCATATTTTGTAACAAATTACAATTTTATATATTTTGAATATATGAATAGATATTGATGTAGTTGCTTATATAAAATATTTTGTTCAACAAAATTACTTGTTCTATAATTCATATTTTATTAGTAATGTCATCTTTTAATATAGATAAATTCATATAAAAAATTATTATAGATTTCATCAAAATTAAAGATATTTTTTAATGAGGATTATTAAGGATTTATTGAGGGGTAATTTTTATTGTTAGATCGATTTTTAGTGAGGGATAAATGATGAAATAATGAGGAGAAGTATTGTTATTAAATATTTATTTCATGAAAGGCAAATGGTAGTATAATGATGAAATTTTTAGTCATTTTAATTAATTTTAATGACGGTATAATTTCATCACTAAATATGCTACAATAATAATGATGGGATGTCTTTACCATCATTAATTACCTTTACCTAAGAAGGCAGTAATGAAGGTCTACGACGGACAATTTCCTATCATTAAAATTACTTTACGATATGTTTTGAACATTTAATGATGTCATTTCCTGTCACTATAGATCCATTTTCTTGTAGTGGAAGAAACCCCAAGAAAATGCAAGGGTTACTTTAACACTCCAATGTAGTCTAACTCAGAACTAACTGAGTAATGTTAGAACATTTAACAACATAAAAGAGATATGGGAGAAGCTAATTGAACTCTATAAAGGTTCAACATACTCAAGAACTACAAAGAAAGACATTCTTCTAAGTTAAGTCAAAATCATTCATGTTATATATACAAAATAAGGAGACTGAATCCTTTGATTCACTTTTTGTGGACCAGGGGATGATCCTGTTAGTATTAGCCCAAGTACCAATTATGAGATGATTGTAAAAAGCTCATTTTATATCATATATCATTATTAATAAAAGGCAAAGTTAGTTATTATATTTATTTCAATTCAGTGCCAATTGAATAAGTAGAATAATGTCCTTGGGTAGTAGATCTTATCTATAACATATCAATTGGTTGAATAAGGAGACAGAATCCTTTGATTCACTTTTTGTGGACCAGGAAATGATCCTGTTAGTATTAGCCCTAGCACCAATTATGAGATGATTGTAAAATACTCATTTTATATCATATATCATTATTAATAAAAGGCAAAGTTGGTTATTATATTTATTTCAGTTCAGTGCCAATTGAATAAGTATCATAATGTCCTTGGGTAGTAGATCTTATCTATAACATATCAATTGGTTGAATTGATAGTGAGATATTGTAGATATACATAGAACACTACTCTTAAATATTCCTAGTCAAGTATTAATATGCAAGGACAATATTAATGCGTTGAGACTAGCATGTAGGTCAACAGATGACTTAATCTCACAAGTCATGGATATGAGATATCAGGTTAACACATGAGTATATATTAGAGAATATATACTGAATGACCCGTCATGAGAATGTTTCATGGATCGTTATATGAGTGTCATAAACATTCTCATGTGACTATTGGTATGAATAATCCTTAGACCTGAAGTCACTACAGTTCCCTACATAAGGAGTTGTGTACTTTGGTATTGGCAAACATCACCTGTAACAATGTGGATAATAAAGTTGATCACTGGGTATGCAATGAATTATGCGGAGGGATGTAAGTGATGTAGATAGGAGCTATGCCTTCCATATGACGGAAGTGATATCTGTGGGCCCCTTGATTAGTAGGACACAAGAATGCATGACCATGCTCAAATGAGTCAATATGTGATATTGAACTTATTTGATTGAGTGTGTCTACTTAGAGATCAAGAAACACAGAGATTGATAAGAGGATGACATGTTCTATGCCTCATTGATCAATCTAGATATCAAGGATAGAAGGATTGAGTCATACAAGATAATAGACACCGAAAGGTTAGGTTGGATCTCGACATTCTCGTCACTTGGGTAGCAATGATGCATTGCTAGATATCACTCATTGCTTATATTTCTAAAATGGTTTTAGATACATTGCTAACGTTATGAGAGCCTATTGGGTCACACACAAAGAACATGTTGATTTGGAGATGGATTATGGGGTTAAGTTTAATTCGAATTATGCACATTGAGTTAGACTCGAATGAATTCGGATTAGACTTATTGAGTAATAGGTTAGACTCATTGGTTTATTGGGTTAATGACTTATTGGGTTAATGGTTAATCCAATATTCTAAATCCAACCCATTAATATTAATGAATATTAATAAAGATTAATATATCATTAATCAAAAGGAAGGTTAAGAGATAAAAATATTTTGTATTCATTGGATGAATACAAAAGTCATTTGTAAAAGTAACCTTTAGGTGAAGTAACCTTTTTGGCAAAGTAACCTTTTTGGTGAAGTAACCTATTTAGTAAAGTAACCATTTTGTGAAGTCACCTTATATAGATGAAGTGACCTTTTGGGTGGGTGTGCTCTTCTTGGTTTTTGCTCTTTTTCCTTCTTCCACTCTTGGCCAAAACTTCCATAAGAGGTTGCTAGCACAACCTTTGGTTGTTTCTTTCTCTATTTCGTGAGTTCGTGAATCGGATGGAGAACGTGTTCGTGTGGATACCATAGAGGCGCGGACGTGTTGATAGCGCTAAGATCTACATCATAAAGAAACGTTGCTGTCAGGATTGCGAAGGGCACGCAACAAAGGTATAACTTTCTCTTGTAGAAACTTAGTACTTAGTATATGGTTTCATTTTGCATGGATCTTCTGGATAGGAACTTATTTTTCTACTGCGCTTTTCGGCGTGTTTAGCGCTATAGTTTCTTACAGTGGTATCAGAACCACTTGCAAAGGCATATACTAAGTTGTAGTAGATTTTGATATGCGATATAGAAATACATGAGATTTTACTATGATTTAGATGATTATGAGTAAGATTTAGGCCAATGGTCTAGACTAAAGTTTTGTGGGTAGCGAGATCTTGGGCATGACAGCAACTCATATAATGAGTATGCAACTCTGGGGGTGCTGCCCCTCACCCTACAAGGGGCGCTGCCTCCTTGAACCCGCCCGCTAACTAGCTAGAGGGACTGTCGTGACGTATGCGACTCATAAGTCTTTGTTTAAATCATAGTAGATTTTATGTCATAAAATATTGTGAATGTTATGTGACATGGTGCATGGTTATGACCCTTTACCCCGATGTGAATGAATGTGTGTTGTAATTCATAATACGGCCTGCATGTCATGCCTCTCCTCTTTCACTTCTGTTGTAAATTTAGATTACCCTCGAATGTAACTCGAGGTTTCTTTAGGTTTTGTAATGTACAAATTAGAGAAGAACAAGTCTACTGGACGACAGTGAAAAGGGAGGAGGACAACAACACATGACGACCGAGGAAGCACTTGAAGAAGATGCTTTGACCTAGGTTGACCTTACAATCTTCTCATTGGCTTGAGAAGATCATAGAAAATGGGGTCATAACCATGTCACGTTTATTTTATGCATATATGTGATGTATGCCATGATATGCTAATTTTGTATGCGATGCATGTGTAGTTTAATCATGATTAGGTCTTTTTAAATATGCCTACCAAAGTTCGATACTCACTACTACCTCGATCATTTGTAGTCAGGTTTGCCAAAGTAAAGTGACTCATTTTATCTTGGTAGAGTGCGATAGGACAATAATGATATCCGACTATTGAACTTTGGGTGTGACTTAACTAAGTTGAGAACTTAGAGGCATATCCCATACAATGTAATTCAATTATACTAGTCTTGGGCGATTAGCCAAAGCTAACTCAAGATGTGTTATAATGTGGATTTCATAAGATAGGAAAATGAACAAATAGTCTTGTTCACCTAATGATACAAGAGTTACATAGGATGTAATTGGTAAACATTGTCTACCTAAGTTATACAAATCTTGGGCGATTAGCCAAAGCTAGCTCAAGAAAAGGTATAATATGGATCTTGTCCAATTGGTACACGTTGCCTACATAAGTTATACTAAGTCTTGGGTGATTAGCCAAAGCTAACTCAAGATGAGGTATAATATGGATCTTATCCCACATGAATGTTATCGCAATTGGATTTGAAGCTGGTAGTGTGGGTAAAACTACATCCATGACTTGCTTCTACCAAAGCTTTACAATTTAGTGGGAGAATCATTTAATTAAAGTCCTAGTTAAATGATCAAAATATGATACTTATTTATGTATTTTATTGTTGTAAATCACCATATCATCAAATACGTCAAATACTCTCTCTCTGCGATCTGTCCTTGATAAGGACAAGCTCAATGGAGCTAACTTCCTAGACTGGTATAGAAACCTTAGAATAGTTCTCAAATAAGAAAGAAAACTGTACGCCCTAGAGCAGCCCATTCCTGAAGCACCCCCCACGACTGCTACTAGAGCTGATAAGGATGCTTATAAGAAGCATCATGATGATGCATTAGATGTATCATGCCTTATACTCGCCACCATGAACTCTGAGCTTCAGAAGCAACATGAGAACATGGATGCTTATGATATGGTTGAACATCTTAGACAACTATATCAAGGACAAGAAAGACATGAGAGATTTGAGATCTCCAAGGCTCTATTTCAATGCAGAATGCAAGAAGGAAGTCTCGTAGGGCCTTATGTGCTCAAAATGAACGGGTATGTGGCGAACCTACAACGATTGGGATTTCCACTAGGCCAAGAATTGGCCACTGACCTTATTTTACAATCATTGCCTGAAAGCTATAGTCAATTTGTCATGAATTATAACATGAATGAAATTGACAAGCCATTACCTGAGATGTTGAACATGTTGAGAACTGTTGAACTCAACCTTAAGAAGGTAAAGCCTAGTACCATTTTGATGGTGCCAAAGGGAAAAGGCAAGTGGAAGCCTAAAGGTAAGGGTAAGGCCCAAGCCAAAGGCAAAGGCAAGACTCATGCACTGAAACCTAAAGGCGGGGTGGCTAAGGAAGGAACCTGCTTCCACTATGGTGAAAAAGGACACTGGAAGCGGAACTACAAGTTGTACCTAGAGGAAGTGAAACGGAAGAAAAGTGAGACTTCTGCCTCAGGTATAAATGTTATAGAAGTCAGTCTATCTATTTCTTCTTCATGGGTATTAGATACCGGGTGTGCATCTCACATTTGTAATAATGTGTAGGGGCTGAGAAATAGTAGATCTTTGGCAAAGGGAAAAGTGGACCTACGAGTAGGCAATGGTGCAAGAGTTGTTGCTATAGTTGTAGGAACATATTCCTTATCTTTACCCACTGAGCTTGTTTTAGAACTTGAAGAGTGCTATTATGTACATGCCTTAACTAAGAACATCATCTCTGTTTCTTGTTTAGACAAGAAAGGATTCTCATTTGTAATAAAGGACAAATCTTGTTCCAATGATATGTTCTATTGTTGTGTACATCTCATGAATGGACTCTATGTTCTAGACTTTTACAACTCTATCTATAACATAAATACCAAACGGTTCAAGTCTAATTATTTGAACCAAACATATCTCTACCATTGTCGCTTAGATCACATAAATGAGAGCCGCATATCCCAACTCCATAAGGATGAACTTTTGGACTCATTTGATTTTGAATCATATGAAGTATGTGAATCTTGTCTTCAAGGCAAGATGACAAAAACTCCATTTAGTGGACATAATGAAAGAGCTAATGACTTGTTAGGACTCATACATACTGATGTATGCAACCCTTTTCAGGATAGCAACTAGAGGAGGCTATCATTACTTCATTACTTTCACTGATGATATTAGTAGATATGGCTGTGTATCTGATGAGACACAAGTCAGAATCCTTTGAAAAGTTCAAAGAATTCAAGAATGAAGTACAAAACTAACTTGGTAAGTGTATTAAGATACTTCGATCAGATCGAGGTGGGGAATACCTTAGCCAAGAATTTCATGACCATCTCGTTGAGTGTGGGATCATATCTCAACTTACTCCACCTGGCACACCACAATGGAATGGTGTATCAGAAAGGAGAAATCATACTTTATTAGATATGGTGCGTTCGATGATGAGTCAAATAGAACTTCCTACTTCCTTCTGGGGATATGCTTTAGAGACATCCACTTTCACACTTAATCGCGTTCCATCTAAGGCTGTCATAAAGACACCATATACAATATGGACTAGGAAGAGTCCCAAGATGTCTTTCATGAAGATTTGGGGTTGTGAGGCTTACGTTCGATAGTAAATCTTAGATAAACTAGGACCCAAATCAGAAAAGTGCTACTTTGTAGGATATCCCAAGGAAACAAAGGGATATTACTTCTATAATCCCATAGAAGGCAAAGTGTTTATTGCCAGAACTGGTGTCTTTCTAGAAAAGGAATTCATTTCTAGAAAACTAGTGGGAGTCAAGTCGATCTTGAAGAAATTCAAGATACACAAACTAGCACCGAAGCCTTAATGGAAACTGAACAGGTACCACAAGATATTGTGGATCATGATTTTGTTATACCATAAGAAATTGTGGAGCAACAACCTGTTCAAGTAGCACAAGCTCTACGCAGATCTGATAGGGCCCATAGTCAACCTGAGAGATATTCTTTTCTCTTGTCTGACAACGGTGATGTAGTGCTAGTTGGTCTCAACGAGCCTAAGTCTTATCAGGAAGATGTACAGGGCCCAGATTCTGAGAAGTGGCTAGAGGCCATGAGATCTGAAATGGAATTCATGTACACTAACCAAGTATAGACTTTGGTTGATCCACCTGAAGGGATCAAACCCATTGGGTGTAAGTGGGTCTTCAAAGTGAAGACTGACATGGATGGGCATATGCATACCTATAAAGGTAGATTGGTAGCTAAAGGTTTCAAGCAAATTCATGGTATAGATTATGATGAACTTTTTCACTAGTTACGATGCTCAAATCTATTCAGATTTTACTTGCTATTGCATCTTACTATGATTACGAGATCTGACAGATGGATGTTAAAACTGCATTTCTTAACAGAAATCTACTCGAGGATATGTATATGACACAACCTGAGGGTTTTGTAGATCCAAAGAATGCTGAAAAAGTTTGTAAGCTGCAAAGATCTATTTATGGATTAAAGCAAGCTTCTAGAAGTTGGAATCTTCAATTTGATGATGCAATCAAAACGTTTGGTTTCATTAAGAATGAAGATGAACCTTGTGTCTACAAGAAGGTTAGTGGAAGCATAGTCAATCTTTCTCATATTGTATGTAGATGACATACTTCTCATTGGAAATGATATCCCTACTCTTCAGTCAGAAAAGACTTGGCTTAAGAATTATTTTTCAATGAAAGACTTAGGTGAAGCAGCCTACATTTAAGGCCTTAAGATCTATAGAGATAGATCTAAAAGATTGCTTGGCCTAAGTTAGAGTACATATATTGACAAGGTGCTTAAATGTTTTACCATGGAGAATTCCAAGAAAGGATTCTTGCCGATGTCACATGGTGTGAGTTTTTCAAAGACTCAATGCCCCTCTTCTAGGAAAGAAAGGGACCGTATGGATCAGATTCCTTATGCATCTGCTATAGGGTCTATCATGTATGTCATGCTTTGTACTCGCCCAGATGTCTCGTATGCTTTAAGCATGACGAGCAGATACCAGTCAGATCCAAATGAAGGTCACTAGACATCGGTCAAAAATATTCTTAAGTACTTGAGAAGGACTCAAGATTATTTCTTGATCTTTGGAGGCGATGAAGAGCTTGTTGTAAAGGGTAACACCGATGCTAGCTTCCAAACTGACAAGGATGATTACAGATCGCAGTTAGGGTATGTGTTTTGCTTAAATGATGGTGTTGTGAGCTGGAAAAGTTCAAAGCAGGACAGTAGCTGATTCTACAATAGAGGCCAAGTATATTGCTGCTTCAGCTGCAGCAAAGGAGGCTATTTGGATCAAGAAGTTCATCACAGAGCTTGGTATTGTTCCTAGTATAGCGAACCCAATAGACCTCTATTATGATAACAATGGGGTTATTCACAGGCTAAGGAATCTCGCTCTCATCAGTGATCCAAACATATACTACGGCGATTTCATCTCATTCGAGAAATCATCAAAAGAGGAGATGTGAGGATATGCAGAGTCTCAAACGATGCTAACATTGCAGATCCTTTAACCAAGGCTTTGGCACAGATGAAGCATGATGGTCACACTAGGTCAATGGGTATTCGATATCTTAGTGATTGACACTAGTGCTAGTGGGAGATTGTTAGTATTAGCCCTAGTACCAATTATGAGATGATTGTAAAAGGCTCATTTTGTATCATATATCATTATTAATAAAAAGCAAAGTTGGTTATTATATTTATTCCAGTTCAATGCCAATTGAATAAGTATAATAATGTCCTTGGATAGTAGGTTCTTATCTACAACATATCAATTGGTTGAATTGATAGTGAGATACTGTAGATATACATAGGACACTACTCTTAACTATTCCTAGTCAAGCATTAATATGCAAAGACAATATTAATGCGATGAGACTAGTATGTAGGTCAACAGATGACTTAATCTCACAAGTCATGGATATGAGATATCAGGTTGACACATGGGTATATATTAGAGAATATATACTGAATGACCCACCATGTGAATGTTTCATGGATCATTATATGAGTGTCATAAACTTTCTCATGTGACTATTGATACGATTAGTCCTTAGACCTGAAGTCACTACAGTTCCCTAAATAAGAAGTTGTGTACTTTGATATCGGCAAACGTCACCTGTAACAAGGTGGACAATAAAGTCGATCACTGGGTATGCAATGAATTATACGGAGGGATGTAAGTGATGTAGATAGGAGCTATCCCTTCCATATGACGGAAGTGATATCTGTGGGCCCCTTGATTAGTAGAACACAAGAATGTATGATCATGCTCAAATGAGTCAATATGCGATATTGAGCTTATTTGATAGAGTGTGTCTACTTAGAGATCAAGAACCATAAAGATTGATAAGAGGATGACACGTTCTATGCCTCATTGATCAATCTAGATATCAAGGATAGAAGGATTGAGTCATACAAGATAATAGACACAGAAAGGTTAAGTCAAATCTCGTCATTCTCGTCACTTGGGTAGCAATGATGCATTGCTAGATGTCACTCATTGCTTATATTTCTAAAATAGTTTTAGATACATTGCCAACATTATGAGAGCCTATTGGGTGACACACAAAGAACATGTTGATTTGGAGATGGATTATGGGGTTAAGTTTAATTCGAATTATGCACATTGAATTAGACTCGAATGAATTCAGATTAGACTTATTGAGTAATGGGTTAGACTCATTGGTTTATTGGGTTAATGGCTTATTGGGTTAATGGTTAATCCAATATTCTAAATCCAACCCATTAATATTAATGAATATTAATAGAGATTAATATATCATTAATCAAAAGGAAGATCAAGAGATAAAAATATTTTGTATTCATTGGATGAATACAAAAGTCATTTGTAAAAGTAACCTTTAGGTGAAGTAACCTTTTTGGCAAAGTAACCTTTTTGGTGAAGTAACATATTTGGTAAAGTAACTCTTTTGTGAAGTCACCTTATATAGATGAAGTGACCTTTTGGGTGGGTGTGCTCTTCTTGGTTTTTGCTCTTCTTCCTTCTTCCACTCTTGGCCAAAACTTCCACAAGAGGTTGCTAACACAACCTTTGGTTGTTCCTTTCTCCATTTTGTGAGTTCGTGAGACGGACGGAGAACGTGTTCGTGTGGATACCTTAGATGCGTGGATGTGTTGATCACGCTAAGATCTACATCCTAAAGATACGTTGCTTTCGGGATTGCGAAGGTCACGCAACAAAGGTATAACTTTCTCATGTAGAAAATTAGTACTTAGTATATGATTTCCTTTTGCATGGATCTTCTAGATAGGGACTTATTTTTTTGCTGCGCTTTTCGGTGTGTTTAGCGCTATAGTTCCTTACAGATCCACAATGTAATTGCGGCCGAATCGCGTTCACAATTCAAAATCAATTGGTTGCAATCCCTCTATAGGTTCACCTTCTCACCCAGATTATAGTTTGGGTTGAGATAGGCGGCCCCTTGCTCAGCGCCCGGCCACCCTCCCACAGCCAATGGCCTCCGGGCAGCCTCCTGTAGGACCGTTGTGGCCAGCTAGGAGGGGGTTGTTGGATAGCCCTATAAAATAAAAAACAAAATAACCCTTCTCGAACTCTTTAAGCTAACACTTGCATAATAAAAGCAAAGCAGTAAATCAAAAACATTAAGGAAGAGGCACGAGTATTTACTTGGTTACAACCGATGTGGTTGTTAATCCAAGGAAGATTAAGCACTAAAAACTCCTTCAGGCGGAGAGGCCTCTTACAACGTTGAAGCACAGAAACAGAAGCTTTAACTACAACTCTAAAGTACAAGCGTTGGAATTACAAGTAATGAGTTCGTTATTAAGCTTCTGGACCAAGGCTATATTTATAGCCTTGGTTGGAAATATAGCCTTGGTCGGGGCTCCTAGAAGGGTTCCGAGTGCCTTGGGGGGATAAAACTTTATCCCCCAACGTTCAGAACTCATTAGACGTGTTCTGGTCAATCATACTGGTTCGGGCACCCTGGATTGTTCCGGGCGTCCCGGACCAGTAAAGTCAACCCATGTTGACTTTTTCATCAGGGACCACTGCTCTAGTTCGGTTCGGCTAGGTCCGGGTCTTCTACACCCGATCCGTTCATTTGGGTGATCTCTGCCATCCGGAAAAGGGCTCACCCGAACCCAACTTCCGGTCTTCTCGAGCAGCCTTCCGCTCCGGCTTCTCATCCCTCGAAATCGCTACGTGTTTCTTTCTCGTCCACCAGCGTACTCATCCGTAGTCTTCATCCCTCGGTCGCACCCTGTGCCGACCTTCTCGCTAGCTGCATCTCTTGCTCCCCGAGAAATCTTCCGCTCCGGCTTTCATCCCTCAGAACCACTACACGCTTCCTTCTCGTCCACCGGGGTACTCTTCCGCAGCACCTCGTCCCACAGACGCACCGCGTGCCGTCCTTCTCTCTAGCTGCGTCTTCCGCTCGAGTACCTGTGCTCCAAAGCTCCTGCACACTTAGACACAAGGTTAGAAACAACACAGGACCTAACTTAACTTGTTGATCACACCAAAACAATCTTGGGGTTCCAACAATCTCCCCCTTTTTGATGTGATCAACCCAAGTTAAGCTAGGGTAAAAAAATAGACATGAATAATGAAATAATCTATATTGCAATAACATGCAACAAGATAGAAAAAAAAATTAAATTTTAAAAAAAATTTCAATTTTCTACCTCCCCCTAGACTTATACTTTTTCTTCTCCCCCTTTGATCACATAGAAAAATGGGGTTGCAAGAAAAATATAAGGGTTGACACTTAGAAAAAAAATCTATTTCAATGATTTTTTGAAAAATATTTCTAAGTCAAGGAAAATTTCTAAGTCAAGAAAAATTTCTAAGTCATTAAAACTTTTAGAAAATTTTGAGAACTTTGAAAATTTTGCAATAATTTTCACAAAAGTAATCTCAAAATATCAGAGAAAATTTCTAAGTTAAAAATAACTTTTGGAAAATTTCTAAGTTTTCGTCATGAAAATTAAGAGTTTTCTCAGTAAAAAACTTTATGCATAAATTTTTTTTTGGAACATGTAGAAATAATAAAAAAAATTCTATGCATTTATTTTTAATTTTATTTTATTTTATATTTTTTTTCATGCTGTTATCAGAAAGTTTTAAATTTCCATTTTAACTTATTACAATTTCTCAAATTTTAAGTAAGAAAATTTGAACATGCGAAGAATTGTATCATGTTAATATCTGTTAATAGTTTGTCAAGATACTTTAATCGACAGGCTATTTCTTTCAGCTTTAAAGCAACAAATATTAAACATGCAAGAAATTACATTGAGAAAATAATTGGTAAAAATTCATTTGACAATTTTTCTAATTTGTAAGATTCATTTTCAAAATATTTTGTAGCTTGCAAGAATCTTTTGGCAATATTTCTGATTTGCAAAATTCTTTTGACAAAATAATTTGTAATTCGCAAGAATCTTTCGTCAAAACATTTTGTAATTCAAAAAATTATTTCGATAATATTCTTAATTTGCAAGAAGTGTTCGACAGTTGATAAAAAATTCTTTCGATAATTAAATTTTTAATTCGCAAAAATCTTCAGGTAATTTTTTGATTAATTAAACCAGTTGTTCAGAGGGTAGAGGCTATACCTTACTTACCTCGTCGGCCGTTGGTTCTCCCCCTGTTGAATTACTTTCTTCCGAAGACTCTCCCCCTTCATCGATGTTTGTCTCGGTTGAGCTTTCTTCATCTTTTTAGGTGGGTCTTCTGCTATGATTGTTGTTTCGGCAATTTCCTTAGTCTCGAATTCGACTTCTTCTGATTCTTCATGAATCTTCAAGAACTTTTCCCAAAGTTCTTTTGCGCTTTTGTATTCACCAACTCTACCGAGATCTTCATTTGGTATTGTGCTTAGGAGGTGAAATTTAGCTCGCCCGTTTTGCCATAAACTCCTCACGTTACTTGTGGGTCCAGAGACGTTTATCGATTTCTTCTCCGTACACGTTCTTCGGTTCTTCATAACCAAATTTCATTATTGAAAAAAATACCAGAATCAGAGTTTAGATATACCTCCACTTTTTGTTTCCAAACGGTAAACTCCCCCTCGAATGCTGGTGGGTAGTCGCTAGCTTCGGCCATCATTTGTTGCAGACGGTGGTTAGTCCTTCTGAGGCGTCTTGGCTCTGATACCACTTGTAGGACCGTTGCGGCCGGCTTGGAGGGGGTTGTTGGATAGCGTTGTAAAATAAAAAACAAAACAACCCTTCTCGAACTCTTTAAGCTAACACTTGCATAATAAAAGCAAAGCAGTAAATCAAAAACATGAAGGAAGAGGCACGAGTATTTACTTGGTTACAACCGATGTGGTTGTTAATCCAAGGAAGATTAAGCACTAAAAACTCCTTCAGGCGGAGAGGCCTCTTACAACATTGAAGCGCAGAAACAGAAGCTTTAACTACAACTCTAGAGCACAAGCGTTGGAATTACAAGTAATGAGTTCGTTATTAAGCTTCTAGACCAAGGCTATATTTATAGCCTTGGTCGGGGCGCTTGGAAGGGTTCCGGGCGTCCTTGGGGATAAAACTTTATCCCCCAACATTCAGAACGCATTAGACGTGTTCTGGTTAATCATGCTGGTCCGGGCGCCCGGAGGGGTTCCGGGAGCCCCGGGCTGGTCCGGGCGGCCCAGACTGTTCCGGGCACCCCGGACTAGTAAAGTCAACCCATGTTGACTTTTTCATCCGGGACCATTGCTCTGGTTTGGTTCGGCTCGGTCTGGGTCTTCTACTCCGAATCCGTTCATTTGGGTGATCTCTGCCATCCGGAAAAGGGTCACCCGAACCCAACTTTCGATCTTCTCGAGCAGCCTTCCGCTCCGGCTTCTCATCCCTCGGAATCACTGCGTGTTTCCTTCTCGTCCACCAACGTACTCTTCCGCAGTCTTCGTCCCTCGGTCGCACCCCATGCCGACCTTCTCGCTAGCTGCGTCTTTTGCTCCCCGAGCAATCTTCCGCTCCGGCTTTCGTCCCTCGGAACCACCGTACGCTTCCTTCTCATCCACCGGGGTACTTTTCCCCAGCACCTCGTCCCTCGGACGCACCACGTGCCGTCCTTCTCACTAGCTGCGTCTTCCGCTCGAATACCTGTGCTCCTAAGCTCCTGCACACTTAGACACAAGGTTAGAAACAACACAGGACCTAACTTAACTTGTTGATCACACCAAAATAATCTTGGGGTTCCAACACCTCCGACCACCCATCCCAACCCAAACTATAACTTGGATGGGAAGGTGAACTCAGGGAAGAATCACAACAAATTACGATCGAATCCCAACTGCGATCTAGTCACAATTGCATTGTGAACCATCCCCTGGTTCACAAAAAAGTGGACCCGAGGATCCTTGCTTCAAAATAAGAGAGTATATATATAATTAAATGTATAAATTTAATATCTGAGATAATAGGGATAAAATTATTAAATTTGGCCTAATTAAATTGATTTGAGAAAATAATAATTATAAAATTTAAAATTAATTAGGAAATGAATTTATTAAAATATATAGAATTTATTAGAAAATTTTAGAATTTAAAATAAATTTTTAGAATTGGTACCTAGCACACATACCTACTACAAACAGAATATCAGGTCGACTTGCAATTAGGTATAATAGACTTCCTATTGCAATTTGATAATATTTTAAGTCTACTAATTTTCCTTCTAAATCAAAGTCAATTTTAACATTAGTTGTCATTGGGGTATTTATAATTTTAGAATTTTCCATGTCAAACTTTCTAATTAATTCCTTAGCATATTTTGTTTGAAAAATGTATATTCCTTCTTTTGTTTGTTTTATTTGTAAGCATAAGAAAAGTTAAGTTCTCCTACTAAGCTTATTTCAAATTCACTTTTCATTAATTTAGTAAATTCTTTTAGAAATTTAGTATTGGTTGAGCAAAAAATTATATCATCTACATAAATTTAGACTATAAAGATGTCTTTTTCGAAGGTTTTTATAAAAAAAGTTTCATCTATTTGGCCTTATTTAAACCCCTTAGATATTAGATAAGTTGATAGGCGTTCATACCAAGCCCTAGGTGCTTGTTTTAGTCCATATAGGTCTTTCTTTAACCTAAAGACATGGTTTGGGTGGTCTAAATCCTCAAATCCTGGAGGTTGACTTACATACACCTCTTCCTTGATGAACCCATTTAAGAATGCAGATTTTACATTCATTTGATATAACTTGAATCCTTTATGTGCTGAATAGGGTAGCAACATCCTTATGGATTCAAGTCTGGCTACTGGTGTATAGGTTTCATCATAGTCTAACCGTTCTACTTGGCTGAACCCTTTTGCTACTAGTCTAGCTTTATTTCTTACTATTTCACCCTTATCATCCAATTTATTTCTAAATACCCATTTAGTGTCAACTATGGTTTTACTTATGGGTTTAGGTACAAGTTCCTAGACTTGGTTTCTTTCAAATTGGGCTAACTCCTCTTGCATTGATAAGATCCAATCTAGGTCAGGTAGGGCTTCTTCTATAGTCTTGGGTTCAATTTTAGAAATAAGGGCTATCTGACTTAGGTTTCTATAGGATGATCTAGTTCGTACTCCTAGGGTTGGGTTACCCAAAATTTGGTCAGATGGATGGTTGAAACTTATTCTTGAAGGTCTTATGTCAGGATTAACAGTTGGTTCTTGCGATTCTTTAGGTTTAATTTGAGTATCTTCATCATCTTCAATTGAATTTGTGTTTCTTGTATTTTGATTAATATTTTCATTTATTGAATTAGGTAAGTTATTTTCTTCATTAAAAATTACATTAGTTGTTTCTTCAACTTTTAGGATATTTTTGTTATAGACTCTATAAGCCCTACTAGTTGTGAAGTACCCTAAAAAGATCCTTGGGGTTGATTTTGATGTAAATTTTCCTAACTAGTCTTTAGTGTTTAGAATGTGGACTTTGCATCCAAACACCTTTAAATATTTTAAGTTAGGAATTTTATTATAATATATTTCATATGGAGTTTTATTTTGAGATTTATTGATTAATATTCTATTTTGAATGTAACATGTCGTATTTATTGCTTTGGCCCAAAATTGAATCTTGAGGTTATATACGAGTTCAATTCTGGTGCACCCTGCACCAACACAATCCATTCATCCAATCAGACATCAAAGACAAGCCTATCAACTCCTCCTAGGTCCCTATCCTCTTACCTTATGGATCTCATACCTACACAGGAGAGTGAACTTGCCTTTCTCTCCCTGACATCGTCAGAAGCCCTCACCCAGTGTTACCACACTGTCGGTGAGGTAGTCAACGGTCTCAGTGTTCAGTCACAGTGTCCTCTACATGATCGTCGGCATGGGGTGGAGCTTGGCCGGAGCTCAGAGCACGGCGAGATGCTTGGCTAAAAATGGTGAAGGTGGAAAGGGCGAAGGAGGCGGCGATTCGGGAGGAACAGCGTAGGTATATGAGGGGACTTTATATACCTAGGGTGATTAATTCCAACTTTGGCTAATAATAGTAATTAACACCCAACCTAATTTGGTGTCATCATCAAGTTTATTAACTTCTATCCCCTTAGAACATGTCACACAAGTTCATTTTAAATCCTAACAATTTTTTAAAATTCGTAGAAATTTTTTTGTAAGTTAATTCCTTAATTAACACTCGTGAAACCTTACAATTCTCCCCTCCTTATAAGAATTTCATCCTTAAAATTTGACTTACCAAATAACCTGGGGTAGTTCTTGTACATATCCAGTTTAGACGCCCATGATGACCGGTCATGGCCTGTCCCAAGCCCGGATAAAGGAGGAGGGTTGCGTTAGGTTGCTAGCTAGCGTCAAACTATGACAAATATTCAATGAATGAATCTATTAAACTATTGTGCTACTGCTAGGTTATTCCCCAAAAGGAACGTGTTGCAGGGTCCGACTGTAACATCTCGGCAAGGACCGCTACATCTCCAGAACTCGGGTGTAGTGATAAATATGCAAGAGTTCGCGTTACAGGGTCCGACTGTAACGTCTTAGCAAGGAATGCTATATCTCTATGAGAACATGGGTGTAGTGTTAAATAGGCAAGAGTTCTCACACCATAGGTTAGATAAGAACAAATATGATAGGAAAACTAATAATCTAAGATTTGGAACATGGAATATAGGAACTCTCACTGGTAAATCAATGGAGGTAGTAGATATGATGATTAGGAGAAAAATTAGTATTTTGTGTGTACAAGAGACAAAATGTACAGACTAGAAGACAAAGATGATAGAGAACTCGGGTTTTAAGTTATGGTACACTGGAAAGAGTAAAGCAAGAAATGGAGCGGGTATCATTGTTGATAGTTTGTTAAAGGATGAAGTTGTAGGAGTAGTTAGAAAAGGGGATAGAATTATAGCCCTTAAGATAATAGTGGCGAAAGAAACTATGAACATAATTAGCATATATGCACCATAAGTAGGATTAGATGAAGCTACCAAATCAAGATTTTTGGAGGACTTAGATGAAATATTACAAAATATTCCACCAAATGAAATGATTTTAATAGGAGGTGATCTAAATGAGCATGTCAGAGTAAAAAATAAGGAATATGAGAGAGTACATGGGAGTTATGGGTTTGGAACGAGGAATGAGGAAGGGAAAACTATATTAGATTTTGCGATTGCATATGACCTTATATTAGCTAATACGTTTTTTAAGAAAAGAGAAGAATACTTAGTCATATTCAAAAGTGGGAATAATAAATCGCAAATTGACTTTCTTATGGTTAGGAAGACACTACAAGAAAAAAGCCTAACAACAACGGTTTTTCACCATTGTCATAGCCCCTTTCGGACTGTTGTTAAATGTCGTGTTGTTAAAAGGGGTGCCCAAAGACAACAGTTTTTAACCGTTGTCTTTAAAGGCAACGACAACATTTTTACAACGGTGAAAAACTATTATCTTTTCCTTAAAAGACAACAGTTTTTCACCGTTGTCTTTGAGCGTCTACCTTTAATAGCAGGGTCTTCAACAACAGTTTTAAACTATCTATGACAACGGTGAAAAACCGTTGTCTTTTTTAGATAAAAAATATAAAAAAATTAATACACAATTTTCAATATTATAAATCATTCAAAATACTAAATTTCAAAGTAAAATTTAATATACAATTTTCTAACATTCAAAAATAATATCTATAACATTCTGAAGAAATTTCATAAGCAACCAACAAAATGATAACACTATTAAAACAAAGGTAGAATACTATAACACGAGATTTTCTACTTAGATGTCGGTGAAGAGGAGGGACTGCAGCTCCTAGTGCTCCTTAATTTGTTAAAGTCTCTCCATTTTTTTGGCTTATCAGCATTCTTCCCAGTATTCTTGAGGACACCTATTCGAATAAAGATATATATTACAAATTAGAAACTAAACTGTACGCGTGATTCTAATTGCATTGCATAAATGTTACATAACTATAAAAACCATTTGATCTAGTCATCTAATAGAAGTGCAAAAAGCGTTATTTATGTAACATAAATGGTAACCTCTTGAAACAATATGGTGGCTCTTAAAATCATGAACACGTTAAGGTTTTCACCAACTATAGTAGGAATGGCTGCAGTAATTACCTGAAACAACATAAATTGTTAGTTTTGAAGGCAGGTAGAGAGACGTCATGCAACTTTTAGAAATCAATGCAACATAATCTTAAAGAATAACATTATAGCAGGATAAAGATGTCAAAAAGAGCAGTAGATTGAAACTAAAAAAACCACCAAAGAGTCTTTAATATGTACAAAACACCTTTTAGCTTCATGTTGAATACAAAATGAACATAATCGAATGAATCGAGATGCAAAATTGCAAATGTAAGTTAGAAAAAAAACTAAGAAATGATAATGTAACTGTAATTTAATCTAACTTACGATTTAATTCTAGATTTGGAGAAGTAAGAAGTGTATGCTTTTCTAGATCACCATGTACAGAAACTGAAATATTAATAGGGTCATTACTTGTCAACACATGATGTTCCTAAGAGGAAGAAATGGACTTTAGAAATAAGACCAAAGAACAAATACATTAACTGCAAGCATAGAATATGCGTGGGTGATTACATCAAAGGTAGATTATAAATATTTTTAATTTAGAAAATGAGGAAGGAAATGAATGGAGGAAATGAATGAGATTTTCTACTTAGATGTCGATGAAGAGGCAGCACTGCAAATCCAAGAGGCGACACTGCAGATATTGCAATACAACAAAAAGTAAATTCTTTTTTCTCAAAGTAGTAAAGGAAAGTAAAAAGACTAATAATCTATAAGTGTGAAGGTCTAATATGAGATTTAATGTCCACAGATTGCAACAATAACTTCACCTTGCTTGGTGGCTGAGGAGGGAATGAAGTATATGGTTTCTTCTCCTTAGCCTTTACTTTCCTTTGAACATTCTTCCTTGATAGTGATCTTCAAAATTATATTAATTGTCAAGATGCATGCTATAAAATTGTTCAAACAATCACATTTTACATATAGTTTATCTGTAAAAAGAACTAAACTCCAATAATAAAGCTAACTTAACATGGTAATTGGTACTGAAAGAATTTCTTCTATAAAAGAGCTAAACTCCAACAATAAAACTAGCATACATGACAATTGGAATACAAAGAATTATAGAAAAACTAAATCTCCAGCATGTTGCATTAAATACTAAAGGCAGTTTTCTATTGGATCAGAATTAACTTTAGAAAGAAGAACCACATAACTTTATATCTGCTACTAAAAGAGCTAAAAGTGAGGTTGATGATTCTATCAGTACTAACATTCTAATTGGTGCAAAGGAAAGATAAGTAAAACAACTAACAATTAACTCTCAATAGTAGAAAGAACAAACATTCTTCCTCCAAAAGCATACGTTCACACTAACTAACAATTAACTTAAAAAAAATAAAGCAATTCATATTGTCATTTCTTTGGACATGTTTGGTTCCAAACTATAAAAAAATAATAATAATAAAGTTAAAACAATTAAAAATAAGGCATTCATAGAATATCCATATAGAAATAATTTGAAATAACTAAAATATAAAGTGAATTACATTAAAAACAGAATGTTGTCATCAATTTGTGTGATATCTGATATTGATGACCAAATCAACAATCACCGAAAAGTAATTTTGTTCATTTTGATGAACCATCAATACATAATAGAATTTGCTACTTTTCTTAAGAAGTGGTTTCTTTTGGCAAAAGAACTATAAAGAAATATACACGAAGCAATTTTACAATCTACAACAGACATGAATTTTCAAGTTCAACATGTTGATTGTTTTCCTACCAAATACTAGAAAATAAATCCAACTAAATTGATGGGTGGGCGAACTAACAATTAGCTCCCATCAAGCATGAGTATTAATAAGGAACCAAAAGAATAGTTGACATGGCTAAATAATACCTTGTTAAAAGATAATATTTTTTCCGTTGTTCAAAATGTTTAGTAAATCAAAACAACTTTCTGTTTCATTGGTTAATACTTCATGGTCCATGCAGAAGAAGCTCAAACATTTTAAATATTCGATGAAAAAATTCAGGGCAGACTAAATACCCTATCTAATATTTAAATATTTATTGGTTATATTCTGCAATTTTGATGCAAAAGTCTAACCACAGACTACAATAGCATATAGTAAAAACCCTAGTGAGATTCTCCCACACACAACCTGGAAACAAGTTGAATACCAGGGAGTAAATGAAATCAGGGAAACCAAGTCACAAAATCCGAAGATGGATACTCCTCGAGGGATCTGACAATACCTTATCTTTGATTCCCTGGATGCGATTGAAGACAATCGCACGCTGACCACCCTCGACGTTGTAAAGGCTATTGAGGCCAGCATAGACAATGGTGCCGCCGATGAGAGCAACCTTCACCAGTGTCCCGGCAACCCCAGCCCCAGGAACGTTAGGAACCTTCACGTTCCTAAAGTTCATGGTTTCCTCTCCTTCCCGAATCCTACAAACACACAAACAAAAAAAAAACCCGATCAAAACTTAAAGATCAAGCGAAGAGATGAGGATCTAACGACATTCTGAGAATTTAAGAAGACACACCGGCAACGGTAGCGACGGCGGCGGCGATTTCGACGAAGAGGAAGGGCAAGATTTTGGGTTTGGGGACAGTGAATAGTCTGCTTATAGGAAACTAGGGCACGGGAGAGGGGAAAGGGCGGCGGTGACTGGGAGTAACCGGCAGCACCCTCGACGGCTGGAGATGGCTGTCTGTGGCTTCGGGAATGTGAGGGCAGCAGCGGCTGCGTCGGAGGTCAGCAATGAAGAGGAGATCACGGTGACGGTGAGATCAGCAGGAGAAGAGGAGTGTAGCGCCCGCCCTTCTTACCCAACCAAAGGCGGCGCTACGTTCTTATACTACTTACGTACATGTTTTACTATAACAGCGGAAGAATAAAAAATTTAAAGAATTTAATTTATTAAGCATAATATCACATATTCTGACTTGTTCAAATGTGCATATATTGAACTTATAACTAAAAATATTAATTTGTCCGAATCGTCCTAGCCGAGCCACCACCACACACATCACTATCTGCTCCTCCTGCTGCTCCGTTGTTCATCCAGCTTTCTCTTTTATCTGCGGTACAAGGAAAGTAAGCTATGAGCACTCATGGCTCAGTAAGTTCCTTTCCTACTCACTAAAACCGAGAATCATCGTATATCAAGAATGGATCAACATATCATCGTCTCAACTAATCATAACATAACATATCATTCTATTCAAACATATCATGCATATTTCTTATTCACATATCATTTCATAGAAGCATGAATATCATATCATAAAACAAATAAATCACAAGCATAAGACATACAAGGGCATCATATTCATATCATAATATCACATGACATTATATCATATCATCATATAATTCAAGCACATATGAATGTAGGCAATGCATCGTGAATTTGAAAACTTATACTTAATAGTACTTGAAATTAATATCATCATCATTTGGGATCCCGGTTTGTACCACATACATAATGCGTAGGTCCAAGGTAGCAAGTCTTGAGCCCTACCATGCATGCATACTAGGCCCGAGTCTTACTCCATCGACCTAGGGCACTCAAAGGCCCATTACTGACGAGGCCCGAGTCTTACTCCATCGACCTAGGGCACTCAGAGGCCCATTACTGACGAGGCCCGAGTCTTACTCCATCGACCCCGGGGCGTTTACGGAGCCCACCCTTGGTACAAACCATACAAAAATAACTTATCATGCATAACTATCATATCATGTCCCTAACAATCTTTCATGCATTTCCTTTTTCATTTCTTTTCATTATGTATAGCATTTCCTATGCTATAACATATCATTACGTAACATAATTTCATTTCTTCTCATTATGTATAGCATTTCCTAGGTTTCTTTCCCTTTTTCTTTTATTTTCCTTCATGGCTGAAACCTACCAGTCCTTAAGCTAGGTTTCTTAAGTGGCCTAAAGCATGGAAAGCCTAAGTAAATATCATGGCAAAAGTTACTAAGAACATCATACACAAAATTTGATCATAAACAAGCTAGGACTCTTGTGATCTTACATGTCTTATATCATGTAACTAATTTTTCTACATTCCAATTAAACATGAGAGCATTAATCAACATTCATATCATAATATCACAGAGGTCTTGAGCATATTAATATTTTTGTTTAGGCTAATCTAAGCTATCCCTTTTATCATAGCCGAAAAAACCCTAAAAAGAGTTCATGAGTTTCTAGCAATGTGAACACCCTTTAAGAAACTTTATATCCTATCATAGGAGCATGTTTATTTAAATTTTTGAAGGTCTTTCTAACCCTTAACCTTTCTGGTCCGAAGCATCCAAGTGAGTTTTCTTTTGGTTCCAATTAATTTCCAAGCAAGAAAACCATAGAAAGGTCCTTAGCATTTCATAGAAGGAACCTTGCACTAGTTTGGTTAGACAATAATCTTCCTAACCTCTTTAAAATATTTTTGGTTGAATCCTAGGGTTAGATACTCCTCTGATCATACATCATATCAGTATAAAATCATGGAAAAGAATCCTTCTACATAGCATAGAAAATCTTATCATGAAATGAGATCTTGTTTAAATCATCCTAGATTTGAATACCTTTTCTTTAGCCGAATTTTCTTAAATTCTTTCCTAGGTTTTCTAATCCTTATAAATCCGAAAATCACATAAAAGCCTTGTACCGCAGGTGAGGGGAAGCTTACCTTCTTTGCTTAAGTTTCCTAGAGTTGAGAACTTTCTTGTGGACCTTTCTTCCTTGCTTGCTTTGCTCGGCACCAATGGAGGAAGAAGTGGCTAGGTCTTTTGGTGGAGAGGAGGAGGAAGAAGAGGAGGTTTCTTCCTCTTGTGTTGCTCGGCAACAAAAAGAAAGAAAGAAGGGGGAGAGTTGTTGCTCTCGGCAACAAGAGGAAAGAGGGAGGGAGAGTGCTCGGCACAAATGGAGGAGAGGAGGAGAGTGAGTTGAGGATGAAGCCCCCCCCTCCATGCCTATTTATACTAAAGTGAGGGGAGGAAAACTTGACTTGATTCATCCTCCTCATTTACTTCTCCTCTTAATGAGAAAGAATATGCTTCTTGAGTTTCTCTCTTTTCTTTCTCTTAATTTCTCTCCTTTCTTTCCTTTAATTATAATTACCATCTCTCCTCTTACAATATTCACTCCTATCACACTTGGTTAACACATGCATGCCTCCACAAGAGAACCAAGGATCAAATCCTTCTCCTAACATATTTTTGTACAAAATAATTCATGTATATGCATTATGCATAAATATTTCATACATGCATATATAATATCTCATATTTCTTTTGTTTACATTAATTCCTTGCATTATAAATCATGTATAGAACTTTATATTCTCAACTTTATTTTCTTTCATAAAGTTTTTAATCATCTAAATCCTTCCCATCGTAACATTCAACGTAGACTATCTACACATTCTTTTCATTACATTCGTACTCTCATTGCCCTTACTTTATCTAGGCTTTCTAGGGGTGTTACAAACTCCCCTACTTATTGAAAGTTCGTCCCCGAACTTAGAATAACAATTTCTGCTCCGATTCCTTAGATACTGGTGGAGCTTCCAATCTCCCTTGACTTATTGAAGGTCCCTCAATAGAAGTCTGCAGTTGGTGTAACCTTGCGGGACCACCTTGGTTCGGCACATACTGTGGTGCTTTAGTTTTGGTAGGGCAGTCTCTAGACAGATGTCCTTCCAGTCGACAGTCGTAGCATTTAATTTTGCTCTTGCGACAGTCTTTTGCTTTATGACCCTCTATCCCACAGTTGTAACACTTATTAGTGCCCGTACGACATGTTCCTGGATGTTTCTTCCCACATGCGTTGCACTGGAGAAACTTGAGCTGCTTGTTGGACGGACCACTCTCAGTGTCGTTCTGTCGCTTTCCCTTTCCACCGTGGTTCCCTTTCCAGTTGGCCTTGATATTTTCCGGTTCTTCCTTCTGAGTTTGCTTCTTG
The DNA here is from genome assembly GCF_018446385.1 of Zingiber officinale. NCBI lineage: Eukaryota > Viridiplantae > Streptophyta > Magnoliopsida > Zingiberales > Zingiberaceae > Zingiber > Zingiber officinale. Next base: position 77,257,344 of record NC_056001.1, read on the forward strand.
TCCTTGCCTAGTGCCTTTAGGTAGTGTTCAGTATTCAGGGCACTGCTAATTACCTCCTCCGTGGTCTGCGGCCTATTAACTCCGCCGGCCACATTAAGTGCTATCTCCGGTCTGAGCATTTTCAGCATAAGCCTGACCCTTTCTCCTTCCGGCCTAACTAGTTCCGGGCATAGTCGTGCCAGGCGATTGAATCTTCTCACCGCTTCTTCCACCGTTAGGTCACCTTGTCGAAATTCGGTGAATTCATCATAGTGCCTACTTGTTACTCGAGTGTGGAAGAATTCTTCGAAGAATTCCGTCTCAAAATCTGCCCAACTCATTTGGTTCACTGGTCTTTTCACTTTCACTCTGTCCCACCACATTCGGGTTCATCCGTGAACTCGAGGTATTCGCCAAAATATTCTACATCCTCGGGATCGTATTCGAATGGGATATAGTCCATTTCTACAAGATTTTAAAGATTCATTATTCCTCTTATGTTATAGCCTAAGGTTCTTGTATCTAAGCTACCATTCATGCATCCTACTTATCATCATGTACCATTCTCTAGGGTATAGCTTAAGGTATCCTTCCTAGGCTACCATTCATGTATCTTAGAGTATCATACTATTTTGCATACAAATAAATTATGCAACTGTACTTACTTGGAGCGGCGGGAAGGAGCTTGATGTGTGTGAAGTGAGCTGGCTAACTTGGCTTTGATACCACCTGTAGTGCCCGCCCTTCTTACCCAACCAAAGGCGGCGCTACGTTCTTATACTACTTACGTACATGTTTTACTATAACAGCGGAAGAATAAAAAATTTAAAGAATTTAATTTATTAAGCATAATATCACATATTCTGACTTGTTCAAATGTGCATATATTGAACTTATAACTAAAAATATTAATTTGTCCGAATCGTCCTAGCCGAGCCACCACCACACACATCACTATCTGCTCCTCCTGCTGCTCCGTTGTTCATCCAGCTTTCTCTTTTATCTGCGGTACAAGGAAAGTAAGCTATGAGCACTCATGGCTCAGTAAGTTCCTTTCCTACTCACTAAAACCGAGAATCATCGTATATCAAGAATGGATCAACATATCATCGTCTCAACTAATCATAACATAACATATCATTCTATTCAAACATATCATGCATATTTCTTATTCACATATCATTTCATAGAAGCATGAATATCATATCATAAAACAAATAAATCACAAGCATAAGACATACAAGGACATCATATTCATATCATAATATCACATGACATTATATCATGTCATCATATAATTCAAGCACATATGAATGTAGGCAATGCATCGTGAATTTGAAAACTTATACTTAATAGTACTTGAAATTAATATCATCATCATTTGGGATCCCGGTTTGTACCACATACATAATGCGTAGGTCCAAGGTAGCAAGTCTTGAGCCCTACCATGCATACATACTAGGCCCGAGTCTTACTCCATCGACCTAGGGCACTCAGAGGCCCATTACTGACGAGGCCCGAGTCTTACTCCATCGACCTAGGGCACTCAGAGGCCCATTACTGACGAGGCCCGAGTCTTACTCGATCGACCCCGGGGCGTTTACGGAGCCCACCCTTGGTACAAACCATACAAAAATAACTTATCATGCATAACTATCATATCATGTCCCTAACAATCTTTCATGCATTTCCTTTTTCATTTCTTTTCATTATGTATAGCATTTCCTATGCTATAACATATCATTACGTAACATAATTTCATTTCTTCTCATTATGTATAGCATTTCCTATGCTATAACATATCATGGCATATTACGTAACATAATTTCATTTCTTCTCATTATGTATAGCATTTCCTATGCTATAACATATCATGGCATGTTACGTAACATAATTTCATTTCTTCTCATTATGTATAGCATTTCCTATGCTATAACATATCATGACATGTTACGTAACATCCTATGCTATAACATATCATGGCATATTACGTAACATAATTTCATTTCTTCTCATTATGTATAGCATTTCCTATGCTATAACATATCATGGCATATTACATAACATAATTTCATTTCTTCTCATTATGTATAGCATTTCCTAGGTTTCTTTCCCTTTTTCTTTTATTTTCCTTCATGGCCGAAACCTACCAGTCCTTAAGCTAGGTTTCTTAAGTGGCCTAAAGCATGGAAAGCCTAAGTAAATATCATGGCAAAAGTTACTAAGAACATCATACACAAAATTGGATCATAAACAAGCTAGGACTCTTGTGATCTTACATGTCTTATATCATGTAACTAATTTTTCTACATTCCAATTAAACATGAGAGCATTAATCAACTTTCATATCATAATATCACAGAGGTCTTGAGCATATTAATATTTTTGTTTAGGCTAATCTAAGCTATCCCTTTTATCATAGCCGAAAAAACCCTAAAAAGAGTTCATGAGTTTCTAGCAATGTGAACACCCTTTAAGAAACTTTATATCCTATCATAGGAGCATGTTTATTTAAATTTTTGAAGGTCTTTCTAACCCTTAACCTTTCTGGTCCGAAGCATACAAGTGAGTTTTCTTTTGGTTCCAATTAATTTCCAAGCAAGAAAACCATAGAAAGGTCCTTAGCATTTCATAGAAGGAACCTTGCACTAGTTTGGTTAGACAATAATCTTCCTAACCTCTTTAAAATATTTTTGGTTGAATCCTAGGGTTAGATACTCCTCTGATCATACATCATATCAGTATAAAATCATGGAAAAGAATCCTTCTACATAGCATAGAAAATCTTATCATGAAATGAGGTCTTGTTTAAATCATCCTAGATTTGAATACCTTTTCTTTAGCCGAATTTTCTTAAATTCTTTCCTAGGTTTTCCAATCCTTATAAATCCGAAAATCACATAAAAGCCTTGTACCGCAGGTGAGGGGAAGCTTACCTTCTTTGCTTAAGTTTCCTAGAGTTGAGAACTTGCTTGTGGACCTTTCTTCCTTGCTTGCTTTGCTCGGCACCAATGGAGGAAGAAGTGGCTAGGTCTTTTGGTGGAGAGGAGGAGGAAGAAGAGGAGGCTTCTTCCTCTTGTGTTGCTCGGCAACAAAAAGAAAGAAAGAAGGGGAAGAGTTGTTGCTCTCGGCAACAAGAGGAAATTTGGGAGGGAGAGTGCTCGGCACAAATGGAGGAGAGGAGGAGAGTGAGTTGGGGATGAAGCCCCCCCCCCCCATGCCTATTTATACTAAAGTGAGGGGAGGAAAACTTGACTTGATTCATCCTCCTCATTTACTTCTCCTCTTAATGAGAAAGAATATACTAGAGAAATGCTTCTTGAGTTTCTCTCTTTTCTTTCTCTTAATTTCTCTCCTTTCTTTCCTTTAATTATAATTCCCATCTCTCCTCTTACAATATTCACTCCTATCACACTTGGTTAACACATGCATGCCTCCACAAGAGAACCAAGGATCAAATCCTTCTCCTAACATATTTTTGTACAAAATAATTCATGTATATGCATTATGCATAAATATTTCATACATGCATATATAATATCTCATATTTCTTTTGTTTACATTAATTCCTTGCATTATAAATCATGTATAGAACTTTATATTCTCAACTTTATTTTCTTTCATAAAGTTTTTAATCATCTAAATCCTTCCCATCGTAACATTCAACGTAGACTATCTACACATTCTTTTCATTACATTCGTACTCTCATTGCCCTTACTTTATCTAGGCTTTCTAGGGTGTTACAAGGAGGAAGGGGAAAAAACATGAGATTGTTTAGATTTATATGTGTAGGTTATTAAATAAATAAACTCCCCCTTTTAGGATTCAACAACATTCAATTGACAATAGTTTAATAAAACTATTGTATATTATCACATAAGAAACACTAAAAGACAATAGTTTTTTAAAACCGTTGTCTTTAACACACATTAGACAACAGTTTTTTGAAAAACTATTGTTATTTAAAAAATATTATGGTGAACAACAATAGTTTTCAATAAAACTATTGTTAAATGGAAAAAAGACAACAATTTCTTGAAAAACTGTTGTCTATTAGGTGTGGTTAAATCCAAATTTTCTTGTAGTAAGAAGGATAGAAAGATTTGTAAAGATTGCAAAGTCATCCCTGGAGAAAGCTTAACTACCCAACATAGGTTAGTAGTGTTGGATATACGCCTCAAACATAGTATCAATAGAAAGAAAATATATACAATTCCTAGAATTAAGTAGTGGAAGTTAAAGGATGAGAAACAAAATATATTTAAGGAGAAGGTAGAAATACAAGCATTAGGTGAAATATATGATGACTCTAATACAACATGGGATAAGATGATATCAAAGTTGAAAATAGTAGCTAAGAGTGTACTCGGTGAGTCAAAGGGACATGCACTACTAAGTAAAGAATCTTGGTGGTGGAATGAGAAAATACAAGAGAAAGTGAAGGAAAAATGAATAGCTTATAAAGAATTATATATTTGTAAGAACAAGGAAAACTTAAAAAAATATACAATAGCCAAGAAAGAAGCTAAGAAAGTAGTGAGTGAAGCAAAAAATAAAACTTTTGAACGGTTATATAAAAAATTGGATACAAAAGAAGGGGAAAGAGACATTTATAGATAGCTAAATTGAGAGAAAGGAAAACAAGAGATCTTATCCAAATAAAATGTATTAAAGATGAATGTAATAGGGTATTAGTAAATGATGGAGAAATAAAAGAGCGGTGGAAGAGGTATTTTCATCAACTTTTTAATGAAGGCTTAGGTGGCCAACTTAACTTAGGTAATTTAATTATGTCAAATGAGGATAGGAATTTTAATTTTTATCGTAGAATTCAAACTTCAGAAGTAAAACAAACTTTAAATGAGATGCACAATGGAAAAACTGTTGGACCAGATGATATTCCGATAGAGGTATGGAAGTGCTTAGGGAAACAAGGTATTGAATGACTTACAAAATTATTTAACATGATATTGAAAACGAAAAGAATGCCTGATCAATGGAGGATAAGTACTCTAGTTCCCTTATATAAGAACAAGGGAGACATACAAAATTGTGCAAACTATAGGGGTATTAAACTAACGAGTCATACTATGAAACTTTGGGAAAAAGTAATAGAAAAAAGATTAAGGAAGGAGACCACAGTGACAGAAAATCAATTTGGGTTTATGCCTGGAAGGTCAACAATAGAAGCTATACATCTCCTTAGACAATTGATCCTGTCTGAGAAGCTGGACAAGATGGAGAGCCGGGAGAAGAAACCCACTGCTAATGGAGAATAGTGCTGCTAGCGAAGAATAATGCCTAGAGAGTACTGATCCGAGAAACCCAAAGTGGATCGGGAAGAATAGAGTCACCAAATGCCTCCTTCCTACAAAGATCCCATGCCGAGAAAGAAATCCAATTGAAGAACAACCCCGCTCCAGAGCTTCCAGGACCTCCTGTACACAAGAGATCAGCCAACACTATCGTCAGTGACCTAAGACCGGGGTGGGAATCTTTGGCTAGGCCCTCCGACGCTCAAGTCAGTGATCTCTCTTAGTGTGGAAGAAAGAGGGAGACAATGAACAGTAGCTGGACATTAGGGTTATGAGTGTGTGCAATGATGTGAACTTGTGAACTTACCTGGCTAACGGAGAGGATTCCCCCTTTTATACCACTTCATATAACCTCCGTAGTCATGAAGTGGACCCCGATTTGTTAGAGTTTGTTATGAGATGACGTCAGCTGTGTACTTGTGGTGAATCACTTTTAAGGAATCTTTTTTGTACCCCAGATGTACCATCCTTTGTCGTTTAGCACCTGTAAAATAATATGAAAACACATTTCCCGCCAAAATATATATTTTCTGTCATATAGTTATATACTGTAAATATCTCCATTAATCATCATTTCACCCCTCCTGTTGTAATTAATTCTATCTATCAATGTTCCTTATATCAATCGAAGTCACTATATTCTATCAAGTGTCTTTCCCAATCATGGGTCAATCGACCAGTCTTGACTTCTCCTGGAAGGCAGGTCCCGACCGATATTAGCCTAACTTCCCCTGGGAGGTATGTCTCGGCTGGTATTATCCTACCTCCTTTGAGGTATATGTCAGTTAATGCAAATCTTACTCTTGAGAAGTATGTTTCGGTCGATATACACCTGATTCCTCCTAGAGGCATGTCTCGGCCGATATTAGCCTAACTCTGCCGGGAAGGCAGGTCCCAACCGATATTAGCCTAACTCTGCCTGGGGAGTATGTCTCGGCCGATATTAACCTAACTCCGCCTGGAAGGCAGGTCCCGACCGATATAGACCTAACTCCGCCTGGGAGGTATGTCTTGGCAGATATTAACCTAACTCCGCCTGGAAAGCAGGTCCCGACCGATATTAGCCTAACTCTGCTTGGGGAGTATGTATCGGCCGATATTAGCCTAACTCCGCCTAGGAGGTATGTCTCGGTCGATATAGACCTAACTCCGCCTGGGAGGTATGTCTTGGTAGATATTAACCTAACTCCGCCTGGAAGGTAGGTCCCGACCGATATTAGCCTAACTCTGCCTGGGGAGTATGTCTCGGCCGATATTAACCTAACTCCGCCAGGAAGGTAGGTCCTGACCGATATTAGCCTAACTCTGCCTGGGGAGTATGTATCGGCCGATATTAGCCTAACTCCGCCTGGGAGGTATGTCTCGGCCGATATTAGTCTATCTTCTTAATTTCCTTACCCCCCTTTTATCTTCTTATCAGGTACCTATAAAACCTTACCCATATCACTAGCCTTCCCTTCAAGTCTAGTCGAAGGAGGTGTAGACGACTGACTAGACTTAAGTCTGGTTTTGTCTTTTCCTACCCGTGACTCTGCTCCAGATATTGAAATGACCTCACAGATTTTATGTACAACTGTCCCTCTAACTCAAGTATAGCACTCCTGTGAACCTTTTACTCCTTTAAATAGGGCTACAACCTTCTCTTCATCCACAACCCATCTCAGCTCTTTTCCTTCCTTGCCACCTTTTATTGCTAAGGCCATGGTCGTGGATCCTCCTCTTTGGGGGCAACTTTTGTCGGACAAGGTGAGATCTATATATGAGTTTATTGGGATTTTTGCTTAGGCTACATCAGGGGTTCAAGGGATCGTCTTAAGAAAGGAAGCTTCACAGTTCAGATTTTTCATCCAAAGATACGGATGCTCTGAAGGACTCAAGGGACTTCAGAGAGATTTTTGCTACTCATAGAGGGGTAGCCAAATGACCCAGGGGTGCTGTGTGAATGGCACAACACACGTTACCCTTGGACTATACTTGGTTGCTTCACTGGCCGAGCTCTAGGGCTTGAGAGGGGAAGTGGTTTTTACATTTACTTTTCCATCATGGAATTAATAAATGTTTCCCTGTCTCGTCGCCCTTGAGCTTTTCTGTTTTTGTTGCTTTCTTCGTCCCGGGCAAAATATTGCCACTTATGAGCCTTGACAAGCCTGGGCGAAGTGAGATATTTCCATCTCTGCTCCATGGTAAGTTTGAATCCGGTGGGACTGAAATTTTCTAAGTGTTGTGAGAACTTGTGTTTGTGAACTTTGTTATTTGTCTAAGGCTTACTGTTCTGAGGGAAAATGTATCGTTACGTATTTGTTCAGATTCTAAGTGTAACAATGGACTCTTGTATTGAATTAAATGATTCTATGGAATCCTTCTGTAATTTACAAGAGTAAATGTAATGCTGTATTCTACATATGTATCATTTATCATGACCGAGGTTGTCTTAACTATTGGCATACTTTTATATCACGACTAATTTTATAATTAAAATCATATCGGCTAATATAACATTATTTCGATCAATATTAGTTTGTATTTCATAAGGACGTTAATTTGAAATCTGTCATTCGCCTAAATCTTCATCCTTAAATGTTTTTGTCCTTAGCTTGGACTTTAATCAAGAAAATCAGACTTTTTGCTTTTTCATGTCTGGTTAATCACGCCTTCTTCCGAAACTTCCTAGCTGGTGATTGGTTCCCCTTCAGGTGAGAGAGTGTTAGAAACGTACCCCGAGACGCTACCAACCCCAGTGTGATTCGACCTATCACATCCGATGTGAATGTTTTTATGATGGTATGGCCTATACTTTTTCCTGACCGCCACGTCACGTAGGTCTTTTGCCTTTCTATTGCGATCCTCAGCGTCTGCTGAGATACCAGTGTCTTGATGTGACGATAGTTGTGCACTTTTCAAACCCTAAACCCTTCGTCTCGTTTTTAAACCTTGTCCTTCCTTTTTTCTTCTCTAGAGTTCTTTTCTTGTTGCTGCCTTCAACCATATCCTGGGTTCATCATTTCTCGACGATCTCTTTTCTTGTCTTCAGTAAGTAACCTGTTGTTTCACTAGCCTATACTTTTGTCCATGGCGCGGAAACAATTGCTCCTTGGTATGTCCATATGTCTTCTACCTTTGATAAGAATGCTAGATTATCCCTCCGTCGTCAATATGAAATTCCTATGGAATATAGAATCATACTCCCCACACTGAATGATCGACCTCATCATCCCCCTGATAACTGCGTGACTTTTTTCAGGGACCAGTTGATAGGGGGATTAAGGTTCCCCATTCCTCCTTTCTTGATTGAGATAAGTCGGTATTTTGATATTCCTTTGCAGCAGTTCGCCCCTAATGCATTTCGTTATCTATGCGGTACTTACATGTTGTTTCGTCTACGAGATATTCCTCCTACTCCTCAAAATTTCTTCATGTTTTCCTATCCCAAGTGCTCGGAACCTGGTGTTTTCTTATTCCAGTCGTGAACTAAAATGGTCCTTTTTGGAGATATGTCGTCGTCTCTCAAAGCCTGGAAATCTCATTTTTTCTTTTTAAATTTCCGGGACCTATTCCTTGGTCTCATGCTTGGAAATCTTTCTTGCCTCCCTTGCATGATGTTAGAAGGTTTCATCTTCTTCCCTCTTTTCCTATTTATTGTGAGAAGTTATTAGGTCACCGACTCTCGATCCCGAAATGGTTGAAGGTCGAGCTTCTATACCTATTTAGTTTAAGCCCCGTCAAATCTGATACCCACATTTCTTTAGGTAACATCTTGTTCCTTTCTTCTTGCTTTTAACTGCCTAAACTGTTTTTCTTTTCTATACAGTGGAGAGCTTTTATGATGCCTTGATCGACGAAGAAATACGCATGGAAGAGGACCTACTTCGCGCCAAGGAAGCCGAGTTTCTGGCCGCTATCACCCCTCCACCCTCAATCGAAGAGCCGACTCCTTTAACCGAAGTACCTAGCTCTTCAGGGGTTCGTGAGGCTCCTGAAGGTTCTCCTGGGGATCCTGCTGCAGAGATCCTTCCCAATTCTGTACCCACTGTTACCTCTCCAGTGGCTGCTGCTGTCTCCTCATCTGCCTCTCTTCCTCTCATTGAGCTCACATCTCCTAGTAGCTCTGGTAAATTGATAGCTGAAATTTCCACGGGCAAGCATCCAGGACGCAAACTAACCAGGGCTCCTCCCTCAAAAAGGAGGCTCATTCTTCCTGCCGACGAGTTGGTTTCAGAAGGCTTTGCTTCGACTGACCTTCCTTCTGATGAGCCGACGCTGGAGGAGCTTTATCCTTCTCTTAATTTTCTTGCCTCGCCTTTCTCCAGTGCCAGCGCCTCTGGGGATGTTTCTTTTACTTTTCCTCTATCTATACCAACTTATGGATCTTTACCTTCCTCGCCTTCTTCTTACTTAATCTTTGCTCCCCCCTCTATTCCTACTTCTTCCATCTCGGCTGGTTCCTCTGCCATTCCTATTCTCCCCATATTATTAGGGGGTTCTTTTGCCAGCTCTTAGGATAAAGTTCGTCCCCTTTTTGAAGAGCTCTCTATTCTTGAGGCAATTGATCGCTTCTCTCACAAGAAGAATCAGGTATGCTTATTAACGCCTATTTTCTATTTCTCAACTATTATCTTATGGCTTTTCATTATATTTCCAGCGATGGATAGAAAATATGAGTTTCTCTCGACTACTACACAACTTATACACTGAGAACAAGAGGTTGAGATCGGAGAATGATAAGCTAAAGCAAGAGGTTGTTGAATTATCTTCTACTGCGTTTTCTGCTGCCGCCAAGGAACAATTCGAAGTACAAATTGAAAGTCTTCAGGCAAAATTTAAATCGGTTACGGACCTCAACCAAGAATTGACTTCCAAACTTGGCGAGTTGAAGGATAATTATGAAGCGGAATTGACTGAGAAGCTCAAAGCCTTGCAACTGAAAGAGGATGAGGTAGCATCTCTGACCACCTCCCTTGATTCGGCTAAAGCCGAGGCTTCTGCCAAAGAAGATGAATTAAAGACCTCTCAGATGGCGTTGGTAGTCTACAAGGGGAACGAGGATGTTCGTTACAAGGAATGAGCCACGACCATGATTGAGTCTCCCGAATTCAACAGACCGATCGTGAGATCCATTCTATCTGCTTTTACTGCAGGAGCTCAAGGGGCAATTCAGCAATTAAGAGAAGAGGGTTACTTATCTCGTGACCCTCCTCCTAATTTCTTAAATAGGCGCAGACTGATTGAGAACAAACCCCCTGATCTGTACCCTAGGCTGACTCTAACTTAAATTCAAGTTATCGAGATTCTGTAATGATGATCCGATAAGCTCGTGTGACTTTGATGATCCCTTTTGGGTTGTGAATCTTACTCTTTCTCAGGATAACTATCTGTTTTATGTAAATGTATCTAATGCTATTTGGTTTATCATAACGCGACATTTTCCCACGGGTCGTTTCTTGATGATCGATCGGTATATATTAAGATTGATAAATACCGTCCGATATTTCATAGTTTAGTCATATCTCGCCCGATTTAACACAGCTTTATTATGCTATCCTTAATATTGGTCGATTTATTTTACTCGACCGGTTTACCCTTGTGTTTTCATATGTCTTTTTTTTTTTTTACATAGTAATTGAGTTTCACGGGGTTTTATTATAGTGTATATTATTTGCCTTATTATAATAAGCCTTTGGTCAATATGTTTTGAGTGATCTTTATCTCGGCCGATTCATCAAAATCGTCCGATTTTTATCTATGGATCTCGTCTATTAACTAATATCTGATGCTCAACTTCCATTTTATTACACCCACACCTTAAACTTATAGTTACTGTACTAATTTCTATCTGTCCTTGTCAGGGTTTCCTAAGAATACTTCTAAGGAAACTCACACCTTTTCCGAGGTAGCTTTTTTGACTTTACTTCTTTTTCTTGATTTTATTCTTTAATATTATTACCCATTTATGACGATTGATATTCCAAGCACCTTTTACTCTCCTTTTTCCCTTTTGTCGTTTCAGCTTAGGGGTTTTAGCACAGGGCAAAAAGAGAGATAAGGGTTTACAAAGTTTTCTCCTGCTTTTCTCCATCTTTCGTCTTCTTTCTTGATTCCTTTTTCTGTGATTGCTTCTCCCTATGGCGGTTTCTTCTCCTGCGTGGTTTCTTTCATGCTCTTCCAATCTCATAGATACAGAAGAAGTGGACTTACAGGCAACCTCTGGTTTTCTTCCTATATTATCAGTCCCGCTCCTCATGAGGGTCCACATCTTCCCCCCTTAGGATGTATCTCTATCTTTAGGGACCAAGTCTTACAGGGTTTTAGATTTCCCCTTCACCCTTTTTTCTGCAATGTCAGCCGTTATTTTGATATCCCGCTCAACCAGTTTGTCCCTCAATCTTTTTCTATTCTAATGGGTTTCATTGGGGTATCAAAACTGTTAGATTTCCCCTTGTCTCCCCGTCTTTTTCATCACTTCTTCACTCCTCACCGAGTAGATGTTAGCGTTTTCAAGTTTCAGTCTCGTCCCAAGGCCATTCTGTTTAACCGCATTCCTCCTCAAGGTGAATGGTATCGTAAATTTTTCTACATGCGTCTCCCTTCTCCCCCTCCGTTTCCTATCCAATTGATACATGATTTACCTCCGCTTCCTGACACCCACGATCTTCTTAACGATCCCTCTGTTGCTTCTGCTCTACCCAAACTGCGAGGAGCAAAATTCAGTTTGCCGCATCTAATCGAAGAGGGCTTGATGTTTCCCTTCGGGATAGGCAACATTGACACTCCTTTGGATAGTTCCTTTGGTGAGTATAATTATTTCACTTCGCCTTTACTGATTAGCATATCTCTTTGATAATGGTGTTTATCCTCTGTATTTCAGCTGATGCTCTTCTTCCAGCTTTTATGTACAAGAATTCCGCTATGACTAAGTCGTTTGTCAATAATCTTGGAGAAAAATGGTTATTTGCTCGCCGATCCAATCCTAATCCCTCTACTTTGGGCTTGCTTTCTGAAGAAGAACGACGGGCAGAGGGTGTCGCACTCATGGAAGAGGAGGAAGAAGAGCCTTTTGTTACCTTAGTTAAAAAGCCAAATCTCACTAAGGACTCTCCCTTCGGCGATTTCTTTGGCACTTTTGTGCAAGCTCCTCTTGTCCCGGCGCCTATTTCTTTTGAGAGAGGTAAGGCACCGATAACTCCCACCCATATTATCTCCAATCCTGCTCTTAGGATGATGAGGCCCGGTCTACTTATCCCTTCTTCTTCTATTATTTCAGCTCCTCCTGCTCCTGCTTCTGAGATGGTCGTTATCCCTCCTGTGTCTTCTGCATCCTTGGCATTGGCTTTGCCTCCCTCGGCCTCTAAGCCTCGAGCAAAACGGACGCCTTGCCGGAGATCCTCTCCAAGTGTCAGTCTTTCAGCCGTTAGTGTTCCCACAACTACTACAGCCCCTCCTACACTGTTACCTTCTATTCCATCTGGTTCTTTCCCCGTTCCTCTTGTTTCTACTATTCCTTTCCCTTCTATTACATCTTCTCCTTCTTCGCCTCCTTCTTCTTCCCTTCCTCGTCCTTTATTTAAACTGGCCACGGGCTTACCTTCTCAATTGGGACAGCCTTCTAGTCCACCTAGCTATGGCACTTTTCAACTACAATGTTTATTGGCCGAATCTTGGATTGTAACGCTCGAAAATTCTCAAACTTGCATTAGAATTATTCTATGAGTTTTCTGGAATTTTTAGATATTTTTTCGGAATTTTCCGAGTAGCGGAAGTAGCAAAAATAATTAAAAGAATAAAATAGCTTAGGCGAGAATCGAACCCGAGACCTATGGTGTAAGGGATAATGCTAGTAACCGGTGAACCCAGCAGGGCCGTGCTGAAAGAATGAGGAACCAATTATATTTATATTGGAGTTGGGTTCAATAATCCACTTAATATAAATAGGAAACTTAAAGAGGGTTTGGTTTATTTTATTTTGGTTCGACACATCCTTCTCCACCGAAACCCTCTCACGCCACCTCTCCCGTTTCCTCCTCCTTCTTTCGGCGCCACACCAAGGAAGACCTAGGGTTCTTTCTCTAGGGCCCCAAGGACACTTTCCGGCGATGATTTCAACACGAAAGAGGTTCTTCTCCGCGAGAGGAACGCAAAGACGTGAGCGGATCGTCGAGAAGGTCATCTCCACCGAAATTCGAGCGAATAGAATCGTAAGAAATTACAAACAGGAGGTAAGAAACCCCTCACCTGCAGTATAATTGCTCTCGCTTGTTAGTTTTGGCGTTAGTTCAGTAGTTCTACAGTTTTCAGTTTTAGGGTGTGCTTTTAGTGCACACCAAGCATTCGGTAGAATGCCCAGTTCAGAAGGATGCACCAGTAGGAGTCCTAACAGCATGTAAAATATATTAGAAACATTTTATTCAGCTTATTATCAGTTATTACAGCTATATGGATCAGATATCCATTGGGTGGGCTCCCACAGTAGCCTCTAGGTTCAGATAACCTAGCTCTAGGTTCAGATAACCTAGAACAACAAAGTAAAATAAAACAGTATTCAGTATTTTACTTTTATTCAGTTGGCACTGTACTTGGATCAGATATCCATGGGCTGGACTCCCACAGTCGTCCCTAGGTTCAGATAACCTAGTAACCCTGCTAGATTCGGAACTTGCAATCCCGGGTCTCGTAGGGATGCGCGCACAGTAAGTACAGTTGCTAGGGCCCAGCAGCATGTTTAATATTTTCATCTATTATTATATATATAGTTTTCCAAATATGTAATCAATGATGGAAACACTAACTTAGTTTCAGTTTCAGTTAATTATCTCAGTTAAGTTTCATGATTTGAGTTCATGAATAGTTAGATGTATATGCATGATCAGTTCAGTATTTATGCTTAGTTCAGATACAGTATGCTATGCTCAGCTTGTTTGTATGCCATGATCAGTTCAGTACATGTTGTATGCCATGCCATGTTGCCATGCTCAGTTCAGTTTTCAAACAACATGATTTAAAACCATAATCGCATCGTTGCATGTTTTTGTGAGGTAGATGGTTTCTTACTAAGTTTCTTAGCTTACAGATGCTATTTTTCTTATACTGCAGATACCGGTAAAAGAAAAGTGGACTAGCGGAGGCTGGGGGGCGATGCTACGATGATGTGTGTGTGTAAGGGGTCTGGAATAAAGATCCTTGGGATCTATACGCTTTTATTTCAGTTCTAGTACTTAACATGTCTAGTTTTATGACTTAGTCTTGTTACTAGGTGTTATAATTTAGTAAACTATGTCTTGTTTAGTTTATCATGTTTAGAACGTTAGTATTTACATGCTAGAGTGTTTTTCATGTATATAGAGCTTGTGTATGTGATTTTTGGCACGAATCAGTGCTGGAAATCAGAAATTCTGATTTCATTGCAGACTATCAGAACCTGGATCGGTCAGCAGACCGATCCAGTGCCATTCCTTCTCCTGGATCGGTCAGCCGACCGATCCAGATGGATACAGTAGCCTACTGTATTCCCCTGGATCGGTCAGCCGACCGAACAGAAGGCATCCCAGCGTCTCCAGGTGCCTGGATCGGTCTGCAGATCGATCCAGACACACCTGGATCGGTCTTGTCGACCGATCCAGCCTCTGCTGGATCGGTCCGCAGACCGATCTAGCAGGGCACAGAATCGCCACAAGTTTGGTCAAGTCGTGGATCGAACAGCAGCTAGCTGGGAAGTTAGCTTGGAGTTCTAGCTCAGACGGGAGGTCAAGTATCCTCCTTAGCACATATACCCCAACCGGAAAGGTCTTGAACCCTTCCTTATAACAGCATGGGTGTACCAGTTGTCAGTTTAACAGAGTCAGTTAGTGAAACTTTATTTTACCCAGTTTAGGGCACAGTACAGCACAGTAGCTTCAGTAGTTAATGTAGCGATCCGGCTCACAGCTTAGTACCCAGGAGTTGGGGCGTTACATGGATGCAGGGTTATGAGCAACTAAGAGGCCTTAGTCTCCCACATCGAGCTGATCGCCATAATCGTCAGGCAGTGGCTGTAAGTATTCCTAGTAATATGTTATCAACTTTATATCTTCATCTTTAACTTACATTATCCTTTTGTTTAGTTTCTTGCCACAAGTCTACATATCGATTGTTGGGTTTTTCGGGCCGCGAAAACCGCTTTTCGCGTCGCGGAAACCCCGAATCGCCCAAGCCACGGATCTCGTGCAAGGTAAAACTTTCGAAAAATACGAGTACGAGTTTAAAACACGATCGACTCTTAGATCTACGAGGGGAAAACATTTACCCTTGATGCATGCCCTTCGTAATCCCGCAACGTCCAAAAGGTAGCCGGATCTCGAGACCGTCAAGCGAACGGTCCTCTAGTGGTATCCACACGAACAAGGAGTGGTCTTCTACCACTCAAAGATGGAGAGGAGAACCCACAAGTGTGCTAGCACTTTCTAGGGCTCTAGGATTGGATCTAAAAGGTGAGAAAGGAGAGAAGGGAAAAAGGAACTCACACACTCCTCTAGGTACTCTCCTTTTGTGACCTTCACACCACCTAGTTGCTTGGAATCAACTCTCACTTCTTCTCCACCATGAAGCCACGACCATCAGCAAGCTAGAGAGAGGGAGAAGCACCCAAGGAAGAAGAAGCATTGAACACCATTCAATTGCCACCAAATGAAACCCTCTCCTCACTTAGTGTGGCCGGCCACCACATGTGTAACCCCCACATTAATGTGGCCGGCCACATTAAGAGGATTAATGGTGTGTAACCTCCATGAGGTGGCACACCATTATATAAGGGGATGATGAGGCATGCCATATAGGATGAGTCATCCTCATGATGTGTCAATTCATCAAGTCAAAACTTGATGTGTCAACCTCTATTTGGTCAAGTCAAACTTGACCAATGCTCTTCCTAGTTGAGTTAAATCCAAGCTTTGATTCAAGTCAATTTTAATTTAATGAATCTAAATTCATTAATATAAATTGACTCATGAATCAAATTTAAATTAGACTCATTCAATAATTGAATCTAATTGAGTCTAACTCAATAACTCTAATTTGAATCCAATCTTTGATTCATCATATGAATCTAATCCTATTGGTTCATCATATGAACCTAATCTCCATGCATATGTTCTTTGTGTGTGACCCAATAGGTTCTTGTAACGTTGACAATGTTATAAACTCCTTTAAAAACATAAGCAATGAGCAGCATCTAGCAATACATCATTGCTACCCAAGTTACAAGAAATGTTGAGATCCAACATCACCTTGTGACTACTAATTGTGACTCCTCACAATATGTGACAAGTGTCCTTCTATCCTAGACATCTAGATTGATCAATGTGAGGCATAGACCGTGTCATCCTCTGACCAATCTAAATCTTGAACTCCGAGTAGACTCACTCAATCAAATGAGCTCAATATCTCATATTGACTCATTTGTGTATGGCTATACACTTCGTGGTCTCACTCTATCAAGAATATCGATGTCTCTCCCGTCATATAGGAGGGATAGATCCCATCTACATCACTCACATCCCTCTGCATAATTTGTTATATACCCAGTAATCGCCTTTATAGTCCACCCAGTTACGGGTGACGTTTGACGAAACTAAAGTACATAACTTCTTATGTAGGGATCCATGGTGACTTCAGGTTTAAGGACTAATAGTCATACTAATAGCCACATGAGAAAGTATATGACACTCATATAACGATCCATGATACTTTCTCATGGCGGGTCATTCAGTATACATTCTCTAATGCATACCCATGTGTCAGCTTGATATCTCTATATCCATGACTTGTGAGATCAAGTCATCGAGCTGACCTACATGCTAGTCTTATTGTATTAACATTGTTCCTGAATGTTAATACTCGACTAGGAATGATTTAGAGTAGTGTTCCCTATATCATCTCACTATCGATTCAACTAATCGATTGATATAGGTATGAACCTTCTACTCAAGGACGCTATTATACTTAGTCTATTTGGCACTAATACAAATAAGTATAATAACCAAACAAATGTCTTTATTAATATACAAGAATATGATATACATGAGTCCATACAATCATCAAATGATTGGCTCTAGGGCTCTAACTAACAATCTCCCACTAGCACTAGTGCCAATCAGTATAGGCTCTAAGGCCTAATGACCTAGTGTGACTATCATGCTTCCTCTGTGCCAAAGCCTTAGTCAAGGGATTTGCGATGTTAGCCTCTGTAGGTACTCTGCAAATCTTCACATCTCCTCTATCGATAATCTCTCGAATGAGATGGAAGCGCCGTAGTATGTGCTTGGTCCGCTGGTGTGAGCGAGGTTCCTTCGCCTTTGCTATAGGTCCATTGTTGTCACAATAGAGCTCAACTGGTCAATGCTGGAACCACCCCAAGTTCGATGATGAACTTGGATCAAGCCTCCTTTGCGCCTCGATGCGAATGTACTCGGCTCGTTGTAGAATCACATCAGATCCTGCTTGAACTCTTCCGGCACCACCATTAATGCAAAATACGAACCTCGATTGCGATCTATAGTCGGTCTCGAAGCTAGCATCATGGTAACCCTTTACAGCTAGCTCATCATCGCTTCCATATATCAAGAAATATTCTTTAGTCTTTCTCAAGTACTTAAGAATATTCTTGACCGCTATCCAGTGACTTTCACCTGGATCTGACTTGTATTTGCTCGTCATGCTCAAAGCATACGAGACATCAGGACGAGTACATAGCATGACGTACATGATAGATCCTATGGCTGAAGCATAAGGGATCTGATCCATGCGGTCTCTCTCCTCTCTAGAAGAGGGACCTTGAGTCTTCGAAAGACTCACACCATGTGACATCGGTAGAAATCCCTTCTTGGAGTTCTGCATGGCAAACCATAGTAGTACCTTGTCAATATATGTACTCTGACTTAGGCCAAGCACTCTCTTAGATCTATCTCTATAGATCTGTATGCCTAGAATACAGGCTGCTTCACCTAAGTCCTTCATTGAGAAACAATTCCCTAGCCAAGTCTTTACAGACTGGAGCAAAGGGATGTCGTTCCCAATGAGTAGTATGTCATCCACATACAATACAAGGAAGACAACTGTGCTCCCTACAACCTTCTTGTAGACACAAGGTTCATCTTCATTCTTGATGAAACCAAACTGTTTGATCGCATCATCGAATCGAAGATTCCAGCTCCGAGAAGCTTGCTTTAGTCCATAAATGGATTTATGCATCTTGCATACTCTGCCAGTATGCTGTGGATCTACAAAACCCTCAGGTTGTGTCATGTACACATCCTCGAGCAGGTTTCCATTCAGAAACGCGGTTTTGACATCCATTTGCCAGATCTCATAATCGTGGTATGCTGCAATAGCAAGCATGATCCGAATGGACTTAAACATCGCTATTGGAGAAAAGGTTTCATCATAGTCAATACGATGAAATTGCTTGAAATCTTTAGCTACCAAGCGACCCTTATAGATAAGTCCATCCATGTCAGTCTTTTTCTTAAAGACCCACTTACACCCTATGGGTTTTACCCCTTCAGGTGGATCAACCAAAGTCCATACTTGGTTAATGTACATGGATTCCATCTCGGATCTAATGGCCTCTAGCCATTCGTCGAAATATGGTCTCATCACAGTTTTCTGATAGGTGGTAGGCTCATTCTCTATGAGCACAATGTCATCATGGTCAGACAAGAGAAATGAGTATCTCTCAGGCTGACGACGTACCCTATCAGACCTGCGAAGAGGTATGTCTACTTGAACTGGTTGTTGTTCCTCAACTCTTTGTGGAACAACATCATCCACAACACTTTGTGGTTCCAGTTCAACTTCCATCGAGGCATCAGTGCTATTGTTCGCATCTTGAACTTCTTCAAGATCGAACGCGCTCCCACTAGTCTTTCTAGAAACAAAATCCCTCTCTAGAAAGACCTCAGTCTTTGCAACAACTACCTTGTGCTGACTGCGAATGTAGAAGTAATATCCCTTAGTTTCCTTGGGATATCCGATGAAATAGCACTTGTCGGATTTGGGTCCTAATTTGTCTGAGACTTGACATCGTACGTAAGCCTCACAACCCCAAATTCTCATGAAAGACACCTGGGCATCTCTCCCAGTCCATATCCAATATGGTGTCTTTATCACGGCCTTAGATGGAACTCGGTTGAGAATGAAAGCTGCCGTGTCTAGAGCATATCCCCATAGATATGTCGGAAGATCTATGTGACTCATTATAGACCGTACCATATCTAATAAGGTACGATTCCTCCTTTTGGACACACCATTCCACTGTGGTGTTCCAGGAGGAGTGAGTTGGGATAGAATCCCACACTCAGCTAAATAGTCACGAAACTCATGGCTTAAGTATTCACCACCTCGATCGGATCGAAGTATCTTAATACTCTTGCCAAGCTGGTTCTGTACTTCATTCTTGAATTCTTTGAACTTTTCAAAGGATGCCGACTTATGTGTCATCAAGTACACATAACCATATCTACTGAAGTCATCAGTAAATGTGATGAAGTATCTATAACCGCCTCTAGCAGCAACATTGAAAATGCCACATACATCACTATGTATGAGTCCTAACAAATCAGTTGCTCTCTCGCTGTGCTCACTAAAGGGAGTATTGGTCATCTTACCTCGTAGGCATGACTCGCATATCTCATATGATTCAAAATCAAATGAGTCCAGCAAACCATCCTTATGGAGCTGGGATAAGCGCTTGTCATTTATATGACCTAAGCGACAGTGCCAGAGGTATGTTTGGTTCATGTCATTTGACTTGAACCTCTTGGTATTTACGTTATAGATAGGGCTCTCTAGATCTAGAATATAGAGTCCGTTTATTAGAGGTGCACTACAATAGAACATATCGTTTAAATAGACGGAACAACATTTGTTCTTTATTATAAACGAAAATCCTTTCTTGTCCAAACAAGAAACGGAAATTATGTTCTTAGCCAAGGCAGGCACATAACAACAATCATCTAATTCTAGTACAAGCCCAGAGGGAAGAGATAGATGATAAGTTCCTACAGCAATAGCAGCAACTCGTGCTCCATTGCCTACTCGTAGGTCTATCTCACCCTTCTGCTATTGCTCAGCGCTTGTACATTAGTACAAATGTCCGAAGCACATCCGGTATCTACTGCCCACGATGAAGAAATAGAGAGGTTGACTTCTATAACATTTATACCTGAAGTAGAAATCTTATTTCTCTTCTTCTTAAGATCTTCCAGGTATTCTTTGGAGTTCCTCTTCCAGTGCCTTGCTTGTCCTTGATATAGGTGACAAAGATGTTCAACCATATCGTAAGCGCTCATCAACTCATGTTGCTTCTGAAGCTCAGAGTTCATGGTTGCGAGCATAAGACAAGACACATCTAATGCATCATCTTGATGCTTCTTGTAAGCATCTCGGTCTGCTCGCATGGCAGTGGCAGGAGGAGCCTCCAGAATGGGCTGCTCCAGAACGTACAGTTTACGTTCTTTGGTGAGAACTATTCTCAGGTTCCTGTACCAGTCCAGGAAATTTGCTCCGTTGAGCTTGTCCTTCTTAAGGACAGATCGCAGAGAGAAAATGTTCGTATTTGACGTCATGGTTATCTACAACAGAAAATTTGCAGAAATAAATATCATATTCTTTTAAAATCATTTAATTAGGCCATCAATTAAATGATGCTCCCACTGAATTCTATAATTCTTGTGGGACAAGATCCACATCATACTAACCCTTGAGTTAGCTTTGGCTAATACGCCCAAGGCTTAGTATGATCGGTAGGTAACGATTACCAATTACATCTCTATGCAACTCTTGTTTATAAAATCAATATCTGCATTTATATTAAAACTCGAGTTAGCTTTGGCTAATACGCCCGAGAGTTAATATAGATGTGATTTTGATCTATCTTTTCCAACCGTTGGAATAATGCCTATAGTTGAGTCGATCCAACCGAGTAACTAGGAATACTCAATCTAATTGAGCTTGTATTCACCCATGCGTTGATAGGTGGGACCAAGATTGTCCCTCCGTACCCTACCAAGATAATATGTATTGCTCTGCTTTGGCAGATTCAAAAATACATGTGATCGAGGTAGTGATAGGTATCACGGCACGGTTAGGCATTTAGAGTTGGTTCGATCGAGATCTAATCTAATCGAAAAGGATGCATCTTGTGCACACTTAGATCTAATCTAATCGCAAGGGTGCATCATGTGCACGACTTAGATCTAATCTAATCGTAAGGCACTAATTAATTAATTACTTATTAAACATGCATCACATACACAAGCAATTAATTAATTTATTTGTGATTTAATCATGGCCCTACTACGATCTTCTCAAGCCAATGAGAAGATCGATTGGTCAACCTAGGGTCAACAGCTTCTCCAAGCTCCTCCCTTTGACCACCTTGTGTTGCTCGTGCCCGCCTCGGAACTCCGTCTCGTGTGGACCCTCCACCGCTCCAATTTGTACATTACAATTTGAAACTCGAGTTACATTCGAGTCTAAATCTAATTTACAACAAGAATATAAGAGAAAGGCACGACGCGCAGGTCGCGGAAAAATAAAAACATACAACACGCGCAAACACATAACGGCACGCAGGCCGTATTATGAATTACAACACAATCCAATCATATTGGGTTTTTGGGCCATGACTATCACAAAATTAATATATAATTCAAAATTATATATTTTCATAATTTTCTATAATTTTTAAAATAATTTTTACAATTTTACGAGTAAAATTTCCCGGCGGTCCCGTTTAGCGGTTTCGGGCGCAATCGCGGAACGGATCCCCTTGCGGGGCCCAGGGGCAGCGCCCCTACCCGCGATCTAACCATTGCGAGGGTTCGTTTGCGATCCAACAGCGCCTAAACCCGCTGTCCCAAAACGATTTGGGCCGAGACATTGCCGTTTCGGAAAAATCTTCCCGGCGGGTTCGTTTTAAGCGATTTCGGGTGCGATCGCGGAGCAAATCCCCTTGCGGGGTTAGGGGCAGTACCCCTACCCATGATCTAACCATCGTGAGTTGCTCCTTTGCGATCTAATGGCACCCAAGCCCGCTGTCCCAAACGGATTTGGGGCGAAACGAAGCCGGTTTTAAAAGATCTTTCCGGTAGCCGAAGCCTACAAGTGCCGAGACACTTGTGCTTCGCTTTTATGAAAAAATTACCCATAAAATCATAAAAAACTAATTTTTACAGAAATTCACAGAAGGGTTTTATTTTGCATAAAAATAAAAACAAACTCGTACAAGCGTTGCACGTGGCTCTGATATCACTGTTGGGTTTTTCGGGCCGCGAAAACCGCTTTTCACGTCGCGGAAACCCCGAATCGCCCAATCCACGGATCTCGTGCAAGGTAAAACTTTCGAAAAATACGAGTACGAGTTTAAAACACGATCGACTCTTAGATCTACGAGGGAAAAACATTTACCCTTGATGCGTGCCCTTCGTAATCCCGCAACGTCCAAAAGGTAGCCGGATCTCGAGACCGTCAAGCGAACGGTCCTCTAGCGGTATCCACACGAACAAGGAGTGGTCTTCTACCACTCAAAGATGGAGAGGAGAACCCACAAGTGTGCTAGCACTTTCTAGGGCTCTCGGATTGGATCTAAAAGGTGAGAAAGGAGAGAAGGGAAAAAGGAACTCACACACTCCTCTAGGTACTCTCCTTTTGTGACCTTCACACCACCTAGTTGCTTGGAATCAACTCTCACTTCTTCTCCACCATGAAGCCACGACCATCAGCAAGCTAGAGAGAGGGAGAAGCACCCAAGGAAGAAGAAGCATTGAACACCATTCAATTGCCACCAAATGAAACCCTCTCCTCACTTAGTGTGGCCGGCCACCACATGTGTAACCCCCACATTAATGTGGCCGACCACATTAAGAGGATTAATGGTGTGTAACCTCCATGAGGTGGCACACCATTATATAAGGGGATGATGTGGCATGCCATGTAGGATGAGTCATCCTCATGATGTGTCAATTCATCAAGTCAAAACTTGATGTGTCAACCTCTATTTGGTCAAGTCAAACTTAACCAATGCTCTTCCTAGTTGAGTTAAATCCAAGCTTTGATTCAAGTCAATTTTAATTTAATGAATCTCAATTCATTAATATAAATTGACTCATGAATCAAATTTAAATTAGACTCATTCAACAATTGAATCTAATTGAGTCTAACTTAATAAGTCTAATTTGAATCCAATCTTTGATTCATCAGAAGGAATTGGAGCAGCTTAAATCATAGAAAGATGCCTTGCAAGATCAGAACGCGAGACTACAAGCTGATTTTCAAAATTACAAGGACCAAGAGAAGAGCCGGTGGTAAGAATGGCGTCAGACTTATTTGAAGTCTTCAGCCTTTGCTCGGGAATTCGTTCGTAGGATAGTAGGTGCTCTAAACCATTCTATATCAGGAGTTCTTCAACAATTAAGAGAGGGTGGTTACCTACCCAATGAACCTCCCCTTTCTTTCATAAATCGCCACAGGCTTAACGAAGAACTGCCCGCGGATTTAAAAGGCCCTTTTCCGAATGTTTAAAGAGATCATTTATAAAAGACTTGTACTATAGGAGCTGCTAATGGAAAAAAAAAGTGTGATTAAAGCTATGTAACTAAGTACTTGCAGTATATAAGAAAATTTTGATACTTACTTGCTTCTTTATCATGCTGATTTGAGAATACCCCTTCTGAAATACTTTTGAGCATTGAGTATAAACTTTATTCGAGAATTCCTGGCTTATCTTGTGAAGTTAAGCCTTGTCCCGATGAATTCTTCTGCAGACAACATTTGGTATATTTCATAATTCTAAAAGAATGAATAATTTCAACTCATCTCTGGATAGAGAGCTGTGTAAAATTCTTGAGTTCCGAGCTGAATATATTATTCCAGGCGAATTTTAAATAAAGACTCCTAAATGGATAGGCCTCCAAATGAATAATGTTTCATATGTATAGCATCCCTTTTGAATTCTGGCCTCATGTCCGCATAATCTCGGTCGATTAGGTCTTGAAATTATAAGATTTCTTACTCACTTGTGATTTGTGATGGTTTAGAGTCTCCGGTTCCTCCTATGAAGGCCCGTTTGAGTTACTTCATAGAATTTCCCGATCGACTTTTGATCCGAGATGGTTTAGATTCTCCGGTTCCTCCTATGAAGACCCGTCCGAGTTACTTCATAGAATTTCCCGATCAACTTTTGCTTTGAGATGGTTTAGAGTCTCCGGTTCCTCCTATGAATACCCGTCCGAGTTACTTCATAGAATTTCCTAATCGACTTTTGCTCTGAGATGGTTTAGAGTCTCCGTTTCCTCCTATGAAGACCCGTCCGAGTTACTTCATAGAATTTCCCGATCGACTTTTGCTTCTGAGATGGTTTAGAGTCTCCGGTTCCTCCCATGAAGACCCGACCGAGTTACTTCATAGAATTTCCCGATCGACTTTTGCTTTTGAGATGGTTTAGAGTCTCCGGTTCCTTCTATGAAGACCCGACCGAGTTACTTCATAGAATTTCCCGATCGACTTTTGCCTTGAGATGGTTTAGAGTCTCCGGTTCCTTCTATGAAGACCCGACTGAGTTACTTCATAGAATTTCCCGATCGACTTTTGCTTTGATATGGTTTAGAGTCTCCGGTTCCTCCTATGAAGACCCGACCGAGTTACTTCATAGAATTTCCCGATCGAATTTTGCCTTGAGATGGTTTAGAGTCTCCGGTTCCTTCTATGAAGACCCGACCGAGTTACTTCATAGAATTTCCCGATCGACTTTTACCTTGAGATGGTTTAGAATCTCCAGTTCCATCTATGAAGACCCGACCGAGTTACTTCATAGAATTTCCTGATCGACTTTTGCTTTGAGATGGTTTAGAGTCTCCGGTTCCTCCTATGAAGACCCGACTGAGTTACTTCATAGAATTTCCCGATCGACTTTTGTCTTGAGATGGTTTAGTTGGGTTCGTCGGGCCGTGAAAACTGCTTTTTCGTGTCGCGGAAACCCCGAGTCACCCAAAGCCATGGATCTCGTGCAAAGATTCGTAAACAAAACTTTTCGAAAAACTTTTTCTTGTACGAGTTTGTAAAAACTTTAGATCTACACTAAAGTTAAGATCATTACCCTTGTAGCGAAGCCCTTCGCGTTCCCGCTCGTCCAAGAAGTTGCCGGATCTCTAGACCGTCAAGCGTCGGTCCTCTAGAAGTATCCACACAAACAATTCTTGATGGAGAAAACCTAAACAAAGGTGTGCTAGCACCTTGATAGGTCACGGCAAGGAAGAGGAGGGAGAGCAAGGAGAGAACACAAGGAAGAAGAAGGAGTTACACCACATGAATGAAAAATGAATTCCCACACAAACACAAAGTGGCCGGCCACTCTCAAAAACTCCCAAATTAATTGCATTAATTGCAATTAATATGAAGCCATTAAAGAGAATGGCTTTGTAACTTCCATGAGGTGGCACCCATGATGATGTGGAACATTATTATTGGTCCACCTAATGGCAACTCACCAATGAGGTGGCAAAAGGTCAAGTCAAAATTGACCTTTGGTCTTTCTTCTCAAGTCAAGTCAAACTTGACTTAATCTCTACCATGGTTGATCTAATCTAACCATTTGATTCGAGCCAACTTAATATAATGAATCTAATTCATTAAATTAAATTGATTCAATGAGTCAAAATCTAAATTAGACTCATTGAACACATGAATCAACTTGAGTCGAACTCAAGTTAGCCCAATTAGGATTACTCTTAATCCAATTTGATTCATCAAATGAATCTAATCCTCTTGGTTCATCATATGAACCTAATCTCCATCTAATTGTCCTAAGTGTGTGACCCTATAGGTTCTTGTAACGTTGGCAATGCCCTAAACCCATTTAGGAGCATAAGTAATGAGCTGTATCTAGCAACACATCATTACTACCCAAGTTACAAGAATGTCGATATCCGACATCACCTTGTGACTACAAATTGTGACTCCTCACAAAATAATGACAAGTGTCCTTCTATCCTAGACATCTAGATTGATCAATACGAGGCATAGACCGTGTCATCCTCTAATCAATCTAAATCTTGAACCCCAAGTAGACTCACTCAATCAAATGAGCTCAACATCTCATGTTGACTCATTTGGGCATGGCCATGCACTTAGTGGTCTCATTCTATCAAGAATATTGATGTCGCTCCTGTCATATGGGAGGGATAGATCCCATCTACATCACTCACATCCCTCTGCATAATTTGTTACATACCCGGTAATCGCCTTTATAGTCCACCCAGTTACGGGTGACGTTTGACGAAACCAAAGTACATAACTCCTTATGTAGGGATCCATGGTGACTTCAGGTCTAAGGACTAATAGTCATACTAATAGCCACATGAGAAAGTATATGACACTCATATAACGATCCATGATACTTTCTCATGGAGGGTCATTCAGTATACATTCTCCAATGTATACCCATGTGTCAGCTTGATATCTCTATATCCATGACTTGTGAGATCAAGTCATCGAGCTGACCTACATGCTAGTTTTATTATATTAACATTGTTCCTGAATGTTAATACTCGACTAGGAATGATTTAGAGTAGTGTTCCCTACATCATCTCACTATCGATTCAACTAATCGATTGATATAGGTATGAACCTTCTACTCAAGGATGCTATTATACTTAGTCTATTTGTCACTAATACAAATAAGTATAATAACCAATCAAATGTCTTTATTAATATACAAGAATATGATACAATGAGTCCATACAATCATCAAATGATTGGCTCTAGGGCTCTAACTAAAAATCTCCCACTAGCACTAGTGCCAATCAGTATAGGCTTTAAGGCCTAATGACCTAGTGTGACCATCATGCTTCCTCTGTGCCAAAGCCTTGGTCAAGGGATCTGCGATGTTAGCCTCTGTAGGTACTCTTCAAATCTTCACATCTCCTCTGTCGATAATCTCTCGAATGAGATGGAAGCGCCGTAGTATGTGCTTGGTCCGCTGGTGTGAGCGAGGTTCCTTCGCCTGTGCTATAGCTCCATTGTTGTCACAATAGCGCTCAACCGGATTGATGTTAGGAACCACCCCAAGTTCGATGAACTATGGATCCAAATCGCCTCCCGCCTCGATGCAAGAATATACTGACCTCTGTTGTAGAATCACTCGTGTCTCCAACTCTTCCACCACGGACCACCATTTAAGCAAAACACGAACCCATCGCGATCGGTAATCATCCCGATCGGGAAGTCGGCATCACGTAACCCTTACGCTAGTTCATCATTGCCTCCATATATCAAGAAATATTCTTTAGTCCTTCTTAAGTACTTAAGAATATTCTTGACCGCTATCCAGTGACTTTCACCTGGATCTGACTGGTATCTACTCATCATGCTCAAAGCATACGAGACATCAGGTCGAGTACATAGCATAGCGTACATGATCGATCCTATGGCTGAGGCATAAGGGATCTGATCCATGCGGTCTCTCTCCTCTCTAGAAGAAGGACCTTGAGTCTTCGAAAGACTCATGCCATGTGACATCGACAGAAATCTCTTCTTGGAGTTCTGCATGGCAAACCGAAGGAGTACCTTGTCAATGTATGTACTCTGACTTAGGCCAAGTAATCTCTTAGATCTATCTCTATAGATCTTTATCCCTAGAATGCGGGATGCCTCACCTAAGTCCTTCATTGAGAAACAACTCCCTAGCCAGGTCTTGACAGACTGAAGCATAGGGATGTCCTTCCCAATAAGTAGTATGTCATCCACATACAATATGAGGAAGACAACTATGTCCCCTAAAACCTTCTTGTAGACACAAGGCTCATCTTCGTTCTTGATGAAACGAAACTATTTAATCGCATCATCGAATCGAAGATTCCAGCTCCGAGAAGCTTGCTTTAGTCCATAAATGGACCTATGCAGCTTGCATACTCTACTAGTGTGTTGTGGATCTACAAAACCCTCAGGTTGTGTCATGTACACATCCTCGAGTAGGTTTCCATTCAGAAACGTGATTTTGACATCCATCTGCCATATCTCATAGTCATGGTAGGCTGCAATAGCAAGCATGATCCGAATGGACTTAAACATCGCTACTGGAGAAAAGGTTTCATCATAGTCAATACCATGAATCTGCTTGAAACCTTTAGCTACCAAGCGACCCTTATAGATAAGTCCATCCATGTCAGTCTTTCTCTTAAAGACCCACTTGCACCCAATGGGTTTTACCCCTTCAGGTGGATCAACCAAAGTCCATACTTGGTTGGTGTACATGGATTCCATCTCAGATCTCATGGCTTCTAGCCATTTCTCGGAATCTAGTCTCATCACAGCTTCTTGATAGGTGGTAGGCTCATCCTCTATGAGCACAATGTCATCATGGTCAGACAAGAGAAATGAGTATCTCTCTGGCTGACGACGTACCCTATCAGACTTGCGAAGAGGTATGTCTACTTAAACTGGTTGTTGTTCCTCAACTCCTTGTGGAACAACATCATCCACAACACTTTGTGGTTCCAGTTCAACTGCCATCGAGGCTTCAGTGCTATTGTTCGCATCTTGAACTTCTTCAAGATCGAACGCGCTCCCACTAGTCTTTCTAGAAACAAAGTCCCTTTCTAGAAAGACCCCAGTCTTTGCCACAACTACCTTGTGCTGACTGGGAATGTAGTTAGTTTCCTTGGAATATCCGATGAAATAGCACTTGTCGGATTTGGGTCCTAATTTGTTTGAGACTTGACGTCGTACGTAAGCCTCACAACCCCAAATCCTCATGAAAGACACCTGGGCATCTCTCCCAGTCCATATCCTATATGGTGTCTTTATCACGGCCTTTGATGGAACTCGATTGAGTATGAAAGCTGCCGTGTCTAGAGCATATCCCCATAGATATGTCGGAAGATCTGTGTGACTCATCATAGATCGTACCATATCTAATAGGGTACGATTCCTCCTTTCGGATACACCATTCCACTGTGGTGTTCCAGGAGGAGTGAGTTGGGATAGAATCCCACACTCAGCTAGGTAGTCACGAAACTCATGGCTAAGGTATTCTCCACCTCGATCTGATCGAAGTATCTTAATACTCTTGCCAAGCTGGTTCTGTACTTCATTCTTGAATTCTTTGAACTTTTCAAAGGATTCAGACTTATGTGTCATCAAGTACACATAACCATATCTACTGAAGTCATCAGTAAATGTGATGAAGTATCTATAACCGCCTCTAGCAGCAACATTGAAAGGGCCACATACATCACTATGTATGAGTCCTAACAAATCAGTTGTTCTCTCATGCCCACTAAAGGGGTCTTGGTCATCTTGCCTCGTAGGCATGACTCGCATATCTCATATGATTCTAAATCAAATGAGTTCAGCAAACCATCCTTATGGAGCTGTGATTGTCATTTATATGACCTAAGCGACAGTGCCAGAGGTAGGTTTGGTTCATGTCATTTGACTTGAACCTCTTGGTACTAATGTTATAGATAGGGCTCTCAAGGTCTAGAATATAGAGTCCGTTCATTAGTGGTGCACTACAATAGAACATATTTTTTAAATAAACAGAACAACATTTATCTTTTTTTATAAAAGAGTATCCTTTCTTGTCTAAACAAGAAACTGAAACTATGTTCTTAGTAAGAGCAGGCACATAATAACAATCATCTAAATCTAGTACAAGCCCAGAGATAGATGATAAGTTCCTACAGCAACAGCAGCAACCCGTGCTCCATTGCCTACTCGTAGGCCCTGCCTGCACATCAGTACTAATGTGAGAAGCACATCCAGTATCTAATACCCATGATGTAGAAATAGATAGATTGACTTCTATAACATATATACAAGTGGAAGTCTTACTTCTTCTTAAGAGCCCAAGTATACCTTGCCCTCTTCCGGGGGCGGTGTAGCATCCTTGGCGACCCTCCTTTAGGCTTCAGCCTTGCCTTTGCCCTTGGTTTGGGACTTTCCCCCTTTGGGCTTGCCCTGCCCTTGTGCTGGACCATCGAATGGGCTTAACCTTCTAAGGTTAATCTCATTCAGAACATACTAAGTAGCTCGGCAAGGGCTTGTCAATCTCGTTCATGTTATAGTTGAGAACGAATTGACTATAGCTATCCGGCAAGGACTGCAAGATCAAGGCCAGCTCTTGGCCAAGTGGGAACCCCAGTCTTTGTAGGTTCTCTATGTACCCAATCATCTTGAGTACATAAGGACCTACAGGAGCCCCGTCTGACATCTTGCACTGAAACAGTGCCTTAGAGATCTCAAATCTCTCATGCCTCGCTTGTCCCTGATATAGTTGGCGAAGATGCTCAACCATATCGTAAGCACCCATCAACTCGTGTTGCTTTTGAAGCTCAGAGTTCATGGTCGCGAGCATTAGATAGGACACATCTAATGCGTCGTCTTGATGCTTCTTGTAAGCATCTTTGTCTGCTCGCAGGGCATTGGCAGGAGGAGCCTCCGGAATGGGCTGCTCCAGAACGTACAGTTTACGTTCCTGTACCAGTCCAGGAAATTCGCTCCGTTGAGCTTGTCCTTCTCAAGGACAAATCGCAGAGAGAAGGAATTCGTGTTCGACGTCATGGTTATCTACAACAGAAAATTTTGCAGAAATAAATATCATATTCTTTTAAAAATTATTTAATTAGGCCTTTAACTAAATGATGCTCCCACTGAATACTATAATTCATGTGGGACAAGATCCACATCATACTAACTCTTGAGTTAGCTTTGGCTAATACGTCCAAGGCTTAGTATGATCGGTAGGTAATGATTACCAATTACATCTCTATGCAACTCTTGTTTATAGAATCAATATCCGCATTTATATTAAAACTTGAGTTAGCTTTGGCTAATACGACCGAGAGTTAATATAGATGTGATTTTGACCTATCTTTTCCAACCGTTGGAATAATGCCTATAGTTGACTCAATCCAACCGAGTAACTAGGAATACTCAATCTAATTGAGTTTGTATTCACCCATGCGTTGATAGACGGGACCAAGATTGTCCCTCCGTACCCTACCAAGATAATATATATTGCTCTGCTTTGGCAGATTCAACAATACATGTGATCGAGGTAGTGATAGGTATCACGGCACGGTTAGGCATTTAGAGTTGGTTCGATCGAGATATAATCTAATCGAAAAAGGATGCATCTTGTGCACGACTTAGATCTAATCTAATCGCAAGGGTGCATCATGTGCACGACTTAGATCTAATCTAATCGTAAGGCACTAATTAATTAACTACTTATTAAATATGCATCACATACACAAGCAATTAATTAATCTATTTGTGATTTAGCCATGGCCCTACTATGATCTTCTCAAGCCAATGAGAAGATCGATTGGTCAACCTAGGGTCAACAGCTTCTCCAAGCTTCTCCCTTTGACCACCTTGTGTTGCTCGTGTCCGCCTCGGAACTCCGTCTCGTGTGGACCCTCCACCGCTCCAATTTGTACATTACAATTTGAAACTCGAGTTACATTCGAGTCTAAATCTAATTTACAACCAGAATAAGAGAAAGGCACGACGCGCAGGCCGTGAAAAAAAAATAAAAATACAGCACACACAATCATATGACGGCACGCAGGCCGTATTATGAATTACAACACAAATCCAATCTTATTGGGTATTTTGGGCCATGGCTATCACAAATTAATATATAATTCAAAATTATATATTTTTCATAATTTTTCTGTAATTTTAAAAATAATTTTTACAATTTTTAAGAGTAAAATTTCCCGGCGGTCTCGTTTAGCGGTTTCGGGCGCAATCGTGGAACGGATCCCCTTGCGGGGCCCAGGGGCAGCGCCCCTACCCGCGATCTAACCATCGCGAGGGTTCCTTTGCGATCCAACAACGTCTAAACCCGCTGTCCCAAAACGATTTGGGTCGAGACATTGCCGTTTCGGAAAAATCTTCCCGGCGGGTTCGTTTTTAGCGATTTCGGGTGCGATCGCGGAGCAAATTCCCTTGCGGGGTTAGGGGCAATGCCCCTACCCATGATCAAACCATCATGAGTTGCTCCTTTGCGATCTAATGGCACCCAACCCCGCTGTCCCAAACAGATTTGGGGCAAAACGAAGCCGTTTAAAAGAAAACTTTCCGGTAGTCGAAGCCTACAAGTGCCGAGACACTTGTGCTTCGCTTCTACTGAAAAATTACTCATAAAAACTCTAAAAACTCAATTTTTACAGAAAATCACAGAAGGTATATTTTTCATAAAAATACAAACGAACTCGTACAAGTCTTTGCACGTGGCTCTGATACCACTGTTGGGTTCGTCGGGCCGCGAAAACCGCTTTTTCGCGTCGCGGAAACCCCGAGTCAACCAAAGCCATGGATCTCGTGCAAAGATTCGTAAACAAAACTTTTCGAAAAACTTTTTCTTGTACGAGTTTGTAAAAACTTTAGATCTACACTAAAGTTAAGATCATTACCCTTGTAGCGAAGCCCTTCGCGTTCCCGCTCGTCCAAGAAGTTGCCGGATCTCTAGACCGTCAAGCGTCGGTCCTCTAGAAGTATCCACACAAACAATTCTTGATGGAGAAAACCTAAACAAAGGTGTGCTAGCACCTTGATAGGTCACGGAAAGGAAGAGGAGGGAGAGCAAGGAGAGAACACAAGGAAGAAGAAGGAGTTACACCACATGAATGAAAAATGAATTCCCACACAAACACAAAGTGGCCGACCACTCTCAAAAACTCCCAAATTAATTGCATTAATTGCAATTAATATGAAGCCATTAAAGAGAATGGCTTTGTAACTTCCATGAGGTGGCACCCATGATGATGTGGAACATCATTATTGGTCCACCTAATGGCAACTCACCAATGAGGTGGCAAAAGGTCAAGTCAAAATTGACCTTTGGTCTTCCTTCTCAAGTCAAGTCAAACTTGACTTAATCTCTACCATGGTTGATCTAATCTAACCATTTGATTCGAGCCAACTTAATATAATGAATCTAATTCATTAAATTAAATTGATTCAATGAGTCAAAATCTAAATTAGACTCATTGAACACATGAATCAACTTGAGTCGAACTCAAGTTAGCCCAATTAGGATTACTCTTAATCCAATTTGATTCATCAAATGAATCTAATCCTCTTGGTTCATCATATGAACCTAATCTCCATCTAATTGTCCTAAGTGTGTGACCCTATAGGTTCTTGTAACGTTGGCAAAGCCCTAAACCCATTTAGGAGCATAAGTAATGAGCGGTATCTAGAAACACATCATTACTACCCAAGTTACAAGAATGTCGAGATCCGACATCACCTTGTGACTACCAATTGTGACTCCTCACAAAATAATGGCAAGTGTCCTTGTATCCTAGACATCTAGATTGATCAATATGAGGCATAGACCGTGCCATCCTCTAATCAATCTAAATCTTGAACCCCAAGTAGACTCACTCAATCAAATGAGCTCAACATCTCATGTTGACTCATTTGGGCATGGCCATGCACTTAGTGGTCTCATTCTATCAAGAATATTGATGTCGCTCCCGTCATATGGGAGGGATAGATCCCATCTACATCACTCACATCCCTCTGTATAATTTGTTACATACCCGGTAATCGCCTTTATAGTCCACCCAGTTACGGGTGACGTTTGACGAAACCAAAGTACATAACTCCTTATGTAGGGATCCATGGTGACTTCAGGTCTAAGGACTAATAGTCATACTAATAGCCACATGAGAAAGTATATGACACTCATATAACGATCCATGATACTTTCTCATGGAGGGTCATTCAGTATACATTCTCCAATGTATACCCATGTGTCAGCTTGATATCTCTATATCCATGACTTGTGAGATCAAGTCATCGAGCTGACCTACATGCTAGTCTTATTGCATTAACATTGTTCCTGAATGTTAATACTCGACTAGGAATGATTTAGAGTAGTGTTCCCTACATCATCTCACTATCGATTCAACTAATCGATTGATATAGGTATGAACCTTCTACTCAAGGACGCTATTATACTTAGTCTATTTGGCACTAATACAAATAAGTATAATAACCAAACAAATGCCTTTATTAATATACAAGAATATGATACAATGAGTCCATACAATCATCAAATGATTGGCTCTAGGGCTCTAACTAACAGGTTTAGAGTCTCCGGTTCCTTTTATGAAGACCCGACCGAGTTACTTCATAGAATTTCCTGATCGAATTTTGCCTTGAGATGGTTTAGAGTCTCCGGTTCCTTCTATGAAGACCTGACCGAGTTACTTCATAGAATTTCCCGATCGACTTTTGCCTTGAGATGGTTTAGAGTCTCCGGTTCCTTCTTTGAAGACCCGATTGAGTTACTTCATAGAATTTCCCGATCGACTTTTGTTTTGAGATGGTTTAGAGTCTCCGGTTCCTCCTATGAAGACCCGACCGAGTTACTTCATAGAATTTCCCGATCGACTTTCAGTCTATGCAAAAATATGACTCTTGTACTAACCTTGTGACAGTTTTTAAAGTTTTTTGACTTCTCTTGAGGGGAGCTAAATAGGCCTTTAGGATTTCCTCCCTTTGATCGCTTGAAATAGAAAATGAAGGTTCTCTTGATATTTATCAATCTGTATGAACCATATTTATTTCCAGTGGTGATATTTGTCTTGCCTGGCTTTCATTAGAAGAAGTAGAGTACATAAACTGCAGGTATACTTGTCCTTCGTTCAGCAGGGACTTTAAATAATTGTGAACATATTCTTAAATGGTATGATCTAGTCAGGTTCGATAAGGCTGTAAATGATTAGCGCTCCAGGGGCGCTCCAAAATTCTCCCTTCAGCATCTTGAAGATAATATGAGCCTGATACGAGCTTTTCTACCATTTTGTAAGGTCCTCCCCATTGTGGTGTCAGCTTACTGACATCTCCAACAGGTTTAATTTATTTCCATACCAAATCCCCTACTTGGAAAAATCTAGGGATCACTCTTTTGTTATAATTTTACCTCATCTGCTGTCGATATGATACAAGACGGGTAGCAGCTTTATCTCTTATTTCCTCTATCAAATCTAGCTCCATAAGTCGTCGATCTCCATTATCCTCATCATATAATCGTCTTCTATCAGACTCTACCCCCACCTCGATGGGAATTATTGCTTCTCCTCCATAAACTAACTGAAAAGGCGTGATTCTTGTAGCTTCCCAGGGTGTAGTACGGTAGGCCCAAAGAACACTGGGTAATTCATCTACCCAGCTACCTCCAACATGATCCAATTTGGTTTTTAGACCTCTAATAATCTCCCTATTAGTTACCTCTGCTTGGCCATTGCTTTGTGGGTAAGCTACAGAGGTGAAGGCCTGAATAATGTCGTAACTGTTGCACCAATCTAAAATCCTATCCCCTTGGAATTGCCTTCCATTATCAGAGACCAATTTATGAGGAATGCCAAATCTGCAGATTATATTTTTCCATAAAAATTTAATAACTGCATCTTCAGTAATTCGAGCAAGTGGTTCTGCCTCCACCCATTTAGAAAAATAATCCACCGCTACCAATAAGAATTTTCTCTGTGCAGCTGCCATAGGAAACAGACCCACTATGTCCATGCCCCACTGATCAAAGGGACATGCAACTATAGAGGTTCTCAATAACTGTGTAGGATGATGTGAAATATTTTGGTATTTTTGACAAGAAACACAAGTCCTTACCAGCTTGTTAGCAT
This sequence comes from Zingiber officinale, assembly GCF_018446385.1. Lineage (NCBI taxonomy): Eukaryota > Viridiplantae > Streptophyta > Magnoliopsida > Zingiberales > Zingiberaceae > Zingiber > Zingiber officinale. The sequence continues at coordinate 77,293,325 of NC_056001.1, forward strand.
CTTCATGTAAAGTGGGCCAAAAATATCCTGCTAGCAGAATTTTACGAGCCAAAGATCTCCCTCCTATATGACTACCACACGAACCTTGATGAACTTCTCGTAAAATAAACTATAAATCTTCTGTGCAAATACACTTAAGCAAAGGTCTAGAAAAAGCCCTTTTATATAATTATTCTCCCACCATAGTGTATTGAGCGGCTCTTTTCTTAAATACTCTTGCCTGTTCTATATCACTAGGAAGAATACCTTGCTACAAATAAAATATGATCTGAGCCCTCCAATCACTTTGAATCTCTGCTTCAGCATGTCTTTCAATACAAGATACTAACAGAGTTTGTTCTACGGGCCTATCTAAACTCCATGGTACTATAGCAGAAGCCAATTTAGCCAATTCATCTGCTACTTGATTTTCAGATCTAGGAACCTTTTGTATATTTACTTCTTGAAATTGGGACTTCAACTTATCAAATGCTTCAGCATATAACTTAAGCCTATCATTATTGATTTCAAAATTACCTGATAGTTGTTGAGCTGCTAATTAAGAATCAGAATAAATAAGGACTCAAGCTGCCCCTATATGCCGAGCAGCTTGCAAGCCGGCTATTAAGGCTTCATATTCTACTTCGTTGTTGGTAGCTCTGTAATTCAACCTGATGGAGAGTTGCAGTTTGTCTTCCCTTGGAGATATAAGAAGAACACCAACTCCGCTACCTTCTCTATTGAAGAACCATCTACATAAACCTTCCAGGTGTTTTCTTCCTCGGGGCCTTGAACTTCTATAATGAAGTATGCTAGAGCTTGTGCCTTGATGGCCGAGCGAGGTTGATATTGGATGTCATATTCCCCAATTTCAGTTGTCCATTTGATCAGCCGTCCTGATGCCTCTGGGTTGAGTAACACTCGCCCAAGAGTGCTGTTAGTTAATACAATAATCTCATGTGCTAAGAAATATGGGCGCAACCTCCGAGCAGTTAATACTAGGGCATAAGCTAATTTTTCTAGTGTAGTGTATCTACACTCAGCTCCTTTTAATAGATGGCTAGAAAAATATACAGGTTGTTGCTCCTTTCCCTCTTGTCTGACTAATACCGAGCCCACGGCGTTTTCATTAGCTGACAAATATACCCACAAAGTCTCTCCTACTATAGGTTTAGCCAACACAGGGAGAGTAACCAAATAGTCTTTTAATTCTTGGAAAGCCTTATCACACTCTTCATTCCACTGAAATTTATTATCCTTTCTGAGTATTTTAAAGAAATGAAAACTACGATCAGCCGATCTAGAGATAAATCTCGACAAGGTTGTGATTCGGCCGGTCAGCCTTTGAGCTTCCCTCATGTTGCGTGGTGGCTCCATGTTCTGCAACGCCTTGACCTTGCTCGGGTTGGCCTCTATTCCTCGTTCGGACACCATATATCCCAGGAATTTTTCTCCCCTCGCGGCGAACAAGCATTTGTTTGGGTTTAACTTGAGCCCATATTGTCTTAATGTCTCGCAAGTTTCCTCTACGTCCCTGCACAGATCAACAGCTTGAAGAGACTTAATTAAGTTGTCATCCACATATACTTCCATATTTCTACCAATCTGCTTCTGGAAGACCTTATTCATAAGCCTTTGATAAGTTGCCCCTGCATTTTTTAGTCCGAAAGGCATAACATTATAACAGTAAGTACCTTCGGATGTTATGAAACTGACCTTTTCTTGATCCTCTTTAGCCAAAGGAACTTGATGATATCCTTGATAAGCATCCAACATAGAGATATATTCGCATCCAGCGGTGGAGTCAACAAGCTGATCAATCCTGGGTAATGGATAATAGTCTTTCGGGCAAGCTTTGTTGAGATCCAGAAAGTCAATGCACACTCGCCATTTATTTCCTGGTTTAGAGACTAACACTACATTAGCCAACCAACTTGGAAACTGTACTTCCCTAATGTATCCTGCCTCCATAAGTTTGGTTATTTCTTCTTTGATGATCTGATTTTGTTCCGCGCTAAAACTTCTTTTTCTTTGCATGACAGGGCGGGCATCTGGGAAGACATGCAAGGAATGTTCCATGACGGTAGGAGAAACACCTGAGACTTCTTTGGGAGTCCAGGCAAATACATCATTATTCTTCTTCAGGCATTGTACTAATTCCGCCTTCAGAGTAGGCTCAAGATCGGCCGCAATATACGTAATAGCTTCAGGTCAACCGGCCTGGATCTGAACTTCTTCCTTCTCTTCATAAACCAGGACGGGCTGTTTTTCCCTAATGGCATTAACCTCCATTCTTTGAATCTTTTGGACCGTGTTAGCTTCAGCTCGAATTATCTCTACATAACATTTTCGGGCTGTCTTCTGATCGCCCCGTACCTATCTAACTTGATCATCCACAGGAAACTTGATCTTCTGACAAAAAGTAGAAACGACTGTCCTAAACTCGTTTAAGCAGGTCGACCCAATATAACATTGTAAGAGGATGGAGCGTCTACCACCATGAAATAAGATCTCCTGGTTCTCATCAGAGGCTCTTCTCCCAGCGAAATGGCCAACTTTATTTGACCTAAAGGTTGTACTTCATTGCCCGTGAACCCATACAGAGGAGTAATGATTTGTTGAAGTTCACTTGGATCAATTTGTAGTTGATCGAAAGCCTTCTTGAATATAATATTGACGGAACTACCCGTGTCTATGAAGGTACGAGCAATGGCGTAGTTGGCTATCACAACTTTGATGATCAGGGCATCATCATGAGGTATTTCTACCCCCTCAAGATCTCTGGGCCCGAAACTTATTTTAGGACCGGCTGCTCGTTCCATGCTGCACCCTACTGCATGAATCTCCAATCTTCGGGCGTGTGCTTTTCTGGCTCTATTAGAATCCCCATCAGTGGGTCCGCCCGCAATCATATTGATATTGCCTAGAGCAGCATTGTTTCTGTTTTCTTCCTGTCGAGTCATCACAGCTTCAGAAGGTGCTTTTTCTGACACTTGACTAGTACCGCCCGGGACTGGTATTGCCTCCTGCCGACTCTCGACCGGGCGATATTCCAGTTTGGGTGGACTTTGCTGCCTGGGGTATTGCTGTCGATAGTAGTTCTACCTTTGATATCGCTCCCTATTGACTCGTCTATTTCTTAAAACAAAACAGTCTTCAGTATGATGACTGCTAGTTTTATGATAAGTGCACCACCTCCTTGGTGCCTCTGGCTATATCTCCACATGTTGTACAGCTTGTGGACGATACTCTGGTTGTCGATGGGGTGGATGAGTTACTCTAGGACCTCTTGGTGGAGGCACCGGGGCTGGATCTTTCTCCTTAATTTGGGTAGGAGAAGAGGTGACACCCTCCTTTCTACGAGCAGCTTGAGCTTCTTCTGCATTAATAAACTTAGTAGCCCGCTCAATCAAGGAATCAAAATTAACAGGGGAATTTCTTACCAAATCTTTAAAGAAATCATTATCATTCAAACCTTGAGAGAAAGCGCTTACTAATATTTCAGTAGTAGCATTAGGCACATCAATAGCTACTTGATTGAACCTTTTGATGTATGCTCGGATAGATTCTTTAGACGCCTGCTTGATTGAAAACAAACTCCAAGGAGTCTTATGATACCTATTATTGCTAGAGAAATGGCGTAGAAAGACTTTCTTGAAGTCCTTAAATTTTCGAATAGATTTTTCTGGTAATCTCTTGAACCAGCGCTGTGCAGCTCCCCCGAGGGTAGTGAGAAACATCCTACACTTCATCCCGTCAGAAAACTGTTGTAATAATGCTACGTTCTCGAATTTCAACAGATGATCTTCTGGATCTGTTGTTCCAGTATATTCCCCGATCTGAAGATTTTGATACCGCTTAGGAAGCGGATCCTCTAGTACACTTTGAGAGAATGGGGAGATGACTTTCTCAGGTGAGCTATCACTAGTTATCATTTTGATTTTACGTTTTTCTTTACCGAGTGCTTCACCAGAGGATTCTTGGAACACAAGCCTTCTACCCCCCCTGCTCCATAGGAGTGCGAAGGAAGGCTCGTGGATGTCTCGTAGGAGAAACAGCAGTTGGAGGAAAATACGCATGTTCCTCTTCTTCTAGCTCCTTTCCTTTCCGATGCTCTGTAGTTGATATTGCCGGATTATGAGCTGTTGGCAGAGTAGATCCAGTGTCATCTTGAAGTTGTTGTTGCTGTTGTTGCAAGGCTTTCTGGACATGGGAGTTGATGAGAAAATCCAAATCCTGATGACTGATAGTAAGTAGGTTTGATTTTCCGGCCTCTTCCATCATGCAGTCTCAGATTCAGGTGAGATTCCCACAGACGGCGCCAAATTTGATCTTGTCTGAGAAGCTGGACAAGATGGAGAGCCGGGAGAAGTAACCCATTGCTAATGGAGAATAGTGCTGCTAGCGAAGAATAATGCCTAGAGAATACTGATCCGAGAAACCCAAAGCGGATCAGGAAGAATAGAGTCACCAAATGCCTCCTTCCTACAAAGATCCCATGCCGAGAAAGAAATCCAATTGAAGAACAACCCCGCTCCAGAGCTTCCAGGACCTCCTGCGCACAAGAGATCAGCCAACACTATCGTCAGTGACCTAAGACCGGGGTGGATATCCCTGGCTAGGCCCTCCGACGCTCAAGTCAGTGATCTCTCTTAGTGTGGAAGAAAGAGGGAGACGATGAACAGTAGCTGGAAATTAGGGTTATGAATGTGTGCAATGATGTGAACTTGTGAACTTACCTGGCCAACGGGGAGGATTCCCCCTTTTATTTCACTTCATATAACCTCCGTAGTCATGAAGTGGACCCCGGTTTGTTAGAGTTTGTTATGAGATGACGTCAGCTGTGTACTTGTGGTGAATCACTTTTAAGGAATCTTTTTTATACCCCAGATGTACCATCCTTTGTCGTTTAGCACCTGAAAAATAATATGAAAACACATTTCCCGCCAAAATATATATTTTCTGTCATATAGTTATATACTGTAAATATCTCCATTAATCATCATTTCACCCCTCCTGTTGTAATTAATTCTATCTATCAATGTTCCTTATATCAATCGAAGTCACTATATTCTATCAAGTGTCTTTCCTAATCATGGGTCAATCGACCAGTCTTGACTTCTCCTAGAAGGCAGGTCCCGACCGATATTAGCCTAACTTCCCCTGGGAGGTATGTCCCGGCCGGTATTATCCTACCTCCTTTGAAGTATATGTCAGTTAATGTAAATCTTACTCTTGAGAAGTATGTTTCGGCCGATATACACCTGATTCCTCCTAGAGGCATGTCTCGGCCGATATTAGCCTAACTCTGCCTGGAAGGCAGGTCCCGACCGATATTAGCCTAACTCTGCCTGGGGAGTATGTCTCGGCCGATATTAACCTAATTCCGCCTGGATGGCAGGTCCCGACCGATATAGACCTAACTCCGCTTGGGAGGTATGCCTTGGCAGATATTAACCTAACTCCGCCTGGAAAGCAGGTCCCGACCGATATTAGGCTAACTCTGCCTGGGGAGTATGTATCGGCCGATATTAGCCTAACTCCGCCTGGGAGGTATGTCTCGGTCGATATAGACCTAACTCTGCCTGGGAGGTATGTCTTGGCAGATATTAACCTAACTCCGCCTGGAAGGCAGGTCCCGACCGATATTAGCCTAACTCTGCCTGGGGAGTATGTCTCGGCCGATATTAACCTAACTCCGCCTGGAAGGTAGGTCCCGACCGATATTAGCCTAACTCTTCCTGGGGAGTATGTATCGGCCGATATTAGCCTAACTCCGCCTGGGAGGTATGTCTCGGCCGATATTAGCCTATCTTCTTAATTTCCTTACCCCCCTTTTATCTTCTTATCAGGTACCTATAAAACCTTACCCATATCAACAATTAATTGAAAAATATCGGGAGCAAAAACAAGATCTACACATGGTATTTATTGACTTAGAAAAAGCTTATGATAGAATCCCAAGAGAACTTATATGGAGAATTTTAGAAAAGAGAGGTGTTAGCGTAACATATATTGAACTAATTAAGGATATGTATGAAGATGTAACGACTAGAGTAAAGACTTCAGGCGGAGCAACTGAAGCATTTCCAATAAAGATAGGGTTACATCAAGGATCAACCCTAAGTCCCTATCTTTTTACACTAATTATGGATGAACTCACTGCGCACATCCAAGACACAGTACAGTGGTGCATGTTGTTTGCAGATGATATTATTTTGATAGATGAGACACGTGAAGGAGTAAATGCTAAGTTAGAATTTTGGAGGAAAACACTAGAAGGGAAAGGTTTTAAGCTTAGTAGATTAAAAACAGAATATATGGAATTTAAGTTTAACAATATTAGAAGTAATGAAACAATTGTTAAGATAGGAGAGGACGAGTTGCCCGGAACTGAGAGATTTAAATATTTAGGATTATTTTTACAAAATGATGGAGGGATTGAGAGAGATGTCTTACATAGAATACAAGCAGGATGGGTGAAATGGAGGGGAGCGTCGGGTGTTTTATGTGACCATAAAGTACCTCTTAAACTTAAAGGTAAATTTTAGAAAACCTCAATTAGACCTGCTATGTTATATGAAGTTGAATGTTGGGTTATGACTCAAGCACATGAGCAGAAGATGAGAGTTGCAGAGATGAGGATGTTAAGGTGGATGTGTGGACATATGAAGATGGATAAAATAAGAAATGACAGCATTAGAGAGAAAGTAGGAGTAACATCTATTGAGGACAAACTCCGAGAGACACGTTTAAGATGGTACGGACATGTACTTAGACGACCAATAAATGCTCCAGTTAGGCGATGTGAAACTATGATAAACATGCATATCAAACGAGGAAGAGGAAGACCAAAAAAGACTTGGTTAGCAACCATAAAACAAGATAAAATTTATTTAAATATAGATGATGATATAATAGGAGATAGAGCTCAATGGCGTAAAAGGATTCATACAGCCGACCCCACCTAGTGGGAAAAGGCTTGGTTGTTGTTGTTGTTCCTCAACTTCCGGACTTGGTGATCAAGGATTTTTTTCGGCACCTCCTCATAGGACAAATCTGGCGTCCATTGCACGGTCTCATGACCAATTATATGAGAAGGATTATAAATGTACCTCCTAAGCATGGAATATGAAACACGTTATAAACTCCTGACAGGTTCAGTGGTAGAGCAACTCGGTATGCTTGAGTTCCAATTTGGTCCAAAACCTCGAAAGGCCCAATGTACCTTGGACTGAATTCCTCCTTTTTCCCTAATCTTAGTATCCCCTTCATCAGTGATACCTTGAGGAATACATGGTCTCCCACTTCAAACTCCAAGTCTCTATGTCATTGATCAGTATAACTCTTCTGACGACTTTGTGCTGTCTGCATCCTATCCCAAATCTTGGCCACTAGATTCACTATATGTATCAAGATGTCTAGGCCCAAACTACCCTCTCTCCTACTTTATACCAATGCAATGGTGTCCTGCACGTTCTTCCATATAATGCCTCATACAAAGCCATACCTATGGTGACTTGATAACTGTTATTATAAGTAAACTCTACCAAGGGCAACTTTGACTCCTAGCTTCCTTTAAAGTCAATCATACATGCTCGCAACATATCTTCCAAAATCTGAATAGCCTATTCAGATTAACCATCAGTCTGTGGATGAAAAGCGGTGCTAAAGGTGAGCTTTGTACCTAGCCCACGATGCAAACTTTCCCAAAATATGGATATAAATTTTGGATCTCTATCTAACACGATCCGAGCTAGAATTTCATATAACCGTACTATATCTCGTATATATAGTTCTGCATATTGCATCATAGTAAAGGTGGTTTTTACTTGCAGAAAGTGTGCTGACTTCATCAGTCAATCCACAATAACCCACACAACATTTGATCCCCTAGGCGAGGTTGGCAATCCTACCACAAAGTCCATAGCCACATCTTCCCACTTCCAAGTGGGAATCGAAAGTGGTTCTAGTAGTCCTGTTGGCCTCTGTGTTAGTTAGAGCCCTAGAGCCAATCATTGGATGATTGTATGGACTCATTGTATCATATTCTTGTATATCAATAAAGGCATTTGTTTGGTTATTATACTTATTTATATTAGTACCAAATAGACTAAGTATAATAGCGTCCTTGAGTCGAAGGTTCATACCTATATCAATCGATTAGTTGAATCGATAGTGAGATGATATAGGGAACACTACTCTAAATCATTCCTAGTCGAGTATTAACATTCAGGGATAATGTTAATGCAATAAGACTAGCATGTAGGTCAGCTCGATGACATGATCTCACAAGTCATGGATATAGAGATATCAAGCTGATACATGGGTATACATTGGAGAATGTATACTGAATGACCCGCCATGAGAAAGTATCATGGATCGTTATATGAGTGTCATATACTTTCTCATGTGGCTATTAGTATGACTATTAGTCATTAGACCTGAAGTCACCATGGATCCCTACATAAGGAGTTATGTACTTTGGTTTCGTCAAACGTCACCCATAACTGGGTGGACTATAAAGGCGATTACTGGGTATGTAATGAATTATGCAGAGGGATGTGAGTGATATAGATGAGATCTATCCCTCCTATATGACAGGAGTGACATCGATATTCTTGATAGAGTAAGACCACGAAGTGTATGGCCATACCCAAATGAGTCAATATGAGATATTGAGCTCATTTGATTGAGTGAGTCTACTTGGAGTTCAAGATTTAGATTGGTCAGAGGATGACACGGTCTATGCCTCACATTGATCAATCTAGATGTCTAGGATAGAAGGACACTTATCATATATTGTGAGGAGTCACAATTAGTAGTCACAAGGTGATGTTGGATCTCAACATTTCTTGTAACTTGGGTAGCAATGATGTATTGCTAGATGCCGCTCATTGCTTATGTTTCTAAAGGAGTTTAGAAACATTGCCAATATTACAAGAACCTATTGGGTCACACACAAAGAACAAGTGGATGGAGATTGGGTTCATATGATAAACCAATTGGATTAAGTTCATATGATGAACCGAGATGATTAGATTCATTTGATGAATCAAATTGGATTAAGAGTAATCCAAATTGGGCTAATTGAGTTGGACTCAAGTTGATTCATGTATTCAATGAGTCTAATTTAGATTATGACTCATTAAATCAACTTAATTTAATGAATTAGATTCATTATATTTAGTTGGCTTGAATCAAATGGTTAGATTAGATCAACCATGGAAGAGATTTGGTCAAGTTTGACTTGACTTGAGAGGGAGAGGAAGAGTCAAGTTTGACTTGACTAATTTCCACATCATTAGTGAGATGGCAAGATGTGGACCAATGATGATGCTCCACATCATCATGGTATGCCACATCATGGAGGTTACAAGCCTCCATTCTCATTAATGTGGCCGGCCACATTAAATGAGTAGGAGTTACTCATGTGGCCGGCCACACAAGTGAATGAATGGGAATGAATTTTCATTCATTGGTCTCATTCATTTCATCTCCTTCCTCTAGCCATTCTCTTCTCCCTTTCCTCCTTCTTGGCCGAGAGTTTCAAGCAAGGTGAAGAGGAATGTGTTAAGGTCCAAAGAAAAGGGTGAAGTGAAGGTCACAAAGGAGGACACCTAGAGGAGTATGTGAGATTCCTTTCCTTTCTCTCCTTTCTCCCTTTTCAAATCCTACCAAGAGCTCTAGAAAGTGCTAGCACACTTGGGGCTCTCTTCTCCATCCTTTGAGTGTGAGAGACACTCCTTGTTCGTGTGGATATCATTAGAGGAGTGTCTACGTTGACACTCTCGAGATCCGGCAATTCCTTGGACGAGCGGGAAAGCGAAAGGGCTCGCTTCGAAGGTATAACTCTCATCTAGTGTAGCTCTAGAGTCTTTGAAACTCGTACTCATATTTTCGTTCGGTTTTTCCTTGCAGGGATCCGTTGGCCTTGGGTGATTCGGGGTTTCTGCGATGCGAAAAGCGGTTTTCATGGCCCGAAGAACCCAACAGTGGTATCAGAGCCACGTGCAAGGCTTGTACGAGTTTAATTTTTGGTTTTATGAAAACTAAAGTTTCTATAATTTTCTGTAAAATTATGATTTTTATAGTTTTTATGGGTAATTTTTCCGTAGAAGCGAAGCACAAGTGTCTCGGCACTTGTAGGCTTCGGCTACCGGAAAGATTTTTCCAAAACGGCTTCGTTTTGCCCCAAATCTGTTTGGGACAGCGGGCTTGGGTGCCATTAGATTGCAAAGGAGCAACTCATGATGGTTAGATCGTGGGTAGGGGTACTGCCCCTAACCCCGCAAGGGGATTTGCTCCGCGATTGCACCCGAAATCGCAAAAAATGAAACTGCCGGGAAGATTTTTCCGAAACGGCAATGTCTCGACCCAAATCGGTTTGGGACAGCAGTTTGGGCGCTGTTGGATCGCAAAGGAACCCTCGCGATGGTTAGATCGCGGGTAGGGGCGCTACCCTTGGCCCCGCAAGGGGATCCATTCCGCGATTGCGCCCGAAACCGCTAAACGGGACCGCCGGGAAATTTTACTCGTAAAAATTGTAAAAATTATTTTTAAAATTATAGAAAATTATGAAAATATATAATTTTGAATTATATATTAATTTTGTGATAGTCATGGCCCAAAAACCCAATATGATTGGATTGTGTTGTAATTCATAATACGGCCTGCTTGCGCGTGTTGTATGTTTTTATTTTTCCGCGACCTGCGCGTCGTGCCTTTCTCTTATATTCTTGTTGTAAATTAGATTTAGACTCGAATGTAACTCGAGTTTCAAATTGTAATGTACAAATTGGAGCGGTGGAGGGTCCACACAAGACAGAGTTCTGAGGCGGGCACGAGCAACACAAGGTGGTCAAAGGGAGGAGCTTGGAGAAGATGTTGACCCTAGGTTGACCATTCGATCTTCTCATTGGCTTGAGAAGATCGTAGTAGGGCCATGACTAAATCACAAATATATTAATTAGTTAATTGCTTATGTATATGATGCATGTTTAATAAGTAATTAATTAATTAGTGCCTTACGATTAGATTAGATCTAAGTCGTGCACATGATGCACCCTTGCGATTAGATTAGATCTAAGTCGTGCACAAGATGCATCCTTTTCGATTAGATTAGATCTTGATCGAACCAACTCTAAATGCCTAACCGTGTCGTGATACCTATCACTACCTCGATCACATGTATTGTTGAATCTGCCAAAGCAGAGCAATACATATTATCTTGGTAGGGTACGGAGGGACAATCTTGGTCCCGCCTATCAACGCATGGGTGAATACAAACTCAATTAGATTGAGTATTCCTAGTTACTCGGTTGGATCAAGTCAACTATAGGCATTCTTCCAATAGTTGGAATGATAGGTCAAAACACATCTATATTAACTCTCGGGCGTATTAGCCAAAGCTAACTCGAGTTTTAATATAAATACGGATATTGATTTTATAAACAAGAGTTGCATAGAGATGTAATTGGTAATCGTTACCTACCGATCATACTAAGCCTTGGGCGTATTAGCCAAAGCTAACTCAAGGGTTAGTATGATGTGGATCTTGTCCCACAAGAATTATAGAATTCAGTGGGAGCATCATTTAATTAAAGGCCTAATTAAATGATTTTAAAAGAATATGATATTTATTTCTACAAATTTTCTGTTGTAGATAACCATGACGTCAAATACGAACTCTTTCTCCCTGCGTTCTGTCCTTAAGAAGGACAAGCTCAACGGAGCAAATTTCCTGGACTGGTACAGAACCTGAGAATAGTTCTCACTCAAGAACGTAAACTGTACGTTCTGGAGCAGCCCATTCCAGAGGCTCCTCCTGCCACTGCCTCGCAAGCAGACCGAGATGTTTACAAGAAGCATCAAGATGACGCATTAGATGTGTCTTGTCTTATGCTCGCAACCATGAACTCTGAGCTTCAGAAGCAACATGAGTTGATGAGTGCTTACGATATGGTTGCACATCTTCGTCAACTATATCAAGGACAAGCAGGGCACTGGAAGAGGAACTTCACAGGATACCTGGAAGATCTTAAGAAGAAGAGAAATAAGGTTTCTACTTCAGGTATAAATGTTATAGAAGTCAACCTCTCTATTTCTTCGTCGTGGGTATTAGATACCGGATGTGCTTCGCACATTTGTACTAATGTACAAGCACTGAGAAATAGCAGAGCATTGACAAAGGGCGAGATAGACCTACGAGTAGGCAATGGAGCACAGGTTGCTGCTGTTGCTGTAGGGACTTATTTTCTATCTCTGCCCTCTGGGCTTATACTAGAGTTAGACGATTGTTGTTATGTGCCTGCATTGACTAAGAACATTATATCAGTTTCTTGTTTGGACAAGAAAGGATTCTCGTTTATAATAAAGAACAAATGTTGTTCTGTCTATTTAAATGATATGTTCTATTGTAGTGCACCTCTGATGAACATACTCTATATTCTAGACCTTTAGAGCTCTATCTATAATGTTAGTACCAAGAGGTTCAAATCGAACGATATGAACCACACCTATCTCTAGCACTGTCGCTTAGGTCATATAAATGACAAGCGCTTATCCCAGCTCCATAAGGATGGTTTGCTGGACTCATTTGATTTTGAATCATATGAGGTATGCGAGTCATGCCTACGAGGCAAGATGACCAAGACTCCCTTTAGTGGGCACAGCGAGAGAGCAACTGATTTGTTAGGACTCATACATAGTGACGTATGTGGCCCTTCAATGTTGCTGCTAGAGGCGGTTATAGGTACTTCATCACATTTACTGATGATTTCAGTAGATATGGTTATGTGTACTTGATGACACATAAGTCTGAATCCTTTGAAAAGTTCAAAGAATTCAAGAATGAAGTACAGAACCAACTTGGCAAGAGTATTAAGATACTTTGATCCGATCGAGGTGGAGAATACCTTAGCCATGAGTTCCGTGACTATCTAGCTGAGTGTGAAATTCTATCCCAACTCACTCCTCCTGGAACACCACAGTGGAATGGTGTATCCGAACGGAGGAATCGTACCTTATTAGATATGGTACGATCTATGATGAGTCACATAAATCTTCCAACATACCTTTGGGGCTATGCTCTAGACACGGCAGCTTTTATTCTCAACCGAGTTCCATCAAAGGCCGTGATAAAGACACCATATAGGATATGGACTGGGAGAGATGCCCAGGTGTCTTTCATGAGGATTTGGGGCTGTGAGGCTTACGTACGACGTCAAGTCTTAGACAAATTAGGACCCAAATCTGACAAGTGCTATTTCATCGGATATCCCAAGGAAACTAAGGGATATTACTTCTACATTCCCAGTCAGCACAAGATAGTTGTGGCAAAGACTGGGGTCTTTCTAGAAAGGGACTTTGTTTCTAGAAAGACTAGTGGGAGCGCGTTCGATCTTGAAGAAGTTCAAGATGCGAACAATAGCACTGATGCCTCGATGGAAGTTGAACTGGAACCACAAAGTTTTGTGGATGATGTTGTTCCACAAAGAGTTGAGGAACAACAACCAGTTCAAGTAGACATACCTCTTCGCAGGTATGATAGGGTACGTCGTCAGCCTGAGAGATACTCATTTCTCTTGTCTGACCATGATGACGTTATGCTCATAGAGGATGAGCCTACCACCTATCAGGAAGCTGTGATGAGACCAGATTCCGAGAAATGGCTAGAGGCCATGAGATCCGAAATGGAATCCATGTACACCAACCAAGTATGGACTTTGGTTGATCCACCTGAAGGGGTAAAACCCATTGGGTGCAAGTGGGTCTTTAAGAGAAAGACTGACATGGATGGACTTATCTATAAGGGTCGCTTGGTAGTTAAAGGTTTCAAGCAGATTCATGGTATTGACTATGATGAAACCTTTTCTCCAGTAGCGATGTTTAAGTCCATTCGGATCATGCTTGCTATTGCAGCCTACCATGACTATGAGATATGGCAGATGGATGTCAAAACTGCGTTTCTGAATGGAAACCTGCTCGAGGATGTGTACATGACACAACCTGAGGGTTTTGTAGATCCACAGCATACTAGCAGAGTATGCAAGCTGCATAGGTGGACTAAAGCAAGCTTTCGGAGCTGGAATCTTCGTTTCGATGATGCAATCAAACAGTTTGGTTTCATCAAGAACGAAGATGAGCCTTGTGTCTACAAGAAGGTTGTAGGGGATATAGTTGTCTTCCTCATATTGTATGTGGATGACATACTACTCATTGGGAAGGACATCCCTATGCTTCAGTCTGTCACACGGCTAGGGAGTTGCTTCTCAATGAAGGACTTAGGTGAGGCATCCCGCATTCTAGGGATACAGATCTATAGGGATAGATCTAAGAGATTGCTTGACCTAAGTCAGAGTACATACATTGACAAGGTACTCCTTCGGTTTGCCATGCAGAACTCCAAGAAGGGATTTCTGCCGATGTCACATGGCGTGAGTCTTTCGAAGACTCAAGGTCCCTCTTCTAGAGAGGAGAGAGACCGTATGGATCAGATCCCTTATGCCTCAGCCATAGGATCAATCATGTACGCCATGCTATGTACTCGACCTGATGTCTCGTATGCTTTGAGAATGACGAGCAGATACCAGTCAGATCCAGGTGAAAGTCACTGGATAGCGGTCAAGAATATTCTTAAGTACTTAAGAAGGATTAAAGAATATTTCTTTATATATTGAGGCAATGATGAGCTAGCTGTAAAGGGTTACAGTGATGCTAGCTTCCAGACCAACCAGGATGACTATAGATCGCAGTCGGGGTTCGTGTTTTGCTTAAATGGTGGTGCTGTGAGCTGGAAGAGTTCGAAGCAGGACACAGTAGCTGATTCTACAACAGAGGCCGAATATATTGCTGCATCAGAGGCAGCAAAGGAGGCAGTTTGGATCCGCAAGTTCATCACTGAACTTGGGGTGGTTCCTAGCATCGCTGACCGAGTTGACCTCTATGGTGACAACAATGGAGCTATAGCACAGGCGAAGGAACCTCGCTCACACTAGCGGACCAAGCACATACTACGGCGCTTCCATCTCATTCGAGAGATTATCGATAGAGGAGATGTGAAGATTTTCAGAGTACCTACAGAGGCTAACATCGCAGATCCCTTGACCAAGGCTTTGGCACAGAGGAAGCATGATGGTCACACTAGGTCATAAGGCCTTAGAGCCTATACTGATTGGCACTAGTGCTAGTGGGAGATTGTTAGTTAGAGCCCTAGAGCCAATCATTTGATGATTGTATAGACTCATTGTATCATATTCTTGTATATCAATAAAGGCATTTGTTTGGTTATTATACTTATTTATATTAGTGCCAAATAGACTAAGTATAATAGCGTCCTTGAGTAGAAGGTTCATACCTATATCAATCGATTAGTTGAATCGATAGTGAGATGATATAGGGAACACAACTCTAAATCATTCCTAGTCGAGTATTAACATTCAGGGACAATGTTAATGCAATAAGACTAGCATGTAGGTCAGCTCAATGACATGATCTCACAAGTCATGGATATAGAGATATCAAGCTGACACATGGGTATACATTGGAGAATGTATACTGAATGACCCGTCATGAGAAAGTATCATGGATCGTTATATGAGTGTCATATACTTTCTCATGTGGCTATTAGTATGACTATTAGTCCTTAGACCTGAAGTCACCATGGATCCCTACATAAGGAGTTATGTACTTTAGTTTCGTCAAACGTCACCCGTAACTGGGTGGACTATAAAGGCGATTACTGGGTATGTAACGAATTATGCAGAGGGATGTGAGTGATGTAGATGAGATCTATCCCTCCTATATGACAGGAGTGACATCGATATTCTTGATAGAGTAAGACCACGAAGTGTATGGCCATACCCAAATGAGTCAATATGAGATATTGAGCTCATTTGATTGAGTGAGTCTACTTGGATTTCAAGATTTAGATTGGTCAGAGGATGACACGTTCTATGCCTCACATTGATCAAACTAGATGTCTAGGATTGAAGGACACTTGTCATATATTGTGAGGAGTCACAATTAGTAGTCATAAGGTGATGTTGGATCTCAACATTTCTTGTAACTTGGGTAGCAATGATGTATTGCTAGATGCCGCTCATTGCTTATGTTTCTAAAGGAGTTTAGAAACATTGCCAACGTTACAAGAACCTATTGGGTCACACACAAAGATCAAGTGGATGGAGATTGGGTTCATATGATGAACCAATTGGATTAAATTCATATGATGAACCAAGATGATTAGATTCATTTGATGAATCAAATTGGATTAAGAGTAATCCAAATTGGGCTAATTGAGTTGGACTCAAGTTGATTCATGTATTCAATGAGTCTAATTTAGATTATGACTCATTAAATCAACTTAATTTAATGAATTAGATTCATTATATTAAGTTGGCTTGAATCAAATGGTTAGATTAGATCAACCATGGAAGAGATTTGGTCAAGTTTGACTTGACTTGAGAGGGAGAGGAAGATTCAAGTTTGACTTGACTAATTTCCACATCATTAGTGAGATGGCAAGATGTGGACCAATGATGATGCTCCACATCATCATGGTATGCCACATCATGGAGGTTACAAGCCTCCATTCTCATTAATGTGGCCGGCCACATTAAATGAGTAGGAGTTACTCATGTGGTCGGCCACACAAGTGAATGAATGGGAATGAATTTTCATTCATTGGTCTCATTCATTTCATCTCCTTCCTCTAGCCATTCTCTTCTCCCTTTCCTCCTTCTTGGCCGAGAGTTTCAAGCAAGGTGAAGAGGAATGTGTTAAGGTCCAAAGAAAAGGATGAAGTGAAGGTCACAAAGGAGGACACCTAGAGGAGTATGTGAGATTCCTTTCCTTTCTCTCCTTTCTCCCTTTTCAAATCCTACCCGAGAGCTCTAGAAAGTGCTAGCACACTTGGGGCTCTCTTCTCCATCCTTTGAGTGTGAGAGACACTCCTTGTTCGTGTGGATATCATTAGAGGAGTGTCTACGTTGACACTCTCGAGATCCGGCAATTCCTTGGACGAGCGGGAAAGCGAAAGGGCTCGCTTCGAAGGTATAACTCTAATCTAGTGTAGATCTAGAGTCTTTGAAACTCGTACTCATATTTTCGTTCGGTTTTTCCTTGCACGGATCCGTTGGCCTTGGGTGATTCGGGGTTTCCGCGACGCGAAAAGCGGTTTTCGCGGCCCGAAGAACCCAACACTCTGATGTTCGGCCTTCAGCTGCTGGAAAGTAAGGCACTCGTGAGTATTTATCATTCATTGCTCCTCAAGGTGGCCGAAACATATTAAGCATGGAAAACTAGATTTCTAGTGGCATAAGAGCATGGAAAAACACAACTACATTTCATAGCATTTATCACAAGAAACATCATGAGTATATCTAAGTTGGGTTCTAAATTTCCCTAGGCCTTTAGACCAATAGTGGCCGAAACATGTGAGCATGAAAACTAGGTTTCTAGGGCATAAGAGCATGGAAACCACAACTACATTTCATAGCATTTATCACAAGAAACATCATGAGCATATCTAAGTTGGGTTCTACATTTTCCTAGGCCTTTAGACCAATAGTGGCCGAAACATGTGAGCATGGAAACTAGGTTTCTAATGCCATAAGAGAATGGAAACCACAACTACATTTCATAGCATTTATCAAAAGAAACATCATGAGCATATCCAAGTTGGGTTCTAAGTTTCCCTAGGCCTTTAAACCAATGGTGGCTGAAACATGTGAGCATGAAAACTAGGTTTCTAGTGGCATAAGAGTATAGAAACCACAACACATTTCATAGCATTTATTACAAGAAACATCATTAGTAAACTTAGTTTAAAATCTAAGCATCCTAGCCCTAAAACTTAGTGTGGCCGAAAGTTACATGTAACTAAATTTCTATGTGACAAGCAACCCTAAGAACATCAAACTAGTTTCATATCATGAGCATAAAAATTCTTCCATGGATCTAAGCATGGAAAAATCATAGCATGCTTAGTTTTAGGTTTAAAGCTCTCCTAGGCCTTTAGTTCTTCCATGGCCGAATATTCATGAGCATAAAAAATGGAGTTTCAATCAACATACAATTAAGAGAAAAAGTTAACAACACCATTTTCATAGGGTACATAACACAAGAACAAGGGAGCATGTTTAGTTTGAGTCTTTAGCTTACCTAGTCCTCTTGTTCATGCTTGGCCGAGAGTCTAAGGTTCATGGATCTAAGTTCTAATTAATCATTCTAGCATGGAAACATTAGATTAACCTCCTATATAAGATACATGTCACAAGAAAAATAATAAGCATATCTAGTTTAAAAATTTCTTAGACTCTTCCTTTTGTCTTGGCCGAAATTTCCATAAAGCAACCCTAGTTTTTTTTTTTTTTTTTAGCAATCTATCTTCATGGAAAACCATATGAGCTATTGTACCACAGGTGAGGGGAAACTTACCTAGTGTTCACTTGTTAATCCTTAAGGAAATGGTACCCTTGGTGAAGAGGAAGAAGAGAGCTTCTTCTTTTAGCACTCCTTTTGATTTCTCTTGCTTGGAAGGGTACACCTTGAAGGCTCCTTCTTATATCTTAGTTTTCTCTTAGGAAGAAGACCTAAACTCGGCTTGTGGTGATGAGGGAGAAGAGCTCTAGTTTTGGCAATGGTGAGGAAGAAGAAAGAAAATGAAATTCTTTTCTTTCTTTCCTTTTTATGCTAAGTGGGTGGAAGAAACAAATATGAATTTTGCTTCCCTTTCTCCTTAATTCATGTATATACTTTTCTAATGAGAATATGTCCTCATTCATCTCCCTTAACTCTTCTCATCCTCACTCTCTTAATCCCCACAAAAATAGAGAAAAAAAATAGAAAAGACAACTTGTCTTTTGCTTACTCCTTTTCTTTACCAAGAGGTAAACAAGAGGAAGAAAACTACTTGATTTTCTCTTGTTCCCTCACTTAATTATATCTTCACTTTTAACTACAATACCCATCATTTTCCATTCATATGTTATTCATTATCCTAGTGGTTATCATACATAATTTTATTTCTATCCTTTGTGACAGGTTCAAGGTTCAAACCTTCACCTCTTCTTTTTATTTCTCTTATTTCTTTTTCCTTTGATTCTTCTTACTCTTATGCTCTAAAGCAAATAACAGTCATATACTTATCTTATAGTTTTGTGGGTGTTACAGGTAAGCGGGTGAAGGGTGACTCAGAGATTAAGGAATACGAGGGAGGATTTTGTCTTCCCTACACCTTATAATAGTAAGATCTAGCGAAAGGAAGTAAGTACCCCTCACCTGCAGTATAAGTTGCTTCAAAGATGCATTTTGTAATGTCTTTTATGCATGATTTAGAAGATACATGTTGAGATACACTTTAGACATGTTAAGGAAGATGCATGTCATGTTATGTATGACGCCCTCTAAAGTTTTGGGGATTAAGAGCATGTGTAGGAAATCTTGAATTGCTTCCCATTTAGTTTTGGGGCTAAGAAGCATATTCAAGTGCCCTAAAGTGGTTCCCTATAAGTGTACGGGGGTTAAGCGCACATAAAGTGTTTGTTTAAATGACAAGTAAGTGCAAGTAAAAGAAATCAATAGTTAAAAGAAAGTATTTTACTTTAGAAAGGCATGTACTGGACACAAGGTCCATGGTGTTGGGTTCTTCGGGCCGCGAAAACCGCTTTTTCGCGTCGCGGAAATCCCGAGTCACCCAAAGCCATGGATCTCGTGCAAAGATTCGTAAACAAAATTATCGAAAAACCTTTTCTTGTACGAGTTTGTAAAAACTTTAGATCTACACTAAAGTTAAGATCATTACCCTTGTAGCGAAGCCCTTCGCGTTCCAGCTTGTCCAAGATGTCGCCGGATCTCTAGTTGTCAAAGTAGACAACCTCTATATGTATCCACACGGACACAAGTAGAAGGAGATGACCAAAACACAAGGTGTGCTAGCACCAATGGAGTGTTCGGCCAAGGAATGGGAGAAGGAGAAGAGAGAGCACCCAAATGAGAAGAAGAGTGAATCAATCAATGAGAGCAAATTCAAAACAACCCCTTAGCCATCAAGTGGCCGGCCACTCTAGGAGGTGTAAAACCCCCACATTAATTCCAATTAATGTGGAGACCATTAAGAGTTGTAACCCCCATGAGGTGGCACTCTAGGATGATGTGGATCAACACTATTGGTCCACATCTTGCCACCTCACTAAATGACATGGCAACAAGTGTAACCTCCTCATTTAATGTGGGCCGGCCACATTAAATGCTATGGAGGCTTGTAACCTCCATGAGGTGGCACACATTGATGATGTGGAGCAATCCTATTGGTCCACATCTTGCCAACTCACTAGTGATGTGGCAAAAAGTCAAGTCAAACATGACTTTTTCTCTTCCTCTCAAATCAAGTCAAACTTGATCAAATCTCTCTCATGGTTGATCTAATCCAACCATATGATTCAAGCCAACTTAATATAATGAATCTAATTCATTAAATTAAGTTGATTTAATGAGTCATAATCTAAATTAGACTCATTGAATACATGAATCAACTTGAGTCCAACTCAATTAGCCCAATTTGGATTACTCTTAATCCAATATGATTCATCAAATGAATCTAATCCTCTTGGTTCATCATATGAACCAAATCTCCATCTAATTGTCCTTAGTGTGTGACCCTATAGGTTCGTGTAACGTTGGCAATGCCCTAAACCCATTTAGGAGCATAAGTAATGAGCGGTATCTAGCAACACATCATTACTACCCAAGTTACAAGAATGTCGAGATCCGACATCACCTTGTGACTACCAATTGTGACTCCTCACAAAATATGTGACAAATGTCCTTCTATCCTAGACATCTAGATTGATCAATATGAGGCATAGACTGTGTCATCCTCTAATCAATCTAAATCTTGAACTCCAAGTAGACTCACTCAATCAAATAAGCTCAACATCTCATGTTGACTCATTTGGGCATGGCCATGCACTTAGTGGTCTCACTCTATCAAGAATACCGATGTCGCTCCCGTCATATGGGAGGGATAGATCCCATCTACATAACTCACATCCCTCTACATAATTCGTTATATACCCAGTAATCACCATTATAGTCCACCCAGTTACGGGTGACGTTTGACGAAACCAAAGTACATAACTCCTTATGTAGGGATCCATGGTGACTTCAGGTCTAAGGACTAATAATCATACTAATAGCCACATGAGAAAGTATATGACACTCATATAACGATCCATGATACTTTCTCATGGCGGGTCATTCAGTATACATTCTCCAATGCATACCCATGTGTCAGCTTGATATCTCTATATCCATGACTTGTGAGATCAAGTCATCGAGCTGACCTACATGCTAGTCTTATTGTATTAACATTGTCCCTGAATGTTAATACTCGACTAGGAATGATTTAGAGTAGTGTTCCCTATATCATCTCACTATCGATTCAACCAATCGATTGATATAGGTAAGAACCTTTCTACTCTAGGACGTTACTATAATTATTTTATCTGGCACTAATACAAATAAGCATAATAACCAAAAACCAAATGCCTTAATATATATACATGAATATGATATACATGAGTCCATACAATCATCAAATGATTGGCTCTAGGGCTCTAACTAACAATCTCCCACTAGCACTAGTGCCAATCAGTATAGGCTCTAAGGCCTAATGACCTAGTGTGACCATCATGCTTCCTCTGTGCCAAAGCCTTGGTCAAGGGATCTGCGATGTTAGCCTCTGTAGGTACTCTGCAAATTTTCATATCTCCTCTATCGATAATCTCTCGAATGAGATGGAAACGTTGTAGAATTGCTGTGAACTCTGCCAGCTCATAGCACTACCATTCAAGCAAAACATGAACCTCGACTGTGATCTTTAATCATCCTGATCGGTCTGGAAGCTAGGATCACTGTAACCCTTTACAGCTAGCTTATCATTGCCTCCATATATCAAGAAATATTCTTTAGTCCTTCTTAAGTACTTAAGAATATTCTTGACCACTATCCAATGACTTTCACCTAGATCTGACTGGTATCTGCTCGTCATGCTCAAAGCATAAGAGACATCAGGTCGAGTACATAGCATGGCGTACATGATCGATCCTATGGCTGAGGCATAAGGGATCTGATCCATGCGGTTTCTCTCCTCTCTAGAAGAGGGACCTTGAGTCTTCGAAAGACTCACGCCATGTGACATCGGCAGAAATCCCTTCTTGGAGTTCTGCATGGAAAACCATAGGAGTACCTCATCAATGTATGTACTCTGACTTAGGCCAAGCAATCTCTTAGATCTATCTCTATAGATCTGTATCCCTAGAATGCGGGATGCCTCACCTAAGTCCTTCATTGAGAAGCAACTCCCTAGCCAGGTCTTGACAGACTGAAGCATAGGGATGTCCTTCCCAATGAGTAGTATGTCATCCACATACAATATGAGGAAAACAACTATGTTTTCTACAACCTTCTTGTAGACACAAGGCTCATCTTCGTTCTTGATGAAACCAAACTGTTTGATCGCATCATCGAATCGAAGATTCCAGCTCCGAGAATGGCCTCTAGCCATTTCTCGGAATCTGGTCTCATCATAGCTTCCTGATAGGTGGTGGGCTCATCCTCTATGAACACAATGTCATCATGGTCAGACAAGAGAAATGAGTATCTCTCAGGCTGACGACGTACCCTATCAGACCTGCGAAGAGGTATGTCTACTTGAACTGGTTGTTGTTCCTCAACTCTTTGTGGAATAACATCATCCACAACACTTTGTGGTTCCAGTTCAATTTCCATCGAGGCATTAGTGCTATTGTTCGCACGTGCTCCCACTAGTCTTTCTAGAAACAAAGTCCCTTTCTAGAAAGACCCCAGTCTTTGCCACAACTACCTTGTGCTGACTGGGAATGTAGAAGTAATATCCCTTAGTTTTCTTGGGATATCCAATGAAATAGCACTTGTCGGATTTGGGTCCTAATTTGTCTGAGACTTGACGTCGTACGTAAGCCTCTCAGCCCCAAATCCATATGAATGACACCTGGGCTTCTCTCCCAGTCCATATCCTATATGGTGTCTTTATCACGGCCATGGATGGAACTCAGTTGAGAATGAAAGCTGCCGTGTCTAGAGCATATCCCCATAGATATGTCGGAAGATCTGTGTGAGTCATCATAGATCGTACCATATCTAATAGGGTACGATTCCTTCTTTCAGATACACCATTCCACTGTGGTGTTTCAGGAGGAGTGAGTTGGGATAGAATCCCACACTCAGCTAGGTAGTCACGAAACTCATGGCTTAAGTATTCACCACCTCGATCTGATCGAAGTATTTTAATACTCTTGCCAAGCTGGTTCTGTACTTCATTCTTGAATTCTTTGAACTTTTCAAAGGATTCGTACTTATGTGTCATCAAGTACACATCACCGTATCTACTGAAGTCATCAGTAAACGTGATGAAGTACCTATAACCGCCTTTAGCAGCGACATTGAAAGGGCCACATACATCACTATGTATGAGTTCTAACATATCAGTCGCTCTCTTGCTGTTCCCACTAAAGGGAGTCTTGGTCATCTTGCCTCGTAGGCATGACTCGCATATCTCATATGATTCTAAATCAAATGAGTACAGCAAACCATCCTTATGGAGCTGGGATAAGCGCTTGTCATTTATATGACCTAAGCGGCAGTGTCAGAGGTAGGTTTGGTTCATGTCATTTGACTTAAACCTCTTGGTACTAATGTTATAGATAGGGCTCTCAAGGTCTAGAATATAGAGTCCGTTTATTAGTGGTGCACTACAATAGAACATATCTTTTAAATAAACAGAACAACATTTGTCTTTTATTATAAAAGAGTATCCTAAATTGTCTAAACAAGAAACTGAAACTATGTTCTTAGTAAGAGCAGGCACATAACAACAATCATCTAAATCTAGTACAAGCCCAGAGGGCAGAGATAGAAAGTAAATCCCTACAGCAACAGCAGCAACCCGTGCTCCATTGCCTACTCGTAGGTCCACCTCGCCCTTTGTCAATGTCATGCTATTTCTCAGCGCCTGCACATCAATACAAATGTGTGAAGCACAACCAGTATCTAATACCCAAGTTGTAGAAATAGATAGATTGACTTCTATAACATATATACCTGAAGTGGAAGTCTCACTTCGCTTCTTCTTAAGATCCTCCAGTGCCCGGTCTGACCGCAGTGGAAGCAGGTAGCATCCTTGGCGACCCCTCCTTTAGGCTTCAGTGCCTTGGCTTTGCCCTTGGTTTGGGACTTTCCCTTACCTTTGGGCTTGCCCTTGCCCTTGTGCTTCTGGACCATCAGAATGGGCTTAACCTTCTTAAGGTTAATCTCAGCAGTTCGTAACATACTAAGTAGTTCGGGCAGTGGCTTGTCAATCTCGTTCATGTTATAGTTGAGAACGAATTGACTATAGCTATCCGGCAAGGACTGCAAGATCAAGTCAGTGGCCAGCTCTTGGCCTATGGACCTACGGGAGCCCCGTCTGACATCTTGCACTGAAACAGTGCCTTTGAGATCTCAAATCTCTCATGCCTCGCTTGTCCCTGATATAGTTGACGCAGATGTTCAACCATATCGTAAGCACCCATCAACTCATGTTGCTTCTGAAGCTCTGAGTTCATGGTCGCGAGCATTAGACAAGACACATCTAATGCGTCGTCTTGATGCTTCTTATAAGCATCTTTGTCGGCTCGCGGGGCATTGGCAGGAGGAGCCTCCGGAATGGGCTGCTCCAGAACTTACAGTTTACGTTCCTGAGTGAAAACTATTCTCAAGTTCCTGTACCAATCCAGGAAATTCGCTCCGTTGAGCTTGTCCTTCTCAAGGACAGATCGCAGGGAGAAGGAATCGTGTTCGACGTCATGGTTATCTACAACAGAAAATTTGCAGAAATAAATATCATATTCTTTAAAAACATTTAATTAGGCCTTTAATTAAATGATGCTCCCACTGAATTCTATAATTCTTGTGGGACAAGATCCACATCATACTAACCTTTGAGTTAGCTTTGGCTAATACGCCCAAGGCTTAGTGTGATCGGTAGGTAACGATTACCAATTACATCTCTATGCAACTCTTGTTTATAAAATCAATATCCGCATTTATATTAAAACTCGAGTTAGCTTTGGCTAATACGCCCGAGAGTTAATATAGATGTGATTTTGACTTATCTTTTCCAACCGTTGGAAGAATGCCTATAGTTGACTCGATCTAACCGAGCAACTAGGAATACTCAATCTAATTGAGTTTGTATTTACCCATGCGTTGATAGGCGGGACCAAGATTGTCCCTCCGTACCCTACCAAGATAATATGTATTGCTCTGCTTTGGCAGATTCAACAATACATGTGATCGAGGTAGTGATAGGTATCACGGCACGGTTAGGCATTTAGAGTTGGTTCGATCGAGATCTAATCTAATCGAAAAAGATGCATCTTGTGCACTGTTGGGTTTTTCGGGCCGCGAAAACCGCTTTTCCGCGTCGCGGAAACCCCGAAACCCCCTAGCCATTGGATCCCTGCGAAGAAAACTTTCGAAAATATGAGTACGAGTTTCAAAGTATGATCTACAGTAGATCTACAAAGGAAAAATATTTTATACCTTTGAAGCGTGCCCTCGCAAATCCCACTCGTCCAACGGTACGCCGGATCTCGAAGTTGTCAACGTAGACAACTCTCTAGTGATATCCACACGAACAAGAAGTGTTCTCTAACACTCAAGGATGGAGAAGAGAGCACCAAAAGTGTGCTAGCACTCTCTAGGGCTCTCGGATAGGATTGGAAGAAGAAGAAAGGAAAAGAAGAGAACACACTCCTCTAAAATCTCTATGTGACTTTCACTAACCTTTCTTCTTGGATTAGATTCACTCTCCTTTCTTCTCCCTTGCTTGAAACCCACGACCAAGAGAAGAGAAGGAGCAAGAAGAGAGCTTAGGAGGAGGATGATCACTTGAATGAGAGTTACACTTGCAAAAATGAAACTCTTTTCATCTAATTAAGTGGTTTGTAACCTCCATGGGATACCAAGAGTCACAACTCTTGGTAACTCCCATGAGGTGGCACACTTCACTTAAGTAACCATGATGATGTGGAGCATCATCATTGGTCCACTTAATGTCAACTCACCAATGAGATGGCATAAAGTCAAGTCAAACTTGACTCTTCATCTTCCTCTCAAGTCAAGTCAAACTTGACTTAATCTCTCTCATGGTTGATCTAATCCAACCATTTAATTCAAGCCAATTTAATATAATGAATCTAATTTATTTAATTAAATTGATTCAATGAGTCATAATCTAAATTAGACTCATTGAACACATGAATCAACTTGAGTCCAACTCAATTAGCCCAATTAGGATTACTCTTAATCCAATTTGATTCATCAAATGAATCTAATCCTCTTGGTTCATCATATGAACCTAATCTCCATCCACTTGTTCTTTGTGTGTGACCCAATAGGTTCTTGTAACGTTGGCAATGCCCCTAAACTCATTTAGAAACATAAGTAATGAGCGGTATCTAGCAATACATCATTACTACCCAAGTTACAAGAATTATGTTGAGATCCAACATCACCTTGTCACTACTAATTGTGACTCCTCACAATATATGACAAGTGTCCTTCTATCCTAGACATCTAGATTGATCAATGTGAGGCATAGACCGTGTCATCCTCTAATCAATCTAAATCTTGAACTCCAAGTAGACTCACTCAATCAAATGAGCTCAATATCCTATATTGACTCATTTGGGCATGGCCATGCACTTCGTGGTCTCACTCTATCAAGAATACCGATGTCTCTCCCGTTATATAGGAGGGATAGATCCCATCTACATCACTCACATCCCTCCGCATAATTTGTTACATACCCAGTAATCGCCTTTATGTTCCACCCAGTTACAGGTGACGTTTGACGAAACCAAAGTACATAACTCCTTATGTAGGGAACCATGGTGACTTCAGGTCTAAGGACTAGTAGTCATACTAATAGCCACATGAGAAAGTATATGACACTCATATAACGATCCATGATACTTTCTCATGGCGGGTCATTCAGTATACATTCTCTAATGCATACTCATGTGTCAACTTGATATCTCTATATCCATGACTTGTGAGATCAAGTCATCGAGTTGACCTACATGCTAGTCTTATTGCATTAACATTGTCCCTGAATGTTAATACTCGACTAGAAATGATTAAGAGTAGTGTTCCCTATATCATCTCACTATCGGTTCAACTAACCGATTGATATAGGTGAGAACCATCTACTCAAGGACGTTATTATACTTAGTTTATTTGGCACCAATACAAGTAAGTATAATAACCAAAAACCAAATGCCTTTATTGATATAGAATATGATACAACAAGTCCAAAATACAATCATCAAATGATTGGGTCTAGGGCTCTAGCTAACATGCACGACTTAGATCTAATCTAATCGCAAGGGTGCATCATGTGCACGACTTAGATCTAATCTAATCGTAAGGCACTAATTAATTAATTACTTATTAAACATGCATCATATACATAAGAAATTAACTAATTAATCTATTTGTGATTTAGTCATGGCCCTACTATGATCTTCACAAGACAATGAGAAGATCGAATGGTCAACCTAGGGTCAACAGCTTCTCCAAGCTCCTCCCTTTGACCACCTTGTGTTGCTCGTGCCCGCCTCGGAACTCCGTCTCGTGTGGACCCTCCACCGCTCCAATTTGTACATTACAATTTGAAACTCGAGTTACATTCGAGTCTAAATCTAATTTACAACCAGAATATATGAGAAAACATACAACACGCGCAAACACATAACGGCACGCAGGCCGTATTATGAATTACAACACAATCCAATCATATTGGGTTTTTGGGCCATGACTATCACAAAATTAATATATAATTCAAAATTATATATTTTCATAATTTTCTATAATTTTAAAATTAATTTTTACAATTTTTACGAGTAAAATTTACCGGCGGTCCCGTTTAGCGGTTTCGGGCGCAATCGCGGAACGGATCCCCTTGCGGGGCCAGGGGCAGCGCCCCTACCCGCGATCTAACCATCGCGAGGGTTCCTTTGCGATCCAACAGTGCCTAAACTCCCTGTCCCAAAACGATTTGGGTCGAGACATTGCCGTTTCGGAAAAATCTTCCCGGCAGGTTCGTTTTTAGCGATTTCGGGTGCAATCGCGGAGCAAATCACCTTGCGGGGTTAGGGGCAGTACCCCTACCCACGATCTAACCATCGTGAGTTGCTCCTTTACAATCTAATGGCACCCAAACCCGCTGTCCCAAACGGATTTGGAGCAAAATGAAGTCGTTTAAGGAAAAACTTCCCTGTAGCCGAAGCCTACAAGTGCCGAGATACTTGTGCTTCGCTTCTACGGAAAAATTACCCATAAAAACATAAAAAACTAAATTTTACAGAAAATCACAGAAGGTTTAGTTTTCATAAAACCAAAAAATTAAACTCGTACAAGCCTTGCACGTGGCTCTGATACCAATGTTGCGTTCTTCGGGCCGCGAAAATCGTTTTTTCGCGTCGCGGAAACCCCGAGTCACCCAAAGCCATGGATCTCGTGCAAAGATTCGTAAACAAAATTATCGAAAAACCTTTTCTTGTACGAGTTTGTAAAAACTTTAGATCTACACTAAAGTTAAGAACATTACCCTTGTAGCGAAGCCCTTCGCGTTCCCGCTTGTCCAAGATGTCGCCGGATCTCTAGTTGTCAAAGTAGACAACCTCTATATATATCTACACAGACACAAGTAGAAGGAGATGACCAAAACACAAGGTGTGCTAGTACCAATGGAGTGTTCGGCCAAGGAATGGGAGAAGGAGAAGAGAGAGCACCCAAGGGAGAAGAAGAGTGAATCAATCAATGAGAGGAAATTCAAAACTACCCCTTAGCCATCAAGTTGCCGGCCACTCTAGGAGGAGTAAAACCCCCACATTAATTCAAATTAATGTGGAGACCATTAAGAGTTGTAACCCCCATGAGGTGGCACTCTAGGATGATGTGAATCAACACTATTGGTCCACATCTCTCACTCAGAACTGTTGGGTTCTTCGGGCCGCGAAAACCGCTTTTTCGCGTCGCGGAAACCCCGAGTCACCCAAAGCCATGGATCTCGTGCAAAGATTCATAAAAAAAATTATCGAAAAACCTTTTCTTGTACGAGTTTTTAAAAACTTTAGATCTACACTAAAGTTAAGATTATTACCCTTGTAGCGAAGCCCTTCGCGTTCCCGCTTGTCCAAGATGTCGCCGGATTTCTAGTTGTCAAAGTAGACAACCTCTATATGTATCCACACGGACACAAGTAGAAGGAGATGACCAAAACACAAGGTGTGCTAGCACCAATGGAGTGTTCGGCCAAGGAATGGGAGAAGGAGAAGAGAGAGCACCCAAGGGAGAAGAAGAGTGAATCAATCAATGAGAGGAAATTCAAAACAACCCCTTAGCCATCAAGTGGCCGGCCACTCTAGGAGGTGTAAAACCCCCACATTAATTCCAATTAATGTGGAGACCATTAAGAGTTGTAACCCCCATGAGGTGGCACTCTAGGATGATGTGGATCAACACTATTGGTCCACATCTTGCCACCTCACTAAATGACATGGCAACAAGTATAATCTCCTCATTTAATGTGGGCCGGCCACATTAAATGCTATGGAGGCTTGTAACCTCCATGAGGTGGCACACATTGATGATGTGGAGCAATCCTATTGGTCCACATCTTGCCAACTCACTAGTGATGTGGCAAAAAGTCAAGTCAAACATGACTTTTTCTCTTCCTCTCAAATCAAGTCAAACTTGATCAAATCTCTCTCATGGTTGATCTAATCCAACCATATGATTCAAGCCAACTTAATATAATGAATCTAATTCATTAAATTAAGTTAATTTAATGAGTCATAATCTAAATTAGACTCATTGAATACATGAATCAACTTGAGTCCAACTCAATTAGCCCAATTTGGATTACTCTTAATCCAATATGATTCATCAAATGAATCTAATCCTCTTGGTTCATCATATGAACCAAATCTCCATCTAATTGTCCTTAGTGTGTGACCCTATAGGTTCTTGTAACGTTGGCAATGCCCTAAACCCATTTAGGAGCATAAGTAATGAGCGGTATCTAGCAACACATCATTACTACCCAAGTTACAAGAATGTCGAGATCCGACATCACCTTGTGACTACCAATTGTGACTCCTCACAAAATATGTGACAAATGTCCTTCTATCTTAGACATCTAGATTGATCAATATGAGGCATAGACCGTGCCATCCTCTAATCAATCTAAATCTTGAACTCCAAGTAGACTCACTCAATCAAATGAGCTCAACATCTCATGTTGACTCATTTGGGCATGGCCATGCACTTAGTGGTCTCACTCTATCAAGAATACCGATGTCGCTCCCGTCATATGGGAGGGATAGATCCCATCTACATCACTCACATCCCTCTACATAATTCGTTATAAACCTAGTAATCGCCTTTATAGTCCACCCAGTTACGGGTGACGTTTGACGAAACCAAAGTACATAACTCCTTATGTAGGGATCCATGGTGACTTCAGGTCTAAGGACTAATAATCATACTAATAGCCACATGAGAAAGTATATGATACTCATATAACGATCCGTGATACTTTCTCATGGCGGGTCATTCAGTATACATTCTCTAATGCATACCCATGTGTCAGCTTGATATCTCTATATCCATGACTTGTGAGATTAAGTAATCGAGCTGACCTACATGCTAGTCTTATTGTATTAACATTGTCCCTGAATGTTAATACTCGACTAGAAATGATTTAGAGTAGTGTTCCCTATATCATCTCACTATCGATTCAACCAATCGATTGATATAGGTAAGAACCTTTCTACTCTAGGACGTTACTATACTTATTTTATCTGGCACTAATACAAATAAGCATAATAACCAAAAACCAAATGCCTTAATATATATACATGAATATGATATACATGAGTCCATACAATCATCAAATGATTGGCTCTAGGGCTCTAACTAACAAATGATTAGCTACCTCGGATCTTATTAAGGATGCGCGCAAAGTGGTACAATGCTGGGCCAAAAGCAGGTTGTTTATTATTTTCACTAGTTATGTAATATATAGGTTTCATAATTCATTGTTTGCTTTAGTGGAAGCATCCCTATGGTTGAGAACCTGAGTTATAAAGTGCAGTATTGAGGAACTCTATAATAAGCCAAGATTCCTGTTTTCATTATATTACCAGCATGTTTTTAAGTTGATGTTTTGCATGATAAACCTGTTTAAAAATACACGCCATGCACATATTTCCGAATTATGCATTTTAGCCTGAATTACTGTCAAGTGCATGTTTGTGTTTTCCCTAAGAAGTTCCAAAAGCATGTTTCCATTATTGTATTTTCCTCAAGTTGTTTTAAAAGGCATGTCCTCTTTTAATGTATCATTTTGTGAGTAGATGGTACTTACTAAGCATCTGCTTATAGATTTGCATTTCCTTATACTGCAGATATAAGAAATGGAAAGTTTGAGTAGGAGGAGGCAGCAGGAGCAGTGTTTGTGTGTGTGTGTGACGGAACAATGAAAGGAGATCGGAGAACTTGTAATTGTGTGGAACATGTTAGAACTTGAGTATTTTCTTCTCTCCGCTTTACATAAAATACTTTCACTAATTGTTTAGGATGAATTTATCTTTTTGGCATAATTTAGAGTGGCAAGGATAAGTGAAAAAGGGGAGAACAAGCTCTTTTGGTAGAGCAGGGTGTGACCCTCCGCACGACTCATGGCATGGCCGTGTGAGTTCACATGACCTCCCACTACCTGCTCTTGGCCAAGGTGACATGGTCGTGTGGAATCACACGGCCGTGCACCTCTTCCTCTCGTCCAAGGTGACACAGCCGTGTGGAATAACACGGTCGTGCACCTCTTCCTCTCGGCCAAAGCTACATGGTCGTGTGGATTCACACGGCTGTGTCTCTCTTCCTCTCGGCCGAAGTGACATGGCCATATGGGTTCACACGGATGTGCCCATCTTCTCCTCTGCCAAGGGTCACGGCCATGTGACCCTCACACGACCGTGCCCTGCGCTATCCGGGAGTACACTACCTATCAGGTCCACACAGCCCAGACCCGTTAGAAGCTTTAGACTCCCTTTCAGCTCTGCTTGGCTCCAAGTCGTGTCCTACCAGTCGTAACAAGTTAGAATAGATCTATGGACTGAGCAGGATATAATAGGTAGGAATGCTGAAATTTATGATATACAGAAAGGGTAACGTTTGCCCTGTATGTTAAGGTTATTAGAAGGGCAGGCCTTATAGTTTGGTATCAGAGCAAGTTTCATCCTTCCGTCACACACCTCAAGCATTGATCCTGCAGCTTCCAACTAAGAAATTACCGTTTGCATAACTTTTATGCATCTAGTTCCTTATGATTATTAAGAAATGCTTGTTAAGATTTAGCATGCTTATATATAAAAGTAGTGATGGTAGCAAGTAGGAATTAGGATGGGCTGACGTATGTCTCACTGGTTTGGCTTATGATATATAGAATGGCTAGAGGATGACCGGCTAGACCGCCGAGAGTTAATGAACCTCAACTAGTGGAAAATGAGTCTGCACCCCAGCCCAACCTTCTAGAAGTAGTAGCTCAACTCCAGAGACAATTGGCGGAGCAATAGCAGGGTATTGTTGCCCTGACTGCTAACTTGCAAGCTCCTCCTGTAGTCCCACTGGAAGCCAATAAGGTGGCACCTATTACGGCAGAAGTTCCATCAGTTACACCTATAGCCCCAGCAAAGGAAGTGAGGCAAGAAGAATACCTCATCCAATAGCAGAAACAAAAACCAGAGAATTTCTCTGGCACCAATGAACCATGGGATGCTCAGGCATGGTTCAAAACCCTGGAGAGCATAATGGAGCTACTGGACTGGCCGGAGGTAGAAAAGATTAAAACGAAAAGTGGATCAAATGGCCTGGTCTGACTTCGAGACGGAGTTCTTCAAAGAGTTCTTCCATATGCGAGTCACGAATAAACATTGTGACGAGTTCACGGAATTTCAATAAGGAAATTTATCAGTGGACGAAGCTGTAAAAAATTTTATAGACTAGCTCGCTTATGCCCTGAGCAGGTCAGCATGGAACGAGAAAGGGTGAGGCTAATGCCCAAAATGTTGAGGCTGGAGATAGCTCTAAATGTGTTAGTTAGAGCCCTAGAGCCAATCATTTGATGATTGTATGGACTCATTGTATCATATTCTTGTATATTAATAAAGGCATTTGTTTGGTTATTATACCTATTTGTATTAGTGCCAAATAGACTAAGTATAATAGCGTCCTTGAGTAGAAGGTTCATACCTATATCAATCGATTAGTTGAATCGATAGTGAGATGATGTAGGGAACACTACTCTAAATCATTCCTAGTCGAGTATTAACATTCAGGGACAATGTTAATGCAATAAGACTAGCATGTAGGTCAGCTCGATGACTTGATCTCACAAGTCATGGATATAGAGATATCAAGCTGACACATGGGTATACATTGGAGAATGTATACTGAATGACCCGTCATGAGAAAGTATCATGGATCGTTATATGAGTGTCATATACTTTCTCATGTGGCTATTAGTATGACTATTAGTCCTTAGACCTGAAGTCACCATGGATCCCTACATAAGGAGTTATGTACTTTGGTTTCGTCAAACGTCACCCGTAACTGGGTGGACTATAAAGGCGATTACCGGGTATGTAACAAATTATGCAGACGGATGTGAGTGATGTAGATGGGATCTATCCCTCCCATATGACGGAAGCGACATCAATATTCTTGATAGAGTGAAACCACTAAGTGCATGGCCATGCCCAAATGAGTCAACATGAGATGTTGAGCTCATTTGATTGAGTGAGTCTACTTGGGGTTCAAGATTTAGATTGATTAGAGGATGACACGGTCTATGCCTCATATTGATCAATCTAGATGTCTAGGATAGAAGGACACTTGTCATTATTTTGTGAGGAGTCACAATTGGTAGTCACAAGGTGATGTCGGATCTCGATATTCTTGTAACTTGGGTAGTAATGATGTGTTGCTAGATACCGCTCATTACTTATGCTCCTAAATGTGTTTAGGGCATTGCCAACGTTACAAGAACCTATAGGGTCACACACTAAGGACAATTAGATGGAGATTAGGTTCATATGATGAACCAAGAGGATTAGATTCATTTGATGAATCAAATTGGATTAAGAGTAATTCTAATTGGGCTAACTTGAGTTGGACTCAAGTTGATTCATGTATTCAATGAGTCTAATTTAGATTATGACTCATTAAATCAACTTAATTTAATGAATTAGATTCATTATATTAAGTTGGCTTGATTCAAATGGTTAGATTAGATCAACCATGGAAGAGATTTGGTCAAGTTTGACTTGACTTGAGAGGAAGTTTAAAAGTCAAGTTTGACTTGACTTTATGCCACCTCATTGGTGAGTTGGCATTGATGTGGACCAATGATGATGCACCACATCATCATGGTTGCCACCTCATGGAAGTTACAAAGCCATTTTCTTAATAACTTCATATTAATTGCAATTAATGCAATTTATTTGGGAGTTTTCACAAGGTAGAGTGGCCGGCCACTTTGGGAATCATGTGGATTTCATTTTTCCATTCAAGTGGTGTATCTTCTTCTTCCTCCTCTTGAAGCTCTTCCTCTCCCTCTCCTCCTTGCCTTGGCCGAATCTTACCAAGGTGCTAGCACACCTTTGCGTAAGGTTTTCTCCACCTACGTGTCCGTGTGGATACATATAGAGGTTGTCTACTTTGACAACTTGAGATCCGGCAACTCCTTGGACGAGCGGGAACGCGAAAGGGCTCGCTTCGAAGGTATAACTCTCATCTAGTGTAGATCTAAAGTTTTTACAAACTCGTACAAGAAAAAGGTTTTTCGATAATTTTTGTTTACGAATCTTTGCACGAGATCCATGGCTTTGGGTGACTCGGGGTTTCCGTGACGCGAAAAAGCGGTTTCGCGGCCCGAAGAACCCAACAAAATGTAGCTAGCGGAATTAATAGACCGCACACTGCAGAAGAGCTGATTAGTAGTGCCCTGATCACGGAGCATTACCTGAATAGCATCAAGCAGCAGAAGCCAGTACTGATTAAGAATAAAAGTCAAGGGAGTTCTATCACTCAGAAATCCCAGGGCCAAGGTTCAACTTGGAAGGAGAGCTCCAAGAGAAAGCAGTGGAGCAATAAAAAGGAGGGATCCGTAAACAAGCAGTCTAAGTATGCTACGTGTCCCACGTGTAGAAAGATGCATCCTGGAATCTGTCGCAAGGGCACTAGTGGTTGTTATACATGTGGTCAAGAGGGGCATATAGCCAAGTATTGCCCGACCAAGATCCACCTACCTCCAACACAACCAGTTCAGTATGGAGACAAGCAGGCACAGTTACACCAGATGTAGGTCACGTTGGAGGGTCCTTATATTAATCAAGGTAGACTGGAGGCTCCACCAAGTGCTACAAATGCCCGAGTTTTCTCCCTTACTAGAGAGGAGGTAGCAAACGCCTCCACTGTTGTCACAGGTCAGATACACAGTTTTAGTCTTTATGCAATTGTGCTATTTGATACTGGGGCAACCCATTCGTTTGTCTCCATAGTATTTGCGGAAAGAATAGGTATACCCCCGGAGGTCCTACACGGACAATTCTTAACGACACTACCCTCGGGAGAGATAATGACATCTACGCACTGGCTATGTGTTGTGCCAGTCAAAATTTCAGACAGAGAACTGTACAATGATATGATAATGCTGAACATGTCTGATTATGATGTTATTTTTGGGATGGACTTTCTGAGCAAGTATGGTGCTTCCATCGAGTGCCATAAGTGAAGAGTCCTATACCAACCCGAGGCATAGTCTAAGTTTGACTTCATCGGAGGATCAAAGAAGAGAACCCAGAAATTCTTATCCGCCATAAAAGCTCAGAAAATGTTAGCTGATGGATGTGCCAGGTTTCTAGGTTATGTGGTTAATACTCAGCAAGAAACAGACCAAAAGCTAGAGGAAGTTAGAGTCGTATGTGACTACCCAGAAGTGTTTCCGGATGAGTTGCCAGGCTTAGCCCCGGATAGGGAAATTGAATTTAAGATTGAACTCATCCCTAGTACCTATCCAATCTCAAAAGCACCCTACCATATGGCTCCGGCAGAATTGAAAGAACTTCAGGGACAGCTACAGGAGCTACTCGACAAGGGTTTTATTCACCCTATTCACTCACCATGTGGAGCTCTGGTGTTGTTCGTAAAGAAAAAGGGCGGGTCCATGCGAATGTGTGTGGACTACTGAGCGCTGAACAAAGTAACAATCAAGACTAAGTATCCCCTGTCGAGAATTGATGATCTATTTGATCAGTTAAAGGGAGCTATAGTCCTTTCCAAGATAGACTTGCAGTCGGGATATCTTCAAGTGAAAGTGAAAGTGGATGATGTACTGAAGACAGCATTCTGAACGAGGTATGTGCACTACGAGTTTGTAGTTATGCCTTTTGGAGTGACGAACGCTCCTGCTATGTTTATGGATATGATGAACAGAGTATTCAAAGCATATTTGGACAAGTTCATAATCGTCTTCATAGACGATATCCTTATATA
This sequence comes from Zingiber officinale, assembly GCF_018446385.1. NCBI lineage: Eukaryota > Viridiplantae > Streptophyta > Magnoliopsida > Zingiberales > Zingiberaceae > Zingiber > Zingiber officinale. The sequence goes on from NC_056001.1 coordinate 77,330,009, forward strand.
CTCCAGAATTCAGGAAGAACATGCTGAACATCTGAGAACATTATTACAGATTCTTCAGCAGAGCCAGTTATGCGCAAAGTTTTCCAAGTACGAGTTCTGCCTCAATCAAGTGTCCTTCCTAGGTCACATTATTTCCAATGATGGGGTTATGGTAGACCTGACAAAAATAGAAGCTGTGAGTAACTGGAATATACCCAAGAATGCTAGTGAAATCAGGAGTTTCCTTGGGTTAGCAGGCTACTACTGGAAATTCATGGAGAACTTCTCAAGAATCGCTTCTCCATTGATGGTACTTACCAGAAAGAACAGAAAATTTGAGTGGACAGAGGATTATGAGAAGAGTTTCACTGAACTGAAAAGGAGACTGACCAATGCTCCAATCCTAACCCTTCCAGAAAATGGCGAGAGCTTTGATATATACAGCGATGCTTCTAAATTGGGACTCAGAGTTGTACTGATGCAGAATGGCAAAGTCATTGCCTATGCCTCGAGACAACTCAAGGATTATGAGAAGAACTATACTACTTGTGACCTTAAGTTAGTAGCAGTAGTCTTCGCTCTCAAAATCTGGAGGCATTACTTATACGGAGCTCAGTGCAAGATTTACACAGATCACCAGATTGTTAGGTATTTCTTCACTCAGAAAGACCTGAACATGAGACAGTGGAGATGGCTTAAGCTAGTCAAAGACTATGACTATGAAATCCTCTACCATCCAGGGAAAGCAAACAAGTGGCAGATGCACTAAGTAGGAAATCTTGTGTAACGTTAGTGTCTATATCTGCTATGTCCCATCCCCTACATAAAGAAATAGTAAATTTTGGGCTTGAAATTTTGGGCTCTCCACTTTGACACTAGTGTCAATCCTGCTTGACGATATACAGAAAGGGTAAGATGAAGATCCAAACATTCAAAAGATCAAGCAGGGAATATAGGAAGGAGAAAATGGGGTGTTCCGAGAATCAGACTGTGGGATACTATATTATGGTGATCGCCTCTGTGTCCCTAACCACAAAGAACTACGACGGAAAATTCTTGATGAAGCCCATGGAACGCCCTATGCTATACATCCTGGTTCCACCAAGATGTACCAAGACTTAAAGGAACACTTCTGGTGGTCTGGAATGAAAAGAGATATTACAAGATATGTCAGTACCTGCCTGACATGTCAACGGGTTAAAGCAGAACATCAGAGACTGGGTGGAGTTCTGCAGCCTATCCAGATTCCAGAGTGGAAGTGGGAGGATATATCTATGGACTTCATAGTAGGACTACCCAGAACCACCAATGGTTACGATGCTATCTGGGTAATAGTGGGCAGATTGATCAAGTCTGCTCATTTCCTAGCTATCAAAATATCCTACCCTATTGAGCAGTTAGCACAATTATATGTGAAAGAGGTTATCAGATTGCATGGAGTTCCCAAGACCATAATTTCGGATAGAGATGGTCGCTTTACTTCACACTTCTGGGAGTGTGTTCAAAGAGCTCTTGGCACTAAGCTGTGGTTTAGCACCACATTTCATCCTCAAACTGATGGGCAAACAGAATGAGTAAATCAAGTTCTAGAGGATATGCTACAGGCTTGTGCCTTAGATTTCAAACGGAGCTGGTGCCGATACCTATGCTTAGCAGAATTCACATACAATAATAGCTATCAAGCTACTATTGGAATGGCAGCCTACGAGGCTCCATATGGGAGGAGATGTAGATCTCCTATCTGTTGATGTGAAGGTGGTGAAAAGAAAGAAATGAGACTCCAGACAGATCTTATCGAGGACACCACCAAAGCCATTCAGAACATTCGCCAGAGAATAGAAACTACTCAGAGTCGACAGAAGTGCTATGCGGATGTGCGTCGTAGACCACTGGAATTTGAGGTTGGAATTTAGTGTTCCTCAAAGTGGCTCCTATGAAAGGAGTGATGCGGTTTGGAAATAAGGGAAAGTTGAGTCCACGTTATGTGGGGCCATACCTGATCACCAGAAGGGTTGGCAAGGTAGCTTATGAGCTCGAACTACCTCAGGAAATGTCAGTCATCCATAATGTATTCCATGTCTCAATGCTGAAGAAGCATGTTCCTGATACAAATCAAGTGATTGAGCCACAGACGGTACAAGTTCAAGAGGACCTCAGTTATGAAAGTCGACCTATTCAGATAATATATCGAAGAGTTAAGTAGCTGAGGAACAAAGAGATACCATTAGTAAAAGTGTTGTGGCAAAGTCAATAGTATGAAGAAGCAACATGGGAACGTGAGGATGATATGAGACAGAAGTATCCACAACTGTTCTGACTTCAAGGATGAACGTTTTATAAGGTATGAGGGATTGTAACATCCATAAATTTTCTCTTTTCCAAAAGAGAAAAAAGAAAAGAAATAAATATATTTATAAATGACCTGGGCTAGGATTGAACCCTAGACCTCTTACTTAAGATTTGTTTAAGTAGCCATTAGGTGGTGGTAAAGCATCACATGAGCAATATGAAACAATTCATTATATGTAGATTATATGTGAATAGATACTTCAACTTCCACTTAATATAAAAGGGGTTGGATAAGATCAAAACCTAATCTTCCTCTTCCTTTCCTCTCTAGCCGAATCCTCTCTTGTCCCCTTTGTGGTTTCGGCCAATATCAAGAAACCTAGGTCCAAGCTTCTAAGTTCTTCAAGTCGAGGATCTATGAGGAGAGTTTTTGCAAGGATTGGTACGTGGGTGAAGGGTGACTCGGAGATTAAGGAATACGAGGGAGGATTTTGTCTTCCCTACACCTTATAATAGAAAGATCTAGCAAAAGGAAGTAAGTACCCCTCACCTGCAGGATAAGTTGCTTCAAAGATGCATTTTATAATGTCTTTTATGCATGATTTAGAAGATACATGTTGAGATACGCTTTAGACATGTTAAGGAAGAAGCATGTCATGTTATGTATGATGCCCTCTAAAGTTTTGGGGATTAAGAGCATGTGTAGGAAATCTTGAATTGCTTCCCATTTAGTTTTGGGGCTAAGAAGCATATTCAAGTGCCCTAAAGTGCTTCCCTATAAGTGTAGGAGGATTAAGCACACATAAGATGTTTGTTTAAATGACAAGCAAGTGCAAGTAAAAGAAATCAATAGTTAAAAGAAAGTATTTTACTTTAGAAAGACATGTACTGGACACAAGGTCCATGGGTGGGCTCCTAGATCGCCCCTAGGCCCCTAGATTGTCTAGTAGTACCTTAATGGGTTCGAGAATAGCTACCTCGGATCTTATTAAGGATGCACACAAAGTGGTACAATGCTGGGCCCAAAGCAAGTTGTTTATTATTTTCACTAATTATGTAATATAAAGTTTTCATAATTCATTGTTTGCTTTAGTGGAAGTATCCCTATGGTTGAGAACCTGAGTTATAAAGTGCAGTATTGAGGAACTCTATAATAAGCCAAGATTCCTGTTTTCATTACATTACCAGCATGTTTTTAAGTTGATGTTTTGCATGATAAACCTGTTTAAAAATACATGCCATGCACATATTTCAGAATTATGTGTTTTAGCGTGAGTTACTGTCAAGTGCATGTTTATGTTTTCCCTAAGCAGTTCTAAAAGCATGTTTCCATTGTTGTATTTTCCTCAATCAGTTTTAAAAAACATGTCCTCTTTTAATGTATTGTTTTGTGAGTAGATGGTACTTACTAAGCATCCTCTTAGAGATTTGCATTTTCTTATACTGCAGATAAAGGAAAAGGAAAGCTTGAGTAGGAGGAGGCAGCAGGAGCAATGTTTGTGTGTGTGTGTGACGGAACAATGGAAGGAGATCGGAGAACTTGTAATTGTGTGGAACATGTTAGAACTTGAGTATTTTCTTCTCTCCGCTTTACATAAAATACTGTCACTAATTGTTTAGGATGAATTTATCAGTTTGGTAGAATTTAGAGTGGCAAGGATAAGTGAAAACGGGGAGAACAAGCTCTTTTGGTAAAGCAAGGTGTGACCCTCCGCACGGCTCGTGGCACGGCTGTGCGTGTTTCAAATGGATTTTTAAGATTATTTTTAAATTGATTTTCATATGGATTTTTAAAATAATTTTTAAATTGATTTTCAAAATAATTTTTAAATTGATTTTCAAAATAATTTTTAAATTGATTTTCAAATGAATTTTAAATTAATTTTTAAATTGATTTTCAAATGATTTTTAAAATAATTTTTAAATTGATTTTCAAATGATTTTTGAAAATAATTTTTAAATTTATTTTCAAATGATTTTTTAAAATAATTTTTTAAATGATTTTCACGACCTCCCACTACCTGCTCTCGGCCAAGGTTACATTGCCGTGTGAAATCACATGGTCGTGCACCTCTTCCTCTCGGCCAAGGTGACACGACCGTGTGGAATCACACGGCCGTGCACCTCTTCCTCTCGGCCAAAGCTACACGGTCATGTGGATTCACACAGTCGTGTCTCTCTTCCTCACGGCCGAAGTGACACGGTCGTGTGGGTTCACACGGTCGTGCCCCTCTTCTCCTCAGCTAAGGGTCAAGGTCGTGTGACCCTCACACGGCTGTGCCCTGCGCCAGTCAAGAGTACACTACCTGTCAGGGCCACACGGTCCAGACCCGTTAGAAGCTTTAGACTCCCTTTCAGCTCTGCTTGGCTCCAAGTCATGCCCTACCAGTCGTAACAAGTTAGAAAAGATCTATGGATTGAGCAGGATATAATAGGTAGGATTGTCGAAATTTACGATATACAGAAAGGGTAACGTTTGTCCTGTAAGTTAAGGTTATTAGAAGGGTGGGCATTACACTCAGAGCTTCTACCACCACATTAACCTTACCTAGATGGTAATTACTGTTGTAGTCATAGTCCTTTACCAACTCTAACCATCGTCACTGCCTGTTACGCTCCGCAAGTGTACGGAAATGTCACAAGTAATATAAAAGATTATCGTATCCACAGGGACTGGAATAAGCACTAGAAATGCCTCAATGCGAATTAGCTAAACAACTATCCAATTGTTTCAAATGCAAAGTGAAGGTAAACAAATCTAATATTAAAGATCAACAAACAAGAGTTTAGTGTTTTGGGTTATGATAAGGGGAGATTCTAGGAGTTTCGGTTTCTTTGTAAGATTTCTTGAATGTAAATGGTTCACCAATTCTTATCCCTCAATTGCCAAACACTTGTAGAAAGTTGCCGGTTCTCTCTTGCAATAGATAACCGGCTAAGGACTGAGAAATATATCTAAATATGATCAATTAGACGTGAACCTACGTTGTCCTTACACAGAAGCGCACCTATTACTATGCCTTCCTCGGATATCAATATAGAAGCCCACAACTTATTAATCTATCAAGATACAAGAAATTAATCACAAGATCCATCCTACTCTCTTGAATATTCCTATTTCCTCTTCAAGATTATCTCTAAAACGTCCTTACACGGGCTTGCACCTGTCACGTGGATCCCTCTGATGATCGAGTGAGAGTTTATCTTTACTAAGTCCACAAGAAATCCAAACAATCAATCAAGAATGAGAATTAAGCACAAATCACCATTAATCATTCAAGATCTAATTGATACAAGCAAGACAATGTCATTGAAACAAGAAATTGACAAATCCATAAGAGATTACATCAATCCATCATACAAATACTCCCTTAATCCTAGAATACAAGATCTACCCCATGAATCGAGGAAGAATACCCGAAGAAATAAAGATTACAAGCATTTCTTAAATCCCCAATCCAAGAAACCAAGAAAAGGGGGAAAGAGAAAACTTATCTACGAAGAAACCTCGTCTTCGGATCCAATCCTCGCTCCGGAGTCGAAATCGTCAAGAACTCCCCTCGAATCGCCCAGAAATCCTCCCAAGAATGGGAGGATACCACCAAATCTTGCCTTCTCCCCAAAGGGGAAGAGATCCCCTTTCAATTCATGAAGGAGGGTTTAAATAGAGGAGGAAATCGGGCGCCACACGACCCCATGACACGGCCGTGTGAGATTCACACGGCCATGTCCAGTTCCTTCTCTGCCAAAGCTGCATGGCCGTGTGACTCACACGGCCAGGACCCTTCTGTTCTCTGGAAATGCTACACGGCCGTGTGGTGCACACGGCCACCACCTGCTTGGCCTCTGGAAACCTCACACGGCCGTGTAGATCTACACGACCATGTAAGGCATCTGCTCTAATTTCTTCAAATCAAGACACAGCCGTGTGAGATTCACACGGCCATGTCCTCTTCCCTTCCTATTAAAACTACACGGCTGTGTGTGGTACTCGGCCTGATGCTCTCTCCCTTCAATTCCTTCCAAGCTTGTCCAAGGACGCATAATCTTCACCAATTTCGACTCCTGTGTACAGAAAATACACAAAAAGCAGATCTCCGAACCAAAAAAGTAAATATGCTAAAAGGAAAGCTGGAAGTATAAAAATGCATAGATCAAGCATGCTCAAAGTATGTAAATGTGCGTAAAAACATGCATAAAAGAGTATATAATCTACGCACATCGCACCCCCAGACTTAAACCTTTGCTTGTTCTCAAGCAAAATGCTGCAGTCTAAATTCATATGTTCTGTAACATATTCATAAAACCTAGTGCACTTTCCTAACTCTATCAAAAAGTTTCATTAACAAGCGTGATCATGGAAACAAGTAAAGTATGATTCAAGCATAAGAATCTTGTGCACAGTGTAAAAGTAACTCAACACCCTTCAAGTCTCAAACCATGTCCTAGTCAAGTCGTCATCAAATTTGAATTCCTAATGTTTCCAGTGAAAGACAAGTAACCAGTGATAGACACTTACTCACCATTCACTTGGTTCATATTTCTCAACTAACCCAAGGTCTCAAAGGTGTGCTCAATCTCAAGGGAAGCTAGGCAGTCATTTCCCCAGTAACCTAACTCGGTCTCAAAGGGGTGACTTGCTAGATTCCACTCATGACAACTGTTTTTTATATCCCTTATTTTTATTTTTTTTTACAAGTGTTTGCATTGTGCAAAACTTATTCACAAATGTACTTTTAGCACACATGTTGGGATATTTTGATTTTTCCAAATGAGCTTTAATGATTTGAGCCTCATCCAGTAAACAAAATGAAAGTTGAGAAATCACCATGGAAACCAAGTACTAAGCAAACAAGATGAATCATGACTATTTCAATAACATCAACTATTCAAGCATCAAGCACAAGTGTAGTGAAGATAAAATCCTTAAGGTTGAACCAAAACTAAAACTCATCACCATAAGATTCTTAGCTTATTAATGCTTCCCAAGATAGAAAAAAGAACTACACAAAGTTTACTACTAGCATCATTCAAACATCATGAATCAAGACAATAATCGTGCTAATATTTCACTTGAATCCAAGAATTCAAAAACAAGCAAAATAAAGCAACAAGCAATGAAAATATGAACCAACATGAAAAACTAACAAAAACTAAAAACTGAAAACCAAACTAAACAGTACATGACACCCCCCCAGACTTAAACTTTTCATCGTCCCGATGAAATCAATATGGTGGAGGAGGTGGAAAATCAGGAAAATCAGGGAAGAAAAATGCAAAATCTTTAACAAACCATTTAACTTCGTTTCTGAAAAAATTATGATACTCAAACAATTTATCAATATCATCCTGCACAAATCTCATAAAACCTCTAAGATCTTCATGAAATTCCATTTTAGCCTTATAAGCATTCATCATTTTAGAAATCTTATCACACAATTCTCTCTCACTCTTAAAACAATCTTGTAGCTTTTTAAATAGTTCCTCCTCCATAAGCTTCTTATTCTCAAGAAATTCATTAGTTGAATCTAAATCACTATGAATATTCTTTAAAGCAGAATTAAGTTCTTGAAACATAAAACTATGAATCTCTTGGTTACCCTTAGAAACATTTCTTGGAGTAAAAGATGACAAAGCTCTAGATTGTTGCCTAGCTAACTTTAAACACCAATTCTCTTTATTATGAATTGTAGTAAAATCATGATTGGGCAATTTTAAAGGGAAACCATTTTTAATGAATAAACTAAATCCATGCTCTTCATGCTTAATCATTTTCATTGCTAAACATGAATTCAAATCCAATGTACAAGAACTCTCCACCACCTCTAATTCACTCAAATCACATCCTAATACTAAGGCCAATTGAGTAAGTAATCCCCCTAAAATAATAGGTGTGGTAGAATTCGATTTCCCTAATTTTGCCAAATGTTTAAGAAAGAAATAACCAGAATTAATTTGAACATTTTCGACCATTGCCCACAAACAATACAAATCTATAAGTCTTACTGATCCCTCTTTGTCCTCCCTTCCAAATATAGTGTTTTTCATGAATAAGTAAGCATATTTAAAAATAGGATTGATAATTTGGAAAACTCTAGAATTATGAGGATCAAATAGCGGTTGTTCAGAAATTTGTCGCCAAAAATGTGAATTCTCAAATTGGGGCAAAATCACACACACATCATTCTTTGGCAATTCATAACAAGTATTAAAATCTCCCAACGTCCATTCATAACTTTCATCAAACAAACGAAATTTAAACTTCCCCCCACCTTGAACATTATCAACCTCTATTGAGCTTAAAAATTCAAAAACAATTCTAGGATAAGTAGGATATTTTATGTTCACTAAACCACTCCATCCTATCCTTTCAAATAACCAAACTAAATCATCCTTAAACCCCAAAGTTTCTAAAGTTTCAACATCAAGAAACCTAGTGCTTAAAAGAGGTCGTTTACATAAAGAAGAATATCTATACCGTTGCTCATCACTAGAGAAAACAATACCAAAGTCATTAGAAATACCTTTAAAGCAAACATTCCTCTCCTTTCTTGCAACCACCTTCTCCTTCCCTTTTCTTGTGGCCGAAATCTCCTCAATCACGTTTTCCATGGAAGAAAATCAAATCTCCTTAAGAAGAATGAGAAAGAAAAATTAGAAGAAGTAGTTTAAACCTTTAGAAATGGGAAAATAGGAAAGAGGAACGAGCGGCGGTACACGGCCGTGTGCCGCCCACACCCCATGCCCTAATTCCCTAAAAAGATGTGGATCAGGCCGTGTGATATCACACGGCCATATTCATTTCTCATCGCATGGCCGTGTCTGTGACACGGCCCCCTTCTCTTTCTTCTCTGGATTCCAGACACGGGCCGTGTCTGGGACACGGCCTAGACCTTTTTCTCCTCGGGATTCTTTACACGGTCGTGTTTGAGACACGGCCTAGACCTTTTTCTCCTCGGGATTCTTTACACGGCCGTGTTTGAGACACGGCCTAGACCTTTTTCTCCTCGGGAGATCCTACACGGCCGTGCCTGGATGACACGGCCCAAGCACTTCCCTTGAATGTCATGGCTTAACCTGAAAACAAAATTAAAAACAAGTAAAAACCAACAAAATGAATTTATACTAGCTAAGAGAATTCAATCTGGAGGGCGAAGTTCAGAAAAATACAACCTTTGTACCTCTTCTATTTTCGTACCATGAATATATTTTTTCAAACGTTGACCATTTACCTTAATTATCCCAAAATCTTTGTTCCAAATATCTACAGCTCCAAAAGGATAAACCTTCTTTACCTCATATGGACCCGTCCACCTTGACTTAAGCATCCCAGGAAAAAGTTTTAATTTTGAATTGAACAACAAAACCAAATCTCCTACATTAAAGTCTTTACAAAGAATGTGCTGATCGTGCCATTTCTTCGTCCTTTCTTTGTAAGATTTAGCATGCTCATATGCATCCATCCTTAATTCATCAAGTTCGTTCAACTGAAGCTTCCTTTTCTCCCCTGCTTCCTTTAAATCCATATTCAAATTTGCAATTGCCCAATAAGCCTTATGTTCTAGTTCAACTGGAAGATGGCAAGGCTTACCATAAACTAATCGAAATGGGGTCATCCCAATAGGAGTTTTATAAGTAGTTCGATATGCCCATAAAGCATCATCTAATTTCAATGCCCAATCCTTTCTTGAAGTGGATACAGTCTTTTCCAATATGGACTTAATTTCCCGGTTAGATATCTCAGCTTGCCCATTAGTTTGAGGATGATAAGGTGTTGCTACTTTATGCTTCACTCCATATCTTCTAAGTAAGTTTTCAAACTGTTTCTCTATAAAATGTGATCCTCCATCACTAATGACTGCCTTTGGCACCCCAAATCTTGGAAAGATAATACTCCTAAATAATTTGATAACTGTTTTCGCATCGCACGTAGGAGATGCCACAACTTCTACCCATTTGGACACATAATCTACCACCACAAGAATATACCTATTCCCATATGAAAGAGGGAAAGGTCCCATGAAATCAATTCCCCAAACATCAAATAACTCAACCTCAAGAATGTAATTTAACATCGTTTCATTTCTTTTAGTTATATTCCCAGTTCTCTGACATTGATCACAAGACTGAACAAACAACTTAGCATCCCTGAATAAGGTTGGCCAATAAAATCTTGCTTGAAGAATTTTCGTAATCGTTTTTGAACTACCCAAATGTCCTCCATAGGACGAAGAATGGCAATGAAACAAGATATCTCTAACTTCTTCTTCAGGTATACATCTTCGATAAATCACATCATTGCACTTCTTATATAGGAGAGGTTCATCCCAAACATAATTCTTAACTTCTGAAAAAAACTTTTTCCTTTGTTGATGAGAAAAATCCGGAGGTAACACTCCACTAGCAAGGAAATTCACAAAATCTGCATACCAAGGAGTTTTCACACTTGATAAAGCTAATAAGTGTTCATCCGGGAATATGTCATCAATAGGTAAATCAAAATCCACCTCATTTTCTGACTTTTGAGATATTCTAGACAAATGATCCGCTACTACATTTTCAGCTCCTTTCTTATCCCTAATCTCAAGGTTGAACTCTTGCAAAAGTAAAATCCACCTGATTAACCTAGGTTTAGCGTCTTTCTTTCCAAGTAGATACCGAATAGCTGCATGATCAGTATATACTATTACTCTTGATCCTACTAGATAGGATCTAAATTTATCAATAGCAAATACCACTGCCAATAATTCTTTTTCTGTAGTAGAATAGTTTACTTGGGCTGCATCAAGTGTTTTACTTGCATAATGGATCGCATGTAAAATCTTATTTCTTCGTTGTCCCAAAACTGCTCCTACAGCAAAATCACTAGCATCACACATTATTTCAAAAGGAAGATCCCAATCAGGTGCTTGAATGACTGGAGCTATTGTAAGAGCACTCTTGATTTTATTGAAGGCTTCAATATATTCGCTATCAAAACAAAACTCAACATCTTTAATCAACAGATTAGTTAATGGCTTGGAAATCTTTGAAAAGTCCTTAATAAAACGTCTATAGAAACCAGCATGTCCTAAAAAACTCCTAACTCCTTTTACATTGATGGGTGGGGGTAATTTATCTATTACTTCCACTTTTGCTTGATCTACCTCAATACCACGCTCTGAGATTTTATGCCCCAAAACTATTCCTTCCTTAACCATAAAATGACATTTTTCCCAGTTCAACACTAGGTTTGTATCTTCACACCTTTTTAGAACAGTAGAAAGATTTTACAAACAAGAATCAAAGTCATTTCCATAAACTAAGAAGTCATCCATGAAAACCTCCATAATTTTTTCTATTAAATCTGAAAAAATTGCCATCATGCATCTCTGAAAAGTGGCTGGAGCATTACAAAGCCCAAATGACATCCGACGATAAGCAAAGGTACCATAAGGACAAGTAAAAGTAGTCTTCTCCTGGTCTTGAGGATGAATTGGAATTTAAAAAAATCCAGAATATCCGTCCAAGTAACAAGAGTAGGAATGTTTAGCTAATCTTTCAAGCATTTCATCAATAAATGGTAAAGGGAAATGATCCTTCCTTGTTTCTTTATTCAACTTCCGATAATCAATGCACATTCGCCACCCCATCACTGTTCGTGTTGAAATTAGCTTATCTTCTTCATTCTTGATAACAATCATTCCTCCTTTCTTTGGAACCACGTGGACTGGACTCACCCATTCACTATCCGAAATTGGGTAAATAATCCCTGCATCAAGAAGTTTAATCACTTCCTTCTTTACTACCTCTTTTAAATTTGGATTTAGTCTCCTTTGATGCTCAATTGAGTTCTTGTACCCCTCTTCAAGTAAAATTCTATGCATACAGAGAGATGGACTAATCCCTTTTATATCATCAATTGTATATCCAATGGCCTTTCTATGCAACCTTAACTCATCCAATAGTCTCTTTGTTTCAAACTCATTTAACTGAGCATTAATTATAACTAGATAAGTAGAATTCGGCCCAAGAAATTCATATTTAAGATTTGGTGGTAATGGTTTAAGTTCAAGTTGAGGTGATACTATTTCTGGTAAAACTGGCTCTTGTTCTATCAACATAGTCTCCTCCTTAGCCAAGCTTTCTTCTAAAAACTCTTCATTATCTAAAGACAGATCATCCTCCTTATGATCACCAAGACATACCCCCTTTTCTGTTGAAAATGCTTTTTCACCAAACATTTTTGATAATGATTCACAGCACCAAGAAAATAATGTTTGGAAATCGTTTTGATTCAAGATAAGCCCTTTTTCAACATCATCCTTTTCTCTAATGATATCCATTGTTAAGAATGAGCTATCTTGCTCTGCCCAATCATTGGAATTTTGCGTAATTCTGCCAACTATCTCAAAAGTTTCTTCTAGACTTTTTTTCAAAAATGATCCTCCAGATGCTAAATCCAGTTTATTCTTATTTGAGAAAGAAAGCCCAACATAGAACAAATGCATAATTAACCATTTCTCAATTCCATGATGTGGACATAATTGCAAAGAGAGAAGAATATCTTTCCTGAGCTTGGTATAATTTTTCTCCATCCAATTGCTTAAAATTTAAAATTTGACTTCTCAAATAAGTAGTTTTCCTTGGAGGGAAATATTGGTCAAGGAATTTTTGCTCTAACTCATCCCATGTTTTGATACTTTGAGACTTTAGAGAATTATACCATCTTTTTGCAGCATCCTTCAGACTAAAAGGAAAAGCAAGCAGTTAAACAATATCAGATGAAACTTCTTCATATTTCAAAGTATAACAATATCTATAAAACTCCATCAAATGGGAATAAGGGTTCTCAATCTCCAATCCTCCAAACTGAGTTTTCTGAACCATGGAAACAAAAGATGGTTTGAGTATAAAATTTCTTGCTTGTATGTTAGGGTAAACAATTGCTCCCATTTGTTTTGCAGACTTCGGAGCTCCATAATCTCCTAGTGACTTGCACACCATGTTTAGATATTCTTGTTCTTCTATTTGCCTTTGCAGAATTCTTCTTTTATGGAAAGTTCTGTCAATCTCAAGGTCAAAAGGAAAGAATTCTCCTGCAAAGTTAGATCTTCGCATACACAAAAACAAGATAGCAAATGACAATTCAACAGAAAAAGAAAGAAAAAAATAAAAGAATCAAAAATGCAGAATTGAATTTGTACAAAAAGAATTAACAAGAAGTAAAAGTTATACAAGAAAGTAAAAAAAAAATCTAATGATTAGTTACAACTATGCAATATGAAAGGAAAACAAATGTTATGTTTAGTCTAACTCAATTGATAATTCCTAATGTTATAGCACAGTCCCCGGCAACGGCGCCAAAAACTTGTTACGCTCCGCAAGTGTACGGAAATGTCGCAAGTAATATAAAAGATTATCGTATCCACAGGGACTGGAATAAGCACTAGAAATGCCTCAATGCGAATTAGCTAAACAACTATCCAATTGTTTCAAATGCAAAGTGAAGGTAAACAAATCTAATATTAAAGATCAACAAACAAGAGTTTAGTGTTTTGGGTTATGATAAGGGGAGATTCTAGGAGTTTCGGTTTCTTTGTAAAATTTCTTGAATGTAAATGGTTCACCAATTCTTATCCCTCAATTGCCAAACACTTGTAGAAAGTTGCCGGTTCTCTCTTGCAATAGATAACCGGCTAAGGACTGAGAAATGTATCTAAATATGATCAATTAGACGTGAACCTACGTTGTCCTTACACAGAAGCGCACCTATTACTATGCCTTCCTCGGATATCAACATAGAAGCCCACAACTTATAATCTATCAAGATACAAGAAACTAATCACAAGATCCATCCTACTCTCTTGAATATTCCTATTTCCTCTTCAAGATTATCACTCAAACGTCCTTACACGGGCTTGCACCTGTCACGTGGATCCCTCGGATGATCGAGTGAGAGTTTATCTTTACTAAGTCCACAAGAAATCCAAACAATCAATCAAGAATGAGAATTAAGCACAAATCACCATTAATCATTCAAGATCTAATTGATACAAGCAAGACAATGTCATTGAAACAAGAAATTGGCAAATCCATAAGAGATTACATCAATCCATCATACAAATACTCCCTTAATCCTAGAATACAAGATCTACTCCATGAATCGAGGAAGAATACCCGAAGAAATAAAGATTACAAGCATTTCTTAAATCCCCAATCCAAGAAACAAAGAAAAGGGGGAAAGAGAAAACTTATCTACGAAGAAACCTCGTCTTCGGATCCAATCCTCGCTCCGGAGTCGAAATCATCAAGAACTCCCCTCGAATCGCCCAGAAATCCTCCCAAGAATGGGAGGATACCACCAAATCTTGCCTTCTCCCCAAAGGGGAAGAGATCCCCTTTCAATTCATGAAGGAGGGTTTAAATAGAGGAGGAAATCGGGCGCCACACGGCCCCATGACACGGCCGTGTGAGATTCACACGGCCATGTCCAGTTCCTTCTCTGCTAAAGCTGCACGGCCGTGTGACTCACACGGCCAGGACCCTTCTGTTCTCTGGAAATGTTACACGGTCGTGTGGTGCACACGACCACCACCTGCTTGGCCTCTGGAAACCTCACACGGTCGTGTAGATCTACACGACCATGTAAGGCATCTGCTCTAATTTCTTCAAATCAAGACACGGCCGTGTGAGATTCACACGGCCATGTCCTCTTCCCTTCCTGTTAAAACTACACGGCCGTGTGTGGTACACGGCCTGATGCTCTCTCCCTTCAATTCCTTCCAAGCTTGTTCGAGGACGCATAATCTTCACCAATTTCGACTCCTGTGTACAGAAAATGCACAAAAAGCAGATCTCTAAACCAAAAGAGTAAATATGCTAAAAGGAAAGCTGGAAGTATAAAAATGCATAGATCAAGCATGCTCAAAGTATGTAAATGTGCGTAAAAACATGCATAAAAGAGTATATAATCTACGCACATCACTGCCTCATATTCAATTCCTTTTAGGTGAAAAAGTATTTTAAGCTTTTATAGTAAGTAAAAATCTCACAACGCTCCCCATAAAAGTAATACCTCCAAATCTTTAGAGCAAAGATGAATGCCGCTAATTCCAAGTCATGTGTGGGATAGTTTTGCTCATGCACTTTAACTGACGAGAAGCATAAGCAATTGCCTTCCCATTTTGCATCAGCACGTCTCATAAATCATTCTTGGATCATCTGTGTATACTATGAACCGGCCTTAACCGCTTGGAATTGCAAGTATCGGCGCCATCATCAATCTTTCTTTCAGTTCCTTGAAACTATTCTCACACTAGTCCATCCATTCATACTTTACCTCCTTTTTAGTTAGTGAAGTTAGGGGTAGGGAAATTTGTGAGAAATTCTGGATGAACCTTCGATAGTAGTCTGTCAACTCTAAGAAGCTTCGAATTTTAGTAACATTTCTCAGAGTAGCCAAGTTCTGGATTGCCTCTACTTTAGTTGGATCCACCACTATACCCTTCTCTGAGACTATGTGTCACAGGAGTGGAATCTACCTTAACCAGAAGTCGCATTTGCTAAACTTTGCGTATAATGGTTTATCCTTTAGAGTCTGCAGCACCACTGTCAGGTGTTGACGATGTTCTTCGTGACTCCGAGAGTAAATTAATATGTCATTAATGAAGACGATAACAAACTGGTCAAAGTATGGCTGGAAGATTTGATTCAACAAATCCATAAAGACTACTAGGTCGTCAGTAAGCCCAAATGGCATAACTAGAAACTCGTAGTGATCGTAACGAGTTCTGAATGCAGTTTTATGGGCATCCTCCTCTTTTACCTTTACTTGATGGTAACCAGACCTCAAGTCAATCTTTGAGAATACTTTTGTCTCTTGTAGTTGATCAAGCATATCATCAATACTGGGCAGTGGGTATTTATTCCTGACTGTAACCCGATTCAATTCCCGGTAGTCAATGCACAGACACATTGTCCCATCCTTCTTGCACACAAATAACACTGGCATTCCCCATGGTGACACACTCGGTCAAATGAAACCCTTGTCCAGTAGCTCCTGTAGTTTCTCCTTCAATTCTTTCATTTTTATGGGCACCAATCGGTACGGTGCTTTAGACACCGAAGTAGTTCTAGGCATTAATTCTATACCAAACTCCACCTCTCTAACAGGAGCAATCCTGTAATGTCATCTGGGAATACTTCTAGAAAGTCTTGAGTCAGCTTCACTGTAAGGAACTAGGACGCTAAACACGTAAAAGCGCAGCAGAAAACATCTAGTTCCTCTAGAAGATGCATACGAAAGGAAACCATATACTATGTCTTACATGAGAGGATTATACCTTTGATGTGTGTCCTTCGTAATCCCGGCAGCAACCTTTCTTTGGATGCAGATCTCAGCGCGATCAAGTGTCTATACCTCTACGGTATCCACACTAACATGTTCCATTCGTTTCATGAACTCTCGATCTGAAGAAGAACCAACTTTGTGGTGCTAGTCACACAAAGTGATTCGGCCATGAGAAAGGATTGACCAAGAGGAAGGAGAAGAAGACAAAAAATGAACTTTCTTACAATCAATGGCCAAAATTCCTCCTTTTGTACTCCCATCGAATATCAAAAGTCCATTTGGCTCTTAATCTCCCTTTTGCCTCTTGATCTTCTTCATGAATTGACTCTTAGTCAGCTTTCATGAAGAGCCTTTTGGTTAAGTCAAAATTGACCTTTCATCTTTCCTTTTGATCAAGTCAAAATTGACCTTTCCTCTTCCTTGGTGAATTCAAGTTCACCCAATGAATCTAACTCATTGAACCTTATCAATCCCAATTGACTCCATGGACATCAATCCAAATTGAATCCATGAATCTAATTCAAATTAGACTTAATCCAATAATTGGATCCAATTGAGTCTAACTCAATGAGTCTAATTCAGATTAAACTTCTCTTTGTTTTCCTCTTAATAGGTTGGATTATTATATTAGATTAACCATTAATCCATTAACCCAATAAGCCTAATCATCTCATAATTATCTCTTATGGCTATTACTAACAATCTCCCACTAGCACTAGTGCCAATCATTACAAAGATGATACCAACACTTTAGATTAACCCATTAATCTTAAGATCCTTAGTATTTTAGTCAAACTAAAATATCCATCTCCAAACCAACATGTTCTTTATGTGTGACCCAATAGGATCTTGTAACGTTGGCAATGTATCCAAATCAACATTTTAGACACATAAATAATGAGTGACATCTAGCAATGCATCATTGCTACCCAAGTGACGAGAAAGTTGAGATCCGACCTAACCTGTCCATGGCTATTATCTTGTATGACTCAGTCCCTCTATCCTTGATATCTAGATTGATTAATGAGGCATAAACCATGTCATTCTCTTATCAATCTTTATATTTCTTGATCTCCAAGTAGACACACTCAAAGCAAATAAGCTCAATATCTCATATTGACTCATTTAAGCATGGTCATACATTCTTGTGTCCTACTAATCAAGGGCCCCACAGATATCGCTTCCATTATATGGAAGGGATAGATCTCATCTACATCACTCACATCCCTCCTCATAACTTATTGGATATCCAGTGATCGACTTTATAGTCCACCCTGTTATAAGTGACGTTTGACGATACCAAAGTACACAACTTCTTATGTAGGGAACCGTAGTGACTTCAGGTCTAAGGACTATTCATACCAATAATCACATGAGAATGTTTACGACATTCATATAATGATCCATGAAACATTCTCATGGCGGGTCAATTCAGTACATATTTTCTAATATATACTCATGTGTCAACCTGATATCTCATATCCATGACTTGTGAGATTAAGTCATCTATTGACCTACATGCTAGTCTCAGCGCATTAATATTGTCCTTGTATATTAATGCTTGACTATGAATAATTAAGAGTAGCATTCTATATATCTACAATATCTCACTATCAACTCAGTCAATTGATATGTTGTAGACTAGAACTACTACCCTAGGACATTATTATATTTATTCATTCGGCACTGAACTGAAATAAATATAATAACCATAACCTTTGCCCTTTAATGAAATAATGAAATGTGATACAAAATATCCTAAGTCAATCAACTCTTGAGTGTCTCTTAGGATTTACACTAACATTCTCCCAATGTCACTAATGTCAATCACTAAAATATCTAATATACATTGACCTAGTGTGACCGTCATGCTTTCTCGGTGCCAAAGCCTTGGTCAAAGGATCCGTAATGTTAGCATTGTTTGGTTCTCTACATATCCTCACATCTTATATATCGATGATCCTTCGAATGAGATGGAATCGTTGTAGTATCCAATAGCCAGGACCACCATTTAAGTAACATACATACCCTAATTGTGATCTAGAATCATCCTTGTCAATTTGGAAGCTTGCACCACTGTAACCCTTTGCAATAACCACTGTAGCCCTTTATAGCAAGATCTTTATCGCCTCCAAAGATCAATAAATAATCTTGAGTTCTTCTCAAGTACTTAAGAATATTCTTGACTGTTGTCCAGTGACCTTCAACTAAATCTGACTGGTATCTGCTCATCATGCTTAAGGCATACGAGACATCTAAGAGAGTACAAAGCATGGCGTATATGATAGACCATGTAGCAAATGTATAAGGAATTTGATCCATGCGGTCCCTTGATTCCTTAGAAGAGGGGCATTGAGTCTTCAAAAGACTCGCACCATGTGACATTGGCAGGAATACCTTCTTGGAATCCTACATGGCAAAACGTTTAAGCACCTTGTCAATATATATACTCTGACTTAGACGAAGCAATCTCTTAGATCTATCTCTATAGATCTTGATGCCTAAAATGTAGGCTCATTCACCTAAGTCCTTCATTGAGAAATAATTCCCAAGCCAAGTCTTCGCTAACTTAAGAGTAGAGATATCATTTCCAATGAGAAGTATGTCATCTACATACAATATGAGAAAGATGACTGTGCTCCCACTAACCTTCTTGTAGACACAAGGTTTATCTTCATTTTTGATGAAACTAAATATTTTGATCGCATCATCAAATTGAGGATTCCAGCTTTTAGAAGCTTGCTTTAATCCACAAATGGATCTTTGCAACTTATAAACCTTTCCAGCATACTTTGGATCTACAAAACCCTCAGGTTGTGTCATGTACACATCCTCGAGTAGATTTTCTTTAAGAAATGCAGTTTTGGCATCCATCTGCCAGATCTCATAATCATAGTAAGCAGCAATAGCAAGCATGATCCAAATGGACTTTAGCATCGCAACTGGTGAAAAAGTTTTATCATAGTCTATACCATGAATCTACTTGAATCATTTAGCCACCAATCTACCTTTATAGATATGCACACGCCCATCCATGTCAGTCTTCACCTTGAAGACCCACTTACACCCAATGGGTTTGATCTCGTCAGGTGGATCAATCAAAGTCCATACTTGGTTAGTGTACATGAATTCCATTTCGGATCTCATGGCCTCTGACCATTTCTCAGAATCTGGGCCCTATGCAACTTCTTGATAAGATATAGGCTTGTTGAGACCAACTAGCACTATATCACCATTGTCAGACAAGAGAAAAGAGTATCTCTCAAGTTGACGACGGGTCCTATCAGATCTGCGTAGAACTTCTACCACTTGAACAGGTTGTTCTTGTGGTGTAACAACATCATGATCCACAACATCTTGTGGTTCATGTTCAGTTTCTATCAAGGTGTCAGTGCTAGTTTGTGCATCTTGAATTTCTTCAAGATCGACTTTACTCCTATTAGTTTTTCTAGAAATAAATTCCCTTTCTAGAAAGACACCAGTTCTAACAACAAACACCTTGCCTTATGTGGGATTATAAAAGTAGTATCCCTTTGTTTCCTTGGGATATCCTACAAAATAACACTTATCTGATTTGGATCGTAGTTTATCTGAGACTTGTTATCGAACGTAAGCCTCACAATCCCAAATCTTCATGAAAGACATCTTGGGACTCTTCTCGGTCCATATCGTATATGGTGTCTTTATGACAACCTTAGATGGAATGCGGTTAAGTGTGAAAGCAGTCGTCTCTAGAGCATGTCCCCATAAGGAAGTAGGAAGATTTGTATGACTCATCATCGATCGTACCATATCTAATAAAGTATGATTTCTCCTTTCTGATACACCATTCCATTGTGGTGTTCCAGGTGGAGATAGTTGAGATATGATCCCACACTCAAGGAGAAAGTCATGAAACTCTTGGCTAAGGTATTCCCCACCTTGATCTAATTGAAGCAACTTAATACTCTTACTAAGTTGGTTTTGTACTTCATTCTTGAATTTTTTGAACTTTTTCAAAGGATTCTAACTTGTATCTCATCAGAAAGACATAGTCGTACCTACTAAAATCATCAGAAAAAGTAATGAAGTAATGGTAGTCTCCTCTAGCTGCTATTCTGAAAGGGCCACATACATCTATATGTATGAGTCTTAACTAGTCATTTGCTCTTTCGCTGTGTCCACTAAATGGAATCTTTGTCATCTTGCCTTGAAGATAAGATTTGCATGCCTCATATGATTCAAAATCAATGAGTCCAAAAGTCCATGCTTATGGAGTTAGGGTATGTGACTCTCATTTATGTGACCCAAGCAACAATGGCAGAGATATGTTTGGTATTTATGTTATAGATTGGGTTATCAAAGTCTAGAACATAGAGTCCATTCACAAGATGTGCACTACAATAGAACATTTCATTGAAATAAACAGAACAACATTTGCCCTTTATTACAAATGAAAAACCTTTCTTGTCTAAACAAGAAACAGATATAATATTCTTAGTTAAAGCAGACACATAACATCACTCTTCAAGTTCTAAAATAAATCCAGTGGGAATATGTTCCTAAGCTATAGCAGCAACTCTTGCTCCATTGCCTACTCGTAGGTCGACTTCGCCCTTTGTCAATGATTTACTATTTCTCAGCTTCTACAGATTAGTACAAATGTGAGATGCACATCCGGTATTTAATACCCATGAAGAAGAAATGGATAGATTGACTTCTATGACATATATACCTGAGACTGAAGTCTCACTTCTCTTCATTTTTAGTTCCTCTAGGTACACCTTGTACTTCCTCTTCCAATGCCCGATCTCACCACAGTGGAAGTAGGTTTCTTCCTTAAAAACTCTACCTTTGGGTTTCAATGCATGAGTCACTACAAGAAATTTTAGATTTAACCACACCTAATAGACAACAGTTTTTCGAGAAACTGTTGTCTTTTTGCCATTTAACAACAGTTTTATTGAAAACCGTTGTTATTCACCATAATTTTTTTTAAATGACAACGGTTTTTAAAAAACTATTTTCTAATGTATGTCAAAGACAATGATTTTTAAAAAACTGTTGTCTAATGTATGTCAAAGACAACGGTTTTAAAAAACTGTTGTCTTTTAGCGTTGCTTACATGATAATATACAACAGTTTTATTAAACTGTTGTCTATTGAATGTTGTTGAATCCCAAAAAAATAATAGCTTTTTTTAACTTCATGAAAAAAAACTCACGAACAAAGAGTTTTTTTGTTCGCGTGAGGCTAGGTCACCACTGTCGATTCCCCTTTCCCCTCCTTCCCAACCCGACACTGATCCTCGCCGCCTATCGACGTCAATACTTCTTCTCCCCGCATACATAACCACCAGCCAAGAGTTACTCAACGCCGGCTGAAGCCTCATTGAGTCGTGCCTTGCTCCGATCAACGCCATAGCTGCCGTCGCCGAGCCCTAACTCTTCCCCAATGCCGGAGCCACGAGGAAATCGATCGCGCTAGCACCAAGCGTCCACCGCCGGCTAAGGCTCTTCTCCACTGATCACTGGAGTCCATCTAGAGATTTCTCTTCTCCTAGAGTCGCCGACCCTGCATTGGTGGATCTCTGGTTAAGGGGGTTTGAACCCTAGATCTAACCTCCTGCGGCGCCTCTCTACACATCGCAGCTTCGACGATCAAACCAGGTTTGCTCTAACCGATCTTTACTCTAGTGTTGGCATTGCCCTATTCCTCTGTCCCAGCTCACCGCCACAATAACCTCTCGAGCCCTCCGAGAGAGATATCAGATATGGCTCGAGGGTAAGTTGTTTTTAGTGCTAGATTTGTGTGGACTTGATTGTATACATTGTTTGGGATGTTGAGTTTGGTTGTGTGATCTTTTATTACAGATCCGTCCAGCCAAAAAACATATGCCGCCTTCTCAACCGCCAGCCGCAACTCCCCCACCGCGCCCTCACCGAGAAGCACCCTGACGCCTCCTCCGCCGACGGCGAAGACGATCCCCTCCACTTCTCTGTGACTCTTCAACAGTCTTTATGCTGTCTGTAACGACTCAATTTTCCCTATTTCGAGTACTAAATATCTTTAAAAACATTTATAAATACTTTTAAAATATGCTAAAGATTTTTAGAAATTTTTAGAGTATTTTTACGTAATTTTTGGAGGTCGTTTAGTATGTTTACAAAAAGAAAGAAGTTTTGACCAAAAAATCATTAAAAATGAGACTTGAACCCAAGACCTTCGGCCGAACCCGACCTAACCGGACACAACCAACCAACTGGGCTGCGCACGCTTTGTTAACCAAGTATGAGGAGAAATATATTTAAGGTATAGTATAATGGAAACCCTAGTTTAAGAAGATCAAATTTTTCCCGAATCCGGAAAATCTCATTTCTTCTCCTCCTCGCGTGCGCCGTTTCCTCTCGGGCGAACCCGAAGAAACCCTAGTTTCTTCTCCGGCGGTCGGCGGAGGGTTGTCTCCAAGAATCCTTCACATTCTCGTGATCTTCTCGATGTGGAAAGCACATAGACGCGAAGAAGGCGCTGCGATTTCGAGTCTCGTCGGAACCCTAGAAGCCTCTTCTCTTCTCAGTTGTAAGTCCAAGCAAATCCCGGTAAGTACTACTCACCTGTGGTAGGAGTAGTTTCGAAATTTTGCTTCCTTCTTTTCCTTGCCGAGCGTGAACAGATTCTCATTGACTCGTTTAAGCATTACAGTTGGGTTTTCTTTACTAAGCACAGCATGTTTAAGAAGTATTTGTTTTTAGGTTGTGACCTTGATGATCATGCTCTGTTTCGTGTAGAGTGTTATGGTTTCGAATTTTTACAGTTTAAGTTTTACAGTCCATGTAAAGCTTCGTGTAGAGCATGAGGAATTATTCCTCAGGCTTGCACTTAGTATTTTAGTTGGCATGTTTGGGTTGTATGGAAGCTAGCATTGTTCTTCCTGTTTCCTTCTGTTGTCGTGGCACATTGCGTGAAGAGCAATTGTGGCTTGGGTTTACAGTAGAAGCTCTTTACAGTGACCATTAGGAATTGGTTGATCTATGCTATTAACTGGACATGAACAGCATATGCTTTAGTATATCATGTGTTAACTTTTGATTACAGCATAAATCATCCTTTCTTTATGTTTTTGCTTTGTTGGAAATAACTTAGGAGTGTAGACCTATTAAGTGCAGATTTCATATATCGGGCAGTACTCTATTCCTTTAGAATTTGTTTCATGTCAAGTTTAGTTTTAGTTTAACATGAACAGCCTTGTTTAGTTTTAGTTTAACATGAACAACCTTGTTTTTATGATTTGGAGTTAGCTTGTTGTGCTATTTTTCTAGCATTCTAGTATTTGGTTGCTTGGCATTTCAGTTGCTTAGTTCCTTAGCATTTCAATCTGAAATTCAGAATTTCACGGCTTTGTTTTTAAGCATGAAAGTTTCATAAGTAAGCTTGAGTAATTTCTTATCCAAGAACAGCCCTTTTATTTAGTTGGAATGAGTTTAGTATTTTCCTTGCAATTCAAAGAGCAAGAAGATCCCTTTATTTAGTTAGAATGGGTTTAGCATTTTCCCTGCTACTTAGAAAGGCAAGAACAGCCTTCATTTAAAGTATGTAGTGTTAGTTTCTTGAATTTCTTGAACATGAACAGCTATTAAGCTTATCTTGTAGTTTAATTTCCTTGCTTTATTTTTATAGCATGCTCAGTTAGTTGCAATTCTCTACTTGTTAGATACACTTGCAGTATTCGAATAGCATGAGCAGTATCGAATTATAATTCAGTTTCTAGTTTCCTGTCCTTTCTTCTGGTTCTTTTTTTATTTTAAATTTGTGCACTCATTTAGATGGTTTATTATTCTTGTTGTGATGAATTCAAGTCTAGTGAAAATACTGAAGAAGTATGACAAGAGAACAGGAGCACTTATCAGGCAGCCCTTCATCGAAAAGGTGCTGCAGCAGCCATTCTTTACAACTGATCTCCTATACAAACTCGTGAAGGAGTGTGTGGCTATGCTCGACCACCTCTTCCCAAGCAACAACCTGTAAATTTCAGCAAAATGCGACGGACAAAATGGAGTGTCAAAGCCGGCACAATCAGGTGGGAGGGTTCCGGAGTTGGAGGAGATTAAATATATGCAGAGCTTATACATGAAGAGCACCGTAGCAGCGCTGCAGTCCTTGAAACAGATTAGGAGCAAAAGTTCAACAGTCAAAACAGATTAGAAAATCTCGTGTTATATTGTTCTACCTTTGTTTTAATAGTGTTATCATTTTGTTGGTTGCTTATGAAATTTTGTTGGTTGCTTATGAAATTTCTTCAGAATGTTATAGATATTATTTTTGAATGTTAGAAAATTGTATATTAAATTTTATTTTGAAATTTAGTATTTTGAATGATTTATAATATTAAAAAATTGTGTATTAATTTTTTAAATTTTTTATCTAAAAAAGACAACGGTTTTTCACCGTTGTCGTAGATAGTTTAAAACTTTTGTTGAAGACCCTGTTATTAAAGGTAGACGCTCAAAGACAACGGTGAAAAACTGTTGTCTTTGAAGGAAAAGACAACGATTTTTCACCGTTGTAAAACTGTTGTCTTTGCCTTCAAAGACAACGGTTAAAAACTGTTGTCTTTGGGTACCCCTTTTAACAACACGGCCTTTAACAACAGTCCGAAAGAGGCTACGACAACGGTGAAAAACCGTTGTTGTTTGGCTTTTTTCTTGTAGTGAGTCTTGCTCTTGCCTTTGACTTGGGTCCTATCCTTACCTTTCAGCTTCCATTTGCCTTTTCCCTTTTACATCATCAAAATGATACTAGGATTTACCTTCTCAATGATGAGTTTAGCAGTTCTCAACATGCTCAACATCTCAGACAATGGCTTGTCAATTTCATTCATATTATAGTTCATGACAAACTGACTGTAGCTCTCAGACAATGATTGCAGAATAAGGTCAGTGGTTAATTCTTGGCCTAATGAGAATCCCAACCTTTGTAGATTCTCCACATACCCGATTATTTTGAGCACATAAGGACCTACGGGACTTCCTACTTGCATTCTGCCCTAAAATAGTGCCTTAGAGATCTCAAATCTCTCATGCCTTGCTTGTACTTGATATAGTTGTCTAAAATGTTCAACCATATCATAAGCATCCATGTTTTCACTTTGTTTCTGAAGCTCAGAGTTCATGGTGACGAGCATAAGGCATGATACATCTAATGCATCATCTTGATGCTTCTTACAAGTAGCCCTATAAGCTCTAGTGGCAGTAGTGGGGAGTGCTTGAAGAATGGGTTGCTCTAGGACGTACAATTTTCTTTCTTGCTTAAGAACTATTCTCAAGTTTCTGTACCAGTTCAAGAAGTTAGCTCCATTGAGCTTGTCCTTATTAAGGACAGATCACAGAGAGAGTGTATTCAACGTACTAGATGACATGGTGGTCTACAACATCAAAATGCAGAAAAAGTATCATATTCACATCATTTAATTAGGTCTTTAATTAAATGATTCTCCTACTGAATTCTAAAGCTTGGTAGAAACAAGTCTCTACTAGCTCTAAATCCAATCACGATGACATTCATGTGGGACAAGATCCATATTATACCTCATCTTGAGTTATCTTTAGCTAATCGTCAAAGACTTGTATAAATTAAGTAGGCAATGTGTACCATTTGGATAAAATCCATATTATACCTTATCTTGAGTTAGCTTTAGCTAATCGCCTAAGACTTAGTACAACTTAGGTAGACTGTTGGTCCCCGTGGGTGTTTTGATGTGATCAACCAAGTTAGTTAGGTTCTGCCTTGTGTTTGATCCCTGTGTCTAAGTGTGCAGGAGCTTAGGAGCGCAGGAAGTCGAGCGGAAGACGCAGCTAGAGAGAAGGATGGCACGGGAAGGGAGCCGACGGGCTCGGTGCGTCCGAAGGACGAGAGAGCTGCGGAAGAGTACACCGGTGGGCGAGAAGAACGTGCGCGGTGTTCAAGGGACGTTAAACCGGGGAGAAAGACTGCTCGAGGAGAAGGCTGGGAATTGGGTTCGGGTGAGCCCTATTCTGGTTGGCCGAAATCACCCAAAAGATCGGAGCGTCGAAAGTCAAAGTAAAGGAGAAAGTGGGCTGAAAACAAAGCTCAAGGCGCCTTAAACCAGTGCTTGAGGCGCCTCCACCTTGGAGGCACCTCAAAAAGCATTGGAGGCGCCTTCAATCTGGTTTAAGGCGCCTCCGACTGGTCAAAATGACCGTTTGCACCATGGATAAAGTTTTATCCGCTGACCGAGCTGGAGGCGCCTTTAACCTTGTTGGAGGCGTCTTGGACCCTCGGGATAGACTTTCCAGGAGCTATATAAAGGCCCCTAGAACTAGGAAATAGGAAACAACTCAAGCAATCAACTTTGTAGTCTTTCCTAGCAATAGTTCTAAGCTTCCAAAGTGTAAAAGGCTTCTCCACCTTCAGAGAAGGAGATTTTTCTAGTGCGCGCTTTTCATCGCCCTGGATTATCAACCTTCTTGGTTGTAACCAGGTTAACTCCCCGTCTTCTCTGTCCTTCTGTTTAGCTTTACTGTTTTAATTTTATTATTATTGCTATTGCACTTTCGAGTTGAAAAATCCGAGGAGGGTAGTTTTAATTTGTGCAGGCAATTCACCCCCTCTTGTCGGCCTTCCCTGCACCTACAATTGGTATCAGAGCCAGACCGTCTCAGAAGGACTAACCGCCGACTGAAGCACAACGATCAAGATGATGGCTGGAGCGAATATTTATCCCCTGAAGTTCGACGGAGACTTCGCGGCATGAAAACGTCGGATGAAGGTATTTTTCAAGATAGAATTTGACATTTGCTTAATTATGCAGTTCCAAAAGATAAAGAAGAAAATACGTGGAGCAAGAAAGAGCAAGCCGATTTTGTCGCCAACGGAAAGGCAGAATTCCACTTGCTTAGCGTGCTGCCACTACAAGAGGTAAGTCGAATCAGAAGCTACAACTCCGCGAAAGACCTCTGGAAGAAATTCCTAGAGCTTCACGAAGGTACCTCGGAAGCTAAGCTAGCGAGGCGCGACATCCTCCGGAACCAGTTAACGAACCTTTGGATGAATAACGGCGAGAAGGTAGCGCAACTCCAAGCAAGGATTAAGGAGTTAATAACCCAACTAAACAACCTTGGAGAAGAAGTAAAGAACCGGGACTCGATCCGGTACGCGCTCAACGCCTTCCCCAGAATTCCAGAGTGGGCCTCCTTAGTAGATGCGTACTATATCTCTAAGGACTTCGAGGTAAGTAGTTTAGAAAATTTATTTTCAACTTTTGAACTTCACGAATCTCGGATTACAGGGATAAACTGGAGAAAATAAGTCAGAACATTGCCTTAAAGGCAAGAACAAACGATTCTGACTCCGAAGCCTCGATCGACGAATCCGAAACTGCATTAATGGTAAGATGATTTAATAAGTTTCTTAAATCTAACAACTTTAGATCATAGAAGCATGAACGAAAAAGAAGAACGGTTCGGTGCTACAACTACAACGAAGAAGGGCACATCAAGAATGACTATCCAAAATTAAAGAGAAAGCAGAAAGAAAAGGAAAAAGTCAAGAACAAGAAGTCAGAATCCTCCAAGCACAAGAACTTGAAGGCCACTTGGTCAGATTCATCGTCTTCCGAATCAGATGTCGAAGACTTCTCAGGGTTAGCGCTAATGGCTAACCATCAGATGGAAGAAGAGTCAAGCTCAAAGATGAGCATAGATGAAGGGGGAGGAACATCATGAGAAGAAAGCGACGATGAAGGGGGAGCATCACCGAGTCAGGTAAGTCAGGTACGCAATCTAACCCCGACTCAGTCTTTTTGCTTTATTAAGTCTCTTTCTAAAGACTTATTCAAATTAGAAAAAGAAAATGTTGAATTGAAATTGAACCTAGTAAAAGCATGTCCACTAGAAATGTATGATAATCTAAAGTTAGAAAATGAAAAATTAAAAGTTGAAATTGAGAAATTGAAAGTTAATGATGCATGCTTAAATAAATTTCCAAAATCAAAATTAAGAATTTTTGAAAAATTAAACTGGTATATAAGAAAACATCAGGGCCAATTTAGAAGAATACCTAAAGGATATGTACCCCTAAGTTTTTGACCAACCCTGTAGGAAGGAACCTCTATTGGGTTCTGAAATCTATGCTAAATTAATTTTTTTTTGCTTTCAGAAGAAAAATTAAACGTTAAAATTTCTTTATGAAGGTTTGTCTAAGGAAGCAGTTGTTTCTCCAATAACCAAGAAGGCCTAGTACCTCGCCACGACCTGGAAGTTGAAATACTGAAATAAAATGTTTAATTAACTTTCTGAAAAAGCATTAAACTAGAATTAAATAATGTTTTGAAAGTTTTTTTTAAACATTCTTTTTGGAAAATTCTAAAAATTAATTTTGACTTAGAAATTCATTTTAGTTAGAAATTATTTTCTGAAAAATTCTGAAAATTCATTTTAACTTAGAATTTTTTTTAAAAAAAATTCTAAAAATTCATTTAACTTAGAAATTTTTTTGGAGAATTCAAAAATTCATTTTTGTCAATTTTTTTTTTATTCTAAAAACTCATTTTGACATAGATTTTTTTTAGTAGTTGCTAGATACTTTCTAAAATACTCTCTTATTATTACCCCATTTTTGCTGTGATCAAAGGGGGAGAGAAAAGTACAAGTTCAGGGGGAGAGAAGAGAATTTTTTAAAAATATTTTTGAAAACTCTTAAATAACTAGTTGCAATTTTATTTATTACAAATTTGTGCTTAACATGTTAGTTTAGTAATTTTCTTTTAAAATTACTTTTCTGTCTATTTTTACCCTAACTTGAACTTGGGTCGATGCATATCAAAAAGGGGGAGATTGTTGGTCCCTGTGGGTGTTTTGATGTGATCAACCAAGTTGGTTAGGTCCTGCCTTGTGTTTGATCCTTGTGTCTGAGTGTGTAGGAGCTTAGGAGAGTAGGAAGTCGAGCGGAAGACGCAGCTAGCGAGAAGGACGGCACGGGAAGGGAGCTGACGGGCTCGGTGCGTCCGAAGGACGAGAGAGCTGCGAGAAGAGTACACCGGTGGGGGAGAATAATGTGCGCGGCGTTCGAGGGACGTTAAACTGGGGAGGAAGACTGCTCGAGGAGAAGGCTAGGAATTGGGTTCGGGTGAGCCCTATTCCGGTTGGCCGAAATCACCCAAAAGATCATAGCGTCGGAAGTCAAAAGAAAGGAGAAAGTGGGCTGAAAACAAAGCTCAAGGCACCTTAAACTAGTGCTGGAGGCGCCTCCACCTTGGAGGCACCTCAAATAGCATTGGAGGCGCCTCCACATTGGAGGCGCCTTTAATCTAGTTTAAGGCACCTCCGACTGGTCAAAATGACCGTTTGCGCTGAAGATAAAGTTTTATCTGCTGACCGAGCTGGAGGTGCCTTGAACCTTGTTGGAGACGCCTTGGACCCTCAAGATAGACTTTCCAGGAGCTATATAAAGGCCCCTGGAACTAGGAAATAGGAAACAACTCAAGCAATCAACTGTGTAGTCTTTCCTAGCAATAGTTCTAAGCTTCCAAAGTATAAAAGGCTTCTCCACCTTCAGAGAAGGAGATTTTTCTAGTGCGCATTTTTCATCGCCCTGGATTAACAACCTTCTTGGTTGTAACCAAGTTAACTCCCCATCTTCTCTGTTCTTCTGTTTAGCTTTATTGTTTTAATTTTATTATTATTGCTATTGCACTTTTGAGTTGAAAAATTCGAGGAGAGTAGTTTTAATTTGTGCAGACAATTCACCCCCCTCTTGCCGACCTCCGCTGCACGTACATAGACAACGTTTACCAATTACATCCTATGTAACTCTTGTATCTTTAGGTGAACAAGACTATTTGTTCATTTGCACATCTTATGAAATCCATATTATAATTCATCTTGAGTTAGGTTTGGCTAATCGCCCAAGATTAGTATAATTTGAATTACATCGTATGGGTTATGCCTCTAAGTTCTCAATCCAATTGAGGTAACTTAGTTAAGTCACAACCAAAGTTCAATAGTCGGACATCACAATTATCCTGTCGCACTCTACTAAAATAAACGAGCCACTTTGCTTTGGCAAATCTGACTAAAAATGATCGAGGTAGTAGTGAGTACCAAACTTTGGTAGGCATATAGTAAAAGGACCTAATTATGGTGAAACTACACTTAGCACTCAATCATAGCACACATCAACATATATGCAAAATGAAACATGACATGGTTATGGCCCCTTAATCTATGATCCTCTCAAGCCAATGAGAAGATTGAAAAGTCAACCTAGGGCTAAGCATCTTCTCCAAGTGCCTCCTTGGTCATTGTGTGTTGTTGTCATTCTTCCTTTTTCTCACCATCGTCCAGTAGATTAATTATTCTCTAATTTGTACATTACAAAACCTAAAGAAACCTCAAGTTACATTCAAGGGTAGTCTAAATTTACAACAAGAATAATAAAAGATGAAGGCACGACGTGTAGGTCGTATTATGAATTACAACATACACACACATCCAATCACATTGGGGTTAAAGGCCATAACCATACACCATGTCATCTAACATACACAATATTTCTATGACATAAAATTTACTATGATTTCTACAAAGACTTATGAGTCGCAACGCCACGGTGGTCCCGAGACCCTAAGCCCTAAAATCGAATTTGTTTTGTTCCCAACAAGACACCATTAGCAAGACCTTGCTGGTCACAATACCAACTATGTTTCGTTCCCAAGAAAATAATTTTGGTTGAGACACATAATCTGGCTGAGATTCTCAATTATGATCGAAACTCATAATTTATAGATCATAGTAAACCTATCATGCAGTTTTATATCACATATAAAATTCTAACAACTTAGTATATCCCTTCGCAAGTGGCTCTGATACCACTATAAGGAACTAGGGCGCTAAACACGCAAAAGCGTAGCGGAAAACATCTAGTTCCTCCAAAAGATCCAAGTGAAAGGAAGCCATATACTAAGTCTTACATGAGAAGATTATACCTTTGATGCGTGCCCTTCGCAATCCCGACAGCAACCTTTCTTTGGATGTAGATCTCAGTGCGATCAAGTGTTCGCGCCTCTACGGTATCCACACGAACATGTTATGTTCGTCTCAGGAACTCTCGATCAGGAGAAGAACCAACTTTATGGTGCTAGCCACACAAGGTGATTCGGCCATGAGGAAGGATCGGTCAAGAGGAAGGAGAAGACAAAAAATGAACTTTTTTATAATCAATGGTCAAAATTCCTCCTTTTGTACTCCCATGGAATACCAAAAGTCAATTTGGCTCTTGATCTCCATTTTACCTCTTGATCTCCATTTTACCTCTTGATCTTCTTCATGAATTGACTCTTAGTCATCTTTCATGAAAAGTCTTTTGGTCAAGTCAAAATTAACCTTTCCTCTTGCCTTTTGGTCAAGTCAAAATTGACCTTTCCTCTTCCTTGGTGAATTCAAGTTCACCCAATGAGTCTAACTCATTGAACCTTATCAATCCCAATTGACTCTATAGACATCAATCTAAATTGACTCCATGAATCTAATTCAAATTAGACTCAATCCAATAATTAGATCCAATTGAGTCTAACTCAATGAGTCTAATTCGGATTAAACTTCTCTTTATTTTTATCTTAATAGGTTGGATTATTATATTGGATTAACCATTAATCTAATAACCTTATAAGCTTAATCATCTCATAATTGGCTCTTAGGGCTATTACTAACATCCACTTCCTCCAAACTCGGTCTATGTATCTCAGAATTAACCATGATATTGACTACGAATCTGTTACACCCCTTACCCAACATGCGTTAGGCTTTGCACGCTGTAATGATATGAGGGATATTTGGTCTTGGGATTGCACTAAAAATGAAGGATTCATCATTTGGTAGTTTCAACCTGACCATCCATTGTTTAAAATTGATGATAGTCTCATACCGAGTCAACCAACCCATTTCTAGGATCACATCGAAATCCACCATTTTAAGAACTATAAACTCTGCATACACCATACGATTTTACATCAACAACTGACAGTTCCTTTCCATACTATTGCTGTGTAGTTCTTCCCCAGAAGGTAAAGAAATGTTATATCCTATAACCATTTGGTCAGGTGTAATGCCCATTTTTACAGTATAGGCCACAGATATAAAAGAATGGGTAGCTCTAGAATCTATTAATGTGTGGGCAGGTAGATTGAAAACAAAGATCATACCTGTGATAATAGCAGAATCCGGATCCACCTGCTCTTGTGTCATCACAAACACCCTTCCCTTGATCGGCTCCTTGAGCTAGGGGCAATCTCTAGCAAAATGTCCCGACTTCTTGCATATGTAGCAAACATTTGAACCCATTAGGCATTGACCTGCATGAACCTTCTCACACTTGGGACACTAGACCTTGTCATCAACCTTGGGAGTAGTGCCTTCAATTGATCGAGATCCATGATGCCGTTGTCGTGGTTGTGTCAGATTCTACTGTTTCTTACCTTTAAACTAAGTAAGAACAGTCTTCTTCCTACTTGACTCTTGTTGTTCCCTTCCTTGATAGCCTGGTCTCTTGTTCTGTGCTTCCCTAATCATATCATTCTTGTCCCTCTCTAACGTCAGAGCCTGATCCACCGCCTCTTTGTATGTAGTAACCCGACTCAGCCCGACATCATGCTGAATTGCAGCTCTCAACCCCTCGGTGAAATGCTTCAGCTCCTCCGCTGGTTATCCTGCAAGCATGGGTATAAAGTATTGTCACCTCTCAAACTTCTTGACATATTCAACCCACTGTCATGTCTCCTTGCTGAAGCTCTAGGAATTCTCTTGCTAGTCGAGTTCTGATGTCGGTGGTGAAATACTTCCATAGAATACTTCTTTGAAGCCAACCCAAATTAAGGAAGTCAAATATATCACAGAGCGTGCACCCTCCCACCGAATACGAGCATCATCACGCAGCATGAATATGGCACACCAACCTTGTTGGTGTTTGTAAGTTGCATGAAGTCATAGATTGTTTCTAGTGATCGGAGTCATCCTTCCGTAATGATCAGGTATGTAGTGCCCTTGAATTCTGTCAGGTCAAGCTCCTTGAACTGTCTATAAACTGGGTTCACACTGGCTGTGGGGAAACTGGGTGCCTATTCATTTTCTCTATCTCTCAACAGTTGCTGGATCTGTTCTCTATGAATGCAGTTCTGCTCCTATACGAGCACGGTAAGTCCTGTTAGGAACTGACTGTTCTAGCCACCAATCTCACCATTGTTCCTTTTCGCTACCATAACCTATACATCCCAACATATGTTCATTAGTACCTCACATATGCATATTTATTTAATGTTCCTGTCATAGTCAAATTACCAAATCCAAGAGTATAATAAAGTAAAGCTTACAAACTTGAAGGTAGAAGTAGCCGAGTTCTTGATGAGATGGTGTGCGCACATTATCCTTTAGGAGTAGTGGCTCTAATACCAACTGAAAAGACTCTTAACTTACCACACATATCGGGGACCCATAACCAAAAATTTGCAACCTTCACCATCTAACGTGAAGACCAACATTCAATCATATAATTGTTGGATTTTTCGGGCCGCGAAAACCGCGTTTTCGCGTCGCGGAAACCCCGAATCACCCTAGCCATTGGATCTCGTGCGAAGAAAAATTTCGAAAACACGAGTATGAGTTTTAAACTACGATCTACAGTAGATCTACAAAGGAAAAAACATTTTTACCTTCGAAGCGTACCCTCGCAAATCCCGCTCGTCCAATGGTACGCCGGATCTCAAAGTTGTCAACGTAGACAACTCTCTAGTGATATCCACACGAACAAGAGGTGTTCTCTAACACTCAAGGATGGAGAAGAGAGCACCACAAGTGTGCTAGCACTCTCTAGGGCTCTCGGGTAGGATTGGAAGAAGAAGAAAGGAAAAGAAGAGAACACACTCCTCTAAAATCTCTATGTGACTTTCACTAACCTTTCTTCTTGGATTAGATTCACTCTCCTTTCTTCTCCCTTGCTTGAAACCCACGACCAAGAGAAGAGAAGGAGCAAGAAGAGAGCTTAGGAGGAGGAAGATCACTTGAATGAGAGTTACACTTACAAAATTGAAACTCTTTTTCATCTAATAAAGTGGTTTGTAACCTCCATGGGATACCAAGAGTCACAACTCTTGGTAACTCCCATGAGGTGGCACTTTACTTAAGTAACCATGATGATGTGGAGCATCATCATTTGTCCACTTAATGCCAACTCACCAATGAGGTGGCATAAAGTCAAGTCAAACTTGACTCTTCATCTTCCTCTCAAGTCAAGTCAAACTTGACTTAATCTCTCTCATGATTGATCTAATCCAACCATTTAATTCAAGCCAATTTAATATAATAAATCTAATTCATTTAATTAAATTGATTCAATGATTCATAATCTAAATTAGACTCATTGAACACATGAATCAACTTGAGTCCAACTCAATTAGCCCAATTAGGATTACTCTTAATCCAATTTAATTCATCAAATGAATCTAATCCTCTTGGTTCATCATATGAACCTAATCTCGATCCACTTGTTCTTTGTGTGTGACCCAATAGGTTCTTGTAACGTTGGCAATGCACCTAAACTCATTTAGAAACATAAGTAATGAGCGGTATCTAGCAATACATCATTACTACCCAAGTTACAAGAATGTTGAGATCCAACATCACCTTGTGACTACTAATTGTGACTCCTCACAATATATGACAAGTGTCCTTCTATCCTAAACATCTAGATTGATCAATGTGAGGCATAGACTGTGTCATCCTCTAATCAATCTAAATCTTGAACTCCAAGTAGACTCACTCAATCAAATGAGCTCAATATCCTATATTGACTCATTTGGGCATGGCCATGCACTTCGTGGTCTCACTCTATCAAGAATACCGATGTCTCTCCCGTCATATAGGAGGGATAGATCCCATCTACATCACTCACATCCCTCCGCATAATTTGTTACATACCCAGTAATCGCCTTTATGGTCCACCCAGTTACGGGTGACGTTTGACGAAACCAAAGTACATAACTCCTTATGTAGGGATCCATGGTGACTTCAGGTCTAAGGACTAGTAGTCATACTAATAGCCACATGAGAAAGTATATGACACTCATATAACGATCCATGATACTTTCTCATGGCGGGTCATTCAGTATACATTCTCTAATACATACCCATGTGTCAACTTGATATCTCTATATCCATGACTTGTGAGATCAAGTCATCGAGTTGACCTACATGCTATTCTTATTACATTAACATTGTCCCTGAATGTTAATACTCGACTATGAATGATTAAGAGTAGTGTTCCCTATATCATCTCACTATCGGTTCAACTAACCGATTGATATAGGTGAGAACCGTCTACTCAAGGATGTTATTATACTTAGTTTATTTGGCACCAATACAAGTAAGTATAATAACCAAAAACCAAATGCCTTTATTTATATAGAATATGATACAACAAGTCCAAAATACAATCATCAAATGATTGGCTCTAGGGCTCTAGCTAACAATAATAAAACCTCTCAAACATTGTTGTTAAAAAACCATAGTAAAAAATAATAATCTCATCATACATGAACCACCATAACCAACCCAAACCATAGTTTCAAGATCCAAAGAGTTTGAGTAAAGGAAAAAAGGAAAATAGAGACACCAACACTTCTCCTCCTACGTGTAAAGAATAGACTCTACAGAAACAAGAGTCTTCACAACACTCCTAAAGGTCCTCGGACAATGTGTCATGGTACCATCTCGCCTCCTCGTCTACTCCGTGTGCATGCCCCTCCATAATGTCCTGGGAAATGTCTCCCTCACCTGCATCATGTATATCATGAGTCTATAAACGCAGCAAGAACATTCCAATATAAAGAATATGACATCCATAAAGAAGAAGGATCAGTAGTTATCACTTGAGCATAGAATGCCACTTGAATACAAATAGAGGAAAATACAGTCAGTAAGAAAAAAACAACACAACTAGTAAAGATGAATATGTCACACATGTGGTAACTATCACTTGAGCATGTTCATTTGGTTCATGATCATAACCTTAGAGGTACCTCTTAGGAGAACCTATAATCATATAGCCGAAGCCAACATACTTTATCGTATCAGTCTTTATCGATCATGTTTGGAAGGGCCCTCCCCGGAGCTCATCCCAGGGTACTCAACCCGTACTGTCACCACATATACTCATACTCATCTAATTAACTACATAAAAACATAACATATTCTTGTCATAATTCACAATTTAAAGTGCATAGTGCTACAAATTTAGAGAAAACTATGATAGAACAATTACTTAAAACATACTCATTCCCATTCTACCGGAGTCTGTTCTTGAAATTCCATTAACAAAAGGACTAGCTTAACATCCAGAATCGACCACCATCTATCAAATTTGCCTTTCAATTCTATACCAGAAAATTCAACCAGCATGAGAGAAAATAGCACAACAATGAAAATGAATCAGAACCTCCCAAGTTGAACGAAGTACAGCAACAAAAATGAAACAAAGCCACCGCCGCCGGTCGCCGACCGTCGCCGTAGCCGGTCGCCGACCGTCGCCGAAGCCCGGCGGTGGTCGGCGGCCGGCGGCGGTCGGCGGCGGCCGATGGCGGTTGGCGGCGGCCGGCGGCGGTCGACTGTGGGGGGCAGTGGCCGACGGTGGACTAAGGGTATATTCGGTATTTAAATTTTGGTGGGACGGTGACCTCGTAATGTAATCGGATTACATAGCATTTGCTTTGTAATCCAGATTACAAATCTTCACTACATTTTGTAATCCATATTACATTACATTACAAGTTTAAAAGTGAAACAAACAAAATAATCTACCTTGTAATGTAATCAGGAGTACATTACAAGGCAGATTACGCCCTACCAAACGCAGCCGAATAGTAGTAACAAAGTTATTAATCACGTCCTATGACATCAAAGTCTATTCAGCATAGCAGAATCAAATGGGAGAACCAAAAACT
The DNA here is from genome assembly GCF_018446385.1 of Zingiber officinale. NCBI lineage: Eukaryota > Viridiplantae > Streptophyta > Magnoliopsida > Zingiberales > Zingiberaceae > Zingiber > Zingiber officinale. Next base: position 77,367,592 of record NC_056001.1, read on the forward strand.
TCATCAAACACAGCATAACACCCCAACAATTTGGCCAAAAGTCCGAACACAATAAGGAAAGTGAGAGCATCATCAATCGAAGCCTAAACTAACAATATCTACTCAAGATTTCGGAAGCAACCAGGAGAAGCAAAAATTTCATTAATCGAAGCTTAAACTACCAGAAAACTATTCCAAAATTCTACGACAACTAGGAGAACAAGAGCAACATTGAATCAAATCACATCATACCTAATTATGCCCAAAAATTTAGTGCAATCTAAAGAAGTAAGAACAACATCCATAAATCAATTCGAAACCCCTCTCTAAATCTGTATTAGGAAACTGAAAACCCTGATAAAATAACAAGAAACAATATCACAGTACATCCAGTCGGAACCCATCAAAAACCCCATCGAGAATCTCAAACCACCGAGAAGAAACCAAGCCAATACTCGATTCAACTCAATGCCCTAATCCAGTGTAGAAAATCAAAAAGAAACCCGTGATTGAACAAGAACATCATAAGAAGAAACAGTCAAATCGCAATCCATTCATCCAATCGGACATCAAAGACTCAACTCCTCCTAGGTCCCTATCCTCTTACCTCATGGATCTCACACCTACACAGGGGAGTGAACTTGCCTTTCTCTCCCTGCCACTGTTGGAAGCCCTCATCTAGTATTACCGTACCTCCGGTGAGGCAGTTGACGGTCTCAATGTTCAGTCGTAGTGTCCTCCGCGTGATCATCGGCGTGCGGTGGAGCTTGGCTAGAGCTCAGAGCACAGTGAGATGCTTGGCCAAAAATGGTGAAGGTGAAAAGGGCAAAGGAGGTGGTGATTCGGGAGGAACAGTGTATATGGGGGATTTTATATACCTAGGGTGATTAATTCCAACTTAGGCTAATCAAATTAATCAACTTCCAACCTAATTTGGTGTCATCATCAAGTTTAATAATCTCTATCCCCTTAAAACATGTCATACAAGTTTATTTTAAATCCTGAAAAAATCCTAAAATTTGTAGAAAAATTTTTGTAAGTTAATTCCTTAATTAACGCTCATGAGACCTTATAAATGCAATCTCTACTACTCCATATGAGATATGGATTGGTAAGAAACCTCATTTATCTTATTTGAAGATATGGAGTTATCCTACTTATGTAAAGGGAACTATATAAGATAAGTTAGATGTTAAGTCTAATAAGTGTTTATTTATTAGTTACCCTAAGAAAATAAGGGGTTATCAATTTTGTTATCCCTTGGAACAAAAAAATATTTGTCTTACAACATGCTGTATTCATAGAAAAAGAGTTTCTCTTTTAGGAAAATAGTGGAAGTGAGGTTGAACTTTGGATAGTTTAAGATACTCCAGTAGACATGGAAGAGATTCCTAGTCTAGAGCCACAACCAATTATTCATAAGGATGAGATAACGACTGAACTTGTTGATACACCACCTCTTCGTAGATCTAATAGGACATGTCAAATGCTTGAGAGATATGGATTCCTCATAAGTGAATCAAAAAATGTATTGCTCATAGAGGATGAGGATTTGATTGGGTATGAACAAGTTTTAAAAAGTTTAGAAAGGGGCAAATGGTTAAAAGCCATGAAGCTTAAAATGAATTTCATATATAAAAATCAAGTTTAAAACTTTGTGAACCTACTCGAAAGCATAATACCTATTGGTGCAAGTGGATTCTCAAGAAGAAAACTAACATGGATGGTAATGTGATTACCTACAAAGAAAGACTAGTAGCGAAAGGCTATCGTTAAAATAAGGTATTTACTATGATAAAACATTTTCACCAGTAGTCATGCATAAATCCATTTGGATACTCCTAGTTATAGTAGCACATTATGATTATGAGATATGAAAAATAGATATGAAAATAGCTTTTCTTAATAGACATCCATCTGAAGATGTGTATATGATATAACCTAAGGGTTTCACATCTATTGATAAAACAAAGTGATCCTATTTGAGAAGCTTGACAAGGCGGAGATCCGGGAGAAAAAACCTACCGCTGGTGAAGAATAATACCTATAAAACAATGATCCGAGAAACCCAAAGCGAATCGGGAAGAATAGAGTCACCGAATGCCCTCCTTGCACGAAGATTCAATGATGAGAGAGAAATCCAATCGAAGAGAAACCAGATTCGGAGCTTCCAAGACTTCCTGTGCACAAGAGACTAGCCAACACTATCGTCAGTGACCTAAGACCGGGGTGGGAATCCCTGGCTAGTGTTGGTTGCTACTCGGAAAACCCAATGGCTCCACTGTACAAAAATTTTGTACGTGATCTGAACCTTTCCTAGCTACCATGTGTTCTTTTAAGTTAAACTTGTATCTCCTGCGGAACTTAACACGTTTGATCCAAATCACCTAGGTTATAAATTCAATTAAATATTAGTTTCCAAAATTGACTTCCAGTACTGCATGGCGAGGCACTTGGCCTTCTTGGATATGGGAGCAACCACCACCGACTAGACAAAGCCTTTTAAGGAAAGTTAATATTTAATTTCCTTATATAACTCTAGGTTAACCCAAAGGAACAATCAAATCACAAGTGATCCTGTCTGGAAGCTGAGAAAACAAACCTGCCGGTGTGACGTGTCTGGAAGATTGACCGCATCCTCATGACCCGGTCGATGAGCTGTCCGCTACGTTGACCAGATCGTCAGAAGTCCTCCTCCGGTCAACTGTACCTGTATTCAGTGACCGGGATCCCCCGGTCTCTGGTACCTCGGTGCTCGAGGCGAATCCCACAAATGCATAAATATCCGGATAATAGTAGAATATTGAAATAAATGCAAAGAAGGTACGAGAACATACCCTGGCCCAGGGGGGCGCCCTCGGATGGATGGATGAACTGATAGTGATGCTAATCAAGTCATAGCGCGGTGGCCTGTGATCTAATGTAGCAGGGGTCCAAAGAGACGGCTCGCAGGCCGGATAATACCTCCTTAGTTTTCTCTTGGATGTCAATGACTCTTCCACCCCAATTATGAATGTATGATCTCATGAACTCATCGATCTTGGGCAAGCGCTGGTCCCTGATCATTGGGGGGCTCACAAGGTCAAGCATGGCACTCCTCATCGTCTTGTACAGCTCGCCATCAACGGACGCAATGTTGGATCTCCCTAAGATATCAAGCATGGATTGTGGGTACCCAGGAACAAAGCCTTTCCCTTCGTTCATCAGCATGAACCTATTGAGCTCTGCATCCATGCACACCATCGTAGGGCACCCCAAAATGTGTGACTTGAACACACTCCCGTACCTAACCCTTTGGTTCTTCATGAAGCTTGGGCCTTGCTTGAGGAACTCAGTGGTCTCCCCAAACAAAGGCCACCCCATGGTCCCTGGAGGAAGACCCTTCTTCCTGTACCTCACCTCATTCCACCTCAACAAGGCACCACAAATGAACAGAAAGCAAAGCAGTGGCAGCATGACCAACACCACAATCTTTGCAAACAAGCAAGCCAATATCTGGAGAAGACACTGCCCCTATATTCCTCCTAGCGGCGGCGCCTGGCGCCGGTGATGAGCTGAGCACGGGAGAGAGAGAGGTGGTCCTCCCCCCTCTCCCTGGCGGCGAACCCACCCCAAAAAAAAGCCTCCTCCCTTAAAAGCCGAACCCTGCTTTCCTTTAAAGTCAAACCTAATTAGACTTAAAAAGACCAAACTGTCCTTCCTTCACCAACTAATTACTCCCATGCCCTTACACAACCGGATCACAAGCCTCCCCTTCAAGTCTAGTCGAAGGATGCGTGAGTCCGACTGACTGGACAGTCTATTGCAAAGAATTGAACCACTCTCGATGTCAAAGCAAATCGCTGAACCAATAATATGATGTCGCTCGAACGGTCGCTACAATAGTGGTGTCGAATGAAATAGTAACAAACGCATGACAAGTGCAAGCATAGCAGACCGAACAACACGCTGGACGACAAATAGACCGAGCGGACGAGCGATGCCTAGTACGCGACCATGAAGATACCGATCGGATGATCGAAGTGCAGTCGATCGGATGGATAGATGCTAGACGAACGCTGTCGTGCGAGCGGTCGAAATGACGGCGATCGGATGGATAGATGCGGGGCGGGCGATGCCGCGCGTGCGACCGGAATGATGTCGATCGGTCGGATAAATGTCGGGCGGATGATGTCGTGCGAACGATCGTAATGCTGCCGATCGGATGTATAGATGCCGCGCGTGCGACCGTGGTGACGTCGATCGGTCAGATAGATGCCGGGCGGACGATGCCGCGCGTGCGACCGTGGTGACGTCGATCGGTTAGATAGATGCCGGGCGGACGATGCCGCGCGTGCGACCGTGGTGACGTCGATCGGTCAGATAGATGTCGGGCCGCGAGGACTGCTCGACCCCGAACGGGGGAGATAGATGTATGATATACTGGTCCGATATACTGGTCCTCCCGGCCGAACGGCTCGGGGGCCTTCGGCTTCGAGCCTGTGGCTCGGATATAAACCTCCCGGCCGATCAGCTAGGGGGCCTTCGGTGATAACTCGACCCCGAACAGGGGAGATAGAATATATGATATGCTGGTCCGTGCAGAGGTCGCCGCCAGGGAGAGGGGGGAGGACCACCTCTCTCTCTCCCGTGCTCATCTCATCACCGGCGCCAGGCGCCGCCGCTAGGAGGAATATAGGGGCAGTGTCTTCTCCAGATATTGGCTTGCTTGTTTGCAAAGATGGTGGTGTTGGTCATGCTGCCACTGCTTTGCTTTCTGTTCATTTGTGGTGCCTTGTTGAGGTGGAATGAGGTGAGGTACAGGAAGAAGGGTCTTCCTCCAGGGACCATGGGGTGGCCTTTGTTTGGGGAGACAACTGAGTTCCTCAAGCAAGGCCCAAGCTTCATGAAGAACCAAAGGGTTAGGTACGGGAGTGTGTTCAAGTCACACATTTTGGGGTGCCCTACGATGGTGTGCATGGATGCAGAGCTCAATAGGTTCATGCTGATGAACGAAGGGAAAGGCTTTGTTCCTGGGTACCCACAATCCATGCTTGATATCTTAGGGAGATCCAACATTGCGTCCGTTCATGGCGAGCTGTACAAGACGATGAGGAGTGCCATGCTTGGCCTTGTGAGCCCCCCAATGATCAGGGACCAGCGCTTGCCCAAGATCGATGAGTTCATGAGATCATACATTCATAATTGGGGTGGAAGAGTCATTGACATCCAAGAGAAAACTAAGGAGGTATTATCCGGCCTGCGAGCCGTCTCTTTGGACCCCTGCTACATTAGATCACAGGCCACCGCGCTATGACTTGATTAGCATCACTATCAGTTCATCCATCCATCCGAGCTGGCGGTACGTCTCGTACCTTCTTTGCATTTATTTCAATATTCTACTATTATCCGGATATTTATGCATTTGTGGATTGCCTCGAGCAAGGTACCAGAGATCGGGGATCCCGGTCACGATCTGATACGATGGCCGGAGGAGGACTTGACGATCGGTCAGCGTGGCGACGACTCATCGGCCGGGTCCATGAGGATGCGGTCATCTTCGAACACGTTCACCGCGGGTTCATTTTCGCTTCGGGCGGGAACAAATTTGTTCTCGGGCGAACTGTTCGCGGTGGCTGTTCTGAAGGTTGACCGCATCCCCATGACCCGGCCGATGATCTGCTCCTCGTTGACGGATCGGCCTCCGATCAATCAGATACTATCGGCGGCGGTTCCGGTCTCTGCGATATTTCGGCAATCGTGCATATAAGTAACGCATAATATGGCGGTAATAGTTAACTAAATGCGGAAAAGTGCGAGAACGTGCAACTCCGCCTGTGGGCGCCCTGGATGGATGAGTGAGCTGGTCGCGAAACCACCGAGTGGTCTTGACAAGGGTGGATGCATCCTGACCGCCAAGAGGAGCTGGGTCCGAGGTGACAACGCGGGCCGAATGTGGCATGGATCCGAAGGTGACACACAATCGAATACAACGGCGACACGGACCGTGCGACATCGCTCGCAGTCGGAATGTGACAAGCGACATGGCCGGAATGTGACACGGCGTGGTAGGAATGTGACAACGGCGCGTAGGTCGGAACACTAGGCAAAGTCGTGCGCGGGAGTGCGCGGTGAAGTCTGAGGAGGCTGATCTGCGTGTGGAGGCGCCTCTGAGGGGAGGCTGTCTTGTTGGAGAATTGCCGTGAGGGCTTCTTGTCGAGGCCGGCCGAGGGCTTGTCTTGAAGAGGCCGGGAAATTCTGTGAGGGGCGCCTGAGGCCGTCTTGTGTGAGGCCGTGAAGGAGGAGAGGAGGAGAAGAAATAGGGCCAGCGGAGAGCTGGAGAAGGAGAGAGAGTCTCCTTGATGGCTGGCGGCGGCCCGAAATCACGAACCCCCCCTCTCTTCCTCAATCTGTGAACAGTGCTTAAAAGCACTCCAAACCCTCAATGAGCCCAAAAGACCAAAACGCCCTTTGACCTCTCATTAATTCCCCTCATGCCATTCTCATATCCGGAACACATAATCTGTGAACAGTGCTTAAAAGCACTCCAAACCCTTAATGCGCCCAAAAGACCAAAACGCCCTTATCCCTCTCCTTAATCCCTCCCTTGCCCCCACTATCTCCGGATCACAAGCCTCCCCTTCAAGTCTAGTCGAAGGAGGCGTGAGTCCGACTGACTGGACAGTCTATTGCAAAGAATTGAACCACTCTCGATGTCAAAGGCAAATCGCTGAACCAATAATATAATGTCGCTCGAGCGGTCGCTATAATAGTGGTGTCGTAGGAGATGGTAACGATACCGAGCGGACCAAGTCTGTAATCGAACCAATGCCGAGTGCGCAGCCGCGAAGATACCGACCGGACGATCGAAGTGCTATCGATCGGATGGATAGATGCTAGACGAACGCTGTCGTGCGGGCGATCGAAATGATGCCGATCGGATGGATAGACGGACGCTGTCGTGCGAGCGATCGAAATGATGTCGATCGGTCGGTTAAATGTCGGGCGGACGATACCGCGCGTGCGACCGGAATGATGTCGATCGGTCGGATAAATGCCGGGCGGACGATACCGCGCGTACGACCGGAATGATGTCGATCGGTCGGTTAAATGCCGGGCGGACGATACCGCGCGTGCGACTGGAATGATGTCGATCGGAAGAATAGATACCTGGCCGCGACGACTGCTCGACCCCGAACGGGGGAGATAGATGATCATGAATCTGGTCCATGAGCAGTGAAGGCCGCCCAACCCCGAACGGGGGAGATAGAATATCTGATAACTAGTCCATGCAGCGGTCTTCAAGCCGGGGTTTTATAGTCGCCGGTTCGACTCTCGATATTTAACGTCGGAGCTCGACGGTCTTCAAGCCGGGGTTTTTATAGTCGCCGGTTCGACTCTCGATATTTAACGTCGGAGCTCGACGGTCTTCAAGCCGGGGTCTTTATAGTCGCCGGTTCGACTCTCGATATTTAACGTCGGAGCTCGACGGTCTTCAAGCCGGGGTTTTTATAGTCGCCGGTTCGACTCTCGATATTTAACGTCGGAGCTCGACGGTCTTCAAGCCGGGGTTTTTATAGTCGCCGGTTCGACTCTCGATATTTAACGTCGGAGCTCGACGGTCTTCAAGCCGGGGTTTTTATAGTCGCCGGTTCGACTCTCGATATTTAACGTCGGAGCTCGACGGCCCTGAGGGCTAATTCAAACCCGGCCGATCGGCTCGGGGTCTTCGCCATCGAGCCCGTGGCAGCCACGGGCTCGTATATAAACCTCCCGGCCGATCGGCTCGGGGGCCTTCGGCTTCGAGCCCCTGGCTCGGATATAAACCTCCCGGCCGATCGGCTCGGGGGCCTTCGGCTTCGAGCCCCTGGCTCGGATATAAACCTCCCGGCCGATCGGCTCGGGGGCCTTGGCTCGAAGAACTACTACAAATCACATAACTAACCGAGAACAGATAACGGAAAGACTGACCTAGGTCATGAGGATAGCAGAACTCTCCGGCGTCGTCCATCTTCACGTTCCAGATCAGGCGCGTTCCCACAGACGGCGCCAATTTGAGCCTGCCCTGGCTCGGATATAAACCTCCCGGCCGATCGGCTCGGGGGCCTTCGTCTTCGAGCCCCTGGCTCGGATATAAACCTCCCGGCCGATCGGCTCGGGGGCCTTGGCTCGAAGAACTACTACAAATCACATAACTAACCGAGAACAGATAACGGAAAGACTGACCTAGGTCATGAGGATAGCAGAACTATCCGGCGTTGTCCATCTTCACGTTCCAGATCAGGCGCGTTCCCACAGACGGCGCTAATTTTTTCCTGTCTGGAAGCTGAGAAAACGAACCTGCCGGTGTGACGTGTCTAGAAGGTTGACCGCATCCCCATGACCCGGTCGATGATCTGTCCTCTACGTTGACCAGATCGTCAGAAGTCCTCCTCCGGTCAACTGTACCTGTATCCAGCGACCGGGTTCCCCCGGTCTCTGGTACCTCGGTGCTCGAGGCGAATCCCAGACATATAAGTAACCGCATAATAATGACAGAATAGTTAACTAAATGCGGAAAAGGTACGAGAACGTACCCTGGCCCAGGGGGGCGCCCTCGGATGGATGAGTGAGCTGGTCGTGAAACTGACCGAGTCGTCTTGACCCGGAAGGGTGGATGCCTCTGAACCGACCGAAGAGGAGCTGGGTCCGGAGGTGACAACGCGGAGCCGAATGTGGCATGGATCTGAAAGGTGACACACAACCGGATCAACAAGGAAAAATAAAAAGAACACAACATCGAAATTAAATTCGAAAAACAAGAATCGAATGCCTCTTGTATTTGGTATTTATACAAAGAAAAATTAATTAGTATGATGCGAAAATTAAATACTAGTTATACCTCTTCCTTGTATGCTAAAAACCTCGAGATCTTCTGCTGTATCCCTCACCTCCTCTTAGACGTCGTGTGGGCGACGATCCTCCAAGACGAACACCACCCGGAAAGCTTCTCCTCCTTCTCTAGAATTCGGCCACCACGACCACAAAGGAGCAAAAGAGATCAAAGGGAAGAGAGGGAGAGGGGCCGGCCACTTGATGATCTCCAACACCACAATATCAATTGTTATGTTTTTCAAGGCCTCCCCTTTCCCCCTTTTTATATTAGTTTCCCAACGGAAAATTATGGAAAGAGTTTTATAAAAAATTAGACTCATTCCTATTTCCTTTTAATTTTTTATTTTTCTTTCCTTTTAATTAATCAATCCTAGATTGATTTATTAATTAAACAACTATTTATTGATGTTTAATTATTTGACTGGCCCCTTGCTTGGGCACCAAGCAAGGTGGCCGGCCACTTATTAAAAGGGAAAGAAAGAAAATTTTTTATAAAATTTTAAAAGAAGAAAACTTCTAATAAAATTTTACAAACTCTTTTTTTTTTTCTAATGTGGATATTAAAAGGAAAGTTTTAAAATTTAAAACATCTCTAATAATATTTCTTTTTAAAAGAATATTTTATAAATTTTACCACTCTCTTTTAAAACCTTGTGGCCTAATTTAAATTAGGAAAATTTTATAAATTTTTAAAATCTCTCTTTTTACAAATTGTAAATATCTGAGGAAATTTTAAAAATTCAAAAACAACCTTCCTAATTTAAATATTGCGGCCGACCCCTTTGCCCAAGGCAAGGGCCGACCACAATTAGAGAATATGTGGCCGGCCATTGCTTGGTCACCAAGCAATGAACCGGTCTCTTCTTGGACACCAAGATAGGCTTTTCTTTGGATGGACTTGAGGCTTTATTGAGGCTACAACAGGGACCTAGAGGAGAAATTGGTTTTGGCCTTCCGATGAACTCGAGTATCCCGTGCTCGCCCCGAACACACAACTCAAGTTTATCGATAATAACTCATTCCACTAGAGAGTTATTACCGCACTACCGCACCAATCCCAAATTACATTATGGGCTCCTTCTTATCATGAGTGTGTTAGTCTCCCTGTGTTTAAGATTACGAATGTCCACTAATTAAGTGAGTTACTGACAACTCATTTAATTAATATCTAGCTCCAAGAATAGTACCACTCAACTTTATTGTCATGTTGGACTAGGTCCACCTACAGGGTTTAACATGACAATCCTTATGAGCTCCTCTTGGGGACATTCTCAACCTAGATAACTAGGACACAGATGTTAGTTAGAGCCCTAGAACCAATCATTTGATGATTGTATGGACTCATGTATATCATATTCTTGTATATTAATAAAGGCATTTGTTTGGTTATTATACTTATTTGTATTAGTGCCAAATAGACTAAGTATAATAGCGTCCTTGAGTAGAAGGTTTATACCTATATCAATCGATTAGTTAAATCGATAGTGAGATGATATAGGGAACACTACTCTAAATCATTCCTAGTCGAGTATTAACATTCAGGGACAATGTTAATGCAATAAGACTAGCATGTAGGTCAGTTCGATGACTTGATCTCACAAGTCATGGATATAGAGATATCAAGCTGACACATGGGTATACATTGGAGAATGTATACTGAATGACCCGCCATGAGAAAGTATCATGGATCGTTATATGAGTGTTATATACTTTCTCATGTGACTATTAGTATGACTATTAGTCCTTGGACCTGAAGTCACCATAGATCCCTACATAAGGAGTTATGTACTTTGGTTTCGTCAAACGTCACCCGTAACTGGGTGGACTATAAAGGCGATTACTGGGTATGTAACGAATTATGCAGAGGGATGTGAGTGATGTAGATGGGATCTATCCCTCCCATATGACGGGATCGACATCAATATTCTTGATAGAGTTAGACCACGAAGTGCATGGCCATGCCCAAATGAGTCAACATGAGATGTTGAGCTCATTTGATCGAGTGAGTCTACTTGGAGTTCAAGATTTAGATTGATTAGAGGATGACACAGTCTATGCCTCACATTGATCAATCTAGATGTCTATGATAGAAGGACAATGTCATATATTTTGTGAGGAGTCACAATTGGTAGTCACAAGGTGATGTCGGATCTCGACATTCTTGTAACTTGGGTAGTAATGATGTGTTGCTAGATACCGCTCATTACTTATGCTCCTAAATAGGTTTAGGGCATTGCCAACGTTACAATAACCTATAGGGTCACACACTAAGGACAATTAGATGGAGATTTGGTTCATATGATGAACTAAGAGGATTAGATTCATTTGATGAATCATATTGGATTAAGAGTAATCCAAATTTGGCTAATTGAGTTGGACTCAAGTTGATTCATGTATTCAATGAGTCTAATTTAGATTATGACTCATTAAATCAACTTAATTTAATGAATTAGATTTATTATATTAAGTTGGCTTGAATCATATGGTTGGATTAGATCAACCATGAGAGAGATTTGATCAAGTTTGACTTGATTTGAGAGGAAGAGAAAAAGTCATGTTTGACTTGACTTTTTGCCACATCACTAGTGAGTTGGCAAGATGTGGACCAATAGGATTGCTCCACATCATCAATGTGTGCCACCTCATGGAGGTTACAAGCCTCCATAGCATTTAATGTGGCCGGCCCACATTAAATGAGGAGTTACACTTGTTGCCATGTCATTTAGTGAGGTGGCAAGATGTGGACCAATAGTGTTGATCCACATCATCCTAGAGTGCCACCTCATGGGGGTTACAACTCTTAATGGTCTCCACATTAATTGGAATTAATGTGGGGTTACACCTCCTAGAAGGTGGCCGGCCACTTGAATGTGGTGAAAAAATTTTCATTTTTTGAAAATTGATTCCATCATTCATTCCTTCTTCTTCCTCCTAGAGTTCTTCTTGCTCTCTCCCTCTCCTCCTTCCTTGGCCGAACCACATAGGTGCTAGCACACCTTGGTTTTTGGTCACCTCCATCTAGTGTGTCCGTGTGGATACTTCTAGAGGACCGTACGCTTGACGGTCTTGAGATCCGACACCATTTGGACTAGCGGGATTCGCGTGGGGCGCGCATCAAGGGTAATGACCTTAACTTTAGTGTAGATCTAAAGTTTTTACAAACTCGTACAAGAAAAAGGTTTTTCGAAAAATTTTGTTTACGAATCTTTGCACGAGATCCATGCTTTGGGTGACTCGGGGTTTCAGCGACGCGAAAAAGCGGTTTTCGCGGCCCGACGAACCCAACACAGATTCCTTCTATAATCAACAACACACACTATAAGTGATATCATTTCCCAACTTATCAGGCTTATTGATTTATCGAACTAAATTTCACCCATTGATAAATTAAAGAAATAAATATCAAATATATGTGCTTGTTATTATATTAGGATTAAGAGCACACACTTCCATAATAACTGAGGTCTTTGTTCCTTTATAAAGTCAGTATAAAAGAAACGACCTCTAATGGTCCTACTCAATACACTCTAAGTGTACTAGTGTAATTATATAGTTAAGATAAACTAATACCTAATTACACTACGACCTTCCAATGGTTTGTTCCTTTCCATTTTGATCGTGAGCTACTGTTTATAATTTATAAGGTACTGATAACATGATCCTCTGTGCGTGACACCACACACCATGTTATCTACAATATAAATTAATTGAACAACTACATTTATCATAAATGTAGACATTTGACCAATGTGATTCTTATTTCTAGATAAATGTTTATACCGAAAGCTAGGCTTTTAGTATACATCCTAACAATCTTCCACTTATACTAAAAGAATAAGCTGTCATATCTGCTGCCATACATATGAATCCCAACCCTCCAACATGCCCATCAAAAGCTCTTGCCTTAAGGGCCTTAGTGAAAAGATCTATAGGTCATCATCTGATGTAATCTAGGCAGCAACAACTTCTCCTCGTTTATACGATTTCTCGTATTGGGTGGTACTTGTGCTCTATTGTGTTTACTTGCCTTATAGACTCATGGTTTCTTCGAGTTTACTACTGCACCACTATTATTACAATAAATTGTAATAATCTTTGGACAAACCAGAAATCATATCTAAGTCTATCTTGAGGTTATTGAGTCATTCAACTTTTATGACTACCTCAGAGGCTTGCCATATTATAAGCTTCTATGGTGGAGTCCAGAAAAACACCTATGCTTATCACTCTTCCATAGTTATGACTTTACCTCCTAAAGTAAACACAAAACCTCGAGGTTGACTTACTATTGTCCCTATCCGATTGGAAGTCAAAATCCGTGCAACCCACAGGGACCAAATTAACTGCCTTGTAAGCTAGCATATAATCTCTAGTGCCTCTAAGGTACTTCAATATATGCTTTACTGCAGTCCAATGTCCTTGTCCAGGGTTACTTTGATATCTGCTAACTATGCCCTTGGCAAAATAGATTTTTGATCTCGTGCATAGCATACATTTGGCTTCCGACAGCCGAAGCATAAAGAACTGCCTTCATTTCCTCTATCTACTTTGATGTCTACGGAGACATCTCTTTCGATAAAGTAACTCCATGCTAAAAAAGTAAAAAACCTTTCTTGGAGTTTTGCACGAGCAAGGATTTTTTCGATATATGAAGCTTGGGATAAGTAAAATATTCTTTTCTTGCGATCCCTTATTACTTTGATCCCAAGAATATACACATTCTCCCAAGTCCTTCATATCGAATTGTTTGGACAACCATACCCTTACTTCTGACAACACTTTGATATTGTTTCCAACTACCAAAAATGTTATCTACGTATAGTACAAGAAATACCACCAACTTTCCATCACACTTTTTGTATACACAAGACTTATCCGGTTACTAAATAAATCCATAGGTCTGGATTACTTTGATAAGCTGGATGTTCCAAGACCTTGAAGCTTTGCCTCAGTCCATAGACTGATTGAGCTCACACAAGATGCTCTTTGCCCTTTGCAATGATCCCTTCTGGTTGCTTTATATGGATGCTTTTTTCAAGACTTCCATTAAGGAATGCTGTCTTGACATCCACTTGCCAAATAGATAAAAGAATCCGGATAGAGTTAAGCATGGCTACCAGTGAAAAAGTTTCCTTTTTCATCAAGCTTTGCTTTGAAAGTTTCCACCTTCCTGTCTATCCATCTTTTCCTATTGTAGACCTATTTTCACCCAATGGCTTTTACACCATCTGGTGGATCTACAAGTTTTCATATTTTATTAGAATACATATATTCTAATTCTGTATTCATTGCTCTTTGCCAAGATTCTGCATCTTTATCTTGGAGTACTTCATCATATGTCCGGGATCAGGCTTATGTTCATTTGGGATCAAGTCCAAAGATTTTTCCAAAACATGAATCTTTTTGTTTGACAACCCTCCCACTACGATGATGCACTGTCTATAATTATGTATCAATTGTGATACGTGTTGCAGTTTCTTGTGATATTTCATCTTGTACAGTTGGTACTAGATTAGAAGTGTCTTTTATTAAGAACAAATTTACTTATGGGCTTGTGGTTCATTATATAGTCTTCTAAAAATCAGTCATTGATGCTAACAATGACCTTCTGATTTTTAAGACTATAAACCTACATTCGTTTCTCTAGGATAACCCACAAACAAGTGAATTCCTATCCAACTTATCATTGTCTCTCTTCAGCATATGTGCTGGACTACCCGAATCCGAATATGCTTCAAAATAGGCTTACGCCTATTCAGCAATTCTATATGAGTAGAGAGTTCTGACTTTGGAAGGTACTATGTTCACTTTCTTTTTCAGAGTATATCCTTAAAACGAACTTGGCAATTTTCTGAATAACTCATCATCAATCTAATTATTTCCATAAGAGTTCTATACCTTCTTTCTACTACACCATTCTGTTGGGGTGTACTAGGTGCAGTTAGTTGGGAGTAAATCCCTACTTATGATAAATAATTCCTAAATTATCCTAAGAGGTACTTGCCACTACGATCTTACCATAGTGACTTGATACTTTTACTTTAACGTTTCTCCGCATCAGCCTTGTACTCTTTGAACTAATCAAAGCACTTAGTCTTACGGTACATTAAGTAAATCTATTTGTATCTTGAATAGTTGTCTATAAAACAGACGAAATATTCGATACGATACTACCTCTTGTCTGGATAGTCATAGGATCGCATGAACCAATTCCAATGTATCTTTGGCTCCATACCCCTTATACTTAAAAGCTTCTCGGTTATTTTTCCTTCCAAGTAAGACTCGCAGGTTGGAAAGATTTCCACTACCAATAAACCCAAAAAGTTCATCAGCTACCAATGAATCCTACTCAAGTAAATATAACCTAGCCTTAGATGCCAAAGATATAATTGGTTCATTTCCGAAGGTTACTTTCTCTTAAAGTTAGAAGATGTGTTACTAATTTCCATTTGTTGTATCGTGAGAGTTATTGGATTTATAAATTGTCAACCAACGTACCAGAACAGATAATAACTTTATTAAAAGAGGCAAAATATCAAGTTCTTTGAATAGTTTAGAAACTGAAAACTAGTTCTTTCTAAACTTGGTACGTAAAGACAATTACTCAAAATCTATGTTTTATTCTTATCAAAGGATAAACATCTCCCACTGCAACAGCTGCCACTTTTACAACAGTGCCCATGTGGACGATGTTTTTATTTTCATTTAGTTGTTGGGTTTCCTGGAACCCTGCAATGAATTACGAACATGATTAATGGCATCTGTATCTACACTCCAGGTTCTGGTAGATAACATCACTAGACATGTTTCAACTAATGAATTAAATACACCTATATTGTTCTTAGTTCTAAGAAGACAGTCTACCTTAATGTCCAAGTCCTATTTCCAATCATTACAATTGGGACTACTAAGTCTTTTCTACAGTATGACAACTAGGGGACTGACAAACATTTTAAATCCTAAGAATCACAAAAATATTTGGTCAAGATCAATTCTTTAAAATTCCCATGAATTTTTTATGCCACGATAGTGTGGACGTATACAAAATCAAAGAGGAGATTTTATCCATTAATTTTATTATCTCGTCAACTTTACTTTATGATGAATAAAATTAATAGTTGATCTGTCTTTGATCAAATATTTGGTCAAAACTTTTTGAATTTAAAATAACATTGATTCCTCAAACAATATTATTTAAATTCACCAACAGCTCAAACACTGTGAATTTTACATGCCACGATAGTGTGGACGTATACAAAATTTAAACATTTGTAAGAGGAGGGTTTTACCCATTAATTATCTTGTCAATAAACACCTCAAACATTGATTCGTTGGGTAGTGCTTGTCCGTGCCTTTCTGAGTTTGTTATCCTAGCTAGCACTGAGCTATATTTTGTCAAGTATGTAATCTTGATCAATATTGGTATATCTTTCCAAGGTACTACTCAGGCCGGCTGATATTGGTCTTCCTCCGTTGAGGTATCTCGGCCGATATTGACCTTCCCACTTGGAAGTATATTCCGGCCGATATTGGCCTGTCTCTCTGAAAGTATCTTTCGGACGATATTGGCCTTCCTCCCCAAAGGTACATCCCGACCGATATTGACCTATCTTCCTGAAGGTATATCCCGATCGATATTGGCTTGTCTGCCTGAAGGTATATCCCGATCGATATTGGCTTGTCTCCCTGAAGGTATATCCCGGCCGATGGCCTGTCTCTCCGAAGGTATATCCCGGTCGATATTGGCCTGTCTCTCTGAAGGTATCTTCCGGACGATATTGGCCTTCCTCCTCGAAGGTATATCCCATCCGATATTGGCCTGTCTCCCTGAAGGTATATCCCGGTCGATATTGACCTGTCTCTCTGAAGTTATATCCCGACCGATATTGGCTTGTCTCCCTGAAGGTATATCCCGGCCGATATTGGCCTATCTCTCTGAAGGTATATCCCGGCCGATATTGGTCTGTCTTCTTTGAGGCATATCTTGGTCGATATTGGCCTATCCCCCTGGAGGTATATCTCAACCGATATTTACCTACCTCCTTACTTGGTTATCCCCTTTCCCTCCTTTATCAGGGGTTCATAAAACTTAACCCATATCACTAGCCTTACCTTCAAGTCTAGTCGAAGGAGGTGTAGACGACTGACTAGACACAAGTTTGATTTTTTTCCCTGCCCGTCACTCTGCCATAGGTACTGAAGTGACCTTACAAATTTTGTGTACATCTATCTTGTGGACAGTAATCCCGTGAACCTTAGTATAGTGATTCCTTATGTCCGTCGATCCTTTAAATAGGGCTACAACCCTCTCTTCATTCATCACCCATCTCAGTTCTTTTTCTTCCTTGCTAACTTTTCCTGCTAAGAGTATGGTCTTGGATCCCTCTTTTTGGGGGCGATTCTTGTTGGACAAGGCGGGATCTATGTATGAGTTTATTCAGGTTTCTACTTCGGCTAACTCTAGGGTTCGAGAAATTCTCCCAAAAAGTGACGTTTCTTGAGATTTATCGTCTCCAACCAAATGCGCAGCTGCTCTGAAGACTCAACGAGCCTCAGAGGAATTCTCCTTACTAATGGAGGACCAACAAAATAGCCCATGGGTGTCGCTACGAACGCGTAGCCCATGTTACCTTTGGGCTAGGGTTGGTTGCTCTAGTTGCAGAACTCTAGGGCTCGAGCAGGGGAGAGGCTCTTTCAGTCACCTTTGCACCATGGCTGGAGTGGATCTGTCCCCTTCCCCTTGCCCTTGAGTTTCCCTGCTGTTTGAGTGTATACTAAAAGCCTAGCTTTTGTATAAACATTTATAAGAATCACATTGGTCAAATGTCTACATTTATATATACCAATGTAGATGTTCAATTAATTTATATTGTAGATAATATAGTGTGTGGTGTCACACACAGAAGATTGTGTTATCAGTTCTTTATAAATTATAAATAGTAGCTCATGACTAAGATGGAAAGGAACAAACCATTGGAATAGTCGTAGTGTAATTAAGCATTAGTTTATCTTGACTAATAAATTACACTAGTACACTTTAAGTGTATTGAGCAGGACCATTTAAGGTAAGTTCTTTTTATACTGATTTAATAAAAGAACTAGATCTTAGTTATTATGGAAGTGTGTGCTCTTAATCCTAATATAATAACAAGTACATATATTTAATATTTATTTCTTTGACTTATCAAAGGGTGAGATTTAGTTAGATAAATCAAAATGCCTGATAAGTTGGGAAATGATGTTATTTATAGTGTGACTTGTTAATTATAGAAGGAAACTGTGTCCTAGTAATCTAGGATGATAGTGTCCCCAAGAGGAGCTCATAAAGATTGTCATGTTAAACCCTGTAGGTGGGCTTAGTCCGACATGACGATAAGGTTGAGTGGTACTACTCTTGGACTAAGATATTAATTAAATGAGTTGTCAGTAACTCACTTAATTAGTGGGCATTTGACATCTTAAACACAGGGAGACTAACACACTCATAATAAGAAGGAACCCAAAAATATAATTTGGGATTGGTGCGGTAGTTCAATAATAATTCTTTAGTGGTATGAATTATTATTGATGACGTTAAGTTGTGTGTTCGGGGCGAACACGGGAAGCTTAATTTCATCGGGAGACCAAAACCAATTCCTCCTCTCGGTCCCTATCGTAGCCTCTTGTATATAGAGATTTATACCCACCACATACCTACCTTCTTACCCATCCTAATGGGGCCGGCCAAGCTAGCTTGGAACTCAAGCTAGGGACGGCCAAGACCAAGTGGATGAGCCAAGTTGGTGGCCGGCCAAAGCTTAGGTCCCAAGCTTAGGTGGCCGACCACTAGAAAATTAAAAGGAATTTTTATTAAAATTATTTCTTATGTGGATATCATGGTTTTAAAAGAGAGTTTAAAATTTAAATCTTTCCTTTTATAGCTTTCTACAAAAGATTAAGAAAAGATTTAAAATCTTTCCTTATTTGTAGATTGAAAGGAAATTTTAATTTTAAGAAAACTTTCCTTTTTAACCATGTTCATGATTTAAAAGAGAGTTTAAAAATTAAATATCTCTTTTATAAGTTTCTACAAGAGATTAAGAAAAGATTTGATATCTTTCCTTATTTGTAGATTGAAAGGATATTTTAATTTTTTTTAAAAGATAACTTTCCTTTTTGGAAATTATCCACATGTTTAAAAGAAAGATTTTAATTTATAAAATTTCCTTTTTACTAACCAATCATGAAGGGATTAAAATTATTGAAATTTTTATAAATTTCTGGAAATAAATTAGGAAATTTTAATTCTTGTTTTAATTAAAACTTTCCTTGTTTTTGGGGAGAAGGTGGCCGACCAAGAAAATTGGAAAAGGAAAATTGATTTTAATCAATTATTTTTTTTCTTTTTCATGGAAAAAGAATTAAGGAAGTTTTTATTAAAATTTCCTTATTTGCCAAGACCAAGGATTATAAAATAGGGAGTAGAGGTGCCTTAATGATGAACGACTCTATTCTTTTTTTCCTCTCTTTTCCTCCTTGGTGTGGCCGCCCCTAGGGTCTCCTCTTCTCCTTCTTTTCTCTTCCTCTTTTGTGGCCGGCAGCATCAACTTAAGGGAAGTCCATGGTGGCAGGTTCTAGCTAGGAGAAGAAGGAGAGAAAGAAGGCTTCGTTTCTAGCATCCCTTGGGGCTTAGTGGTGGTTTCCGGATCTTTACTTCTCATGGTGAATTAATGGTGGCCGAATCTAGCTTGGAGAAGAAGGAGCTTGGTGGTTCTCATCTAGGAAGATCGTTGCCCACACAACGCCCGAGATAAGAAGAGGAATACGGTAGAAGATGAAGAGGTTATTTTTGCTTACAAAGAAAGGTATAACTAATAATTATTTTCCACATCATACTAGTTTTTTTTGTATAGTTTTTTATGGAAATACCAAACACAAGAGGTATATGATTCTAGAGTTTTTGAAATAATTTTTTCGAGTTTGCGTTTTCTTCTTTTTCAAATTTGTGATTTGATTGTTCTTTTTGGTTAACCTAGAGTTATTTAAGGAAATAAATATTAGCTTTCCTTAAAAGGCTTTGCCTAGGCGGTGGTGGTTGCTCCCATATCCAACAGGCCATGTGCCTCGCCATGCAGTCCTGGAAGCTAATTTTGGAAATTAATATTTATGGAATTAATAACTTAGGTAGATTTGAATCAATAGTGTTAAGTTCCGCTTGCGATTCAAATCTAAACCATTAAGAACAGATAAGTTAAATTTAGAATCAATGATATTAAGTTCTGTCTGCGATTCCTAATTAACTTCTAAAGAACACAATAGGTTATTTAAGGAAAGGTTTGACACTTGTACAAAAAAAAATTTTGTACAGTGGAACCGGTACGCTTTCCTAGGACTAACCAACACCTGCTCCATAGTTTCCTTCGTCCCGGGCAAAATATTGCCACTCCTATCGCCTATGCAAGCTTCTTTCGTGCTCGGTAAAATATTCCCACTTCTGCTCCATGGTAAGTTTGACTCCGGGAGGGATTGAGATTTGTTGAGCATCTCGAAAGCTTATGTTTGTGATTCTCGTCGACCTTTCGAGGTTTAATATTTTGGAGGGGAGATGTAATGTTATGTATTTGATCAGATTCTAAATGTAAATTCAAACATCCTTTTGTATTGAATCGGGCAATTCTATTAGATCTTTCTAATTCATAAAAACAGACGTGATGCTGTGCTCAATATCCATCCGCATATCATAAACATTGTTATTCTGACAAATATTCCCCTATTTTATTTACAGACAAAGTTATCTCGGTTTATGCTATACCTATCTACTATGACTAATCGCTATACTAAACAAAGTTACCTTAACCGATATTATACTTATTTATCATAATTATGTCAGCCGATATAAGTAAAATTACCTCAATTAATGCTAGTTTATACTTTATAATGACATTAATTTAAAACATGTTATACGCCTAGATATCTCTCCTTAATTTTTCTTGTCCTTAACCCGGATTTAGTCAAACTCAGTCCCTCTTTCTTTATTATGCCTAGTAAACTACGTTTTCTTTCAAAATTTCCTGGCTTACGATTGGCTCTTCTCTTGGTAAGAGAATGTTGGAAGCGTATAACGAGGTGTTACCAACCCTGGCGTGATCCGATCTATTACGCCCAACATAAATGTTTCTTTACGATTCTATGACACATACCCTGGCGTGATCCGATCTGTTACGCCCAACATAAATGTTTCTTTATGATTCTGTGACACATACTTTCTCTCTCTGCCACATCCTGAAAGTATTTGTCCTTTTTCCTGTAATCCTCAACGTCTATTGAGATAAGAATGTTTTGATCTAACGACGGCTATGTGTTTTTCAAACCCTAAACCCTTTGTCCCCATTTCAACTTTGCCTCTTCCTTTCTTGCCTTAGTGTTCTTTCCTTGCTGCAGTCTTTGATCACACCTCGTGCTCATCGTTTTCTGGCGATCTCTTTTCTCGCTTCCAGTAAGTAAGCTTATTGTTTTGCTATCCTTTACTTCTGTCTATGGCTGAGGAAGCGATTGCTCCTTGGTATGTCCAAATGTCTTCCTCCTTTGATAAAAGTGCTAGGCTTACCATCCGCCACCAATATGAAATCCCGAGGGAGTATAGCATCTTAATCCCGAAACTAGATGATCGTCCTCATCATCCCCCCTATAATTGCGTGGCTTTTTTCAAGGATCAGTTGATAGGAGGTTTAAGATTTCCCATTCCTCCTTTTCTAATCGAAATAAGCCAGTATTTTGATATTCCTTTGCAGCAGTTTGCACCTAACACCTTTCGTTATCTATGTGGTGCTTACATGCTATTTCGTCTGCTAGACATCCCTCCTACTCCTCAGAATTTCTTCATGTTTTCTTACCCTAAATGTTCAGAACCTGGTGTTTTTCTGTTCCAATTCCGGACTAAAATGGTCCTTTTCAAGGATATGCCCTCGTCTCTTAAGGCTTAAAATCTCGTTTTTTCTTCATAAAATTTCCATGACCCATCCCATGGTCTCATGCTTGGAGATCTTCCTTACCTCCCTTGCCCAACGTTAGGGAGTTTCATCTTCATTCTTCCTTTCCTATTTATTGTGAAAAGTTGTTATGTCGTCGGCTTTCTATCCCCAAGTGGCTGAGAGTCGATTTTCTATATTTATTCGGCCTAAGCCCCATTAAGACTACTACACAAGGCTCTTTAGGTAAAATCCTGCTTCTTTCTTGTTGATTTTAACTAACTAAACTATTTTTCTTTTCTATGTAGTGGAGAGCTTTTATTCCGCTTTGATCAATGAAGAACTGCGTCTGGAGGAAAACACAATTCGTGCAAAAGAAAAAGAACTTCTGGCTGTTATTACTTCGCCGCCTCCAATCGAAGAGCCGACTCCATTAGCTAAGGTACCTAGCTCTTCAGTGGTTCCTGAGGCTCCCGAAGGTCTTCCCGCAGAAATCCCTGTTGTTCCTTTGCCCGTTGTGGCTTCACCAGTGGCTTCTACTACCTCATCAGCCGCCCCTCTTCCTGTTATTGAACTCACGTCTCCTGGGAGTTCTGGTAAATCAATAGCTGAAGTTGCTACCGGTAAACGCCCTGGGCGTAAACTCACTAGGGCTCCCCCTCCCAAAAGGAGACTCATCCTTCCTGCCGATGAGCTGGTTTCAGAAGGTTTTACTTCTACCGACCTTCCTTCTGACGAACCTACTTTGGCCGAGCTATATCCTTCTCTAACCTTCATTGCCTCACCTTCTTCCAGCACCAGTGCCCCTGGTGATGCTTCTTTCACCTTCCCCTTGTCTATTCCAGAATTTGGATCTTTACCTTCCTCACCCTCTTCTTATTTAGTCTTTGCTCCTCCATCTATTCCTACTTCATCCTTCTCCACTAGTTCTTCTGCTATTCCCGTCCTCCCCATATTGCTAGGAGGTTCCTTTGCCAACGCTTGGGATAAAGTTCGTCCCATTTTTGAAGAACTCACCACTCCCGAAACAATTGATCGTTTTTCCCATAATGAGAATCAGGTATGTTTATTAACGTCCACTTTCTATTCATTAGTGATTATATCATGACCCTTTATTATATTTCTAGCGATGGATAGAAAATATGGGTTTGTCTCGTCTCGGCTGATGCACAATTTATACAATGAGAACAAGAAGCTGAGATCCGAGAACGACAATCTGAAACAACAAGTTACTGAGTTATCTTCTGCTACATTTTCTGCCGCTTCCCAGAAACAACTTGAAGCCCAAATTGAAAGTCTTCAGACACAGTTCAAATCAGCTACGGATCTTAACCAAGAATTAACTTCCAAGATTGGCAAATTAAAGGCTGATTATGAATCGGAATTGGCTGAAAAACTTAAAGCCTTGCAACTGAAGGATGATGAAATAAATTCTTTGAACACCTCCTTAAATTCAGCTAAAACTGAGGTCTCTATCAAAGAAAATGAACTGAAGACTTCCCAGACAACTTTGGTGGTCTACAAAGCTAACGAAGATACTCGCTACAAAGAAAGGGCCACCATCATGATTGAATCCACTGAATTCAATAGGCCGATTGTGAAGTCAATCTTAGCAGCCTTTACTGCGGGAGCTAAAGGGGCGGTTCAACAATTGCGAGAGGAAAACTTCTTATCTCGTGATCCCCCTCCCAACTTCCTAAATCGTTGCAAACTTAGTGATAATAGGCCTCCTGATCTATTTCCTCAGCTGACCTTAGTATGACTTTCTTTTCTTACTTAAATTCGAATCCCTGTAAGGGGGACTGGGACTTTGTGATGATAATCTAGTGAACTTATGTGAAGTTGATCCTCCCTTTTTCATTGTTAAACCTGTTCTTCCTTATGGCGACTGTTAGTTTTGTTTAAATATGTTGAATGCCACCTGGCTTATCACCATAAAACCTCACCCAACATATTATTATGTTTATTTATTTCGACCGTTCCATCGTGATCGGGCGGTATATATCAACTCTGACAAATATCGTCTGATACTTTATAGGCTAATTGTGTCCCGTTCGATCTAGTACAGTCCTATTGCACTATTCTCAATATCGGTCGATTTGTTCTACTCGATTGATTTACACTCGTATTTATGTATGTCATCTTATGTATTATACTTAACCAAATTTCATATGGTTTTATCATAGTGCATGTCACCTGACTTACCGTGGTAAACCTTTGGTCAACATATCTGAATAGCATTTATCTCGACCGATCTACTATGACCGACCGATTCATATTCACATTTATGAATCTCGTCCGGTATCCTCTAACCAAGTCCTGTCTATAGACTAATGTCTCATACCTAACTTTCGTCCGGTCTATTATGCTCATTTGGGTTTGTTGTTTTATTAAACAAATAATCCAAACTTACAGTACTTGATCGATTTTTCTTATATTCGTCGGACTCTCTTAAGAATCAAAATTATATCTAGGGAAACTTTTCGCATTTTTCGAGAAAGATTACTTAACTCAATCTCTTTTTCTTGGGATTCATTACCCTTTTTGGAATTTGATTTTATCCTTTAATGTCATTACCCATTTATGACGATTGGAATTCCGAGTACTTTTTCTCTTCCTGTTTCTTCTACTATGTCTATTTGGGGGTTTTAGCACAAGACCGGAAGGAAAACAAGGGTTTTAAGTTATTTTCCGCTTTTCAACTTTTCTCTTCATCTTCCTCGATTCATCTTCCTTCTACTGTTTCACCATGGCAACTTCCCCTCCTGCATGGTTCCTTTCATGTGCTTCTGATCTTATGGAGACAGAAGAGGTGGATTTGAAGGCGACTTATGGTTTTCCTTATTATATAGTTCGCCCTACTCCACTAGATAGTCCACATCTTCCTCCTTTAGGGTGTATATTTATCATCCGAGAATAAGTCCTACAAGGTTTTCGATTCTCTCTTCATCCCTTTTTATCTGATGTTAGTGTATACTTCAATATTCCCCTCAACCAGCTTATCCCTCAGTCTTTTTCTATTCTCGTGGGTTTCATTGGAGTATCTAAATTGCAAGATTTTCCTTTATCCCCTCATCTTTTTCATCACTTCTTCACTCCACGTCAGATAGACATGGGTATCTTCAAGTTTCAGTCTCGCCCTAAGGCTATTTTGTTTAACCGTATTCCCCCTCAAGGGGAATGGTGCCATAAATTTTTCTGTATGTGTCTCCCTTCTCCTCCTCCTTTTCCTATCCAATGAATATACGATTTCCCCCCCCCCCCCCCCCCCCCCCCGTTCCTAGTACCCATAATCTCCTCAATGATCCCTCTATTGCTTCTGCTGTATCTAAATTGAGGGGAGCAAAATTTAGCTTACTGCATTTTATTGTGGAGGGTTTAATGTTCCCTTTGGGATAGGTAACATTGACACTCCCTTGGATGGTTCTTTCGGTATGTATAAACATTTCATGCTATATTTACTGATTAGTATATCTCCCTTATAATGGTGCTTAATTTCTACGTTTCAGCCGATGCTCTTCTTCCAGCCTTCATGTACAGAAATACTATCATGACTAAGTCTTTTGTAAAAAATCTTGGAGAAGAATGGCTACGAACTCGTCGAGCTAATCCTAATTCTTCTACCCTGGGTCTGTTGTCTAAAGAAGAGCAACAGGCAGAAGCTATCGCAGCCATGGAAGAGGAAGAAGAACAGTCCTTTGTTACCTTAATTAAAAAGCCCAAGCTTACTAAGAATGTACCCTTTGGTGATCTTTTTGGTACTTTTGTACAAGCTCCTCTTGTTCCGGAGCCTATTTCTCTTGAGAGAGGTAAGGCACCAATGTCCCCTACCCATCATATTATCTCCAATCCTGCTCTTAGGATGATGAGACCTGCTCTGCTCATCCCCTCTTCTTCTACTATTGTTTCAGCTCCTTCTACTTCTGCTTCTGAGATGGCTGTTATTTCTTCTATGTCTTCTCAACCTCTTGCGCTGACCTTGCCTCCTTGGCTCCTGGGCCGCGAACGAAACGAACACCTTGCCGGAGATCTTCTCCCGGTACCGGGCCCTCAGCAGTTCGTGTTTCAGCGATTGAGTCAGTACCCCTCGCATTGTCACCTTCTATCTCATCTAGTTCCTCTTCTGCTGCTCTTGTTTCTACTACTTCTTTCCCTCCTATTGCATCTTCTTCGTCCCTACCTCCTTCTTCTTCGATCTCCTCCCCTTTATTTAGACAAGCTTTGGGTCTGCCTTCTCAAATGGGGCAAACTTCTGATCCCCCTAGTTATGGTTCTCTTCAGTTACAAGGATTGTTGGCTTAATCTTGGCTACATAGCCAAGAGCAATTAAGGGGCATCAATATTTCCGATCGGGCAGACAATCCCAGTCGTCAGGCAGTCGTTGTAAGTATTCTTAGTTACATACTATTAACTTCTTCTCACTATCTATAACTGTTTCATTATTTTATTTAGTTGCTTGCCTCAAGTCTTCACATAGACCAGCTACTCATGGCTCAGGACCGGGAGAACACTAAGTTGAAAGCTCAACTAAAGACATTGAAGGCTACTTTACCTCCTTCTAATGATGACCTGACTCAGTTGCAAGAGAAAGTGGCCTTGCAAGATCAACAATTAGGGGTATTGAGACAGGAATTACAGGAATCACAACAATTATTGAAAGACAAAGAGCATGCAAGAAGAACTTTGGAGCTACAGGTGGATCGATTACACTCTGGTCTCCGACTGGAAATTACTTTAAAGGAGAAAGCTCTCTTAGACACTTCTCATAAAAGTCTTATTTTAGAGAAAGTAAAGAAGCTTCATAATGTCTGTCTTTCTTAACAAGCTCAAGACCTAGCCTCTCATGATTTTGCTATCCTACAGGAACAAGAGCAAAGAAAGGCTCAAGATGCCGAGTTGTCACTGCTCCAGAAGGAATTGGAACAACTCAAATTGGAGAAAGATGCTTTAAAATATCAAAATACTAAACTACAAGCTGATTTTCAGAGTTATAAGGAGCAAGAGAAGAACTGATGGGAAAAGTGGCGGCTAGCTTATCTAAAGTCTCCGGAGTTTGCTCAAGAATTTGTCCGTCGAATGGTGGGTGCTTTAAATCATTCTGTGTCGAGAATTCTTCAACAATTGAGAGAGGGTGGTTATCTACCTAAGGAACCTTCTTTTTCCTTCATAAACCGTTGTAGACTTAACAAAGAGCTACCCGCAGATTTAACAAGTCATTTTAAGTAATCCTATCTATGCATTCAAAAAGATTGGCAATGAAAAAACTTATAATGGAAAAACTGGTAGTGAAAGGAACTGTAACAAAAAACTTTGTAATTAAGTAATTGCGATATACGGGAGAGTTTTGATACTTACCTGTTTCTCTTTTGTGTTGGTTTAAGAATGCCTCCTTTGAAATGCTTCCGAGTATTTGAGTATACGTTTTATTCAAGAACTTCTTGCTTACTTTTTGAAGTTAATCCTTATCTTAATAACCCTCTTTGCTGAGAACATTTCAAAAGGATGAATAATCCCGAGCGATTTATATCAGGAACTGTATAAAACTCCTGAGCTCCGAGTTGGGTATAATACTCCGGGCGATTTTAAATAAAGAGCTCCATGTGAACGGGCCTCCAGATAGGAAATGTAACATATGTATATATGCATAGAGTCCCCCTCGAACCTTGACTTTTGATTCAGCGTAGGATGTCAACTGATTTTTATGAGGAGATCTGTATAACTTTGAATTTGCCTCGACAATATAATCTTGGTCAATTAGGCTTTATGAAAGTTTAAAGTCTCCGGTTCCTCCCATGAAGATCCATCCAAGTTACTTCATGAGATTTCCCGATCGACTATGTTCTGTGATAGTTTAAAGTCTCCGGTTCCTCCCATGAAGACCCATCCGAGTTACTTCATGAGATTTCCCGATCGACTATGTTCTGTGATAGTTTAAAGTCTTCGGTTCCTCCCATGAAGACCCGTCCGAGTTACATCATGAGATTTCCCGATCGACTATGTACTGTGATAGTTTAAAGTCTCCGGTTCCTTCCATGAAGACCCGTCCGAGTTACTTCATGAGATTTCCCGATCGACTGTGTTCTGTGATAGTTTAAAGTCTCTGGTTCCTCCCATGAAGACTCGTCCGAGTTACTTCATGAGATTTCCCGATCGATTATGTTCTCTGATAGTTTAAAGTCTCCGGTTCCTCCCATGAAGACCCGTCCGAGTTACTTCATGAGATTTCCCGATCAATTATGTTCTCTGATAGTTTAAAGTCTCCGGTTCTTCTCGTGAAGACCCGTCCGAGTTACTTTATGAGATTTCCCGATCGACTATGTTATATGATAGTTTAAAGTCTCCGGTTCCTCTCGTGAAGACCCGTCCGAGTTACTTCATGAGATTTCCCGATCGATTGTGTTATATGATAGTTTAAAGTCTCCGGTTTCTCCCATGAATACCCGTCCGAGTTATTTAATGAGATTTCCCGATCGACTGTGTTATATGATAGTTTAAAGTCTCCGGTTCCTCCCATGAAGACCCGTCCGAGTTACTTCATGAGATTTCCCGATCGACTATGTTATATGATAGTTTAAAGTCTCTGGTTCCTCCCATGAAGACCCGTCCGAGTTACTTCATGAGATTTCCCGATCGACTATGTTATATGATAGTTTAAAATCTCCGGTTTCTCCCATGAATACCCGTCCGAGTTACTTCATGAGATTTCCTGATCGAATATGTTCTGTGATAGTTTAAAGTCTCCGGTTCCTCCCATGAAGACCCGTCCGAGTTAATTCATGAGTTTTCCCGATTGACTATGTTCTATGATAGTTTAAAGTCTCCGGTTCCTCATTTGAAGACCCGTCCGAGTTACTTCATGAGATTTCTCAATCGACTGTGTTATATGATAGTTTAAAGTCTCCGATTCCTCCCATGAAGACCCGTCCGAGTTACTTCATGAGATTTCTCAATCGACTGTGTTATATGATAGTTTAAAGTCTCCGATTCCTCCCATGAAGACCCGTCCGAGTTACTTCATGAGATTTCCCGATCGACTATGTTATATGATAGTTTAAAGTCTCCGGTTCCTCACATGAAGACCCGTTCGAGTTACTTTATGAGATTTCCCGATCGACTGTGTTATATGATAGTTTAAAGCATCCGGTTCCTCCCATAAAGACCCGTCCGAGTTACTTCATGAGATTTTCTATCGACTATGTTATGTGATAGTTTAAAGTCTCCGGTTCCTCCCATGAAGACCCGTCCGAGTTATTTCATGAGATTTCCCGATCGACTGTGTTATATGATAGTTTAAAGTCTCCTATTCCTCCCATGAAGACACGTCCGAGTTACTTCATGAGATTTCTCGATCGACTATGTTCTGTGATAGTTTAAAGTCTCCGGTTCCTCCTATGAAGACCCGTCCGAGTTACTTCATGAGATTTCCCGATCGACTGTGTTATATGATAGTTTAAAGTCTCCGGTTCCTCCCATAAAGACCCTTCCGAGTTACTTCATGAGATTTCCCGATCGACTATGCTATATGATAGTTTAAAGTCTCCGGTTCCTCCCATGAAAACTCATTCGATTTATTTCATGAGTTTTCCCGATCGACTATGTTCTGTGATATTTTTAAGTCTCCGGTTCCTCCCATGAAGACCCGTCCGAGTTACTTAATGAGATTTCCCGATCGACTATGTTCTGTGATAGTTTAAAGTCTCTGGTTCCTCCCATGAAGACCCGTCTGAGTTACTTCATGAGATTTTCTGATCGACTATGTTCTGTGATAGTTTAAAGTCTCCGGTTCCTCCCATGAAGACCCGTCCGAGTTACTTCATGAGATTTCCCGTTCGACTATGTTATATGATAGTTTAAAGTCTCTGGTTCCTCCCATGAAAACTCATTCGAGTTATTTCATGAGTTTTCCCGATCGACTATGTTCTGTGATATTTTAAAGTCTCCGGTTCCTCCCATGAAGACCCGTCTGAGTTACTTCATGAGATTTTTTGATCGACTATGTTCTGTGATAGTTTAAAGTCTCCGGTTCCTCCCATGAAGACCCGTCTGAGTTACTTCATGAGATTTCCCGATCGACTATGTTTTTATATAAAATTATAATGTTTGCACTGACCTTGTAATGGTTTTAAAACTTCTGGGTTTTTCTTAGGGGAGTTGAATAGGTCTTTAGTATTCCCCACTGTTGATCGTTCGAATAGATTATAAAAGTTCTGCCGATACTTCTCAATCTGTGTGAACCACATTTATTTCTTTGGCAGTGTTTGTCTCGCATTGCATTTATTGAAAGAAATAGAGTACATAAACTGTAAGCATACTTGTCCTCAGTTTGCCGGGAACTTACTTCAAATAATTACGATTTGTTCCTTCAGACGTATTCTTGAGTGGTATGATCTTGTCAGGTTCGGTAAGGTTGTAAATGATTTGCACTCCAAGGACGTTCAAGAATTCTTCCTTCAGTATCCTTGAGATAATATGAACCTGATGCGAGCTTTTCCACCACTTTGTAAGGTCCTCCCCATTGTGGTGCCAACTTACTGACATCCCCGACAGGTTTGATACGCTTCCATACTAGATCTCCCACTTGGAAAAATCTGGGGATGACTCTTTTGTTATTAATGTTGCCTCATTCGTTGTCGATATGATGAGAGACGAGTTGCAGCTTTATCTCTAATTTCCTCTATCAAGTCCAGCTCCATGAGTCGTCGACCCTCATTGTCTGCATCATATAATTATCTTCTATCAGATTCTACTCCCACCTCAATGGGAATTATTGCTTCTCCTCCATAAACTAATTGAAAGGGAGTGATTCCTGTAGCTTCTCGAGGTGTAGTACGGTATGCCCAAAGAACGCTGGGTAATTCATCTACCCAGCTACCTCCGACATGATTCAGTTTGGTTTTTAAACCCCTTATAATTTCCCTATTGGTTACTTCCGCTTGACCATTACTTTGTGGATAACCTACAGAGGTGAAGGCCTGAATAATACCATAACTTTTGCACCAGTCTAAGATTCTATCCCCTTGAAATTGCCTTCCATTATCAGAGACTAATTTATGAGGATTGCTGAATCTGCATATGATATTTTTCCACAAAAATTTAATAACTGCATCTTCGGTAATCTGGGCAAGCGGTTCTGCTTCTACCCATTTAGAAAAATAATCCACTGCTACCAATAAAAACCTTCTTTGTGCAGCTGCCATAGGAAACGGGCCAACTATGTCCATACCCCATTGATCGAAGGGACATGAGACTATAGTGGTCCTCAATAACTGTGTAGGATGATGTAAGATATTTTGATGTTTCTGACAAGAAATACAAGTTCTTACCAACTTGCTGGCATCCTCATATAGAGTAGGCCAGAAATATCCTGCTAGTAAAATTGTGCGAGCCAGAGATCTTCCTCCTATATGACTACCACATGAGCCTTGATGAACCTCCTGTAAAATAAATTGTATATCTTCTGTGCCAATACACTTGAGAAGAGGTCTAGAAAAAACTCTTTTATATAATTGTTCTCCTATCATAGTGTATTGAGCAGCTCTTTTCTTAAATATCCTTGCTTGTTCTGCATTACTTGGAAGAATACCCTGCTGTAGATACAATATGATTTGGGCCCTCCAGTCGCCGTGTACTTCAGCATCAGCTTGTCTCTCGATACAAGATATTAACAAAGCTTGCTCCATGGGCCGATCCAAATTCCATGGTGTTATAGCGGAGGTCAGCTTAGATAATTCATCTGCTACCTGATTCTCAGATCGAAGAACTTTTTGTATATTTACTTCTTGAAACTGGGACTTCAACTTATCAAACGCCTCAGCATATAACTTGAGCCTACCATTATTAATTTCAAAATTACCTGATAGTTGTTGGGCTTCTAATTGAGAGTCAGAATAGATGAGGACCCGAGCTGCTCCTATATGTCGAGCAGCTTGTAATCCAGCTATCAATGCTTCATATTCTGCCTCATTGTTAGTGGCTCTATAGTTCAACCTGATAGAAAGTTGGAGTCTATCTTCCCTTGGAGATATAAGAAGAACCCCAATTCCACTACCTTGTCTGGTTGAGGAGCCATCTACATAAACTTTCCAAATATTTTCTTCCTCAGGGCCTTGAACTTCTATAATGAAATCTGCTAGAGCCTGTGCCATGATGGCCGAGCGGGGTTGATATTGTATGTCATATTCACCAAGTTCAGTGGTCCATTTGATCAGCCGACCTGATGCCTCTGGGTTGAGTAACACCCGTCCGAGGGTACTGTTGGTCAATACAACAATTTCATGTGCTAAGAAATATGGACGCAACCTCCGAGCAGTCAACACTAATGCATAAGCCAACTTTTCTAGTGTAGTATATCTACACTCAGCTCCTTTTAATAAGTGGCTAGAGAAATATACAGGTTGTTGTTCCTTTCTCTACTGCCTAACTAATACAGAGCCTACAACATTTTCATTAGCTGACAAATATACCCAAAGGGTCTCTCCTACTATAGGCTTAGCTAATACAAGAAGAGTAGACAAGTAATCTTTTAACTCTTGAAAGGCCTTATCACATTCCTCGTTCTACTAAAATTTATTTGCCTTTCGGAGTATCTTAAAGAAGTGGAAGCTACGATCGGCCGACCGGGAAATGAACCTAGACAAGGCTGTAATCCGGTCAGTAAGTTTTTGAGCTTCTCTCATGTTGCGTGAAGGCTCCATGTTCTGAAGTGCCTTGACTTTGCTCGGGTTGGCCTCTATTCCTCGCTCAGACACCATATACCCCAAAAATTTTCCCCCTTTTGCTCCGAATAAACATTTGCTCGGATTCAACTTGAGCCCATATTGTCTCAATGTCTTACAGGTCTCCTCTACATCCCTGCACAGATCAACAGCTTGAAGAGACTTAATTAAGATATCATCAACATATACTTCCATATTTCTCCCAATCTGCTTCTGGAAGACCTTATTCATAAGCCTTTCATAAGTTGCTCCTGCATTTTTTAGTCCGAAGGACATAACATTATAACAATAAGTACCTTCAGATGATATAAAACTAACCTTTTCTTGATCCTCTTTAGCTAGGGGGACCTGATGATAGCCTTGATAAGCGTCCAACATAGAGATGTACTCACACCCAGCAGTGGAGTCTATCAGTTGATCGATCCTGGGTAATGGATAATAATCTTTTGGGCTAGCCTTATTGAGATCCCGTAAATCAATGCATACTCTCCATTTGTTTCCTGGCTTGGAGACTAGAACCACATTAGCTAACCAGCTAGGAAATTGTACCTCCCTGATGTAACCGGCCTCCATGAGCTTAGTTATTTCTTCTTTGATGATTTGGTTTTGTTCCGTGCTAAAATTCCTTTTCCTTTGCATGAAGGGCGGGCATCTGGGAAGACATGTAAAGAATGCTCCATGACTGCAGGAGAAACACCCGAGACCTCTTTGGGCGTCCAGGCAAATACATCATTATTCTTCTTTAAGCATTGCACCAGTTTGACTTTCAGAGTGGAGTCAAGATCAGCCGCAACATAAGTAGTAGCTTAAGGTCGCCCAGTCTGAATCTGGACTTCTTCCTTCTCTTCATAAACTAGCACAAGAGTCTTTTCTTGGATGACATTGACTTCCATTTTTTGAATTTTTCGGGCAGCATTAGCTTCAGCTCGAACGATCTCTACATAACATTTTCTAGCTGTCTTCTGATCACCTCGTACTTCTCTGACTTGATCATCAACAGGAAATTTAATTTTTTGACAGAAAGTAGAAATGACCGCCCTAAACTCGTTTAAGGCCGGTCGGCCCAGTATTACATTATAAGAAGACGAGGCATCCACCACCATAAAATAAGACCTTCTTGTTCTCATTAGAGTCTCCTCCCCTAGAGATATGGCCAACTTTATTTGACCAAGCGGTTGTACTTCATTACCCGTGAATCCATATAGAGGAGTTACCATCTGTTGAAGCTCGCTCGGGTCGATCTGTAATTGATCAAAGGCCTTCTTAAAGATAATATTGACAGAACTACCAGTGTCAATAAAGGTACGAGAAATAGTATAATTGGCTATCACAGCCTTGATTATTAATGCATCATCATGGGGTATTTCTACCCCCTCCAGATCTCGAGATCCAAAACTTATTTCTGGGCCAGTTGCTCGTTCCATACTGCATCCTACAATATGAATCTCCAGTGTTCGTGCATGTGCTTTTCTGGCTCTATTAGAATCTCCATCGGTGGGCCTGCCCCGCGATCATATTGATATTACCCTGGGCGGCATTACTCCTATTTTCTCCTTGTCGGGTTGTCATGGCTTCAGAAGGAGCCTTTTCCGACACCTGGCTTGTACCGGCCGGGGTAGGCAATGTCTCTTGCCGAGGTTCGACCGGGCGATATTCCAATTTAAGCGGGCTTTGCTGCCTGGGGTACTGCTGCCGATAATAATTTTGCCTTTGGTAGCGCTCCTTGTTTGCTCTTTTATTTCTTAAAAAAAACAATCTTCAGTATGATGGCTGCTAGTTTTGTGATAAGTGCACCATCTTCTTAGTGCCTCTGACTGTATCTCCACATGCTGACCTGCTTGCGGGCGATATTCTGGATGGCGATGAGGTGGATGAACTGCCCGAGGTCCCCTAGGTGGAGGAACAGGAGTAGGAGCCTTTTCCTTAATCGGGGTAGGAGAAGAAGTGATGCCCTCTTTTCTGCGGGCGGCTTGAGCTTCTTCAACATTAATAAATTCAGTGGCTCGTTCAATTAAGGAGTCAAAATTGGCAGGAGGATTTCTTACCAGATCTTTAAAGAAATCATTATCATTTAAACCCTGAGAGAAAGCACTCACTAAGATTTCAGTAGTAGCATTAGGTACATCGATAGCTACCTGATTGAACCTTTTGATGTAGGCTCAGATGGACTCTTTGGATGCTTGCTTAATTGAAAATAGACTCTAAGGAGTCTTATGATACCTTTTGTTGCTAGAAAAGTGATGCAGAAAAACTTTCTTGAAGTCTTTGAATTTTCGGTTAGACTTTTCTGGCAGTCTCTTGAACCAACGTTGTGCAGCTCCTCTGAGGGTAGTAAGAAACATCCGACATTTCACCCCATCAGAGAATTGTTGTAATAATGCTACATTCTCAAATTTCAATAGATGATATTCTGGATCTATCGTTCCAGTGTACTCGCCGATCTGAAGATTTTGATACCGCTTAGGAAGCGGATCATCCAGTACACTTTGAGAGAATGGGGAGATGACTTTTTCTGGTGAGCTATCACTAGTTATCATTTTAATCTTACGCTTTTCTTTGTCCGGTGCTTCACCAGAAGATTCTTGGAACACGGGCCTTCGACCCCCCTGCTCCATGGGAGTACAAAGAAAGGCTCGCGGACGTCGCGTTGGAGAAACTGCAGCTGGAGGAAAATATGCATGTTCCTCTTCTTCCGGCTCCTTTCCTTTTTGATGCTCAGTAGTTGAAATCGATGGATTATGAGCTGTTGGCAGAGTAACTCCAGTATGAGCTTGAAGTTGTTGTTGTTGTTGTTGTAAGGCTTTTTGCACATGAGAATTAATGAGGAAATCCAGATCCTCACGGCTGATGGTGAGTAGATTTGATTTTCCGACCTCTTCCATCTTGTAGTCTCAGATTCAGGTGAAGTTTCCCACAGACGACGCCAAATTTAATCCTGTCTGAGAAGCTTGATAAGACGGAGAGCTGGGAGAACAAACCTACCGCTAGTGGAGAATAATACCTGTAGAACACCGATCCGAGAAATCCAAAGTGGATCGAGAAGAGTAGAGTCACCGAATTCCCTCCTTGCATGAAGATCTAACGACGAGAGAGAAATCCGACCGAAGAGAACCCAGATTCAGAACTTCCAAGACTTCCTGCGCATAAGAGACCAGCCAACACTATCGTTAGTGACCTAAGACCGGGGTGGGAATCCCTGGCTAGGCCCTCCAACGCTCAAGTTAGTGATCTCTCTTGGTGTGGAAGAAGGAAGAAGAAGATGACCAGTAATTGAAATTTAGGGTTATGAATGTGCGCAATGATGTGAACTTACCTAACCAACGGAGAGGATTTCCCTTTTTATACCACTTCATATATCCTCCGTAGTCATGAAGTGGACCCCGTTTTGTTAGAGTTTGTTATAAGATGACGTAAGCTGCGTACTTGCGGTAAATGACTTTTAAGGAATCTTTTTTGTACCCCAGATGTACCTTCTTTATCGTCTAGTGCCTGCAAAATAGTCTGAAAACACATTTCTCGCCAAAATATATAACACCTGTTATACAATCACATACTGCAAATGTCTTTATGGACTACTTTGTTTGAAATATTTACTTTTATCCTGTTTCACAATTCCTTTCAAAGTGTTTCTATCGTTCATTCTTGCCTCTCCTGTTTTTCTATATCATAGATAACTTAATATAACACTGTCCCTTGTATCAGTCAATGGCGAACTTAACTAGGATTGATCAATAATCATTACCTCTCATGAGGCTCCTTGGGTAGTGTCTGTTCGTGCCCTTCTGAGTTTGTTATCCTAGCTAGCACTGAGCTATATTTTGACAAGTATGTAATCTTGATCAATATTGGTGTATTTTTCCAAGGTACTACTCAGGCCGGCTGATATTGGTCTTCCTCCGTTGAGGTATATCCCGGCCGATATTGACCTTCCCACTTGGAAGTATATTCCGGCCGATATTGGCCTGTCTCTCTGAAAGTATCTTTCGGACGATATTGGCCTTCCTCCCTGAAGGTACATCCCGACCGATATTGGCCTATCTTCCTGAAGGTATATCCCGATCGATATTGGCTTGTCTCCCTGAAGGTATATCCTGACCGATATTGGTCTGTCTCTCTGAAGGTATATCCAGGCCGATATTGGCCTGTCTCTCTGAAGGTATCTTCCGGACGATATTGGCCTATCTCCCTGAAGGTATATCCCGGCCGATATTGGCCTGTCTCTCTGAAGGTATATCCCGGCCGATATTGGCCTATCTCTCCGAAGGTATATCCCAACCGATATTAGCCTGTCTCTCTGAAGGTATCTTCCAGACGATATTGTCCTTCCTCCCCGAAGGTATATCCCTGCCGATATTGGCCTATCTTCCTGAAGTTATATCCCGATAGATATTGGCTTGTCTCCCTGAAGGTATATACCGGTCGATATTGGCCTGTCTCTCCAAAGGTATATCCCGATCGATATTGACCTGTCTTCTTTGAGGCATATCTCGGTCGATATTAGCCTATCCCCCTGGAGGTATATCTCGGCCGATATTGGCCTACCTCCTTAATTGGTTATCCCCTTTCCCTCCTTTATTGGGGGTTCATAAAACTTAACCCATATCATCTACAAAGAAGTACGTCTTCGAATCCAATCCTTGCTTTCCCTGAGTCAATTCGGTGAAGATCCGCCCTTAGATCGCCGGAAATCCCTCCAAGAATGGTAAGGAATGCCCCAAATCTTGTTTTCCCCCCAAAATGGGAAAGATCGCCTCTCAAATCATGAAGGAGGCTTTATATAGAGGTGAGGTTAGGGCGCCACACAACCCCGAGGCACGGCCGTGTGAGGTTCACACGACTAAAGCCATTCCCTTCTCTGCCAACCTTACACGACCATGTGTTGTATATGGCCGTGACATGCATCTTCCATGACCCCCCGTTCATGGTCGTGTAGATCTACACGGCCTGGACTGCTTCTGCCTCTGGAATCCTGGCACGGCCGTGTGGTGTACACGGCCAAAGCCCTCTTACTCACTGGAAACCCTACACGGTCGTGTGGTGTACACAACCAGGGATTCCCTAGTCTCTGGAAATCTTACATGGTCGTGTGGTGTACACGGCCTGGCTCCATTTGGCTTCAAATCTTGGCACGGTCGTGTGAGGTTCACACGGCCAAGCCATCTTCCTTTCCTGTTGCAGCTACACGGCCAAGATCTCCACATGGCCTGGGCAACTCTCCATGGCTGGGTCATGTGAGGTTCAGTAATGATGCCTTCCTCCTTTGCTTCGCTTACAGATTTGGCATTTGAACATGAAACCTTCACCAAATTCGACCCCTGTGTACAGAAAATGCACAAAAGCAGATCTCCAGACAAAAAGAGTAAATATGCTAAAAGGAAAGCTGGAAGTATGAAAATACGTAGACAAAGCATGTGCAAAGTATATGAATGTGCGTCAAAATATGCTAAAAAAGGTATATAATCTACGCACATCAGTTTTCTCTTTCAGACAGATGGACAGTTTGAGCGCACTAAATAGATGATAGAGGATCTATTGATAGTGTGCATTATGGATTTCAGATGTAATTGATTTACCCACCGTTGGTTAGATAATGGTGTGGGAATAGTGGAAGCATGGTGAGCTCAGTACCCATAGAGTCATCATTATCTACTTTGAAGTGGGCCATTTTGTAGTTTTAAAAGGAAACCTTAATCTCTCACGGTTGGAGGTTTAATCATGGTTATTGGAGGGAGTTGTATATGGGTATGTCGTTTAGTGGTTACCCCTCGATGAGGATCCCTGAGTTGAGCAGTAAATTTGGGGACCAAATTTTTATTAGTGGGGAAGAATGTAAAATACAACACCCAAATAATAAATAAATAATAATGTTATTTGAGAAATAATCTTATTAGATTTTTCAAGAATTTTTAGAATTTTTAGGAATTTTTCGGGATTTAAACGGAGTCCGTATGACTCGTTTTGATGGGATGAATTAGTGAGGCTAGGTGGAAGTCTGTTTGGAACACCATTTAAGTGGGAATTGATTAAGGAGTAAACATAGACTTTAATTAAATCTAACATAAGGTTAGATTAATTAACCTAGCTTACCTCTTCCCCTCTATCATCTTCCCGATTCCTCACCTCTCCCGAGCCCCCTCTCTCGATTCTCCTCGTCCAATCATCGGCCGCCCACGAGCCCACCACCGATGTCATGGCACCCGACAAACACTGTCGACTTCTCCTCCTCACGCAAGCACCACAGCTGCTGAGCCCTCACACGACTTCCCTTCCTCACGATCTCACCACACTCGATCGCCGATTCTTCTTTCTCCCTTAGCATTCCTTCCGGGAATCTACCATGGGAGTTTTGAGAGGGAACTGGCCTCACCTGATCCCTCAACCTCTCCTTTCTCCCTAGTCGCCTCTTTCCCGATCGCAGTGGAGATCAGCCAACGTTGAGGTCCGTGCCCTACTCAGCCACCTTTGTTCCTCCTTGTCATTCGTTGAATCACCATCGCATTTTCACTGCCGCTCCATCAGTTAGTCGCTTCGAGCACAGGCGTTGTCGCCCCTTTGACGGTGCCAATACCAGCCATCGTCGTTCCTTCTCTGTCCTGGCTCGGCATTATGGTAGCTATTATCAAGCCTTCATTTCTGATCTTGGCGACTGTTACTATTGTTGATGTGCTACTGCAGCTGTTGGGTTTTTCGGGCCGCGAAAACCGCTTTTCGCGTCGCGGAAAACCCGAATCGCCCAAGCCACGGATCTCGTGCAAGGTAAAATTTTCGAAAATACGAGTACGAGTTTAAAACACGATCTACTCTTAGATCTACGAGGGAAAAACATTTACCCTTGATGCGTGCTCTTCGTAATCCCGCAACGTCCAAAAGGTAGCCGGATCTCGAGACCGTCAAGCGAACGGTCCTCTAGCGGTATCCACACGAACAAGGAGTGGTCTTCTACCACTCAAAGATGGAGAGGAGAACCCACAAGTGTGCTAGCACTTTCTAGGGCTCTCGGATTGGATCTAAAAGGTGAGAAAGGAGAGAAGGGAAAAAGGAACTCACACACTCCTCTAGGTACTCTCCTTTTGTGACCTTCACACCACCTAGTTGCTTGGAATCAACTCTCACTTCTTCTCCACCATGAAGCCACGACCATCAGCAAGCTAGAGAGAGGGAGAAGCACCCAAGGAAGAAGAAGCATTGAACACCATTCAATTGCCACCAAATGAAACCCTCTCCTCACTTAGTGTGGCCGGCCACCACATGTGTAACCCCCACATTAATGTGGCCGGCCACATTAAGAGGATTAATGGTGTGTAACCTCCATGAGGTGGCACACCATTATATAAGGGGATGATGTGGCATGCCATGTAGGATGAGTCATCCTCATGATGTGTCAATTCATCAAGTCAAAACTTGATGTGTCAACCTCTATTTGGTCAAGTCAAACTTGACCAATGCTCTTCCTTGTTGAGTTAAATCCAAGCTTTGATTCAAATCAATTTTAATTTAATGAATCTCAATTCATTAATATAAATTGACTCATGAATCAAATTTAAATTAGACTCATTCAACAATTGAATCTAATTGAGTCTAACTCAATAAGTCTAATTTGAATCCAATCTTTGATTCATCATATGAATCTAATCCTATTGGTTCATCATATGAACCTAATCTCCATGCACATGTTCTTTGTGTGTGACCCAATAGGTTCTTGTAACGTAGGCAATGTTATAAACTCCTTTAAAAACATAAGCAATGAGCGGCATCTAGCAATACATCATTGCTACCCAAGTTACAAGAAATGTTGAGATCCAACATCACCTTATGACTACTAATTGTGACTCCTCACAATATGTGACAAGTGTCCTTCTATCCTAGACATCTAGATTGATCAATGTGAGGCATAGACCGTGTCATCCTCTGACCAATCTAAATCTTGAACTCCGAGTAGACTCACTCAATCAAATGAGCTCAATATTTCATATTGACTCATTTGGGTATGGTCATACACTTCGTGGTCTCACTCTATCAAGAATATCGATGTCTCTCCCATCATATAGGAGGGATAGATCCCATCTACATCACTCACATCCCTCTGCATAATTTGTTATATACCCAGTAATCGCCTTTATAGTCCACCCAATTACGGGTGACGTTTGACGAAACTAAAGTACATAACTCCTTATGTAGGGATCCATGGTGACTTCAGGTCTAAGGACTAATAGTCATACTAATAGCCACATGAGAAAGTATATGACACTCATATAACGATCCATGATACTTTCTCATGGCGGGTCATTCAGTATACATTCTCTAATGCATACCCATGTGTCAGCTTGATATCTCTATATCCATGATTTGTGAGATCAAGTCATCGAGCTGACCTACATGCTAGTCTTATTGTATTAACATTGTCCCTGAATGTTAATACTCGACTAGGAATGATTTAGAGTAGTGTTCCCTATATCATCTCACTATCGATTCAACTAATCGATTGATATAGGTATGAACCTTCTACTCAAGGACGCTATTATACTTAGTCTATTTGGCACTAATACAAATAAGTATAATAACCAAACAAATGCCTTTATTAATATACAAGAATATGATATACATGAGTCCATACAATCATCAAATGATTGGCTCTAAGGCTCTAACTAACAATCTCCCTCTAGCACTAGTGCCAATCAGTATAGGCTCTAAGGCCTAATGACCTAGTGTGACCATCATGCTTCCTCTGTGCCAAAGCCTTGGTCAAGGGATCTGCGATGTTAGCCTCTGTAGGTACTCATCAAATCTTCACATCTCCTCTATCGATAATCTCTCGAATGAGATGGAAGCGCCGTAGTATGTGCTTGGTCCGCTGGTGTGAGCGAGGTTCCTTCGCCTGTGCTATAGCTCCATTGTTGTCACAATAGAGATCAACTGGGTCAGCGATGCTAGGAACCACCCCAAGTTCAGTTATGAACTTGCGGATCCAAACTGCCTCCTTTGCTGCCTCTGATGCAGCAATGTACTCGGCTTCTGTTGTAGAATCAGCTACTTTATCCTGCTTCGAACTCTTCCAGCTGACAGCACCACCATTAATGCAAAATACGAACCCCGACTGCGATCTATAGTCATCCTGGTCGGTCTGGAAGCTAGCATCACTGTAACCCTTTACAGCTAGCTCATCTTGCCTCCATATATCAAGAAATATTCTTTAGTCCTTCTTAAGTACTTAAGAATATTCTTGACCGCTATCTAGTGACTTTCACCTGGATCTGACTGGTATCTGCTCGTCATGCTCAAAGCATACGAGACATCAGGTCGAGTACATAGCATGGCGTACATGATCGATCCTATGGCTGAGGCATAAGGGATCTGATCCATGCGGTCTCTCTCCTCTCTAGAAGAGGGACCTTGAGTCTTCGAAAGACTCATGCCATGTGACATCGGCAGAAATCCCTTCTTGGAGTTCTGCATGGCAAACCGTAGGAGTACCTTGTCAATGTATGTACTCTGACTTAGGCCAAGTAATCTCTTAGATCTATCTCTATAGATCTGAATCCATAGAATGCGGGTTGCCTCACCTAAGTCCTTCATTGAGAAGCAACTCCCTAGCCAGGTCTTGACAGACTGAAGCATAGGGATGTCCTTCCCAATGATTAGTATGTCATCCACATACAATATGAGGAAGACAACTATGTCCCCTACAACCTTCTTGTAGACACAAGACTCATCTTCGTTCTTGATGAAACCAAACTGTTTGATCGCATCATCGAATCGAAGATTCCAGCTCCGAGAAGCTTGCTTTAGTCCATAAATGGACCTATGCAGCTTGCATACTCTACTAGTATGCTGTGGATATACAAAACCCTCAGGTTGTGTCATGTACACATCCTCAAGTAGGTTTCCATTCAGAAACTCGGTTTTGACATCCATCTGCCATATCTCATAGTCATGGTAGGCTGCAATAGCAAGCATGATCCGAATGGACTTAAACATCGCTACTGGAGAAAAGGTTTCTGTTGGAGCAATCCCAATGGTCCGTGCGACCATGTGTTTTGGTGTTTGGGCAAAGGGTTTAAGTTAGGTTCACCCTTGTATTTGATATGTGTATTTGAGTTGTGCAGGTTTGCAGGATACACATGTGACTCAGGTTGATGGCTTCGGGTCTGGTGAAGGATGGAGCATCTGAGGGACCATGGACAAGGCAGCGAGGACAAGGGCCGAGGGAAGCGACTTCGAGGCATACGCGAAGGATGGCATTGGGGACGAGCCGCGGGCTTGAATGCATCCGAGGGACAAGAGCCAAAGGAAGTAGGCTTGAAGGTAAAAGGTCAAAGCTGCAAAGGAAGCATCAAGTGAGTCATAAGGGTGAGAGTACGTGAGAGATTGTACTCGGAGTAAAATCCTAGTTTTAGGGTTTCTTGTAGCGATCTTGTAAGCGCCATCAGTGATCTTGTGATCATTGCATGTTTTGGCAATCGACTGGTGCCAGCGAGCAGAATGTGTGGAATCGAGCCGTTGGGATGTAATTCGAATTTCCAGAGGGGCGATCGCATGTTTTAGCAATGATCGGTGGTTGGCGGGGTTTTCCAACCCGTGGCCTATAAAACCAAAGCTTGGGAGCTTGGTTTGAGTTGACGAAATAGAGGTGGTTAATCTCTATTAGTAGTCTACTTGTGCCCTAGCGTCAAAAGAGCTCTTGTGAGGGTTGTGGTGAGGTTTCTCCACCCACAAGGAGGTTTGAGCTAGCCGGAAGTTTTCCGGGGAGTAATCCACCGAAGGATCGGGATCGTCCACCTTACGGACACGCCGTGGAGTAGGAGCTTTATCTCCGAACCACGTAAATGATCGTGTAGCTTGGTTTGAATTCTTTCCTTTAGTATTTTGCTTTCTACTTGTTTTGTTTGTATTTTCGCTTGCGCACTAACGTTGTAGAAAGAAGCGATTATTTGGGGGCGCCGTCTATCCAACCCCCCTTCAAGCCGTCCGATCTCCAACAAGTGGTATCAGAGCCAGGTTGCTCTCCGTCGGACTAACCGCCGAGGAAGCAAAGATGACCGGCTTAATAGATCCGCCAAAGTTCGAAGGAGGAAGATTATGGGATATCACCTTTTGGATGGTGAAGATGAAGAACTTCTTCGAGATGGATTGGGACACAATGATGGTGGTGGAAGAGCCATTTGAAGTCCCTAAAGACAAGAAAGGGAAGAAGCTCCGAACACGACATTGGACGGAGGAGCAAACCTCACGATCGGAGGCAAACTCAAAGGTAATAGCAATTTTAATTGATTTATTGCCTCCTAATGTGATAAGTGGTGTAGGTAAATATGAGAACGCCCATGAATTGTGGAGTAAAGTGAAGAAATTTCCATGGGAGGAATTTTTGCCTACACAAGAAGAAGAAGAAAAATCCGAAGAAAGTGATGAAGTGGTCCAAGAGGAGAAGAAGGACCAATCGGATGTGGAGCCCAAGGAGTTGGGTTTAGTAGCTCAAGAAGAGGAGGTGGAGCAAACGGAAGTTGAGTCACACTCAATATCCGAGGAGGAGAAGGAAGATGAGGTATCATCTACATCCTCAAGAATTGAAGAAAATTCCAAGACAAGTGAAG
This sequence comes from Zingiber officinale, assembly GCF_018446385.1. Lineage (NCBI taxonomy): Eukaryota > Viridiplantae > Streptophyta > Magnoliopsida > Zingiberales > Zingiberaceae > Zingiber > Zingiber officinale. The sequence continues at coordinate 77,411,674 of NC_056001.1, forward strand.
AAGATGAAGTCTTGGAAGTAAACATAGCAAGCACCTCCATCGAAGTGAAGTCAAAGAACAACATAATTTGCTTCGGATGTAATGAGAAGGGACACTACAAGAGTAGGTGTCCAATGAGTAAGAAGAAGGTATCCTAAACTCAATTCAATTCCTTTAGAATCTAATTTGAGTTGTAGGAAGAAGAAGGAGAAGAAGCACATTAGATGCTTCACGTGTGGAGAACTTGGACACTACCACACAAGATGCTCAAGGAAGGGAGAGTTCAAGAAGTTGGAGCATCTAAAGAAGTGGGAGAAGAAGAAGAGGGGCTCATGTCAAGGGGGAGCTCCAAAGGTAAAGGGTAAGGTAAACCCAAATTTAAATTCGAAATCAAATTTAAATTCCTCCATGCATGCTAGGAATAATTGTTATTATTTACCCATGCAAAATTTTGGATTTAAATATCATGATAGGAATAGGGTTAATGTAGATCAAAACCCTAGGAAATCTATGCATGAAAAATCTAGAAACAATAGACCTAGGGAGACCCAAGGCATTAATCCCAAGAAGGGGAGACACATGCCTAGGAAGGGTAGGTCTAGGAATGTCCAATTTGGACAAATTAACTCTAGGGTTAGAAACCTAGAGAAGGAGAATCAAGCTTTAAGGGGAAAGCTTGATAAGTTGGAACAATTCCTTAAGAGATTCAATGTTGGATCTAAGGAATTAAGGATGATGTTGGGTAGCCAAAGACCCAATAATGATAGATCGGGCTTGGGATACCGATCTAGTCCCTCCAAGGCCAATGAGAGTTCATATGCTAGGGTGGCAAATGATCATGGCAAGGGAGAGGTCTCCAAGGCTAAGGGAAAGTCTTATGCTAGGGTTGCATATGACTATAGCAAGGAAAAGTCATTTAATGGTAAGAAGAAATTAACCAAGGACAAGGTGTCCAAGGTTAAGAAAGTTACGTTTGTAGGCCAAGTGTCACCGGGGGTGGATCGATGTGGCCTAGCCATTGTGGAAGAGTCACCTAGGGAGGTGGCTAAGGCTAAGAGCTCTAGGGGGAGCTCAAAGAGTCAATTTGGGACCCATGGCCAATGGATCTCAGGTGGGTTCTACTTGGGGGTCTAGAGGAGCCATGGAGTGTGCCAAGTGGTTTAGAGACGGACTTGAGTCTCAAACCTAGGGAATTGGCACACATGGTTTATGTTTCATGCAAGAAATATGACAATTGGGGTCATATTGCATGATAATTGGTTTTGGAAGTATAGATGCCATATAAACCAATGCTAGGGATGCATTGTGGGTTAGTATGGGCAAATACATCAAGAGGAAGCCAAAACTAGGACTTTAGGTCAAGGTTCAATTGAACTTTTTAGCTAGTTTTGTGTCAATCATGGGATTGATGATAGATATATTTTTATTTATTTTTCCCAAGTAGATATTGATATAATAGACCTCTCCACAAAATTTGGGGATTTTTGGAGGTCTGTGGAATTTCTGGCGCATTTCTGAAGTTGGCCAGAAAAGGCTGATTTTTTCATGAATAGTGTACCAGTCGACTGGTACAGTTACCAGTCGACTGGTACAGTTACCAGTCGACTGCACCAGTCGACTGATACCCGATCTGAAAGTGTTTTCAGCACTAGATTTTGACCAGTCACCTCATATAGATGTATGAGATCCATGGGTGATACATACATGAGTTTAGGGTCATTTGGATGACAAGTTTTCAATAATTGGGATATTGTTGGAGAACTTTTTGGATGTTAGGCAAAGGGGGAAAAGTAAGGTTTAGTTAGGAAAACCTGAAAGTACCTTTGTGTAGGGGGAGCCTTGGGATAGGTTCTTAAAAAGCCCGTTGTAAAAATCCTAGCTCAATGGAGAGCTTAGGTAAAGGGGGAGCCTTGGGATAGGTCCTTCAAAAGCCTTATGTGGAAAATCCTAGCTCAATGGGAGCTTAGGTGTAGGGGGAGCCTTGGGATAGGTTCTTAAAAAGCCCTGTGCATTGTTTCGGCGGTTGCCAAGTGTGTAGCCTTGGCAACGTAAGTCCATTCGACGGTATAAGTCCAAGTGTGTAACCTTGGCAACGTAAGTCCATTTGTTTTAGCATGTTTATTTGCTATATGTTTTCCCTAACTTAAACGTATTGCCAAACACCAAAAAGGGGGAGATTGTTGGAGCAATCCCAATGGTCCATGCGACCATGTGTTTTGGTGTTTGGGCAAAGGGTTTAAGTTAGGTTCACCCTTGTATTTGATATGTGTATTTGAGTTTTGCAGGTTTGCAGGATACACATGTGACTCAGGTTGATGGCTTCGGTCCAGTGAAGGATGGAGCATCCGAGGGACCATGGACAAGGCAGCGAGGACAAGGGCCGAGGGAAGCGACTTCGAGGCATACGCGAAGGATGGCATTGGGACGAGCCGCGGGCTTGAATGCATCCGAGGGACGAGAGCCAAAGGAAGTAGGCTTGAAGGTAAAGGTCAAAGCTGCAAAGGAAGCATCAAGTGAGTCATAAGGGTGAGGGTACGAGTGCACGAGAGATTGTACTCGGAGTAAAATCCTAGTTTTAGGGTTTAACTGTAGCGTTACTGTAGCAGTCGATTGCATGTTTTAGTCGTTGATGGTGCAGTCGACCGCGCAGTCGACTGGGCGATCAGCGAACAGAATGTGTGGAATCGAGCCGTTGGGATGTAACGGTCGAATTTCCACAGAGGGCAGTCGACTGCATGTTTTAGCAGTCGACTGGTAGGCGGGGTTTTCCAACCCGTGGCCTATAAAACCAAAGCTTGGGAGCTTGGTTTGAGTTGACGAAATAGAGGTAGTTAATCTCTATTAGTAGTCTACTTGTGCCCTAGCGTCAAAAGAGCTCTTGTGAGGGTTGTGGTGAGGTTTCTCCACCCACAAGGAGGTTTGAGCTAGCCGGAAGTTTTCCGGGGAGTAATCCACCGAAGGATCGGGATCGTCCACCTTACGGACACGCCGTGGAGTAGGAGCTTTATCTCCGAACCACGTAAATGATCGTGTAGCTTGGTTTGAATTCTTTCCTTTAGTATTTAGCTTTCTACTTGTTTTGTTTGTATTTCCGCTTGCGTACTAACGTTGTAGAAAGAAGCGATTATTTGGGGGCGCCGTCTATCCAACCCCCCTTCAAGCCGTCCGATCTCCAACAGTTTCATCATAGTCTATACCATGAATCTGCTTGAAACCTTTAGCTACTAAGCGACCCTTATAGATAAGCCCATCCATGTCAGTCTTTCTCTTAAAGACCCACTTACACCCAATGGGTTTTACCCCTTCAGGTGGATCAACCAAAGTCCATACTTGGTTGGTGTATATGGATTCCATCTCGGATCTCATGGCTTCTAGCCATTTCTCGGAATCTGGTCTCATCACAGCTTCCTGATAGGTGGTAGGCTCATCCTCTATGAGCACAATGTCATCATGGTCAGACAAGAGAAATGAGTATCTCTCAGGCTGACGACGTACCCTATCAGACCTGCGAAGAGGTATGTCTACTTGAACTGGTTGTTGTTCCTCAACTCTTTGTGGAACAACATCATCCACAACACTTTGTGGTTCCAGTTCAACTTCCATCGAGGCATCAGTGCTATTGTTCGCATCTTGAACTTCTTCAAGATCGAACGCGCTCCCACTAGTCTTTCTAGAAACAAAGTCCCTCTCTAGAAAGACCCCAGTCTTTGCCACAACTACCTTGTGCTGACTGGGAATGTAGAAGTAATATCCCTTAGTTTCCTTGGGATATCCGATGAAATAGCACTTGTCGGATTTGGGTCCTAATTTGTCTGAGACTTGACGTCGTACGTAAGCCTCACAACCCCAAATCCTCATGAAAGACACCTGGTCTCCCAGTCCATATCCTATATGGTGTCTTTATCACGGCCTTAGATGGAACTCGGTTGAGAATGAAAGCTGCCGTGTCTAGAGCATATCCCCATAGATATGTCGGAAGATCTGTGTGACTCATCATAGACCGTACCATATCTAATAAGGTACGATTCCTCCTTTCGGACACACCATTCCACTGTGGTGTTCCAGAAGGGGTGAGTTGGGATAGAATCCCACACTCAGCTAAATAGTCACGAAACTCATGGCTTAAGTATTCACCACCTCGATCGGATCGAAGTATCTTAATACTCTTGCCAAGTTGGTTCTGTACTTCATTCTTGAATTCTTTGAACTTTTCAAAGGATTCCGATTTATGTGTCATCAAGTACACATAACCATATCTACTGAAGTCATCAGTAAATGTGATGAAGTATTTATAACTGCCTCTAGCAGCAACATTGAAAGGACCACATACATCACTATGTATGAGTCATAACAAATCAGTTGCTCTCTCGCTGTGCCCACTAAAGGGAGTCTTGGTCATCTTGCCTCGTAGGCATGACTCGCATATCTCATATGATTCAAAATCAAATGAGTCTAGCAAACCATCCTTATGGAGCTGGGATAAGCGCTTGTCATTTATATGACCTAAGCGACAGTGCCAGAGGTATGTTTGGTTCATGTCATTTGACTTGAACCTCTTGGTATTTACGTTATAGATAGGGCTCTCTAGATCTAGAATATAGAGTCCGTTTATCAGAGGTGCACTACAATAGAACATATCGATTAAATAGACGGAACAACATTTGTTCTTTATTATAAACGAAAATCCTTTCTTGTCCAAACAAGAAACGGAAATTATGTTCTTAGTCAAGGCAGACACATAACAACAATCATCTAATTCTAATACAAGCCCAGAGGGAAGAGATAGATGATAAGTTCCTACAGCAATAGCAGCAACTCGTGCTCCATTGCCTACTCGTAGGTCTATCTCACCCTTCGTCAATGCCTTGCTATTCCTCAGTGCTTGTACATTAGTACAAATGTGCGAATCACATCTGGTATCTAATACCCACGATGAAGAAATAGAGAGGTTGACTTCTATAACATTTATACCTAAAGTAGAAATCTTATTTCTCTTCTTCTTAAGATCTTCCAGGTATTCTTTGGAGTTCCTCTTCCAGTGCCTTGCTTGTCCTTGATATAGGTGACAAGGATGTTCTACCATATCGTAAGCGCTCATCAACTCATGTTGCTTCTGAAGCTCAGAGTTCATGGTTGCGAGCATAAGACAAGACACATCTAATGCGTCATCTTGATGCTTCTTGTAAGCATCTCGGTCTGCTCGTGTGGCAGTGGCAGGAGGAGCCTCCGGAATGGGCTGCTCCAGAACGTATAGTTTACGTTCTTGGGTGAGAACTATTCTCAGGTTCCTGTACCAGTCCAGGAAATTTGCTCCGTTGAGCTTGTCCTTCTTAAGGACAGATCGTAGAGAGAAAATGTTCGTATTTGACGTCATGGTTATCTACAACAGAAAATTTGCAGAAATAAATATCATATTCTTTTAAAATCATTTAATTAGGCCTTCAATTAAATGATGCTCCCACTGAATTCTATAATTCTTGTGGGACAAGATCCACATCATACTAACCCTTGAGTTAGCTTTGGCTAATACGCCCAAGGCTTAGTATGATCGGTAGATAACGATTACCAATTACATCTCTATGCAACTCTTGTTTATAAAATCAATATCCGCATTTATATTAAAACTCGAGTTAGCTTTGGCTAATACGCCCGAGAGTTAATATAGATGTGATTTTGATCTATCTTTTCCAACCGTTGGAATAATGACTATAGTTGACTCGATCCAACCGAGTAACTATGAATACTCAATCTAATTGAGCTTGTATTCACCCATGCGTTGATAGGCGGGACCAAGATTGTCCCTCCGTACCCTACCAAGATAATATGTATTGCTCTGCTTTGGCAGATTCAACAATACATGTGATCGAGGTAGTGATAGGTAACACGGTTAGGCATTTAGAGTTGGTTCGATCGAGATCTAATCTAATCGAAAAGGATGCATCTTGTGCACACTTAGATCTAATCTAATCGCAAGGGTGCATCATGTGCACGACTTAGATCTAATCTAATCGTAAGGCACTAATTAATTAATTACTTATTAAACATGCATCACATACACAAGCAATTAATTAATTTATTTGTGATTTAGTCATGGCCCTACTACGATCTTCTCAAGCCAATGAGAAGATCGATTGGTCAATCTAGGGTCAACAGCTTCTCCAAGCTCCTCCCTTTGACCACCTTGTGTTGCTCGTGCCCGCCTCGGAACTCCGTCTCGTGTGGACCCTCCACCGCTCCAATTTGTACATTACAATTTGAAACTCGAGTTACATTCGAGTCTAAATCTAATTTACAACAAGAATATAAGAGAAAGGCACGACGCGCAGGTCGCGGAAAAATAAAAACATACAACACATGCAAACACATAACGGCACGCAGGCCGTATTATGAATTACAACACAATCCAATCATATTGGGTTTTTGGGCCATGACTATCACAAAATTAATATATAATTCAAAATTATATATTTTCATAATTTTCTATAATTTTTAAAATAATTTTTACAATTTTACGAGTAAAATTTCCCGACGGTCCCGTTTAGCGGTTTCGGGCGCAATCGCGGAACGGATCCCCTTGCGGGGCCCAGGGGCAGCGCCCCTACCCTCGATCTAACCATCGCGAGAGTTTGTTTGCGATCCAACAGCGCCTAAACCCGCTGTCCCAAAATGATTTGGGCCGAGACATTGCCGTTTCGGAAAAATCTTCCCGGCGGGTTCGTTTTAAGCGATTTCGGGTGTGATCGCGGAGCAAATCCCCTTGCGGGGTTAGGGGCAGTACCCCTACCCACGATCTAACCATCGTGAGTTGCTCCTTTACGATCTAATGGCACCCAAGCCCGCTGTCCCAAACGGATTTGGGGTGAAACGAAGCCGGTTTTGAAAGATCTTTCCGGTAGCCGAAGCCTACAAGTGCCGAGACACTTGTGCTTCGCTTCTACGGAAAAATTACCCATAAAATCATAAAAAAACTAATTTTTACAGAAAATCACAGAAGGGTTTTATTTTTCATAAAAATAAAAACAAACTCGTACAAGCCTTGAACTTGGCTCTGATACCACTGTTGGGTTTTTCGGGCCGCGTCGCGGAAACCCCGAATCGCCCAAGCCACGGATCTCGTGCAAGGTAAAACTTTCAAAAATACGAGTACGAGTTTAAAACACGATCGACTCTTAGATCTACGAGGGAAAAACATTTACCCTTGATGCGTGCTCTTCGTAATCCCGCAATGTCCAAAAGGTAGCCGGATCTCGAGACCGTCAAGCGAACGGTCCTCTAGCGGTATCCACACGAACAAGGAGTGGTCTTCTACCACTCAAAGATGGAGAGGAGAACCCACAAGTGTGCTAGCACTTTCTAGGGCTCTCGGATTGGATCTAAAAGGTGAGAAAGGAGAGAAGGGAAAAAGGAACTCACACACTCCTCTAGGTACTCTCCTTTTGTGACCTTCACACCACCTAGTTGCTTGGAATCAACTCTCACTTCTTCTCCACCATGAAGCCACGACCATCAGCAAGCTAGAGAGAGGGAGAAGCACCCAAGGAAGAAGAAGCATTGAACACCATTCAATTGCCACCAAATGAAACCCTCTCCTCACTTAGTGTGGCCGGCCACCACATGTGTAACCCCCACATTAATGTGGCCGGCCACATTAAAAGGATTAATGGTGTGTAACCTCCATGAGGTGGCACACCATTATATAAGGGGATGATGTGGCATGCCATGTAGGATGAGTCATCCTCATGATGTGTCAATTCATCAAGTCAAAACTTGATGTGTCAACCTCTATTTGGTCAAGTCAAACTTGACCAATGCTCTTCCTTGTTGAGTTAAATCCAAGCTTTGATTCAAGTCAATTTTAATTTAATGAATCTCAATTCATTAATATAAATTGACTCATGAATCAAATTTAAATTAGACTCATTCAACAATTGAATCTAATTGAGTCTAACTCAATAAGTCTAATTTGAATCCAATCTTTGATTCATCATATGAATCTAATCCTATTGGTTCATCATATGAACCTAATCTCCATGCACATGTTCTTTGTGTGTGACCCAATAGGTTCTTGTAACGTTGGCAAAGTTATAAACTCCTTTAAAAACATAAGCAATGAGCGGCATCTAGCAATACATCATTGCTACCCAAGTTACAAGAAATGTTGAGATCCAAAATCACCTTGTGACTACTAATTGTGACTCCTCACAATATGTGACAAGTGTCCTTCTATCCTAGACATCTAGATTGATCAATGTGACGCATAGACCGTGTCATCCTCTGACCAATCTAAATCTTGAACTCCGAGTAGACTCACTCAATCAAATGAGCTCAATATTTCATATTGACTCATTTGGGTATGGCCATACACTTCGTGGTCTCACTCTATCAAGAATATCGATGTCTCTCCCGTAATATAGGAGGGATAGATCTCATCTACATCACTCACATCCCTCTGCATAATTTGTTATATACCCAGTAATCGCCTTTATAGTCCACCCAGTTACGGGTGACGTTTGATGAAACTAAAGTACATAACTCCTTATGTAGGGATCCATGGTGACTTCAGGTCTAAGGACTAATAGTCATACTAATAGCCACATGAGAAAGTATATGACACTCATATAACGATCCATGATACTTTCTCATGGCGGGTCATTCAGTATACATTCTCTAATGCATACTCATGTGTCAGCTTGATATCTCTATATCCATGACTTGTGAGATCAAGTCATCGGGCTGACCTACATGCTTGTCTTATTGTATTAACATTGTCCCTGAATGTTAATACTCGACTAGGAATGATTTAGAGTAGTGTTCCCTATATCATCTCACTATCGATTCAACTAATCGATTGATATAGGTATGAACCTTCTACTCAAGGACGCTATTATACTTAGTCTATTTGGCATTAATACAAATAAGTATAATAACCAAACAAATGCCTTTATTAATATACAAGAATATGATATACATGAGTCCATACAATCATCAAATGATTGGCTCTAGGGCTCTAACTAACAGCAGCTACAGCCACCAGCGAGCAGTCGTGGCCAACTTTGTAACCAGCCGAGCTCTCCTTTCTGAACCATCACCGTCTCTCCCTTTTGCTATTAAGCTCTGAAGTCCCTTCATTACTTTCTCCAAATTCAGAGAGGGGCAAGCATCAGAGGCATCCTCTCTTCGGGTTCGGAGAGGAGAGCTCTATTTCCATTATTGCAGCACTTAGATTCCATCCTAGAGGAATTTCGAGTATGATTCGAGGTAAGATATGCCTAGTATTGTATCAGTAGAGATCTTATTTCATTTTCTGTATTGGGATATTGTGATTAGTTGTGATAGATTGGATTCATTGTTTGGATTGTTAGGTTACCAAGGGAAGGAAGTAACGGATAGTAGAAGATCGTCGCCATTGCCTGTAAGACACTTCCAGTGCCACCTTGTTGTCAAATTTTGGGTAAGGCATGTTGAGATTTGATTTTATTTCTGCATGGGAGTTGATTAGTGATGATTGGTGGGAATTAAGGATTTTATCGGTGGCTTAAGAATGGACTTATCATCTAAATGAATTTGGATTATTAGGTGGAATTAAACATGGTTACACAATGAGGATGTTGTGTCTTTAAGTGAGGGTGATTGTAATGCCCCGGTTCTGAGATTCTGGTTAAGTATGGCTTAAAAGGTTAGATGGTACTATCCATATCATCAAGGTGCACCTTCCTTTTCGGAAGCCCAAACTTAAAAACTCTAAAGTTAAGCGTGCTTGGCTTAGAGAAATCTGAGGATGGGTGACCTCCTAGGAAGTTTTCCAGGGTGCGTGTGAGTGAGAACAAAGCACGCTGAAAGGACCTCCGGTGGTGTGTGTGGAGCTAGTCGTCAACCTGATGGGAAATTCTGGTGGCATTCTCGGTTCGGACTGGGTGGGGTCCACCTAGGCTGGGGCGTTACAGATGGTATCAGAGCGACCTTGCGATCGTGAGTGCGCCTGTGGCAGGAGCACCCAAGGCACCACCTAGCGAGGGAGATTTTGGGATTTGTCTGTGGTGTGATTCGTGGTTACACAACGAGGACGTTGTGTCCTTAAGTGGGGGTTATTGTAATACCTCAGTTCTGAGATTCTGGTTAAGTATAGCTTAAAAGGTTAGATGGTACTATCCATATCATCAAGGTGCACCTTCCTTTTTGGAAGCCCAAACTTAAGAACTCTAAAGTTAAGCGTGCTAGGCTTGGAGAAATCTGAGGATCAGTGACCTCTTGGGAAGTTTTTCAAGGTGCGTGCGAGTGAGGGCAAAGCACGTTGAAAGGACCTCCGGTGGTCTTTGGAGCTAGTCGTCAACCCGATGGGTGATTCTGGTGGTGTTCTCGGTTCAGTCGAGTGGGGCCCGCCTGGGCCGGGGCATTACAACCACGGTGAACTCCGAGATGATAAAGGATGAATACACGAAACAACCATTTTATAAAGGGTGTTATCAGTTGGACTTAATGGTACAGTAGACATCTTCTTAGGATGACTCCTTCAAAAAAATCGTCATACATAAGATCAAGAGTAAGATGAGCAAAAGGAGCAGGTAATGGGTCTGGAAGAGAAGCACTGAAAAATATACGGTTCATCGAAGGTCGAATCCATAAAAATCGAAGAAACATATCTAGATCAAACAACATCTCTCTGGTGGCAACTCTAGTCCTATAGTGATAGTGGTCAAGTTCACACAAGTTGTGATAAAATTCAGAACAGAGAATGAGATTTTAAGCATGTCGGCAGAAGACAATGCTATCTATTTGAAAGTATTGGTTGATCTTTATGGCTTCCGGACAGTAAGTTTGATAGAATTGAAGATCAAGACAACGAGTACCTATCACCATAAATTTTTTATTTGAAAAAGATTGGTTTAATTCCTTAGATGAAAAGCTAGGGTCCTGACTGGGATTAAGAGAGCTAGCCTCTCGTTGCGCAATTGCTCTACTTTTTTTCACTATCATAAAAAATAAAATTTTTTTAGCAATATGTAAATAAAGAAGAAAAGTATAAGAAGGGAATACCGAGGCATTGCCACACACCAAAGGATGCTAGAACCGGCGAAATGGCTTCGAAGGTAAGGAGGAGAAGAGGATAGAAGGAGTTGGTGCGAGGCTTGTGTTCTGCCCAAACACGTATATATAAAGGTTGATCGGTCGATCGATCCAAGGTTCGGTCGATCGATCCCTTTAACACGGTGACCAGGTTTTCGATGTTCGGTCGACCGGGCACTCGTTCAGTCGACCGATAAATTTATGCCAGCAGACAAATAAGTTAGGTGAACGACCAAAAATTTATTACGATTTACTATATCGGTTGACCGAAAAAAGTATTCGGTTGATCGATAAATTAAAAATTGCATTTCCGTTAGGTTGATCGAACCTGGTTTTCGGTCGATGGAACAACCGATTTTTTTAAAATATGATTTTAATTTAGTTTTTTTAAAAATAATTTAATTAAGTTTTAAAAATAATTTTAATAAAAATTTTAAAATAATTTTAATTAAGTTTTTAAAATAATTTTAATAAAGTTTTTTAAATATTTCTAATTAAGTTTTTAAAATAAGTTTTTAGAATAATTTTAATTAAGTTTTTGACATAAGTTTTTAAAATAATTTTAATTAAGTTTTTAAAATAATTTTTTAAAATAATTTTAATTATGTTTCTTAAATATTTTTTTAAAATAATTTTAATTAAGTTTTTAAAATAATTTTAATTAAGTTTTTAAAATAATTTTAAAAAAGTTTTAAAAATATTTTTAATTAAGTTTTAAAAATGATTTAAATAAAGTTTTCAAAATAATTTTAAGAAAGTTTTTAAAATAAGTTTTTAAAATAATTTTAATTAAGTTTTTAAAATAAGTTTTAAAAATAATTTTAATTAAGTTTTTAAAATAATTTTCAAAAAGTTTTTAAAAATAATTTTAATTAAGTTTTTACTTAAGTTTTTAAAATAATTTTAATTAAGTTTTGAAAATAATTAGGTTTAAGGTTAATTTGAAATATTGAAAAAGGTTATTGAACCCATGTTAGATTCAAACTTAGCTTTGGGTTAATCAAGCAGGCTTCCTAAAGATAAGTTTTCAGTTCAGTGGCGAGACATATGGTCTTCTTGTGTATCAACGATGGACCACTTGCTAAAGACTTTCCAAACTGTTCCCGCTCAAAAAACTTAATACTAAATTTTGGTCTAACTAGCCCATGTTTGTCTGGGGTAGCTTCAGTCAGATCCACTAAGTCTAGTGCACCAGGTAGAATACACAAGAGTCAGCCTAGACATGCATTCGACAAAGCTTCCTTGATGTACAATCATCCCAATCCATTCCGATGCTATGTTGTAGGGTTTGGTAAACCTTTTTTATCTAACCATTCTAAGTAGAGAAAGTAAATCTAAACCTAAATGTATGAGTTTGGTTAATCATGTTGGTTGTATTGTCTTTCTAGTTGCTCCCCCTGAGTCATAGCTTAGATAAGGTCTATCCAAGTAATGAATTTGACTCTTAGGGATTAAGTATAGGTTTGGTTTAATTGATTTGGTTAAATGTTTTATTTGGACCCATGCTTGGACTTGACTTCTAACATTTTGACTAATTAATGACAAGTATGATTTGTTTGTTTGTTTAGGATTGTAACTAAGTCCAGATTTGTTGTACACGACTCGTTGTGATCCAAGTACCATGTTTAGACACTTGGACCCCAGTTCAAACTTTTCTAACGTTTTCTTGAGTCGCTTGACTTGACCTTTCAAGTCAGAATTTTCTTCCTCAAGTTTTTCAACTTGAGTTGAAGTTTCGACTTGAACTTGGTTAGTCGAGTCACTCAAGCTAACTTGCTGCTTAAGATGGTCAATTTCCTTAAGTAACAAGTTATTTTGTTTTTCATATTTTGACAATTTTTTAAATAAGCATTTAACTACTTTAAGCAAATTAGACTTAGAATAAATCGTTACCATATTTGGATCTTCTGATCCGTGGCTTCTTTCGGACTTGATGTCGATCTCGGACTTGTACTCTCATCGGACTCGGAGTCAGAATCTTCGTTTCTTGCCATAAATGCAAGATGGCTCGAATGCTTTGTCTGCTTTGTGTCAGATTCGTCGAAAGAGTCTCGTCCCATGTTGCTTGGAGGGCTTCTTTTGTCTTGTCGATTTAGGCATTTCTTCCTTTCGATTTGGGCATTCGTTTTCGAAATGCCCCTTTTTGTTGCATCCGTAACAAATCACTTTTGATTTGTTTTGGGGCTGGTTGTGTGGTGTCTTCTTGGCACTTTTTCTGAATTTCTTGGTCAGCAATCTCCAGACCATGTTGACAAACTCTTCTTCATTTGTTGAGTCAGCATCTGACTCGCTTTCAGGCTCGTTCTTCATTTTTGTTTTAGTTTCCTTGCTTGGACCTGCATATAAAGCTACTCCTTTCTCAACATGGCTTACGTTAGATTGTTCGTGTAATTCCAATTCACAGAATAATTCATCTAACTTGAGAATTGAAAGATCCTTAGAAACTTTGTACGCATCTACAATTGATGTCCACAAAGCATTCCTCAAAAAAGCGTTTAACGCGTACCTTATTGTGTCGCGATTTTCAAGATTATCTCCGATCAGATGAAGACCATTGAGGATATCCTTCAGTCGAGCGTGGAGTTGCAAAGCCGTCTCTCCGGGGAACATTTTAATATTGAATAAGTTATTTAAAAGCAAATCTCTTTTATTTACCTTAGATTCGCCAGCCCCTTCATGTAGTTTGACCAGGGAGTCCCACAGTTCTTTAGCATTATCGTAGGGACTGACTCGGTTCAACTCCTCCATTGTGAGCCGCGCTGAATGGTGTTGATCACCTTGTAGTTTAGTTATGCCTTCTTGATCATTGGGGGAGTCCAATCTTCTGGTTCTAATGGTGTACCGTCTTTCGTCGAGGGAGTGTAGCCTTTCAAGATCGTGAACCAAAGTTCGATATCAGACTTCAAGTAACACTCCATTCTATTCTTCCAATAACTGAAATTTTCTCTTTTGAATAGTGGAGGCCGGACAGTGTTGTATCCCTCTTGATAAGAGTTTGACATCCTTAAAAGAATAACAAACAGATTTCCAAGACTCTTGTCTTGGGATTAGTAGTGCTTGAAAAATACAAATAATAAAAAATTCTAAAATAATTAATAAAAAGAAGAAGTTTTATAAAGGTTCTTTGAAAACTGGTTAAGTAATTTCAAAGCTTACGAGACCCTGATACCAATTATTAGATCGGATGAGTGTGATAGGGGGATGAATATCGCGCTTTTCAAAACTTTTCTTTTTCTTTAGAAAACAGAATCGTGTAATGGAAAGTAAAATGAAAGACAAGTTCATTTACTTCATTCGGAGTCTAGGTCAACTCATACTCGAAGGCCCGCGATCCTTGATCGCACCGATGGGCAATCCACTATAACTCATCTTTCCAAAATCGTCGGAAAGAAGTAGATCATACAAATATAAAGATATAAGATAGTAATAATCCTACTATCTTATATGAATTTAAGTGCAATACAAATAAAGTTTTACCGACAATAGTAAGTGAAGATTGAAGTGCGGTCAGTACTTCCAGACAGAGTAGCTTGAAGAGTCAAAGAAGACTTATAGCATGGTCCGCTTGCAGAGATGAGCTTTGTGATGATCAGAAAATAGTATTGTATAGCCTCAGATCTTGAGCCCCTTTTAATAAGTATTTTTACGGTTTGGTCGACCGATCCCTCTATTCGGTCGACTGAACCAGCTCCCTTCCTTCCTGGCTTGAGTCTGACGTTAGCTCGATCTTTTGCATTAACTGGTCATTAAGGGTTCAGTCAACCGATCCCTCTTTTCGGTCGATCGAACAGGCTCCTTCCCTGTTCGTCGAAATTTGCTAAGATCCTCATTTAATGCTGCTTTAATGTTGATTGATTTGGTCGACCGATCAACTCTTTTTCCTTTTGCTTCTGATCGATGTTGATGAACTGGCCTATACTGAGTCATCATGGTTCAGTCAACCGATCTTACTTATCGGTCGACCGATCAAGACTTGATCGGGCTCGGTCTGTTCTGGTCTGATTTGATCACTGCTTTGATCTCTCCTTGTTCGATCGACCGATTCACCTGTTCGGTCGACTGATCCAGCTAGACCTACAAAACAATGTTAGATAAAACAACCTGTAAAACAGATGTTAGCACAATAATATTATAATGCATGAGTAATATAAAAGACAGTAGAACTGTCTTGGTCTCAACTTGGAAACCTTCCCGGTTTCTTCAGTTGGATCAGCGACCTAAGGTTGTTCCCTTCGAGAACCTGACCTCACTGTCACTCCTCTAGTTATTACCTCAATCTACCTGCCAAACTTAGATCCTCTCGATCTAGTTTGGACTTGTAATACCCCGGTTCTGAGATTCTGGTTAAGTATGGCTTAAAAGGTTAGATGGTAGTATCCATATCACCAAGGTGCACCTTCCTTTTCGGAAGTCCAAACTTAAGAACTCTAAAGTTAAGCATGCTTGGCTTGGAGAAATCTGAGGATGGGTGACCTCCTGGGAAGTTTTCCTGGGTGCGTGCGAGTGAGGACAAAGCACGCTGAAAGGATCTCCGGTGATCTGTGGAGCTAGTCGTCAACCCGATGGGCAATTCTAGTGACATTCCCGTCTCGGTTTGGGTGGGGCCCGCCCGGGCCGGGGCGTTTCAGATGGTATCAGAGCGACCTTGCGACCGTGAGTGCACCTGTGGCAGGAGCACCCAGGCACCACTTAGCGAGGGAGATTCTGGGATTTGTTTGTGGTGTGATTCGTGGTTACACAACGAGGACGTTGTGTCTTTAAGTGGGGGTGATTGTAATACCCCGGTTCTGAGATTCTGGTTAAGTATGGCTTAAAAGGTTAGATGGTACTATCTATATCACCAAGGTGCACCTTCCCTTTCGGAAGTCCAAACTTAAGAACTCTAAAGTTAAGCGTGCTTGGCTTGGAGAATTCTGAGGATGGGTGACCTCCTGGGAAGTTTTCCAGGGTGCGTGCGAGTGAGGACAAAGCACGCTGAAAGGATCTCCGGTGATCTGTGGAGCTAGTCGTCAACCAGATGGGCAATTCTAGTGACATTCCCGGCTCGGTTTGGGTGGGGCCCGCCCGGGCCGGGGCGTTTCAGATTTAAAATAGCTTAAGTGGGAATCGAACCTGAGACCTCTCGGGTCCACTAAACCTTTAGACCACTTAAGTAACCAGTTGAACCCAGCAGGGCCGTGTCACAAGTGGATGTGCAGAAGGTTTATTGTATTCATTATGTATCCCTTGCTATATATTTGTTGCTGGAGAGCAACTTAAGATTGAGTGTCGATTGTTACTAAAGATAGATTACCCACTTTTAGACTGTAGCGATTGATCATCTCCCTACCGTCCGGTGATACCTTAGATGTCACCCAGGAGGTGAGAGGTTGCCCATTAGATTTTGGCAACATAACACTTACGGTGGAACTTTTAGTATTGGAGATGGTTGAGTTGATATTATTCTTGGCATGAACTGTTTGTCAGTATATCATGTTATCGTTGATTGTCAGACGGAGGATGTTAGAGGCACAGGATCGCCAGAAGAGTTACGCTGATCGGAAACGTAGACCACTAGAGTTCTCTGTTGGTGACCATGTATTTCTGCGAGTTTCACCCACGAAAGGGGTGAAGAGATTTGGCATCAGAGGTAAGCTAGCTCCGCGGTACATTGGTCCTTTCGAGATATTGGAGAGGATCGGAGCAGTAGCTTACCGACTGGCACTACCACCGTCCCTGTCAGGCGTCCACGATGTATTTCACGTATCTATGCTGAGGAGATACGTGCCCGACCCGACGCATGTGCTGGCAGATATTCCAGTTCCAGTTTAGCCTGACATTACTTATAAGGAGATTCCGGTACGGATACTCGACTGGAAAGAGCGTCAGTTGCGGAACAAGACTATCCGGCTGGTTAAAATCGGATGGCAGCATCATTCAGACGAGGAGGCTACTCGGGAGCTCGAGGATACTATCCGAGCTCGATATCCCCATCTTTTCACTTGAAGTATGTGATTTATTTACCGTTCGGTATTTATACTCTATACCTGTTGTTAGTGTTTGCTGATGGTAGATTACAAAATTTGGGGATCAAATTTTTATTAGTGGGGGAGAATGTAAAATATTGAAAATAGGCGAATATTAATAAGGGAATTTTCCGGAATTTTTGGAAATTTTTCGGGAATTTTTCGGAGCTCGTATGAACGAGTTAACGGGGATCAAGATGGGGCCCAAAAAAGCCTGTTTAGGCTACCCAGTTTTAATAAGGAAAAGTTTTATTTTCTTTTCCTTTTTCCTTTTCTTTTTCTTTATTTCCTCTCATCCTCGCCGATTCTCTCATCCTCGCCGTTTCTTCCTTCCCACGCGCGACAACTCCTGCCCGAGCCCTCGCCGCGCGCCCGATCTCCTCCGTGCCCTAATCGCCGGCCCAGCGGTTCTCCTCTTCTTCATTTCTTCTGCCCGACGCCACTGCTCTTCCGCCGCAGAGCCGATTTCTTTCTCCTCTCTGTGCCTGTGCCCGCGCGAAGCCTCAGCCGAGCCAACTCCGGCCTATGCCCTAGCCGCCGGTGACGCACGGAGCAGCGCCGCAAACCACCCTGTGCCCTAGTGCCGATCTCCTGCGGTGCTCTCTTATCCTCCACTCACTCTCCGCCGCGCCTATCTCCGATTGCCAGCCGTCCGAGCAGCGCCGATCAAGCCGAGGTTTCCTCAGCCCTAGCATCGGCCTCTCCTCCTTCTACTCGAGCCGTCGCCTGTGCCCTAGACGAGCCTCCTTCCCGCACGAAGCCAGCATAGCAGTGTCAGCCGATCGCCGAGTTCCTCTGTGCTTGTGCCTTAGTGTTACCTCCCGTTCCCTAGACTCAGTATTGGGGCGATCTTTTCCGTCCACCAGTTGTCGGCAGGGGGAAAGAAGGGCACAGGTTCAGGTAATTGCAGTAGGTTGGTTTATTGATCACAGTTCTAGGGCTGCAGATTTCAATGCCTCTGATTTGGGTGATGTCTTGTTGCAGTGACCTTTGCTGGAGCAAGTTTCAACTGCGACAAGCACTATTAACCACCAGGTTCTACAGTGCCACCATCCTGTTTTTCTTTTGGTTCTGATCGGGTTGCAGATTTGGAATTTCCTCAATTCCAGCCATCCCATTGCTGTTTGCGTCTGTTGCCATTACAGAACGACTGAAGAAGAATTGAGGTAAGAAGTAGAGAGTTGTATTCGTGTTGTAGATTGAGTTGGAATTAAGAAATAGATTGGTGATGTTAATTAGGGCTTTCCCTGATATTAGTTTCGTGGATTTTATTAAGCTATTTAAATTCATTTGAATTGTAGCTAAATAAAATATATCTATATGTTCGACACAGGACTTTGATTCGGGACGGTATCTCGACGAGTATCTTGATTACCAGATTGGACCACTTTATTGGAGGCGGGTACTTTGACTTATGTCTTTTGATATGCATAATAAAGTGTTTAACATATAGCAATGATTGTGTTATCCTTTTGATTCGGTTGGTCACTACATGATCTGTTACATGTTGTTTGTTTATTTATTATGCACTGCATGTTATTATTGACCTGACCATTCATGCTTTCGGTAGTGACCCAACCATGTGATACATCATGTTCAGGACCTAGGGTTTATATGATACCCTATCTGTTTGTGTACCTTCCATCTGATACATTGACTTGTGGTACACCTTTTATTTATGTATGGATCTTGCTATGCTATTCATGAGATTGCCATGATTAGTATCATGCATCATGTTTGCATGCTGTGCGATTGTCGGCTCCACTATGGTTGAGCCCATCGCCAGTTACATGTGCTGCACACACCACTATATCTGGCTAGTGTGTGGCGTTTCTGCTGTTTGGCTCCGTTGGTCGGGTGACTCAGCGTGGTAGCCGGCAGTCAGTTCCGTTCTGTTTGGCTCCGTTGGCATTTAGTGTAGCAGCATGGTAGCCGGCAGACGGTGGACTCAGCGTGGTAGCCGGCAGAGATTTTTCCTCCCCGTCATTGTGTACCGGGAGATGAGAGCATTGAGCTCCCCCATTTATGATTTGGGGCCAGAGGACAGGAGTACTCCGACAGCATTCCGTCCACTCAGTCACTGTCAGGAGCAGTGATGTCCGAGTGCACGGTCACCATATGCATTTATTGTTTGTGATTGCTGCATTTACTTGTTGCATTTATATGGATGCATATGATTGACATGCATACAGGATTATGACTTCCCCGGTCTGACGACCCTGTTACCTTTGTACTTTGATCCCGGTTAGTACAGTTATCTCCTGATTTCGTTTCAGTTGCATTCAGGAGACTGTACGCATGATTAGTGTTGTCTGTTATTTGTTTTATTATGCATATCAGTTGTACCTGCTGAGTGTTGGACTCACCCCACCTCCATTGTTGATATATTTTCAGGTTGAGGCTGTCCGGAGCAGTTC
Source organism: Zingiber officinale (assembly GCF_018446385.1). Taxonomy (NCBI): domain Eukaryota; kingdom Viridiplantae; phylum Streptophyta; class Magnoliopsida; order Zingiberales; family Zingiberaceae; genus Zingiber; species Zingiber officinale. The sequence continues at coordinate 77,431,139 of NC_056001.1, forward strand.
CAGTCGCTGGTCCCCACAGCCCGTAGTGCTGGTCCCCATCTGCTGGTTTTTGAGTTGTTATGTTATATTTAGCTTTTCTCTATCAGACTTTGTTTTAGTCTTGTTTTGGATTTTACATATAGATATTGTATGGAGTGATACCTTTTTGATGGATTTTTGATATGATATTGGATTTCATTCTACTACGTGCCTGCCTGGACGGCAGAGGAGGTGAGTTCGTTGGATTTTAGCTTTACGAGTGTAGTGGAGTAGGGTGGATTTCGAGTCAGAGTCCTATTGTTATTGAATATCTTTATAAACTGCGTGGTGTTTGTTTTAATTTGTGTTATTATTCCAGCCGCATGTGGCTGAGGTGTATAGTGCTTGTAGAAAAGTTTCAGATTGTCCGCCGTACAGGGGAGATGCTGCCGAAATATTGGATTTCATCTCACTTGGTTACCAGGATTCATAAACTCTAATACTTAAGCCTGGAGGTTTAGAGTTCGAATCTTGGGGGAGGCAAAAATCCACTGACCAGGGGTGGAAAGTCTTAGAGAGTAACGGCACGGTCGACGGTCGACGGTCGACGACCCGAGGGTCGCCAAATGGGCCACTAAATGGGTCGGGTCGTTACAATAAAAAGGCGCCTTTTATTGTAACGACCCGGCCATCTTGGCCCATTTGGCGACCTCTCATGTCGTCGACCGTCCGCCCTTATATCGTCGGCCCATTTTGCGACCTCTAATGTCATCGACTGACGACCCTTGGCCGTGTCGTTACTCACTAGGACTTTCCACCCCTGGTCAGTGGATTTTTGCCTCCCCCAGGATTCGAACTCTAAACCTCCAGGCTTAAGTATTAGAGTTTATGAATCCTGGTAACCAAGTGAGATCATCTCACTTGGTTACCAGGATTCATAAACTCTAATACTTAAGCCTGGAGGTTTAGAGTTCGAATCCTGGGGGAGGCAAAAATCCACTGACCAGGGGTGGAAAGTCCTAGTGAGTAACGACACGGCCAAGGGTCGTCAGTCGATGACATTAGAGGTCGCAAAATGGGCCGACGATATAAGGGCTGACGGTCGACGACATGAGAGGTCGCCAAATGGGCCGCCAAATGGGCCAAGATGGCCGGGTCGTTACAGGACTTTTCACTTAGCTTTGATCGGGTCGTCAGGACTTTTCTCTTGATCTTCGGTCCTCCAGACCTCTCGATCACACAGCCAAGCGTCGGGTCCCCTCGACCCACTTGGACTTTCACCTGGGTTCCACGATCTGCTAAGATTTCTCCTGCCTAGCATCCAACTAGGTCTTTCCCGGTTGAGTAAATAGCCTGCACACTCAATCAACTTGTTAGATCATAACAAGACTTAACTTGAACTTTTGACAACATCAAAACTTAGGTTTGATTCTGGTGCAACTTGTACCAACAATCTCCCCCTTTTTGATGTTTGTCAACAAAGGTTCAAAGTTAAGTTAAAACATGCATAATTTAAATAAACAAGCATTTTAAAAAGCATTTTAATCTTTTAACTCTCCCCCTGAGTTAAACAACTCCCCCTGAATTCACTATCTCTCCCCCTTTGACACACATCAAAAATAGGGGAAGACCTCAACATAAATAATGCTCAAAGAAAACCTTTGAGTGCAAAAAAGCTAAAGTTAATAATTTAGTTTAATTTTGAACTTGTGCAAAAAAACTAAAATTCAAACTTATATTTTAAATTTCAATATTTTTAAAATATTGATAAAATTAAAATAAACTTAACTCCGTCTCGCACACAGACTCATAAGTTGAACATTTTTGATAACCTAGAATGAGTGAGATAGAAAATCAGGAAAGTAAATAATAACTTTTATATTTTTTTTACATACTTGGACTCTAGGACTCTAAAAAATTTTTTTGGTATTAATTAAGGGGGAGTGCAAAGAAGTTTAAGACATTGTTTCTTATTTTGTTAAAGCATTATTTTTCAAATGTTAAACTTTTGAAAAAGAGGAAGTTTTTTAAAAATGAAAATAAAAAAAGTCAGAAACTAAACATAGCTAAGTATTTAAGAAAATTATTTTTAAAAACTAAGTATTTTTACATGAAATTATTTTTAAAAGCTAAGTGTATAAGTAAAATTATTTTTAAAAGCTAAGTGTTTAAGCAAAATTATTTTTAAAAGCTAAGTGTTTAGTCAAAATTATTTTTCAGATAAGTGTTTAAGTAAAATTATTTTAAAGCTAAGTGTTCAAGCAAAACTATTTTTAAGCTATGTACTTAACTAAGTTTTTACCATTTTTTTAGCTAAGTACTTAACTTAGTTTTTATCAAAATTTTTAAAACTAAGCTTTAATCAAAATCCTTTTTATGCTGAGTACTTTTAACTAAGCCATTTTCAAGACCTTTATAAAGCTAAGTATTAAAGCTAAGTTCTTATCAACTTCTCTCGAAAGCAAAGTACTTGATAAAATAATTATTTTTAAAGCTAAAAAACATTAGCTAAGTTTTTTTGGAAAAAGCAAAGTATTTTCAAAACATTTCTAAATTTGGAAATATATTTCAAAGAACTTATTTTCAAAAGCTAAGTTTAGCTAAATTTTTTTTAAACACTTAAAAATTAGCTAAGTTTTTTAAGTGCTACTCTTTAGGGGGAGCTTAAAATTAAATAGATCAAATATTTTTTGTCTATCTTTACATGTAAAACAACCTTCTTTCTACTTATTAATATTTTTTATTTATGTCAAAGGGGGAGAGAAAAGTCAAAGTTAATTTAAACATAATTTTTATGAAAGGGGGAGCATAAGGAAATTTTTTATACAAATCATTTTATTTATACTCATGCTTAAATTCATTTATTATTTTGTTATGTTTTACTTTACTTTAAAACGTGTTGTTATAATAAAAAAGGGGGAGATTGTTGGTGTGGAAAGCATCCGACGATCGAACCTGCGTTTTGATTATGTCAAAGGGTCCAAAGTAAAATTGTCTTGTTATCTAACAAGGTTCATTGTGTTGGAACCCCAAGGTTGTTTTGGTGTGATCAACAAGTTAAGTTAGGTCCTGTTTGTTACTAACCCTTTGTCTAAGTGTGCAGGAGCTTAGGAGCACGGGTAGTCGAGCGGAAGACGCAACTAGCGAGAAGGACGGCAGTCCGAGGGACGAGGTGCTACGTAAGAGTACACCGACGGACGAGAAGGAAGCGTGCGGTGATTCCAAGGGACGAAAGCCGGAGCGGAAGATTGCTCGGGGAGCAAGAGACGAAGCTAGCGAGAAGGATGACACGCGGTGCGTCTGAGGGACAAAGACTGCGGATGAGTACGCCGGCGGACGAGAAGGAAACACGCGGCGATTCTGAGGGACGAGAAGCCGGAGGGAAGCCCGCTCGAGAAGATCGGAAGTTGGGTTCGGGTGAGCCCTTTTCCAGATGGCAGAGATCACCCAAGCGAACGGATCCAGAATAGAAGACCCGGACCGAGCCAAACCAAACCGGAGCAGAAGTCCCGGATGAAAATGTCAACCGCTGTTGACTTTTGGCTCCGGGGCGCCTGGAGCAGCCCGGGGTGCCCAGAGCCCTTCCGGACGCCCGGACCTGATTTGTTGACCAGATCGCGTCAAACACGATCCGAATGTTGGAGGATAAAGTTTTATGCCCCGAGGGCGCCCGGAACCCCTTCCAGGCGCCTCGACCATGGATATAAATATAGCCTTGGTCCAGAAGCTTTTCAATCAGTTCATAAATTGTAAAAATGCTTGTGCGCTTTCCACTGTTTAGATTAGCTTCTTTCTTTTTGTGCTTCAACGCTGTAAGAGGCTTCTCCACCTGAAGGAGATTGATAGTGCACTTCATCCTTTCCTTGGATTAACAACCTCGCCGGTTGTAACCAAGTAAACAATTGTGCCTCTTTCTTTTCTGCTTTTAATTTACTGCTTTGATTATTTTACAAGTGTTAGTTTGAAAAATCGAGAAGGGTTTTTATTTATTTTTTTCAGGGCTATTCTACCCCCCTTCTAGTGGCCCAATGGTCCTACAAGTGGTATCAGAGCCGAGGTGCTTCAGGAGGACTAACCGTCGAACGAAGCAACGAGATGACCAGACCAAGCATCCACCCGCCGAAATACGAAGGGGACTTCGCTACCTAGAAGAATCTGATGCAGGTATTTTTTACAACAGACTTTGAATTAACTTTAACAATAGAATCTGGCTTTGTAGCTCCAGAAAGTAAGGAAAAATGTCAATGGACAAAAAAGGAGCATGCTGAATTTGTGGCGAACGACAAAGTAGAATACCATCTGCTCCCAGAGCAGCCCGGGGCGCCCGGAGCAGCCCGGGGCGCCCGGAACCCTTCCCCACGCCCTGACCTGATTTGTTGACCAGATCATGTCAAACGCGATCTGAACGTTGGAGGTTAAAGTTTTATCCCCCAGGGCGCCCGGAACCCCTTCCAGGTGCCCCGACCAAGGCTATAAATATAACCTTGGTCCAGAAGCTTTTCAATCAGTTCATAAATTGTAAAAACGCTTGTGCGCTGTCCACTGTTTAGAGTAGCTTCTTTCTTTTTGTGCTTCAACGCTGTAAGAGACTTCTCCGCCTGAAGGAGATTGATAGTGCGCTTCATCCTTTCCTTGGATTAACAACCTCCCCAGTTGTAACCAAGCAAACAATTGTGCCTCTTTCTTTTCTGCTTTTAATTTACTGGTTTGATTATTTTACAAGTGTTAGTTTGAAAAGTCGAGAAGGGTTTTTATTTTTTTTTTTCAGGGCTATTCAACCCCCCTTCTAGCTGGCCCAACGATCCTACAAGTGGTATCAGAGCTGAGGCACTTCAGGAGGACTAACCGCCGAACGAAGCAACGAGTTGACCGGACCAAGCATCCACCCGCCGAAATACGAAGGGGATTTCGCTACCTGGAAGAATCCGATGCAGGTATTTTTTATAACAGACTTTGAATTAAGTTTAACAATGGAATATGGCTTTGTAGCTCCAGAAGGTAAGGAAAAATGTCAATGGACAAAAAAGGAGCAGGCAGAATTTGTGGCGAACGACAAAGCAGAATACCATCTGCTAAGCATTCTTCCACCTCAAGAACTCAACAGGATTGGGCACTACAACTCGACAAAGGAACTTTGGGAGAAGTTCCTCGAGCTGCACGAAGGGACGTCCGAAGCCAAGCTCGCCAGAAGAGATCTGCTTCGCAATCAGCTCACCAGCTTGCGACTTGAGGAAGACAAGACAGTCTCGCACTTGCACTCGAGAATAAAAGAAATCATTACCAGATTTTCGAATCTCAGAGAAAAGGTAAGTAACTGAGATTCGCTCAGGTACGCACTGAATTCATTTCCTAGAAATACCAAATGGGCATCATTAGTAGATGCTTTTTACATTTCTAAGGATTTAGAAAAAATTTTGTTAGAAGATTTCTTTTCAACATTTGAAGTGCATGAGTCAAGATGTGCAGGAATGAAGGAGCCCAAGAACAACGGTGCCCTCAAAGCTTCGAGAGATGAACCAGAGTTGGAATCTTCTCTCGACGACGAGGAAATGGTAATGATGGTAAGAAGATTCAAAAAACTTTGTAAATCCAGATCTACTAACCATCCGCAAGGGAAGAAGAAAAGGATGATCCGCTGCTACCACTGCGACGAAGAAGGGCACATCAAGGACAACTGCCCCAAGCTGAAGATCAAGGACAAGGAGAAGGGTAAGAAGCCTATCTAAAAGCGAAAGGCCCTAAAGGCGACGTGGGACGATACGTCGTCCGAATCGGAAGACGAGGCATTCTCCGAACTCACACTGATGGCGAGTTATCAAGACGACGACTGCGATTCAAGCTCTTCCAAGATGAGCATTGAGAGCATCGATGAAGGGGGGGCTTCGTTAGAAGAAAGCAGCAGTTTAGGGGAAGACACGGACAACAAACTCGACAAGGTAAGTCAAGTACGTTCTCTTCCTCCCGACAAACTTTTTAAGTTTGTTAAGTTTTTAACTAAAGACTGCTGTAAATTAGAAAAGGAAATCAAAAATGTAAAAATAATTTTGGCTAAATCTTGTCCCTTAGAAGAATTAGACAAATCAAAATTGTAAAGTAAAAAATTGAAATTAGAAAATCAAAATTTGAAACTTTAAATAGATAACTTGAAAAATTATGCATGTTCATCTAAAACCAATTTTAGAAGATCTAATAATTTAAATTGGTACTTTAGATATCACCCGGGATAAATTAGGAACATTTCAAGAAAGTATGTCACTAAAAACTTTTTAGTTAATCGAGTAGGCTGGAACCTTTATTGAGTTCCTAAATCTTGCTTAGTCTAAGTTTTAAAATTAAAATTAGCACTTTTCAGTGAGAAAAATTAAACAATGAATTTCTCTATGAGGCTATGTCTAAGGAAGTGGTTGTTGCTCCAATAACCAAGAAGGTCTAGTGCCTCGCCACGACCTGGAAGCAAAAATATTGAAATAAATGTTTAATTAACTTTCTGTCAAAGCATTAAAATTAGAATTGATTAATGCTTTCAAAGTTTTTCAAAATATTTTTTTAAAAAAATTCTTTTACATGAAATTGACTATTTAAGTACTTAGAAAAATTTTCAAAGATTTTTTTCAAAAATATTTTTTTTAACTTAGAATTTTTTTTTTATTTTTCTCTTAGAAAATTTTCTTTAATACTTAGAAAAATTCTCAGAAGATTTTTTTTAGCTAAAGGTTGTTATGAACTTGAAAATATCTACTTCAAATTTTTTTAGAAATTTTTGTAATGTTTTTGCAAAAAAATGTCTAAGTTAGAATTTTTTTTAATTTCACTTAGAAAATTTTACTTAAATTTTTTTTCAGAGACTCCTTATGTGAAAATTATTGCAAATTTTTAAGGATCTCAAAATTTTCTAAGTCTTTAACCCTTAGATTTTTTCTTGAAATCCCATTTTGTTTGTGATTAAAGGGGGAGAAGGATTAGTATAAGTCTAGGGGGAGGTAGACCAAAATATTAACTTGTTTTATTTTTGCACATAAATTACAAATTTAGTTAAGTTTATTTTATGTCTATTTTTACCCTATCTTAACTTGGGTTGCACACACCAAAAAGGGGGAGATTGTTGGAACCCCAAGGTTGTGTTGGTGTGATCAACAAGTTAAATTAGGTCCTGTTTGTTGCAAACCCTGTGTCTAAGTGTGCAGGAGCTTAGGAGCACAGGTAGTCGAGTGGAAGACGCAGCTAGCGAGAAGGACGGCAGTCTGAGGGACGAGGTGCTGCGGAAGAGTACACCGGCGGACAAGAAGGAAGCGTGCGGTGATTCCGAGGGATGAAAGCCGGTGTCACGCCCCAAAGGAGTCTCTGCCAGACAAAAATCCGGCAACATCTCCCCTGTACCAGTGACAATTTGAAGCATCAATACAAGAAAAATACATCAGCCACATGCGGCTGGAATATTTATATACACAACCACGCAGTTATAATAACAGCCCACACAGCTGGAATGAAACAATCACAACCACGCAGTTATATATAAAACAGCCCACACGGCTGTACAAAATAAACCAACACAGCGGAAAAACGAAAAACGGAAAGCCCAACACAACACAATGCTAACCGGCTAGGCTTTATACAACAACCACAACAACAAATACAACAACCTACCAAATACAACAAATACAAATAAAACATATACAAAACCAGAAACGACCTTCGGATGTGACATAGGACCTGGCAGACAGGATACTCCGAGCGACACTCCAACCATCTACCTGAAAACATAAAGATATACATGCGGTGGTGAGTATAGGTAACTTAGCGGGTAATAGAAAAGATAGTGCATGGTCTATACATAAACATAGAGATCAAAGGTATACAGTCTCAGTAGGGAATCAAAGAATATGATCCTACTATCATAATCAATGCATCTGAACATATCAGACCTACTAACCTGACATACATACTATACAAACAACAACCAACATAATGATAGATACATAACCAATCTGGAATCAACAACTGGTACCATGATCGGTAAACTCACCATATCTGCAACAGACCTACTCGTGACACCTGTGCAATATAAATACGACTGCAAATACATGTAAAATAAATGACATGTATGCAGTATGACAACCATATGCAACAATCATATCGCAAACAAATGCAACATACCACAAACACATGCAACTAGTAACTACTAGGCATGTATGCAAATATATCTCCAAAGATGCACCGCGCATCAAATGCAAATGTGCATGCATGCTCCATGGTCACCCCCGCCACCTCTCTAGACACCACGACCCCTGTATGGCCGAGAGGCTTGGGTCCGTGACAAACCGTACTAGCCTCCAGTACATGCACCGGTATAGGCGGCCAAAGCGGACGGTCAGCTAAGTAGTTATATAACTACATAGCTAAGGGTCCCTGACCACTCATAACTCAAACCCTCTGCCTACTGTACCCTCAAGACCCACTACTCCAGAGTGGTCGAGGCTGACAGAACACTGAGCGACTGAATGAGCGCGACAGGACTAGCTCCAAGCTACCACTCTCCAACAGTGGTCGAAAGGACAACTATAAAAGACTGACGACTCTCTCCACCACAAGGAAGACAATAGTCGTCAGCAATGCAATGAATGATGAACATGATATATATATAATCATGATACGAACACCGTCATCATCCATGCAATTCTAAATCCACCTAAGTACCCCACAACATGAGTATAATCATCATGATACCTCTATATATCCCACCAAACATATGTATACAACTACACATGTATAGTCAACCAAAAATCTCCAATAACCCCAACAGACACACATACACACCCCACGTGTACAATCAACATGTATCCTCCAGTAAAAACACATCAAACACTTCTATAAACCACAGACATACAATCAACACAACTCCAATCATCACACCAGACAGAAGTATATACGACATACCAATGGACAAACCTCATATGAATACCACCAACGAAGTATCCCCTACCATACATACTCTACATGTAAAAATACCACAGAGTATAGATAACCAAAGTGCAGACTGTATAAGAATTAAATAGATCATCACAAGGGTCAAGCATCGGCATCAAGCAGGAAAACAACAAACGAACACGATATAAGGTAAAGCATCCTAAACCATCACATAAAACCATGCACTAAGCTCAATAAAATCTACATAGAGTCAAGGAAGAAATACCCGCCTTAATTTGTCGATCGTGCTAAAAATAAATCTCACGGCGTGATGATCGTCCCATATCAAAGCCTGCATCAATCAATATATATATCTTATTTAGCTAAATTCGTAAGAATTAAATAGCTAAATAAAATCCTTAACCCAATTAGGATAACTCCAATTAAATCTGATCTCTGATTAATCCTCCAAATAATCCCTAATCACACAACCCATTTAGAATCAGCTAATCATAAATCCAACATAACAGCCTACCCTAATTCATCCATTAATCAAACCTCATTATAAACCCCTTCTAAATCCACCGATCACAATTTATCCAAGCACCCACAAATCACAAAATCTCCAACATAATACAATACCAATCCTTATCAATTCATCACACACCAATAATGATCATGTATCTATCTGTATAAATCATTCACCGAATAACCATTATAAAATTAACTCCAAAACAACTTGAATAAATTTCTACAATCCATCACTACTAAACCAATCCACCACATAATGATATCAACCCACAATAATCTATCATAGAAATCAAATCTCCACCATAATTCCACATCTACCTATATCATCATCAACAACTAACTAAACCACCACATAATAACACATACTAAAACTAGTATCAATATATTCATTGACTGGATCAATGTTAACCATAAAAACTAACCTTAATAGCCTTCCTCATTCAATCCTCAGCTGAAGAAGGATCGCCACAGCAAATCCAACCCCCATTAAATCTGCCACCGAAATTCCAGGACATGAAATCAACCCAACAAGATAGCCAAGAATTAAATCCTAAATCAAACTCCACATTGCTTTTGCTAACAACTTACCCAAATCTCTGATAACTGTTGGTGAAACACAATCAGAGAGTTTCACTGCCAAGGCTGGATCGCCAAAACTGTGTATCACCAAACTGACCGAAGCTACAAGAATAGCCAAGAATCAATTCTCTACATCTCAAGTCAGAAATGGAGATTAGGTCGTTAGAAAATCTGATACAAGCCTTACCTTACTCCAATTTCTGCATCGGCAATCCGTCCACACTAAAGATCAGTAGCTGAGCAATGCCAATGAGAAAGAGGAACCAAAATCCAGTGAAGTGGACCTCCCTGATCCAAGCTCCGACGACAAGGAGACGCTGGACATCCACCAGAGGCAACTAATGCTCGAATCTCCCCTCCCTCGCTGGGCTCTAGCCTCGCCGTGCCCTAGCCGCTTGACCACCATCAATCGCGCGCAAGGAATGACCGAGAGGCCGAGAAGGTGGTCGCTCCTCCAGAGATGGTTGATACCGTCAAGATCTGATGCTCTCCCTCAGGCGACTCGGCGAGAATAGGATCGTCAGGGAAGAATCTCTCCATCGGTGTCGGGTTCATCCGCGCGAGAGAGGAAGGAAGAAGAAGGGAGAAGCTTCCCTTCCTCAAGAGAGTTGGGTGAATGCCCTGCACCGGCGACACTGAGAGGGGAGGAGAGGAGAATCGCCGGTTGTCGGTGAATTTGGGGGAAGGAGAAGAGAGTATCGGCGTCGGGGAGGAAGGAAACAGGGTTTTGGGATCGACGTTTGGGAAAAGAAAAAGAAAAGAAAATATAAATAAATCCAACAATTCCTCACTTAAACGGGATATCCCAAATAGGCTTTATCTGAACCCATAAATTCGTTCCCGCAAAACCCGTCGTACGAGCTCCGAAAAATTCTCAGAAAATTTCTAAAAATTCCAGAAAAATTCTATAAGGCTATTTCCCAAATAACCTTATTAATTTAATTTTTCAATATCTTACATACTCCCCCACTAATAAAAATTTGGTCCCCAAATTTACTCGTTAACTTAGGGATCCTCATCCAAGGGTAACATCCAACCGACATCCTCATATACCACTCCACCCTAGCATCTTAAACATATCTCCAACCATAAAGAATGACTATGTGGGTTATAAACTCACCCTACATCTGCTACTCCCAAACTGCTACCTAGCCAACTGCGGGATAAATCAACTACCTTGGAAATCCAAAATTCATTACCATCATATCCTCCAACATCTGTATAGGGCACTCAAACTATCCATCAGTCTAAGGGTAAAAATCTATACTAAAGCGAATCTCCTAATCCAAAGTCTGCTGTATCCTCAAAAAAAATCATGATGTGAAATCACTGATCTCCATCCAATACAACACTCAGAGATATACCATAAGATCCAGTAATCTCTCTACAGTATAATCCTACTACTCGATCCAAAGAATCCATCCTATGAAATCACTAACTAGGGAGCAAATTCATCAACCAACAATGATTACCCAAACCATCATATTCTTGGATAATCCCACAACAACAACCGTCATAACATGCTCCCAACTCGACTCTAGTATTCAAATCAACAAAGACAATCCTACTGATCTTCGATGTTCAGCCTCCATTTGCTGACATACTAGACATCAAGTTACAAAATCCACGATGTCTTTCTACATATCGTTCCACCAATAAGAATGCTTCAAATCTCTATACATCGGGTATCACCCGGATGTACCATAAATCCATATCAAGGTGTTTCCTACAGTACTCCTCTCGGATAAGAAGTGACTCGGAAACACACATAATCTCCCACGAAAATAAAGAATCTCATTCTCATTACACGAGAATTCTCACTACTAGCACAAGACTACTCCGCTCATGCTACATCGGAACTGCACCGACTCCCAGATACGATACATCTGTGTAGAATACAAATCTGTCTACACTAGAAAGTACAACTAAGACAGTGCAGTTAACACTTCTCGTTTCAACTCCTGAAACTGATCTCGTAAGCGTCTATCCAGGAAAATTCCATACTCATCCTGAACAGTCCCCTCAACTAATCTCCGATAATATCCATCCAGACCATGAAAGGAACAACGAATCTCCGGTATAGACTACGCCTACTCCCAACTGATAACAGACTCTATCTCCTATGGATCCACCGATATCCTCTACTAAACACAACGTGTCCCAGAAACTCGTAAAAGACAATCACATCACGCACTACTGAACTTCGCATATAGATGTTCCCGACGAAACATATCTAGAACTATGCGAAGCTAGTGTACGTAACCCACCTCGGATTAGGAATAGATCAAAACATCGTCAATGAAGACCATGAAAACTGATCCAAACCTCTAGAAATACCAAACACATTGAGTCCATATAAACATCTAGGTCACGGTATGCCTAAATAGTAACACCAATAACTCATAATATCCATACAACAGGCACACCCAACCGTAAGGTCCCCAACAACAAGTCTGTAATATAATCACTAACTAAAAATCAACAAATCCATAAATATCACAGACATACCGCACTCCATGTCACTACCAATATCGAACACCAAATCATAGATCATCAAGTCAAATATCCGCTAATAGATCATCAAAAGACAACAAATCACCACACCTGATCTCACAATATCCACTAATCAAAAATCATCCTCAACATCAATCAATCATACCAGAGTCTCCTAAACAAAGATAGAGTAAAAGGAAAGCATCCAACCTTCAACACCCACTACCAACATACTAAATGTATCCAAAAGGTCTGCCAAATCTCATTATCTCATCCTCTTAGATACTCATATATCCATAGTAAAAGAAGGTCAATCCAAAGTCAAAGGGTCACACAACCTTCTGACTAAGAGTCTACCCATCTAGAAAGTATTTCCACAACTCTCATAATCATCCCATATATGTCCCTCGATACATATCGATAAAAGGTCAAACCCTCTAATCTGAGCTATAGACTACAAGATCTAGTAAAATGATCACGTGGTTAAGGTCTTGAACCACCTAATAGAGACAATGTTAGGTGAGTCATCTAACTATTGTATTGTACCCCATCATACTGTGATTGCTCCACCCTGAGGTTCAGCAACCTCCAGTATCGAGCAATGAACACAAAGATAGAGGAACACTACAACTGAATAGTGATGTGCGTAGATTATATACTCTTTTATGCATACTTTGACGCACATCTACTTGTATTTCATTGACATAATCTATGTTTATTGCACCCTATTTCATTAGAATGTCATACTTTCATTATATTCTGTTCGGAGATCTACTCTTTGCTTATTTTGATTGACAGGACGTGATTTGGAGTAAAAACAGAGTTTAAATGAAGTCTAGAGCTTCCAGAGTGACATGGGCATGCAAAACTATGTTTTCTTCATGTCCTGGCCGTGTAGAACTCACATGGGCGTGTTAAGGCCGTGTAGGGGTCATGTTGGGGCCGTGTGAACCTCACACGGCCGTGTGAAGGCCGTGTGAGGTTTTCTACACTGCAGACTGAAACTAAAATGGCCATAACTTTGTGCTCGGTTGGAGATTTGGGTTGTTCTTTATACCAACTTGTAGATAACTTCAAGATCTACAACTTTGATGAAGACTTCAACGGGAGAAAACCCCATCTTGGTGGCCTAAAAGATGTTGCAATGAAACATAACTATTCAAAGCTAAGACAAAGGGTGTGCAAGGGCCATGCAAGGGGGTGTGAGCTGCACACGGCCATGTATGGCATCCAGTGTTGAAACCTTACATGGCCGTGTAAATCTACATGGCCGTGCAAAGGAAACATAAGCAGAACCTCACATGACCGTGTTCCGCACACGGCCGTGTGAGGTTGGCAGAGAAGGAAGTGGTGCAGGCCGTGTGAGCCTCACACGGCCGTGCCACGGGGCCGTGTGGCACCCGTGCCAAGCCTATAAAAGGGGTTTTCTTCCCCTTTTCTCATATCTTGGGCTGGTCTTTGGCTTGGGGCTCTTCCCCATTGCTTGGGGAAGGGTTTTCCCCCTTGGGGGAACCCTAGATCTTCGATCCTTCGCCGATCCGTCCACCTTCGGAGCAAAGATTGCATCCAAGAAGACCGGTGCTACATGGATAAGCTTTCCCTTCTCTTCTCCTTATGTTTTGAGTTGTAGATAGCTTTATTTCTTGTCTCTTGATTGTAATTATCTTGCAATGGAGTAGATCTCTAGATCTAGGATGTAGGAAGTATTTGTGATGAGATGAATGATGTAAAACTATGAAGACACCATGATTCTATTCAATGACTTGTTGATGCATTGTTCTTGTTTGATGTAATGTGATTGTATGCAAACCTTTGTGGATTTGTCATTTTCTTGTTTCCATGATATTGCCTTGTTTGTACCTATTTGATCTTGTGTGGAATATGGTGATTTGGCTTAATGACCATGCTTGATTGAATGTTTGGATTTCTTGTGGACTTTGTAAAGATAAACTCTCACTCGATCATCCGAGGGATCCACGTGACAGGTGCAAGCCCGTGTAAGGACGTTTGAGAGATAATCTTGAAGAGGAAATAGGAATATTCAAGAGAGTAGGATGGATCTTGTGATTAGTTTCTTGTATCTTGATAGATTAATAAGTTGTGGGCTTCTATGTTGATATCCGAGGAAGGCATAGTAATAGGTGCGCTTCTGTGTAAGGACAACGTAGGTTCACGTCTAATTGATCATATCTAGATACATTTCTCAGTCCTTAGCCGGTTATCTATTGCAAGAGAGAACCGGCAACTTTCTACAAGTGTTTGTCAATTGAGGGATAAGAATTGGTGAACCATTTACATTGAATAACATCACAAAGAAACCAAAATCCTAGTATCTATTCCCCTCCATTCACTACGCTCATTCTCTCCCTTCTTACTCTCTTTCTTTTCTCTTCTATTTCTTATCCTAACATTTGTAAACCACTTTTCGATTGTCTAGATAATTCGCCATGCGAAGTTAACTAATGCTTAATCAACAGTCCCTGTGGATACGATAATCTTTTATATTACTTGCGACATTTCCGTACACTTGCGGAGAGCGAACAAATAGCTGGTCAAAATATCATTCAATCGGCGCTCTACCCCTCAAAGATCATCATATGAAATCATACCTAGTTATGATCCGAACTCCTAGGTATTACTCAACTAATATCATTTCCTCCGCACCATTGCGGGCAACATATCACTAAGTACATCAAGGATATCTAATCATATCCGATCAATCCATGAGTCAGGATCTCCCATGGAACAACGTTAGGCGAGTCGATTAATCATCGCCTTATAAACCATCATGCTATTGAAAGAGGTAAAGAACTACTCTCTCTCCAAACACCTCAAAGAAATCACTAAGTGATGTCCTGGTCTCCAAAAAGCATTCTCTGCTTCTTCCTTCACGTGGTACCGGGTCATGTAAAGGTTAAGCAGCTAACTTCAACTATCTCACGTCAGTACAAATCATATATTCAAATGTACTCTCCAAGTTATACATCCTAGTAACGACTGTATCTCATAAGTGTTAAGCAGGTAGCTTTACACTTTTCCACATCAGTGGGGTATCCTATCCGAACGTACCTTCTAAGTCAACCAACTAAGTACAGACAGTCCATGGTCACAGTCCCCATGGATTAGGATACATTGATCCTCTATAGGCTGACCTAGCCGACAATGGTATACTACTAATTCAGTCCTTTCCATGACGGTACAAGTCATGTACTCAAATGTATCTCTCAAAATATCTAACCAAGCACAAGTAACCCCAAAGATCAGAGTCTCTATAGATAGAGTAGGATGATACCCTAATGATCGAACTGCTAGATAAATCGGTCGTCAACTAACTGATCTAATAAGGGTAAATCAATCATCGTCAAAAGCAACTAAGGTAAAATCGATCCACCACTACCCAAGTCAACGAGAGTAATCTACTAACCTAACCAACAGGAGTAATCAATAGTCAACTAATCAAAACATCCACTATCCAGCTAATAATAACCGAGACTGGTATATGACTCTAACTCTCAAACAACTAGTAGTAACTGACACTAAAACTACTAGTAGTATGATATGACAGATCCCCTGAGACTGTAATCCTTGATCTCCATTAGGTCAACCGTGATCAGTGATTGACCCAACACATGACATGTATGCTACAATCACCTAGGCAAGTACTAACAAGAGAACACTAACACATGTCATAACGATCAGAACAACCATGCATATGTACTAACAAAATGCAAGATAATAATATGCAAACATACCTCCTAAAGCCTGGAGAAGTCCTGCTGCTGCCTGGTCCCAAAACTCGAAAAGTCACATCAAGAAAACCGAATCACGAAATCCAAAACATGAATAATAGGCATCGTACCTACTCTGATACCAAAAATTGGTATCAGATAAATCTCGAAAATCCAAAACGCATAACAAGTATCGTAAACCTGCTCTGATACCACTAAATTATCACGCCCCAAAGGAGTCTCTGCCAGACAAAAATCCGGCAACATCTCCCCTGTACCGGTGACAATTTGAAGCATCAATACAAGCAAAATACATCAGCCACATGCGGCTGGAATATTTATATACACAACCACGCAGTTATAATAACAGCCCACACGGCCGGAATGAAACAATCACAACCACGCAGTTATATATACAACAGCCCACACGGCTGTACAAAATAAACCAACACAGCGAAAAAATGAAAAACGGAAAGCCCAATACAACACAATCAACACACTGCTGGCCGACTAGGCTTTATACAACAACCACAACAACAAATACAACAACCCACCAAATACAACAAATACAAATAAAACATATACAAAACAAGAAATGACCTTCGGATGTGACATAGGACCTGGCAGACAGGATACTCCGAGCGACACTCCAACCATCTACCTGAAAACATAAAGATATACATGCGGTGGTGAGTATAGGTAACTCAGCGGGTAATAGAAAAGATAGTGCATGGTCTATACATAAACATAGAGATCAAAGGTATATAGTCTCAGTAGGGAATTAAAGAATATGATCCTACTATCATAATCAATGCATCTGAACATATCAGACCTACTAACCTGACATACATACTATACAAACCACAACCGACATAATGATAGATACATAACCAATCTGGAATCAACAACTGGTACCATGATCGGTAAACTCACCATATCTGCAACAGACCTACTCGTGACACCTGTGCAATATAAATACGACTGCAAATACATGTAAAATAAATGACATGTATGCAGTATGACAACCATATGCAACAATCATATCGCAAACAAATGCAACACACCACAAACACATGCAACTAGTAACTACTAGGCATGTATGCAAATATATCTCCAAAGATGCACCGCGCATCAAATGCAAATGTGCATGCATGCTCCATGGTCACCCCCGCCACCTCTCTAGACACCACGACCCCTGTATGGCCGAGAGGCTTGGGTCCGTGACAAACCGTACTAGCCTCCAGTACATGCACCGCTATAGGCGGCCGAAGCGGACGGTCAGCTAAGTAGTTATATAACTATATAGCTAAGGGTCTCTGACCACTCATAACTCAAACCCTCTGCCTACTGTACCCTCAAAACCCACTACTCTAGAGTGGTCGAGGCTGACAGAACACTGAGCGACTGAATGAGCACGACAGGACTAGCTCCAAGCTACCACTCTCCAACAGTGATCGAAAGGACAACTATAAAAGACTGACGACTTTCTCCACCACAAGGAAGACAATAGTCGTCAGCAATGCAATGAATGATGAACATGATATATATATAATCATGATACGAACACCGTCATCATCCATGCAATTCTAAATCCACCTAAGTACCCCACAACATGAGTATAATCATCATGATACCTCCATATATCCCACCAAACATATGTATACAACTACACATGTATAGTCAACCAAAAATCTCCAATAACCCCAACAGACACACATACACACCCCACGTGTACAATCAACATGTATCCTCTAGTAAAAACACATCAAACACATCTATAAACCACAAACATACAATCAACACAACTCCAGTCATCACACCAGACAGAAGTATATACTACATACCAATGGATAAACCTTATATGAATACCACCAACAAAGTATCCCCTACCATACATATTCTACATGTAAAAATACCACAGAGTATAGATAACAAAAGTGCAGACTGTATAAGAATTAAATAGATCATCACAAGGGTCAAGCATCAGCATCAAGCAGGAAAACAACAAACGAACACGATATAAGGTAAAGCATCCTAAACCATCACATAAAACCATGCACTAAGCTCAATAAAATCTACATAGAGTCAAGGAAGAAATACCCACCTTAATCTGTCGATCGTGCTAAAAATAAATCTCACGTCGTGATGATCGTCCCATATCAAAGCCTGCATCAATCAATATATATATCTTATTTAGCTAAATTCGTAAGAATTAAATAGCTAAATAAAATCCTTAACCCAATTAGGATAACTCGAATCAAATCTGATCTCTGATTAATCCTCCAAATAATCCCTAATCACACAACCCATTTAGAATCAGCTAATCATAAATCCAACATAATAGCCTACCCTAATTCATCCATTAATCAAACCTCATTATAAACCCCTTCTAAATCCACCGATCACAATTTATCCAAGCACCCACAAATCACAAAATCTCCAACATAATACAATACCAATCCTTATCAATTCATCACACACCAATAATGATCATGTATCTATCTGTATAAATCATTCACCGAATAACCATTATAAAATTAACTCCAAAACAACTTGAATAAATTTCTACAATCCATCACTACTAAACCAATCCACCACATAATGATATCAACCCACAATAATCTATCATAGAAATCAAATCTCCACCATAAATCCACATCTACCTATATCATCATCAACAACTAACTAAACCACCTCATAATAACACATACTAAAACTAGTATCAATATATTCATTGACTGGATCAATGTTAACCATAAAAACTAACCTTAATAGCCTTCCTCATTCAATCCTCAGCTGAAGAAGGATCGCCACAGCAAATCCAACCCCCATTAAATCTGCCACCGAAATTCCAGGACATGAAATCAACCCAACAAGATAACCAAGAATTAAATCCTAAATCAAACTCCACATTGCTTTAGCTAACAACTTACCCAAATCTCTGATAACTGCTGGTGAAACACAATCAGAGAGTTTCACTGCCAAGGCTGGATCGCCAAAACTGTGTATCACCAAACTGACCGAAGCTACAAGAATAGCCAAGAATCAATTCTCTACATCTCAAGTCAGAAATGGAGATTAGGTCGTTAGAAAAACTGATACAAGCCTTAC
The DNA here is from genome assembly GCF_018446385.1 of Zingiber officinale. Lineage (NCBI taxonomy): Eukaryota > Viridiplantae > Streptophyta > Magnoliopsida > Zingiberales > Zingiberaceae > Zingiber > Zingiber officinale. Next base: position 77,450,443 of record NC_056001.1, read on the forward strand.
CTTACTCCAATTTCTGCATCGGCAATCCGTCCACACTAAAGATCAGTAGCTGAGCAATGCCAATGAGAAAGAGGAACCAAAATCCAGTGAAGTGGACCTCCCTGATCCAAGCTTCGACGACAAGGAGACGCTGGACATCCACCAGAGGCAACTAGGGCTTGAATCTCCCCTCCCTCGCTGGGCTCTAGCCTCGCCGTGCCCTAGCCGCTTGACCACCATCAATCGCGCGCAAGGAATGGCCGAGAGGCCGAGAAGGTGGTCGCTCCTCCGGAGATGGTTGATACCGTCAAGATCCGATGCTCTCCCTCAGGCGACTCGGCGAGAATAGGATCGTCAGGGAAGATTCTCTCCATCGGTGTCGGGTTCATCCGCGCGAGAGAGGAAGGAAGAAGAGAGGAATGGGTCGTAGCTTCCCTCCTCCGGAAGTTACTCTGGTGAATGCCCTGCACCGGCGACACCGAGAGGGGAGGAGAGGAGAATCGCCGGTTGTCGATGAATTTGGGGGAAGGAGAAGAGAGTATCGGTGTCGGGGAGGAAGGAAACAGGGTTTTGGGATCGGCGTTTGGGAAAAGAAAAAGAAAAGGAAATATAAATAAATCCAACATTTCCTCACTTAAACGGGATATCCCAAATAGGCTTTATCCGAACCCATAAATTTGTTCCCGCAAAACCCGTCGTACGAGCTCCGAAAAATTTCCATAAAATTTCTAAAAATTCCAGAAAAATTCTATAAGGCTATTTCCCAAATAACCTTATTAATTTAGTTTTTCAATATCTTACAGCCGGAGTGGAAGATTGCTCAGGGAGCAAGAGACACAACTAGTGGAAGGACGGTACGCGGTGCGTCCGAGGGATGAAGACTACGGATGAGTACACCGGCAGACGAGAAGGAAATACGCAACAATTCTGAGGGACGAGAAGCCGGAGGGAAGCCCGCACGAGAAAAATCGGAAGTTGTGTTCGGGTGAGCCCTTTTCCGGATGACAGAGATCTCCTAAGCAAACGGATCCAGAATAGAAGACCCGGACCGAGCTGAACCGAACTGGAGCAGAGGTTTTGGACGAAAAAGTCAGCCGTTGTTGACTTTTGGCTCCGGGGCTCCCGGAGCAGCCCGGGGCGCCCGGAACTCTTCCGGGCGCTCAGACCTGATTTGTTGACCAGATCGTGTCATACACGATCTGAACGTTGGGGGATAAAGTTTTATCCCCCCAGGGTGCCCAGAACCCCTTCCAGGCGCCCCGACCAAGGCTATAAATATAGCCTTGGTCCAGAAGCGTTTCAATCAGTTCATAAATTGTAAAAACGCTTGTGCGCTTTCCACTGTTTAGATTAGCTTCTTTCTTTTTGTGCTTCAACGCTGTAAGAGGCTTCTCCACCTGAAGGAGATTGATAGTGCGCTTCATCCTTTCCTTGGATTAACAACCTCCCCGGTTGTAACAAAGTAAACAGCGGTGCCTCTTTCTTTTCTGCTTTTAATTTACTGCTTTGATTATTTTACAAGTGTTAGTTTGAAAAGTCGGGAAGGGTTTTTATTTATTTTTTTCAGGGCTATTCAACCCACCCCCCTTCTAGCCGGCCCAACGGTCCTACACATTGAGCTTGCAGGAAAGTCCTAAGTTGTCTTAGGCAAAAGTCCTAGTGGATTCTAGGCAGGTGGAAAACCCTAGGGGGTGGTAACCCTAGGTCCTACGGGGTGGTAACTCTAAGTGGTGGAAAGTCTTAGCTACGGTTAGGCAAGTGAAAAACCCTAGGGGGTGCTAACCCTAGGTTCTAGGGGGTGGTAACCCTAGGCTGAGGAAAACCCTAGGGGGGGTAACCCTAGGTCCTAGGGGGTAGTAACCCTAGGCTGAGGAAAACCCTAAGGGGTGGTAATCCTAGGCGGAAAGTCCAGTCGATCTAGAGGATCGATCTGACAACAGGTAATCTCTCCTGAGAGGAGTAAGTGAAGACGTGTTCCACGGTGAGAGAACAGTAGGCGTCGGTTCGACCTAGGGTTTCCGGAGGAAATCCGAAGTCAAAACCGGACAGTCCGAAGGATGTCGAAGCTTTTTATTACATAATGCAGGAGATTAACATTTTGTGCAGGGTTAGATTTGACCTTGATCAGTTGATCGAACCTTAGTACTGCAGACCGAGTTCGATCGAGGGATTGGTCGATCAAACCAAGGATAAGTCGTGACCTGATTGAGCTGGGTGGATCGGATCAGATAGACCAGCAAGGTCAATGGGATCGGTCGACTGAACAACAGGATTGGTTAACCGAATAGCAGGATCGGTCGATCGAACAAAGACATATCCAGGTGACAGAAGCATGTGGACGAGAAGCTCCGCAGGTTCAGAGGGTTTGGTCGACCGAACACCTGGATCGATCGACCGATCATTGTTGAGTCAAAGACTGATCCCGAGATCAATGGATATGGATCAGGTCTACCTCGGCTATAAATGGAGGGTCGACCAGCTGCTTCGAAAAACAACAATTATCGAGATCAAGAACGCTTCAACAATGCTCAACTGCTGCTCTAACAATTGATGACTTACTCATCCTTATATAGTCGGTATACTCTGTTTAGTCTTGTACTTGTAATTGCACACTTGTAAAAAAATTTCAAACTTATAGTGATTGCCCAACATAAGCGATCAACAATGATGGGCTTTGGAGTAGGAGTCGTCATAAGCTCCGAACCAAGTAAATCTCTGTGTTTGCTTTGTCTACTTTCCACTGTGTTACTTTAAGTTTTCCTAAATGAATGAAATAGCTATTCACCCCCCCCTCTAGCGCTTTCAATCCTACATAAAACATTAGTCTTCCTACAAAATAGAGTTAGAATAATAGGCAAACAATATATAAAAGATAACTTTGATAGTCTCCGGGCTGTCCAGTCCTAACTTTGAGTTTTGTTGAAACTTTAGGTCGGATCGACGCCTACTGTTCCCTTTTCGGGGAACGCGTCCTCACCAACTCCTCTCAGGAGAGTTTACCTATTGTCAGACCGATCCTCCAGACTGTCTAGACTTTTGCCAACGTCTGAGACTTCAGGACTTTATACTGAATGTCCGCTCCATGACCCATCCAGTCTTCCACCCAGTGTCCACGACTCTAGGATTTTCACTTAAAGTCCTCGACTCTAGGATTTAATCCAAAGTTCTCGACCCACCAAGACTTTACCCAGTCCCCCGGGCCAGGACTTTGTTGCCTAACCGCAACTAGGACTTTCCACCTGCCTAGAATCCAATAGGACTTTTGCCTAAGATAACTTAGGACTTTCCTGCAAGCTCAGTCACACTTGTTAGATAACAAGATAACTTAACTTTGAACCCTTTGTCCTTATCAAAATACAGGTTTGATCGTCAGGTGCTCCCTACACCAATAATCTCCTCCTTTTTTATTATGGCAACCTGGTTCAAAAGTTAAGTAAAAACATATAGCAGTTCAAAGAAAAATCATAGCAATTTTAACACTAAAGCAATGCCACTTTTGTTGTCCCTTAATTTATCACTCCCCCTTAACTTTCTCTCCCACTTAACTTTTGACAAATCTCTCCCCCTTTACCATATATCAAAAATAATTTAGGGAGGAAAAAGATTACTTATTTTCAAAATAAAACATTGTAGCTTTTCAAATACTTAGCTTTTAAAAGTTAAAAAAAAACTTAGTCTTTGAAAAATTGGAACAATAGTGAGTCCTTTCAAATTACTTATCTTTTTAAGATAGTTTAATTTTTTCTTTGAAAAAATTTGAAAAAGGAGAGTTAAAATATTTTCAAGTAGGGAGTTTAACATAGCTAAAAACTGTGAAAAAAGCTTCTGAACAATACTTAAGATTTTAGAAGGAACTTAGCTAAAAATATAGTTTTTGAAACATAGCTTTTAAAATATTTAAAGCTTTTAAAAACTTAGTCTTTTTGTAAAGCCTTAAAATAACTTCTAAAGGATATTTTTTTTTGCTTTAAAGCTTGCATTGTACTTTTTTTAAAAAAAAATTTAACATATGTCATTTATTGATAAAAGAAAAAAGCTATATTAGAAAAGCGGCCAAACCTGACCTTCTAGTACAGTTTTATTACAAAGACTCTAACTATTTTTCCATTAGCTCTAAATTAATGCAAATCAAATCTATAAACTTTACAACCTCCCTCACCCATATACAAATTAAAGTCTGCACACCTAGACCATAAGTCACCCTCCATATAATTTGCAACATCTATAATATATCCACATTTTTAATCTCTAAAATTTTCGAAGCAAGAAGAAACTAAAATATGCACATCCCACTTCTAAATGATACTTAAAGGCTTTGGAAAAGAACATAGATTTTTTTAAAAATATTTAAATAATTTGAAGTAGAACTTTGTTTTGTTTAGCTTTTTAAAACTAGTTAACTTTTTCTTAAAAAAATAACTTAGTTCCAAAAAAAAATACTTAACTTTGAAAAATCTCTTTCTTTTTCTTGTAAGTTTTTAACAAAGAATTCAAAAAATTAATAAATGGGCAAAACTAATAGCATGTGTATAACCCTAGAGTCCAAACATGAGTAACAAAAGTAATTATTAAAGTTTTGAAAAAAAATAATATTTCAATATATTTCATCTAACAGCATAAAAGAAATATCCAAACTTTAGGCTAAACCTATATAACTATTCCTTCTAGGGGATAAATTAAACTTCTTGATATTCCATCTCAACCATTCTATGTTATCAAAACATATTAAGTTTATGAGTTTGTGTGAGATGAAGTTAATTTAATTTTCAGGTTGATTGGAAAAAAGATTTAATTTTAAACTAAAAAATATTTAAGTTTAAATTTGAAAAATAAATTTGAATTTTAAAAATATAAGTTTGAATAATTAGATTTGAATTTTGAAAATATAAGTTTAAATAATTAGATTTGAATTTTGAAAAAAAATAAGTTTGAATAATTATATTTGAATTTTGACAATTTAAATTTAAATAATTAGATTTAAATTTTGACAATTTAAGTTTTAATAATTAGATTTGATTTTGAAAATATAAGTTTGAATTAAAAATTAAGTTAGGTTTAAGTCATAATTAACTAATTTAAACCTAAATCCATCTCATCCTTTTCTAAATTGTCAATCAAGGAACCTTATTTATTTTGTGAGATGGTCAATTTTATCTTCAATTTATATTAAAATATAAAGATCAATTTATATTTGAGTTAGACTAAGGTTTATCAGTTAATCATGTAAGGAACTATAGCGCTAAACACACAAAAAGTGCAACGAAAAAACAAGTCCTTTCCAAAAGACCCATGATGTGTGTTGATTGTATACACTTGTTTAGCATGTTTTGACGGACATTCACATACTTCAAGCATGCTTTATCTATGCATTTTCGTACTTCCAGCTTTCCTTTCAGCATATTTACTCTTTTTGTTTGGAGATCTGCTTTTTGGCCATTTTCTGTATGCAAGAGTCGATTTTGGAGAAGATTTGACGCTTGAACGAAGAAGGAAGGCATAAGCCCTGTGTGACACACGACCATGACATGGGGGGTTATCCAGGCAGTGTGGTGATCACCACCCGTGTGGCTACAGCAGAGAAGGAAGAAGCCATGGTCGTGTGAGCATCACACGGCCGTGCCAGGTTTGAAGCCAAGAGGGTTCATGGTCGTGTGTACCACACGACCTTAGAAGCCATCCAGAACTAAAGTTGTACACGGCCGTGTAGATCTACACGACCGTGTAGCATTTCCAGAGCCCAAGAATGCCATGGTCGTGTGCACCACACAGTCGTGCAATAGCTCCAAAGCCGGAGGCAGTGCAGGCCGTGTAGATCTACACGGTCGTGCAAGGGAAGCAGTGGAGGAGCAAGCCACGACCGTGTACACCACACGGCCGTGCGAGATAGGCAGTGAGGGGAGTGAGCCAGGCCGTGTGAGCTTCACACGGTCGTGCCTCGGGGCCCTGTGGCGCCCAAACCCCCCTTCTATATAAGCCCTTCTTCTTCATTTGAAAGGGGATCTTCTCCCTTTTGGGGAGAATCAAGATTTGGGGTGATTCTTCTTCATCTTGGAGGGATTTTACATCGATTCAAGGGGAGATCTTCAACGTTTCAACTCCAAGATTGTGGATTAGATCCGGAGACAGTTCTTCATCGTAAATAGGCTTTCTTTCTCTCTTTTCTTGGATTTAGGATCAAGAATACTTGTAATTGTTAGCTAGAGCCCTAGAGCCAATCATTTGATGATTGTATTTTGGACTTGTTGTATCATATTCTATATATAAATAAAGGCATTTGGTTTTTAGTTATTATACTTACTTGTATTCGTGCCAAATAAACTAAGTATAATAACGTCCTTGAGTAGAAGGTTCTTACCTATATCAATCGGTTAGCTGAACCGATAGTGAGATGATATAGGGAACACTACTCTTAATCATTCCTAGTCGAGTATTAACATTCAGGGACAATGTTAATGCAATAAGACTAGCATGTAGGTCAACTCGATGACTTGATCTCACAAGTCATGGATATAGAGATATTAAGTTGACACATGGGTATACATTAGAGAATGTATACTGAATGACCCGCCATGAGAAAGTATCATGGATCGTTATATGAGTGTCATATACTTTCTCATGTGGCTATTAGTATGACTACTAGTCCTTACACCTGAAGTCATCATGGATTCCTACATAAGGAGTTATGTACTTTGGTTTCGTCAAACATCACCCGTAACAAGGTGGACTATAAAGGCGATTACTGTGTATGTAATGAATTATGCAGAGGGATGTGAGTGATGTAGATGGGATCTATCACTCCTATATGACGGGAGTGACATCGATATTCTTGATAGAGTGAGACTACGAAGTGCATGGCCATGCCCAAATGAGTCAATATAGGATATTGAGCTCATTTGATTTAGTGAATCTACTTGGAGTTCAAGATTTAGATTGATTAGAGGATGACACGGTCTATGCCTCATATTGATCAATCTAGATGTCTAGGATAGAAAGACACTTGTCATATTTTGTGAGGAGTCACAATTAGTAGTCATAAGGTGATGTTGGATCTCAATATTCTTGTAACATGGGTAGTAATGATGTGTTGCTAGATACCGCTCATTACTTATGCTCCTAAATAGGTTTAGGGGCATTGCCAACGTTACAAGAACCTATAGGGTCACACACTAAGGACAATTAGATGGAGATTAGGTTCATATGATGTGTTAGTTAGAGCCCTAGAGCCAATCATTTGATGATTGTATGGACTCATGTATATCATATTCATGTATATATATTAAGGCATTTGATTTTTGGTTATTATGCTTATTTGTATTAGTGCCAGATAAAATAAGTATAGTAACGTCCTAGAGTAGAAAGGTTCTTACCTATATCAATCGATTGGTTGAATCGATAGTGAGATGATATAGGGAACACTACTCTAAATCATTCCTAGTCGAGTATTAACATTCAGGGACAATGTTAATACAATAAGACTAGCATGTAGGTCAGCTCGATGACTTGATCTCACAAGTCATGGATATAGAGATATCAAGCTGACACATGGGTATGCATTAGAGAATGTATACTGAATGACCCGCCATGAGAAAGTATCATGGATCGTTATATGAGTGTCATATACTTTCTCATGTGGCTATTAGTATGACTATTAGTCCTTTGACCTGAAGTCACCATGGATCCCTACATAAGGAGTTATGTACTTTGGTTTAGTCAAACGTCATCCGTAACAGGGTGGACTATAAAGGCGATTACTGGGTATGTAATAAATTATGCAGAGGGATGTGAGTGATGTAGATGGGATCTATCCCTCCCATATGACGGGAGCGACATCAATATTCTTGATAGAGTTAGACCACGAAGTGCATGGCCATACCCGAATGAGTCAACATGAGATGTTGAGCTCATTTGATCGAGTGAGTCTACTTGGAGTTCAAGATTTAGATTGATTAGAGGATGACACGGTCTATGCCTCACATTGATCAATCTAGATGTCAAGGATAGAAGGACATTTGACATATTTTGTGAGGAGTCACAATTGGTAGTCACAAGGTGATGTCGGATCTCGACATTCTTGTAACTTGGGTAGTAATGATGTGTTGCTAGATACCGCTCATTACTTATGCTCCTAAATGGGTTTAGGGCATTGCCAACGTTACAAGAACCTATAGGGTCACACACTAAGGACAATTAGATGGAGATTTGGTTCATATGATGAACCAAGAGGATTAGATTCATTTGATGAATCATATTGGATTAAGAGTAATCCAAATTGGGCTAATTGAGTTGGACTCAAGTTGATTCATGTATTCAATGAGTCTAATTTAGATTATGACTCATTAAATCAACTTAATTTAATGAATTAGATTCATTATATTAAGTTGGCTTGAATCATATGGTTGGATTAGATCAACCATGAGAGAGATTTGATCAAGTTTGACTTGATTTGAGAGGAAGAGAAAAAGTCATGTTTGACTTGACTTTTTGCCACATCACTAGTGAGTTGGCAAGATGTGGACCAATAGGATTGCTCCACATTATCAATGTGTGCCACCTCATGGAGGTTACAAGCCTCCATAGCATTTAATGTGGCCGGCCCACATTAAATGAGGAGGTTACACTTGTTGCCATGTCATTTAGTGAGGTGGCAAGATGTGGACCAATAGTGTTGATCCACATCATCCTAGAGTGCCACCTCATGGGGGTTACAACTCTTAATGGTCTCCACATTAATTGGAATTAATGTGGGGGTTACACCTCCTAGAGTGGCCGGCCACTTGATGGCTAAGGGGTTTTTTGAATTTCCTCTCAATTGATTCATTCACTCTTCTTCTCCCTTGGGTGCTCTCTCTTCTCCTTCTCCCATTCCTTGGCCGAACACTCCATTGGTGCTAGCACACCTTGTGTTTTGGTCATCTCCTTCTACTTGTGTCCGTGTGGATACATATAGAGGTTGTCTACTTTGACAACTAGAGGTCCGACGACATCTTAGACAAGCGGGAACGCGAAGGGCTTCGCTACAAGGGTAATGATCTTAACTTTAGTGTAGATCTAAAGTTTTTACAAACTCGTACAAGAAAAAGGTTTTTCGATAATTTTGTTTACGAATCTTTGCACGAGATCCATGGCTTTGGGTGACTCCGGGTTTCCGCGACGCGAAAAAGCGGTTTTCGCGGCCCGAAGAACCCAACATAATGAACCAAGAGGATTAGATTCATTTGATGAATCAAATTGGATTAAGAGTAATCCTAATTGAGCTAACTTGAGTTGGACTCAAGTTGATTCATGTGTTCAATGAGTCTAATTTAGATTATGACTCAATGAATCAATTTAATTAAATGAATTAGATTCATTATATTAAATTAGCTTGAATTAAATAGTTGGATTAGATTAACCATGAGAGAGATTAAGTCAAGTTTGACTTGACTTGAGAGGAAGAGAAAGAGTCAAGTTTGACTTGACTTTTTGCCACATCATTAGTGAGTTGGCAAGATGTGAACCAATGATGATGCTCCACATCATCATGATTAATTAAGTGAGATGCCACCTAATGGAGGTTACAATTCTTCACTTTAATGGCTATACATTAATTGCACTTAATGCAAAATGGGAGTACATTCTTTTGAATGTGGTCGGCCACTATGGTGTGGTGTGGAATGAATTTTTCATTCATGTGTGCATTCACTCCATCTTCTTCCTCTCAAGCTCTCCCTCTCCCTCTTCTCCTCTCTTGCCGTGACCTATCAAGGTGCTAGCACACCTTCGTTTAGGACTTTCTCCACCTAATTAGTTCGTGTGGATACTTCTAGAGGAGTATCTATTTTGATACTCTTGAGATCCGACACCGTTTGGACGAGCGAGAACGCGAAGGGCTTCGCTTCAAAGGTATAACCCTTTTTCATGTAGATCTAGGAGTAGATCTCGGTAGAAACTCGTATTCGTAGTTTTTGAAATTTTTCTTTGCACGGATACGTTGGCTTTGGGGCTTTCGGGGTTTCCGCGACGCGAAAACACGGCCCGAAAAACCCAACAGTGGTATCAGAGCCACGTGCAAAGACGAATACGAGTTTATTTTGTGTTTTATGAAAACTTTTCAGTTCTGTAATATTCTGTAAATTTAGGTTTTTTATAATTTTTATGGGTAATTTTCTCGTAGAAGCGAAGCACAAGTGTTTTGGCGCTTGTAGGCTTCCGCTACCGGGAAGATTTTTCCAAAACGGCCAAGTTTTGCCCCAAAATTTTTTGGGACAGCGGGCTAAGGCGCTGTTAGATCGCAATGGAACCCTCATGATGGTTAGATCGCGGGTAGGGGCGCTGTCCCTGGCCCCGCAAGGGGATTCGTTCCACGATTGCGCCCTAAAAATCGCTAAACGGAACCGCCGGGAAATTGTACTCGTAAAAATTGTAAAAATTATAGAAAAATTACAGAAAATTATAGAAATATATAATTTTGAATTATATATTATTTTTGTGATAGTCATGGCCCAAATACCCAATTCGATTGGATAATTCGTGTTGTAATTCATAATACGGCCTGCGTGCCGTGATGTGATGTGCGTGTTGTATTTTATTTTTTTATTTTTTTCTCGCGACCTGCGCGTCGTGCCTTTCTCTTTTATTCTTGTTGTAAATTAGATTTAGACTCGAATGTAACTCAAGTTTCAAAATGTAATGTAAATTTTGAGGCGGTGGAAGGTCCACTCGAGACGGAGTTACGAGGAGGGCGCGAGCAACACGAGGTGGTCAAAGGAAGGAGCTTGAGAAGCTGTTGACCTTAGGTTGACCATCCGATCTTCTCATTGGCTTGAGAAGATCGTAGTAGTGCCATGACATAATCACAAAATTATTTAATTAATTGCTTTTGTGTGTATGTGATGCTTGCTAGTTAATTAAGTAATTAATTAGTGTCTAACGATTAGATTAGATCTAAGTCATGCACATGATGCACCCTTCGATTAGATTAGATCTATCGAGTATATGATACACATCATCGTTTAGATTAGATCTAAATTGCGTCAACTTGTAATGCCTACCATGCCGTGATACCTACCACTACCTCGATCGCATGTTGTTGTTGAATCTGACAAAGCAGAGCAACACATACTATCTTGGTAGGGTACGGAGGGACAATTTTGGTCCCGCCTATCAACGCATGGGTGAGTGCAATTCAATTAGATTGAGTAACTAGTTAACTCAATTGGATCGAGTTTAACTATAGGCATTATCCAATGGTTGGTAGATAGGTCAAAATCACGTTTATATTAACTCTTGGGCGTATTAGCCAAAGCTAACTCGAGTTTTAATATAAATGCGAATTTTGATCTTATAGACAAGAGTTGCATAGAGATGTAATTGGTAATCGTTACCTATTGATCATACTAAGTGTTGGGCGTATTAGCCAAAGCTAACTCAAGGGTTAGTATGATGTGGATCTTATCCCACATGAATTATAGAATTCAGTGGGAGCATCATTTAGTTAAAGGCCTAATTAAATGATTAAGAATATGATGCTTATTTCTGCATTTATTTCTGTTGTAGATTACCATGACGTCGAATACGAACACCTTCTCCCTGTGATCTGTCCTCGAGAAGGACAAGCTCAACGGAGCAAACTTCCTGGACTGGTACAGGAACCTGAGAATAGTTCTCACCCAAGAACGTAAACTGTACGTTCTAGAGCAGCCCATTCCGGAGGCTCCTCCTGCCACTACCCCGCGAGCTGACCGAGATGCTTTCAAGAAGCATCAAGATTACGCATTAGATGTGTCTTGTCTAATGCTCGCGACCATGAACTCTGAGCTTCAGAAGCAACACGAGTTAATGGGCGCTTACGATATGGTTGAACATCTTCGTCAATTATATCAAGGACAAGCGAGGCATGAGAGATTTGAGATCTCTAGGGCACTATTTCAGTGCAAGATGTCAGACGAGGCTCCTGTAGGCCCATATGTACTCAAAATGATTGGGTACATAGAGAACCTACAAAGGTTGGGGTTCCCACTTGGCCAAGAGCTGGCTACTGACCTAATCTTGCAATCCTTGCCGGATAGCTACAGTCAATTCGTTCTAAACTACAATATGAATGAAATTGACATGCCACTGCCCGAGCTGCTTAGCATGTTAAGAACTGCTGAGCCAACTCTATTCTGATGGTTCAGAAACATAAGGGAAAGGGCAAGCCCAAAGGCAAGGGAAAGTCCCAAGCCAAGGGCAAAGGCAAGGCACTGAAGCCTAAAGGAGGGGTCGCCAAGGATGTTACCTGCTTCCACTACGGTCAGACCGGGCACTGGAAGAGGAACTGCAAGGTATACTTGGAGGATCTTTAGAAGAAGCGAAGTGAGACTTCCACTTCAGGTATATATGTTATAGAAGTCAATCTATCTATTTCTACATCATGGGTATTAGATACTGGATGTGCTTCTCACATTTGTACTGATGTGCAGGCGCTGAGAAATAGCAGGGCATTGACAAAGGGCGAGGTGGACCTACGAGTAGGCAATGGAGCATGGGTTGTTGCTGTTGCTGTAGGGACTTACTTTCTATCTCTGCCCTCTGGGCTTATACTAGAGTTAGTAGATTATTGTTATGTGCCTGCGTTAACTAAGAACATTATATCAGTTTCTTGTTTGGACATGAAAGGTTTCTCGTTTACAATAAAGAACAAATGTTGTTCCGTCTATTTAAACGATATGTTCTATTGTAGTGCACCTCTGATAAAAAGACTCTATATTCTAGACCTTGAGAGCCCTATCTATAACATAAATACCAAGAGGTTCAAGTCAAATGGCATGAACCAAACCTACCTCTGGCATTGTCGCTTAGGTCATATAAATGACAAGCGCTTATCCCAGCTCCATAAGGATGGTTTGCTGGACTCATTTAATTTTGAATCATATGAGATATGCGAGTCATGCCTACGAGGTAAGATGACCAAGACTCCCTTTAGTGGGCACAACGAAAGAGCGACTGATTTGTTAGGACTCATACATAGTGATGTATGTAGCCCTTTCAATGTCGCTGCTAGAGGCGGTTATAGATACTTCATCATATTTACTGATGACTTCAGTAGATATGGTTATGTGTACTTGATGACACATAAGTTTGAATCCTTTGAAAAGTTCAAAGAATTCAAGAATGAAGTACAGAATCATCTTGACAAGAGTATTAAGATACTTCGATCAGATCGAGGTGGAGAATACCTTAGCCATGAGTTTCGTGACTATCTAGCAGAGTGTGGGATCCTATCCCAACTCACTCCTCCTGGAATACCACAGTGGAATGGTGTATCCGAAAGGAGGAATCGTACCCTATTAGATATGGTACGATCTATGATGAGTCACACAGATCTTCCGACATACCTTTTGGGTTATGCTCTAGACACGGCAGCTTTTATACTCAACTGAGTTCCATCCAAGGCCGTGATAAAGACACCATATAGGATATGGACTGGGAGAGATGCCCAGGTGTCTTTCATGAGGATTTGGGGTTGTGAGGCTTACGTTCGACGTCAAGTCTCAGACAAGTTAGGACCCAAATCCGACAAGTGCTACTTTATTGGATATCCCAAGGAAACTAAGGGATATTACTTCTACATTCCCAGTCAGCACAAGGTAGTTGTGGCAAAGACTGGGGTCTTTCTAGAGAGGGATTTTGTTTCTAGAAAGACTAGTGGGACGAGATCTAGCAGATGGACGTCAAAACCGCGTTTCTGAATGGAAACCTACTCGAGGATGTGTACATGACACAACCTGAGGATTTTGTAGATCCACAGCATACTAGCAGAGTATGCAAGCTGCATAGGTCCATTTATGGACTAAAGCAAGCTTCTCGAAGCTGGAATCTTCGATTCGATGATGTAATCAAATAGTTTGGTTTAATCAAGAACGAAGATGAGCCTTGTGTCTACAAGAAGGTTGTAGGGGATATAGTTGTCTTCCTCATATTGTATGTGGATGACATACTACTCATTGGGAAGGACATCCCTATGCTTCAGTCTGTCAAGACCTGGCTAGGGAGTTGCTTCTCAATAGACTTAGGTGAAGCATCCCGCATTTTAGGGATACAGATCTATAGAGATAGATCTGAGAGATTGCTTGGCCTAAGTCAGAGTACATACATTGACAAGGTACTCATTCGGTTTGCCATGCAGAACTCCAAGAAGGGATTTCTTCCGATGTCACATGGCGTGAGTCTTTCGAAGACTCAGGGTCCCTCTTCTAGAGAGGAGAGAGACCGCATGGATAAGATCCCTTATGCTTCAGCCATAGGATCTATCATGTATGCCATGCTATGTACTCGACCTGATGTCTCGTATGCTTTGAGCATGACGAGCAGATACCAGTCAGATCCAGGTGAAAGTCACTAGATAGCGGTCAAGAATATTCTTAAGTACTTAAGAAGGACTAAAGAATATTTCTTGATATATGGAGGCAATGATGAGCTAGCTGTAAAGGGTTACAGTGATGCTAGCTTCCAGATCGACCAGGATGACTATAGATCGCAGTCGGGGTTCGTATTTTGCATTAATGGTGGTGCTGTGAGCTGGAAGAGTTCGAAGCAGGACACAGTAGCTGATTCTACGACAGAGGCCGAGTATATTGCTGCATCAGAGGTAGCAAAGGAGGCAGTTTGGATTCGCAAGTTCATCACTAAACTTGGGGTGGTTCCTAGCATTGCTGACCCTATTGAGCTCTATTATGACAACAATGGAGCTATAACACAGGCGAAGGAACCTCGCTCACACCAGCGGATCAAACACATACTACGGCGCTTCCATCTCATTCGAGAGATCATCGAGAGAGGAGATGTGAAGATTTGCAGAGTACCTACAGAGGCTAACATCGCAGATCCCTTGACCAAGGCTTTGGCACAGAGGAAGCATGATGGTCACACTAGGTCATTGGGGCTTAGAGCCTGCATAGATTGACACTAGTGCTAATGGGAGATTGTTAGCTAGAGCCCTAGAGCCAATCATTTGATGATTGTATTTTGGACTTGTTGTATCATATTCTATATATAAATAAAGGCATTTGGTTTTTGGTTATTATACTTACTTGTATTGGTGCCAAATAAACTAAGTATAATAACGTCCTTGAGTTGAAGGTTCTTACCTATATCAATCGGTTAGCTGAACCGATAGTGAGATGATATAGGGAACACTACTCTTAATCATTCCTAGTCGAGTATTAACATTCAGGGACAATGTTAATGCAATAAGACTAGCATGTAGGTCAACTCGATGACTTGATCTCACAAGTCATGGATATAGAGATATTAAGTTGACACATGGGTATACATTAGAGAATGTATACTGAATGACCTGCCATGAGAAAGTATCATGGATCGTTATATGAGTGTCATATACTTTCTCATGTGGCTATTAGTATGACTACTAGTCCTTAGACCAGAAGTCACCATGGATCCCTACATAAGGAGTTATGTACTTTGGTTTAGTCAAACGTCACCCGTAACTGGGTGGACTATAAAGGCGATTACTGGGTATGTAATGAATTATGCAGAGGGATGTGAGTGATGTAGATGGGATCTATCCCTCCGATATGACAGGAGTGACATCGATATTCTTGATAGAGTGAGACCACGAAGTGCATGGCCATGCCCAAATGAGTCAATATAGGATATTGAGCTCATTTTATTTAGTGAGTCTACTTGGAGTTCAAGATTTAGATTGATTAGAGGATGACACGGTCTATGCCTCATATTGATCAATCTAGATGTCTAGGATAGAAGGACACTTATCATATTTTGTGAGGAGTCACAATTAGTAGTCACAAGGTGATGTTGGATCTCAACATTCTTGTAACTTGGGTAGTAATGATGTGTTGCTAGATACCGCTCATTACTTATGCTCCTAAATAGGTTTAGGGGCATTGCCAACATTACAAGAACCTATAGGGTCACACACTAAGGACAATTAGATGGAGATTAGGTTCATATGATGAACCAAGAGGATTAGATTCATTTGATGAATCAAATTGGATTAAGAGTAATCCTAATTGGGCTAACTTGAGTTGGACTCAAGTTGATTCATGTGTTCAATGAGTCTAATTTAGATTATGACTCATTGAATCAATTTAATTAAATGAATTAGATTCATTATATTAAATTGGCTTGAATTAATTGGTTGGATTAGATCAACCATGAGAGAGATTAAGTCAAGTTTGACTTGACTTGAGAGGAAGAGAAAGAGTCAAGTTTGACTTGACTTTTTGCCACATCATTAGTGAGTTGGCAAGATGTGAACCAATGATGATGCTCCTCATCATCATGATTAATTAAGTGAGATGCTACCTCATGGAGGTTACAATTCTTCACTTTAATGGATACACATTAATTGCACTTAATGCAAAATGGGAGTTACATTCTTTTGAATGTGGCCGGCCACTATGGTGTGGTGTGGAATGAATTTTTCATTCATGTGTGCATTCACTCCATCTTCTTCCTCTCAAGCTCTCCCTCTCCCTCTTCTCCTCTCTTGCCGTGACCTATCAAGGTGCTAGCACACCTTCGTTTAGGTCTTTCTCCACCTAATTAGTTCGTGTGGATACTTCTAGAGGAGTATTTATTTTGATACTCTTGAGATCCGGCACCGTTTGGACGAGCGGGAACGCGAAGGGCTTCGCTTCAAAGGTATAACCCTTTTTCATGTAGATCTAGGAGTAGATCTTGGTAGAAACTCGTATTCGTAGTTTTCAAAATTTTTCTTTGCACGGATCCGTTGGCTTTGGGGCTTTCGGGGTTTCCACGACGCGAAAACGTGGTTTTCGCGGCCCGAAAAACCCATCCGTAATTTCCTTCTCTTCAGATTTCTTTCCTCATTTCATGGAGTAGATTTCTTTGTTCTAGGATGGAGGGAGTAATTGTAAGGATGATTTGATGTAAAACTCTTGTGGATTTATCAATTTCCTATTTCTATGATTTTGCCTTGTTTATCAATTTGATCTTGTATGGATTGTTGTGATTGTGCCTAATTACCATGCTTGATTGAATGTTTGAATATCTTGTGGATCTTGTATGGATTGTTTCTCATTCAATTTTTCGAGGGGCGTTCGTGACAGGAACATGCCCGTGTAAGGATGTTTGAGGGATGATCTTGAGGGTGAAATAGGGTTATTCAAGGGGGTAGGATGGATAGTTTGCATTAATCTTTGTATCTCGATGCGATTGATGAGTGATGAATACGGTATCCACACGAACAATCCTTTTGTCAGTCTCATGAACTCAAGAAATGGAAAAGAAAAACCACCTAAGGTTGTGCTAGCAACCATACTTGGAGGTTTTGGTAAAGAGAGGGAAGAAGAAGAGCAAGAGCAAAATTCTCATCATGAAAATGAATCCAAAAACCGCTTTTGTACTCGTTCATGAAATTGCCTTAATGTCAATTGCCTTAATCGACATTGATATTTATCTTCATCCAATACTTCCAATGCATCCAATACATGAGCAATCCAAAATTGACTACTCTTCATCTAATGAATGATCAATTCTAAATTGAACACTCTTCTTCCTTTATGAATTCAAATTCATCAAATTAATCAATGAGTCTACATTAATCATCAATCCAAATTGACTCAATAAGTCTAATTCGAATTGGACTCAATATAATAGTTGGATCCAATTGAGTCTAACTCAATAAGTCCAATTTGAATTAGACTTAATCCAATGATCCATCATATGAACCTATATCCAAATTAACATGTTCTTTATATGTGACCCAATAGGTTCTCGTAACATTGGCTATTATCTCTAAAACTATTTTAGATACATAAACAATTAGTGGTATCTAGCAAGGCATCATTGCTACCCAAGTGAAGAGAATATCGAGATCCAACCTAACCTTTCTGTGTCTATCATCTTGTATGATTGAATCCTTCTATCCTTGATATCTAGATTGATCAATGAGGCATAGATCGTGTCATCTTCTTATCAATCTTTGTGTTTCATGATCTCTAAGTAGACACACTCAATCAAATAAACTCAATATCGCATATTGACTCATTTAAGCATGATCATGCATTCTTGTGTCCAACTAATCAAGGAGCCCACAGATATCACTTTCTTCATATGAAAGGGATAGATCCCATCTACATCACTCACATCCCTCTACATAACTCATTGCATACCCAATGATCAACTTATGGTCCATCCTATTACAGGTGACATTTGTCAATATCAAAGTATACAAATCCTTATGTAGGGAATCATAGTGACTTCAGTTCTAAGGATTATTCATACTAATAGTCACATGAGAATATTTATGATACTGATATAACAATCCATGAAATATTCTCATGGTGGGTCATTCAATACATATTCTCTAATATATACCCATGTGTCAACCTGATATCTTATATTCATAACTTATGAGATTAAGTCATCTGTTGACCTATATGCTAGTCTCAACACATTAATATTATCCTTGCTTGACTATGAATAGTTAAGAGTAGTGTTCTATATATCCACAACATCTCACTATCAATTCAACCAATTGATATGTTGTAGACTAGAACCTACTAACCTAGGACATTATTATACTTATTCATTCCGCACTGAATTGAAGTAAATATAATAACCAACCTTTGTCTTTTATTAATAAGTGAAATATGATACCAAAAATTCCCTTGTCAATCATTTCATAATTGGTACTAGGGCTAATACTAATAATCTGCCACTAGCACTCTTGTCAATCACTGAAAGCTTCCTCTGTTTGAAAGCCTTGGTCAACAGATCCGCAATGTTAGCATCAGTCAGTACATTATATATCCTCACATCTCCTCTCTCGATGATCTCTTGAATGAGATGGAATCATCGTAGTATGTATTTGGATTGCTGATGATATAGGTTATGATAAGTGGACCCTTTGCAGGAGAAGGAAAGGGGATAGCAAGGACAGGGAAGACTGAAAAGGGCGAGATGAGGGGCTGCCTGGAAAAGGTTTAACTGGGAAAGGGGTCGCTACACGTATGGCAGACAAAGATCGGTCGAATGTAATAGACCGACCAAGCATATAAGTTCGGCAGGAAAAGGCCAACTCAGGGAGGGTCGATCGGGCGAGAAGGCTTATATACACCCGACTGATTAACTTCGACCGATAAAGCATGATCGGCCGAGCTCCATAGACCGGTCGAGCATAGTGGATCTGCGAAGCATATAAGACCGGCAGACGGAGCCCGATCAAATATAAAAGACTGACCGAGTATGTATGGTCAGTCGGGTATAAAGGATCGACCCAGTGTAAAGAAAGTTTAATCTTAGGCGGTCCAAGCCATGGGAAGGTCACCCGAACATATGAGTTTGATAAGCGAAGACCGATCGAGCACGAGTGCTCAGTAAGGCATAAATAACCGATCGAGCATGAAGGGTCGGCCGAGCGTAGAAGCTCTTAACTGTACGTGCAACAGACAAAGATCGATCGAACATAATGGACCGACCAAGCATATAAGTTCGGCAGGCAAAGGCTGGCCGAAGGTAAGAGACCGATCGAGCGTAGAAGTACTTATCCTTAAGCTGTTCGGAATATTTATATACGCCCGACTGATTAATCTCGGTCGATAAGGCATGTTCGGTCGGGCTCCGTAGACCGACCGAACACAAAGGCATTTAGTCTCACATGACCCTTAGTATACGGCCGACCGAAGGAAGGTCTACTAGACGATAACGTTTATATGCGCCCGATTGATTAATCTTGGCCAATAAGGTATGACCGACCGAGTTCAATAGACCAGCCAAGCATGAAAAACAGGTTGAGCATAAAGGTCTTCAACCTTGCACGGCCCCTGGCATATTTATAATAGTAGAATCTTGGTCAGGTATAAACAACCGATCAAGTATAGAATACCAGCTGAGACTAATACAACAGAAGATATTTCTCATATATACAGAATGGGCTTATGTGACTAACCAAATGTATGTAACAGATGAACCCTATGAATATGTGATCATATGACAGCTTAATTAATTTGGCGGCAAATAGCTTCTAGAAGTCTCCACAGATATGCTAAATGACAAAGAAGGTACATCTGGGGTAAGAAAAAGATTCCTTAAACTATTATTGTAGTTTCGGCTTACGTTATCTATTAACAAATTTTAACAAACTGGGGTCTAGCTCATGACTGTGGAGGTTAGATGAGGTGGAATAAAAGGGGGAATCCTCTCCACTGGCTCGGTACGCAAACATACGCATTGCATCAGAATCAAACCCTAATTTTCATCTTCTACCAGACTATTTTCCTTTCTTCTCGGAGGAGACTAACTTGAGCGTTGGAGGGCCTAGCCAGCGATTCTCACCCTGGTCTTAGGTCACTAACGCTTTGTTGGTTGGTCTCATTGTGCGCAGGAAGAGGACCATCCATTGGATTGCTGAGTCTTCACCGATCAATGGAGGCACTTCGCCGGAGTTCATGTTTGTGAGGTATTCTTCATAGATATGCTCTGATTTTCTCGGGTCTATCTTTTAACATTTAGGCTCTTGTGAGGTCCACTGTGGTTTTCTCGGATCCTCCCCTATTCATCGGCATCAGGGTCATTATTCGTCACTGCTCATCGTCGCCCAGTGCTTCATCTTGCAAGCACTCAGACAGGATCAAATTTGGCGCCATCTGTGGGAACTCTCTCCTGAATCTGAGACTACGTGATGGAGGGCGCTGGAAAGCCTAACGCTATTACTCTGACCCAAGAAGACTTGGAGTTGCTCATTAACTCCAGGATTCAAAAGGCATTACAACAACAATAGCAATAACAAGCAAACACTGGAGGCACTTTACCGGTAGCGATAAATCTGGTGATCTCGACTACAGATCGTCGCAAAAACAGAGGTATGGAGGAGGATGATCTAGCTTATATAACTCCTGCTCCCGTTTCTCCCACTTGACATCCTCGAACATTCTTTCGCACCCCTGTGGAGCAAGGAGGATGAAAGCCGGTGTTGCAAGAATCCTCTAATGAAGCACCAATGAAAGAAAAACACAAGGGGAAAATGGTAACTAGTGATACTTCTCCTGAGAGAATTGTTACTCTATTCTCTCAGAGGGTTCTTGATGATCCATTGCTAAAGAACTATCATGAATATCGAAGAGTACTCTGGGACCACCGACTTAGAAGATCATCTCACTAAATTTGAGAACGTTGCTCTGTGACAGCAATTTTCTGATGGGGTTAAATGTCGAATGTTCCTTACGACCCTTAGTGGAGCGGCCCAAAGATGGTTTAAGCGATTACCAGAAGGCTCTATTCGGTGTTTCAAGGATTTCTGCATCATTTCTCTAGCAACCGAAGGTATCATAAAATGCCTTGGAGTCTTTTCTCTATCAAACAGGGGCCCAAGGAAAGCATCCGGGCATATATTAAGAGGTTTAATCAGGTATCCATTAATGTCCCTAATGCTATGACAAAAATCTTGGTAAGTGCCTTCTCTCAAGGACTCAACGATAATGATTTTTTCAAAGATTTGGTGTGTAATCCCCCAACCAATTTTGATTTATTGATTGAGCGAGCTACTGAATTCATTAATGTCGAAGAAGCTCAAGTATCTTGCAAGAAGGAAAATGTTGTGCCTATCTCAGCCACAGTTCACGATGGATCCACAGCTCCTGTTCATCCGCCAAGGGGACCTCACGGAGCTCCCCCTCCACACCGTCAGCCTGAATGAAGACCTCAAGCAGTCCAACATATGGAAATGCCACAAGAAGTTGTTGTTGCTAGAAGCATCCGACGATCGAACCCAACTTTTGATAATGGCAAAGGAATTTAAAGTTAAGGTTGTTTGTTATCTGATATGTTGAATGAGTTTGCAAGAAAGTCCTAACTGCGGTTTGGTAGCTGGAAACCCCTAAGGGGTGGTAACCTTAGGTCCTGGGGGGTGGTAACCCTAGGTGGAGGAAAACCCTAAGGGGCGGCAACCTTAGGTCCTAGGGGGTGGTAACCCTAGGCGGTGGAAAATCCTAAGGGGGGGGGCAACCTTATGTCCTAGGGGGTGGTAACCCTAGGTCCCAGGGGGTGGTAACCCTAAGTAGAAAGTCCATTAGGTCTGGAGGATTGGACTGGCATCAGGTATGCTCTATTGAGTGGAGTAGGTGAGGAGGCGTTCCTCGGAAGAGGGAACAGTAGGCGTCGATTCGACCTAGAGTTTCCGGTCGAAAATTCGAAGTCAGAACTGGACACTCCAGAGACTGTCAAAACATTTATGTTACTATGGTTATTATGTGCTAACTTTGTTTTGCAGGATATATTGGTATTTTGTGAACTAACATGTGTTGCAGGGACGAAAAAGCAAAGTATGCATCAGATGAACAGTACCCGAGGCACCCTCATGAAGCTTGGAGGCGCCTCGGGTGCAAAGGAGAAGATGTGCACGCGGCAAGGCTGGAGGCGCCCTCATGGAAACCTGAGGCACCTTGGATAGCCTTGAATGCGCCTTCAACAGGTATGGAGGTGCCTTCAAGAGGATCAGCGAGGACTTCTTCTGCGCTTATCCGCGCGGCTGACTCGGCTATGATGGAGGCACCCTCAAGGGGCTTTAAGGAGCCTTCAACAACTATTATATGCAGATCTCGACCAGCAGCTCCATTCAATGAATTCCAAGTGATCATTCTCCCACGTGCTACTTACGAGACATTCTGATTGAGCTACGACAAGTACCCGACAACCTAAAGCTATGAAATTTCCATATTGTGTTGTCGGTATATGTTTTTCCAGCATTGTTTGTAATCATTCTTTGTAATCCTTTTACGCGATTATAGTTGTTGCCCAAAGTAAATGCTCAACGAGCGTGGGCCTTGGAGTAGGAGTCGCCCAAGGCTCTGAACCAAGTAAAAATACTTCGATCTTTTTGTGTGTGCATTATTTATTTCCGCTGCGTTACTCGTACGTTTTTTAATACGATAAGTGAAAGCCACGAGCGCTATTCACCCCCCCCCCCCTCTACCGCTTCTCGATCCAACAATTGGTATCAGAGCGGAGTCGCTTCGATTTGGTGCAACCACTAGTCAAGCATTCTTTTCGTGGTGATTTTTAGTTTTTCGGAGTCGAACGGAGTCGGTATTTTTGCCGCCTTCCAATCCGATTTTTCATAATCGAATTTTTCTCAAACTTGGTGTAACACCACTCGAGATCGTATTTTATTCTTATTTTAAACCGTACTACTAATGCAGGATCTATTCCTGGGACAAGTTTTTTGTTTATTTTGTGTGCAAGTTTTATCATCGATTTTATGGCACTCCAAGAAGGCTACAGTACAACCCGACCTCCGCTATTCACTGGAGAAGATTTCAGCTACTGGAAGAGCTGAATGGAGTCGTACCTCCAAATAAATTTTGAAGTCTAGATGATCATCAAAACTGATCTGGACCTTCTAATGGACAACGCTGGCAAACTAATTTTGTGCGAGAACTGGGATGCTGCACTCATAAAGAAAGTAGAAGCAAATGTCAGAGCAACCTGTACACTTCAGTGCAGCCTAACGAAGGAGAAATTGAACCGCGTCGGCCCGTTCTCGAGTGCCAAAGAACTATGGCAAAAGCTGATCGAGTTACACAAGGGAACGTCCGACACGAAGGTAAGTAAATGCGATTTATTACTTAATAAATTGTACAATATGAAAATGCAGGAAGGTGAGATGGCTAGCCAGCTCCACGCCCGGATACAAGAGCTGCTCAATGGCTTCACGCGATCAAACAAAGATTGGAGAACCGTGACATCCTAAGGTATGCCTTAAACGCCTTTCCAAGGAATATCTTGTGGGCATCCATGGTAGATGCTTACAAGGTTTCTAAGGATCTTTCCTTAATTAAGCTAGATGAACTTTTCACAGAATTTGAATTGCATGAACAGATAAACTCACGTCTGGCCGAGAAGGGTATAACTTTGATTGCAAGTACAAGCAGAGCGCGCGAACCAAAATCAAGACGCAGAACCGAACCGGAGATAGAAGAAGAGCCGCACTCGGACAATGACGACGACGATGAGCTCACGGCAGAACTCGTCAACCTGGTGAGGAAGCTCTACAGAAAGGAGAAAGGCTTCAACAAGAAGGATATCAAAAAGGTAATCCAGTCCAAGGAGGCCCACCCAAACTCCAAGATGAAAGTCGAAGTCACCTGCTACGGATGCAACCAGAAGGGGCACATCAAGGCGAATTGTCCGAACCAGAAAGCTGGGAAGAAACCAAGAAGAAAGAAGGCACTGAAGGCGACCTGGGACGAGTCTTCTTCCAAAGAGTCAAACAATGAAGAACTTGAGCAGACGAGTTTTCGTGCAATGACGGCCCGGGACCAACTCAACAAATCCGGAAGCGAGGACGAATCGGAAGCTGAGTCTGAGAGAAGCCACAGATCCGTATCCGTTTCCGAAGGGCCTAACCTCCCTGTAAGTACACGTCGATTATATAATTTAATTAATTACTTAATGCATAAACTAGCAAAATCTAATTTTCGGATAAAGTCGCTTCTAAAGGAGGTAACATCCCTTAAAGAAGTGACTCATTCCGAATCCTTGACTAACCCTGTTCAGACTGGAACCTCAACTCAAGTCCAAAAGCTTGAGGAAGAGAATTCCAGTCTAAAAACTCAAGTCAAGGACTTGAGGATTGCATTGGAACAGTTTACACTGGGATCCAAGAATCTTGACTTGATTCTTAGAAAATAGAAAGGCGTATACAATTGATCCAGACTAGGGTTTAAAGCTAAAAGAAAACACCGGTCTTATCTATCGCATGTTAATAGGCATAATAGAAAGATAGTTCAAGCATGAGTACCTAAGTCCAACTTGGTCAATCAAGTTGGATTTGGTCAATATTGGGTCCCAAAGGATCAAGTACATTACCTTGATAGACCATATCGAGTCTATGATCCAGGGGGAGCCAATAGAAAAAACTATCTTAATAAATAGATAAAATTGCTTGATGCTTGTTTATTTTCTTTTCCTTGTAATAAGTATGTTTAGATTAGGATAGATTAAGGACCTAGGCATAATTTACACTTGTTTATTTATGCCTAGGGGTTTCAAAAGGGAAATTAAATATATATTTTCTTTGAAAGGCGCTGTCTAGAAGTGGTGGATGATCCTATACCCAAGAAGGCCTAGTGCCTCGCCACAGCCTAAGAGACAATCTTCGAAATGTATATTTAATTAACCAATTGGAAAACCTAAGTTTAACTTAAATGTAAATTAATCCTTACAAATAATCTAAATTAAAGATAACCATCTCACAAAACTACTTAAGATTCCCTGATTGATAACTTAAAATCGGGTGAGATGAATCTAGGTTGAACTTAATACAAGTTAACTAAATCCAATTCAATTTAATCAACTTAATTATTCAATTAATAACAATTAATCAAGTTAATAATTAATCTAATTAATAAACTAACTTAACTTAATCAATTTAACAAATTAAAATCAGCTTGATAACTTAACTTAACTTAATAAACTAAATTAACTTAACTTAATTAACTTAACAAATTAAAATTAACTTAACTTAATCAACTTAACAAATTAAAATTAACTTAACTTAACTTAATAAATTAAATAAACTTGACCCAATTAACTTAATAAACCATCTCAAAAACACCGATAGGAATACCATGGTTGATCATCTAGACTGGTGAGATGGAACATTAAGTTGATTTCAGTCAAACTATCTTCTGAATCCATTAAATTGACCCAGAACAAATACTTTATATAGGACCATAAAGATTTGGATCGATGGATGCTAGATAGTGGATGCTCCAGGCATATGATTGGAGATAGACTGAAATTCACTAAGCTGAAACTCAAGAACCTAGGGTCTGTTGCGTTCGGCAATGATAGAACCCTTAAGGTAATCAGAATAGGTAATATTCAATTAAATTTTGATTTTTATATTCGAAAAATCTAATTGGTTGAATAATTTAGTTTCAATTTACTTAGTATTAGCCAATTATGTGACTCAGGATATTTAGTCACATTTTCAAAAACTGAATGCATAATTAGGAATATTAATAATCCTGAAATCACACTTAAGGGAATTAGGAAAAAGAACATTTATACTATAGACTTACCTACCTCCTCACTAGAGTTCTATTGACATAACAAGAGGAAACTGAGTTGTGACACAGGAGACTGGGTCACACATACTAGACTCATTTCAAAAATGAGTCAAAATAGTTTAGTTAGAGGTCTACCCAAATTAAAATTTATTAAAAATTCAACTTGTGATGCTTGTCAGCAAGGTAAGCAAGGTAAACAAACCAAGTTAAACCATAAGTTAACCAACCTAAACAGAACAACATCTATACTTGAGATCCTTCACCTAGACCTGTTTGATATACACGGGGTCAAGTCACTAAGTAAAAACCAATATTGTTTAGTAATAATCGATGACTACTCAATATTTACTTGGGTAAAATTCCTAAAAACTAAAGATGAAACCTTCGAAGTTTTTAAAATATTTTGCAAATTAATAGAAAATGAAAAGGATACTCAAATAAAAAGAATTAGAAGTGACCATGGGGGAGAATTTGAAAATCATAAATTTACTGAATTTTGTGAAATTAATGGTTATAAACACGAATATTCATACCCTAGGACCCCCAACAAAATGGTCTAGTAGAACGAAAAAATAGAATCTTACAAGAAGCCGCTAAGACCATGTTGAATGAATACAAACTATCTAATCAATTCTGGGATGAAGCAATTAATACAACCTGTTATATACAAAATAGAATTCTAATTAATAAATATCATAATAAAGCACCTTATGAAATATACTATAATAAAATCCCCAATTTAAACTATCTAAAGGTATTTGGATGTAAATTTTTCATTCTAAATACTAAAGACTACTTAGGAAAGTTTACATCAAAAACAACCCCAGGAATATTTTTAGGATACTCAACAACCAGTAAGACATATAGAGTTTTATAACAAAAACACCCTTAAAGTTGAAGAAACTATAAATGTAATTTTTGATGAAGAAAATAACCTACCTAATGTAGCAAATGAAAATATCAATTCAGAAAATATTAACTCAAGAAACTTAGAAGATGATGAAGAAATTTCACTTGAACCTAGTGAATTACCAGAACCAGTTATTGACCCAATTTTAAGACCAACTAGAATAAGTACTAATCACCCATCTGACCAAATTTTGGGTGACCCAACTCTAGGGGTCAGAACTAGGTCATCTTATAGAAACATAAGTCAAACAGCCCTCATTTCCAAAATTGAACCCAAAACTATAGACAAAACCCTACCAGATCCAAACTGGATGTTAGCAATGCAAGAGGAGTTAGCTCAATTTGAAAGAAACCAAGTTTGGGAATTAGTACCTAAACTCATTAACAAAACTATAATTGATACTAAATGGGTTTTTAGAAATAAATTAAATGATCAGGGTGAAATAGTAAGGAACAAAGTAAGACTAGTAGCTAAAGGGTTCAAACAAGTAGAAGGCTTAGACTATGATGAGACCTATGCCCCTGTAGCCAAACTTGAATCTATTAGGATGTTGCTGGTGTTGGGTTTTTCTGGCCGCGAAAATCGCTTTTCGCGTCGCGGAAACCCCGAATCACCCAAAGCCGTAGATCCGTGCAAAGAAAACCGAACGAAATACAAATACGAGTTTCAAAATCTTTAGATCTACTCCTAGATCTGTAACACCCACTAAGCTTTTAAGATAAATAAGAGAATGATGAATTTTCCTTAGAAAAATATTAGTAGAATGTTGAACCAAAAAGAAATAAAAAGAAATAAAAATAGGGAGTAGTCAAGGATTGAACCTTGAACCTCTTATATTATAATTTATAGAATTAATTAGTAGAAACCAATTGGGATAGAGAGAAGATATTGATAGCAAGGAAAGGGAATGCATGATAAAGATAGGAGTAAAGATCTAAAAAGAGAAAGTAAGAAAAGAGCAAGAGAAAGGCAACTTGCCTTCCTCCCTTTCTCTCTCTTTTCCCTCTCTTGCCGTGACATTAAATGGAGAATGAAGGGGATTCATTCCCCCTTGTTCTCATCATAAATGATGAGAATAAATTAGAAAATAAAATAAATAAAAGAAAATAGAAAATGGGTTAAAGGAGAAGGAAAGCAAAAACCAATTTTGCTACCTCTTCCCCCTTAATATATATAAAAAAAAGATGATGTAAAGGGAAAAATCTATTTTTCTCTCATTTTCCCTCATCCTCCCTCTCCCTCACCGAACCCTCAGTCCCCTCTCCTCCATCTTCAGCCCCAAGCCAAGGTTTTCTCCTAAGAAAGCCTAAGATACAAGGAGGACTTAGCAAGGGAATCAAGGGAAGGGAACTAGAAGAAGAGGCTACTTCTTCCATCACCACACCTTAGATCCACAAGCGAAAAGGATGTAAGTTTCCCCTCACCTGTGGTACAAGGCATTTTACGTACTTTTCGGATGTTATGTGTAACGACCACCCTTCTTACTACTACTACTACTCTCTAAGAGTGACCGTTACTTAACTACTAACTCTACTTAACCGGTACGCTACTTAACTACGAGAAATCCCTACCGAAAAATTTCGGCAAAATCTCCCCTGTACCGGTGACCAAGTAAGCAAT
The DNA here is from genome assembly GCF_018446385.1 of Zingiber officinale. NCBI lineage: Eukaryota > Viridiplantae > Streptophyta > Magnoliopsida > Zingiberales > Zingiberaceae > Zingiber > Zingiber officinale. The sequence goes on from NC_056001.1 coordinate 77,478,988, forward strand.
ACAAACAAATAATAAACCATCAACCACAAGCGGCTGGTATAAATACTTCACAACCACGCAGTAATAATATCACAATAACTAAAAGGAAACTATTCTAGCAATAGTAAACAAATAGAACTCCAACGATAAGACATACCAAGCTACAAGTGCGGAATAGACTCAATTACAATCTCAACTTCATCATAGCATTAAAAGAGAACTAAAATAACTAAACAGAAAAGTCTTGGCAATTTGCCAGCTCATTCTGGATCTCTCCATAGTCCAGTCATCACACACCTTCATCACCACCACCTTGTCGCCTTCCTTGCTAAATCTTTTCCTTTCCTTTATCTGCAGTAGGAGGAAAGTAGTATCTATAAGCATAAAGCTTAGTGAGCGCTATCTACTCACAAAAACTCGATATGCATGTATATAAATAAAAACATGCTAAAACTGAATGCTAACATGTAAAGCTACTCATGCTCATATATAGCAAAGGAATCATGCTAACTGAAATACTAAACATGTATAGTTAATCATGCTCATAAGAATGAAACTATAAAAGAAGCATACTAAACATGTAAAGCTACTAAACATGTAAAACTACTATACATGTAAAACTACTAAACATGTGAAGCTAGTCATGCTCATAAATAGTAGTAGAAAGTCTCAATGGCATGCTAATATAAAAGAACTAACTTGCTGAATTTAAAGAGATAGAAATGACTATCTTGCTGAAATAAAACTAAGACAGTTAACTTGCTGAAATTGAAACAAAAGAACTATCTTGCTGATTTCTGAACTTAAATTAAGTTTATTTCTTTTGTTCCAAAAGCTTATATATATATATGTATATATATATACTTCAAAATAGATAATAAACTTCTTTTGAGCCCGGCATTGTACCACTTTGCGCGCATTCTTAATAAGAATCGAGGTAGCTAATCCCGAAACTACTAAGATACTTCTAGGCCTTATGCCTAGGGGCAACTTGGAGCCCATCCCTTGGACCTTGTGTCCGGTACTTCTAGGCCTTGTGCCTAGGGGCAACTTGGAGCCCATCCCTTGGACCTTGTGTCCGGTACATGCCCTTTAAAAGTAAAATACTTATAATCTTAATTACTTTTTCTTTAAATGTCTTGGCATTTTATTAGACACCTTGTGTGCCAAAAATCCCTAAAATCTTGACTTTGGGATTTACTTAAGGCCTTGGCCTTTCTCTTTCTTTTCTTTTTCTTTCTTTTACTTATTAATACTTCTAAAAGTATTTAATAGGATTCTCATTTTTCCACTAGAATACATGGCTGTTCATGCATATTAAAATAGCAATGAAAACAACTTTGAGCTTACTAATCATGCTATAAAATAGAGCAAAAGAAAGCAACTTTGAACTTACTAATCATGCTATAAAATAGAGCAAAAGAAAGCTAACTTGGACTTACTAAACATGCTGTAAGATAGAGCAAAAGAAAGCTAACTTTGGGCTTTCTAAGTATGCTGTAATAAAAGCAATATATGTCACTCTACACTTTCTATCATGCTGTAGAAACAGAGCATGGAATGCTACTTTAAGGGCTTCTAAACCTGCTATTAAAACATGACAAAGAATACTACTTTAAGGCCTTTAAACATGCTGTACCAAAATAAGGTAACATGCTACTTTAAACTTCTTAAACATGCTATATACGAAGCATAAAGGAAACTAATTTCTTGGCCTTCTAAGTATGCTGTAATGGAAGCAAAGGAATGCGACTCAGGTTTTATAAGCATGCTGTCCAAAATATTTACTTATCAAACTTAAGTATGTACAACATGACCCTAAAGCAAAGAGGTTCATGAACAACATACACTCAAGAATAAAAATGCATACAATTCTAATTAGCACTAAACCATTCTACTTGCTCAATTAGCCTAGATGATGCTTGGAGTTCCCTGTGCAGGTCACAGCATAAACCCAAACTTCATGTGCAGGTCACGGCAAGTATCAAGGTTTCCTGTGCAGGTCTCGGAAGCACTAGGATGGCACCAAAAATCCACCCACTTCAACCCCGCAAGCTCAAATCATGCTATACTTAGGCTTAAAACCGAGATCTACCAACCCTAATGTTAAAGGATGTTGTTCGGCTATAAACAGGGCATGGAAAGGAAAACAAAACCGAGCTTACAATTCTACACGGCAAGCAAAAATCCGAAAGCAAGGAAAGCAAATCGAAGCTCGGAGCAACTCCTACTGCAGGTGAGAAGCAACTCACCCCTTGCTCTTGCACTTACAACCGACGGAGGAAGCTTTAGGGCTTCGGTTAGCTTGGATCTTCAACCTCCCTTGCGCCCGCAGACCTTCTCGACGAGGGAATCACCACCGCAGGTGAAGATCGGCCGGAAAAAGCCTTCGCCGGCCACCGGAGGGAGGAAATCCTAGCTCCGTCGTCTTCTTCGCCCAAGCACAGCGCCGTCGCGAGAGAGAAAGAAATCGTGAGATTAGGTCATGGGAATAATTCCCTTCTCCTCTTAACTTATCCCATTTATAACCTAGGTCTAACTTTGCCATTTACTATAACTTATATATATCCCGTGTCATACTTATTAACAAATCACGCGCAGCCCAGTTGGTTAGCTGCTTTTGACCGGAACCCTTGGTCACGGGTTCAAATCCTGCTGCAACCCGTTTTTCCCTCTTTTATTTAAAATGTTCCGACTATAGCTTAAATCTATTTCTCTCCATATAAGGTTAACAAAAACCGTGTAGCTCAGCTGGTTGGGTCGGTTTTGCTTGGGTCAGTCTGACCCGAGGTCGTGGGTTCGAACCTCGCTTTCAACAAATTTTTTTTTTTTTTTGCCTAACCTTCTTTTGCTTCATAAAAATACCAAACGACCTCCAAAAATCGCGTAAAAATACTCTAAAAATTTCTAAAAATCTCTAGAATATTTTAAAAGTATTTCAAAATATTTTTATGGACTTTTTGAATTTGGAGTAGGGAAAATTGGGTCGTTACATTTCCCCATACCTTATAAAAAGTTCGTCCTCGAACTTAGAATAGTTCTGGATATTTCTGTCTCATACTGTCCTCTCGCTCCCAAGTGACTTCCTCGTGCTTCTGGTTCTGCCAGACGACCTTCACTAGTGGTACTTCTTTGCTTCTTAGTCTCTTAACTGCTCTGTCCACTATCTGTGTAGGTCTGCTCTCATAACTAAGATCCTCTTGGATCTGCACTGACTGAGGCTGAATCACTTGGCTCGGGTCGTAGAGACACTTCTTTGGCATAGAGACATGAAATACGTTATGTATTGTCGACATGTCCTGTGGTAAATCCAGCTTGTAAGCTACTCTCCCAATCCTTTCTGTGATCAGGTAAGGTCCTACATAACGAGGACTTAATTTGCCCTTCTTGCCAAATCTCATCACTCCCTTCATAGGAGCAACCTTGAGAAAAATTGAATCCCCTACTTGGAATTCAAGTGGCCTACGGCGTGTGTCAGCATAACTCTTTACTCTTCTGTCTACTCTGGGCAGTCTCAATCCTCTGTCTGATCTTCTGGATAGCCTGAGTGGTCTCATCTATCAGTTCTGTCTGAATACCCAGCTCTACTTCCATTTCTTTTCTTTCACCGGCTTCTTGCCAGCATATAGGTGATCTGCACTTTCTGCCATACAACGCTTCATATGGTGCCATCTTGATGGTCGCCTGATAACTGTTGTTGTAGGCAAACTCAGCTAAGCATAGATACTTGCACCAACTGCCTTTAAAATCTAGTGCACAAGCCCTGAGCATATCTTCTAGGATCTGATTTACTCGCTCTGTCTGTCCATCAGTCTGAGGATGGAAGGCTGTGCTGAACTTGAGCTTGGTGCCTAGTGCAGTCTGTACACACTCCCAAAAGTGAGAGGTAAAGCGCCCATCTCTATCAGAAATAATAGATTTGGGAACTCCGTGAAGTCTGATCACCTCTTTAACATACAGCTGTGCTAACTGCTCTATAGAGTGAGACACTTTGATGGCTAGAAAATGAGCAGACTTGGTCAATCTGTCCACTATCACCCATATCGCATCATATCCATTTGTGGTTCTTGGGAGACCTGTTATGAAGTCCATGGATATATCTTCCCACTTCCACTCTGGTATAGGAAGAGGCTGTAGAACTCCTCCTGATCTCTGGTGTTCTGCTTTGACTCTCTGACATGTCAGGCAGGTACTGACATATTTAGCCACATCTCTTTTGAGTCCAGACCACCAGAATTTCTGTTTCACGTCTTGGTACATCTTGGTAGAACCAGGATGCATAGAGTATGGCGTACTATGGGCCTCTTCTAAAATTCTCTTTCTCAGCTCTTCATCATTGGGAACACAAAGGCGATTTCCCTGATAAAGAATTCCACTGTCTGATACTCGAAATTCTGAATTTCCTTCTTCTTGTATTCCTTGCTTGATCTTTTGGATATCTGGATCTTCACTTTGCTTTTTCTGTATATCCTCAAGCAGGGTTGACTCTAGGGTCAATGCAGAAAGTTGCCCATAAATAATTTCAAGTCCGAAATCTGACAACTCCTTCTGTAGTGGCAGGGCTAATGATGATAAGGACATCAAGGATGCACTGGACTTTCTGCTTAGTGCATCTGCCACTTTATTAGCTTTACCTGGGTGGTAGAGGATTTCACAGTCATAATCTTTGACCAACTCTAACCACCTGCGCTGTCTCATGTTTAAGTCCTTCTGAGTGAAGAAGTACTTAAGACTCTGATGGTCTGTGAAGATTCTGCACTGGACTCCATACAAGTAGTGTCGCCAGAGTTTCAGTGCAAAGACTACAGCTGCCAGCTCTAGATCATGAGTGGGATAGTTCTTCTCGTAGTCTTTGAGTTGGCTTGAAGCATAAGCTATGACCTTTCCTTCTTGCATGAGAACAGCTCCTAGACCCATCTTGGACGCATCATTATAGATGTCAAAACTCCTGTCACTTTCTGGAACTGTCAGGATAGGAGCACTGGTCAGTCTCTTCTCGAGCTCTTGGAAACTCTGCTCATATTTATCTGACCATTCAAACTTCTTGTTCTTCTTGGTGAGGGCTGTTAGTGGAGAGGCTATTCTGGAAAAGTCCTCCACGAATTTTCTGTAGTACTTAGCTAAACCAAGGAAGCTTCTGATCTCCCTGGCGTTCTTGGGTCTACTCCCTTTCTTTCACTTTCAACTGATGATACCCAGAGCGCAAGTCTATTTTAGAGAACACTATTGTCTTCTTTAGCTGATCAAATAGACCATCTATTCTGGAAAGAGGGTACTTGTCCTTAACTGTTACTTTGCTCGGCATTCTAAAATCTATGCACATCCGCATAGATCCGTCTTTCTCCTTAACGAACAATTCTGGAGCTCCACGGGGTGAATGACTAGGGCGGATGAAACCCTTGTCAAGTAGCTCCTCAAATTGTTCTTGTAACTCTTTTAGTTCTGCTAAAGAAATTCGATACAGAGCTTTTGAAATTGGACCGGTACCAGGTACCAACTCAATTTCGAACTCCACTTCTCTATTGGGAGGTAGTCCAGGTAGCTCTTCTGGGAATACCTCTGGATACTCACAGACTACCCGAACTTCTTCCTGCTTGGGTCTTTCTTATGATCATTGTCTTTCTAGTTCTAATTACTTAACTGGGGTTTCTGACTCCCCACTGTCTTGTATTCGATCTCGACTGGCTTATATTGCGCTCGTTGTGCCCTGATGCTATTCAGCTAGTGCTCACTAATACCCTGCTGACCAGCTCTTTACTAATCTGTGGTCGGTGAGTTTCATTACTCACATTAAGTGTTATTTCTGGTCTCGGCATTCGGGGCACCAGTCTGACTTGTTCTTTCTCTGTACTTACTAACTCTAGGCAAGGACGAGCTAGCCTGTTGAATCTTTTGACCGTTTCTTCTACTGGTAGGTCACTAGGTCTAAATTCCATAAACTCCTCAAAATATTTATTGGTGATCCGTTGGCGGAAAAACTCTTTGTAAGACTCTGTCTCAAAGTCAACCCAGCTCATCTGGTTGACTACTCTCCTACTCTTAACTCGCTCCCACCACAAACGAGCATCTCCAGATAGGCAGAAAGAGGCACACTTAACCTTCTCGACTTCTGGTCAGTCAAGAAGCTCCATTGTGCTCTAAAGTGTCTTGAACCAAGCCTAAGCATCCCAGGGTAGCCTGAGAAGCTCTCTGGTTTCAGTTTCAGCCACTGTATCAGGTATGCTTCTTGTCTCCTAGGTGTTGTGGCGACTTCCAAGGCAACTGATGGGACTTCAGTCACCACTGGGGTCTCCACAGAAATGGTTGGGGGGAGTGGGAGGAGCTGGCTTCTGATTGTCATCAGGTTGGCAATCACTTGTTGCTGCTCTACTACTTGTCTCTGGAGTTGGGCAACAACTTCAGAAAGATTGAGCTTAGTTAATCTAAGCTCTTCGTTCTCCTGATCTTGGTTCTCAGTACGAACGGTACGGGGATATCCTCTTCTTAACATCTAGTTATGCAAAGAAAAGGCTTGATATCTTCTCTATCCTTTTTAACTTCTCTATCCTTTCTAAACAAACATATGTATGAATCAAGAAAGGAGAAACAGTAACTTCTATCTTACTTAAGCACTCATAAGCAATTACTCTACTGTGCAGTTAATAATAAGGAAAGCAATAAAGAAAGAATTTAAATACTTTCTTACTTGAAGACGGCAAAGATGATGCTGATGTGTGTGTGATGCTGGAGAATGGAAACTGCTCTGATACCAACTGTAACGACCACCCTTCTTACTACTACTACTACTCTCTAAGAGTGACCGTTACTTAACTACTAACTCTACTTAACCGGTACGCTACTTAACTACGAGAAATCCCTACCGAAAAATTTCGGCAGAATCTCCCCTGTACCGGTGACCAAGTAAGCAATACAAACAAATAATAAACCATCAGCCACAAGCGGCTGGTATAAATACTTCACAACCACGCAGTAATAATATCACAATAACTAAAAGGAAACTATTCTAGCAATAGTAAACAAATAGAACTCCAACGATAAGACATACCAAGCTACAAGTGCGGAATAGACTCAATTACAATCTCAACTTCATCATAGCATTAAAAGAGAACTAAAATAACTAAACAGAAAAGTCTTGGCAATTTGCCAGCTCATTCTGGATCTCTCCATAGTCCAGTCATCACACACCTTCATCACCACCACCTTGTCACCTTCCTTGCTAAATCTTTTCCTTTCCTTTATCTGCAGTAGGAGGAAAGTAGTATCTATAAGCATAAAGCTTAGTGAGCGCTATCTACTCACAAAAACTCGATATGCATGTATATAAATAAAAACATGCTAAAACTGAATGCTAACATGTAAAGCTACTCATGCTCATATATAGCAAAGGAATCATGCTAACTGAAATACTAAACATGTATAGTTAATCATGCTCATAAGAATGAAACTATAAAAGAAGCATACTAAACATGTAAAGCTACTAAACATGTAAAACTACTATACATGTAAAACTACTAAACATGTGAAGCTAGTCATGCTCATAAATAGTAGTAGAAAGTCTCAATGGCATGCTAATATAAAAGAACTAACTTGCTGAATTTAAAGAGATAGAAATGACTATCTTGCTGAAATAAAACTAAGACAGTTAACTTGCTGAAATTGAAACAAAAGAACTATCTTGCTGATTTCTGAACTTAAATTAAGTTTATTTCTTTTGTTCCAAAAGCTTATATATATATATGTATATATATATATACTTCAAAATAGATAATAAACTTCTTTTGGGCCCGGCATTGTACCACTTTGCGCGCATTCTTAATAAGAATCGAGGTAGCTAATCCCGAAACTACTAAGATACTTCTAGGCCTTATGCCTAGGGGCAACTTGGAGCCCATCCCTTGGACCTTGTGTCCGGTACTTCTAGGCCTTGTGCCTAGGGGCAACTTGGAGCCCATCCCTTGGACCTTGTGTCCGGTACATGCCCTTTAAAAGTAAAATACTTATAATCTTAATTACTTTTTCTTTAAATGTCTTGGCATTTTATTAGACACCTTGTGTGCCAAAAATCCCTAAAATCTTGACTTTGGGATTTACTTAAGGCCTTGGCCTTTCTCTTTCTTTTCTTTTTCTTTCTTTTACTTATTAATACTTCTAAAAGTATTTAATAGGATTCTCATTTTTCCACTAGAATACATGGCTGTTCATGCATATTAAAATAGCAATGAAAACAACTTTGAGCTTACTAATCATGCTATAAAATAGAGCAAAAGAAAGCAACTTTGAACTTACTAATCATGCTATAAAATAGAGCAAAAGAAAGCTAACTTGGACTTACTAAACATGCTGTAAGATAGAGCAAAAGAAAGCTAACTTTGGGCTTTCTAAGTATGCTGTAATAAAAGCAATATATGTCACTCTACACTTTCTATCATGCTGTAGAAACAGAGCATGGAATGCTACTTTAAGGGCTTCTAAACCTGCTATTAAAACATGACAAAGAATACTACTTTAAGGCCTTTAAACATGCTGTACCAAAATAAGGTAACATGCTACTTTAAACTTCTTAAACATGCTATATACGAAGCATAAAGGAAACTAATTTCTTGGCCTTCTAAGTATGCTGTAATGGAAGCAAAGGAATGCGACTCAGGTTTTATAAGCATGCTGTCCAAAATATTTACTTATCAAACTTAAGTATGTACAACATGACCCTAAAGCAAAGAGGTTCATGAACAACATACACTCAAGAATAAAAATGCATACAATTCTAATTAGCACTAAACCATTCTACTTGCTCAATTAGCCTAGATGATGCTTGGAGTTCCCTGTGCAGGTCACAGCATAAACCCAAACTTCATGTGCAGGTCACGGCAAGTATCAAGGTTTCCTGTGCAGGTCTCGGAAGCACTAGGATGGCACCAAAAATCCACCCACTTCAACCCCGCAAGCTCAAATCATGCTATACTTAGGCTTAAAACCGAGATCTACCAACCCTAATGTTAAAGGATGTTGTTCGGCTATAAACAGGGCATGGAAAGGAAAACAAAACCGAGCTTACAATTCTACACGGCAAGCAAAAATCCGAAAGCAAGGAAAGCAAATCGAAGCTCGGAGCAACTCCTACTGCAGGTGAGAAGCAACTCACCCCTTGCTCTTGCACTTACAACCGACGGAGGAAGCTTTAGGGCTTCGGTTAGCTTGGATCTTCAACCTCCCTTGCGCCCGCAGACCTTCTCGACGAGGGAATCACCACCGCAGGTGAAGATCGGCCGGAAAAAGCCTTCGCCGGCCACCGGAGGGAGGAAATCCTAGCTCCGTCGTCTTCTTCGCCCAAGCACAGCGCCGTCGCGAGAGAGAAAGAAATCGTGAGATTAGGTCATGGGAATAATTCCCTTCTCCTCTTAACTTATCCCATTTATAACCTAGGTCTAACTTTGCCATTTACTATAACTTATATATATCCCGCTTCATACTTATTAACAAATCACGCGCAGCCCAGTTGGTTAGCTGCTTTTGACCGGAACCCTTGGTCACGGGTTCAAATCCTGCTGCAACCCGTTTTTCCCTCTTTTATTTAAAATGTTCCGACTATAGCTTAAATCTATTTCTCTCCATATAAGGTTAACAAAAACCGTGTAGCTCAGCTGGTTGGGTCGGTTTTGCTTGGGTCAGTCTGACCCGAGGTCGTGGGTTCGAACCTCGCTTTCAACAAATTTTTTTTTTTTTTGCCTAACCTTCTTTTGCTTCATAAAAATACCAAACGACCTCCAAAAATCGCGTAAAAATACTCTAAAAATTTCTAAAAATCTCTAGAATATTTTAAAAGTATTTCAAAATATTTTTATGGACTTTTTGAACTTGGAGTAGGGAAAATTGGGTCATTACATTATGAGGATTAGAAAACCTAGAATAGAATTTAAGAAAAATTCGGCCAAAGAAGAGTTTTCAAATCTAGGAAGGTTTAAACAAGTCCTCATTTCATGATATTTTTCTATGCTATGTAGGAAGGTTTTCCTTCATGTTTTTATACCTATATGATGCTTGGTCAGAGGAGTATCTAACCCTAGAATTTCGGCCAAAAATATTTTAAAGAGGTTAGGGAAATCATTGTTTAACCAAACTAGTACAAGATTCCCTCCATGATTTACTAAGGGTCTTTTATTGGTTTTTCTTGCTTGAAAGTTACTTGGAACCAAAAGAAATCCACTCATATGTTTCGGCCAAGAAGAGAGCTTAGGGTTAGGAAGACCTTTAAATTTAGGTAACCATGTTTATATGATAGAATATAGAGTTCTCTTAAAGAATTGCATGTCGAATATTGCTAGAAATTCATGAACTCTTCATTAAGATTTTCGGCCATGATAAGATGGATAGCTTAGAAAAGCTTAAACAAAATTTTAACATGCTCAAGACCTCTGTGATATTAATATATGAAAGTTGTTTAATGCTCTCATGCTTAATTAGGGTATAGAGAATTTAGTTACATGATATATGACATGTAAGATCACAAGGGTCCTAGCTTGTTTATGAACCAAATTTGTATATGATGTTCTTAGTAATTTTTGCCATGAAACTTACTTAGGTTTTCCATGCTTTAGGCCACTTAAAACCTAGTTTAGAGATTGGTAGGTTTCGGCCATGAGGAAAAATAAAAGAAAAGGAAAGAAACCTAGGAAGCCTAAGACACAATTCACATGTATGTTTATTATGCTTGTCTTTATACATGCTATGAAACTTGTATGACTTCCTATGCTTTTAGGCTATTTGAAGCAAATTTAAACACTGATGAGTCTCGGCCAAGTAGGGTTTAAATGACCTAGAGGCCTTAGAATTGAAACCAAATGTGTTAAAAATGCTTCTTATGGAAATATGATAATATGTTGATTGTGTCACATGCTTGTATAATTTTTCCATGACCTAAATGGACCATTGTATGTTTCGGCCATGAAGGGATAGATGCCCTAGAAACCCTAGAACAAAAATTAAATATGCTCATGTCACTCTACATGAAATATGATAAGTAGAAAGCCAAAGTTCTCATGCTATATGTTGTTTAATGACCTAAAATGAGGCTAGGGTAAGTTTCGGCCATACCCATTGTATGGTACCTTATTATGAATTTATACATGATGTTAGTTCAAGTTCACATGCTTGTATGCTTGCTTTTAGCCCTAATGAATACTTGTTAAATTTCGGCCATGACATATGTTAAGGGCTTGAAGAACTTAGGAACTAGCTCAAATATGCTTACTATGTTACTTGGAAAAAAATGCTATAAATATGGTTTAAGGTTTCCATGCTTTCATGACATTTGGGACCTTGTTTCACACCTGATAGGGTTCAGCCACATGAAGTTTAGGGACTTGGAGAACTTAGAAACCAAGTTAATCATGCTTATAATGCTTCCTATGAAATTGATGTGATGATAATTTAGGTTCCACATGCTTGGAGGTTGTTTTTACCTAAATTTAGATCTAAAGGGGGTTCGGCCATGATAAGAACCCAAGGGATTAGGAAGCTTAGAACCCAAGCTAACTATGTTACCATGTTTCTTATGATAGTATAATCACATGATACACCCTTATGCTTAAACATGTATGCTTGTGATTTATACTTTCCATGATATGATATGTGCTTAGAAATATGCATGCTTTGAGGATATGCTATGTGCTTAAAAAAAATGCATGCTTTCATCTAAAATATGCATGCTCTCATGATATGCTATGTGGTGAAAATATGCATGCTTTTATGACATGATGTATGCCTAAGTGATGCATACCTTTTTATGACATGATCTATGCCTAAGTGATGCTTACTTTTTATGACATGATGTATGCCTAAGTGATGCATACTTTTTATGACATGACGTATGCCTAAGTGATGCATACTATTTATGATATGATGTATGCCTAAGTGATGCATACTTCTATGATATGCTATGTGACTAAATGATGCATTTTTATACATGCTACTTTACTTTGTAAGGCTTGTACCAAGGGTGGGCTCCTAATCAGCCCCTAGGCCTTTGGCTGTGTGATCCAGGCTAGTAAAAACAAAGGGATGGGCTCCTTAGTACGCCCCTAGGTCTATGGCTGTGTGATCCGGACCTAGTTCCTAGTTTGATTCAAGACTTGCTACCTTGGATATACTTAGGAAGCGCGCATATCTACGTGATTTATCTATGTGTGGTACAAGTCGGGGCCCTGATTATGTTGATATTATGTTCAAGTATATATGTAAGAAGAAATGGTTTTAAAGATCATGAGCCATACACATGTTTTTCGGATACATGTTTTCAAAATCATATTGCATATATCTTATGATCATGTTGTGATGATGCTATGATTTATGATATGCCATGATTAGATATGATTATGTTATGTTTCATGCTATGCTTTAAGAGCTTGATATGCCATGCCACCTTATGATGATACTATGATATGCCATGATTAGATATGATTACGTTATGTTTCATGCTATGCTTTAAGAGCTTGATATGCCATGTCACCTTATGATGATACTATGATATGCCATGATTAGATATGATTATGTTATGTTTCATGCTATGCTTTAAGAGATGATATGCCATGACTAGTTATGATTTTGTTATGTTGCATGATATGCTTAAAGAGTATGATATGTTATACCATGACTAGTTGAGATCATGTTATGTTGAGACATTCTTTGATCATGTGATGATTTTCGGTTTTAGTGAGTAGGAAAGGAACTTACTGAGCCATGAGTGCTCATAGCTTACTTTCCTTGTACCACAGAAAAAGGAAAAAGCTGGATGAGCTAAAGGAGCAGCAGGAGAGGCCAGGAGATGTGTGTGGCAGTGGCTAGGCAACCAAATAAGAACCTGCTTTAAAAACTTTTAAAGAACTATGCTTTGGTATCATGAATTGTAGTACCGTATGTGTGACTTGATGTTATGTTTCTACTAATTTTGATATCATGTTATTGATGTCGTGATAGTGTAGTTCGGATTTGATGAAAAGAAAAACAAAAGAAAAGTTTTTATTAAACTAAGAAAATTATTTTAAGTCTTCCGCTGTTTTAAAAAGAAAAATCTGTACATGGAGTATCGTAGCCTCGTCCCTTAGGGTTAGCAGGGAGGGCGGGCGTTACAAGATCTATGTGTTGAGAACTTTACCCTTGTTGCGTGCCCTTTCGCGTTCCCGCTCTTCCTAGGAGTTGCCGGATCTCAAGACCGTCAAGCGTCGGTCCTCTAGAAGTATCCACACGGACACGTAGGTGGAGAAACCTCACACAAAAGGTGTGCTAGCACCTTGGTGAGATTCGGCCAAGCAAAGAGGAGAGGGAGAGGGAGAGCTTGAGGAAGAAGAAAGGAGTAAATGAGGAGTTGAATCAAAAATTCATTTTCTTCCCCTCACTAAAGTGGCCGGCCACATTTGGTTGTGTAACCCCCATTTCCACTTAATTATAATTAAGTGGAGGCCATTAAGAGGTGTCTTGTAACTCCCATGAGGTGGCACACCATGAAGATGTGGACCATTACCATTGGTCCACCTCTTGCCACCTCACTAATGATGTGGCAAATGAGTAACCTACACTCATTTAATGTGGTCGGCCACATTAAATGCAATGGAGGCTTGTAACCTCCATGAGGTGGCAAATCATGATGATGTGGAGCAACACCATTGGTCCACATCTCGCCACCTCACTCATGATGTGGCAAAGAGTCAAGTCAAACTTGACTCTTCCTCTTCCTCTCTAGTCAAGTCAAACTTGACTCAATCTCTCTCATGGTTGATCTAATCTAACCATTTGATTCAAGCCAACTTAATATAATGAATCTAATTCATTAAATTAAATTGATCTAATGAGTCATAATATAAATTAGACTCATTAAATACATGAATCAACTTGAGTCTAACTCAATTAGCCGAATTTGGATTACTCTTAATCCAATTTGATTCATCAAATGAATATAATCCTCTTGGTTCATCATATGAACCAAATCTCCATCTAAATGTCCTAAGTGTGTGACCCTATAGGTTCTTGTAACGTTGGCAATGCCCTAAACCCATTTAGGAGCATAAGTAATGAGCGGTATCTAGCAACATATCATTACTACCCAAGTTACAAGAAATGTCGAGATCCAACATCACCTTGTGACTACTAATTGTGACTCCTCACAATATGTGACAATGTCCTTCTATCCTAGACATCTAGATTGATCAATATGAGGCATAGACCATGTCATCCTCTAATCAATCTAAATCTTGAACTCCAAGTAGACACACTAAATCAAATGAGCTCAATATCCCATATTGACTCATTTGGGCATGGCCATGCACTTCGTGGTGTCACTCTATCAAGAATACCGATGTCGCTCCCGTCATATGGGAGGGATAGATCCCATCTACATCACTCACATCCCTCTACATAATTCATTATATACCCAGTAATCGCCTTTATAGTCCACCCAGTTACGGGTGACGTTTGACGAAACCAAAGTACATAACTCCTTATGTAGGGATCCATGGTGACTTCAGGTCTAAGGACTAGTAGTCATACTAATAGCCACATGAGAAAGTATATGACACTCATATAACGATCCATGATACTTTCTCATGGCGGGTCATTCAGTATACATTCTCTAATGTATACCCATGTGTCAACTTGATATCTCTATATCCATGACTTGTGAGATCAAGTCATCGAGTTGACCTACATGCTAGTCTTATTGCATTAACATTGTCCCTGAATGTTAATACTCGACTAGGAATGATTAAGAGTAGTGTTCCCTATATCATCTCACTATCGGTTCAACTAACCGATTGATATAGGTCAGAACCATCTACTCAAGGACATTATTATACTTAGTTTATTTGGCACCAATACAAGTAAGTATAATAACCAAAATCCAAATGTCTTTATTAATATACAAGAATATGATACAATGAGTCCATACAATCATCAAATGATTAGCTCTAGGGCTATAACTAACAGCTGGCCTATGCAGCACATAAAGGATTCAAGCTATATCAAATGGATGTAAAATCCACTTTCTTAAACGGATTTATCAAAGAAGAAGTATACGTAAGTCAACCCCGGGGATTTGAGAACTTAGAACATCCAAACCATGCCTTTAGGCTAAAAAAGACCCTATATGGGCTAAAACAAGCACCTAGGGCTTGGTATAAACGTTTGTCTAATTATCTAATATCAAAAGGGTTCAACCAATGTCAAATAGATCCAACCCTTTTTGTAAAAACCTTAGAAAAAGATATTTTTATAGCCCAAATTTACGTAGACGATATAATTTTTAGATCAACCAACTCTAAATTTTTAAAAGAATTCACCAAATTAATGGAAAATGAATTTCAAATGAGTCTGGTAGGTGAACTTAACTTTTTTCCTTGGTTTACAAATTAAACAAACAAAAGATGGAATTTATATCTTTTAAACTAAATATGCTAAAGAACTAATTAGGAAATTTGGTATGGAAAATTCAAAAAATATTAATACTCCAATGGCTACTAATATTAAAATAGACTCTGATTTAGAAAGAAAACTAGTAGACTTAAAGTACTATCGAAGTGCGATAGGAAGTTTACTGTACCTAACTACTAGTCGACCTAACATCCTTTTTGCAGTACGTGTGTATGCAAGATACCAATCTTGTGCAAAAGAGTCTCACCTAACATACGTCAAAAGAATACTTAGGTATATTAAGGGAACTTTAAATGTAGGACTCGGTACCCTAGGTCTTGCACCTTTGACCTAACTGGCTATTCTGACTCAGATTATGCCAGGTACAAGTTAGATAGAAAGAGCACAAGTGGCAGCTGTCAATTTCTAGGTCAGTGCTTAGTAAATTTGTCGAGCAGAAAGCAACATTATGTTGCTTTATCTACCACTGAAGCTGAATACATAGCCCTAGGAGAATGTGCATCTCAATTATTATGGATGATACTAAAATTTCAATTGATAACATAAGTTCAATTATCTAACCAAGAACCCAATTCACCACTCAAGGACTAAACATATAGAAGTAAAACATCATTTTGTAAGGGATCACGTAGCTAAGGGTGATATTGTACTTAACTATGTTGAGTCAAAATCAAACTTGGCTGACATATTCACAAAACTCTTACTTGAACTTGAGTTCAATGCACTTAGAAGAAAAATATGGATGTGCTTAGTAGAATAGGACATACTTCTTATTACTAAGTTCTTTAATCAGCTTGTTTTTTATTTTTTTTATTTTAAAATCCTAGGAAAAATGTTTTTCAAAATTCCAAATTTTGGTAATTTTTTTATAATGTAACACCCAACCCTCCTCACTACTGGACTGTGAGGGCGGAGCGCTATTGGACTACTAACTTTACTTAACTAACATTGCACACATATTGATAGTAATTCCTAAACCTCTCGGAGAACTCAAAACATACAATTAACTAGCAGCGGAAGACTAAATGACTCATCTAATACATTCTACTCAACTCTTTGTTAATAAATTCTTATGCTAGATCCCAAGGCTTCTATAGTCCAGGCATCACACATCCATCCGCACCGCCTTGTCGCCTTCCTTTACTATAGCTTTTCCTTTCCTTTATCTGCAGTAAGAGGAAATGCATCTATAAGCAAAATTGCTTAGTAAGCGTTATCTAACTCACAAAACTTGAATATGCATGTGAATATACTGAAATCTAAAAGCTGAATGCTCAAAAGGAAAACTACTCATGCTCATCTACAAGCAAAAGAAACATACTGAAATGCTAAACGTGTAAAACAAATCTATACAATCATGCAAGCATAATCTTGCTGAATTTTAAACACTTTCTGAATCTTATTTCACTTGTTTAAAAGCTTATTCTTTTATTTCAAAATAATAATCAACTTTCTTCTTGGGCCCAGGCGTAGTACCATTTTATGCGCGTTCCCTAATAGGTTGGGGTAGCGATCCACCAATCCTAAAAGAGCAGACCTCGGTCTACCAGGGCCAAGACCTCGGAATTGGACACCTGGATTTGTTTAACAACAACCTCGGAAGTCGGGTACTAGCCTCTTAAATAAAGTAAAATACTTGTTATCTTTTATTACTTCTAATATATAATGTCTCGGCATTTTCTTTAAGCACCTTGTGTGCCAAAATCCCTAAAGTCTTGACTTTGGGATCTACTTAAGGCCTTGGCCTTTTTCTTTCTTTTCTTTATCTTTCTTATACTTGTTAATACCTCTAATAAAAGAATGCTTCTTTAAAAACTGAAATGTTTAAACAAATTCTAACTTTGAAATGCATAAACAAAAATTTACATACTATGCTAATCAAAATTCTGTATACTATTCTAATAAAGATTCTGCATTCTATGCTACACTATTTCTGCATACTATGCAAACATAAAATCTGCACTATAAGCTTAATTAAAATCTGCAATATAAGCTCTACATAAAAATCTGCATTATAAGCTTAATTAAAATCTGCACTATATGCTTAATTAAAAATCTGCACTATATGCGCTTAATTAAAATCTGCAATATAAGCTCTACATAAAAATCTGCATTATAAGCTTAATTAAAATCTGCACTATAGGCTTAATTAAAAATCTGCACTATAAGCGCTTAATTAAAATCTGCAATATAAGCTCTACATAAAAATCTACATTATAAGCTTAATTAAAATCTGCATTATAGGCTTAATTAAAAATCTGCACTATAAGCGCTTCTTATGCTTCGAATTCAAGAAGAACAAAGGTCCGAAACTACTCCTACTGCAGGTGAGAAGCACTTACCTTGATTCTTGGACTCACAACCGAATAAAAAGGGCTTCTAGGACCTTGGTCGACCGCCGGAGATGATGCCCTAACTCCCTTTTGTTTTCTGCCCGAGCTCCACCATCGTACGCAGAAGAGAAGGAGAGAATGGTTTAAGTCACGGGAAAATAGAGCATCAACTTATCCCTTTTTATAACTTAATATTTCTGTTAACTCCTTAAATAAATTCACTACCTTTTCTAAACAGACAAATTCAACATCAACTTATCCCTTTTATAATATTCTGTTAACTATCTTAAATAAATTCGCTATCTTTTCTAAACAGACAAATCCAAGATCAAATTATCCCTTTTATAATATTCTGTTAACTATCTTAAATAAATTCGCTACCTTTTCTAAACAGACAAATCCAACATCAACTTATCCCTTTTATAATCCAATATTCTGTTAACTATCTTAAATAAATTCACTGCCTTTTTTAAACAGAAAAATCCGTTTGCCCACTTGGTCAGCTGGGTTTTGACCGAGCCAAAGGTCGTGGGTTCAATTCTCGGCTTGGATATTTTTTTGTCGAAACTTCCTTCGTTTAGTAAAAATACCAAACGACCTCCAAAAATTACATAAAAATACTTTAAAAATTTCTAAAAATCCCTAGAATATTTCTATAACATTTTTAAATATTTTTAAATTACTTTTAGGACTCTAATTGAGAAAATTTGGGTCGTTACATATAATCGGTTTAGCCTAGGAATTTACCCCCTAGATATCATGTACCCCTAATTTCAGCCAGAGCATCTCACAAGAACACTTTGTTTAACTTGCTTGTATTTAAAAACACCTAGAACGGTGTGAGATGCATAGGGTACTGCCTAGATTTAAGAATGCTTATGTCTGTGCATCGACATGAGTCTGGGCAATAAACACCAAAAATACATTAATCAAGTTAAATAATCATATATTAGTCAAATCTAACTGGATCACTAACTTAACTTGACTAACTAAATGAAAACTGTTGCCCTCTAGGTAAACAGATAGTAGCAAATGGTTAGACATCTGGATAAGGAGGCTAAGTATTTGTTTACTCATGTTTGGACTGTAGGACTTTTGAATGTTGTTTAAGGGTAGCCTTAGCTAAAGATTATCAAGTTTTTTAAATTTAATTCTTAACTAAATTTAATTTTTTTTTACACCCTAAAAAATTTCCTTTTCAAAATTTTTAAATGTTTTATCAAAGGCTTGTTTGAAAAATACTTTAAAGAGTTATCCATTTTTTTTTCTAAAGTTTTTTTTAAGTTTTATCTGTTAGAGTGTACACTAAAAGCCTAACTTTTGTATAAACATTTTATTTAGAAATAAGAATCACATTAATCAACTATCTACATTTATATATATGAAGTGTAGTCGTTCAATTAATTTATATTGTAGATAACACGGTGTGTGGTGTCACACACAGAAGATCATGTTATCAGTTCTTTATAAATTATAAACAGTTGCTCACGACTAAAATGGAAAGGAACAAACCATCGGTAAAGTCGTAGTGTGATTAGGGATTAGTTTATCTTGAGTAATAAATTACACTAGTACACTCTAAGTGTATTGAGTAGGACCATTTTAGGTAAGTTCTTTTTATACTGACTTGATAAAAGAACTAGGCCTTAGTTATTATGAAAGTGTGTGCTCTTAATCCTAATATAATAACAAACACATATATTTAGTATTTATTTCTTTGACTTATCAATGGGTGAGATTTAGCACGATAAATCAATAAGCCCAATAAGTTGGGAAATGATATTACTTATAGTGTGTGTTGTTGATTATAGAAGGAAAATGTGTCCTAGTAATCTAGGTTGATAATGCCCCCAAGAGGAGCTCATAAGGATTGTCATGTTAAACCCTGCAAGTGGACTTAGTCCGACATGACGATAAGGTTGAGTGGTACTACTCTTGGACTGAGATATTAATTAAAATGAGTTGTCAGTAACTCAATTAATTAGTGGACATCCGACATCTTAAACACAGGGAGACTAACACACTCAGAATAAGAAGGAGCTCAAAATATAATTTGGGATTGGTGCGGTAGTTTAATAATAATTCTTTAGTGGTATTAATTATTATTGATGAAGTTAAGTTGTGTGTTCGGGGCGAACACAGGAAGCTTAATTTCATCGGGAGACCAAAACCAATTCCTCCTCTCGGTACCTATCGTAGCCTCTTGTATATAGAGATTTATACCCACCACATATCAACTTCTTACCCAACCTAAGGGGGCCAGCCAAGCTAGCTTGGAACCCAAGCTAGGGCCGGCCAAGACCAAGTGGTTGAGCCAAGTTGGTGGCTGGCCAATGTTTGGAATTTAAGCATGATGTGGTCGGTCACATCACATTAAAAGATATTTTATTTATAAATTTTTCTTATGTGGATTTCATGATTTTAAAAGAGAGTTTAAAATTTAAATCTTTCCTTTTATAGCTTTCTACAAAAGATTAAGAAAAGATTTGAAAGCTTTCCTTATTTGTAGATTGAAAGGTAGATTTTAATTTTGGAAAAACTTTTCTTTTTTAACCATGTTCATGATTTAAAAGAGAGTTTAAAAATTAAATATTCTCTTTTATAAGTTTCTATAAAAGATTAAGAAAAGATTTGATATCTTTCCTTATTTGTAGATTGAAAGGAGATTTTAATTTTTAGAGATAACTTTCTTTTTTGGAAATCATCCACATGTTTAAAAGAAAGATTTTAATTTATAAAATTTTCTTTTTACAAACCACCATGAAGGGAAAAATTATTGGAGATATTTTTTATAAATTTTCGAAAACAAATTAGGAAGTTTTAATTCTTGTATTAATTAAAACTCTCCTTATTTTGGAGATTAAAGTGACCGGCCATTATAATTAAGAAAAGGATTTTAATTTTAATTAATTAAATTTTACCTTTTCATGGCAAAAGAATTAAGGAAGTTTTTATTTAAATTTCCTTATTTGCCAAGACCAAGGATTATAAAAGAGGGGTAGAGGTGTCTTCATGGTAACGACTCTATTCTTTTTCTTCCTCTCTTTTCCTCCTTGGTGTGGCCGACCCTAGAGGTTCTCCCTCTCCTCTTCTCTTCTTCTTTAGTGGCCAGTTTCATCTTTCTTTTGGAGTTGGTGATGGTGGTCGGTTCTAGCTAGGAGAAGAAGGAGAGAAAGGAGGTTTTGTTTCTTGCATCCCTTGGAGCTTGGTGGTGGTGGCCGGACCTCTACTTCTCTTGGAGAATTGATGGTGGCCGAATCTAGCTTGGAGAAGAAGGAGCTTGGTGGTTCTCATCTCGGAAGATCGTTGCCCACACAACGTCTGAAATTAGAAGAGGAATACGGTAGATGATCTAGAGGTTATTTGCTTACAAAGAAAGGTATAACTAGTAATTGTTTTCCGCATCATACTAGTTTTCTTTGTATAGTTATTTTTGGAAATACCAAACACAAGAGGCATATGATTCTAGAGTTTCGAATTTGTAATTCGAGTTTGTGTTTTTGTTTTGTTTTTCAAATTTGTGATTCGATTGTTCTTTTTGGTTAAACCTAATGTTATTTTAGGAAATTAAATATTGAATTTCTATTAAAGGCTTTATCGAGGCAGTGGTGGATGATCCCATACCCAAGAAGGCCTTGTGCCTCTCCATGTTTGACTTGGGAGCCAATTTTAGAAATAAATATTTAATTAACTTTGTAACATAGGTTGGACTTGGATCAATAGTGTTAAGTTTCACTTGCGATCTAAGTCTAAACCATTAAGAACAAAGTTAAATTTGGAATCAATAATGTTAAGTTCCATTTGCGATTCCTAATTTAATTTTTAAAGAACACAATAGGTTGTTTAGGAAAGGGTCGACACTTGTACAAAAATTTTGTACAGTGGAATCGGTACGATCTTCCTAGGACCAACCAACAATTGGTATCAGAGCTAGGGTTTGCCTTTGTGTGTTTTGGTTTTCAAATAGATTATGCACATGTCATACATAATTTAGACAGGATAATAGTTGGATGTGCTAACTTTGTGGTTGCATGCTCCAACTATTATGACATATAGATATTATGTGTGATTAGACCCTTGGATATGTCAAGGGCATTTTATTGTGTGTGCATGATTGTAAAATTAAATATAGCAGGAGCTGTATTAGTTATTAGAATTTTATATTTTTGTTTCAATCTAGATTACATGTACATTCCTTTATGGAATATAGGATCGATATATGTAAAAATTCTATTTTTATCGCGGATCATCTCCTTGCGAGCCGTGGTGCTATCGGAGGACCAGAGGTGCAGCGGAAAAAGGAAGCTCGATGGACCTGACGGCATGAACCTGAGGGCTGGCAGCACACGAAGGACAGTGATGGAAGAAGCCATAATAGTTGGAAAATTAATTTCCATATTTATTGCTTTTATTTACTGTGATGTGTGTGTGCATGTGATGTATGCTAGCATAGGTTAAAATTCCTCACCATAAATAACTAAGTGGGAGAGGGATTAGTATATGAATCTCATGGTCTCCATTACTGGTTTGTAAGTGATGCAACAAGCTTGCGCGTTGGCTTTGAGTGCCTTCCTCCATATCGGATGAGTTTGTTTGCGGATCACTAGATCAAAGTTTCATATTTGGATGGTTATAGGAAATTATTTTGGAGCGTGTGATCTTCCCCATCGGAAGGGGCACAATCTTATTTAATGGACTAAGTATCAAGTAATGGTATACACTTAGGCTCATTTAATAGTATCCTCCCTATCGGAGTCACTGCTATTATTTATGTGACCGAAGAAAACCAACTATTAATTAATTTGTCATAAAGATAAATTGACAAGATAATAAAATTAAAACCCCCTCTTACAAATGTTGAGATTTTGTATATATCCACACTATCATGACATACAAAATTCATGGTGTTTGAGGAAATTTTATTTGTCAGGTTGACAAGATAATAAAATTAATGGGTAAAACCCCTCTTACAAATGTTTGAATTTGTATACGTCCACACTATCATGGCATACAATATTCACGGTGTTTGAGGTAATTTTATTTGTCATAAAGATAGGTTGACAAGGTTATTAATAGATATAACCCTCCTCTTACAAATGTTCAATTTTGTATACATCCATACTATCGTGGCATGCAAAATTCACGGTGTTTGAGTTGTTGGTAAATTTAAATGATATTGTTTTGAGAAATCAATATTTTTTTAAATTCAAAGTTTTGACCAAATATTTGATCAGAGATAAACCAACTATTAGTTTTATTTGTCATAAAGTTAAGTTGACGAGATAATAAAATTAATGGATAAAATCTCCTCTTTGATTTTGTATACATCCACACTATCGTGGCATACAAAATTCATGAGGATTTTAAGGTGTTAGTCTTGACCAAATATTTTTATGATTCTTAGGATTTAAAATGTTTGTCAATCCCCTAGTTGTTATACTATAGAAAAGACTTAGTAGTCCCAATTATAATGATTGGAAATAGGACTTAGGCATTAAGGTAGATTGTCCTCTTAGAACTAAGAACAATATAGGTGTATTTTATTCATTAGTTGATACATGTTTAGTGGTATTATCTACCGATACCTGGTGTGTAGATACGGGAGCCACTGATCATGTCTGCAATTCGTTGCAGGGGTTCCAGGAAACCCGACAACTATATGAAGGGGAAATCACCGTCTACATGGGCACTACTGCAAAAGTAGCAGCTGTTGCAGTGGGAGATGTTTATCCTCTGATAGGAATAAAAAATGGATTTTGAGAAAATTGTCTTTACATATCAAGTTTAGAAAGAACTTGATTTTGATTTCTAAACTATCAAAGAATAGATATTCTTTCTATTTTGATAATAAACTTGTTATCAAGAAAAATAGGGAAGTTATCTGTTCTGGTATGTTGGTTGACCATTTATAATCCAATAACTCCCATGATGCAATAAATAGAAATTAATAACACATCTTCTAACTTTAATAAGAGAAAGCAACCTTCAGAAATGAACCAATCATATTTTTGGCATCTAAGGCTAGGTTATATTAACTTGAGTAGGATTCAAAGGATAATAACCAATGAACTCTTGGGTTCATTGGTAGTGGAAATCATTCCAACCTACGAGTCTTACTTGGAAGGAAAAATAACCAAGAAGCTTTTAAGTCTAAGGGGTATGGAGCCAAAGATATGTTGGAATTGGTTCATTTTGATTTGTGTAGACCTTTGACTATCTAGGCAAGAGGTTGTTTCGAATATTTCGTTTCTTTTATAGATGACTATTCGAGATAAGGATACATTTACTTGACACGCCACAAGTCTAAGTGCTTTGATCAGTTCAAAGAGTACTAGGCTGATGTGGAGTAATGTCAAGCTAAAAATATCAAGACACTACGGTTAGATCATAGTGGTAAGCACCTCTTAGGAGAGTTTAGGAGTTACTTATCATAAGTCGGGATTTAATCCCTAATAACTACACCTGGTACACCCCAACAGAATGATGTAGTAGAATGAAGGTATAAGACTCTTATGGAAATAGTTAGATCAATAATGAGTTATTCAGAAATACCAAAATTTATTTTGAGGATATACACTGGAAACAGAAGTGAACATAGTACCTTCTAAGTCAGTACTCTCTACTCCCATAGAATTGCAGAATGGGCGTAAGTCTATTCTGAAGCATATTCGAATTTGGGTGGTCTAGCACATGAGAGACACTGATAAGTTGGACAGGAGTTCACTTGTTTGTAGGTTATCCTAGAGAAACTAAAAGAGCTTTATAGTCCTAAAAATCAGAAGGTTATTGTTAGCACCAATGCATGATTTTTAGAAAAGGATTATGTAATAAACCAAAAGCCCATAAGTAAATTTGTTCTTAAGGAAATAATAAATGACACGTCTAAACTAGTACCAACTGTATAAGATAAAATATCACAAGAAACGGCAACACGCATCATAGATGATACACAATTGCAGAAAGTGCCTCGTCGTAGTGGGAGGGTTGTTAGGCAACCTAAAATATTTATGTTTTGGGAGAGTCTTTGGACTTGATCCCTGGTGAACATGAACCTAATTTCCGGATATATGACGAAGCACTCCAAGATAAAGATGCAGCATCTTTGAAAAGAGCAATGAATACAAAATTAGAATATATGTATTCTAATAAAATATGGCAGCTTGTGGAACCACCAAATGGTGTAAAAGTCATTGGGTGTAAAGAGGTCTACAATAGGAAAAGATGTTAGCTAGAGCCCTAGAGCCAATCATTTGATGATTGTATTTTGGACTTATTGTATCATATTCTATATAAATAAAGGCATTTGGATTTTGGTTATTATACTTACTTGTATTGGTGCCAAATAAACTAAGTATAATAATGCCCTTGAGTAGATGGTTCTCACCTATATCAATCGGTTAGTTGAACCGATAGTGAAATGATATAGGGAACACTACTCTAAATCATTCCTAGTCGAGTATTAACATTCAGGGACAATGTTAATGCAATAAGACTAGCATGTAGGTCAACTCGATGACTTGATCTCACAAGTCATGGATATGGAGATATCAAGTTGACACATGGGTATACATTAGAGAATGTATACTGAATGACCCGCCATGAGAAAGTATCATGGATCGTTATATGAGTGTCATATACTTTCTCATGTGGCTATTAGTATGACTACTAGTCCTTAGACCTGAAGTCACCATAGATCCCTACATAAGGAGTTATGTACTTTAGTTTCGTCAAACGTCACCCGTGGACTATAAAGGCGATTACTGGGTATGTAACAAATTATGCGGAGGGATGTGAGTGATGTAGATGAGATCTATCCCTCCTATATGACGGGAGTGACATCGGTATTCTTGATAGAGTGAGACCACGAAGTGCATGGCCATGCCCAAATGAGTCAATATAGGATATTGAGCTCATTTGATTTAGTGTGTCTACTTGGAGTTCAAGATTTAGATTGATTAGAGGATGACACGGTCTAGGCCTCATAATAATCAATCTAGATGTCTAGGATAGAAGGACACTTGTCATATATTGTGAGGAGTCACAATTAGTAGTCACAAGGTGATGTCGGATCTCGATATTCTTGTAACTTGGGTAGTAATGATGTGTTGCTAGATACCGCTCATTACTTATGCTCCTAAATGGGTTTAGGGCATTGCCAACGTTACAAGAACCTATAGGGTCACACACTTAGGACAATTAGATGGAGATTAGGTTCATATGATGAACCAAGAGGATTAGATTCATTTGATGAATCAAATTGGAATAAGAGTAATCCTAATTGAGCTAACTTGAGTTCGACTCAAGTTGATTCATGTGTTCAATGAGTCTAATTTAGATTTTGACTCATTGAATCAATTTAATTAAATAAATTAGATTCATTATATTAAGTTGGCCTGAATCAAATGGTTGGATTCGATCAACCATGGAAGAGATTTGGTCAAGTTTGACTTGATTTGAGAGGAAGATTAAAAGTCAAGTTTGACTTGACTTTATGCTACCTCATTGGTGAGTTGGTATTGATGTGGACCAATGATGTTACTCCACATCATCATGGGTGCCACCTCATGGAAGTTACAAAGCCATTCTCTTTAATGACTTCATATTAATTGTAATTAATGCAATTAATTTGGGTGTTTCACAATTGAGAGTGGCCGACCACTTTTGGTTTGAATGAGAATTCATTTTTCATTCAAGTGTGTATCTTCATCCTTCTTCCTCTCAAGCTCTCCCTCTCCTCCTCAACTTGGCCGAACCATACATAGGTGCTAGCACACCTTTTGTGTGGTTTTCTCCACCTACGTGTTCGTGTGGATACTTCTAGAGGGGTATCTATCTTGATACTCTCGAGATCCGGCGTTTTGGACGAACGGGAATTTTGCGAGGGCACGCTTCAAAGGTAAAAGCTCTCAACACATAGATCTAGGAGTAGATCTAAAGTTTTTGAAACTCGTACTTGTATTGTCTTCGAATTTTTTTCCTTGCACGGATCTACGGCTTTGGGTGATTCGTGGTTTCCGCGACGCGAAAAGCGGTTTTCGCGGCCCGAAAAACCCAACAAAAGAGGGGTAGATAGGAAGGTGGAAATTTTCAAAGCAAGGCTTGTCGAAAAAGGAAACTTTTTCGTCGGTAGCCGTGCTTAAGTCTATCCGAATTTTTTTTATCTATATGGACTATGAGATTTGGTTAGTGGATGTCAAGACAGCTTTTCTTAATGGAAGTCTTGAAGAAAATATCCATATAAAGCAACCAGAAGGGTTCATTGAAAAGGGCAAGGAGCATCTAGTATGTAAGCTCAATCAGTCTATAGACTGAAGCAAAGCTTCAAGGTCTTGGACATCTGGTCTAATGAAGTAATCCAGACCTATGGATTTATTCAGTGACCAGATAAGTCTTGTGTATACAAGAAGTGTGATGGAAACATGGTGGTATTTCTTATACTATACATAGATGACATTTTTGGTAGTTGGAAACAATATCAAAATGTTGTCGGAAGTAAGGGTATGGTTGTCCAAACAAATTCGATATAAAGGACTTGGGAGAATGCACATATTCTTGAGATCAAAGTAATAAGGGATCACAAGAAAAGAATATTGTGCTTATTCCAAGCTTCATATATCGAAACAATCCTTGCTCGTTTTAGCATGCAAGACTCCAAGAAAGGTTTTCTACCTTTTAGGCATGGAGTAGCTTTATCTAAAAAATGTCTCCAAAGACATCAAAGGAGATAAAGGACATGAAGGTAGTTCCTTATGCTTCGGCTATCGGAAGGCTAATGTATGTAATACTATGTACGAGACTGGATATTTATTTTTCCCAGGGCATAGTTAGCAGATATCAAAGTAACCAAGGACCGGGACACTAGACTGCTGTAAAGCATATACTAGAGAATGTATGCTAGTTTACAAGGTAAATAATTTGATCCCTGTGGATTGCACAGATTTTGACTTTCAATCAGATAGGGACAATAGTAAATCTACCTCAGGGTTTTGTGTTTACTTTAGGAGGTAAAGCCATAACAATGGAGGAGTGTTAAGCATATATGTTTTTCGGTCTCCACCATAGAAGCTGAGTATGTGGCAGCCTCTAAGGCAACCATAGAAGCTGTATGGCTCAGAAACTTCATGATGGACTTAGATATGATTTTTGGTTTGTTCAAAAATTATTACAATTTATTCTAATAATAGTGGTGCAGTAGTAAATTAGAAGAAAACATAAGTCCATAAGACAAGCAAACACAATAGAGCGCAAGAACCACCCAATACGAGACATCGTATAACGAGGAGAAGTTGTTGCCGCCTAGATTGCATCAAGTGATGATTTGTAGATCCTTTCACTAAGGTCATTAAGGCAAGAGCTTTTGATGGGCATGTTGAAGGGTTGGGAATCATATGTATGGCAGCATTTATGGCAGCATAGTCTTTTAGTATAAGTGGGAGATTGTTAGAGTGTATACTAAAAGCCTAGCTTTTGTATAAACATTTTATTTAGAAATAAGAATCACATTGGTCAAGTATCTACATTTATATATACTAATTGTAGTCGTTCAATTAATTTATATTGTAGATAACACAGTGTGTGTTGTCACACACAGAAGATCATGTTATCAGTTCTTTATAAATTATAAACAGTTACTGACGACTAAGATGGAAAGGAACAAATCGTCGGTAAAGTCATAGTATGATTAGGGATTAGTTTATCTTGACTAATAAATTACACTAGTACACTCTAAGTGTATTGAGTAGGACCATTTTAGGTAAGTTATTTTTATACTGACTTGATATAAGAACTAGACCTTAGTTATTATGGAAGTGTGTGCTCTTAATCTTAATATAATAACAAATACATATATTTAGTATTTATTTCTTTGACTTATCAATGGGTGAGATTTAGCTCGATAAATCAATAAGACCGATAAGTTGGAAAATGATATTACTTATAGTGTTGTTGATTATAGAAGGAAAATGTGTCCTAGTAATCTAGGTTTATAATGCCCCCAAGAGGAGCTCATAAGGATTGTCATGTTAAACCCTGCAAGTGGACTTAGTCCGACATGATGATAAGGTTGAGTGGTACTACTCTTGGACTGAGATATTAATTAAAATGAGTTGTCAGTAACTCAATTAATTAGTGGACATCCGACATCTTAAACACAGGGAGACTAACACACTCATAATAAGAAGGAGCCGAAAATGTAATTTAGGATTGGTGCGGTAGTTCAATAATAATTCTATAGTGGTATGAATTATTATTGATGAAGTTAAGTTGTGTGTTCGGGGCGAACATGGGAAGCTTAATTTCGTCGGGAGACCAAAACCAATTCCTCCTCTCGGTCTCTATCATAGCCTATTGTATATAGAGATTTATACCACCACATACCCACTCCTTACCCAACCCAAGGGGGCCGACCAAGCTAGCTTGGAACCCAAGCTAGGGCCAGCCAAGACCAAGTGGTTGAGCAAAGTTGGTGGTCGGCCAATGTTTGGAATTCAAGCATGATGTGGCCGGCCATATCACATTAAAAGGGATTTTATTTATAAATTTTTCTTATGTGGATTCCATGGTTTTAAAAGAGAGTTTAAAATTTAAAATTTTCCTTTTATAGCTTTCTACAAAAGATTAAGAAAAGATTTGAAATCTTCCTTATTTGTAGATTGAAAGGTAGATTTTAATTTTGAGAAAAGTTTCCTTTTTTAACCATATGCATGTTTTAAAATAGAGTTTAAAAATTAAATATTCTCTTTTATAAGTTTCTACAAAAGATTAAGAAATGATTTGATATCTTTCCTTATTTGTAGATTGAAAGGAGATTTTAATTTTTAGAGACAACTTTCCTTTTTGGAAATCATCCACATGTTTAAAAGAAAGATTTTAATTTATAAAATTTCCTTTTTACAAACCACCATGATGGGAAAAATTATTGGAGATATTTTTTATAAATTTTCGGAAACAAATTAGGAAGTTTTAATTCTTGTGTTAATTAAAACTCTCCTTGTTTTGGAGATTAAAGTGGCCGGCCATTATAATTAAGAAAAGGATTTTAATTTTAATTAATTAAATTTTACCTTTTCATGGAAAAATAATTAAGGAAGTTTTTATTTAAATTTCCTTATTTTCCAAGACCAAGGATTATAAAAGAGGGGGTAGAGGTGTCTTCATGGTAACGACTCTATTCTTTTTCTTCCTCTCTTTTCCTCCTTGGTGTGGCCGGCCCTAGAGGTTCTCCCTCTCCTCTTCTCTTCTTTTTTAGTAGTCGGTTTCATCTTTCTTTTCGAGTTGGTGATGGTGGCCGGTTCTAACTAGGAGAAGAAGGAGAGAATGAAGGTTTTGTTTCTTGCATCCCTTGGAGCTTGGTGGTGGTGGCTGGACCTCTACTTCTCTTGGAGAATTGATGGTGGCCGAATCTAGCTTGGAGAAGAAGGAGCTTGGTGGTTCTCATCTCGGAAGATTGTTGCCCACACAACGTCCGAGATTAGAAGAGGAATATGGTAGAAGATCAAGAGGTTATTTACTTACAAAGAAAGGTATAACTAGTAATTATTTTCCGCATCATACTAGTTTTCTTTGTATAGTTATTTTTGGAAATACCAAACACAAGAGGTATATGAATCTAGAGTTTCGAATTTGTAATTCAAGTTTATGTTTTTTGTTTTATTTTTCTAATTTGTGATTCGATTGTTCTTTTTGTTAAACCTAATGTTATTTTAGGAAATTAAATATTGAATTTCTATTAAAGGCTTTGTCGAGGCAGTGGTGGATGATCTCATACCCAAGAAGGCCTTGTGCCTCGCCATGTTTGACCTGGGAGCTGATTTTAGAAATAAATATTTAATTAACTTTGTAACATAGGTTGGACTTGGATCAATAGTGTTAAGTTCCGCTTGTGATCTAAGTCTAATCCATTAAGAACAGATATGTTAAATTTAGAATCAATAATGTTAAATTCCGCTTGGGACCTAATTTAATTTTTAAAGAACACAATAGGTTGTTTAGGAAAGGTTCGACACCTGTACAAAATTTTTGTACAGTGGAACCGGTATGATCTACCTAGGACCAACCAACATTATCATCTATTTTATGCAAACTTCTTAGCTAAGTTACTTTCAAGTCAAAACTTTCCCTTAGCTAAAATTAATTTCTAACTTAGTATTTGAAATTATGATTTCACTTGGCCAAAATCTTACACGAAAATTTCTTCAAAAAAAAAAAACTAAGTGTTTTTCAAAGTATTTTCGAAATAGCTCAAACTCCTATTTAAAGCTAAGTGTTTATTCTATCTCCTATTAAACTCCCCTCTTTAAAAATTTAATTAAGTATTTCTCTGTGTTTTCGCATATTTTTCAAAGTTAGCTAAGTCACTTTTCAAGTCAAAATTTTTTTGGCAAAAGTTTTTCTCCCTTAAAACTTTTTCTAAAACTAATTTTTAGCTATGCATTGAAAATTAAGATTTGAAAAATTTTAAAGGCTCTCTCTTTCGAAAAACAATTACTAAATCTTTAATCTAAGGATCTTGAAATCAAAAAGTTAGCTAAGTTGTCAAAAGAAAGATTTAAAACTTTTATCAAAGTATTTGCAATTTTCATTCTCAAACAAAATTACTCTTAGCTAAGGCCAATACATTTCTCAATTTTTCTTTACCCTCTTTTTATTGATAATTTTGATATATGGCAAAGGGGGAGAGTATAGAAAATTCAAAGAAGAAATAAGGAAATTCAAAATTTTTTGAGGAGCCTTTATTAAGGGGGAGTCTTTATACTTAAGCTTTCACTAAGGAAGAACTCTGTACTTAAGTTTATACTTGTACTATCATGCTTATGTTGTCTGTCAAAATTCTTTATAGCATAGTTTTACTTAACTTTGAATTCTTGTTACCATAATAAAAAATGGGGAGATTGTTGGTGCGGGAAGCATCCGACGATCGAACCCAAGTTTTGATAATGACAAAGGAATTCAAAGTTAAGGTTGTTTGCTATCTGATATGCTGAATGAGTTTGCAAGAAAGTCCTAACTGTGGTTAGGCAGCTGGAAAACCCTAAGGGGTGGTAACCTTAGGTCCTGGGGGTGGTAACCCTAGGTCGTGGAAAATCCTAAGGGACGATAACCTTAGGTCCTAGGGGGGTGGTAACCCTAGGTGGTGGAAAATCCTAAGGAGGGAAATATTAGGTCCTAGGGGGTGGTAACCCTAGGTGGCAAAAAACCCTAGGGGATGGTAACCCAAGGTCCTAAGGGGTGGGAACCCTAGGCAGAAAGTCCAGTAGGTCTAGAGGACCGGACTAGCATCAGGTATGCTCTCTTGAGTGGAGTAGGTGATGACGCGTTCCCCGGAAGAGGGAACAATAGGCGTTGATTCGACCTAGAGTTTCCAGTCAGAAATCTGTAGTCAGAACTGGACACTTCGGAGACTGTCAAAATATTTCTGTTACTATGGTTATTATGTGCTAACTTTGTTTTGCAGGATATGTTGGTATTTTGTGAACTAACATGTGTTGCAGGGATGAAAAAGCAAAGTATGCATCGGATGAACAGTACCCGAGGTGCCCTCATGGAGCTTGGAGGCGCCTCGGGTGTAAAGGAGAAGATGTGTGCGTGGCAAGGTTGGAGGCGCCCTCATGGAAGCTTGAGGCGCCTCGGACACCCTTGAAGGTGCCTTCAAGAGGTATGGAGGCGCCTTCAAGAGGATCAACGAGGACTTCTTCTGCGCTTATTTGCGCGGCTGACTCGGCTATGATGGAGGTGTCCTCAAGGGGCTTTGAGGCGCTTTCAACAGCCATTATATGCATATCTCGACCAGCAACTCCATTCAACGAATTCCAAGTGATCATTCTCCCACGTGCTGCTTACAAGACATTCCAATTGAGCTACGACAAGAACCCGACAACCTGAAGCTGCGAAATTTCCATATTGTGTTGTCAGTATAACTTTTTCCAGCATTGTTTGTAATCATTTTTTGTAATCCTTTTGCACGACTATAGTTGTTGTCCAAAGTAAACGATCAATGAGCGTGAGCCTTGGAGTAGTAGGAGTCGCCCAAGGATCCGAACTAAGTAAAAATACTTGGGTCTTTTTGTGTGTGCTTTATTTATTTCCGCTGTGTTACTCGTACGTTTTCGAATATGATAAGTGAAAGCCACGAGCGCTATTCACCCCCCCTCCTAGCGCTTCTTGATCCAACAGAAGTCCCCTGAAGATGGTGTACTTACCATATGTCGGGTACTCATTACACTAAAGATTGCTTTGCCTTGAGGAACCAGAGGATAAATAACAATCGTTATCACCGGCGATCTCCCAACCGACAACCCTACCAAAGGTAGAATAGTCCACTTAAGCGGGAATATCTGGTGACTAAGCCACAATAGGGGCATTACAATTGCCGATCGGGCCATCTCGGGTGCCCGAACCAACACAACCCGAGATAGTGATTGCTTGATAGGAGGAAAACCGGAGCAATGCCGCCCGAGGAAATACTAATATGATAACGAGCAGACCTACTGATGGAGATTCTAATCGGGTGAGGAAGGCACACACTCGACGATTGTACATCCATGTAGTAGGATGCAACACAGAAAAAGCAGCGGGACCAGAGATTAGTTTTGGTCCTAAAGATCTGGAGGGGGTAGAAGTACCCCATGATGACGCTCTGATAATAAAAGTTGTCATAGATAACTTCAATATTTCTCATACTTTCATTTATACTGGTAGTTCTGTCAATATTATTTTCAAAAAAGCTCTTGACCAGTTGCAGATAGATTCGAGCGAGCTCCAACCCATGGTAACCCCTCTTTATGATTTCACGGGCAATGAAGTGCAACCGCTCGGCCAGATAAAACTAGCCATTTATTTAGGGGAGGAGCCCCTAATGAGAACTAGGAGATCATATTTCATGGTGGTGGATGCACCTTCTGCATATAATGTTATACTGGGTCAGCCGACCTTGAACGAGTTCCAGGCGGTTGTTTATACTTTCTGCCAAAAGGTGAAGTTCCCCGTTGATGACCAAGTGGGAGAAGTCCATGGAGATCAATTACTTGCACGGAAATGCTATATGCAGATCATCCGAACGGAGGCTAATGTCGCTCGCAAAGCTCAGAGGATGGAAGTTAATGTTATCAAGGAAAAATCGCCCGGTTTAATATACGAAGAGAAAGAGGAAGCGCAAATACAAGTGGGGTGACCAGAAGCTATAACTTATGTGGCGGCTGACTTAGACCTTCCACTCAAGACTGAGCTGATACAGTGTTTGATATGGAATAGTGATGTATTTACATGGACTCCCAAGGAGGTCACAGGTATTTCTCCTCTAGTAATGGAACATTCATTACATGTTTTTCCTGATGCTAAGCCTGTCAAGAAAAAAAAAAGACTTTGGAGCCGACCAGAACTAGATCATCAAGGAAGAAGTGGATAAGCTACTGGAGGCAGGATATATTTAGGAGGTACAATTCCCTAGCTGGTTGGCCAATGCCATCCTGGTACCAAAACCAGGAAATAAGTGGAGAGTGTGTATTGACTTCCGGGACCTCAACAAGGTTTTCCCAAAAGATTACTATCCTCTGTCACGTATTCACCAAGTGGTGGACTCTACCAATGGATGCGAGTACATTTGTATGTTGGATGCCTACCAGGGCTATCATCAAGTACCTCTTGCTAAAGACGACTAGGAAAAGGTTAGTTTTATTACAGCTGAAGGTACATATTGTTATAGGGTTATGCCCTTTTGTTAGTTAGAGCCCTAGAGCCAATTATGTGATGATTGTTGTATGAACTTGATGTATCATATTCCTATATGTTTATAAAGGAATTTCTTTATGGTTACTATACTTACTTGTATTGGTGCCAAATAACTAAGTATAATATCGTCCTTGAGTAGAAGGTTCTTATCTATATCAATCGATTGGTTGAATCGATAGTGAGATGATATAGAGAACACTACTCTTAATCATTCCTAGTCAAGTATTAATATTCAGGGACAATGTTAATGCGATGAAACTAGCATATAGGTCAACTCAATGACTTGATCTCACAAGTCATGGATATAGAGATATCAAGTTGACAGATGGATATGCATTGGAGAATGTATACTGAATGACCCACCATGAGAAAGTATCATGGATCGTTATATGAGTGTCATATACTTTCTCATGTGACTATTAGTATGACTATCAGTCCTTGGACCTGAAGTCACCATGGTTCCCTACATAAGGAGTTGCATACTTTGACTTCGTCAAACGTCACCCGTAACTGGTTGGACTATAAAGGCGATTACTGGGTATGTAACAAATTATGCGGAGGGATGTGAGTGATGTAGATGGGATCTATCCCTCCCATATGATGGGAGTGACATCATGATTCTTGATAGAGTGAGAGCACTAAGTGCATGGTCATGCCCAAGTGAGTCAATATGAGATATTGAGTTCATTTGATTAGAGTGAGTCTACTTGGAGTTCAAGATATAGAATGATTAGAGGATGACACGGTCTATGTCTCAATTGATCAATCTAGATGTCAAGAATAGAAGGACATTGTCATATATTGTGAGAGTCACAATTACTAGTCACAAAGGTGATGTTGGATCTCAACATTCTTGTAACTTGGGTAGTAATGATGTGTTGCTAGATACCGCTCATTACTTATGCTTCTAAAATGGGTTTAGGGGCATTGCCAACGTTACAAGAGCCTATAGGATCACACACAAAGGGAAATTAGATAGAGATTAGGTTCATTTGATGAACCTAGAGGATTAGGTTCATGTGATGAACCAAATTAGATTAAGAGTAATCCAAATTAAACTAATTGAGTTGGACTCAATTTGATTCATGTGTCCAATGAGTCTAATTTAGATTATGATTCATTGAGTCAATTTAATTCAATGAATATAGATTCATTAAATTAAATTGATTTGAATCAAGTGGTTAGATTTGATCAACCATGGGAGAGAAGAGGTCAAGTTTGACTTGACTTGAGAGGGAAGATGAAGGGTCAAGTTTGACTTGACCATATGCCACCTCATTTGTGACATGGCATGGGGCCGACCAATGATGGTGTTCCACATCATCAAGGCTAGCTCAAGTGAGTGCCACCTCATAAGGAAAACCAAGAGCCATGACTCTAGGTATTCCTTTTTTGGCCGGCCACTTAATGAGATGAATTAGCATTTGTGTGCTAATTCAAGGCAATTGAATTGCTTCTTCTTCCTTCTCTCTTCCTCTCTTATCTCCCTCTCATCCTTGCCGTGACCTCTAAGGGTGCTAGCACACTCTTAGTTGTTCTCTCCATCTCTTGTTCGTGTGGATACTTCTAGAGGTGTGTCCACTTGAACACACTTGAGATCCAAAGAACCTTGGACGAGCGGGATTTGCGAAGGGCTTCGCTTTAAAGGTATATCCCTTGACATGTAGATCTAAAGTAGATCTAGATTAGAAAAACTAAGTACATGTAACATTTTATCTTCGCACAGATCCAATGGCTAAGAACTTCGGGATTTCCACAACGCAAAAAGCGGTTTTTGCGGCTCGAAAGTTCTAACAGTGGTATTAGAACCACGTGCGAAGCATGTACTTGTTTTTATTTTAATTTTTATGGAAAATTACAGATCTGTAAGTTTACGAATTTTATGATTTTTATGAGTATTTTTCTCGTAGAGGTGAAGCAACGAGTGCTAGGACACTTGTAGGCTTCGACTACCGAGAAAAATTTTCCGAAACAGCGAGTTCTCACCCAAATTGTTTTGGGACAGCGGTTTAAGGTGCTGTTAGATCGTAGTAGGACACTCGTGATACTCATTTCACGAGAAAGGGGGCTGCCCCTAACCCCGCACGGGGCATTGTCCCGCGATCGCGCCGAAAATCGCTAAACGGAACTACCGGGAAATTGTAACTCAAAAAATTGTAAAAACAGTAGAAAAATTACATAAATTTATGTAAAATACATAATTTAGAATTATGTATGATTTTGTGATGGCCATGGCCCAAAAACCCAATTTGATTGGACAAAGTGTGTTGTAATTCATAATATGGCCTGCGTGCCATTTTTGTGTGTTGTGCGTGTTATATTTGTTATATACGACCTGCACGTCGTACCTCTCCTTTTATATTCCTGTTGTAAAATAGTTTTAGACTCGAATGTAACTCGAGTTTCATATTTGTAATGTACAAAATTGGAGCTGTAGAAGGTCCACTCAAGAAGGAACGACGAGGAGGGTGCGAGCAACACATGGCGATCAAAGGGAGGAGTTTGAAGAAGCTATTGACCCTAGGTTGACCGTCCGATCTTCTCATTGGCTTAAGAAGATCATAGTAGGGCCATGACCTAATCAAAATTTAATTATTCATTTCTTGTGTGTATGTGATGCATGCTAGTGTAGGATAATTAGTGCCTTGATGCATATATGATACACTTTAACGATTAGATTAGATCTTAATCAAATCAACTCGAAATGCCTACCAAGTTCTGATACCCATCACTACCTCGATCATTTGTTGCTGTTGAATTTGCCAAAGCAAAGCAATGCATATTATCTTGGTAGTGTTGGTTAGTCCTAGGAAAATCGTACCAGTTTCACTGTACAAAAATTTTGTACAAGTGTCGAACCTTTCCTTAAATAACCTATTGTGTTTTTTAGAAGTTAAATTAGGAATCGCAGACGAAACTTAACATCATTGATTCCAAATTTAACTTATCTGTTCTTGATGGTTTAGATTTGGATCGCAAGCGGAACTTAACATTATTAATCCAAATCTAACTATGTTATTAATTCCATTAAATATTAATTTCCAAAATTGGCTTCCAGGACTGCATGGCGAGGCACATGACCTTCTTGGATATGGGAGCAACCACCACCGCCTAGACAAAGCCTTTTAAAGAAAGCTAATATTTAATTTCCTAAAATAACTCTAGGTTTAACAAAAAAAAACAATCGAATCACAAATTTGAAAAACAAAGAAAACACAAACTCAAAAAATAAATTCGAAAAACTAGATCTAATGCCTCTTGTGTTTGGAATTCTTACAAAGAGAAATAACTAGCATGATGCGGAAAACAATTGCTAATTATACCTTCTCTTTGTATGCTAATGACCTCGAGATATTCTGTCGTATTCCTCGCCTCGCCTTGGACGTCGTCTGGGCAATGATCCTCCAAGATGAACACCACCCAAAAGCTTTCTTCCTCTTCCTCTAAAATCTGGCCACCACCACCACCAAGGAGAAGAAAGCAAAGGGAAAAGAAGAGGGGAGAGGGAGGGCCGACCAACTAGAGAGACTCCACCAAGAGAATAATAATTGATCTCACATAAGGCCTCCTCACCTCTTCTTTTATATTACTTGCCCAAGGCAAATAAGGAAAGAATTTTTACAAAAGTTAAAATCTTCCTCTTGTTTTTCCTTTTCCCTTTTATTTTTCCTTTTCTTTCCTCTTGATTGAATCAATCACCAAACATTAATTGGATGATGATTTTTTATTTTCTTTTGGCCGGCCCCTTGCTTGGGCACCAAGCAAGGTGGCCGGCCACCTCATCAAGGAAAGAAAATTTTTTTTATAAAATTTTATAAACCCTTATAAAATTTTACAAACTCTCTTCTAATTTCTTAAAGTAGGAGTTAAAAAATGAAAGTTCTAAAAATTAAAATCATATTTTAAAATTTAAAATTTCTCTTTATAAAATTTCCTTTTTTAATATGGTGATAGAAAATTTAAATTTTAAAACTTCTCTTCCTTTTTTTTCTTAAACCATGAGGATGGTTAAAAAAGGAAAGTTTTAAAATCTTTTAAACATGTGGCCTAATTCAAATTAGGAAAGTTTTTAAATTTAAAATCTCTCTTTTAAAACTTGTAGTTTTCTACAAAGAGAAGATTTTAAAAATTCAAAACACCCCTCCTTGTCTGAATTATTGTGGCCGACCCTACATGCTTGGGCACCAAGCAAAGGGCTGACCCTTTAAGAGGAGATGTGGCCGGCCATTGCTTGGTCACCAAGCAATGAACCGGACCCCTTCTTGGACACCAAGATGGGTCTTTCTTTGAATGGACTTGAGGCTTTAATGAGACTACGACAGGGACCTAGAGGAGAAATTGGTTTTGGCCTTCCGATGAGCTTGAGTATCCCGTGTTCGCCCCGAACACACAACTCAAGTTCATCGATAATAACTCATTCTACTAGAGAGTTATTATCGCACTACCGCACCAATCCCAAATTACAGTATGTGCTCCTTCTTTTTGTGAGTGTGTTAGTCTCCCTGTGTTTAAGATAACAAATGTCCACTAATTAAGTAAGTTATTGACAACTCACTTAATTAATTTCTAGCTCCAAGAGTAGTACCACTCAACTTCATTGTCATGTCGGACTAAGTCCACCTGCAGGGTTTAACATGACAATCCTTATGAGCTCCTCTTGGGGACATTCTCAACCTAGATAACTAGGACACAGTTTCCTTCTATAATCAATAACACACAATATAAGTAATATCATTTCCGACTTATCGGGCCTATTGATTTATCAAGCTAAATCTCACCCTTTGATAAGTTAAAGAAATAAATACTAAATATATGTGCTTGTTATTATATTAGGATTAAGAGTACACACTTCCATAATAACTAAGGTCTATTCCTTTTATTAAGTCAGTACAAAAAGAACTTACCTAAAATGGTCCTACTCAATACACTTAGAGTGTACCAGTGTAATTTATTAGTCAAGATAAACTAATACTTAATTACACTATGACTATTCTAATGGTTTGTTCCTTTCCATCTTAGTCGCGAGCAATTGTTTATAATTTATAAAGAACCTGTTGGATCGAGATGCGCTAGAGGGGGGGGGGGGTGAATAGAGCTCGTGGCTATTTCGTTTGATTCGTAAAACACTCGAGTAAAAACGCAACGGAATAAAAACAAACAGCACAAAGACACATATCGATTTTACTTCGTTCAGAGCCTAAGGCGACTCCTACTCGAAGGCCCGCGATTCTTGATCACTTCCGGTGGGCAACAACTATAAGTTCGAGAGTATATAAAAGATAATTTACAAGTAATGCAGTAAGTAATCTTATACCGACAATGGAAAATACTAAATTGAAGCTTCGGGTTGTCGGTGTTGAGTTGCAGCACTTCGGGACGAGTTCGTTAGCAGCTAAATGCAGAAGGAAGACTTGAATCTTGTTATTTTGAGCTGCTGGTGGAACCCCCTTTATAAACAGTGTTCAAGGCGCCTTAAATGAGAATTTTATCCCGATCTGCTCGCTGGGATAATCCTTTGACTGCCGCGACCTGAAGGCGCCTTAAACCCTTTCAAGGCGCCTCCAAGCTCTCTAAGGCGCCTTTAATCCATCAAAAGCGCCTTAAGCCTGCTCTTCGCGCCAGCTCAGGATTTTGAACCCGAGGCGCCTCGGACACTGTTCATCCGATGCAAATCTTCGTTATTTTGTACCTGCAAGACATGTTAGTCCCAAACAACATCCTGCAACACAAAGTTAGCACAAAATAACAGTATGGATAATAAAGAATGTTTAAGACAGTCTCCGGACTGTCCGGGTCTGACTTCGGATTTCCTACCGGAAACCCTAGGTCGACCCGACGCCTACTGCTCCCTCTACGGGATTGAACTTTTGCTCAGCACTCGACGCTTCCGGACTTTCTGCTGGACATCCGCTTCCCGGCCAGTCCAGTCTTTCACCTGGTTCGCAACACCAGGGCTTTCCACCTAGGGTTACCACCCCCTAGGACTTTTGCCATAAGCCATCGACCTGCCAAGACTTTTCCATAGGGTTACCACCCCCTATGACCTAGGGTTACCACCCCCTAGGGTTTATCCCTTTGCCTAACCGCAGCTAGGGCTTTCATGAAATCCTCAAGTAGACTTGTTAGAATACAAACCACCTTAACTTTGAATTCTTTGCCATTATCAAAACACGAGTTCGATTGTCGGATGCTTCCCGCACCAACAGAACCGACAACATGATCTTCTGAGTGTGACACCACACACCATGTTATCTACTATATAAATTAATTGAACAATTACATTTAACAAATAAATACAAATATTGACCAATGTCATTCTTTTATTTCAAAAATAAATATTTACAAAAGCTAGGCTTTTAGTATACATTACAATAGGTAGGGTGCGGAGAGACAATCTTGGTCCCGCCTATCAAGGCTTGGGTGAGTACAAACTCAATTAGATTGAGTATAACTAGTTAACTCAATTTGATCGGGTATAACTATAGGCATTTTCCAATGGTTAGACGATAGGATAAAAATCACATTTATACTAAATCTTGGGCGATTTATCCAAAGCTAACTCAAGTTTTAATGTAAATGAGATTTTTGATCCTATAAACAAGAGTTGCATAGAGATATAGTTGTTAAATTCGTTATCTACCGATCATACTAAGTCTTGGGCGATTTGGCCAAAGCTAACTCAAGTCATAGTATGATGTGGATCTTGTTCCACGAAAATTATAGTGAATTAGTATGAATCTAGTAGTGTGGTTTAACCACATCCATGACATGATTCTACAAAAGCTCTATAATTCAGTGGGAGCATCATTTAGTTAAAGGCCTAATTAAATGATAAATGGAAGATGATATCTATTTTCTGCATTATTTCTATTGTAGATTGTCATGTCGACAAACACGAACACCTTCTCCCTGCGTTCTGTCCTTGACAATGACAAGCTCAATGGAGCTAATTGTTGGGTTCTTCGGGCCGTGAAAACCGCTTTTTCGCGTCGCGGAAACCCCGAGTCACCCAAAGCCATGGATCTCGTGCAAAGATTCGTAAACAAAAATTATCGAAAAACCTTTTTCTTGTACGAGTTTGTAAAAACTTTAGATCTACACTAGATGAGAGTTATACCTTCGAAGCGAGCCCTTTCGCGTTCCCGCTCGTCCAAGGAGTTGCCGGATCTCAAGTTGTCAAAGTAGACAACACGGACACGTAGGTGGAGAAAACCTTACGCAAAGGTGTGCTAGAACCTTGGTAAGATTCGGCCAAGGCAAGGAGGAGAGGGAGAGGAAGAGCTTCAAGAGGAGGAAGAAGAAGATACACCACTTGAATGGAAAAATGAAATCCACATGAATCCCAAAGTGGCCGGCCACTCTACCTTGTGAAAACTCCCAAATTAATTGCATTAATTGCAATTAATATGAAGTTATTAAGAAAATGGCTTTGTAACTTCCATGAGGTGGCAACCATGATGATGTGGTGCATCATCATTGGTCCACATCAATGCCAACTCACCAATAAGGTGGCATAAAGTCAAGTCAAACTTGACTTTTAAACTTCCTCTCAAGTCAAGTCAAACTTGACCAAATCTCTTCCATAGTTGATCTAATCTAACCATTTGAATCAAGTCAACTTAATATAATGAATCTAATTCATTAAATTAAGTTGATTTAATGAGTCATAATCTAAATTAGACTCATTGAATACATGAATCAACTTGAGTCCAACTCAAGTTAGCCCAATTAGGATTACTCTTAATCCAATTTGATTCATCAAATGAATCTAATCCTCTTGGTTCATCATATGAACCTAATCTCCATCTAATTGTCCTTAGTGTGTGACCCTATAGGTTCTTGTAACGTTGGCAATGCCCTAAACACATTTAGGAGCATAAGTAATGAGCGGTATCTAGCAACACATCATTACTACCCAAGTTACAAGAATGTCGAGATCCGACATCACCTTGTGACTACCAATTGTGACTCCTCACAAAATAATGACAAGTGTCCTTCTATCCTAGATATCTAGATTGATCAATATGAGGCATAGACCGTGTCATCCTCTAATCAATCTAAATCTTGAACCCCAAGTAGACTCACTCAATCAAATGAGCTCAACATCTCATGTTGACTCATTTGGGCATTGCCATGCACTTAGTGGTCTCACTCTATCAAGAATATTGATGTCGCTCCCGTCATATGGGAGGGATAGATCCCATCTACATCACTCACATCCCTCTACATAATTTGTTACATACCTGGTAATCGCCTTTATAGTGCACCCAGTTACGGGTGACGTTTGACGAAACCAAAGTACATAACTCCTTATGTAGGGATCCATGGTGACTTCAGGTCTAAGGACTAATAGTCATACTAATAGCCACATGAGAAAGTATATGACACTCATATAACGATCCATGATACTTTCTCATGGCGGGTCATTCAGTATACATTCTCCAATGTATACCCATGTGTCAGCTTGATATCTCTATATCCATGACTTGTGAGATCAAGTCATCGAGCTGACCTACATGCTAGTCTTATTGCATTAACATTGTCCCTGAATGTTAATACTCGACTAGGAATGATTTAGAGTAGTGTTCCCTATATCATCTCACTATCGATTCAACTAATCGATTGATATAGGTATGAACCTTCTACTCAAGGACACTATTATACTTAGTCTATTTGGCACTAATACAAATAAGTATAATAACCAAACAAATGCCTTTATTAATATACAAGAATATGATACAATGAGTCCATACAATCATCAAATGATTGGCTCTAGGGCTCTAACTAACAATCTCCCACTAGCACTAGTGCCAATCAGTATAGGCTTTAAGGCCTAATGACCTAGTGTGACCATCATGCTTCCTCTGTGCCAAAGCCTTGGTCAAGGGATCTGCGATGTTAGCCTCTGTAGGTACTCTGCAAATCTTCACATCTCCTCTATCGATAATCTCTCGAATGAGATGGAAGCGTCGTAGTATGTGCTTGGTCCGCTGGTGTGAGCGAGGTTCCTTCGCCTGTGCTATAGCTCCATTGTTGTCACAATAGAGCTGAACTGGATCAGCGATGCTAGGAACCACCCCAAGTTCAGTGATGAACTTGCGGATCTAAACTGCCTCCTTTGCTGCCTCTGATGCAGCAATATACTCGGCCTCTGTTGTAGAATCAGCTACTGTGTCCTGCTTCAAACTCTTCCAGCTCACTGCACCACCATTTAAGCAAAACACGAACCCTGACTGCGATCGGTAATCATCCTGATCGGTCTGGAAGCTGGCATCACTGTAACTCTTTACAGTTAGCTCATCATTGCCTCCATATATCAAGAAATATTCTTTAGTCCTTCGTAAGTACTTAAGAATATTCTTGACCGCTATCCAGTGACTTTCACCTTGATCTGACTGGTAATCATTCTTTGATCGCAACATCGAATCGAAGATTCCAGCTCCGAGAAGCTTGCTTTAGTCCATAAATGGACCTATGCAGCTTGCATACTCTACTAGTATGCTGTGGATCTACAAAACCCTCAGGTTGTGTCATGTACACATCCTCGAGTAGGTTTCCATTCATAAATGCGGTTTTGACATCCATCTGCCATATCTCATAGTCATGGTAGGCTGCAATAGCAAGCATGATCCGAATGGACTTAAACATCGCCACTGGAGAAAAGGTTTCATCATAGTCAATACCATGAATCTGCTTGAAACCTTTAGCTACCAAGCGACCCTTATAGATAAGTCCATCCATGTCAGTCTTTCTCTTAAAGACCCACATGCACCCAATGGGTTTTACCCCTTCAGGTGGATCAACCAAAGTCCATACT
Source organism: Zingiber officinale (assembly GCF_018446385.1). NCBI lineage: Eukaryota > Viridiplantae > Streptophyta > Magnoliopsida > Zingiberales > Zingiberaceae > Zingiber > Zingiber officinale. Next base: position 77,523,259 of record NC_056001.1, read on the forward strand.
TGGTTGGTGTACATGGATTCCATCTCGGATCTCATGGCTTCTAGCCATTTCTCAGAATCTGGTCTCATCATAGGTGGTAGGCTCATCCTCTATAAGCACAATGTCATCATGGTCAGACAAGAGAAAAGAGTATCTCTCAGGCTGACGACGTACCCTATCAGACCTACGAAGAGGTATGTCTACTTGAACCGGTTGTTGTTCCTGAACTCCTTGTGGAACAACATCATCCACAATACTTTGTGGTTCCAGTTCAATTTTCATCGAGGCATTAGTGCTATTGTTCGCATCTTGAACTTCTTCAAGATCGAACGCGCTCCCACTAGTCTTTCTAGAAACAAAGTCCCTTTCTAGAAAGACCCCAGTCTTTGCCACAACTACCTTGTGCTGACTGGGAATGTAGAAGTAATATCCCTTAGTTTCCTTGGGATATCCGATGAAATAGCACTTGTCAGATTTGGGTCCTAATTTGTCTGAGACTTGACGTCGTACGTAAGCCTCACAACCCCAAATCCTCATGAAAGACACCTGGGCATCTCTCCCAGCCCATATCCTATATGGTGTCTTTATCACAGCCTTTGATGGAACTCGGTTGAGTATGAAAGCTGCCGTGTCTAGAGCATATCCCCATAGATATGTCGGAAGATTTGTGTGACTCATCATAGATCGTACCATATCTAATAGGGTACGATTCCTCCTTTCGGATACACCATTCCACTGTGGTGTTCCAGGAGGAGTGAGTTGGGATAGAATCCCACACTCAGCTAGGTATTCACGAAACTCATGGCTAAGGTATTCTCCACCTCGATCTGATCGAAGTATCTTAATACTCTTGCCAAGCTGGTTCTGTACTTCATTCTTGAATTCTTTGAACTTTTCAAAGGATTCAGACTTATGTGTCATCAAGTACACATAACCATATCTACTGAAGTCATCAGTAAATGTGATGAAGTATCTATAACCACCTCTAGCAGCAATATTGAAAGGACCACATACATCACTATGTATGAGTCCTAACAAATTAGTTGCTCTCTCGCTATGCCCACGAAAGGGGGTCTTGGTCATCTTGCCTCGTAGGCATGACTCCCATATCTCATATGATTCTAAATCAAATGAATCCAGCAAACCATCCTTATGAAGCTGGGATAAGCGCTTATCATTTATATGACCTAAGCGACAGTGCCAGAGGTAGGTTTGGTTCATGTCATTTGACTTGAACCTCTTGGTACTAATGTTATAAATAGGGCTCTCAAGGTCTAGAATATAGAGTCCGTTTATTAGTGGTGCACTACAATAGAACATATCTTTTAAATAAACAGAACAACATTTGTCTTTTATTATAAAAGAGTATCCTTTCTTGTCTAAACAAGAAACAAATATGTTCTTAGTAAGAGCAGGCACATAACAACAATTATCTAAATCTAGTACAAGCCCGGAGGGCGAGATAGATAAGTTCCTTTAGCAATAGCAAGAACCCGTGCTCCATTGCCTACTCGTAGGTCCACCTCGCCCTTTGCTAATGCTCTGCTATTTCTCAGCGCCTGCACATCAGTACAAATGTGAGAAGCACATCCAGTATCTAATACCCATGATGTAGAAATAGATAGATTGACTTCTATAACATATATACCTGAAGTGGAAGTCTCACTTCGCTTCTTCTTTAGATCCTCCAAGTATACCTTGCAGTTCCTCTTCCAGTGCCCGGTCTGACCGCAGTGGAAGCAGGTAGCATCCTTGGCGACCCCTCCTTTAGGCTTCAGTGCCTTGCCTTTGCCCTTGGTTTGGGACTTTCCCTTACCTTTGGGCTTGCCCTTGCCCTTGTGCTTCTGGACCATCAGAATGGGCTTAACCTTCTTAAGGTTAATCTCAGCAGTTCGTAACATACTAAGTAACTCGGGCAGTGGCTTGTCAATCTCGTTCATGTTATAGTTGAGAACGAATTGACTATAGCTATCTGGCAAGGACTGCAAGATCAAGTAAGTTCTCTATGTACCCAATCATCTTGAGTACATACGGACCTACGGGAGCCCCGTCGACATCTTGCACTGAAACAGTGCCTTAGAGATCTCAAATCTCTCATGCCTCGCTTGTCCCTGATATAGTTGGTGAAGATGCTCAACCATATCGTAGCGCCCATCAACTCGTGTTGCTTCAGCTCCGAGTTCATGGTCGCGAGCATTAGACAGACACATCTGCGTCGTCTTGATGCTTCTTGTAAGCATCTTTGCCTGGGGGCATTGGCGGGAGAAGCCTCCGGAATGGGCTGCTCCAAAGCATATCCTGGGTGAGAACTATTCTCAAGTTCCTGTACCAGTCCAGGAAATTCGCTCCGTTGAGCTTGTCCTTCTCAAGGACAAATCGCAGAGAGAAGGAATTCGTGTTCGACGTCATGGTTATCTACAACAGAAAAATTTGTAGAAATAAATATCATATTCTTTTAAAAATCATTTAATTAGGCCTTTAACTAAATGATGCTCCCACTGAATACTATAATTCATGTGGGACAAGATCCACATCATACTAACCCTTGAGTTAGGTTTGGCTAATACGCCCAAGGCTTAGTATGATCTGTAGGTAACGATTACCAATTACATCTCTATGCAACTCTTGTTTATAGAATCAATATCCGTATTTATATTAAAACTCGAGTTAGCTTTGGCTAATACGCCCGAGAGTTAATATAGATGTGATTTTGACCTATCTTTTCCAACCGTTGGAATAATGCCTATAGTTGACTCGATCCAACCGAGTAACTAGGAATACTCAATCTAATTGAGTTTGTATTCACCCATGCGTTGATAGACGGGACCAAGATTGTCCCTCCGTACCCTACCAAGATAATATATATTGCTCTGCTTTGGCAGATTCAACAATACATGTGATCGAGGTAGTGATAGGTATCACGGCATGGTTAGGCATTTAGAGTTGGTTCGATCGAGATCTAATCTAATCGAAAAAGGATGCATCTTGTGCACGACTTAGATCTAATCTAATCGCAAGGGTGCATCATGTGCATGGTTTAGATCTAATCTAATCGTAAGGCACTAATTAATTAACTACTTATTAAATATGCATCACATACACAAGCAATTAATTAATCTATTTGTGATTTAGTCATGGCCCTACTACGATCTTCTCAAGCCAATGAGAAGATCGATTGGTCAACCTAGGGTCAACAGCTTCTCCAAGCTTCTCCCTTTGACCACCTTGTGTTGCTCGTGCCCGCCTTAGAACTCCGTCTCGTGTGGACCCTCCACTGCTCCAATTTGTACATTACAATTTGAAACTCGAGTTACATTCGAGTCTAAATCTAATTTACAACCAGAATAAGAGAAAGGCACGACGCGCAGGCCGTGGAAAAAAAATAAAAATACAGCACACACAATCATATGACAGCACGCAGGCCGTATTATGAATTACAACACAAATCCAATCTTATTGGGTATTTTGGGCCATGACTATCACAAATTAATATATAATTCAAAATTATATATTTTTCTATAATTTTAAAAATAATATTTTACAATTTTTATGAGTAAAATTCCCGGCGGTCCCGTTTAGCGGTTTTGGGCGCAATCACGGAACGGATCCCTTTGCGGGGCCCAGGGGCAGCGCCCCTACCCGCGATCTAACCATCGCGAGGGTTCCTTTGCGATCAAACAGCGGTCGAGACATTGCCGTTTGGGAAAAATCTTCCCGGCGGGTTCGTTTTTAGCGATTTCGGGTGCAATCGCGAAGCAAATTCCCTTGCGGGGTTAGGGGCAATGCCCCTACCCACGATCTAACCATCAGGAGTTTCTCCTTTGCGATCTAATGGCACCCGACCCCGCTGTCCCAAACGGAATTGGGGCAAAACGAAGACGTTTAAAAGAAAACTTTCCGGTAGCCGAAGCCTATAAGTGGCGAGACACTTGTGCTTCGCTTCTACGGAAAAATTACTCATAAAAACTCTAAAAACTCAATTTTTACAGAAAATCACAGAAGGTATATTTTTCATAAAAATACAAATGAACTCGTACAAGTCTTTGCACGTGGCTCTGATACCACTGTTGGGTTCTTCGGGCCGCGAAAACCGAGTCACCCAAAGCCATGGATCTCGTGCAAAGATTCGTAAACAAAAATTATCGAAAAACCTTTTTCTTGTACGAGTTTGTAAAAACTTTTGATCTACACTAGATGAGAGTTATACCTTCGAAGCGAGCCCTTTCTCGTTCCCGCTGGTCCAAGGTGTTGCCGGATCTCAAGTTGTCAAAGTAGACAACCTCTATATGTATCCACACGGACATGTAGGTGGAGAAAACCTTATGCAAAGGTGTGCTAGCACCTTGGTAAGATTCGGCCAAGGCAAGGAGGAGAGGGAGAGGAAGAGCTTCAAGAGGAGGAAGAAGAAGATACACCACTTGAATGGAAAAATGAAATCCACATGAATCCCAAAGTGGCCGGCCACTCTACCTTGTGAAAACTCCCAAATTAATTGCATTAATTATAATTAATATGAAGTTATTAAGAAAATGGCTTTGTAACTTCCATGAGGTGGCAACCATGATGATGTGGTGCATCATCATTGGTCCACATCAATGCCAACTCACCAATGAGGTGGCATACACTCAAGTCAAACTTGACTTTTAAACTTCCTCTCAAGTCAAGTCAAACTTGACCAAATCTCTTCCATGGTTGATCTAATCTAACCATTTGAATTAAGCCAACTTAATATAATGAATCTAATTCATTAAATTAAGTTGATTTAATGAGTCATAATCTAAATTAGACTCATTGAATACATGAATCAACTTGAGTCCAACTCAAGTTAGCCCAATTAGGATTACTCTTAATACAATTTGATTCATCAAATGAATCTAATCCTCTTGGTTCATCATATGAACCTAATCTCCATCTAATTGTCCTTAGTGTGTGACCCTATAGGTTCTTGTAACGTTAGCGATGCCCTAAACACATTTAGGAGCATAAGTAATGAGCGGTATCTAGCAACACATCATTACTACCCAAGTTACAAGAATGTCGAGATCCGACATCACCTTGTGACTACCAATTGTGACTCCTCACAAAATAATGACAAGTGTCCTTCTACCCTAGACATCTAGATTGATCAATATGAGGCATAGACCGTGTCATCCTCTAATCAATCTAAATCTTGAACCCCAAGTAGACTCACTCAATCAAATGAGCTCAACATCTCATGTTGACTCATTTGGGCATGGCCATGCACTTAGTGGTCTCACTCTATCAAGAATATTGAAGTCGCTCCCGTCATATGGGAGGGATAGATCCCATCTACATCACTCACATCCCTCTGCATAATTTGTTTTATACCCGGTAATCACCTTTATAGTCCACCCAATTACGGGTGACGTTTGACGAAACCAAAGTACATAACTCCTTATGTAGGGATCCATGGTGACTTCAGGTCTAAGGACTAATAGTCATACTAATAGCCACATGAGAAAGTATATGACACTCATATAACGATCCATGATACTTTCTCATGGCGGGTTATTCAGTATACATTCTCCAATGTATACCCATGTGTCAGCTTGATATCTCTATATCCATGACTTGTGAGATCATGTCATCGAGCTGACCTACATGCTAGTCTTATTGCATTAACATTGTCCCTGAATGTTAATACTCGACTAGGAATGATTTAGAGTAGTGTTCCCTACATCATCTCACTATCGATTCAACTAATCGATTGATATAGGTATGAACCTTCTACTCAAGGACGCTATTATACTTAGTCTATTTGGCACTAATACAAATAAGTATAATAACCAAACAAATGCCTTTATTAATATACAAGAATATGATACAATGAGTCCATACAATCATCAAATGATTGGCTCTAGGGCTCTAACTAACACTAATTTCCTGGACTGGTACAGGAATCTGAGAATTATTCTCACTCAAGAGAGAAAACTGTACGTCCTGGAGCAGCCCATTCCGGAGGCACCTCCTGCCACTGCCACGCGAGCTGACCGAGATGCTTACAAGAAGCATTAAGATGACGTATTAGATGTGTCATGCCTCATGCTCGCAACCATGAACTCTGAGCTTCAAAAGCAACATGAGTTGATGTCAGCTTATGATATGGTTGAACATCTTTGTCAACTATATCAAGGACAAGCAAGGCACAAGAGATTCAAGATCTCCAAGGCACTATTTCAGTGCAAGATGCAAGATGGGACTCCCGTAGGTCCATATGTGCTCAAGATGATTGGGTACATAGAAAACCTACAGAGGTTGGGATTCCCACTTGGCCAAGAGCTGGCCACAGACTTGATCTTGCAATCCTTGCCAGAGAGCTACTGTCAATTTGTCATGAATTACAATATGAATGAAATTGACAAGCCACTATCCAAGCTGCTAAGCATGTTGAGAACTGCTGAGCTAAACCTTAAGAAGGTAAAGCCCAACTCCATTTTGATGGTGCAAAAGCATAAAGGCAAGGGCAAGCCTAAAGGTAAGGGAAAGTTCCAAGCCAAGGGCAAAGGCAAGACACTAAAACCTAAAGGAGGGGTTGCCAAGGATGCTACCTGCTTCCACTGCGGTCAGACTGGGCACTGGAAGAGGAACTGCAAAGTATATCTGGAAGATCTCAAGAAGAAGAGAAGTGAGACTTCTACTTCAGGTATATATGTTATAGAAGTCAATTTATCTATTTCTGCATCATGGGTATTAGATACCGGATGTTCTTCTCACATTTGTACTAATGTGCAGGCACTGAGAAATAGCAGGGCATTGACAAAGGGCGAGGTGGACCTACGAGTAGGCAATGGAGCACGGGTTGTTGCTGTTGCTATAGGGACTTACTATCTATCTCTGCCTCTGGGCTTGTACTAGAATTAGATGAATGTTGTTATGTGACTGCTCTTACCAAGAACATCATTTCAGTTTCTTGTTTAGACAAGAAAGGTTTTTTGTTTATAATAAAGAATAAATGTTGTTCCGTCTATTTAAACGATATGTTCTATTGTAGTGCACCTCTGATGAACGGACTCTACATTCTAGACTTAGAGAACCTCATCTATAACATAAGTACCAAAAGGTTCAAGTCAAATGAAATGAACCAAACCTATCTCTGGCATTGTCGCTTAGGTCATATAAATAACAAACGCTTATCCCAGCTCCATAAAGATGGTTTGCTGGACTCATTTGATTTTGAATCATATGTGTAACGCCCCAACTCCTGGGTACTAAGCTGTGAGCCGGATCGCTACATTAACTACTGAAGCTACTGTGCTGTACTGTGCCCTAAACTGGGTAAAAAATAAAGTTTCACTAACTGACTCTGTTAAACTGACAACTGGTACACCCATGCTGTTATAAGGAAGGGTTCAAGACCTTTCCGGTTGGGGTATATGTGCTAAGGAGGATACTTGACCTCCCGTCTGAGCTAGAACTCCAAGCTAACTTCCCAGCTAGCTGCTGTTCGATCCACGGATCGACCAAACTTGCCGCGATTCTGTGCCCTGCTGGATCGGTCTGCGGACCGATCCAGCAGAGGCTGGATCGGTCGGCAAGACCGATCCAGGTGTGTCTGGATCGGTCTATCTGGATCGGTCGACTGACCGATCCAGGAGAAGGAATGGCACTGGATCGGTCTGCTGACCGATCCAGGTTCTGATAGTCTGAAACGAAATCAGAATTTCTGATTTCCAACACTGATTCGTGCCAAAAATCACATACACCAGCTCTATATACATGAAAAACACTCTAGCATGTAAATACTAACGTTCTAAACATGATAAACTAAACAAGACATAGTTTACTAAGCTATAACACCTAGTAACAAGACTAAGTCATAAAACTAGACATGTTAAGTACTAGAACTGTAATAAAAGTGTATAGATCCCAAGGATCTTTATTCCAGACCCCTTGCACACACACATCATCGCTAGTCCACTTTTCTTTTACCGGTATCTGCAGTATAAGAAAAATATCATCTGTAAGCTAAGAAGCTTAGTAAGAAACCATCTACCTCACAAAAACATGCAACGATGCGATTATGGTTTTAAATCATGCTGTTTGAAAACTGAACTGAGCATGGCAACATGGCATGGCATACAACATGTACTGAACTGATCATGGCATACAAACAAGTTGAGCATAGCATACTGTATCTGAACTAAACACTGAATTGATCATGTATATACATCTAAGTGGTCATGAACTCAAATCATGAAACTTAAGCGAGATAATTAACTGAAACTAAGTTAGTGTTTCCATCATCGATTACATATTTGGAAAACTATATATATAATAATAGATGAAAATACTAAACATGCCGGCCCCGCAATCTTTCGTGCATCCCTACGAGACCATGATTGCAAGTTCCAATCCAGGTTACTAGGTTATCTCGAACCTAGGGACGATCTGGGAGTCCCATGGATATCTCGATCCAAGTGCCAATCTGAATAAAAGTAAAATCTTGAATCGCTTTTATTTTACTTTGTTCTAGGTTATCTGAACCTAGAGCTAGGTTATCTGAACCTAGAGGCTACTGTGGGAGCCCACCCAATGGATATCTGATCCATATAGCTGTAATAACTGATAATAAGCTGAATAAAATGTTTCTAATACATTTTACATGCTGTTAGGACGCCTACTGGTGCATCCTTCTGAACTGGGCATTCTATCGAATGCTTGGTGTGCACTAAAAGCACACCCTAAAACTGAAAACAGTAGAACTACTGAACTAACGCCAAAACTAACAAGCGAGAGCAATTATACTGCAGGTGAGGGGTTTCTTACCTCCTGTTCGTAATTTCTTACGATTCTATTCGCTCGAATTCTGGTGGAGATGACCTTCTCGACGATCCGCTCACGTCTTTGTGTTCCTCTCGCGGAGAAGAACCTCTTTCGTGTTGAAATCATCGCCGGAAAGTGTCCTTGGGGCCCTAGAGAAAGAACCCTAGGTCTTCCTTGGTGTGGCGCCGAAAGAAGGAGGAGGAAACGGGAGAGGTGGCGTGAGAGGGTTTCGGTGGAGAAGGATGTGCCGAACCAAAATAAAATAAACCAAACCCTCTTTAAGTTTCCTATTTATATTAAGTGGATTATTGAACCCAACTCCAATATAAATATAATTGGTTCCTCATTCTTTCAGCACGGCCCTGCTGGGTTCACCGGTTACTAGCATTATCCCTTACACCATAGGTCTCAGGTTCGATTCTCGCCTAAGCTATTTTATTCTTTTAATTATTTTTGCTACTTCCGCTACTCGAAAAATTCCGGAAAAATATCTAAAAATTTCAGAAAACTCATAGAATAATTCTAATGCAAGTTTGAGAATTTTCGGGCGTTACAATCCCCATACCTTATAAAAAGTTCGTCCCCGAACTTAAAACAATTCTGGGTACTTCTGTCTCATGCTGGCCTCTGTCTCCCCTGTGTGAATTTGCTAGGTGACTTTGACTAATGGTACTTCCTTGTTCCGTAATTTCTCCTATTATCCAATAGGCCGATCATAGCTGAGATCATCACGGACCTGTACCAACCGGGGCTCAATCACCGGGTGGCGTCTGGAATATGCTTCTTTAGCATGGAGACATGAAATACGTTGTGGAGCTGACATCTCCCGAGGTAGCTCTAGCTCATATGCTACCTTGCCCACTCTTCGTGATAAGGTATGGTCCCACATATCCGGGAGCTAGCTTGCCCTTCTTCCCAAAACGCATGACTCCCTTCATGGGAGCTACTCGAGGAAAACTGTATCCCCAACTAAAAACTCTAGGGGTCTGCGTCATGTATCGACATAGCTCTTCTGACGGCTCTGTGCTGTCTCTATCCTCTGGTGAATCTGCTGTATGGCTGCTCTAGTTCTGCTCACCACTCTCATACCAACAGATTGGTGATCTGCACCTCCGCCCATAGAGTGCCTCAAGGTGCCATGCCGATAGTGACCTGATAACTGTTGTTGTAAATTCTGCTAGACTCGGATATTTGCACCAACTTCCTTGAAATCTAGGGCACAAGCCCTAACATATCTTCGAGCACGATTTACTCGACCATCCGTCGAGGATGGAAGGTCAGTCAATTTTAATCGGTGCCCATACTATCGTACACTTCCAAGTGTGATGTAAATCATTCTCTGTCATCGATATAATGGTTCGGGACTCATGCACTCGACAATCTCCTTGAGATACAATTGAGCTAGCTCCATGGAATAGGATATTCGATAGCTAAGAAGTGGGCTGATTTAGTCAACCTGTCGACTATTACCCGGATGGCATCAAAACCATTCGTGGTTCGGGTAATCCCACTATGAAGTCCATAGAGATATCCTCCCACTTCCATTCGAACTGGATCTACCGCAACTCCTCCTCGTCGCCGATGTTGCCTTAACCTCCGACAGTTAGACAGATGCCGACGATTCTGGCGATATCTCGCTCATCCTGTGCTCCCAAAATCGTTTCTTTAGATCCCGATACATTTTGGTGGAACCAGGATGCATCATAAGGAGTCCTGTGAGCCTCGTCTAGAATTGCTGTAGTTCCTCCCGATCCGAACACAAAGTCTCACTACAAGATACACTACCCCATCAAGCGGACACTCAACTCTCCACTTTCTCGATTCGCAAACCCTTGCTTGATTTTTCTCGATTTCGGGATCCGAGCCTGTCGGATATCATCAAGGTAGATGCTAAGGAGATAGTGGAAAGCTCGACTATAAGCTTGAGACTAAAAGCTGTAATCTCCTTCCTTAGGGGTGGTGACATAGCTGCTAAAGATAATAAGGTAGCACTGGACTTCCTGCTGAGTGCGTCTGCTACCTTATTAGCTTTACCTGGATGGTAGAGGATATCTATGTCATAATCCTTGACCAGCTCTAACCATCTGCACTATCGCATATTCGGATCCTTCTGAGTAAAGAAATACTTCAGACTTTGATGATCTGTATACACTCTGCACTGAGCTCCGTACAAATAATGTCTCCAAATCTTGAGAGCGAACACCACTGCTGCAAGCTCAAGGTCGTGAGTAGGATAGTTCCTCTCATAATCCTTGAGTTGTCTGGAGGCATAGGCGATCACCTTGCCCTGCTGCATCAATACGCTCCTAATCCCAATTTAGAGGCGTCACTGTAGATGTCGATGCTGTATAGCTAAAATAGGAGCACCGTCTCCATTTTAGTTTAAGCCTTTCTTGTTCTTCCTGGTGAGAGCTGTCAGTGGGGAGGCTATCCTGGAGAAGTCCTCTACGAATTTCCTGTAGTAGCCTGCTAATCCCAGAAAGCTTCTGATTTCACTGGCGTTCCTGGGTCTCTTCCAGTTACTTACTGCTTCTATCTTGCTGGGATCTACCATAACACCATCCTTGGAGATGATGTGACCTAGAAAGGCTACCTGGTCTAGCCAAAATTCACATTTCGTGAATTTGGCGTACAGCTGGTTCTGCTGAACTGTCTTCAGATGCTCTGCATGGTCCTCCTGAGTGCCTGAATAGATAAGAATGTCATCGATGAACACGATGACAAACTTGTCTAAGTATTCTCTGAATACTCTGTTCATGAGGTCCATGAAAGTAGCTGGAGCATTTGTCACACCGAAAGGCATGACTACGAACTCATAATGTTCGTATCTGGTCCTGAAAACTGTCTTAGGTATATCACCTTTCTTGACTCTAACCTGGTGATATCCTGATCTAATGTCAATTTTAGAGAACACTGTGGCTCCCTTTAGCTGGTCAAACAGGTCATCTATCCTGGGGAGAGGGTACCTGTTTTTAATTGTGACCTGGTTCAAGGCACGGTAGTCTATGCATAGGCGCATGCTTCCATCCTTCTTCTTCACGAACAACACAGGTGCTCCCCATGGTGTGTGACTAGGGCGTATGAAACCCTTGTCAAGAAGCTCCTGTAATTGCTCCTGAAGTTCCTTCAGTTATGCTGGAGCCATGCGGTACGGTGCCTTGGAAATTGGATTTGTGCCGGGCATGAGCTCTATCTCAAATTCAATCTCCCTGTCTGGTGCTAAGCCTGGTAGCTCTTCAGGGAAGACTGTTGGGTAGTCACAAACGACTCGAACCTCTGATAGCTGTTGGTTCTTGTCCTGGCTGGTGTTGACTACATTTGCTAAAAATCCCATGCATCCTGAATCCAATAGCTGCTGTGCTTTCAATGCTGAGAGAAACTTCCTGGCTTTTCTCTTTGGTTTTCCCATGTACTCAAACTGTACTCCTGCTTCAGGTTGGAATATGACCTTCCGTTTACGGCACTCTATAGATCATAGTCAGTCATTTCTAGCACTATCAGATCACCAAAAAGTTCTCTGTCTGCTATAATGACTGGCACTGCTCTGAGCCAGTGCGTAGATGCCATGGTGTCTCCCGAGGATAGTGTTGTCAGAAACTGGCTATTGAGTACCTCTGGAGGTGTTGCTAATTTCTCGGCAAATGCCCTGGATACATAAGAGTGGGTTGCTCCAGTATCGAATAAGACAGTTGCATTATGCTGTAAAATACTGATCTGACCTGTGACAACTGTCAAGGCATTTGCTACGTCCTCTCTGGTTAGTGAGAAAATCCTGGCATTCGGGATAGCTGTAGGGGCTTCTAATCTGCCCTGACTGATCTGTGGACCATCTAAGGCAGCATACATCTGGTGTAGCTATTGGATCGAGACGCGCTAGAGGGGGGTGCTTAGCCATGTGCCCTTCCTGTCCACATTCAAAACAACCTCACGTACCCTTGCGGCAAACTCCTGGATGATGTTTCCCACAAGTAGCACACTTGGGATGTCTGGATTGTTTTCCAGCTGGTCCTCCTTTTGGGTCACTGCTTGCCTTCCGTTTCCCCTTCCAGTTGGAGTTATGTCCCTGTTGTTTCTGCTCAGTACCTGAGCCAGCTTGTCCCTTGGGCTCTGTGGAAACCTGCTTCTGCTGGGTGATGCTGTGCTGATAGTGCTCGGTGATCAGAGCACTACTCACTAGCTCCTCTGTGGTTTGTGGCCTATGAACGCCACCAGCCACATTCATTGCGATCTCTGGTCTGAGCATCTTCAGCATCAACCGTACTCGTTCCTTCTCTGTGCTGACTAGTTCCGGACACAGATGGGCCAACCTGTTGAATTTCTTCATGGCTTCCTGAACTGATAGGTTGCCCTGACGAAATTCTGTAAACTCGTCATAGTGTCGGTTCGTGACTTGCATGTGAAAGAATTCCTCGAAGAATTCTTTCTCGAAGTTGGCCCATGTTATCTGGTTTACTGGCCACTTCGATTTAATCCGCTCCCACCACATGCGAGCGTCTCCTGTTAAACAGAAGGAGGTACACTTCACCTTTTCGTGCTCTGGCCAGTCTAGAGGCTCCATCGTGCTTTCCAGTGTTTTAAACCATGCCTGAGCATCCCATGGTTCGCTGGTGCCTGAGAAGTTCTCGGGCTTAATTCTCTGCCACTGGATAAGGTAAGCTTCTCTCTTAGCCCCTGCTACTGGGGCTACTGGGACTGGTACTGCAGGCTGAGCTGGTACAACCTCTGTGATTACTGGAGTCGTGAGGTTCGGTACTGGAGTTACTGGGGGAGTAGTCTGCTGGTTAGCCTTTAAGGAGGCTATCTCCTGCTGCTATTCAGCTTGTAAGGTCTGGGGAGGCACTGAACTGCCTGCCTCATGCTGGGGCTCAGCCGCTGATGCTTTCTTAGCTGGACGTCCTCGTACCATTTTCTAAATAGCAGAGAACACATATATATAACTAGGCTATCATGTTATAGTTAACTACTGGTAACATGTTAAATACTATCACTGTAAACATGAATTAATTAACTACCAACATGAGAGCAAACACGAAAGCACATATAACTGATATGAAAGCTGAAAACAAAACTGAGTGAGAGATGTTCTTACTTGGAAGCTGTAGGCACAATGCTGATGTGTGTGTAGGAAGTAAGGAACTTGCTCTGATACCACTCTGTAACGCCCCAACTCCTGGGTACTAAACTGTGAGCCGGATCGCTACATTAACTACTGAAGCTACTGTGTTGTACTGTGCCCTAAACTGGGTAAAATAAAGTTTCACTAACTGACTCTGTTAAACTGACAACTAGTACACCCATGCTGTTATAAGGAAGGGTTCAAGACCTTTCCGGTTGGGGAATATGTGCTAAGGAGGATACTTGACCTCCCGTCTGAGCTAGAACTCCAAGCTAACTTCCCAGCTAGCTGCTGTTCGATCCACGGCTCGACCAAACTTGCCGCGATTCTGTGTCCTGCTGGATCGGTCTGCGGACCGATCCGGTCGGATCGTCGGCAAGACCGATCAGTGTCTCGGATCGGTCTGCACCGATCCATGCACCGGAGACGCCGGGATGCCTTCGTTTGATCTTTGGGTCGGTCGGTGGCCGATCTAGCGAGATCTGATGAGGCTCTCAGATCCATCTGGATCGGTCGATCCAGAGAAGGAATAATGGATCGGTCTGGCGGCCGATCTAGGTTCGATAGTCCAAACGAAATCGAATTTCGATTTCCGGCATTGATTCGTGCCAAAAATCACATACACCAGCTCTATATACATGAAAACACTCTAGCATGTAAATACTAACGTTCTAAACATGATAAACTAAACAAGACATAGTTTACTAAGCTATAACACCTAGTAACAAGACTAAGTCATAAAACTAGACATGTTAAGTACTAGAACTGAAATAAAAGCGTATAGATCCCAAGGATCTTTATTCCAGACCCCTTGCACACACACATCATCGTAGCATCGCCCCCCAGCCTCCGCTAGTCCACTTTTCTTTTACCGGTATCTGCAGTATAAGAAAAATAGCATCTGTAAGCTAAGAAGCTTAGTAAGAAACCATCTACCTCACAAAAACATGCAACGATGCGATTATGGTTTTAAATCATGCTGTTTGAAAACTGAACTGAGCATGGCAACATGGCATGGCATACAACATGTACTGAACTGATCATGGCATACAAACAAGCTGAGCATAGCATACTGTATCTGAACTAAGCATAAATACTGAACTGATCATGCATATACATCTAACTGGTCATGAACTCAAATCATGAAACTTAACTGAGATAATTAACTGGAACTGAAACTAAGTTAGTGTTTCCATCACTGATTACATATTTGGAAAACTATATATATAATAATAGATGAAAATACTAAACATGCTGCTGGGCCCTGGCAACTGTACTTACTGTGCGTGCATCCCTAACTAGGAGTCCAACCCATGGATATCTGATCCAAGTACAGTGCCACTGAAAAAGTAAAATACTAAATATGCTTTATTTCTTTCTTGCTCTTTCTAGGTTATCTGAACCTAGAGCTAGGTTATCTGAACCTAGAGGCTACTGTGGGAGCCCACCCAATAGATATCTGATCCATATAGCTGTAATAACTGATAATAAGCTGAATAAAATGTTTCTAATACATTTTACATGCTGTTAGGACGCCTACTGGTGCATCCTTCTGAACTGGGCATTCTACCGAATGCTTGGTGTGCACTAAAAGCACACCCTAAAACTGAAAACTGTAGAACTACTGAACTAACGCCAAAACTAATAAGCGAGAGCAATTATACTGCAGGTGAGGGGTTTCTTACCTCCTGTTCGTAATTTCTTACGATTCTATTCGCTCGAATTCCGGTGGAGATGACCTTCTCGACGATCCGCTCACGTCTTTGCGTTCCTCTCGCGGAGAAGAACCTCTTTCGTGTTGAAATCGTCGCCGGAAAGTGTCCTTGGGGCCCTAGAGAAAGAACCCTAGGTCTTCCTTGGTGTGGCGCCGAAAGAAGGAGGAGGAAACGGGAGAGGTGGCGTGAGAGGGTTTCGGTGGAGAAGGATGTGCCGAACCAAAATAAAATAAACCAAACCCTTTTTAAGTTTCCTATTTATATTAAGTGGATTATTGAACCCAACTTCAATATAAATATAATTGGTTCCTCATTCTTTCAGCACGGCCCTGCTGGGTTCACCGGTTACTAGCATTATCCCTTACACCATAGATCTCGGGTTCGATTCTCGCCTAAGCTATTTTATTCTTTTAATTATTTTTGCTACTTCCGCTACTCGGAAAATTCCGGAAAAATATCTAAAAATTCCAGAAAATTCATAGAATAATTCTAATGCAAGTTTGAGAATTTTCGGGCGTTACAATATGAGACATGTGAGTCATTCCTACTGGGCAAGATGACCAAGACTCTCTTCAGTGGACACAGCGAGAGAGCGACTGACTTGCTAGAACTTATAAATAGTGATGTATGTGACCCTTTCAATGTCGCTACCAGAGGTGGTTATAGGTACTTCATTACATTTACTGATGACTTCAGTAGATATGGTTATGTGTATTTGATGACACATAAGTCTGAATCCTTCTAAAAGTTCAAAGCATTCAAGAATGAAGTACAAAACCAGCTTGGCAAAAGTATTAAGATACTTCGATCAGATCGAGGTGGTGAATACCTTAGCCATGAGTTTCGTGACTATCTAGCTGAGTGTGGGATTCTATCCCAACTCACTCCTCCTGGAACACCACAGTGGAATGGTATATCTGAAAGGAGAAATCGTACCTTATTAGATATGATGTGATCTATGATGAGTCACACAAATCTTCCTATATCTCCTTAGGGCTATGGTCTAGACACAACAGCTTTCATACTTAAATGTGTTTCATCCAAGGTTGTGATAAAGACACCATATAGGATATGGACTGGGAGAGATGCTCAGGTGTCTTTTATGAGGATTTGGGGTTGTGAGGTTTATGTTCGACGTCAAGTCTCGGACAAATTGGGACCCAAATCTGATAAGTGCAATTTTATTGGATATCCCAAGGAAACGAAGGGATATTACTTCTACATTCCCAGTCAACACAAAGTAGTTGTGGCTAAGACTGGGATATTTCTAGAAAGGGATTTTGTTTCTAGAAAAACTAGTGGGAGTACGTTCAATCTTGAAAAAGTTCAGGATATGGACCATGGCACTGAAGCCTTGATGGAAGTTGAATTGGAACCACAAAGTCTTGTGAATGATGAGATTGTTCGACAAGGAGTTGAGGAACAACAACTAGTTCAAGTAGACCTACATCTTCGCAGGTCTAATAGGGTACGTCGTCAGCCTGAGAGATACTCATTTTTCTTGTCTGACCATTATGACATTATGCTCGTTGAGAATGAACCTACCTCCTATCAAGAAGCTGTGATGAGCCCAGATTCTGAGAAATGGCTAGAGGCCATGAGATCCGAGATGGAATCCATATACACCAACCAAGTATGAACTTTGGTTGATCCACCTGAAGGGGTCAAACCCATTGGGTGTAAGTGAGTCTTTAAAAGAAAGACTGACATGGATGGACTTATATATAAGGGTCGTCTGGTAGCTAAAGGTTTCAAGCAAATTCATGATATTGACTATGATGAAACATTTTCTCCAGTAGCAATGTTTAAGTCAATTTGGATCATGCTTACTATTGCAGCATACCATGATTATGAGATCTGGCAGATGGATGTCAAAATCACATTTCTGAATGGATACTTGCTCGAGGATGTGTACATGACATAACCTGAGGGTTTTATAGATCCACACCATACTAGCAGAGTATGCAAGCTGCATAAGTCCATTTATGGACTAAAGCAAAGCTTCTCGGAGCTGGAATCTTCGATTAGATAATGTATAGCCGAACCTATATATATAGCTCTATTGTGACAACACATACTAGGGTATAGCCGATTAGATAATGGAGCAATTGGACAGGCTAAGGAACCTCGCTCACACCAGCGGACCAAACACATACTACAGCGCTTCCATCTCATTCGAGAGATTATCGATAGAGGAGATGTGAAGATTTGCAAAGTACCCACAGAGGCTAACGTCGCTGATCCCTTGACCAAGGCTTTGGCATAGAGAAAGCATGATGGTCACACTAGGTCATTGGGCCTTAGAGCCTACACTGATTGGCACTAGTGCTAGTGGGAGATTGTTAGTTAGAGCCTTAGAGCCAATCATATGATGATTATTGTATGGACTCATGTATATCATATTCCTATATACTAATAAAGGCATTTCTTTATGGTTATTATACTTACTTGTATTGGTGCCAAATAACTAAGTATAATAGCGTCCTTGAGTAGAAGGTTCTTATCTATATCAATCGATTGGTTGAATCGATAGTGAGATGATATAGAGAACACTACTCTTAATCATTCCTAGTCAAGTATTAACATTCAGGGATAATGTTAATGCGATGAGACTAGCATGTAGGTCAATTCGATGACTTAATCTCACAAGTCATGGATATAGAGATATCAAGTTGACACATGGGTATGCATTGGAGAATGTATACTGAATGACCTACCATGAGAAAGTATCTTGGATCATTATATGAGTGTCATATACTTTCTCATGTGACTATTAGTATGACTATTAGTCCATGGACCTAAAGTCACCATATATCCCTACATAAGGAGTTGCATACTTTGGCTTCGTCAAACGTCACCCGTAACTGGGTGGACTATAAAGACGATTACTGGGTATGTAACAAATTATGCGGAGGGATGTGAGTGATGTAGATGGGATCTATCTCTCCCATATGACGGGATTGACATCATGATTCTTGATAGAGTGAGACCACTAAGTGCATGGCTATGCCCAAGTGAGTCAATATGAGATATTGACTTCATTTGATTAGAGTGAGTCTACTTGGAGTTCAAGATATAGATTGATTAGAGGATCACACGGTCTATGCCTCAATTGATCAATCTAGATGTCAAGTATAGAAGGGCATTGTCATATATTGTGAGAGTCATAATTAGTAGTCACAAAAGTGATGTTGGATCTCAACATTCTTGTAACTTAGGTAGTAATGATGTGTTGCTAGATACCGCTCATTACTTATGCTTCTAAAATGGGTTTAGGGGGATTGCCAACGTTACAAGAACCTATAGGGTCACGCACAAAGGGAAAATAGATGGAGATTAGGTTCATTTGATGAACCTAGAGGATTAGGTTCATGTGATGAACCAAATTGGTTTAAGAGTAATCCAAATTAAACTAATTGAGTTGGACTCAATTTGATCATGTGTCCAATTAGTCTAATTTAGATTATGATTCATTGAGTCAATTTAATTCAATGAATATAGATTCATTAAATTAAATTGATTTGAATCTAGTGGTTAGATTTGATCAACCATGGGAGAGAATAGGTCAAGTTTGACTTGACTTGAGAGGGAAGATGAAGGGTCAAGTTTGACTTGATCATATTCCACCTCATTTGTGACATGGCATGGGGCCGACCAATGATGGTGTTCCACATCATCAAGGCTAGCTCAAGTGAGTGCCACCTCATGAGGAAAACCAAGAGCCATGACTCTTGGTATTCCTTATGTGGCCAACCACTTAAAGAGATGAATTAGCATTTGTGTGCTAATTCAAGGCAATTGAATTGCTTCTTCTTCCTTCTCTCTTCCTCTCTTCTCTCCCTCTCATCCTTGCCGTGACCTCTAATGTACCACCCCTTGAGAGGCTACAGGGATAACTCCATTCCAGCTAGTATACGGGGAGAAGTAGTAGTCCCTATTGAGGTTGGGGTGGAATCTGATCGGAGACGGTTTTATGATGAAGATAATGACGCTCGACTCCTGATGGAACTAGATCTTATTGAAGAAGCTCAGGACAAGGCAACAACTCATCTTTTATCTTATCGACAGTGAATGAGACAGAACTATAACAAAAGAGTTATCCCCCGATTCTTTCAAGTAGGGGATTTAGTGTGGAAGCGTGTTAAACCTGTGGAAGACGTTACTAAACTAGCGCCCCAATGGGGAAGACCATACAAAGTTATACAGAAGCTTACTTCTGGTTCTTATTACCTCTAGGACTCAGAAGGGAGAAATCTCGAAAGGCCTTGGAGTGCAAATCACTTACAACCATACAGAAACTAACAAGTACGCCTGTAATTTGTCCATATATTCCATTTAATTTTTGGATATAATGAAAGAATGCAAGCATCTACTCTTTAATCAATACTTACAGTTGCTAGAATGAACCAAACGATTCTCCTTTCGAGCGTGCTTTCCCCGCTCAGTAACTGTTAATCGGGGACCTTAAAGAGTGATCGGTCTGGCTTCCTTGAGGAGAACCGGAGACTTTAAACCCCTGACGGTTGAGTGTGCTTCCTCCGCTCAGTACTATTCGAGTGTGCTCCCTCCGCTCGACAACAGTCGATCGGGGACCTCAAGGAGTGACCGGTCTGGCTTCCTTGAGGAGAACCGGAGACTTTAAAACCCTGATAGTTGAGCGTGCTTCCTCCGCTTAGTGTTATTCGAGTGTGCTTCCCCCACTCGACAACAGTCGATCGAAGACCTTAAGGAGTGACCGGTCTAGCTTCCTTTAGGGGAATCGAAGACTTTAAACCCCTGATAGCTGAGTGTGCTTCCTTCGCTCAGTGCTATTCGAGCGTGCTTCCTCCGCTCGGCAACAGTCGATTGGGGACCTTAAGGAGTGACCGGTTTGGCTTGCTTAAGGGGAACCAAAGACTTTAAACCCCTGATATTTGAGCGTGCTTCCTCCGCTCAGTGCTATTCAAGCGTGCTTCCTCTGCTCGGCAATAGTCGATCGGGGACCTTAAGGAATAACCGGTCTAGCTTCCTTAAGGGGATCTAGGGGCTATAAATCCGTAATAGTTTGAACGTGCCTCCCCCGCCCGATAATGGGTAACTAGGACATCTTGAGAAGGAAATGGGTGGACACTCATCAAAATAGTTGAAGACTTTGAACTCCGGGCAGGTGCAGATTCGCTCGGGAGGACATTCCTGACCCAAAAGTGGCAATATTCTGACCTTCTCATATTAATTTATATTCGCTCGGGAGGACATGCCCGACCGAGATATATCAATACTTCAACCTCCTCATATTAATTTAAATTCGCTCGGGAGGACATTCCCGACCGAAATGTGACAATACTTTGGCCTTCTCATATTAATTCAGACTTGCTCGGGAGGGCATTCCTGACCAAATGGTGATAATACTCCGACCTTCTCATAATAATTTATACTCGCTCGGGACTACATGCCCGATCGAGATATATCAATACTTTGGCCTCCTCGTATTAATTCAGACTCGCTCGGGAAGACATTCCCGATCAAAATATAACAATATTCTAGCATTCTCATATTAATTTATATTCGCTCAGGAGGACATGCCCGGCCGAGATTTATCAATACTTCGGCCTCCTCGTATTAATTTAAATTCGCCTAGGGGGCATTCCCAACCGAAATGTGATAATACTCTGGCCTTCTCATATTAATTCATACTCGCTCGGGAGGACATTCCCAACCGAAAGGTGACAATACTCTGACCCTCTCATAATAATTTATATTCACTTGGGAGTACATACCCGACCGAGATATATCAATACTTTGGCCTCCTCGTATTAATTCAAACTCGCTCGGGAAGACATTCCCGATCGAAATATAATAATATTCTAGCCTTCTCATATTAATTTATATTCACTCGGGAGTACATGCCCGACTGAGATACATCGACCTCCTGGCCTTCAAGTATTATTTCTGATTCGCTTAGGAGGGCATTCCTGACCGAAATATAGCAATATTCTGGCCTTCTCATATTAATTCAGGCTCGCTCGGGAGGACATTCCCGACCGAGATGTATCCATACTCTTACCTTCTCACAATATTTTATATTCGCTCGGGAGCACATGCCCGACCGAGATATATCAATACTTTGGCCTCCTCATATTAATTCAGACTCGCTCGGGAGGACATTCCCGATCGAAATATAATAATATTTTGGCCTTCTCATATTAATTTATATTCGCTTGGGAGTATACACCCGACCGAGATATGTTAATATTTTGACTTCCTCATATTAATTCAAATTCACTCGGGAGGATATTCCCGACTGAAATATGGTAATATTCTGGCCTTCTCATATTAATCCAGATTCGCTCGGGAAAACATTCTTGACCGAAATATGGAAATATTCTAGCCTCCTTGTATTAACACATATCCGTTCGGAAGTACATTCTCGATCGAAATATATTAATTTCAGATCCGCTCGGGAGCATATCCCCGACCGAAATGGCATAGCCCTTTGATTTTCACATATGAAGCTTGACCAAAGTACAAAAGTGGATGGAATCCTTTATACCAACGTGGTTCACTCTAAAAGGGTACAAAGTTCGCAAGAAACAAGTAAGTGCTAATTTCTACCAATATATTTTCAAGTGGAAACAATAAGGAAAAATGCTTATGTTTAATCACTTGACCCGTTACATACCCACCTATGGGGTTGCATTGTTTTGAGACCACTTCGTTAAAGCACCTGCTCTTTACCTCTTGTTTGTTATAAGTAAACCAGGAACAGATTCGAAAAGGGAGAAGTGCCAGAAAATAATGAACCATAAAACAAGGGTGGCTCTCTGGGCTAACAACCTTAAAGATTGGTAGGCGAACAAGTAAGTATCACCTCTTGAATATGCGCCTATCATACATACAAATAACTACTCTGTATTCATTTCTGATACCATAATTGTCACATGTCTACTTTAAAAGCCTGCGAATATATCTAACATGCCATGATTAACACATGCCTACTTTAGAGATTAGCAAGTGTATTTACCGTAGTCTGAGATATATACATATATGCACCAAGTCATGAGTCAGTAATGTTTTTTATGGAACAAGGCTCACCGAGTGATGGAGAGCAAGCACCCATAGTTTGTCTTACAACCAGTTCAGCCATACAAGGCTCACTTAAAACTATTGATGAATTGCTTGGGCAACTCTTTATTGAGTTGTCGTCGATCAATAAATAGGGGAGGAGGCTCTTGAGCTAACCCCCCCCCCCCCTCCCTTCTCGTAATTGTGTCAGAACCCCATCGACTGAATGGGTCAAGGTCCCCACAATGTGACTAACGAACTCATTTGTGAATTCAAAAGAGGTCAAGTATTACTGGCGTCGGCTCTCCCATCGCTCCTCTTCACCTGCCTTATATGTCTGTAATTCTGACTCAAGGCATTCCGCTTTCTCATGGAAACTGGCCTTTTCAGTTTTGAGATGTTCTAACTCTTTAGTGAGGAAATCTACCTCTCAGTCTTGAGCTTTTAACTTCTCCTGTAGTTGTAATAGCTCAAAATTTTGAGAAGCCAATTCTTGAGCTGAGTCCGAGGACTAAGGGAGGGAAGTCTGAAAGCGCTCTAATATAGAAGACCTGAGGGCAGCATCTGAGATAGCTTTATCTTTTTTGGCTACTTCAACACTTAATTGAGAGGACAAGCTCTGTATTTACAGCTCCAGAGTCTTTTTCTCTTCTCCCCTAATCCCTAGCATCTGGTGATGATTCTGTAAGTCCTCCTCCAAGAGATTCATTTGATGAGCTTGAGAACTTATCTTCTTCTGGAGTTGGGTGACCTCATTGCTCGGGGTAGGGGAGGCTGCCTTTAGGGCCCTTAATTGATTCTTCAACTCCTTATTCTCCCTCTCTAAGTCCACGGCTAAATTTCCCATGTACAAGCTCGAGGCATAAAACTAAATAGAACAATAATGCAGTTATAAGCCATAGGTACGAAATAAAAGAACGCATATAAAATACTTACCGCAATGGCTTAATGGTTGTGGTTGTCGGCTTGATCAAAGATAGTCTTTCCCTGCATGGAATTCTGACTCCGTAACCAAGAAGTAGCCAGGGAATCTTTCAACTGAAGGAGCCCATAAGAAGAAGGAGCCTGACTTTGTCCCAGTAAGGAGGGCAAGTCTTGGGCTTGCCTGAAACGGAATTGAGGAGGAACAAAAACAAGGGCTGGAGGCCTTGCGGAAGAAGAAGGCAATACACTGGGATGGGAAAAAGAAGGGTTGACACTAGAAGTAAGGGGAGGCCTTGGTACAACAATAGGGACATTAGGGAGTGAAACAGAGGGCGCAGACTCAATGGTTGGCTCAGTAACAACATTTTGGAAGGCAGAACTAGAGGATCTTTTGCAAGGGGTCCTTCTAGCTCTCACTACTGGAAGAGAAGGAGAGGAAACCTAGGAAGACGGGGAGGACACCGACGCGCCTGGAGTTACCCCGGAGGCAGGAATGATTGGGAGAATTGTAGAATCAATAAACTTGGTCACATCATGTTAAGAGCAATTTTGGGACGGATACGAGTATAAGGCATAAGTTCCTTACCTCTCCCATGAGACATCTTAGAAGTAACAATGGGAATTTGCTCCAATTCAGAAATAATGATCGAAGCCAAGCTATTCTTTGGAACATATGTCCTCTCTCGCTGAGCAGTGAAGGGACTCTCTTCCTTGGAAGATTCAGGCGCCTCGACAGGAACCTCTTGAGGAGGAAGTAAGCCGAGAGATGAAGTAGTGGGATTGAGGTGACGATTCTTCAATAAATCAACTCCCAATTTAGCTAAAGCTGATTTATTCAACCCAGGGTTTTTTTACATGAGAGCTGGAAGAACGGCATCAACTGGAAAAGGTAAAAAGTATAAATTTAAGGAAGAGACAATTTAAAAATGATGAAAGATCAGTGAGGAAAAGCATATAATTTACCAAAGGGAGCCTCCAATTCTGTGCCTGTAGAGCTTATTCCAAAGATAAAAAGCAGACCTTTGATAATTAGTGCAGGTAAGTAAAATTTAGCCCCTTTCAGTTTCGACATGGACGCATAAAAGATCAAGTCGGTAGTATCATCCCGGGGATTTGGGAGAGCGAGAAGAGTCTGTTGCCAAGTGATAGGGTATGGAGGAGGAGAAGGAATGCACAAAAAGAAGAACTTTTGTCTCTATTCTGCTTGTACTAGGATTTTGTTGAATAAGATAGCCTTGGGATGACTCTGAAACTTAAAAAGGCTATCTTCTACTTGACGGAGAACAAAAAATTGGTGGAACAAACGGGGAGAAGGGGGAAAGTTAAGTAACTGAGAAACAGCGACAAAGGCAGATAATATGGAGAAAGATTGAGGGATAAGTTGATTCAAGGGCACGTTGAAATATTGACTTACAACAACAAAGAAAGGGTGAAGAGGAAGTCGAAAGTCGGAAATTGCTTGTTCCCAAAAGACAGCGACGCTCCCTGGAGGAGGGAGATGAGGGCGGTCCTCCGGAGTAGGAAGGACTAAATAATAAGGGAACCCATAATCTAAGCCCATTGCATAAACTTCCGACTCACTGGCACTGGAAGAACAATGAACGAACAACTCAGAGGAGGAAGAAAAAGATGCCATTGTGGACAAAATATCAGGGGAGGAAGGAGAACCTTAAAAGGAATAGAGAAGGAACAAATGCATCAAAGGAAGAAGATGACGGGATAAACCCCTTTGGCTCATCTCTAAAACCCTCGATGCTATTACCGAGAAGGGTAAATAGTAGAACAAGAAAAGGGTAAACTGATAGCAAACCATTAGGTATCTAAGTAAAATATTGGGTATGCAAGAAGGGGTATACTTACCTGGATAACCGTGATGGCAACATTCCTGGGGTACAAGTTCGAATAGGAGAAGTCGTAGGATCCCAAGGGGTGTGATGATCAATCTTTAGATATTCCTTTGTTTTATGATTTGATATGGACAAGCACATATAACGTAAAATGAATAAGTATCACGGGCTAGACAGGCTAGGCTAATAAGTTCGCCCTGTCACTAGGAGCCGATCAAGGAGTAAAAGATTAATCAAGCACATATAACGTAAAATGAATAAGTATCGCAGGCAAGACAGGTCGGACTAATAAGCTCGCCCTGTCACTAGGAGCCGAGGGAGGAGTAAAAGATTAATCAAGCACATATAACATAAAATGAATAAGTATCGTGGGCAAGACAGGTCGGGCTAATAAGCTCACCTTGTCACTAGGAGCCGATCGAGGAGTAAAAGGTTTGAGGCAGAATTTTCATAAGTCAGAGCGACAATTTATATAAGAGGAAAGAACACCTATAAATAAGGTCAGTGGGCTGTATTGAACTAAATGAATAATTATAAATAAGAAATGACATATGGTTGGTAAAATAGCGTAACGGAAGGGAAAGATATATGTATAAATTAAATGGTCCGGCCAGAAGAGTGTTGGGACTTTTGGGCTGCAAAAATCGCTTTTTGCATTGCGGAAACCCCGAAGTCTTGCCACAGATCCGTGCGAAGATATATAAAAATTTACATGTACATGTTTCCTATCCTAGATCTACACTAGATCTACAAGAAAGTGAGTATACCTTTGAAGCGAAGCCCTTCGCAAATCCCGCTCGTCCAAGGTCCGTCGGATCTCAAGTGTGTTCAAGTGTACACACCTCTAGAAGTATCCACACGAACAAGAGATGGAGAGGAAACCTTAGAGTGTGCTAGCACTCCAAGGAATCTCGGCAATGGAGGAAGAGAGGGAGAGCAAGAGAGGAGAGAAGGAAGAAGAAGATAGCTTGAATGCACACTAATGTTATTCCTTAATGTGGCTGGCCACACATGGAGGTTTTTAAACCTCCATGTAATACCAAGAGTCAAGACTCTTGGTATTCCTCATGCGGTGACATACCATGAAGTAACCTTGATGATGTGGCACATCATCATTGGCCGGCTCTATGCCAAGTCACAATGACATGGCATTTGGTCAAGTCAAGGTCATGTCAAACTTGACTCTTCATCTTCCCTCTCAAGTCAAGTCAAACTTAACTTAAATTCTCCCATGGTTGATCAAATCTAACCATTGATTCAAGCCAATTTGATTTAATGAATCTCTATTCATTAAACTAAATTGATTTAATGAGTCATAATCTAAATTAGACTCATTGGACAAATGAATTAAATTGAGTCCAACTCAATTAGTTTAACTTGGATTACTCTTAATCTAATTTGGTTCATCACATGAAACTAATCCTCTTGGTTCATCATATGAACCTAATCTCCATCTAATTGCCCTTTGTGTGTGACCCTATAGGTTCTTGTAACGTTGGCAATGCTTCTAAACCCATTTAGAAGCATAAGTAATAAGCAGTATCTAACAACACATCAATACTACCCAAGTTACAAGAATGTTGAGATCCAACATCACCTTGTGACTACTAATTGTGACCCTCATAATATATGATAATGTCTTCTATCCTTGACATCTAGATTGATCAAATGAGGCATAGACCGTGTCATCCTCTAATCAATCTATATCTTGAACTCCAAGTAGACTCACTCTAATCAAATGAGCTCAATATCTCATATTGACTCATTTGGGCATGGCCATGCACATAGTGGTCTCACTCTATCAAGAATGATGA
The DNA here is from genome assembly GCF_018446385.1 of Zingiber officinale. Taxonomy (NCBI): domain Eukaryota; kingdom Viridiplantae; phylum Streptophyta; class Magnoliopsida; order Zingiberales; family Zingiberaceae; genus Zingiber; species Zingiber officinale. Next base: position 77,550,479 of record NC_056001.1, read on the forward strand.
TGTCACTCCTGTCATATGGGAGGGATAGATCTCATCTACATCACTCACATCCCTCTGCATAATTTGTTACATATCCAGTAATCGCCTTTATAGTCCACCCAGTTACGGGTGACATTTGACTAAGCCAAAGTATGTAACTCCTTATGTAAGGAACCATGGTGACTTCAGGTCCAATAACTAATAGTCATACTAATAGTCACATGAGAAAGTATATGACACTCATATAAAGATCTATGATACTTTCTCATGGCGGGTCATTCAGTATACATTCTCCAATGCATACCCATGTGTCAACTTGATATCTTTATATCCATGACTTGTGAGATCAAGTCATCGAGTCGACCTACATGCTAGTCTCATCGCATTAACATTGTCCTTGAATGTTAATACTTGACTAGGAATGATTAAGAGTAGTATTCTCTATATCATCTCACTATTGATTCAACCAATCGATTGATATAGATAAGAACTTTCTACTCAAGGACGTTATTATACTTAGTTATTTGACCCCAATACAAGTAAGTATAATAACCATAAAGAAATACCTTTATTAGTATATAGGAATATGATACATTGAGTTCATACAACAATCATCATATGATTGGCTCTAGGACTCTAACTAACAAAGAGGAGTTAAGAACAAGATCGATCGATCAGTAGGGACCGATTGGAAACCTAAGCCACACACGCCTAAATATAATTAGTCAATTAGTCAACCTGTGCAAAGGCAACTCATCAGCAAAGAAATACTTAGGAGGCACAAGTAATATTAGAGGGGAGATTATACAAAAACATCCTAAAAAGGAGTTCAAAAGAAGGGGGAAGTTATAATCTTGCCCCAATTACAATAATTGGGGAAAGAAATTGGGAGGGTGATTCTTTACTATCCTCCTCGTGTCAGGAAAGCTGGGGGGAGGATTTGCAACCAATAACTTCAACTCCTTCAATTGCTCTACCCCTTCCTTTGTTATGAACTTGATGGAATTTACGAAAAAGTTCGACACATGAACTACAAAATCAAGAGATTTGAGGTAGGCCTACTTGCACTCTTCGAAGCGGGTGTCTTCGTTAGCCTTATAATCTGCTAGTTCATCATGGGCAGCCTTTAGAGCAGTCTCTTTAAGGTTAAATGCAGATAACTGATTAGTTAATTCAGTGGCATGTGCATCCTTCAATGACTGCAATTGGGAAGACATGTAACACCCATAGGATCTCTAATAATTTCATATGAATTTTATCATGATTAGAATGGGCCTTATGTGAATTTTCCCAAAAATAAGAGAAAATAGAATTAAAAAGAGGCATGACCAAGGTTTGAACCTTGGACCTCTTGTTGGATGCATGTATGTGATAACCAGTAGCCCCAGCAGGGGTGTACTGTTAGGAAAAGAAGGGAGATTGTAGTTAAAGTGAAGGCCCTTTCACTTAGAAGGAGACTTTGAAGGAAAATTTGAGTTGCCTTCTTCCTCCCTAATGAAAAAGATGAATTTGCTTTCTTCCTTCATTGAGCATAAATAAGAGAAAGAAAGGGAAAAATCCATTTTTTTTTCTTCTTCCTTCCTTCTCCTTTCTCCCTCCACCGAAACCTAAGCTCTCTCCTCTTCATTGTGCCGAACTCAAGCCAAGGAATTCTCCCTAGGAAAAAGCTTCACAAGCAAGGGTATTTTCATTAGTAAACTAAGCAAAAAGGATGTAAGTATTCCCTCACCTGCAGTACAAGTTGCTCTCGTATGTTTTAGGTTTTAAAAGTTGTTTGAAAATCTAGAGATTTACCTTGAAGTTTCAGCCAAGTTTAGATACAAGGTCTAGGGCAATGTTTTGAAATGAAAACATGCTTGTTTATGCTCCTTCATGATATATGATCCCTTATATGTTGTTAGTTAAAGTTTTATGCTTCATGTGGTATTAAAAGTTTAGGAACCCTACCTTGAAGTTTTGGCCAAGTTTAGATACAAGGTCTAGGGCAAAGTTTTGAAATGAAAACATGCTTGTTTATGCTCCTTCATGATATATGATCCCTTATATGTTGTTAGTTAAAGTTTTATGCTTCATGTGGTATTAAAAGTTTAGGAACCCTACCTTGAAGTTTCGGCCAAGTTTAGATACAAGGTCTAGGGCAAAGTTTTGAAATGAAAACATGCTTGTTTATGCTTCTTCATGATATATGATCTCTTATATGTTGTTAGTTAAAGTTTTATGCTTCATGTGGTATCAAAAGTTTAGGAACCCTACCTTGAAGTTTCGGCCATGTTTAGATACAAGGTATAGAGCAAAGTTTTGAAAGGAAAACATGCTTGTTTATGCTCCTCCATAATATATGATCTCTTATGTGTTGTTAGTTAAAGTTTTATGCTTCATGTTGCTTAGAAATTTCATGCTATACTTTAGGGTTTCGGCCAAGGAAAGATAAGAGGATTAGAGACAATTTAAGACCTCAACTATGCTTGTTTATTTGTCCTCATGATATGTAGACCATGATATGATATTAGTGTAAATTTTTCATGCTTCTAATTGCCTAGAAATTCCATGCCATCCTCTTAGGATTTCGGCCAAAGAATGATAAAGGGGTTAGAGACAATTTAAGACCTCAACTATGCTTGTTTATTAGTTCTCATGATATGTAGACCATTATATGTTGTGAGTTTAAGTTTTTATGCTTTTTGTGGTATTAGAAGTTTGAGAACCTTACCCTTAAGGTTCGGCCAAGATTGAATGAAAGGGTTAGGGAAAAGTTTTAAAACCTAACTATACTTGTTATGTTTCCCCATGATGTATGATTTTTTATATATGGTTAGTTTAAGTTTTCATGCTTCATGTTGGGTAAAAAACCTAGAACCCTATCTCTAGGTCTCGGCTAGGTTGTGATTTAGGTTTCGTAGGAAGATCAAAACCCTAACCATGCATGATAATGACTTACTATGATAGAATAGGAATTTATGTCACCATGCTATTTGATATGTATGCTCATGCCATTATGTTACGATTCCTATGATATGTTATTATGTTATGTGCACTTTATGCCATCATGTATGATTCCTATGATATGCTATAGGCACTTTATGCCATCATGTTATGATTTCTATGATATGCCACATGTTATGTGCACATTATGCCACCATGATATGATTCTTATGATATGTTATATGTTATGGGCACCCATTGCCATCATGTTATGTTTGTGCAAGGCTTAAATATGAGAAAAAAAAGCCTAAGAGATGCTTCCCTTAAGATGGGATTAAGAGCACTCTTCATGATAGCCTAAGAGATGCTTCCCTTAAGTTGGGACTATGAGCACTCTTCATGTTATGACAAGAGATATGATATGCTATGTTATGACAAAAAAAAATATGTATGCTATTTTACTTTTGTATGTCTTGTACCAAGGGTGGGCTCCTAAGCGCCCCTAGGTCGATGGTCTATGAAATGGGCCTAGTAAAAGGGATGTGCTCCTAAGTTGCCCCTAGGTCGATGGTCAATGAAACGGGCCTAGTTCCTAGTAGGTTCAAGATTGATGCGCGAATTCATGTATGTATGTGGTACAAAGCTGGGCCCTAATGATGAGATTATGTTTAAGTATTTATATGATATATATGTTTTCAAAGGACATCTTGCATATACTCATTTCATGATACATGTTTTCAAAGGACATCTTGCATATGTTTATTCATGCTAAATGGTTCTTTATATTTTAGTAAGATGTTTCTTTTTTTTTAAATATGTCTATGATGCTTAGATGATCATGCTACACCTTATGTATGAGTTTCTCACATGCTATGTTATGATTTACTTACATGAGTATGACTCTACTTTATGCTAGCATGCAAATTTATATCTAGATGTTGATTAAATGAACATGTCACCACTTTATGTTAAGATGCATGACTTATGTTTTGTGAGTAGGAAAGAGTCTTACTAAGCCTATGTGCTTATAGTTTTATGTATTCCTTGTACTGCAGAAAAGGGTAAGGAATGACTATACTAAGAGGAGCAGCAGGAAGGGCGAAAAATGTGTGTGGAAGTGGCATGGTGGAAAGAAGATCTATTTTATATTTCAAGACTTATTTATTTTCTAAGTTTTGCTTATGAACTATTTTCCTACTAAATACTTTTGGATGGTTTATACTTGAGGTGAACTTATGTTTCATGTTTTATGCTTTAGTAATATGATCATGTTGCAAATAGAAAATATTGAATCGAGTTATATGCACTAGCATGTTGACACGTTTACTATGTTACATGAGGTTATAGCTCACATGCCATGTTTTATTAGTATGCTTTTATGATAGCATGATCAGTAGTTAGTTTTTCTTATGTATGTATGTACTTCCACTGCTATGATTTTCATATGTATGTATGATTCAAGTAAGTAACCCCGTCCCTCCCTTAGGGTAGTAGAGGGGCGGGCGTTACAAGACAGTCAAGCAAATTCAGACGTTTGTCCTTCTAACTTGGAGGATAGCTCAACACCATGAGTATTGGCTGATTGTAGTTGAGACTAGAGACTTTTTGTGTTAGCTTTGTATTGCTGGGATTGCTCAGTCTCTGTCTTGAGTAATTGGACAGTCTCTTCCAATTGGGCAGATAAACCCTTTAGTTTCTCGTCCACCTGGTCAGGAGATAGCTCAGAAACCCATTTCTTCATCGCTTCATTTTCTTATATTAAGGTATGCAGCAAATGGGCTATACTCATGATGTATATCCAGTGCTGTAAAACAAGGGGCATTAAGAAGATACATAAGAAAATAGGACTGTAAAGGAAAATAAAAGTATCTTCGTCTCTTCAAGAGAGAATTTATTAGCTAGTTCGGAGTAATCGATGTAACGCCCCGCCCCTCCTGCTAAGGCGACGGGGTTTACTTGGACACATATATGCTTAATACAGCGGAAGTCTTACTTAGAGAATTTAAAAACTTTTTTTACTTTAACATTACCATAGACATAGAAGAACCACATAGCATACCCAACTTAATTTATAAGTCTCAATACCCAAACACATACTTAATGTCATGGAGTCATAAAGTAAAAATATCAACATGGCGTATTTCTTATTAAACAAAAGCAGGTCTTTTCCTTTAGCCAATCCACTACCACACACATCCTTCTAGCCCCTCCTGCTGCTCCCCTAGTACATTCATTCCTTGCCTTTATCTGTGGTACAAGAAAGTAAGCTGTGAGCACTCATGGCTCAGTAAGTTCCTTTCCTACTCACAAAAACCGTAAAGCATATTAAAACCACAAGTCAAGAGGCATAAAGACAAATTTATCATATCAAGCAGCATATCATGGCATATCGTAACATAACATAAAGTAACATGGCATAATATAACATGATCATCAAATGTATCCTGGCATAGCATAACATCATCATAAATAGCATGGCATACTCATAGAGTATAAGCAAGGTGAATTCCTAAACATACATCATGCAACATATGTAACATGTCTTTTGAAAACTTATAATATACATACTTAAACATAATCTCAACATGATTTGGGCCCCGACTTGTACCACATACATAAATGGCGCGTCCTATGTAGGTCCAAGGTAGCAAATCTTGAACCCTACAAGGCATACATACTAGGCTCGTTTCTTAGACCATCGACCTAGGGGCACTTAGGAGCCCATCCCTAACGAGGCCCGTTTCTTAGTCCATCGACCCCGGGGCGCTTTATGGAACCTACCCTTGGTACAAGCCATACATAAAGTAAAATAGCATGTCATACATATCATAGTTCTTATTCTTTCATGCATATCATGTTTCTTAACATATCATAAAACATGCATATTTGGGCACACAGCACATGCATGAATCATAGCGTACATCATGGACATATCACTTATCATATCATAAAGCATGCATATTTGGGCACACAGCACATGCATGGATCATAAACTTGCATAATGAGCATGTCATTTTATCATATCATAAAGCATGCATAATTGGGCACATAGCACCTACATGGATCATAAGCATACATAAAGAGCATATCACTTATCATAAGAAGACATAACCATTCATGAAATCATTAAATAACATTTCTTGATTCATTACATAGCATGTGAGGTACATCTAGGTCACTAAACCCATATAGCCGAAAGTCATGAGTAGGGCATGATCTCTAGACAACACACAAACATAAAAATCTCATGATATCTTCACATACTAACATAAGAAAGGTCATAAGCATGTTAACCTAAATTTTAAAACCCTCCTAGGTTTCTAATTCTTTCATGGCCGAAACCTTCATGAAGAGCAATCAAGTTCTAAGCAACATGCAAACATGTAAACCCTAAACACATATCATATCATGTTTCATAAGGAACAACTTAGGCATGTTTAGTTTGGGTTCTAAGTTCCTTAAGCTTCTAACCTTATCATGGCCGAACCCTAGCATGTTTCATTCTAGGTTACAAGTAGCATGAAAGTGTTGAACCCTAAGCCAATATCTTATACATTTTCATGAGGAACATCATAAGTACATTTGTTTTAAATTCCAAACTTCTTAAACCCCTTAACTCAAGGTGACCGAAACATATAAATCATGGAACTAGGTTTTTTGGTGGCATAAGAGCATGGAAACCACAACTACATTTCATAGCATACATCACAAGAGACATCATGAACATATATAAGTTGGGTTCTAAATTTCTCTAGGCCTTTAAACTAGTAGTGGCCGAAACATTGTTGGGTTCTTCGGGCCGCGAAAACCGCTTTTTCGCGTCGCGGAAACCCCGAGTCACCCAAAGCCATGGATCTCGTGCAAAGATTCGTAAACAAAAATTATCGAAAAACCTTTTTCTTGTACGAGTTTGTAAAAACTTTAGATCTACACTAGATGAGAGTTATACCTTCGAAGCGAGCCCTTTCGCGTTCCCGCTCGTCCAAGGAGTTGTCGGATCTCAAGTTGTCAAAGTAGACAACCTCTATATGTATCCACACGGACACGTAGGTGGAGAAAACCTTACGCAAAGGTGTGCTAGCACCTTGGTAAGATTCGGCCAAGGCAAGGAGGAGAGGGAGAGGAAGAGCTTCAAGAGGAGGAAGAAGAAGATACACCACTTGAATGGAAAAATGAAATCCACATGAATCCCAAAGTGGCCGGCCACTCTACCTTGTGAAAACTCCCAAATAAATTGCATTAATTGCAATTAATATGAAGTTATTAAGAAAATGGCTTTGTAACTTCCATGAGGTGGCAACCATGATGATGTGGTGCATCATCATTGGTCCACATCAATGCCAACTCATCAATGAGGTGGCATAAAGTCAAGTCAAACTTGACTTTTAAACTTCCTCTCAAGTCAAGTCAAACTTGACCAAATCTCTTCCATGGTTGATCTAATCTAACCATTTGAATCAAGCCAACTTAATATAATGAATCTAATTCATTAAATTAAGTTGATTTAATGAGTCATAATCTAAATTAGACTCATTGAATACATGAATCAACTTGAGTCCAACTCAAGTTAGCCCAATTAGGATTACTCTTAATCCAATTTGATTCATCAAATGAATCTAATCCTCTTGGTTCATCATATGAACCTAATCTCCATCTAATTGTCCTTAGTGTGTGACCCTATAGGTTCTTGTAACGTTGGCAATGCCCTAAACACATTTAGGAGCATAAGTAATGAGCGGTATTTAGCAACACATCATTACTACCCAAGTTACAAGAATGTCGAGATCCGACATCACCTTGTGACTACCAATTGTGTCTCCTCACTAAATAATGACAAGTGTCCTTCTATCCTAGACATCTAGATTGATCAATATGAGGCATAGACCGTGTCATCCTCTAATCAATCTAAATCTTGAACCCCAAGTAGACTCACTCAATCAAATGAGCTCAACATCTCATGTTGACTCATTTGGGCATGCCCATGCACTTAGTGGTCTCACTCTATCAAGAATATTGATGTCGCTCCGTCATATGGAAGGGATAGATCCCATCTACATCACTCACATCCCTCTGCATAATTTGTTACATACCCGGTAATCACCTTTATAGTCCACCCAGTTACGGGTGGCGTTTGACGAAACCAAAGTACATAACTCCTTATGTAGGGATCCATGGTGACTTCAGGTCTAAGGACTAATAGTCATACTAATAGCCACATGAGAAAGTATATGACACTCATATAACGATCCATGATACTTTCTCATGGCGGGTCATTCAGTGTACATTCTCCAATGTATACCCATGTGTCAGCTTGATATCTCTATATCCATGACTTGTGAGATCAAGTCATCGAGCTGACCTACATGCTAGTCTTATTGCATTAACATTGTCCCTGAATGTTAATACTCGACTAGGAATGATTTAGAGTAGTGTTCCCTATATCATCTCACTATCGATTCAACTAATCGATTGATATAGGTATGAACCTTCTACTCAAGGACGCTATTATACTTAGTCTATTTGGCACTAATACAAATAAGTATAATAACCAAACAAATGCCTTTATTAATATACAAGAATATGATACAATGAGTCCATACAATCATCAAATGATTGGCTCTAGGGTTCTAACTAACAATCTCCCACTAGCACTAGTGCCAATCAGTATAGGCTTTAGGGCCTAATGACCTAGTGTGACCATCATGCTTCCTCTGTGCCAAAGCCTTGGTCAAGGATCTGCGATGTTAGCCTCAGTGTACTGCAAATCTTCACATCTCCTCTATTGATAATCTCTCGAATGAGATGGAAGCGTAGTATGTGCTTGGTCCATGGTGTGAGCGAGGTTCCTTCGTGCTATAGCTCCATTGTTGTCACAATAGAGTTGAATGGATAGCGATGCTAAGAACCACCCCAAGTTCAGTGATGAACTGCGGATCTAATTGCCTCCTTTGCCTCGATGCAGCAATATACTCGACCTCTGTTGTAGAATCAGCATCTGTCTGCTTGAACTCTTCCACTCAAAGCACCACCATTTAAGCAAAACACGAACCCGATCGCGATCGGTAATCATCCGATCGGGAAGCATCAATATTACCCTTTACAGTTAGCTCATCATTGCCTCCATATATCAAGAAATATTCTTTAGTCCTTCGTAAGTACTTAAGAATATTCTTGACCGCTATCCAGTGACTTTCACCTGGATCTGACTGGTATCTGCTCGTCATGCTCAAAGCATACGAGACATCAGGTCGAGTACATAGCATGGAATACATGATCGATCCTATGGCTGAGGCATAAGGGATCTGATCCATGCGGTCTCTCTCCTCTCTAGAAGAGGGAATTTGAGTCTTCGAAAGACTCACGCCATGTGACATTGGCAGAAATCCCTTCTTGGAGTTCTGCATGGCAAACCGAAGGAGTACCTTGTCAATGTATGTACTCTGACTTAGGCCAAGCAATCTCTTAGATCTATCTCTATAGATCTGTATCCCTAGAATGCGGGATGCCTCACCTAAGTCCTTCATTGAGAAGCAACTCCCTAGCTAGGTCTTGACAGACTGAAGCATAGGGATGTCCTTCCCAATGAGTAGTATGTCATCCACATACAATATGAGGAAGACAACTATGTCCCCTACAACCTTCTTGTAGACACAAGGCTCATCTTCATTCTTGATGAAACCAAACTGTTTGATCGCATCATCGAATCGAAGATTCCAGCTCCGAGAAGCTTGCTTTAGTCCATAAATGGACCTATGCAGCTTGCATACTCTACTAGTATGCTGTGGATCTACAAAACCCTCAGGTTGTGTCATGTACACATCCTCGAGTAGGTTTCCATTCAGAAACATGGTTTTGACATCCATCTGCCATATCTCATAGTCATGGTAGGCTGCAATAGCAAGCATGATCCGAATGGACTTAAACATCGCTACTGGAGAAAAGGTTTCATCATAGTCAATACCATGAATCTGCTTGAAACCTTTAGCTACCAAGCGACCCTTATAGATAAGTCCATCCATGTCAGTCTTTCTCTTAAAGACCCACTTGCACCCAATGGGTTTTACCCCTTCAGGTGGATCAACCAAAGTCCATACTTGGTTGGTGTACATGGATTCCATCTCGGATCTCATGGCTTCTAGCCATTTCTCAGAATCTGGTCTCATCACAGCTTCTTGATAGGTGGTAGGCTCATCCTCTATGAGCACAATGTCATCATGGTCAGACAAGAGAAAAGAGTATCTCTCAGGCTGACGACGTACCCTATCAGACCTGCGAAGAGGTATGTCTACTTGAACCAGTTGTTGTTCCTCAACTCCTTGTGGAACAACATCATCCACAACACTTTGTGGTTCCAGTTCAATTTCCATCGAGGCATTAGTGCTATTGTTCGCATCTTGAACTTCTTCAAGATCGAACGCGCTCCCACTAGTCTTTCTAGAAACAAAGTCCCTTTCTAGAAAGACCCCAGTCTTTGCCACAACTACCTTGTGCTGACTGGGAATGTAGAAGTAATATCCCTTAGTTTCCTTGGGATATCCGATGAAATAGTACTTGTCAGATTTGGGTCCTAATTTGTCTGAGACTTGACGTCGTACGTAAGCCTCACAGCCCCAAATCCTCATGAAAGACACCTGGACATCTCTCCCAGTCCATATCCTATATGGTGTCTTTATCACGGCCTTTAATGGAACTCGGTTGAGTATGAAAGCTGCCGTGTCTAGAGCATATCCCCATAGATATGTCGGAAGATATGTGTGACTCATCATAGATCGTACCATATCTAATAGGGTACGATTCCTCCTTTCGGATACACCATTCCACTGTGGTGTTCCAGGAGGAGTGAGTTGGGATAGAATCCCACACTCAGCTAGGTAGTCACGAAACTCATGGCTAAGGTATTCTCCACCTCGATCTGATCGAAGTATCTTAACACTCTTGCCAATCTGGTTCTGTACTTCATTCTTGAATTCTTTGAACTTTTCAAAGGATTCAGACTTATGTGTCATCAAGTACACATAACCATATCTACTGAAGTCATCAGTAAATGTGATGAAGTATCTATAAACACCTCTAGCAGCAACATTGAAAGGGCCACATACATCACTATGTATGAGTCCTAACAAATCAGTTGCTCTCTCGCTATGCCCACTAAAGGGGGTCTTGGTCATCTTGCCTCGTAGGCATGACTCGCATATCTCATATGATTCTAAATCAAATGAGTCCAGCAAACCATCCTTATGGAGCTGGGATAAGCGCTTGTCATTTATATGACCTAAGCGACAGTGCCAGAGGTAGGTTTGGTTCATGTCATTTGACTTGAACCTCTTGGTACTAATGTTATAGATAGGGCTCTCAAGGTCTAGAATATAGAGTCCGTTTATTAGTGGTGCACTACAATAAAACATATCTTTTAAATAAACAGAACAACATTTGTCTTTTATTATAAAAGAGTATCCTTTCTTGTCTAAACAAGAAACTGAAACTATGTTCTTAGTAAGAGCAGGCACATAACAACAATCATCTAAATCTAGTACAAGCCCAGACGGCAGAGATAGCTGATAAGTTTCTACAGCAACAGCAGCAACCCGTGCTCTATTGCCTACTCGTAGGTCCACCTCGCCCTTTGCCAATGCTCTGCTATTTCTCAGCACCTGCACATCAGTACAAATGTGAGAAGTGTTGGTGCGGGTAGCACTAACGGTCTAACCCAGGTTTTGATGAATGACAAATGGGTTAAGTTAGTTGTGTTGTTGTCTGACACTTTTATCAAGTGTGCAGGAAAAGTCCAGCTAGGTCGACGGGCTGACCGGATAGATGGCGAGAAGTCCAAGCGGGTCGACGGGCTGACCGGACGCTTGGCGAGAAGTCCAGCTAGGTCGACCGGCTGGCCGGATAGCTGGCGAGAAGTCCAAGCGGGTCGACGGGCTGACCGGACGCTTGGCAAGAAGTCCAGACGGGTCGACGGGCTGACCGGACGTCTGGCAGGTAAGTGAGGTAAGTCACTGGAGGGGAGTGACTGTGAGGACGCGTTCCCGGGAAGGGAACATTAGGCGTCGATCCGGCTTAGATCCATTTCGGATATCTAAGTCGAGATCGTGACTAGGTTCCGGTCTCGGAAAGACGGAATCTAAGTCATACTCTGGATGCTAATTTTTATTACTGAGCGTACCTATAAAAATGTGCTAACAAACTGTGCTGCAGGGTTTATTTGCCTCGGACTCACACTGTTTTGCAGGAAGGAAACAGTGGGGGTCCGGGCGCCCGGAATGGCTCCAGGCGCCCGGAGGCAAATTTTATCCCCAGACGACGTTGACACTTGGAGCATGCTGGTTGGGAGTGCTACGTCACATTCCAGGCGCCCGGAGGGGATCCAGGCACCCAGAGCAGCATATAAAAGAAGCCCCAGGCAGGAGCTTCAAAACACAAGTCTTCTGAGAACTCTGAGTCCAATCACTCTGCTGCTCTGCGCTCCAACGATGTTGACAAAGCTCCGACGACTCTCTCCGGCTCTCCTTTTTAATTCATTGTTTGTCGGTTAGCTTTGATTTCTTTCTTTTCATTAGCAATATTTGTACGTAAATTGTAATTATCCGAATTGCTAGTGAATTTCCCAACGAAAGTACTCAAGGAGTACGGGCCTTCGAGTAGGAGTCGTCACAGGCTCCGAACGAAGTAAAAATCACGATGTTCATCTCTTTTCTTTATTTTTCCGCTGCGCTTTAATTCGAGATTTTTCAATCGATATTCACCCCCCCTCTATCGACGTTTCACGATCCCTCTGATTTGGTGCAACCACCAATCAGACAGGGGGTGAAATCATTTTTTTTAACAATTCCAAACTGATATTATTATCTTTTTGGAAGTTTTTTTTTGCATTTAAAATCAAAATTGGTACAACACCAACTTAGAGTTTCTATTTCTCCCGCACTGCTAATCCAAGACAAAGTCTTGGGATTTTTTTTCCAGTTAATTTAGTGTGTGCAGGATAAGATGTCTCAACAAGAAGGTTTCAGCACAGTACGTCCTCCCCTATTCAACGGGGATGACTTTTCGTACTGGAAGAGGAGAATGGAGGTCTACATGAAGACAGACTACGACCAATGGATGTGCGTCACAAAGGCTTACAAAATTCCAGTAGACAACTCCGGGAAAATAGTAGACCCTGAAGAATGGACAAATGATATAAAGAAAAAGGCATCAATTGAAAACAAAGCCATCAATACTCTACACTGCGGACTAACACGAGAAGAACTGAACCGGGTCGGACCACATGAAAACGCTAAGGAGCTTTGGGATAAACTGATCGAGCTGCACAAAGGAACAAGCGACGCAAAGGTAACAAAAAGAGATTTGCTGTTAAATAAAATTTTTAATATAAAAATGCAGGAAGGAGAAACGGCAAGTCAGCTCCACGCGAGGGTCAAAGATATCCTCAACGGTCTCCACGCGATAGGCCACCAAATGGAGAACCGAGACTTAATCAGGTACGCGTTAAATGCTTTTCCGCGAAACAATTTGTGGGCATCAATCGTAGATGCCTACAAAATTTCAAAAAATTTATCTAAATTAAAATTGGATGAACTCTTCTGTGAATTAGAACTTCATGAGAAAACTAACGCCGGGGTCGAGAAAGGTGTAGCTTTATTTGCAGGTTCCTCTAAAGAAAAGAAGAACAAACCCGAATCTGAAGAAGATTCCGATCAAGACTCTGAAGACGAAGAACACCTGGTGAACCTGGTAAGGAAAATGTTCACCAGGAAAAAGAAAAACTTGAAGATCAGTTCGCCACCGACTCAAGAAATGTCACATGTTTCGGATGTAACAAAAAGGGGCACTACAAGAACGAATGCCCAAGATTGAAACTTGACAAACCAAAGTCAACGAAGAAGAAAGCCCTCAAAGCAACATGGGACGATTCCTCCTCGGACGAATCGGAAGGAGAAAGGCAAAAGCACCAAAGTCACCTCGCGCTGATGGCTCGCGAAGCTGAAACGGAAGACGAATCAGAGGAATCGGAAGACGGGTCCGAACCCGAATCGAGCCACGAGTCCGCACTCGTTTCCGAAGGTTCCGAAGAGGTATACCTAAACTTAAATCGTAAATTCTTTAGAATTATCTCGTGTTTAAATAAAAAAGTAGTTAAATTGGAAAATGAAAATAAATCGCTTCTTGAGGAAAATCAAAACCTCAAGGAACAATTAAAAAATTCGAATCCAACTCAAGATCGAACACTTGAGGAGGAGAATTTATCATTAAAAAAATGAAATTAATAAGTTAAAAGAATTGTTGGAAAAATTCACAACAAGATCTAAAAATTTAGATTTAATTCTAAATAACCAAAAGGCATGCTATAATAAAACCGGACTTGGATATAAGTCAAACTCAAACAAAACCTTTAAATCATTATTAACCCAACACAAAGCAACTAAACAAGCTTGGGTCCCGAAAGCGTGCTTAACCACGCAAGTAGGACTTAATCAATTCTATATACCTAAAGATAAAATACATTATATAAACTTGAATAAATCAGATCAAAAACTAAAATATAAATTTAACTTAAAATCAAAATTCAAAACTCAACAAAATTTAGATTATCACCAAGTTGATTATAACTATAAAAGAATCGACACAAACCCAAAATCTAAATTAATGGCCAATAATTCGGGGAGGCTCCGAATAGTTGGCACCTCCAAAACTAACATACCCGGATGGGTAACCCAAACAAACTACCCGGCAAGGTAATTAGGATTAGTTAAAAAGAGACCAAGTTTAACTTGACTCATGGTACTGGTGAAGTTTTTGGATGATAGTACGTTAGGGAAGCTTGGGCATCGCATGTCTAGAAAGATATGGCTTCGATCTGGTGCATTTGGCCAAGTGGAACTGACCGAAGCTACCCTTAAACGAATCCTAACCAGTTAGACCAAGATTTAGTACTAAGTTCCGTGGATAGGACTATTCGGAAAACTTCGAAAGGTTGGTTACTTCTAATGATGTCCATGAGACTCACCAAGTTTAGAAGTTTATCCGAAGAATGCCAATTTGTGGAAACCAAAGCTAAGTCTGAATCTAACACTAGTTAAACCAAAACTCTATAATCAAACCAATTTCATCTCACAAAATCATAGGTTTCCCTGATTGATAATATAGATCGGGTGAGATGAATAAGACTTAAAAATTATTTAAAATTTAATTTTAATCTTTAAATTAATTTCAAAATTTTAAATTTTAAAACTTAAATTAATTTCAAAATTTAATTTTAAACTTAAATTAATTTCAAAATTTAATCTTTAAATTAATTTCAAATTTTTATTTTTAAACTTAAAAATTATTTTCAAAATTTTAACTTAAAATTTTAAACTTAAAAATTATTTTCAAAATTTTAACTTAAAAACTTTAATTTTAAACTTAAAAATTATTTTCAAAATTTTAAATTAAAATTTTAAACTTAAAAATTATTTTCAAAATGTTAACTTAAAAACTTTAATTTTAAACTTACAAATTATTTTCAAAATTTTAACTTAAAAATTAAATTCAAAATTTTAACTTAAAAATCATTTTCAAAATTTTAACTTAAAAATTTCAATTTTAAACTTAAAAATTATTTTCAAAACTTTAACTTAAATTAATTTCAAATGTTAATTAAAAAAAAAAAAAAAAAAAGTCCAAAACCAGGGGCGGGCGCCCCTGGTATTCTGGTCGGGGGCGCCCGGAAGGGGTTCCGGGCGCCCCGCCCCAGCAACCCCGGGCGCCCGGAGTCCCCTATAAATAAGGGGCAGCAGGCGCCCCCAACATCTGCCCTACTCCCTCTCACTTTTGCCAAGGTTCACTTTGAACCTCAGTGCGAAAGTACTCTAAATCAAAATCTTCTTGCGGTGACGACGCTGTTGCGATTCAACCGAGGTCGTCAAATCTATATTTTTTTCTTCGATGGCTCCTCGGTAAAACACTCTTCCACTCTCTAAAAATTTCTTTTGTCTTCTAAATTTTTTTAATATTCTTTATATACAGTAGGAAACGAACAAATACTGGTGCAGGACCCTCCAATGCTAGTACAGACCCTAGGTTTCCCACAGACGAACTTAGGATTAAATTTGAGTCCACCATTTATAAGGCCATTAGGACTACTTGCATAGATAGAGCGTTCTTCCTAAGGTCATGTCCCTCTGCCTTAGAGGTTATAGGCCACTACAATTTAAGGAACCTTGTCGAATGTACCAGTCCAATAAACATAAGTCTATGTGCCGAATTTTGCAATAACCTAGTAAAAGTAGACGACTTCACCTATACCACTAGGGCGGCAGGCACTGATATCGTATTTTCCCCTACGACTATCCGAGAGTTTTTAGAGTTGCGTCCTTCTACTTGCTCCTTTTTATGCTATCCTCCGAGGGATCTACCGTTCGACGATCCCTACTCACATATTACTCTCGATACGATGTATTCGTATTTTTTGGGGGGAGAGAGAGATCCCACTGTGACACAGTTTAGGTCAGTAGAACTTAGAGTCCAGGACTACGCCCTTTATAGGGTTGTAGTTCTTTGCATTTTACCACTGACCACTCGGGACATCGCTGTGATGCGCCCATTCCATTCATTCCTACTTTATGCCCTGATTCATAGGTTAGAGATTGACATTAGCCTACATATCTTTTCCACCATCATTTACTCAGCCGGATACGTGACTGACAGTCGAGTCCATATGCCATTTGGTCACATTCTGACAGTCTATATGTCCTCACTGCACATTGATGTCACTAGAGGAGACGTTGCCCATATGACCGAGTTCGATGTTATATCCTCTCAGAACTTTTCCCTAGCCGGCATCCAGGTAGATAGAGATGATGAGACTATGACTTGGCGGAGGGGGGCACAGCACCAGCCTGATCCAGACGCACAGATGGACGAGTTCATGCTCGCACTATTTCCGGAGGAAGCCGCACCGGCTCCACCACCACCCCCAGCTCGAGCACCACGACACGCTCCCCGCACTCTAGCCGACCGTATGACCGGACTAGAGAGAGCCATGGCGAGTCTCCAGCAGGAGAACTCCGACTTTCATCGGGACATACGACGAGAGGTTGCCGAGTTACGAGCTGCCGAGGACACCCGCCACACTGAGCTGATGGCACTTCTTCGATCCTTGGGATCTGGACCACCCCCTTCATCATCTCAGTAACTTTAGTGATGACCTACTGCTGTAGCTACACTATTTGTAAAATATTTTGGATTTATCTAGTGGCATTTCAAACTTACATTGAATATGTTCTATCTTAATAGACTAGGAAATTTCAAAAAATACTTTCAAAAATGATTTTATCAAATTATAGGTTAAACTTGTTTGTTTTCAAAACTTTCCATTTTTAGATTTTCAAAAATAGTTTTGGCCTTAGACTAGGTTTACATCCTTAGAAAGCATGTACCCATAGGACTAGTTTTTGAGCATCTCACCAACACCCTAGGGTTACCTTGCTTGTGTTTGACAAACATAGAAAGGGGTGAGATGCATAGGCCAACTGTCTAGACTTAAGATGCTTATTTCAGTGCATCAACATAAGTTTGGACGTTAAATACAATTCAGATATTAATCAGATTAAAGTTCATCAGTCAAGTCAAACACTGACTGATTATAATTTCCTTAATCTGACTAACCTAGTGAAAGCTACTATCTTCTGATAGTTAGTTAGTACCTAATTGGTTAGACAGCTGGTTAGAATTAAGTATCAATTTCAGGGGGAGAAATAAAACTACTTTAGTTTTCCAAATTGAATTTTAAACTTAATTTTGAAAATCAAAGTTTAAAAACAACTTGTTTAAAATTGTGAAATTCTTTTACCTCACAAACTTTTTATCCATTTTTCCTAGTTTTTGAAAACTGACCTTTTCAAGTATTTCAAACCATGGTTTTGAATCTAACACTTTTACACTTTGAAAATTTGATTTTAGAAAACAAATTTTACAAACACATTCTAAAAATATGATCTTACTTTTACCAAACTCCTCTGAAAACTGAAAGTAAAGATTTAAATTTAATTTAACTTTACCTTGAAAAATGGTACTGAATCTAGTCCTTAAAACTTGAGTTTGACAATTTAATTTCAAAGCTACATTTTCATTTTCTTTGATTTTGAAAATTGAATCTTTTACAAACTTAGTGTTGAAAAATAAATCAGTTTTGAAAAATATATTTTCTTAAACTTGTTTTGGAAATTTGGTTTGAAACATTAGACCTTATACACTTATGAATGAAAATTAGACAATCTACACTTAGCAATTTTTTTCAAATGCTAAAGAACAAATGCGTTAAACAAGTTTTTTTTAAAACTCCCCCAAAGTCAAATTGATTTTTCTTGGAATTAAAGAGTGTACTTTTATCCTTGAATTTTGAACTAAACTCAGTTATTTTTCATGGTTAGGTAACTTAAACACTATACTTATTTACCCTTGTTCTTTTTTGATGAATGCCAAAGGGGGAGGAGGGTTAGGTGGTTAAGTTAGCTAAACCAATTTGAAAACTCAAACTAACTTTAAAACCACACAAATACATGTTGTTTCGTACATATGCTTTCACTAACTTAACCAGGTTGTCATTCCATCAAAAAGGGGGAGATTGTTGGTGCGGGTAGCACTAACGGTCTAACCCAGGTTTTGATGAATGACAAATGGGTTAAGTTAGTTGTGCTGTTGTCTGACACTTTTATCAAGTATGCAGGAAAAGTCCAGCTAGGTCGACGGGCTGACCGGATAGTTGGCGAGAAGTCCAAGCGGGTCGACGGGCTGACCGGACGCTTGGCGAGAAGTCCAGCTAGGTCGACGGGCTGACCGGATAGCTGGCGAGAAGTCCAAGCGGGTCGACGGGCTGACCGGACGCTTGGCAAGAAGTCCAGACGGGTCGACGGGCTGACCGGACGTCTGGCAGGTAAGTGAGGTAAGTCACTGGAGGGGAGTGACTGTGAGGACGCGTTCCCGGGAAGGGAACATTAGGCGTCGATCCGGCTTAGATTCATTTCGGATATCTAAGTCGAGATCGTGACTAGATTCCGGTCTCGAAAAGACGGAATCTAAGTCATACTCTGGATGCTAATTTTTATTACTGACCGTACCTGTAAAAATGTGCTAACAAACTGTGCTGCAGGGTTTATTTGCCTCGGACTAACACTATTTTGAAGGTAGGAAACAGTGGGGGTCTGGGCGCCCGGAGGCAAATTTTATCCCCAGACGACGTTGACACTTGGAGCATGCTGGTTGGGAGTGCTACGTCACATTCCAGGAGCCCAGAGGGGATCCAGGCGCCCGGAGCAGCATATAAAAGAAGCCCCAGGCAGGAGCTTCAAAACATAAGTCTTCTGAGAATTCTGAGTCCAATCACTCTGCTGCTCTGCGCTCCAACGACGTTGACAAAGCTCCGACGACTCTCTCCGGCTCTCCTTTTTAATTCATTGTTTGTCGGTTAGCTTTGATTTCTTTCTTTTCATTAGCAATATTTGTACGTAAATTGTAATTATCCGAATTGCTAGTGAATTGCCCAACGAAAGTACTCAAGGAGTACGGGCCTTCGAGTAGGAGTCGTCACAGGCTCCGAACGAAGTAAAAATCAACAGTGTTCATCTCTTTACTTCTTTACTTTTTCCGCTGCGTTTTAACTCGAGATTTTCGAATCGATATTCACCCCCCCCCCCTCTATCGAATCTAACGGTCTTACAAGAAGCACATCCAGTATCTAATACCCATGATGTAGAAATAGATAGATTGACTTCTATAACATATATACCTGAAGTAGAAGTCTCACTTCGCTTCTTCTTAAGATCCTCCAAGTATACCTTGCAGTTCCTCTTCCAGTGCCCGGTCTGACCGCAGTGGAAGCAGGTAGCATCCTTGGCGACCCCTCCTTTAGGCTTCAGTGCCTTGCCTTTGCCCTTGGTTTGGGACTTTCCCTTACCTTTGGGCTTGCCCTTGCCCTTGTGCTTCTGGACCATCAAAATGGGCTTAACCTTCATAAGGTTAATCTCAGCAGTTCGTAACATACTAAGTAGCTCGGGCAGTGGCTTGTCAATCTCATTCATGTTATAGTTGAGAACGAATTGACTATAGCTATCCGGTAAGGACTGCAAGATCAAGTCAGTGGCCAGCTCTTGGCCAAGTGGGAACCCCAGTCTTTGTAGGTTCTCTATGTACCCAATCATCTTGAGTACATAAGGACCTACAGGAGCCTCGTTTGACATCTTGCACTGAAACAGTGCCTTAGATCTCAAATCTCTCATGCCTCGCTTGTCCCTGATATAGTTGGCGAAGATGTTCAACCATATCGTAAGCGCCCATCAACTCGTGTTGCTTCTGAAGCTCAGAGTTCATGGTCGCGAGCATTAGACAGGACACATCTAATGCGTCGTCTTGATGCTTCTTGTAAGCATCTTTGTCTGCTCGCGGGGCATTGGCAGGAGGAGCCTCCGGAATGGGCTGCTCCAGAACGTACAGTTTACGTTCCTGGGTGAGAACTATTCTCAAGTTCCTGTACCAGTCCAGGAAATTCGCTCCGTTGAGCTTGTCCTTCTCAAGGACAGATCGAAGGGAGAAGGAATTCGTGTTCGACGTCATGGTTATCTACAACAGAAAAATTTGTAGAAATAAATATCATATTCTTTAAAAAACATTTAATTAGGCCTTTAACTAAATGATGCTCCCACTGAATACTATAATTCATGTGGGACAAGATCCACATAATACTAACCCTTGAGTTAGCTTTGGCTAATACGCCCAAGGCTTAGTATGATCGGTAGGTAATGATTAACAATTACATCTCTATGCAACTCTTGTTTATAGAATCAATATCCGCATTTATATTAAAACTCGAGTTAGCTTTGGCTAATATGCCCGAGAGTTAATATAAACGTGATTTTGTCCTACCTTTCCAATTATTGGAAGAATGCCTATAGTTGACTCGATCCAACCGAGTAATTAGGAATACTCAATCTAATTGAGTTTGTATTCACCCATGCGTTGATAGGCCGGACCAAGATTGTCCCTCCGTACCCTACCAAGATAATATGTATTGCTCTGCTTTGGCAGATTCAATAATACATGTGATCGAGGTAGTGATAGGTATCACGGCACGGTTAGGCATTAGAGTTGAGTCGATTGAGATCTAATCTAATCGAAAAGGATGCATCTTGTGCACGACTTAGATCTAATCTAATCGCAAGGGTGCATCATGTGCACGACTTAGATCTAATCTAATCGTAAGGCACTAATTAATTAACTACTTATTAAATATGCATCACATACACAAGAAATTAATTAATCTATTTGTGATTTAGTCATGGCCCTACTACGATCTTCTCAAGCCAATGAGAAGATCGATTGGTCAATCTAGGGTCAACAGCTTCTCCAAGCTCCTCCCTTTGACCACCTTGTGTTGCTCGTGCCCGCCTCGGAACTCCGTCTCGTGTGGACCCTCCACCGCTCCAATTTGTACATTACAATTTGAAACTCGAGTTACATTCGAGTCTAAATCTAATTTACAACCAGAATAAGAGAAAGGCACGACGCGCAGGCCGTGGAAAAAAAAATAAAATACAGCACACACAATCATATGACGGCACGCAGGCCGTATTATGAATTACAACACAAATCCAATCTTATTGGGTATTTTGGGCCATGACTATCACAAATTAATATATAATTCAAAATTATATATTTTTCATAATTTTTCTGTAATTTTAAAAATAATTTTTACAATTTTATGAGTAAAATTTCCCGGCGGTCCCGTTTAGCGGTTTCGGGCGCAATCGCGGAACGGATCCCCTTGCGGGGCCCAGGGGCAGCGCCCCTACCCGCGATCTAACCATCGCGAGGGTTCCTTTGCGATCCAACAGCGCCTAAACCCGCTGTCCCAAAACGATTTGGGTCGAGACATTGCCGTTTCGGAAAAATCTTCCCGGCGGGTTCGTTTTTAGCGATTTCGGGTGCAATCGCGGAGCAAATTCCCTTGCGGGGTTAGGGGCAATGCCCCTACCCACGATCTAACCATCGTGAGTTGCTCCTTTGCGATCTAATGGCACCCGACCCCACTGTCCCAAACGGATTTGGGGCAAAACGAAGCCGTTTAAAAGAAAACTTTCCGGTAGCCGAAGCCTACAAGTGCCGAGACACTTGTGCTTCGCTTCTACGGAAAAATTACTCATAAAAACTCTAAAAACTCAATTTTTACAGAAAATCACAGAAGGTATATTTTTCATAAAAATACAAACGAACTCGTACAAGTCTTTGCACGTGGCTCTGATACCACTGTTGGGTTCTTCGGGCCGCGAAAACCGCTTTTTCGCGTCGCGGAAACCCCGAGTCACCCAAAGCCATGGATCTCGTGCAAAGATTCATAAACAAAAATTATCAAAAAAACCTTTTTCTTGTACGAGTTTGTAAAAACTTTAGATCTACACTAGATGAGAGTTATACCTTCGAAGCGAGCCCTTTCGCGTTCCCGCTCGTCCAAGGAGTTGCCGGATCTCAAGTTGTCAAAGTAGACAACCTCTATATGTATCCACACGGACACGTAGGTGGAGAAAACCTTACGCAAAGGTGTGCTAGCACCTTGGTAAGATTCGGCCAAGGCAAGGAGGAGAGGGAGAGGAAGAGCTTCAAGAGGAGGAAGAAGAAGATACACCACTTGAATGGAAAAATGAAATCCACATGAATCCCAAAGTGGTCGGCCACTCTACCTTGTGAAAACTCCCAAATAAATTGCATTAATAGCAATTAATATGAAGTTATTAAGAAAATGGCTTTGTAACTTCCATGAGGTGGCAACCATGATGATGTGGTGCATCATCATTGGTCCACATCAATGCCAACTCACCAATGAGGTGGCATAAAGTCAAGTCAAACTTGACTTTTAAACTTCCTCTCAAGTCAAGTCAAACTTGACCAAATCTCTTCCATGGTTGATCTAATATAATCATTTGAATCAAGTCAACTTAATATAATGAATCTAATTCATTAAATTAAGTTGATTTAATGAGTCATAATCTAAATTAGACTCATTGAATACATGAATCAACTTGATTTCAACTCAAGTTAGCCCAATTAGGATTACTCTTAATCCAATTTGATTCATCAAATGAATCTAATCCTCTTGGTTCATCATATGAACGTAATCTCCATCTAATTGTCCTTAGTATGTGACCCTATAGGTTCTTGTAACGTTGGCAATGCCCTAAACACATTTAGGAGCATAAGTAATGAGCGGTATCTAGCAACACATCATTACTACCCAAGTTACAAGAATGTCGAGATCCGACATCACCTTGTGACTACCAATTGTGACTCCTCACAAAATAATGACAAGTGTCCTTCTATCCTAGACATCTAGATTGATCAATATGAGGCATAGACCGTGTCATCCTCTAATCAATCTAAATCTTGAACCCCAAGTAGACTCACTCAATCAAATGAGCTCAACATCTCATGTTGACTCATTTGGGCATGGCCATGCACTTAGTGGTCTCACTCTATCAAGAATATTGATGTCGCTCCCGTCATATGGGAGGGATAGATCTCATCTACATCACTCACATCCCTCTGTATAATTTGTTACATACCCGGTAATCGCCTTTATAGTCCACCCAGTTACGGGTGACGTTTGACGAAACCAAAGTACATAACTCCTTATGTAGGGATCCATGGTGACTTCAGGTCTAAGGACTAATAGTCATACTAATAGCCACATGAGAAAGTATATAACACTCATATAACGATCCATGATACTTTCTCATGGCGAGTCATTCGGTATACATTCTCCAATGTATACCCATGTGTCAGCTTGATATCTCTATATCCATGACTTGTGAGATCAAGTCATCGAGCTGACCTACATGCTAGTCTTATTGCATTAACATTGTCCCTGAATGTTAATACTCGACTAGGAATGATTTAGAGTAGTGTTCCCTATATCATCTCACTATCGATTCAACTAATCGATTGATATAGGTATGAACCTTCTACTCAAGGACGTTATTATACTTAGTCTATTTGGCACTAATACAAATAAGTATAATAATCAAACAAATGCCTTTATTAATATACAAGAATATGGTACAATGAGTCCATACAATCATCAAATGATTGGCTCTAGGGCTCTAACTAACAAACATATCAAGCATGGAACTAAGTTTCTAGTGACACAAGAGCATGGAAACCACAACTACATTTCATAGCAATTATCACAAGAGACATCATGAACATATATAAGTTGGGTTCTAAATTTCTCTAGGCCTTTAAACTAGTATTGGCCGAAACCTATCAAACATGGAACTAAGTTTCCAATGGCATAGGAGCATGGAAACCACAACTACATTTCATAGCATTTATCACAAGAACATCA
The DNA here is from genome assembly GCF_018446385.1 of Zingiber officinale. NCBI lineage: Eukaryota > Viridiplantae > Streptophyta > Magnoliopsida > Zingiberales > Zingiberaceae > Zingiber > Zingiber officinale. The sequence goes on from NC_056001.1 coordinate 77,574,756, forward strand.
TAAGCATATACAAGTTGGGTTCTAAATTTCTCTAGGCCTTTAAACTCAAGGGTGGCCGAAACATGTGAGCTTGGTTTTGTTTTTTTCATATGGCCTAAAGGCATGGAAACCCTACACAATTTTCATGGCAACATTACAAGAAACAACATGAGCAAACTTAGTTTAAAAATCTAAGCATCCTAGCTTTAAAACTTAGTGTGGCCGAAAGTTACATGTAACCAAATTTCTATGTAACAAGCAACCATAAGAACATCAACTAGTTTCATATCATTTTATCAAGAAGGTCATGAGCCTCCTATACTTGGTTTAAACTTTCCTATACTTCAAATCTCTTCATAACCGAATCTTCATAAGCATGAAATAGGATTCATAATCAACATACAATCATGGCATAACATTATAGCTTCATATCTTGTCTTAGGAAAAATCTTAGCATACTTAGTTTTAGGTTTAAAACTCTCCTAGGCCTTTAGTTCTTCCATGGCCGAACATTCATGAGCATGGAAATGGAGTTTCAAACAACATACAAGTAAGAGAAAAAGTTAACAACATCATTATCATAGGGTACATAACACAAGAATAAGAAAACATGCTTAGTTTGAGTCTTAAGCTTACCTAGTCCTCTTGTTCATGCTTGGCCGAGAATCTAGGGTTCATGGATCTAAGTTTTCATTATTCATTCTAGCATGGAAACCTTAGATTAACCTCTTATATGAGATACATGTCACAAACATAAATAATAAGCATATCTAGTTACAATTTTTCTTAAACACTTCCTCTTGTCTTGGCCGAAATTCTCATGAAGCAAACCTTAGGTTTTTAAGCGATCTATCTTCATGGAAAACCATATAAACCATTGTACCACAGGTGAGGGGAAGCTTACCTAGTGTTCACTTGTTAATCCTTAAAGAAATGGTACCCTTGGTGAAGAGGAAGGAGGCTAGCACTCCTTTTGATTTCTCTTGCTTGGAAGGGTGCACCTTGAAGGCTCCTTCTTGTAATTTAGTTTCCTCTTAGGGAGAAACCTAAACTTGGCTTGTGGAGATGAGGGAGGAGGGCTTCTAGTTTCGGCAATGGTGAGGGAGAAGGAAGAAAAATGAAACCCTTTTCTTTCTTTCCTTTTTATGCTAAGTGGGTGGAAGATACAAAGATGAACTTTGCTTCCCTTTTTCCTTAATTCATGCATGTATTTTATTTTTTTTTCTAATGAGAATATGTCCTCATTCCTTCCCCTTAATTCTTCTCTTCATTATCCTCTTAAACTCCACGAAAATAGAGAAGGAAAAGGAAGAAAGACAACTTGTCTTTTGCTTACTCCTTTCCTTAACCAAGAGGTAAACAAGAGGAAGAAAGCTACTTGATTTCCTCTTGTTCCCTCACTTAATTATATCCTTACTTTTAACTACCATTCCCATCCTTTCCATTCACATGTTATTCATTATCCTAGTGGTTATCATACATAACTTTATTTCTATCCTTTGTGAGAGGTTCAAGAATCAAACATTCACCTCTTCTTTTTATTTCTCTTATTTCTTTTTCTTTTGATTCTTCTTTTATGCTCTAAAGAAAATAACGCCCATATACTTATCTTATAATTTTGTGGGTGTTACAATCGATGCCTTCGAATACTCGGCGTACCTCCTCCCTAGCTGTGGTGAAAGACCCTCCCAAGAGTATGGGTAGGGTAGCGGTAAGGGAAAAAGTGGAAGACAAAGAGTCTGATGCGAAGGGGGACAGTCAATAATGTATGGTAAGTTGTGAGGGGGTAAGGTTATCTGTTCAGGAAAGTTCATAAAAAAGGGAGGCGAAGAACTACCACTGGGTATAGTTGGGGTGGCAGACGAAGCCGGAACAAGAGAAGGATAAAGTGCTAAGAGAGGGAGATCAGGAGAAGGAGGGGCAGCATCCAAGGGAGGAAGGTCTTCAGAACGAGAAATGGATTTCTGTTTCGGGGACAGAGCGAGGGTCAGCTTACATTTTTTCTTGGTGGGGGCTACTTCGTAGGATTGCTCCAAAGCCGGTAAAGAAGTAGGCTCATCGACGGGAGGAAGATTAGTAAAGGCTCCTTCTAGAGCTACATTTTGAGAGCCAGAAGCACCCTCTAAGTCAGCAGGAACTGTTGACGAGGAGGGCTGACCCAATGCGGCAGGAAGTTCTTGCTCCTTAACTGTAACTAATTCCTCCGCCAGGCACAACTGGTCATCGATTGCGGCTTCATACAGAGGGTCCACTACACAAAACAAAAAAATATCTTAGTTAGTAAAATGATTGGGATAGATGAATAAAGACTTACCAAGAGAGTCATGAAACCCTATCTTGACAGGACTCAGCTCGAAGAGATAGAGGAGGTCATCACGAATCCATTTGTGAATGAATAAGCGAAAACATGATAGCTTCTTAGAGTAGGTAGCAAAGGAAGGGTGTCTATGCAATTCTTTTACGTCAAGAAGAGCGGGTAAAGAAGATTTCCAGGAAGAAGACCAAGGGATGGGCTCCGAAAGTTCCACAAAGAAGAAGCGGGATTTCCATCCTTTAACGGAAGAAGGCATCTCCTCAAAAAAGGTCATCTTAGGTCTTGATTGAAATAGAAAGACACCGAGATCTGATTTATTTGGGTAGGAAAACATGAAGAAATTTTGGGGGGTTAGAGGGATGTCATGAATACGGAAAAGCATGTATAGACCACAAAGATAGTGAAAAGCATTGGGGGCAAATTGCTGTAGGGGAATGTTGAAATACTGGCTAATTTCTACCAAAAAAAGGGGAATAGGGAAACACAAGTCCGCCACTAATTGGTCTTTGAAAAAGGTGATATGATTTTTAGGGGGAAGGTGAGGGCGAGCATCAGAGTCAGGAATGGTAATGCGATAAGTCTTGGGGATATCATATAAAGAACGAAGAGGAGACCTATCAGATTTGTGAAAAATAGAGCGGATTTGAACATACCATGCCGAGAATGACTCTTCAGCCATAGAACAATACAAGAATACAAGTAAAACAATTTACTGAGGTTTAAAGAAGAGGGAACAACACGGAAAGATAGGACAGGAAAGGAGGTCAGCAGAGAATGCGAAAAACCCAGACAGTAATATCGGCAAAGAGCGTAAGGAAGAAGATGAAGAGGTAAAGGGTTTAGGGTTCTTTGAAAATATTAAGTAAGGAGCACCGTTGGATATAAAGAGCAGCTAGGAGGGGAACCGTAGATTTCGCAAGGAAAAGACGCGACAGGGTGTTATCACAAGAGTGTGCGGTTTATTACATCAGGAAAGAGAAATTAGCAAACACGTGTCAGGAAGTCATAAGTAAGCATTTATAATAGACACAACAGGGCAAATCATGCTCATGTCAGCGTCGCCGTATCACTACTAATGTTCTCTTACTATTGAAGGACCAATCGGCGAGCAGAAGATGATGAAAAGGTGTCTGGTTTCCTAGGTGTAATAAATAGAAGCGATCAATATTAAATTATAATGTGAGAAAGAGTTAGGATATCTGAATAGTTCATAAGCCCGCCCGGTCTTGTAGACAGGATGGACCTCAAAGGTGTATTTAATCTCATACAAGGGATCGCCCATTTTTTCATTCTGGGTGTGACCAGACACATTACATCACATGTCTTTCTCAAACATCAAACCCTAACATTATTACCAGTAATTTTACAAACATAGTTCTGGGATTGCCATAAGTATATCAACCTCATTCGAACTGTTCCTGATCAAGTAGGGGGAAGGTAATATTTTACCCGACACTATGGTAGAGAGAGGGAGATCTATCATCCAACGAAATCTCACTTCCATTTATGGACATCAGATTGTGCTTCCGCACCTAAATGGGAACGGGAAATAGAATGGCAGCTTGGGCAAGGAGGAGAAGTTGGCCCTGTCCTATGGCATTTGTGAGGTTCCCCCTCACAAATAAACGACTGAAAGGTCCTCTCCGACCTAATCTGAGCCAACTCGGCTTGTAGAAGGTCCACCTTAGCTTTCTGCCGATCCAGAGCTCGTTGCTGCCAGGATATTAGTAAACCATCCGCATGGGTTTTTCTGTTCAAAGCGGTTACCTCTGAGGTATGCTTGAATCTTAGATTATTCAGCTCCTCAGTCTTTTGCTGCAACTCCGAGCGAGCTTTATTCCTCAGAGCCACTTCTGATTGAACTTGTGATTGAGCTTAGAGCAGCTGCACTTCTAGTTCCTGTTGAGGGGAATGATGTGAATCTAGGGCTTGCACGACCTCCCTTAAAAATTTCTCCTTCTCTCGTAACACTTGATCCTAGAGGGAAGGGTCTGAGGCCATGAGTCTCAACAAGTCTGTAGAGTAAAATGGAGCAAAGAGGAATGAGGATGGGTGTGGAAGGAAGCAAGAGTACAGCTCTATCTAACTTGCCAAAAGGAGTGATGATATCACTATAGGAGAAGTCACGGGATCACTGTAAAGGAGTCACAGGATCACTGTAAAAATTATCATGAGATCATTGTAAAAGTTACCACAGAAGGTATCAAGAGGTCAGAAATAGACTTAGGTCTAGTCAGTCGGCTACACCTCCTTCAACTAGACTTGAAGGGGAGACTAGTGATATGGGTTATGATAAGTGGACCCTTTGTAGGAAAAGGAAAGGGGATAACAACGATAGAGAAGGCTAAAAAGGGTGAGATGAGTGGTCACCTAGAAAAGGTTTGACCAAGTAAGGGGGTCGCTACACGTATGTCAGACAGAGATCGGTCGAACGTAATAGACCGACCAAGCATATAAGTTCAGCAGGCAAAAGTTGACCAAGGGAGGGTCGACCGGGCGAGAAGGCTTATATACGCCCGATTGATTAACTTCGACCGATAAAGCATGATCAGTCGAGCTCCATAGACCGGTCGAGCACAGTGGATCTGCGGAGCATATAAGATCTACAGACGGAGCCCGGCCAAATATAAAAGACCGACCAAGTATGTATGGTCGGTCGGGTATAAAGGATCGACCCAGTGTAAAGAAAGTTTAATCTTAGGCGGTCCAAGGCATGGGAAGGTCACCCCGAACATATGAGTTTGATAAGCGAAGACCGATCGAACACGAGTGCTCGGTTGGGCATAAATAACCGATCGAGCATGAAGAGTTGGCCAAGCGTAGAAGCTCTTAACTGTACATGCAACAAACAAAGATCGATCGAACGTAATAGACCGACCAAGCATATAAGTTCGGCGGGCAAAGGCTGGTCGAAGGTAAGAGATTGATCGCTCATAGAAGTACTTATCCTTAAGCTATCCTGAATATTTATATACGCCCAACTGATTAATCTCGGTCAATAAGGCATGTTCGGTCGGGCTCCATAGACCAACGGAACACAAAGGCATTTAGTCTCACATGACCCTTAGTATACGGTCGACCGAGGGAAGGTCTACCAGACGATAACATTTATATACGCCTGATTGATTAATCTCGGTCGATAAGGTATGATCGGCCGAGTTCAATAAGCCAGCCGAGCATGGAAAGCAGGTTGAGCATAAAGGTCTTCAACCTTGCACGGTCCCTTGAGGGGCGCTACTTGGAATATCGTTCTGTTTCCCTTGTACAAAAAAAAATTTGTACAAGCACAAAACGTTTTCTAGCAACCCATGTGCTCTTCAGAAGTAAAACTTGGATTGAAAACAAAACTTAACATTTTTACTCTAAATTCGTTCTTCAAAGTTAAACCTAGATTAGAAACGAAACTTAACATTTTTACTCCAAATTCAACCCTTGTGTTCTTCTGAAGTTAAATCATATTACAGAAGTTGATTAAATATTTATTTTAAGGATTGGCTTCCAAGTCGTTGGCGAGGCACTAGGCCTTCTTGGTTATGGGATCAGCCACCAATTCCTAGACAAAGCCTTTCAAAGAAATTGAATACTTAAACTTCTCACGGTAACCTTAGGTTTAACTATAGAGATCTCAATCAAAGCACAAGATTGAAACACAAAATCGAAGCACAAAAATGAAAACGCAAAATTGCTAGCCTCTTGTGTTGGTATTTCAATATCCATACAAAGAAAATAAAACAAGTTGTGTTGCGGAATAAATAACTAGTTGTACCTTTCTTCATAGACAAAGATCTCTTGATCTTCTGTCATATTTCTCTCCTCTTCTTGGATGTCATATGGGTAACAATCTACCAAGATAAGAACACCCGAACCCCTTTTGTTTCCAAGCCGCCTACCACCAAAAGATGCAAAGAAAGGAACACCTCCTTCTTCTTCTCCTCCAAACCACCGTCCACCAAGGTGTTTCGTCTCTTCGTTTTCTTTTCCTCTAAGCTTCGACCACCAAGAGAAGATGGGGGCGTCTGTAACACCCACCCTTCCACTACTGTCGACAAGGGCAGTGCTACGTGAACATACATACATACATGCATAAGAAATCATTGCAGCGGAAGAAAAATTTCTCTTTTTTTTTTTTTAATTCTTTACAACTTAAAACTTAATCATATAACCAAAACATGTAAACATGCTAGCATTCATATATATAAAAATTTATTTACTATCTATTACTTGAAACATGATACATGCTTGTCTTAACTAAAGCATAAAGTGTACTAAGATAAGAGGAAAACTAAACATGTATACGACTCTCTAGAGCTCATGATCACTAACACTTCTCTAAATAACAAGTACTTAGCATTTCGAGGTATTATGGAAGCAAAGGTAAGTATAGTTCAACTTAAGTATAAAGCACCCAACAAGTCAAGCTAATATCATAAAAAGTAGCAAGAAAAAATAGTTCACATGCAAAAGCTTAAAACATATATAAGTCCTGAAAACACAAAAAAGATCTCTTCCACCATGCCACTGTCACACACATCCTCTACCCCTCCTACTGCTCCCTTGAGTTTAACCATGCTTTACTCTTTTCTGCAGTACAAGAAAAATAAAACTATAAGCACATAGACTTAGTAAGATCCTTTTCTACTCACAATAACATACATCATGAAGTTGATATAGAGTAATGACATGTTCATCTAATCAAACAAGCATAAGTATAAGGTAGTAGCATGTTCATTTAGGCATCATAGACATATCACCCAATAACATTTTCATGAAGCATAATAATCATGTAGCATGAGATAAGCATATTTAAGATGTTCTTTGAAAACATATATCATAATCATACAGCATGAAACAAACATATGCAAGATGTTCTTTGAAAACATATATCATAATCATATAGCATGAAACAAACATATGCAAGATGTTCTTTGAAAACATATATCATATAGGTACTTAAACATAAATCTCAACATGAGGGCCCGACATTATACCACATACATGAATTACGCGCATCCTAAATAAATCCGAGGTAGCAAATCTCGAACCTACTAGGAACTAGGCCCGTTTCCTTGACCATGGACCTAGGGGCAACTTAGGAGCCCATCCCATGGACCATTCTTAGGGTCCGGTACAAGCCAATACAAAAGTAAAATAGTATATCATGTTTTTGTCATATCATGAAACATAGCATAATCTTGTCATATCATGAAGCATATCATGTTCTTGTCATATCATGAAGCATATCATGTTCTTGTCATATCATGAAGCATATCATGTTCTTGTCATATCATGAATCATATCATGTTCTTGTCATATCATGAAACATATCATATAGCATAACATAGAGAGTCATTATCATGCATGGTTAGGGTTTTGAACTTTCCATAATTCCTAATCCACATCTTGGCTGAAGCTTGCATGAACATGAACTTAAATTTTTAAGCAACTTTAACCAAGAAAAGTATCATATTAGCATCACATCATACATAGCATAACATGGGAGAAAACATAAGCAAGTCTAGTTGAAATTAAGCTTCCCTAATTCCCTTCCTTGCTTCTTGGCCGAAACTTACAAGGCATAGCCTTAGGTTTTAAGCATTTTTAAAACAAGGAAAGTATCATACTAGCATCACATGGTACTCATCCTAACATGGGAGACCTTTAGCAACATAGAAGGACTTCTTACCTTATTTTTTTCTTAGTTGGCCGAAACTTACAAGAGGTGTCATCCTAGGTCTAAAGCAACATAAAACATGGAAAACTTTAAACTAACATCATATAATGGATTACATACCATGAACAAGCATAGTTAGGTTCTAAAACTTTCCTAAATCCATTTTATTCCTCCTTGGCGGAAACCTAAGAGCATGGTTCTAGGGTTTTTTTTTTAGCAACTTTAAAATATGGAAAACCTTAACTAACATAATCTAGTAGATCACATATCATAAGGAATCATAAGCAAGCATAGTTTAGGTTTAGAACTTTCTTAAATTCATCTTATTTTTTTCTTGGCCGAAACCCTAAGAGCATGGTTCTAGGGTTTTTAACAACTTTAAAACATGGAAACCTTAACTAACATAACATAGTAGATCACATACCATAAGGAATCATAAACAAGCATAGTTTAGGTTTAAAGACTTTCTTAAATCTATTTTGTTCCTTCTTGGCCGAAACCCTAAGAGCATGGTTCTAGGGTTTTTGGCAATTTTAAAACAAGAAAACCTTAACTAACATAACATAGTAGATCACATACTATAAGGAATCATAAACAAGCATAGTTTAGGTTTAAAGACTTTCTTAAATCTATTTTGTTCCTTCTTGGCTGAAACCCTAAGAGCATGGTTCTAGGGTTTTTGGCAAACTTTAAAACATGAAAACCTTAACTAACATAACATAGTAGATCGCATACTATAAGGAACCATAAACAAGCATAGTTTAGGTTTAAAGACTTTCTTAAATCTATTTTATTCCTTCTTGGCCGAAACCCTAAGAGCATGGTTCTAGGGTTTTTGGCAAACTTTAAAACATCAAAACCTTAACTAACATAACATAGTTGATCACATACTATAAGGAACCATAAACAAGCATAGTTTAGGTTTAAAGACTTTCTTAAATCTATTTTGTTCCTTCTTGGCCGAAACCCTAAGAGCATGATTTCTAGATTTTCAAGCAACATAAAACATGAATAACACGCATAAACTACTTGTACCGCAGGTGAGGGAGATACTTACATCCTCTTGCTTGGGTTTACTAAGAGAATACCCTTGGTGAAGAAGAAGAAAGAAACCCTTTTTCGCTTCTAGAATTCCCTTTTCTTTATTTTCTTTTATTTTAATGAGAAGTATGCTTCAAGGGCTTCCTTTTGTGAAGTTTTCTTAGGGATGAAGCCCTTACTTGAATTCGGCAATGAGAGAAACAAGGAGCTTGGATTTTCGGTGAAGGAAGGAGAAGGAGGAAGAAGGAAAAGAATAATTTTTCTTTCCCTTTCTTCTATTTATTCTCCATGAAAGGGAGAAGGGAAAATACCTTTTTATTCTTCCTTTCATTTATTCTAAATGAAGGGAAAATGAACTCTTCATGCTAAATGAAAGGGGAGAAAGAAAAGATAAACTTTTCTTCTAAGTGAAGGAAGAAAGGTGTCCCTTCACTATCCCTACTCTTAACTACAATTCCCTTTTCCTTCCTACCAATGCTTTCCCTTGGCCTATTGGTTATCTCATACTACTTAAAGCATGCTACTTGTTAAGAGGTTCAAGGTTCAAGCCTTGACCACTCTTCTTTTTTTTCTATTTTCTTTTTGGTTCCATTTTCTCTTATTCTTAAAAGAAATTCATATGAAATTGTTGGGTGTTACAGCGTCGGCCCTATAGGGAAGAAAGGGAAGAAGAAAAGGAAGTGGGGCGCCGGCCCTAGAGGGAAGAAAGGGAAGAAGAAATGGATGGAGCGCCGACCTTAAGGGAAAGGAGAGAAACTTATCAATAATAATTGAATTGTTGATTTTTATGGCACAACCTCCTCTCCTTTTATAACCCTTTGCCCTAGATAAAAAAGAAAAAAAAAAGTAATAGATTTTTGTTTAGAAAAAATCTCTAGAAAATAATTAACATAATTCTTTTTAGAAAAATTTCTTAAGAAAGAATTAGTACAATTCTTTTTAGAAAATTTCTAAGAAAGAATCAACATAATTCTTTTTAGAAAAATTTCTTAGGAAAGAATTAATATAATTCTTTTAAGAAAATTTCTAAGAAAGAATCAGCGTAATTCTTTTTAGAAAAATCTCTAATTCTGTTGAGAAAAAATATCTCCTTTTTTTCCTTTCTTTTCTTTTCTTTTGGTTTGGCCGGCCCCATGCTTGGGCACCAAGCAAGGCTTGGCCGACCCCTTTCTTGGGTAGGAAGCAAGGCTTGGCCGGCCCCTTACTTGGGCACCAAGCAAGGATGTGGCCAGCCCCTTTCTTGGATAGGAAGCAAAACCAAAATTGGTGAATGTGAGACTTTATAGAGGCTACAACAGGGGCCGAGAGGAGGAATTGGTTTTGGTCTCCTGATGGACTTGAGCTTCCTGTGTTCGACCCAAACACCCAACTCAAGTTCATCAATAATAACTCATACCACTTAAGAGTTATTATTGAACTACCGCACCAATCTCATATTACAATATGGGCTCCTTCTTATCATGAGTGTGTTAGTCTCCCTGTGTTTAAGATATCGTATGTTCGTTAATTAAATGAGTTACTGACAACTCACTTAATTAACATCTAGCTCCAAGAGTAGTACCACTCAACCTTATTATCATGTCAGACTAAGTCCACCTGCAGGGTTTACATGATAATCCTTATGGGCTCCTCAAGGGGACATCATCAATCTAGATTACAAGGACACAGTTTCCTTTTATAATCAACAACACACCATATAAATAATATTATTTCTCAACTTATCGGGTCTATTGATTTAACTGAATAAATCTCACCCTTTGATAAATTAAAGAAATAAATACTAAGTATATGTATTTGTTATTATATCGGGATTAAGAGTACGCACATCCATAATAACACAGGTTTTGTTCTTTTATGTTGTCAGTATAAAAAGAAACACACATAGTGTACAAGTGTAATTTTATAGTCAAGATAAACTAGTATTAAATTACACTACAACCATTCCAATGGTTTGTCCCAATCCATCTTGGCTGTGAGCTACTATTTATAATTTATAAGGAAATGATAACATTATCTTCTATGTGACACCACACACAATGTTATCTACAATATAAATTAAATGGATAATTGCATTTAACTAAATGCAGATATTTGACCAATGTGATTCTCATTTTAAAATAAATGTTCATACAAAAAGCTAGGCTTTTAGTATACATCCTAACATCTCTAGCATATTTATAATAGTAGAATCCTGGTTGGGTATAAACAACCGATCGAGTATAGAATACCGGTCGAGACTAATACAACAGAAGATATTTCTCATATATACAGAATGGGCTTATGTGACTAACCAAATGTATGTAGCAGGTGAACCATAAGAATATATGATCATATGACAACTTAATTAATTTGACGACAAATAGCTTCTAGAAGTCTCCACAGGTATGCTAAACGACAAAGAAGGTACATTTGGGGTAAGAAAAAGATTCCTTAAACTATTATTGTAGTTTTAGCTTACGTCATCTCTTAACAAACTTTAACAAATCGAGGTCCACCTCTTGACTGTGGAGGTTAGATGAGGTGAAATAAAAGGGGGAATCCTCTCCACTGGCCAGGTACGCAAACATATGCATTGCATCAGAATCAAACCCTAATTTTCATCTTCTTCCAGACTATTTTCCTTTCTTCTCGGAGGAGACTAACTTGAGAGTCGGAGGGTCTAGCCAAGGATTCCCACCCTGGTCTTTGGTCACTAACGCTTTGTTGGTTGGTCTCATTGTGGGCAGGAAGAGGTCCATCCATTGGATTACTGAGTCTTCACCGATCCACGGAGGCACTTCGCCGGAGTTCATTTTCATGAGGTATTCTTCATAGATCCGCTCTGATTTTCTCAGGTCTATATTTTTACATTTAGGCTCTTGTGAGGTCCGCTGTGGTTTTCTCAGATCCTCCCCTGTTCTTCGGCATCAGGGTCATTATTCGTCATCGCTCATCATCGCCCAACGCTTCTTCTCGCAAGCACTCAGACAGGATCAGCTGATGAGAGCGAGGTTCCTTAGCTTGTGCAATAGCCCCATTGTTATCACAATAGGGGTCTATTAGGTTTGCTATACTAGGAACAACACCAAGCTTTATAATAACTTTTGGATCCAAACATCCTCTTTGGCTGTAGCTCAAGGAACAATGTGTAAGTACCCCATGGTAGTTTTGATGTGATCAACAAAGTTAAGTTAGGTTATGTTGGTATTTAACCCCTGTGTCTAAGTGTGCAGGAACTTAGGAGCACAAGAAGTCAAGCAAAAGACGCAGCTAGAGAGAAGAGAGGCACGGGAGAGAGACATAGGATCGGCGTATCCGAGGGATGAGGTGCTGCAGAAGAGTACATTGGCGGATGTGAAAGAGGCGCGCAGTGTTTCCAAGGGATGAGAAGTCGGAGTGGAGCACTACTCGAAGGCCGAAAAAGGAGTTTGGGTGAGCCCTATTCCGGATGGCCGAAATCACCCAAGTGAGCAGAGCTAGAGTGGAAGCCTAGACTAATACGAGCTAAATCAGAGTAGAAGATTGAGACCAAAAGTCAACAAAATGTTGACTTTCTTGGTCCAAGCGCCTTGACCTAGTCCGGGGTGCCCTGACTTGGTCCAAGTGCCCGAAACCTTTCTGGGCGCCCGGACCAGGAATTTTAACCAAACTCAATGTGGCACATCCCACTACGATGGGAATAAAAATTTATGCCCCTCTAGGAACCTAGAACCCTTCCAAGTGCCCCGACCAGGACTGTAAATACAACCCAAGTACCAGAAGATCAAAACAACACTTGTAATCACTTTCTTTGATTATTCTGCTACTATTTGAGTGCTTTAACTGTTGTAAAAGGCTTCTCCACCTGAAGGAGACATTAGTGAGCTTTCAACTTCCTTAGATTAGAAATCCCCTTATTACAAACTAAGTAATTTCTTTTGTGTCTCTTTTATTTCTTTAATTAATAAGTTTCTTTTTATGCAAGTATATGATTTAATTAAGCTGTAAAATTTGAGAAAAGATTTTATTTGTTTTGATTATGCAGGCTATTCACCCCCTCTAGCTAATCGTCAAGAGACCAACAAGTAGTATTAGAGCCCAATAGCTTCAGTAGGACTTATCGCCAAATGAAGCACAAGAGATGGCCGGACCGAGCATCAATCCACCAAAGTTCAGGGGGAATTCGCAAGCTGGAAGAAAAAGATGGAGGTATTCTTTAAGATAGATTTCAATTTACTTTTAATTATGAAATTTTATTTTGTAGCACCTGAGGTTAAAGAAGAATACCAATCATGAAGAAGAAGCAAGCTGATTTCATGGCAAATGGAAAAGTAGAGTTCCATCTGCTGAGCCTCTTATAGCCATAAGAAGTCAATCGGATCGGAGCCTACGCATTTGCCAAGGAGCTCTGGGAGAAAATTTTGGATCTACATGAAAGTGTAGGACCGTTAGATTCGATAGAGGGGGGGTGAATATCGATTCGAAAAAGACGAGTATAAACGCAGCGGTAAAGTAAAATAGACACAGTGTTTTTTACTTCGTTCGGAGCCTGTGACGACTCCTACTCGAAGGCCCGTACTCCGTGAGTACTTTCGTTGGGCAATTCACTAGCAGTTCGAAATAATGATTACAAAAACCAGTACAATGAATGCTAATGAAAATGAAAAGCAAATACCGACAATAAATACAAGAAAGGAGCGTGGTGTCGGAGCTTTGTTAGTGTCGCAGAAGTGCAGAGCAGTGGAAGACTTTTCTTTTCGTTGTTGTCCTGAAGCTCTCCTCTGACCCTTCTTTTATATGAGGCTCGGGGCGCCCTGGATGCCTTCCGGGAGCCCTGGTGAGACGTGGCAAGTCCAACCAGCGAGCTCCACGTGGCGATGCGCGATCAGGATGAAATTTCCCTCCCGGGCGCCCGGATCCCTTCTGGGCGCCCGGACCTCCGGGCGCCCGGATTCCTTCCGGGCACCCGGACCCTGTTTTCTCGCAGAATCCGTCCTGCAAGACAAATGTTAGTCCGGAGGCAAATTTACCCTGTAACACAGATTGTTAGCAAAAGCAAAGTGAGTATGAATTAGCAAAAAGGAGTATGACTTAGATTCCGTCTTCCCGAGACCGGAATCTAGTCACGATCTCGACTTAGATATCCGAAATGGATCTAAGCCGGATCGACGCCTAATGTTCCCTTCCCGGGAACGCGTCCTCGCAGTCACTCCCCTCCAGTGACTTACCTTACTTACCTGCCAGACGTCCGGTCAGCCCTTCGACCCGTCTGGACTTCTCGCCAGCTATCCGGTCAGCCCGTCGACCTAGCTGGACTTCTCGCCAGCTATCCGGTCAGCCCGTCGACCTAGCTGGACTTCTCGCCAAGCGTCCGGTCAGCCCGTCGACCCGCTTGGACTTCTTGCCAGCTATCCGGTCAGCCCGTCGACCTAGCTGGACTTCGTGCCAGACATCCGGTCAGCCCGTCGACCTGTCTGGACTTCTCCTGCACACTCGATCAAAGTGTCAGACAACAACAAAACTAACTTAACCTATTTGTCATTCATCAAAACCTGGGTTAAATCGTTAGTGCTAACCGCACCAACAATCTCCCCCTTTTTGATGGAATGACAACCTGGTTAAGTTAGTGAAAACATATGCAAGAAACAACATGCATTTATGTGATTTTAAAGTTAGTTTGTATTTTCAAATTGGTTTAGCTAACTTAACCACCTAACCCTCCCCCTTTGGCATTCATCAAAAATAAGCAAAGGTAAATAATCATAGTGTAGAGTTACTGTAAAAAGTAATCAGATTTTGAAACATATCTAAGTTTGGTTCAAAATTGAAAGATAAAAGTACAATTTTTAACACCAAGTTAAAAAAATAGTCAAGTTGACTTGGGGGAGACAAGTTGAATTTTGAAAAGTATAAATTTAAAGTTAATCAGGTTTAACTTTTCAAGCGTGTAAAAATTTTCAAATCAGGTTTTTAAAATTTACTTTTCATGTTTAAGTAACATTTGCTTTTCAAAAAGGTAAACTTTCAACTTCGATTTTTCAAAACAAAGCAAAAATTAAACAAGTAAGAATAATTTTTCAAGAAGTAAAATTTTTGCCAAAATAAATTTTTAAGGCTAATTTGATAAACGCTAAGTTTGGAAAGTTGAATTTTCAAGCATATATTACAAAACTGAATAAGTTTAAATTTTCAATATTCAACTTTTAAAATCAGGTTTAAAAATTAGGTGGGATTAAACTTAGTTAAATTTAACTTTTTGAAAACTGGTGTTTTAAAAATAAGTTAGTTTTAAAATAGATGTAAAAAAGTATTTTTCCAACACACAAAATTTTAATTAATTTCTCCCCCTGAACTTGATACTTAAAATTTTGAAAATATTTCCTAAAAATATTCAAAGTAAATTTATTTTTTTTTTAAATGAGGTAGAATTTTCTAGAGAGATTTTAAAGAGAAGATTGAAAAATAACACTTAAGGAGATAATTAAAAAATAAACCTCCCCCTGAATTTGATATTCCTTTAATTTATTAATCCTCCTTATTTATTAATTTTTCTAGGGGATTTAAAAGAAATTGAACCTCCCCCTGAATTGGTTACTCCCCTTAATTTAATATCTCCCCTTTAATACTAAGGTTTGGTTGTGTTAAATTTCAAAGCCCTAACACATTTGTCTAATTTAGTAATACATATATTATTATCTCTGTATCCTTGGTATAACTGTTTATTTGAATTTGATTAATCAATTATTAATTAATTTTAGATTCAGGTGCATAACTTTAGTTTAAGGTTAAATAAGATAAGATTTTATTAATTTAATAACAGTTAAGCATTATCAATAATTTATTGATTAGTTTTTACTTGATTTAATAATTTAATACTTAGTGAAATAATTTAAATCTCATATTACTTGATTGAGTTGGTCAATGAAAGTGTTAGTTATAATTATTATTATTAAAAAAAAATTTAAAGGGATTTCTAAAACAACATTTAAAAGGAATTTAAAATGATTTTTATAATATGTTTTATGTCAATTAACATATGTTTGATTCAGTTTTGATTTTAGATTTAAATTAATATTAGTGGTTAATTTAAGTTTAAGTTTAATTTTAAGTTTAAGTTAAAAATTTTAATTTTAATTGTAATTTCAATATTAAGTTTTAATTTAAGATTTAATTTTTAGTTAAGTTAAATTAAGTTGAAAAGTAATGTTAAATTAAGTTTTAATGAGTTTTAATTTAAGATCTAATTTTCAGTTAAGTTAAATTAAAAAATAATTTTAAGGTTAAAATGATGTTTAAGATTGAAAATGAGTTTAAAGTCAAAATAATAATATTTAAAGTGAAAATAATCTATAGAAATAATTTATTATTATTCCTATTTTTTTTTTAAGTTAAAAGAATTTTATTATAGTGAAAAAATAAGAAGAATTTTTCAAAATGATACATAATTTTTTTTTTTTAAATAGTTTTAAAATGATTTTAAAAAGTTTTTTAAAATAATTTTTAAGTTAAAAAAATTTTAAAAATATAATTTTTATATTAAAATAATTTTAAGTTAAAATAATTTTTAAGTTAAAATAGTTTTTAAGTTAAAATAATTTTTATGTTAAAATAATTTTTATGTTAAAATAATTTTTAAAATAACAATAATTTTTAAAAGGTTTTAAAAGAATTTTTAAAGTTTTTAAAATTATTTTAAAGATTTTTTTTTTAAAAAAAAAAATAATTTTTAAAATGTTTTAAAATAATTTTTTTAAAGTTTTTTTTTTAAATAATTTTTAAAAGAGTTTTTAAAATAATTTTTACAATGTTTTAAAATAATTTTTAAAAGAATTTTTTTAAAGTTTTTAAAATGATTTTTTAAAAGAGTTTTGAAATAATTTTTAAAAATGTTTTAAAAGAATTTTTAAAATGATTTTTAAAAGAGTTTTTTAAAAATGTTTTAAAAGAATTTTTTAAAGTTTTTAAAATGATTTTTAAAAGAGTTTTTTAAATAATTTTTAAAAATGTTTTAAAATATTTTTTTTTTAAAAATAATTTTTTAAAGTTTTTAAAATGATTTTTAAAAGAGTTTTAAAATAATTTTTAAAAGAATTTTTTAAAGTTTTTAAAATGATTTTTAAAAGAGTTTTTAAAATAATTTTTAAAAGATTTTTTTAAAGTTTTTAAAATGATTTTTAAAAGAAAATTTTTTTTTAAGTTTAAAATGATTTTTAAAAGAGTTTTTAAAACATATTTTAAAAGAATTTTTTAAAGTTTTTTAAAAATGATTTTTTAAAAGAATTTTTTAAAGTTTAAAATGATTTTTAAAAGAGTTTTTAAATTAAAAGAATTATTAAAATGGTTTTTAAAGAATTTTTAAAATAGTTTAAAAAGAATTTTTGAAATAGTTTTTTAAAGAATTTTTAAAATAGTTTAAAAAGAATTTTTAAAATAGTTTTTAAAGAATTTTTAAAATAGTTTTTAAAGAATTTTTAAAATAGTTTTTAAAGAATTTTTAAAATAGTTTTTTAAAGAATTTTTTTTTTAAAATAGTTTTTAAAGAATTTTTAAAATAGTTTTTAAAGAATTTTAAAATAGATTTTAATGAATTTTTAAAATAGTTTTTTTTTTTAAAGAATTTTTAAAATAGTTTTTAAAGAATTTTTAAAATAGTTTTTAAAGAATTTTTAAAATAGATTTTTAAATAATTTTAAAAATAGATTTTAAAGAATTTTTAAAATAGTTTTTAAAGAATTTTTAAAATAGATTTTAAAGAATTTTTAAAATAGTGTTTAAAGAATTTTTAAAATAGTTTTTTAAAGAATTTTTAAAAATAGTTTTTAAAGAATTTTTAAAATAGTTTTTAACGAATTTTTAAAATGGTTTTTAAAGAATTTTTATAATAGATTTTTAAAGAATTTTTAAAATAGTTTTTAACGAATTTTTAAAATGGTTTTTAAAGTTAATATAATTTGAATTTGAAATTCAATTTGAAATTTGAAATTTAATTTTAATTAATTTTAATTTAATTTGAAATTTGAAAATTAATTTTAATTTAATTTGAAATTCGAATTTTAATTTTAATTAATTTTAATTTAATTTGAAATTTGAAAATTAAATTTAATTTGAAAATTATTGAATTTAATCCTTATTCATCTCACCCGATCTAGATTATCAATCAGGGAATCCTATAATTTTGTGAGATGAATTAGATTTAATTACAGGGTTTGGTTTAACTTGTGTTAGATTCAGGTTTAGCTTTGGTCTCAACAAATAGGCATTCTTCGGATAAACTTCTAAGCTTGGTGAGTCACCTAGACATCATTAGAAGTAACCAACCCTTCGAGGTTTTCCGAATAGTCCTATCCACGGAGCTTTGTACTAAAGCTTGGTCTACCTAGTTAGGATCCGTAAGGGGTAGCTTCGGTCAATTCCACTTGGCCAAATGCACCAGATCGAAGTCATATCTTTCTAGACATGCGATGCCCAAGCTTCCCCAACGTACTATCATCCAAAACTTCACCAGTACTACTTGTCAAGTTAAACTTTTGTCCCTGTTTATTCTATTCCTAACTACCCTGCCAGGTAGGTTGGTTTTTGGGTACCCTACCGGGTAAGTTTGTTTCGGTTACCCTGTCGGGTAAATTATTTTTGGAGGTGCCAGCTATTCTGGAGCCTCCCCCTAAATTGTTGATTTTTAGTTTTAAGATTTCTTGTATAATTAGAGTTGGTTTTAGTTAAGTTTTAATGTTTAATTTGTAATATAAATTTAAGTTTTTAATTTTGAATTAATTAAATTGGTCAAATTATCTTTCTTTAAAAGAGTATATTTAATATTTAAATTTTCTTTCAATTTTAATTTTATTGGGTTAATTGACTTATCTTTCTTTAGTAGCTTATTTTTAAAGTTTAGGTTTTTATTTATTTTTGAGTTAATTAAATTGTTTGAATTATATTTCTTTAAGGCTTTATCTTTTAACTTTTTATTAATTGTTAATTTTAAATTTTCTAGATTGTTTAATATGTTATCTTTAACATTTAATTTTAAGTTTGTTAACTTCCGTTTTGATTTTATCAAAGTATTTGATTTTATCCTTATATTTTCTTTATCTTTTAAGTTGATATAATTAGTGGAATTTATTAAATAAGTCTTATCATTAAAATTTAATTTTTTGTTAATTAAATTATCTTGGGTTTGGATAGAATTTTCTAGATTGATATTGTCTAGATTATTAAACAATTTATTAACTGTGTCTAGATTGATATTGACCTTGTCATCCTTTTTGTTTGAATTTTCAAATTTGTTTAGGTTTAAATTCGAATTTTTAGATTTATTAATTATTTTCAGATTTTCTGTATTTTCTAAATTAATTATATTTGTTTTATCAGAAAATATCCTAGGGGTATTTTCTGTATTTTCTGAATTAATTATATTTGTTTTATCAGAAAATGTCCTAGGGGTATTTTCGCAAGTATTGTCATGTACACTATTTTCACATATACTTTCAGATATATCCAAATTAACATGCATATATTTTAAACTACTACTAGCAAGGGTGTTTTGGTAAATATTACTAACCTTGAGCGCAACCCCTAATTCAGCAGGCTTCTCCGTTTGATCTGACTCGAGTCCGGATTCGACTTTAACTTGATCTTCTAGCTCCATTGGCGTCTCGCGAAGCTTGATCAACTGGGTCCACAGCTCATATGCATTCTTGTATTTTTCTAGTCTGCATATGATATTGTTAGGTAAAATATTACAAATAATTTTACTTACGTTTTTATTCAGTTCCGAGTTCTGAGAAGGTTTTTTCAATATTAGCATATAATCGATATCTACGCTTACTAAGAAGCATTCCATTCTTCGCCTCCAGTAGTTGAAATCTTCATCGTACGGTGGTGGTTCATTGGGGTTCCATCCTTCTTGAAAAGACATTGTTCTTGCACACAATGAAACAAAGACAAAATCCCAAGACTTGGTCTTGGATTAGCAGTGCTGAAAAAAATAATATTTCACTATTTTCGAAAAAAATAATAAAATATTAATAAAAAAATATTATTCCAAAAATTTGAAAATGTAATATTTTAGCAATACTAAGCAACGGGGAAAAGATGATGATGTGTTTTTCAAAAACAGTTTTGGAGGGAAAAAACGAAAGGCGTACCTGCTCTGACTGGTGGTTGCACCAAACGAAAAATATTTTATCTAATTTTTCTTTAAAAAACACCCCTCTTTGCCTGACTGGTGGTTGCACCAAATCAGAGCGGTACCTGCTCTGATACCACTTGTAGGACCGTTAGATTCGATAGAGGGGGGGTGAATATCGATTCGAAAAAGACGAGTATAAACGCAGCGGTAAAGTAAAATAGACACAGTGTTTTTTACTTCGTTCGGAGCCTGTGACGACTCCTTCTCGAAGGCCCGTACTCCGTGAGTACTTTCGTTGGGCAATTCACTAGCAGTTCGAAATAATGATTACAAAAACCAGTACAATGAATGCTAATGAAAATGAAAAGCAAATACCGACAATAAATACAAGAAAGGAGCGTGGTGTCGGAGCTTTGTTAGTGTCGCAGAAGTGCAGAGCAGTGGAAGACTTTTCTTTTCGTTGTTGTCCTGAAGCTCTCCTCTGACCCTTCTTTTATATGAGGCTCGGGGCGCCCTGGATGCCTTCCGGGCGCCCTGGTGAGACGTAGCAAGTCCAACCAGCGAGCTCCACGTGGCGACGCGTGATCAGGATGAAATTTCCCTCCCGTCTCGCAGAATCCGTCCTGCAAGACAAACGTTAGTCCGGAGGCAAATTTACCCTGCAACACAGATTGTTAGCAAAAGCAAAGTGAGTATGAATTAGCAAAAAGGAGAATGACTTAGATTCCGTCTTTCCGAGACCGGAATCTAGTCACGATCTCGACTTAGATATCCGAAATGGATCTAAGCTGGATCGACGCCTAATGTTCCCTTCCCGGGAACGCGTCCTTGCAGTCACTCCCCTCCAGTGACTTACCTTACTTACCTGTCAGACGTCCGGTCAGCCCTTCGACCCGTCTGGACTTCTCGCCAGCTATCCGGTCAGCCCCTCGACCTAGCTGGACTTCTCGCCAGCTATCCGGTCAGCCCGTCGACCTAGCTAGACTTCTCGCCAAGCGTCCGGTCAGCCCGTCGACCCGCTTGGACTTCTTGCCAGCTATCCGGTCAGCCCGTCGACCTAGCTGGACTTCGTGCCAGACATCCGGTCAGCCCGTCGACCTGTCTGGACTTCTCCTGCACACTCGATTAAAGTGTCAGACAACAACAAAACTAACTTAACCTATTTGTCATTCATCAAAACCTGGGTTAAATCGTTAGTGCTAACCGCACCAACAGAAAGAACCTCTGAGGCAACACTCACGAGATGGGAACTTCTTACGAACCAGATCAACAATATCAAATTAGAAGAAGGAGAAATCATTGCACACCTTCACTCAAGAATAAAGGAACTCATCACCGGACTCACAAATCTTGGAGAAAAGGTAAGCAACTGAGATTTCCTAAGGTACGCACTTAACATATTTCCTAGGACTACTGAATGGGCATAATTAGTAGATGCTTATTATATATCAAAGGATCTATAATTAAGTACTTTAGAAGAATTATTTTCAATATTTGAAGTCCATGAAACGAGATATGTAGATCTAAAGAAGGAGCCAAGGCACAACATT
The DNA here is from genome assembly GCF_018446385.1 of Zingiber officinale. Taxonomy (NCBI): domain Eukaryota; kingdom Viridiplantae; phylum Streptophyta; class Magnoliopsida; order Zingiberales; family Zingiberaceae; genus Zingiber; species Zingiber officinale. The sequence goes on from NC_056001.1 coordinate 77,596,397, forward strand.
ACCTTAAAGGCAAAAATGGACGAACGAGATTTTAAATCTTCTCTTGATGAAGAAGAAACGACACTCATTGTAAGAAAATTTAAAAAGTTATTTAAAACTAAAAAATTTAATCAAGTGTAGGGTACAAGAAGAAAAAGAAAAGTAAGATGCTACCACTACAATGAAGAAGGGCATGTGAAAGATAACTGTCCAAAATTGAAGAGCAAAGAAAAGGACAAGGAAAAGAACAAGAGGACAGCTTAAATTGACAAGTATAGAAATCTAAAGGTGACATGGGAGGAAACTGTTGGTGCAACATCCCTCAGGTCAAGGTTGACCTGGTTGACCAAGCTGAGTCTTGGTTTGAGTTTAGATGTTTGACAATAAGAAATTGATTGAAGAAGAGTCAAGTAGGTCAAGGTTGACCGGATACTTGACTGGGAAGTCCTAACTGGGATGTTAGGTAGAATGGAAGTCCTGGTGAGTGAAGCCAGGCAGAAGGAAAAGTCCTAGTGAGTGAAGCTAGGCAGATTGAAAACCCTAGTGAGTGAAGCTAGGTGAAAGTCCTGGTGAGTGAAGCCAGGTGAAAGCCCTAGTGAGTGAAGCTAGGCAGATGAAAAACCCTAGTGAGTGAAGCTAGGTGAAAGTCCTGGTGAGTGAAGCCAGGCAAGGGAAAATACAGATAGGTCAAAGGGATTGACCAGACATCTGGTGGAAGTCCAAGTAGGTCAAGGGAGTGACCAGATACTTGGCACGAATAGAAAAGTCCAAGTGGGTCAAAGCGATTGACCAGACACTTGGTGGGAAGGCCTAGCAGGTCAAAGGAGTGACCAGATGCTAGGCATGATGTACCAACAGGTCAAGGTTGACCGAATGTTGGTTTGGTAGGCTTGGGACTTGGTTTTGGGCAAAAATCAAGTACTGAATCGATCAGTGGATCGATCCAGGCCTTTTCTAGCGAACAGAGAGCCTCTGGATCGATCCGTGGATCGATCCAGATGTCCCAATCGATTGGGACGCTGCTGCTTCGCGCGATAAGGGCTGGATCGATCCGTGGATCGATCCAGGCATTTTTCCATAGCACAGAGGCGCTCTGGATCGATTCGTGGATCGATCCAAAGCCTCCTCGATCGATTGGGAACATTCGAATCGATCGGGATCCGACCGTTAGCGTCGATAAAGGCCGCAGGCGCACGATTCCTTCGGCATCTCTTCACCGATTCACTCCAGATCTCTCGCCAGCTCCTCCACATCACTCACAAAGCTCAGATCGCCAGTTCTTGAAGGATCTTGGAAGTTCTCCAAGTCAAGAGGCGGATCAAAGCCAAGAAGAGAAGCTAGGGTTAGGGTTTATACTCATTGTAAGCTTGTAAGCTTGTATTTCTTGTATCCTTTCCCTCTCTTCTTGTATTGAGTCTTGTAGGGCTTCTCCGCCCTTGGTAGTTACCATAAAGGAGAGTTTTATTTAGTGGAGGGTGTGTGTGTTGGTGTGGATCCTTGGATTAGTCACCTCTTGTGAGGTGGATACCAAGTAAACCAACCGTGTTAGCGGTGTGTGATTGTTTCTTTGTATTTCCGCTGCACATCTTTGAAGAAACAAGCAACGCCAAGCAACGTCGAGCACCGAGCGAACGCGACGAGCTATTCACCCCCCCCCCCTCTAGCTACTTTTGGTCCTAACAAGTGGTATCAGAGCGAGGCCGCTCTTCACCGGAATCATCGCCGGAAGGGTCAAGCATAACAAGAAAAGCTAGAGGGTGAAGAAGTTGGAGCAAATTCTTTAAGTTCAAGACTTTATCAAGCTCAACTTCAAGATGCAATTCCAAGATGGACTTGGATTTGACACAAGGGTGGCTCCACCGTACACATCCACAAGCTTCGATTCTTGGAAATCAAGAATCGAAAATTTTCTTATGATGGAGATAGAGCAATGGTTTGCTCTAATGGAAGGCTTCAAGGCTCCAAGAAATTCAAAGGGCAAAGTTCTCAAGAGGAGCAAGTGGAGCCAAGAGCAAGTCCAAAGGTGCGAGGCCAATGACAAAGTGACCAAGCTTTTGGTCAATTTATTGCCAAGCACCATCCTTTGCAAAATTGGAGAATTTGAAGATGCAAAGGAATTATGGAGAAAATTGGCCAAGCTTCATGAAGAGATCCCCTCCACTGTACAAGAGCAAGAAGTATCCAGAGAGGGTGACTCTTTGGAGCAAGACCAAAAGGAGGACTCCGAGATTGAGAGATGCTCAACCTCCGAAGAAGAGGAAATCCAAGAAGCTTCATCCTCAAGGGAATGCAACGAAGGGAACAAGGAGGGAGCATACTCCTTGTTTCATATTCAAGATGATGAAGCCTCCACCTCTAGGATTGAGGGGGAGCAATCCTTGGTGACGCCGGATCAAGAAGAAGGAGAAGCTTCTACATCCGGGTCAAGAGACGAAGAGGAGGAAGAAGATTCTACCTCCACAAGTCAAGAAAAATCAAATGGAGGAGAATCAAGGTCCGATCAAGAGGAAGCTTCTACCTCCGGATCCAAAGGAAAAGATGCCACCCCTACAAGCAAAGGTATAAATATTTCAATTAATAATAAAAATCATATTATATGCTTTGAGTGTAGGGAATATGGGCACTACAAGAGCAAGTGCCCTAAATTGGACAAGAAGAAGGGCCAAGTGGCACAAAAAGGCAAGGTGAAGCCTAAGGAGATCATCCCCAACACAAAGAAGAGCAAGGAGCATATTATATGCTTCTCTTGCAATCAAAAGGGGCATTACCGAAGTCAATGCCCCAAGGGGAAGAAGGTGGTCAAGGCTCAAGGAGGCACTAGTCAAGGGGGAGCCTTCAAGGTAAAGAAGAAGGTATCTTTTATTGAGCCTACCCCTTTACATTATGGTAAAAAGCATGATAGTTCTAATTTTTATCATTTTAATGCGATTTACCATAAGAATAGGAAGCATGAGGGCTTTAAGGAAAAGCATGTGGCCCTACATGCCAAAACTACCCAACCTAAGGTTAGGAAGGTAGATGGACACTTGGGCAAGAACACTAAGGATAATAGATACAAGCCCAAAAACAAAAATGCTCATGGGTATAATGAAAAATCAAAATCTAAGGATTTAATGATAGAAAATCAAGTCTTGAGATCAAGACTTGATAAAATGGAAAAGACCCTAAAAAGGATGGAAAATATCCTAAAAGGACAAAATGAGCATAACCTAGGTTTAGGGGTACAAAAGTCATCCAATGGCCATAGAGGTTTGGGATACAAACCCAAAGCTAAAAGGGATGTGTCTAGTTATCATAGGGTTCCATATAGCTATGGAACAAACCCTAAGTCTAGAGGTCAAGTCAAAGATACAAGGGAAGATATCCCTAGAAGTATCTTTGCAACCAAAGTGACTAAGACTTCTAAGAAGTCTAAGAAAGTCACTAACAAGGTCACTATGAAGGTATCTAGGGAAGTTATCCCTAGTGAGTACCTAGAGCATCCAAGGAGCACCAATAGGTGTTGGGTTCCTAGGAGCATTTTCTCTACCCCATAAATGGGTTAGAGAGTGTCAACTCCGATTAGAAGGGTAGTTAACCCAACTTTGAGGAAATTGACACTCAAGGAGCATTTTCAAGGTTTTGTTAACCTTTGAAAATGAAATGGAATTATTATTTACTCCTTGAAAGAGTAAAATGTGCCTAATGGTGGAAGAATTGATTTTAATCTTAAATGGCACATATTGGGAAATTCAGAAGAACTACCAAGTTGGGATTTTGGTATGTTCTTAGGAAATTTAAGGCGATCCAGGCCTTAATTTAAAGGTGCTACTCTTGTGGAAAAATGAAAAATGCCAACATTTAAGGATATGCTTATTTTCAATTGGCATACATTAATCAAGGGAATTAGAAATGCCAATTTAGGCTTTGGCACTTTCTTGAAGCACTTTAGGGCAATCTAGGTTTAAGTTGTAAGTTTAGCTAAGATTTTAAGGATACTTAGATAGTTAATCTAGGTATATTTTATTTATGCTAAATCTTGCCATGATTGTTTGCCCATCATATGCCATGACATCATGTCTATTTTTGCATTCATGTTTTATTATGAAAAATCCAAAAATACCATGTCATGACATTCATACATCATGTAGTTATAGGAATCTTTCTTTTGAAAGTTATTTTATTTTGATGTATGCCATAACATTATCATGCATTAGTTTAATTCCTTGTAATTAAGGACAAATGGAATTTAACAACACTTATTAACAAGTGACATCCTAGGTGGATGTCTAATATCTCTAAAATGCCTAGATAGATATACATGATCCCTAGATTAGGGCAAAACCAAAATCTACATCTCACAAAGACTATAAGGTGACTTGTATGTGTTTTAGTGCACATTAGATACAAGTGAGATGTTAGGATGATGAACAAAGCTCAAGATGTTGATTCAGTGTATTCTTTTGAGTTTTTAGGTTCATCAAAACACATAGTTATGTGTTTTCCCATCATTGGGAAAACTAATGTACAAGTCATGTGCATTATGCCCAAGGAACATGATGGGATATTGGTTTTGAAATGGTTTTAAAAAAAAAATGCTTTTGGAAAACCATGGTGAAGGCTATCTTTTGATAGTAATCACCATTGAATAATTAGACACAAACTTGAAGAAAACGCTAAAGTTTTAGCAAGTTTTCAAGCTTGTGTCAATCTTTGAAAATATGATGTATTTTTATAGAAAACTATTTTTCCATGATTAAGTATGCCCTAAATAATGTCTACACGAAATTTCATGATTTTTGGATTTTTGTAGAATTTTCTAGGGGTTTCTGAAGTTGACTGAAATGGAATTTCAGCAACTATCAGAGCTCCGATCGATCCATGGATCGATTGGAGTTCCTGAATCGATCCGTGGATCGATTCATAAGGCAAGTATCCCGCGAGCAGAAGCTCGCTGGATGGATCAGTCGATCGATCCAGGTAGTCTGAATCGATCAGTGGATCGATTCAGAAAGGTTCAATCGATTGGAACCCAACTCCAATCGATCCAAGTTGCTGATTTTGGCTGGGAAGGCCTGATTTCAGCATCTTTGAACCTCTTTGAGTCTAGGTAACCATTCCAAACCCCTAAAATACATTTGTATACATACAAAGGGTGTTTTCATGTGAAAACAAGGATGGATTGGTTAAGGAAGGCTTCATTGAAGTTTAGGTTGAGGTTTGTTTCAAATTTTGAGTATTTGAACCTCAAAACTTCTAAATTTGGGTTTCCTAAAGGTTTAGGGATTCCAAGTCATTGTTGGTGCAATGACAAAAGTTACCACCATGTCTTTAGGGGGAGGGACTCTTTAAAGACATGAAAAATTATTTTTCATGAACCTTGGAAGGTGGTTAACCTTCTTTAAAGAAAATGCTCATCTATGAGCTTTTGAACTTGAAATGGGGAGTGGATATCCTCATTATTTCAAGTGGGAACTCAAGTGGTTAGAAAATGCTCAAGGTTGGGTATTTGTCTACATTGAGGGAGAAGTTAAGGATAAATGAAGGGTATGAGATCTTCATTATCGTGTTGATCACAACGAGTGATGTTGTGAACAACGATGAGCAACTCTTCAGGGGGAGACTCGTCAACAAATGGATTTGTTGATGTGTACCCAAAATTGGGGCATGGGTTGATGTGTGCCCAAAGATGGGTTGATGTGTGCCAATAGGGGGAGAATAAAAGGACCTGTGAATGGGTGTAAGTTAGGCTTTCATTACCTAGAGGGAGTGTGCCCTCTTAGGGGGAGAATGAAGAGCTTAATTTATGTGTTCATTACCTAGTGGCATGAAAATTGAGGCTATAGGATTAGCCTAACTTACATGTGGTATTGTAAGTGTTATTGTGGTATTGTCAAACATCAAAAAGGGGGAGATTGTTGGTGCAACATCCCTCAGGTCAAGGTTGACCTAGTTGACCAAGCTGAGTCTTGGTTTGAGTTTAGATGTTTGACAATAAGAAATTGATTGAAGAAGAGTCAAGTAGGTCAAGGTTGACCGGATACTTGACTGGGAAGTCCTAACTGGGATGTTAGGTAGAATGGAAGTCCTGGTGAGTGAAGCCAGGCAGAAGGAAAAGTCCTAGTGAGTGAAGCTAGGCAGATTGAAAACCCTAGTGAGTGAAGCTAGGTGAAAGTCCTGGTGAGTGAAGCCAGGTGAAATCCCTAGTGAGTGAAGCTAGGCAGATGGAAAACCATAGTGAGTGAAGCTAGGTGAAAGTCCTGGTGAGTGAAGCCAGGCAAGGGAAAATACAGATAGGTCAAAGGGATTGACCAGACATCTGGTGGAAGTCCAAGTAGGTCAAGGGAGTGACCAGATACTTGGCACGAATAGAAAAGTTCAAGTGGGTCAAAGGGATTGACCAGACACATGGTGGGAAGTCCTAGCAGGTCAAAGGAGTGACCAGATGCTAGGCATGATGTACCAACAGGTCAAGGTTGACTGGATGTTGGTTTGGTAGGCTTGGGACTTGGTTTTGGGCAAAAACCAAGTACTGGATCGATCAGTGGATCGATCCAAGCCTTTTCTAGCGAACAGAGAGCCTCTGGATCGATCCGTGGATCGATCCAGATGTCCTAATCGATCAGTGAATCGATTGGGACGCTGCTGCTTCGCGCGATAAGCGCTGGATCGATCTGTGGATCGATCCAGGCATTTTTCCAGAGCACAGAGGTGCTCTGGATCGATCCATGGATCGATCCAAAGCCTCCCCGATCGATTGGGAACATTCGAATCGATCGGGATCCGACCGTTAGCGTCGATAAAGGCCGCAGGCGCACGATTCCTTCGGCATCTCTTCACCGATTCACTCCAGATCTCTCGCCAGCTCCTCCACAGCACTCACAAAGCTCAGATCGCCAGTTCTTGAAGGATCTTGGAAGTTCTCCAAGTCAAGAGGCGGATCAAAGCCAAGAAGAGAAGCTAGGGTTAGGGTTTATACTCATTGTAAGCTTGTATTTCTTGTATCCTTTCACTCTCTTCTTGTATTGAGTCTTGTAGGGCTTCTCCGCCCTTGGTAGTTACCATAAAGGAGAGTTTTATTTAGTGGAGGGTGTGTGTGTTGGTGTGGATCCTTGGATTAGTCACCTCTTGTGAGGTGGATACCAAGTAAACCAACCGTGTTAGCGTTGTGTGATTGTTTCTTTGTATTTCCGCTGCACATCTTTGAAGAAACAAGCAACGCCAAGCAACGTCGAGCACCGAGCGAACGCGACTAGCTATTCACCCCCCCTCTAGCTACTTTTGGTCCTAACAGAAACATCGTTCGAATCAAAGATAGAATCCCTCGTTGGACTTGGGCTAGTGGCAAGTCACCAAGAAGACGAAGACGAAGTAAGCTCGTCTGAAATGAGCATTGAGATCATCGATGAAGGGGGAGCGACATTAGAAGAAAATAACACTTCAGGGGGAGCTTCAAAGTACGAGATAAAGAAGGTAAGTCAGGTACAATATCTTCCTCCTGATAAGTTATTTTAGTTTATAAAAATATTATTAAAAAATTACTATAAGTTAGAAAAAGAAAATAAAGAGTTAAAATCAACCTTAGCTATACCTTATTAATTAGAAGATATCAACAAAATAAAAATTAAAAATTAAAAATTAAAAATAGAAATGGAATATTTGAAAATCGTGCAAACTCACATATTCAAAAGGTTAGAAGATATAATGACTTAAATTGACATTTTAAATACCATAAATATCAAATTAGAAAAATATCATAGAAATATATTTCTAATAAATTTTAATTAATCCTGTAGGAAAGAATCTATTTTGGGTTCCAAAATATGTCACGCCCCAAGTAGTCTCTACTAGAAGAAATTTCGATAGCATCTCCCCTATACGGGTGATAATATGAAACTATACTACATGCCCTCAGGGCCACATATACCTCGGCCTGTTGGCGCTGGGAATTCAGTTCTGTGTAAATCTCTTGTAAAAAAATTTGTACGAGCACATAACCTTTCCTAGCAACCCACATGTTCGATCATACATGTGTTTGATCAATCAAGAAAGTTCTTGATTGATTAAAGCGCACCTTGATCGAAGCACAAGATCGCTGGCCTCTTGTGTTGGTGTTCAGAATTCATACAAAGAAAATCAAACTAATTGCGTTGCGGAATAAGAACTAGTTGTACCTTTCCTCGTATGCTAAAACCTCTTGATCTTCTGTTAATTGCACCTTGATTGGCTTCCAGGTTGTTGATTGGCTTCCAGGACATTGGCGAGACACTCGACTTTCTTGGGTATGGGATCATCCACCACTTCCTAGTCAAATTCTTTCAAAGAAATTGAATATTTAAACTCCTTACAATAAACCCTAGGTTAAACTATAGAGACCTCAATCAAAGCACAAGATCGCTAGCCTCTTGTGTTGGTACTTCAGGATCCATACAAAGGAAAAATAAACTAGTACACAGCGGAAACAATTAACTAGTTATACCTTTCTTTGTATCTTAAAGACCTCTTGATCTTCTATTGTATTCCTCTACTCCTCTTGGACGTCGTGTGGATGACGATCTACTAAGACGACACCACCCGAACCACTTCTTTGCCTCCAAGACTTTCGGCCACCAAGGGATGATAGAATAGGGAGCCTCCTTCTCTTCTTCTTCTCCTCCAAGTAACCGACCACAAGAAGATGGAGCCTCTTGATGTTGTCGGCCCTTGGTAAAGGAAACAAGGGGAGAATAGAAAGGGAAGAGGGTCGGCCAAAACAAGGATTAAAAGAAGAGACTCAGGTTGTGTCAGGTTGTGTTATACCATAAGGTACCATCTACCTCTCTTTTATAATCCTTGGTGAATGTAAAAAAGGAAAGATTTAAAATTAAAACCTTTCTTTTAATTCCTATTATGTGCGGTTGACCCTTATTTGGGCAACAATTAAGGAAAAATTTTAAATTAAAATCTCTCTTTTAAATCATTGTGGATGGCTACAAAAAAGGAAAGATTTTAAAATTAAAATATTTCTTTTAAATCCCTTTATGGATGGCTATAAAAGGAAAATTTTTAAAATTAAAATCTCTCTTTTAAATCCCTTAGAGGATGGCTATAAAAGGAAAGATTTTAAAAAATTAAAACTCTCTTTTAATTCTTTGTGGTTGGCCCCTTACTTGAGCACCAAGCAAGGCTTGGCCAGCCACCTCTTGGGCTCCAAGCAAAGCTTGCCCGACCCTTGCTTGGGCACCAAGCAAGGATGTGGCCGGCCCATTACTTGGGTAAGAAGTGGACTTGCTTAGATACAAGGTTTTTTTATAAAGAGGCTACATCAGGGACCTAGAGGAGGAATTAGTTTTGCCCTCCTGATGGACTTGGACTTCCCATGCTCAACCCGAACACCTAACTCAAGTCAATTAATAATAACTCATACCACTAAAGAGTTATTATTGAACTACCGCAACAATTCCATATTACAATATGGGCTCCTTCTTATTATGAGTGCGTTAATCTCCCTGTATTTAAGATATTGTATGTCTATTAATTAAATGAGTTACTAACAACTCACTTAATTAACATCTAACTCTAAGAGTAGTACCACTCAACTTTATTGTCATGTCGGAACTAAGTCCACCTGTAGGGTTTACGTGACAATCCTTATGAGCTCCTCAAGGTGGCATCATCATCCTAATAAATAGGACACAGTTTCCTTCTATAATCAACAACACACCATATAAATAATATTATTTTCTAACTTATCGGACCTATTGATTTAACAAATAAATCTCACCCATTAATAAATTAAAGAAATAAATACTAAGTACATGTGCTTGTTATTATATCAGGATTAAGAGTACGCACATCCATAATAACAGATATTTTGTTCTTTTATGCAGTCAGTATAAAAGGAATAACCTCAAATGGTCCTGCTCAATACACACATAGTGTACTAGTGTAATTTTATAGTCAATATAAACTAATACCAAATTACACTACAACCATTCCAATGGGTTGCCCCAATCCATCTTGTTTGTGAGCTACTATTTATAATTTATAAGGAACTGATAACATGATCTTCTATGTGACACCACACACCATGTTATCTACAATATAAATTAAATGGACAACTACATTTAACTAAATGCAGACATTTGACCAATGTGATTCTCATTTCAAAATAAATGTTTATACAAAAGCTAGACTTTTAGTATACATTCTAACAATCTCCCACTTATACTAAAAGACTATGCTGCCATATGTGCTACCATACAACCAATCCCCATCCCTTCAACATGCCCATCAAAAGCTCTCGCCGAAGGGCCTTAGTGAAAGGATCTGCCAGGTTATCTTCTGATGCAATCTTAGTGACAACAACTTCTCCTCGTTTTACGATGTCTTGTATCAGGTGGTACTTTCACTCAATGTGTCTACTTTCCTTATGGGCTCGTGGTTCCTTCGAGTTTTCTACTGCACCACTATTATCACAATAAATTGTGATAATTTTGGGCAAACCAGGAATCACATCTAAGTCCATCAAGAAGTTTCTGAGTCATACAGCTTTTTTGGCTGCTTCAGAGGCTGCCACATACTCAGCTTCCATGGTAGAGTCCGAAACGTATTTCTACCTAACACTCCTCCATGTTATGTCTCCACCTCCTAAAGTAAACACATACCCTGAGGTCGACTTCCTATCGTCCCTATCTGATTGGAAGTTTGAATCTGTGTAACCCACAGGGAGCAAATCATCTGCCTGGTAAACTAGCATATAATCTCTAGTCCTTTTCAGGTACTTCGATATATGCTTTACGGCAGTCCAATGTCATTGTCCTGGGTTACTTTGATATCTGCTAACCATGCCCACGGTAAAACAGATATCTGGTCTCGTACATAGCATCGCATACATTAGGATTCCTATACCCGAAGCATAAGGAATTGCCTTCATGTCCTCTATTTCCTTTAATGTTTTAGGAGACATCTCTTTAGATAAAGGTACTCCATGCCGAAAAGGTAGAAAACCTTTCTTGGAGTTTTGCATGCTAAAAAGCGCTAGAATAGTATCGATGTATGAAGCTTGAGATAACCACAATATTCTTTTCTTGTGATCTCTTATTACTTTGATCCCAAGAATTTGTCCACATTCTCCCAAATCCTTCATATCAAACTACTTGGACAATCATACCCTTATGTCTGACAACACTTTGACATTGTTGCCAATGAGCAAAATGTTATCTACGTATATTACAAGAAATACCACCATGTTTCTGTCACTCTTCTTGTATACACAAGACTCATCTGGACACTAAATAAATCCATAAGACTGGATCACTTCATTAAATCGGATGTTCCAAGATCTCGAAGCTTGCTTCAGTCCATAGATAGATCGATTGAGCTTGCATACAAGATGCTCTTTGCCCTTCACAATGAATCCCTTTGGTTGGCTCATATGGATATTTTCTTCAAGACTTCCATTAAGGAAAGCTGTCTTGACATCCATTTACCAAATCTCATAATCCATATGAGCGGTAATAGATAAAAGAATCCAGATAGACTTAAACATGACTACCGGCGAAAAGGTTTCCTCATAATCGATTCCCTCTTTCTGAGTATACCCTTTTACAACAAGCCTTGCTTTGAAGGTTTCCACCTTCCCATCTGTCCCATTTTTCCTTTTGTAGACCCATTTACATCCAATAGCTTTTACATCATTTGGTTGTTCTACAAGTTCCCAGACCTAATTAGAGTACATAAATTCTATTTCAGAGTTCATCATACTTTGCCAAGATGCTGCATCTTTATCTTGGAGTGCTTCATCATATGTCCAGGGATCAGGTTGATGTTCACCAGGGATCAAGTCCGAAGATTCTCCCAAATACATGAATCTATCAGGTTGCCTAACAACCCTCCCACTACGACGAGACACTACTTGTAATTGTGCATCATTTGTGACACGTGTTGCAGTTTCTTGTAGTATCTCATCTTGTACCATTGGTACTAAAGTAGACGTGTCTTCTCTTATTTCCTCAAGAACAATTTTACTCATGGGCTTGTGGTTCATTACATAGTCCACTTCTAAAAATTGGGCATTGGTGTAACAATGACCTTCTAATCTTTAGGACTATAAAATAAACCACCTTTCATTTCTTTAGGATAACCCACAAACAAGCGAACTTTTGTACATGATTCCAACTTATCAGCGTCTCCCTTCAGCACATGTGTTCGACTACCCCAAATCTAAATATGTTTCATACTTGGCTTACGTCCATTCCACAATTCTGTGGGAGTAGAGGTTACTGACTTAGAAGGTACCAAGTACAGAATGTACACTGCTGTTTCCAGAGCATATCCCCAAAATAAATTTGGTAATTCTGAATAACTCATCATTGTTCTAACCATTTCCATAAAAGTCCTATTCCTTCGTTCTGCCACACCATTCTGTTGGGGTGTACCAGGTGCAGACAGTTGGGATTGAATCCCGACCTCTGATTAGTAACTCCTAAACTCTCCTAAGAGGTACTCGCCACCACGATCAGACCGTAGTGTCTTGATACCTTTACCATGACATTTTTCTACATCAGCCTTGTATTCTTTGAACTTATCAAAACACTCAGACTTAAGGTGCATCAAGTAAATGTATCCGTATCTCGAATAGTCGTCTATAAAAGAGAGAAAATATTTGAAACCACCTCTTGCCCGGATAGTCATAGGTCTACACAAATCAGAATGGGCCAATTCCAACACATCTTTGGCTCTATACCCCTTGGTTTTAAAAGGTCTCTTGGTCATTTTTCTTTCCAAGCAAGATTCACAGGTTGGAAAATTTTCCACTACTAATGAACTCAAAGGTCCATCGGCTATTAGCCTTTGAATTCTACTCAAGTTAATATGGCCAAGCCTTAGATGCCAAAGATATGTCTGGTTTATTTCCGAATGTTGCTTTCTCTTATTATAATTAGAAGATGTGTTATTAATTTCCATTTGTTGTATCGTGGGAGTTATTGGATTTAGAGTATACAAATTGCCAACCAACGTACTAGAACAGATAACTACCCTATTTTTCTTGACAACTACTTTGTCATAAAAAAAATAGAATATCCATTTATAAATAGTTTAGAAAATGAAATCAAGTTTTTTCTGAAACATGATATGTAAAGATAATTTCTCAAACCAATGTTTTATTTCTATCAAAAGATAAATAAACATCTTCCACTACAATAGCCGCCATTTTTGTAGCATTGTCCATGTAGATGGTAATCTCCCCTTTATGTAGTCATCGAGTTTCCTGGAACTCCTGCAATGAATTGCAGACATGATCAATGGCTCCCGTATCTACACACCAGGTACCGGTAGATAACACCACTAAACATGTTTCAACTACTAGAGAATAAGATATACCTTTATTGTTCTCCTTTCTGCGAGTACAGTCCACTTTCCAATGTCCAGACTACTTTCATGTGAAGCACTTGCCCTTTGGTTTCTTCATACCTGCATGCGACCCAATCCCTAGAGATCGATTCACTTTCTTTGCTAAACCAACTTGTTTATTTTTCTTCTTTCTGCCTTTCGGCTTAGAAGCAGAAACATTTTCAGCAATATAAATTTGAGAACTTTGACGAAATAACCCTTCTGCTGCTTGAAGTTCTATCAGAAGTTCCGCCAACGAATAAACCCTTTTGTTCATATTGTAGTTTAGGCAGAACTGCCAAAACTTTTAGGCAGCGTTTGGAGAATATTATCGACCTGGGTTTCCCCATCGATTTCTGCTCCAAGGACATCCATCTCATTCAAAAGAGCCATCATTTTGAGGATATGATCCCTTACGGGTGTCCCCTTAGTCATGATGGTCGTCATCAAGTTTCTCATAGCCTCCTGCCTAGCAGTCCGATTCTCATATCTAAATAGTACCTTGAGATTGCGCATCATCTCATAAGCGGTAGTCATGGCCTAATGTTGATTTTGCAGCACATTTGTCATAGTAGCCAAAATGTAACACCGCGCCATCTCATCTGCCCTGACCCATTTCTTATGATACTCAATCTCCTCTTCACTAGAATCGCTATTAGGTAAGCTTGGACAGATCTCAAAAAGTATAAACTTGTAACCTTTAGCAGTTAAGACAATGTCCAAGTTTCGTTTCCAATCAATGTAATTAGGACCAGTAAGTTAGTTTTCTTTCAATATAACAGCAAGAGGATTGAAAGCCATTTGAAATCCTAAGAATCACAAAATATTTGGTCAAAACTTTAGAATTTAAAATAATATTGATTCCTCAAACAATATCATTTAAATTCATCAACACCTCAAAACACCGTGAATTTTGTATGCCACGATAGTGTGGACGTATACAAATTCAAACATTTGTAAGAGGGGGGTTTACCCATTAATTTTATTATCTTATCAACCTAACTTTATGACAAATAAAATTAATAGTTGATTTTTCTTCGCTCACACAAATAATAGCAGTGACTCCAATGGGGAGGATAATATTAAATGCGCCTAAGTGTATACTATTAGTAATTAGCCCAAAGAGCCAATCATGAGATGATTAGGCTTTTTGGATTAATCATTGAGCTAGACTCGAATGAACCCACTCATTGGATTAAGTGTAATCCGAATTAGACTCATTGAGTTAGACTCAAATAGATCCAATTGTTGAATTGAGTCAAATTACATAGGAATCAATGGGTTAAACTCATTGGGTGAACTTGAGTTCACCAAGGAAGTTGAATGGTCAAAATTCAACTATTGGATTGAATGGTTGATTTTGAGCCATTGGATTAGAAGATGAAAGGGTAGAGACTCTTGGTATTCCATGGGAAGGCTATAAATATCATTTGGATGATATTTTTCAGAGGATTTGATCACTTGAGAAGGTGAAAAGTCTCTTTGCATCTTCTTCTTCCTCCTTCCCTCTTCTTGGCCAAAACATACACTTGAGGTTGCTAGCACAACCTTTGTGTGTTCTTCTCCATCTTGTTGAGTTTGTGAGACAAACAAAGGCAAGGCTTGTTCGTGTGGATATCGTAGAGGCACGAACGCTTGATCGTGTTTTGATCCGAGCTGTCGGGAGATCGTGAGCATGCTTCAAAGGTATAACTCTATCATATCTTTAGATCTAACTTAGTATAAGATTATGTTTCCCTTCGCATGGATCTTCTAGAGGAAATAGGTTTTTCCACTGCACGTTTGCGTGTTTAGCAACCTATTCCCTTACAGTGGTATTAGAGCCACTTGCGAAGGGCTATGCTAAGTTTTAGAATTTTTATATATGATATAGAAATTGCATGATAGGGTTTTCTATTATTGGCAAAATTATGAGTCTTGACCATAGATGTTTTGTTTGGAACAAAACATAGTTGGTATTGTGGGTAGTAGGTTCTCGGATAAGGTAGCAACTCATAAACGAGTATGCAAAATAAATTTTGCTTCGGGGGCGCTGCCCCCTGAAACCCCTGGAAGGGGTGCTGCCCCTTGACCCCGCCCACTAACCGGCTAGCAGGACCGTCGTGGCATTGCAGTTCATAATTTGTTGTTCCAATCATAGTAAATTTTATGTCACAAGATGTTATGAATAGATATGACATGGTGTATGGTTATGGCCCTTTAACCCCAATGTGATTGGATGTGTAATGTTGTAATTTATAATATGGCCTGCGTGTCGTGCCTTCATCCCCTTTTATTCTTGTTGTAATTAGATTACACTTGAATGTAACTCGAGTTTCTTTAGATTTTGTAATGTAAAAAATTAGAAAGAGTTAGTCTTCTAGAAGACGGGTGAAAAGGAAAGAAGAACAACAACACACGACAACTAAGGAAGCGCTTGGAGAAGCAGCTTGGACCTAGGTTGACTTATCACTCTTCTCATTGGCTTGAGAAGATCGTAGTTTATGGGGCCATAACCATGTCACGTTTAGACTTTTGTATATATGTTGATATATGCCATGATATGCCATAATGTGTGTGATGCATGTGTAGCTATCGTAATTAGGTCATTTACATATGCCTACCAAAGTTTGGTGCTCACTACTACCTTGATCATCTGTAGTCAGGTTTACCAAAGCAAAGTGGCTTGTTTTATCTTGCTAGAGTGCGGCAGGACAATTGTGATGTCCGACTACCGACCTTTGGGTATGACTTAATTAAGTTACCTAAATTGGATTGAGAACTTAAAGGCATATCCCATAAGAAGTAAATCATATTATACTAATCTTGGGCGATTAGCCAAAGCTAATTCAAGATGAATTATGATATGGATTTCATAAGATGGGAAAATGAACAAATAGTGTTGTTCATCTAAGGATACAAGAGTTACATAGGATGTAATTGGTGAACGTTGTCTACCTAAGTTATACAAATCTTGGGTGATTAGTCAAAGCTAACTCAAGAAAAGTATAATATGGATCTTGTCCAAATGGTACACGTTGCCTACCTAATTATACAAGTCTTGGGTGATTAGCCAAAGCTAACTCAAGATGAGGTATAATGTGGATCTTGTCCCACTAGAATGTCTTTGCTTATGGGTATAGAACTAGTAGTGACTTGCTTCTATCAAGTTTTAGAATTTAGTGGGATAATCATTTAATTAAAGGCCTAATTAAATGATAGATATATGATACTAAGACCTGTATTTCACTATTGTAGATTACCATGTCATCAAGTACAACAAATACCCTCTCTTTGCGATCTGTCCTTGATAAGGACAAGCTCAATGGATCTAATTTCTTGGACTGGTATAGAAACTAGAGAATAGTCCTCAAACAAGAATGAAAATTGTATATCCTAGAGTAGCCTATTCCTGAAGCACCCCCTGCTTATAGGGATGCTGATAGGGATGCTTATAAGAAGCATCAAGATGATGCAGTAGATGTGTCATGCCTCATGCTTGCCACCATGAACTCTGAGCTTTAGAAGCAACATGAAAATCTGGATGCTTATGATATGGTTAAACATCTTAAATAACTATATCAAGGACAAGCAAGACATGAGAGATTTGAGATCTCTAAAGTACTGTTTCAATGCAGAATGCAAGATGGAAGTCCGTAGGGCCTCTTGTGCTCAAAATGATCAGGTATGTGGAGAATCTGCAAATGTTGGGATTTCCACTAGGCCATGAATTGGCCACTGACCTTATCTTGCAATCGTTGCCTAACAGTTATAGTCAGTTTGTCATGAACTACAACATGAATGAAATTGACAAACCACTGCCTGAGATGTTAAGCATGTTGAGAACTACTGAAATCAACCTTAAGAAGGCAAAGCCTAGTTCCATTCTGATGGTATCTAAGGGCAAAGGCAAGTGGAAGCCTAAGGGTAAGGGTAAGACCCAAGCCAAAGGAAAGGGCAAGGCTCATGCACTAAAACCTAAAGGTGGGGTTACTAAGGAAGGAACCTGCTTCCACTGCGGTAAGATCGGACACTGGAAGAGGAACTGCAAGGTGTACCTAGAGGAACTGAAACGGAAGAGAAGTGAGACTTCTGCCTCAGGTATATATGTTATAGAACTCAATATATCTATTCTTCTTCATGGGTATTAGATACCGGATGTGCATCTCATATTTGTACTAATGTGCAGGCGTTGAGAAATAGTAGAGTATTGACAAAGGGTGAAGTGGACTTACGAGTAGGCAATGGTGCAAGAGTTGCAGCTGTCGCTGTAGGAACCTATTCCTTATCTTTGCCCACTAGGCTTGTTTTAGAACTTGAAGAGTGTTGTTATGTGTCTACTTTAACCAAAAACATAATCTTTGTTTCTTATTTAGACAAGAAGGGATTGTCATTTATAATAAAGGACAAATGTTGTTCTATTTATTTAAATGACATGTTTTATTGTAGTGCACCTCTAATAAATGGACTCTATGTTTTAGACTTTGAAAACCCAATCTATAACATAAATACCAAACGGTTCAAGTCAAATGATCTGAACTAAACATATCTCTAGCATTATCGCTTAGGTCACATAAATGAGAGTCGCATATCCCAACTCCATAAGGATGGACTTTTGGACTCCTTTGATTTTGAATCATATGAGGTAAGTGAATCTTGTCTTCGAGGCAAGATGATAAAGACTCCATTTAGTGGGAATGGCGAAAGGGCTAATGATCTGTTAGAACTCATATATACTGATGTATGTGGCCCTTTCAGAATAGCAGGTAGAGGAGGCTATCATTACTTCATTACCTTCACTGATAATTTCAGTAGATACGGCTATGTGTATCTGATGAGACACAAGTCAGAATCCTTTGAAAAGTTCAAAGAATTCAAGAATGAAGTACAAAATCAACTTGGTAAGAGTATTAAGATGCTTCGATCAAATCGAGGTGGGGAATACCTTAGCCAAGAGTTTCATGACCATCTTGTTGAGTGTGGGATCCTATCTCAACTCACTCCACCAAGAATGCCACAATGGAATGGTGTATCGGAAAGGAGGAACCGTACTTTATTAGATATGGTATAATCGATGATGAGTCATACAGATCTTCCTACTTCCTTCTGGGGACATGCTCTAGAGACGGTCGCTTTCACACTTAACCGAGTTCCATCTAAGGTCGTTATAAAGACACCATATATGATATGGACAAGGAAGAGTCCCAATATGTCTTTTATGAAGATTTGGGTTGTGAGGCTTACGTTCGACGACAAGTCTCAGATAAACTAGGACCCAAATCAGATAAGTGCTACTTTGTTGGATATCCCAAGGAAACAAAGGGATATTACTTCTATAATCCCACACATGGAAAGGTGTTTGCTGCCAGAACTGGTGTATTTCTAGAAAGGGAATTGATTTCTAGAAAAACTAGTAGGAGTGAAGTCGATCTTGAAGAAGTTCAAGATACTAGCATTGACACCTTGATGGAAATTAAACAGGTACCACAAGATGTGGTGGATCAGGATTTTGTTGCACCAAAAGAAGTTATGAAACAACAACCTATTCAAGTAGCGCATGCTCTACGCAGATCTGATAGGATTCGTCGTCAACCTGAGAGATATTCTTTTCTCTTGTCTAACCATGGTGATGTAGAACTTATTGGTCTCAATGATCCTACATCTTATCAGGAGGCTGTACAGGGCCTAGATTCTGAGAAATGGCTAGAGGCCATGAGATCCGAGATGGAATCCATGTGCACTAACTAAGTATGGACTTTGGTTGATCCACCTGAAGGGATCAAACCCATTGGGTGTAAGTGGGTCTTCAAGGTGAAGACTTACATGGATGGTCATATTCATACCTACAAAGGTAGATTGGTGGCTAAAGGATTCAAACAAATTTATAGTATAGACTATGATGAAACCTTTTCACCAGTTGCGATGCTCAAGTCCATTCGGATCATGCTTGCTATTGCTGCTTACTATGATTATGAGATCTGGTAGATGGATGTCAAAACCGTATTTCTTAACGGAAATCTACTCGAGGATGTGTACATGACACAACCGGAGGGTTTTGTAGATCCAGAGCATGCTGGAAAGGTTTGTAAGTTGCAAAGATCCATTTATAGATTGAAGCAAGCTTCTAGAAGCTGGAATCTTCGATTCGATGATGCAATCAAAACGTTTGGTTTCATTAAGAATGAAGATGAACCTTGTGTCTACAAGAAGGTTAGTGGGAGCACAGTTATCTTTCTCATTTTGTATGTAGATGACATACTACTCATTAGAAATGATATCCCTACTCTTCAGTCAGTGAAGACTTGGCTTGGGAATTGTTTTTCAATGAAAGACTTTGGTGAAGCAACCTACATTTTAGGTCTTAAGATCTATAGAGATAGATCCATGAAATTGCTTGGCCTAAGCCAGAGTATGTACATTGACAAGGTGCTTAAACATTTTACTATGGAGAATTCCAAGAAGGGATTCCTGCCTATGTCACATGGTGTGAGTCTTTTGAAGACTCAATATCCTTCTTCTAAGGTAGAAAGGGACCACATGGATCAGATCCCTTATGCATCTGCTATAGGGTCGATCATGTACGTCATACTTTGTACTCGCCCAGATGTCTCGTATGCGTTAAGCATGACGAGCAGATACCAGTCAGATCTAGGTGAAGGTCACTGAACAGCAGTCAAGAATATTCTTAAGTACTTGAGAAGGATTCAAGATTATTTCTTGATCTTTGGAGGCGATGAAGAGCTTGTTGTAAAGGGTTACACCGATGCTAGCTTCCAAACTGACAAGGATGATTACAGATCGCAGTCAGGGTATGTATTTTATTTAAATGGTGGTGTTGTGAGCTGGAGGAATTCAAACCAGGACACAGTCGCTGATTCTACAACAGAAGCCGAGTACATTGCTGCGTCAGCTGCAGTAAAGGAGGCTGTTTGGATCAGGAAGTTCATTACAGAGCTTGGTGTTTTTCCTAGTGTAGGAACCCCAATAGACCTCTATTGTGATAACAATGGGGCTATTGCACAGGCTAAAGCTCTCATCAGATATCCAAACACATACTCAGTGTTAGTTAGAGCCCTAGAGCCAACCATGTGATGATTGTTGTATGGACTTGATGTATCATATTCCTATATGTTTATAAAGACATTTCTTTATAGTTATTATACTTACTTGTATTGGTGCCAAATAACTAAGTATAATAGCGTCCTTGAGTAAAAGGTTCTTATCTATATTAATCGATTGGTTGAATCGATAGTGAGATGATATAGAGAACACTACTCTTAATCATTCCTAGTCAAGTATTAACATTCAGGAACAATGTTAATGTGACGAGACTAGCATATAGGTCAACTCGATGACTTGATCTCACAAGTCATGGATATAGAGATATTAAGTTGACACATGGGTATGCATTGAAGAATGTATACTGAATGACCCGCCATGAGAAAGTATCATGGATCATTATATGAGTGTCATATACTTTCTTATGTGACTATTAGTATGACTATCAGTCGTTGGACCTGAAGTCACCATTGTTCCTTACATAAGGAGTTGCATACTTTGGCTTCGTCAAATGTCACCCGTAACTGAGTGGACTATAAAGGTGATTACTGGGTATGTAACAAATTATGCGGAGGGATGTGAGTGATGTAGATGGGATCTATCCCTCCTATATGATGGGAGTGACATCGTGATTCTTGATGGAGTGAGATCACTAAGTGCATGACCATGCCCAAATGAGTCAATATGAGATATTGAGCTCGTTTGATTGTAGTGAATCTACTTGGAGTTCAAGATTTAGATTGATTAGAGGAAGACATGGTCTATGCCTCAAATTAATCAATCTAGATGTCAAGGATAGAAGGACATTATCATATATTGTGAGGGTCACAATTAGTAGTCACAAGGTGATGTTAGATCTCAACATTCTTGTAACTTGGGTAGTAATGATGTGTTGCTAGATATCGCTCATTACTTATGCTTCTAAATGGGTTTAGGAGCATTGTCAACGTTACAAGAACCTATAGGGTCACACACAAAGGGCAATTAGATGGAGATTAGGTTCATATGATGAACCAAGAGGATTAGGTTCATGTGATGAACCAAATTGGATTAAGAGTAATCTAAGTTAAACTAATTGAGTTGGACTCAATTAGATTCATGTGTCCAATGAGTCTAATTTAGATTATGACTCATTAAATCAATTTAGTTTAATGAATAGAGATTTATTAAATCAAATTGGCTTGAATCAATGGTTAGATTTGATCAACCATGGGAGAATTTAAGTTAAGTTTGACTTGACTTGAGAGGGAAGATGAAGAGTCAAGTTTGACTTGACCTTGACTTGACCAAATGCCATGTCATTGTGACTTGGCATAGAGCCGGCCAATGATAATGTGCCACATCATCAAGATTACTTCATGGTATGCTACCTCATGAGGAATACCAAGAGTCTTGACTCTTGGTATTACATGGAGGTTTAAAAACCTCCATGTGTGACCGACCACATTAAGGAATCACATTAGTGTGCATTCAAGCCATCTTCTTCTTCCTTCTCTCCTCTCTAGCTCTCCCTCTCTTCCTCCATTGGCGAGATTCCTTGGAGTGCTAGCACACTCTAAGGTTTCCTCTCCATCTCTTGTTCGTGTGGATACTTCTAGAGGTGTGTACACTTGAACACACTTGAGATCCGACGGACCTTGGACGAGCAAAATTTGCGAAGGGCTTCGCTTCAAAAGTATACTCACTTTCTTGTAGATCTAGTATAGATCTAGGATAGGAAACATGTACATGTACATTTTATATATCTTCGCATGGATCCGTGGCAAGACTTGGGGTTTCCGCAATACAAAAATTGGTTTTTGCGGCCCGAAAGTCCCAATAGTGGTATCAGAGCCACGTGCGAAGCGTGTACATGTTACGTTTATACTTTTATGAAAAATATCAGATATGTAAGTTTCTGTAACTTTATTATTTTTATAGATTTTATGGGTATTTTTCTCGTAGAGGCAAAGCAACAAGTGCTAGGATACTTATAGGCTTCGACTATCGAGAAAAACTTTCCGAAACGGCTAGGCCCCTCCCAAATTGTTTTAGGACAGCGGCTTAAGGCACTGTAAGATTATATTAGGACACTCGTGAGACTCATTTCATGAGAAGGGGAGCTGCCCCTAACCCCGCAAGGGGCATTGTCTCGCGATCGCGCCCAATAATCGCTAAACGGGACCGCTGGGAAATTGTAACTCATAAAATTGTAAAAATAGTAGTAAAATTATAGAAATTTATATATAATACATAATTTAGAATTATGTATGATTTTCTGATGGTCATGGCCCAAAAGACCCAATATGATTGGCAATTCTGTGTTGTAATTCATAATATGGCCTGCACGCCATTTTGTGTGATGTGTGTGTTGTATATATTATGCGACATGCGTGTCGTACCTCCCTCATTTTTTTTCCTATTGTAAATAGATTTTTAGACTCGAATGTAACTCGAGTTTCATATCTGTAATGTACAAAAAATGGAGCGATGGAAGGTCCACTCGGGAAGGAACGGACGAGGAGGATGTGAGCAACACATGGTGGTCAAAGGGAGGAGCTTGAAGAAGCTGTTGACACTAGGTTGACCGTCCAATCTTCTCATTAGCTTGAGAAGATCGTAGTAGGGTCACGACCTAATCAAAATTTAATTAATTACTTGTGTATGTGATGCATGATAATGTAGAGTAATTAATTATTGTCATGATGCGTATAAGATGTGAATCCACGATTAGATTAGATCTTAATCGAGTCAACTCGAAATGCTTGCCAAGTATTGATACCCATCACTACTTCGATCATTTGTTGTTGTTGAATCTGCCAAAGTAGAGTAACGCATATTATCTTGGTAGGGTGCGGAGGGACAATCTTGGTCCCGCCTATCAAGGTTTGGGTGAGTACAAACTCAATTAGATTGAGTATAACTAGTTAACTCAATTTGATCGGGTATAACTATAGGCATTTTCCATCGGTTGGACGATAGGATAAAAATCACATTTATACTAAATCTTGGGTGATTTAGCCAAAGCTAACTCAAGTTTTAATGTAAATGAGATTTTTGATCCCATAAACAAGAGTTGCATAGAGATGTAATTGATAAATTCGTTATCTACCGATCATACTAAGTCTTGGGCGATTTAGCCAAATCTAACTCAAGGCGTAGTATGATGTGGATCTTGTCCCACAAGAATTATAGCTAGTTGGAAGAATCTAGTAAGTGTGGTTTGACCACATCCATGACTTGATTCTACAAAAGTTCTATAATTCAGTGGGAGCATCATTTAATTAAAGGCCTAATTAAATGATTAGTAGAATATGATATTTATTTTCTGCGTTTTTTCTGTTGTAGATTGTCATGTCGACAAACACGAACACCTTCTCTCTGTGTTCTGTCCTTGATCAGGACAAGCTCAATGGAGCTAATTTCCTGGACTGGTATAGGAATCTGAGAATCGTTCTCACACAAGAACGAAAACTTTACATCCTAGAGCAGCCCATTCCCGAGGCACGTCCTGCCACTGCCACGCGAGCTAACTGAGATGCTTACAAGAAGAATCAAGATGACGCATTAGATGTGTCATGCCTCATGCTCGCAACCATGAAATCTGAGCTTCAGAAGCAACACGAGTTGATGGGTGCTTATGATATGGTTGAACATCTTCGTCAACTATATCAAGGATAAGCGAGGCACGAGAGATTCGAGATCTCCAAGGCACTATTTTAGTGCAAGATGCAAGATGGGACTCCCGTAGGACCCTATGTGCTCAAGATGATTAGGTACATAGAAAACCTACAGAGGTTGGGATTGTTGGTACGGAAAGCATCAGACGATCGAACCCAAGTTTTGATAATGGCAAAGGGTTCAAAGTTAAGTAGTCTTATGATCTAACAAGTTCATGAAGCCTGCAGGAAAGTCCTAAGTGGTACTTAGGCAAAAGTCCTAGCCGTGATTAGGCAGGTGGAAAACCCTAGGGGGTGGTAACCCTAGGTTATAGGGGGTGGTAACCCTATGCGGAAAGTCTTGGCGGGCCGAGAGCTTCAGACAAAAGTCCTAGGGGGTTAACCCTAGGTGGAAAGTCCTGGTGTCGCGAACCAGGTGGAAGACTGCATAGGCCGGGAAGCGGAAGTCCAGCAGAAAGTCCGGAAGCTTCGAACGCTGAGCAAAAGTCCAGTCAATCTGGAGGATCACACTGGCAACAGGTAAATCTCCTGAGTGGAGTAGGTGAGGACGCGTTCCCCGTAGAGGGAACAGTAGGCGTCCGGTCGACCTAGGGTTTCCGGATGAAAATCGGAAGTCAGACCCGGAAAGTCTGATGACTGTCAATTATATCACTTATAATATGTTTGTGCTAACTTTGTTTTGCAGGAATTTGTGTTTGGGACTAATACATTTTGTAGTTACAAAGAAGCACATTTGACCTATGATGAACAGTGTCCGAGGCGCCTCCATGGGGCTTGGAGGCGCCTCGGGTGCAAGTCGAAGCCAGCTGTCCAGAGGAGCTGGAGGTGCCTCGGAGGAAGCTGAAGGCGCCTTGGACCAGGCGTTGGAGGCGCCTTGGAGCAGCTTGGAGGCGCCTTCAATGGGATAAGGCGCCTTTAATGGGATAAGACACGACCAGATCAGAGCTGATCCACGCGTGCGACTCGGCGGCCTAGAGGCACCTCGGACAGGCTTGAGGTGCCTCCAGCACTGTAAAAAGGGGTCTTCGAGCAGAAGCTAATAACAAGAACTTCCAAGCGATCTTTCTACTATAAACTGCTACCGAGACGATCCCGAAGTGCTGCAACGAGATCCCGACGACCTGAAGCTTCGAAATTACACACTCTTGTCGTCGGTATACTTTTTCATTGCAAGTAGATTATAATAACTCTATAACCATTATTCGAGCTTATAGTTATTGCCCACCGGAAGCGATCAACGATCTCGGGCCTTGGAGAAGGAGTCGTCACAGGCTCCGAACCAAGTAACTCCTCGTGTCTCTCTGTGTTGCTTTATTTTCATTTCGTTATTCCGCTGCATTTAATTACTCGTATTTTACGATTCCGAATCGAACACGAAATAGCCACGAGCGCTATTCACCCCCTCTAGCGCTTCTCGATCCAACAATTGGTATCAGAGCGGGTCGCGTTGATCTGGTGCAAACACCGATCACGTAATTCTTTCGCGGTGTTTTCAATTTTTACGGAGTCAATTAAAATCTAGCTTAATAGCTATATTCTAATTTTTTTTTTCGAATCGGTCTTTGGACTTCACCAGGGATCAAGTCCAAAGATTCTACCAAAAACATGAATCTATCAGGTTGCCTAACAATCCTCCCACTACGACGAGGCACTACTTGTAATTGTGCATCATTTGTGACACATGTTTTAGTTTCTTGTGGAATCTCATCTGGTACCATTGGTACTAAAGTAGACGTGTCTTCTCTTATTTCCACAAAACAATTTTACTCATGGGCTTGTGGTTCATTACATAGTCCTCTTCTAAAAATCGGGCATTGGTGCTTACAATGACCTTCTGATCTTTAGGACTATAAAATAAACCACCTTTTCTTCCTTTAGGATAACCCACAAACAAGCGAACTTCTGTACATGATTCCAACTTATCAGCGTCTCCCTTCGGCACATGTGCTGGACAATCCCAAATCCGAATATGTTTCAGACTAGGTTTACGCTCATTCCACAATTCTGTGGGAGTAGAGGTTACTGACTTAGAAGGTACCAAGTTCAGAATGTACACTGCCGTTTCCAGAGCATATCCCCAAAATAAATTTAGTAATTCTGAATAACTCATCATTGATCTAACCATTTCCATAAGAGTCATATTCCTTTGTTCTGCCATACCATTCTGTTGGGGTGTACCAGGTGTGATAGTTGGGATTGAATCCCAACCTCCGATAAGTAACTCCTAAACTCTCCTAAGAGGTACTCGCCACCACGATCAGACCGTAGTGTCTTGATACCTTTACCATGACGCTTCTCTACATCAGCCTTGTATTCTTTGAACTTATCAAAGCACTCAGACTTGCGGCGCATCAAGTAAATATATCCGTATCTCGAATAGTCGTCTATAAAAGAGACAAAATATTTGAAACCACCTCTTGCCTGGATAGTTATAGGTCTACACAAATCAGACTGGACCAATTTCAACACATCTTAGGCTCTATCCCCCTTGGATTTAAAAGGTCTCTTGGTCATTTTTCCTTCCAAGTAAGATTCACATGTTGGAAAATTTTCCACCACTAATGAACCCAAAGGTCCATCGGCTATTAGCCTTTAAATCATACTCAAGTTAATATGGTTAAGCCTTAGATGCCAAAGATATATTTGGTTTATTTCCAAAGGTTGCTTTCTCTTATTATAATTAGAAGATATGTTATTAATTTACATTTGTTGTATCGTGGGAGTTATTGGATTTAGAGTATACAAATTGCCAACTAATATACCAGAACAGATAACTACCATATTTTTCTTGACAACTATTTTGTCATAAAAAAAAATAGAATATCCATCCATAAATAGTTTAGAAACTGAAATCAAGTTCTTTCTAAAACTTGATATGTAAAGATAATTTCTCAAAATCAATGTTTTATTTCTATCAAAAGATAAATAAACATCTCCCATTGCAACAACCGCCACTTTTGTAGCATTGCCTATGTAGACGGTAATCTCCCCTTTATATAGTCGTCGAGTTTTCTGGAACTCCTGCAATGAATTGCAGACATGATCAGTGGCTCTCGTATCTACACACCAGGTATCGGTAGATAACACCACTAAACATGTTTCAACCACTAGGGAATAAGATATACCTTTATTATTCTTCTTTCTGCGAGTATAGTCCACTTTCCAATGTCCAAACTGCTTGCATATGAAGTAGTTGCCCTTCGACTTCTTCACACCTGCATGCGGCCCAGTCCCTAGAGATCGATTCACTTTCTTTGCTGAACCAACTTGTTTCTTTTTCTTCTTTTTGTCTTTCATCTTAGAAGCAGAAATATTTTCAGCAATATGAATTTGAGAACTTTGATGAAATAGCCCTTTTGCTGCTTGAAGTTCTGTCAGAAGTTTCGCCAATGAATAAACCCTTTTGTTCATGTTGTAGTTTAGGCAGAACTACTCAAAACTTTTAGGCAGCATTTGGAGAATGATATCGACCTGTGTTTCTCCATCGATTTCTGCGCCAAGGACTTCCATCTCATTCAAAAGAGTCATCATTTTGAGGATATGATCCCTTGCGGGTGTCCCCTCAGTCATGGTGGTCGTCATCAAGTTTCTCATAGCCTCTTGCCTAGCAGTCCGATTCTGGTGTCCGATGTTGAGGAAGGCACTCAAAGCCAATGCGCAAGTTTGAATGCATCACTTACAAACCAGTAATAGAGACTGTGGAATTTAAATCATTACTCTCCCACTTAGTTATTTAAAATGAGGAATTGTAACATGCACACACACAGCACATATAAACAGTATAAAAAGCAATAAATATGAAAATAATTTTCCAACTATTATGGCCTTATTCATAGTTGTCCTCCGTGTGTCACCAACCCTAGCCGCTGCCAACGGGTCATGTCATCGCGTCTATCTTGCTTCCTTTTTCGCTGCACCTCTGGTCCTCAAATAGCACCATGCCTCACAATGATACGATCCGCGACAAAAATAAAATTTTACATTTATCGATCCTATATTTCATAAGGGAATATACATGTAATCTAGATCGAACAGAATGTAAAATTCTAAAACTAATACAACTCCTGCTGTATTTAATAATTACAATCGTGCACACACATAAAATGCTCTCGACATGCCCGAGGGTCCAAATCACACACAAACACAATAGGGTCATAATAGTTGGAACTAGGATGTCTGCAACCACAGAGTTAATTTATTTGCACATCCTACTATTATCCTGCCTAAATTTATGTATGAAAAGTACATAATTTAACTGAAAATCAAACACCCAGAGGCAGAAAACTAGCTCTAATACCAATTGTTGGCGCTACTCAGAATTTCGTTCTGTTTCCGCTGTACAAAAATTTATACAATCACAGAACTTTTCCTAGCAACCCATGTCTTTTTCAGAAGATAAACTTGGATTACAAATGAAACATAACATTATTAATCTAAGTTCAACCCATGTGTTCATCAGAAGTTAAACCATATTAAAGAAGTTGATTAAATATCTATTTCATGGATTGACATCCAAGTCGTTGGTGAGGCACTCGGCCTTCTTGGGTGTGGGATCATCCACCACTTTCTAGTCAAAATCTTTCAAAGAAATTGAATATTTAAACTCCTTACAGTAAACCCTAGGTTAAACTACAGAGACCTCAATCAAAGCACAAGATCGCTAGCCTCTTGTGTTGGTACTTCAGGATCCATACAAAGGAAAAATAAACTAGTACACAGCGGAAACAATTAACTAGTTATACCTTTCTTTGTATCTTAAAGACCTCTTGATCTTCTGCTGTATTCCTCTCCTCCTCTTGGACCTCGTGTGGATGACGATCTACCAAGATGACACCACCCGAACCACTTCTTTGCCTCTAAGACTTTCGGCCACCAAGGGATGTTAGAATAGGGAGCCTCCTTCTCATCTTCTTCTCCACCAAGTAACTGGCCACAAGAAGATGGAGCCTCTTGATGTCGCCGACCCTTGGTAAAGGAAACAAGGGGAGAATAGAAAGGGAAGAGGGCCGACCAAAACAAGGATTAAAAGAAGAGACTTAGGTTGTGTTATACCATAAGGCACCATCTACCTCTCTTTTATAATCCTTGGTGAATGTAAAAAAGTAAAGATTTAAAATTAAAACCTTCCTTTTAATTCCTATTATGTGTGGTCGACCCTTATTTGGGCATCAATTAAGGAAAAATTTTAAATTAAAATCTCTCTTTTAAACCATTGTGGATGGCTACAAAAAAGAAAAGATTTTAAAATTAAAATATCTCTTTTAAATCCTTTTGTGGATGGTTATAAAAGGAAAGTTTTTAAAATTAAAATATCTCTTTTAAATCCCTTGGAGGATGGCTATAAAAGGAAAGATTTTAAAAATTAAAACTCTCTTTTAATTCCTTGTGGTCCGCCACTTGCTTGGGCACCAAGCAAGGCTTGGCCGGCCACCTCTTGGGCTCCAAGCAAAGCTTGGCCGGCCCTTGCTTGGGCCCCAAGCAAGGATGTGGCCGACCCATTACTTGAGTAAGAAGTAGACTTGGTTGGATACAAGGTTTTTTATAAAGAGGCTACAACAAAGACCTAGAGGAGGAATTGGTTTTGGCCTCCTGATGGACTTGGGCTTCCCGTGCTCAGCCTGAACATCTAACTCAAGTCCATCAATAATAACCCATACCACTAAAGCGTTGTTATTGAAATACCGCACCAATCCCATATTATAATATGGGCTCCTTCTTATTATGAGTGTGTTAATTCCCTGTGTTTAAGATATTGTATGTCCATTAATTAAATGAGTTACGAACAACTCACTTAATTAACATCTAACTCCAAGAGTAGTACCACTCAACTTCATTGTCATGTCAGAACTAAGTCCACCTGCAGGGTTTACATAACAATCCTTATGAGCTCCTCAAGGAGACATCATCATCCTAATAAATAGGACACAGTTTCCTTCTATAATCAACAATACACCATATAAATAATATTATTTTCCAACATATCAGACCTATTGATTTAACGAATAAATCTCACCCTTTGATAAATTAAAGAAATAAATACTAAGTACATGTGCTTGTTATTATATCGAGATTAAGAGTACGCACATCAATAATAATAGAGGTTCTGTTCTTTTATGCAGTCAATATAAAAGAAACAATCTCAAATGGTCCTACTCAATACACACATAGTGTACTAGTGTAATTTTATAGTCAAGATAAACTAATACCAAATTATACTACAACCATTCAAATGGTTTGTCCCAATCCATCTTGGTTGTGAGCTACTATTTATAATTTATAAGGAACTGATAACATGATCTTCTGTGTGACACCACACACCATATTATCTACAATATAAATTAAATCGGCAACTGCATTTAACTAAATGCAGTCATTTAATCAATGTGATTCTCATTTTAAACTAAATATTTATACAAAAAGTTAGACTTTTAGTATACATTCTAACACTCCAAGCCCTGACCACCAAGGGGAGATGGAGCGTCGACCCTAGAGGGAAGAAAGGGATGTGGGGCGCCGACCCTAGAGGAAAGAAAAGGAGAAAAAAAATGTGGGGCGCCGGCCCTAGAGAAAAAAGTGAGAGTTGTTGAGTTGTGGAGAAAAACAAAACTTATCACTTATGTTTTTGTGGCACAACCTCCTCTCCTTTTATAACCCTTTGCGCCATATAAAAAAGGAGAAAAATTAACAGATTTTTTTAGAATTCTGTTGAGAAAAAATCTCCCTTTAATAACTCCCCCTTTTTTTTTTTTTTTCTTTTTTTTCTTTTATTGTGGTTGGCCCCTTGCTTGGGCACTAAGCAAGGCTTGGCCGGCCCCTTTCTTGGGTAGGAAGCAAAAATAAAATGGGTCAATGCGAGGCTTTATAGAGGCTACAACAGGGACCGAGTGGAGGAATTAGTTTTGGCCTCCTAATGAACTTGAGCTTCCTGTGTTCGACCCGAACAACCAACTCAAGTTCATCAATAAAAACCCATACCACTAAAGGGTCATTATTGAACTATCGCACCAATCTCATATTACAATATGGGCTCCTACTTATCATGAGTGCGTTAATCTCCCTGTATTTAAGATATTATATGTCCGTTAATTAAATGAGTTACGAGTAACTCATTTAATTAACATCTGACTTCAAGGGAAGTACCACTCAATTTTATTATCATGTCGGACTAAATTCACCTACAGGGTTTACATAATAATCTTTATGAGCTCCTCAAGGGGACATCATCAACCTAAATAAATAGGACACAGTTTCCCTTTATAATCAACAATACACCATATAAATGGTACTATCTCCCAACTTATCGGGCCTATTGATTTAACGAATAAAGGGAGTTTTCGTCATCTTGCCTAAAAGGCATGACTCGCATGTCTCATATGATTCAAAATCAAATGAGTCCAGCAAACCATCTTTATGGAGCTGGGATAAACGTTTGTCATTTATATAACCTAAGCGACAATGCTAGAGATAGGTTTGGTTCATGTCATTTGACTTGAACCTCTTGGTACTTATGTTATAGATAGGGTTCTCAAGGTCTAGAATATAGAGTCCATTTATCAGAGGTGCACTACAATAGAACATATCATTTAAATAAACTGAACAATATTTGTTCTTTATTATAAATGAAAACTCTTTCTTGTCCAAACAAGAAACTGATATAATGTTCTTAGTCAAGGCAAACACATAATAACATTCATCTAATTCTAGTACAAGCCCAGAGGGTAAAGATAGATAGTAAGTTCCTACTGCAACAGCAGCAACCCGTGCTCCATTGCCTACTCGTAGGTCTATCTTGCCCTTCGTCAATGCTCTGCTATTTCTCAGCGCTTGTACATTAGTACAAATGTGAGAAGCACATCTGGTATCTAATACCCACGATGAAGAAATAGAGAGGTTGACTTCTATAACATTTATACCTGAAGTAGAAATCTTATTTCTCTTCTTCTTAAGATCTTCCAGGTATCCTGTGCAGTTCCTCTTCCAATGCCCTGCTTGTCCTTGATACAGTTGACGAAGATGTTCAACCATATTATAAGCACCCATCAACTCGTGTTGCTTCTGAAGCTCAGAGTTCATGGCTGCAAGCATCAGACATGGCACATCTAATGCATCATCTTGATGCTTCTTGTAAGCATCTCGGTCAGCTCGCGTGGCAATGGCAGGAGGTGCCTCCAGAATGGGCTGCTCTAGAACGTACAGTTTACGTTCCTGTGTGAGAAAAATTCTCAGATTCCCGTACCAGTCCAGGAAATTAGCTCCGTTGAGCTTGTCCTTCTTAAGGATAGAACGCAAGGAGAAAGAGTTCGTATTTGACGTCATGGTTATCTACAACAGACAAATAAAGAAAAATAAATATCATATTCTATTAATCATTTAATTAGGCCTTTTAATTAAATGATGCTCCCACTGAATTCTATAATTCATGTGGGACAAGATCCACATCATACTACGCCTTGAGTTAGCTTTGGCTAAATCGCCCAAGACTTAGTGTGATCATTAGGTAACTAATTTACCAATTACATCTCTATGCAACTCTTGTTTATAGGATCAAGATCTGTATTTATATTAAAACTCGAGTTAGCTTTGGCAAATACGCCCAAGAGTTAATATAAACGTGATTTTGACCTATCTACCAACAATTGGAAAATGTCTATAATTAAACTCGATCCAATTGAGTTAACTAGTTACTCAATCTAATTGAGTTGTACTCACCCATGCGTTGATAGGCGGGACCAAGATTGCCCCTCCACACCCTACCAAGATAGTATGCGTTGCTCTGCTTTGGCAAATTCAACAACAACATGCGATCGAGGTAGTGATGGGTATTACGGCATGGTATGCATTTCGAGTTGACGTGATTGAGATCTAATCTAATCGACGAGGTGTATCATATACGTGATATAGATCTAATCTAATCGTTAGGGCGCATCATGTACGCGATTTAGATCTAATCTAATCGTCAAGGCGCTAATTAATTACTATTCTAGCATGCATCACATATACACACACACAAGAAATTAATTAAATATTTTGTGATTAGTCATGGCCCTACTACGATCTTCTCAAGCCAATGAGAAGATCGGATGGTCAACCTAAGATCAACAGCTTCTCAAGCTCCTTCCTTTGACCACCTTGTGTTGCTCGCGCCCTCCTCGTAACTCCATCTCGAGTGGACATTCCACCGCCTCAATTTTGTACATTACAAAGGTCAAACTCGAGTTATATTCGAGTCTAAACTATTTACAACAGGAATATAAAAATAGGAAAGGCACGACGCGCAGGTCGCGTATCATATACAACACACACATCACAGAAAATGGCACGCAGGCCATAATATGAATTACAACACAAATTTCCAATCTAATTGGGTCTTTTGGGCCATGACCATCACAAAATAATATATAATTCTAAATTATGTAATTTCTATATATTTCTGCAATTTTTATTACAATTTTTATGAGTAAAAATTCCCGGGGGTCCCGTTTAGCGATTTTCGGGCACAATCGCGGAGCGAATCCCCTTGCGGGGTCAGGGGAAGCACCCCTACCCGCGATATAACCATCGCGAGTGTTCCTTAGCGATCCTACAGCGCCTTAGCCCGCTGTCCCAAAACGATTTCGGGCGAAACCTTACCGTTTCGGAAAGATCTTCTCGGTAGTCGAAGCCAACAAGTGTCTAAACACTTGTGCTTCGCTTCTACGAGAAAAATACCCATAAAAACTATAAAATCATAAATTCACAGAAAGTTATAGATCTGTAATTTTCATAAAAATACAAATTAAAACATGTATACGCTTCGCACGTGGCTCTGGTACCACTGTTGGATTTTTCGGGCCGCAAAAACCACTTTTTGTGTTGCGGAAACCCCGAAATCCCCATGTCACAGATCCGTTCGAAGGAAAAAAATTTCATATACATGTTTTCTAAGCCTAGATCTACTTTAGATCTACAAGATAAAGAGGTTACCCTTGATGCGAAGCCCTTCGCGTAATCCCGCTCGTCCTAGGTTCACCGGATCTCGAGAGTATCAAAGTAGATACTCCTCTATGTGTATCCACACAAGCAAGAGATGGAGAAAACAACTAAAAGGTGTGCTAGCACCCTTAGAAGTTTTGGCCAAGGAGGTGGAGAGGGAGAGGAGAAGCCTTAAGAGAAAGAAGAAGGATTGAATTACCTTGAATGAAAATCAATTCATTCCACACTAAAAGTGGCCGACCACTTCATGGCTTGTAACCCCCATGAAATATCAAGAGTCAAGTCTCTTGATCTCCTCCATGAGGTGGCATTTGGTCAAGTCAAACTTGACCAAATGAAGAAGCCTTGATGATGTGGCATTGGTCAAGTCAAAGTCAAGTCAAAACTTGACTCTTCATCTTCCTACTTAAGTCAAGTCAAACTTGACCACTTCTCTCCCTTGGTTGATCTAATCTAACCATTGGTTCAAGTTAATTTTAATTTAATGAATCTCTATTCATTGAATTAAATTAATTAAATGAGTCTAAGTCTAAATTAGACTCACTTAACACATGAACCAAATTGAGTCCAACTCAATTAGCTCAATTTGGATTACTCTTAATCCAATTTGGTTCATCACATGATCCTAATCCTTTAAGTTCATCAAATGAACCTAATCTCCATCTAATTGCCCTTTGTGTGTGACCCTATAGGTTCTTGTAACGTTGGCAATGCTTCTAAACCCATTTAGAAACATAAGTAATGAGCGGTATCTAGCAACACATCATTACTACCCAAGTTACAAGAATGTTGAGATCCAACATCACCTTGTGTAACACCCGAAAATTCTCGAAATACTTTTATAAATATCCTAGTATTTTTTTTGGAATTTTAAGATATTTTTACAGAATTTTTAGAGTAGCAGAAGTAGCAAAAATAAATAGAATCATAAAATAACCTACGCGGGGATTGAACCCGAGACCTATTGGATCCTACGCCTTATGGTGAACTCTAGTAACCAAGTGAACCCATCAGGGTCGTGCTGAAAGAAGGGGGACCAATTATATTTATATTTAAGTTGGCCGAATTAAGCACTTAATATAAATAGGAGACTTAAGTGGGGATTGATTAATTTTAGTCGTTAAACTCTTTTCCTCAAACCATCACCCGCCGACCCCTCTCCCTTCCTCACCTCTCGGCGCCCAAGCCCAAGGAAGAACCTAGGGTTCCATCCCTAGGGTCATAGGAGTATCTTCCGGCAACATCAAAGATACGAGGATGCTCCTCTCCGCGAGAAGAACGCATAGACGCGAGAAGATCGTCGAAGAGATCCCTTCTCCGGAAAACCTAGCGATTGGATTGTAAGAAAAACTAGCGCAGGAGGTAAGAAACCCCTCACCTGCAGTATAAGTAGCTAGTCGTATGTTTGTATGCATTGTTTTAGCCGTATGTAGATTTTCAGTAATAGGGTGTGAATTAGCGCACATCAAGCGTTTGATTAAATGCTTAGCTCAGTTAAATGCCACCATAGGCATTTTAATAGCTTAGATGAATGCAATAGAAGCATTTTTACAGCTTATTTAGTCTTGCTACAGCTTTTATGGGACTAGACGTCCAATGGGTGGGCTCCCACAGTTGCCCCTAGGTTCAGATAACCTAGTTCTGGGTTAGACAACCTAGTAAAAGCAAGACAAGAATTATTAGCTTATGTTCAGTATTTTACTTTCTCAGTGGCACTGTACTGGATTAGATATCCATTGGGTTGGGCTCCCATAGTCGTCCCTAGGTTCAGATAACCTAGTAACCCTACTAAATTCGGGACTTGCAAACCCGGGTTTAGTTAGGGATGCGCGCATAGCACGTACAGATGCCGGGCCCATCAGCAGCATGATTACTACTTTAATCTACTTATGAATATAGTTTTCAAAACTTCACAACATAGTTATCTGAACTCAGTACAGCTTTAGCATCAGTTTAGTATTAGCTTAGCTCAGCTTTTGTATCAGGTTAGTTTCTATTGATACAACATGATATTTTATGATTAGCACTTATTGCCATGATCAGTTTCTCATTTCTATGTTTTGTCTGTCATGCCATGCTTTAGCATATTCAGTGCGTATTTCAAATAGCATGTTTTCAAAGCATAAATCGTATCGTATGCATATTTTGTGAGGTAGATGGTTTCTTACTAAGCTCTCAAGTTTACAGATACTCTTTTCCTTATACTGCAGATAAAGGTAAAGGAAAGATGGACTAGTGGAGGTTGGAGGTCAATGCAAGGAAGATGTGTGTGGATGGAACCTGGAATAAAGACCTTGGTAGAACTAGAATATTCAAGAACTTAGTGCTTCTTATTATGTTACTCTTTGCCTATTTAGTTATCTAAATGCATGAAATGATAGAAAATTTGCTTAGCTCGTTAGTAACCATGTTTAGAAGGTTAGTGTTTGCTATTAGAATGTTTTC
Source organism: Zingiber officinale (assembly GCF_018446385.1). NCBI lineage: Eukaryota > Viridiplantae > Streptophyta > Magnoliopsida > Zingiberales > Zingiberaceae > Zingiber > Zingiber officinale. The sequence continues at coordinate 77,632,843 of NC_056001.1, forward strand.
CAGTTATTCTAGAACTTGTGTATGTGAGTTTGGCATGAAATAGTGCTGAAATCAGAGTTTGTTGCGAAATCAGAAACCCCAATCGATCAGTGGATCGATTGGGGGCCCTCAATCGATCAGTGGATCGATTGGGAGCCTGGTTCCGCGAACAGTAAGCTTCTGGATCGATCATCCGATCGATCCAGTCGCATTTTGTCGCGAACAGTAAGCTCCTGGATCGATCAACCGATTGAGCCAGTCGCATTCTGTCGCGAACAGAGAGTTTGGGGATCGATCGTTCGATCGATCGGGGAAATCGCTCCCGCGAACAGAGAGCTCTGGAATTGATCAATGGATCGATTGGCCAGTCTGGATCGATCAGCCGATCGATCCAGAATATTAACCCGAGCACAGTAGCCATCGGAATCGATCCACGGATCGATTCAACAGCTTGCAATCGATTGAGTTCAATCTGGATCGATTGGGAAGCTGGGTTTCGACCAAGAGACCTTGTAGTTCAGCTCCTTGACCATAGGGGATGCAGGATATGCCATGTATACCTTAGATTGCATCCCTTAGCACATGTAGGGCCAAGAACTTGGATTAACTTAGTAAAGTTTAAATTTGGTACAGTTTTTCGCACCTAGACTTAGTGATGGTCATGGATATAGTTTAGCACAGCATATTGTGATGGTCTGGCCTTACAGCCTAGTTAGTAGAAGGCGGGTAGTTACAGAGTGGTATCAGAGCAGAAAGTTCCATACTTCCTACACACACATCAGCATTGAACCTGCAGCTTCCAAGTAAGAATATCTCTCACTTTGTTATGTTTATTGCTTTCATGTTTGTAGATAACTAAAGTATGCTTATCTGTGATAGTAACTAACATGATAGTATTAGCTATGTAAACATGATGCTTTAGTTATGTATGTCCCTTGTTCCTTTAGAAATGGCAAGAGGACGCCCAGCTAGAAGGGCACCAGCTACTGAGCCCCAGCATGAGGCAGGCAGTTCAGTGCCTCCCCCAGACCTTACAGCAGTAGTGGTTCAGTTACAGAAGCAGCTAGCAGAACAGCAACAGGAGATAGCCACCTTAAAGGCTAACCAGCAGAATACTCCCACTGTCACCTCGGAACCAAACATAGCAACCCCAGTAGTTATAGAGGTTCCACCAGTCCAGCCTACAGCACCAGTAGCCCCAGCACTAGAGGCAAAGAGAGAAGCCTATCTGATCCAGTGGCAGAGAGTCAAGCCCGAGAACTTCTCAGGCACCAGTGAACCATGGGATGCTCAAGCCTGGTTCAAAATACTGGAGAGTACAATGGAGCTTCTGGACTGTCCAGAGCATGAAAAGGTGAAGTGCGCCTCCTTCTGCTTGACAGGAGATGGACGTATGTGGTGGGAGAGAATTAGAGTGAAGCGCCCAATGAACCAGATGACATGGGCTGACTTTGAGAAAGAATTCTTCGAGGAGTTCTTTCACATGCGGGTCACGAACCGCCACTACGACGAGTTCACTGAGTTTCGTCAGGGCAACCTATCAGTTGAGGAAGCCGTGAAGAAATTCAATAGACTAGCTCGTCTATGCCCTGAACTAGTCAGCACAGAAAAAGAACGAGTCCGGTTGATGCTCAAAATGCTGAGGCCGGAAATAGCAATGAACGTGGCTGGCGGCGTTCATAGGTCGCAAACCACCGAAGAACTAGTCAGCAGTGCTCTGACCACCGAGCACTACCAGAACAATATCAAGTAGTAGAAGCAAGTCCTCTCAGAGTCCAAAGGGCAAGGAGGCTCAGGTACTCAGAAACAACAAGGCCACAGCTCTAACTGGAAAGGGAACTCCAGCAACAAGTGCAAACCAGGGAGTTACCCAAAGGGAGGACCAGCCAGCAAACAGCCTAGTTATCCCAAATGTGCTACTTGTGGGAAATTTCACCCAGGAGTTTGTCGCAAGGGCACACGAGGATGCTTTGAATGTGGACAGGAAGGGCATATGGCTAAGCAATGCCCGAACAAGACAAGTCTTCCTCAATATGGAGGACAGCCAGCACAGCTACATCAGATGCAGGCCGTGTTAGATGGTCCACACATCAGCCAGGGCAGACTAGAAGCCCCTCCAGCTATGACGAATGTAAGGATATACTCCTTAACCAGAGAAGACGTAGCGAATGCCTCGATAGTTGTTACAGGTCAGATTAGTATTTTACAGCAAAGTGCAACTGTCTTATTCGATATTGGGACAACCCATTCTTATATATCCAGGGCATTCGCCGAAAAGTTAGCAGTACCCCCAGAGGTATTCAATGGTCAGTTTTTGACGACGCTACCTTCGGGAGAATTTATGGCGTCCACGCACTGGCTCCGGGCAGTGCCAGTCATGATAGCAGACAGAGAACTCTTTTGTGATCTGATAGTGCTAGATATGACAGATTACGACGTCATATTTGGAATGGAGTTCCTAATCAGATACGGTGCCTCTATCAAGTGCCGTAAACAGAAAGTTATATTCCAACCCGAAGCAGGAGTGCAGTTTGAGTACAGCGGAGAGCCCAAGAGAAAGGCCAAGAAGTTTCTCTCAGCTATAAAAGCACAAAAATTAATGGATTCAGGATGTACAGGATTTTTAGCACACGTAGTCAATGCAGTCAGGACAAGGACCAACAGCTAGCAGAGGTCCGAGTTGTATGTGACTACCCAGCAGTCTTCCCTGAAGAGTTACCAGGCCTAGCACCAGACAGGGAGATTGAATTTGAGATAGAACTCATTCCCGGTACAAATCCTATCTCCAAAGCACCTTATCGCATGGCTCCAGCAGAACAGAAAGAACTTCAGGAGCAATTACAGGAGCTGCTTGACAAAGGTTTCATACGCCCTAGTCACTCACCATGGGGAGCGCCTGTATTGTTCGTGAAGAAGAAGGACGGGAGCATGCGCCTGTGCATAGACTATCGGGCACTGAACCAAGTCACCATCAAGAACAGGTATCCTCTTCCCAGAATAGATGACCTGTTCGATCAGCTAAAGGGAGCAGCAGTGTTCTCTAAGATAGACCTCAGATCAGGTTATCATCAGGTGAAAGTTAAAGAAGGGGATATACCCAAGACAGCATTAAGGACTAGATACGGACACTACGAGTTCGTAGTCATGCCCTTTGGCGTGACAAATGCTCCAGCTACTTTCATGGACCTCATGAACAGAGTATTCAGGGACTACCTAGATAGATTTGTTATTGTGTTTATCGATGACATTCTTATCTATTCAGGAACTCAGGAAGAACACGCAGAACACCTGAGAATAGTATTGCAGACCCTTCAGCAGAACCAGTTGTACGCCAAGTTCATGAAATGTGAATTTTGGTTAGATCAGGTGTCCTTCCTGGGTCACATCATCTCAAAGGATGGTATCATGGTAGACCCTAGTAAAATAGAAGCTGTGAGTAACTGGAAAAGACCCAAGAATGCCAGTGAGATCAGGAGCTTTTTTGGACTAGCAGGTTATTACAGAAAGTTTGTAGAGGACTTCTCCAGAATAGCCTCCCCACTGACAGCTCTTACCAGAAATAACAGAAAATTTCAGTGGACAGAGGACTGTGAGAACAGCTTCAGCGAGTTAAAGAGGAGATTGATCAGTGCTCCCATTTTGACTCTACCAGCCATCACCGACAGCTTTGATATCTATAGTGACGCCTCTAAGTTGGGACTAGGAGCAGTACTGATGCAAGAAGGTAAGGTGATCACCTATGCCTCCAGACAACTCAAGGAATATGAGAAAAATTACCCTACTCATGACCTTGAGCTTGCAGCAGTGGTGTTCGCCGTTAAAACTTGGAGACACTACTTGTATGGAGCTCAGTGCAGAGTGTATACAAATCATCAGAGTCTGAAGTACTTCTTCACTCAGAAGGATCTGAATATGCGACAGCGTAGATGGCTAGAGCTGGTCAAAGACTACGACATAGACATCCTCTACCACCCAGGAAAAGCCAATAAGGTAGCAGACGCACTTAGCAGAAAGTCCAGTGCTACCTTACTATCCCTAGCAGCCATGTCACCGCCCCTACAGAAAGAGATCACAGATTTTGGTCTCGAACTTATAGTGGGACAGCTCTCTACTATGACATTAGCATCTAACCTGCTTGGTGACATTCAGACAGCTCAGGAACAGGATCCTGAAATTCAGAAAACCAAGCAAGGCTTAGCAGAATCAGAAGGTAGAGAATTCAGAGTGTCCGATAGTGGGGTACTATACTTTGGTGACAGACTCTGTGTTCCAGATCAAGAGGAACTAAAGAGGAAGATTTTAGATGAGGCTCACAGGACTCCTTATGCGATGCATCCAGGTTCCACCAAGTTGTACCAGGACTTGAAGAAACATTTTTGGTGGCCCGGGATGAAAAGAGACATCGCTAGATATGTTAGCACCTGTCTAACCTGTCAGAGGGTCAAGGTAGAACATCAGAGACCAGGAGGAGTTCTGCAGCCTATCCAGATCCCAGAATGGAAGTGGGAAGACATTTCCATGGATTTTATAGTGGGACTATCCAGAACCACGAATGGTTTTGATACCATCTGGGTAATAGTCAACAGATTGACTAAATCAAGCCACTTCTTAGCTATCAGGATATCCTACTCCATGGAACAGCTAGCTCAGTTGTATCTCAAGGAGATCGTCAGATTACATGGAGTCCCACGAACCATCATTTCAGACAGAGACAGTAGATTCACATCACACTTCTGGGAGTGTGTCCAGTCAGCATTGGGTACAAAGTTGAAATTTAGCACATCTTTCAATCCTCAGACATATGGTCAGATGGAGCGAGTAAATCAGGTACTCGAAGATATGCTCCGCACATGTGCCCTAGACTTCAAGGGAAGTTGGTGCAAATATCTGAGTTTAGCAGAATTTGCATACAACAATAGCTATCAGGCCACTATCGGTATGGCACCTTACGAGGCTCTCTATGGGCGGAGGTGTAGATCTCCAATCTGCTGGTATGAGAGTGGTGAAAAGAAAGAACTAGAACTTTAGACAGATCTAGTAGCAGATACCACAGCAGCTATACAGCAGATCCGCCAGAGAAGCTATGCTGATACACGGTGCAGACCCTTAGAGTTTTCAGTTAGGGATTCAGTGTTCCTCAGAGTAGCTCCCATGAAGGGAGTAATGCGTTGTGAGAAGAAGGGCAAATTAAGTCCCAGATATGTGGGACCATATCTTATCACTAGAAAAGTTAGCAAGGTAGCATATGAGCTAGAGCTACCACAGGAGATGTCAGCCATCCATAATGTATTTCATGTCTCTATGCTGAAGAAGCATATCCCAGATGCCACCCAGGTGATTGAGCCCCAGTCGGTACCAGTCCGCGAAGACCTCAGCTATGATAGTCGGCCTATTCAGATATTAGACCGAGCAGTTAAGAAATTGCGAACAGTAAGCTCCTGAATCGATCAGCCGATCGATACAGTCGCATTCTGTCGCGAACAGAGAGTTTGTGGATCGATCGTTCGATCGATCGGGGAAATCGCTCCCGCGAACAGAGAGCTCTGGAATCGATTAATGGATCGATTGGCCAGTATGGATCGATCAGCCGATCGATCCAGAATATTAACCCGAGCACAGTAGCCATCGGAATCGATCCACGGATCGATTCAACAGCTTGCAATCGATTGAGTTCAATCTGGATCGATTGGGAAGCTGAGTTTCGACCAAGAGACCTTGTAGTTCAGCTCCTAGACCATAGGGGATGCAGGATATGCCATGTATACCTTAGATTGCATCCCTTAGCACATGTACGGCCAAGATCTTGGATTAACTTAGTAAAGTTTTAATTTGGTACAGTTTTCCGCACCTAGACTTAGTGATGGTCATGGATATAGTTTAGTACGGCATATTGTGATGGTCTGGCCTTATAACCTAGTTAGTAGAAGGCGGGTCGTTACACCTTGTGACTACTAATTGTGACTCCTCACAATATATGACAAGTGTCCTTCTATCCTTGACATCTAGATTGATCAATGTGAGGCATATACCGTGTCATCCTCTAATCAATGTAAATCTTGAACTCCAAGTAGACTGTAACGCCCCAACTCCTGGGTACTAAGCTGTGAGCCGAATTGCTACATTAACTACTGAAGCTACTGTGCTGTACTGTGCCCTAAACTGGGTAAAATAAAGTTTCACTAACTGACTCTGTTAAACTGACAACTGGTACACCCATGCTGTTATAAGGAAGGGTTCAAGACCTTTCCGGTTGGGGTATATGTGCTAAGGAGGATACTTGACCTCCCGTCTGAGCTAGAACTCCAAGATAACTTCCCAGCTAGCTGCTGTTCGATCCACGGCTCGACCAAACTTGCCGCGATTCTGTGCCCTGCTGGATCGGTCTGCGGACCGATCCAGCAGAGCCTGGATCGGTCGGCAAGACCGATCCAGGTGTGTCTGGATCGGTCTGCAGACCGATCCAGGCACCTGGAGACGCTGGGATGCCTTCTGTTCGATGCTGGGTCGGTCGGCTGACCGATCCAGGGGGATACAGTAGGCTACTGTATCCATCTGGATCGGTCGGCTGACCGATCTAGGAGAAGGAATGACACTGGATCGGTCTGCTGACCGATCCAGGTTCTGATAGTCTGAAATGAAATCAGAATTTCTTATTTCCAACACTGATTCATGCCAAAAATCACATACACAAGCTCTATATACATGAAAAACACTCTAGCATGTAAATACTAACGTTCTAAACATGATAAACTAAACAAGACATAGTTTACTAAACTATAACACCTAGTAACAAGACTAAGTCATAAAACTAGACATGTTAAGTACTAGAACTGAAATAAAAGCGTATAGATCCCAAGGATCTTTATTCCAGACCCCTTGCACACACACATCATCGTAGCATCGCCCCCCAGCCTCCGCTAGTCCACTTTTCTTTTACCGGTATCTGCAGTATAAGAAAATAGCATCCGTAAGCTAAGAAGATTAGTAAGAAACCATCTACCTCACAAAAACATGCAACGATGCGATTATGGTTTTAAATCATGCTGTTTGAAAACTGAACTGAGCATGGCAACATGGCATGGCATACAACATGTACTGAACTGATCATGGCATACAAACAAGCTGAGCATAGCATACTGTATCTGAACTAAGCATAAATACTGAACTGATCATGCATATACATCTAACTGGTCATGAACTCAAATCATGAAACTTAACTGAGATAATTAACTGAAACTAAAACTAAGTTAGTATTTCCATCACTGATTACATATTTGGAAAACTATATATATAATAATAGATGAAAATACTAAACATGCTGCTGAGCCCTGGCAACTGTACTTACTGTGCGCGCATCCCTACGAGATCCGGGATTGCAAGTTCCGAATCCAGCAGGGTTACTAGGTTATCTGAACCTAGGGACGACTGTGGGAGTCCAGCCCATGGATATCTGATCCAAGTACAGTGCCAACTGAATAAAAGTAAAATACTGAATACTGTTTTATTTTACTTTGCTGTTCTAGGTTATCTGAACCTACAGCTAGGTTATCTGAACCTAGAGGCTACTGTGGGAGCCCACCCAATGGATATCTGATCCATATAGCTGTAATAACTGATAATAAGCTGAATAAAATGTTTCTAATACATTTTACATGCTGTTAGGACGCCTACTGGTGCATCCTTCTGAACTGGGCATTCTACCGAATGCTTGGTGTGCACTAAAAGCACACCCTAAAACTGAAAACTGTAGAACTACTGAACTAACGCCAAAACTAACAAGCGAGAGCAATTATACTGCAGGTGAGGGGTTTCTTACCTCAATCGCAAGGTTTTCTTACGATTCTATCCGCTAGGTTTTCCGGAAAAACTGCTCATTTCGACGAACCGCTTACGTCCTCGCGTTCCTCTCGCGGAGAAGAACCGACTTCGTGCTGGTGTTGTCGCCGGAAAGTGAACACACGATCCTAGGGAAGGAACCCTAGGTCTCCTTTGCTTTGTTTGCTGCGCCGAGAGAAAGAAACGGGAGAGGGAGAGAAAGGCTTCGTTGAGGAGAGAAAATACCAAACCGAAAAAAATAAACCAATCCCACTTAAGTTTTCTATTTATATCGAATAGTTATTTCTCCCAAATCAAATATAAATATATTTGATTTCCTATCCTTTCAGCACGGCCCTGCTGGATTCACTTGGTTTCCGGAACACATAATAAGTCGTAGGCTCCGATGGGTCCCGGGTTCGATTCCCGGGTAAACCATTTTGCGACTTATTTGTTTTTGCTACTTCCGGTACTCCAAAAATTATGTAAAAATATCCTAAAAATCTAGAAAAATCATAGGGTATTTCTAAAATAAATTCGGGTATTTTTTTTCGGGCTTTACAATCTCCCATACCTTATAAAAAGTTCGTCCCCGAACTTAAAATAATTCTGGGTACTTCTGTCTCATGCTGGCCTCTGTCTCCCAAGTCGCCTCTGCTGCTGTGTGATTTTGCCAGCTGACTTTGACTAATGGTACTTCCTTGTTCCGTAATTTCTTTACTGCTCGGTCTATTATCTGAATAGGCCGACTATCATAGCTGAGATCATCACGGACCTGTACCAACTGGGGCTCAATCACCTGGGTGGCATCTGGAATATGCTTCTTCAGCATGGAGACATGAAATACGTTGTGGACAGCTGACATCTCCTGAGGTAGCTCTAGCTCATATGCTACCTTGCCCACTCTCTTCGTGATAAGGTATGGTCCCACATATCTGGGAGCTAGCTTGCCCTTCTTCCCAAAACGCATGACTCCCTTCATGGGAGCTACTCTGAGGAAAACTGTATCCCCAACTGAAAACTCTAGGGGTCTGCGTCGTGTATCAGCATAGCTCTTCTGACGGCTCTGTGCTGTCTCTATCCTCTGGCGAATCTGCTGTATGGCTGCTGTGGTATATGCTACTAGATCTGTCTGAAGCTCTAGTTCCTTCTGTTCACCACTCTCATACCAGCAGATTGGTGATCTGCACCTCCGCCCATAGAGTGCCTCATAAGGTGCCATACCGATAGTAGCCTGATAACTGTTGTTGTATGCAAATTCTGCTAGACTCAGATATTTGCACCAACTTCCCTTGAAATCTAAGGCACAAGCCCGGAGCATATCTTCGAGCACCTGATTTACTCGCTCCGTCTGACCATCTGTCTGAGGATGGAAGGTTGTGCTGAATTTTAACTGGGTGCCCATAGCTGACTGTACACACTTCCAGAAGTGTGATGTAAATCTGCTGTCTCTGTCTGATATAATGGTTCGTGGGACTCCATGCAGCCTGACAATCTCCTTGAGATACAATTGAGCTAGTTGCTCCATGGAATAGGATATTCTGATAGCTAAGAAGTGGGCTGATTTAGTCAACCTGTCGACTATTACCCAGATGGCATCAAAACCATTCGTGGTTCTGGGTAATCCCACTATGAAGTCCATAGAGATATCCTCCCACTTCCATTCTGGAATCTGGATCGGCTGCAGAACTCCTCCTGGTCGCTGATGTTCTGCCTTAACCCTCTGACAGGTTAGACAGATGCTGACGTATCTGGCGATATCTCGCTTCATCCCAGGCCACCAAAATTGTTTCTTTAGATCCTGATACATTTTGGTGGAACCAGGATGCATCGCATAGGGAGTCCTGTGAGCCTCGTCTAGAATATATTTTCGTAGTTCCTCCTGATCTGGAACACAAAGTCTGTCACCACAGTACACTACCCCACTAGCGGACACTCTGAACTCTCCACTTTCTGATTCTGCTAACCCTTGCTTGATTTTCTGGATTTCAGGATCCTGCTCCTGAGCTGTCTGGATATCATCAAGCAAGGTAGATGCTAAGGACATAGTGGAAAGCTGCCCGACTATAAGCTCGAGACTAAAAGCTGTAATCTCCTTCCTTAGGGGTGGTGACATAGCTGCTAAAGATAATAAGGTAGCACTGGACTTCCTGCTGAGTGCGTTTGCTACCTTATTAGCTTTCCCTGGATGGTAGAGGATATCTATGTCATAATCCTTGACCAACTCTAACCATCTGCGCTGTCGCATATTCAGATCCTTCTGAGTGAAGAAGTACTTCAGACTCTGATGATCTGTATACACTCTGCACTGAGCTCCGTACAAATAATGTCTCCAAATCTTGAGAGCGAACACTACTGCTGCAAGCTCAAGGTCGTGAGTAGGATAGTTCCTCTCATAATCCTTGAGTTGTCTGGAGGCATAGGCGATCACCTTGCCCTGCTGCATCAGTACTGCTCCTAATCCCAATTTAGAGGCGTCACTGTAGATGTCGAAGCTGTCTGTGTTTTCTGGTATAGCTAAAATAGGAGCACTGGTCAATCTCCGTTTTAGTTCGCTGAAGCTGTTCTCGCAGTCCTCTGTCCACTGAAATTTCTTGTTCTTCCTGGTGAGGGCTGTCAGTGGGGAGGCTATCCTGGAGAAGTCCTCTACGAATTTCCTGTAGTAGCCTGCTAATCCCAGAAGCTTCGATTTCTCCTGGGTCTCTTCCAGTTACTTACTGCTTCTATCTTGCTGGGATCTACCATAACACCATCCTTGGAGATGATGTGACCTAGAAAGGCTACCTGGTCTAGCCAAAATTCACATTTCGTGAATTTGGCGTACAGCTGGTTCTGCTGAAGGATCTGCAAAACTGTCTTCAGATGCTCTGCATGGTCCTCCTGAGTGCCTGAATAGATAAGAATATCATCGATGAACACGATGACAAACTTGTCTAAGTATTCTCTGAATACTCTGTTCATGAGATCCATGAAAGTAGCTGGAGCATTTGTCACGCCGAAAGGCATGACTACGAACTCATAATGTCCGTATCTGGTCCTGAAAGCTGTTTTAGGTATATCACCTTTCTTGACTCTAACCTGGTGATATCCTGATCTGAGGTCAATTTTAGAGAACACTATGGCTCCCTTTAGTTGGTCAAACAGGTCATCTATCATGGGGAGAGGGTACCTGTTTTTAATTGTGACCTGGTTCAAGGCACGGTAGTCTATGCATAGGCGCATGCTTCCATCCTTCTTCTTCACGAACAACACAGGTGCTCCCCATGGTGAGTGACTAGGGTGTATGAAACCCTTGTCAAGAAGCTCCTGTAATTGCTCCTGAAGTTCCTTCAGTTCTGCTGGAGCCATGCGATATTGCCGGGAATGAGCTCTATCTCAAATTCAATCTCCCTGTCTGGTGCTAAGCCTGGTAGCTCTTCAGGGAAGACTGCTGGGTAGTCACAAACGACTCGAACCTCTGATAGCTGTTGGTTCTTGTCCTGGCTGGTGTTGACTACATTTGCTAAAAATCCCATGCATCCTGAATCCAATAGCTGCTGTGCTTTCAATGTTGAGAGAAACTTCCTGGCTTTTCTCTTTGGTTTTCCCATGTACTCAAACTGTACTCTTGCTTCAGGTTGGAATATGGCACTCTATAGAAGCGCCGTATCCGATCGGAAAATCCATTCCAAGGATGACATCGTAGTCAGTCATTTCTAGCACTATCGGATCACCAAAAGTTCTCTGTCTGCTATAATGACGGAGCCAGTGCGTAGATACCAAAATGTCTCCTGAGGGTAGTGTTGTTCGAAACCGACTATTGAGTACCTCTCGAGGTGTTGCTAATTTCTCGGCAAATGCCCTGGATACATAAGAGTGGGTTGCCCAGATCGAATAAAGCGTTGTATTATGTCAGAAAATCGACCGACTGTGACAACCGCCGAGGCATTTGCTACGTCCTCTCCGGTGAGAAAATCCTCGCATTCGTGATAGCTATGGGGCTTCTAATCTCGATCGTGGACCATCTAAGGCGATACATCTGATGTAGGCTGAGCTCCATCTATCGAGGCCGAGGAAGATCGTTCTTGTTCGAAACCGCTAGCCATGTGCCCTTCCGTCCACATTCAAAACAACCTCGCGTACCCTTGCGGCAAACTCCTGGATGATGTTTCCCACAAGTAGCACACTTGGGATGTCTGGAATGTTTTCCAGCTGGTCCTCCTTTTGGGTCACTGCTTGCCTTGCGTTTCCCCTTCCAGTTGGAGCTATGTCCTGTTGTTTCTGCTGAGTACGAGCCAGCTTGTCCCTTGGTCTCCGGGTGATGCTGTGCTGATAGTGCTCGGTGATCGAGCACTACTCACTAGCTCCTCTGTGGTTTGTGGCCTATGAATGCCACCACCACATTCATTGCGATCTCTGGTCCGAGCATCTTCAGCATCAACCGTACTCGTTCCTTCTCTCGGCCGACTAGTTCCGACACGGATGGGACTGCTGAATTTCTTCACGGCTTCACGAATCGATAGGTTGCCCGACGAATTTCAAACTCGCCATAGTGTCGGTTCGTGACTTGCATGTGAAAGAATTCTCGAAGAATTCTTTCTCAAGTTAGCCCATGTCATCCGGTTATCGCCACTTCGATTTAATCCGCCCCACCACATGCGTGCCTGTTAAACGGAAGGAGGTACACTTCACCTTTTCGTGCTCGGCCGTCTAGAAGCTCCAACGTGCTCAATGTTTTAAACCATGCCTGAGCATCCCATGGTTCGCTGGTGCCTGAGAAGTTCTCGGGCTTAATTCTCTGCCACTGGATAAGGTAAGCTTCTCTCTTAGCCCCTGCTACTGGGGCCACTGGGACTGGTACTGCAGGCTGAGCTGGTACTACCTCTGTGATTACTGGAGTCGTGAGGTTCGGTACTGGAGTGACTGGGGGAGTAGTCTGCTGGTTAGCCTTTAAGGAGGCTATCTTCTGCTGTAGCTGAGCCACTAGTGTTGTAAAGTCTGGGGGAGGCACTGAACTGCCTGCCTCATGCTGGGGCTCAGCCGCTGATGCTTTCTTAGCTGGACGTCCTCGTACCATTTTCTAAATAGCAGAGAACACATATATATAACTAGGCTATCATGTTATAGTTAACTACTGGTAACATGTTAAATACTATCACTGTAAACATGAATTAATTAACTACCAACATGAGAGCAAACACGAAAGCACATATAACTGATATGAAAGCTGAAAACAAAACTGAGTGAGAGATGTTCTTACTTGGAAGCTGTAGGCACAATGCTGATGTGTGTGTAGGAAGTAAGGAACTTGCTCTGATACCACTCTGTAACGCCCCAACTCCTGGGTACTAAGCTGTGAGCCGGATCGCTACATTAACTACTGAAGCTACTGTGTTGTACTGTGCCCTAAACTGGGTAAAATAAAGTTTCACTAACTGACTCTGTTAAACTGACAACTGGTACACCCATGCTGTTATAAGGAAGGGTTCAAGACCTTTCCGGTTGGGGTATATGTGCTAAGGAGGATACTTGACCTCCCGTCTGAGCTAGAACTCAAAGCTAACTTCCCAGCTAGCTGCTGTTCGATCCACGGCTCGACCAAACTTGTCGCGATTACATTGGATCGGTCTCGGACCGATCCGGCAGAGGTCGGATCGGCAAGACCGATCAGTGTGTCGGATCGGTCTGCACCGATCCGAGCACTTGGAGACGCCGGAATGCCTTCGCTCGATCGGGTCGGTCGGTCGATCGATCCAGGGGATCTGAGAGCTATCAGATCCATCTGGATCGGCCTACCGACCGTCCAGAGAAGGAATAACCGGATCGATCTCGACCGATCCAGTTCGATAGTCAAATGAAATCAGAATTTCTGATTTCCAGCACTGATTCGTGCCAAAAATCACATACACAAGCTCTATATACATGAAAAACACTCTAGCATGTAAATACTAACGTTCTAAACATGATAAACTAAACAAGACATAGTTTACTAAACTATAACACCTAGTAACAAGACTAAGTCATAAAACTAGACATGTTAAGTACTAGAACTGAAATAAAAGCGTATAGATCCCAAGGATCTTTATTCCAGACCGCTTGCACACACACATCATCGTAGCATCGCCCCCCAGCCTCCGCTAGTCCACTTTTCTTTTACCGGTATCTGCAGTATAAGAAAAATAGCATCTGTAAGCTAAGAAGCTTAGTAAGAAACTATCTACCTCACAAAAACATGCAATGATGCGATTATGGTTTTAGATCATGCTGTTTGAAAACTGAACTGAGCATGGCAACATGGCATGGCATACAACATGTACTGAACTGATCATGGCATACAAACAAGCTGAGCATAGCATACTGTATCTGAACTAAGCATAAATACTGAACTGATCATGCATATACATCTAACTGGTCATGAACTCAAATCATGAAACTTAACTGAGATAATTAACTGAAACTGAAACTAAGTTAGTGTTTCCATCACTGATTACATATTTGGAAAACTATATATATAATAATAGATGAAAATACTAAACATGCTGCTGGGCCCTGGCAACTGTACTTACTGTGCGCGCATCCCTACGAGACCCGGGATTGCAAGTTCCGAATCCAGCAGGGTTACTAGGTTATCTGAACCTAGGGACGACTGTGGGAGTCCAGCCCATGGATATCTGATCCAAGTACAGTGCCAACTGAATAAAAGTAAAATACTGAATACTGTTTTATTTTACTTTGCTGTTCTAGGTTATCTGAACCTAGAGGCTACTGTGGGAGCCCACCCAATGGATATCTGATCCATATAGCTATAATAACTGATAATAAGCTGAATAAAATGTTTCTAATACATTTTACATGCTGTTAGGATGCCTACTGGTGCATCCTTCTGAACTGGGCATTCTACCGAATGCTTGGTGTGCACTAAAAGCACACCCTAAAACTGAAAACTATAGAACTACTGAACTAACGCCAAAACTAACAAGCGAGAGCAATTATACTGCAGTTGAGGGGTTTCTTACCTCAATCGCAAGGTTTTCTTACGATTCTATCCGCTAGGTTTTCCGAAAAAACTGCTCCGTTCGACGAACCGCTTACGTCCTCGCGTTCCTCTCGCGGAGAAGAACCGACTTCGTGCTGGTGTTGTCGCCGGAAAGTGAACACACGATCCTAGGGAAGGAACCCTAGGTCTCCTTTGCTTTGTTTGCTGCGCCGAGAGAAAGAAACGGGAGAGGGAGAGAAAGGCTTCGTTGAGGAGAGAAAATACCAAACCAAAAAAAATAAACCAATCCCACTTAAGTTTTCTATTTATATCGAATAGTTATTTCTGCCAAATCAAATATAAATATATTTAATTTCCTATCCTTTCAGCACGGCCCTGCTGGGTTCACTTGGTTTCCGGAACACATAATAATTCGTAGGCTCCGATGGGTCCCGGGTTCGATTCCCGCGTAAACCATTTTGCGACTTATTTGTTTTTGCTACTTCCGGTACTCCAAAAATTATGTAAAAATATCCTAAAAATCTATAAAAATCATAGGATATTTCTAAAATAAATTCGGGAATTTTTTCGGGCTTTACATAGACTCACTCAATCAAATGAGCTCAATATCTCATATTGACTCATTTGGGCATGGTCATGCACTTAGTGGTCTCACTCTATCAAGAATATCGATGTCACTCCCGTCATATAGGAGGGATATATCCTATCTACATCACTCACTTCCCTCTGCATAATTCGTTACATACCCAGTAATCGCTTTTATAGTCCACCCAGTTACGGGTGACGTTTGACGAAGCCAAAGTACGTAACTCCTTATGTAGGGAACCATGGTGACTTCAGGTCCAAGGACTAATAGTCATACTAATAGCCACATGAGAAAGTATATGACACTCATATAATGATCCATGATACTTTCTCATGGCGGGCCATTCAGTATACATTCTCCAATGCATACCCATGTGTCAACTTGATATCTCTATATCCATAACTTGTGAGATCAAGTCATCGAGTTGACCTACATGCTAGTCTCGTCACAATAACATTGTCCCTGAATGTTAATACTCGACTAGGAATGATTAAGAGTAGTGTTCCCTATATCATCTCACTATCGATTCAACCAATCGATTGATATAGGTAAGAACCTTCTACTTAAGGACGCTATTATACTTAGTTATTTGGCACCAATACAAGTATAATAACCAAAAATAAATGCCTTTATTTATATACAAGAATATGATACAATGAGTCAATATAACAATCATCAAATGATTGGCTCTAGGGCTCTAACTTATAAAAATTAATATTTATTGAGTTAAATTAAGGTTAAGTATTAATTAATTATTTAATGTGAGGTCAAATTTAATTTAAATTACAGTTAATTTTTGAACTTCTTACTTCAATTATTGACATATTAAATATTTAATTAAGTTTATAACCTTAAGTTAATCAAATTTTAATTATTTGTTAATAATATAATTAAGGTTTAGATTTTGTTTAACATATTTGATAGTAATTTTATTTTTTTTATTTTAAATTTAAGTATACTTGAAGTGCTTTTTAAATTAAAATAACTTTTTAAACTAATTTTTAAGAAAAAAAAATAATTTTTAAGTTAAAATATTTTAATTTTTTAAAGTTAAAAAAATAATATAATTTTTAAAATGATTTAAGTGTAATTGTAAATTTTAAATTAACGTAAAATTTTAAGTTTTAAATTTAGATTAAGTATAACTTTAAAATTTTAATGTTAAGTTTTAATTTAAGTTTAATTTAATTTAACATTACGTTTTAACTTTAATTTTAAAGTTTTAATTTGTGTTTTAAATTTAATTTTAAAGTTTTTACTTAACTTAACTGTCATAGTTTTTTTTTAAAATTAGGTAAATTAAACAACTTGTTAATTTCAAGTTGTTAAATTACATTTAAGTAACATAGATTAAGAATTAATTTTAATTTAACTTTAAGTTTGGTTTATTTTAAGTTTAACATAATTTAATTAGTTTAATTTTACTTAATTTAGTAAATTTTCAACTTAATTTAATTTTAGTTTTAGTTTTGAATAGTTTAACATAATTTTTTAAGATAGTTTTTAAGTTAAACTAAAAATAAAATTTAAAGTTAATTTCTAAAAGGGAATTTTAAGTTAAAAATAAAATTTTAAGTTTAAATAAGATTTTAATTTAATTAAAGAGACTAAAATAATTTATAAAATAATTTTTATAAGGTTTTATAAAAGGTTTTTAAAATATTTTTTAACATTATTTAAAAATTTTTTTAAAAGAATTTTTAAAAGAATTTTTTTAAATGATTTTTCAAGGTTTTTAAAATTATTTTAAAAATAATTTTTAAAATTATTTTTAAAAGTTTTCAAAATTATTTTTAAAAGAATTTTTAAAAGAATCTTTAAAGTTTTAAAAATAATTTAAAAGAATTTAAAATAATTTTTAAAGTTTTTTTCTAAATGATTTTTTAAAGGATTTTTAAAATAATTTTTAAAATGAATTTAAAATTAATTTTTAAAAGAATATTTTAAATGATTTCTAAAGTTTTTAAAATGATTTTTAAAATAATTTTTAAATAATTTTTAAAATTATTTTTAAAATTATTTTTAAAAGTTTTTAAATAATTTTTTAAAAGAATTTTTAAAATGATTTTTCAAAGTTTTTTTTCAAAAAAGAATTTTTAAAATCATTTTTAAAGGTTTTTAAAAGAATTTTTAAATTGATTTTTAAATGATTTTTTTTTTTAAAATTGAAAATGATTTATAATAGTTTTTTAAAAGAATTTTTGAAAGAATTTTTTAAAATGATTTTAAAATGTTTTTAAAATGATTTTTAAAATAATTTTTTAAATAAAAGTTTTTAAAGGAATTTTTAAAAGAATTTTTTTTTAAATGATTTTTAAAAGTTTTTAAAATAAATTTTTTTAAAAGAATTTTTAAAATTATTTTTCAATGTTTTAAAATAATTTTTAAAAGGAATTTTTAAAATGATTTTAAAGTGAATTTTTAAATGAATTTTTAAAATGATTTCTAAAGTTTTGAAAAGAATTTTTAAAAGAATTTTTAAAATGATTTTTCAAAGTTTTAAAATAATTTTTAAAATGATTTTAAAAGGAATTTTTAAAATGATTTTAAAATGAATTTTTAAAAGAATTTTTTTTAATAATTTTTAAATATTTTAATTGTTTTTTACAATAATATTTAAGTTAAATTTATTTTTAATATGATCTTTAAGTTAAGATAATTTTTAAGTTAAAATTGTTTTTAAGATAATTTTTAATTTAAAATAATTTTTAAGTTAAGATAATTTTTAAATTAAAATAATTTTAATTTAAAAATATTTTTAAAATAATTTTAAGTTTAAAAGATTTTTTAAAATAATTTTAAGTTAAAAATATTTTAAAATAATTTTTAATTTCATTTAGTTTAATTTTAATTTAATTTTATATGATTTATTTTATTTTTAATTTTTATTTAATTTTATTTCTTAGTCATCTCACCCCATCTAAGTTTTCAATCAGGGAATTTTATAATTTTGTAAGATGAAGTTGATTCAATTTTAGGGTTTTGCTTAACGTTGTGTTAGATTCAGGTTTAGCTTTGGGCTCAACAAATATGCATTTTTCGGATAAACTTCTGGGCTATGGTGAGTCACCTAGACATCATTAGAGTAACCAAGCCTTCGAGGTTTTCCTAATAGTCCTATCCACAGAACTTAATACAAAACCTTGGTCTAACTGGTTAGGATCCGTAAGGGGTAGCTTCGGCTAGTTCCACTTAGCAAAATGCACCAGGTCGACCACCCTTCTCACTACTATACTACTCTCTAAGGGTGACCGTTACTTAACTACTAACTCTACCTAACCGGTATGATCGAAACCACGAGGAGTCTACCGAAAAATTTCGACAGCATCTCCCCTGTACCGGTGACCATAAACTGAGATACATAAATATATACTTCAGCCACAGGCGGCTGGAACATGTATCAATCACCCATGCAATTTAATAAGTGTCAAAAACTATAATATCTACTTATTACATAGAAACTCATCACAGCATGCAATCTAAAACACGAATAAGCTCAATAAAAATATGGAATATAAAATACAATCTCAGATGACATAAACCATAAAATACAACTCAACTATTTCTTAACCATTAAACATGATAACTAAAAAAACTTCCCAAGTCTCTCCTACAGTCCTGGCATCACACACCATCCACACCACCTTGTCGCCTTCCTTGCTACATCTTTTTCTTTTCTTTATCTGCAGTAAGAGGAAATGCAATCTATAAGCAAAATTTGCTTAATAAGCGCTATCTAACTCACAAAAATACGGATATGCATGTATACAAGAAGAACTAGAAACTGTATACTCTAAAAGAAAATAAAGCATAAATATAGCTGCTCATGTTAATCTAATAGCAAAGGAAAGCTAAGGAAGCTACTCATGTAATTCTAATAGCTAATCATGCTAAATAACTAATCAGGAAACAAACAAAACTAATACTGCATGCTTCGAACTAAAAGAGGCTAAACTTGCTGAATCTAAACATAAGTGGAGCTTATTTCATTTGTTTCAAAACTTATACTTTATTACTTTAAAATAATAAACAACTTCTCTTGGGGCCCAGACTTAGTACCAATGCGCGCTCCCTAATAGGGACTGTGATAGCTAGTCATCAGTCCTACGAGGGTAAAGACCTTGGTCTTACCAGGGCCAAGACCTTGGAATTGGTCATCTGGATTTGTTTAACGACAACCTTGGAAGTCGGGTACTAGCCTTTCTTTAAAATAAAATACTTATTATCTTTTTATGTTCTTATAATAAAATACCTTGGCATTTCTTTGAGCACTTGGCGTGCTACTGATCCCAATACTTAAAATTTAGGGATCCTATCAAGACCTTGGTATTTTCTTACTTATAACTTCTCATAAATCCCTAAAATGATTTAATAGAACACTATATGTACATATAAATTCTAGAGTTGAATAGAACGAGTTTAATTCGTTAAGACTTGCTGTGAAAATAAGGAATTGCATCTAACTGTACATGCTGTCCGATAACAAAGAAATCTAAGATTTGCATACTTTAAAATAGACCATTCAAGCTCATTGATTTGCAAGGGAAATAAAACTGCAAAGCTAAAAGAGAAGGTCGGTTGTCCATGCTTAATAATCTTTGCAAAAGAACTAAACTGAAATGTTGACCTAAAGCTATTTATACTCATTAATTTAACAAAGAACCACAGCTGACACGCTAACTATAAGGCTATTCTTACTTGTGGAATTAATCTTCATGCTTCTACAAACACTTACAACGTACAAGCAATGCACAGATGCCACAACACTAGAACTGAATGCAAGGGAAAGAAACAGCCGATCATGCTTGCTGGATAGCAAGAGTTTCACCAAAAATTGAAATGCAAGGGGGGAACTATTCGGGCATGGTAAAGCAGCAACTAGAGGTTTACTACATGCTCAAGGAAAATAATTAAGGAAACTGTTCGTGCCCCTTAAATGGCACTAGATCTAAACAGTATGGGAAATTACTACTGCTATCAAAGTTAACACATGTTACACTAAAGCATGCACTCAACAGGTCTACAAATTCTGAATCGTTCCCAGCATAGCAAGGCATAAGGAAAATAAAATCCTATTACTATAAAAGAAATTGATGCATGAAGATGATGGTATTGCTTGAATCTGCTGGAACTTAGAAAAAAACTGAGGTGAAGCTTGAAACCTATATAAAACTTATGCAAAGCTTCGGAAACAGGAAAGGGAACAAGAAATAAACATCGGAGCTATCCTACTGCAGGTGAGTAGCAACTTACATCGTTCTTGGACTTACAATTGGAGAAGAAGAAGCTGTTAGGGTTCGGATAGCTCAGGTCTTCAACCCCTCCTTGCGCCCACAGCCTCACCTCGACGAGAGGATCCCCACCCCGTGAAGAACCCCTCGAAGATCACCCTCGCCGGCCACCGGAATGAAGCCCTAAACCTCCTTTGTTTCCGCCCGAGAGGGAGTCGCGCCGTCGTGAGAGAGGAGAGGAAAAGATCCGGGTCTTGGGAAAAAATTAAGTCCTCTTTTCTTATAACTAGGGTTCTTGTTAAATACTATACCTTAAATATATTTTGTCCCTTATTCATTTACAAAACATTTGCGGAACAGTTGGCTAGCTGGGTTCGGTTAAGGTTTGGTTCGGGTCCGAGGTCTTCGGTTCGAATCTCGACTTGGACATTATTTTTGTCAAAACTTCTTTCATTTTGTAAAAATACCAAACGACCTCCAAAAATTACATAAAAATACTCTAAATTTTTTTTAAAATCTCTAGAATATTTTTATATCATTTTAAATATTTTTAAATATTTTTAAATATTTTTGGGACTCAAAATGAGGAAATTTGGGTTGTTACATCTTCCTAGACATGCATAGACTAAGCTTCCCTAACGTACTATCATCCAAAACTTCACCAGTACCGTAGGTCAAGTTAAACCTTGTCCCTTTTTACTCTAATCCTAATTACCCTGCCGGGTAGGTTTATGTTTGGTTACCCTATCGGGTAGATTAGTTTTGGTTACCCTGCCGGGTAGATTATTTTTGGAGGTGCCAGCTATTCTAGAGCCTCCCCTAAATTATTGATTTTCCTTTTTAAGATTTCTTGTATAATTTAGTTTTGGTTAAAATTTAATGTTTAATTTGTAATTTAGATTTAAGTTTTTAATTTTGAATTAATTAAATTGATCAAATTATCTTTCTTTAAGAGAGTGTATTTAATATTTGAATTTTCTTTTAATTTTATTAAGTTAATTGAATTATCTTTATTTAATAGATTAGTGTTAATGTTTAAGTTTTTATTAATTTTTAAATTTGAATTAATTAAAGTGTTTGAATTATATTTCCTTAAAGGTTTATCTTTTAACCTTTTATTAATTGTTAATTTTGGATTTTTCAGATTATCTTTGTTTAATATGTTATCTTTAACATTTAATTTTAATTTTGTTAAATTTAGTTATAATTTTATCAAAGTGTTTGATTTTATTAAAGTGTTTGATTTTATCTTTATATTTTCTTTGTCTTTTAAGTTGATATAATTAGTGGAATTTATTAGATTATTCTTATCATTAAAATTTAATTTTTTTTGTTAATTACATTATCTTGGGGTTGGATAGGATTTTCTAGCCTAATATTGTCTACATTATTAAATAATTTATTAAATTTATCTAGATCAATATTGACCTTGTCATCTCTATCATTTGAGTTTTCAGATTTGTTTAGGTTTAAGTTTGAACTTTTAGGTTTATTAATTATTTTCAGATTTTTTGAATTTTCTAAATTAATTAGATTTGTTTTATCAGATAATATCCTAGGGGTATTTTTGTAATTATTGTCAGCTATATTATTTTCACATATATTTTTAGAAATAACCAAATCAATGCTCATATTTTTTAAACTACTATTAGCTGGGGTATTTTGGTAAATATCACTAACCTTGAGCGCAACCCCTAATTCAGTGGGCTTCTCCGTTGGATTTTACTCGAGTCCGGATTCGATTTTAACTTGATCCTCTAGTTCCATCGGCGTCTCGTGAAGCTTGATCAACTGGGTCCAAAGCTCATATGCATTCTTGTACTTTTCTAGTCTGCATAAAATATTGTTAGGTAAAACATTACAAATAAGTTTACTTACATTTTCGTTCAATTCTGAGTCCTGAGAAGGTTTTCTCAATATTAGCACATTATCGAAATCTAAGCTTCTTAAGAAACATTCCATTATTCACCTCCAGTAGTTAAAATCTTCTTCAACGTATGGTGGTGTCTCGTGGGGGTTCTGTCCTTCTTGAAAAGACATTGGTCTTGCACACAAGGAAACAGAGAAAAAGTCCCAAGAATTGGTCTTGGATTAGTAGTGCTGAAAAAAATAGTATTTCACTACTTTAAAAAATAATAATAAAATATAAATAAAATATTTTTAAAAATATTATTTCAAATTTTTTAAAATGTAATATTTTGTAAATACTAAGCAATGGTGAAAAGATGACGATATATTTTTCAAAAATAATTTTAGAGGGGAAAAAATAAAAGGCGTTTTATTTTAAAGACCAACGATGTCTAATTTTTTTTAAAAACCCCCCTTTGCTTGATTGGTGGTTGCACCAAATTAGAGTGGTACCTGCTCTGATACCACTTGTTGGATCGTGACGCACGTGAGAGGGGGGGGTGAATCACGTGGTTTTGGAAAACACTTCTTTTCGATTTTTAAAACACGAGTGTACGCAGCGGAAAGTAAATACGAAAAGCAACACCAAAAATAACACAGGCAGTTTTTACTTGGTTCGGAGCCTTCAGCGACTCCTACTCCAAGGCCCAGGTCCCGCGGACCTATCGATGGGCAATCCACTAAAAACCTCTTCCGGTACCCCGGAAGAGAGAATCTAGTACAATAAGAATGAAGTCAAGTGCAACACACTGCACTTGCCTTTTATAATAATTAAGTACAATAAAAGAAATTTTACCAACACTTTTAAGGATCAAAAGATGAAGCACTTCGTGTTGATGTCTGTCTTCTGGGCACGATCGGAACTCCTCGGAGCAATCATCGAGCACAGCAGCTTCGTAGCAGGAGCCAGAGCAGTCGGAAAGTCGTTTGGATGCGTTGAAGCACGTATGAGGGTTCTATGTTTGAAGCTTACTCAACCCCTCCTTTTATAGCCCTTTGGAGGAGTCTCCAGAGCTTATCAGATCCCAAAAATTCGGATCAAATGAGGAGAGTTCGAATCTGGCTGATCCCAGGCGCGTCCAACTACTTATTTGACACAGTAATCTTCCGAGGGCCATAACTTTTGTAACAACCACCCTTCTTACTACTACTCTCTAAGGGCGACCGTTACCTAACTCCTACTCTACTTACTAGTGCCACTTATGCTATTATTAGCGACACTTAGATTTATCACGGTTCAGAGAAATTCCTACCGAAAAATTTCGGCAGAGTCTCCACAGCCACATGCGGCTGGATCACAATTTATTCACAACCACGCAGTAATAAATCATATCATAATCAAAAACTAATCTAGCAACATGAACTAAACTCAATCTCCCAGAATGAAGCATAATAAGCTACAATGCACATCAAACTCAATCATAACTCATAATTTCATAACGGAAATAAGGAAAATGAACTAGACATAAACTCTAAATAAATAAGTCTTGCTAGTCCCCTCTGGACCTCTCCATAGTTCAGTCACCACACACATCCATCATCACCACCACCCTGTCGCCTCCCTTCATATCTTAGCTTTTCCTTTATCTGCAGTAGGAGGAAAGAAAACAAGATCTATAAGCGAAAACGCTTAGTAAGTACTAATCTATCTCACAAAACTCGAAATGCATAAATGAAATGCATAAGTGCTGAAACTGAAATAATAAAGCTATCTGCATGTGCTCATGGTATACAGAAAATGAACGGAATACAAATCATACTCAGTATCAAGCAGGATAACAAGAAACTAACAATGTAAACTTAGAATCAAAGAAACTAACCATTCTTATTTATTCTAAGCTTGGAACTTATTTCATTTCTTATATCCTTGTGTTAGAAATTAATCTTTTAATTTCTATCCTTTACTTTCTTCCTCTTTCTTTCTTCCTTCTTACTTAACTTTTCTTTTCTTTGGTTTTCTTTTCTTGGGCCCAGGCCTAGTACCAACTCATGCGCGTTCCCTAATAGGTTGGGGTTGCGAGCCACCAATCCTAAAAGAGCAGACTTCGGTCTACCAGGGCCAAGACCTCGGAAATGGTCACCTGGATTTGTTTAACGACAAGCTCTTGGATGTCGGGTACTAGCCTCTTACTTTAATTTACTTGTTATCTCTTTTTAATTAGACCTTGGTCTTTTTCTTTACTCATACTTCTCATAATCCTTTATTAGAGCTTATTAGAATCCTTTAGATATATATCTAACAAGTATAGGATTACAACTAACCAAGCATGCTATATAAAAATAACACGAAGGAAAACAAATCTGAACTCCCTAAGCCTGTTATAAAATAGAGCAAAGGAAAGCAAATCTGGACTTTCTAAACATGCTGTAAAATAGGGCAAAAATGCTACTTTAGGGATTCTAATCATGTTATAAAACATAGACAAAGAATACTACTTTAGGGCTTCTTAAGCATGCTATAAAATAGACAAAGGATGCTACCTTTAGTGATTCTGATCATGCTGTAAAAACAAACAGACATAGAATGCTACTCAACTTCTTAAACATGCTGTAAAAACAAATCTCTAATCAACTTTAACTATGTACAACATGACCTTAAAGCAAGGAAATTCATGTACAACATACAACTCAAAGAATTCAACAGCAAGCCAAGACAATGCATCCTTAAGTGAACTCATGGCAGCAACATGGGATAACTATAATGATCTGTTCGGTATGATCCTAAACAGGGCAGCAAGGAATCAACCGAAACTCCACTGTGCACGGCCAAAATCCCTAGCAATAATTAAGGATAGAATGCATACAATTCTACTTGGCACTAGAAACATACTCCATGCTCAACTAACCTAAACGAAACCTTGATTTCCCTGTGAAGCTCACGGCAGAACACCCAAAAGCCCAAATCCTTATAGCATGTTTCGGATTCAAGAAACTCAGGAAAAACAAGGAAACGAAAACCGAAAGATCGGAGCAACTCCTACCGCAGGTGAGTAGTACTTACCTAGGGTTTCTTGCACTTACAACCGGAAAGAAGGAAAGGAAGCTTCTAGGGTTCGGGTAGCTACTTTTCTCGATGATCCCTTCGTGTTCCCAAGTTCTCCTCTGTCGAGACAACCACCCACGGATGAAAACCAGCCGGAAGGAAGCTTCGCCGGCGCCGGAAATTGGAACCCAGCCTTTTCTTCGTCGTCGCCCGAGCAGGAGCAAATCGCCGCGCCGCGCGTGAGAGGAGAGGAGATTCGGGAGAAAAAGAAAAATAACCTAATCCCTCCTAACTTAGCCTTTTATAACTAGGTCTAACTTTAAACTTTGGGTTCTCATTATAACTCAACTATATTCGCTTCGTACTTGGTTAACAAAACGAGCATAGCTCAGTTGGTTGGGCCGTGTCCGGTTGGGTCGGTCCGACCCGAGGTCTTGGGTTCGAGTCTCAACTTCAACGATTTTTGGTCAAAACTTCTTTCTTTTTGTAAACCTACTAAACGACCTCCAAAAATTACGTAAAAATACTCTAAAAATTCCTAAAAATCTCTAGAATATTTTAAAAGTATTTCCAAATATTGTTTTTGACTTTTAGAACTTAAAATAGGGAAAATTGGGTCGTTACAACTTTTGACTCCGAACTCAAAATTGTAGGATCGAAAAGAATTTAGATATCTCCACAATAGCATGATATTGTTCACTTTGGGCCTAGACCCTCATGGATTTGCTCTTGGGCTCTCCCCAAAAGGCCTCATGCCAATGGAGATATCTTTTCTCTTATAAACTCATGATCTTTTCCATGTGTTTTCAATATGGGACTATGTTTGCAACCTTGCAACCCCAACAATCCCCCCCTCAAACAAAGGACCATGGGCTTCCCATGTCCGATCCTCGACCCACCAGGTCTTCCTGCCCCTCAGTCTACCCGACCTACTAGGACTTCCTGCCCCTCGGTCTACCCGACCTACTAGGACTTCCTTGCCTAGCCGCAACTAGGACTTCCTGCCCCTCGGTCCACCCGACCTACTAGGACTTCCTGCCTGGTGTCTGGTCCTCTTGATCCGAACATAGGAGCCCCCACTTTCTTTGTTCGAGGTCAATATTGTACTCACATGGTTCAATCAGACCATAGCTCTTGTGCACAGTCGGCGGTTAAACCTTCTGGCAGTCCGGGCTCTGATACCACTTGTAGGATCGAAAAGAATTTAGATATCTCCACAATGACATGATATTGTCCACTTTGGGCCTAGGCCCTCATGGATTTTCTCTTGGGCTCTCCCCAAAAGGCCTCATGCCAATGGAGATATCTTTTCTCTTATACACTCATGATCTTTTCCATGTGTTTTCAATATGGGACTATGTTTGCAACCTTGCAACCCCAACAAGAATCAAGCTCTGTCAGTTGCTACGCGTGCAGAATTCGAAGCTCTACATTTGTATCTACAACATAGAGTTATAAAAATATATGAAAAAATAGTTTATATAGATTTATGATTTAGATGTTGTCTGCCCGAGACCAGAACCTAGTCAGGTCTCAATTTAGGAATCCAAAATAGACCTAAGCTGGACCGACGCCTACTGTCCCTTAACTGGGACACGTCCTCACAGTCACTCTCCTCCAGTGACTTACCTTTACTTACCTCTTTCCAAACATCCGGTTAGCCCGTCGACCTGTCTAGACTTCATGCCAGCTATCCAGTCGACCCGTCGACCTAGCTGGACTTCGTGCCAAATGTCCGATCAGCCCGTCGACCCATTTGGACTTCGTGCCAGCTATCCGGTCAGCCCGTCGACCTAGATGGGCTTCGTGCCAGACATCCGGTTAGTCCGTCGACCTGTCTGGACTTCTCCTGCACACTCGATCAGAGTGTTAGATCAACAACACAACTAACTTAACCTAATTTGTCATTCATCAAAATCTGAGTTAGACCGTTAGCACTAACACAAAATACCCTCGACATGCCCGAGGGTTCAAATCACATACAAATGCAATAGGTCATAATAGTTGGAACTAGGATGTCTGCAACTACATAGTTAATCTATTTTACATATCATACTATTATCCTGCCTAAATTATATATGAACCGTGCATAATTTAACCGAAAACCAAACATTTAGAGACAGAAAACTTGCTCTGATACTAATTGTTGGCATTGGGAATTCAGTTCTGTATAAATCCCTTGTACAAAAATTTGTACGAGCACAGAACCTTTCCTAGCAACCCCCATGCTCGATCAGACATATGTTTGATCAATCAAGCAAGTTCTTGATTGACCAAAGCGCACCTTGATCGAAGCACAAGATCGTTGGCCTCTTGTGTTGGTGTTTAGAATCCTTATAAAGAAAAATAAACTAATTGCCCTGAAGAATAAGAACTAGTTGTACCTTTCCTCGTATGTAAGACCTCTTGATCTTCTGCTGTATTCCTCTCCTCCTCTTGGACGTCGTGTGGGCGATGATCTACCAAGACAAAACACCCGAACCTCTTCTTAATTTCCAAGCCACCTACCACCAAAGAATGCAAAGCAAAAAGGGGTGCCTCCTTCTTCTTTTCTTCCAAACCGTTGGCCACCTAGGTGCTTCTTCTCTTCTTTTTCTTCTCCTCCAAGCCCCGACCACCAAGGGGAGATGGAGTGGCGGCCCTAGAGGAAAGAAAGGGATATGGGGCGTCGGCCCTAGAGGAAAGAAAAGGAGAAAAAAAATGTGGGGTGCCGACCCTAGAGAAAAAAGGGAGGGTTGTTGAGTTGTGCAGAAAAACAAAACTTATCACTTATGTTTTTGTGGCATAACCTCCTCTCCTTTTATAACCTTTTGCGCCAGATAAAAAAGGAAAAAAATTAACAGATTTTTTTAGAATTTTGTTGAGAAAAAATCTCCCTTTTATAACTCCCCTTTTTTTCTTTTTCTTTTTTTTTCTTTTATTGTTGTCGACCCCTTGCTTGGCCACCAAGCAAGGCTTGGCCGACCCCTTTCTTGGGTAGGAAGCAAAAATAAAATGGGTGAATGCGAGGCTTTATAGAGGCTACAACAGGGACCGAGAGGAGGAATTAGTTTTGGCCTCCTAATGGACTTGATCTTCCTGTGTTCGACCCAAACAACAAACTTAAGTTCATCAATAATAACCCATACCACTAAAGGGTCATTATTGAACTATCGCACCAATCCCATATTACAATATGGGCTCCTACTTATCATGAATGCGTTAATCTCCCTATGTTTAAGATATCGTATGTCCGTTAATTAAATGAGTTACGGACAACTCATTTAATTAACATCTGACTCCAAGAGTAGTACCACTCAACTTTATTATCATGTCAGACTAAATCCACCTGTAGGGTTTACATGATAATCTTTATGAGCTCCTCAAGGGGACATCATCAACCTAAATAAATAGGACACAGTTTCCCTTTATAATCAACAACACACCATATAAATGGTACCATCTCCCAACTTATCGGGCATATTGATTTAACGAATAAATCTCACCAAGAAATAAATACTAAGTATATGTGTTTGTTATTATATCAGGATCAAGAGTACGCACAACCATAATAATAGAGGTCTTGTTCTTTTATATAGTCAGTATAAATCGAACAACCTCAAATGGTTTTGCTCAATACACATAGTATACTAGTGTAATAATATAGTCAAGACGAACTAATACCAAATTACACTACAACCATTCCAATGGTTTGTCCCTATCCATCTTGGTTGTGATCTACTATTTATAATTTTTAAGGAACTGATAACATGATATTCTGTGTGGCACCACACACCATATTATCTACAATATAAATTAAATGGACAACTGCATTGACATATATATAAATATAAAATGCAGACATTTGACCAAAGTATTCTCATTTCAAAATATCTCAAAAATATATGTTCATACAAAAGCTAAGCTTATAGTATACATCCCACCATGGCCAACACGGTCAGAATAATAACAATAAAAGTAAACAAGCAAACCACGTAGTTTATATATTTCAGCCTCTGGCTGACATAACCACGCATTTTATATTAACTAAAACCTACTCCACTACAACGATGGAAAACTTAAAACCATAACAGAGAAACCAATGCAACGAAAAAATAAGTGCAGTAGACCAAAACTCGATAAAAATCCTCGAGTACAATCACACATCACAAGTATATAGAAAAATACATAACAAGTAAATCAACACAAAAACAAGGAACCAAGTCCGTAAGCAGAAAATCATCGCGACACGAAGTGGGGACTATCCACTAGAACCTCCTAACAGCCTCAACCTGAAATAGATATAATCAACGGGGTGAGTTTAACAACACAGTAGGTATCAGGCTGACATGCATAATATGAAATAACTAATAGTAATAAATATGTGTACAGTCTCCTGGAGTAATAGAAAATGCAAAATCATAAGAAAAGGAGAAGTTGTACTCACTAGAACCTCCTATCATAATAATAAGGTCGTCAGACCAAAGGTAACATGTCCCTGTATATATGTAAAACGTATGCATCCATCCAATATGCAGCAAATAAAATGCAGCAAACAGAAGCAATAAATGCAATCACGCATATGATGCCAATGACATGTCCTGGTCACCCCTGACGCAGTCTGCCATCTCATATGATGGTGAGACCGAGTGGGTAGGGCTATGACAATTGTGCACTCTGCCATCACTGCTCCTGATGAGTGACCGAGTGGACAGGATGCTTTCGAAATATACCTATCCTCCTACCCCAAATCATAAGTGGGGGAGCTCAATACTTTCATATCCCTGAAATAATCCAGAGGAGAGATCCCTGACGTGCTACCATGCTGCGTCACGCTACCCATGAGTGGACTAGCGGAGCACTGACAAAAAAAACTGCCACACACCCTGCCTGATATACCGCTAACCCATGAGTGGTTGTGTGTGCAGATCCATGTAACTAGCGATGAGCTCAACAATAATGTGGCTACCAATCGCACAGCATGCAAATCTTGACCATATCTACCTCTATAAAACATGTACCAAAAATAAATGGATTAAATAAATAGGTCTAGGTACACGGGTTAGATATGGTAAATGTCTTGTCTGGTGTATCATAAGACATGGTATGTCACTACCTTTATGAGCATAAATAATCTTGGCAACAACAAGAGGGTATAAAACATAAATGCAGAACAGATAAAAGCATGCAACAAGTATCATGTAGTGACATACCAAAGTAAAGATAAACATAATTATTACTAGAGGCTATAACCTACTACGCATATCAACATGACATTATCAAAAGAGATAAGTCAAGGTACCCACCTCAAAAGTGGAGATCATCTCCCAAATAGACCCCACGTCGAGATGCTCGTCTCGAATCAAAGCTCTGTAAATCAAACGTATAATTAATTAAGCCATGCTCATAGATATCCAATAGCATAATCAAAATTCCTATTTGGTTAATTAAATAAATTGGATCTTACCCGAAGCTTAGATTAGATCCAACCTTTTAACCCAAATTAACCACAATGCAACGGTCAACTAGGGTTAGTTTCCTTAACCCTAATTATTCCATCATTCAGTTTAAACATAAACCAATTCTACACATGAACAACTGACCTTATCAACCTCCTCCTTTTAACTATAGATCGCACTGAACAATTGATGTGCGTAGATTATATACACTTATTGGCATATTTTGACGCACATTCACATACTTGGAGCATGCTTGATCTATGCATTTTCGTACTTTCAGCTTTCCGTTTTAGCATATTTACTCTCTTTGTTCGGAGATATGCTTTTGTGCATTTTCTGTACACAGGAGTCGAAATTGGTGAAGATTTCGTGTTCGAAGCCAAATCTGTGAGCAAAGCAAGGAAAGAAGGTGCCCTACCTGAACCACGCACTGCCCTGCTCTAGGGGGTTGCCAGTGTTAGAGTGTATACTAAAAGCCTAGCTTTTATAAACATTTATTTGTTGAAATAAAAGAATCACATTGGTCAATATCTGCATTTATTTGTTAAATGTAATTGTTTAATTAATTTATATAGTAGATAATTTGGAGTGTGGTGTCATACTCAAAAGATCATGTTGTCGGTTCTCTATAAATTATAAACAAGTTGCTCACGACTAAAATGGAAAGGAACAAACCATCAGAATAGTCGTAGTGTAATTAAGTATTAGTTTATCTTGACTAATAAATTACACTGATACACTTTAAGTGTATTGAGTAGGATCA
Organism: Zingiber officinale; assembly: GCF_018446385.1. Taxonomy (NCBI): domain Eukaryota; kingdom Viridiplantae; phylum Streptophyta; class Magnoliopsida; order Zingiberales; family Zingiberaceae; genus Zingiber; species Zingiber officinale. The sequence goes on from NC_056001.1 coordinate 77,664,522, forward strand.
TTTAGGTAAGTTCTTTTTGTACTGACTTAGTAAAAGAACTAGACCTTAGTTATTATGGAAGTGTGTGCTCTTAATCCTAATATAATAACAAGCACATATATTTAATATTTATTTCTTTGACTTATCAAAGGGTGAGGTTTAGCTCGATAAATCAATATGCCCGATAAGTTGGGAAATGATATTACTTATAGTGTGTGTTGTTGATTATAGAAGGAATCTGTGTCCTAGTTAGATTGGTTGAGAATGACTCCAAGAGGAGCTCATAAAGATTGCCATGTTAAACCCTGCAGGTGGACCTAGTCCAACATGACAATAAAGTTGAGTGGTACTACTCTTGGAGCTAGATATTAATTAAGTGAATTGTCAGTAACTTACTTAATTAGTGGGCATTCGTAATCTTAAACACAGGGACCCTAACACACTCATGATAAGAAGAAGCCCATAATGTAATTTGGGATTGGTGCGGTAGTACGGTAATAACTCTCTAGTGGAATGAGTTATTATCGATAAACTTGAGTTGTGTGTTCAGGGCGAACACGGGATACTCAAGCTCATCGGAAGGCCAAAACCAATTTCTCCTCTAGGTCCCTATCGTAGCCTCATTATAGCCTCAAGTCCATCCAAATGTAAGGCTCTTCTTGGTGTCCAAGAAAGGGGTCGGACCATTGCTTGGTGACCAAGCAATGGCCGGCCACATCCTCTTATAGGGGTCGGCCCTATTGCTTAGTGACCAAGCTTGTAGGGGCTGACCAATATTAATTCAAATAGGAGGGTTGTTTTGAATTTTTAAAATCTTCTCTTTGTAGAAAACTATAAGTTTTAAAAGAGAGATTTTAATTTTAAAAACTTTCCATATTTGAATTTGGCCACATGTTATAATAGAGAGTTTTAAAAGTTTTAAAACTTTCCTTTTTTAACCATCCTCATGGTTTAAGAAAAAAAGGGAGATAAGTTTTAAAAATTAAAATTTTCTATCATCATGTTAAAAAAGGAAATTTTATAAGAGAGTTTTTAAATTTTAAAATATGGTTTTAATTTTTAGAAACTTTCCTTTTTTAACTCCTACTTTAGGAAAGAGAGCTTGTAGCATTTTATAAGAATTTTTCTTGTAAAATTTTATATAAAAATTATTTATTTCTTTCTCTTGTGGGGGCCGACCAACCTTGCTTGGTGCCCAAGCAAGGTGGCCGGCCATATTAAAATAATAAAATCATCATCTAATTAATTTTGGTGATTGATTCAATCAAGAGGAAAGAAAAGGAAAAATAAAAGGGAAAAGGAAAAACTCTTGGATGATTTTATTTTTTGTAAAAAGTTTTTCCTTATTTGCCTTGGGCAAGTAATATAAAAGAAGGGGTGAGGGGGCTTCATGAGACACAACTCTTATTCTTTTGCTTGGGTGATCTCTTGGTGGCCGGCCCTCTCCCTTCTCCCTTTCCCTTTGCTCTCTTCTCCTTGGTGTTGGTGGTGGCCGAATTCTAGAGGAAGAGGAAGGACTCTTTTGGGTGGTGTTCATCTTGGAGGATCATCGCCCACACGACGTTTAAGGCGAGGCGAGGAATACGGCAGAAGATCTCGAGGTCATTAGCTTACAAGGAGAAGGTATAATTAGCAATTGTTATCCGCATCATGCTAGTTTATCTCTTTGTAAGAATTCTAAATACAAGAGGCAATTAGATCTAGTTTAATCAAATTTATTTTTCGATTTTGTGTTTTCTTCTTTTTCGAATTTGTGATTCGATTGTTCTTTTTGGTTAACCTAGAGTTATTTAAGGAAATAAATATTAGCTTTCCTTAAAAGGTTTTACCTAGGCGGTGGTGGTTGCTCCCATATCCAAGAAGGTCATGTGCCTCGCCATGCAGTCCTGGAAGCCAATTTTAGAAATTAATATTTATGGAATTAATAACTTAGGTAGATTTGAATCAATAGTGTTAAGTTCCATTTGCGATTCAAATCTAAACCATTATAACAGATAAGTTAAATTTGGAATCAATGATGTTAAGTTCCGTCTGTGATTCCTAATTTAACTTCTAAAGAACACAATAGGTTATTTAAGGAAAGGTTCGACACTTGTACAAAAAATTTTATACAGTGGAACCGGTATGTTTTCCTAGGATTAACCAACAATTGGTATCAGAGGTAGGGTTTGCCTCTGTGTATTTTTAGAATTCAAATAGGTTATGCACATGTCATACATAATTTAGGCAGGATAGTAGTAGGATGTGCCAACTCTTTGGTTGCAGGCTCCAACTATTATGGCTTATTGTTATTGTGTGTGATTGGACCCTTGGACATGTCAAGTGCATTATTTGTGTGCATGATTGTATGTATAAAATACAGCAGGAGCTGTATTATTTTTAGAATTTTATTTTTGTTCGATCTAGAATACATGTACATTCCCTCGTGGAATATAGGATCGATATATATAAAATTCTATTTTTGTCGTGGATCGGATTCTTGCGAGGCGAGGTACTTTTGGAGCACCAGAGGCACAGCGGAATAAGAAGCAAGAAGTATGCGACAACTTGACCCGATGGCGGTGGCTAAAGATGGCAGTAGCTAGGGTTGGAGCATACTGAAGACAGTGATGGAAAATGCCATAATAGTTGGAAAATTAATTTCCAAATTTATTGCTTTTATTTATTGTGATGTTTATATGCATGTGATGTATGCTAGGATAGGTTAGAAATCCTCATTTTTAAAAAACAAAGTGGGAGAGGGATTTTAATAAATCTCATGGTCTCCATTACTGGTTTGTAAGTGATGTCACAAGCCTGCGTGTTGGCTCTGAGTGCCTCCCTCCACAACGGATGGGTTTGTTGCGGATCACTAGATCAAACTTCCTTTTATGGATGGTTATAGGAAATTATTTAGGAGCGTGTGATCTTCTCTAACTAAAGGGGCACAATCCTATTTAATGGACTTAGTATCAAGTAATGGTATACACTTAGACGCATTCAATAGTATCCTCCCCAACGGAGTCACTGCTATTGTCTTGTGTGACCAAAGTGAAACCAACTATTAATTTTATTTGTCATAAAGTTAGGATGACAAGATAATAAAATTAATGGGTCACACCCTCCTCTTACAAATGATGAATTTGTATACGTCCACACTTACGTGGCATGCAATATTCACGGTGATTTGAGGTGTTGGTTAATTTAAAATAGTATTGTTTGAGGAATCAATATTATTCTAAATTTAGAGTCTTGACCAAAGTTTATTTTTGTGATTCTTAGGATGACTTTCAACCCACTAGCCATTATACTGAAAGAGAAAAAACTTACTGGTCCCAACTATATTGATTGGAAAGAAACCTGGACATAGTTCCTACTACTGAAAGCTATAAGTTTGTATTGACTGAGGCTTGCCCTGATGCACCTGACGGTGACTCTACCCCAGAGGAGATTGAGTATCATAAGAAATGGGTAAAAGCTGATGAGATGGCGCGGTGTTACATTTTGGCATCAATGTCAAATGTATTGCAACATCAGCATCAAGATTTACCAACTGCTTATGATATAATGAACAATCTCAAAGAACTTTTTAGGCACCAGAGTCGGACTGCTAGGCAAAAGCCAATGAGAAAGCTAATGACAGCCACCATGTCTGAGGGGACACCCGTAAGGGATCATATCCTCAAAATGATGGCTTATCTAAATGAAATACAAGTCCTTGGAGGAGAAATTGATGGGGAAACCCAGGTCGATATAATTCTCCAAACACTACCTAAAAGTTTTGAGTAGTTCCGCCTGAACTATAACATGAACAAAAGAGAGTATACGTTGGCGGAACTTCTAAAAGAACTACAGGCAGCAGAAGGAATATTTCGACACAGTTCTCAGATTCACTATGCTGAAAATGGTTCTACTTCTAAGTCGAAAGGCAAGAAGAAGAAGAAACAGGTCTTTTCAGCAAAGATGGTGAATAAACCTCAGAGTACAGGACAGAAAGCTGGAATGAAGAAGCCGAAGGGCAAGTGCTTCATCTGCAAGCAGTTTGGACATTGGAAAGCGGACTGTCCTCGTAGGAACCAGAATAATAAAGGTATATTTCATACTCTAGTAGTTGAAACATGTTTAGCAGTGTTATCTACCAACACCTGGTGTGTAGATACGGGAACCACTGATCATGTCTGCAATTCTTTGCAGGGGTTCCAGGAAACCCGACGACTATTTGATGGAGAGATAACTGTCTACATAGGCAATGCTACTAAGGTGGCGACTGTTGCAGTGGGAGACATCTACTTATCTTTTGATAGGAATAGAAAATTGATTTTAAGAAATTATCTTTATGTACCTAGTTTTAGAAAGAATTTAATTTCAGTTTCTAAACTGTATTTGGATGAATATTCAGTTTCATTTAGTAACAATGTTGTTATAAAGAGAAATAAGGTGATTATCTGTTCTGATGCATTGGTTGCCAATTTATACACTTTAAATTCAATTTCTCCCACAAAGCAAAATATGGAAATTAATAACACATCTTCTAACTCTACTAAGAGAAAAGAACCTTCGGAAATGAACCAAACGTATCTTTGGCATCTAAGGCTTGGACATATTAACTTAAGTAGGATTCAAAGGCTTGTAGCTGATGGACTATTGGGTTCATTAGAGTTGGAAAACTTTTAAACATGTGAATCCTGCTTGGAAGGTAAAATGACCAAGAGACCTTTTAAGGCCAAGGGGTATAGAGCCAAAGATGCGTTAGAACTGGTTCATTTTGATTTGTGTGGTCCTATGTCTATCCAAGCAAGAGGTGGTTATGAATACTTCGTCTCCTTTATAGATGATTATTCAAGATACGGATACATTTACCTGATGCGCCGCAAGTCTGAATGCTTTGACAAGTTCAAAGAATATAGGGCTGATGTGGAGAAACGTCTTGGTAAAAGTATCAAGACACTACGGTCTAACCGTGGTGGCGAATACCTCTTTGGAGAGTTTAGGAATTACTTATCAGAAGTCGGGATTCAATCCCAATTGTCTGCACCTGGCACACCCCAGTAGAATGGTGTAGCAGAATGAAGGAATAGGACTCTTATGGAATGGTTAGATCAATGATGAGTTATTCAGAATTACCGAATTCGTTTTGGGGATATGCTTTAGAAACAGTAGTGTACATTCTGAATATGGTATCTTCTAAAACAGTTCCTTCTACTCCCATGGAATTATGGAATGGGCGTAAGCCTAGTCTGAATCATATCCGGATATGGGGTAGTCCAACACATGTGCTGAAGGGAGATACTGACAAGTTGGAATCAGGTCAGAAGTTTGTATGTTTGTGGGATATCCTAAGGGAACGAAAGGTGGTTTGTTTTATAATCCTAAAAATCAGAAGATCATTGTTAGCACCAATGCTTGATTTTTAGAAGAAGATTATGTAATGAACCATAAGCCCATAAGTGAAATAGTTCTAGAAGAAATTAGAGAGGACACGTCTACTTCAGTACCAACAGTACAAGATGAAGTACAACAAGAGACTGCAACATGTGTCACACATGATACACAACTACAGACGGTGCCTCGTCGTAGTGGGAGGGTTGTGAGGCAACTTGAGAGATTCATGTTTTTGGAAGAATCTTCAGACTTGATCCCGAGTAAACATGAACCTGATCCCCGAACATATGACGAAGCACTCCAAGATATAGATGCAGTATCTTGGCAAAAGGCAATGAATTCCGAAATAGAATCTATGTATTCTAATAAGGTCTGGGAGCTTGTAGAACCACATGATGATGTAAAAGCCGTTGGATGCAAGTGGATCTACAAAAGGAAAAGAGGGACAGATGGGAAGGTAGAAACCTTCAAAGCAAGGCTTGTTACGAAGGGGTATACTCAAAAAGGGGAATCGACTATGAGGAGACTTTTTCGCCGGTAGCCATGCTTAAGTCTATCCGGATACTCTTGTCCATTGCCGCTCATATGAATTATGAGATTTGGCAAATGGATGTCAAGACAGCTTTCCTTAACGGAAGTCTTGAAGAAAACATCCATATGAAGCAACCAGAAGGGTTCATTGATAAAGGTAAAGAGCATCTAGTGTGAAGAAAACATCCATTTACGGTCCATTTAATCGGTCCAGAAGGGGTCATGTCATCTCTAAGGATGGAGTAATGGTAGATCCAAACAAGATCGAAGCTGTAAGTAATTGGAACAAGCCAAAGAATGTCAGTGAAATCAGAAGTTTTCTCGGACTAGCAGGCTACTACCGAAAGTTTGTAGAAGACTTCTCGAAAATTGCAGCCCCTATGACGGTTCTCACCAAAAAGAATAAAAAGTATGAATGGACGGATGAATGCGAGAAGAGTTTCACAGAATTAAAAAGGAGACTAACCAGTGCTCCAATCCTTACTCTTCCGGAAAGTAACAAAGACTTCGACATGTACAGCGACGCTTCCAAATTAGGACTCGGAGCTGTACTCATGCAAGACAGCAAGGTCATTGCATATGCCTCTAGACAACTCAAAGAGCACGAGAAGAACTACCCTACTCACGACCTAGAGCTAGCAGCCATGGTCTTTGCTATTAAAACATAGAGACATTATTTATATGGAGTCCGGTGTAAGATTTATACCGACCACCAGAGTCTAAAATATTTCTTCACTCAAAAGAATCTATACATGAGACAACGTAGATGGCTCAAGCTAGTCAAGAACTATGACTGCGAGATCTTTTATCATCCAGGAAAGGCGAACAAAGTGGCCGATGCACTCAGCAGAAAGTCCAGTGCCACCTGATGTAGCTATTTTAAGTTCGAGGATGAACTTTCTATGAGGTATGGGGTACTGTAACGCCCATAAAATGCTAAGCTATACCTAGGAGTGTTTTTCTTTAAAATAGAAGAATAAAAGAAAGAAAGAAAGAGAAAAATGGAAAATTAGAAAATCAAAATAAAAAGAGGTGAGGTCAAAAATTGAACCTTGAACCTCCCACAAATGATAAAGTTAAAATTGGTGCATAGAACCACTAGAGTAATGAATGATATGTGAATAAAAAAGAATAGAAATATTAGTTAAAGGTGAGAGGATGGTTAAGTAAAGGAACAAGAGAAAACCAAGTAGCTTACTTTCTCTTTCTCTTGGTTAAGAGAAGAAGCAAGCAAAAGACAAGTTGCTTGCTTCCCTCCTTCTCTCTATTTTCGTGGAATTAAAGGAATGAAGAAAATAGAAGGGCTAAGGGGGATGAATGAAGGTATGTATGAATACATAGGAAATAAATAGGATAGAGAGAAGAAAAGACAAGTTATTAATCCTTTCTTCTTCTTCCTCCTTCCCTCTCCTTCTTCATTCTCCACCGAAACCAAATGCTCTCCCTCTCCTCATTTCCAAAAGCTAAGCTAAGGTTCCTCTCCAAGAAAACTAATTTAAAAGAAGGAGCCTTCAAGGTCTACCCCTTCCAAGCAAGAGAAACAAAAGGGAGTACAAGAAAAAGAAGCTCTCTTCTTCCTCTTCACCTAGAGTATCTTTCCTTAAGAAAAACCACAAGCAAAAGGATGTAAGTATCCCCTCACCTGTGGTACAAGTTGCTTTTGTTTTACATAAGAGTAGAACGCTTAAAACCTAGGGTCTCAAGTTGGAACTCTCGGCCAAGTATAGAAAAGAAAGATTTGGGTAGATCAAGATCTAAATAAAGCATGTTCATTATGTTCTTGAGATAAGTACCCTAGTATAAGAAGCTAGTTAATGTTCTCATGTTGTATGTTGACTTAAAACCTAGATTTATAAACATGAACTTTCGGCCAAGTATAGATGAAGGACCTAGGAAAGCTTAAGACCTAAACTAACCATGTTCACTACATCCTTATGATATGTATGCTATGTTAAGGGATTGGGTTGGTTTTTCATATGCTTGAATGTTGCTTAAAGTTAGCTTTTCCTTCATGTATGTTTTGGCCAAGAACAAAAATTAGGGTTTAGAGAAGCTAAAAGGTTAACCTAGCATGCTCATGTACCTCTTGATAATATGATATGAATTTAGCTAGGTGATTGTGCTTACATGTTGATTTAAAACCTAGTTTTCTCTTCATGTATGTTTCGGCCAAGAACAAAATTAGGGTTTAGAGAAGCTAAAAGGTTAACCTAGCAAGCTCATGTACCTCTTGATAATATGATATGAATTTAGCTAGGTGATTGTGCTTACATGTTGATTTAAAACCTAGTTTTCTCTTCATGTATGTTTCGGCCAAGAACAAAATTAGGGTTTAGAGAAGCTAAAAGGTTAACCTAGCATGCTCATGTACCTCTTGATAATATGATATGAATTTAGCTAGGTGATTATGCTTACATGTTGATTTAAAACCTAGTTTTCTCTTAATGGATGGTTCGGCCAAGAACCAAATTAGGGCTTAGAGAAGCTAAAAAGTTAACCTAGCATGCTCATGTACTTCTTGATGATATGATATGAATTTAGCTAGGTGTTTATGTTTACATGTTGTTTAAAACTTACTTTCCCTTCATGTAAGGTTCGGCCAAGAACCAAACTAGGGCTTAGAGAAGCTAAAAAGTTAACCTAGCATGCTCATGTACCTCTTGATGATATGATATGAATTTAGCTAGGTGTTTATGTTTACATGGTTTTTTAAAGCTTAACTTCCCTTCATGTATGTTTCGGCCAAGAACCAAATTAGGGTTTAGAGAAGCTAAAAAGTTAACCTAGCATGCTCATGTACCTCTTGATAATTTGATATGAATTTAGCTAGGTGTTTACACTTGCATGTTGCCTATAGCTTGGTTTTCTCCTAATGAGTGGTTCGGCCACTATGAGTTTAGAAGCTTAGATATGCCTCACATGATACGTTATGAATTAGGAGATGTTATTTGATGATGCCATGCATGATTGTGTCTTTTATGATATGCTATGTGCCCAAAAATGCATGTGTTTATGTTATGATAAATAACATGCTCATTATGTATGCTTATGATCCATGCATGTGCTGTGTGCCCAAATATGCATGCTTTATGATATGGTAAATAACATGCTCATTATGTATGCTTATAATCCATGCATGTCCTGTGTGCCCAAATATGCATGCTTTATGTTATAACAAATGACATGCTCATTATGTATGTTTACGATCCATGCATGTGTTGTGTGCCCAAATATGCATGTTTTACTCCTCATGATATGATAAGATAAGATAAGATATGAGATATGTTATGTTATGATATGAACCATGATATGATATTTTACTTTGTATGGCTTGTACCAAGGGTGGACTCCATAAGTGCCCCTAGGCCGACGGACTATGAACGAGTCTAGTAAAAGGATGGGCTCCTTAGTACGCCCCTAGGTCGACGGACTATGAACGGACCTAGATCCCTAGTAGGTTCGGGGCTAGCTACCCTGTCCTAGGGATTGTGCGCATTTATGTATGTATGTGGTACAAGCCGGACCCTCATGATGATATTATGTTCAAGTACTATATGATATGTTTTAAGACATCTTGCATATGACATGACACATGTTTTAAAAGACATCTTGCATGATATGATTTATGATTTATATGACATGATGATTTATGATATGATATAGCATGGTGTTCTTTATAAGATGATATGATAAGATTTACGATATGACATGCTATGCTCTTATGATATTTATATGACATGATGATTTAAGATATGATATAGCATGATGTTTTTTATAAGATGATATGATAAGATTTACGATATGACATGCTATGCTCTTATGATATTTATATGACATGATGATTTATGATATGATACAGCATGATGTTATTTATGATTTATGATATGACATGCTATGCCTTTATGATGTTAGATGATCGTATTTTTGTGGTTGTATGCTTATGTATTTATGCTTTGATATATGGATTTTGTGAGTAGGAAAGAATCTTACTAAGCCTGTGTGCTTATAACTTACTTTCCTTGTACCACAGATAAGGGCAAAGAATGGATGACCTAAGGGAGCTACAGGAGAGGTAAGGATATGTGTGTGGTGGTGGCTCGGCTAAGGCAAATAAAGACCTGCTTAAATTATTTTGTTATGTCAACATGAACCAAGTGTCTTATGTTATTGTTCCGCACGACTTCAGGATATTTTTTTTAAGTGTTTTATTTTTGAAAGAAATTTCAATACGCATGTATGTTTCCGCAAATAGAAATAGATAAGTAAAGTAACCCCGCCTCACTAGTAGGAGGGGCGGACGTTACAGGTTGGTATCAGAGCCAAGTTAGCCTTTCCGCTACACACACATCAAGCCTCAACCCTGCCGCTCCAAGTAAGACTTTCTGTACTTACTCTATGTATGATAGGAAATGTTTTAGTATCCATGAACCTAGGTATTACTGATATGGATTTTCTTCATGTATGATAAGCAATGTTTAATGTGTACGAATATAAGTAGGGATGACTCTTGACTTATGTTAGTCTCATTGTTATTTATGAAAATAGATATGGCTAGAAGACGCGGTAACCGGGCTGATGAGACAGTGACCCCACCAGATCTGACCCAGGTAGTCACCGATCTCCAGCGTCAGATCACGGAACAACAACAAGTAATCACTGCTCTAATGAATCAGCAAGTAAACCCTGTCACCCCACCAGCAAATCAGAATGCAGCGCCCGTCATACCACTAGCTGCACCAGTACCGCCGGTAGCCCCTACCCCAGTGGTCCGACAGGAGACTTATTTGATACAGTGGCTAAGGCTGAAGTCGGAGAACTTCTCGGGTACTTGTGAGCCATGGGATGCTCAAGCCTGGTTCAAGACAGTGGAAAGTATTGTGGAATTGCTGGACTGGCCTGTATCAGAAATGATCAAATGTGTGTCATTCTGTTTTTCCGGAGATGCAAGAATGTGGTGGGAAAGAGTTAAAGGCTAAGAGATAAATTAATCTGATGAATTGGACGGACTTCGAGACATAGTTCTTCGAAGAATTCTTCCATATGCAAGTGACGAACCGGCATTACGACGAGTTCACCGAGTTCCGGCAAGGTGACTTATCAGTAAACTTATCAGAACCAGCTTCTATATGCAAGCGCTTCAATTGTATTGCACGCCTCTGCCCAGAGTTAGTCAGCACATAAAGAGAAAGGGTTAGACTGATGCTGATGATGCTCCGACCCGAGATAGCACTGAATGTGGCCGGCGGAATTAATAGACCGCAGACTATAGAAGAACTGGTCAGTAGTGCCCTGATCACCGAGCATTATCAGAAGGCGATGAACGAGAATAAGAATCAGGCACAGACGCAAGGGCAGAAATCTTAGAGTACCAAACCCACCTGGAAAGGAAACTCTAATGGAAAAAGGAAACAATGGGACAACACCAAAGGAGGACCAGCAAATAAGCAACCTAAGTACCCTCAGTGTACCATTTGTGGAAAGCAGCATTCCGGAGTATGTCGCAAGGGTACGAGAAAATGTTACAGTTGCGGACGGGAGGGACACCTGGCCAGAGACTGCCCTACCCAGTCCCAGACACCGTTCCAGCAGAATGACCAGAACAGAAGTGCCCCCTCACAGCTACACTATATGCAAGCGGCCATTGAAGGGACTCCGATTAGCCTAGGGAGATTGGAAGCCCCGCCAACTACGATGAACGCTAGGGTTTTCTCTCTTACCAAAGATGATGTGGCGAGTGCCTCTACCGTTGTCACAGGTCAGCTGCCTATTTTCAGTAAATATGCTAATGTATTATTTGATACTGGGGTGACGCACTTGTTCGTCTCTATACGTTTCATGAAGAAGCTGGAGATATCACCACCAGCTTTAAATGACAAATTCTTAACAACCCTACCCTCGGGAGAAGTAATGTCATCTACTCATATGTTGCGAGCTGCACCTATCAGAATCGCAGACAGAGAACTCTACTGTGACTTGATAGTGCTGGGCATGCAAGATTATGACAGTATATTGGGCATGGATTTCCTGAGCAAGTACGGCGCTTCAATCGAGTGTCGTCAAAGAAAAGTGTTTTTCCGACCTGAAGCAGAACCAATGTTCGAATTCGTTGGAGAACCAAGGAAGGAAACTGGGAGATTTTTATCAGCCATTAAAGCCCAAAAGATGTTAAATAAGGGATATAATGGGTTTCTAGCACAGGTGATCAATACAAGCCAGGCTGAGGACCAGAAACTAGAAGATGTCAGAGTGGTGTGCAACTACCCAGAAGTGTTCCCCGATGAACTACCAGGGTTAGCCCCTGATAGAGACATAGAATTTGAGATTGAACTGATTCCTAGTACTAAACCGATCTCTAAAGCACCTTATCGTATGGCGCCGGCTGAGTTGAAGGAACTTCAGGGACATCTACTAGAGTTACATGACAATGGACTTATTCGCCTGAGTCACTCTCCATGGGGAGCTCTAGTACTATTTGTGAAAAATAAGGATGGGTCTATGCGGATGTGTATAGACTACCGAGCGCTGAATAATGTGACAATCAAGAACCGGTACCCTCTTCCGCGGATCGACGACCTGTTCGACCAATTAAGGGGAGCAACCGTTTTCTCTAAGATTGACCTGAGGTCCGGCTATCATCAAGTGAAAGTGAAACAAGATGATATACCGAAGACGACATTTCGAACAAGATACGGACACTATGAGTTCATAGTTATGCCCTTCGGAGTGACCAATGCCCCTGCTGTATTTATGGATTTGATGAACCGGGTGTTCACGGCATATCTCGACAAATTCGTGATCATCTTCATTGACGATATTCTCATCTATTCAAGAACCCCGGAAGAGCATGCTGAACACCTGAACACCATACTACAGATTCTTCGAGAAAAACAACTATACGCAAAGTTCTCCAAATGTGAGTTTTGGCTCGATCGAATATCATTCTTGGGTCATGTCATCTCTAAGGACGGAGTAATGGTAGATCCAAACAAGATCGAAGCTGTAAGTAACTGGAACAGGCCAAAGAATGTCAGTGAAATCAGAAGTTTTCTCGGACTAGCAGGCTACTACCGAAAGTTTGTAGAAGACTTCTCGAAAATTGCAGCCCCTATGACGGTTCTCACCAAAAAGAATAAAAAGTATGAATGGACGGATGAATGCGAGAAGAGTTTCACGGAATTAAAAAGGAGACTGACCAGTGCTCCAATCCTTACTCTTCCGGAAAGTAACAAAGACTTCGACATGTACAGCGATGCTTCCAAATTAGGACTCGGAGCTGTACTCATGCAAGATGGCAAGGTCATTGCATATGCCTCTAGACAACTCAAAGAGCACGAGAAGAACTACCCTACTCACGACCTAGAGCTAGCAGTCGTGGTCTTTGCTCTTAAAACATGGAGACATTAGTTATATGGAGTCCGGTGTAAGATTTATACCGACCACCAGAGTCTGAAATATTTCTTCACTCAAAAGAATCTAAACATGAGACAACGTAGATGGCTCAAGCTAGTCAAGGACTATGACTGCGAGATCTTTTATCATCCAGGAAATGCGTACAAAGTGGCCGATGCACTCAGCAGGAAATCCAGTGCCACCTGATGTAACTATTTTAAGTTCGAGTATGAACTTTCTATGAGGTATGGGGTACTGTAACGCCCACAAAATTCTAAGCTATACCTTGGAGTGTTTTTCTTTAAAATAGAAGAATAAAAGAAAGAAAGAAAGAGAAAAATGGAAAATTAGAAAATCAAAATAAAAAGAGGTGAGGTCAAAGATTGAACCTTGAACCTCCCACAAATGATAGAGTTAAAATTGGTGAATAGAACCACTAGAATAATGAATGATATGTGAATAGAAAAGAATAGAAATATTAGTTAAAGGTGAGAGGATGGTTAAGTAAAGGAACAAGAGAAAACCAAGTAGCTTACTTTCTCTTCCTCTTGGTTAAGAGAAGAAGCAAGCAAAAGTCAAGTTGCTTGCTTCCCTCCTTCTCTCTATTTTCGTGGAATTAAAGGAATGAAGAAAATAGAAGGGCTAAGGGGGATGAATGAAGGTATGTTCATTACATAGGAAATAAATAGGATGGAGAGAAGAAAAGACAAGTGATTAATCCTTTCTTCTTCTTCCTCCTTCCCTCTCCTTCTTCATTCTCCACCGAAACCAAAAGCTCTCCCTCTCCTCATTTCCAAAAGCTAAGCTAAGGTTCCTCTCCAAGAAAACTAATTTACAAGAAGGAGCCTTCAAGGTCTACCCCTTCCAAGCAAGAGAAACAAAAGGGAGTACAAGAAAAAGAAGCTCTCTTCTTCCTCTTCACCTAGAGTATCTTTCCTTAAGAAAAATCACAAGCGAAAGGATGTAAGTATCCCCTCACCTGTGGTACAAGTTGCTTTTGTTTTACATAAGAGTAGAACACTTAAAACCTAGGGTCTCAAGTTCGAACTCTCGGCCAAGTATAGAAAAGAAAGATTTGGGTAGATCAAGATCTAAATAAAGCATGTTCATTATGTTCTTGAGATAAGTACCCTAGTATAAGAAGCTAGTTAATGTTCTCATGTTGTATGTTGACTTAAAACCTAGATTTATAAACATGAACTTTCGGCCAGGTATAGATGAAGGACCTAGGAAAGCTTAAGACCTAAACTAACCATGTTCACTACATCCTTATGATATGTATGCCATGTTAAGGTTTTGGGTTGGTTTTTCTTATGCTTGAATGTTGCTTAAAGTTAGCTTTTCCTTCATGTATGTTTCGGCCAAGAACAAAAATTAGGGTTTAGAGAAGCTAAAAGGTTAACCTAGCTTGCTCATGTACCTCTTGATAATATGATATGAATTTAGCTAGGTGATTGTGCTTACATGTTGATTTAAAACCTAGTTTTCTCTTCATGTATGTTTCGGCCAAGAACAAAATTAGGGTTTAGAGAAGCTAAAAGGTTAACCTAGCATGCTCATGTACCTCTTGATAATATGATATGAATTTAGCTAGGTGATTATGCTTACATGTTGATTTAAAACCTAGTTTTCTCTTCATGGATGGTTCGGCCAAGAACCAAACTAGGGCTTAGAGAAGCTAAAAAGTTAACCTAGCATGCTCATGTACCTCTTGATGATATGATATGAATTTAGATAGGTGTTTATGTTTACATGTTGTTTAAAACTTACTTTCCCTTCATGTAAGGTTCGGCCAAGAACCAAACTAGGGCTTAGAGAAGCTAAAAAGTTAACCTAGCATGCTCATGTACCTCTTGATGATATGATATGAATTTAGCTAGGTGTTTATGTTTACATGTTGTTTTAAAGCTCAACTTCCCTTCATGTATGTTTCGGCCAAGAACCAAATTAGGGTTTAGAGAAGCCAAAAAGTTAACCTAGCATGCTCATGTACCTCTTGATAATATGATATGAATTTAGCTAGGTGTTTACACTTGCATGTTACCTATAGCTTGGTTTTCTCCTTATGAGTGGTTCGGCCACTATGAGTTTAGAAGCTTAGATATGCCTCACATGATACGTTATGAATTAGGAGATGTTATTTGATAATGTCATGCATGATTGTGTCTTTTATGATGTGCTATGTGCCCAAACATGCATGCTTTATGATATGACAAATAACATGCTCATTATGTATGCTTATGATCCATGCATGTGTTGTCTGCCCAAATATGCATGCTTTATGATATGGTAAATGACATGCTCATTATGTATGCTTATAATCCATGCATGTCCTGTGTACCCAAATATGCATGCTTTATGTTATAGCAAATGACATGCTCATTATGTATGTTTATGATCCATGCATGTGCTGTGTGCCCAAATATGCATGTTTTACTCCTCATGATATGATATGATAAGATAAGATATGTTATGTTATGATATGAACCATGATATGATATTTTACTTTGTATGACTTGTACCAAGGGTGGGCTCCATAAGCGCTCCTAGGCCAACGAACTATGAACGGGTCTAGTAAAGGGATGGGCTCCTTAGTACGCCCCTAGGTCGACGGACTATGAACGAACCTAGATCCCTAGTAGGTTCGGAGCTAGCTACCTTGTCATAGGGATTGCGCGCATTTATGTATGTATGTGGTACAAGCCGAGCCCTCATGATGATATTATGTTCAAGTACTATATGTTATGTTTTAAGACATCTTGCATATGACATGACGCATGTTTTAAAAGACATCTTGCATGATATGATTTATGATTTATATGACATGATGATTTATGATATGATATAGCATGATGTTCTTTATAAGATGACATGATAAGATTTATGATATGACATGATGATTTATGATATGATATAGCATGATGTTCTTTATAAGATGATATGATAAGATTTGCGATATGACATGCTATGCTCTTATGATATTTATATGACATGATGATTTATGATATGATATAGCATGATGTTATTTATGATTTATGATATGACATGCTATGCCTTTATGATGTTAGATGATCATATTTTTATGGTTGTATGCTTATGTATTTATGCTTTGATATATGGATTTTGTGAGTAGGAAAGGATCTTACTTAGCCTGTGTGCTTATAACTTACTTTCCTTGTACCACAGATAAGGGCAAAGAATGGATGACCTAAGGGAGCTACAGGAGATGCAAGGAGATGTGTGTGGTGGTGGCTCGGCTAAGGCAAATAAAGACCTGCTTAAATTATTTTGTTATGTCAACATGAACCAAGTGTCTTATGTTATTGTTCCGCACGACTTCAGGATATTTTTTTTAAGTGTTTTATTTTCGAAAGAAATTTCAATACGCATGTATGTCTCCGCAAATAGAAATAGATAAGTAAAGTAACCCCGCCTCACTAGCAGGAGGGGCGGGCGTTACACTTGTACTATACGTCGATGATATTTTGTTAATTGGCAACAATGTCAAGGTATTATCGGACGTAAGGGTATGGTTATCCAAACAATTTGATATGAAGGACTTAGGAGAATGTGCACACATTCTTGGGATCAAAGTTATAAGGGATCGCAAGAAAAGAATGTTATGTCTATCCCAAGCTTTATAAATAGATACAATTCTTGCTCGTTTTAGCATGCAAAACTCCAAGAGCCATTGCATGGAGGAGTGTTAAGCAGAAATGCGTCTCAGAATCAACCATGGAAGCTGAGTATGTGGCAGCCTTTGAGGCAGCCAAAGAAGCTGTATGGCTCAGGAACTTTCTGATGGATTTAGATGTGATTCCTAGTTTTCCCAAGATCATCACAATTTATTGTGATAATAGCGGTGCAGTTGCAAACTCGAAGGAACCACGAGCTCATAAGGCAAGTAAACATATAGAGTGCAAGTACCACCTGATACGAGACATCGTCAAGCGAGGAGAAGTTGTCGTCGCCAAGATTGCATCAGAAGATAACCTAGCAGATCCTTTCACAAAGGCCCTTTCGGCGAAAGCTTTTGATCAGCATGTGGAGGGGATGGGAATAAGATGTAAGGCAACAGATATGGCAGCTTAGTCTTTTAGTATAAGTGGGAGATTGTTAGAGTGTATACTAAAAGCCTAACTTTTGTAAACATTTATTTATTGAAATAAAAGAATCACATTTGTCAATATCTGCATTTATTTGTTAAATGTAATTGTTCAATTAATTTATATAGTAGACAACATGGAGTGTGGTGTCATACTCAGAAGATCATGTTGTCGGTTCTCTATAAATTATAAACAAGTTGCTCACGACTAAAATGGAAAGGAACAAACCATCAGAATAGTCATAGTGTAATTAAGTATTAGTTTATCTTGACTAATAAATTACACTGATACACTTTAAGTGTATTGAGTAGGATCATTTAGGTAAGTTCTTTTTGTACTGACTTAGTAAAAAAACTAGACCTTAGTTATTATGGAAGTGTGTGCTCTTAATCCTAATATAATAACAAGCACATATATTTAATATTTATTTCTTTGACTTATCAAAGGGTGAGGTTTAGCTCGATAAATCAATATGCCTGATAAGTTGAGAAATAATATTACTTATAGTGTGTGTTGTTGATTATAGAAGGAATCTGTGTCCTAGTTATCTAGGTTGAGAATGTCCCCAAGAGGAGCTCATAAAGATTGTCATGTTAAACCCTGCAGGTGGACCTAGTCCAACATGACAATAAAGTTGAGTGGTACTACTCTTGGAGCTAGATATTAATTAAGTGAATTGTCAGTAACTTACTTAATTAGTGGGCATTCGTAATCTTAAACACAGGGAGACTAACACACTCATGATAAGAAGAAGCCCATAATGTAATTTGGGATTGGTGCGGTAGTACGGTAATAACTCTCTAGTGGAATGAGTTATTATCGATGAACTTGAGTTGTGTGTTCGGGGCGAACACGAGATACTCAAGCTCATCGGAAGGCCAAAACTAATTTCTCCTCTAGGTCCATGTCGTAGCCTCATTATAGCCTCAAGTCCATCCTAATGTAAGGCTCTTCTTGGTGTCCAAGAAGGGGGTCGGACCATTGCTTGTAGGGGCCGGCCAATATTAATTCAAATAGGAGGGTTGTTTTAAATTTTTAAAATCTTCTCTTTGTAGAAAACTATAAGTTTTAAAAGAGAGATTTTAATTTTAAAAACTTTCTTTATTTGAATTTGGCCACATGTTATAATAGAGAGTTTTAAAAGTTTTAAAACATTCCTTTTTTAACCATCCTCATGGTTTAAGAAAAAAAGGGAGATAAGTTTTAAAAATTAAAATTTTCTAACATCATGTTAAAAAAGGAAATTTTATAAGAGAGTTTTTAAATTTTAAAACATGATTTTAATTTTTTGAAACTTTACTTTTTTAACTCCTACTTTAGGAAAGAGAGCTTGTAGAATTTTATAAGAATTTTTCTTGTAAAATTTTATATAAAAATTATTTATTTCTTTCTCTTATGGGGGCCGACTAACCATGCTTGGTGCCCAAGCAAGGTGGCCGTCCATATTAAAATAATAAAATCATCACCCAATTAATTTTGGTGATTGATTCAATCAAGAGGAAAGAAAAGGAAAAATAAAAGGAAAAAGGAAAAACTCTTGGATGATTTTATTTTTTGTAAAAAGTTTTTCCTTATTTGCCTTGGGCAAGTAATATAAAAGAAGGGGTGAGGGGGCTTCATGAGGCACAACTCTTATTCTTTTGCTTGGGTGATCTCTTGGTGGCCGACCCTCTCCCTTCTCCCTTTCCCTTTGCTCTCTTCTCCTTGGTGGTGGTGGTGGCCGAATTCTAGAGGAAGAGGAAGGACTCTTTTGGGTGGTGTTCATCTTGGAGGATCGTCGCCCACACGACGTCCAAGGCGAGGCGAGGAATACGACAGAAGATCTCGAGGTCATTAGCTTACAAACAGAAGGTATAATTAGGAATTGTTATCCGCATCATGCTAGTTTTTCTCTTTGTAAGAATTCTAAATACAAGAGGCAATTAGATCTAGTTTAATTGAATTTATTTTTCTATTTTGTGTTTTCTTCTTTTTCGAATTTGTGATTCGATTGTTCTTTTTGGTTAACCTAGACTTATTTAAGGAAATAAATATTAGCTTTCCTTAAAAGGCTTTGCCTAGGCGGTGGTGGTTACTCCCATATCCAAGAAGGCCATGTGCCTCGCCATGCAGTCCTGGAAGCCAATTTTGGAAATTAATATTTATGGAATTAACAACTTAGGTAGATTTGAATCAATAATGTTAAGTTCCGCTTGCGATTTAAATCTAAACCATTAAGAACAGATAATTTAAATTTGGAATCAATGATGTTAAGTTCCGTCTGCGATTCCTAATTTAACTTCTAAAGAACACAATAGGTTATTTAAGGAAAGGTTCGACACTTGTACAAAAAATTTTGTACAATGGAACCGGTACGTTTTCCTAGGATTAACCAACACCCAGGCCGTGTGGAGATCATGGGCCAGAAGGCTACAGCAAGAAACGAAGTGGTCATGGCCGTGTGAACCTCACACGGCCGTGCAAGGATCTGAAGAACCCAGACATGAGAAGAAGCCAAGGCCGTGTGCATCACACGGCCATGTGAGTTTTCCAGAGATAGGAGAAGCCTCGGCCGTGTGTCTCACACGGCCGTGTGAGGTTCTCAGTGGCAGGGAAGGAAGCAGGTCGTGTGCATCACACGCCCGTGCTAGATTTCCAGAGGCTAAGGCAGTTCAGGCCATGTAGATTTACACGGCCATGTAAAGGGCCATTGGGGATGTTTGCCACGGCCGTGTCTCACACACGGCCTTGCAAGGCTGGCAGAGAGGAGAGTGGGCAGGGCCCTGTGAACCTCACACGGTCGTGCCACGGGGCCGTGTGGCGCCCAAACTTCACCTCTATTTAAACCCTTCTTCAATATTTGAAAGGGGATCTTCTCCCTCTTGGGAGAGAGCGAGATTTGGGTCTTTCCTTCCAATCTTGGGAGGATTTCTGGGCGATCTAAAGGCGGATCTTCAACGTATTCGACTCCGGGAGCGTGGATTGGATCCGAAGACCAAGCTTCATCTTAGATAAGTTTTCTTTCTCTCCTCTTCTTGGATTGGGGATCAAGAAATGCGTGTAATCTTTGTATTTTCGAATTTCTCTCTTCGATTCATGGAGTAGATCTCTTTGTTTTAGGATGGAGGGAGTATTTGTATGATGAATTGATGTAAAATCTTGTAGATTTGTCATTTCCTTGTTTTTATGATATTGTCTTGTTTGTATCAATTCAATCTTGAATGAATCGTTGTGTTGTGGACATAATTCACATTCTTGATTGATTGTTTGAATGTCCTATGGATCTTGTAGAGATTATCTCCCACTCGATTTTCCGAGGGAAGCACGCGAAAGGTGCAAGCCCGTGTAAGGACGTTTGAGGGATAAGATTTAGGGAAAAATAGGATGATTCAAGAGGGTAGGATAGATTTAGGTATTAATCTTTATATCTTATGTGTTGCGAAGTATGATCTTTATGTCGATTACCTGAGGGATCTTCATGACAGGAACATGCTCGTGTAAGGACAACATAAGTTCATATCTAATTGATCACATTTAGGTATAGATTTCAGTCCTAAGCCGGTTGTCTATTGCAAGAGAGAATCGGCAACCTTCTATAAATATTGGACAATTGAGAAATAGGATTTGGTAGATCATTTACATTGAGGAATCTTACAAATAAACCAAAACTCCGAGAACATTCATTTATCATAGCCCATAATCTTGTTTGTTGATCTTTCATTTCTATGTTTACTTTTCATTAGTTACATTTAGCTTTTGGAAACCAATTGATTAGTTGTTTAGCTAACTCGTGTTGAAACATTTCTAGTGCTTATTCCAGCCCCTGTGGATACGATAATTTTTTATATTACTTGCGACATTTCCGTACACTTGCGGAGAGCGAACAAGTTTTTAGCACCGTTGCCGGGGACTGCGCTATAACATTAGGAATTATCAATTGAGTTAGACTAAACATAACTTTTCTTTCTTTCTTTTCATTAGCATAATTGAAACTAATCTTTAGAATTCTGTTTTCATCATTTGCATATCTTTCTAATTCTTGGCAATTCTTTTTGTTGCAATTCTAATTCTAATTCTAACTTTGCATTCTTGATTTCTAGCACTCTAATCTAACTTTTCTTTGTTTTCTCTTTTTGATCTAGTTTCTTTCTTCTTTTCTTTTGTAAACATATCTTGCAATCTTTAGCATATGAATTATTCTAGACATTTTTCTTTTTTCTTTTATCTTTTCTTTCTTGTTTTCATTATGCACTTTCTTTCTTGCAATTTAAATTCTGCATTTTCTTTCTTGCTTTTCATATTGCATTTATTTCTTGTCTTTGATTCTTCATTTTATAATTTTTTCTTGAATCTCCATGAGCACTAACATGTCAAGCAGGCCCATGAGAAATTTTTCTACACCATTTTTTGCAAGATTTTTGTCTCCCATTGTGCAACCCCAAATTGAAGCATAAAGTTTCAAACTAGACCCAGAGTTAATTTTTATGATACAAGGTCATAAATTTGGAGGAGAAGTATCAGAAAGTCCTTATCTGCATCTTGAAAATTTTTTAGAGATTTGTGATATAGTGAAATGTGAAGGAGTGTCAGCAGATGTAGTTCGATTGATGACATTTCCTTTCAGTATCAAGGATAAAGCAAGGACTTGGTTATATTCTCTCCATCCTCAAAGTATCACAAGTTGGGAACAATTGGAGAAGCAATTTCTGAATCATTTTTTCTCTCCAAGCAAAACAGTGTATATGAGGAATTGCTTAACAAATTTTGCTCAGGTATTTGGAGAATCATTGTTTGAAGCATGGGATAGATTTAAGAGTCTTCAAAGACAGTGCCCTCATTATGGTTTTGAAAAATGGTTGATTTTGCACATATTCTATGGGGGAATTTCTTTCTCAAACAAGAGTTTATTAGATTCATCAGCTGGAGGTTCTTTTATGGACAAAAGTGTAGATGAAGCATATATGTTAATTGATCAAGTGACATTAAACCTCCAAGAATGGTCGAATATAAGTTGGATGAAATCTCCCACAGTTATTCAAGAAGTGGAGGCCATAAATGTAAGAGAGCCTGTCAAACAAAATGAAGTTCAACCACCTAAAAATGTTGAAATTCACAAGTCACAGAGTGAGGAGTTCAAACATTTGGGGGCAAAGCTTGATAGTATTGTTTCAAAATGGTTTAAAGAAGATCCCCCTCCTACACAGTCAAGATCTAATGAAAAGTGTGATGATGTTGGGTTGAGAAGTGGCAAAAATCATGAAGAACTTCTGAAGAATGACATGTTTAGAATTGAGGAGAAGAATAATAGAAGATCACAAGAACTCAGTTAAAGCTCAAAGGAAATTTGGGAAAAAGGGCGTTCAGTCTTTCCCAGGACCTTCACTAAGGGTTCCTTTTCCACAAAGGTTAGTGGGGGCCAATGAAAATAAAGACTTCGGCAAATCTTGTGACACTAATATGGTTGAGTGCAGATTTTTGAATGTATATGAAGATGAGGACTCTTCAAATGAGGATTTTATTGATAATGCAGTGGTAAATAAGTTTTCAGATCTACCTCAAAATTTTATAGGGTGTTATAGTGACATTGAATTTTCATATGATGAATGTGATGTGGTAGATCAACTTAAAACTGCAAGTGAAGTTATTGATCCTCTTGTTATTGATTCTCCTATTGACGACATAGATGTTGGTTTATTTTTTGATGTATATGTTGATGATGATGATATGGAAGAATGTGTAGGGAGCTGTGTTGTGGAAGCAGCATCTCAAGGATCACCACCTTTGTCAACACAACCCTTAGAGGTTTTAAGAATTGATCATGTTGTGGAACAATGTGTAGGGACTTATGTAGAGCTAGCAGAGTCTCAAGAATCACCATCATTGATATCATCAACACCTGAGCTAGAGCCAGAACCATCATTTGATTCAGAGGAAGTCACATCTACATGTTTAGAAATTTCAGGTATTTCTCAGCAAAGTAAGGTTAGTATTTCTTGTGATCTTTTGGAAAACTTTATGGAGGTACCTATAATTGACTTTGTTGGATGTGATTCAGTTTTTATTACTTATTCATCTTATCTTGATATGGTTCTAGCTCTATACTATATAACATGCTTGTGGGAGATTTGTTTTTCTTTTGGATGTGCAGATTTCACATGGGCCAATAATTGGAAGCTCAATCTGAACCGTCTTCGACCACCTGAAAATATTTCCATGAAGATGAAGATGGAGAGAGTTATACTTTACTTTGTAGCTCCTTTGATGAAAGCTCTCTCCATAATAAGAGCCCTTGGTAGGAGGGTTCTAAAATATCTTACCCCTCCAAGAGCGAGATTTCGATGTATCTAATTAGATTGGTCGAGCTAAAGACCTTAAACAAGCGCTTCTTGGGAGGCAACCCAAGGGTTTCTTTTTAGTTAAGTCTTGTTCTATGTTTCAAATTTTTATTAGTAGTGTTTTACTTGGTTTTTGTTTTGTTTCAGGTTGAAATTTCACTTCCATGAGCTGGCCATGACTTCTTCATGGGCATGGAAGTGCGGGAGGAGCTAGAAAGGAGGAGAAGTGTCAATTGGAGCAAAACAGAGCATGACCGTGTGCTGCACACGGCCAGGCTCATGACACGGGAGATGCTTGGGCCGTGTCTACATGACACGGACGTGTGGAGTCTCCAGAGAAGAAAAGGTAGGTGGTCATGTCCCAAACACGGCTGTATGAAGAATCCAAAGGAGGAAAGTTTCTCGGCCGTGTCTCACACACGGCTGTGTGAGGGAACCAGTACGAAAGCCTGCACTGGTCGTGCCATCTGACACGGCCATGTGAAGAATCCAGAGGAGGAAGCTATTGGGGCCGTGTCCTAGACACGGTCGTGCATGGATACCAGTGAGGAAGAAGGAGATGGTCGTGCCAATTGGCACAGCCGTGTGACTCAACCTGAGAAGGAGAGGGATAGGGCCGTGTAGATCTACATGACCCGTGTGGGGAAACTCTGCCAAGCCGTGTCTGGTATACACGGCCAGATCCAGGCCGTGTCCCCCACACACCCCCTTCATCTTTGCACCCCCTTCTCTCTAAAACTCCTCTTTCCTCAAACCTCTCTTCCAAGTTCTCTCAGATCTAGTTCTAAACCCTTCTTTTCTTCATAAATTTCATCTAGATCTAGATCCTTCTCTTCTCCTAGATCTAAGATCTCCTTTTCCTTAACTTAAGATCTTGTTCTTTGAGACTCATTTCCTCAAGATCTAATTCCTCTAAGCATAAATAGTACCCACTCCTACTTAAGCTAGACATTATGTCCAATCTTTTAAAGAAACTACGCAAGGGAGGTGGTGGTTCAAGTGGAGACAAAGGGAAGGAGGCAAGCAAGGATAAGGGGAAACAACCAGTCAAAGGCAAGGGGAAGAGGACATCACATGACGAAGGTAATGACAATGAATTCAATATTGTATTTAGAAATGATGATCATATAACTATATTTGTAATTCTTGTCAATAGAAAGATTGTGTGTACTCGGTATATGGACCCAACTATTTTAGATATGATGGGAATTAGGGACGATATAGATTGGATGATAGGGTTCTTAGATTGGAGTGATATGTTGTACTCACATCTACCAACTTATCCTCGCCTTGTTCTAGAGTTTCTGAGTTCGTTAGATGTCCATTTTACCAATAAGGATGATTATACTGGCAAAATAACTTTTAGATTAATGAATCAAGAATTTCAATGGACATTTAGTGACTTTAATACTTGTTTTGGATTGTCTTCCGGTAGTTCTCAAAGGTTTGATTCTAGGTTTAATTGGAACCAATTTTGGAATTCAATTACTGGATTAGATCATCCTTATGAGCCCTCTAGAGTCAAGGCTTTTCACATGCAAAACCCTGTTTTTAGATATCTACATAGAATTATGAGCAAAACTATTTTTGGTAGGGGTGATAGTGATAGAGTCGTAAAAAAGGTAGAACTTTATTCTCTATGGGCTATTCTATATAAGGTTGATTTTGATTCCGGTTTTCATTTCTTATAAACCTTAGTGACAACTGCGAGGGCATCTTCAGGATCAATAGTGCTTGGTGATTTGATTACCCAAGTAGCCATTAATTTGGAACTTGATTTAGAAGGGTTAGAAGTTATTCATGGCAACGATATGATTGACATGGATGCATGTCTTGCCATGAAGATGATCGTTCAGGATGAGAATGAGTTTGCATTTCCTAGGAGGAATGGTTTTCCTCTACCTCTTCCTTGTCCTGAACGAACGTCTATTCGCAACCCTGCTAATTGGGTAATCACCGATGTCGACATCGAAAATGTTCCCTCTATATCCGGAGACACAGAGCCGCACATTGAGCCCTCAACATCTGGATACCCACAGCCTTCCGGACATCCGGATCCTGCTAGGCATTCTTTTGCCTATGGTACGGGTCCCTCCAGATTCGACTTTTCTGATTTTCGTACTTCTCTAGAATTGCTTCACGTGAAGCATGATGCCCAACGAAGAATGTTGGAAGGTCACTTCTCTTTATCAGATAATTAGTTTAGAGAAGTACAAGAGCACTTTCAGTTCACAAGGAACTTTCAGGGTCAAGTGGCCGAATTTGTCCAGGATTATGATACTGATCAAGCTAGAATGAGAGATTTTATGCAAAGCATGAGTGTCACTAGCCAACAAGTAGATGCTCTGTTTGAGTATCATATAATCCTAAGTGAAACTCCAGGTTTCCCTAGTTTTCCCGTTGGTCAGCCACGTCGTAGGCACCCTTTTCCTCGTCCCCCTCCACCTCCACCTCCACCATATTGATTTCATCGGGACGATGAAAAGTTTGAGTCTGGGGGGGGGGGTGTCAAACCTGATTTCTTTTTGCGTTCTAGTTTTCAGTTTTTTTTGCTTGTTTTCTTATTTTCTGCATGTCTAGCTTTTGTTTTGCATTCTATTTTGATTGTCTTGCTTGGGTGTTTGTTTTGATAGTCATTTGATTATCTTTTGAAATCTTGTGGCATACATCTTGAGAACATCAAATTTCACTTATATGCTTTCTTGTCTTCAAGATAAAATGTTAGCACGTTCATGATCTAGATTCATGATGTTGTAAATGATGCTAGTAGTATGCCTAGTGTACCTCTTTTCTCTATCTTGAGTAGCATGAAATAAGCAAAGTATCTTATGGAGATGAGTTTTAATTTTGGCTTGACCTTAAGGATCTTTCTTTCACTACACTTTGACTTGATGCTTGAATGGTTGATATCATTGAAATAGTCATGATTCATCTTGTTTGTTTAGTACTTGGTTTCCATGGTGATTTTTCAAACTTCATTTTGGTTACTGGATGAGGCTCGACTCATGCAAGCTCATTTGGAAAAATCAAAATATCCCAACACTTGTGCTAAAAGTACACTTGTGAAATAAGATCTGCACAATGCAAATGCTTATGGAAAAAGTTTGAAAAAAAAAACAATGAAAAAAAAGTGAATATGGGATATAAAAAACAGTCGTCGTGCGTGGAATCTAGCAAGTCACCCCTTTGAGACCAAGTTGGGTTACTGGGGAAATGACTGATTAGCTTCTCTTGAGATTGAGCACGCCTTTGAGACCATGGGTTGATTGAGAAATATGAACCAAGTGTTTGGCAAGTAAGTGCCTATCACTGGTTACTTGTCCATCACTGGAAATATTAGGAATTCAAATATGATGACAACTTGACTAGGACATAGATTGAAACTTGAAGAGTTTTGAGTTGTCTTTGCACTGAGCACAAGATACTTATGCTTGAGCCATACTTGACTTTATTTTCATGATCATGCTTGTTAGTGAAACTTTTTGATAGAGTTAGGAAAGTACATTATGGTTTATGAATGTGTTGTAGAACATATGAATGTAGATTGCAGCATTTTGCTTGAGGACAAACAAAGGTTTAAGTCTGGGGGTGTGATGTGTGTAGATTGTATACACTTATTGGCATGTTTTGACGCACATTCACATACTTTGAGCAAGCTTGATCTATGTATTTTCGTACTTTTAGATTCCCTTTTTAGCATATTTACTCTCTTTGTTCGGAGATATGCTTTTGTGCATTTTCTGTACACAGGAGTCGAAATTGGTGAAGATTTCGTGTTCGAAGCCAAATCTATGAGCAAAGCAAGGGAAGAAGGTGCCCTACCTGAACCACGCACTGCCCTTCTCTTGGGGGTTGCCCAGGCCGTGCGGAGATCATGGGCCAAAAGGCTGCAGCAGGAAACGAAGTGGTCATGGCCGTGTGAACCTCACACGACCGTGCAAGGATCTGAAGAACCCAGACATGAGAAGAAGCCTAGGCCATGTGCATCACACGACCATGTGAGTTTTCCAGAGAGAGGAGAAGCCTCGGCCGTGTGTCTCACACGGCCGTATGAGGTTCTCAATGGCAGGGAAGGAAGCAGGTCGTGTGCATCACATGCCCGTGCCAGATTTCTAGAGGCTAAGGTAGTTCAGGCCGTGTAGATCTACACGGCCATGTAAAGGGACCATTGGGGATGTTTACCACGGCCGTGTCTTGTAACGCCCCGCCCCTCCTGCTAAGGCGACGGGGGTTACTTGTACACATACATGCTTAATACAATGGAAGTCTTACTTAGAAAATTTAAAAACTTTTCTTACTTTAACATTACCATAGACATAAAAGAACAACATAGCATACCCATCTTAATTTATAAGTCTCAATACCCAAACACATACTTAATGTCATGGAGGCATAAAGTAAAAAATATCAACATGGCATATTTCTTATTAAACAAAAGCAGGTCTTTTCCTTTAGCCAATCCACTACCACACACATCCTTCTAGCCCCTCCTGCTGCTCCCCTAGTACATTCATTCCTTGCCTTTATCTGTGGTATAAGAAAGTAAGCTGTGAGCACTCATGGCTCAGTAAGTTCCTTTCCTACTCACAAAAACCATAAAGCATATTAAAACCACAAGTCAAGAGGCATAAAGACAAATTTATCATATCAAGCAGCATATCATGGCATATCGTAACATAACATAAAGTAACATGACATAATATAACATGATCATCAAATGTATCCTGGCATAGCATAACATCATCATAAATAGCATGGCATACTCGTAGAGTATAAGCAAGGTGAATTCCTAAACATACATCATGCAACATATGCAACATGTCTTTTGAAAACTTATAATATACATACTTAAACATAATCTCAACATGATTAGGGCCCCGACTTGTACCACATACATAAATGCGCGCGTCCTATGTAGGTCCAAGGTAGCAAGTCTTGAACCCTACAAGGCATACATACTAGGCCCGTTTCTTAGTCCATCGACCTAGGGGCACTTAGGAGCCCATCCCTAACGAGGCTCGTTTCTTAGTCCATCGACCCCGGGGCGCTTATGGAGCTCACCCTTGGTACAAGCCATACATAAAGTAAAATAGCATGTCATACATATCATAGTTCTTATCCTTTCATGCATATCATGTTTCTTAACATATCATAAAACATGCATATTTGGGCACACAGCACATGCATGAATCATAGCGTACATCATGGACATATCACTTATCATATCATAAAGCATGCATATTTGGGCACACAACACATGCATGGATCATAAACTTGCATAATGAGCATGTCATTTTATCATATCATAAAGCATGCATAATTGGGCACATAGCACCTACATGGATCATAAGCATACATAAAGAGCATATCACTTATCATAAGAAGACATAACCATTCATGAAATCATTAAATAACATTTCTTGATTCATTACATAGCAAGTGAGGTACATCTAGGTCACTAAACCCATATGGCCGAAAGTCATGAGTAGGGCATGATCTCTAAACAACACACAAACATAAAAATCTCATGATATCTTCACATACTAACATAAGAAAGGTCATAAGCGTGTTAACCTAAATTTCAAAACCCTCCTAGGTTTCTAATTCTTTCATGGCCGAAACCTTCATGAAGAGCAATCAAGTTCTAAGCAACATGCAAACATGTAAACCCTAAACACATATCATATCATGTTTCATAAGGAACAACTTAGGCATGTTTAGTTTGGGTTCTAAGTTCCTTAAGCTTCTAACCCTATCATGGCCGAACCCTAGCATGTTTCATTCTAGGTTACAAGTAGCATGCAAGTGTTGAACCCTAAGCCAATATCTTATACATTTTCATGAGGAACATCATAAGTACATTTGTTTTAAATTCCAAACTTCTTAAACCCCTTAACTCAAGGTGGACGAAACATATAAATCATGGAACTAGGTTTCTAGTGACACAAGAGCATGGAAACCACAACTACATTTCATAGAAATTATCACAAGAGACATCATGAACATATATAAGTTGGGTTCTAAATTTCTCTAGGCCTTTAAACTAGTATTGGCCGAAACCTATCAAACATGGAACTAAGTTTCCAATGGCATAGGAGCATGGAAACCACAACTACATTTCATAGAATTTATCACAAGAACATCATAAGCATATACAAGTTGGGTTCTAAATTTCTCTAGGCCTTTAAACTCAAGGGTGGCCGAAACATGTGAGCTTGGTTTTGTTTTTCATATGGCCTAAAAGCATGGAAACCCTACACAATTTTCATGGCAACATTACAAGGAACAACATGGGTAAACTTAGTTTAAAATCTAAGCATCCTAGCTTTAAAACTTAGTGTGGCCGAAAGTTACATGTAACCAATCTTCTATGTAACGAGCAACCATAAGAACATCAACT
The DNA here is from genome assembly GCF_018446385.1 of Zingiber officinale. NCBI lineage: Eukaryota > Viridiplantae > Streptophyta > Magnoliopsida > Zingiberales > Zingiberaceae > Zingiber > Zingiber officinale. The sequence continues at coordinate 77,694,602 of NC_056001.1, forward strand.
AGTTTCATGTCATTTTATCAAGAAGGTCATGAGCCTCCTATACTTGGTTTAAACTTTCCTATACTTCAAATCTCATCATAACCGAATCTTCATAAGCATGTAATAGGATTCATAGTCAACATACAATCATGACATAACATTATAGCTTCATATCTTGTCTTAGGAAAAATCTTAGCATACTTAGTTTTAGGTTTAAAACTCTCCTAGGCCTTTAGTTCTTCCATGGCCGAACATTCATGAGCATGGAAATGGAGTTTCAAACAACATACAAGTAAGAGAAAAAGTTAACAACATCATTATCATAGGGTACATAACACAAGAATAAGAAAACATGCTTAGTTTGAGTCTTAAGCTTACCTAGTCCTCTTGTTCATGCTTGGCCGAGAATCTAGGGTTCATGGATCTAAGTTTTCATTATTCATTCTAGCATGGAAACCTTAGATTAACCTCTTATATAAGATACATGTCACAAACATAAATAATAAGCATATCTAGTTACAATTTTTCTTAAACACTTCCTCTTGTCTTGGCCGAAATTCTCATGAAGCAAACCTTAGGTTTTTAAGCGATCTATCTTCATGGAAAAACCATATAAACCATTGTACCACAGGTGAGGGGAAGCTTACCTAGTGTTCACTTGTTAATCCTTAAAGAAATGGTACCCTTGGTGAAGAGGAAGGAGGCTAGCACTCCTTTTGATTTCTCTTGCTTGGAAGGGTGCACCTTGAAGGCTCCTTCTTGTAATTTAGTTTCCTCTTAGGGAGAAACCTAAACTTGGCTTGTGGAGATGAGGGAGGAGGGCTTCTAGTTTTGGCAATGTTGAGGGAGAAGGAAGAAAAATGAAACCCTTTTCTTTCTTTCCTTTTTATGCTAAGTGGGTGGAAGATACAAAGATGAACTTTGCTTCCCTTTTTCCTTAATTCATGCATGTATTTTATTTTATTTTTTTTCTAATGAGAATATGTCCTCATTCCTTCCCCTTAATTCTTCTCTTCATTATCCTCTTAAACTCCACGAAAATAGAGAAGGAAAAGGAAGAAAGACAACTTGTCTTTTGCTTACTCCTTTCCTTAACCAAGAGGTAAACAAGAGGAAGAAAGCTACTTGATTTCCTCTTGTTCCCTCACTTAATTATATCCTCACTTTTAACTACCATTCCCATCCTTTCCATTCACATGTTATTCATTATCCTAGTGGTTATCATACATAACTTTATTTCTATCCTTTGTGAGAGGTTCAAGGTTCAAACCTTCACCTCTTCTTTTTTTATTTCTCTTATTTCTTTTTCTTTTGATTCTTCTTTTATGCTCTAAAGCAAATAACGCCCATATACTTATCTTATAATTTTGTGGGTGTTACAGTACCCCATACCTCATAGAAAGTTCGTCCTCGAACATAAAATAGCTTCGGATACTTTTGTTTCATATCATCTTCTCGTTCCCACGTGGCTTCTTCGTACTGTTGATTTTGCCATAGGACCTTTACTAAGGGTACTTCTTTGTTCCTTAGTCTTTTGACGTCTCGATCCAATATCTGAATTGGTTGGCTCTCGTAGGTTAGGTCCTCTTGTACTCGTACCGTCTGTGGTTCGATCACTTGGCTCGTGTTTGGAATACATTTCTTCAGCATCGAAACGTGGAACACGTTATGAATGGCTGACATCTCTTGAGGCAGCTCTATTTCATATGCTACCTTGCCGATTGTTTTCAGAACCTGTTATGGTCCCACATAGCGCGGGCTTAGCTTTTCCTTCTTACCAAATCTCATTACTCCCTTCATAGGAGCTACCTTGAGGAATACTTGTAAGACCGATGCGGCCGGCTAGAAGGGGGGGGGGTTGAATAGCCCTGAGTAAAACACAACCCTTTCTCGAGCAATTAAGCTAACACTTGAAAAAAATAGATTAATCAGATTATAAAGCATAAAAATGAGGCACCGGTTTTGACTTGGTTACAACCGGGGAGGTTGTTAATTCAAGGAAGATTGTTGCACTAAAAACTCCTTCAGGCGGAGAAGCCTCGTTTACAGCAGTGTAGGCACAAAAAGAAAGAAGCTAATCAAAGCAATGGAAGCACACAAGTGTTGTTACAATTTCTGAACTGATGAAAAGCTTCTGGACCAAGGCTATATTTATAGCCTTGGTCGGGGCGCCTGGAAAGGTTCCGGGCGCCCTGGGGGGGATAAATTTTATCCCCCAACGTTCAGATCGAGATAATTCTCGATCTGGTCAACATTACTGTTCCGGGCGCCCGGAAGGGTTCCGGGCGCCCCGGATGGGTCCGGGCGCCCCGGTCAGTTCCGGGCGCCCCGGACCCCGAAAGTCAACACAGTTGACTTTTTCATCCGGGACCGCTTCTCTGGTTCAGTCCCGCTTCGGTCCGGTTCTTCCGCTCCGGATCCGCTCGTTTGGGTGATCTCTGCCTTCCGGAAAAGGGCTCACCCGAACCCAACTTCCGGTCTTCTCGAGCGTGCTTCCCTCCGGCTTCTCGTCCCTCGGAATTGCCGCGTGTTTCCTTCTCGTCCGCCAGCGTACTCATCCGCAGTCTTCGTCCCTCGGTCGTCGACCTTCTCGCTAGCTGCGTCTCTTGCTCCCTGAGCAATCTTCCGCTCCGGCTTTCGTCCCTCGGAACCACCGCGCGCTTCCTTCTCGTCCGCCGGTGTACTCTTCCGCAGCGCCTCGTCCCTCGGACGCACAGCGTGCCGTCCTTCTCGCTAGCTGCGTCTTCCACTCGAGTACCTGTGTTCCTAAGCTCCTGCACACTTAGACACAAGGTTAAATACACAGGACCTAACTTAACTTGTTGATCACACCAAAACAACCTTGGGGTTCCAACAATACTGAGTCTTCGACACTGAATTCCAATGGCCTTCGTCGCTTATCCGCATAATTCTTTTGTCGACTTTGAGCAGTTTCTATTCTTTGGCGGATATTCTGTATAACACGGGTGGTGTTATCGATATTCTTTTGTCATAGCCCATAATCTTGTTTGTTGATCTTTCATTTCTATGTTTACTTTTCATTAGTTACATTTAGCTTTTGGAAACCAATTGATTAGTTGTTTAGCTAACTCGTGTTGAAACATTTCTAGTGCTTATTCCAGTCCCTGTGGATACGATAATCTTTTATATTACTTGCGACATTTCCGTACACTTGCGGAGAGCGAACAACAATCTAACGTTGAGACACTCGTCTCGAATCAAAGTCCTACAAATCAAAATCAACACATCCGATTATTAATCCTAATTGATCATCTGAATCATCAATTACCCTCCATTAATCCATTCTAATAATTAGATTAATTATAGCCAAAACTCATCCCTATTACTCACCCAATGCAATGGTAGCGGAAGAGAGGGTCTACTGCTAGATATTGTAGCTGAAGCCAACGGGTGTGGCTCTACTCCAACCTAAAACACCTCAGATATGTACAGCAAAGATCTAGCACAAGGAAAGAGAATTATTGTACAACATGAGGGAATTCCGGTTGTCACCAGTGAAGGAGATGAAGGAAAGTTATGGGTGGTAGACCTAGGGCACCACAGCGTGTCCCTGCTCATACATGAGGTTCACCGACTCGAATTGTGTTGGTTAGTCCTAGGAAGATCGTACCGGTTCCACTGTACAAAAATTTTGTACAAGTGTCGAACCTTTCCAAAATAACCTATTGTGTTCTTTAGAAGTAAATTAGGAATCGCAAACGAAACTTAATATTATTGATTCCAAATTTAACTTATCTGTTCTTGATGGTTTAGATTTGGATCGCAAGCGGAACTTAACACTATTGATCCAAATCTAACTATGTTATTAATTTAATTAAATATTAATTTCCAAAATTGGCTTCCAAGTTAAACATGGCGAGGCACAAGGCCTTCTTGGATATGGGAGCAACCACCACTTCCTAGACAAAGCCTTTTAAGGAAAACTAATATTTAATTTCCTTATATAACTCTAGGTTTAACCAAAAAGAACAATCGAATCACAAATTTGAAAAACAAAAACACAAATTCGAATAGCAAATCCGAAAAAACTAGAATCTAATGCCTCTTGTATTTGGAATTCTAACAAAGAAAAATAACTAGCATGGTGCAGAAGAAAATTACTAGTTATACCTTTTCTTTGCAAGCTAATGACCTCAAGTTCTTCTGCCGTATTCCTCGCCTCGCCTTGGACGTCGTGTGGGCGACGATCCTCCAAGATGACCACCACCCAAAAGAGTTTCTCCTCCTTCTAGTATTCGGCCACCACCACCAAAGAGAAAAAGAGAGCAAAGGGAGTAGACAGGGAGAGAGGGTCGGCCACCATAGAGATCACCAACAAGAGAATAAGAATTGTGTTATCTTATGAGGCCTCCCCTCCCCTTCTTTTATATTACTTGCCCAAGGCAAATAAGGGAAGACTTTTTACAAAAATTAAAATCTTCCTCTTGTTTTTCCTTTTTCCTTTTTATTTTTCCTTTTCTTTCCTATTGATTGAATCAATCACCAAATCATGGATTGATTGGATGAAGATTTGATTTAAACTTTGATTGGTTGGCCCCTTTCTTGGGCACCAAGCAAGGGTGGCTGGCCACATCATCAAGGAGAGAAAAAATAATTTTTATAAAATTTTACAAGAATAAATTCTCTTATAAAATTTTACAAGCTCTCTTTCCTAAAGTGGATGTTAAAAAAGGAAAGTTTTAAAAATTAAAATCATATTTTAAATTTTAAAATTTCTCTTCTAAAAAAGTTCCTTTTTTAGCATGGTTACAAAAATAGAAAATTTAATTTTAAAACTTCTCTTCCTTTTTTCTAAAACCATCAGGATGGTTAAAAAAGGAAAGTTTTAAAACTTTTAAAACTCTCTATTAAACCATGTGACCTAATTCAAATAAGGAAAGTTTTATATTTTAAAAACTCTCTTTTAAACCTTGTAGTTTTCTACAAAGAGAAGACTTTAAAAATTCAAAACACCCCTCCTATTTGAATTAATCATGGCGGGCGCCTACTTGCTTGGTCACCAAACGACCCCCATAGAGGAGGATGTTGCCGGCCCTTGCTTGGTCACCAGGCATTGGACCGGCCCCCTTCTTGGACACCAAGATAGACTTATATTTGGATGGACTTGAGGCTTTAATGAGGCTACGATAGGGACGTAGAGGAGAAATTGGTTTTGGCCTTCCGATGAGCTTGAGTATCCCGTGTTCGCCCCGAACACACAACTCAAGTTCATTAACAATAACTCATTCTACTAGAGAGTTATTGTTGCACTAACGCATTAATCCTAAATTACATTTATGGGCTCCTTCTTATCATGAGTGTGTTAGTCTCCTTGTGTTTAAGATAATGAATGCCTACTAATTAAGTAAGTTACTGACAACTCACTTAATTAATATCTAAGTCCAAGAGTAGTCCCACTCAACCTCATTGTCATGTTGGACTAAGTCCACCTGCAGGGTTTAATATGACAATCCTTATGAGCTCCTCTTGGGGACATTCTCAACCTAGATTATTAGGACACAGTTTCCTTCTATAATCAACAACACACACTATAAGTAATATCATTTTCCAACTTATCGGGCCATTAATTTATCGAACTAAATCTCACCCTTTGATAAGTTAAAGAAATAAATACTAAATATATATGTTTGTTATTATATTAGGATTTAGAGCAACACACTTCCATAATAACTAAGGTTTAGTTCTTTTATTAAGTCAGTATAAAAAGAACTTACCTAAATGGTCCTACCCAATACACTCTGAGTGTACTAGTGTAATTTATTAGTCAAAATAAACTAATACCTAATTACACTACGACTATTCCAATGGTTTGTTTCTTTCCATTTTAGTCGTGAGCTACTGTTTATAATTTATAAGGAATTGATAACATGATTTTCTGTGTGTACACCACACACTATGTTATCTATAATATAAATCAATTGAACAACTACACTTAGCATATAAATGTAGATATTGACCAATATGATTCTTTTATTTCAAACATAAATGTTTACAAAAAGCTAGGATTTTTAGTATACACTCTAACAATCTCCCACTTATACTAAAAGACTAAGCTGCCATATCTGCTTCCATACATCTGATTCCCAACCCTTCAACATGCCCATCAAAAGCTCTTGCCCTAAGAGCCTTAGTGAAAGTATCTCTCAAGCTATCATCTGATGCAATCTAGGCGGCAACAACTTCTCCTCGTTATACGATGTCTCGTATTGGGTGGTACTTGTTGGGACTTTCGGGTCGGCAAAATTACTTTTTGCGTTGCGGAAACCTCGAAGTCTTGCCACAGATCCGTGCGAAGACATATAAAATAAATCATGTACATGTTTTATCCTAGATCTACACTAGATCTACATGAAAAAGGGAAGTATACCTTTGAAGCGAAGCTCTTCACAAATCCCGCTCGTCCAAGGTCCATCGGATCTCAAGTGTGTTCAAGTGTACACACCTCTAGAAGTATCCACACGAACAAGAGATGGAGAGGAAACCTTAGAGTGTGCTAGCACCCCAAGGAGTCTCGGCAAGGATGAGAGGGAGAGCAAGAGAGGAGAGAAGGAAGAAGAAGATGGCTTGAATGCACACTAATGTGATTCCTTAATGTGGCCGGCCACACATGGAGGTTTTTAAACCTCCATATAATACCAAGAGTCAAGACTCTTGGTATTCCTCATGAGGTGGCATGCCATGAAGTAATCTTGATTATGTGGCACATCATCATTGGCCGGCTCTATGCCAAGTCACAATGAGATGGCATTAGGTCAAGTCAAGGTCAAGTCAAACTTGACTCTTCATCTTCCCTCTCAAGTCAAGTCAAACTTAACTTAAATTCTCCCATGGTTGATCAAATATAACCATTGATTCAAGCCAATTTGATTTAATGAATCTCTATTCATTAAACTAAATTGATTTAATGAGTCATAATCTAAATTAGACTCATTTGACACATGAATTAAATTGAGTCCAACTCAATTTGTCTAATTTGGATTACACTTAATCCAATTTGGTTCATCACATGAACCCAATCCTCTTGGTCCATCATATGAACCTAATCTCCATCTAATTGCCCTTTATGTGTGACACTATAGGTTCTTGTAATGTTGGCAATGCTCCTAAACTCATTTAAAAGCATAAGTAATGAGCGGTATCTAGCAACACATCATTACTACCCAAGTTACAAGAATGTTAAGATCCAACATCACCTTGTGACTACTAATTGTGACCCTCACAATATATGATAATGTCCTTCTATCATTGACATCTAGATTGATCAAATGAGACATAGACTGTGTCATCCTCTAATCAATCTATATCTTGAACTCCAAGTAGACTCACTCTAATCAAATGAGCTCAATATCTCATATTGACTCATTTGGGCATGGTCATGCATTTAGTGGTCTCACTTTATTCAGAATGATGATGTCACTCCCGTTATATAGGAGGGATAGATCTCATCTACATCACTCGCATCCCTCCGCATAATTTCTTACATACCCAGTAATCGCCTTGATAGTCCACCCAGTTACGGGTGACGTTTGACGAAGCCAAAGTATGTAACTCCTTATGTAGGAAACCATGGTGACTTCTGGTCCAAGGACTGATAGTCATACTAATAGTCACATGAGAAAGTATATGACACTCATATAACGATCCATGATACTTTCTCATGGCGGGTTATTCAGTATACATTCTCCAATGCATACCTTTGTGTCAACTTGATATCTCTATATCTATGACTTGTGAGATCAAGTCATCGAGTTGACCTACATGCTAGTCTCGTCGCATTAACATTGTCCCTGAATGTTAATACTCGACTATGAATAATTAAGAGTAGTGTTCTTTATATCATCTCACTATCGATTCAACCAATCGATTGATATAGATAAGAACCTTCTACTCAAGGGCGCTATTATACTTAGTTATTTGGCACCAATACAAGTATGTATAATAACCATAAAGAAATGTCTTTATAAGTATATAGGAATATGATATATCGAGTCCATACAACAATCATCATATGATTGGCTCTAGGGCTCTAACTAACAAACTCCCACTAGCACTGGTGCCAATCAGTGTAGGGTCTAATACCCAATGACCTTGTGTGACCATCATGCTTTCTCTGTGCCAAAGCCTTGGTCATGGGATCAGCGACGTTAGCCTCTGTGGGTACTCTGCAAATCTTCACATCTCCTCTATCGAAGATCTCTCGAATGAGATGGAAGCGCCGTAGTATGTGTTTGGTCCGCTGGTTTGAGCGAGGTTCCTTAGCCTACGCAATTGCTCCATTGTTATCACAATAGAGCTCAATAGGATCTGCAATGCTAGGAACCACCCCAAGCTCAGTAATGAACTTGTGGGTCCAAACTGCCTCATTTGCTGCTTCTGATGCAGTAATATACTCGACCTCTGTTTTAGAATCAGCAACTGTGTCCTGCTTCGAACTCTTCCAGCTCACATCACAACCATTCAAGCAAAACACAAACCCAGACTGCGATATATAGTCATCCTAGTCAGTTTGGAAGCTGGCATCACTGTAACCCTTTACAGCTAGCTCATCATCGCCTCCATATATCAAGAAATATTTTTTAGTCCTTCTCAAGTACTTAAGAATATTCTTGACTGCTATCCAGTGACACACACCTGGATCTGACTGGTATCTGCTTGTCATGCTCATAGCATACGAAACATTAGGACGAGTACATAGCATGGCATACATGATAGATCCTATAGCTGAAGCATAAGGGATCTTATCCATGCGGTCTCTCTCCTCTCTAGAAGAGGGACTTTGAGTCTTCAAAAGACTCACACCATGTGACATCGGCAGAAATCCTTTCTTGGAATTCTACATGGCAAACCGTAGTAATACCTTGTCAACATATGTACTCTTACTTAGGCCAAGCAATCTCTTAGATCTATCGCTATAGATCTTTATGCCTAGGATGCTGGCTGCTTCACCTAAGTCCTTCATTGAGAAACAATTCCCAAGCCAAGTCTTTACAGATTGCAGCAATGGGATATCATTCTCAATAAGTAGTATGTTATCCACATACAATACAAAGAAGACAACTGTGCTCCCAACAACCTTCTTGTAGACACAGGGTTCATCTTCATTCTTGATGAAATCAAATTATTTGATTACATCATTGAATCAAATATTCCAGCTCTGAGAAGCTTGCTTTAGTCCATAAATGGACTTATGCAGCTTGCATACTCTGCTAGTATGTTGTGGATCAACAAAACCCTCAGATTGTGTCATGTACACATCCTCGAGTAAGTTTCCATTCAGAAACGTGATTTTGGCATCCATCTTCCAGATCTCATAATCGTGGTATGCTGCAATAGCAAGCATGATCCGAATGGACTTAAACATTGCTACTGGAGAAAAGGTTTTATCATAGTCAATACCATGAATTTGTTTGAAACCTTTAGCTACCAGACAACCCTTATATATAAGTCCATCCATGTCAGTCTTTCTTTTAAAGACCCACTTACACCCAATGGGTTTGACCCCTTCAAGTGGATCAACCAAAGTCCATACTTGGTTGGAGTACATGGATTGCATCTCGGATCTCATGGCCTCTAGCCACTTCTCAGAATCTGGTCTCATCACAACCTCCTGATAGGAGGTAGGCTCATTATCAACGAGCATAACGTCATCATGGTCAGACAAGAGAAATGAGTATCTCTCAGGCTAACAACGTACCCTATCAGACCTGCGAAGAGGTATGTCTACTTGAACTGGTTGTTGTTCCTCAAATCCTTGTGGAACAATCTCATCATCCACAACACTTTCTGGTTCCAGTTCAACTTCCATCAAGGCTTCAGTGCTATGGTCCATATCTTGAACTTCTTCAAGATTGAACGTACTCCCACTAGTTTTTCTAGAAACAAAGTCTCTTTCTAGAAATACCCCAGTCTTAGCCACAACTACTTTGTGTTGACTGGAATATAGAAGTAATATCCCTTCGTTTCCTTGGGATATCCTATAAAATAGCACTTATCGGATTTGGGTCCCAGTTTGTCCGAGACTTGACGTCGAACTAAGCCTCACAACCCCAAATCCTCATAAAAGACAACTGGGCATCTCTCCTAGTCCATATCCTATATAGTGTCTTTATCAAAGCCTTGGATTGAACACAGTTAAGTATGAAGGCTGCTGTGTCTAAAGCATAACCCCAAAGAGATATAGGAAGATCTGTGTGACTCATCATAGATCGCACCATATCTAATAGGGTACGATTCCTCCTTTCGGATACACCATTCCACTATGGTGTTCCAGGAGGAGTAAGTTGGGATAGAATCCCACACTCAGCTAGATAGTCACGAAACTCATGGCTAAGGTATTCACCACCTCGATCTGATCGAAGTATCTTAATACTCTTGCCTAGTTGGTTTTGTACTTCATTCTTGAATACTTTGAACTTTTCAAAGGATTCTAACTTATGTGTCATCAAATACACATAACCATATCTACTGAAGTCATCAGTAAATGTAATGAAGTACCTATAACCACCTCTAGCAGCGACATTAAAAGGGCCACATACATCACTATTAACATACCTATAACAAGTCAGTCACTCTTTCGCTGTGACCACTAAAGGGAGTCTTGGTCATCTTGCCCAGTAGGCATGACTCGCATGTCTCATATGATTAAAAATCAAATGAGTCGAGCAAACCATCTTTATAGAGCTGGGATAAGCGTTTTTCATTTATATGACCTAAGCGACAATGCCAGAGATAGGTTTGGTTCATTTTATTTAATTTGAACCTTTTGGTATTTATGTTATAGATGAGATTCTCTAAGTCTAGAATATAGAGTCTGTTCCTCAGAGGTGCACTATAATAGAACATATCATTTAAATAGACGGAACAATATTTGTTCTTTATGATAAACGAAAAGTCTTTCTTGTCCACACAAGAAACTGAAATTATGTTCTTAGTAAGAGCAGACACATAACAATATTCATCTAATTCTAGTACAGGCTCAGAGGGCGGAGATAGAAAGTAAGTCCCTACAGCAACAGAAGGTACCCGTGCTCCATTGCCTACTAGTAGGTCCACCTCGCCCTTCGTCAATGCCCTGCTATTTCTCAACGCCTGCACATTAGTACAAATGTGAGAAGCACATCCGGTATCTAATACCCATGATGCACAAATAGATAGATTGACTTCTATAACATATATACCTGAAGTAGAAGTCTCACTTCTCTTCTTCTTAAGATCTTCCAGGTAAACTTTGCAGTTCCTCTTCCAGTGCCCGGTCTGACCGTAGTGGAAGCAGGTAGCATCCTTGGCAACCCCTCCTTTGGGTTTCAGTGTCTTGCCTTTGCCCTTGGCTTGGGACTTTCCTTTGCCTTTAGGCTTACCCTTGCCCTTATGCTTTTGTACCATCAAAATGGAGTTGGGCTTAACCTTCTTAAGGTTGAGCTCAGCAGTTCTCAACATGCTAAGCAGCTCGGGTAGTGGCTTATCAATTTCATTTATGTTGTAGTTCATGATGAATTGACTGTAGCTCTCTGGCAAGGATTGCAAGACCAAGTCAGTGGCCAGCTCTTGGCCAAGTGGAAATCCCAACCTCTGTAGGTTTTCTATGTACCCAATCATCTTGAGCACATAGGGTCCTACGGGAGTCCCATCTTGCATCTTGCACTGAAACAGTGCCTTGGAGATCTCGAATCTCTCGTGCCTCGCTTGTCCTTGATATAGTTGACGAAGATGTTCAACCATATCATAAGCACCCATCAACTCGTGTTGCTTCTACTACACCATTCTGTTGGGGTGTATCAGGTGCAGTCAGTTGGAATTGAATCTCGACTTTTGATAAGCGACTCCTAAACTCTCCTAAGAGGTGCTTGTTACTACAATCTCACCGTAATGTCTTGATACTATTACTTTGACATTTCTCTGTTAGTTAGAGCCCTAGAGCCAATCAATTGATGATTGTTGTATGGACTCATTGTATCATATTCTTGTATATAAATAAAGACATTTGTTTTGGTTATTAAAGTTACTTGTATTGGTGCCAAATAATTAAGTATAATAGCGTCCTTGAGTAGAGCGTTATTACCTATATCAATCGGTTAGTTGAACCGATAGTGAGATGATATAGGGAACACTACTCTTAATCATTCCTAGTCGAGTATTAACATTCAGGGACAATGTTAATGCGACGAGACTAGCATGTAGGTCAACTAGATGACTTGATCTCACAAGTCATGGATATGGAGATATCAAGTTGACACATGGGTATGCATTGGAGAATGTATACTGAATGACCCGCCATGAGAAAGTATCATGGATCGTTATATGAGTGTTATATACTTTCTCATGTGGCTATTTGTATGACTACTAGTCCTTGGACCTGAAGTCACCATGGTTCCCTACATAAGGAGTTACGTACTTTGGCTTCGTCAAACGTCACCCGTAACTGGGTGGACTATAAAGGCGATTACTGGGTATGTAACAAATTATGCGGAGGGATGTGAGTGATGTAGATGGGATCTATCCCTCCTATATGATGGGAGAGACATCGATATTATTGATAGAGTGAGACCACTAAGTGCATGACCATGCCCAAATGAGTCAATATAAGATATTGAGCTCATTTGATCGAGTGAGTCTACTTGGAGTTCAAGATTTAGATTGATTAGAGGATGACACAGTCTATGCCTCACATTGATCAATCTAGATGTCTAGGATAGAAGGGCACTTGTCATATATTGTGAGGAGTCACAATTAGTAGTCACAAGGTGATGTTGGATCTCAACATTCTTGTAACTTGGGTAGTAATGATGTGTTGTTAGATACTACTCATTACTTATGCTTCTAAATGGGTTCCAAAGTAGGCTAATTGAGTTGGACTCAATTTGGTTCAAGTGTTAAGTGAGTCTAATTTGGACTTAGACTCATTTAATCAATTTAATTCAATGAATAGAGATTCATTAAATTAAAATTGACTTGAACCAATGGTTAGATTAGATCAACCAAGGGAGAGAAGTAGTCAAGTTTGACTTGACTTGAGAGGAAGATGAAGGGTCAATTTTGACTTGACCATTTGCCACCTCATTGGTTAGTTGGCATTAAGTGGTCCAATGATGATGCTCCACATCATCATGGTTGCTTAAGTGGAATGCCACCTCATGGGAGTTACCAAGAGTTGTGACTCTTGGCATCCCTTGGAGGTTACAATTCCCCTTAAAGTGGCCGGCCACTTTTGATGAGGAGTTAGTGCATTTTGTGTGCTTGCGTGAGTAACACCATCATCTTCTTCCTCTCTTGTTTTCTTCTTGCTCTCCCTCTCCTCCATTACTGATCTCTAAGGTTGCTAGCACATCCTTAGAGGTTCTTCTCCATCTCTTGCTTCTGTGGATACACATAGAGAAGTGTCTACTTTGACACTTTCGAGATCCGGCGAACCGAGGACGAGCGGGATTGCGAAGGGCTTCGCATCAAGGGTAAATTCCTTCTCCTTGTAGATCTAGTTTAGAACTAGTGTAAGAAACTCGTACTTGTAATGTTTTTTGAAATTTTAATCTTCGCACGGATCCGGTGGCTGGGGTTTCGGGGTTTCCACATCGCAAAAAGCGGTTTTTGCGGCCCGAAAAATCCAACAGTGGTATCAGAGCCACGTGCGAAGTGTGTACGAGTTTAGTTTTTTGTTTTATGACAAAAATTCAGTTCTGTACCTTTCTGTAATTTTATGATTTTATGGTTTTTATGGGTATTTTTCTCGTAGAAGCGAAGCACAAGTGTTTAGACACTTGTAGGCTTCGACTACCGAGAAGATTTTTCCAAAACGGCAAGGTTTCGCCCCAAATCGTTTTGGGACAGTGGACTAAGGTGCTGTAGGATCGCTTAGGGACACTCGCGATGGTTATATCACGGGTAGGGGTACTGCCCCTGACCCCGCAAGGGGCTTCGTTCCGCGATTGCACCCGAAAACCGCTAAGCGGGACCGCCGGGAATTTTTTTACTCATAAAAATTGTAAAAATAGTAGTAAAAATTACAGAAAATTATAGAAATTATATAATTTAGAATTATGTATTATTTTATGATAGTCATGGCCCAAAAGACCCAATTTGATTGGAAGGATTGTGTTGTAATTCATAATATGGCCTACATGCCATTTTATGTGTTTGCGCGTGTTGTACTTGATTCACGGCCTGCGCGTCATGCCTTTCTCTATTAATTCTTGTTGTAAATTAGTTTAGACTCGAATGTAACCCAAGTTTCACCATTGTAATGTACAAAATTGGAGCGGTGGAAGGTCCACTCGAGACGGAGTTATCAGGAGGGCGCGAGCAAGACAAGGTGGTCAAAGGAAGGAGCTTGAGAAGCTGTTGACCTTAGGTTGACCATCCGATCTTCTCATTGGCTTGAGAAGATTGTAGTAGGGCCATGACTAATCATAAAATATTTAATTAATTGCTTGTGTTTGTATATGTGATGCATGCTAGATTAAGTAATTAATTAGTGCCTTAACGGTTAGATTAGATCTAAATCGTGTACAAGATGCACCCTAACGATTAGATTAGATCTACATCGCGCACATCATCGATTAGATTAGATCTAAATCGCGTCGACTCTAAAATGCCTACCATGCCATGATACCTATCACTATCTCGATCACATGTTGTTGAATCTGTCAAAACAGAGCAACACATATTATCTTGGTAGGGTACGGAGGGACAATCTTGGTTCCGCCTATCAACGCATGGGTGAGTAAAACTCAATTAGATTGAGTATAACTAGTTAAATCATATTTAACTGTAGGCATTTATCCAATAGTTGGAAGATAGGACAAAATCACGTTTATATTAACTCTTGGGCGTATTAGCCAAAGCTAACTCGAGTTTTAATATAAATGCGGATCTTGATCCTATAAACAAGAGTTGCATAGAGATGTAATCGGTAATTAGTTACCTACCGATCATACTAAGTCTAGGCGATTTAGCCAAAGCTAACTCAGGGCATAGTATGATATGGATCTTGTCCCACATGAATTATAGAATTCAGTGGGAGCATCATTTAGTTAAAAGCCTAATTAAATGATTAATAGAATATAATATTTATTTATTTTTCTTCATTTTTCTGTTGTAGATTACCATGACGTCAAACACGAACACCTTCTCTCTGAGTTCTGTCCTTGACAAGGACAAGTTCAACGGAGCAAATTTCCTGGACTGGTACAGGAATCTGAGAATAGTTCTCGCCCAAGAACATAAACTGTACATTCTAGAGCAGCCCATTCCGGAGGCTCCTCCTGCCAATGCCACGCGAGCAGACAAAGATGCTTACAAGAATCATCAAGATGACGCATTAGATGTATCATGTCTAATGCTCGCGACCATGAACTCTGAGCTTCAGAAGTAACATGAGTTAATGGGTGCTTATGATATGGTTGAACATCTTCGTCAACTATATCAAGGACAAGCGTGACATGAGAGATTTGAGATCTCAAGGGCACTATTTCAGTACAAGATGTCAGATGGGGCTCCCGTAGGCTCATATGTACTCAAAATGATTTGGTACATAGAAAACCTACAGAGGTTGGGATTCCCGCTTGGCCAAGAGCTGGCCACTGACCTGATCTTGCAGTCTTTGCCAGAGAGCAACAGTCAATTTGTCATGAACTACAACATGAACGAAATTGACAAGCCATTGCCCGAATTGCTTATTATGTTACGAACTGTTGAGCTCAACCTTAAGAAGGTTAAGCCCAACTTTATTCTGATGGTTCAGAAACACAAGGGCAAGGGAAAGCCTAAAGGCAAGGGAAAGTCCCAAGCCAAAGGCAAAGGCAAGGCACTGAAGCTTAAAGGAGGGGTCGCCAAGGATGCTACCTGCTTCCACTGCGGTCAGACCGGGCTCTAGAAGAGGAACTGCAAAGTGTACCTGGAAGATCTTAAGAAGAAGAGGAGTGAAACTTCCACTTCAGGTATAAATGTTATAGAAGTCAATCTATCTATTTCTTCATCATGGGTATTAGATACCGGATGTGCTTCTCACATTTGTACTAATGTGCAGGCGCTGAGAAATAGCAGAGCATTGACAAAAGGTGAGGTGGACCTACGAGTAGGCAATGGAGCACGGGTTGCTGCTGTTGCTGTAGGGACTTATTTTCTATCTCTGCCCTCTAGGCTTGTACTAGAGTTGGATGATTGTTGTTATGTGCCTGCTTTAACTAAGAACATAATTTCAGTTTCTTGTTTGGACAAGAAAGGTTTTTCATTTATAATAAAAAACAAATGTTGTTCAGTTTATTTAAATGGCATGTTCTATTATAGTACACCTCTGATGAACGGACTCTATATTCTAGACCTGGAGAGCCCTATCTATAACATAAGTACCAAGAGGTTCAAGTCAAATGACATGAACCAAACCTATCTCTGGCACTGTTGCTTAGGTCATATAAATGACAAGCGCTTATCCCAGTTCCATAAAAATGGTTTGCTGGACTCATTTGATTTTGAATCATATGAGACATGCGAGTCATGTCTACTAGGCAAGATGACGAAGACTCCCTTTAGTGGACATAGTGAGAGAGCGACTGACTTGTTAGGTCTTATACATAGTGATGTATGTGGCCCTTTCAATGTCACTGCTAGAGGTGGTTATAGATATTTCATTACATTTACTGATGACTTCAGTAGATATGGATATGTGTACTTGATGACACATAAGTCTGAATCCTTTGAAAAGTTCAAAGAATTCAAGAATGAAGTACAAAACCAGCTTGTCTAGAGTATTAAGATACTTTGATCAGATCGAGGTGGGGAATGCCTTAGCCATGAGTTTCGTGACTATCTAGCTGAGTGTGGGATTCTATCCCAACTCACTCCTCCTGGAACACCACAGTGGAATGATGTATCCGAAAGGAGGAATCGTACCTTATTAGATATGGTACGGTCTATGATGAGTCACACAGATCTTCCTATATTCCTTTGGGGCTATGCTTTAGACACAGCAGCCTTCATTCTCAACCGAGTTCCATCCAAGGCTATGATAAAGACACCATATAGGATATGGACTGGGAGAGATGTCCAGGTGTCTTTTATGAGGATTTGGGGTTGTGAGGCTTACGTTAGACGTCAAGTCTCGGACAAATTGGGACCCAAATCCGACAAGTGGTATTTCATTGGATATCCTAAGGAAACGAAGGGATATTGCTTCTACGTTCCCAGTCAACACAAGGTAGTTGTGGCTAAGACTGGGGTATTTCTAGAAAGGGATTTTGTTTCTAGAAAGACTAGTGGGAGTACATTCGATCTTGAAGAAGTTTAAGATGTGAACAATAGCACTGAAGCCTCGATGGAAGTTGAACTGGAACCACAAAGTGTTGTGGATGATGTTGTTCCACAAGGAGTTGAGGAACAACAACCAGTTCAAGTAGACATACCTCTTCGCAGGTCCAATAGGGTACGTCGTCAGCCTGAGAGATACTCATTTCTCTTGTCCGACCATGATGATGTAATGCTCATAGAGGATGAGCCCACCTCCTATCAGGAAGCTGTGATGAGATCAGATTCTGAGAAATGGCCAGAGGTCATAAGATCCGAAATGGAATCCATGTACACTAACCAAGTATGGACTTTGGTTGATCCACCTGAAGGGGTCAAACCCATTGGATGTAAGTGGGTCTTTAAGAGAAAGACTGACATGGATGGACTTATTTATAAGGGTCGCTTGGTAGCAAAAGGTTTCAAGCAAATTTATGGTATTGACTATGATGAAATATTTTCTCCAGTAGTGATGTTTAAGTCCATTCAGATCATGCTTGCTATTGCAGCATACCATGACTATGAGATTTGGCAGATGGATGTTAAAACCGCGTTTCTAAATAGAAACCTACTCGAGGATGTGTACATGACACAACCTGAAGGTTTTGAAGATCCACAGCATACTAGCAGAGTATGCAAGCTGCATAGGTCCATTTATGGACTAAAGCAAGCTTCTCAGAGCTGGAATATTCGATTTGATGATGCAATCAAACAGTTTGATTTCATCAAGAATGAAGATGAACCTTGTGTCTAGAAGAAGGTTGTAGGGGACATAGTTGTCTTTCTCATATTGTATGTGGATGACATACTACTCATTGGAAAAGACATCCCTTTGCTACAGTCTGTCAAGACTTGGCTAGGGACTTGTTTCTCAATGAAGGACTTAGGTGAAGCATCCCGCATTCTAGGCATACAGATCTATAGAGATAGATCTAAGAGGTTGCTTGGCCTAAGTCAGAGTACATATATTGACAAGGTACTCCTACGGTTTGCCATGCAGAACTCCAAGAAGGGATATCTGCCGATGTCACATGGCGTGAGTCTTTCGAAGACTCAAGGTCCCTCTTCTATAGAGGAGAGAGACCGCATGGATCAGATCCCTTATGCCTCAGCCATAGGATCTATGATGTACGCTATGCTATGTACTCGTCCTGATGTCTTGTATGCTTTGAGCATGACGAGCAGATACCAGTCAGATCCAGGTGAAAATCACTGGATAGCAGTCAAGAATATTATTAAGTACTTAAGAAGGACTAAAGAATATTTCTTGATATATGGAGGTGATGACGAGCTAGCTGTAAAGGGTTACAGTGATGCCAGCTTCCAGACCGACTAGGATGATTATCGATCGTAGTTAGGGTTCGTGTTTTGCATTAATGGTGGTGCTGTGAGCTGGAAGAGTTCGAAGCAGGACACAGTAGCTGATTCTACGACAGAGGCCGAGTATATTGCTGCATCAGAAGCATCAAAGGAGGCAGTTTGGATCCGCAAGTTCATCACTGAACTTGGGGTGGTTCCTAGCATTGCTGACCCTATTGAGCTCTATTGTGACAACAATGGAGCAATTGCGCAGGCTAAGGAACCTCGCTCACACCAGCGGACCAAACACATACTACGGTGCTTCCATCTCATTCGAGAGATTATCGAGAGAGGAGATGTGAAGATTTGCAGAGTACCCACAGAGGCTAACATTGCAGATCCCTTGACCAAGGCTTTGGCACAGAGAAAGCATGATGGTCACACTAGGTCATTAGGCCTTAGAGCCTACATTGATTGGCACTAGTGCTAGTGGGAGATTATTAGTTAGAGCCCTAGAGCTAATCATTTGATGATTGTTGTATGGACTCATTGTATCATATTCTTGTATATAAATAAAGGTATTTGTTTTGGTTATTATACTTACTTGTATTTGTGCCAAATAATTAAGTATAATATCATCCTTGAGTAGAGTTTTCTTACCTATATCAATCGGTTAGTTGAACTGATAGTGAGATGATATAGGGAACACTACTCTTAATCATTCCTAGTCGAGTATTAACATTCAGGGACAATGTTAATGTGACGAGACTAGCATGTAGGTCAACTAGATTACTTGATCTCACAAGTCATAGATATGGAGATATCAAGTTGACACATGAGTATGCATTGGAGAATGTATACTAAATGACTCGCCATGAGAAAGTATCATGGATCATTATATGAGTGTCATATACTTTCTCATGTGGCTATTAGTATGACTACTAGTCCTTGGACCTGAAGTCACCATGGTTCCCTACATAAGGAGTTACATATTTTGGCTTCGTCAAACGTCACCCGTAATTGGGTGAACTATAAAGGCGATTACTGGGTATGTAACAAATTATGCGGAGGGATGTGAGTGATGTAGATAGGATATATCCCTCCTATATGACGGGAGAGACATCGATATTCTTGATAGAGTGAGACCACTAAGTGCATGGTCATGCCCAAATGAGTCAATATAAGATATTGAGCTCATTTGATCGAGTGAATGTACTTGGAGTTCAAGATTTAGATTGATTAGATGATGACACGGTCTATGTCTCACATTGATCAATCTAGATGTCTAGGATAGAAGGACACTTGTCATATATTATGAGGAGTCACAAGGTGATGTTGGATCTCAACATTCTTGTAACTTGGGTAGTAATGATGTGTTGTTAGATACCGCTCATTACTTATGCTTCTAAATGGGTTTAGGAGCATTGCCAACATTAAAAGAACCTATAGGGTCACACACAAAGGGCAATTAGATGGAAATTAGGTTCATTTGATGAACCAAATTAGATTAAGAGTAATCTAAAGTAGGCTAATTGAGTTGGACTCAATTTGGTTCATGTGTTAAGTGAGTCTAATTTAGACTTAGACTCATTTAATCAATTTAATTCAATGAATAGAGATTCATTAAATTAAAATTAACTTGATCCAATGGTTAGATTAGATCAACCAAGGGAGAGAAGTGGTCAAGTTTGACTTGACTTGACTTGAGAGGAAGATGAAGGGTCAATTTTGACTTGACCATTTGCCACCTCATTGGTTAGTTGGCATTAAGTGGTCCAATGATGATGCTCCACATCATCATGGTTGCTTAAGTGGAATGCCACCTCATGGGAGTTACCAAGAGTTGTGACTCTTGGCATCCCATGGAGGTTACAATTCCCCTTAAAGTGGCCGGCCACTTTTGATGAGGAGTTAGTGCATTTTGTGTGCTTGCGTGAGTAACTCCATCATCTTCTTCCTCTCAAGTTTTCTTCTTGCTCTCCCTCTCCTCCATTACTGATCTCTAAGGTTGCTAGCACATCCTTAGAGGTTCTTTTCCATCTCTTGCTTGTGTGGATACACATAGAGAAGTGTCTACTTTGACACTTTCGAGATCCGGCGAACCGAGGACGAGCGGGATTGCGAAGGGCTTCGCATCAAGGGTAAATTCCTTCTCTTTGTAGATCTAGTTTAGAACTAGTGTAAGAAACTCGTACTCGTAATGTTTTCGAAATTTTAATCTTCACACGGATCCGGTGGTTAGGGTTTCGGGGTTTCTGCAACCCAAAAAGCGATTTTTACGGCCCAAAAAACCCAACATTCTCCGCATCAGCCTCATACTCTTTGAACTAATCAAAGCACTTAGACTTGCGGTGCATCAAGTAAATGTATCTGTATCTAGAATAGTTGTCTATAAAATAAACGAAGTATTCGAAACTACCTCTTGTCTGGATAGTCATAGGACCACACGAATCAGAATGAACCAATTCTAACACATCTTTGGCTCTATACCCCTTGGCCTTAAAAAGCCTCTCGGTCATTTTTCCTTTTAAGTAAGACTCGTAGGTTGGAAAGTTTTCCCACCATCAATGAACCCAAAACTTCATTATCCTTTGAATCCTACTCAAGTCAATATGACCTAGCCTTAGATGTCAAATATGTGATTGGTTCATTTCCGAAGGTAACTTTCTCTTATTAGAGTTAGAAGATGTGTTATTAATTTCCATTTGTTGCATCGTGAGAGTTATTGGATTTTAAAATGTCAACCAACGTACCAGAACAGATAACTTTCCTATTTTCTTGATAACTACTTTGTTACCAAAATAGATAGAATATCTATTCTTTAATAGTTTATAAACCGAAATCAAATTATTTCTAAACTTAGTACGTAAAGATAATTTCTTAAAATCCATTTCCTATCAGAGGATAAACATCTCCCACTGTAACAGCTGCTACTTTTACAGTAGTGCCCATGTATACGATATTTTCCCTTTCATATAGTTGTCAGGTTTCCTGGAACCCCTGCAATGAATTGCAGACATGATCAATGGCTTCTCGTATCTATACACCAGGTACTGGTAGATAACACCACTAAACATGTTTCAACAACTAATGAATAAAATACACCTATATTGTTCTCAGTTCTGAGAGGACAGTCCATCTTAATGTCCAAGTCTTATTTTCAATCATTATAATTGGGGCAACTAAGTCTATTCTATAGTATAACAACTAGAGGATTGACAAACATCCTAAGAATCACAAAACTATTTGGTCAAGACCAACTCCTTAAAATCCCCGTGAATTTTTTGTTGGTGCAATATTCCCCAGGTCAAGGTTGACCATGATGACTGAGCTTGAATTGAGTGCCCCAAATTGGCCAAGAAGAAGGGCCAAGTGGCACCAAAGGGCAAGGAGAAGCCCAAAGAGACTGCTCCCGGAACAAAGAAGAGCAAGGAGCACATTGTGTGCTTCTCTTGCAATCAAAAGGGACACTATCGAAGTCAATGTCCCAAAGGGAAGAAAGCGGTCAAGGCTCAAGGAGGAAGCACAACTCAAGGGGGAGCCTCCAAGGTAAAATGGAAGGTATCATTTATTGAGTCTACCCCTTTAAATAATGGTAAGAAGCATGCTAGTTCTAATTTATATCATTTTAATGCTATTTATCATGAAAATAGAAAGCATGATAGCATTAAAGAAAAACATGTAGTTCTTCATGCTAAAACTACCACACCTAGGGTTAGGAAGGTAAATGAAAATCTAGGCAAGAAAACTAGGGGTTTTAGTTATAGGTCTAGAAATAAAAATGCTCATGGATTTAATGAAAAACCAAAAACTAAGGATTTAATGATAGAAAATCAAGTCTTGAGATCAAGGCTTGATAAAATGGAAAGGACCCTAAAATGGATGGAAAATATCCTAAAAGGGCAAAATGAGCAAAACCTAGGTCTAGGAGTACAACAAGGGTCATCCAAGGGCCATAGAGGTTTGGGATATAAACCTAAGGCTAAGAAGGATGTAATCTCTTACCATAGGGTTCCATATAGGTATGGAACCAACCCTAGGTCAAGTGATCAAGTCAAAAATACAAGGGAAGTTATCCCTAGAAGTATTTTTGCAACAAACGTGACTAAGACTTCTAAGAAGTCTAAGAAAGTCACTAACAAGGTCACAAGGGAGGTAATCCCTAGGGTTGACCTATAAAAAGTGACCAAGGCTTCTAAGAAGCCTAACAAGGTCACTAGGAAGGTATCTAGGGAGGTTATCCCTAGTGAGTACCTAGAGTACCCAAGGAGCACCAATAGGTTTTGGGTTCCTAGGAGCATTTTCTCTACCCCGTAGATAGGTTAGAGAGTGTCAACTCCGATTAGAAGGGTAGTTAACCCAACTTTGATGAAGTTGACACTCGGAGAGCATTTTCAAGGTTATTGTTAACCTTCGAAAATGAAAAGAATTTTTACTTACTCTTATAAGAGTAAAATGTGTCACAATTTGATAAATTGGATGATACTTTAAGTGACACAAATTGGGAAAATCATAAGAACTACCATGTTGGGATTTTGGTATGTTCTTAGGAAATTAAAGGCAAGTTATGCCTTAACTTAAAGTGATTACTCCTTGAAGGAGTAAATTGTGTCAAAATTTGAGGAATATGTTTAATTTAAATTGGCACAAATTAGGAAAAGCAAAAGAAATGTCAAAATTGGATTATTAGCATTTTCTTGGGAAATAGTGGCAATAAATATGGAAATTAATTTTCCAACTATTATGGTCTTTTCCATCACTGTCCTTCATGTGCTCCAACCCTAGCTGCTGCCATCTTTAGCCACAGCCATCGGGTCGAGTCGTCGCATCTATCTTGCTTCTTATTCCGCTGCGCCTCTGGTCCTCCAATAGCACCACGCCTCGCTAAGATACGATCCGTGACAAATATAGAATTTTACATATATCGATCCTATATTCCATAAATGGAATGTACATGTAATCTAGATCGAAAAATAAAATTCTAAAACCTATGGCTAATATAGCTCCTGCTATATTAGTTACATACAATCATGCACACACAAAAGTAATGCCCTTGACATGTCCAAGGGTCCAATCACACACAACATCTATAAGCCATAATAATTGGAGCCTGCAACCACAAAATTAGCACATCCTACTATTATCCTGCCTAAATTATGTATAGCATGTGCATAACCTATTTGAAAACCAAACACACAGAGGCAAACCCTAGCTCTGATACCAATTGTTGGTTAATCCTAGGAAAACGTACCGGTTCCACTATACAAAAATTTTTTGTACAAGTGTCGAGCTTTTCCTTAAATAACCTATTGTGTTCTTTAGAAGTTAAATTAGGAATCGCAGACGGAACTTAACATCATTGATTCCAAATTTAACTTATCTGTTCTTAATGGTTTAGATTTGAATCGTAAGTGGAACTTAACACTATTGATTCAAATCCACCTATGTTATTAATTTCATTAAATATTAATTTCCAAAATTGGCTTCCAGGACTGCATGGCGAGACACATGGCCTTCTTGGATATGGGAGCAACCACCACCGCCTAGACAAAGCCTTTTAAGGAAAGCTAATATTTAATTTCCTTAAATAACTCTAGGTTAACCAAAAAGAACAATCGAATCACAAATTCAAAAAAGAAGAAAACACAAACTCGAAAAACTAATTCGAAAAACTAGATCTAATGTCTCTTGTGTTTGGAATTCATACAAAAGAAATACAACTAGTATGATGTGGAAATTAATTACTAATTATACCTTCCTTTGTAAACTATAATGACCTCTTGATCTTCTACTGTATTCCTCTTCTTATCTCGGACGTTGTGTGGACAACGATCTTCTGAGACGAGAACCACCAAGCTCATTCTTCTCCAAGCTAGATTCGGCCACCATTAATTCTCCATGAGCAGTAAAGGTTCGGCCACCACCACCATGTTGGTTACTACTCGGAAAACCTAATGGTTCCACTGTACAAAAATTTTGTACAAAGGTCTGAACCTTTTCCTAGCTACCATGTGTTCTTTTAAATTAAACTTGGATCGCCTACGGAACTTAACACGTTTGATCCAAAGTTTAATCTATTTGTTCTTTTAGGTTTAGACTTGGATCTCCTGCGGAACTTAACACGTTCGATCCAAATCACCTAGGTTATTAATTCCATTAAATGTTAATTTCTAAAATTGGCTTCCAGGACTGCATGACGAGGCACATGGCCTTCTTGGATATGGGAACAACCACCACCGCCTAGACAAAGCCTTTTAAGGAAAGTTAATATTTAATTTCCTTAAATAACTTTAGGTCAACCGAAAAGAACAATCAAATTACAAGGAAAAGAAAAACAAAGAACACAACATCGAAAATAAATTCGAAATACTAGAATCACATGCCTCTTGTATTTGGTATTTTTACATGAAGATGAAACTAGTATGATGCGGAAATAAAATACTAGTATACCTTTTCTTTTGCAAGCAAAAACCTCTAGGTCTTCTACCGTATTCCTCTTCTAACCTCGGACGTTGTGTGGGTAACGATCTTCCGAGAAGAGAAACCACTAAAACACCTTCTTCTTCTCCTTGCAAGATTCGGCCAAACTAAGTGCACCTCCAAGGAAGAAGAGAAACCACCAACCAAGCTCCAAGGGATGAAAGCTTTCTCTCCTTCTTCTCCAAGCTAGAAAACCGGCCACCACTTGATCTCCAAGAGGAAGAAGATGTTCGGTCACAACAAGGAGAAGAGAGATCTTGAAGGGGCCGGCCACACCAAAGAAGAAATGAGGGAGAAGAATAATAAAAGTTGTGTGTCATGAGGGAACCCCAACTTTCCTTGACATGAATTAATTAAGAAAAATTAAATAAAATTTCCTAAACATTCATGTCTTGACCGACCACATCAACAAGAGCAAACAAGACAATTTCAATCAACAATTAAAATTCCTTATTTGTCTTTGGAAATTTTAAAAAATTAAATTTCCCTTTAAAATCCCTTCATGGTTGATAAAAAGAAAATTTTATAATTTTAATTTTTCTACATGTGAATAATTTATAAAGAAGAAAAATAAAATATCTTTCCAATCTACAAATAAGGAAAGAGATCTAATCTCTTTCTTTAATCTTTTGTAGATCCTTTTTAAAGAGATATTTTAATTTTAAATCTCTGTAATAAATTATATCTTTCACATAAGAAAATTTTAAAATTAAAATTCTTTTTAATTTAATGGGGGTCGGCCACCTAAGCTTGGGTTCAAGCTAGGGCCGGCCACCCATGAACCAAGGCTTGGCCGGCCCTAGCTTGATCCACAAGCTAGCTTGGTCGGCCCTACATCATGGGTATGAAGATGGGTATAGGTGGGTATAGTACTCTATAAATAAGAGGCTACGATAGGGACCGAGAGGAGGAATTGGTTTTGGTCTCCCCATAAAATTAAGCATCCCGTGTTCGCCCCGAACACACAACTTAATTTTATCAATAATAATTCATTCCACTAGAGAACTATTATTGAACTACTGCACCAATCCCAAATTACATTTTTGGGCTCCTTCTTATTATGAGTGTGTTAGTCTCCCTGTGTTTAAGATGTCGAATGTCCACTAATTAAGTGAGTTACTGACAACTCATTTAATTAATATCTTAATCCAAGAATAGTACCACTCAACCTTATCGTCATGTCGGACTAAGTCCACCGGCAGGGTTTAACATGACAATCTTTATGAGCTCATCTTAGGGACATTATCAACCTAGATTACTAGGATACAGTTTCCTTCTATAATCAACAACACACACTATAAGTGATATCATTTCCCAACTTATCGGGTTTATTGATTTATCGAACTAAATCTCACCCATTGATAAATTAAAGAAATAAATATCAAGTATATGTGCTTGTTATTATATTAGGATTAAGAGCACACACTTCCATAATAACTAAGGTCTTTGTTCCTTTATAAAGTCAGTATAAAAGAAAACGACCTCTAATGGTCCTACTCAATACACTCTAAGTGTACTAGTGTAATTATATAGTTAAGATAAACTAATTCCTAATTACACTACGACCTTCTAATGGTTTGTTCCTTTCCATTTTGGTCGTGAGCTGCTATTTATAATTTATAAGGTACTGATAACATCATCTTATGTATGTGACACCACATACTATGTTATCTACAATATAAATTAATTGAACAACTACAAATAAATGTAGATAATTTGACCAAATGTGATTCTTTATTCAAAATAAATGTTTACAAAAGCTTAGGCTTTCAGTATACACTCTAACAATCTCCCACTTATACTAATGACTAAGCTGCCATATCTTCTGCCATACATCTGATTCCCATTTCCTCCACATGCCGATCGAAAGCTTTTGCCAGAAGGCCTTAGTGAAAGGATCTGCCAGGTTATCTGCTGATGCAATCTTGGTGATGACAACTTCTCCTCGCTTCACGATATCTCGTATCAGGTGGTACTTGCGCTCTATATGTTTACTTGCCTTATGGGCTCATGGTTCCTTCGAGTTTGCAACTGCACCGCTATTATCACAATAAATTGTGATGATTTTGGGCAAACCAGGAATCACATCAAAGTCCATTAGAAAATTCCTGAGTCATACTGCTTCTTTAGCTGCCTTAGAGGCTGCTACATACTCAGCTTCCATGGTTGAGTCCGAAACGCATTTCTGCTTAACACTCCTCCATGCAATGGCTCCACCTCCTAAAGTAAACACATAGCCTGATGTAGACTTACTGTTGTCCCTATCTGATTGGAAATCTGAATCCGTGTAACCCACAGGGAGCAAATCGTCTGCTTTGTAAACTAGCATATAATCTCTAGTCCTTCTCAGGTACTTTAATATATGCTTTACCGCAGTGCAATGTCCTTGTCCAGGGTTACTCTGATATCTGCTAACCATGCCCAGAGCAAAATAGATATCAGGTCTCGTACATAGCATTGCATACATTAGGCTTCTACAGTCGAAGCATAAGGAACTTCTTTCATGTCCTCTATCTCCTTTGATGTCTTTGGAGACATCTCTTTAGATAGAGCTACTCCATGCCTAAAATGTAAGAAACCTTTCTTGGAATCCTGCATGCTAAAACGAGCAAGGATTATATCTATATATGAAGCTTGGGACAGACACAACATTTTTTTCTTGCGATCCCTTATAACTTTGATCCCAATAATGTGTGCACAATCTCGTAAGTCCTTCATATCAAATTGTTTGGACAACCATACCCTTACGTCCGATAATACCTTGACATTGTTGCCAATTAACAAAATATCATCTACGTATAGTACAAGAAATACCACCACGTTTCCGTTACACTTCTTGTATACACAAGACTCATCCGGACACTGAATAAATCCATATGACTAGATTACTTCATTAAACCGGATGTTCCAAGACCTTGAAGCTTGCTTCAGTCCATAAATGGACCGATTGAGCTTGCACACTAGATGCTCTTTGCCTTTTTCAATGAACCCTTCTAGTTGCTTCATATGGATGTTCTCTTCAAGACTTCCATTAAGGAAAGCTATCTTGACATCCATTTGCCAAATCTCATAATCCATATGAGCAGCAATGGATAAGAGTATCCGGATAGACTTAAGCATGACTACCGGTGAAAAGGTCTCCTCATAATCGATTCCCTCTTTCTGAGTGTACCCTTTCGCAACAAGCCTAGCTTTGAAGGTTTCTACCTTCCCGTCTATCCCTCTTTTCCTTTTGTAGATCCACTTACATCCGACGGCTTTTATACCATCGGGTGGTTCTACAAGCTCCCAGACCTTATTAGAGTACATAGACTCTATTTCAGAATTCATTGCCTTTTGCCAAGATGCTGCATCTATATCTTGGAGTGCTTCGTCATATGTTCGGGGATCAGGTTCATGTTTACCCGGGATCAAGTCCGAAGACTCTCCCAAAAACATAAATCTATCAGGCTGCCTTACAACCCTCCCACTACGACGAGGCACTATCTGTGGTTGTGTATCATGTGTGACACGTGTTGCAGTCTCTTATGGTACTTCATCTTGTACTGTTGGTACTAAGGTAGACGTGTCCTCTCTAAGTTCTTCTAAAACAACTTTGCTACTGGGCTTATGATCCATTATATAGTCTTCTTCTAAAAACTGGGCATTGGTACTAACAATGACCTTCTGGTCTTTAGGACTATAAAATAAACCACCTTTCGTTCCTCTGGGATACCCCACAAACACACGAACTTCTGTACATGATTCTAACTTATTAGCATCTGGTTTCAGCACATGTGCTGGACTACCCCAAATCTGAATATGTCTTAGACTGGACTTTCGCCCATTCCACAATTCTGTGGGAGTAGAAGAAACTGATTTAGAAGGTACTAAGTTCAGAATGTATATTGCCGTTTCCAGAGCGTATCCCCAAAACGAATTTGGTAATTCTGAATAACTCATCATCGATCTAACCATCTCCATAAGAGTCCTATTCCTTCATTCTGCCACACCATTCTGTTGGGGTATACCAGGTGCGGATAGTTGGGATTGAATCCTGGCCTCTGATAAGTAATTCCTAAACTCTCCTAAGAGGTATTCGCCACCACGATCAGACCGTAGTGTCTTGATACTTTTACCTAGTCGTTTCTCCACATCAGCCTTGTACTCTTTGAACTTATCAAAGCACTCAGACTTGCGGCGCATTAGGTAAATGTATCCATATCTTGAATAATCGTCTATAAAAGAGATAAAATATTCAAAGACACCTCTAGCCTGGATAGACATAGGACCACACAAATCAGAATGAACCAATTCTAATGCTTTTTTGGCTCTATACCCCTTGGCCTTGAAAGGCCTCTTGGTCATTTTACCTTCCAAGCAAGATTCACAAGTTAGAAAATTTTCCAACTCTAATGAACCCAAGAGTCCATCGGCTATAAGCCTCTGAATCCTACTTAAGTTAATATGACCAAGCCTTAGATGCCAAAGATATGCTTGGTTCATTTCCGAAGGTTCTTTTCTCTTATTTGAGTTAGAAGATGTGTTATTAATTTTCATATTATGCTTTGTGGGAGAAATTGGATTTAAAGTATACAAATTGCCAACTAATGCACCAGAACAGATAATCACTTTATTTCTCTTAATAACTACATCGTTACTAAAGGAAACTAAATATCCATCCAAAAATAGTTTAGAAACTGAAATTAAATTCTTTCTAAAAATGGGTACATAAAGACAATTTCTTAAAACCAAATTTCTATTTCTATTAAAAGATAAGTAGACGTCTCCCACTGCAACAGCCGCCACCTTAGTAGCATTGCCCATGTAGACGGTAATTTCTCCTTCAAATAGTCGTCAGGTTTCCTGGAACCCCTGCAAGGAATTGTAGACATGATCAGTGGCTCCCGTATCTACACACCAGGTGCTGGTAGATAACACCGCTAAATATATTTCAACAACTAGAGCATGAGATATACCTTTGTTGTTTTGATTCCGACGAGGACAGTCCGCCTTCCAATGCCCTGACTGCTTGCAGATGAAGCACTTGCCCTTCGGCTTCTTCATTCCAGCTTTAGGTCCTGTACTCTGAGATTTATTCACTTTCTTTGCTGGACCAACTTGTTTCTTCTTCTTCTTTCCTTTCGGTTTAGAAGTAGAACCATGTTCAGCATAGTGAATATGAGAATTGTGACGAAACAAACCTTCTGCTGCCTGAAGTTCTGTCAGTAGTTCCGCCAATGAATATACCCTTTTTTTCATATTGTAATTCAGGCGGAATTGCTCAAAACTTCTAGGTAGTGTTTGGAGGATCATATCGATCTGGGATTCCTCATCAATTTCTCCTCCAAGGATCTGTATTTCGTTCAGATAAGCCATCATCTTTAGGATATGATCCCTCACAGGAGTACCCTCTTTCATGGTGGTTGTCATTATCTTTCTCATGGCTTCTTGCCTAGAAGCCCGATCCTGATGACCAAAGAGTTCCTTGAGATTGTTCATAATATCATAAGTTGTTGGTAAATCTTGATGCTGATGTTGCAATATATTTGACATTGAAGCCAAAATGTAACACCGCGCCATCTCATCTGCTTTTACCCATTTCCTATGATATTCAATCTCCTCTTGGGTAGATTCCCCAGTGGGTGCATCAGGGCAAGGCTCAGTCAGTACAAACTTATAGCTTTCAGCAGTAAGAACAATGTCCAGGTTCCTTTTCCAATCTATATAGTTAGGACCAGTAAGTCTATTTTCTTTTAGTATGATGGCCAGTGGGTTGAAAGTCATCCTAAGAATCACAAATAACTTTTGGTCAGAACTCTAAATTTAGAATAATATTGATTCCTCAAACAATACTATTTTAAATTAACCAACACCTTAAAACACCGTGAATTTTGTATGCCATGATAGTGTGGACGTATACAAATTCAACATTTGTAAAAGGAGTATTAAACCCATTAATTTTATTATCTTGTCAACCTAACTTTTTGATAAATAAAATTAATAGTTGGTATCCTTTGGTCACACGAATAATAGCAGTGACTCCGATGGGGAGGATACTATTAGACGTGCCTAAGTGTACACCATTACTTGACACTAAGTCCATTAATAAGATTGTGCCCCTTCCGATGGGGAAGATCACACGCTCTTAATTAACTTCCTATAGTCATCCAAAATGGAAGTTTGTTCTAGTGATCCACAAACAAGCTCATCCAATATGGAGGAAAGCACTCAGAGCCAACGCGCAAGCTTGTTTGCATCACTTACAAACCAGTAATGGAGACCGTGGAATTTATTTAAAATCCCTCTCCCCCTTAGTTATTTAAAAATGAGGAATTTTGACTATGCTAGCCTACTTAACATGCATACTAACAAGCACACACAGTCACAGCATAAAAAGCAATAAATAGAAAAACTAATTTTCAACTATTATGGCTTTTATCTATTGTTGTCCCCCGTGTGTCGCCTGTTGGGTTTTTCGGGCCGCGAAAACCGCTTTTCGCGTCGTGGAAATCCCGAATCACCCAAAGTCGTAGATCCGTGCAAGGAAAATTTCCGGAAAAACACGAGTACGAGTTTTAATACTTTGATCTACAGTATATCTACAAGGAAAACATTTTACCTTCGATGTGTGCCCTCGCAAATCCCGCTCGTCCAACGGTACGCCGGATCTCGAGAGTGTCAACGTAGACACTCCTCTAATGATATCCACACGAACAAGGAGTGTCTCTCACACTCAAAGGATGGAGAAGAAAGCCCCAAGTGTGCTATCACTTTCTAGAGCTCTCGAATGGGATTGGAAAGAAAGAAAAGAAGGTACAAGAAGAAATCTTATACACTCACTAGTAGTATCCTTCCTTTGTGACCTTCACTCTTCCTTTGCTCTTGGATTCACTCAACCACCTTCTCCTCACCATGGAAGTCACGACAACAGCAGCAAGAAGGAGGAAGAAAACTAAGAAGAAGATGATACAATTACCACACATCAATACACACTAAATGAAAAACAACTCATCCTTTAGTGTGGCCGGCCACACACATAACTCCCTCATTTAATGTGGCCAGCCACATTAAATGGAATGGGAAGTGTTGTAACCTCCATGAGGTGGCATGTGATGTGGCAAGGATGAGTCATCCTTATGATGTGGCAACACATCAAGTCAAACTTGATGTTTCAACCTCTACTTGGTCAAGTCAAACTTGACCAATTGTCTTCCTTGTTGAGTTAAATCCAACCTTTGATTCAAGTCAATTTCAATTTAATGAATCTCAATTCATTAATATAAATTGACTCAATGAATCAAATTTAAATTAGACTCATTCAACAATTGAATCTAATTGAGTCTAACTCAATAAGTCGAATTTGAATCCAATCTTGGGTGCATCATATGAACCTAATCCAATTGGTTCATCATATGAACATAATCTCCATCCACTTGTTCTTTGTGTGTGACCCAATAGGTTCTTGTAACGTTGGCAATGTTTCTAAACTCCTTTAGAAACATAAGCAATAATGACATCTAGCAATACATCATTGCTACCCAAGTTACAAGAAATGTCGAGATCCAACATCACCTTGTGACTACTAATTGTGACTCCTCACAATATATGACAAGTGTCCTTCTATCCTAGACATCTAGATTGATCAATGTGAGGCATAGACCGTGTCATCCTCTGACCAATCTAAATCTTGAACTCCAAGTAGACTCACTCAATCAAATGAGCTCAATATCTCATATTGACTCATTTGGGTATGGCCATACACTTCGTGGTCTTACTCTATCAAGAATATCGATGTCACTCCCGTCATATAGGAGGGATAGATCCCATCTACATCACTCACATCCCTCTGCATAATTCGTTACATACCCAGTAATCGCCTTTATAGTCCACCCAGTTACGGGTGACGTTTGACAAAATCAAAGTACATAACTCCTTATGTAGGGATCCATGGTGACTTCAGGTCTAAGGACTAATAGTCATACTAATAGCCACATGAGAAAGTATATAAC
This sequence comes from Zingiber officinale, assembly GCF_018446385.1. Taxonomy (NCBI): domain Eukaryota; kingdom Viridiplantae; phylum Streptophyta; class Magnoliopsida; order Zingiberales; family Zingiberaceae; genus Zingiber; species Zingiber officinale. Next base: position 77,727,643 of record NC_056001.1, read on the forward strand.
ACTCATATAACGATCCATGATACTTTCTCATGGCGGGTCATTCAGTATACATTCTCTAATGCATACCCATATGTCAGCTTGATATCTCTATATCCATGACTTGTGAGATCAAGTCATCGAGTCTTATTGTATTAACATTGTCCCTGAATGTTAATCCTCGACTAGGAATGAATTAGAGTAGTGTTCCCTATATCATCTCACTATCGATTCAACCAATCGATTGATATAGGTAAGAACCTTCTACTCAAGGACGTTACTATACTTATTTTATCTGGCACTAATACAATAAGTATAATAACCAAAAACCAAATGCCTTAATATATATACAAGAATATGATATACATGAGTCCATACAATCATCAAATGATTGGCTCTAGGGCTTTAACTAACAATCTCCCACTAGCACTAGTGTCAATCAGTATAGGCTCTAAGGTCTAATGACTTAGTGTGACCATCATGCTTCCTCTGTGCCAAAGCCTTGGTCAAGGGATCTGCAATGTTAGCCTCTGTAGGTACTCTGCAAATCTTCACATCTCCTCTATCGATAATCTCTCGAATGAGATGGAAGCGCCGTAGTATGTGCTTGGTCCGCTGGTGTGAGCGAGGTTCCTTCGCCTGTGCTATAGCTCCATTGTTGTCACAATAGAGCTCAACTGGGTCAGCGATGCTAGGAACCACCCCAAGTTCAGTGATGAACTTGCGGATCCAAACTACCTCCTTTGCTGCCTCTGATGCAGCAATATACTCGGCCTCTGTTGTAGAATCAGCTACTGTGTCCTGCTTCGAACTCTTCCAGCTCACAGCACCACCATTTAAGCAAAACACGAACCCTGACTGCGATCGGTAATCATCCTGATCGGTCTGGAAGCTAGCATCACTGTAACCCTTTACAGTTAGCTCATCATTGCCTCCATATATCAAGAAATATTCTTTAGTCCTTCGTAAGTACTTAAGAATATTCTTGACCGCTATCCAGTGACTTTCACCTGGATCGGTATCTGCTCGTCATGCTCAAAGCATACGAGACATCAGGTCGAGTACATAGCATGGCGTACATGATCGATCCTATGGCTGAGGCATAAGGGATCTGATCCATGCGGTCTCTCTCCTCTCTAGAAGAGGGACCTTGAGTCTTCAAAAGACTCACGCCATGTGACATCGGCAGAAATCCCTTCTTGGAGTTCTGCATGGCAAACCGAAGGAGTACCTTGTCAATGTATGTACTCTGACTTAGGCCAAGCAATTTCTTAGATCTATCTCTATAGATCTGAATCCCTAGAATGCGGGATGCCTCACCTATGTCCTTCATTGAGAAACAACTCCCTAGCCAAGTCTTGACAGACTGAAGCATAGGGATGTCCTTCCCAATGAGTAGTATGTCATCCACATACAATATGAGGAAGACAACTATATCTCCTACAACCTTCTTGTAGACACAAGGCTCATCTTCATTCTTGATGAAACCAAACTGTTTGATTGCATCATCGAATCGAAGATTCCAGCTCCGAGAAGCTTGCTTTAGTCCATAAATGGACCTATACAGCTTGCATACTCTGCTAGTATGCTGTGGATCTACAAAACCCTCAGGTTGTGTCATGTACACATCTTCGAGTAGGTTTCCATTCAGAAACGCGGTTTTGACATCCATCTGCCATATCTCATAGTCATGGTAGGCTGCAATAGCAAACATGATCCGAATGGACTTAAACATCGCTACTGGAGAAAAGGTTTCATCATAGTCAATACCATGAATCTGCTTGAAACCTTTAGCTACCAAGCGACCCTTATAAATAAATCCATCCATGTCAGTCTTTCTCTTAAAGACCCACTTACACCCTATGGGTTTTACCCCTTCAGGTGGATCAACCAAAGTCCATACTTGGTTGGTGTACATGGATTCCATCTCGGATCTCATGGCTTCTAGCCATTTCTCGGAATCTGGTCTCATCACAGCTTCCTGATAGGTGGTAGGCTCATCCTCTATGAGCACAACGTCATCATGGTCAGACAAGAGAAATGAGTATCTCTCAGGCTGACGACGTACCCTATCAGACCTGCAATGAGGTATGTCTACTTGAACTGATTGTTGTTCCTCAACTCTTTATGGAACATCATCCACAACACTTTGTGGTTCCAGTTCAACTTCCATCGAGGCATCAGTGCTATTGTTCGCATCTTGAACTTCTTCAAGATCGAACGCACTCTCACTAGTCTTTCTAGAAACAAAGTCCCTTTCTAGAAAGACCCCAGTCTTTGTCACAACTACCTTGTGCTGACTGGGAATGTAGAAGTAATATCCCTTAGTTTCCTTGGGATATCCAATAAAGTAACACTTGTCAGATTTGGGTCCTAATTTATCTGAGACTTGACGTCTAACGTAAGCCTCACAACCCCAAATCCTCATGAAAGACACTTGGACATCTCTCCCAGTCCATATCCTATATGGTGTCTTTATCACGGCCTTTGATGGAACTTGGTTGAGTATGAAAGTTGCCGTGTCTAGAGCATATCCCCATAGATATGTCGGAAGATCTGTGTGACTCATCATAGATCGTACCATATCTAATAAGGTACGATTCCTCCGTTCGGATACACCATTCCACTGTGGTGTTCCAGGAGGAGTGAGTTGGGATAGAATCCCACACTCAGCTAGATATTCACGGAACTCATGGCTAAGGTATTCTCCACCTCGATCGGATCGAAGTATCTTAATACTCTTGCCAAGCTGGTTCTGTACTTCATTCTTGAATTCTTTGAACTTTTCAAAGGATTCAGACTTATGTGTCATTAAGTACACATAACCGTATCTACTGAAGTCATCAGTAAATGTGATGAAGTACCTATAACCGCCTCTAGCAGCGACATTGAAAGGGCACATACGATACCAGTAGGCACAGAAATATGCTGAACATTGCTAGACATGGATTCTAAAACATGGCATAATCACATACGATACATGGCAATCATAGCTAAGCATAAATCATCATATGGATCCATAAGAACTAAACTGAAATAAAAACTAAGCTACACTACTGCTAACTGATGCTAAGCTGCTCTATATTCACATAAACTATATTGTGAAGTTTTGAAAGATATTTATCATAAATAGATAAAAATACATAATCATGCTGCTGATGGGCCCGACAACTGTACTTGTTGTGCGCGCATCCCTAACTAAACCCGGGGTTGCAAATTCTGAATCTAGTAGGGTTTACTAGGTTATCTAAACCTAGGGACGACTATGGGAGCCCAACCCAATGGACATCTAGTCCAGTACAGTACCACTGCTAAAAGTAAAATACTGAGCATAAGCTAATAATTCTTGTCTTACTTTTACAAGGTTGTCTAAACCTAGAACTAGGTTATCTAAACCTAGAGGCGACTGTGGGAGCCCACCCATTGGACCGTAGTCCCATAAAAGCTGTAGCAAGATTAACTATGCTATAAAAGGCTTCTACTGCATTTATCTAAACTATTGGAATGCCTATAGGGGCATTTTTCTGAGCTAAGCAGTTAAGCAAACACTTGGTGTGCGCCAATTCACACCCTATATACTGAAAATTCTGCATATGACTAGACTAATGCATAAAACGTACGAAAAGCTACTTATACTGCAGGTGAGGGGTTTCTTACATCCTGCGCTAGTTTTCCCTTACGATCTGATCGCTAGGTTTTCCGGAAAGACGATCTTCTCGACGATCCTCCTACGTCTATGTGTTCTTCTCACAGAGGGGAGCGTCCTCGTACCGGAGTTGTCGCCGGAAAGTGCTCCTATAGCCCTTGGGATGGAACCCTAGCCCCTTTGGTTTGGTGCGCCGAGAGAGGAAGAGAAGGAAGAGGCGGCGTGAGGGTGAGGAGAGGAAGAATCCCGATCCAAAATAAACCCTCACTTAATTATTTCCCTATTTATATTAAGTGGGTAATTCGGCCCAACTCCAACATAAATATAATTGATTCCCTTTTCTTTCAGCACGGCCCTGCTGGGTTCACTTGGTTACTAGAGTCACCCTATAAGTCATAGAGTTTGCTAGGTCTCGGGTTCAATTCCCACTTAGGCTATTTTACATTTCTATTTGTTTTTGCTACTTCCGCTACTCTAAAAATTCCATAAAAATATTCTAAAATTCCAGAAAAAATCATAGATTATTTCTAAAATTGATTTGAGAATTTTTGGGCGTTACACATGCTGAAAATGCTCAGACCTGAGATAGCTCTGAATGTGGCCGGCGGAGTTAATAGACCGCAGACCGCCGAAGAATTAATCAGCAGTGCTCTGATCACGGAACACTATCAAAAGGCGATGAATGAGGGCAAGAATCAAACTCAGTCGGGAGGACAGAAATCTCAAAATACCCAAACCAACTGGAAAGGAAATCACAGTGGCAAGAGGAAGAAATGGACTGACTCCAAGGGTGGACCAGCAAGCAAGCAACTCATGTTTCCTCAGTGTACCACCTGCGGGAAGAAGCACCCGGGAATATGCCGTATAGGCACAAATAGATGCTACAACTGTGGAATGGAAGGGCATATGGCTCGGAACTATCCTACTCAGATTCAGACACCCCCTCCATAGCATGTCCAAAGCAGAGGTGTTCCCCCACAGCTACACCTGATGCAAGATGCGATAGAAGGCCCGCAGATAAGCCAAGGGAGACTGGAAGCTCCGCCAGTAGCGACGAACGCCAGGATCTTTTCTCTTACTAATGAGGATGTGGCAAGTGCTTCTACAGTCGTCACAGGCGAACCAATAGTCGAATTTATTGGGAAGCCGAGAAACATTACGTGTCACTGGGTCAAAAATATGTCTGGGCAACTCTCTACCCTGACCTTAGCATCGACATTATTCGACAATATATTGGAGAAGCAAACTAGTGACCAAAGCCTCCAAAGAACTAGGCAAGAAACCTTAGAGGGAAAGAATGACGGATTCCGTATCGCGGACAGTGGAATATTATATCTCAGGGATCGATTATGTATTCCCGGGGATCCAGAGTTGCGAAAGAAGATACTGGAAGAGGCCCATGCAACACCCTATGTGATGCATCCGGGTTCCACTAAGATGTACCAAGATCTGAAAAAGAAATTCTGGTGGTCCGGTATGAAAAGAGATGTGGCTCAGTATGTCAGTACCTGTTTTACCTGCCAGTAGGTTAAAGCAGAACACCAGAGACCTGGAGGATTACTGCAGCCAATCCAAGTTCCAGAATGGAAATGGAAAGATATCTCTATGGATTTCATCTCGGGATTACCCAAGACGACGAACGGTTACGACGCTATATGGGTAATCGTGGACAGATTGACGAAATCTGGCCACTTTCTGGCAATTAAGATGACCTACTCTATTGAGCAATTAGCTCAATTATATGTCAAAGAAATTGTTAGATTACATGGGATTCCTAAGACCATTATTTCTGACAGAGATGGTCGTTTTATTTCACATTTTTTGGAATGTGTTCAGAAAGCCCTTGGCACCAAGCTATTGTTCAGTACTGCCTTCCACCCTCAGATCGACGGACAAACAGAAAGGGTAAATCAAGTACTAGAAGACATGTTACGGCCTTGCGCCTTAGATTTCAAAGGGAGTTGGTGCCGATATTTATGTTTAGCGGAATTCACCTACAACAATAGTTACCAGGCTACTATTGGAATGGCACCCTACGAGGCTCTGTACGGAAGAAAATGTAGGTCCCCTATATGATGGTACGAAGGTGGTGAAAAGAAGGAGATGGGAGTTCAAACAGAATTCATTGACAACACCACCCGTGCTATACAGAACATCCACCAAAGGATAGAAACAGCTCAGAGTCAACAAAAGAGTTATGCAGATAAAAGACGAAGGCCCTTAGAATTCAGTGTCGGAGATGCAGTATTCCTTAAAGTAGCTCCTATGAAAGGAGTGATGAGGTTCGGAAAGAAGGGAAAACTAAGCCCTCGCTATGTAGGCCCATATCAAGTTCTGAAAAGAGTTGGCAAGGTGGCCTACGAAATAGCGCTACCTCAGGAGATGTCAACTATCCACAATGTGTTCCATGTTTCGATGCTAAAGAAATGTATTCCGAGCACGAACCAAGTGATCGAACCCCAAACCGTACAAGTGCAAGAGGATCTAAGTTACGAAAGTCGACCGGTTCAGATATTGGATCAAGGTATCAAAAGACTAAGGAACAAAGAGATACCCTTGGTAAAGGTCCTGTGGCAAAATCAATGGTTCGAAGAAGCCACATGGGAACGAGAAGACGATATGAGACAAAAGCACCCGGAACTATTTTAAGTTCGAGGATGAACTTTTATGAGGTATGGGGGACTGTAACACCCATAGGGTACTAAGCAAGATTTTGGATATTTTTATCATGAATAAAAATAGGTCTTAGGTAAACATTAGCAAAAAAAAAAAATGGAAAAAAAAAGATACAAGACCTAGGACTTGAACCTTGGATCTCTCACTAAATACATGAATATGTTAACCAATAGACCAAGAGTAATTATTGTTAGAAAGGAGAGGGAAATCATGGTTAAAGGTAAGGACGTGAAGGCTCCCTTCACTTAGAAGGAGAAGTTGGAGTTGCCTTCTTCCTCTCAAGGAAAAGATGAGCCTTGCTTCTTCTTTTCATTAAGAGTGAGTAAAAGAAAGGAGAAGGAAAAGTGCATTTTCCCTTTCTCCTCTCATGTAGAATAAAAAGGGAAATTAAAGAAGAGATTTCATTTTTTTTTCTCTCTTCCTCTTCCCTCCTTCTCTTCACCGTGACCAAGCCCTTCCCCACCTTCATTGCCAAAACCCAAGCAAAGGAAGGCTTCTCTCTAGGAAGGCTCCACAAGCAAGGTCTCTTCCCTAAGAAAATCAAGCGAGGATGTGAGTATCCCCTCACTGCAGTACAAGTAGTTGTCGATCGTTTTATATGTAGATGTTTTTGAAACCTTAGAGATTCTTCTTGAAATTTCGGCCAAGATAAAATGGGTGGTCACTTAGGGTTAATAAGTTACAAGTTATGTTTTATGTGGGAAAAAAAAAGAAATCTAGAATCCCCTTGAATGTTTCGGCTAAGACTAAAAGTATTGGTGGAAAACAAAGTTTCTTTTGACAACATGCTTGTTTATGCTCCTTCATGATATATGAATTTTTATATGTTGATAGCTTAGGTTTTTATGCTTCATGTGGTAACAAAAATAATGAAAACCCTAATGTAAAGTTTCGGCCAAGATGGGTTATAAGAGTTAGGGCAAAAATTTTGAAAAGGAAATATGTTTGTTTATGCTCCTTCATGGTATATGAATTTTTATATATTGATAGCTTAGATTGTTATGCTTCATGTGGTAACAAAAATGATGGAAACCCTAGTATAAAGTTTCGGCCAAGACATGATACCAAGCTTAGGGTCAAAATTTGAAACCCAATCATGCTTATTTATGCTTGTTCATGAGGTATGATATCTTGTATGTGGTTAGGTTAAGTCATTATGTTACATGTTGCATTAGAAAAATTTAAAACCCCATTTATAGGGTTCGGCCAAGGTGAAATGCAAAGCTTAGAGGAAAGTTTTGAAATCTAATTATGCTTATTTATGCTTACTCATGAGGTATGATATCTTGTATGTAGTTAGGTTAAGTCATTATGTTACATGTGGCCTTAGAAAAAAAACTTAAAACCCTAAATGTAGGTTTCGGCCAAGAGGGAAAGCCAAGCCTAGGGTAAATTTTTGAAACCTAATCATGCTTAGTTATGTTTCTACACGATATGTGATCTTTTGTATATTGTTAGATAAGCTTTCATGCTACATGTTACACAAATGAAACTTAGAACTTCACCTTAGGGTTCAGCCAAGCAAGTGTAGAGACTTAGAGCCATGTCTTGCAAACTAACCATGCTTGTTTATGCCCATTTATGATATATGGTTATTTATCTATGGGTGGCTTTAGTTTCATGCTTCTTATAGTGGAAAAAAAATGGGAAATCCAATTAGTAAGGTCTCGGCCAAGGTGGATAAATGGGTTTAGAGTGAATCTAACCAAGCATGCTTATGTTTTCTCATGATGTATGGTCTTTGATATGTGATTAGTTAAGTTCCATGCTTCATGATACGATATGTTATGCCTTATGTTAAGGGATAAGCTATGTTCCATGATATGATATGCAATGCTCATGATATGATTTGCTATGCTCATGATATGATATGCTATGTTCATGATATGATATGTTATGTCTTATGTTATGAGATAAGCTATGTTCCATGATATGATATGCTATGCTCATGATATGATATGCTATGCTCATGACATGATATGCTATGCTCATGATATGATATGCTATGCTCATGATATGATATGCTATGCTCATGATATGATATGTTATGCTTCATGATATGATATGTCATGCTTGATGTTATGAAGATCACATGTTATGCTTTATGTTATGATAGGAACATGTTATGTTTTATGATATATGTATGAAAGGCTTATGTAAGAAGAAAAGCCTAAGAGTTGTTTCCCTTAAGTTGGGATCAAGAGCACTCTTCATGGTATGGCAAAGAGATGCTTTCCTTAAGATGGGATCAAGAGCTCTCTTCATGATATGACAAGAAATTATGACATGTATGATAAGCTATGATATGCATGATGACATGATATGTATGACATGCTATTTTATTTTTGTATGGCTTGTACCAAGGGTGGGCTCCATAAGCGCCCCGAGGTCGATGGTCTATGAAATGGGCCTCGTAAAAAGGGATGGGCTCCTTAGTACGCCCCTAGGTCGACGGACTATGAACGGACCTAGATCCCTAGTAGGTTCGGGGCTAGCTACCCTGTCCTAGGGATTGCGCGCATTTATGTATATATGTGGTACAAGCCGGGCCCTCATGATGATATTATGTTCAAGTATGTATATGATATGTTTTAAAAGAGACATGATGCATATGTGCATTCCATGATACATGTTTTTAAAAATATATATATATATACATCTTGCATCTACATGCACATATTTTATGAATTATTGTTTATGCACTATTATGAACAGGTATGAGTTTTGATACATGCTTACATGATATGATATGTTTCAGGATATGTGCTTACATGATATGATATGTTTCATGATATGCACTCACATGCTATGCTATGCTATGTTATACTTCTTATATGATATGATATGTTTACGTTATGTTTCCCTCATGCTATGTTATGATGTGTTATGTTTCTTACATGATAAGATATGTTCTATGTTATGATTCCCCATGCTATGTTATGCTATGCTATGTTTTACATGCTATGTTGTGTTATGTGCTTTATGTTTTATGAGTAGGAAAGGAGCTCATTAAGCCTTTGGGCTTATAGTTTTATGTTCCTTGTACTGCAGATAAAGGCAAGGAATGGATGAACTAAGAGGAGCAGTAGGAAGGGCAATGATGATGTGTGTGGAAGTGGCATGGTGGATAAATCAAATTAAGTTTAAATCTATATTGGTTAAATCGTGCATGTGAACTAAGTTTGGACCCTATGCTTATGATGATGGTTTGAGCTAGTATGTTATGCTCTTATGATATTGTGCCCATGTTAGAATTATTATGACATGGTAAAAGGTTAATAAGTTATTATTCACATGCCATGTTTAAGACAATCAAATGCATATGGAAAAAAAAAATTTAAGTATGTCTTCCGCTGCCATGAATTCATATGCATTAGTATGTTAGGTGAATGTAAGTAACCCCGTCCCTCTAGGGCAGTCAGAGTGTCCATGGAAGGGCGGGCGTTACAAAGGGCCACATATATCACTATGTATAAGTCCTAACAAGTCAGTCGCTCTTTCGCTGTGTCCACTAAAGGGAGTCTTGGTCATCTTGCCTAGTAGGTATGACTCATATGTCTCATATGATTCAAAATCAAATGAGTCCAGCAAACTATCTTTATGGAGCTGGGATAAGCGATTCACATTTATATGACCTAAGCGACATGCCAGAGATAGGTTTGGTTCATATCATTTGACTTGAACCTTTTGGTATTTATGTTATAGATGGAGTTCTCTAAGTCTAGAATATAGAGTCCATTCATCAGAGGTGCACTACAGTAGAACATATCTTTTAAATAAATAGAACAACATTTGTTCTTTATTACAAGAGAAAAGTCTTTCTTGTCCAAACAAGAGACCGAAATGATGTTCTTAGTAAGAGCAGGCACATAACAACATTCATCTAATTCTAGTACAAGGCCAAAGGACAGAGATAGATAGTAAGTTCCTACAGCTACAGCAGCAACCCGTGCTCCATTGCCAACTCGTAGGTCCACCTCGCCCTTCGTCAATGCCCTGCTATTTTTCAGTGCCTGCACATTAGTACAAATGTGAGAAGCACATCCGGTATCCAATACCCATGATGCAGAAATAGACAGATTGACTTCTATAACATATATACCTGAAGTAGAAGTCTCACTTCTCTTCTTCTTAAGATCTTCCAGATATACTTTGCAGTTCCTCTTCCAGTGCCCGGTCTGACCGCAGTGGAAGCAGGTAACATCCTTGGCAACCCCTCCTTTAGGTTTCATTATCTTGCCATTGCCCTTGGCTTGGGACTTTCCCTTACCTTTAGGCTTGCCCTTGCCTTTATGCTTTTGCACCATCAAAATGGAGTTGGGCTTTACCTTCTTAAGGTTGAGCTCAGCAGTTCTCAACATGCTTAGCATCTCAGGCAGTGACTTGTTAATTTCGTTCATGTTATAATTCATGACAAATTGATTGTATCTCTCTGGCAAGGATTGCAAGATCAAATCTGTGGCCAGCTTTTGGCCAAGTGGGAATCCCAACCTCTATAGGTTTTCCATGTACCCAATCATCTTGAGCACATATGGACCTACGGGAGTCTCATCTTGCATCTTGCATCTTGCAATGAAACAGTGCCTTGGAGATCTCGAATCTCTCGTGCCTCGCTTGTCCTTGATATAGTTGACGAAGATGTTCAACCATATCATAAGCAGACATCAACTCATGTTGCTTCTGAAACTCAGAGTTCATGGTTGCGAGTATGAGGAATGACACATCTAATGCGTCATCTTGATACTTCTTATAAGCATCTCGGTCAGCTCGCGTGGCAGTGGCAGGAGGTGCCTCGGGAATGGGATGCTCCAGGATGTACAGTTTTCTTTCTTAAGTGAGAACGATTCTCAGATTCCTATACCAGTCCAGGAAATTAGCTCCATTGAGCTTGTCCTTGTCAAGGACAAACATAGGGAGAAGGTGTTCGTGTTTGTTGACATGGCAATCTACAACAAAAATAATGCAGAAAGTAAATATCATATTCCATTTATCATTTAATTAGGCATTTAACTAAATGATACTCCCATTGAATTATAGAGTTTTTGTAGAATCAAGTAATGGATGTGGTCAAACCACACTACTAGATTCATACCAATTCACTATAATTTTCATGGGACAAGATCCACATCATACTATGACTTGAGTTAGCTTTGGATAAATTGCCCAAGACTTAGTATGATCGGTAGATAATGAATTTATCAATTACATCTCTATGTAACTCTTGTATATAGGATCAAAAATATCATTTATATTAAAACTTGAGTTAGCTTTGGCTAAATCGCCCAAGATTTAGTATAAATATGATTTTTATCCTATCATCCAACCGTTGGAAAATGCCTATAGTTTTACCCGATCCAATTGAGTTAACTAGTTATGCTCAATCTAATTGAGTTTGTACTCACCCAAGCTTTGATAGGCAGGACCTATTGGTGTAGTGAGCACCAGATGATCGAACCTGAGTTTTGATTATGGCAAAGGGTTCAAAGTTAAGTTGCGGTGTGATCTAACAAGTTCATGGAGCTTGCAGGAAAGTCCTAAGTGGTACTTAGGCAAAAGTCCTAGCTGCGGTTAGGCAGGTGGAAAACCCTAGGAGGTGGTAACCCTAGGTCATAGGGGGTGGTAACCCTATACGAAAAGTCTTGGCGGGTCGAGAGCTTCAAGCAAAAGTCCTAGGGGTGGTAACCCTAGGTGGAAAGTCCTGGTGTTGTGAACCAGATTGAAGACTGGACGTGTTATTGAAGACCTATTACAATGTTCTCTAGGCATTTTAGGTTTATTATAGTGAGTTGTGTATGATCGAGCTCTGAAATCAGAGTTCTGCAGCGAAATCAGAAACTCCAATCTATCGACCGATCGATTGGAGGGACCTCAATCGATCGGTTGATCGATTGAGAGCTGATTTCCGCGAACAGTAAGCTCTGGAATCGATCATTGGATCGATCGAAGAATTAGCCTCGCAAACAGAGAGCTTCTGAATCGATCACTGGATCTTATGCCAGTAGGCGTTGGGTCGACCTAGGGTTTCCGGTTGGAAATCCGAAGTTTGACCCGGACAGTTCGATGACTGTCGATTATATCATTTATCATATTTCTGTGCTAACTTTGTTTTACAGGGTTTGTGTTTGGGACTAACACATTTTGCAGGAACAAAGAAGCACATTTGACCTCGGATGAATAGTGTCCGAGGCGCCTCCATGGGGCTTGGAGGCGCCTCGGGTGCGAGCCAGAAAAAGCCAGCGCAGCAGAGCTGAGGCGCCTCGGACCAGGCTGAAGGAGTCTTGGACCAGCCGTTGGAGGCACCTTGGATCAGCCTTAAGGCGCCTTCAATGGGATAAGGCGTGACTAGATCAGAGTTGATCCACGCGTGCGACTCGGCGGCCTGAAGGCGCCTTGGACAGGCTTGGAGGCGCCTCCAGCACAACATAAAAGGGGGGTCGAGACAGCAGTTAAAAATAAGAACTACCGAGCAATCCTTACGCTACAAGTTGTTAACGAGACGATCCCGAAGTGCTGCAACATCATTCCGACGACCCGGAGCTTCAGTTTTTCATCTCTCTGTTGTCGGTATTAATTAATTACTGTCTTTTCTGTACTTAGATTGTAATAATTCTCGTGATTATAGTTGTTGCCCAATGTAAACGCTCAACGAGCGTGGGCCTTGGAGTAGGAGTCGTCGCAAGCTCCGAACCAAGTAAACGACCTATGTCCTTCTGTGTTTGCTTTGTTTTTCTTTACTTAATTCTGCTGCGTTATCAACTCTGTTTGAAATTGAACGAAATAGCCACGAACGCTATTCACCCCCCCCCCCTCTAGCGCTTTCAATCCAACAGGACCAAGGTTGTCCCTCCGCACCCTACCAAGATAACATGCGTTGCTCTGCTTTGGTAGATTCAACAACAACAAATGATCGAGGTAGTGATGGCTATCAAAACTTGGTAGGCATTTCGAGTTGACTTGATTAAGATCTAATCTAATCGTGAATGTGTATCATATACACATCAAGGTACTAATTACCCTACATTATCATGCATCACATACACAAGCAATGATAGATAATTAATTATTTTGTGATGAGGTCATGGCTCTACTACAATCTTTTCAAGCCAATGAAAAGTTCGGACGGTCAACCTAGGGTCAACAGCTTCTTCAAGCGTCTCCTTTGACCGCCTTGTGTTGTCGGCTTCCTTCTTGTAACTCCATCTTCAATTGTACATTACAAAATTGAAACTCGAGTTATATTCGAGTCTAAAACTATTTTACAACAGGAATATAAATAAAGGAGGCATGACGCGCAGGTCGCAAATCACATACAACATGCACAACACAAAAATGGCGCGCAGGCCATATTATGAATTACAACACATTTTAACCAATCATATTAGGGTTTTTGGGCCATGACCATCACAAAATCATACATAATTCTAAATTATGTATTTTACATAAATTTCTATAATTTTACTACTGATTTTATCGATTTTATGAGTCACAACTTCCCGACGGTCCCGTTTAGCGATTTTTCGGGCGCGATCGTGGGGCAATGCCCTTTACGGGGTTAGGGGCAACGCCCCTTCTCGCGAAATGAATATTGTGAGTGCCCCATCTTGATCTAACAGTGCCTTAAGCCACTGTCCCAAAATAATTTGGGCGAGACCTTGCCATTTCAGAAGGTTTTTCTTGGTAGTCAAAGCCTACAAGTGTCCAAGCACTTGTTGCTTCGCTTTTACGAGAAAAATACTCACAAAATCTATAAAAATAGAAAACTTACAAAAACTTACAGATCTGAAATATTTCCATAAAATTAAAATATAAACTTGTACATACTTCGCACGTGGCTCTGATACCACTGTTGGAACTTTCGAGCCGCAAAAATCGCTTTTTGCGTTGCGGAAACCTCGAAGTCTTGCCATGGATCCGTGCGAAGATATATAAAATAAATCATGTACATGTTTCTAACCTAGATGTATCTTAGATCTACATGAACAAGAAGTGTTACCCTTATTGTGAAGCCCTTCGCTTATCCCGCTCGTCCAAAAAGGTTGTCGGATCTCGAGAGTATCAAGCGTACACTCCTCTATACGTATCCACACAGACAAAAAAATGGAGAAAACACCTTAGAGTGTGCTAGCACCCCAAAGGAGCCACGACAATGGAGGAGAGGGAGATCAAGAAAGAAGAGAGGAGGAAGAAGAAGGCTTGAATGAGAATTCACTCACCACACTAATGTGGTCGGTCACTCAATGAGGGGTTTTAAACCTCCATGTAATACCAAGAGTCATGGCTCTTGGTCTTCCTCATGAGGTGGAATACAATGATGTGGCCTTGATGATGTGGAACACCATCATTGGCCGGCCCATACCAAGTCACTCATGAGTTGGCATTTGGTCAAGTCAAACTTGACCCTTCATCTTCCCTCTCAAGTCAAGTCAAACTTGACTCATTTATCTTCCATGGTTGATCAAATCTAACCATTGATTCAAGTTAATTTGATTTAATGAATCTCTATTCATTAAATTAAATTGATTCAATGAGTCATAATCTAAATTAGACTCATTCAATACATGAATCAAATTGAGTCCAACTTAATTAGTCTAATTTGGATTACTCTTAATCCAATTTGGTTCATCATATGAACCTAATCCCCTTGGTTCATCATATGAACCTATTCTCCATCTAATTTCCCTTTATGTATGACCCTATAGGTTCTTGTAACGTTGGCAATGCTCCTAAACCCTTTTAGAAGTATAAGTAATGAGCGATATCTAGCAACACATCATTACTACCCCAGTTACAAGAATGTTGAGATCCAGCATCACCTTTGTGACTACTAATTGTAACTCTCACAATATGTGACAATGTCCTTCTATCCTTAATATCTAAATTGATCAAATGAGGCATAGACCATGTCATCCTCTAATCAATTTATATCTTGAACTCCAAGTAGACTCACTCTAATCAAATGAGCTCAATATCTTATATTGACTCATTTGGGCATGGTCATGCACTTAGTGGTCTCACTCTATCAAGAATCATGATGTCACTCCCGTCATATAGGAGGGATAGATCCCATCTACATCACTCACATAATTTGTTACATACCCAGTAATCGCCTTTATTGTCCACCTAGTTACGGGTGACATTTGACGAAGCCAAAATATGCAACTCCTTATGTAGGGAACCATGGTGACTTCAGGTCCAAGGACTCATAGTCATACTAATAGTCACATGAGAAAGTATATGACACTCATATAACGATCCATGATACTTTCTCATGGCGGGTCATTCAGTATACATTCTCCAATGCATACTCATGTGTCAACTTGATATCTCTATATCCATGACTTGTGAGATCAAGTCATCAAGTTGACCTACATGCTAGTCTCATCACATTAACATTGTCCCTGAATGTTAATACTTGACTAGGAATGATTAAGAGTAGTGTTCTCTATATCATCTCACTATCGATTCAACCAATCAATTGATATAGATAAGAACCTTCTACTCAAGGACGCTATTATACTTAGTTATTTAGCACAAATACAAGTAAGTATAATAACCATAAAAAAATGTCTTTATTAGTATATAGGAATATGATACATCGAGTCTATACAACAATCATCATATGTGATATGGGTTAGGTTTTGTGGGTCTTCAGATGAGGAAAGAAAAGGAAGAAAGAGTCAAAGGAGGAAGGCCAATAACGGCCGAAACATACTTTCAGAATAAAGATAGGCCAATATCGACCGACACATGCCTGCCGAACGAAGGTAGGCCAATATCGGTCGATACAGGCTTGCCGTACTAAGGTAGGCCAATATCGATCGATACATGCCTGCCGAACGAAGGTAAGCCAATATCGGTCGATACATGCTTGCCGTATGAAGGTAAGTTAATAACGACCGATGCACACTCCAGAGCAAGGATAACCCAAAATCGGTCGATACATGCCTGCCGAACGAAGGTAGGCCAATATCGGTCGATACATGCCTGCCGAATGAAGGTAGGCCAATATCAATCGATACATACTGGCCGTATGAAGGTAAGTTAATAACGACCGATGCACACTCTAGAGCAGAGATAACCCAATATCGGTCGATACATGCCTGCCGAACGAAGGTAGGGCAATATCGGTCGATACATGCCTGCCAAACGAAGGTAGACCAATATCGGTCGATACATGCCTGCCGAACGAAGGTAGGCCAATATCGGTCAATACATGCCTGCCGAATGAAGGTAGGCCAATATTGATCGATACATGCTGGCCGTATGAAGGTAAGTTAATAAAGACCGATACACACTCTAGAGCAGAGATAACCCAATATCGGTCGATACATGCCTGCCGAACGAAGGTAGGGCAATATCGGTCGATACATGTCTGCCAAACGAAGGTAGACCAATATCGGTCGATACATGCCTGCCGAACGAAGGTAGGCCAATATCGGTCGATACATACCTGCCGAACGAAGGTAGGCCAATATCGGTCAATACATGCTTGCCGTATCAAGGTAAGTTAATAACGACTGATACATACTCCAGAGCAAAAGTATACTAATATCGGCCAAAAGGGTTAACGAATACCTCAGAAGCATGTTGGATAAAATATTATTACAAATAGAAGTCACATGAAGAAGAATCATAGATGAATATATCGAATAGAATAATTCATGATGGAGAATATATATTTTGGCGGGAAATATGCTTTCAGATTGTCTTGCAGGCGCTAAACGACAAAGAAGGTACATCTGGGGTACAAAAAAGATTCCTTAAAAATCATCTTCCCCAAGTACGCGGCTGATGTCATAACGAACTCTAACAAACCGGGGTCCACTTCATGACTATGGAGGTTATATGAAGTGGTATAAAAGGGGGAATCCTCGCCGTTGGCCAGGTAAGTTCACAAGTTGACAAGTTCACATCCCTAATTTTCTGGCTACTGTTCATCTTCTTCTTCCTTCTTCCACACCGAGAGAGATCACTGACTTGAGCGTCGGAGGGCCTAGCCAGGGATTCCCACCCCAGTCTTAGGTCACTGACGATATTGTTGGTTGGTCTCTTGTGCGCAGGAAACTTGGGAAGCTCCGGATCTGGGTTTTCTTCTGTTGGATTTTCTTCTCGCCATTAGAACTTTGCACCAGGAAGGTATTCTGTGATTCTGTTCTCTCCAATCCGCTTTGGGTTTCTCGGATTAGCATTCAGGCAGGTATTATTCTTCATCAAGGCAGTAGGTTTTTTCCTTCTAGCTCTCCATTTTGTCAAGTTTCTCAGACAGGATCAAATTTGGCACCGTCTGTGGGAAACTTCACCTGAATCTGAGACTACATGATGGAAGAAGCTGGGAAGTCGAACCTACTTACTATCAGTCGCGAGGATTTGGATCTCCTCATTAATTCTCATGTTCAGAAAGCCCTACAACAACAACAACAACAACTGCAAGCTCATACTGCGGCCACTTTGCCGACGGCCCATCATCCGGCGATATCAACTACTGAGCATTGAAAAGGAAAGGAGGTGGAAGAAGAAGAACCTTTGTATTTTCCTCCAGCTACTATTTCTCCAACCAGGCGTCTACGAGCCTTCCTTCGTACTCCCTTGGATCCAGGGGTAAGAAGCCTGTGTTCCAAGAGTCCTCTGGTGAGGCGCCAGACAGAGAGAAGCGTAAGATTAAAATGATAACCAGTGATAGTTCACCAGAAAAGGTCATCTCCCCATTCTCACAAAGTGTATTAGATGACCCACTTCCTAAGTGATATCAGAATCTGCAAATTGGAGAATATACCGGAACCTCAGATCCGGAAGATCACTTGTTGAAATTTGAGAATGTAGCTTTGTTGCAACAATTCTCCGATGGGGTGAAATGTCGGATGTTTCTCACTACTCTTGGGGGAGCAGCACAGCGCTGGTTCAAAAGATTACCTGAAAAGTCTATTCAAAAATTTAAAGATTTCAAGAAAGTCTTTCTGCATCATTTCTCCAGTAACAAAAGGTATCATAAGACCCCATGGAGCCTATTTTCAATTAAGCAGGCGTCTAAAGAATCCATCCGGGCATATATTAAAAGGTTCAATCAGGTAGCTATAGATGTACCTAATGCTACTACTGAAATATTAGTAAGTGCCTTCTCTCAGGGTTTAAATGATAATGATTTCTTTAAAGATTTGGTAAGAAATCTTCCTATTAATTTTGATTCCCTGATTGAACGTGCCACTGAGTTCATTAACGTAGAGGAAGCCCAAGCTGCTTGTAGGAAAGAAAGTGTTCCCTCTTCTTTTACTCATGCGAAGGAGAAGGCTTCGACCCCGGTACCTCCACCAAGAGGACCTAGAACCACTCATCCACCTCATCGGCAACCAGATTATCGTCCACAAGCTGTACAGCATGTCGAGATGCAGTCGGAGGTACCAAGGAGATGGTGTACTTATCATAAAACTAGCAGTCATCCCTCTGATGACTGTTTTGTTTTAAGAAATAGACGAGCCAATAAAGAGCTCTATCAGAGGCAGAACTATTACCGACAACAGTACCCCAGGCAGCAAAGTCCGCTCAAACCGGAATATCACCCGGATGGAACCCGGCAAGAAGCAATACCGGTCCCAGCTGGTACCAGCCAAGTATCAGATAAAGCACCTTCCGAAACCACAATGACTCGTCAGGAAGAGAATAGAAACAATGCTGCTCGGGGTAATATTAACATGATTACGGGCGGACCCACTGATGGGGATTCTAACAGAGCCAGAAAAGCACATGCCCGAAGATTGGAGATTCATGCAGTAGGATGCAGCATGGAACGAGCAGCCGGTCCTGAAATAAGTTTTGGGCCCAAAGATCTAGAGGGGGTAGAAATACCTCACGACGACGCATTGATCATCAAAGCGGTGATAGCCAATTATGTCATCGCTCGTACCTTCATAGACACTGGCAGCTCAGTTAACATTATATTCAAAAAGGCTTTTGATCAGCTACAAATTGACCCCAGTGAACTTCAACCGATTGCAACTCCTCTGTATGGATTCATAGGCAATGAAGTGCAACCTTTGGGTCAAATAAAATTGGTCATTTCTCTAGGAGAGGAACCCCTGATGAGGACTAGGAGATCCTGTTTTATGATAGTAGATGCTCCATCTTCTTATAATGTGATATTGGGTCGGCCTGCCTTGAATTAGTTCAGGGTGGTCGTTTCTACTTTCTGTCAAAAGATTAAGTTTCCTGTGGAGAATCAGGTTGGAGAAGTACGAGGCGATCAAAAAATAGCCCGGAAATGTTACGTAGAAATCATTCGAATAGAGGCCAACACCGCCCGGAAGATTCAAAGAATGGAAGTTAATGCCATTCGTGAAAAGCAGCCCGTCCTGGTTTATGAAGAAAAGGAAGAAGTTCAAATCCAGACTGGGCGGCCAGAAGCTACCACCTACGTTGCAGCCGATCTTGATCCTGATCTTAAAGCTGAGTTGGTGCAATGTTTGAAGAAAAATAATGATGTATTTGCCTGGACTCCCAAAGAAGTTTCGGGCATTTCTCCTGTTGTCATGGAACATTCCTTGCATGTCTTTCCGGATGCCCGCCCGGTCATGCAAAGGAAGAGGAGTTTTAGTATGGAGCAAAACCAGATTATCAAGGAAGAAATAACCAAGCTTATGGAGGCTGGATACATTAGAGAAGTGCAATTCCCTAGCTGGTTGGCCAATGTGGTATTAGTCTCTAAACCCGGAAATAAATGGCGAGTGTGCATTGACTTTCGGGATCTCAACAAAGCTTGCCCAAAGGACTATTATCCACTACCCAGAATCGACCAGCTGGTTGACTCCACTGCCGGATGCGAATATATCTCTATGTTGGATGCGTATCAAGGTTATCATCAAGTCCCCTTGGCCAAAGAAGATCAAGAAAAGGTTAGTTTTATAACACCTGAAGGCACTTATTGTTATAATGTTATGCCCTTTGGACTAAAAAATGCAGGAGCAACCTATCAGAGGCTTATGAATAAGGTCTTTCAGAAGCAGATTGGTAGGAATATGGAAGTGTATGTTGATGATATCTTAATTAAGTCTCTTCAAGCTGATGATCTGTGCAGGGATGTGGAAGAAACTTGCAAGACTTTAAGACAGTATGGGCTCAAATTAAATCCAAGCAAATGCTTGTTTGGCGCGAAAGGAGGAAAATTCCTGGGATATATGGTGTCCGAGAGGGGGATAGAAGCCAACCCGAGCAAAGTCAAGGCACTGCAGAACATGGAGCCACCTCACAACATGAGGGAAGCGCAGAGATTGACAGGCCGAATCACAGCCTTATCTAGATTTATTTCTAGATCAGCCGATCGTAGTTTCCATTTCTTTAAAATACTCAGAAAGGCTAATAAGTTTCAATGAAATGAAGAATGTGATAAGGCTTTCCAAGAATTGAAAGATTATTTGGCTACCCTCCCTGTATTGGCTAAACCTATAGCAGGAGAAACTCTGTAGGCGTATTTGTCGGCTAATGAAAACATCGTGGGTTCTGTATTAGTCAGGCAGGAAGGAAAAGAGCAACAACCTGTATATTTTTCTAGTCATTTATTAAAAGGAGCGGAGTGTAGATACACTACACTAGAAAAACTGGCTTATGCTCTAATATTGACTGCTCGGAGGCTGCGCCCATATTTCTTAGCACATGAGATTATTGTCTTAACCAATAGCACTCTCGGACGGGTGTTGCTCAACCCAGAGGCATCAGGATGGTTAGTCAAATGGACAACCGAGCTTGGGGAATATGACATCCAATATCAACCCCGCTCGGCCATCAAGGCACAAGCTCTAGCAGATTTCATCATAGAGGTTCAAGGCCCAGAAGAAGAAGATACCTGGAAAGTTTATGTGGATGGCTCTGCAACTAGACAAGGCAGTGGAATCGGTATTCTTCTTGTATCCCCAAGAGAAGACAGACTTCAACTCTCCATTAGATTAAATTATAGAGCTACCAACAATGAGGTTGAATATGAAGCTCTAATAGCAGGCCTACAAGCTGCTCGGCATGTAGGAGCAGCTCGAGTCCTTATATATTCTGATTCTCAGCTAGCAGCCCAACAATTATCAGGTAATTTTGAAATCAATAATGACAGGCTTAAGTTATATGCCGAGGCATTTGATAAGTTGAAGGCTCACTTTCAAGATGTGAGCATACAAAAAATTCCTCGATCGAAGAATCAAGTGGCAGATGAATTAGCTAAACTAGCCTCTACTGTAGTGCCATGGAGTCTTGATCGACCAGTGGAACAGACCCTGTTAATTTCCTGTATTGAGAGACAGACTGATATAGAAATTCAGGGTGATTGGCGAGCTCAAATTATATTATATTTACAGCAAGGTCTTCTTCCGAGAGATACAGAACAAGCCAGGGTATTTAAGAAACGAGCTGCTCAATATACTATGGTGGGGGAGCAATTATATAAAAGGGCTTTTTCCAAACCTTTGCTCAAGTGTGTAGCCACAGAAGACACACGATTTATTTTACAGGAGGTGCATCAGGGTTCTTGTGGTAGTCATATAGGAGGGAGATCTTTGGCTCGTAAAATCCTCTTAGCAGGATATTTCTGGCCCACTCTACATGAAGATGCCGCCAAACTGGTAAGAACTTGTATTTCTTGTCAAAAGCATCAGAATATATTACATCACCCTACCCAGTTATTAAGAACCTCTATAGTCTCGTGTCCCTTTGATCAATGGGGTATGGACATAGTAGGTCCATTTCCTATGGCTGCTGCACAGAGGAGGTTCTTGTTGGTGGCTGTGGATTATTTCACTAAATGGGTGGAAGCAGAACCACTTGCTAGAATTACAGAAGATGCAGTCATTACATTCTTATGGAAAAATATAATCTGCCAGTTTGCCATTCCTCATAAGTTGGTCTCTGATAATGGAAGGCAGTTTCAAGGCGATAGAATCCTAGACTGGTGTCAGAGTTATGGGATTACCCAGGCCTTCACCTCTGTAGCTTACCCGCAAAGCAATGGTCAAGAAGAAGTAACTAATAGGGAGATTATTAGAGGACTGAAAACTAAGCTAGATCATGTCGGAGGTAGCTGGGTAGACGAGTTACCCAGTGTTCTCTGGGCATATCGTACTACGCCTCATGAAGCTACAGGAATCACTCCTTTCCAGTTAGTCAATGGAGGAGAAGCAGTAATCCCCATTGAGGTAGGAGTAGAGTCTGACAAAAGGCAATTGTATGATGAGGATAATAGAGACCGACGACTTATGGAGCTGGACTTAATCGAGGAAATAAGGGATAAAGCTGCTACTCGTCTTATATCATATCGACAGAGGATGAGACAGAATTATAACAAAAGGGTCATTTCCAGATTCTTCCAAGTAGGTGATTTGGTATGGAAACGAGTTAAGCCTGTGGGAGATGTTAGCAAGTTGGCACCACAATGGGGAGGGCCTTATAAAGTGATAGAAAAGCTCGCGTCAGGCTCATATTATCTCCAGGATGCCGAAGGAAGAATGTTGGAACACCCTTGGAGCGCTAATCATTTGCAACCTTATCGAGCCTGATTGGATCATATTACTTTAAATATGTTCACAGTTATTGGAATTCCCAGGCGAATTGAGATACTTGCAGTTTATGTACTTTGTTTCTTTGATGAAAGTCAAGCAAGATAAATGTTGACACAGGAAATAAATATGGTTCATGCGAATTGATAAGTATCAAGAGAAACCTCCTCTCTATTTTTCAAGCAGTAAAATAAGGGGAAATCCTAAGGGCCTATTCAGCTCCCCTCAGGGAATTACAAGCTAATACGAGGTTAGCCCAAGTATTATACTTTCATATGAAACAAAGTCGATCGGGAAAATCCTATGAAACAACCCGGATGGGACTTCATAGGAAGACTCGGAGACTATAAACCAAAGTCGATCGGGAAGGATCTATGAAGTAACCCAGCGGGCCTTCATAGAAAAAACCGGAGACTATAAACCAAGACAGATCAAAGTCGATCGGGAAAATCCTATGAAACAACCCGGACGGGACTTCATAGGAAGACTCGGAGACTATAAACCAAAGTCGATCGGGAAGATTCTATGAAGTAACCCAGCGGGCCTTCATAGAAAAAATCGGAGACTATAAACCAAGACAGATCAAAGTCGATCGGGAAAATCCTATGGAACAACCCGGACGGGACTTCATAGGAAGACTCGGAGACTATAAACCAAAGTCGATCGGGAGGATTCTATGAAGTAACCCGGCGGGCCTTCATAGAAAAAATCGGAGATTATAAACCAAGACAGATCAAAGTCGATTGGGAAAATCCTATGAAACAACCCGGACGGGACTTCATAGGAAGACTCGGAGACTATAAACCAATGTCGATCGGGAAGGTTCTATGAAGTAACCCAGCGGGCCTTCATAGAAAAAACCGGAGACTATAAACCAAGACAGATCAAAGTCGATCGGGAAAATCCTATGAAACAACCCAGACGGTACTTCATAGGAAGACTCGGAGACTATAAACCAAAGTCGATCGGGAAGATTCTATGAAGTAACCCAGCGGGCCTTCATAGAAAAACCGGAGACAATAAACCAAGATGAAGTCAGAACCATCGGGAACAACCCGGACGGGACTTCATAGGAAGACTCGGAGACTATAAACCAAAGTCGATCGGGAGGATTCTATGAAGTAACCCGGCGGGCCTTCATAGAAAAAACCGGAGACTATAAACCAAGACAGATCAAAGTCGATCGGGAAAATCCTATGAAACAACCCGGACGGGACTTCATAGGAAGACTCGGAGACTATAAACCAAAGTCGATCGGGAAGATTCTATGAAGTAACCCAGCGGGCCTTCATAGAAAAAACCGGAGACAATAAACCAAGACAGATCAAAGTCGATCGGGAAAATCCTATGGAACAACCCGGACGGGACTTCATAGGAAGACTCGGAGACTATAAACCAAAGTCGATCGGGAGGATTCTATGAAGTAACCTGGTGGGCCTTCATAGAAAAAACCGGAGACTATAAACCAAGACAGATCAAAGTCGATCGGGAAAATCCTATGAAACAACCCGGATGGGACTTCATAGGAAGACTCGGAGACTATAAACCAAAGTCGATCGGGAAGATTCTATGAAGTAACCCAGCGGGCCTTCATAGAAAAAATCGAAGATTATAAACCAAGACAGATCAAAGTCGATCGAGAAAATCCTATGAAGAAACCCGGTCGGGCCTTCATAGGAAGACTCAGAGACTATAAACTAAAGTCGATCGAGAAAATCCTATGAAGTAACCCGATCGGGCCTTCATAGGAAAACTCGGAGACTATAAACCAAAGTTAATCGGCAAAATCCTATGAAGCAACCCGGATGAGCCTTCATAGGAGAAATCGGAGACTATAAACCAATATGAAGCAGAACCATCGGGAAATTATATGAAATACATCAGACGAGTCTTCACAAAAGAGACCAAAGATTCTGAACCCGTGCAAGATATAAATAATCAGAGAATCTCCCGGCTTCAAAGCCTAATTTCGAGAGGGGATTCCATAGAAGAGCCCAGATATGTGAAAGTGAAAATCTTTAGTCGTCTGGGATATTATATTCAGCTCGGAGGCCAATAGGTTTATACAATTTCATATCCAGTCTCAACTGAGATTATTCATCCTCGGGGAGATACAAAGCACGCGGGAGGTTACTTAAAAAAGAATCCATCAAGATAAGGCTCCGCTCTGAAGGATGAACAAGGAATTTTTTAATAAAATTTATATTCAGCAAGCAATAGCATTCCAAAAGGGGTATTCTCAAACTGGCATGAAGAAGAAGCAAGTAAGTGTTGAAATTTCCTTATACCTTGCAAATACTTAGTTACTCAGTACCAACTGCACCTTTTTTCTCATTGTCAATTCTTGCTTTACAAGTTTTTATGAATACATTCTTTAAACATTCGGGAAAGGGCCTTTCAAATCTGAGGGTAGTTCTTCATTAAGCCTGCGGCGATTTATGAAAGAGAGAGGAGGTTCCCTGGGTAGATATCCACCCTCTTTTAGCTGTTGAAGAACCCCCGATACGGAATGATTCCCGGGCAAATGCTGGCGACTTTAAGTAAGCTTGCCGCCACTCTTCCCATCGGCTCTTTTCCTGCTCCTTATAACGCTGGAAATCAGCTTGCAGTTTTGAGTTTTGTTCTTTTAAAACATCCTTCTCCGATCTTAGCTGTTCCAATTCCTTCTGGAGCAGTGATAATTCGGTATCTTGAGCTCTCCTCAGCTCTTGTTCCTGTAGAATAGTGAAATCATGAGAAGCCAGGTCCTGAGCTTGGTCAGAAAGACAGGCATTATGAAGCTTCTCTACTTTCTCTAAGATAAGACTTTTCTGAGAAGCATCTAAGAGAGCTTTCTCTTTTAAAGCGATCTCCAATCGAAGACCTGAATGCAGTCTCTCCACCTGTAATTCTAACGTCTTCCTAGCAAGCTCTTTGTCTTTCAACAGTTGTTGACATTCCTCCAATTCTTGCTTCAGGGTTCCCAATTGTTGATTTTGCAATACCGCCTGCTCTTGCAACTGAGCCCTATCACTACTAGAAGAGGGCGAGGCAGCCTTCAATGTCTCTAGTTGAGCTTTCAACTTAGTGTTCTCATGATCTTTAGCTGTGAGCAGCTGATCGATATGCAGACTTGTGGCTAGAAACTAAATAAAAGGATAATGTAGGTTAAAGATACAGTTACAAAGCTAATAAACACATAACTAGGAATACTTACAGCCACTACCTGACGACTATGGCGATCCGCTCGATGTGGGAGACTAAGGCCTCGCAATTGTTCACCTTGTGACCAAGATTCAGCCAATAAACCTTGTAGTTGCAAAGTGCCATAGCCAGGAGGACTAGAAGGCTGTCCCAATTGAGAAGGTAAGCCCGCAGCCACTCTAAATAAAGGAGGGGGATGAAAGGAAGCCGGAGATGGAGAAGAAGAGGAGGCAATGTGAGGAAAAGGGACAGTAGAAGCAGGAGGAGCAAAGTGGGAACTAGAGGGAATAGAAGGTAGTAGTGTAGGAGGGGTTGTTACAATTGTGGAAGCACTAACGGCTGAAGGGATGATAATGGGAGAAGATCTCCGGCAAGGTGTTCGTTTTACTCGAGGCCTATAAGCCAAGGGAGGCAAGGCCAATGCCAAGGATGTAGAAGGCACAGGAGAGATAGCGGCCATCTCAGAGGCAGGGGCAGGAGAAGCTGAAACAATAGAAGAAGAAGAGATAAGCAGACCAGGCCTCATCATTCGAAGAGCAGGATTGGAGATGATGTTGGTGGGAGTCATCGGTGCCTTACCTCTTTCAAAAGAAATAGGCACCGGAACAAGAGGAGTTTGTACAAAAGTACCAAAGAAATCACCAAAGGGAGAATCCTTGGTAAGATTTGGCTTTTTGACTAAAGTAACAAAAGGCTTTTCTTCTTCCTCTTCCATGAGTGCGACACCCTCTGCTTGTCGTTCTTCTTCGGAAAGCAAGCCCAAGGTAGAGGGATTGGGATCGGATTGGCGAGCCAATAACCATTGTTCTCCAAGATTATTGATAAAGGACTTGGTCATAACAGAATTCCTGTACATAAAAGCCGGAAGGATAGCATCGGCTGAAAAACAGAGTATAAACATCATTGTTATAGAGATATACTAATCAGCAAAGGCGAAGTAAAATAATTATACTCACCAAAGGAACTATCCAAAGGAGTGTTAATGTTGCCTATCCCGAAGGGAAACATTAAGCCCTCTTCAATTAGATGTGGCAAACTGAATTTCGCTCCCCGCAGTTTAGGTAAGGCAGAGGCCACAGAGGGATCATTGAGGAGACCTTGAGTGTCAGGAAGCGAGGGCAGATCATGTATCCATTGAATAGGAAACGGAGGTGGAGAAGGTAGACGCATATAGAAAAATTTATGATACCATTCGCCTTGAGGAGGAATGCGATTAAATAGAATGGCCTTAGGCCGAGATTGAAATTTGAAAACGCCCACATCTACTCGGCGAGGAATGAAGAAGTGACAAAAAAGACGGGGAGACAAAGGGAAATCCAACAATTTCGATACCCCAATGAAACCCATTAGAATAGAAAAGGATTGAGGGACGAACTGGTTGAGCGGGATGGCAAAATACCGGCTAACCTCACAAAAGAAAGGGTGAAGAGGGAATCTGAAACCTTGCAAGACTTGGTCCCTAAAGATGGAGATACATCCTAAGGGAGAAAGGTGAGGACCCTCATGAGGAGCAGGACGGACAATGTAAGAGGGAAAACCATAGGTTGCCTGTAAGTCCACTTCTTCTGTATCTGTGAGGTCGGAAGAACACGAGAGGAACCAGGCTGGAGAAGAAATCGCCATGAAGAGAGAAGGTTAGAAGAAAAGGAATTGAGAAGCGAAAAGATGGACGGAGGGAAGCAGAATAAGACTCCGTAAACCCTTGTCCCTTTTCTAGTCCTGTGCTAAAACCTCTAAACACAAGAGACGAAAGGGAAATAAAAGGTGCTCAGGATGTCAATCGTCATAAAAGGTAATAATATCATAGAATAAAATCAAGGGAAAGAGATGAAGTCAAATAAACTACCTCGGAAAAGATGTAAACTTTCCCTAGAAATAATTTTTGAAGAAACCTGATAAGACAAAACAAAAATTAGTATTATAAATATAGGTTCAAAGCACGGGTCAAGCCTCGAATATGGATTAATGGAAGCAACCTGGTTAAATTGAACCATCCTAATAAATCGACCGATAATTGGAAGTATCTTCGAAATATCGGACGATACTTACCAATGTTTTTACATATATCGACTGGGTCAATGAAGAATGGGGTTAATTGGGAGTATCTTCGAAATATCGGACAATACTTACCAATGTCTATACTTATATCGACCGGGTCAATAAAGAATGGGGTTAATTGGGAGTATCTTCGAAATATCGGACGATACTTACCAATGTCTATACTTATATTGACCGGGTCAATAAAGAATGGGGTTAATTGGGAGTATCTTCGAAATATCGGACGATACCTACCAATGCTTATACTTATATCGACCGGGTCAATAAAGAATGGGATTAATTGGGAGTATCTTCGAAATATCGGACGATACCTACCAATGCTTATACATATATCTACCGGGCCAATGAAGAATGGGGAGAATCGGTCGATTAAGATAAATCGATCGATATCGAAAGTCCCATCGAAATATCGAACGGTACTTATATATCGACCGGGTTACTGAAGAGTGAGTCATAGGGAAAGATTGAGCATTAAGAAGCCAAGTGACATTTGGTACATTTACATGAAACCTTCAAATTATCCAAAGATAAAGTAAGATTAGCAATCCAGAGATACCATTCAAAAACACATAAGTTTGCTGGAGGATCATGGCAAAGTCTCGACCCCCCTTCTCTACAATAATCGAAAATTAAGTTAGAGTTAGCTTTGGGTACAAATCAGGAGGTCTTTCTTTAATGAGTCTACGACGATTTAGGAAATTGAGAGGAGGAACGCGCGCTAAGTAGCCCTCCTCTTCCAATTGTCGAATTGCTCCTTTGGCCCCTGCCGTAAAAGCAGACAAGATGGATCTCACAATCGGACGGTTGAACTCAGTAGATTCGATCATGGCGGTGGCTCGTTCTTGGTAACGAACATCTTCGTGCTCCTTATACACCAATAACTCCATCTGAGAGGTTTTCAGTTCATTTTCCCTAGTAGCGACTTCGGCTTTTGTTAAATCAAGGGAATTGTTTAGAGATGCCACCTCATTTTCTTTTAGTTGCAAGGCTTTCAACTTTTCGCTCAATTCTGCTTCATAATTCTCTTTGAGTTCGCCAAGTTTTGAGGTCAGCTCTTGATTGAGGTCCGTAACCAATTTGAGTCGATCTCCAAGGCTCTCAATTTGAGTTTCAAATTGCTTCTTGGCGGCAGCAGAAAATTCGGCAGAAGACAATTCGATAACCTGCTGTCGCAACCCCTTGTTCTCCGATTTCAATTTCTCATTCTCAGTGTATAGATTGTGCAATAATTGGGAGAAACCCATGTTCTCTAGCCACCGCTGGGAGCATATTCAAAGCCGTAAGACGATACTTCATAAACAGAAAGCAGGAGTACGTAAACATACCTTATTCTCTTTATTAGAAAAGCGGTCAATCGCTTCAGGAATGGAAAGCCCCTCAAAGAGGGGACGCACCTCATCCCAGGAACTGGCGAAAGAACCCCCCAGTAATATGGGGAGAACAGGAATGGTAGAAGAGCTAGTTGAGAAGGAAGAAGTAGGGATAGATGGTGGAGCAAAAACCAAGTAAGAAGAAGACGAAGATGGTAGAGATCCTGAGGTCGGAATAGACAAAGGAAAAGTAAAAGAAACGTCACCAGAAGTACTAGTTTTAGGAAAAGGAGAGGTAGAAAAATTCAAGGAGGGATAGAGTTCTGCTAATGTGGGATCATCGGAAAGAAGGTCAGTTGACACAAAATCTTCTGAAGCAAGCTCATCAGCAGAAAGAATGAGCCTCCTTTTTGAAGGAGGAGCCCTGGTTAGCTTGCGTCCCGGACGTTTGCCCGCAGAAATCTCAGTTATGGGTTTATCAGAGCTACCAGGGGATGTAAGCTCGATAAGAGGGATAGAGGCAGATGGGGAGACAGTAATAGCTGCAGGAGACGTAACAGCGGGAGCAGGATCAGGGAGGATCTGCGCAGCAGGATCCCTAGAAGAACCTCCTGGAGTCTCATGAAGCCCAGAAGAACTAGGTATTTCGGCTAAGGGAGCCGGCTCTTCAATTGACGGTGGAGGGGCGATAGCGGCCAGAAATTCGGCCTCCTTGGCTCGAAGCAATTCTTCTTCCACGCGTATTTCTTCATCAATCAAAGCATCATAGAAACTCTCCACTGTATAGAACAAAGAAATAATTTAGGCAGTTATAAGCAAAAAGAAAGGAACAAGACGTTACCTAAGGAAATGTGAGTATCGGGCTTGACGGGGCTTAAACCAAATAGGTATAGAAGCTCGACCTTCAACCATCGCGGGATCGATAGCCGGTGACCTAATAACTTCTCACAATAAATAGGAAAAGTAGGAAGGAGATGAAACTCTCTAACATCGGGTAAGGGAGGCAAGAAAGATTTCCAAGCATGAGACTAAGGAATAGGTCCCGGAAACTTTAAAAAGAAAAAACGAGATTTCCAGGCTTTAAGAGACGATGGCATATCTTCAAAGAGGACCATTTTAGTTCTCGACTGGAATAAGAAGACACCGGGTTCTGAGAGCTTGGGGTAGGAAAACATGAAGAAATTTTGAGGAATGGGAGGAATATCTCGCAGACGAAACAACATATAAGTACCGCATAGATAACGAAATGCATTAGGAGCAAATTGTTGCAAAGGAATATCAAACTATCGACTTATTTCAATTAAGAAAGTGGGAATGGGGAACCTTAAGCCCCCTATCAACTGGTCCCTGAAAAAAGTCACGCAGTTATCAGGGGGATGATGAGGTCGATCATTCGGTGTTGGGAGTATGATTTTATATTCCTTAGGAATTTCATATTGGCGACGGATGGATACTCTAGCATTCTTATCAAAGATAGAAGACATATGGACATACCAGGGAGCAATTGCTTCTTCAGCCATGGGCAAAGGTATGGGCTAGAGCAATAATGGATTACTTACTGAAGACAAGAAAGGGGATCGTCGTGAAATGGCGAGCACGAGGACTGGTTGAAGACAGCAACAGGAAGAGAGCTCTAGAGAAGGAAAAAGGAAGGACGAGGTTTAAAGAGGAGACGAAAGGTTTAGGGTTTGAAAAAACGCAAGACAGTCGTCAGATTAAGACGTTGGTAGCTCAGCAGACGCTGAGGATCGCAATAGAAAGGCAAAAGGCCTATGTGACGTGGCGGCCAGCAAAGGTAAGTGTCAGAACATCATAAAAAGAAGAGTAGGTACATCGGATGGGACAAATCGGATCGCGAGGGGATTGGTAATGCTTCTAACATTCTCTCACCCGAGGGAAAGCCAATCACCGATTAGAAAATTTTGAAAGAAGACGTGATCAGCTGGGCCTAATAAAATAGAAAGGACAGAACTTTTTGACCATACCCAGGCTAAAGACAAGAATATTTTAAGAGTAAAAGGTTTAGAAGAGTGATAAATGTTAAGCTATCCGGGCAGAATATAACTTGGTATTTATTGAAAATATTTTTATTAATGAGGCCAATTGTGTTTATGTTAGATAAATATTGTGGTTATAATATCAAACTATACTAATAGTTAAGATAACCTTAGCTATGATAAATGATACATAGAATACATGAAGAAATGATGAACACAACACCACATTGTAAATGATAGAGGGATTCAATAAAAGCCTTTGATTAGATACAAAATTTTGTCTTTACACTTAGAATCTGATCAAATACATAGCGTCACATTTCCTCAGGAACAGCAGACCTCAAATAGATAACAAATATTACAAGCATAAGCTCTTAGGGCACTCAGAAAATTTTAGTCCCACTGGATTCAAACTTACCATGGAGCAGAGATAGAAATAGCCCACTTCGTCCGAGCTTGTCAAGGCTCATAAGAGGTAATATTTTGCCCGGGACGAAGAAAGCAACAAAAAACAAAAGCTCAAGGGCAATGAGACGGGGAAACATTGATTCATTCCATCAAGGAAAAGTAAGTGTAGAAACCACTTCCCCTCTCAAGCCGTATGAGCTCAGCTAGTGAAGCAACCAATTTTAGCCCAAGGGTAACATGTGTTGTACCCTTCACACACCATCCTTGGGTCATTTGGCTGCCCCCCTATAAGTAGTAAAAATTTCGCTGAAGTCTCTTGAGTCCTTCAGGGCACCAGCATCTTTGGATACAAGATATGAACTGCGAAACTTCATCTCTTAAGACGATCCTTTGAACCCCTGAAGTAGCCGGAGCAAAAATCCCAATAAACTCATATATAGATCTCACCTGGTCCAACAAAAGTTGCCACCAAAAAGGAGGATCCACGATCATGGCCTTAGCAACAAAAAGTGGCAAGGAGGAAAAAGAACTGAGAGGGGTTGTGGGTGAAGAGAAGGTTGTAGCCCTATTTAAAGGAGAAAAAGGCTTACAGTATGGCCACACTTAATTTATTAAGATAGTGGTACACAAAATCTGTGAGGTCATTTCAAAATCTGGAGCAGAGTCACGGGTAGGAAAAGACAAGATCATACTTATGTCTAGTCAGTCGTCTACACCTCCTTCGACTAGACTTGAAGGGAAGGCTAGTGATATGGGTTAGGTTTTGTGGGTCTTCAGATGAGGAAAGAAAAGGAAGAAAGAGTCAAAGGAGGAAGGCCAATAACGGCTGAAACATACTTTCAGAATAAAGATAGGCCAATATCGACCGACACACGTCTGTCGAACGAAAGTAGGCCAATATCGGTCGATACAGGCTTGTAGTACGAAGGTAGGCCAATATCGGTCGATACATGCCTGACGAACGAAGGTAAGCCAATATCGGTCGAGACATGCTTGCCGTATGAAGGTAAGTTAATAACGACCGATGCACACTCCAGAGCAAGGATAACCCAAAATCGATCGATACATGCCTGCCGAACGAAGGTAGGCCAATATCGGTCGATACATGCCTGCCGAATGAAGGTAGGCCAATATCGATCGATACATACTGGCCGTATGAAGGTAAGTTAATAACGACCGATGCACACTCTAGAGCAGAGATAACCCAATATCGGTCGATACATGCCTGCCGAACGAAGGTAGGGCAATATCGGTCGATACATGCCTGCCAAACGAAGGTAGACCAATATCGGTCGATACATGCCTGCCGAACGAAGGTAGGCCAATATCGGTCGATACATGCCTGCCGAATGAAGGTAGGCCAATATCGATCGATACATGCTGGCCGTATGAAGGTAAGTTAATAACGACCGATACACACTCTAGAGCAGAGATAACCCAATATCGGTCGATACATGCCTGCCGAACGAAGGTAGGGCAATATCGGTCGATACATGCCTGCCAAACGAAGGTAGACCAATATCGGTCGATACATGCCTGCCGAACGAAGGTAGGCCAATATCGGTCGTTACATACCTGCCGAACGAAGGTAGGCCAATATCGGTCAATACATGCTTGCTGTATCAAGGTAAGTTAATAACGACTGATACATACTCCAGAGCAAAAGTATACTAATATCGGCCAAAAGGGTTAACGAATACCTCAGAAACATGTTGGATAAAATATTATTACAAATAGAAGTCACATGAAGAAGAATCATAGATGAATATATCGAATAGAATAATTCATGATGGAGAATATATATTTTGGCGGGAAATATGCTTTCAGATTGTCTTGCAGGCGCTAAACGACAAAGAAGGTACATCTGGTGTACAAAAAAGATTCCTTAAAAATCATCTTCCCCAAGTACGCGGTTGATGTCATAACGAACTCTAACAAACCGGGGTCCACTTCATGACTACGGAGGTTATATGAAGTGGTATAAATGGGGGAATCCTCTTCGTTGGCCAGGTAAGTTCACAAATTGACAAGTTCACAAGTTCACATCCCTAATTTTCTGGCTACTGTTCATCTTCTTCTTCCTTCTTCCACACCGAGAAAGATCACTGACTTGAGCGTCGGAGGGCCTAGCCAGGGATTCCCACCCCGGTCTTAGGTCACTGACGATATTGTTGGTTGGTCTCTTGTGCGCAGGAAACTTGGGAAGCTCCGGATCTGGGTTTTCTTCTGTTGGATTTTCTTCTCGCCATTAGAACTTTGCACCAGGAAGGTATTCTGTGATTCTGTTCTCTCCAATCCGCTTTGGGTTTCTCGGATTGGCATTCAGGCAGGTATTATTCTTCATCGAGGCAGTAGGTTTTTTCCTTCTAGCTCTCCATTTTGTCAAGCTTCTCAGGCAGAATCAATATGATTGGCTCTAGGGCTCTACCTAACACTAACATAATATACTCGGCCTCTGTTGTAAAATCAGCGACTATATCTTGATTTGAGATCTTCCAACTCGCAGCACCACCATTTAAGCAAAATACATACCCTTATTGTGATCTATAATCATCCTTGTCAGTTTGAAAGCTAGCATCGGTGTAACCCTTTACAGCAAGCTCTTCATCGCCTCCAAAGATCAAGAAATAATCTTGAGTTATTTTCAAGTACTTAAGAATATTCTTGACTACTATCTAGTGACCTTTACCTAGATCTGACTGGTATCTGCTCGTCATGCTTAATGTATACGAGACATCTCGACGAGTATAAAGCATGGCCTACATGATAGACCCTATATCAGATGCATAAGGAATCTGATCCATGTGGTCCCTTCTTCCTTAGAAGAGGGGCATTGAGTCTTTGAAAGACTCACACCATGTGACATTGGCAAGAAACCCTTCTTAGAATTCTGCGTGGCAAAATGATTAAGCACCATGTCAATGTATGTACTCTGACTTAGGCCAAGCAATCGTTTAGATCTATCTCTATAGATCTTAAGGCCTAAAATGTAGGCTGCTTCACCTAAGTCTTTCATTGAAAAATAATTTCCAAGCCAAGTTTTCACTGATTGAAGAGTAGGGATTCATTTCCAATGAGAAGTATATCATCTACATATAATATGAGAAAGATGACTGTACTCCCACTAACCCTTTTGTAGACACAGGGTTCATCTTCATTCTTAATGAAACTAAACTCTTTGATTGCATCATCGAATCAAAGATTCCAACTTCTAGAAGCTTGCTCAATCTATAAATGGATCGTTGCAACTTACACACCTTTCCAACATTCTTTGGATTGACAAAACTCTTAGGTTGTATCATGTACATATTCTCAAGTAGATTTCTGTTAAGAAATGTAGTTTGGACATCCATCTACCAGATCTCATAATCATATTAAGCTGCAATAGCAAGCATGATCCGAATGGACTTGAGCATCGCAACTGGTGAAAATGTTTCATCATAGTCTATACCATAAATCTGCTTGAATCCTTTAGCCACCAATATACGTTTATAGGTATGCATATAACCATCCATATCAGTCTTCACTCTGAAGGCTCACTTACATCTAATGGATTTGGTTCCTTCAGGTGGATTAACCAAGGTCCATACTTGGTTAGTGTACATGGATTCCATCTCAAATCTCATCAGGGTCGTCTTAACCATTTTTGAGGCCCTAGGTGGAAAAAATTTTAATATTTTTTTAAATAAATATTAGAAACATTTAATTTTATTAGTTATAGCAAAAGGTGGAATTTGTCACCCTAACAGCCCAACATGACCGACCCTATGACCATCTATGAGGAGGTAAATCGGGAAGCTAAAGTTGGCCATTGCGAGGAGAGCATTTTTCTTGACTTTGCTGAAATTTGACATCTTGCCCATTGTAACAATATCTACCCCATATTAGCAACTTAACAATATCCCAGGGGCGATATTTAATTTTGTTAGTAAAATTTAAAAGGTCAGTTTCATATATTACCAATGATTATTTATACAATTAAAAGCAGTTACCAATTGGGCCACATACTAATAATTTTATCTTATGTCAAACCTCACTGGTTTATTATTAGTAAAATTTAAAAAATAAAAAATATTTTATGTTATATAATTTAGAAATAGTAATAAATTATTGTATTACTATTAATATACATTTTAATTATAATTTTTTTAAAAAAATATCAATCATTTTTAACTTCGATGAAGGAAAGTCTCAACACAACAGTAAAATTATTATCTGACCTAGAGGAAATAGGTTCGAGTACTAGATATAGTCACTACGTATAATAGACTCTTCCTCGAAATCCCTTATTGACGGAAGCTTCGTGAACTAAACTATCTTTTTATCAATTTTAATTTTGATAAATTATTAATAGAATTTATTTATTCAAAAATATTTAGCTAGAAAATATTGATGGTGAATTATTAAAAAACAATTGAAAAAAAATAAAATTTAAGAAAGAAATAAGACAACATTATTGAATATATATATATATATATATATATATATATATATATATATATATATATATATATATATATATAAAAGTGTAACCAATAAATCTTTTTAATTTATTAATCAAATTTAATTTTGATTAATAAATTAAATTTTTATCATTAAAAATTTTAAAATTACTAATTAAATTTTAATAAAAAAATATAAATAAATTACCAACTAAATCTAATTTTAATAGTAAAAAATTAAAATTATCAATTAAATCTAACACGAGTAAAAAAAACTAAAAATGATCCAAATTTAATCTATAGAAAATTTAAATTTTTTTGACCAAATATAGTTTAGCTAGTAAAAAATTAAAATTACCGATAAAAATAAATCTCGACTAAAATTTATTTTAACCATAATTTTAAATATTTAATATCCATACTCATATGTTTTAAATTAATATTCATATTTAATTTATATAGGTATATATATGTAAAATTTGTGGGCCCCAATATAATAGGGGCCCTAGGAATAGGTCTTAATGGCCTATGTGTTGGGAGATTGTTGGTGCAATATTCCCCAGGTCAAGGTTGACCTAGTTTGACTGAGCTTGAATTGGGTCAAGCTTGAATCTTAATGTTTATGTTTTGATGGTTTGACAATACATGTTGACAATACATGGAGTCAATACATGTGTGTGAAGGAGAGTCAAGTAGGTCAAGGTTGACTGAATACTTGACGGGAAAGTCCTGGTGAGTAAAGCCAGGCAGATGCAAAGTCCTGGTGAGTGAAGTCAGGTGAAAGTCCTAACTGGGACGTTAGGCAGAAGGAAATCCTGGTGAGTGAAGCCAGGTGAAAGTCCTGGTGAGTGAAGCTAGGCAGAAGGAAATCCTGGTGAGTGAAGCCAGGTGAAAGACCTAGTGAGTAAAGCTAGGCAGAAGAGAAGTCCTGGTGAGTGAAGTCAGGCATAAGGAAATACAGATGGATCAAGGTTGACCATACATCTGGTGAAAGTCCAAGTAGGTCAAAGGGATTGACCGGATACTTGGCAAGAGGAGAAAAGTCCAAGTGGGTCAAAGGGATTGACCAGATACTTGGTGAGAGAGTCCTAGCTTGTCAAGGGTGACTGGATGCTAGGTTTTATGTGCCAACAAGTCATGGTTGATTGGATGTTGGTTTATGAGGCTTTAGACTTGATTTTGGGAGAAAATCATGAGCTGGATCGATCAGCCGATCAATTGGCTCATGCCCAATTAATCGGCCGATCGATTGGCTCATGCCCAATCGATCGGCCGATCGATTGGGCTAGTCTTCGCGACAAGCTTCCTCCCAATCGATCAATGGATCGATTGGGATGAATGCGCGATCGCACAGAACAGCGCTGGATCGATCAGCCGATCGATCCAGAGCCCCCAATCGATCAGTGGATCGATTGGGAAGTGCAATTTCACACGATAAGCCTTGGATCGATCAGCCGATCGATCCAGGCAATTCCCGAGAGCACAGAGGTGCTCTGGATCGATCAGCCGATCGATCCAAAGCCTCCCCGATTGATTGAGAGCAATCCAATCAATTGGGATCCGACCGTTGGCGTCATATTTAGCTGCAGGCATTCGATTCCTTCGGCAGATCTTTCGAGCTCTTACACGGTTCATCTCCGATCTTCACCAGCGACTCCGCAGCATCTCTCTGAAGTTCAGATCGCCAGTTCTTGAAGGTTCTTGGAAGTTTTCCAAGTCAAGAGGCGGATCAAAAGCAAGAAGGAGAAGCTAGGGTTAGGGTTTTCAGTTGTAAAACCTATAAGATTTCATGTATTTGTTTTACCTTTGCTTTCTTCTTGTATTGAGAGATTGTAAGGCTTCTCCGCCTTTGGTAGTTACCATAAAGGAGTGTTATTCATAGTGGAGGGTGTGTGAGTGCGTGGATCCTTGGACTAGTCACCTCTTGTGAGGTGGATACCAAGTAAATCCTTCTTGTTAGCGTTGTATGTATTTGTTTCTTTGTATTTCCGCTGCATATCCTTGAAGAAACAAGCAACGCAAAGAAGATGAGCACACCGAGCTATTCACCCCCCCTCTAGCTACATTTCGGTCCTTACAAGTGGTATCAGAGCGAGGTCGCTCTTCACCGGAATCATCGCCGGAAGGGGCAAACAAAACAAGCAAAGCTAGAGGGTGAAGAAGTTGGAGCAAAATTATCAAAGTCAAAGAATTCAAGAAGCTCAACTTCAAGATGCAATTCCAAGATGGACTTGGATTTGACACAAGGGTGGCTCCACCGTACACATCTACAAGCTTCGATCTTTGGAAATCAAGGATCGAAAACTTCTTAATGGTGGAGATAGAGCAATGGTTTGCTCTTATGGAAGGCTTTAAAGCTCCAACAAATTCCAAGGGCAAAGTCCTCAAGAAAAGCAAATGGAGCAAAGAGCAGATTCAAAGGAGCGAGGCAAATGATAAAGTGACCAAGCTTTTGGTCAACTTATTGCCTAGCCGCATTTTGGCTCAAATTGGAGAATTCAAGGATGCCAAGGAGCTTTGGAGCAGGTTGGCAACTATTCATGAGATCCCCTCCACTGTACTAATCCAAGAAAAATCCAAAGAGGGTGACTCATTGGAGCAAGACCAAGAGGAGGAGAATTCCGAAGTTGAGAGATGCTCAACTTCCGTAGAAGAGGTCCAAGAATCCTCATCCTCAAAGGAGTGCAATCAAAAGAGCAAGGAAGGAGCATATTCCTTATTTTATGCACAAGAGGATGAAGAAGAAGGTGAATCCTTCACCTCTAGGATTGAGGGGGAGCGACCTTCGGTGGCATCGGATCAAGAGGAAGCCTCCACATCCGGATCCAAAGGAGAAGAAGCCACCCCTACATCTAAAGGTATAATTGTGTCAATTATTAATAAAAATCATATCATATGTTTTGAATGTAGGGAAAAAGGGCACTACAAGAGCAAGTGCCCCAAATTGACCAAGAAGAAGGGCCAAGTGGCACCAAAGGGCAAAGAGAAGCCCAAGGAGACCGCTCTCGGAACAAAAAGGAGCAAGGAGTACATTGTGTGCTTTTTGTGCAATCAAAAGGGACATTACCGGAGCCAAAGTCCAAAGGGGAAGAAGGCAGTCAAGGCTCAAGGAGGAAGCACACCTCAAGGGGGAGTCTCCAAGGTAAAAAATAAAGGTATCATTTATTGAGTCTACTCCCTTGAACAATGGTAAAAAGCATGCTAAGTCAAGTCTTTATCATTTTAATACTATTTACCATAAGAATAGAGAGCATGATAGCATTAAGGAAAAACACATGTCCCTCCATGCTAAAACTACCACACCTAGGGTTAGGAAGGTAGATGAAATTTTAGGCACGAACTCGAAGGATTTTAGCTACAAGCCTAGAAACAAAAATGCTCATGGACTTAATGGAAAACCAAAAACTAAGGATTTAATGATAGAAAATCAAGTCTTGAGATCAAGTCTTGATAAAATGGAAAAGACCCTAAAAAGGATGGAAAATATCCTAAAAAGGCAAAATGAGCCAAACCTAGGTCTAGGAGTACAACAAGGGGCATCCAAGGGCCATAGAGGTTTGGGATACAAACCTAAGGCTAAGAAGGATGTAATCTCTTACCATAGGGTTCCATATAGTTATGGAACCAACCCTAGGTCAACTGATCAAGTCAAAAATACAAGGGAAGTTATCCCTAGGAGTATTTTTGCAACTAAAGTGACTAAGACTTCTAAGAAGTCTAAAAAAGTCACTAAAAAGGTCACAAGGGAAGCAATCCCTAGGGTTGACCTAGAAAATGTGACCAAGGCTTCTAAGAAGCCAAACAAGGTCACTAGGAAGGTATCTAGGGAAGTTATCCCTAGTGAATACCTAGAGCATCCAAGGAGCACCAATAGGTTTTGGGTTCCTAGGAGCATTTTCAAGGTTATTTAAATAATTTGATAAATTGGATGATATTTTAAGTGACACAAATTGAGAAAATCATAAGAACTACCAAGTTGGGATTTTAGTATGTTCTTGGAAAATTAAAGGCCTTAACTTAAAGTGATTACTCTTTTAAAGGAGTAAATTGTGCCAAAATTTGAGGAATATGCTTAATTTAAATTGGCACAAATTAGGAAAAGCAAAAGAAATGTCAAATTTGGTTTTTGACATTTTCTTGGGATATAGTGGGCAATCTAGGGTTTAAATTTTTAAGTTAGCTAAGGCTTAAGGATACTTAGGTAGACAACCTAGGTATTTTATTTATGTTAATTTGTCATGCTTTGTTTGCCCATCATATGTCATGACATCATGCTTACTTTTGCATTCATATTTTAGTATGAAAAACATAAAAATACCATGTCATGTCATACATACATCATGTAGTTAATAGGAAATTTTCTTTTGAAAATCAGTTCTTTTTTATGTATGCCATAACATATCATGCATTATTTTATTCCCTAAAAATTAAGGACTAATGGTATTTATTAACAAGTAACATCCTAGGTGGATGTCTATAATTCAAAAATGTCTAGATAGATATGCATGATCCCTAGATTAGGGCAAAACCAAACTTTACATCTCACGAAGACCCATAAGGTGACTTGTATGGGTTTTAGTGCACATTAGATACAAGTGAGATATTAGGATGATGAACAAAACTCAAGATGTTGATTTAGTGCATTCTTT
Organism: Zingiber officinale; assembly: GCF_018446385.1. Taxonomy (NCBI): domain Eukaryota; kingdom Viridiplantae; phylum Streptophyta; class Magnoliopsida; order Zingiberales; family Zingiberaceae; genus Zingiber; species Zingiber officinale. The sequence goes on from NC_056001.1 coordinate 77,768,511, forward strand.
TGAGTTTTAAGTTCATCGAAACACATAGTTATGTGTTTTCTAATCATTGGGAAAGCTAATATACAAGTCATGTGCATTGAGCCCAAGGAACATGGTTGGATATTGGTTTTGAAAATGATTTTAAATATATTTTGGAAAACCTTGATAAAGGCTATCTTTTGATAGTAATCATCATTGAATAGTTGAACATAAACTTGAAGAAAACACTAAAGTTTTACAAGTTTTCAAGTTTGTGTCAATCTTTAAAAATATGAAGTATTTTCTTATAAAACTATTTTTCCATGATAGTATATACCCTAAATAATGTCTACAACAATTTTCATAATTTTTAGGATTTTGTAGAATTTTTTAGGGGTTTCTGAAATTGACTGAAATGATATTTCAGCAATTTCAGAACTTCAATCGATCAGTGGATCGATTGGAGTACCTCAATCGATCAACCGATTGATTGAAAAGGCCATTCTCGCGAGGAGAAGCTCGCTGGATCGATCAGTCGATCGATCCAGACTGGTTGAATCGATCAGTGGATCGATTCAAGGCAGTGTAATCGATTGGGACCTAACTCCAATCGATTGGGGAACCTGATTTCAGCTGGGAAAGCTGATTTTCAGTGGTTTGGCCCTTGTTTAGTCTAGGAAACCTTTCCTAACCCCTCAAAATACATTTGTATACATAAAAAGGGTGTTTTCAGGTTGAAAACAAGGATGGATTGGTTAAGGGAGACTAGGTAGAAGTTAGGTTGAGGTTTGGTTTCATTATTGAATTTTTGAACCTCAAAACTTCTAAATTGGGTTTCCTAAAGATTTAGGGATTCCAAGTCATTGTTGGTGCAATGACAGAAATCACGACCATGTCTTTAGGGGGAGTTACTCTTTAACGACATGAAAACTAAATTTTCATACACCGTGGAAGGTGGTTAACCTTCCTTAGTGAAGGATGCTTAAGGTTGTGTTAGGATGTATACTAAAAGCGTAGCTTTTGGTATAAACATTTATCTAGAAATAAGAATCACATTGGTCAATGTCTACATTTATGATAAATGTAGTTGTTCAATTAATTTATATTGTAGATAACATGGTGTGTGGTGTCACACACAGAGGATCATGTTATCAGTACCTTATAAATTATAAACAGTCGTTCACGACCAAGATGGAAAGGAACAAACCATTGGAAGGTCGTAGTGTAATTAGGTATTAGTTTATCTTAACTATATAATTACACTAGTACACTTAGAGTGTATTGAGTAGGACCATTAGAGGTCGTTTCTTTTACACTGACTAAGATCTCAGTTATTATGGAAGTGTGTGCTCTTAATCCTAATATAATAACAAGCACATATATTTGATATTTATTTCTTTAATTTATCAATGGGTGAGATTTAGTTCGATAAATCAATAAGCCCGATAAGTTGGGAAATGATATCACTTATAGTGTGTGTTGTTGATTATAGAAGGAAACTGTGTCCTAGTAATCTAGGTTGAGAATGTCCCCAAGAGGAGCTCATAAGGATTGTCATGTTAAACCCTGCAGGTGGACTTAGTCCGACATGACGATAAGGTTGAGTGGTACTACTCTTGGACTAAGATATTAATTAAATGAGTTGTCAGTAACTCACTTAATTAGTGGACATTCGACATCTTAAACACAGGGAGACTAATACACTCATAATAAGAAGGAGCCCAAAAATGTAATTTGGGATTGGTACGGTAGTTCAATAATAGTTCTCTAGTGGAATGAATTATTATTGATAAAATTAAGTTGTGTGTTCGGGGCGAACACGAGATGCTTAATTTTATCGGGAGACCAAAACCAATTTCTCCTCTCGGTCCCTATCATAGCCTCTTAATTATAGAGTATTATATCCACGTATACCCACTTTCTTACCCATCCTATAGGGGCCGACCAAGCTAGCTTAGAGACCAAGCTAGGGCCGGCCATGGCTTGGTTCATGGGTGAATTCATGTGGTCGGCCCTAGCTTGAACTCAAGTTTAGGTGGCCGGCCCTATTAAAATAAAAAGGAATTTTAATTTTAAAATTTTTTCTTATGTGGATAACATGATTTAAAAGAGAGTTTAAAAATTTAAATCTTTCCTTTTATAAGATTCTACAAAAGATTAAGAGAAGAGCTAAATCTCTTTCCTTATTTATAGATTAAAAGGTTGATTTTAATTTTGGTAAAAACTTTCCTTTTAATCATGTTCATGATTTAAAAGAAAGTTTAAAAATTAAAAATTCTCTTTTATTAGTTTCTACAAAAGATTATGAAAAGATTTAATATCTTTCCTTATTTGTAGATTGAAAGGAGATTTTAATTTTTAGAGATAACTTTCCTTTTTGGAAATTATCCACATGTTTAAGAGAAAGATTTTAATTTATAAAATTTCCTTTTTATTAACCAATCATGAAGGGATAAAAATTATTGGAGAAATTTTTATACATTTCCGGAAACAAATTAGGAAGTTTTAATTCTTGTTTTAATTAAAACTCTCCTTGTTTTGGGGAAAGAGGTGGTCGGCCATTGTAATTGAAAAAGAAAATTGTTTTAATTAAAATAATTTTTCTTTTTCATGGAAAAAGAATTAAGGAAATTTTTATTTAAATTTCCTTATTTGCCAAAACCAAGGATTATAAAAGAGGGGGTAGAGGTGCCTTCATGGAGAACAACTCTATTATTTTTCTTCCTCTCTTTTCTTCCTAGGTGTGGTCGGCCCCTAAAGGTTCCCCTTCCCCTTCTCTCTTCTCCTTCTTGTGGCCGAGACTTCATCACCTCTTGGAGACATAGAAGTGGTGTAACGCACGAAAATTTCCAAATAAATTAGTAGAAATATTCTATTATTTTCTTGAAATTTTAGGATATTTTTTTTATGAAATTTTTAGAGTAGCGGAAGTAGCAAAAACAAATATAAACGTAGAATGGTCTGGGCGGGAATTGAACCCGAGACCTATGGGCCCTATGCCTTATAGAGGACTCTAGTAACCAAGTGAACCCAGCAGGGCCGTGCTGAAAGAAGAGGGAACCAATTAAATTTATATTTAAGTTGGCTGAATTAAACACTTAATATAAATAGGAGACTTAAGTGGGGATTGATTAATTTTAATCGTTAAATTTCTCTTTCTCAAACCCTCACCGCCGACCCCTCTCCCTTCCTCACCTCTAGGCGCCCAAGTCCAAGGAAGAACCTAGGGTTCCATCCCTAGGGCCATAGGAGTATCTTCCGGCAACATCAAAGTTACGAGGACGCACCTCTCCGCGAGAAGAACGCATAGACGCGAGAAGATCGTCGAAGAGATCCCTTCTCCGGAAAACCTAGCGATTAGATTGTAAGAAAAACTAGCGCAGGAGGTAAGAAACCCCTCACCTGCAGTATAAGTAGCTATTCGTGTGTTTTATGCATTAGTTTGGTAGTATACAGATTTTCAGTACGTAGGGTGTGTTCTAGTGCACACCAAGTGCTGGATATAATGTTTAGCTCAGTAAAATGCTACAATAGGCATTTTAATAGTTCAGTAAATGCAGTAGAAGCATTTAGAATAGCGTATTTAGTCTTGCTACCGCTTATATGGGACTACGGTCCAATGGGTGGGCTCCCACAGTCGCCTCTAGGTTCAGATAACCTAGGTCTAGGTTCAGATAACCTAGGTCTAGGTTCAGATAACCTAGAAATAGCAAGATAAGATAATTCAGCTATAACCAATATTTTATTTTCAGCAGTGGCACTGTACTGGACTAGATGTCCATTGGGTTGGGCTCCCATAGTCGTCCCTAGGTTTAGATAACCTAGTAAACCCTACTAGATTCGGAATTTGCAACCCCGGGTTTAGTTAGGGATGCGCGCACAGCAAGTACAGTTGTCAGGCCCATCAGCAGCATGATTATGTATTTTCATCTATTTATGATAAATAGCTTTCAAAAACTTCACAACATAGTTTATGTGAATACGGAGCAGCTTAGCATCAGTTAGCAGTAGTATAACTTAGCTTTTATTTCAGTTTAGTTCTTATGGATCCACATGATGGTTTTATGCTCAACTATGATTGCCATGTATCATATGTGATTATGCCATGTTTTAGAATCCATGTTTAGCAATGTCAGCATATATTTCAAATAGCATGTTTTAAAAGCATAAATTACATCGTATGCATGTTTTGTGAGGTAGATGGTTTCTTACTAAGCTCTTGAGCTTACAGATACTTCTTTTCCTTATACTGCAGATAAAGGTAAAGGAAGGATGGATTAGCGGAGGCTGGAGGACAATGCAAGGAAGATGTGTGTGGATGGAACTTGGAATAAAGATCTTGGAGAAACTAGCAAAATTAGAAACCTTTAGCATTTTATTAAGTTATTACATTTCCGCACTTCTAGTTATTTTAATGTTTGGAATCATGAAAGACCTGTTTAGATTGTTAGTGATCATGCTTAGAATGTCAGTTAATTCTTATTGGTATGTTTATAGCCGTGTTAGAACTCATGTGTGTGAATTTGGCACGAAACAGTGCTGAAATCAGACTCCTGATATGAAATCAGAAACCCCGATCGATCAGCTGATCGACTGGGGGTCTTCAGTCGATCAGTTGATCAATTGAGGAGTTTGTATCGCGAACAGTAAGCTCCAGGATCAATCCGGACGCGCTCTGTCGCGAACAGGAAGCCTTGGAATCGATCACTGGATCGATCAGTCGATCGATCCAGAATCTCGTCCGTGCACAGTAGCACGCTGAGTCGATCAGCGGATCGATCAGATGACTCCAATCGATCAGCTGATCGATTGGAGTGTCGGATTTCAGCTGGAAGGGTCTCATTTCAGTCTTTCGATCAAATCAAAGGTTCAGGTTCCTTCCCTAGTATATGCATGTCAATGGAAAGGTCTTTGAACCTAGTCCTACAGACTGTAATAGTCATTAGCGGAGTAAGATTTTAATTAGTACGGTTTTCCGCACCTTATAGCTTAGCACAGCATAATGTGACGGTCCGGCCTCGCAGCTTAGTGTCAGTAGGAGGCGGGGCGTTACAGAGTGGTATCAGAGCAAAAGTTCCATACTTCCTACACACACATCAGTATTGAACCTGCAGCTTCCAAGTAAGAACATCTCTCACTTCATTTATGTTTTGCTTTCATGTTTATAGATAATTAAAGCATGCTTATGTATGATAGCCTCTAGTGTGATTATGGTAGCTAAATAAACATGATAACAATAGTTATGCAATACGATCCTGTTAGTTATGTATGTCCTCTATTTCTTTAGAAAATGGTACGAGGATGCCCAGCTAGAAAGACACTAGCTACTGAGCCCCAGCATGATGCAGGCAACTCAGTGCCTCCCCCAGACCTTACCGTAGTAGTGGCTCAGTTACAGAAGCAGCTAGCTGAACAACAGCAGGAGATAGCCACCTTAAGGGCTAGTCAGCAGAACACTTCCACTATCACTCCGGAACCTAACCTGGCAACCCCAGTAGTAATAGTGGTTCCACCAGTCCAACCTACAGCACCAGTAGCCCCAGCAGCAGAGGCAAGGAGGGAAGCTTATCTGATCCAGTGACAGAAAATTAAGCTAGAGAATTTCGCAGGCACCAGTGAACCATGGGATGCTCAAGCCTGGTTCAAAATACTGGAAAGTAGGATGGAGCTTCTGGACTGGCCAGAGCATGAGAAAGTGAAATGCGCCTCTTTCTGCCTGTCAGGGGATGCACGTATGTGGTTGGAGAGAATTAAAGCGAAGCGCCCAGTGAACCAGATGACATAGGCTGACTTCGAGAGAGAATTCTTTGAAGACGAGTTCACTGAATTTCGCCAGGGCAACCTTTCAGTGGAGGAAGCCGTGAAGAAATTCAACAGATTGGCTCGTCTATGCCCTGAATTAGTCAGCAAAGAGAAGATACTCAAGATGGTAAGGCCGGAAATAACAATGAACGTGACCAGCGACGTCCAGAGGCCGCAAACCACTGAAGAACTAGTAAGCAGTGCTTTGACCACCGAGCACTACCAGAACAATATCAAATAGCAGAAGCAAGTCCTCTCAGAGTCCAAAGGTTAGGGAGGCTCAGGTACTCAGAAACACCAGGGCCACAGCTCCCACGACTCTAACTGGAAAGGGAACTCCAGCAACAAACGCAAACCAGGGAGTTACCCAAAAGGAGGACCAGCCAACAAACAGCCTAGTTATCCCAAGTGTTCTACTTGTGGGAGATTCCACCCAGGAGTTTGTCGCAAGGGCACACGGGGATGCTTCGAATGTGGACAAGAGGGGCATATGGCTAAGCAGTGCCCGAACAAGACCGATTTTCCTCAACCACAGCCGATTCAGCATGGAGGCCAGCCAGCCCAGTTACACCAGATGTAGGCTACTTTAGACGGTCCATCCATCAGCTAGGGCAGACTAGAAGCCCCCTCAGCCACGACTAACGCAAGGATCTATTCACTCACCAGAGAGGATGTAGCGAATGCCTCGACAGTTATTACAGGTCAGATTAGTATTTTACAGCAAAGTGCAACTGTCTTATTCGATACTGGGGCAACCCATTCTTATATATCCAGGGCATTCGCCGAAAAGTTAGCAGTACCCCCAGAGGTATTCAGTGGTCACTTTCTGACAACACTACCTTCGGGAGAAATTATGGCATCCAAGCACTGGCTCAGAGCAGTGCCAGTCATTATAGCAGACAGAGAACTCTTTGGTGATCTGATAGTGCTGGATATGACTGATTATGATGTCATTTTTGGAATGGACTTTCTGATGAAGTACGGCGCCTCTATAGAGTGCTGTAAACAGAGAATTGTATTCCAACCCGAAGTAGGAGTGCAGTTTGGGTTCGTCGGAGAACCAAAGAGAAAGGCCAAGAAGTTTCTCTCAGCTCTGAAGGCACAGAAACTACTAGATTCAGGATGTACGGGATTCTTAGCACATGTAGTCAGTAGCAGCCAGGACAAGGACCGAAAGCTAGAGGAGGTCTGAGTCGTATGTGACTACCCAGCAGTCTTTCCTAAAGAGTTACCAGGCCTAGCACCAGACAGGGAGATTGAATTCGAGATAGAACTTATTCCTGGTACAAATCTCATCTCCAAAGAACCCTACCGCATGGCTCCAGCAGAACTGAAGGAACTTCAGGAGCAACTACAGGAGCTGCTTGACAAGGGCTTCATACGTCCTAATCACTCACCATGGGGAGCGCCTGTACTGTTCGTGAAGAAGAAGGACGGGAGCATGCGCCTGTGTATAGATTACAGAGCACTAAACCAAGTCACAATCAAGAATAGGTATCCTCTTCCTAGAATAGATGACCTGTTTGATCAGCTAAAGGGAGCAGCAGTGTTCTCTAAGATAGATCCCAGATCGGGATATCGCCAAGTGAGGGTTAAAGAGGGTGATATACCCAAGACGACTTTTAGGACCAGATACGGACACTATGAGTTCGTAGTCATGCCCTTCGGCGTGACAAATGCTCCAGCTACTTTCATGGACCTCATGAACAGGGTATTCAGAGAATACTTAGATAAGTTCGTTATCGTATTCATCGATGACATCCTTATTGTTAGTTAGAGCCCTAGAGCCAATCATTTGATAATTGTATGGACTCATGTATATCATATTCTTGTTTATATATTAAGGCATTTGGTTTTTGGTTATTATGCTTATTTGTATTAGTGCCAGATAAAATAAGTATAGTAACGTCCTTGAGTAGAAGGTTCTTACCTATATCAATCGATTGGTTGAATCGATAGTGAGATGATATAGGGAACACTACTCTAATTCATTCCTAGTCGAGTATTAACATTCAGGGACAATGTTAATACAATAAGACTAGCATGTAGGTCAGCTCGATGACTTGATCTCACAAGTCATGGATATAGAGATATCAAGCTGACACATGGGTATGCATTAGAGAATGTATACTGAATGACCCGCCATGAGAAAGTATCATGGATCGTTATATGAGTGTCATATACTTTCTCATGTGGCTATTAGTATGACTATTAGTCCTTAGACCTGAAGTCACCATGGATCCCTACATAAGGAGTTATGTACTTTGGTTTCGTCAAACGGCACCCGTAACTGGGTGGACTATAAAGGCGATTACTGGGTATGTAAGAATTATGCAGAGGGATGTGAGTGATGTAGATGGGATCTATCCCTCCTATATGACAGGAGAGACATCGATATTCTTGATAGAGTAAGACCACGAAGTGTATGGCCATACCCAAATGAGTCAATATAAGATATTGAGCTCATTTGATTGAGGTCTACTCAATGATTTAGATGATCGATTCCAGGATGGTCTTGTTGGAGTGTATACTGAAAGCCTAAGCTTTGTAAACATTCATTATGAATAAAGAATCACATTTGGTCAAATTGTCTACATTTAGTTGTAGTTGTTCAATTAATTTATACTGTAGATAACATAGTATGTGGTGCCACATACAGAAGATGATGTTATCAGTACCTTATAAATTATAAACAGTAGCTCACGACCAAAATGGAAAGGAACAAACCATTAGAAGGTCGTAATGTAATTAGGTATAAGTTTATCTTGACTGTATAATTACACTAGTACACTTAGAGTGTATTGAGTAGGACCATTTGAAGTCGTTTCTTTTATACTGACTTTATAAAGGAACAAAGACCTCGGTTATTATGGAAGTGTGCTCTTAATCCTAATATAATAACAAGCACATATATTTGATATTTATTTCTTTAATTTATCAATGGGTGAGATTTAGTTCGATGAATCAATAAACCCGATAAATTGGGAAATTGTATCACTCATAGTGTGTGTTGTTGATTATAGAAGGAAACTGTGTCCTAGTGATACTAGGTTGATAATGTCCTCAAGAGGAGCTCATAAAGATTGTCATGTTAAACCCTGCAGGTGGACTTAGTCCGACATGATGATAAGGTTGAGTGGTACTACTCTTGGACTTAGATATTAATTAAATGAGTTGTCAGTAACTCACTTAATTAGTGGACATTCGATATCTTAAACACAGGGAGACTAACACACTCATAATAAGAAGGAGCCCAAAAATGTAATTTGGGATTGGTGCGGTAGTTCAATGATAGTTCTCTAGTGGAATGAATTATCATTGATAAAATTAAGTTGTGTGTTCGGGGCGAACATGGGATGCTTAATTTTATCGGGAGACCAAAACCAATTCCTCCTCTCGGTCCCTATCGTAGCCTCTTATTTATAGAGTACTATACCCACATATACCCACCTTCTATACCCACCTAAAGGGGGCCGGCCAAGCTAGCTTGGGAACCAAGCTAGGGCCGGCCTAAGCTTGGGTTTAAGGTGGCTGGCCCTAGCTTGAACCCAAGCTAGTAGGGCCGGCCATAATTAATTAAAAAGAAAATTTAATTTTAATGTTTATTATTATGTGGAAGATTTAATTTAAAAGAGAATTAAAATTAAAATATCTCTCTTGTAAAAGATTTACAAAAGATTAAAGAAAGAGATTAGATCTCTTTCCTTATTTGTAGATTGGAGAGTTTTTTATTTTTCTCTTTAAAATTATTCACATGTTAATAAAATTAAAATTATAGATATTTCCTTTTATTAACCATGAAGAGATTTTTAAAGAGAAATTTTATTTTTAAAATTTCCGGAAACAAATAAGGAAAGTTTTAATTGTTGATTGAAACTTGTCCAATTTGCTTCCTATTGATGTGGGCCATTAGAGTTTATTTGGGAAATTTTTTTTTTTTTCTCAAATAAATCATGTCAAGGAAATTAAGGAAATTTTATTGTAAATAAATTTCCTAATTTGCCTAGGCCAAGGAATATAAAAGAAGGGGTAGGGGTGCCTTCATGAGACACAACCTCTATTGTTTTCTCTCCCTTTTTCCTTGGTGTTGTGGCCGGCCATTACCCTCTCCCTCTCTTCCTCTTGTGGTGGCCGAATACTTCATCTTTCTTGGAGTTCTTGTGGTGGCCGGATACTACTTGGAGAAGAAGAAGAAGAAGGAGAGAAAGCTAGCATCTCTTGGAGCTTGGTTAGTATTTTGATTTTCTTCTTTGGTAAAGTTCTTCCTTTGTGGCCGAACCTTGCTTGGAGGAGAAGAAGGTGGTTGGTGGTTTCTCGTCTCGGAAGATCGTTGCCCACACAACGTCTGAGGTCAGAAGAGGAATACGGTAGAAGATCAAGAGGTTTTTCTACAAGGTATAACTAGTAATTTCTATTTCCGCATCATGCTAGTTATTTATGGAAATAATACCAAATACAAGAGGCTTACGTTCTAGAATTTCGAATATGTTTTTCGAAGTTGTGTTCTTTTGTTTCTTTCTTTTTCTTGTGATTTGATTGCTCTCTTTGGTTAACCTAAAGTTATTTTAGGAAATTAAATATTAGCTTTCTATTAAAGGTTTTGTCTAGTCGGTGGTGGTTGCTCCCATATCCAAGAAGGCCATGTGCCTCGCCACGTTAGTACTGGGAACCTTTTATGGAAATTAATATTTAATGGAATTAATAACTTAAGGAGACTTGGGTCGAACGTGTTAAGTTCCGCAGGAGATCCAAGTCAAAACCTAAAAGAACAAATAGATTAAGTTTTGGATCAAACGTGTTAAGTTCCGCAGGCGATCCAAAATTTAATTTAAAAGAACACATGGTAGCTAGGAAAAGGTTCGGACCTTTGTACAAAATTTTGTACAGTGGAACCTATAGGTTTTTCGAGTAGCAACCAACAATTGGTATCGAGCTAGGTTTTGCCTCTGTGTATTTGGTATTTAGTTTAATTATGCACATGTCATACATAATTTAGGCGGGATAATAGTAGGATGTGCTAACTTTGTGGATGCAGGATCCAACTATTATGGCTTTTAATTAATTATGTGTGATTGGACCCTTGGACATGTCAAGGGCAATTTATATGTGTGTGCATGATTGTATTAAAATACAGCAGAAGCGTATTTAGTTTTATTAGGATTTTATTTTGATCTAGATACATGTACATTCCTTTTATGGAATATAGGATCAAAATGTAAAATTCTATTTATGTCACGGATCGAATCTTGCAAGGCGTGGAACCTTCTAAGGACCAGAGGCGCAGCGGAACTCGGAGCAAGATGGATGCGACAGTTAGATCCGGTGGCGGTGGCAATAGCTTGGGATGACAACACACGGAGGACAATTAAAGATAAAAGCCATAATAGTTGAAAATTAGATTTTCTATTTATTGCTTTTATATGTGTGTGCATGTTAGTTTACAAGTTTAGTAGGCTAGCATAGTTAAAATTCCTCATTTATAAATAACTAAGTGGGAGAGGGATTTTTAAGTAAATCCCATGGTCTCCATTACTGGTTTGTAAGTGATGCAAACAAGCTTGCTCGTTGGCTCGAGTGCCTTCCTCCATAACGGATGAGCTTGTTTGCGGATCACTAGAACAGACTTCCATTTTGGATGACTATAGGAAGTTAATTAAGAGCGTGTGATCTTCCCCAACGGAAGGGGCATAATCTTATTAATGGACTTAGTGTCAAGTAATGGTGTACACTTAGACACATCTAATAGTATCCTCCCCAACGGAGTCACTGCTATTATTTGTGTGACCAAATAATACCAACTATTAATTTTATTTGTCAAAAAGTTAGGTTGACAAGATAATAAAATTAATGGGTTAAAACCCTCCTTTTACAAATGTTAAATTTGTATACGTCCACACTAACGTGGCATACAAAATTCACGGTGTTTTAAGGTGTTGGTTAATTTAAAATAGTATTGTTTGAGGAATCAATATTATTCTAAATTTAGAGTTCTGACCAAAAGTTATTTGTGATTCTTAGGATGACTTTCAACCCACTGTCCATCATACTTCAACAAAATAGACTTACTGGACCAAATTACATAGATTGGAAAAGAAACTTGGATATTGTTCTTACTGCTGAAAGCTATAAATTTGTACTGACTGAGCATTGCCCTGATGCACCTACTGGTGAATCTACCCAAGAGGAGATTGAATATCATAGGAAATGGGTAAAAGCAGATGAGATGGCGCGGTGTTACATTTTGGCTTCAATGTCAAATGTATTGCAACATCAGCATAAAGATTTACCAACAGCTTATGATATTATGAACAATCTCAAGGAACTCTTTGGTCATCAGGATAGGGCTTCTAGACAAGAAGCTATGAGAAAGATAATGACAGCCACCATGCAAGAGGGTACTCCTGTAAGGGATCATATCCTAAACATGATGGCTTATCTGAACGAGATACAGATCCTTGGAGGAGAAATTGATGGGGAAACCCAGATCGATATGATCCTCCAAACACTACCTAGAAGTTTTGAGCAGTTCCGCCTGAACTATAATATGAATAAAAGGATTTATTCATTAGGGGAACTTCAGTAGAAGGGTTATTTCGTCACAATGCTCAAATTCACTATCTGAAAATGGTTCTACTTCTAAACCGAAAGGAAAGAAGAAGAAGAAACAAGTCGGTTCAACAAAGAAAGTGAATAAATCTCGAGTACGGGATTTAAAGCTGGAATGAAGAAGCCAAGGGCAAGTGCTTCATCAGGCAGGACATTGGAAGGCGGACTGTCCTCGTAAGAACCAAAACAAAGGTATATCTCATACTCTAGTTGTTGAAACATATTTAGCGGTGTTATCTACCAGCACCTGGTGTGTAGATACGGGAGCCACTGATTCCAGGAAACCCGACGACTATCTGAAGGGGAGATTACCGTCTACATGGGCAATGCTACTAAGGTGGCAGCTGTTGCAGTGGGAGACGTCTACTTATCTTTTAGTAGAAATAGAAATTTGGTTTTAAGAAATTGTCTTTATGTACCCAGTTTTAGAAAGAATTTAATTTCAGTTTCTAAACTGTTTTTAGATGGATATTCAGTTTCTTTCAGTAACGATGTAGTTATTAAAAGAAATAAAGTGATTATCTGTTCCGGTGCATTAGTTGGCAATTTGTATATTTTAAATCCAAATTCTTCCACAAAGCAAAACTTGGAAATTTATAATTCATCTTCTAATTCTAATAAGAGAAAAGAACCTTGAAATGAACCAAGCATATCTTTGGCATCTAAGGCTTGGTCATATTAACTTAAGTAGGATTCAGAGGCTTATAGCCGATGGACTTAAGTTCATTTGAGTTGGAAAATTTTCCAACTTGTGAATCTTGCTTAGAAGGTAAAATGACCAAGAGGCCGTTCAAGGCCAAGGGGTATAGAGTCAAGAAGTGTTAGAGTTGGTTCACTCGATTTGTGTGGTCCTATGTCCATCCGGCAAGAGGAGGTTTTGAATATTTTGTCTCTTTCATACGATTATTCAAGATATGGATACATTTATCTAATGCGAAGTCCGAATGCTTTGACAAGTTCAAAGAATACAAGGCGATGTGGAGAAACGATTAGGTAAAATATCAAGACACTACGATCCGATCGTGGTGGCGAATACCTCTTAGGAGAGTTTAGGAATTACTTATCGGAGGGGATTCAATCCCAATTGTCGCACCTGGAACACCCCATGTAGCAGAGCGAAGGAATAGGACTCTTATGAAGATGGTTAGATCGATGATGAGTTATTCGAATTACCAAATTCGTTTTGGGGATATGCTCTGGAAACATTCCGAACTTAGTACCTTCTAAATCAGTTTCTTCTACTCCCATAGAATTGTGGAATGGGCGAAAACTCAGTCTAAGACATATTCGGATTTGGGGTAGTCCAACACATGTGCTAAAACTGATAAGTTAGAATCTCGTACATAAGTTCGCGTGTTTGTAGGATATCCCAAAGGAATGAAAGGTGGTTTATTTTATAGTCCTAAAGAACGGAAGGTCATTGTTAGCACCAATGCCCGTTTAGAAGAAGACTATATAATGGATCACAAGCCCAATAGTAAAGTCGTTTTAGAAGAACTTAGAGAGGACATGTCTACTTCAGTACCAACAGGACAAGATGAAGTACCACAAGAGACCGCAACACGTGTCACACATGATACACAACCACGGTGCCTCGTCGTAGTGGGAGGGTTGTGAGGCACTGAAAGATTCATGTTTTGGGAGAGTCTTGGGACTGATCCGGGTAAACATGAACCTGATCTAACAAAGCACTCCAAGATATAGATGCAAGATCTTGGCAAAAGGCAATGAATTCAAATAGAGTTCATGTACTCTAATAAGGTCTGGAGCTTGAACCACCGATGGTGTAAAAGCCGTTGGATGCAAGTGGATATACAAAAGGAAAAGAGGGGCAGGAAGGTAGAAACCTTCAAAGCTAGGCTTGTTGCGAAAGGGTACACTCGAAAGAGGGAATCGATTATGAGGAAACCTTTTCACCGTAGCCATGCTTAAGTCTATCCGATACTCTTATCCATTCTCGCTCATATGGATTATGAGATTTGGCAAATGGATGTCAAGACTTTTCCTTAATGGAAGTCTTGAAGAGAACATCCATATGAAGCAACCGAAGGATTCATTGAAAAAAGCAAAGAGCATCTAGTGTGCAAGCTGAATCGGTCTATTTATGGACTGAAGCAAGTTTCAAGATCTTGGAACATCCGGTTTAACGAAGTAATCCAGTCATATGGATTTATTCAGTGTCCGGATGAGTCTTGTGTGTACAAAAAGTGTAACGGAAATGTGGTGGTATTTCTTGTACTATACATAGATGATATTTTGTTAATTGACAACAATGTCAAGGTATTATCGGATGTAAGGGTATGGTTGTCCAAACAATTTGATATGAAGGACTTAGGAGAATGTGCACACATTCTTAGGATCAAAGTTATAAGGGATCGCAAGAAAAGAATGTTGTGTCTATCTCAAACTTCATATATAGATACAATCCTTGCTCGTTTTAGCATGCAGAACTTCAAGAAATGTTTCTTACCTTTTAGGCATGGAGTAACCTTATCTAAAGAGATGTCTCCGATGACATCAAAGGAGATAGAGGATATGAAGGCAGTTTCTTATGCTTCGGCTGTGGGAAGCCTAATGTATATATATTTTACCGTGGGCATGGTTAGCAGATATCAGAGTAACCTGGACAAGGACATTGGATTGCGGTAAAGCATATATTAAAGTACCGAGAAGGACTAGGGATTATATGCTAGTTTACCAAGCAGATGATTTGCTCACTGTGGGTTACACGGATTCGATTTTCAACGAGATAGGGACAATAGTAAGTCTACATCGGGCTATGTGTTTACTTTAGGAGGTGGAGCCATTTCATGGAGGAGTGTTAAGCAGAAATGCGTTTCGGACTCAACCATGGAAGCTGAGTATGTAGAAGCCTCTAAAGAAGCAGTATGGCTCAGGAATTTTCTAATGGACTTAGATGTGATTCCTGGTTTGCCCAAAATCATCACAATTTATTGTGATAATAGTGGTGCAGTTGCAAACTCGAAGGAACCACGAGCCCATAAGGCAAGTAAACATATAGAGCGCAAGTACCACCTGATACGAGATATCGTGAAGCGAGGAGAAGTTGTCATCGCCAAGATTGCATCAGCGGATAACCTGGCAGATTCTTTCACTAAGGCCCTTCCGGCAAAAGCTTTCGATCGACATGTGGAAGGAATGAGAATCAGATGTATGGTAGAAGATATGGCAGCTTAGTCATTAGTATAAGTGGGAGATTGTTGGAGTGTATACTGAAAGCCTAAGCTTTTGTAAACATTTGTTTTGAATAAAGAATCACATTTGGTCAAATTATCTACATTTGTTTGTAGTTGGTCATATAATTTATATTGTAGATAACATAGTATGTGGTGTCACATGCAGAAGATGATGTTATCAGTACCTTATAAATTATAAACAGTAGCTCATGACTAAAATGGAAAGGAACAAACCATTAGAAGGTCGTAGTGTAATTAGGTATTAGTTTATCTTGACTATATAATTACACTAGTACACTCAGAGTGTATTGAGTAGGACCATTTGAGGTCGTTTCTTTTATACTGACTTTATAAAGGAACAAAGACCTCAGTTATTATGGAAGTGTGTGCTCTCAATCCTAATATAATAACAAGCACATATGTTTGATATTTATTTCTTTAATTTATCAATGGGTGAGATTTAGTTCGATGAATCAATAAACCCGATAAATTGGGAAATTGTATCACTCATAGTGTGTGTTGTTGATTATAGAAGGAAACTGTGTCCTAGTGATACTAGGTTGATAATGTCCTCAAGAGGAGCTCATAAAGATTGTCATGTTAAACCCTGTGGACTTAGTCCGACATGATAATAAGGTTGAGTGGTACTACTCTTGGACTTAGATATTAATTAAATGAGTTGTCAGTAACTCACTTAATTAGTGGACATTCGATATCTTAAACACGGAGACTAACACACTCATAATAAGAAGGAGCCCAAAATGTAATTTGGGATTGGTGCGGTAGTTCAATGAAAGTTCTCTAGTGGAATGAATTATCATTGATAAAATTAAGTTGTGTGTTCGGGGCGAACATGGGCTTAATTTTATCGGAGACCAAACCAATTCCTCCTCTCGGTCCCTATCGTAGCCTCTTATTTATAGAGTACTATACCCACATATACCCACCTTCTATACCCACCTAAAGGGGGCTGGCCAAGCTAGGGCCGGCCTAAGCTTGGCTGGCCCTAGCTTGAACCCAAGCTAGTAGGGCCGGCCATAATTAATTAAAAAGAAAATTTAATTTTAATGTTTATTATTATGTGGAAGATTTAATTTAAAAAAGAATTAAAATTAAAATATCTCTCTTGTAAAAGATTTACAAAAGATTAAATAAAGAGATTAAATCTCTTTCCTTATTTGTAGATTGGAGAGATGTTTTATTTTCTCTTTAAAATTATTCACATGTTAATAAAATTAAAATTATAGATATTTCCTTTTATTAACCATGAAGAGATTTTTAAAGAGAAATTTTATTTTTTAAAATTTCCGGAAACAAATAAGGAAAGTTTTAATTGTTGATTGAAACTTGTCCAATTTGCTTCCTCTTGATGTGGCCGGCCATTAGAGTTTATTTGGGAAATTTTATTTTATTTTTCTCAAATAAATCATGTCAAGGAAATTAAGGAAATTTTATTGTAAATAAATTTCCTAATTTGCCTAGGCCAAGGAATATAAAAGAAGGGGTAGGGGTGCCTTCATGAGACACAACCTCTATTGTTTTCTCCCTTTTCCTTGGTGTGGCCGGCCATCCTCTCCCTCTCTTCCTCTTGTGGTGGCCGAATACTTCATCTTTCTTGGAGTTCTTGTGGTGGCCGGATACTACTTGGAGAAGAAGAAGAAGAAGGAGAAAGCTAGCATCTCTTGGAGCTTGGTTAGTATTTTGATTTTCTTCTTTGGTAAAGTTCTTCCTTTGTGGCCGAACCTTGCTTGGAGGAGAAGAAGGTGGTTGGTGGTTTCTCATCTTGGAAGATCGTTGCCCACACAACGCCCGAGGTCAGAAGAGGAATACGGTAGAAGATCAAGAGGTTTTTCTACAAGGTATAACTAGTAATTTCTATTTCCGCATCATGCTAGTTATTTATGGAAATAATACCAAATACAAGAGGCTTACGTTCTAGAATTTCGAATATGTTTTTCGAAGTTGTGTTCTTTTGTTTCTTTCTTTTCCTTGTGATTTGATTGCTCTCTTTGGTTAACCTAAAGTTATTTTAGGAAATTAAATATTAGCTTTCTATTAAAGGTTTTGTCTAGTCGGTGGTGGTTGCTCCCATATCCAAGAAGGTCATGTGCCTCGCCACGTCAGTACTGGGAACCTTTTATGGAAATTAATATTTAATGGAATTAATAACTTAAGGAGACTTGGGTCGAACGTGTTAAGTTCCGCAGGAGATCCAAGTCAAAACCTAAAAGAACAAATAGATTAAGTTTTGGATCAAACGTGTTAAGTTCCGCAGGCGATCCAAAATTTATTTTAAAAGAACACATGGTAGCTAGGAAAAGGTTCAGACCTTTATACAAAATTTTTGTACAGTGGAACCTATAGGTTTTCCGAGTAGCAACCAACAGGTCTATGCCTCACATTGATCAATCTAGATGTCTAGGATACAAGGACACTTGTCATATATTGTGAGGAGTCACAATTAGTAGTCACAAGGTGATGTTGGATCTCGACATTTCTTGTAACTTGGGTAGCAATGATGTATTGCTAGATGCCGCTCATTGCTTATGTTTCTAAAGGAGTTTAGAAACATTGCCAACGTTACAAGAACCTATTGGGTCACACACAAAGAACAAGTGGATGGAGATTAGGTTCATATGATGAACCAATTGGATTAGATTCATATGATGCACCAAAGATTGGATTCAAATTAGACTTATTGAGTTAGACTCAATTAGATTCAATTGTTAAATGAGTTTAATTTAAATTTGATTCATTGAGTCAATTTATATTAATGAATTGAGATTCATTAAATTGAAATTGACTTGAATCAAAGGTTGGATTTAACTCAACAAGGAAGACAATTGGTCAAGTTTGACTTGACCAAGTAGAAGTTGAACATCAAGTTTGACTTGATTTGTTGTCACATCATAAGGATGACTCATCCTTGCCACATCACATGCCACCTCATGGAGGTTACAACACTTCCCATTCCATTTAATGTGGCCGGCCACATTAAATGAGGGAGTTATGTGTGTGGCAGGCCACACTAAAGGATGAGTGGTTTTTCATTAAGTGTGTATTGATGTGTGGTAATTGGATCATCTTCTTCCTAGTTTTCTTCCTCCTTCTTGCTGATGTTGCCGTGACTTCCATGGTGAGGAGAAGATGGTTGAGTGAATCCAAGAGCAAAGGAAGAGTGAAGGTCACAAAGGAAGGATACTACTAGTGAGTGTATAAGATTTCTTTTGTACCTTCTTCTTTTCTTTCTTTCCAATCCCATTCGAGAGCTCTAGAAAGTGCTAGCACACTTGGGGCTCTCTTCTCCATCCTTTGAGTGTGAGAGACACTCCTTGTTCGTGTGGATATCATTAGAGGAGTGTCTACGTTGACACTCTCGAGATCCGGCGTACCGTTGGACGAGCGGGATTTGCGAGGGCATGCATCGAAGGTAAAAATGTTTTCCTTGTAGATCTACTGTAGATCAAAGTATTAAAACTCGTACTCGTGTTTTTTTGGAAATTTTCCTTGAACGGATCTACGGCTTTGGGTGATTCGGGATTTCCTCGACGCGAAAAGCGATTTTCGCGGCCCGAAAAACCCAACACTTATCTATTCAAGAACTCAGGAAGAACACGCAGAGCACCTGAAGACAGTACTACAGATCCTTCGGCAGAACCAGCTGTACGCCAAGTTCACGAACTGTGAATTCTGTCTCGATCAGGTGTCCTTTCTGGGTCACATCATCTCCAAGGATGGTGTCATGGTAGACCCCAGCAAGATAGAGGCTGTGAGTAACTGGAAAAGACCTAAGAACGCCAGTGAGATCAGAAGCTTCCTAGGACTAGTGAGCTATTACAAAAAATTCGTAGAGGACTTCTCCAGGATAGCCTCCCCACTGACAGCTCTTACCAGAAAGAACAGAAAATTTCAGTGGATAGAGGACTGTGAGAATAGCTTCAGCGAGCTAAAGAGGAGATTGACCAGTGCTCCCATTCTGGCTCTACCAGAAAACACAGACAGTTTTGACATTTATAGCGATGCCTCTAAATTGAGACTAGGAGCAGTACTGATGCAAGAAGGTAAGGTGATCGCCTATGCCTCCAGACAACTCAAGGATTATGAGAGGAACTACCCTACTCATGACCTTGAGCTTGCAGCAGTCGTGTTCGCTCTCAAAATTTGGAGACATTACCTGTATGGAACTCAGTGTAGAGTGTATACAGATCATCAGAGTCTGAAGTACTTCTTTACTCAGAAGGATCTGAATATGCGACAGCATAGATGGCTTGAACTGGTCAAAGATTATGATGTAGACATCCTCTACCATCCAGGAAAAGCCAATAAGGTGGCAGACGCACTTAGCAGGAAGTCCAGCGCCACCTTACTATCACTAGCAGCCATGTCACTGCCCCTACAGAAGGAGATCGCATATTTCAACCTCAAACTTATAGTGGGACAGCTCTCTACTATGACATTAGAATCCACCTTGCTTGGTGATATCCAGACAGCTCAGGGACAGGATCCTGAAATTTAGAAAATCAAGCAAGGACTAGCAGGATCAGAAAGTGGAGAGTTCAGAGTATCAAATAGTGGGGCATTATATTTTGGTGATAGACTTTGTGTTCCAGATTAGGAGGAACTACGGAGGAAGATCTTAGATGAGGCTCACGGAACTCCTTATGCGATGCATCCTGGTTCCACCAAGATGTACAAGGACCTAAAGAAATATTTTTGGTGGCCTGGGATGAAAAGAGACATCGCTAGATATGTTAGCACCTGTCTGACCTGCCAGAGAGTCAAGGCAGAACATCAGAGACCAGGAGAAGTTCTGCAGCCTATCCAGATCCCAGAATGAAAGTGGGAAGACATTTCTATGGATTTCATAGTGGGACTACCCAGAACCACGAATAGTTTTGATGTCATCTGGGTAATAGTCGACAGATTGACTAAATCAGCCCACTTCTTAGCTATCAGGATATCCTACTCCATGGAGCAGCTAGCTCAGTTGTATCTCAAGGAGATTATTAGATTACATGGAGTCCCACGGACCATCATTTCAGACAGAGACAGCAGATTCACATCACACTTCTGGGAGTGTGTACAGTCAGCGTTGGCCACCAAGTTAAAATTTAGCACAGCTTTCCATCCTCAGACAGATGGTTATACGGAGCGAGTAAATCAGGTACTCGAAGATATGCTCCGAGCATGTGCCCTAAACTTCAAGGGAAGTTAGTGCAAATATCTGAGTTTAGCAGAATTTGCATACAACAACAGCTATCAGGCCACTATCGGTATGGCACCCTACGAGGCTCTCTATGGGCGGAGGTGTAGATCTCCAATCTGCTGGTATGAGAGTGGTGAACAGAAAGAACTAGAACTTCAGATAGATCTAGTAGCAGATACTACAGTAGCTATACAGCAGATCCGCCAGAGGATAGAGACAACTCAAAGCTGCCAGAAAAGCTATGCTGATACACGGCGCAGACCCAAGAGTTTTCAGTTGGGAATACAGTGTTCCTCAGAGTAGCTTACATGAAGGGAGTAATGCGTTTTGGGAAGAAGGGCAAACTAAGTCCCAGATATGTGGGACCATACCTTATCACCAGAAGAGTTTGCAAGGTAGCGTATGAGCTAGAGCTACCTCAGGAGATGTCAGCTATCCACAATATATTTCATGTCTCTATGCTGAAGAAGCATATCCCAGATGCCACCCAGGTGATTGAGCCCCAGTCGGTACAAGTCCGCGAAGACCTCAGCTATGACAGTCGGCCTATTCAGATAATAGACCGAGCAGTTAAGAAATTGCGGAATAAAGAGGTACCATTGGTAAAAGTTATTTGGCAAAGTCACACAGCAGAAGAGGCAACTTGGGAGACAGAAGCCAGTATGAGACAGAAGTACCCAGAGTTATTCTAAGTTCGAGGATGAACTTTTTATAAGGTATGCGGGATTATAAAGGCCGAAAATTTCCAAATAAATTAGTAGAAATATTCTATTATTTTCCTGGAATTTTAGGATATTTTTTTTATAAAATTTTTAGAGTAGCGGAAGTAGCAAAAACAAATAGCAACGTAGAATGGTCTAGGCGGGAATTGAACCCGAGACCTATGGGCCCTATGCCTTATAGAGGACTCTAGTAACCAAGTGAACCCAGCAGGGCCGTGCTGAAAGAAGAGGGAACCAATTAAATTTATATTTAAGTTGGCTGAATTAAACACTTAATATAAATAGGAGACTTAAGTGGGGATTGATTAATTTTAATCGTTAAATTTCTCTTCCTCAAACCCTCACCGCCGACCCCTCTCCCTTCCTCACCTCTCGGTGCCCAAGTCCAAGGAAGAACCTAGGGTTCCATCCCTAGGGCCATAGGAGTATCTTCCGGCAACATCAAAGTTACGAGGACGCACCTCTCCGCGAGAAGAACGCATAGACGCGAGAAGATCGTCGAAGAGATCCCTTCTCCGGAAAACCTAGCGATTGGATTGTAAGAAAAACTAGCGCAGGAGGTAAGAAACCCCTCACCTGCAGTATAAGTAGCTATTCGTGTGTTTTATGCATTAGTTTGGTAGTATACAAATTTTCAGTACGTAGGGTGTGTTCTAGTGCACACCAAGTGCTGGATATAATGTTTAGCTCAGTAAAATGCTACAATAGGCATTTTAATAGTTCAGTAAATGTAGTAGAAGCATTTAGAATAGCGTATTTAGTCTTGCTACCGCTTATATGGGACTACGGTCCAATGGGTGGGCTCCCACAGTGGCCTCTAGGTTCAGATAACCTAGCTCTAGGTTCAGATAACCTAGAAATAGCAAGATAAGATAATTCAGCTATAACCAGTATTTTATTTTCAGCAGTGGCACTGTACTGGACTAGATGTCCATTGGGTTGGGCTCCCATAGTCGTCCCTAGGTTTAGATAACCTAGTAAACCCTACTAGATTCAGAATTTGCAACCCCGGGTTTAGTTAGGGATGGCGCACGCAAGTACAGTTGCCGGGCCCATCAGCAGCATGATTATGTATTTTCATCTATTTATGATAAATAGCTTTCAAAAACTTCACAACATAGTTTATGTGAATACGGAGCAGCTTAGCATCAGTTAGCAGTAGTATAACTTAGCTTTTATTTCAGTTTAGTTCTTATGGATCCACATGATGGTTTTATGCTCAACTATGATTGCCATGTATCGTATGTGATTATGCCATGTTTTAGGATCCATGTTTAGCAATGTCAGCATATATTTCAAATAGCATGTTTTAAAAGCATAAATTACATCGTATGCATGTTTTGTGAGGTAGATGGTTTCTTACTAAGCTCTTGAGCTTACAGATACTTCTTTTCCTTATACTGCAGATAAAGGTAAAGGAAGGATGGATTAGCGGAGGCTGGAGGACAATGCAAGGAAGATGTGTGTGGATGGAACTTGGAATAAAGATCTCGGAGAAACTAGCAAAATTAGAAACCTTTAGCATTTTCTTAAGTTATTACATTTCCGCACTTCTAGTTATTTTAATGTTTGGAATCATGAAAGACCTGTTTAGACTGTTAGTGATCATGCTCAGAATGTCAGTTAATTGTTATTGGTATGTTTATAGCCATGTTAGAACTCATGTGTGTGAATTTGGCACGAAACAGTGCTGAAATCAGACTCCTAATATGAAATCAAAAACCCCGATCGATCAGCTGATCGACTGGGGGTCTTCAGTCGATCAGTTGAGGGATAAGAATTGAGGGATAAGAATTGGTGAACCATTTACATTCAAGAAATCTTACAAAGAAACCAAAACTCCTAGAATCTCCCCTTATCATAACTCAAAACACTAAACTCTTGTTTGTTGATCTTTAATATTAGATTTGTTTACCTTCACTTTGCATTTGAAACAATTGGATAGTTGTTTAGCTAATTCGCATTGAGGCATTTCTAGTGCTTATTCCAGTCCCTGTGGATACGATAATCTATTATATTACTTGCGACATTTCCGTACACTTGCGGAGCGTAACAAGTTTTTGGCGCCGTTGCCGGGGACTACGCTATAACATTAGGAATTATCAATTGAGTTAGACTAAACATAACATTTGTTTTCCTTTCATATTGCATAGTTGTAACTAATCATTAGATTTCTGTTTTTACTTTCTTGTATAACTTTTACTTCTTGTTAATTCTTTTTGTACAAATTCAATTCTGCATTTTTTATTCTTTTATTTTTCTCTTTTTCTGTTGAATTGTCATTTGCTATCTTGTTCTTGTGTATGCGAAGATCTAACTTTGCAAGGGAATTCTTTCCTTTTGACCCTGAGATTGACAGAACTTTCCATAAAAGAAGAATTCTGCAAAGGCAAATAGAAGAACAAGAATATCTAAACATGGTGTGCAAGTCACTAGGAGATTATGGAGCTCCGAAGTCTGCAAAACAAATGGGAGCAATTGTTTACCCTAACATACAAGCAAGAAATTTTATACTCAAACCATCTTTTGTTTCCATGGTTCAGAAAACTCAGTTTGGAGGATTGGAGATTGAGAACCCTTATTCCCATTTGATGGAGTTTTATAGATATTGTTATACTTTGAAATATGAAGAAGTTTCATCTGATATTGTTCAGTTGCTTGCTTTTCCTTTTAGTCTGAAGGATGCTGCAAAAAGATGGTATAATTCTCTAAAGTCTCAAAGTATCAAAACATGGGATGAGTTAGAGCAAAAATTCCTTGACCAATATTTCCCTCCAAGGAAAACTACTTATTTGAGAAGTCAAATTTTAAATTTTAAGCAATTGGATGGAGAAAAATTATACCAAGCCTGGGAAAGATATTCTTCTCTTCTGCAGTTATGTCCACATCATGGAATTGAGAAATGGTTAATTATGCATTTGTTCTATGTTGGGCTTTCTTTCTCAAATAAGAATCAACTGGATTTAGCATCTGGAGGATCATTTTTGAAAAAAGTCTAGAAGAAACTTTTGAGATAGTTGGCAGAATTACGCAAAATTCCAATGATTGGGCAGAGCAAGATAGCTCATTCTTAACAATGGATATCATTAGAGAAAAGGATGATGTTGAAAAAGGGCTTATCTTGAATCAAAACGATTTCCAAACATTATTTCCTTGGTGCTGTGAATCATTATCAAAAATGTTTGGTGAAAAAGCATTTTCAACAGAAAAGGGGGTATGTCTTGGTGATCATAAGGAGGATGATCTGTCTTTAGATAATGAAGAGTTTTTAGAAGAAAGCTTGGCTAAGGAGGAGACTATGTTGATAGAATAAGAGCCAGTTTTACCAGAAATAGTACCACCTCAACTTGAACTTAAACCATTACCACCAAATCTTAAATATGAATTTCTTGGGCCGAATTCTACTTATCCAGTTATAATTAATGCTCAGTTAAATGAGTTTGAAACAAAGAGACTGTTGGATGAGTTAAGGTTGCATAGAAAGGCCATTGGATATACAATTGATGATATAAAAGGGATTAGTCCATCTCTCTGTATGCATAGAATTTTACTTGAAGAGGGGTACAAGAACTCAATTGAGCATCAAAGGAGACTAAATCCAAATTTAAAAGAGGTAGTAAAGAAGGAAGTGATTAAACTTCTTGATGCAGGGATTATTTACCCAATTTCGGATAGTGAATGGGTGAGTCCAGTCCACGTGGTTCCAAAGAAAGGAGGAATGACTGTTATCAAGAATGAAGAAGATAAGCTAATTTCAACACGAACAGTGACGGGGTGGCGAATGTGCATTGATTATCGGAAGTTGAATAAAGAAACAAGGAAGGATCATTTCCCTTTACCATTTATTGATGAAATGCTTGAAAGATTAGCTAAACATTCCTACTTTTGTTACTTGGACGGATATTCTGGATTTTTTTCAAATTCCAATTCATCCTCAAGACCAGGAGAAAACTACTTGTACTTGTCCTTATGGTACCTTTGCTTATCGTCGGATGCCATTTGGGCTTTGTAATGCTCCAGCCACTTTTCAGAGATGCATGATGGCAATTTTTTCAGATTTAATAGAAAAAATTATGGAGGTTTTCATGGATGACTTCTCAGTTTATGGAAATGACTTTGATTCTTGTTTGCCAAATCTTTCTACTGTTCTAAAAAGGTGTGAAGATACAAACCTAGTGTTGAACTGGGAAAAATGTCATTTTATGGTTAAGGAAGGAATAGTTTTGGGGCATAAAATCTCAGAGCGTGGTATTGAGGTAGATCAAGCAAAAGTGGAAGTAATAGACAAATTACCCCCACCCATCAATGTAAAAGGAGTTAGGAGTTTTTTAGGACATGCTGGTTTCTATAGACGTTTTATTAAGGACTTTTCAAAGATTTCCAAGCCATTAACTAATCTGTTGATTAAAGATGTTGAGTTTTGTTTTGATAGCGAATGTATTGAAGCCTTCAATAAAATCAAGAGTGCTCTTACAACAGCTCCAATCATTCAAGCACCTGATTGGGATCTTCCTTTTGAAATAATGTGTGATGCTAGTGATTTTGCTGTAGGAGCAGTTTTGGGACAACGAAGAAATAAGATTTTACATGCGATCCATTATGCAAGTAAAACACCAGCCCAAGTAAACTATTCTACTACAGAAAAAGAATTATTGGCAGTGGTATTTGCTATTGATAAATTTAGATCCTATCTAGTAGGATCAAGAGTAATAGTATATACTGATCATGCAGCTATTCGGTATCTACTTGGAAAGAAAGACACTAAACCTAGGTTAATCAGGTGGATTTTACTTTTGCAAGAGTTCAACCTTGAGATTAGGGATAAGAAAGGAGCTGAAAATGTAGTAGTGGATCATTTGTCTAGAATATCTCAAAAGTCAGAAAATGAGGTGGATTTTGATTTACCTATTGATGACATATTCCCGGATGAACACTTATTAGCTTTATCAAGTGTGAAAACTCCTTGGTACACAGATTTTGTGAATTTCCTTGCTAGTGGAGTGTTACCTCCGGATTTTTCTCATCAACAAAGGAAAAAGTTTTTTTCAGAAGTTAAGAATTATGTTTGGGATGAACCTCTCCTGTATAAGAAGTGCAATGATGTGATTTATCGAAGATGTATACCTGAAGAAGAAGTTAGAGATATCTTGTTTCATTGTCATTCTTCGTCCTATGGAGGACATTTGGGTAGTTCAAAAACGATTACGAAAATTCTTCAAGCAGGATTTTATTGGCCAACCTTATTCAGGGATGCTAAGTTGTTTGTTCAGTCTTGTGATCAATGTCAGAGAACTGGGAATATAACTAAAAGAAATGAAACGATATTAAATTACATTCTTGAGGTTGAGTTATTTGATGTTTGGGGAATTGATTTCATGGGACCTTTCCCTCTTTCATATGGGAATAGGTATATTCTTGTGGCGGTAGATTATGTGTCCAAATGGGTAGAAGCTGTGGCATCTCCTACGTGCGATGCGAAAACAGTTATCAAATTGTTTAGGAGTATTATCTTTCCAAGATTTGGGGTGCCAAAGGCAGTCATTAGTGATGGAGGATCACATTTTATAGAGAAACAGTTTGAAAACTTACTTAGAAGATATGGAGTGAAGCATAAAGTAGCAACACCTTA
Source organism: Zingiber officinale (assembly GCF_018446385.1). Lineage (NCBI taxonomy): Eukaryota > Viridiplantae > Streptophyta > Magnoliopsida > Zingiberales > Zingiberaceae > Zingiber > Zingiber officinale. Next base: position 77,795,631 of record NC_056001.1, read on the forward strand.
TCATTCTCAAACTAATGGGCAAGCTGAGATATCTAACCGAGAAATTAAGTCCATATTAAAAAAGACTGTATCCACTTCAAGAAAGGATTGGGCATTGAAATTAGATGATGCTTTATGGGCATATCGAACTGCTTATAAAACTCCTATTGGGATGACCCCATTTCGATTAGTTTATGGTAAGCCTTGCCATCTTCCAGTTGAACTAGAACATAAGGCTTATTGGGCAATTGCAAATTTGAATATGGATTTAAAGGAAGCAGAAAAGGAAGCTTTAGTTGAACGAACTTGATGAATTAAGGATGGATGCATATGAGCATGCTAAATCTTACAAAGAAAGGACGAAGAAGTGGCACGATTGCAGAGTACCTACAGAGGCTAACATCGCAGATCCCTTGACCAAGGCTTTGGCACAGAGGAAGTATGATGGTCACACTAGGTCATTAGGCCTTAAAGCCTATACTGATTAGCACTAGTGCTAGTGGGAGATTGTTAATTAGAGCCCTAGAGCCAATCATTTGATGATTGTATGGACTCATTGTATCATATTCTTGTATATTAATAAAGGCATTTGTTTGGTTATTATACTTATTTGTATTAGTGCCAAATAGACTAAGTATAATAGCGTCCTTGAGTAGAAGGTTCATACCTATATCAATCGATTAGTTGAATCGATAGAGAGATGATGTAGGGAACACTACTCTAAATCATTCCTAGTCGAGTATTAACATTCAGGGACAATGTTAATGCAATAAGACTAGCATGTAGGTCAGCTCGATGACTTGATCTCACAAGTCATGGATATAGAGATATCAAGCTGACACATGGATATACGTTGGAGAATGTATACTGAATGACCCGCCATGAGAAAGTATCATGGATCGTTATATGAGTGTCATATACTTTCTCATGTGGCTATTAGTATGACTATTAGTCCTTAGACCTGAAGTCACCATGGATCCCTACATAAGGAGTTATGTACTTTGGTTTCGTCAAACGTCACCCGTAACTGGGTGGACTATAAAGGCGATTACCGGGTATGTAACAAATTATGCAGAGGGATGTGAGTGATGTAGATGGGATCTATCCCTCCCATATGACGGGAGCGACATCAATATTCTTGATAGAGTGAGACCACTAAGTGCATGGCCATGCCCAAATGAGTCAACATGAGATGTTGAGCTCATTTGATTGAGTGAGTCTACTTGGGGTTCAAGATTTAGATTGATTAGAGGATGACACGGTCTATTCCTCATATTGATCAATCTAGATGTCTAGGATAGAAGGACATTTGTCATTATTTTGTGAGGAGTCACAATTGGTAGTCACAAGGTGATGTCGGATCTCGACATTCTTGTAACTTGGGTAGTAATGATGTGTTGCTAGATACCGCTCATTACTTATGCTCCTAAATGTGTTTAGGGCATTGCCAACATTACAAGAACCTATAGGGTCACACACTAAGGACAATTAGATGGAGATTAGGTTCATATGATGAACCAAGAGGATTAGATTCATTTGATGAATCAAATTGGACTAAGAGTAATCCTAATTAGGCTAACTTGAGTTGGACTCAAGTTGATTCATGTATTCAATGAGTCTAATTTAGATTATGACTCATTAAATCAACTTAATTTAATGAATTAGATTCATTATATTAAGTTGGCTTGATTCAAATGGTTAGATTAGATCAACCATGGAAGAGATTTGGTCAAGTTTGACTTGACTTGAGAGGAAGTTTAAAAGTCAAGTTTGACTTGACTTTATGCCACCTCATTGGTGAGTTGGCATTGATGTGGACCAATGATGATGCACCACATCATCATGGTTGCCACCTCATGGAAGTTACAAAGTCATTTTCTTAATAACTTCATATTAATTGCAATTAATTTGGGAGTTTTCACAAGGTAGAGTGGCCGGCCACTTTGGGATTCATGTGGATTTCATTTTTCCATTCAAGTGGTGTATCTTCTTCTTCCTCCTCTTGAAGCTCTTCCTCTCCCTCTCCTCCTTGCCTTGGCCGAATCTTACCAAGGTGCTAGCACACCTTTGCGTAAGGTTTTCTCCACCTACTTGTCCGTGTGGATACATATAGAGGTTGTCTACTTTGACAACTTGAGATCCGGCAACTCCTTGGACGAGCGGGAACGCGAAAGGGCTCGCTTCGAAGGTATAACTCTCATCTAGTGTAGATCTAAAGTTTTTACAAACTCGTACAAGAAAAAGGTTTTTCAATAATTTTTGTTTACGAATCTTTGCACGAGATCCATGGCTTTGGGTGACTCGGGGTTTTCGCGACGCGAAAAAAGTGATTTTCGCGGCTCGAAGAACCCAACAACGATCAGCACATTCTTCGTAAAGACTTTAATGTAGGAGATTTGGTTTTGTTGTTCAATTCAAAATTAAAACTTTTTCCTGGGAAGCTTAAGTCAAGGTGGACGGGTCCATATGAGGTAAAGAAGGTTTATCCTTTTGGAGCTGTAGATATTTGGAACAAAGATTTTGGGATAATTAAGGTAAATGGTCAACGTTTGAAAAAATATATTCATGGTACAAAAATAGAAGAGGTACAAAGGTTGTATTTTTCTGAACCTCGCCCTCCAGATTGAATTCTTTTAGCTAGTATAAATTCATTTTGTTGGTTTTTACTTGTTTTTAATTTTGTTTTCAGGTTAAGCCATGACATTCAAGGGAAGTGCTTGGGCCGTGTCATCCAGGCACGGCCGTGTAGGATCTCCGGAGGAGAAAAAAAAGTCTAGGTCGTGTCTCAAACACGGCCGTGTAAAGAATCCCGAGGAGAAAAAGGTCTAGGTCGTGTCCCAGACACGGCCCGTGTCTGGAATCCAGAGAAGAAAGAGAAGGGGGTCATGTCACAGACACGGTCGTGCGATGAGAAATGAATATGGCCGTGTGATATCACACGGCCTGATCCACATCTTTTTAGGGAATTAGGGCACGGGGTGTGGGCGGCACACGGCCATGTACCGCCGCTCGTTCCTCTTTCCTATTTTCCCATTTCTAAAGGTTTAAACTTCTTCTTCTAATTTTTCTTTCTCATTCTTCTTAAGGAGATTTGATTTTCTTCCATGGAAAACGTGATTGAGGAGATTTCGGCCACAAGAAAAGGGAAGGAGAAGGTGGTTGCAAGAAAGGAGAGGAATGTTTGCTTTAAAGGTATTTCTAATGACTTTGGTATTGTTTTCTCTAGTGATGAGCAACGGTATAGATATTCTTCTTTATGTAAACGACCTCTTTTAAGCACTAGGTTTCTTGATGTTGAAACTTTAGAAACTTTGGGGTTTAAGGATGATTTAGTTTGGTTATTTGAAAGGATAGGATGGAGTGGTTTAGTGACCATAAAATATCCTACTTATCCTAGAATTGTTTTTGAATTTTTAAGCTCAATAGAGGTTGATAATGTTCAAGGTGGGGGGAAGTTGAAATTTTGTTTGTTTAATGAAAGTTATGAATGGACGTTGGGAGATTTTAATACTTGTTATGAATTGCCAAAGAATGAGATGTGTGTGTGATTTTGCCCCAATTTGAGAATTCACATTTTTGGCGACAAATTTCTGAACAACCGCTATTTAATCCTCATAATTCTAGAGTTTTCCAAATTATCAATCCTATTTTTAAATATGCTTACTTATTCATGAAAAACACTATATTTGGAAGGGAGGACAAAGAGGGATCAGTAAGACTTATAGATTTGTATTGTTTGTGGGCAATGGTCGAAAATGTTCAAATTAATTCTGGTTATTTCTTTCTTAAACATTTGGCAAAATTAGGGAAATCGAATTCTACCACACCTATTATTTTAGGGGGATTACTTACTCAATTGGCCTTAGTATTAGGATGTGATTTGAGTGAATTATAGGTGGTGGAGAGTTCTTGTACATTGGATTTGAATTCATGTTTAGCAATGAAAATGATTAAGCATGAAGAGCATGGATTTAGTTTATTCATTAAAAATGGTTTCCCTTTAAAATTGCCCAATCATGATTTTACTACAATTCATAATAAAGAGAATTGGTGTTTAAAGTTAGCTAGGCAACAATCTAGAGCTTTGTCATCTTTTACTCCAAGAAATGTTTCTAAGGGTAAACAAGAGATTCATAGTTTTATGTTTCAAGAACTTAATTCTGCTTTAAAGAATATTCATAGTGATTTTGATTCAACTAATGAATTTCTTGAGAATAAGAAGCTTATGGAGGAGGAACTATTTAAAAAACTACAAGATTGTTTTAAGAGTGAGAGAGAATAGTGTGATAAGATTTCTAAAATGATGAATGCTTATAAGGTTAAAATAGAATTTCATGAAGATCTTAGAGGTTTTATGAGATTTGTGCAGGATGATATTGATAAATTGTTTGAGTATCATAATTTTTTCAGAAACGAAGTTAAATGGTTTGTTAAAGATTTTGCATTTTTCTTCCCTGATTTTCCTGATTTTCCACCTCCTCCACCATATTGATTTCATCGGGACGATGAAAAGTTTAAGTCTGGGGGGGTGTCATGTACTGTTTAGTTTGGTTTTCAGTTTTTAGTTTTTGTTAGTTTTTCATGTTGGTTCATATTTTCATTGCTTGTTACTTTATTTTGCTTGTTTTTGAAATAATCATGGAAAAAAAAAAATTGAGAGCATCAAATCTTCACTTATATGATTTCTTGGATTCAAGTGAAATGTTAGCACGATTATTGTCTTGATTCATGATGTTCGAATGATGCTAGTAGTAAACTTTGTGTAGTTCTTTTTTCTATCTTGGGAAGCATTAATAAGCTAAGAATCTTATGGTGATGAGTTTTAGTTTTGGTTCAACCTTAAGGATTTTATCTTCACTATGTGCTTGATGCTTGAATAGTTAATGTCATTGAAATAGTCATGATTCATCTTGTTTGCTTAGTACTTGGTTTCCATGGTGATTTCTCAACTTTCATTTTGGTTACTGGATGAGGCTCAAATCATTAAAGCTCATTTGGAAAATATCAAAATATCCCAACATGTGTGCTAAAAGTACATTTGTGAATAAGTTTTGCACAATGCAAACACTTAAAAAAAAAATAAGGGATATAAAAAACAGTTGTCATGAGTGGAATCTAGCAAGTCACCCCTTTGAGACCGAGTTAGGTTACTGGGGAAATGACTGCCTAGCTTCCCTTGAGATTGAGCACACCTTTGAGACCTTGGGTTAGTTGAGAAATATGAACCAAGTGAATGGTGAGTAAGTGTCTATCACTGGTTACTTGTCTTTCACTGGAAACATTAGGAATTCAAATTTGATGACGACTTGACTAGGACATGGATTGAGACTTGAAGGGTGTTGAGTTACTTTTACACTGTGCACAAGATTCTTATGCTTGAACCATACTTTACTTGTTTCCATGATCACGCTTGTTAATGAAACTTTTTGATAGAGTTAGGAAAGTGCACTAGGTTTTATGAATGTGTTATAGAACATATGAATTTAGACTGCAGCATTTTGCTTGAGGACAAGCAAAGGTTTAAGTCTGGGGGTGTGATGTGCGTAGATTATATACTCTTTTATGCATGTTTTTACGCACATTTACATACTTTGAGCATGCTTGATCTATGCATTTTTATACTTCCAGCTTTCCTTTTAGCATATTTACTCTTTTGGTTCGGACACAGGAGTCGAAATTGGTGAAGATTATGCGTCCTCGGACAAGCTTGGAAGGAATTGAAGGGAGAGAGCATCAGGCCGTGTACCACACACGGCCGTGTAGTTTTAACAGGAAGGGAAGAGGACATGCCGTGTGAATCTCACACGGCCGTGTCTTGATTTGAAGAAATTAGAGCAGATGCCTTACATGGCCGTGTAGATCTACACGGCGGTGTGAGGTTTCCAGAGGCCAAGCAGGTGGTGGCCGTGTGCACCACACAGCCGTGTAGCATTTCCAGAGAACAGAAGGGTCCTGGCCGTGTGAGTCACACGGCCGTGCAGCTTTGGCAGAGAAGGAAGAGGACATGGCCGTGTGAATCTCACACGGCCGTGTCATGGGGCCGTGTGGCGCCCGATTTCCTTGTCTATTTAAACCCTCCTTCATGAATTGAAAGGGGATCTCTTCCCCTTTGGGAGAAGGCAAGATTTGGTGGTATCCTCCCATTCTTGGGAGGATTTCTGGGCGATTCGAGGGGAGTTCTTGGCGATTTCGACTCCGGAGCGAGGATTGGATCCGAAGACGAGGCTTCTTCGTAGATAAGTTTTCTCTTTCCCCCTTTTCTTGGTTTCTTGGATTGGGGATTTAAGAAATTCTTGTAATCCTTATTTCTTCGGGTATTCTTCCTCGATTCATGGAGTAGATCTTGTATTCTAGGATTAAGGGAGTATTTGTATGATGGATTGATGTAATCTCTTATGGATTTGCCAATTTCTTGTTTCAATGACATTGTCTTGCTTGTATCAATTAGATCTTGAATGATTAATGGTGATTTGTGCTTAATTCTCATTCTTGATTGATTGTTTGGATTTCTTGTGGACTTAGTAAAGATAAACTCTCACTCGATCATCCGAGGGATCCACGTGACAGGTGCAAGCCCGTGTAAGGACGTTTGAGAGATAATCTTGAAGAGGAAATAGGAATATTCAAGAGAGTAGGATGGATTTTGTGATTAGTTTCTTGTATCTTGATAGATTAATAAGTTGTGGGCTTCTATGTTGATATCCGAGGAAGGCATAGTAATAGGTGCGCTTTTGTGTAAGGACAACGTAGGTTCACGTCTAATTGATCATATTTAGATACATTTCTCAGTCCTTAGCCGGTTATCTATTGCAAGAGAGAACCGGCAACTTTCTACAAGTGTTTGGCAATTGAGAGATAAGAATTGGTGAACCATTTACATTCAAGAAATCTTACAAAGAAACCGAAACTCCTAGAATCTCCCCTTATCATAACCCAAAACACTAAACTCTTGTTTGTTGATCTTTAATATTAGATTTGTTTACCTTCACTTTGCATTTGAAACAATTGGATAGTTGTTTAGCTAATTCGCATTGAGGCATTTCTAGAGCTTATTCCAGTCCCTGTGGATACGATAATCTTTTATATTACTTGCGACATTTCCGTACACTTGCGGAGCGTAACACCAGACCTTACCGTAGTAGTGGCTCAGTTACAGAAGTAGCTAGCTGAACAACAGTAGGAGATAGCCACCTTAAGGGCTAGTCAGCAGAACACTTCCACTGTCACTCCGGAACCTAACCTGGCAACCCCAGCAGTAATAGTGGTTCCACCAGTCCAACCTACAGCACCAGTAGCCCCAGCAGCAGGGGCAAGGAGGGAAGCTTATCTGATCCAGTGGCAGAAAATTAAGCTAGAGAATTTCGCAGGCACCAGTGAACCATGGGATGCTCAAGCCTGGTTCAAAATACTGGAAAGTACGATGGAGCTTCTGGACTGGCCAGAGCATGAGAAAGTGAAATGCGCCTCTTTCTGCCTGTCAGAGGACGCACGTATGTGGTGGGAGAGAATTAAAGCGAAGCGCCCAGTGAACCAGATGACATAGGCTGACTTCGAGAGAGAATTCTTTGAAGAGTTCTTTCACATGCGGGTTACCAACCGCCACTACGACGAGTTCACTGAATTTCGCCAGGGCAACCTTTCAGTGGAGGAAGCCATGAAGAAATTCAACAGATTGGCTCGTCTATGCCCTGAATTAGTCAGCACTGAAAAAGAACAAGTCTGATTGATGCTCAAGATGCTAAGGCCGGAAATAACAATGAACGTGACCAGCGGCGTTCATAGGCCGCAAACCACTGAAGAATTAGTAAGCAGTGCTTTGACCACCGAGTTGTAAGACCGTTAGATTCGATAGAGGGGGGTGAATATCGATTCGAAAAGTCGAGTAAAAATACGCAGCGGAAAAGTAAATGAACACAGTTGTTTTTACTTCGTTCGGAGCCTGTGACGACTCCTACTCGAAGGCCCGTGGTCCTTGACCACTTTCGTTGGGCAATCACTAACAATTCGAATATAATTACAAAATGAATACAGGGAATGCTAGTTAAACAAAGTAATACCGACAAGGAAATTAACTAAAAACCGAATGAGCACTTTGTCGGAGCTTTGTTGGCGTCGCAGCAGAGCAGCAGGACCAGCAGTAGAAGAGTTCTCAGATTGATGATTGATTATCTGAAGCTCCTGCCTGGGGCTTCTTTTATATGTTGCTCCGGGCGCCTGGATTCCTTCCGGGCGCCTGGAATGTGACGTAGCTGCTCAAACCGTGATGCTCCACGTGGCGACGACTTGGCTGGATATAATTTGCTTTCCGGGCGCCCGGACCACCTTGTTCCAGAAAACTCCCTTTTCCTGCAAAACAAAGTTAGTCCGAGGCAATATATATCCTGCAAGATAGATTGTTAGCACATTTTATAATAGTATGAATTAGCACAAATAGTATGACTTAGACTCCGTCTTTCCGAGACCGGAATCTAGTCACGATCTCGACTTAGATATTCGAAATGGATCTAAGCCGGATCGACGCCTAATGTTCCCTTCCCGGGAACGCGTCCTCGCAGTCACTCCCCTCCAGTGACTTACCTGCCAGACGTCCGGTCAGCCCGTCGACCCGTCTGGACTTCTCGCCAAGCGTCCGGTTGGCCCGTCGACCCGCTTGGACTTCTCGCCAAGCGTCCGGTCAGCCCGTCGACCCACTTGGACTTCTTGCCAGCTATCCGGTCAGCCCGTCGACCTAGCTGGACTTCGTGCCAGACATCCGGTCAGCCCGTCGACCTGTCTGGACTTCTCCTGCACACTCGATCAAAGTGTCAGACAACAACAAAACTAACTTAACCTATTTGTCATTCATCAAAACCTAGGTTAGACCGTTAGTGCTACCCGCACCAACAATCTCCCCCTTTTTGATGGAATGACAACCTGGTTAAGTTAGTGAAAGAACGCAAAAAATAGGTACATCGGTTTTAAAGTTAGTTTTAGTGTTTTCAATTTGGTTTATCTAACTTAACCGCCTAACCCTCCCCCTTTGGCATTCATAAAAAAAAACAAGGGTAAACAATCATAGTGTAGAGTTACTGTAAAAAAATAATAACAGCTAATCTTGAAAAATATCTGAGTTTGGTTCAAAATTCAAATATAAAAGTACAATTTTTAAATCCAAGTATAAAAGCTAAATTTGGAAAGTTTAATTTTCAATAGTCAACTTTTTAAATCAGGTTTGAAAATTAGGTGAGATTAAACTTCCAAGTTTTTCAAACACTTAGTTAAATTTAACTTTTTGTAAACTAATGTTCAAACATAAGTTAGTTTTAAAAAGCATTTTTCAAACACACAAAATTTTAATTAATTTCTCCCCCTGAACTTGATACTTAAATTTAAACAGCTGTCTAACCAATTAGGTACTAACTAACTATCAAAAGATAGTAGCTTTCACTTGGTTAGTCAGATTAAGGTGATTATAAACAGTCAGTGTTTGACTTGACTGATGATCTTAATCTGATTACTGTCTGATTTGTATTTAACGTCCAGACTTATGCTGATGCACTAAAATAAGCATCTTAAGTCCAGACAGTTGGCCTATGCATCTCACCCCTTTCTATGTTTGTCAAACACAAGCAAGGTAAACCTAAGGTGTTGGTGAGATGCTCAAAAACTAGTCCTATGGGTACATGTTTTCTAAGGATTCAAAACTAGTCTAAGGCCAAAACTATTTTTGAAAATCTAAAAATGGAAAGTTTTGAAAACAAACAAGTTTAACTTATAATTTGAAAGAATTATTTTTGAAAACAATTTTAAAATTTAAAATTCCTAGTTTATTGAGCACATCCCTAATTTCGACGTAAGTTGCTAAACTCACTTTCAGGGAATGGTTTTGTGAAAATGTCTGCTAAATTTGATTTGGACTCAATGTATTTGAGTTCAATATCACCTTTAGTAACATGATCCCTGATAAAGTGGTGCCTAATTTCAATATGTTTGGTTCTTGAATGATGCACAGGGTTCTTGGTTAAGTTAATTGAACTTATATTGTCAATTAATACTTTTACATTTGTGATATTTAAGTTAAAATCTTTTAGAGTATGCATCATCCATAATAATTGTGCAACACATTCGCCTATAGCTATGTATTCTGACTCAGTTGTAGATAGAGCAACACAATGTTGCTTTCTACTAAACCAGCTAACAAGTGATGAACCTAGTAATTGGCATCCACCACTTGTGCTTTTACGGTATAATTTACATCCAGCATAATCTGAGTCAGAATACCCTATTAGTTCAAAATTATTTGTCCTAGGATACCAGATTCCTACATTTGTTGTTCCTTTAAGATATCTAAAAATTCTTTTAACTTGTGTCAAATGGGATTCCTTAGCACAAGTTTGGTATCTAGCACACATACTAACTGTAAATAAAATATCAGGTCAGCTTGCAGTCAAGTACAGTAGGCTACCTATTGCACTCCTATAATGTTTTAAATCAATTGGTTTTCCATTTGGGTCATTGTCTAAGATTGTGTTTACTGCCATAGGTGTTTTTATTTCTTTTGTATTTTCCATTCCGAATTTTTTAAGTAAGTCTTTAGTGTATTTATGTTGATAAATATAATTTCCTTCATTTGTTTGTTTGATTTGTAATCCTAAGAAATAAGTTAATTTTCCTACTAAGTTCATTTCAAATTCTTTTTCCATTAGATTAATAAATTATTCTAAAAATTCTGAATTTGTTGAACCAAATATTATATCATCTACGTATATTTGTGCAATAAATATGTCTGTATTTAAATATTTAAAAAACAAGGTTGGGTCAATTTGACCTTGGTTGAATCCTTTAGATGTTAAGTACGATGTTAGTCTTTCATACCATGCCCTGAGTGCTTGTTTAAGTCCATATAAAGCTTTCTTTAACTTAAAAACATAATCAGGGTGTTCTAGACTTTCAAACCCAGGAGGCTGACCTACATAAACTTCTTCTTTAATTAGTCCATTAAGAAAGGCAGACTTAACATCCATTTGGTATAGTTTAAATCCCTTGTGGGCTGCATAACTTAGTAACATTCTAATGAATTCTAATCTGGCTACTGGGGCATAGGTTTCATCATAGTCAAGTCCTTCAACCTAACTAAACCCTTTGGCAACTAGCCTAGCTTTATTTCTAGTAATTTCCCCAGTTTCACTTAATTTGTTTCTGAATACCCATTTTGTTTCTATTATTTTCTTATTCTTAGGTGGTGGTACTAGGTCCCAAACTTCATTACGCTCAAATTGGGCTAGTTCCTCTTGCATAGCTATAATCCAGTCTGGGTCTAGTAAGGATTCATCCACAGTTTTGGGTTCAATTTTTGAAATTAAAGAAATTTGACTTACGTTTCTAAAAGATGATCTGGTTTGAACTCTCAAGTCTGGGTCACCAATTATTTGATCAGTTGGGTGATTTGGGTTAACCCTTATTGTTCTAGTGGGTTGACTCTCTTGATGTTGTTCCTCTTCTTCATGACTTAGAGTCTGGTTGGTTTCTGGAACAAATTCAGGTGGTTGTGTAAGTTCTAAGTCTTGTTTAGTTTCTTCAAATTTTACATTAGTTGTTTCTTCAATTTTTAAGGTAACCTTATTGTAAATTCTATAGCCTCTACTATTTAGGGAATATCCTACAAAAATTCCATTTTCAATTTTAGAGGAGAATTTTCCTAAGTGTTCTCTTGTATTTAAGATAAAAACTGGGCACCCAAATACTTTAAAATATTTTATATTTGGTTGTTTATTATAAAACATTTCGAAGAATGTTTTGTTATGGGTTTTATTTATTGTTGTTCTGTTCTGTACATAGCAAGCTGTACTAACGGCTTCTGCCCAAAAGTATTTAGGTAGGTTATACTCATTTAACATTGTTCTAGAAGCTTCAAGTAAGGTTCTATTTTTTCTTTCTACAATCCCATTTTGTTGGGGGGTTTTAGGGCATGAGAACTCATGATGGTAACCATTTTCAAGACAAAAACTGTTAAAGTTGTGATTTTTAAATTCTCCCCCGTTGTCACTCCTGATTCTTTTGATTTTAATATCTTTTTCGTTTTCAATTTGTTTGCAGAAATTTATAAATATTTCAAAAGTTTCATCTTTATGTTTTAAGAATTTTACCCAAGTAAACCTAGAATAATCATCTATAATTACTAAACAATATAAGTCTCCATTTATAGATTTGACTCCATGGGAGTCAAAAATGTCTAAATGTAGAAGTTCTAATATTGAGTTAGTTTATGGTTGATTTGTTTGTTTGTGAGTGGATTTAGTTTGTTTGCCTTGTTGACAAGCATTACATATGGTTGAATCTAAGTTAGGTAAGTTTGGTAAGCCTCTCACAAGTCCATTTAGTTTACTTATATTTCGAAAGTTGGTGTGAGACATTCTTCTATGCCATTACCATGTTTCTTCTTTTTGTGTTAAGTAACACTTAATGGAAGAGATGGTTAAGTTGATGGCATAGATGTTGTCTTTTCTAAAACCTTTTAGGCTTATGGTGGGAGTATCTAGATGTTTGATTAAACACTCTGTGGATAGAAATTTAACCTTATACCTAGTATCACATAATTGACTTATACTCAGAAGATTGTATTTAAAATTTTCAACAAGTAAAACATTTGTAATTATAAATTCTATTTTTAATTCAATATTACCTATATCAATTACCTTGAGTTTGCCGTTGTTTCCAAAGGCAACTGTTCCTAAGCTTTTGTAAGTGAGTTGAGTGAACTTGGTGTGATCTCCAGTCATATGTTTGGAGCAACCACTGTCCAAAATCCACTTAGTTTCCTACAGTAAGTAGGATTTAACGTTAGTCTTTTTATTTACGACCAGACAAAATTTTAAGTTTAAAATTGGAGTTTTGACATTAATTTTTAAGTTTAAAATTAAAGTTTTGAAATTAATTTTTAAGTTTAAAATATTAAAATTTTAAAATTAATTTTTAAGTTTAAAATTATGAAATTAATTTTTAAGTTTAAAATTAAAATTTTGAAATTAATTTTTAAGTTTAAAATTAAAATTTTGAAATTAATTTTTAAGTTTAAAATTAAAATTTTGAAGTTAATTTTTAAGTTTAAAATTAAAAATTTAAAATTAATTTTTAAGTTTAAAATTGAAATTTAGAAATTAATTTTTAAGTTTAAAATTAAAATTTTGAAATTAATTTTTAAGTTTAAAATTAAAAATTTGAAATTAATTTTTAAGTTTAAAATTGAAATTTTGAAATTAATTTTAAAATTTAAAATTAAAATTTTGAAATTAATTTTTAAGTTTAAAATTAAAATTTTGAAATTAATTTTTAAGTTTAAAATTAAAATTTTGAAATTAATTTTTAAGTTTAAAATTAAAGTTTTGAAATTAATTTTTTTTAAGTTTTAAAATTGAAATTTTGAAATTAATTTTTTAAGTTTTAAAATTGAAATTTTGAAATTAATTTTTTAAGTTTTAAAATTGAAATTTTGAAAATTTTAAGTTTTAAAATTGAAATTTTGAAATTAATTTTAAAAATTCAAATTTTGAAATTAATTTTAAAAATTGAAATTTTGAAATTAATTTTTTAAGTTTTAAAATTGAAATTTTGAAATTAATTTTTTAAGTTTTAAAATTGAAATTTTGAAATTAATTTTAAAAATTGAAAATTTGAAATTAATTTTTTAAGTTTTAAAATTGAAATTTTGAAATTAATTTTTTAAGTTTTAAAATTGAAATTTTGAAATTAATTTTTAAGTTTTAAAATTGAAATTTTGAAATTAATTTTTAAGTTTAAAAATTTTAGCCTTATTCATCTCACCCGATCTATATTATCAATCAGGGAATCCTATGATTTTGTGAGATGAAATTGGATTGTTAATGGTGGAGTTTTGGTTTAACTTGTATTAGATTCAAATTTAGCTTTGGTTTCCACAAATAGGCAATTTTCGGATAAACTTCTAAGCTTGGTGAGTCATATGGACGTCATTAGAAGTAACCAACCTTTCGAGATTTTCCGAATAGTCCTATCCACGGAGCTTAGTACTAAATCTTGGTCTAACTGATTAGGATCCATTTAAGGGTAGCTTCGGTCAGTTCCACTTGGCCAAATGCACCAGATCGAAGCCATATCTTTCTAGACATGTGATCCCAAGCTTCCCTAACGTACTATCATCCAAAAATTTCACCAGTACCATGATTCAAATTAAACTTGGTCTCTAATCCTAATTACCCTGCCGGGTTAGTTTGTTTTGGGTTACCCTGTCGGGTAAGTTAGTTTTGGAGGTGCCAGCTATTCTGAAGCCTCCCCTTGAATTATTTGGCCATTAATTTAAATTTTGGTTTTAGGTTTGTGTCGATTCTTTTTATAGTTATGGTTAACTTGGTGATAATTTTGTTGATTTTTAAAGTGTTTAGATTTTGAATTTGATTTAGGTTTGTATTTTGGATTTTGGTTTGGTTTATTCGATTTTATATAATGTATTTTTTCTTTAGGTATATAATATTGATTAAGTCCTATTTGCGTGGTTAACCACGCTTTCGGAACCCAAACTAGATTGGTTGATTTGTGTTGGGTTATTAATGATTTGAAGGTTTTATTTGAATTCGACTTATATCCTAGTCCGGTTTTATTATAGCATGCTTTTTGATTATTTAGGATTAAGTCTAGATTTTTTGATCTTGTTGTGAATTTTTCTAACATTTCTTTTAAATTGTTAATCTCATTTTTTAGTGATAAATTCTCCTCCTCAAGTGTTAGATCTTGAGTTGGATTTGAATTTTTGATTTGTTCCTTGAGGTTTTGATTTTCCTCAAGAAGTGATTTGTTTTCATTTTCTATTTTAGTTAATTTACTATTTAAACAGGAAATAATTCTAAAAAAAAATTTGTTTAAATTAAAATATACCTCATTCGGGCCTTCGGAAACGAGTACGGACTCGTGGCTTGTTTCGGGTTCAGACCCGTCTTCATCTTCCGACTCGTCTTCTGTTTCATCTTCGCGGGCCATCAGTGCGAGGTGGCTCTGATGTTTCTGCTCTTCTTCCTCCGATTCGTCTGAGGAGTCATCCCACGTTGCTTTGAGTGCCTTCTTTTTGGTTGGCTTTGGTTTGTCGAACTTCAGTTTTGGGCATTCGTTCTTGTAGTGTCCCTTTTTATTGCAGCCGTAGCAAGTCACGTTCTTTTGTTCTGAGGGAGAACTGATCTTTTGAAGTTCCTTTTTGCTGAAGCTCCTTTTTCTCCTGGTGAACATTTTTCTTACCAAGTTCACCAGGTGTTCTTCGTCTTCAGAATATTGGTCGGAATCTTCTTCAAATTCAGGCTTGCTTTTCTTTTCTTTGGTGGAACCTGCAAATAAAGCTATACCTTTCTCGACTCCAGCATTAGTTTGTTCATGTAATTCTAATTCACAGAAAAGCTCATCTAACTTTAACTTAGAAAGATTTTTAGAGATTTTGTAGGCATCCACTATTGATGCCCACAAACTATTGCGTGGAAAAGCATTTAATGCGTACCTTATTAAGTCTCTATTTTCCATCTGGTGGCCTATCGCATGAAGCCCGTTGAGGATGTCCTTGATCCTCGCATGGAGCTGATTCGCCGTTTCACCTTCCTGCATTTTTATATTAAAAATTTTATTTAAGAGCAAGTCTCGTTTGGTTACCTTGGCGTCGCTCGTTCCTTCGTGCAGTTCGATCAATTTGTCCCATAGCTCTTTAGCGTTTTTGTGTGAACCGACTCTGTTCAGTTCTTCTCTTGTCAATCCGCACTGTAGAGTGTTGATCGCTTTATTTTCTGTTGATGCCTTTTTCTTCAAGTCTACTGTCCAGTCTTCAGGATCCAGTAGATTCCCAGAGTTGTCCACTGAAATTTTGTAGGGTCTCGTAATGCTCATCCACTGGTCGAAGTCTGTTTTGAGGTAGACCTCCATCCTCTTTTTCCAGTACGGAAAATCGTCCCCGTTGAAGAGTGGAAGTCGTACTGTGCTGAATCCTTCTGTCTGAGACATTTTAGTCATGCGCACAGACGAAAGAAAAGAAAAAAAAATCCCAAGACTTGGTCTTGGATTAGTAGTGCGGGAAGAGAGAGATAAGTAGTAGAAAAAAAATCTAGATTCGTGTTGCACCAATTTAGATTAATTAAAAAATATTAAAGTAATGATACACCAGTTTTAGAATTAAGCGTCGAACTGAAAACAAAAAAGAAAAAAAAATTCACCCCCAGTCTGATTGGTGGTTGCACCAAATCAGAGCGGTACCTGCTCTGATACCACTTGTAAGACCGTTAGATTCGATAGAGGGGGGGTGAATATCGATTCGAAAAGTCGAGTAAAAATACGCAGCGGAAAAGTAAATGAACACAGTTGTTTTTACTTCGTTCGGAGACTGTGACGACTCCTACTCGAAGGCCCGTGGTCCTTGACCACTTTCGTTGGGCAATCACTAACAATTCGAATATAATTACAAAATGAATACAGGGAATGCTATTTAAACAAAGTAATACCGACAAGGAAATTAACTAAAAACTGAAGGAGCACTTTGTCGGAGCTTTGTTGGCGTCGCAGCAGAGCAGCAGGATCAGCAGTAGAAGAGTTCTCAGATTGATGATTGATTATCTGAAGCACCTGCCTGGGGCTTCTTTTATATGTTGCTCCGGGCGCCTGGATTCCTTCTGGGCGCCTGGAATGTGACGTAGCTGCTCAAACCGTGATGCTCCACGTGGCGACGACTTGGCTGGATATAATTTGCTTTCCGGGCGCCCGGACCACCTTGTTCCAGAAAACTCTCTTTTCCTGCAAAACAAAGTTAGTCCGAGGCAATATATATCCTGCAAGATAGATTGTTAGCACATTTTATAATAGTATGAATTAGCACAAATAGTATGACTTAGATTCCGTCTTTCCGAGACCGGAATCTAGTCACGATCTCGACTTAGATATCCGAAATGGATCTAAGCCGGATCGACGCCTAATGTTCCCTTCCCGGGAATGTGTCCTCGCAGTCACTCCCCTCCAGTGACTTACCTCACTTACCTGCTAGACGTCCGGTCAGCCCGTCGACCCGTCTGGAATTCTCGCCAAGCGTCCGGTCGGCCCGTCGACCCGCTTGGACTTCTCGCCAAGCGTCCGGTCAGCCCGTCGACCCGCTTGGACTTCTCGCCAGCTATCCGGTCAGCCCGTCGACCTAGCTGGACTTCGTGCCAGACATCCGGTCAGCCCGTCGACCTGTCTGGACTTCTCCTGCACACTCGATCAAAGTGTCAGACAACAACAAAACTAACTTAACCTATTTGTCATTCATCAAAACCTAGGTTAGACCGTTAGTGTTACCCGCACCAACACGAGCACTACCAGAACAATATCAAACAGCAGAAGCAAGTCCTCTCAGAGTCCAAAGGTCAGGGAGGCCGAGGTACTCAGAAACACCAGGGCCACAGCTCCCACGGCTCTAACTGGAAAGGAAACTCCAGCAACAAACGCAAACCAGGGAGTTACCCAAAAGGAGGACCAGCCAACAAACAACCTAGTTATCCCAAGTGTTATACTTGTGGGAGATTCCACCCAGGAGTTTGTCGCAAGGGCACACGGGGATGCTTCGAATGTGGACAAGAGGGGTATATGGCTAAGCAGTGCCCGAACAAGACCGATTTTCCTCAACCACAGCCGATTCAGCATGGAGGCCAGCCAACCCAGTTACACCAGATGCAGGCTGCTTTAGACGGTCCATCCATCAGCTAGGGCAGACTAGAAGCTCCCTCAGCCACGACTAACGCAAGGATCTATTCACTCACCAGAGAGGATGTAGCGAATGCCTCGACAGTTGTTACAGGTCAGATTAGTATTTTACAGCAAAGTGCAACTGTCTTATTCGATACTGGGGCAACCCATTCTTATATATCCAGGGCATTCGCCGAAAAGTTAGCGGTACCCCCAGAGGTATTCAGTGGTCACTTTCTGACAACACTACCTTCGGGAGAAATTATGGCATCCAAGCACTGGCTCAGAGCAGTGCCAGTCATTATAGCAGACAGAGAACTCTTTGGTGATATGATAGTGCTAGATATGACTGATTACGATGTCATTTTTGGAATGGACTTTCTGATGAAGTACGGCGCCTCTATAGAGTCCTGTAAACAGATAATTGTATTCCAACCCGAAGCAGGAGTGTAGTTTGGGTTCGTCGGAGAACCAAAGAGAAAGGCCAAGAAGTTTCTCTCAGCTCTGAAGGCACAGAAACTACTA
Source organism: Zingiber officinale (assembly GCF_018446385.1). Classification (NCBI taxonomy): domain Eukaryota; kingdom Viridiplantae; phylum Streptophyta; class Magnoliopsida; order Zingiberales; family Zingiberaceae; genus Zingiber; species Zingiber officinale. Next base: position 77,813,829 of record NC_056001.1, read on the forward strand.
GATTCAGGATGTACGGGATTCTTAGCATATGTAGTCAGTAGCAGCCAGGACAAGGACTGAAAGCTAGAGGAGGTCTGAGTCGTATATGACTTCCCAGTAGTCTTTCCTGAAGAGTTACCAGGCCTAGCACCAGACAGGAAGATTGAATTCGAGATAGAACTTATTCCCGGTACAAATCCCATCTCCAAAGCACCCTACCGCATGGCTCCAGCAGAACTGAAGGAACTTCAGGAGCAACAACAGGAGCTGCTTGACAAGGGCTTCATACGTCCTATTCACTCACCATGGGGAGCGCCTGTACTGTTCGTGAAGAAGAAGGACGGGAGCATGCGCCTGTGTATAGATTACAGAGCACTAAACCAAGTCACAATCAAGAATAGGTATCCTCTTCCCAGAATAGATGACCTGTTTGATCAGCTAAAGGGAGCAGCAGTGTTCTCTAAGATAGATCTCAGATCGGGATATCACCAAGTGAGGGTTAAAGAGGGTGATATACCCAAGACGGCTTTCAGGACCAGATACGGACACTATGAGTTCGTAGTCATGCCCTTCGGCGTGACAAATGCTCCAGCTACTTTCATGGACCTCATGAACAGGATATTCAGAGAATACTTAGATAAGTTCATTATCATATTCATCGATGACATCCTTATCTATTCGAGAACTCAGGAAGAACACGCAGAGCACCTGAAGACAGTACTACAGATCCTTCGGCAGAACCAGCTGTACGCCAAGTTCATGAACTGTGAATTCTGGCTCGATCAGGTGTCCTTTCTGGGTCACATCATCTCCAAGGATGGTGTCATGGTAGACCCCAGCAAGATAGAGGCTGTGAGTAACTGGAAAAGACCTAAGAACGCCAGTGAGATCAGAAGCTTCCTAGGACTAGCGAGCTATTACAGAAAATTCGTAGAGGACTTCTCCAGGATAGCCTCCCCACTGACAGCTCTTACCAGAAAGAACAGAAAATTTCAGTGGACAGAGGACTGTGAGAATAGCTTCAGCGAGATAAAGAGGAGATTGACCAGTGCTCCCATTCTGGCTCTACCATAAAACACAGACAGTTTTGACATTTATAGCGATGCCTCTAAATTGGGACTAGGAGCAGTACTGATGCAAGAAGGTAAGGTGATCGCCTATGCCTCTAGACAACTCAAGGATTATGAGAGGAACTACCCTACTCATGACCTCGAGCTTGCAGCAGTCGTGTTCGCTCTCAAAATTTGGAGACATTACCTGTATGGAGCTCAGTGTAGAGTGTATACAGATCATCAGAGTCTGAAGTACTTCTTTACTCAGAAGGATCTGAATATGCGACAGCGTAGATGGCTTGAACTGGTCAAAGATTATGATGTAGACATCCTCTACCATCCAGGAAAAGCCAATAAGGTGGAAGACGCACTTAGCAGGAAGTCCAGCGCCACCTTAATATCACTAGCAGCCATGTCACTACCCCTACAAAAGGAGATCGCAGATTTCAGCCTCAAACTTATAGTGGGACAGCTCTCTACTATGACATTAGAATCCACCTTGCTTGGTGATATCCAGACAGCTCAGGGACAGGATCCTGAAATTCAGAAAATCAAGCAAGGACTAGCAGGATCAGAAAGTGGAGAGTTCAGAGTATCAAATAGTGGGGCATTATATTTTGGTGATAGACTTTGTGTTTCAGATTAGGAGGAACTACGGAGGAAGATCTTAGACAAGGCTCACGGAACTCCTTATGCGATGCATCCTGGTTCCACCAAGATGTACAAGGACCTAAAGAAATATTTTTGGTGGCCTGGGATGAAAAGAGACATCGCTAGATATGTTAGCACCTGTCTGACCTGCCAGAGAGTCAAGGCAGAACATCAGAGACCAGGAGAAGTTCTGCAGCCTATCCAGATCCTAGAATGGAAGTGGGAAGACATTTCTATGGATTTCATAGTGGGACTACCCAGAACCACGAATGGTTTTGATGCCATCTGGGTAATAGTCGACAGATTGACTAAATCAGCCCACTTCTTAGCTATCAGGATATCCTACTCCATGGAGCAGCTAGCTCAGTTGTATCTCAAGGAGATTATTAGATTACATGGAGTCCCACGGACCATCATTTCAGACAGAGACAGCAGATTCACATCACACTTCTGGGAGTGTGTACAGTCAGCGTTGGCCACCAAGTTAAAATTTAGCACAGCTTTCCATCCTCAGACAGATGGTTATACGGAGCGAGTAAATCAGGTACTCGAAGATATGCTCCGAGCATGTGCCCTAAACTTCAAGGGAAGTTAGTGCAAATATCTGAGTTTAGCAGAATTTGCATACAACAACAGCTATCAGGCCACTATCGGTATGGCACCCTACGAGGCTCTCTATGGGCGGAGGTGTAGATCTCCAATCTGCTGGTATGAGAGTGGTGAACAGAAAGAACTAGAACTTCAGACAGATCTAGTAGCAGATACTACAGTAGCTATACAGCAGATCCGCCAGAGGATAGAGACAGCTCAAAGCTGCCAGAAAAGCTATGCTGATATACGGCGCAGACCCAAGAGTTTTCAGTTGGGAATACAGTGTTCCTCAGAGTAGCTTACATGAAGGGAGTAATGCGTTTTGGGAAGAAGGGCAAACTAAGTCCCAGATATGTGGGACCATACCTTATCACCAGAAGAGTTTGCAAGGTAGTGTATGAGCTAGAGCTACCTCAGGAGATGTCAGCTATCCACAATATATTTCATGTCTCTATGCTGAAGAAGCATATCCCAGATGCCACCCAGGTGATTGAGCCCCAGTCGGTACAAGTCCGCGAAGACCTCAGCTATGACAGTCGGCCTATTCAGATAATAGACCGAGCAGTTAAGAAATTACGGAATAAAGAGGTACCATTAGTAAAAGTTATTTGGCAAAGTCACACAGCAGAAGAGGCAACTTGGGAGACAGAAGCCAATATGAGACAGAAGTACCCAGAGTTATTCTAAGTTCGAGGACGAACTTTTTATAAGGTATGGGGGATTGTAAAGGCCGAAAATTTCCAAATAAATTAGTAGAAATATTCTATTATTTTCCTGGAATTTTAGGATATTTTTTTTATGGAATTTTTAGAGTAGCGGAAGTAGCAAAAACAAATAGAAACGTAGAATGGTCTAGGCGGGAATTGAACCCGAGACCTATGGGCCCTATGCCTTATAGAGGACTCTAGTAACCAAGTGAACCCAGCAGGGTCGTGCTGAAAGAATAGGGAACCAATTAAATTTATATTTAAGTTGGCTGAATTAAACACTTAATATAAATAGGAGACTTAAGTGGGGATTGATTAATTTTAATCGTTAAATTTCTCTTCCTCAAACCCTCACCGCCGACCCCTCTCCCTTCCTCACCTCTCAGCGCCCAAGTCCAAGGAAGAACCTAGGGTTCCATCCCTAGGGCCATAGGAGTATCTTCCGGCAACATCAAAGTTACGAGGACGCACCTCTCCGCGAGAAGAACGCATAGACGCGAGAAGATCGTCGAAGAGATCCCTTCTCCGGAAAACCTAGCGATTGGATTGTAAGAAAAACTAGCGCAGGAGGTAAGAAACCCCTCACCTGCAGTATAAGTAGCTATTCGTGTGTTTTATGCATTAGTTTGGTAGTATACAGATTTTCAGTACGTAGGGTGTGTTCTATTGCACACCAAGTGCTGGATATAATGTTTAGCTCAGTAAAATGCTACAATAGGCATTTTAATAGTTCAGTAAATGCAGTAAAAGTATTTAGAATAGCGTATTTAGTCTTGCTACCGCTTATATGGGACTACGGTCCAATGGGTGGGCTCCCACAGTCGCCTCTAGGTTCAGATAACCTAGCTCTAGGTTCAGATAACCTAGAAATAGCAAGATAAGATAATTCAGCTATAACCAGTAATTTATTTTCAGCAGTGGCACTGTACTGGACTAGATGTCCATTGGGTTGGGCTCCCATAGTCGTCCCTAGGTTTAGATAACCTAGTAAACCCTACTAGATTCAGAATTTGCAACCCCGGGTTTAGTTAGGGATGCGCGCACAGCAAGTACAGTTGCCGGGCCCATCAGCAGCATGATTATGTATTTTCATCTATTTATGATAAATAGCTTTCAAAAACTTCACAACATAGTTTATGTGAATACGGAGCAGCTTAGCATCAGTTAGCAGTAGTATAACTTAGCTTTTATTTCAGTTTAGTTCTTATGGATCCACATGATAGTTTTATGCTCAACTATGATTGCCATGTATCGTATGTGATTATGCCATATTTTAGAATCCATGTTTAGCAATGTCAACATATATTTCAAATAGCATGTTTTAAAAGCATAAATTACATCGTATGCATGTTTTGTGAGGTAGATGGTTTCTTACTAAGCTCTTGAGCTTACAGATACTTCTTTTCCTTATACTGCAGATAAAGGTAAAGGAAGGATGGATTAGCGGAGGCTGGAGGACAATGCAAGGAAGATGTGTGTGGATGGAACTTGGAATAAAGATCTTGGAGAAACTAGCAAAATTAGAAACCTTTAGCATTTTCTTAAGTTATTACATTTCCGCACTTCTAGTTATTTTAATGTTTGGAATCATGAAAGACCTGTTTAGATTGTTAGTGATCATGCTTAGAATGTCAGTTAATTGTTATTGGTATGTTTATAGCCATGTTAGAACTCATGTGTGTGAATTTGGCACGAAACAGTGCTGAAATCATACTCCTGATATGAAATCAGAAACCCCGATCGATCAGCCGATCGACTGGGGGTCTTCAGTCGATCAGTTGATCGATTGAGGAGTTTGTACCGCGAACAGTAAGCTCCAGGATCGATCCGCCGATCGAGCCGGACGCCTTCTGTCGCGAACAGAAAGCCCTGGAATTGATCACTGGATCGATTGGCAAGTCTAGATCGATCAGTCGATCGATCCAGTATATTACCCCCGCACACAGTAGCGCGCTGAATCGATCAATGGATCGATTAGTCAGGACGGATCGATCAGCCGATCGATCCAGAATCTCGTCCGTGCACAGTAGCACGCTGAGTCGATCAACGGATCGATCAGATGACTCCAATCGATCAGCTGATCGATTGGAGTGTCGGATTTCAGGTGGAAGGGTCTCATTTCAGTCTTTCGATCAAATCGAAGGTTCGGGTTCCTTCCCTAGTGTATGCATGTCAATGGAAAGGTCTTTGAACCTAGTCCTACAGACTGTAATAGTCATTAGCGGAGTAAGATTTTAATTAGTACGGTTTTCCGCACCTTATAGCTTAGCACAGCATAATGTGACGGTCCGGCCTCGCAGCTTAGTGTCAGTAGGAGGCAGGGCGTTACAAGTGGCCAGATCTAGCTTGGAGAAAAGGAGAAAAAGGAGGCTTGTTTCTTGCATCCCTTGGAGCTTGGTTGGTGGAAAAAGTTCTTCATCCTTTGGAAGTTTTTGCTTGGCCGAAACTTGAAGAAAGGAAGAAGAAGGTGCCTTGGCGGTTCTCATCTCGGAAGATCATTGCCCACACAATGTCCGAGGTTAGAAGAGGAATACGGTAGAAGATCAAGATGTCATTAAAAGTTCACAAAGAAAGGTATAACTAGTAATTGTTTTCCGCATCATACTAGTTTTATTTCTTTGTAAAAATACCAAATACAAGAGGCATGTGATTCTAGGTTTCGAATTAGTTTTCGATGTTGTGTTCTTTTGTTTTCTTTTCGAACTTGTGCTTCGATTGTTCTTTTTGGTTAACCTAGAGTTATTTAAGGAAATTAAATATTAACTTTCCTTAAGAGGCTTTGTCAAGGCGGTGGTGGTTGCTCCCATATCCAAGAAGCCCATGTGCCTCGCCATGCAGTCCTGAAAGCCAAATTTGGAAATTAATATTTAATTAACTTTGTGACCTAGGTGATTTGGATTGAACGTGTTAAGTTCCGCAGGAGATCCAAGTCTAAACCTAAAAGAACAAATAAATTAAACTTAGGATCAAACGTGTTAAGTTCCACAGGTGATCCAAGTTTAATTTAAAAGAACACATGGTAGCTAGGAAAAGGTTCAGACCTTTGTACAAAATTTTTGTACAGTGGAACCGATAGGTTTTCCGAGTAGCAACCAACAATTGGTATCAGAGCAAGGGTTTTGCCTCTGTGTACTTAGTATTAATTTAATTATGCATATATCATACATAATTTAGGCAGGATAATAGTAGGATGTGCTAACTTTGTGGATGCAGGATCCAACTATTATGCCTTATAGATATTGTGTGTGTGATTGGACCCTTGGACATGTCAAGGGCATTTTATTCTGTGTGCATGATTGTATTATAAAATACAGCAGGAGCTGTATTTAGTTTTATTAGGATTTTATTTTTTGATCTAGTTACATGTACATTCCTTTTATGGAATATAGGATCGATGGATGTAAATTTTATTTTATGTTCGATCTAGTTTACATGTACATTCCTTCAAGGAATATAGGAACAAAAAATGTAAAATTCTATTTATGTCGCGGATCGAATCTTGCAAGGCGTGGAACCTTTTGAGGACCAGAGGCGCAGCGGAACAAGGAGCAAGATGGATGCGACAACTAGACCCGGTGGCGGTGGCCAAAGATGGCAGCAACTAGGGTTGGCGACACACGGAGGACAGCAATAGATAAAAGTCATAATAGTTGAAAATTAGTTTTTCTATTTATTACTTTTTATGTTGTGTTGTGTGTGCTTGTTAGTATGCATGCTAAGTAGGCTAGCATAGTCAAAATTCCTCACTTTAAATAACTAAGTGGGAGAGGAATTTATTTTTTAAATAAATTCCACGGTCTCCATTACTGGTTTATAAGTGATGCAACAAGCTTGCGCGTTGGCTCTGAGTGCCTTCCTCCATATCGGATGAGCTTGTTTGCGGATCACTAGCTTAAACTTCCATTTTGGATGACTATAGGAAGTTAATTAAGAGCGTGTGATCTTCCCCATCGGAAGGGGCATAATCTTATTAATGGACTTAGTGTCAAGTAATGGTATACACTTAGGCACGTCTAATAGTATCCTCCCCATCGGAGTCACTGCTATTATTTGTATGACCGAAGAAAACCAACTATTAATTTGTCAAATAAATAGGTTGACAAGATAATAAAATTAAAAACTCCTCTTACAAATGTTTGATTTTGTATACGTCCACACTATCGTGGCATACAAAATTCAACGGTGTTTGAGGTAATTTTATTTTGTCATAAAGATTTATTGATAAGATAATTAATGGGTAAAACCCTCCTCTTACAAATGTTTAAATTTTGTATACGTCCACACTATCGTGGCATGCAAAATTCACGGTGTTTGAGGTGTTGGTGAATTTAAATAATATTGTTTGAGGAATCAATGTTATTTTAAATTCAAAAAGTTTTGACCAAATATTTGATCAAAGACATATCAACTATTAATTTTATTCATCATAAAGTAAAGTTGACGAGATAATAAAATTAATGGATAAAATCTCCTTTTTGATTTTGTATACGTCCACACTATCGTGGCATACAAAATTTATGGAGATTTTAAAGAATTGATCTTGACCAAATATTTTTGTGATTCTTAGGATTTAAAATGTTTGTCAATTCCCTAGTTGTTATACTATAGAAAAGACTTAGTAGTCCCAATCATAGTTTGCAAAATCGCGATCCGGATTGTAGGATCGTACGATCCTACGATCCTAAGACCCAAAATCGATCCAAGATCATGCAGAATCGAGTTTTGCAGTAGGATCGCAGCAGGATCGGTAGGATCGGTAGGATCGGAACAGGATCGGTAGGATCGTAACAGGATCGGAGCAGAATCGGAGCAGGATCGGTGGAAGCTTTGAGAGGTCATAACTTTTGACTCGGATTGAATCACGGGGCCTATAATATATCAAATCAAAGCTCGTTCAGAGATCTTTAATAAATTTCAAAGTTTATCCTTAACCACCCTATTTCAAACCCAAAAAATATTATTTAAATCCTTTTCGGATGCCTAGAAGATTTTATCTTTTTTTATTATATTTTTTTCCATCTTGTTAGGGTTTTAAATTATTTAAACATATATTTAATTATTTTTGAGTTAGTTTTTTATCAATAATATTCTGTCATTTTCTCCCCCAAAATGATGAATTTTTGGTGGCTTATTGTCTAGTATTGTGTGACATCAACCAATCTTTAGAAGATTATTTTTGATGTTCATATTTGAATCAAAGGATCCAATAACTTCTGTTATGTACGTTAGGTGCTTTGTTGGCCTTTAAATTGGATCATCTTATAAACCAAGGAAATATTTTTGACGTTGAATGTGTTATTATTATTGTGTTAATAGAAATTTTATATTCTTTCATTTTATGATATGAAAATATAAATATTATTACTATGTGAGAATAGTAGTTAAATTACTAGTTAATTTAAATTTGTACATGTAGTAATGTAATCTAAGGTGTTGAGTGTAAATGATTACATATATATGCAAAATTAGTTATCTATTTATATGTAAATGAGTTTTTTAAGTATTTTTTTCTAATTATTAATCATGTATGATAAGATTTTAAGGGTTTTTGGTAGGATCGTACGATTCTACGATCCGATCCTGACCGATCCGATCCTAACCCTAAATCGATTCTACGTAGGATCGCGATTCTACAAACTATGGTCCCAATTGTAATGATTGAAAATAGGACTTGGACATTAAGGTAGACTGTCTTCTTAGAACTAAGAACAATATAGGTGTATTTAATTCATTAGTTGAAACATGTTTAGTGGTGTTATCTACCAGAACCTGGAGTGTAGATACAGATGTCATTAATCATGTTCGCAATTCATTGCAGGGTTCCAGGAAACCCGACAACTAAATGAAAATAAAAACACCGTCCACATGGGCACTGCTGTAAAAGTGGCAGCTGTTGCAGTGGGAGATGTTTATCCTTTGATAAGAATAAAACATGGATTTTGAGTAATTGTCTTTACATACCAAGTTTAGAAAGAACTAGTTTTCAGTTTCTAAACTATTCAAAGAACTTGATATTCTGCCTTTTTTAATAAAGTTGTTATCAAGAAAAAGAGGGAAGTTATCTATTCTGGTACGTTGGTTGACAATTTATAAATTCAATAACTCTTACGATGCAACAAATGGAAATTAGTAACACATCTTCTAAACTTAAGAGAAAGTAACCTTCAAAAATGAACCAATTATATCTTTGGAATCTAAGGCTATGTTATATTAACTTGAGTAGGATTCATTGGTAGCTGATGAACTTTTGGGTTCATTGGTAGTGGAAATCTTTCCAACCTACGAGTCTTACTTGGAAGGAAAAATAACCGAGAAGCTTTTAAGTATAAGGGGTATGGAGCCAAAGATACATTGGAATTGGTTCATTCTGATTTGTGCGATCCTATGACTATCCAGACAAGAGGTAGTATACACTATGTGAATTTTGATGATATACTTCGCCACTGGTTACTTCTGCAATTGTTAATTACGAAGTAATATATGCTAATATACTTCGTTAATAAAATTAGCATAGTAAATATTATTTTAGACTTCATAAATTAAAAAAAGTGGGTTTCACATATAATTTTAAGCGAGGATTTACTTCGTAATATGTATTCGATGAAGTAATAAGTGTCAAAATAAAATTTATAATTTTAAGTGATGAAGTAATAAGTTTGAACCAATTGAAACATGAGTTAAATCGGTTAATTTTTTCAACCCAATTAATCTCCACGGTACTAAACCCTTAATTAGCTTTATTATGTTTCTCACTTCATTGCTTCCCGTTCTTCCTGACTTTTTTCTTCCTGACGCGACATACAGGTTTAGGGTTTAATGCGGCGATTTCCTCTTCTTCATCAAGGTTCGACGATTTCCTTCTTCATCAACACGACCTGCTAGGTTTCCTTCTTCTTCATCAACCATCGGCTAGGGTTGTGTTCTTCAGCGACGCGACAATGCTAGGGTTGTCACGACAGTGCTAGGGTTGTGCTCGCCGCTCGATTCCACTGTAAGATCCTCTTTCTTACTAGTGTTGTATTTGTTTTCTTCTAGATTGAAACTCTTCTTTTGTTAATCTTCAAGATCTTAGCAATTTGTTGGTGAGATCCTCTTGTCAATCTTCCCGATTTTTCTGATCTTGTGCTTTTCCCTATATTCGTGGCAAAAAAAAATTTGAAAGATTGTTATTCTATTGTGATGTTTTTCTCTAGAAGTGTTAGGACTTAAAAGATAGTCTTATCTTGATGGTTAAATCCTGTGATCCCAAGTTTATTGCATGAATTAGAAACAAGTCTTCACATTGCCCATAATTATATGAAAACTAATTTTTATATTGAATTGCATAAAAGGATATGGCTAGAAAATATGGCTACAGAAAGTCGAGTAGAATGAAATTTAGATGAGATGGGGTTCAATTGAGTTGGTACTAGTTAGGTCCAAGTCAATGAATATGGATGTAGGATTGTTTGTTAATTTTCCTGAGTTGATCATGGTTCAAACAGGGTGTCTCAAAGAGATGACAGTTTGCATAAGATGAAGGATTAAGGTGGATGGTGGTGCTTAGGGTAAATGGCTTGATTAATGCTGTGATATTAGATGTTGCTTGTCCGTTCGCAGATCCAACTATTTTATATTGCTTTAATTTTGTTTAACATGTGTCACAATAGGATTGACTCTCTATTGATATCTTAAGAAAGCATTTGTTTACTCTGGTGTGCTTTGTTGCTTCACAAGCATTCCATCCATTGACTTAGTGGATATTTTCCCCATAACATTTCCCCTGTAGATCATGCCCTTCGAAATCTCATTTGTAGAATCCAATGTTATATTAATTCGGTCTTTTCTTGACATCTGCCTTAGCTTCCATGTCGTACCTTCCGTTACTAAAGACCTTGACATTTAGTAATTATTGTATCAATAATATGTTAATAATAGTAATTTCATAAGTATGATATACAATTAAAGTTTAAACCAGTTGAGTTGATAAAATAATAATTCTAAAACCCTTGCAAAAGGAGGGCATTACACTAAGTCTTGAAATCACCTCAACAGTTTCATGCTTTTGAGTTTCTTCCTTCACATCATGTTCATGGCTATTCTCTATCATCTTATCTGTGGATCTTAGCATCCAATCCAACCCTAATTCCTTCCTTACAATCTCTTCATTGTTCTGATGAAATAGGTCTCTTTCACTATCATTGTCAAAAACGTCCACTGCTGAGCAGCAATAAAGCAATAAAAAAAATAATAAATCAATTAAGTCCATAACTCTACATCCCAAAAACTATATAAACCGATTGTGCAAAATAATAATAATAATAATAATAATAATAAGTTTAAGAAAAAAGGACAAAGTTCTAGAAATGGTTACCAGATCTTTTTTCCTTTCGCTTATTTTTCACTTCTCTACTTCTCTTTCTTTGTTTTCGCTTTAGCTTGCCTTTCCTCTCATTCTCTTCAGACGATGATGAATAATCATCCGATGATTCTTATCTTCTCTTCCTTAAGTCTCTCCTCTTGATCTTTTTGTCTCTAGATTCATCTGAATCTGAATGAGAAGCAAAGGAATCAAGAAGCAAAGGAATGCTCCTTGACAATCTAGTCTATGACAACAAGAAAAAACAATCTTATCAGCTTAACATCAAGTTCAAGTCCAAATTTCTACAAAATAACGTTAAACTATAAATAAAAAGTTGGGAAATGAAATTAAGCCAACGTATCTAGTCATCCACATAGCATGAGTCATGTGCACCATTTGTTTAACGCAATTATGAAACTACCCAATTTTTCCTATTTCAAGTTCTAAAAGTCCATAAAAATATTTGGAAATGCTTTAAAATATTCTAGAGATTTTTAGGAATTTTTAGAGTATTTTTATGTAATTTTTGGAGTTCGTTTGGTATTTTTACCCAGAGGAAGAAGTTTTAAAAATAAAATAAAAGAAAAGAAAAATAAGTTTCTAGAAGCTGGGGTTCGAACCCACAACTTCGGACCTAAGCAAAACCGAGCCAACCAGCTGAGCTACACGGTTTTGTTAACTTTATATGGTGAGAATTAAGTTTATAGCATAGTTAATGATTAGTGAATAAATAGGAAGAAAAATGGTTGCAGCCGAGACTCGAACCCGTGAGCTGCGCCTTAAGCAAAACACAGCCAACCAACTGTGCCAGCGGCTGTTGTTAATTAAGGAAAGAACGGATTATATTTAAGGTATAGTATTTAATAAAATAACCCAAGGTTATAAAGGGTTAAGTGTTTTCCCGAATCCGAAAACCTATTCCTTTCTCCCTCTCGTGTGCTCGCGACGGTGCTGTTCTCCTTCTCGGGCGGAATCATGGCAGCGAGCGATCACCCTCCAGTAGCCGGCGAAGGCCTTCTTCCGGCGAACCCTTGCGGATCCGAGCTCCTCTCGTCGAGGAGAACTCGAAGGCGCGAAGAAGATTGAGATCTTCACTTCTCCGCAAGCCCTAGAGGTCGTCCCGATTGGTTGTAAGTCCAAGCAAATCACGGTGAGTTGCTTCTCACCTGCAGTAGGAGTTGCTCCGGATTTTCGGATTTCGTTTACTTGCTTCCGGATCTTGTTGTGCCGAGTAGAAGAATATGCTAGGGTTTTCTTCCTTGCCTGGATGAGATTCCTTGTTTCGAAATTTCTGCTGTGAGTTCGGTAGGTTTGTGAAGGTTGCTGCCATATTCCGAATTTATTAGATTGGGTGTGGACAGGTTTCAGTTGGGAATTTCGTGTAGCACTTTGATTTAAATAGCTTGCGTAGCATGAAGTATGGTTATCCTTGCTATTAGGCAATATACATGAGATGATATAGATTTCCTTTTTAGCATGTAGTTTCGGATTTGTGCTGTTAAATTGGCATGAACAGCTCAGTTTTGAGTTGTTGTGCAGTTCGGGTTATGCACAAGGAATGTGCTGTGCAGTTCGGTTTGGGTGTGTTTGATTGGGCTTGGAGATTTAGAAATCCTCACAATGAGGTGAAGTTCTTCTTTTAAAGTGAGACCAAGGTCTTTAGTATAGAGTTGGTTTCGGTTTTGTAATGCAGGTGATTTCCCGGACAGATTCGTAGCAGATGGAAAAAAAATGGATTTTTCATTGGGTTCTATTCTAGTTTTCTACCATATACGCTAGTCCCTAGATTAGTTCTTGCAAGCATTAGTAGACAATCTAAGTTCTGCATTTTATTATAGTTTCCTTCCTTGCTTCCAGGTCATGTTGTACAGGATCGAGGTTGATTCAATTAGTTTTCTTTTGCCCTATTTGGTAGCATGATTAGTAAGATTAGATTAGCTTTCTTTTGCTCTTATCACAGCATGTTTAGAAAGCTCAAAGTTGCATTCTTTTGCCTAGTTTACAGCATGTTTAGAAAGCTCAAAGTTGCATTCTTTTGCCTAGTTTACAGCATGTTTAGAGAGCTCAAAGTTGCATTCTTTTGCCTAGTTTACAGCATGTTTAGAGAGCTCAAAGTTGCATTCTTTTGTCCTATTCTACAGCATGTTTAGAAAGCTTAAAGTTACTTTCTTTTGCCCTATTTTATAGCATGATTAGTAAGTTCAAAGTTGCTTTCTTTTGCTCTATTTTATAGCATGATTAGTAAGCTCAAAGTAGTTTTCATTTGCTATTTTAACAAGTACGAACAGCACCTTGTAGCATTTCAGATTTAGTACTTATTGTTGATTTAGTAGCATGAGCAGCCTTGCCATTTTTAAAGTATCAGTTTAACATGAGCAGTAATGATTCCTATCTTTAGTCTTTTGCTATTGGACTAATATGAGAAGTTATAAGCTAAGAAAGACCAAGACTTTAACTTGATCTCAATTTCAGAAGTTTAAGATCAAAAGCGCACACAAGGTGTTTGCTTAAATGCCAAGTAAGGGCAAGTATAAAGAAGTTATAAAGAAAGTATTTTACTTTTAAAGGGCATGTACCGGACACAAGATCCAAGGGATGGGCTCCAAGTTGCCCCTAGGCACATGGCCTAGAAGTATCTTAGTAGTTTCGGGATTAGCTACCTCGATTCTTATTAAGAATGCGCGCAAAGTGGTACAATGCCGGGCCCAAGAGAAGTTGATTATTATTTTCAAGTATTAAAGTATAAGTTTTTGAAACAAATGAAACAAGCTTCAAATATATCTAGAATTAGAAAGTTTAGTTTCTTGTTATTTGAAGCATGCAGTAGTAGTTTCAATTGTTTCCTTGCTACTAGATTATTCAGCATGTTTAGCTTTACATGTTTAGTAGTTTTACATGTTTAGTAGCTTTACATGTTTAGTAGCTTTACATGTTTAGTATGATTCCTTTATTGGATTTTGAGCATGAGTAGCTATACATGTTTTAGTATTTCAGTTAGTATGATTCCTTCATTGGATTATGAGCATGATTAGCTATACATGTTTAGTATTTCAGTTAGTTTGATTCCTTCATTGGATTATGAGCATGATTAGCTATACATGTTTAGTATTTCAGATAGTATGATTCCTTTGCTATTTATGAGCATGAGTAACTTTACATGTTAGCATTCAGTTTTAGCATGTTTTTATTTATATACATGCATATCGAGTTTTTGTGAGTAGATAGCGCTCACTAAGCTTTATGCTTATAGACTGCACTTCCTCCTACTGCAGATAAAGGAAAGGAAAAGATTTAGCAAGGAAGGCGACAAGGTGGTGGTGATGAAGGTGTGTGATGGCTGGACTATGGAGAGATCATGAGTTTGCTAAGGAAACTGTCAAGACTCCTTCTTTGGAGTTTTCTTTCAGTTATTAAATTGATAGAGATTGTTTTAGTAGTTTCCCTTTGTCTAAGTTAAGTTTATTCCGCATTGTAGTTGAGTTATTTCCTATTGTTGGAGTTCTTTTGTTTACTATTGCTAGGATAGTTTATTTTTAGTTATATATAAACTGCGTGGTGATGTTATTGCTTTGTATATGTATGTACTTATGATTATTGTCACCGGTACAGGGGAGATTCTGCCGAAATTTTTCGGTAGGGATTCCTCGTAGTTAAGTAGCGTACCGGTTAAGTAGAGTTAGTAGTTAAGTAACGGTCACTCTTAGAGAGTAGTAGTAGTAGTAAGAAGGGTGGTCGTTACAGATAAATCTTGGATATACTTGGATAGAAGGTCCCAACAATATGAGGAGGGTGTGGAACAGTTCATTAGATATTGTTTACAGAATCCCAATATTGACCCCAATGATATTCATTGTCCTTGTTGCAAATGTATCAATCTTAAAAAAGGATCAGTGAAGTCCATTTCAGAGCATCTTTATTTCCATAGTTTTAGTCAAAATTATGTGAATTAGATTTGGCATGGTGAGCCCGCCAAAGATGATAAAGTAAAATGGAGTGTCACCCAGGAGCCAATAAATAATGATTATGACAACTTTGAAACCGCTCATATGTGTGAGGCAGCATATGATAACTATACAGAAAACCCTGAAGAATTTATGAAATTTTTAGAGGAATCAGAGAAGTCGTTGTACAAGGGATGTCAACGTTACACAAAATTGAGTGCACTTGTGAAACTGTACAATACCAAAGCAAGGCATGAAATGAGTGATGCTCTATTTTCAGATTTACTATTGGATTTTGGGGATATGTTACCAAATAATCATAATTTACCGTCCTCAATGTATGATGTAAAAAAGACGTTGAGTTGTTTGTCATTGACTCATGAAAAGATTCATGCTTGTTCCAATGATTGCATTCTTTATAGGAAGCAATATAAAAACTGCGTAAGTTGCCCTAAATGTGGCTTGTCACGGTGGAAGTTAACCAAAAACAAGGTTAAGAAGAAAGGTGTTCCTGCTAAGGTGGTTTGGTATTTCCCTCCCATACCAAGATTTAAGCGCATGTTTAAATCTTTAGAGACCTCAAGAAATTTAACATGGCATGCAGATTCTACAAGAGTTGTTGGTCAGTTACGTCATCCAGTTGATTCACCATCGTGGAAGTTGGTGGATCATATGTGGCCCAACTTTGAAAGTGAGCCAAGAAATCTTCGTCTAGCACTTGCAGCTGATGGCATTAATACTCATAGCAACCTTAGTAGTCGGTACAGCTGTTGGCCAATTATGTTCGTTAACTATTATTTACCTCCAAATATGTGCATGAAGAGGAAATACATTATGCTAACTATGCTCATTTCAGGGCCTAAGCAACCTGGAAACGATATTGATGTCTATCTGGAGGTGTTAGTTGAAGATTTGCAACAATTGTGGGCAGGAGTTGATGGAGTCTATGATGTTTATCGAAGGGAGTTCTTCACTCTTAAAGGAGTCTTATTATGGACCATCAATGATTTTCCTGCCTACGGTAACCTTAGTGGATGTACTACACATGGTTATTATGCATGTCCAGTATGTGGAGAAGATACTGTAAGACCGTTAGATTCGATAGAGGGGGGGGTGAATATCGATTCGAAAATATCGAGTATAAGCGCAGCGGAAAAGTAAAGTAGACACAGTTGTTTTTACTTCGTTCGGAGCCTGTGACGACTCCTACTCGAAGGCCCGTGGTCCTTGACCACTTTCGTTGGGCAATCACTAGCAATTCGAATATAATTACAAAATGAATACAGGAAATGCTAATGAAACAAAGTAATACCGACAAGGAAATTAAGAAAAACGAAGAAGCACTTTGTCGGAGCTTTGTTAGCGTCGCAGGAACATAGAGCAGCAGGACCAGCAGTCGAAAAGTTCTCAGTTGATGATTGATTCTGAAGCTCCTGCCTGGGGCTTCTTTTATATGTCGCTCCGGGCGCCTGGCGCCTGGAATGTGACGTAGTTGCACAAACCATGATGCTCCACGTGGCGACGACTTGGTGGATGAAATTTGCCTTCGGGCGCCGGATCCTCGGCGCCGGACCTCTTCTCGAAAGTCCTTCTCCGCAGAAAAGGTTAGTCGAGGCAATCAAAAAAAAAGAATGTTAGCACAGCTTTATAGATGAGCAAAGTATGACTTAGATTCCGTCTTTCCGAGACCGGAATCTAGTCACGATCTCGACTTAGAAACCGAAATGGATCTAAGCCGGATCGACGCCTAATGTTCCCTACCCGGAACGCGTCCTCGCGATCCTCCCCTCCAGTGACTTCACTTACCTGCCAGACGTCCGGCCAGCCCGTCGACCCGACTTCTCGCCAAGCGTCCGGTCAGCCCGTCGACCCGCTTGGACTCTCGCCACTATCCGGTCAGCCCGTCGACCTAGCTTCTGCCAACATCCGATCAGCCCGTCGACCGCTTGGACTTCTCGCTCATCCCGTCGACCTAGCTGGACTTTTCCTGCACACTTGATAAAAGTGTCAGACAACAACAAACCTAACTTAACCTGATTTGTCATTCATCAAAACCTGAGTTAGACCGTTAGTGCTAACCGCACCAACAATCTCCCCCTTTTTGATGGAATGACAACCTGGTTAAGTTAGTGATAAAAAGTATGCAAGAATCAAGCATGATTTTTGAGGTTTTTAAGGTTTAAGTTAGTTTTTCAAGTTTGCATTAAGTTGCTCTAACTTAACCAACCTAACCCTCCCCCTTTGTCATACATCAAAAAACAAGGGTAAACATAGTGAGAATTACTGAAAACAATAAGTCCTTGAAAAATAACTGAGTTTTTAAATCCAAGAAAAGATCAAATTGACTTGGGGGAGTATAAAGTTTGAAAACTTGTTTAAAGCATTAGCTTTTAGTTTTTAATGCTAAGTGTAGATAGGTTAATTTTCAAACATAAGTGTATAAGGTAAAAAAGATTTTTTTCAAAACAAGTTTCAACTTTGAAATGCTACTTAAACATAAGTTTTCAAAACCAAAATCCCAAAGCTAAGTTTGAAAAGTCTATTTTTCAAAACTAATTGAAATTTATTTTTCAACACTAAGTGTACAAGATTCAATTTTCAAAACAAGGAAAATAACTTTGAGAAACTTAGTTTGTAAACTAAATTTTGTAAAATTTATCCTTCAAATTAAATTGTCAAAATTAAGGAAAGTCAAATCTTTAAGTAGTAGACTCAGGACAATTTTCAAAGTAAAATTAAGTTTAAATCTTTACTTTTAGTTTTCAAAGGAGTTTGATCAACGTAAGAAAAAAATTTTTGGAATGTTTTTGTAAAGTTTGCTTTTCAAAATCAAATTTTTCAAAGTTTAAAAGTATTAGATTCAAAACTATGGTTTAAAATACTTGAAAAGTTCAGTTTTCAAAGAATAGGTAAAAAGGATAAAAAGTTTGTGAGTTTAAAATTTTCACAATTTTAAACAAATTATTTTTAAACTTTGATTTTCAAAATTAAGTTTAAAATTCAATTTGGAAAACTAAAGTAGTTTTATTTCTCCCCCTGAATTTGATATTTAACTTCAACCAGCTGTCTAACCAATTAGGTACTAACTAACTATTAGAAAATAGTAGCTTTCACTTGGTTAGTCAGATTAAGTTAATTATAATCAGTCAGTGTTTGACTCGACTGATGAACTTTAATCTGATTAATATTTGAATTGTATTTAACGTCCAGACTTATACTGATGCACTGAAATAAGCATCTTAAGTCCAGACAGATGGCCTATGCATCTCACCCCTTTCTATGTTTATCAACCACAAGCAAGGTAAACCTAAGGTGTTGGTGAGATGCTCAAGAACTAAACCTATGGGTACATGCTTTCTAAGGATGTAAGACTAGTCTAAGGCCAAAACTGTTTTTGAAAGTTTAAAAATGGAAATTTTGAAAACAAACAAGTTTAGCCTACAAGTTGATAAAATCAGTTTTGAAAGTATTTATGAAGGATCCTAGTCTATTGAGCAAGAACATATTCAATGTAAGTTTGAAATGTCACTAGATAAATTCAAAAATATTTTACAAATAGTGTAGCTACAGAAGTAGGTCATCACTAAAGCTACTGAGATGCTGAAGAGGGTGGTCCAGATCCCAAGGATCGAAGAAGTGTCATCAGCTCAGTGTGGCGGGTGTCCCCGGCAGCTCGTAACTCGGCAACCTCTCGCCCTAAGTCCCGATGAAAATTGGAGTTCTCCTGATGGAGACTCGCCATGGCTCTCTCTAGTCCGGTCATATGGTCGGCTAGAGTGCGGGGAGCGTGTCGTGGTGCTCGAGCTGGGGGTGGTGGTGGAGCCGGTGCGGCTTCCTCCGGAAATAGTGCGAGCATGAACTCGTCCATCTGTGCGTCTGGATCGGGCTGGTGCTGTGCCCCCCTCCGCCAAGTCATAGTCCCGTCATCTCTATCTACCTGGATGCCGGCTAAGGAGAAGTTCCGAGAGGATATAACATCGAACTCGGTCATATGGGCAACGTCTCCTCTAGTGACATCAATGTGCAGTGAGGACATATAGGCTGTCAGAATGTGACCAAATGGCATATGGACTCGACTGTCAGTCACGTATCCGGCTGCGTAAGTGATGGTGGAGAAGATATGTAGGCTAATGTCAATCTCCAACCTATGAATCAGGGCATAAAGTAGGAATGAATGGAATGGGCGCATCACAGCGATGTCCCGAGTGGTCAGTGGTAAAATACAAAGAACTACAACTCTATAAAGAGCGTAGTCCTGGACTCTAAGTTCTACTGACCTAAACTGTGTCACAGTGGGATCTCTCTCTCCCCCCAAAAAATACGAATACATCGTATCGAGAGTAATATGTGAGTAGGGATCGTCGAACGGTAGATCCCTCGGAGGATAGCACAAAAAGGAGCAAGTAGAAGGACGCAACTCTAAAAACTCTCTGATAGTCGTAGGGGAAAATACGATATCAGTGCCTGCTGCCCTAGTGGTATAGGTGAAGTCATCTACTTTTACTAAGTTATTACAAAATTCGGCACATAGACTTATGTTTATTGGACTGGTACATTCTACAAGGTTCCTTAAATTGTAGTGGCCTATAACCTCTAAGGCAGAGGGACATGACCTTAGGAAGAACGCTCTATCTATGCAGGTAGTCCTAATGGCCTTATAGATGGTGGACTCAAATTTAATCCTAAGTTCGTCTGTGGGAAACCTAGGGTCTGTACTAGCATTGGAGGGTCCAGCACCAGTATTTGTTCGTTTCTTACTGTATATAAAGAATATATAAAAAAAATTTAGAAGACAACAACAAAAAAAATATTTTAGAGAGGGGAAGAGTATTTTACCGAGGAGCCATCGAAAAAATATAGATTTGACGACCTCGGTTGAATCGCAACAGCGTCTTCACCGCACGAAAATTTAATTTAGAGTACTTTCGCACTGAGGTTCAAAGTGAACCTTGGCAAAAGTGAGAATGAGTGGGGCAGAGGTTGGGGGCGCCTGCTGCCCCTTATTTATAGGGCACTCCGGGCGCCCGGGGTCGTTGGGGCGGGGCGCCCGGGACCCCTTCCGGGCGCCCCCGACGAGAATACCAGGGGCGCCCGCCCCTGGTTTTTGACCTTTTTTTTTTTTTTTTTTTTTTTAATTGAGATGAAAACTAGTTTTTAAGTTTTAAGATTTAAAATTTTGAAATTGATTTAAGTTTTTAAAATTTTGAAATTAATTTAAGTTTTTCAAATTAAAATCTTGAAAACTTAATTTAAGTTTAAAATTAAATTTTGAGTTTAATTTTTAAGTTTAAAATTAAAATTTTTGAAATTCATTTTTAAGTTTAAAATTAAGATTTTTGAAATTCATTTTTAAGTTTAAAAAAAATTCTGAAATTAATTTTTAAGTTTAAAATTAAAACTTTTGAAATTAGTTTAAAATTTTGAAAATAATTTTTTTGAGTTTAAAATTAAAATTTTTTAAATTCATTTTTTAATTTAAAATTTTTGAAATTAATTTTTATGTTTAAAATTTTTAAGTTTAAAATTTTGAAAATAATTTTTTTAAGTTTAAAATTAAAATTTTTTAAATTCATTTTTAAGTTTAAAATTTTTGAAATTAATTTTTATGTTTAAGTTTAAAATTTTGAAAATAATTTTTTTTTTTTTAGGTTTAAAATTAAAATTTTTGAACTTAATTTTTAAGTTTAAAATTAAAATTTTTAAAATTAATTTTTAAGTTTAAAATTAAAATTTTTGAAATTAATTTTTAAGTTTAAAATTAAGATTTTTGAAATTCATTTTTAAGTTTAAAAAAAATTGAAATTAATTTTTAAGTTTAAAATTAAAAATTTTGAAATTAATTTTTAAGTTTAAAATTTTGAAAATAATTTTTTTTTTTTTGAGTTTAAAATTAAAATTTTTGAAATTCATTTTTAAGTTTAAAATTTTTGAAATTAATTTTTATGTTTAAAATTTTTAAGTTTAAAATTTTGAAAATAAATTTTTTTTTTTTTTTTAAGTTTAAAATTAAAGTTTTGAAACTAATTTTTATGTTTAAAATTTTTAAGTTTAAAATTAAAATTTTGAAATTAATTTTTATGTTTAAAATTTTTAAGTTTAAAATTAAAATTTTGAAATTAATTTTTATGTTTAAAATTTTGAAAATAATTTTTTTTAAGTTTAAAATTAAAATTTTTGAAATTAATTTTTATGTTTAAAATTTTTAAGTTTAAAATTAAAATTTTGAAATTAATTTTTATGTTTAAAATTTTGAAAATAATTTTTTAAGTTTAAAATTAAAATTTTGAAATTAATTTTTATGTTTAAAGTTTTTAAGTTTAAAATTAAAATTTTGAAATTAATTTTTATGTTTAAAATTTTTAAGTTTAAAATTAAAATTTTGAAATTAATTTTTATGTTTTAAAATTTTTAAGTTTAAAATTAAAATTTTGAAATTAATTTTTATGTTTAAAATTAAATTAAGCCTTATTCATCTCACCCGATCTATATTATCAATCAGGGAATCCTATGATTTTGTGAGATGAAATTGGTTTGATTACAGACTTTTGGTTTAACTTGTGTTAGATTCAGATTTAGTTTTGGTTTCCACAAATAGGCATTCTTCGGATAAACTTCTAAGCTTGGTGAGTCACAGGGACATCATTAGAAGTAACCAACCTTTCGAAGTTTTCCGAATAGTCCTATCCACGGAACTTAATACTAAATCTTGGTCTAACTGGTTAGGATTCGTTTAAGGGTAGCTTCGGTCAGTTCCACTTGGCCAAATGCACCAGATCGAAGCCATATCTTTCTAGACATGCGATGCCCAAGCTTCCCTAACGTACTATCATCCAAAAACTTCACCAGTACCATGAGTTAAGTTAACCTCGGTCTCTTTTTAACTAATCCTGATTACCCTGTCGGGTTAGTTTGTTTTGGGTTACCCTGTCGGGTATGTTAGTTTTGGAGGTGCCAGCTATTCTGGAGCCTCCCCCTGAATTATTGGCCATTAATTTAGATTTTGGGTTTGTGTCGATTCTTTTTATAGTTATAATCAACTTGGTGATAGTCTAAGTTTTGTGGAGTTTTGAATTTTGATTTTAAGTTAAATTTATTTTTTTGTTTTTGATCTGATTTATTCAAGTTTATATAATGTATTTTATCTTTAGGTATATAGAATTGATTAAGTCCTACTTGCGTGGTTAAGCATGCTTTCGGGACCCAAGCTTGTTTAGTTGCTTTGTGTTGGGTTAATAATGATTTAAAGGTTTTGTTTGATTTTGACTTATATCCAAGTCCGGTTTTATTATAGCATGTCTTTTGGTTATTTAGAATTAAATCTAAATTTTTAGATCTTGTTGTGAATTTTTCCAACAATTCTTTTAACTTATTAATTTCACTTTTCAATGATAAATTCTCCTCCTCAAGTGTTCGGTCTTGAGTTGGATTCGAATTTTTTAATTGTTCCTTGAGGTTTTGATTTTCCTCAAGAAGCGATTTATTTTCATTTTCCAATTTAACTAATTTTTTATTTAAACACGAGATAATTCTAAAGAATTTATGATTTAAGTTTAGGTATACCTCTTCGGAACCTTCGGAAACGAGTGCGGACTCGTGGCTCGATTCGCTTCCGATTCCTCCGATTCGTCTTCCGTTTCAGCTTCGCGAGCCATCGCGTGAGGTGACTTTGGTGCTTTTGCCTTTCTCCCTCCGATTCGGAGGAATCATCCCATGTTGCTTTGAGGGCTTTCTTCTTTGTTGACTTTGGTTTGTCAAGTTTCAATCTTGGGCATTCGTTCTTGTAGTGCCCCTTTTTGTTACATCTGAAACATGTGACATTTCTTGAGTCGGCTGGCGAACTGATCTTCTGAAGATCCTGTTTGCTGAAGCTTCTCTTTTTCCTGGTGAACATTTTCCTTACCAGGTTCACCAGGTGTTCTTCGTCTTCAGAGTCTTGATCGGAATCTTCTTCAGATTCGGGTTTGTTCTTCTTTTCTTTAGAGGAACTTGCAAATAAAGCTACACCTTTCTCGACCCCGGCGTTAGTTTGCTCATGAAGTTCTAATTCACAGAAGAGTTCATCCAATTTTAATTTAGATAAATTTTTTGAAATTTTGTAGGCATCTACAATTGATGCCCACAAATTATTTCGCGGAAAAGCATTTAACGCGTACCTTATTAAGTCTCGGTTCTCCATTTGGTGTCCTATCGCGTGGAGACCGTTGAGGATATCTTTGACCCTCGCGTGGAGCTGACTTGCCGTTTCTCCTTCCTGCATTTTTATATTAAAAATTTTATTTAACAGTAAATCTCTTTTTGTTACCTTCGCGTCGCTTGTTCCTTCGTGCAGCTCGATCAGTTTATCCCAGAGCTCCTTAGCGTTTTCACGCGGTCCGACCCGGTTCAGTTCTTCTCGTGTTAGTCCGCAGTGTAGAGTGTTGATGACTTTGTTTTCAATTGACGCCTTTTTCTTTAAATCATTTGTCCATTCTTCAGGGTCTATTATTTTCCCGGAGTTGTCTACTGGAATTTTATAAGCCTTTGTGACGCTCATCCATTGGTCGTAGTCTGTCTTCATGTAGACCTCCATTCTTCTCTTCCAGTACGAAAAGTCATCCCCGTTGAATAGGGGAGGACGAACTGTGCTGAAGCCTTCTTGTTGAGACATCTTATCCTGCACACACTAAATTAACTGGAAAAAAATCCCAAGACTTCGTCTTGGATTAGCAGTGCGGGAAAAAATAGAAACTCTAAGTGTAACGGAAAAAATCTTCCAAAAAAGATAATAATATCAGTTTGGAATTAAAAAATATTTCACCCCCTGTCTGATTGGTGGTTGCACCAAATCAGAGCGGTACCTGCTCTGATACCACTTGTAAGACCGTTAGATTCGATAGAGGGGGGGTGAATATCGATTCGAAAATATCGAGTATAAGCGCAGCGGAAAAGTAAAGTAGACACAGTTGTTTTTACTTCGTTCGGAGCCTGTGACGACTCCTACTCGAAGGCCCGTGGTCCTTGACCACTTTCGTTGGGCAATCACTAGCAATTCGAATATAATTACAAAATGAATACAGGAAATGCTAATGAAACAAAGTAATACCGACAAGGAAATTAAGAAAAACGAAGAAGCACTTTGTCGGAGCTTTGTTAGCGTCGCAGGAACGTAGAGCAGCAGGACCAGCAGTCGAAAAGTTCTCAGTTGATGATTGATTCTGAAGCTCCTGCCTGGGGCTTCTTTTATATGCTGTCCCGGGCGCCTGGATCCCTTCCGGGCGCCCGGACCTCCGGGCGCCCGGATCCCCTCCGGGCGCCCGGACCCCTCTTCTCCAGAAAGTCCTTCTCCTGCAAGAAAAGGTTAGTCCGAGGCAAATGTACCCTGCAGCAAAGAATGTTAGCACAGTTTTATAGATGAGCAAAGTATGACTTAGATTCCGTCTTTCCGAGACCGGAATCTAGTCACGATCTCGACTTAGATATCCGAAATGGATCTAAGCCGGATCGACGCCTAATGTTCCCTACCCGGAACGCGTCCCCTATGACCCCTCTGGACTTACCTCGCCAGACGTCCGGTCAGCCCGTCGACCCGTCTGGACTTCTCGCCAAGCGTCCGGTCAGCCCGTCGACCCGCTTGGACTTCTCGCCAGCTATCCGGTCAGCCCGTCGACCTAGCTGGACTTCTCGCCAAGCGTCCGGTCAGCCCGTCGACCCGCTTGGACTTCTCGCCAGCTATCCGGTCAGCCCGTCGACCTAGCTGGACTTTTCCTGCACACTTGATAAAAGTGTCAGACAACAACAAACCTAACTTAACCTGATTTGTCATTCATCAAAACCTGAGTTAGACCGTTAGTGCTAACCGCACCAATAGATACTTATGCAAGGCACTTGGAAAATGGGAAGAAAATGTCATTTGCGAGCCATAGACGATTCCTATCATGGTTTCATCCCTATCATAGGCAAATGAAGGAGTTTAATGGCATGGAAGAACTTGGACAAGCAGCTAGACCATTATCTGGGATTAAGTTGTTTGAGAAACTTTCTGACATAAGGTGTGAGTTTGGAAAGAAGATAAGTGTGAGAGGGAAAAAAAAGCATGCAAAGGCTAATAAGTTGGAAGTCAATATAGAAGAAAAAGATTTAGAAGCAATAAATTTCAGAAAATGTTGGAAGAAGAAGTCAATCTTTTTTAATATTCCTTACTGGAAACACTTGCATGTAAGACATTGTCTTGATGTTATGCACATCGAGAAAAATGTATTTGAATCCCTCATTAATACTTTGATGAATGTTAAAGGAAAAAACCAAGGATAATGTGGTAGCTAGGTTGGACATGGTTGAGATGGGAATTAGACCTGAATTAACACCTATAGTTGGGGAGAAGAGAACATATCTTCCTTTTGCTGCGTGCTCATTCACAAAAAAAGAAAAGTTACAAGTGTGCAAGTCATTAAAGGATATAAAAGTTCCAGAAGGTTTCTCTTCAAACATGAATAATATTGTGTGCATGGATCAGCTGAAGTTGACTTGCTTGAAATCTCATGATTGTCATGTTTTAATGCAGCATTTCTTGCCAATAGTTATACGTGATGCGCTGCCAAAACATGTTAGATATGCCATCATAAGATTATGCTTTTTATTTAAAGATATTTGTTGCAAAGTTATAGATATAGCCAAGTTAGATAAGTTGCAATCTGACTTGGTTGTTACACTATGCTTATTGGAGCAATATTTCCCCCCATCTTTCTTCGATATCATGCTTCACTTAACTGTCCATCTTGTTCGAGAAGTCCGATTATGTGGACCAGTTTACTTTAGATGGATGTATCCATTTGAAAGATGCATGAAGGTGCTTAAGAGTTATGTAGGCAGTCAAAAACATCCTGAAGGTTGCATTGTTCAGAGATATTTAGCAGAAGAAGCAATTGAATTTTGTTCAGAATACCTCAATGACGTTGATCCTATTGGAGTTCCTCAATCAATTCGAGACCCGAAAGCAAATGGTTCTGGCTTGCAAGCATGTATCACACCAATTATAGTGCAACAAGTTGATCTGCAACAAGCATATTTGACTGTGCTAGAAAATATGGAAGAAGTATCTCGCTATATAATGTAAGTGTGTTGTATTATTTATAATTCTGCATATATAAATGAGATTATCTAATGTCTCACTTAAATTTACATATTAATACTTCTACAGTGAACATAAAACTTTTTTGAAATCAATGTTTCCCAAAAAAGAGAAAGATGAAAGGTGGATACAAGATGCTCACAACAAGAGGTTTATTAATTAGTTTCGTGCAAAGGTGGGTATTAGATTCATCAAATTTTTAATATCATTTGTGCTAAACAACTTATATCTACTATTTTTAATCACCATATTCAAATTGAATACATGTTAGGTGGCTGCTGAAATTGATAGTTGCAATGGTGGAACAACATCGACATTAACATGGTTGGCCCATGGACCGCGTGCACAAATCATTAAGTATAATAGTTATGTGATAAATGGTAATTTATATCAAACAAAGGCGCGAGATGATGACAGAGTTTGCCAAAACAGTGGGGTTTCTTTAGTTACCAACACTATGCTTGTATGTAGTGCTAAAGATAAGAATCCCTTGCTAGCTGATGTGTCTTTCTATGGAGTGATTGAAGAAATATGGGGATTAGACTATCATCAATTTCAAGTTCCTCTTTTCAAATGTGCGTGGGTTGCAAATGACAAAGGAATAATCAACAATGATGAATGTGGCTTCACCTTAGTCAACTTGAACAAACGAGGACACAAGAATGACGAATTTATGCTTGCAAGTCAAGTCAACCAAGTCTTTTATATTGATGACCCATTAACAAAGGGGTGGTCAATTGTGCTCCAGTTCCAAATAGATGTTATGAGGGAGATGCTGATGACAATTGGAGCAGTATTCCTGATTCTAGACCAATTGATGATGTTGATACTCATTGCATTCCTGCACATGAAAGATATATTAGATCAGAAATTGAGGGTGTTTGGGTCACGAAAAAGAAAAAATGATGTTTTAAATTTTTGTGTAATGTTTATGTTATGAACATAAAGGAATGCTTTATGCACTTTAAAAAATTATGTTATGCAATTGTATGTTATGTTTATACTTGTGTTGCTATTTATTTATATTTTTTCTATTATGATTATATATGTCATGTTTTTGTTATTGTACCAATTTTAATAGTGGTTTCATTGATGTTCTTATGCAGACAATACTTGATGGGTCGTAAAAAATAAGTAGTAGCAGTTGAGGAGATACATGGAGTAGTTGATGTTGAGCTACATGGTGTAGCTGATACAGAGGTACATGAAGTTACTGATAGAGAAGAACGCTCTGTCGATGTGCAAAAGAACAAACAAGGTCCTACATCAATGTGTAAACTTACTGCAGCTGCAAGATGGGGGAAAAAAGCGAAGATTGATTATGATGACATGGGCCGACTATTATACAATGCAAATGGAAAGACATTGCAATTGTACATTGACTCTGTTGCTAGAACCATGGTGCCAATCAACATAAAGTCTTGGCCTACTATCCCAGAAAATATAAAACAAAAATTGTGGGAAGAGATTTCGGTAAGATTAATAAATACATACAATCTCAAATCAAGTTAGCTTTCAACTCTCTACTGCCAATGTTTTATTTAATCCATTCTTGTCATATAGCTATCATTGTTTTATTTAATAAATTCTTGTCATATTAGTTGTAGTCTATTATTGTTTTAATTCTATTCAACTTCTCTATTAATAGTATTAACTAATTTTAGTTAATACTATTGCATGAACCATGTGCATGTTGATGTAGTTGTGCTACCTAATTTCCAAGTTTACAAAGAGTGTAGACTATGCTAGGCATTTCTGAATATTATGGGTTTTTCTTATTTTATGATGCATTAATGACTATTCTGAGTGTCTGAGATTTTTCACCTTGTGAAGTATGTCAGAGAAATTACAACACTCATGGGTTTATGCTGTAGTAGCAATTCATGTTAGTTAGTGCTACACATGGCTTATAGGTAGAGATTCTTGACCTAAAATAGTATGCATAAGATGCATGACCTGCAACCCAACTACACAAGAGTCGAGCTTGAGATTTTTCTCAAAATCTTGTAGTCACATATATAATAACAACCTAAAGCCTCTCTCTTGTACTACTCTCCTCAAACCACATGATGCATGAACTGCGCCTAGTATACATTCTTGACAAATAGATCACTTGATAGGCTGCCAGTTTAAAAGATTGAGAAACAATCTGTATCCCTTATACTTCGCTAATATATGCCTTTTTTTAGCAAAAGTTGTTATTTAACGTCTCATAATTCATTCTAAAACATAGATTAGGGTTTGAGTTCCAATATAAGCATGAATGAATTATATGATGACTTTAACATAAGATTAATAGAATTGAAATAAAGAACCTGCATGTAAAAAGAAGTGGTAAGAACCCTTTGTATGACATAATTCTTCCTTTGTTTCTCCTTAACGAGTAGTCTCTCTTACTTTATCCCAATTGCAAAGATAAAATCTCATTCGCTTTTTCATACCACACTAGTAAGAAAGATAAAATCTCTCTTACTTTTTTCATACCTCGCTTTTTCATAGCACACTGGTATGATATTTAAAGCCTTTCTCTTTTACCTAATAACTTAGAGTTTTTTGCTTGCTGTAAATCTTTGTATGAGAAGATTGTCGTAAGAAGTTTCTTATTCAAGCAAGAGAAAGCTAGTGAACTCTCAAGAGTGACTCACTAATGAGTTATAGGGTGTGGAGTACGAATGAGAGTTCTGATTCACATACATCGTTGTGTTAGTGATTGATATATGTTGATTCATTATGCTTTTCTACTGTGCATAATTTATGAATTTTCTAGGCATTAATAAGAGTGGGAAGAGATTTCGGTAAGATTAATAAATACATACAATCTCAAATCAAGTTAGCTTTCAACTCTCTGCCGCCAATGTTTTATTTAATCCATTCTTGTCATATAGCTATCATTGTTTTATTTAATCAATTCTTGTCATATTGGTTGTATAATTATCCAGCTTGTATGTCTATTATTGTTTTATTTCTATTCAACTTCTCTATTGATAGTATTAACTAATTTTTTGTGTTGCAGAATGTGTTTGAATTAACACCACAAAGTGAGATTGCTGTGATGAATTCAACATCTCAAAAGTGGCGAGATTTTAAAAATAAACTCACTAGCAGATTTGTTTGGCCAAATAAAGACAATCCTGAAAAATTGAGTTCTCCACCTAGCCAATATCAAATCCCAAAAGAAGTTTGGAAAGCATTTGTAGATGAGAGACTTCATCCATCATGGGAGGTACACACTTATATGGTGTTAGCTGAAAATCTTTAAAATATCTCATTTGCAAATTTTGATTATAAAACTTGTTGTCTTTTAAAGTATGGTGTTGTTTGTACTTTTACATTTGCAATTTCCTACATTTACACGTTGAATTTCCTACATAGGGTTTAGTGTATAACATATTTTATATACACTTAAAATCTATGTGAAGGAGGAATTGCAACCACCCAGCCATGTGGGGGGATTGAAAAGAATTACTGAAGCTCTTTTGACCACCAAACTAAAAGAATTACTCAGTTTCTGATACAAATTGAAGCGTTGCTACTTTGTCTTGAATGCATCATTCATATATAGATTCCGTAACATCAATGCACAAATCACGATGACTTCATTGGGTAGAGCAATTTATATATAGTTAGGATTATGGTTGCTGGTTTAATTGTTTGCAGTTTATATATAGTTAGGATTATGGTTCCGTAACATCATTCATATTTTGCAGTTTAATTGTTTGCAGTATAATTGTTTGCTTATACACTTATAATTGTTTGCATGTCTGCTATATATATAATGCATACTAATGCATACGGGTGTTTATGAATGTATCTTCTATGTAGGTTATTCATGAAAAGCAAAAAGAACGAACGATGCATTATAAATATCATCACAGATTGTCTCGCAAAGGTTACATCGGCTTAGAGGCTGAATTGGTGAGCTACCATGCAATTATACTTATCATTTTCAAGCAAGTATTTAATATTATGTAACTGATCATTTTTGGAATTGTAGAGGGAAAAAAAATAATTGCTGAAAATGAGGAAGTTGATAGATCGATGCTTTGGCGTAAAGCCCGTGAGGATAAATCTGGCAACATAACAAATATGGAGATAGCAGAAGTCGTTGCAAAAATTGTGATTATTTTTTTATGTACTTTTCATATTGCTTAGCTAAATAATATTGGAATTTTTGGATTGATTTGTTACATATCATATTGTAGGATGACTTAATGGAAAAGAAAGTAAAAGGAGAGTTCAAATCTTCTGGGATGAATGATGTGTTAACCACTGCTTTAGGAAATCAAGAACACTATGGACGGGTTAGAGGAGTGGGAGGATGTGTAAAACCCCAACTCTACTTTAAAACTGCAAGAAAGAGTAAGGAATCAGTCCCAAAGGATTTGATCGATAATTTCAAAGAACAATCGGAGGAGAATAAGAGCTTGATGGCTGAAGTAGAGAAATTGAAGGCTCAACTTGCTCAGGTCATTGATAATCAGACTTGTGAGGTTGTTATATCGAACAAGTCCTCAAACATGAACGACCCAAAATGGAGAGATCCAAAATGGAGAGATGATGTGGAGATGTATGAATGTGGCACTTCAAGCTTGGAGGTTTTATATTTCTCAATTTTATGTCAAATTGGTTTTTCTTTCAAATTAAGGTATTTATATACAATTTATTTTTTTTGTTAAAGGGAAAAAAATGTAACCTGGCTGTGAAGCAACGTGAAAATGTGGTGGCGTACGACACAATACTATCAGAAGGAGGCCCAAATATACTGATTCATCATGTTCCACTTGGGGAAGGGAATTTCAAGGTATCTATTGATGTTGTGTTAGATGAAGGAGCAAAGCTTCCAATTCCAATTCCGTCTGGACCAACAATCATCAATGATGCTATTGAAACAATTGTTGCTTGGCCTAAAGAGTTGGTAATTTTACCAACAAAGAAGGTACTTTCAATTTATCTTGAAAAGTTGGTATTTGAAAAAGTCTCAATCATTTGAATACTCATATGAATATTTTAACATATTGCAGAAGAATGTACAACATCAATCATTTGCTCCTTCGGATGTTCATGGTGATCAGGACAAGTACAAGGAAATTGAGAAAACTTTACCGATGGCATGCAAGTATATCTACTCGTATGTTATCAGATGATGCCTAAAGATGAGAGCATACACATAGAATTTGATGAAGCTATGTTTGGACGTCCTAAAAGTGTATGGTTGCTAAGAGAAGATATCTTACGCTTTATGGAGATGAAAGAGATAGGTGTCAGACACATTTTGGTTTACATGGGGTATGTTATGTGTTAAATACAATATTTGTTCACATGCTTTGCTTTGTTCACAATATTTGTTCACATGCTTTTGCTTTGGTTTACATGGGGTATATTTAGATTTTTCATTACTTTGCCATTACCTTGCAATTAATACCATGCAGTTACCTTTACAAATACATGAAGAAAGAAAATAGAGCTGAGTATGTGTCATTTGTGGATCCTGATCACATACCTACATGCGGTGTGGGTGAAGAAGGTAGTAAATTATCACAACATATTGCTGTTCAGTTGGGAGCATCGAACAGAGATAGCATATGCTTCATCCCATATAACACTGGGTAAGATTTTAATTATTTATTTTTTCCTACTACATGCTAGTCAATGTTATATTTTTTTGTGCAGGTACCATTGGATCTTGACTATAATTAATGAAGATAAGAATATGATATATTTATTGGACTCTTTGAATAACAAGAACCGAGATCATGCTTGGCAAACTATTGTGACCAAGTAAGTCGTAACTTATGCTAATTTTGAATGCATTCAATTCATTATAGGTTGAAAAACTAATTTTCTATTTTTACAATGTAGTGGGGTCAAAATATACAATGCATCAAGGGGTATTTCAAAAGGACCAGGTTTTAAACAATTGACAGTATGTATTGTGACTATATATTTAGACATCAATTAATAATTCTTATTATTTGGATTATGACTTCTTGCATGACATTTTCAATTTCATTAGGGTAATCTTAAATAAAATGGTGGTGTTGAATGTGGATATTGTGTGATGCGGTACATGAAAGAGATAGTCTTAGATGAATATCCACAATTGGAGAGAAAGGTGAATTTCTTCTTTATGAAATATTTTCTTTATAAAATATATATTAAGATATTTTTCATTGATCCTCAAATTTTTGTTAATGATTTAGTTTGCAGCATCAAAAAACAAACAGTATTACAATCAATCTCAGTATGATGAAGTCAGAAGTGAATGGAGCGAATTTGTCTATTTCTATGTGGGTGCCTAAGTATAGGCTATGATATAAAGTTTAGATTGTATTTAGAGATTTATGGATACAAAAGTTTTTGGGTTATGCATAAACATTTCTTTTATGAATACACTTTTGAATTGTATTTGACAGATATTTATGATATATTTGTTCAATTTTGGTGATGAAAATTATTGTGTTATAGCAAAATATTATGATATACACTTTTGTCAATTAAATTTGTATTGTAGTAAAATATAGTCAACTACTTCGATACTATAAATAAAAATGATGAAGTAATACAATACATAAGACTTCGGTATATTTAAATATTGTCGTAGTTAAAGAAACTATTTACTTTATCACTGATTAAAATTGTTGAAGTCGTTCGTATGTATTACTGCGTTAACGTAAATTATTAAAGTGTAGTAAAATATGCTTTCCTACTTCCATACTACGATGAAGTATTACAATAACAATTACTTCGATCAAGCTAAAATATGTAGAAGTAATATTAACTATTTACTACACCATAATATAAACAATTGTGAAGTCATAACTTCTTTAAACTTCGTTAGACAATGTTACCTCTGCAGTAATATATCATCAACTACTTTGGTAATTTTACTGGTTTTGATGAAGTAATAAAGGTTTTTTACTTCGAAATCGGTCCGATTTTGAACCGGTTTTGAACCGGTGATAGACTTCAGTAATCATGTGCCGAAGTAAAAAAATAACCCTTTTACTTCACGTGCGTCTACTTCGGTAAATATCTACCTATTACTTCGGATAATATCCGAAGTCTATTATCGATTTTTACATAGTGTATATCGAATATTTCGTCTATTTTATAGACAACTATTCAAGATACAAATACATTTACTTAATGTGCCGCAAGACTAAGTGCTTTGATTAGTTCAAAGAGTACAAGGCTGATGCGGAGAAACGTTAAAGTAAAAGTATCAAGTCACTATGGTAAGATCGTAGTGGCAAGTACCTCTTGGGACAATTTAGGAGTCACTTATCAAAAGTAGGGATTCAATCCCAACTAACTGTACCTGGTACATCCCAACAGAATGGTGTAGTAGAAAGAAGGTATAGGACTCTTATGGAAATAATTAGATTGATGATGAGTTATTCAGAAAATTACCAAGTTCGTTTTAAGGATATACTCTGAAAAAGAAAGTGAACATAGTACCTTCCAAAGTCAGAACTCTCTACTCATATAGAATTGCTGAATAGGCGTAAGCCTATTTTGAAGCATATTCAGATTCGGGTAGTTCAGCACATATGCTAAAGAGAGACAATGATAGGAATTCACTTGTTTTGTGGGTTATCCTAGAGAAACGAGAGTAGGTTTATAGTCTTAAAAATTAGAAGGTCATTATTAGCATCAATGACTGATTTTTAGAAGAGAACTATATAATGAACCACAAGCCCATAAGTAAATTTGTTCGTAATAAAAGACACGTCTAATCTAGTACCAACTGTACAAGATGAAATATTACAAGAAACTGCAACACGTATCACAATTGATACACAATGCATCATCGTAGTGGGAGGGTTGTCAAACAACCTAAAAGATTCATGTTTTGGAAAAATCTTTGGACTTGATCCCAAATGAACATGAGCCTGATCCCAGACATATGATGAAGCACTCCAAGATAAAGATACAGCATCTTAGCAAAGAGCAATGAATACAGCATCTTAATAAAATTTGGAAGCTTGTAAAATCACCAAATGGTGTAAAAGTCATTGGGTGAAAATAAGTCTACAATAGGAAAAGAGGGATAGACAGGAAGGTGGAAACTTTCAAAGCAAGGTTTGATGAAAAAGGAAACTTTTTCACTGGTAGCCATGCTTAAGTCTATTTGGATTCTTTTATCTATTTGGCAAGTGGATGTCAAGACAACATTCCTTAATGGAAGTCTTGAAGAAAGCATTCATATAAAGCAACCAGAAGGGTTCATTACAAAGGGCAAAGAGCATCTTGTGTGCAAGCTCAATCAGTCTATGGACTGAAGCAAAGCTTTAAGGTCTTGGAACATCCGGTTTATCAAAGTAATCCAGACTTATGGATTTATTTAGTAATCGGATAAGTCTTGTGTATACAAAAAGTGTGATGAAAACGTGGTGGTATTTCTTGTACTATACGTAGATAATATTTTTGGTAGTTGGAAACTATATCAAAGTGTTGTCAGAATTAAGGGTATGGTTGTCCAAACAATTCGATATGAAAGACTTGGGAGAATGTATATATTCTTGGGATCAAAGTAATAAGGGATCACAAGAAAAAAATATTTTACTTATCCCAAGCTTCATATATCGAAAAAAATTCTTGCTCGTTTTAAGCTTGCAGAACTCCAAGAAAGGTTTCTTACCATTTGGGCTTGGAGTAGCTTTATCTAAAGAGATGTCTCCGAAGACATCAAAGGAGATAGAGGAAATGAAGGCAGTTCTTTATGCTTCGGCTGTCGGAAGCCTAATATATGCTATGCACGAGATCAAAAATCAGTTTTGCCAAGGGCATAGTTAGCAGATATCAAAGTAACCCTGGACAAGGACATTGGACTGCGGTAAAGCATATATTGAAGTACCTTAGAGGCACTAGAGATTATATGCTAGCTTACAACGCAGATAATCTGGTCCCTCTGGGTTGCACGGATTTTGACTTCCAATCAGATAGGGACAATAGTAAGTCAACCTCAGGGTTTTGTGTTTACTTTAGGAGGTAAAGTCATAACTATGGAAGAGTGATAAGCATAGGTGTTTTTCTGGACTCCACCAGAAGTTGAGTATATGGCAAGCCTTTGAGGTAGTCATAAAAGTTGAACGACTCAATAACCTTAAGATAGACTTAGATATGATTTCTGGTTTATCCAAAGATTATTACAATTTATTGTAATAATAGTGGTGCAGTAGCAAACTCGAAGAAACCATGAGTCTATAAGGCAAGTAAACACAATAGAGCGTAAGTACCACCCAATACGAGAAATCGTATAAACGAAGAGAAGTTGTTGCTGCCTAGATTGCATCAGATGATGACCTATAGATCTTTTCACTAAGGCCCTTAAGGCAAGAGCTTTTGATTGGGCATGTTGAAGGGTTGGGATTCAGATGTATGGCAGCAGATATGACAGCTTAGTCTTTTAGTATAAGTGGGAGATTATTAGGATGTATACTAAAAGCCTAGCTTTTGGTATAAACATTTATCTAGAAATAAGAATCACATTGGTCAAATGTCTACATTTATGATAAATGTAGTTGTTCAATTAATTTATATTGTAGATAACATGGTGTGTGGTGTTGTAACAACCACCATTCTTACTACTACTACTCTCTAAAGATGACTGTTACTTAACTACTAACTATACTTAACCGGTATGATTAAATATCACATGGAAACCCTACCGAAAAATTTCGGCAGAGTCTCCCCTGTACCGGTGACCAAATTTATAATACAAACATAGTATACGCAGCCACAGACGGCTGGAACATATTTTCCACAACCACACAGTAATAAAAATCACAATAAAAACAAAGAAACTACTCTAGCAATAGCAATGACTACAGCACTCCATAAATAATAAAAGAGACTAGCTAGACATGCGGAAATAAACTCAACTACAATCCCAAATGTAATACAACATTAACAGAGGACTAAAAGAAAGTCTAGACAATTTTGCCAGCTACTTCTGGATCTCTCCACAGTCCAGACATCACACACCTTCATCACCACCACCATCCTGTCGCCTTCCTTTCATATCTTAGCTTTTCCTTTATCTGCGGTAGGAGGAAAAAAAACAAAAGATCTATAAGCGAAAACGCTTAGTAAGTACTAATCTATCTCACAAAACTCGAAGTGCATAAAAAGAATGCAACAATACTAAAACTGAAATGCTAAAAGCAAAGCTGCATGTACTCATGGTATACAGAAATAAAACTGAATACTAAACATGCTCACTAACTGACAGGAAAGTAATGAAACAACTACTGTAAGCTTAGAATTAAAGAATTAAACTTTTATTGATTCTAAACATAAAACTTGTTTCATTTTCTTATATCTTTATACCAGAAATTAATCTTTTAATTTCTCTTTTACCTTCTTCTTCTTTTCTTCTTGCTTTACTTATACTAGAAATTAATCTTTTAATTTCTCTTTCACTTTCTTCTTCTTGTTCTTCTTTTCTTTCTTCTTTTCTTTTCTTTTCTTCTTTGGGCCCAGGCTTAGTACCATCTTTGTTTTGCGCGCTCTCTAATAGTGACTGGGGTAGCGAGCCTCCAGCCCTATGAGTATAAAGACCTCGGTCTTACCAGGGCCAAGACCTCGAAATTGGTCATCTGGATTTGTTTAACGACAACCTCGAAAGTCGGGTACTAGCCTCTTACTTTAATTTACTTGTTATCTCTTTTTAACTAGACTTTAGCCTTTTTCTTTACTCATGCTTCTTATAATTCTTTATTGGAACCTATTAGAATCCTATAGATATATCTAACAAGTATAGGATTACAACTAACCAAGCATGCTATATAAAAATAACATAAAGGAAAACAAATCTGAACTCTCTCTAAGCATATTATCAACAAGGCAAGAGAAAAGCAAAATCTGAACTTCTAACATGCTGTAAATAAAGGAAAAGAAAGCACATCTGAACTTACTAATCATGCTATAGAATAGGGCAAAAGAAAGTAACTTTGGGCCTTCTAAACATGCTATAAAATAAGGCAAAAAGAAGCAAATCTAATCTTACTAATCATGCTACAAAATAGAGCAAAAGAGAACTAATTTGGACTATCTAAACATGCTGTGATAAGAGCAAAAGAAAGCTAATTTGAACCTTCTAAACATGCTGCGATAAGAGCAAAAGAAGCAAATCTAATCTTACTAATCATGCTACAAAATAGAGCAAAAGAGAACTAATTTGGACTATCTAAACATGCTGTGATAAGAGCAAAGGAAAGCTAACTACCAAAAGAGAGCTTATTTAGATTTCCTAAACATGTTGTGAAATAGACAACTGAATGCTACTTTAAACTTCCTAAACATGCTATAAATAAAGCAAAAGAATACAACTTCAGGCTTCTTTAACGTGCTATAAAATAGGCAACAGAATGCTACTTCAAACTTTCTAAACATGCCATAAATAAAGCAAAAGAAGCAAATCTAATCTTACTAATCATGCTACAAAATAGAGCAAAAGAAAGCTAACTTGGACTTTCTAAACATGCTATAAAATAGAGCAAAAGAAATCTAACTTAGACTTGCTAAACATGCTGTAAAATAAACCAAAAGGGCTTATTTAGATTTCCTAAACATGCTGTGATAAAAGCAAAAGGAAGCTAATTTTGGGGCTTTCTAAGTATGCTGTAATAAAAGCAAAAGAATGCAACTTTACACTTTCTATCATGCTGTAAAAAATAGGGCAAAGGAATCCCTTTTTGCTGGAATTTATGGCAGCAATTAGACTTACACGGGTACCACATTTAAGAATTAAAGGCACGCTTAAAAGACAACCATAGGCTGAAATACCAACTTAAAACTAATCAGGTGCATGGCATTAGCAAGGAAAACTAACACTATGTACCTAAATTGAGGGTTGTTCGTGCCCAACTTAGAACTAGTGAAATTTAGGAAACTTGCATGCATATCTAATAGCAAATGGTAGCTACTGGTGTTCAATTAACAGAAACCGAAGATGGCATCTCAACAAAGCAAGGAAGAAAACCCTAGCATATTCTTCTACTCGGCACAACAAGATCCGGAAGCAAGGTAACGAAAACCGAAAGCTCGGAGCAACTCCTACCGCAGGTGAGTAGTACTTACCCTTGATTGCTTGGACTTACAACCGAGAAGAGGAAGACTCTAGGGTTCGGGTGAAGCTTCTCGGCGGCTCCTTCGTGCTTCCGAACTCCCTCCATCGGGATGACCACGCCCGGGTGAAGACTGGCTGGAAAAACCCCCGCCGGCGCCGGAGAAACCTTCGCTTGCTGCTGCGTTTTCGTCCGAGACGAGAAGGCGAAATCGCCGTCGGGAGAGGAAAGGGGAAAGGAAATTAGGGTTTGGGAAAAACACTTAACCCTTTATAACCTAGATTTAAATTCTGCTCCAACTACAACTTAATTAAATTCGCTCCCCTTCTTAATCACAAATCAACCGCAGCCCAGTTGGTTGGCTGGGTTCGGCTGAGGTTCGGGTCGAGGTCGTGGGTTCGAGTCTCACCTTCAACGGTTTTTGTCAAAACTTCTTTCTTTTTGTAAACCTACTAAACGACCTCCAAAAATTACGTAAAAATACTCTAAAAATTCCTAAAAATCTCTAGAATATTTTAAAAGCATTCCCAAATATTTTTATGGACTTTTAGAACTCAAAATAGAGAAAATTGGGTCGTTACAATCCCCCATACCTTATAAAAAGTTCGTCCTCGAACTTAGAATAGCTCGGGATACTTCTGTCTTATACTGTCCTCCCGCTCCCAAGTGATTTCCTCGTGCTTCTGGTTCTGCCAGTTGACCTTCACTAGTGGCACTTCTTTGTTTCTTAGTTTCTTGACTGCTCTGTCCACTATCTGTGTAGGTCTGCTCTCGTTGCTAAGATCCTCTTGGATCTGCACTGTCTGAGGCTGAATCACTTGGCTAGGGTCGTGATTGCACTTCTTTAGCATAGAGGCATGAAATACATTGTGTATTGTTGACATGTCTTGTGGTAAATCCAGCTTGTAAGCTACCTTCCCAATCCTCTCTGTAACCGGGTAGGGTCCTACATAGCGAGGACTTAACTTGCCCTTCTTGCCAAATCTCATCACTCCCTTCATCGGAGCAACCTTGAGAAAAACTGAATCCCCTACTTGGAACTCAAGTGGCCTACGGCGTGTGTCAGCATAACTTTTCTGTCTACTCTGGGCAGTCTCAATCCTCTGTCTGATCTTCTGGATAGCCTGAGTAGTCTCATCTATCAGTTCTGTCTGAATGCCCAGTTCTACTTTCATTTCTTTTCTTTCACCTACTTCTTGCCAGCAAATAGGTGATCTGCACTTTCTACCATACAACGCCTCATAAGGTGCCATCTTGATGGTGGCTTGATAGCTATTGTTGTAGGCAAACTCAGCTAAGCATAGATACTTGCACCAACTTCCCTTGAAATCCAGCGCACAAGCTCTGAGCATATCTTCCAAAATCTGATTTACTCGCTCTGTCTGTCCATCAGTCTGAGGATGGAAAGCTGTGCTGAACTTGAGTTTGGTGCCTAGTGCATTCTGAACACACTCCCAGAAGTGAGAGGTGAAGCACACATCTCTATCAGAAACAATAGATTTAGGAACTCCGTGAAGTCTGATCACCTCTTTAACATACAGCTGTGCCAACTGCTCTATAGAGTGGGGCACCTTGATGGCTAGGAAGTGAGCAGACTTGGTCAATCGATCTACTTTTATCCATATCGCATCATATCCATGGGTGGTTCTGGGAAGACCTGTTATGAAGTCCATGGATATGTCTTCCCATTTCCATTCTGGTATTGGAAGAGGCTGAAAAACTCCTCCTGGTCTCCGGTGTTCTGCTTTGACTCTCTGGCATGTCAAGCAGGTACTGACATACTTAGCTACATATCTTTTGAGTCCTGACCACCAAAACCTGTGTTTCACATCTTGGTACATCTTGGAAGAACCAAGATGCACGGAATATGGTGTACTGTGAGCTTCCTCTAAGATCTTCTTCCTTAGTTCTTCATCATTGGGCACGTAAATGCGACTCCCCTGATAAAGAATTCCGCTATTTGTTACTCTAAACTCTGAGTTATCTTCTTTCTGTATCCCCTGCTTGATCTTCTGGATGTCCGGATCTTCGCTTTGCTTTCACTGTATCTCCACAAGCAATGTAGACTCTAAGGTTAATGCAGAGAGTTGCCCTTCAATAATTTCAAGTCCAAATTCTGACAACTCCTTCTGCAGTGGCAGTGCTAATGATGACAAAGACATCAGGGATGTACTGGATTTTCTGCTTAGTGCATCAGCCACTTTGTTAGCTTTACCTGGGTGGTAGAGGATTTCACAGTCGTAATCTTTGACCAACTCCAGCCACCTGCGCTGTCTCATGTTTAAGTCCTTCTGAGTGAAGAAGTACTTAAAACTCTAATGATCTGTGAAGATTCTACACTGAACTCCATACAAATAATGTCGCCAGAGTTTAAGTGCAAAAACCACAATTGCCAGCTCAAGATCATGAGTAGGGTAGTTCTTCTCATAATCTTTGAGTTGTCTGGAAGCATAAGCTATGACTTTTCCTTCTTGTATGAGGACAGCTCCTAAGCCCATCTTGGAAACATCACTGTAGATGTCGAAACTCTTGTCGCTCTATGGAACAGTCAGAATGGGAGCACTGATCAATCTCTTCTTTAGCTCTTGGAAACTCTGCTCACATTTATCTGACCATTCGAATCTCTTGTTCTTTCTGTGAGGGCTGTTAGTGGAGAGGCTATCCGGGAAAAGTCCTCCACGAACTTCCTGTAGTACCCAGCTAAACCAAGGAAGCTTCTGATCTCTCTGACGTTCTTGGGTCTACTCTAGTTGTTAACCGCTTCCACTTTGGCTGGATCCACTTAAATACCTTCTTTAAAAATAATGTGACCTAAAAACGCCACCTAATTTAACCAGAACTCGCACTTTGAGAATTTAGCATAAAGATGCTTTTGCTGCAGAGTCTGCGGTACCATCCTCAAGTGCGTGTCATGCTCCTCTGGGGTCCTTGAATATACCAGAATGTCGTCGATGAATACGATGACAAATTTGTCAAGATATTCTCTGAACACTCTGTTCATTAAGTCCATGAAGACCGCAGGTGCATTGGTCACTCCAAAAGGCATAACTACAAACTCATAGTGCTCGTATCTGGTCCTGAACGTCGTTCTGGGTATATCTCTTTCTTTCACCTTCAGCTGATGGTACCCAGAGCGCAGGTCTATCTTTGAGAACACTGTTGCTCCTCTTTACTGATCAAATAAGTCATCGATCCTGGGAAGGGGGTACTTGTCCTTAACTGCTACTTTGCTCAGCGTTTTGAAATCTATGCACATTAGCACGGATCCGTCTTTCTTCTTAACGAACAACATGGGAGCTCCCCAAGGTGAGTGACTAGGGCGGATGAAGCATTTCTCAAGCAGCTCCTAAAGTTGCTCTTGTAACTCCTTCAGCTCTGCTGGAGACATGCGATACGGAGCTTTTGAAATTGGACCGGTTCCAGGAACCAATTCAATCTCGAATCCATTCATTTATTGGAAGGTAGTCCAGGTAGATCTGCTGGGAATACCTCGGGATATTCACAGACCACCCGAACCCCCTCTTTCTTACCTTCTTTCTGTTCTTCTACACTTACTTGACTGGGGCTCCGGGCTCCCTACTGTCTTGTCTTCTATCTTAGCTGGCTTGAACTCTATAAACTCCTCATAGTGCTTGTTGGTGATAGAACTCTTCATAGAACTCTAACTGAAAATCTACCCAGCTCATCTGATCGGCTGCTCTCTTGGTCCTTATCTTCTCCCACCACATACGAGCATCTCCAGACAGGCAGAAAGAGACGCACTTGACCTTCTCGACTTCTGGCCAGTCAAGAAGCTCCATAATGCTCTCTAGTGTTTTAAACCAAGCCTGGGCATCCCAGGGCTCAGTCGTGCCTGAGAATCTTTCTGGTTTCAGCTTCAGCCACTGTATAAGATAAGCTTCTGGTCTCTGGGGTGCTATGACGGCTCCCTGGGTAGCTGGTGGAGTCTCAATTACTACTGGAGCCTCTGCAGTGATAGTTGGAGGAGGGGGAGGAACTGCTGGCTGGTTTGCCATCAGATTGGCAATCACTTGCTGCTGTTCTGCTACTTGTCTCTGGAGTTAGGCAACAACTTCAGAGAGATTGGGCTGAGTTGATCTAAGCTCTTCGTTCTCCTGATCTTGGTTCTCAGTACGAACGGTACGGGGACATCCTTTTTCTTAACATCTAATTATGCAAAGAATAAGACTTGGTATCCTCTCTCTAACCCTTCTAATCATACATAAATATGAATAAAGAGAAGGGAAACTAAATCTTCTATCTTACTTTAGTACTCAAAAAAAAAAACAAGTACTCTATACTGCAGTTAATAATAAGGAAAGCAGAATAAAGAAAGGATTTAAATACTTTCTTACTTAGAGACGGCGAGGATGATGTCGATGTGTGTGTGATGCTGGAGAATGGAACACTGCTCTGATACCAACTGTAACAACCACCCTTCTTACTACTACTACTCACTAAAGATGACCGTTACTTAACTACTAACTCTACTTAACCGGTATGATTAAATATCACATGGAAACCCTACCGAAAAATTTCGGCAGAGTCTCCCCTGTACCGGTGACCAAATCTATAATACAAACATAGTATACGCAGCCACAGACGGCTGGAACATATTTTCCACAACCACACAGTAATAAAAATCACAATAAAAACAAAGAAACTACTCTAGCAATAGCAATGACTACAGCACTCCACAAATAATAAAAGAGACTAGCTAGACATGCGGAAATAAACTCAACTACAATCCCAAATGTAATACAACATTAACAGAGGACTAAAAGAAAGTCTAGACAATTTTGCCAGCTACTTCTGGATCTCTCCACAGTCCAGACATCACACACCTTCATCACCACCACCATCCTGTCGTCTTCCTTTCATATCTTAGCTTTTCCTTTATCTGCGGTAGGAGGAAAAAAAACAAAAGATCTATAAGCGAAAACGCTTAGTAAGTACTAATCTATCTCACAAAAACATCGAAGTGCATAAAAAGAATGCAACAATACTAAAACTGAAATGCTAAAAGCAAAGCTGCATGTACTCATGGTATACAGAAATAAAACTGAATACTAAACATGCTCACTAACTGACAGGAAAGTAATGAAACAACTACTGTAAGCTTAGAATTAAAGAACTAAACTTTTATTGATTCTAAGCATAAAACTTGTTTCATTTTCTTATATCTTTATACCAGAAATTAATCTTTTAATTTCTCTTTTACCTTCTTCTTCTTTTCTTCTTGCTTTACTTATACTAGAAATTAATCTTTTAATTTCTCTTTCACTTTCTTCTTCTTGTTCTTCTTTTCTTTCTTCTTTTCTTTTCTTTTCTTCTTTGGGCCCAGGCTTAGTACCATCTTTGTTTTGCGCGCTCTCTAATAGTGACTGGGGTAGCGAGCCTCCAGCCCTATGAGTATAAAGACCTCGGTCTTA
Organism: Zingiber officinale; assembly: GCF_018446385.1. Taxonomy (NCBI): domain Eukaryota; kingdom Viridiplantae; phylum Streptophyta; class Magnoliopsida; order Zingiberales; family Zingiberaceae; genus Zingiber; species Zingiber officinale. Next base: position 77,857,701 of record NC_056001.1, read on the forward strand.
CCAGGGCCAAGACCTCGAAATTGGTCACCTGGATTTGTTTAACGACAACCTCGGAAGTCGGGTACTAGCCTCTTACTTTAATTTACTTGTTATCTCTTTTTAACTAGACTTTAGCCTTTTTCTTTACTCATGCTTCTTATAATTCTTTATTGGAGCCTATTAGAATCCTATAGATATATCTAACAAGTATAGGATTACAACTAACCAAGCATGCTATATAAAAATAACATAAAGGAAAACAAATCTGAACTCTCTCTAAGCATATTATCAACAAGGCAAGAGAAAAGCAAAATCTGAACTTCTAACATGCTGTAAATAAAGGAAAAGAAAGCACATCTGAACTTACTAATCACGCTATAGAATAGGGCAAAAGAAAGTAACTTTGGGCCTTCTAAACATGCTATAAAATAAGGCAAAAAGAAGCAAATCTAATCTTACTAATCATGCTACAAAATAGAGCAAAAGAGAACTAATTTGGACTATCTAAACATGCTGTGATAAGAGCAAAAGAAAGCTAATTTGAACCTTCTAAACATGCTGTGATAAGAGCAAAAGAAGCAAATCTAATCTTACTAATCATGCTACAAAATAGAGCAAAAGAGAACTAATTTGGACTATCTAAACATGCTGTGATAAGAGAAACGAAAGCTAACTTGGACTTTCTAAACATGCTGTAAAATAGAGCAAAAGAAAGCTAACTTGGACTTTCTAAACATGCTGTAAAATAGAGCAAAAGAAAGCTAACTTGGACTTACTAAACATGCTGTAAAATAAACCAAAAGAGAGCTTATTTAGATTTCCTAAACATGCTGTGAAATAGACAACTGAATGCTACTTTAAACTTCCTAAACATGCTATAAATAAAGCAAAAGAATACAACTTCAGGCTTCTTTAACGTGCTATAAAATAGGCAACAGAATGCTACTTCAAACTTTCTAAACATGCCATAAATAAAGCAAAAGAAGCAAATCTAATCTTACTAATCATGCTACAAAATAGAGCAAAAGAAAGCTAACTTGGACTTTCTAAACATGCTATAAAATAGAGCAAAAGAAAGCTAACTTAGACTTGCTAAACATGCTGTAAAATAAACCAAAAGGGCTTATTTAGATTTCCTAAACATGCTGTGATAAAAGCAAAAGGAAGCTAATTTTGGGGCTTTCTAAGTATGTTGTAATAAAAGCAAAAGAATGCAACTTTACACTTTCTATCATGCTGTAAAAAATAGGGCAAAGGAGTCCCTTTTTGCTGGAATTTATGGCAGCAATTAGACTTACACGGGTACCACATTTAAGAATTAAAGGCACACTTAAAAGACAACCATAGGCTGAAATACCAACTTAAAACTAATCAGGTGCATGGCATTAGCAAGGAAAACTAACACTATGTACCTAAATTGAGGGCTGTTCGTGCCCAACTTAGAACTAGTGAAATTTAGGAAACTTGCATGCATATCTAATAGCAAATGGTAGCTACTGGTGTTCAATTAACAGAAACCGAAGATGGCATCTCAACAAAGCAAGGAAGAAAACCCTAGCATATTCTTCTACTCGGCACAACAAGATCCGGAAGCAAGGTAACGAAAATCGAAAGCTCGGAGCAACTCCTACCGCAGGTGAGTAGTACTTACCCTTGATTGCTTGGACTTACAACCGAGAAGAGGAAGACTCTAGGGTTCGGGTGAAGCTTCTCGGCGGCTCCTTCGTGCTTCCGAACTCCCTCCGTCGGGATGACCACGCCCGGGTGAAGACTGGCTGGAAAAACCCCTGCCGGCGTCGGAGAAACCTTCGCTTGCTGCTGCGTTTTCGTCCGAGACGAGAAGGCGAAATCGCCGTCGGGAGAGGAAAGGGGAAAGGAAATTAGGGTTCGGGAAAAACACTTAACCCTTTATAACCTAGATTTAAATTCTGCTCCAACTACAACTTAATTAAATTCGCTCCCCTTCTTAATCACAAATCAACCGCAGCCCAGTTGGTTGGCTAGGTTCGGCTGAGGTTCGGGTCGAGGTCGTGGGTTCGAGTCTCACCTTCAACGGTTTTTGTCAAAACTTCTTTCTTTTTGTAAACCTACTAAATGACCTCCAAAAATTACGTAAAAATACTCTAAAAATTCCTAAAAATCTCTAGAATATTTTAAAAGCATTCCCAAATATTTTTATGGACTTTTAGAACTCGAAATAGAGAAAATTGGGTCGTTACAGGTGTCACACACAGAGGATCATGTTATCAGTACCTTATAAATTATAAATAGTCATTCACGACCAAGATGGAAAGGAACAAACCATTGGAAGGTCATAATGTAATTAGGTATTAGTTTATCTTAACTATATAATTACACTAGTACACTTAGAGTGTATTGAGTAGGACTATTAGAGGTCGTTTCTTTTATACTGACTTTATAAAGGAACAAAGACCTCAGTTATTATGGAAGTGTGTGCTATTAATCCTAATATAATAACAAACACATATATTTGATATTTATTTCTTTAATTTATCAATGGGTGAGATTTAGTTCGATAAATCAATAAGCTCAATAAGTTGTGAAATGATATCACTTATAGTGTGTGTTGTTGATTATAGAAGGAAACTGTGTCCTAGTAATCTAGGTTGAGAATGTTCCCAAGAGGAGCTCATAAGGATTGTCATGTTAAACTCTGCAGGTGGACTTAGTCCGACATGACGATAAGGTTGAGTGGTACTACTCTTGGACTAAGATATTAATTAAATGAGTTGTCAGTAACTCACTTAATTAGTGGACATTCAACATCTTAAACACAGGGAGACTAATACACTCATAAAAAGAAGGAGCCCAAAAATGTAATTTGGGATTGGTGCGGTAGTTCAATAATAGTTCTCTAGTTGAATGAATTATTATTGATAAAATTAAGTTGTGTGTTCGGAGCGAACATGGGATGCTTAATTTTATCGGGAGACCAAAATCAATTCCTCCTCTCGGTCCCTATCGTAGCCTCTTAATTATAGAGTACTATACCCACCTTCTTACCCATCCTATAGGGGTCGGCCAAGCTAGCTTGGAGACCAAGCTAGGGTCGGCCATGGCTTTGTTCATGGGTGAATTCATGTGGTCGGCCCTAGCTTGAACTCAAGTTTAGGTGGCCGGCCCTATTAAAATAAAAAGAAATTTTAATTTTAAAATTTTTTCTTATGTGGATAACATGATTTAAAAGAGAGTTTAAAATTTTAAATCTTTCCTTTTATAAGATTCTACAAAAGATTAAGAGAAGAGTTAAATCTCTTTCCTTATTTGTAGATTAAAAGGTTGATTTTAATTTTGGTAAAAACTTTCCTTTTAATCATGTTCATGATTTAAAAGAAAGTTTAAAAATTAAAAATTCTCTTTTATTAGTTTCTACAAAAGATTAAGAAAAGATTTAATATCTTTCCTTATTTGTAAATTGAAAGCAGATTTTAATTTTTAGAGATAACTTTCCTTTTTGGAAATTATCCACATGTTTAAGAGAAAGATTTTAATTTATAAAATTTTCTTTTTATTAACCAATCATGAAGGGATAAAAATTATTGGAGAAATTTTTATAAATTTCCAGAAACAAATTAGGAAGTTTTAATTCTTGTTTTAATTAAAACTCTCCTTGTTTTGGGGAAAGAGGTGGCCGACCATTGTAATTGAAAAAGAAAATTGTTTTAATTAAAATAATTTTTCTTTTTCATGGCAAAAGAATTAAGGAAATTTTTATTTAAATTTCCTTATTTGCCAAAACCAAGGATTATAAAAGAGGGGGTAGAGGTGCCTTCATGGAGAACAACTCTATTATTTTTCTTCCTCTCTTTTCTTCCTAGGTGTGGTCGGCCCCTAGAGGTTCCCCTTCCCCTTCTCTCTTCTCCTTCTTGTGGCCGAGACTTCATCACCTCTTGGAGACATAGAAGTGGCCAGATCTAGCTTGGAGAAAAGGAGAAAAATGAGGCTTGTTTCTTGCATCCCTTGGAGCTTGGTTGGTGGAAAAAGTTCTTCATCCTTTGGAAGTTTTTGCTTGGACGAAACTTGAAGGAAGGAAGAAGAAGGTGTCTTGGTGGTTCTCATCTCAGAAGATCATTGCCCACACAATGTCCGAGGTTAGAAGAGGAATACGGTGGAAGATCAAGAGGTCATTAAAAGTTCACAAAGAAAGGTATAACTAGTAATTGTTTTCCGCATCATACTAGTTTTATTTCTTTGTAAAAATACCAATACAAGAGGCATGTGATTCTAGGTTTCGAATTAGTTTTCGATGTTGTGTTCTTTTATTTTCTTTTCGAACTTATGCTTCGATTGTTCTTTTTGGTTAACCTAGAGTTATTTAAGGAAATTAAATATTAACTTTCCTTAAGAGGCTTTGTCAAGGTGGTGGTGGTTGCTCTCATATCCAAGAAGACCATGTGCCTCGCCATGCAGTCCTGGAAGCCAAATTTGGAAATTAATATTTAATTAACTTTGTGACCTAGGTGATTTGGATCGAACGTGTTAAGTTCCGCAGGAGATCCAAGTCTAAACCTAAAATAACAAATAAATTAAACTTAGGATCAAACGTGTTAAGTTCCGCAGGCGATCCAAGTTTAATTTAAAAGAACACATGGTAGCTAGGAAAAGGTTCAGACCTTTGTACAAAATTTTTGTACAGTGGAACCGATAGGTTTTCCGAGTAGCAACCAACAGGTTGAGCATTGGATTACAATGGAGAGTGGATATCTTCATTGTTTAAGTTGTAAATGTTCTAGGTTGGGCATTTGTCTACATTGGGGGAGAATGTAGGGTTAAGGATAAATGAAAGGTATGAGACTTTCATTATCGGGTTGATCACAACGAGTGAAGTTGTGAACAACGTTTAAGTAACTCTTCAGGGGGAGAGTTTGTTTTTGATGTGTGCCCAAATATGGGGAGTGTTTGTGATGTGTGCCAATAGGGGGAGAATGAAAGGGTTTAAGTCAGGACTTCATTATCTAAGAGGGAGTTTGCCCTCTTAGGAGGAGAATGAAGGGTTTAACTTATGTTTTCATTACCTAGTGGCATGAAGGAGGTCTAGGCTATGGGATTAGCCTAACTTAAAGAAGGTATTGTCAAACATCAAAAAGGGGGAGATTATTGGGAGATTGTTGGTGCAATATTCCCCAGGTCAAGGTTGACCTAATTTGATTTAGCTTGAATTGGGTCAAGCTCGAATCTTAATGTTTATGTTTTGATGGTTTGACAATACATGTTGACAATACATGGAGTCAATACATGTGTGTGAAGGAGAGTCAAGTAGGTCAAGGTTGACTGGATACTTGACGGGAAAGTCCTGGTGAGTGAAGCCAGGCAGAGATGGAAAGTCCTGGTGAGTGAAGCCAGGTGAAAGTCCTAACTGGGACGTTAGGCAGAAGGAAATCCTGATGAGTGAAGCCAGGTGAAAGTCCTGGTGAGTGAAGCTAGGCAGAAAGAAATCCTGGCGAGTGAAGCCAGGTGAAAGACCTAGTGAGTGAAGCTAGGCAGAAGGGAAGTCCTGGTGAGTGAAGCCAGGCACGGGGAAATCCAGATGGGTCAAGGTTGATCAGACATCTGGTGAAAGTCCAAGTAGGTCAAAGGGAATGACCGGATACTTGGCAAGAGGAGAAAAGTCCAAGTGGGTCAAAGGGATTGACCAGAAACTTGGTGACAGAGTCCTAGCTGGTCAAGGGTGACTGGATGTTAGGTTTTATGTGCCAACAAGTCATGGTTGACCGGATGTTGGTTTAGGAGGCTTTAGACTTGATTTTGGGAGAAAATCATGAGCTGGATTGATCAGCCGATTGATTGGCTCATGCCCAATCGATCAGCCGATCGATTGGGCTAGTCTTTGTGACAAGCTTCCTCCCAATCGATCAATGGATCGATTGGAATGAATGCGCGATCACACAGAACAGCGCTAGATCAATCAGCCGATCGATCCAGAGCCCCCAATCGATCAGTGGATCGATTGGGAAGTGCGATTTCGCACGATAAGCCTTGGATCGATCAGCCGATCGATCCAGGCAATTCCCGAGAGCACAGAGGCGCTCTAGATCGATCAGCCGAGAGATCCAAAGCCTCCCCGATCGATTGGGAGCAATCCAATCGATCGGAATCCGACCGTTGGCGTCATATTTAGCTGCAGACGTTCGATTCCTTCGGCAGATCTTCCGAGCTCTTACACGGTTCATCTCCGATCTTCACCAGCGACTCCATAGCATCTCTCTAAAGCTCAAATCACCAGTTCTTGAAGGTTCTTGGAAGTTTTCCAAGTCAAGAGGCAGATCAAAAGCAAGAAGGAGAAGCTAGGGTTAGGGTTTTCAGTTGTAAAACCTGTAAGATTTCATGTATTTGTTTTCCCTTTGCTTTCTTCTTGTATTGAGAGATTGTAAGGCTTCTCCGCCTTTGGTAGTTACCATAAAGGAGTGTTATTCATAGTGGAGGGTGTGTGAGTGCGTGGATCCTTAGACTAGTCACCTTTTGTGAGGTGGATACCAAGTAAATCCTTCTTGTTAGCGTTGTATATATTTGTTTCTTTGTATTTCCGCTGCATATCCTTGAAGAAACAAGCAACGCAAAGAAGACGAGCGCACCGAGCTATTCACCCCCCCCCTCTAGCTACATTTCGGTCCTTACAAGTGGTATCAGAGCGAGGTCGCTCTTCACCGGAATCATCGCAGGAAGGGGCAAACAAAACAAGCAAAGCTAGAGGGTGAAGAAGTTGGAGCAAAATTATCAAAGTCAAAGAATTCAAGAAGCTCAACTTCAAGATGCAATTCCAAGATGGACTTGGATTTGACACAAGGGTGGCTCCACTGTACACATCTACAAGCTTCGATCTTTGGAAATCAAGGATCGAAAACTTCTTAATGGTGGAGATAGAGAAATGGTTTGCCCTTATAGAAGGCTTCGAAGCTCCAACAAATTCCAAGGGCAAAGTCCTCACACTAAGATGTAGGCTTATTGAGACCAACTAGCATTTCCAAAGTTTCGAAGCTAATGACAAGGTATCCTAATTATGGTTAATTTATTGCAACTAGCATTATTATATGCATAATGAAAATAATATCTCTCAGGTTTACGACAGGTCCTATCAAATCTATGTAGATCTTGTTCTACTTGAACAAGTTGTTACTCCACAACTTCTTGCGGTATAACAAAATCATGATCCACAATATCTTGTGGTACCTGTTCATTTTCTATCAAGGCATCGATGCTAGTTTGTGTATCTTGAATTTCTTCAAGATTAACTTTACTCCCACAATTTCTTCTAGGAATAAATTCCCTTTCTAGAAAGACACCAGTTCTTGCAATAAATACCTTGCCTTGTGTGAGATTATAGAAGTAGTATCTCTTTATTTCCTTGGGTATCCAACAAAGTAGTACTTGTTTGATTTCGACCCTGGTTTAGCTGAGACTAGTCATCGAACATAAGCCTCACATCCCTAAATATTCATGAAAAATATCTTGGGATTCTTCCCAGTCCATATCGTATATGGTGTCTTTATGACAGCCTTAGATGGAATGTAGTTAAGTGTGAAAGCGGCTGTCTCTAGAGAATGTCCCTAAAAGGATGCAAGAAGTTCTGTTTGACTCATCATCGATCATATCATATCTAATAAAGTACAATTTCTTCTTTCTGATTCATTATTCCATTGTGGTGTTCCAGGTGGAGTGAGTTGAGATATAATCTCACACTCAATGAGATGGTCATGAAATTTTTGGCTAAGGTATTCCCCACCTCGATCTGATCGAAGTATCTTCATACACTTATCAAGTTGGTTTTGTACTTCATTTTTGAATTCTTTGAACTTTTCAAAGGATTCTGACTTGCGTCTCATCAGATACACATAGCCGTATCTACTGATATCATCAGTGAAAGTAATGAAGCAATGATAGCCTCCTCTAGTTGTTATTCTGAAAAGGTTGCATACATTAGTATATATGAGTCCTAATAATTCAATAGCTCTTTCACTGTATCCACTAAAAGGAGTCTTAGTCATCTTACCTTGAAGACAAGATTCATATGCCTCATATAATTCAAAATCAAATGAGTCCAAGAGTTTATCTTTATGGAGTTGTGATATGCGACTCTCATTTATATGACCTAAGCGATAATGCCAGAGATATATTTAGTTCAAATCGTTAGACTTGAACCGTTTGATATTTATATTATAGATTGGATTTTCAAAGCTAGAACATAGAGTCCATTCATAAAATAACATTTGTCCTTTATTATAAATAAGAATCCTCTCTTGTCTAAATAAGAAATAGAGATAATATTCTTTATTAAGGCAGACACATAACAACACTCTTCTAGTTTTTAAACAAGTAGAGTGGTCAAAGATAAGGAATATGTTCCTATAGCGACAGCAGCAAATCTTGCACTATTACCTACACGTAGGTCCACTTCACCCTTTGTCAATGTTCTACTATTTCTCATCCCCTGCACATTAGTACAAATGTGAGATGCACACCCAGTTTTTAATACCCATGAAGAAGAAATAGATAGATTGACTTCTATAATATTTATACTTGAGATAGAAGTCTCACTTCTCTTTCTTTTCACTTCGTCTATCTACAACTTGCAGTTCCTCTTCCAATGTTCGGTCTCACCATAGTGGAAGTAGGTTCCTTCCTTATTAACCCCACCTTTGGGTTTCAATGCATGAGTCTTGCTCTTTCCTTTGGGTTGGGTCTGACCCTTACCTTTGGGCTTCCATTTATCTTTGCCCTTTAGTACCAACAAAATGGTGCTAGGCTTTGCCTTCTTAAGGTTAAGTTCAATAGTTCTCAACATGCTTAACATCTCAGGTAATAGCTTGTCAATTTCATTCATGTTATAGTTCATGACCAATTGACTATAGCTTCCAGGCAATGATTGCAGAATAAGGTCAACAGTCAATTCTTAGCCTAGTGGAAAATTTAATCTTTATAGGTCTCTAAATACCCAATCATTTTGAGCACATAAGGCCCTATGAGACTTCCTTCTTTCATTTTGCATTGAAATAGAGCCTTAAAGATCTCAAATCTTTCATGTCTTGCTTATCCTTGATATAGTTGTTTAAGGTGTTCAACCATATCATAAGCATCCATGTTCTCATGTTGCTTCTGAAGCTCAGAGATCATGGTGGCAAGTATAAGGCATGATATATATAATGCATCATCTTGGTGCTTTTTATAACCATCCTTATTAGCTCTAGTGGCAGTGGTGGGGGTGTTTCAGGATGGGCTTCTCTATGACATACAATTTTCTTTCTCGCTTGAGAACTATTCTCAGGTTTCTGTACTAGTCTAGGAAATTAGCTCCATTGAGCTTGTCCTTATCAAGAATAGATCGTAGGGAGAGAGTATTCGACATGTTTAATGACATGGTGATCTACTACAATAAAATACAGAAATAAGTATCATATTTAGATCATTTAATTAGGTCTTTAATTAAATGATTCTCCCACTGAATTTGTAAAGCTTTGGTAGGAGTAAGTCATGGATATAGTTTTATCCACACTACTAGCTCCAAGTCCAATCATGATGGCATTCATGTGGGATAAGATCCATATTATACCTCATCTTAAGTTAGCTTTAGCTAATCGTCCAAGACTTAGTATAATATAGTTAGGGAACATTCAACAATTACATCATATGTAACTCTTGTATTATTGGGTGAACAAGACTATTTGTTCATTTACCCATATTTATGAAATCCACATTATAACTCATCTTGAGTTAGCTTTGGCTAATCGTCCAAGACTAGTATAATTTGAATTTCATCATATAGGATATGCCTCTAAATTCTCAATCTAATTAAGATAACTTAGTTAAGTCGCATCCAAAGTTTAGTAATCAGACATCACAATTATCCTATCATACTCTACCAAGATAAATCTAGTCACTTTGCTTTGGCAAAACCTAACTATAATTGATCTAGGTACAAGTGAGTACCAAACTTTAGTTGCCATATTTAAAAGAGACCTAATTATGATTAAACTACAGATGCATCGCATACAATCATAGCATATCATGGTATGCATCACCATATATGCTAAATTAAATGTGGCATGGCTATGGCCCCATCAACTATGATCTTCTCAAGCTAATGAGAAGAGAGAAAGGTCAACCTAGGTCAAAGCAGCTTCTCCAAGTGCTTCCTTGGTCATCGTGTGTTGTTGTCCTTCTCCCTTTTTCACCATCATTCAGTAGACTAGTTCTTCTCTAATTTGTATATTACAAAATCTAAAGAAACTTGAGTTACATTTGAGCATAGTCTAAATTTACAATAAGAATGAAAAAGGAGAGGTATGACATGCAGGTCGTATTATGAATTACAACACACACATCCAATCACATCGAGGTTAAGGGTCATAATCATGCACCATATCATATAACATTCACAATATATTATGACATAAAATTTACTATGATTTAAACAACTAATTAAAAGTCACAGCACCATAGTGGTTCTGGGGGTAGTGCCCCCAAAGCAAAATTCTTTTGCATACTCATTGTATGAGTTGCTGTCATGCTCGAGACCCTGCTTCCCATAAAACCTTAGGCCAAGAGCTCGGTCTAAATTTTACTCATAATCATGTAAATCATAGTAAACATATCATGCAATTTCTATATCACATATAAAATCTAACTACAAGTTAGTATATGCTTTCGCAAGTGGCTCTGATAGCACTGTAAGGAACTATAGCGCTAAATATGCAGAAAGCGTAGCAGAAAAATAAGTACCATTCTTGAAGATCCATGCGAAGAAAAAATCATATACTAAGCATTTGTTAAAGGGAGTTATACCTTTGGTGCATGAACACGAACTCTCGACAGCTAGGATCTCAGCATGATTAAACGTTTGTGCCTCTTTCGGTATCCACACAAACAAGCCTTCTGTCCATCTCATAAACTCAAGAAGTGGAGAAGAAAAACCACCTAAGGTTGTGCTAGCAACCACACTAGGAGGTTCCGGCCAAGAGAGGGAAGAGAGAAGGAAGAAGAGCAAAAATAAAATTCTCATCAAGAAAATGAATCTAAAAACCCCTTTTGTACTTATTCATGAAATTACCTTAATGTCAATTGTCTTAATTGACATTAATATTTATCTTTATCCAATGAATTCAATACATGAGCAGTTCAAAATTGACTACTCTTCATCCAATTCATGATCAATTCTAAATTGAACACTCTTCATCCTTCATGAATTCAAATGTATCAAATCAAATGATGAGTCTACATCATTAATCATCAATCCAAATTGACTCAATAAGTCTAATTCAAATTGGACTCAATCCAATAGTTGGATCCAATTGAGTCTAACTCAATGAGTCCAATTTGAATTAGACTTAATCCAATGATCCATCATATAAACTGATGTGCGTAGAGTGTATACGCTTGTTTAGTATAACGACCACCCTCCTTACCACTACTCTGAGGGTGACCGCTACTGATTCTGATAACTACACATAACTTGTACTACTTGCTTTAACACTAGAGATACTTTAAACTATTTGAAACATATCGCATATCAGAACATGTCTCTAAATAGCAGCATAAAATTTCTTGATACATTTTTTTTTCTTTCTTGTTTATCTTTTTTTACAAGATCAAACATGCAAATAAGTGAAGCAACAAGTAAGTATAACATATAGACAAATGAAGCTTAAGTATCTCTACTGTTTGCTACATCCTTTAATATCTTGCATTCATTTTATTCTACAACCGAACAGAAATAAAAGGAAGTCAATTAAACCTATTGCTCATTTATTGCACACAAATCCGAACATCACATGTTTTCCTTCCATAAAACAAATACTTCTACAAGAATGCAGATTTCTAGCATGCAAGCAGTTATCAAGAGAATAACTCCCAACTAGCAGTAACCAAAAACTAGCATGTACATAAGGATACTGAGCATATAACAAACCGAACCTCCCATGCAATTTCTTCCATAAAACAAAACTCATATAGAATACTAGCATGCACATAAGTTTACTGGGCATATAACAATCCGAACATCCCAGCAGATTAAAATTTCAGCAGTGATAAAGAAGTACTGAGCATATGAATTTGCCAATTTATTGATTCTAACACATAAACGAAGCAATTTAAAACAAATCCTTAGCATTGAAAAATAATTCCCTTTTAGCAGTAATCAACAGAACACTAGCAGTAACATTTCCAAAATCTTCCAATAAGGTCCCAAGCTTCCATTATCAGCCACCACACACACACAATCAACGTCTCCTTGTCGCCTTCCTCTATAACACTTTAGCTTTTCCTTTATTTTTATCTATATCTGCAGTAGGAGGAAAAGTAGTATCTATAAGTTAAAAGCTTAGTAAGTGCTTTCTACTCACAAAATCCGATAAGGAATGCATAAACATAAAAGAAAGCAGGGGTACATGCTCAACATGAAAATAGCAAATAGAACTACATCATGCATCTCTAAAGGAAACAACCATTTAACTTGCTAGAATTTGCAACTGAGATAAAAGAGCTTGTTCATTTGTTTCCAAATTAATACTTTTATACTTTAAAATAATATTCAACTTTACTTGGGCCCGGCATTATACCACTTTGCGCGCCTTTCTTAATGAGAATTGAGGTAGCTAATCCCAAAACCATTAAGACACTTCTAGACCTTATGTCTAGGGGCAACTTGGAGCCCATCCCTTGGACTTTGTGTCCGGTACATGCCCTTTTAAAAGTAAAATACTTTTCTTTATATCCTTCTTTAAATACTTCTTCTAATAAAATGCCTTGGCATTTATTTGTGTGCTTTGATTCTAAATTCTGGAATTTAGGATCAGATTGTGACTTAGTCTTTCTTTACTTGCACTTCTCTCATTTATTCATTATACGAGAGATTCTAAAGCATATATCACTAATATAAGCCAGTACTTATTCAAACTAATCTCCACAGAGTTTTAAAAACAACTACACTACTGGTAAGTAACATGGTATATTGCAAACCGAATTTCAACAGTCAATAACAAAACTGCATGGAAAAGTTTTCCCTAGTTAGGCTCATGGCAGTAAAAGTTTTCACATCTCAAGCTTGTATAAACTAACCCTATTTCGAGTCTTAACAGACCCTTAATCATGCTGTAACTTGAAGGGAAATCTACTACTTAATCATGCTTGAATTGTAAGGTAAATACATCTAATTAGCATGCTGTGGTAATCAAGGAAAACCCTCAAAAATTTCTGTCCGTGCACTAAAAACACATCAAAAGATTGAAACCAAAACTTAATCCAATTTTCTGGAACAAGGGTCAAAATCCTAACCATATACTAGAATGAAAAGATTACTATTGTTCATTTCACAACAAAATGCAAAACAAAACCCCGAGAGCTACTCCTACCGCAGGTGAGAAGCACTTACATCGGGTTCTTGGACTTACAACCGAAGAGAAATGCTCTAGGGTTTCGGTGGAGCTTCGATCCCACCTTTTTCCTTGTATTTCCCGAGCTCCCCTTGCCGGAATGATCACCCACGAGTGGAGATCGGCCGGAAAACACCTCGCCGACGTCGAGAGGAGGAAACCCTAGCCTTGGCTGCGGTTTCGCCCGAGAGGAGAAGACGGCGCCGCGTGGGTGAGAAGGGAGAGAGATTTGGGTTTTTAGGTTTCGGGAAAGAAATTAACCTCCTTTAATAACCTAGGTGATTCGGTTCCACCTATAACTTAAATATATTTGTTCACACATTTAGTTAATAAAACGAGCTCAGCTCGGTTGGTTGGGCCGATTACTGCTTGGGCCCGAGAAGCTGGGTTCGAATCCTAGCTCTTGCACTTTGTGTTTTTCTTTTTTTTTTTTCTTAAACTTCCTCCTCCCGGTAAAAATGCCAAACGGACTCCAAAAATTGCATAAAAATACTCTAAAAATTCCTAAAAATCCCTAGAATATTTTAAAAGTATTTTCAGACATTTTCAAAGATATTTAGAACTCAAAGTAAGGAAAATTGGGTCGTTACAACTCCTCATACCTTATAAAAAGTTCGTCCTCGAACTTAGAATAGTTCTGGATATTTCTGCCTCATACTGTCCTCTCGTTCCCAAGTGACTTCCTCGTGCTTCTGGTTCTGCCAGACGACCTTCACTAGTGGCACTTCTTTGTTCCTTAGTCTCTTGACTGCTCTATCCACTATCTGTGTAGGTCTACTCTCATAACTAAGATCCTCTTGGATCTGCACTGACTGAGGTTCAATCACTTAGCTAGGGTCATGAAGACACTTCTTTAACATGGAGACATGAAACACATTGTGTACTGCTGACATGTCCAATGGCAAGTCCAGCTTATAAGCTACTTTACCAATCCTTTCTGAAATTAGGTACGGTCCTACATAGCGAGGACTTAATTTGCCCTTCTTGCCAAATCTCATCACTCCCTTCATAGGAGCAAGAAAGACTGAATCTCCTACTTGGAGTTCCAGTGGCCTTCGGCGTGTGTCAGCATAGCTTTTCTGTCTACTCTGGGCAGTCTCAATCCTCTGTCTGATCTTCTGAATAACCTGAGTGGTTTCTTCTATCATCTCAGTCTGAATGCCAGCTCTACTTCCATTTCTCTTCTTTCTCCAGCTTCTTGCCAGCATATAGGTGATCTGCACTTTCTGCCATACAATGCTTCATATAGTGCCATCCTGATGGTGGCTTGGTAGCTGTTGTTGTAGGCAAACTCAGCTAAGCACAGATACTTGCACCAACTGCCTTTAAAATCTAATGCACAAGCCCTAAGCATATCTTCTAGGATCTGATTTACTCGCTCTGTCTGTCCATCAGTCTGAGGATGGAAGGATGTGCTGAACTTGAGCTTGGTGCCTAGTGCAGTCTGTACACACTCCCAAAAGTGAGAGGTGAAGCGCCCATCTCTATCAGAAATAATAGATTTGGGAACTCCATGAAGTCTGATCACCTCTTTAACATACAGCTGTGCTAACTGCTCTATAGAGTGAGACACTTTGATGGCTAGAAAATGCGCAGACTTGGTCAATCTGTCCACTATCACCCATATCGCATCATATCCATTTGTGGTTCTTGGGAGACCTGTTATGAAGTCCATGGATATGT
The DNA here is from genome assembly GCF_018446385.1 of Zingiber officinale. Classification (NCBI taxonomy): domain Eukaryota; kingdom Viridiplantae; phylum Streptophyta; class Magnoliopsida; order Zingiberales; family Zingiberaceae; genus Zingiber; species Zingiber officinale. The sequence goes on from NC_056001.1 coordinate 77,872,745, forward strand.
CTTCCCACTTCCACTCTGGTATTGGAAGAGGTTGTAAAACTCCTCCTGGTCTCTGGTGTTCTGCTTTGACCCTCTGACATGTCAGGCAGGTACTGACATATTTAGCTACATCTCTTTTGAGTCCAGACCACCAGAACTTCTGTTTCACGTCTTGGTACATCTTGGTAGAACCAGGATGCATGGAGTATGGTGTACTATGGGCTTCTTCTAAAATTTTCTTTCTCAGCTCTTCATCATTTGGAACACAAAGGCGATTCCCTTGATAAAGAATTCCACTGTCTAATACTCGAAATTCTGAACTTCCTTCCTCTTGTATCCCTTGCTTGATCTTTTGAATATCTAGATCTTCGCTTTGCTTTTTCTGTATATCCTCAAGCGGGGTTGACTCTAGGGTCAATGCAGAAAGTTGCCCATAAATAATTTCAAGTCCGAAATCTGACAACTCCTTCTGTAGTGGCAGAGCTAATGATGATAAGGACATCAAGGATGCACTGGACTTTCTGCTTAGTGCATCTGCCACTTTATTAGCTTTACCTGGGTGGTAGAGGATTTCACAGTCATAATCTTTAACCAACTCTAGCCACCTGCGCTGTCTCATGTTTAAGTCCTTCTGAGTGAAGAAGTACTTAAGACTCGGATGGTCTGTGAAGATTCTGCACTGGACTCCATACAAGTAGTGTCGCCAGAGTTTCAGTGCAAAGACTACAGCTGCCAGCTCTAGATCATGAGTGGGATAGTTCTTCTCATAGTCTTTGAGTTGCCTGGAAGCATAAGCTATAACTTTTCCTTCCTGCATGAGTACAGCTCCTAAGCCCATCTTGGAAGCATCACTGTAGATGTCAAAACTCTTGTCGCTCTATGGAACAGTCAGTATAGGAGCACTGGTCAGTCTCTTCTTGAGTTCTTGAAAACTCTGCTCACATTTCTCTGACCATTCAAACTTCTTGTCCTTCCTGGTGAGGGCTGTAAGTGGAGAGGCTATCCTGGAAAAGTCCTCCACAAATTTCCTGTAGTACCCAGCTAAACCAAGGAAGCTTCTGATCTCCCTGGCATTCTTGGGTCTTTTCCAGTTGCTGACCGCTTCTATTTTGGCCGAATTCACTTGAATGCCTTCTTTTGAAACAATATGACCTAGAAATGCCACCTGCTCCAACCAGAACTCGCACTTTGAGAATTTAGCATAGAGCTGCCTTTGCTGAAGGGTCTGTAGGACTATTCTCAAATGCGTGTCATGCTCTTCTGAGGTTCTGGAATAGATTAGAATGTCGTCGATGAACACAATGACAAATTTGTCAAGGTATTCACTGAACACTCTATTCATCAAGTCCATGAAGACTGCAGGTGCATTAGTCACACCAAAAGGCATAACCACGAATTCATAGTGTCCATATCTGGTCCTGAAAGCAGTTCTGGGTATATCACTCCCCTTTACTTTTAACTGATGGTACCCAGAGCGCAGATCTATCTTAGAGAACATTGTTGCCCCTTTCAATTGATCAAATAAATCATCGATCCTGGGCAGTGGATACCTGTTCTTGATGGTCACTTGATTCAGAGCTCTATAATCTATGCACATTCGCATAGATCCATCCTTCTTCTTGACAAACAACACAGGAGCTCCCCATGGTGAATGACTAGGGCGAATGAAGCCTTTGTCAAGCAGCTCCTGAAGTTGTTCTTGTAACTCTTTCAACTCCGCTGGGGACATGCGGTATGGAGCTTTTGAAATTGGACCGGTACCAGGAACCAGTTCAATCTCAAACTCTACTTCTCTATTGGGAGGTAGTCCAGGTAGCTCTTCTGGGAATACCTCTGGATACTCACAGACTACCCGAACTTCCTCCTGCTTAGGTCTTTCTTCTTCCTTGGTACTCACAATGCATGCAAGAAAACCAGCACACCCTTTAGCTAGCATCTGGTGAGCTGTGAGGGAAGAGAGAAATTTCTGAGTCTTCCTCTTTGGCACTCCTGTAAATTCAAAGGATGGTTCACCTTCTGGACTAAAGATCACTTTTCTTCTGCGGCAGTCCACTGAAGCACTGTACTTGCTGAGGAAATCCATACCCAAAATGATATCGAAATCCTGCATAGCGAGGACTACCAGATTAACACATAGCTCTCGGTCTGAAATTCTGACTGGTACAGACCGAAGCCACTGACTAGATTCCATGACTTCCCCAGAAGGTAGGGTTGTCAGGAACTTGGAATTCATGCTTTCTGTAGGTACCTGTAATTCTTTGGCAAAAGGTATGGATACAAAAGAATGGGTCGCCCCAGTATCAAATAGTGCAGTAGCTACATGCTGAAAAATAACTACTTGACCTGTTACGACCGTGGAGGCACTAGCAGCTTCCTCTTTGGTAAGGGAGAATACTCTGGCATTGTCAAAGGCTGGAACTGGTGGAGCTTCCAACCTTCCTTGACTGATCTGAGGTCCTTCCAGAGTTGCAGGCATATAATGTAGTTGAGGCTTGGCTCCATATTGTATTGGCTGTGGCTGGGGTGCTTTGAACTTGTTAGGACACTGTTTGGCCATGTGTCCTTCTTGACCACAAGAATAACATCCAGTCTTACCCAAGAGGCAGGCTCCTGGATGTGTTCTCCCACATTTGGGGCAGGGAAAGAGCTTAGTCTGTTTGGTTTCTGGTCCTCCCTTCTGGTTACTTCCTGAATCCCACTGCTTCCTTTTAGTACCCTTGCCTTTCCAGTTCTGATTATTTAACTGAGATTTCTGATTTCCCCCAGTCTTGGTCTCCATCTTGATTGGCCTGTGTTGCTCTCTTTGTGCCTTCATGCTGTTCAGATAGTGCTCAGCTACTAAGGCTCTACTGACCAACTCTTCTCCAGTCAGGGGCTGATGAGTTCCACTGCTCACATTAAGTGATATCACAGGCTTCAGCATTCTGAGCATTAGTCTGACTCGCTCCTTCTCTGTACTTACTAGTTCTGGGCAGAGACGAGCTAGCCTGTTGAATCTTTTAACTGCTTCCTCCACTGTCAGATCCCCCTGTCTGAACTCCATAAACTCCTCGTAGTGCTTATTGGTGATCTTTTGGCGAAAGAACTCGTCGTAGAATTCTGTCTCAAAATCAATCCATCTCATCTGATTGATTGCCCTCTTGCTCTTTACTCTCTCCCACCACATGCGTGCGTCTCCAGTCAGGCAAAAGGAGGCACACTTGACTTTCTCGGCTTCTGGCCAGTCAAGAAGCTCCATGGTGCTCTCCAGTGTTTTGAACCAAGCCTGGGCATCCCAAGGCTCAGTCGTGCCTGAGAAGCTCTCTGGTTTCAGTTTCAGCCACTGTATGAGGTAGGCTTCTTGTCTCTGGGATGCTGTGACGACTCCTTGGGCAGCTGGTGGGACCTCAGTTACCACTGGAGTCTCCACAGTTACTGTTTGAGGAGTAGGAGGAACTGGTTGTTGATTTGCCATCAGATTGGCAATTACTTGCTGCTGCTCAGCTACTTGTTTCTGAAGTTGGGCAACAACTTCAGAAAGATTGGGCTCAGTTGAGCCTGGCCCCTCTTCCTCCTGAACTTGGTCCTCAGTACGAGCGGTACGGGGACGTCCTCTTCTCGACATCTAGTTAAACAAATAAGAAAATTTGATAATTTCTCTACCCTTTCTAAACATACACATTTATATATTAAGAAAGGAAATAGCTAAAAACTCTTATCTTACTTAATCACTTATAAACAATCAATCTATACTGCAAATAATAATAATAAAGGAAAGCACTAAAGAAAGAACTTAAATACTTTCTTACTTGAAGACGGCAAGGTAGATGCTGATGTGTGTGTGTTGCTGGAAAATGGGAACTGCTCTGATACCAACTATAACGACCACCCTCCTTACCACTACTCTGAGGGTGACCGCTACTGATTCTGATAACTACACATAACTTGTACTACTTGCTTTAACACTAGAGATACTTTAAACTATTTGAAACATATCGCATATCAGAACATGTCTCTAAATAGCAGCATAAAATTTCTTGATACATTTTTTTTTCTTTCTTGTTTATCTTTTTTTACAGGATCAAACATGCAAATAAGTGAAGCAACAAGTAAGTATAACATATAGACAAATGAAGCTTAAGTATCTCTACTGTTTGCTACATCCTTTAATATCTTGCATTCATTTTATTCTACAACCGAACAGAAATAAAAGGAAGTCAATTAAACCTATTGCTCATTTATTGCACACAAATCCGAACATCACATGTTTTCCTTCCATAAAACAAATACTTCTACAAGAATGCAGATTTCTAGCATGCAAGCAGTTATCAAGAGAATAACTCCCAACTAGCAGTAACCAAAAACTAGCATGTACATAAGGATACTGAGCATATAACAAACCGAACCTCCCATGCAATTTCTTCCATAAAACAAAACTCATATAGAATACTAGCATGCACATAAGTTTACTGGGCATATAACAATCCGAACATCCCAGCAGATTAAAATTTCAGCAGTGATAAAGAAGTACTGAGCATATGAATTTGCCAATTCATTGATTCTAACACATAAACGAAGCAATTTAAAACAAATCCTTAGCATTGAAAAATAATTCCCTTTTAGCAGTAATCAACAGAACACTAGCAGTAACATTTCCAAAATCATCCAATAAGGTCCCAAGCTTCCATTATCAGCCACCACACACACACAATCAACGTCTCCTTTTCGCCTTCCTCTATAACACTTTAGCTTTTCCTTTATTTTTATCTATATCTGCAGTAGGAGGAAAAGTAGTATCTATAAGTTAAAAGCTTAGTAAGTGCTTTCTACTCACAAAATCCGATAAGGAATGCATAAACATAAAAGAAAGCAGGGGGTACATGCTCAACATGAAAATAGCAAATAGAACTACATCATGCATCTCTAAAGGAAACAACCATTTAACTTGCTAGAATTTGCAACTGAGATAAAAGAGCTTGTTCTGTTTGTTTCCAAATTAATACTTTTATACTTTAAAATAATATTCAACTTTACTTGGGCCCGGCATTATACCACTTTGCGCGCCTTTCTTAATGAGAATTGAGGTAGCTAATCCCAAAACCATTAAGACACTTCTAGACCTTATGTCTAGGGGCAACTTGGAGCCCATCCCTTGGACTTTGTGTCCGGTACATGCCCTTTTAAAAGTAAAATACTTTTCTTTATATCCTTCTTTAAATACTTCTTCTAATAAAATGCCTTGGCATTTATTTGTGTGCTTTGATTCTAAATTCTGGAATTTAGGATCAGATTATGACTTAGTCTTTCTTTACTTGCACTTCTCTCATTTATTCATTATACGAGAGATTCTAAAGCATATATCACTAATATAAGCCAGTACTTATTCAAACTAATCTCCACAGAGTTTTAAAAACAACTACACTATTGGTAAGTAACATGGTATATTGCAAACCGAATTTCAACAGTCAATAACAAAACTGCATGGAAAAGTTTTCCCTAGTTAGGCTCATGGCAGTAAAAGTTTTCACATCTCAAGCTTGTATAAACTAACCCTATTTCGAGTCTTAACAGACCCTTAATCATGCTGTAACTTGAAGGGAAATCTACTACTTAATCATGCTTGAATTGTAAGGTAAATACATCTAATTAGCATGCTGTGGTAATCAAGGAAAACCCTTAAAAATTTCTGTCCGTGCACTAAAAACACATCAAAAGATTGAAACCAAAACTTAATCCAATTTGCTAGAACAAGGGTCAAAATCCGAACCATATACTAGAATGAAAAGATTACTATTGTTCATTTCACAACAAAATGCAAAACAAAACCCCGAGAGCTACTCCTACCGCAGGTGAGAAGCACTTACATCGGGTTCTTGGACTTACAACCGAAGAGAAATGCTCTAGGGTTTCGGTGGAGCTTCGATCCCACCTTTTTCCTTGTATTTCCCGAGCTCCCCTTGCCGGAATGATCACCCACGAGTGGAGATCGGCCGGAAAACACCTCGCCAACGTCGAGAGGAGGAAACCCTAGCCTTGGCTGCGGTTTCGCCCGAGAGGAGAAGACGGCGCCGCGTGGGTGAGAAGGGAGAGAGATTTGGGTTTTTAGGTTTCGGGAAAGAAATTAACCTCCTTTAATAACCTAGGTGATTCGGTTCCACCTATAACTTAAATATATTTGTTCACACATTTAGTTAATAAAACGAGCTCAGCTCGGTTGGTTGGGCCGATTACTGCTTGGGCCCGAGAAGCTGGGTTCGAATCCTAGCTCTTGCACTTTGTGTTTTTCTTTTTTTTTTTTCTTAAACTTCCTCCTCCCGGTAAAAATGCCAAACGGACTCCAAAAATTACATAAAAATATTCTAAAAATTCCTAAAAATCCCTAGAATATTTTAAAAGTATTTTCAGACATTTTCAAAGATATTTAGAACTCAAAGTAAGGAAAATTGGGTCGTTACATTTAGCATATTTTGACGCACATTACTATATTTTACGCATGCTTTATCTATGCATTTCCATACTCCTTGCTTACTTTTAGCATGTTTACTTTTCTTTGTTCGGAGATCTGCTCTTGTGTGTTTTTCTATCTACAGGAGTCGAATTTGGAGAAGAAGTAAACAAACGAAGGAAAATGACACCAGCCATGAGTGCCACATGGCCATGCCAAAGGCAAATGGCCTTGGTCGTGTGGAGCTAACAGGGTCGTGTAGCTTCAGCAAAGGAGGAGAATGACATGGTCGTGTGAGAGCCACACGACCGTGTCACTTTTGAAGCCAACCAGAACACGGTCGTGTAGATTTACATGGTCGTGCAACCTTTCCAGAGACAGAGACTGGCTAGGCCGTGTGGATCTGCACGGCCGTGCAAGCTAGCCAAGACAAGGCATGACACGACCATGTGAGAACCACACGACCGTGTGACCATGGCCGAGAAGGAAGTAGGCAAGGTCGTGTGAGATTCACACGGTCGTGCCACTGGTTGTGTGGCGCCCAAACACCCTCTTCTATATAAAGAGTTTTCTCCTCTTTGAAAGGGGGAGGCTCTCCCTTTGGGGAGACCCAATTCTTGAGGCTTTCTTCCACATTTTACCGGCGATCAAGAGACGTTTCCATCCAAGATTCGACTCTGGTAGCAAGTATTAGCTCCGAAATCACTCATCGTCTTTAGATAAGTATTTCTTTTCTATCATATTGAATTGGATCGAAATATTTACGATCTTCTTGTCTTCAGTTCTTTTCTTTTGTATCATGGAGTAAATCTCCTTGTTCTAGGATGGAGGGAGTATTTGTGATATAAACCGATGTAAGATTTCAAGGATTTGTCATCTTCTTGTTTCAATGATGATCCTGTCAGAATCGCCGAACCAAAGGACGCTGGGCACGTGTCGCTCTCCTAGTCGATGGCGTAGGCCTCCAAAGCTCCGGCGAACCTGCACAGAAGTCGGGCCGGGAAGGGGTTCCCGGCGGCGACCCTCCGACGCTCAAGTCTGGCGAAGCTCAATAGAGAGAAAGGGGTTCCTAAACTAGTAGTGTGCGTACCTCCGGCGAAGTAAGAGGGCCTTTATATAGGGCAGCGAAGAAGTGGGTGTACACCTACCGAGGTGTACACGTGTCCATGGCCCATACCCCCGTAAGGGCTTGTCAGTGAGCTTCCCTGACCCATACTGCTACAGTCCAAGCATGTCCTCGATGGGACAACGAAATCTCCTGTCATAAGATTTGGAGCATGGCTTGCGCGTGAAACATACCTGCTGTCAGAAAAAGACGTCCCTTGACCTTTTCCCCTTTGCTCCAGATCTGTCGTCCGGTCGGCCAGCTCCTTCAACATCCGGCCGGACGTATGCGGTGATTTACTTGGGGAGATTCTCCATCACGTGCTTTGTGGAGACCATTAGCAGTATGTTACCTTATGGCCTTGGCCGAGCGTGCAGTCCGCTCGTCCCTGCGATCTTTCCCACTGAGCGCCAGAACCCTGACTTCCTACAGGGCGCCTTTAACCATCAGCCCGACACCGGCCGGACGGCCGTCCGGTCGGACCCAACCCTCTACGGACGTTGACTCCACCGAACGGCCGGTCGGCCGTTCGGACCTCCCATCTCCGGACGGGCATCCTTCCACTTTAACTCCCACGTGGCGTTGACCTCACCGAACGGGGTCCCCTGTTCTTACCACCGGATCACTTGCCTCCCCTTCAAGTCTAGTCAAAGGAGGCGAATTGTCCGACTGACTAGACTGCGAATCTAGCCGGCGATCAAGTGGCGCTCCTGGAAAGCATTCCCAAGACCCTTTACAATTACATAGAGTAACTTTTGTAATTCGGCCACTCAGCTAGATATGATCCCTTTTGTACTTAGGCTGCCCGGCCTAAAGTTTTAATTTGAATGCAGTGTTTTCCTTTTGCACGCTGTCCTTTTAAGTTAGCATGTGTGTCGTCCACTCGCCTATTATCACTCTTCTGGCATTCGAAAGGGAGTGTAGCGAAGTACTTGGAGTTACCTTTCCGCTCGGCTATTTATTTCGAGTGCGTAACCTTCCGCTTAGGTAGCAGAGATCGCTCACTAGAAGCCGACAAGTACCTTTGTGCTCTGAGCCGAGCAGGACGTGGAGTCGGTTTTATCGATATTGAAGGCGAGTTTCCGGAGGAATTACATCCTTCTTATTGGCCTCACCCACACGACGATCTTCCACTCGGGCGTTTATAGACGTCGGCTCGTCTCTCGATATTTAATGTCGGAGCTCGACGACCTTCCGCTCGGAGGGTTTATAGACGCCGGCTCGTTTCTCGATATTTAACGTCGGAGCTCGACGGTCTTCCGCTCGGAGGATTTATAGACGCCGGCTCGTCTCTCGATATTTAACGTCGGAGCTCGACGGCCTTCCGCTCGGAGGGTTTATAGACGCCGGCTCGTCTCTCGATTTTTAACGTCGGAGCTCGACGGTCTTCCGCTCGGAGGGTTTATAGACGTCGGCTCGTCTCTCGATATTTAACGTCGGAGCTCGACGGTCTTCCGCTCGGAGGGTTTATAGACGCCGGCTCGTCTCTCGATATTTAACGTCGGAGCTCGACGGTCTTCCGCTCGGAGGGTTTATAGACGCCGGCTCGTCTCTCGATATTTAACGTCGGAGCTCGACGGTCTTCCGCTCGGAGGGTTTATAGACGCCGGCTCGTCTCTCGATATTTAACGTCGGAGCTCGACGGCCTTTACGGCTAACTGATTATATACGCCCTGCCGAGGGGCGAGGGGTTTTTGTTATCGAGCGTGCGGCTCGTACAATATACCTCCGGCCTAACGGTCCGGGGCCTTTGATATCGAGCCTTTGGCTCGGATACAATTCCCCCTGCCGAACGGCGCGGGGGTCTTCGTCCTCGAACATTCGGCTCGTATATTTATATGCCCCGGCCGAACGGCACGGGGTCTTCACGCAGTAAGCCGTTCGGCGGAGAATGCTCAATGTGTTTTCATCTTTTTGCTTCCTGCATTACAAGTACATAGGCGACTAGCACATACACAAAAATGAATTACATTCGTGCACCTTTCATCCAGCTCGATAAGGCTGGAGATGATTTGCACTCCACGGTCGATCCAGCTGCCGCCCGGCTTCATCCTCCAAGTAATATGCGTCCGAGCGGAGCTTTTCAATAACCTTGAAGGGGCCCGCCCACGGTGCCTCCAGTTTGCCGACGTCGCCGACCGGCTTGACTTTCTTCCAGATGAGATCACCGACCTGGAATGATCTGGGGATTACGCGGTGGTTGTAATTTTGCTTCATCCGTTGTCGGTACGCCATCAGCCGGAAGGACGCCTTGGCTCTTTCTTCTTCGACCAGATCCAGCTCCACGTTCCTCCTCTCGACGTTGCCCTCCTCATAACCTTGGATCCGAGCGGATTCGACTCCGACCTCAACAGGAATGACCGCTTCGCCGCCATACACCAGGTGGAAAGGCGTAATGCCCGTCCCTTCCTTTGGAGTAGTTCGGATGGCCCATAAGACGCCCGGCACTTCATCCGGCCAGCTTCCTCCCCAACGGTCAAGCCGAGCACGCAGAATACGAAGAATTTCCCGATTGGCCACTTCGGCTTGACCGTTGCTTTGGGGATAAGCCACGGACGTGAAGTGTTGCTCGATGCCGTAGCTTTTGCACCAATCCTCTAGCATCTTCCCTGTGAATTGCCGCCCATTGTCTGAGACCAATCGGCGAGGGATGCCGAACCGACAGATGATGTGTTGCCAGATAAATTTTTTGACCATCTGCTCGGTGATCTTGGCTAGCGGTTCGGCCTCCACCCACTTGGAAAAATAATCAACCGCCACTAGCAAAAATTTCCGCTGCCCGAACACGTGAATGTGTCCCTCTCTTCGCCCCACCAACGTCACGTCGGTGGGCGATTGACCGAAGCTCGGTGCGATGCATCCGCTCGGGGGGCTTTTCCTTTTCTCTCGTCTCGTCTGGGCATTTCATCCGAAGAGGATCCCCGATCTCTATGAGCTGCTGTGGCTTCGGGGGTGCAAAATAGGGCTCGATGAAATGCAACGGTGGTCTGCGGTTCTTCCGCTCGGCCACCAGACATCGACGTTGCTTGCTGTTCTGGATGCTCGGCTGTTGTTTTCTGTTTTTGCTCCACAAGCTTGGCGGCCCTTATCTCGATCAGAGCGTCGAGTTCCTCATTCGAGAGCGTCACCATATGTTGTCGTCCAGCTTCGTCCATTGTTTCCGGTCGGAAGCAGGAGCGTTCCCACAGACGGCGCCAAATTGATCCTGTCCGAATCGCCGAACCAAAGGACGCTGGGCACGTGTCGCTCTCCTAGTCGATGGCGTAGACCTCCAAAGCTCCGGCGAACCTGCACAGAAGTCGGGCCGGGAAGGTGTTCCCGGCGGCGACCCTCCGACGCTCAAGTCAGGCGAAGCTCAATAGAGAGAAAGGGGCTCCTAAACTAGTAGTGTGCGTACCTCCGGCGAAGTAAGAGGGTCTTTATATAGGGCAGCGAAGAAGTGGGTGTACACCTACCGAGGTGTACACGTGTCCATGGCCCATACCCCCGTAAGGGCTTGTCAGTGAGCTTCCCTGACCCATACTACTACAGTCCAAGCATGTCCTCGATGGGACAGCGAAATCTCTTGTCATAAGATTTGGAGCATGGCTTGCGCGTGAAACATACCTGCTGTCAGAAAAAGACGTCCCTTGACCTTTTCCCCTTTGCTCCAGATCTGTCGTCCGGTCGGCCAGCTCCTTCAACATCCGGCCGGACGTATGCGGTGATTTACTTGGGGAGATTCTCCATCACGTGCTTTGTGGAGACCATTAGCAGTATGTTACCTTATGGCCTTGGCCGAGCGTGCAGTCCGCTCGTCCATGCGATCTTTCCCCCTGAGTGCCAGAACCCTGACTTCCTACAGGGCGCCTTTAACCATCAGCCCGACACCCAGCCCTCTACGGACGTTGACTCCACCGAACGGCCGGTCGGCCGTTCGGACCTCCCATCTCCGGACGGGCATCCTTCCACTTTGACTCCCATGTGGCGTTGACCTCACCGAACGGGGTCCCCTGTTCTTACCACCGGATCAAATGACATTGTTATATTTTGTATCAATTCAATCTTGAATGGATTGTTGTGTTTTGAATCTAATTACCATTCTTGATTGATTGTTTGTGTTTCTTGTGGAATCTTATAGAGTAATTCTCTAGATTGTATGACCAAGGGGCGTTGTGATAGGGCTGCCCCATTAACGGATATTTAGGGGATTATCTTAAAGGGTGAAGTAAGAATCTACAAAGAAGTGGGATAGGTAGATGAACTGGATTCTATATCTTGATGTAAATTGATTAGTGAGTGTTTCTATGTTGTATGACTGAGGGGCGTCATGACAGGGCTGCCCCGCTAACGGACTTCATAGGAGTCATAACTATTTGATTGCTTTAGGTGTAGATAAGAGTCCCTAGACTGATGTTTTCTCCAGGAAATAACCGATGACTTCTTACAAATATATTGCAATTGAGGGTAAGGATTGGTAGATCATATTACATTTATGAGTATCACAAAGAAACCAAACTCCTATAACCTTCATTAAACCTAGTTTTCTGCATTTACCTTTTATTTCTGTTTTCTAATTGGTACTTAGGTCATATAATTCTTTGATCGATTGTTTAACTAATTCATTTTGAGACATCTTTAGTGGTTATAATCAGTCCCTGTGGATTCGATATTCTTTTATTATTGATGACGTAACCGTACACTTGCGGTGCGTAACAAGTTTTTGGCGTCATTGCCGGGGACTGCATCTATAATATTGGAGATTATCATTTAAGTTAGACTAAACTTTTCTTTTCTATTCTTTTCTTACATCTAACTTGTAACTAGTTTTCTAATTCTGTTCTGAAATTTTTCTTTGCATTCTTTATTCTTTCTGTTTGTGAACCAAATTCTTTACATTCTTTATTCTTTTCTTTGTGAATCAAATTCTTTAACATTGTTCTTGTATGTGAAGATATAACTTTGCAGGAGATTTACTTCCTCTTCCTCTTGATCTTGAAATTGATTGAACCTTTCATAGAAGGAAAATCTCGCAAAGACAACAAGAAGAACAAGAACATCTAAAAATGGCAAATAAACCACTTAAGGATTATGCAGCACCTTATGCCAGAGGGTTCCGTTCAAGCATTATAAGACCCTTTGTTGAAGCTAATAATTTTGAGATCAAGCCTGTGATAATAAATATGGTTCAACAAAATCAGTTTGATGGAGGGTCGCATGAAGATCCTAATCAACACTTAGAGGTTTTCTATGAAATATGCGGTACCATGAAGATGAATGGTGTACCTTCTGAAGTAGAGAGACTATTATTGTTTGGGGTTTCTCTACGAGACAGAGCTAAACAATGGCTGGATTCTTTACCTCTAAATAACATTACCATTTGGGAGCAATGTGAGTAGCAATTCTTAGATAAGTTCTATCCTCCAAGCAAGACAACTCATATGTGAAATCTTATTGCAAGCTTCAGACAATTTGACTCAGAATCTTTATTTGAAGCATGAGATAGATATAATAATATGCTCAGACAATGCCCATATCATGACTAAGAAGTCCTAGTGTCTCGCTACAGCTTGGAAGTCAATTATTGAAATATATATTTAATTGATTTACTATGAAGCATTTAACTAATACTTTAAATTTTTGTTAGAAAAATTTATTTAGGTCCGATCATTAAAATTTATTTAAATTATTTTTTTAAAACTTTAATCTAAACAATCTGTTGAAATTTTTTCGTTAGAAAATTTTTATGAACTAATTATCAAAATGTAAACTTTTTATTTTTGCCTAAAATGTAACTTTTTGTGAAATTTTGATTTAAACAATTTGTTAGAAAATTTTTATGAACTAATTATCAAAATGTAAACTTTCTATTTTACCTAAAAGTCAATAATTAAAGGAGTTTTTTTTTAAATCAAAGTTTTTTAAACTTAACCTTTCATAATTTTTTTTTATTTTTCCCTTATACTTTAAAGTCAGTTTTTCTAAAGTAATTTTAAAAATACTCTATTTTTAATGTGAACAAAAGGGGGAGTAGTAAAGATTAAGTCTTGGAGGAGGATAGTTAGTACAAATTTTTTTCTACCTGTAAAATTTTTTTACTTACAAAAATTATAACTGTTGTTTGTTTATGGTTTACCTTAACTTAACTTGGGTTTACTCACATCAAAAAGAGGGAGATTATAAGTACCCCAAGATGATTTTGATGTGATCGACCAAGTCAGGTTAGGTCCTGTTGGTATTTAACTCTTGTGTCTAAGCGTGTAGGAACTTGGGAGCACAAGAAGTCGAGTGAAAGACGCAGCTAGCAAGAAGGACGACATAGAAGAGAGTCGATGGGCTCGGTGCGTCTGAGGGACGAGGTGCTGCGAAAGAGTATACGGGTGGACGAGAAGGAGGCGCGCGGTGTTCCGAGGGATGAGAATCTGAAGCGGAAGATTGCTCGAAGGCCGAAAGTTGGGTTCGGGGCGAACCCTATTTCGAATGACCGAGATCACCTAAGTGAACGGAGTCAGAGTGGAAGATCCGGACCAATGCGAGCGGGACCGGAGCGGAAGACTAGGACCTGGTTCGGGCACCACTCCGGGTGCTAGGAACCAAAAATTATCCGGAACGTGACGTAGCGCGTCCCGTTGCAACGGGGATAAAAATTTATCCCCTTCCAAGCACCTAGACCCCTTTTAGGCGCCCCGACCAGGGCTATAAATACAACACTGGTCCCAAAAGTTTGAACAAAACACTTGAGAACACTTGTAAACACTTTTAGTTTGTTCTACTATTTGTTTGTGAGTCATCAACGCTGTAAGAGGCTTTTCCGTCTGAAGGAGATTGTTTATTGAACTTTCAACTTCCTTGGATTAACAACCTCCCCGATCGTAATCAAGTAACTCCTTCGTGCCTCTACTCTTAGTTTACTTTTTTTTCAGTCTTTAATTTTGATTTTGTAAGTGTTAGTTTAATTAAGCTATAAAAGTTCGAGGAATATTCATTTTATTTTGCAGGGCTATTCACCCCCTCTAGCCGGCCGCCAAGGGTCCTACAATTTCAATTGTTTTCATTATTAAAACATAATGTATTTTTTAATACAGGGCAAAGTTTGCATATACGAGATTGAAGTTATATTTGGGAGATACCATGTCATCCCTACAAATATCTTTTGAAAAATACATAAGATGTTGAGAATTCAGTTCGGGGATATTAAGAAGTCATTTGAGAGATCTCTCAATATTCCATGCCATCAACATTTACATGATGACATTTTCAATCAAATAAGATGTCAGATTTCATTAGAGACCATGGAGTTGATTTCTGGTCAGCTAAAATACGTTGAGGAAGTATCTCACCAACTAGCTGGCAGATGCAACTGTTCTATCAAAATTGTATACGGATTTCCATGCAAGCACGATCTTGCATATTACCATTACTTTCCATTCCAATTTTGCTAGAGTATCAACATTCATCGGAGGAGATTGTCTATGCACGTACATTGGTTTAATGAAGAGGGAGCATGACCTAACAGGACATCCCACGCTATTGAGATATTAGATGGGATGAATCCACATATGCGAGAGCATATGATAGACATGTTTTTCGATATGATAGATCCATCTCAAAATACAATTCAAGCCCCTTCGTACAACATTTAACATAGAGGTCAACCTATAGGTAGAGATGAGCAAAGTAGACGTCTTATACCTTCTTTTGCAGATGCATCCACTTCAGAATCTAGAGTCTCTCAACTGACTACAATGTCTCGAGAGAGAGGAAGACGTGGAAGGGGGTCGAAGGTTCGCAATACTCAAATGACCCATGATCACTCTCTAGTTCTACCCATCCATGATATTTATATTGAGAAATTACCTGTGTCTCTACAGCGTTATATTTCTCACATTGTTGATGTTCAACCTGACGGTCATTGTGGATTCAGGGAAATAGCTGCACTAATTGGGTATGATGAAGAAGGTTGATTTCAAGTACAATTCGAGCTTTTAGAAGAGATTCAACAAAATAAAGATCTATATGATCAACTTTATCTAGATCGAAATTTGTTAGCCGATCCATTATTCTTATTGAATTGGTTCGAGCTATGGGCACTAGAAATGTATTGGATAGACTCTATGCCTTTGAGAATTGTAATCGCATCAAGGTACAATCTTGTAGTGTATACATTTGGTGAGAATGTTGAAGTTGTTTTACTCACTTGCCATTAAGAAATCCTCCAGTTCCATACCAAGAACGTCGAGAAATAGTTATTGTCCATGTTGGCAATCACTTTGTGCAAGTTTTCTTACACTCTCATTACCCTGTACCATCTATTCCAACGTGGTGGTAACAACATTCATCGTACGAAGTTAAATGATGAGTCACTCGTTATAGGACACTTGTGGTACGAAGTAATAGGTACACCACCAAACGCGTTGGGAGTAGAATTTGGAAACAATATTGATTAAAATTTCTATTTTTATATATTCTTGTGTATTTTTTTATGTATTATACATGTATTCTTCATTTGAAAAAAAATATTTATTCGTAAGTTATAAATATGTTTACTATTAACTGTTAGTATTTTTATTTTGATCCATATTTTTTTATATTTTTTAAATTTTTTTACAAATAATAACTTCTAAAATTTATCCTAAAAAATATAAAAAAATTATTTAAAAAGAATAACTGATTAAAAAGTTGATAAAAAAAACTGATATAAAACCAATAAAAAAAAGAAACAACACTTAAAATTTAAAAAAAAAAACCGTGGTAAGGATATAAGGGTAAAAAACATGGATGGAGTCGGGAGCTGAGGGTGTCAGGAGGGTGGAAAAGCAGCTCCCATGATTTGGGTCGGTTCAGGTTTAAGCTTCATCTGCTGTTTCTTCATCTTTCGGAGAGGGCAGCGATGCCGAAGACCGGATTGGGCTGCGAGCCGGTGGTGGGCTCGCTGACGGCGTCGAGGAAGAGGGAGTATAAGGTCAGCAATCGCGTCCACGAGGGGAAGCGCCCCCTCTACGCCATCGCCTTCAACTTCATCGACGCCCGCTACTACGACGTTTTCGCCACTGTCGGCGGCAATCGGGTTAGGTTCCTCCGCCCTGCTCCGACCTAATATTTTCTAAGACAACATTGCTCGCAAACTTTTTCTCCTCTTTTTTTTTATTCTGATTTTCTTTTGGTGTGGTTTGTGTTATTAGAATGTTTGGCGACAATTTTTTAGTTAATAATCCCTGGAAGCTGGACAGTATCATATTAGCAATGACCAAATGTTGTCACTTTCTTGTAGGTAACTGTGTATCGTTGTCTTGAAGGAGGTATCGTTGCCATATTGCAGGCGTATGTTGATGAAGATGTACGTATTTCTCAATTTTATGTTGAAGACAAACGTGTTGATTTTATGTGTTGACCTAACTAAGCTAACATATTACAAAAATAATCAGGCGCTTTACTTAAATGAATTGCAGAGCTTTTCTTGTTAAGATATTGATAAGAGGAATACTTGATCTCTAAATATTGTTTTTTTGGCAAGGAAAGATGCTATATTAATTAACATACTAGGACCATCAATTACAGTCATAACAATGAAACAAATTATGCACGATGAATTTTAACTAGGAAATTGTGACCTATCTCTAAGCACATCAGCTGGTTATTTTGCAGAGGGATTTACATTGTATGCCCCTTGTTAATTGATTGCATGAGCCATGATATCTTGTTCTAACAATATGAATGATCTAAACTTGTTGCTCAGAAGGATGAGTCATTCTATACGTTGAGTTGGGCATGTGACACCGATGGCACCCCATTTTTGGTAGCTGGTGGAAGCAACGGAATCATCCGTGTCATCAATTCTGGCACCGAGAAGATACACAAGGTAGAAAAATGTCTTTTATCTTGACTATTGGACTAAAATAATGAAAATGCAAAAGACAGAGTGTTCACTTTCCATTTTGAAAGTTCCTTTCATTAATAAGACATTTGATGGAAGAACTTTTTCATGGTGAACCTATCTGTCATACCTACTAGCCCTCATATTTATCTTTATAGTGTCTTCAGTAATAAACCTCTCTGCCAATAGAAATTCTCAAAGCCCTTGTGATTTATAGCTTTATATCTTGCACATTTTTATTTTCATGAATATGTAACTTGGAAGTACTTGAGTATATCTTTAGACTTGGTTTTGCTGATTGTGGAATGCAAACACTCTGCAGAGTTTTGTTGGTCATGGAGACTCTATTAATGAAATAAGGACCCAAGCATTGAGACCTTCTCTAGTGGTGTCTGCAAGCAAGGTACAGTGACTAAAATTGTCTGTTTTTGTTTCACTCTAGTTAAATCACAGTGATGGGACAGGTAACCATTAACAGGATGAGTCAGTCCGGTTATGGAATTTACATACAGGAATTTGTATACTGATATTTGCTGGAGCCGGTGGTCACAGAAATGAAGTGTTGAGTGTTGTAAGTGCAGCTAAATTATTATTTGTGTTTTGGCACTTTGCATCTAAGCTTGTAGTTGGCTGATATAATAATGAAGAAAAAAAAACCCAACTATTTTTTTTTCCAATATGTAGGACTTCCATCCCTCTGACATATACCGAATAGCTAGTTGTGGTATGGATAATACTGTCAAGATCTGGTCAATGAAAGGTAACCAACATTTTTTTTTTCAATCTGATTTTGATTTCTTCTATATTAATTAGTTTCACTTCATCAATATATACTTTTCTTTACAGAGTTCTGGACATATGTTGAGAAATCATTCACTTGGACAGACTTACCATCAAAATTTCCAACCAAATATGTGCAATTTCCGGTAGGAACCAAGCCTCTCTACTACCACCTAAGAGGGTGGCTGGAGTAAGATTGATTTTATTTAGTTATTCATAGTGCTTTACTTGAACTGCTGCTGTCTCAGGTGTTTATTGCCTCAGTTCACTCCAACTATGTGGACTGCACTAGGTGGCTTGGTGATTTTGTCCTATCAAAGGTGAGTATTGACATATTGTAATACTGTTATTCTTCGAAACTAGTTGATTCTTTTTGTACTTAGCTTTTTCTTGATTCTCGATGTGCCAAACTTGCATATTTTCACATAGATAAGCCAATTGTTGCCTACCACTTCTTTGGTATATGTTTATCATTGAACTCCGTGCAAGGTATACTGGGGGTGTGTTATAAGCCAAATTTTCTCGAAACAGTGAAGTACAACTGTTATATTCTGAAAATGGCCATTATCATCATATGGAATATGCATAGACAGATGCTTAATTATGCGTATTGTTTCATGACGTCCAATGGCCATTATTGTCAAGGCGTGTTTGTCCTAACTATTTTGGGTCAGCTATAAGCAATGTTATCCCTCTATTGATCTTTATGTTAGGGCACATCAAGTGTGTTTTACGAACTTCAACTGTAAGTTAGGGTTTGGGGTTTGGGGTATTGGGTTTAGGGCAAGGTTTAAAATTTCGACCCGTGCTGAGGTTTGGTATTAGACCGAAACGATACGATTTCGGTACTGTATCGTGCCGTGCCGATATAGTTTCGGTATTTTTAAATAAAAAATATATTAATTAAAAACTAAAATATTTAACATAAATATTTTAAAAAAATAATATAAAAAATAATCTTTAAAAAAAGAAAAGATATGAAAATAGATAAATAAATAAATAAATAAAAATTTTATTATAAATTTTAAATTAAAATAAATAAAATATAAAATTAATTAGATAATTTTATTAGGGTTTAAGAAAGTCTCTTTAGATTATCTTCATCATAGCTAGGAGTTGATTAAAATAATTAACTTAAGTTTAATTAAAAAAAATCTGAAATCCAACATCACTCGCGAGCCTGCACGATTTCGGCGCTGTCGCGGGGTTGCGCGACCAGCCATGGCCATAGGAACCTAACTCCTTCGGCACGATTGCGTTGGTCGTGCGACCCCTTTGCAACGACCACAAGGTCGCATGATGCCTCCGCGGTGGTAGCGGAAGAGTTATGCGACCCCTCCGCTGCTGTTGTAGGGTCGAGCGACCCCTCTGTTATGACCACGGGGTCACGCAACATGTCGCACCTGTCGCGGGTCTTGTGCCAGTGCGTGTCGCCGAGCGGAACGAGATGTTTCACCTATTTTGACCGTCTCGGCACGACACTTTAAACCATGGTTTAGGGTTTAGGTGTACATCAAGTTGTGTTAGCGGTGCTTTATATAAAAATTGCCCCCTATTCAAACCTGTATGTTCAAAAGAGGGAGTTTTGAAGCCAAAGGGATCTTCATGTAAGGATGCTTGTCTGGATAGTTCAACTTATTCTATTTTTCTTTTTGTTTTCTAAAAATAAAATATCACACATCTAACCTTCCTGATTGAAGTGAATGACTATTTTTCTACCAATGCGTTCTATCCTAAAACTATCACACCACTAGATGAATCTTATGATAATTGATTAAATTGAACAAAAATGCTAATTCATATACCTGGAAAATGTCAAATAATAGTGAAAGAAAGGTTGGGATGGAAACTTGTTTGGTATCTAATTTCCTGAATACTGTGTTAGGTATTCAATAGGGTTGGTTTCACAGGGCCATGATTAAAAGAGTATAATAGGGTCAGATTTTACAAACATGGCAAACTATAAACTGAGATTTTTTCCTTTACATGATGATACACATTTATGATCAAATCAAGAAGAGATAAAATCAAGGAAAGAGTCATATAAGTCTATCTATGAATTTTACTTCATTCAAATTGGATATCCTACAATAAGTTATAACAAATTTTTTACCATAAGGTCAAAAAATCTCAAGAAGAATATTCTAGGACCGCTTTAACAAACTTTGAATAAATTAATAATTATGATTTTGTTCATAATTATTTAGGTCTTTGATCTTAAATTTTAATTACTTGAAACATGTTACTGAAAATTGATGTTGATTTATTTCATAGTACATATAAAGATTAGGATAGATGAATATAAGAAGATTAGAATCAGACAAACCCTCCACCATATAGAGGCATCTTATGGAATATAACACATCATTTTCAGTGTTGACACCCGACCAATACTTCTACCTCATAGTTTCTAATATTTTGAGTTTAAATAAATAGGGAAGCAAGTAGCTTCTTAAAAAATTCTCCAAGATAAAGTTGAAAGGAAATAGGAAGAACGGATGAAGTGATCTTAGAGGACATTAAGCAAAATCTAGTTGGGTTTCATCTTTAGGATAAGTAATTTATCTTTTGCCCTTGACTTGTAAATAACTTCATGTTGAATTTAGATTTGTGTTATGTTCTGTCCTAATCTATTGGCTGATTATTTTTTTTTTCTCATTCAAACAAAGAAAAATTTTTATGCCCATTCTAGATGAAAGAAAATAATCGGACTTTAATTCATATGATCAATAACATAAAAAGTCTTCATTTATATTCCAACATTTGGAATAGATTATATCCATCTTGTATGAGCAGAAATCAAAAGAGTTATGCACTATGATGTGCACACAACTTAGGTGGACTTGGTAAGTCAAAATAATGTGAACAAGAGTGAAGAAATGGAATAAATGTAAAAATTAAAATTAAGAAATGAAAAATAACACAATGATGTATCTAAATTTGGTGAATTAACTAATCTAAAGACGTGTTGTATATTAAAAAGAACATATTGCAAAATTAAACATAAATTTTGGAAGATAAATTCATCAGAGAACTAATATGTGTAATTTGGCTTTCACTTTGTTTTGCTTAGTGTCTGTCTCTTGGTAAGGTTGGAGACACAACAAATAAAAATAGTTAACTAGATTTTATATTTTATTAATAATGAGGCTTGGACTATAATGTGGATTTGTAGCTAGAGGAATATAAGTAGAATGTGCTTCGAGGTTGTTGATTCTCAGTTGACTTTGATTTGGGTCATTGCGATTCTGTCCATACTTGAACCAATGTTTGGTAAGGACTTAGGTCATTAGGACTTTGCTTCTAGGGGTAATCGTTGCATTGCTAACTTTGGAAGGGTAGAGCATCTAGCTCCTCCAATCATTTCTATGTTAGAGTTCATGATTCTCCTTTTTATATTCACTAGATAGTGGATATCTCTTTGTAGTGGTAGTGACTTTGAAAGGAATTGTCTGAGATGCCCTTCAGAGCTTGTATAGAATCTGAGAAAGAGTGTTTGCTAGTCTTAGGGTGCTACGTGATATTACTAGATATGAGCCAGCGTGGTGTCATAGGTGACTCAGTGTTCACATATTTTTTTTTTTAAATGTAGATAGTATACCTAGGGGCCCTTTGATGGTTTTGTGGTCTTTAAAAGTTGAGATGAATTTTCTCTCGCATAATTTTGTCAAAAATGTGAAGATACACAAGCTTTGAAGACAATGACTTTTTCTTCCCGTTGATAAATTTACAGTGGTCAAGAGTTAAAACTTATAGATTTGTTAAAGCTAATAAGTTGCCTCCCATGCTTGGTGTGGTGGTAAGAGGCAGAGTGTATTCCTAAGCAACCACGGTTTAATTCTCACATAGGGCACACCTATGGTGATTGAATTACTAGTGAAGCTGGGGCGCCATGTCAGGAGCCACCGCGCTTCTTGGATTTACTTGGTGGATGGAATGTGGGGCCGGACCTTCTACTCCAGGATTAATCGGTTGTAAGATTGGGATACCTAGTATATATAAAAAAACAAGTTAAAGCTAATAAATTAACATGATTTTAATTAATTTAAGAGTTATTTGTGATATAACTTTACATCGACCCTATCATATTTATGTAGACAAATTTGAATAGTTCAAACTTACTTTCTTGAAGTTGAATAAATTTACTTTTGCCTAGGATATCTAGTCATTGAGTATTATGTGAAAGTCTTTGTCAATTGATATAATACAATATTATCGTTTACAACTTAATATAGTAGCAAGTAAAATCTTTATTGGCCACCATGAGATCTGGGGTTCGAATCTCGGTAAAATCGAGGTAAATGCCTCCCTTATGTACTAGTCATTATTCTAAAGGCTAGTAGCCGCCCGTGATTTACCTCCTCCGTGTTGGCCTTGGGACAGGTTGGCCGGGGCGTTGGAGACGATACCACCAAGTAAAATCTTTATTGGCGTTTCTTTTTTTTCCCAATCCCTTGAAGTGAGTTTGCTAGTTGACGAGATGACACAACTTTGTTCCGATGCTCACTTTAACATAGATTTTTGTTCTCTCTCCTTTCTTTCCCTATATGAATACCCTTTTCTAAAGTGCTTCCAATTTCTCCCATATCTCCTTCCTTCATCCATGACATTGTTTTTATTATTCCTTTCTGAGGTAACCTCCAACCTTGACTCCAATGTTGACATGGTTGGCAATAAAGCATGCAAACAGATGCTGGAGGAAGAAAACCAAGTCTGACACTAGAAGCTTACTGTTTTACCCAATGACCAACATCGAGGCAACTCCAACACTAGAAGCAAAATACTGAGAAGCAGTGAGCGTTGATTGGCTATGACGTGCAGGCAATTATCGGGTTGGCAATTTGTGTGCGACTGACGGGTAGAGGTGTGCGGGTGACTAGTGGGCGGCAGTGTGTGTGGGATGGGGTGGTGGCAGGACAGCAACCAGCGGGTTGGATAGAGATGAAGAGAAAGAGTAGGGGGGATCGCTGAAGAAGGGAGAAACAGGAAGAAAAATGGAAAAAAAAGTAACGTAATAATCCCTAACTTTTAAAAATATCATTATTTAATTAATTTTGATCGAACCAAATTAAATATATTAAACTAGACTCTTATACATATAAACTTGGTTCAATTTTAAATTAACTAAAATAAATTCAAATTGAACCTAATTTGAACCCAGGCTTTATCATCATGTCTACTAAGAGACATGATCCAATCTTAAAGCGACTTTTATTTGAATTCCAAAATTTAAAATATAAGTTGATTTTGTTGAATAATTCATTAAAAAATTTTAAAAAATAATTTAAAATGTAAAATATTTTTAAAAATAATTAAATAGAATAACATTTAATATCTAACATGGGTGAAGATGATTTTGTGTTTTATGTTCACGATGGTCATAAAGATTGTTTTGTATTCTATTTTTACATTGAAAGGTTGTGTGAGCGAGCGATTAAAAAAATAAGATTCAACATTGCTTTAATTAAAAAAATTATTTAATTAAATTAATTTTTATTTATTTATATTGAAAATACATGGTAAATTAAAGTATTTTTTTTAAAACTCTAATCATTACAAATTAAAATATATATATATATATATATATATATATATATATATATATTCAAATTTAAAATTGATTTTATCAAAGAATTGAATCTATAAATTTTAAATTTAATTAAGCTAAATTCAAATCAAAATTTTATTTATTAAAAATATTATACACTAAATAAATTTAATTTAAAAATTTAAAATCTGATTTAAATCTAAATATAATATTTTTAAATTTGATTTTTTGGTCTACTTTAATAATTATAATTATTTGAAATAAATAAAACTGGATTAAAATTTTGACGCTCAAATACATGAAAAAAACCTGAAATAATGATATTAATGCCTAAATTTTTTATTAAATGCTAATAAATAAAATTTAAATACAATTACATAAAGTGATAAAAATATACATTCATTTAAATAAGATTTTATCCTTAACAATAAAAGTTTCTCGGTCTTTAAATATAAAATTACTGCAATGCTACAAAATTTAAAAGTAAAAGCTGTCCTAGTTTATAGAGGACTAAGGTCTCATATTTTCGTTGCACATTCAGCGTTTTGCAAATTATGTGTAAATTACTATGAAATGAAAGAAATATATAATTTACAAATGACAAATTAAAATCAAACCTTAAATTGGTTGCAAATATATTTAATTTGAAGAGTGAGGTGATTAAATTAATCAACATATAAAAACATAAATGTATTACTAATCTAATTAATTATTAAATAATTAATTATAAAAAGTCAATTGTTTTTATTAATTATTCAGTTAATAAATACTAAAATTGTATTAGCATGATATGATACGGTATTGAAATCATATTGTTTCAGTCAAAACCGAAACTTTTAAACCTTGCTTTAAACTCTTATGATTAGAGATTTTTTTTTTGGAATAATATAATTCCACCACTGTATTAATGCACAAATGATATCATATAACTCTTTATTGTTGGTTCTTGCCAAAAATGAACAACTTTTTATCAAAAAGCAATGAATCTAAATTCTTGGCTAAGTACATATTTAATACCAATGTTTAAGGCATCACACTTAAGTTCAAACAATTGGTTGAAGTCGGGTAGTGTAAGAATAAGTACCTAAATCATCTTTTTGATAAGTTCAAAGCTTTGTTAAGCTTCCATTGACCGCTTTAAAGTTCTGTCCTTTAAGCATTTGGTGAGCGAAGAAATAATGTTCTTGATGAAATGCTGATGAAGTAGTATTGAAGTTTTGAATCCCATGAACTATTCTTGGAGTAGGTTATAAGATTATAGTTTCTACCTTTGAAGAGTCTATCTTGATGCCTTGAAAAGAGACAATTTAGTCAAAGAAGACATAAGACTATTTGTCTAGAATGAACATTTCTTAAAGTTTAAATAAAGGTTTTCCTCTTTCAAGACATTAAAGATAAATTATAGATGCACTTAGTGCCATCAGGCCAATTGTGGCGGGGTGGGCCGCCTCGCCATTTTGGTGGGTTGGGAAATCCAACCCAACTTAAGGCGAGTTGCGGGTAGCCCATGAGCCCTTCAAAAAAATTAAAAAATATAGAAAAATAAAAAATTTGAAGTTTGGGTTGTAAATTTGGCGGGTCAAGCCCACAAGCCCATTGACTTTTCCACTTTAGGTTTAAATTTCAGATATTTTTTCCTAACCTGCGAGCCAATTCGAGCTTGCCACGGGCTAGCCCGCGACCTATGTGGGTCGGCCCGCCTGGACTCGTCTTAAAATGTGTTGATAAAATTTAAACCCAACCCTGCTTAAATTGTTTGGTGGAGCGGGCCAATCCGGCAGGTCAAACTTAAATTGACGGCTCTAGGTGATTATATGCTTGTCTTGAATATTATCAAAATAGACAATAAAAAATTTGTCAATCAAATATTTTAAAATATATTTTTTTAGTCTTATAAAAAGTTATAGGAGCTTTATAAAACTTGAAGTATATAATTGTCCATTCATATAATTTTTATCTTATTTTGAAAATCATCTTCCATTCATCCATTTATCACGGGTCTTATGTAGATTTGATGATTACCCTCCAACGATTAATCTTAGAAAATATAGAAATGCCATAAAGTTGATCAAGTAAATCATCCGACCATGGAACAAGAAGTGATTTTTGATATTTATCTTGTTTATAGCTCTATTATCTATACACATTTGAAAAGAGTCATCTTCTTTGAAACAAGAAGTTGGGAACAACATAAGTACTCATCCTTTTTTGAATTAAGCTCTTTAAAAATTCATCAATTAATGCAGGATAAGGCTGCATACAAAAGAGTCAATGTGGTCTGATCCTTCCCTAGCCATATTGATGGGAGCTTCGTGCTCCGGTTACCTTTTTAATCGTTGCAATTCTTCACTCTCTTTGGAATTAATGTGTACTTTCTTTAGGATTAACTATTGCTTTATTTGGAAGTATAGAGCCCATAATAAAATCAATACCCTTAGTAAGAGGAAGGCCATAAGAAATTTCATCAAAAAAATATCATGAAAAGTTGTAAGTGTAGGCTTAATTGAAGGATGATAGTCATCAATTTATTCAAATAAGAGCTCGAGGCGCCCGAGAACCTTTCAATTTCTAATCAAATTGAGATTTTGAAAAATAGCAACTTTAATTATCAGCTTTATGACCACTTATAAGTTTTGAAGGGGCTAAGAAGATCTTTACTCTTTCTTTAATAAAGGCATATGGCCATCATACTATGCCACATCATATTTTATCTTTACAAGGAATGTCAAAAAAAGTCAACAAAGTAATATTGACTTTTACCTTATTAGCCTTTAGCTAAAGGGAGTTTGTAAGGTTAAAGATGCTCCACCTGCCTTTGGCTAAATGATAGTTTCTCCATCGTGGTTTAGCTACAATGTTTTTATGACTTCCTCTAAACATCGCCATAGATGCTTTGCAAAGTCATCATTATCATCTTGAATTAGAAAAGCATTTAAAGCTCAATAAAAAGAGTTTTCACCATTATTATTATATGTGATATTGGCCTTTCAATTTTTTCATCATACATTGAAGATATGCCTTCCTCATGAGTTATTATTCAAGAGATTCTTCTACAATAGTGAAAACCTTTCTTTTAGGACAATCCAAAGCAATATGATCATGTCCTTTGCATTTGAATTATTGGATGAAATCTAAAGAAGGCCTCTTGATTGCAGTTGACTTATCATCATAGTAGAAGCGTTATTGTTCGAGAACTTTAAGCTTTGTAAAGCACTATCTTGGCTGGAACTAGTTCCACGAGCAAAAGTTTAAGTTCCACTAACATTCGTGGATTCTTGAACCTTTAACTTGTCTTTCCATCTTTATAGCCAACTTGTCTTTCCACTAACATTCGTGGTAAGGTCAAAAATTGGCGCATCATTTATTTCTTGTCTTAGCCCATAAAAAAAAATGATAAACCCAGTTAGCCTTGGGTGATTGGTCTGATCCCATGAAATTTTCACACCGGCCACCAGGTAAATCGGGAAGCGTTTGCGGCGGGTGGCCGAGAAGTCTAGCATTCTTTGGTTGTGTGCTCCATTTGGAAGAAAAATTCCTGCAAATTCTCTAGGGATTAAACCGCGGGTGCCTGGGTGACAACTTGAATGCCCTATCGCTGCACCATAACCCCCGAGGGCTTGTCTTAGCCCATCAAGATATTGGGATGACTTGTTTTATTGGCTAGGAAATTTCACATCCATTATTAGGTGATTAATCTCCTCCTTGTATTCTCCAACGAAAGACTTTTGGGCCAACTGATGGAACTTAAGGTAAGTGATGCATGATCGACCCATCATGACTCCTTGAACTTCAAACGATCATAACTTTTGACTAGGGACTCGGAATTAGGTTTTGTTTATCGCTGTATAATTTAAAAATATATATTTGTTATGGGTATCCGTAACCATTAATTTCGGGTCTAAATTTTACCGTTTAAACCCTCATCTGAGCCTCAAAAAATTTTATAACTATTTTTTAGTAATTTTTATTTTTATGGTATTTAGTATATTTTTGGTATTCCTTGAAATTTTGGGTCATAATTAGTTTAAAAATAGTGTCCTGTTTTTATTAATTTAATTTTTGCCAGGAGTTTTTTTTTTCGGAAAGATCTCATTTCTTTTTCTACAAGATTAGAATTGAGATCAATATATTGGGATTTCTTTCCTTTCTTTGTCTTAAGATCTAGAATTTATATAAACTCCTATCTAGTTGTATGAGGATTCATCCCTCAGTTAATAATAAAGTTTCCTTTTTTAGTAAACAGTAGATTTTTCTCCTTATTTTTCTTCAGGTTCTCTTCTTACCTTCTCCTCAATTTCCCCTTTTCGTCAGCTCGTAGGATAATCGCATGTCAGTAAGTGACTTGCAAATAATTCTCTAATAAGAATTTCTATGATATGAGAGATGAAGTTGAATGATTGGAACAACTTGATGTCACATGATTGGAAAGTTGAGCAGTTGCAAACGATAGCTCTTGCATCAACACTATCTTCCATCTTTGGGTGCTTAGTTAGCAAATCTTTTTTTTTTAATCTAGTATCTAATTATTTGAACCGACTAATCCGAGAGATAATCGACTCGGCCACACGTAAGTTTCCTACTAGCCAACAAAGTAAATCAGGAAGCATGAATGACGTGTCGCTCTGCAGTTAGGATTCCAGGGTTGTCTTGAAATTAATTCGCAGTGCGGCGTAGCTAGGAATCGACTCATGAATGCCTAGTTAATTGCAGAAGTGCCTTGCCGTTGCACCTTAGCCTCGAGGGCCTTAGTTAGCAAACTCTTGATTTCACTAAAGTATAGTACATAATCATTACTAATATCTACTAATAAGCTACCCTTTGAGGCCATAAAGGGTCTTAAGGTAGCGACAACTAGCGATTGAAATACTGTTCCATATCGAGCGGCATAGATGATTTTTACTAGAGCCGACAATTTGGATTGGGCTCGTCTGGATGACCTGTCCTGTCAAACAATTTTAGCGAGTTGGGTTGGAATTTTATCAACCTAAACCCACTGCGGGCCAACCCACATAGGCCTGTGACTCGCGAGGGTCGGCTTGTGACGGGCTTGGTTGACCTGCGGGTTGAAAAACATATGTAAACCAAGTTTTATATCAATTTATTATCTTTTTTTATAAATTTAAATAAAAATAGTACGTTTCATTAAACACCAATACTTATTTGTGTTCATTGACATTTAAAATACCTATTTTTTTGATACATTTGATTGATAAAATCTTTCCGAAGTAAAATGTTGAAGATATACAACTTTTTTTTTTTTAAATCTTTGATGGGCCCGTGGGTTGACCCTCTTAACCAACAATCTGCCTTGGATTGAGTTGGGTTGTAGATTTTCCAACTTGCCAAGATAACGGGTCGCCCTACCAAATGGTCGGCCTGCCACCGGCTGCCCCGTCACGCCACGAGTTGCCTGTTTGACAGTTCTAGTTTTTACGCTTCTACTGGGGAAGCGAAACCAACACAGTACACACGGCTATTTTGAGCGCGTCATTGCATCATGCGCGAGCGTCGCGAGCAGTAGGTGAGTGGTGAGTTCAGATGCATCGCCAGACGCTTTCGACGTCGCCAGACGCTGCGTCGTCGGATGTTGCGTTGCCAGATGCCTCGCCCGCGGAGGCGTCGGCAAACTTGTATTCAAAATTAATATTACGATTTAAATAATTCAAACAATTCCCACTTACATATGATATTTTGAAAAGATTTTCATAAATCTTAATTAAATTATCTCAATAAAATAAAAAAATATATTTAATTTTTTTAAAAAATAATAAATTTTAATTTTAAAAATATCATAAAAAATGTAAAAAATAATAAAAAATTTAAAAAATAATAAAAAATTCTAATAAATCTATAATAAATTAAATTTATATTCTGATATATTTTTAAATATTTTGTAATTTTTTACTATTTTAATATTTAATTGATATTCTAATATTTTTTACTATTTTAAATATATATTATTTAAATTAATAATTAATTAAATGAATAAATAGTTAATTTATATAATTATTATATATAAAATAGTATTTTTGTATTAATTTATATAATTATGATTATTTAATCTGGGCATTGGATAACTATAGAGTTGATCTAAATAAAATGTTACAAGAACCAATGCTTCTATCTGACTCACGTCACTCGTTTTAGTATTAGTAACGTAACATCAAGGTTCTAAAATTCGCTAGGCGCTAGTCGGGCGGCAGACGCCTAGCGCCTAGGCCGCCTAGGCGGGGACTAGGCGCCGCTAGGCGGATTCCTCGGTATCCCTTGTTTCATGTGGACTGTGGACAATGTCATATGCAAATCTAAATGTTGTCTTAAACAATTTCATAGCAATGAAGATCTAACTATGTATGCTGAAATAAATACATACTTTCCAATACCAAAAAATGAAAAACTATACAAGAAAACTAATAGTTTTGTGCAAAGGAAATATACTAGGCTCAGTAAATATGAGTAAAAGAAACAGTTAAACAATAGAACATGTAGTAAGTTATCATAATCATATAGTAAACAGTAAAACATTGGAAAATAGTAGCAATAGTTCATTTAAGATTGCAATGCATTGTGAACTAGTAACCACTAAGCAAAATATAATTGTTAAATAACATAAATCATGTCTTAACAAAATGAGTTCAAAATTACACAACTAATAATATCTCATAGACTCATATTTATTCTGCTTCTTTTTCTCCATAATTTTCAATAACTTGTTCTTCATCGGACACAAACTCAATATCATTATTGTGATCCTCGTCTTCTTCTTCGGATTCAAAATCATCTTCATGGAGTTCTCTCACTCTGGAGTTTCTTCGGGGTTGTAGATTTTCATCTGCTCCACTTGCTTCATCAACCATTTGCCAAGTGAGTCCGGAACCTAGTTCAACTTCATCATCTTCCCCACCATCCACAATCCAATCTTGTGCATTTGAAGCATCTTTTACAAGAAGGACATCAACATTTCTTTCTTTTTCTCTTTTTTGTTTGTTCAACAATCTAGCATTAAATTGGACAAATACTAGATTGTTCAACCTGTTGGCATCCAACCTATTTCTTTTCTTTGTGTGAATCTAAAAAAACAGAGAAAGTAAATACTATAGTTAGTACCTGAATATAGAGTATAGACGTTAAAAATTATAACTAATTTAATTAAAGAGTAG
Source organism: Zingiber officinale (assembly GCF_018446385.1). Lineage (NCBI taxonomy): Eukaryota > Viridiplantae > Streptophyta > Magnoliopsida > Zingiberales > Zingiberaceae > Zingiber > Zingiber officinale. Next base: position 77,903,594 of record NC_056001.1, read on the forward strand.
ACTAAAAGTTTAAAACTTACTCTTCAAATGTACTCCAATTTCTTTCACACCTAGATGAACTTGTAGTTAATGAAAGTATCCTCAATGCCACCCTTAGCAAGTTAGGTGTGTGAGCATCGTATGTACTCCACTATGCACATGGATCAAATGTATCATCATTTTTTTCACATGCTTTTGCTGCCAATGTTTTTCCAAATAACCCAGTCTTATTTCTATACTTTGGAAATTCCTTGTTAATAATTGTATCTTGTAAATCTAACTCATTGGCATGCAAAGTTTCCATGCATTCAAAAATCCCCATCGCGACCTCCTCATAAAGAGCAATCGAACTATCTTTGTAGTAAAAATAAGGATTCAACAAAAATGCAGTGGTATGCAATGATGTATCAAGTCTATCCTTCATTTTTTACTCAATAATGACTATGATAGGCTGATAATTTGATTCCACGTTATTCAGAGCCACCTTGATATCTTCTTTAGCTTGAAGAAGCTCCCCATATAGAAACCCCATCGATGGCTTTCTATCTCCATCTATCAATCGAAGAACTCTTACCAAAGGAGCAAATATTTTCAAACAAAGTGTTACACCATTCCAAAAACTCATGCTCATCACTGTAGAGTAAGCCATTTTTCCTTTGTTTGTTTTTGACCATTTACATTTCTCCCATATATCACTTGTAAACATGTCCCTTAAACTAGCTTTTTTTTCAATCAAACTTTGCAATGTGAGGAAATTTGATGCAAACCTGGTAACTCTTGGTCGGACTATGTCTCTCTTCTTTGTGAAACTTCTCATCAATGATAAAGTCTTATGGTGAGCATAGATGAAAATGGTAAAAGCCTTGGACTGCTCAATCACCTTTTTATATCGTGGAAGTTTGCCAATACTTTCAAGTATGAGATTTGTTGGGTTATTCGGGCCGCGAAAACCGCTTTTCGCGTCGCGGAAACCCCGAATCACCCAAGGCCAACGGATCCGTGCAAGGAAAAACCGAACGAAAATATGAGTACGAGTTTCAAAGACTCTAGATCTACACTAGATGAGAGTTATACCTTCGAAGCAAGCCCTTTTGCTTTCCCGCTCGTCCAAGGAAGATACTCCTCTAATGATATCCACACGAACAAGGAGTGTCTCTCACACTCAAAGGATGGAGAAGAGAGCCCCAAGTGTGCTAGCACTTTCTAGAGCTCTCGGGTAGGATTTGAAAAGGGAGAAAGGAGAGAAAGGAAAGGAATCTCACATACTCCTCTAGGTGTCCTCCTTTGTGACCTTCACTTCACCCTTTTCTTTGGACCTTAACACATTCCTCTTCACCTTGCTTGAAACTCTCGGCCAAGAAGGAGGAAAGGGAGAAGAGAATGGCTAGAGGAAGGAGATGAAATGAATGAGACCAATGAATGAAAATTCATTCCCATTCATTCACTTGTGTGGCCGGCCACATGAGTAACTCCTACTCATTTAATGTGGCCGGCCACATTAATGAGAATGGAGGCTTGTAACCTCCATGATGTGGCATACCATGATGATGTGGAGCATCATCATTGGTCCACATCTTGCCATCTCACTAATGATGTGGAAATTAGTCAAGTCAAACTTGACTCTTCCTCTCCCTCTCAAGTCAAGTCAAACTTGACCAAATCTCTTCCATGGTTGATCTAATCTAACCATTTGATTCAAGCCAACTTAATATAATGAATCTAATTCATTAAATTAAGTTGATTTAATGAGTCATAATCTAAATTAGACTCATTGAATACATGAATCAACTTGAGTCCAACTCAATTAGCCCAATTTGGATTACTCTTAATCCAATTTGATTCATCAAATGAATCTAATCATCTTGGTTCATCATATGAACTTAATCCAATTGGTTCATCATATGAACCCAATCTCCATCCACTTGTTCTTTGTGTGTGACCCAATAGGTTCTTGTAACATTGGCAATGTTTCTAAACTCCTTTAGAAACATAAGCAATGAGCGGCATCTAGCATTCTACCCAAGTTACAAGAAATGTTGAGATCCAACATTGTGACTACTAATTATGACTCCTCACAATATACGACAAGTGTCCTTCATCCTGGCATCTAGATTGATCGATGTGACGTAGGCGAGACATGTCCGTGTCCTTCGACCAATCTAAATCTTGAACTCCAAGTAGACTCACTCAATCAAATGAGCTCGATATCTCATATCGACTCATTTGGGTATGTACACTTCGTGGTCTTACTCTATCAAGAATATCGATGTCACTCTCGTCATAGGAGGATAGATCCCATCTACATCACTCACATCCCTCTGATAATTCGTTCATACCCGAAGAATCGCCTTTATAGTCCGCGATTCGGGTGGCGTTTGTGAAACCAAAGTAGGGATCCGTGGTGACTTGGTCAGGACTAATAGTCATACTAATAGCCACATGAGAAAGTATATGACACTCATATAACGATCCACGATACTTTCATGGCGGGTCATTCAAGTATACATTCTCCAATGTATACCCGTATGTCACGATATCTCTATATCCGTGACTTGTGAGATCACGCCATCGAGCTAACCTACATGTTAGTCTTATTGCATTAACATTGTCACGAATGTTAATACTCGACTAGGAATGATTTAAAATAGTGTTCCTATATCATTTCACTATCGATTCAACTAATCGATTGATATAGGTATGAACCTTCTACTCAAGGACGCTATTATACTTAGTCATTTGGCACTAATATAAATAAGTATAATAACCAAACAAATGCCTTTATTGATATACGAGAATACGATATGATGAGTCCATACAATTTATCAAATGATTGGCTCTGGGGCTCTAACTAACAAGATTAATAGTGTGAGTTGCGCATAAAAGTTCCCTCTTATCAATTTAGCTGCAGCCATATTGTTGGTGACATTGCCTGTTAGAATCTGAACAATATTCTGAGCTCATACTTGTTCAATACACTTGTCAACATACTCAAAAATAAGTTCAGCTGTATGCGCTTCGTCTGAAGACTCCTTAGACCCTAAAAATGTAGTACCCTCCTTGCAATTAACACACAAATTTAAGATGCTTCTTTTTCTATCACTCCATGCATCTGTCATAATCGAGCATCCATTCTTCTTCATGTTTCTTCAGCAATTGTTTTGTTCTTTCAACATCGACTTTCAATAGTGGCTCCCTAAGTTGATATTGAGCTGGAGGCTTGAATCCTGGTCCAAATTGACCCATTGCCTCCATTAGTTGCTTGAAGCTATCATTATCAACAACATTGAATGAGATTCCATTTTCATAAACCTATCTCCCAACATATTGTTGAACTTGTTGAGTTCTCTCTTTGAAAAGAGCCTCATTTATATTTTTTTGGCGAAACACTTTACTTCCATTGGAGCCTGCATTTTCTGGAGCAATTGCCGATGCATATCTATCCATGGGGCCAAGTGGAAGAGGTTTTTTAACTCCATCCATCCCTTCAATTTCAAGACCTTCTTCTTCATCTACAGAAATAGCCACCTCTGCTCTACAACTTTGTTCTTCCATTATTTTGTTCTTCTTTCTGTTCCTCCCTTCTAAAATAGCCTGTTTGCACTTATTTTTGTCTTCTTGAGATGCTTTTCGACAATCAGATACATTTCCAGGTATATTTCCAATGTGCTCCTTTATCCTATACACTCCTCCTGACATTGCTTTTCCACATAACTTACATTTAATTTTGTCGAGGTTCTTAGGATCAATCAATATCCCAAACTCCCATCCGATGTCATTTGACTTTCTTCTAAGAATCCCGGATTCGGGTTAAGTGACAGATGTTGTCGAAGATGGATTGCTTGCCATTGATAACAGTATAACAGATAATCTGAAAAAATAATATATAACAATACATAATCACATAACATATTAACATGATAATAAAATTTAATTATACCATACAGACATACAATACAAAATATTTCAATAACATTAAGTCATTAACAAGTCTGAGAATATTTTTTTATATATCTTAATCTAATTAATAAAATTTATTCGATATTTGTTTAAATAAATTAAATTTTAAATATATTTTTTATATTTTTAAATTTGTTTTATACTTTTATAAATTAATAATATTTATTAGAATTTTTAAAATTTTAATTTATTTTTCATATTTTTAAAACTGATTTATATAAATTAATAATATTTATTAGAATTTTTAAATTTTTAATATAATTTAAATATTTATAAATCTAATTAATATAAATTAATAATATATAAAATTTATAAATATGATTTATATAAAATATAAATTAATAATATGTATTATATTTATTAAATTTAAAATATTTTTTATATTTTAAATCTGATAAATGATAATATTTATTATAATTTTTAAATCTGTTAATATATAAATTAATATTTAATATTATTTATTTAAAAAAATTAAGTATATTATTTATATATTTAAATCTGATTATATAAGTTATAAAATTAATAATGGAATCTTAATTTTATATATAATTTTATATATTCAAAATTCTTTTATAAAAATTAATACAATTTATTATAAAAAAAATAAATTTAAAATATATTTAATTGGGATGATAATTTTATTAGGTTTTACGAACCAACCTATTATTGAATTTGAAATTATCCCCGTTAGGAATTGTTTTAATTTAATAAATCTAAAAAAAAAGAAAAAAAACAAAAACAAAAAACGCCGTCCCCCTCTCGCGACTTGCACAACGGCGCGGATGCCACCGGCCTCCACCGGCGCCTCGCGGGAGACCTCCGACGCCGCCGGACGTGTCCGGCGCGTCCGGCGAAGTCCGACGCTACTTCCAGCGGCGCCAGAAGCGTCGGGGAAAGCGTCCAGTGCCGCTGGAAGCTTCATGAGATGCTGCCGGACGCGTCCTACGACGTTTCTGGCGGCTGCGGACGCGTCCGGCGTCGCCGGAGACTACGCGGCGATGACTCAACAGTTAACAACTTAACGAAACAACTTACCGGAGCCCGGAGCGACGAAGCCTTCGAAGTGGCGCACGGCGAAACAGCGACGATGATGACGCAGCGACGATGAGGACGAAACAACAAATTTGGAAGACGAAGCGGCGCACGGCGAAGACGTAAACAGCAAATTTGGAGCAAAATATTAAAAGTTTAAAACCTAAATAACTCGGTCGAGGCCTGCCGAGGCCCGATGAGTTCCGCCGAGTCCCGCCTGGGAGGTTTCCGGCACGGCAGCATGTCGCGCAGCGCCTAGGCGGCCGCTTAGCCCGAGTTTTCGAACATTGCGTAACATCTTATGATATATCGATTTTAATTCGAGTTATTAATAGATTAATTATTTAAAAAAATTATATTTAATTATTGTTCTAACAATATTAAGTTGTCTAATAATGGAGCACTTATATAAAATCAATATACAACTTATTTTCAAATTATACACAATAAATATATTTATCTAATAATTATTATATATAAATAAAAAAATACTGAAATCATATTAGTACAACACGATACGATACCGAAATCGTATTGTTCCAGTTTGGGATCGAAACCTCAGCATGGGTCGAGATTTTAAACCTTGGAGACAACATTGACATAAAAGGCATCTAAATTGGTTATGCATCAAAATGTTTTTGTTGAGGAAGTTATTCTTGACCATGTGACAAATGTTAAATAGTGTGCAACCTACTTGAATGCGATCTTGATCTAAGGATGTGCTAAAGAGACTTAAATTCTTTGCTTTAAGCTCAATTAGGGTCTAGGAAAATAGATATGGTAAAGCATAAAAATAGATGCTAGAATTCTTTTGGAAAAAGGAAAAATTGAATACGTAATATTTAAAAAGGAGATCGAAAAGAATAAAAAGGATCATAATGACGAATACAAATATTAAAAATGATGGTTAAAAAAGTTACAATTTTTTGAATTCATTATTTTGTAGCAACATTACATATTATGCTCTACTTTTTATACATGTTAGGATTCAAATTCCGTCCATGACGAACGAATCATGATTGGTCCCAAACTCGGATAAAGGAGAAGGATTCTGTTAGGTTGCTAGCCATAGTTAAATTATGACAAATGTTTAATGAATAGATCAATTAAACTATTGTCCTAATGTTAGGTCCTTCCCTTAAAGGAACGCGTTGTAGACATCTCGGCAATGACAACTACATCTCCAAAACTTAGGTGTAGTGGTAAATATGCAAGAGGTAGGGTCTGATGGTAATGTATCGGTAATGTCTACTATATCTCTATGAAAATTTAGGTGTAGTGTTAAATATATAAGATTTCTCATACCATAGGTTTGATAAAAATAAAAATTATAGAAAAACTAATAGTCTAAGATTTATAACATGGAACCCTCACTAGTAAAGAAATGGAGGTAGTATATACGATAATTAGAAGAAAAATTAGTATTTTGTGTGTACAAGATACAAAATGAGTAGGCGAGAAGGTAGAGATGGTCAAGAACTAGGATTTTAAGTAATGGTAGGAAAGAGTAAAACTGGAAATGAAGTGAGTATTTTTATAGATAGTTTGTTTAAGGATGAAGTTGTAAGAGTAGTTAAAAAGGGGATAGAATTATAGCTTTCAAGATAGTAGCGGTGAAAGAAACTATGAACGTAATTAACATATATGCACCTCAAGTAGGATCAGATGAAGGTATCAAATTAAGGTTTTGAGATTACCTAGATGAAATATTACAAAATATTCCGTCAAATGAAATGATTTTAATAGGAGACGATCGGGCATGTCGAAGTAAAAAATCAGGAATATAAGAGGGTTCATGAGTGTTATGAGTTTGGAACAAGAAATGAAGAAGAAAAAATTATATTGGATTTTGTAATAATTTATGACCTTATACTAACTAATATGTTTTTTTAAGAGAGAAGAACACTTGATTACATTCAAAAGTGAAAATAATAAATCATAAATTAACTTTCTTATGGTTATGAAGAGGGATAGAAAGATTTGTAAAGATTGCGAGGTCATTCTTAAAGAAAGCTTAACTACTCAATATATGTTAGTAGTATTGGATATATTCCTCAATCATAGTATCATACACGACTCTGATAATTAAGTGGTAGAAGTTAAAGGATGAGAAACAAAATATATTTAAGGAGAAGGTAGGAGTACAAGCATTAGGTGAAATATACGGTGATTCTAATACGACATGGGATAAGATGATTTCAAAGTTAAAAATAGTAGCTAAGAGTGTATTCGGTAAGTTAAAGGGACATACACCACAAAGTAAGGAATCATGGTGGTAGAATGAGAAAGTATAGGAGAAAGTGAAGGAAAAATAAACAACCTATAAAGAATTATATATTTGTAAGAGAATTTTTTTTAAAAATATATAATAGTCAAGAAAGATGCTAAAAAAATAGTAAATGAAGCAAACATTGAAACTTTTGAACAGTTATATCGAAAATTGAATTAAAAAAAGGGAAAAAGATATTTATAAAATAGCTAAAGCGAGAGAGCAAGACAAGAGATTTTATTCAAATAAGATGTATTAAAAATGAATGCAATAAAGTACTAGTAAATGATGAAAAAAATAAAAGAGCGGGTGGAATTGGTATTTTCATTAAGTTTATAATAAAGGTTTAAGTGATCAACTTAATTTAAGTAGATCAATGAGTATAGAAATTTAAATTTTTATCGTAGAATTCAAATTTCAGAAATACAACAAACTTTAAATGGGATGCAAAATGAAGAAGTCGTTGGATTAGATGATATTCCGATATAAGTATGGAAGTGCTTAGGGAAATAAAATATTAAATGACTTATAAAATTATTTAACATGATATTGAAAATGAAATAATTACATATGATAAGGATAAATGCTTTAGTTCCCTTATATAAAAATAAGGAAGACGTATAAAATTATGCAAACTATAGGGATATTAAACTAATGAGTAATATCATGAAACTTTGAAAAAGAGTAATAGAAAAAAGATTAATGAAAGAGACCACAATGACAGAAAATCAATTTGGATTAATATTTGGAAGGTCGACAATAGAAGCTATATATCTTCACACAACTAACTAATTGAAAAGTATCAGGATCTACACATGATATTTATTAAAAGAAATTATATGGAGAATTCTAAATAAGAGAGGAGTTAGCATAACATATTGAACTAATTAAGGATATGTATGTGGGTGTAACGACCAGAGTTGACTTCAGATGGATTAAAATAAAGATAGGGTGATAAGCCCTTATCTTTTTACACTAATAATAGACGAACTTGTTGGTGCAGTTTGCATTAACGGTCTAACTCAGGTTTTGACGAATGATAAATGAATTAAATTAGGTATATTTGTGATCCAAGTACTTTACCAAGTGTGCAGGAATTGATGGGTCTGAAGGACCTGCCACCAGGCTGAAATCTAGCTAGGTTCAAGAGATCGGATAGTTGGTTCGAAGTCTAGATAGGTCAACGGGCCGACCTGATATCTGGCAGGAAGTCCAGTTGGGCCTGCGGGACCTGACAACCGGCAGAAGTCCAATTGGGTCTACGAACCTGACAATTGGCATGAAGACCTGGTGGGTCAAGAGGCTATTCAAACCGACTACAAGTTGGTAAGTAAGGTAAGTGACTGGAAGAGAGTGACTCGGTGAGGACGCGTCCCGATTACGGGACAGTAGGTGTCGGTCTAGTTTAAGTCCATTATGAATCTCTAAACTGAGACCTTGACTAGATCCTGGTCTCAGGAGAGATAGAGTCTATTTACTACTTAGTATCTTTATGCTAACACTTGTCTTGCAGGTTATTATTTAGTCTATGGGAGTAGCATGCTTTGCAGGGCAAAAAGACTAAAAAAGTCTTGGGTAAACAGTACCCGAGGCGCCTTCCAGGAGATGGAAGGCGCTTTCCAGGCGAAAGCGCCTTCCATGGATCAAATTTGTCGGGTTGGAGGCGCCTTCAAGGCCTTTGAAGGTGCCTTCCACAACCTTTATAAGGGCTTCTCGACCTAAGCTTCTACAACAACTTCTATATAAGCTTCTACGCGCCCATTTGAGGTTTTGACTACTCCGACTTCCTGCTGTGACTCTGCTACGCTCTAAATTGGTGCAACCACCAATCAAGCCAGGAGGAAATCATTTCAGTTTTGGATTTCAGTCTTTCGCATTTTATTTGAATTGGTAAAAGTTTATCTCTTCAAATAATTCCTTCTCGTTCGGTTTTTACTCGAAGTTGGTGCAATACTAATCAAGTTCCTCGATATCTTTTTCTTAACTCTACTAATCCAAGATTATGTCTTGGTACCCTCTTCTAGTTTTCTATTTCAGTTCTAAATGACCCAAAACGAAGGATACAATACCGTTCGTCCACTACTTTTTAACAGAGACGATTTTTCATGTTGGAAGAAGCTGATGAAGGTGTACCTGAAGACTGATATTGACCAATGGTTCAGCGTCACCAAAGGATACAAGGCGCTCGTCGACAACGTTAGAATTTCAATGGACCCGGAAAATTGGAATCCGAAAATAACGAAGAAGGCCCAGATCGACTTCAAGACCCTCAATATAATCCAGTGCGGATTAACAAAGGAGGAGCTGAACTGCATCGGCCCACACGAAAATGCAAAGAAGTTATGGGACAAGCTTATAGAACTACACTAAGGAACCACCGACGCAAAGGTAACAAAAAAAAGACTTATTTTTAAATAAATTATTTAACATTAAAATGCAGGAAGGAGAATCTGCCAGTCAATTGCACACGAGGATAAAAGATATTCTCAACGGGCTGCACACAATCGAACATCAGATGGAGAACCGAGATTTGATCAGGTATGCTCTAAACTCATTTCCTCGAAATGCAATATGGGCATTCATCGTGGATGCCTATAAAATTCTAGGAACTTATCTAAATTAAAATTAGATGAACTTTTCTGTGAATTAGAACTGCACAAATAGACTAACGCCAAATCCAAAAAAAGTGTTGCTTTTGTTGCAGGATCGTCAAAAGATAAATCCAGATCTAAACCATAACCAGAAGATGAGTCTAACCCAGACTTAAACGATGAAGAACACCTAGTGAATGTGGTAAGGAAGATGTTCACTAGGAGAAAGGACTTCACTAAATGGGATTTGCAGAAGATCAAATCTACTCCCAACAACAAGACATATGTTACATGCTTTGGATGTAATAAGAAGGGACATTAGAAGTCGCGATTGCCCAAATCTCAAGAAAGTCCTCAAGGCGACTTAGGACAAATCATCCATGGAGGAATCAGACGGCGACGAACCGAAGCACACAAACTTCCTCGCACTGATGGCTTATGAACCAAAATCAGAAAATGAATCGGAAGACGGGCCTGAACCTGAATCAAGCCACGAGCCCGCACTCGTTTCCGAAGGTTCCGATGAGGTATAGTCTACTCTTAGCAAGAATTTTTTTAAAATCATTACATGTTTAGATAAAAAATTAATTATGCATGAAAATAAAATAAACAAACTAAATATGAAAAATAATACTTAACGATCAACTAAAATCTATCTCAATGACCGAGCTGATTCAACCTGAACTCTCAACTAAGCTGCAAAACTTGAGGAGGACAATTCCAGATTGAAAAGCGAAATACTTGAACTAAAAGAACTACTAAAAAAATTTACAATTAGATCTAAGTACCTTGATATGATACTTGGATCACAAAGAGCTGTGTATAATAAGTCCGGACTCGGATACAAATCTAACTCAACTAACAAAACCTTTATAACTCTAGTTAATCAAAATAAAACTCAAACCAAGGCTTGAGTTCCGAAAGTGTGCCTACTCACGTAAATAGGAATCAATCAATGCTACGTACCTAAAAATAAAATCCTCTATCTAAAACCAAATAAAACATGTAACTCAACCTAAATCTCAAAAGTTGAACCCACTAAACTAAATTTAATAAAATCAAACAAATCAATAACAAACCTGAATTATATAAAAACAAAATTACTCAAAGCCCAAGCTATAACCAAGTCTATTATAATTATAAAATAAATCGACACAAACCTAAAATCTAAACCTAAAGTCCAACAATTAAGGGGGAGGCTCCAAACTAGCTGGCACCTATAAAATCAATACCTTACCCGGATGGGTAAATAAGGATAAAAGTTTAACTTGATAAACGGTACGGGTGAAGTTTTGGATGATAGTAGGTTAGAAAACTCTGCCTATGCATGTCTAGGAAGATATGACTTCGACCTGGTGCATTTGGTTTAGTGGAACTAATTGAAGTTACCCCTTACGAATCCTAATTGGTTAGACCAGAGTTTTGTATTAAGTTGATAGGATTATTTAGAAAATTTCGAAGGCGTGATTACTTTAATGATGTCCAGGTGACTAGAATGCCTATTTGTTGAACCTAAAACTAAATTTGAATCTAACACAAAGTTAAATTAAATTCTGAAATCTAATTTAACTCATCTCATAAAATTATAGGATTTCCTGATTGAAAATATAGATCGGGTGAGATGATTAAGGATCTTAAATTTAAATTAAATTAAATTAACATCAAATTTAAATTACAAACAAATTTAAATTAAATTAAAATAACATCAAATTTAAATTAAAAATTAAAATTAAAATTAAACTAATATCAAATTTAAAGTAAAATCAAATTTAAAGTAAAATTAACATCAAATTTAAATTACAATCAAATTTAAATTAAATTAAAATTAAAATTAATAAATGTATCATAACTCAAATTCCTAACTTTATCAATCTTCAACTAATTTCCTTACTCTTGGCTTGCATTAATCTTTAAACAAAATTAAAATTATAAATGAAATTAACAATAACTCCCACCTTTTGTAGGAAACCAAGTGGATATTGGACAGTTGTTGCTCCAGACATATGACTGAGATTATACTAAGTTCACTCAACTAACTTACAAAAGCCTAGGAACGATTGCCTTTGGAAACAACAACAAACTAAAGGTAATTGGGATAGATAATATCAAACTTAAAATTGACTTTGTTGTTAAAAAGGTGTTGCTTGTTGATAGTTTTAAATACAATCTACTTAGCATTAGTCAGTTATGTGATTCTGGATATAAGGTTAGATTTCTTTCATCTAAAGGCTTAATTAAGCATATAGATAACCCTAACATAAATCTAAAAGGGTTTAGGAAATACAATATCTATGCAATTAACCTAACCATTGTTTCACTTAAATGTTGCTCGACACAGAAAGAAGAAACTTGGTTATGACATAGAAGAATGTCACATATAAATTTTAGAAATCTAATAAAATTAAATGACTTAGTTAGAGGCTTATCCAAACTATCTAATTTAGAGTCAACAATCTGCAATGTTTGTCAACAAGGGAAGCAAACCAAATCAACTCTCAAATCAACAAATCAAATATCAACAAATTCAATTCTAGAATTGTTGCACCTAGACCTATTTGACTCCCATGGAATTAAATTAATAAGTGAAAGCCTTTACTATCTAGTAAAAATAGATGATTACTCAAAATTTATCCAGGTAAAATTCTTAAAAAATAAAATGAGACATTTGAAGCTTTCAGTAACTTTTGCAAACAAACTGAAAATGAAAATGATCAAAAAATAGAACTCTACTTGAGGCCTCAGGACAATGCTAAATGAATATCAACTTCCTAAATACGTTTGGACAGAAGCTGTTAGTACAACATGCTATGTACAAAATAGAATTACGATAAATAAAAATTATAATAATACTTTATTTGAACTTTACTATAATAAAATACCAAATATCAATTACTTTAAAGTGTTTGAATGCCCATTTTACATGCTAAATACGAGAGAATACTTAGGAAAATTTATCTCAAAAGTAGAAAATAGAATTTTTGTAGGGTATTCATTAAATAGTAGAGGTTACAGAGTATATAATAAAAATATACTAAGAATTGAAGAAACTACAAATGTAAAGTTCAAAGATTCAACCCTAACATAGAACAAACCCAGATTCAACCAATTGACTTTATTAGAGGTAGCATTGGTCAAGGGGGAGTAAGTGAAAACCTAAGTCTAGAACATGAAAAAGAACATCAACCACAAGAAAATGAATAATCTAGAACCATAAGGGTTAACCCAAAGCATCCACTTGAACAAATAATTGGTGATCCAGATCTAAGAGTTCAAACTAGATTAACTTTTAGAAACCTAAACCAAATAGCCTTAATTTCTAACATTGAACCCAAAATAATAGAAGAATCATTAAGTGACCCAGATTGGACCCTAGCCATACAAGAGGAACTGGCCTAATTTGAAAGAAATAAAGTGTGAGATCTAGTTCCATTACCAGAACATAAAAAGATAATCGAAACGAAATGGATTTTTAGAAATAAACTAAATGAAAAGGGGAAGTTGTTAGAAACAAAGTCAGATTAGTAGCAAAAGGATTCAACTAAATTGAGGGACTTAACTACGATGAAACCTATACCTCCGTTGTCAGACTCGAATCAATTAGAATGTTATTAAGCTATGCAGCACATAAGAGTTTTAAATTATATCAAATGGATGTAAAGTCGGTCTTTCTAAATGGATTAATTAAAAAAGAGGTATATGTAGGTCAACCCCCAGCTTTGAGAACTTAGACACCCTAATTATGTGTTCAAATTAAAGAAAGTCTTGTATGGTTTGAAACATGCTCTAGAGCTTGGTATGAAAGATTGACCATATACTTAATCTCAAAAGGTTTTAAACAAGGTAAAGTAGACCCAACTATCTTCGTAAAAACAATTAATCAAGATTTTTTTATAGCTCAAGTTATGTAGACGATATAATATTTGGATCAACTAACTCAAAACTTCTACAACAATTCATAACATTAATGGAGCAAGAATTTGAAATGAGTCTAGTAGGACAACTAACATTCTTCCTAAGTCTATAAATCAAACAAACAAATAAAAGAAACTATGTTTATCAGCAAAAATATACACTTGAATTACTTAAGAAGTTTGGAATGGAAAACTCTAAAGACATTAAGACTCCAATGGCCTCCAATGTAAACGTAGATAGTTACCCAAATGGAAAATCTATAGACCTCAAATATTACAGAAGTGTTATATGAAGCCTACTGTTTCTAACTACTAGTCGACCAAATATTTTATTTGCAGTCAGTATGTGTGCTAGGTACCAAACTTGCACCAAAGAATCACACTTGGCCAATGTTAAAAGAATCTTTACATACTTAAAAGATACGTCCAACGTATGAATGTGGTACCCTAGAATGGTCAATTTTAAATTTATAGGGTACTCTGACTCAGATTATGCCGACTGTAAACTCGATAGAAAAAGTACAAGTGGTGGTTGTCAACTACTTGGATTATCACTTGTTAGTTGGTTTAGTAGAAAACAACACTGTGTTGCTTTATCTAAGGCCGAATATATAGCAATAGGAGAATGTGTTGCACAACTACTATGGATGATGCACATCCTAAAAGATTTCAATCTAAACTTTGAAAACACTAAATTTCCTAGGCACTTAAGTAGTACTCCTTGTTGTTAATAAGGGTAACAAGATTATGTCAGATTAAGGGGAGGAAGGGTTGAAAATTCTTTCAAATAATTTAAAAGTAAACAAATATTTTTGAAAATCTTTAGTCTTTGAAGACCCTCAGATATTTTGAAAACACTCCGAATTTTTTTTTTGCTAATAAAAAATAAAGTATGAAAAATATATTTTGAAATATACCTTGAAAATAATTTTAAACTATTAGTTTGGATCTACCCCATAGACATTTAAGAATAATTTTTAAATGAATGTTTTGAAGCTAATTGAAGCTTCATTTCAAAAATATATTTGAAACGCCCTAAAATTCTATTTTTGGAATTGAAAATTGTGTTTGAAATTTTTTTAAATAATTTAATGCTTTTGAAAATATTTCCAATTTACAAATTTTTATTTAAAATTACTTTGAAAATATTTCTAAATTAAAAATTCTTATTTCAAAAATATTTTGCAATTATTTCATAGTTCAGATTTGTGCTTAAAATTCATATTTTAAGGTTATTTTGAATCATCTATCTACATATATTTTTTGAAGAATGCCAAAGGGGGAAGGTTAGGGTTTAAGTTGGAAAATCAAGAAAATCCTAAAAATGATTAAGAGAGCAAAACTAATTGTCTTAATTTAAACTTCTTTTAAAACATTTTATATGTTGCTGTATATTTTTCCTAATTTTAACCCAGGTTTGATGAGATTGTTGGTGCAGTTTGCACTAACAGTCTAACTCAGGTTTTGATGAATAACAAATGAGTTAAGTTAGTGTATTTGTGATCTAAGTACTTTACCAAGTGTGCAGGAATTGACGGGTATGAAGGATCTGACACTAGGTTGAAATTCAACTAGATCCGAGAGATCGGATAATTGGTGCAAAGTCCAAATAGGTCAACGGGCCGACCTGATATCTGACGAGAAGTTCGGTTGGGTCTGGGGACCTGACAACTAGCATAAGTCCAGTTGGGTTTGTGGACCTGACAATTGACATGAAGACCTGGTGGGTCAAGAGGTTAATTAAATGTAAGTTGGTAAGTAAAGGTAAGTCATTGGAGGAGAATGACTCGGTGAGGATGCGTCTCGGTTACAAGACAATAGACGTTGGTCCAGTTTAGGTCCATTACGAATCCCTAAACTGAGACATTGGCTAGCAGGAGAGAAGGGTCTAATTACTACTCAGTATCTTTATGCTAACACTTATCTTGCAGGTTATTATTTAGTCTATGGGACTAATATGTTTTGTAGGGCAAAAAGATCACAAAAAGTCTCGGGTGCGCCTTCATGCAGTGGAAGGCGCCTTGACACTGTTCATAGAAGACGTCTTCAATGTGTGGAAGACGCCTTCAATGTATGGAAGGCACCTTCAATGTATCTTTCCGCAGGATAAGAAGATGTCCTCGCGGATAAGGGCCAGTTTGTTTGGGATCAAATTTGTCAGGTTGGAGGTGCCTTCAAGGCTTTTGAAGGCGCCTTCCGTAGCCTTTACAAGGGCTTCTCGACCTAAGCTTCTACAACAACTTTTATACAAGCTTTTACGCACCCATTTGAGGTTCTGATTGCTCTGACTGCTCCGACTTCCTGCTTTGACTCTGTTACGATGTTGTTGCGCCTGACTACTGCCGAGGAGCTGACCGACTCCGAGCTTAAGCTGACACTTTTCGAAGGTGTTAGGTAACGAATTTGTAATTTGTATACTTAATTATTTGCAGAATGACAAGTGCAGTGTGGTGCACTTATTTCGTCTTTCTGTGTACTCGATTCCCTTATCCAGAGGTACCGAAAAATGTATTTTAGTGAATTATCCATCGATAAGTCGAGTCGTCGAAGACTCCGAACCAAATAAACCGATCGAGTTTGCGTATTTGTTTGTTTGTTCTTTTACTTCACTTTTTAACTTCCTTTCTCCGCTGCGTACTTTGCTTTTAAATTTGAAAAGAAAAGATAAGTTTTTCAAAATCACGTGATTCACCCCCTCTCACGTGCGACTCGATCCAACATAACTCACTTGACATACCGTGGTGTATGTTGTTTGCAGATAAATTATTTTGATAAATGAGATAGGAGTAAATGCTAAACTAGAATCTTGGCGGGAAATAATACAAGTGAAAGTTTTAGGCTTAGTAGAGTAAAGACAAAATATATAGAATTTAAGTTTAGCAATATTAGACATAATGAGACAATTGTTAAGATAGGAGATGATATTATTTTCAACTAGAAATTTTAAGTATTTAAGATCATTTTTGTAAAACGATGATGGGATTGAAAAAGATGTCTTACATAAAATATAATTATGATAATTGAAATGGAGGAGAGCATCAGGTGTTTTATGTGATCGTATCTTTAAAACTTAAAGGGAAGTTCTACAAAACGGGTTAGACTTGCTATATTATATGACGTTGAATGTTGGGCTACGACTCGAGTATATGAGTAGAAGATGAGTTGCAGAGATGAGGATGTTAAGATGAATGTGTGGACATACGAGGATAGACAGAATAAGAAATGAGAATATTATAAAAAATGTCGGAGTTGCATCTATTGAGGGAAAACTCCGAGAGACATGTTTAAGATGATACAAACACGTACTTAGACGACTAATAAACGTCCACTAAATGAAGTGAGCACACGAGCAAAAGATGAGAGTCGCAGAGATGAGCATGCTAAGGTGAATGTGCGAACATAAGAAAATTGACAAGATAAGAAATAAGAAAATTAGAGAGAAAGTCATGTTGTGCCTATTGAAGGAAAATTTTGAGAGACATGTTTAACATGGTATAAACACATACTTAGTCATCTAATAAATGTCCTAGTTAGGTGATATGAGACTATGACAAATATACACATTAATAGAGGAAGATAAAGATCAAGATACACATTAATAGAGGAAGATGGAGACCAAAGAAGACTTAGTAACGGTAAAATAAGATAAAATTTATTTAAATATAGATGAGGATATAGTAGTGGATTGAGCCTAATGATGTAGGAAGATCCATATAGCCGACCCCACTTAGTTGGATAAAGACTTGGTTATTATTGTGCTATTTGTGTAGCATACTGAAACATCCTTAGTTTTTTTTTAATTTTTATATTCATATATGTGTCCAACATGCGAACGTCTTAAATCATAATTGCACTTACAACCATACATGTTCTCAATTTAACTGAATTATTCAAAACAATAACTACTAGTAACACTTGGCGTGGGCCATATGACCCAGAACTTATTCTACGAAAGGAAACATGTAGCTATGCGGAAACTAAACAGGAAGGTCTTCAGATTATGCTGCCATGGTCTTGAGCTGGCTTACTGGTCAATGTCTCCTGCCTCATTCGTCTTATTTCCTGAAAAAAATGAAATCTAAGTTGAGAGACTCAGTATATTCAGAACCGTCTTATGCAATAGTTAGATTCTATAATCTAGTGTACCAAGGGATACTCTGGCTAGGTAACTTAAGACCTACCTACTGCATATTATGGACATGAGCATAGGCGTTGACATAGGTATACGATCATAGACATAAGCATAATCATGTAAATAAATTAAGCATGAAACAGATATAATTATGGGCACATACATAAGCATAGGCATATGCATACTTGCATGACATAAACATACATACCAAAGGTGAACTTAAACATAAGCATCAATGTGTAAATAAGCTAAGCATGAAAATAAACATAACCACATAGGGTTAGTGAGCTTCAAGGGTAAGATCACCAGTCACACTCAACTACCTAAGGTTTGGTGAGCTCTCGGGCTAAGGTCACCAATGACACTCAACCACATAGTTTTGGTGAGTTCCTGGGCTAAGGACACCGGTCACACTCATGAAGTTAACTGATTTCTTAGGTAAGCTTCCCGGGCTTGACCGGAAAAGATCTTACCTGTCCCCTTGCTCCTACCTAATTGGTAGGGATCCGAGCCTTGGAGTGGACATCCCTATCTATACATACTTAAACTGTTACTATAGCATAAGCTCTCCGGGCTCGCCCGGAGCAATCTTATCTATAGTGTGAGCTATACTCGGGAGGGGATCTCCGGATCAATGCTCGAAGCTTCCCGGACAAAAGGTACCCGTACCTTGGAACGAGAGTGATACACGGTGCCTGAATCACAGCTTGATAAGCTCCCCGAGGTGTAGGACTCCCCCAGATTACTTAAACTGTTACTTGGGAGGCTTCCTGGCTTGCCGAGACATATCCTCCCTATACATACATAACAAATTCTAAGGTAAGCTTCTCGACTTGCCGAGACATATCTTACCCATAGAGTAAGCTCCCGGGCTTGCTCGGATCATAACTTGATTAGCTCTCCGGGCTTGCCTGGTTCATCACTTAATCTATGACATAAATATGGACATAACATAAACATGTATATAAACCCAAACATGATCATTACATAAACATGGACATAAACACAAACATGTACCTAAACATAAACATGCCCCCTACATAGGCGTGAACATAAACATGCATATAAATATAAACGTGTGCATATACATGAGCAAGATCCTTCCATGAGCATGAGCATAACAATAATCGTGCATCTAACATAAGAGCGGCAACAAGAAAGTTACTGACTCCTAATGAGAACTAAGTAAACGAAATTTAAAACTACTCCTATTATATCCGAAACTTGTAAGGTCTATAACATAATTTGAGCATGCATAGTTCTCTAGTTTCTAATAGAAAACCAATAGAAAAAAAATCATAAAACAATTGTAGAGCAACATCATGATGTATAACCCTCAAAATAAAATTTAAAACCACTCCTATGAAATCTGAAACTTAGGAGTTCTATAACATAATTTGGGCATATAAAGTTCTCCAATTTCTAATGGGAAAAAAATAGGAAAAACATGAAATAATTGTAGAGCAACATCATGATGTATGAGTTCTATAAGCAACTTCCTAGCTAAGGACTTATATAGGCAGCATGGTAAGAGAACCGGGTGCTCATTGGACCCCATCGTCGTTCTTATCCTTGCTTTCTACGTGTCCTCTACAGAATCCATTTTTATAGGGCATAATAATTAAAGTAATAGGACTGACTCAGAAAGTGATTACAGTAAGTCAGGAAGGTGCTCCCCGAGGCTCAGTCCATCTTTATGTCACTCTAAGAGATTTGGTTATGTTTACAAAGGAGATTATATTCGGATGCTTTTGGATTTTATGGATATTTGGGCCCACCATTGCGTTAAGGTGGCACGTTTTCAACGTCCTTTGTTATCTCTTTTACTGTGGAGAGTACTTTCCACAGTTCCATCCTGGTGTCTTTGACTGTGGGTAGATACTTTTGGCAGTATGATTGTCGTCTTTCATGGTGTGCTCTGCGTTGTAAATCATACTCTTTGAGCTGGAAGATAAATTCAATTTCCCGGACACTTGTAATGATTTGGTGGCACACATATCTTTCAATATCAGTCGTTCTTTTTCTTTTGTCATGTTCTTCGGGTAGAAAGATGCCAATTTTGCCAGCGTCGGCGAGCTCCTGGTACTCAGCATAAAGTGGATAAGGCTCGAAAGATGCTGTGAGGCCTTCGGGTTGGGCTTCGTATTGAGTTGGGCCAATGCCTCCTCCACTTGATTCAGCATCAGCGAGTCCTTTTCCTCCAGTGTCATGGGCCTGTAAGAAAACATACGAGGCATGATAATGCGTCAGCAAGGAGGTTGTCTTTACCTTCTATATGCTGGAATTGGACCGAAACACCAAGCCCAGTAATGAAGTCCGTAAAAGAAATCCATCCATCAGACTCGTGAAAGCTTATTTTGTGCTGATTTATTAAAAAAACTTATAATGGCTTGGCAGTCGGTTCTTATGATTAATTCTGGTTTGTCAAGATAGTATATCTTGAAACTGTCAAGGCTGTTCATGACTGCAAAAATTTCGGCATCATTTGTTGATTTGGGCGGGTTGAACTTTCCACTGGCATAGGAGCATATTTTTTCTTCAGATTTCGGATCATATTTCTGCTTTGTCCATTTGCAAATTCCTCCCCAGTCATTCATGCAGCCATCTGACTCAATAATTATAAAGTAATCTTCAGGGGGAATATCTAAATCTAGAAGTTTCCTGATGGTATCTTTGATCTTTCGTATAAGAGACCAGTCATGGGAATTCATCTTTCTTTCTCCCGTGGGGCTGGTCTTAGAATAAAGTGGGCCAAGGATTTTACTTAGGTTTGGTATGTAACTTCTTGCATAGTTGAGGAGGCCTAACCATGATCTTAAGCCTTTTGTGGTTTGAAGTTCTTCATCTTTGAAGTCTGCTATCTTCTTTATAATATGGCTTTGCAGTTTGATAGTCTTTTCTCCAATTGTGGCCCCCAGAAATTCAATGGTTGGGTTGCCGATTTTCATCTTTGTTGGGCTCAGGATAAGCCCATTTTCTTGGCAGATCTTAAGCATAATCTTGATGTGCTCTTCATGCTCTCTTGCTGTTTTGGAAAAGACTAGAATGCCATCAATACAGACAGCTATAAAATGTTTCGTACCTTTGAAATATTGGTCCATTTTTCGTTGAAAAATTGCTGGTGCATTTTTCAAGCCAAAAGGCATAACCAGCCATTCATAGAGACCATCTGGAACTCAGAAAGCTGTTCATTCTATTGAGTTAGGATCCATGGGCACTTGATGGAACCCACTTTTTAGATCAAATTTGGAGTAGATCCGGCTTCCTCCAACTTTCTTAATAATGGTGTTTATACCTGGGAGGTTGTACTGATCTTTATGCGTATTGTCATTCAATCTTTTATAATTAAACATCATTCTTTCCTTGCCCTTTGTCTCTTTCTTTGTTATTGGATCAACTGTTGTTCCTGAGTGGATTATAACAACAGTGGTTCTATGCGTGCTTTTGCTGGGCCTTATAACCTTTAAATCCAGTAGGGCCTTTATATGCTTTCGAAAGGAGTCCTGTATTTGAGGGGTGACATGCTTCAGAGGCCGATCTTCAATAGTCAGATCCGGATTCTTAATGTCTAGCCGACACTTAATTTGATTATGGCTCCAGTATCTCATAGGGTCTTCACCTATATACCCATTATTGGTTAGCTTAGTCATAAGCTATTTAAACTGTGTACCTTGTTGGTATACTTCTACAGAATTTACTTGTTCTTGTATTTGGAAGTATTCTTCTTCTTCTAGCTCCAATTCTTCAATTGCTGGGCTGCTGCAGTTAGTTGGTGAGTTTGATAGTAGTAACATGTTTGTAAAATGTTACCTCATCTCCTTCGATTCGCAATCCTCCATACATGGATCGGATAAAATTGCAGCCAAGAATTATTGTAATGTTGCCTCCTAATGTTAATGGAAATGAATATGTATAGGGGATTCTAAAAGAATGCTCACCGATCCGCATACTTCCATTTCTGAGTTTCTTTGTAGCTTTTGTTTGTGAGTTTATCCTATTGAAGTTGACCACAAAAGTGTTTGCTTCGACTGCTTCTTCTGGGATGGAATTGATCAATACAGCAAGTTGTTGCCATTGTGTCTAAAATGACATTAACTTTGAATTTTTCTATTCCAGGTATTTCCAGCTCTACCATCATGTTGAAACGGCCATTTGCCTTTCTTCTTGGTTGGGAAGCTTCTTCTGCAGTAAATATTTTTTTCTTTTTCTTCTATGAGAATATTTACAGCTTCCTTATCTTCTTCTTCAGGAGTTATTTCTAGAGGAGGAGACCCTTGCTGTTTGAAGCGCTTTGTAATGTTATTTTCCAGCTCGAAAAATTCAACTTTCAGCCTTAATTCTTCTATCTCAGTATCTGCCTCCATCCTTTCAGCGGGTGCTTCTCGGACAATCTTTTCCTTTTCTTCAGCGAATTCCTTTCGGATAGCCTCAATCTCTATAGCTGCTAGGGCTTTTGCTGTTTCAACTTCTTGCGTTAGCCTTTCAATTTCATTATCAGCCCATATAATGTAAGCTTGCTGTTCTTGTATGAGTGCTATGGGTTTGAACGGAATGGGCTGCTCCCTTTCATCAGGAATTTTAATATCAAAATAATTGGAAGAACACATACCACAGGAGGTTATTAGGCATTTCTCACAATGCATCCTGTGTTTTCTCATTGTAATTCTTCCACAACAGTGGCAACTTTCATACTGAGGTGATATATCCCTATTCATCCTCTAGTTGTGGTTGCAGTCGTGTTGAGTTTTTGAGACCTTCACCATTGGTTGCCATCCTCCAGTTTTTCCAATCATGTAGGAATTTGTCTGCTCAATAAATACACAAAGGTATTCATCAGGTATTAAGGAATTAATACTTTGTACTTGGTCTTCTCCTTCAGAGATACTATAGATGGCATCAGATTGCTCGTCTCCTTTTTGAACGGACATTACTTCATAGTCATTAGGGATTTCAAGCCCCTTAAAAAAAGCCACCCTTTTTATATTTCTATACTCCTTTGGGCATTCACGAGCGAAGTGCCCTTCTTCTCCACATAAATAGCACTTGAACCTTTTATTTCTTAAAAGATGCTTTCTCTTTTCTATTCGAGCATGAGTGTCATGAGGTTTGCCTTTATATGTGGCTGACCTTCGGAGCCCATACTTCTTACTCGGGTTCTTGTAGTACCCTGGAATATAGATCTGGCTACAGAAGGATAGGTTTTTCAAGGACCTGCTAAATGCTGCCCTTTTGCATTCTTCTTCGAGGTATCTGTAGGTAAACAAGATTCTAGGATGAACTCCCACAGAATTACCTTGATATTTGTTCTCAAATGCCTCCTTTACTCTTCTCCCAAGGTCTCCTGGTAGCTTTAGCTAGAACTTCTCGGATAGCTCAAGACTTGTGAAAAGCCTGCCAGTCTTTGCTGCAATTTTTATATAATCATTCATGAATTGGATTATGTCTTTAATATTTGAGCAAGTCATCCTCTCTAAGTCCCGGTAGACATTATCTTGCATTTGAGTGGACCCTTGGAATGTGTCTTCTAATAGAAAAATTCTTTTAATTTGTGAAATAATGTTTTGCGTACCATTCCTTCCATCGACTGAATTTACCAGTTCCTGATATTCATTTGGGTAGGCCATCCTCCATTGAATCCATGTTAATTTTTCTGCTTCGCCCAATAGATTTTCAATAAAATCGGCTTTCTCCTGTGGGTCTGTAAAATTCTGGGAAGAAACTATATTTTTGGTGATGCTTTCCCACCTCATGAATACATCACCAAACATATGGAGCTGAGTTGGGAATGTAAGGATAGCACCAGTCGGTTGTTGAGCTGACGGTAAATTCCACCATTCAGAAGGGTCCTGTCTCTTGAATCTTCTTCCCCTGGTGGGCTCAAATGGGGGTGCCATGCTAATTGGTTCTTCCTTGGTTGGTCGTGCCGCAGGCGGGTAGCCAACAGGTCCCATAGCAGTATCTGCTGGGGGTCTGTATTGGGAAATTGCTTCTTGGGAGTATACTTGTTCAGTCATGGTATGAAGTTGAGGATAGTCCATTAGCCATCCATCATCATTATTTTCTTGTCCTGCTATAATAAACTCAGGAGGATTAGTATTAGTTGCTTTGGTTATACCTATATGACTTGTATCTCCATCAGCTTCTGCCCACGGATTGATAAATTCGTTACGGTGAGGGACAGATGCTGATGAGCTGTCTTGTAAAGCCAGGTATTGTATGTACTCCATATTGTCACTCGTATTATCCTGGAGGGCATAGATTGATGAGCTCTGGGGGTCATTAGGGGCTTCAGGTGGACATAATAGCTTTATAATATCTTCCTGTTTATGTTGAGTACAGGGTGGTGGGGACATCCCAATTGTACTGTACCATATACTGACATTTGTTTGGTCATCTAAGTCAGAGTATGTTGAGCTTGCATCATCTGGGATGAAGCTGGATGCGATGGCCTTGGCTTTTGCAATGTCATAGTCTTTGAGTAGTTGAGCCATTTGCTTATCTAGCATATTCATTTGTTGTATTTGCTCTACTAGTGGTGTTTGGTCAGTGTTCAAAGCAAAACCTAAAATCTCGTGTGTAGAGATACCACGAGTTAGGCCTTTATATAGAAAAGAAGAGATACACCAAAAGACAAAAATACCCCTTTACTTATTCTAACATTACTTATTCTAACACTCCCTCTTAAGCTTGAGAATATAGATCATATACACCAAGCTTGTTACATATGTAGTCAATCCGGGGACCTCTAAGTGATTTAGTGAATATATCTGCTAGCTGATCATTTGAGTTGACAAAACTAGTAGATATTTCTCCAGATATGACTTTCTCTCTGACAAAGTGACAGTCAACTTCAATATGCTTTGTTCTCTCATGGAAGACTGGATTTGAGGCAATATGCATAGCGGCCTGGTTGTCACATATGAGTGACATTTGTGTAACCTCTCCAAACCTTAGTTCCTGAAGCAACTATTTTAACCATATAAGTTCTTGACTAGTAATAGTCATAGCTCGATATTCTGCCTCTGCACTGGATCTTGCCACAACATTCTATTTTTTACTTTTCCAAGAAATAAGGTTACCTCCGACAGATATACAAAATCCAGAAGTGGATCTTCTATCAGAGGGAGATCCTGCCCAATTTGCATCAGAATACCCTACGACTTGAGTATGTCCTTTGTCTTCATATAAAAGACCCTTTCCTGGTGCACCCCTGATATATCGAACAATGCGAGTCACTGCATCCCAATGTTCTTTGCATGGAGAGCTAAGAAACTGACTTACTACACTTACTGCAAATGAGATATCTGGACGAGTGACAGTAAGGTAGCTTAGTTTTCCCACCAATCGCCTGTACCGTTCAGGATCTGAAAGAGGCTCCCCCTGATTTGGTAGGAGCTTACATTAGGATCCATGGGATTGTTGACTGTCTTTTTGTTTAACATTCCTGTTTCTTCCAGAATATCCATTGTATACTTCCTTTGGGATATAATGATTCCATCTTTAGACTGTGCTACTTTTATCTCGAGGAAATATTTGAGTTTGCCGAGATCTTTTGTCTGGAAATGTTTGAAAAGATGTTTTACTTGTGAAATCTCAAGATGATCATTATCTGTGATGGCAATATCATCAACATAAACCACTACATAGATGCAACCAGTAGATGAGTGGCGATAAAAGACAGAATGATCAACCTCGCTTCGAGTCATGCAAAACTGTTGAATTATGGTACTAAATCTACTGAACCATGCTCTGGGTGATTGCTTGAGACCATATAAAGATTTTCGCAAGCGACATACAAAACCAGAAGACTCCCTGAGCAACAAAACATGAAGGTTGCTCCATGTAGACTTCCTCGAGCAGGTCACCATGTAAGAATGTATTTTTGATGTCCAATTGATGAAGGGGTCAATGGCGAATTGCAACAATAGACAGGAAAAGACGCACAGAAGACATCTTGGCAACAGGAGAAAAGATGTCTCCATAATCTAATCCAAATACCTGAGTATAGTCTTTAGCGACAAGACGAGCCTTAAGTCGATCAATCGTGCCGTCTACACCAACTTTCACCGTAAACACCCATTGACAACCAACCACTGACTTCCCAGGAGGTAGAGGAACGAGGTCCCAAGTCCCACAACTCTGTAAGGCACTCATTTCATCAAGCATAGCCTGTTTCCATCCTGGATGGGAAAATGCATCACCTGCAGTCTTTGGAAGAGAAACAGACGACAAGGAAGACATACAATAATAATAGGTTGGAGAAAGACGATGATAGCTCAAAGAAACATAGTGAGGAGAAGGATTACGAGTGGAACACATACCCTTCCGAAGTGTAATAGGAACATCAGAGTCAGGAGATGGGACCGGAGGAAACGACGAAGGACTTGGTCGGCGGCAAAGCAGAACGGGAACGACGTTGATAAACCTGTAAAGGAGGAGACGAAGCTGGGGATGACAGAGACGCCTCTAGGGGACAAAAGATAGTCACTGGTGTTGGTGGAGAGGGAGAAACCTCGGGCTGGGAAGCGGAAGGCCCGAAAAATGAAACTGAATCAAAGAATGTGACATCAGCAGAGATGAAGTACCGACAAAGAGTAGGGGAATAACACTTGTACCCTTTCTGAGATCGTGGATACCCAAGGAAAACACACTTATGAGACCGGGGAGAGAGTTTATCAATGCTAGGATCAAGATCATGAGCAAAGCATATAGAACCAAAGACCCGAGGTGGTAAAGGATGAAGAGGATGACGAGGGTAAAGGATATGATGAGATATTTTTCCCTGAAGAGTGGATGAAGACATGCGATTGATGAGATAATATGCGGTAAGTACGACATCACCCCAAAACTGAAGAGGGACATGAGAATGGAGAAGAAGAGTCCGAGTGGTCTCAAGGAGATGACGATTCTTGCGTTCTGCAACTCCATTCTGTTGTGGGGTATGAGGGCAAGATGTGCGATGCAGTACACCATGGGATGCCAAGAAAGAACGAAACTGAGTAGAAAGATACTCACGTGCATTATCACTTTGCAAAGTACGAAGAGAAATACCAAACTGAGTTTTTA
This sequence comes from Zingiber officinale, assembly GCF_018446385.1. NCBI lineage: Eukaryota > Viridiplantae > Streptophyta > Magnoliopsida > Zingiberales > Zingiberaceae > Zingiber > Zingiber officinale. Next base: position 77,930,531 of record NC_056001.1, read on the forward strand.
TTTTATGAAAAAAAGATTGAAAAATAGAAAACAATTATGAACGCTCCTTCATCAAATATAACCATGTACAACGAGAGAAATCGTCTATAAAAGTAACAAAATATCGTGATCCCAATGTAGAAGGAACACGACTCGGACCCCAAACATCAGAATGAACCAAGGCAAAGGGGGACGTAGCCCGACTCAGTGCGAGGAGAAAAAGAACTACGAACATGCTTACCTAATTGACACGACTCACAAGACAAAGACTCTAAGTGAGAAAGACTAGGATGTAATTGTTTCAATTTATCAAGATCTGGATGCCCCAACTGAGCATGAATAAGAAGTGGAGATGCCGCCGCCGAACCAACAAGAGAGGGTTGTTGAAGCCGATAAAGGCCATGAGACTCACATCCGAAGCCAATCATCCTCCCCGTACTCCGGTCCTGTAAGGAGACAGATGTTTTAGTAAAAGAAATGGCACAATCAAGAGACCTAGTAAGTTGACTTATTGATAACAAATTAAATGGAGCTCCGGGAACATAAAGAACATTATGAATGAAAAGAGACGAAAAAGGATGAACAATACCAATACCCTGGGACTGAGTTTGGGAACCATTGGCCATGGTGACCATTGGTAAGTAACCGGAAGTAGTAAGAGAAGAAAATAGGGAATCATTACCAGTGATATGATCGGTGGCCCCTGAATCAAGAACCCAAGAATCTGAAGAGCGAGATATGCCAGCAAAGGAATTACCGGCATGTGCAACAGTAGCAGTGGAATCAGAAGCCTGTCAATCCTCAAACCATTTTAGAAAGTCATTATAGGAAGGAAGTGGGGTCGGCTCCGGTGTTAATTGTGAAGCAGAAGCTGCGGAAGCAACAGAACTCTGAATAATCTGAGCAGCGCGAGGCGGTCGGCCATGTAAACTCCAGCACTTATCAATCGTGTGTCCCGGTCGGTGGCAATGATCACACCAAGGACGCCCTTTGCCACCCTTGTGAGGTGGAGGTTTGTTGTTGCGTCGAGAGACCAAAGCCGACGAGTCAACGGACACTGAAGGAGGCATTGTCAAGACTTTGGCCGGGACACGGAGGAGAGTCGCCAAGGTATTGTCCATGGTAGCTTCGGTGGGGCTGCCTAGGATCTGATCACGAATATGAGAATAATCTGTGGGCAAACCATATAAAGCCAGATACATAAAAAATTTCTTCCGATTTTCAAGCTCTTCAACAGGAGTGGCCGCTGGCGGTAGCAATTCATTAAAGTCACAAAGAAGGCTAGAAACCGAACCCAGATACGTTGACATTGAATCCTTAATCTGATGGGCACTGAGAATGGTCATGAGATCTTCACAAACCTGATAGAGTCGCCGAGAGGTGTTTGTAAAGAGTTGTTGAGCCTGTGTCCAAACGGTTTTACAGGTTTTGTGAGTACGAAAGACATTCCTAAGAGATGGATGACTCGTAGCTCGGATAATACAACACAACTGAGCGTCAATTTTCTTCCATAGAGGACGATCGGCAACTAGAACATCTTCTTCAGTTTGAGTGAGATGTGTCTCATATCCCTCCAACAAGCCAAAGCTCAATGTGAGATGCCCAAGAGACATAATTCTTACCATCTAACTGCTCGGAAGAAAGGGGTGCAGTGATATGGTTGGTAAAGATTGAGGTATCTGGTTTCGGGGCGCCAGAGGTAGTCATGAATAGAACTTGTTGGCTGCTGGTGACAGGCAGAAGAAACCCAACAGCGGCAGAGGCTGCTGGGCAGAAGACAACCAACAGCGCTAGAGGCTGCTCGGAAGAAAGCAGCGAGAGATCGCTTTAGGGCATGGGAACAGCAGCTAGCTTCTGGTGTTCGAGAGGGCACATGATTGATGAAGATGGCAACGCCAGTGAGGAGGGCCCAGAGGGCTCGATGAGGACTCCGGCGAATGGGCCGCCCTTAGGTACGAAGACGCCGACCAGAAAAACACCGAAGAGGGCGTGGCATCGGTGGCGAAGCCGGCTGCAAGGACCTTGTGGACGAACCACGGGGAAGAAACCGGAGCAGGAGAAGAAGCCGGAACAGGAGAGTCCGATTCGGTGCCGCCAAACAGAATGGGGTCCTTCTGGTGCTCAACACGGCGCGAGGAGGGGGGGGGGGACTGAGAGGTGACAGAATGCGGTGGAGAGAAGGGCGGCGAGGACGACGGCGCCGGATGCCGCGGCTTGGAGTGGGTTTCGGCGTGAGAGGAAGGTGTCGGGAGAAATGGAAAAACTAGGGCACAGTAAGGAATTCGGCGTGGTAGAAAAGAAAGAAATTAGTGTTTTGGCTCTGATGCCATGTTCAAAGCAAAACCTAAAATCTCGTGTGTAGAGATACCACGAGTTAGGCCTTTATATAGAAAAGAAGAGACACACCAAAAGATAAAAATACCCCTTTACTTATTCTAACATTACTTATTCTAACAGTCAGGATTGTTTTGGAGTGCATTTGTGGAGGTTGAGCCAAAACCTTGGTTATTTCTCATTGTCCAATTCAGGTCCTCAACTTCCTGCACATCAGCGATTGTTATTTGCTCTAAAATTAATTGAACAATACTTTCACCTTTTTGTAGGGTTAAGTCAATGTCTGTATGGTTGAAGACCAAAATCTTGACTTCCCCTCTATAATCAGCATCAATGACTCCTGCTGCCTTTTAGTAAGGCTGCTCCTGATCTTGGTGCAATTCTTCCATAGGTTCCAAGTGGAGTTCCAATACTGATTCCGGTTGTAAGTAAGGCTCTATGATTGGCCTTAAATGCTGGGTTTGATCAAGGAACAGATCATAGCCCGCAGCACCTTCAGTTTGCCGGTATGGAAGGATGGCTGCTTTATTTAGTCGCTCGACCTTCAATACAGGGTGCTCTTCAACAAGCACTAATATTTGTTCTGACCTTATTTCTTCCTCATCACTTTGTACTTCCTCATCCTTATTGTTGTTGCTGGATGTCCCGGATGTTGAAGCTGCTTTGTAATCATCAAAATGTATAGAAATCCGGCCACCAAGAAGATTCCGGGTGGTAACAGACATTGGTTGTATAGGGATTTGTACTGATGTTTGTTGTATTATCCAATTTTGTCCCAATACATCTCTTGTGCTGTATGCTTTTCCTGGTAATGTCCGGACTCCATGGCTTGCTAAATAATCCACAACATTCTGGACCTCGTAGGCAAATCCTACATTTGGTGTATTTGACAATCTTCCAACGATGGCTCGGGTAATAAGTAAATTTACTTCCCCATTGTGCCAATTCTCGTACCCACGGGTTAGCAAAGAAATTTGAATATTTCTATAAAAATCAGAAATTGTTAACATAGTGTTGGGGATTACATACACTAGTTGGCTGCCATTTGTTAAGCCTACTTCTATTGTGGCAAATATTGCTTGATCCCCTTGCCATCTGTTGTCACGGAAGACAATTAGGGCTAAAGTGCCTTCTTCTCTTTTGTGAAGTATTTGCACCCGAACTTGTATGATTCCCATATGTATGAACTGCATCCCACTCTTTCGTAATTGTTCAAAACTTTCAGGTTGAATGAAGGCCCTATCAATTTGATTATTTGTAACAAGAATTGCTTCTTGTGCCCTGTGTACATACACTCTATGGTGTATGTCATCTCGTCTTGAGTGATATAGTACTTCAGCTGGTACTATGACTGCTCTTTCCTGCATAGAGAGTCGAAGTTGTACCTGGGGGTCTGTCTGTTGTTCCAGGATTTGATTGTAGGATCTTCCACTAATTCTTCGTGTAGCCCTCCTTATTGCTTGATGAGCAACATATCTTCGTCTTTGGTTTCTTCTATAATCTCGTATTTGATCTTCAAATAACGGAGTTGCTTCAGGATGTGTCCTTGTAATAGTGGTTATAGGAGGATCTTGTGCAGTTGTTCTTCTCATCATTTCTTAGATTTTTCTTCTTCCAAGATCTTGAAGGGGGGTTTAAATACTAGTAGTTCGCCTTTCTTTTCAGAAATTTTGGCTTCTCCAAGCTTGAGATTGCTGATTTTTCCTGTTAATTCTTATATTAATGACTTAGGAAATTTTGTTTCTGTGGGGGCTTTAGCTTCTAACTTCTTGATTCTATCCTCCAAATTTTCAAGTTTTTCAAGGATTGTTACTAAGAGTTGTATTTGAGTATTGGCCTGTTTAATAGAAGGAATAACACTACTTGCCGGTCCACTATAGTTAGCTAGTTTACAAAACCCTAAGGCTGGTGCTTCAATGTTTTCAGTGGCTTGTAAAGCGTCTTTATAAGTGGTTGAAGCATGGGTATGGATGTAGCTCATGAAAAAGTCCAAGATTCTAATTTATGAAGAAGAAGTTCAACTCTTTCAAGTTTCCTATTACAAACTATTTCTCTTGTTAATTTCTCTAACACTTTTACTAACCGTTGATTTTCCTTGTGAACTTCTTCTAAGGCTTTCGAAATTTGCTTGAAATTCTTTATATGTACTTTACTTGACAAGCATACTCTATCGTAGATTACAAAAAGGTTGTGAGCTAATTCGTTGTTGGTTGGGTTTGTTTTAGCAAGGTCAAGGTACTCAAGGTTAGAAGTGTGTGACTTGGTATACCATTCATGTATAGCCTCTTCCCAACGTTGTGACATATATAGAATTGTGTGAGGTAGGCTTCTGGCTATCCACCTATCTCACCAAGCTAAGGCTTCTGGCTATCCACCTAAGCCTGATGGCCTTTCTTAGGGCTAATCCAAGTTATCCCTTTGCCAATCTTTAGCTATCTCAACACTCCTAGGGTTTGTTTAGACAAAGGCTTCTATATTTTAACTGCTTGTAGCTTAGCGAGTGCTAGTTTGCTTCATGCTCATCCGACGGGCTGCTGCTGCCTCTTGCAGTCTTAAATGCACTGCGGCCTTTTGCAATCTGCTAGTAACAACTCGGGTCGCCTTATTACAGTTATATTTTTAAAAGTCTTTTTGCTACATGAATCCATAAGATACTTCCAATAAGATATCCGTTTTTAGAGTTTGAAAAGAAGTCTTTTATTGTCAAACAATCTAAGGCTTAAGTACCCTGTGTAAGATTACTACTCAGTCATAAGATTTGCTCACTCTGATACCAAAATAAAGCGTGGAAATAAAGCTTGCTTCTAAGTTTCAAACCGAGATAAGTATATAGAATTAGCAAAGAACTATACAGACTCGATTAATAAAACTTAGGAACATAGAACTTATAGAGTCTTGAAGAAGTAAGGCATAACCAGGCAAAAGCTAATCTATATATTTGACAATATTCCAACGATGCCTCGGGTAATGAGTAAATTTGCTTCCCCATTTTGCTAATTCTATATACTTATCTCGATTCTATCTGTAAGTTCTATGTTCCTAAGTTTTATTAATTGAGTCCGTATAGTTCTTTGCTAATTCTATATACTTATCTCGGTTTGAAACTTAGAAGCACGCTTTATTTCCACGCTTATTTTGGTATCAGAGCGAGCGAATCTTATGGCTGAGTAATAATCTTACTCAGGTACTTAAGCCTTAGATTGTGTGACAATAAAAGACTTCTTTTCAAACTCTAAAAACGGATATCTTATTGAAAGTATCTTATGGGTTCATTTAGCAAAAGGACTTTTAAAAATATAACTGTAATAAGGCGACCCAAGTTGTTACTAGCAGATTGCAAAAGGCCACAGTGCGCTTAAGACTGCAAGAGGCAGCAGCAGCCCGTCGGATGAGCATGTAGTAAACTAACACTCGCTAAGCTGTAAGCAGTTAAAAATATAGAAGTATTTGTCTAAACAAACCCTAGGAGTGTTGAGACAGCTAAAGATTGGCAAAGGGATAACTTGGATTCGCCCTAAGAAAGGCCGCTTAGGTGGATAGTCAGAAGGCTTAGCTTGGTGAGATAGGTGGATAGCCAGAAGCCTACCTCACACAATTCTATAGATGTCACGACGTTGGGAAGAGGCTATACAAGAATGGTATACCAAGTCACACACTTCTAACCTCGAGTACCTTGCTAAAACAAACCCAACCAACAACGAATTAGCTCACAACCTTTTTGTAATCTACGATAGAGTATGCTTGTCAAATAAAGTACATATAAAGAATTTCAAGCAAATTTCGGAAGCCTTAGAAGAAGCTCACAAGGAAAATCAACGGTTAGTAAAAGTGTTAGAGGAATTAACAAGAGAAATAATTTGTAATAGACCTCTAACAGAAAAACATGTCAAAGGACTGGTGTTAAAAATAGTGGAACAACTAAAAATGATTGAAGAGCAAACATTAAAACTATCAGATGATTTGAAGAAGAAATTTGAAAGAGTTGAACTTCTTCATAAATTAGAATCTTGGACTTCTTCATGAGCTACATCCATACGCTTCAACCACTTATAAAGACGCTTTACAAGTCACTGAAAACATTGAAGCACCAGCCTTAGGGTTTTGTAAACCAGCTAACTATAGTGGACTAGCAAGTAGTGCTATTGCTTATATTAAACAGGCCAATATTCAAATACAACTCTTAGTAACTATCCTTGAAAAACTTGACAATTTGGAGGATAGAATCAAGAAGCTAGAAGCTAAAGTCCCCACAGAAACAAAATTTCCTGAGTCATTAATATAAGAATTAACAGGAAAATCAGCAATGTCAAGCTTGGAGAAGCCAAAATTCCTGAAACTACTAGTATTTAAAGACCCCTTCAAGATCTTGGAAGAAGAAAAATCTAAGAAATGATGAGAAGAAGAACGACACAAGATCCTCCTATAACCACTATTACAAAGACACATCCTGAAGCAACTCCGTTATTTGAAGATCAAATACGAGATTATAGAAGAAACCAAAGACGAAGATATGTTGCTCATCAAGCAATAAGGAGGGCTACACGAAGAATTAGTGGAGGATCCTACAATTAAACCCTGGAACAACAGACAGACCCCCAGGTACAACTTCGACTCTCTATGCAGGAAAGAGTAGTCATAGTACCAGCTGAAGTACTATATCACTCAAGACGAGATGACATACACCATAGAGTGTGTGTACACAGGGCACAAGAAGCAATTCTTGTTACAAATAATTAAATTGATAGGGCCTTCATTCAACCTGAAAGTTTTGAACAACTACGAAGGAGTGGGATGCAGTTCATACATATTGGGAATCACACAAGTTCGGGTACAAATACTTCACAGCAGAGAAGAAGGCACTTTAGCCCTAATTGTCTTCCGTGACAACAGATGGCAAGGGGATCAAGCAATATTTGCCACAATGGAAGTAGGCTTAACAAATGGCAGCCAACTAGTGTATATAATCCCCAACACTATGTTAACAATTTCTTATTTTTATAGAAATATTCAAATTTCTGTGCTAACCCGTGGGTACGAGGAATTTGCAAATGGAAAAAGCAGAAATATGATCCGAAATCTGAAGAAAAAATATGCTCCTATGCCAGTGGAAAGTTCAACCCACCCAAATCAACAATTGATGCCGAAAATTTTGCAGTCATGAACAGGCTTGACAGATTCAAGATATACTATCTTGACAAACCAGAATTAATCATATGAACCGATTGCCAAGCCATTATAAGCTTTTTCAATAAATCAGCACAAAATAAGCCTTCACGAGTCCGATGGATTGCTTTTACGGACTTCATTACTGGGCTTGGTGTTTTGGTCCAATTCCTGCATATAGAAGGTAAAGACAACCTCCTTGCTGACGCATTATCTCGCCTCGTATGTTTTCTTACAGGCCCATGGACACTGGAGGAAAAGGACTCGCTGATGCTGAATCAAGTGGAGGAGACATTGGCCCAACTCAATACGAAGCCCAACCCGAAGGCCTCACAACATCTTTCGAGCCTTATCCACCTTATGCTGAGTACCAGGGGCTCATCGACGCTGGCAGAACTGGCATCTTTCTACCCGAAGAACATGACAAAAGAAAAAGAATGACTGATATTGAAAGATATGCGTGCCACCAAATCATCACAAGTGTCCAGGAACTTGAGTTTATCTTCCAGCTCAAAGAGTATGATTTGCAACGCAGAACGCACCATGAAGGACGACAATCATACTGGCAAAAGCATCTACCCATAGTCAAAGACACCAGGATGGAATTGTGGAAAGTACTCTCCACAGTAAAAGAGATAACAAGGGATGTTGAAAACGTGCCACCTTAAAGCAATGGTGGGCCCAAATCTCCAGAAAATCCAAAAGCATCCGAATATAATCTCCTTTGTAAACATAACCAAATCTCTAGAGTGACATAAAGATGAACTGAGTCTCGGGGAGCCGTCCACCTTCCTGACTCACTCTAATCACTTTCTGAGTTAGTCCTATTACTTTAAGTATTAAACCCTATAAAATAGGATTCTGTAGAGGACACGTAGAAAGCAAGGATAAGAACGACGATGGGGCCCAATGAGCACCCGGTTCTCTTACCATGCTGCCTATATAAGTCCTTAGCTAGGAAGTTGCAAGGCATCAAGTGCGACACACTAAAAGCCTTACTTTTTCAAGACTTTGTAAGTTCTACGTTCTTAATTTTTATTAATCGAGTCTGTATAGTTCTTTGCTAATTCTATATACTTATCTCGGTTTGTAACTTAGAAGCACGCTTTATTTCCACGCTTTATTTTGCTATGCAGCACCTTCAGTTTCCCGGTATGGAAGGATGACTGCTTTGTTTAGTCGCTCGACCTTCAATACAGGGTGCACTTCAACAAGGACTAATATTTGTTCTGACCTTATTTCTTCCTCATAACTTTGTACTTCCTCATCCTTATTATTGTTGCTGGATGTCCCGGATGTTGAAGCTGCTTTGTAATTATCAAAATGTATAGAAATCCGACCACTAAGAAGATTCCGGGTGGTAACAGACGTTGGTTGTATAGGGATTTGTACTGATGTTTGTTGTATCATCCAATTTTGTCCCTCTCTTTTGCTGTATGCTTTTCCTGGTAATGCCCGGACTCTATGACTTGCTAAATAATCGACAACATTATGGACCTTGTAGGCAAATCCTACATTTTGTGTATTTGACAATCTTCCAACGATGCCTCGGGTAACGAGTAAATTTGCTTTCCCATTTTGCCAATTCTCGTACCTACGGGTTAGCACAGAAGTTTAAATATTTCTATAAAAATCAGCAATTGTTAACATAGTGTTGGGATTACATACACTAGTTGGCTGCCATTTGTTATGTCTACTTCCATTGTGGCAAATATTGCTTGATCCCCTTGCCATCTGTTGTCACGGAAGACAATTAGGGCTAAAGTGCCTTCTTTTCTTCTGTGAAGTATTTGCACCCGAACTTGTATGATTCCCATATGTATGAACTACATCCCACGCCTTCGTAGTTGTTCAAAACTTTCAGGTTGAATGAAGGCCCTATCAATTTGATTATTTGTAACAAGAATTGCTTCTTGTGCCCTGTGTACACACACTCTATGGTGTATGTCATCTCGTCTTGAGTGATATAGTACTTCAGCTGGTACTATGACTACTCTTTCCTGCATAGAGAGTCGAAGTTGTACCTGGGGGTCTATCTGTTGTTCTAGGATTTGATTGTAGGATCCTCCACTAATTCTTCATTGGTTGGGTTTGTTTTAGCAACGTCAAGGTACTCAAGGTTAGAAGTGTGTGACTTGGTATACCATTCTTGTATAGCCTCTTCCCAACATCGTGACATCTATAGAATTGTATGAGGTAGGCTTCTGGCTATCCACCCTATCTCACCAAGCTAAGGCTTCTGACTATCCACCTAAGCCTGATAACTGGGCCTTTCTTAGGGCGAATCCAAGTTATCCCTTTGCCAATCTTTAACTGTCTCAACACTCCTAGGGTTTGGTTAGACAAAGGCTTCTATATTTTTTACTGACATAATTTGGGCATACAAAGTTCTCCAATCTCTAAGGGTAAACACCTAGGAGGACATAAAGTATTTATAGAGTTATCCTCAAGATAAATACTCTCTAAAATTAGTGGTTAAACTAAGATATATGCCTTTCATAAAAATAGAATTCGCAACTAAGATGATTAACCACAAAATCGGATTCAACTATCAAGATAGTGCACATAAAAAACTGAATTAAAACTCAAGGTTCACAAGCTAAACAAGGGGTTTTAAAATCACTACTTACAATATCCGAAACTCAACATCTATCCAAGCAAATTGGAGCATAAGAAAAGAACCAAACTAGAGCATCACGCTCACAAAGAAAACAGCCAAGACCGCACAAACTATAGGGTCCGAAACTACACCAAAACATAGAACTAACAAAAACATAACTCAAGTAGAGAACATGCCTTCCAATCCTTGCTATCAATCTCCTCCTCCTCTTCCCTTTAGAGCTTAAGACCGGTGGCTTTTAGGTGGAGTTGGGACGCTTTAGTACTTGCAGAATTTGGAGAAGGTGGAGGCTAGGAGCTTGGAGGGGGTGGGCAGCCGAACAAAGCCAAAAATCGGAGCAAGGGTTTTTCCTTTCTAAGTTATATATATGGGTTGTCCAAATCCCCCTTACCCTTTGAATGGTTTTATGAAATTTTTATATAAATTTTATCCACCTTGCTCCTTCCACGAATGGTTACAAACAAATCTATCCACTTTGCTCTTTCCAAATTTGGATTCTATCCTCTAGTACTAAACTTTTGACTAAGTTCCCTTTCTTCTTTCTTTTTTTTATTATACATATTTAAGTCGCGAAATTTTATATAAATTCGGAATTAATTAAATTCAAGTAAAACTACCCATTTAAATCAATTTGAATTAAATTTGAATTAATAAATAAAAATAAAAATAAAAAAATAAAAAAATCTTCTTAATTAAAACAAGTGGGTCCCGGATACTACACACATAATTTATGATGATGCCATCTCTTCCAACCAAAATTTCATAAAGAAGATACAAGTGATATATGGTCAACCTACTGCACAGCGTATAAATGGTAGAATAGCTGTAAACAACCAAAGTGAAATATATTAAGAAACACATTTTATTCACATTTCAACATAGAAAAATTATATCATCATCTAACTGTTGACTGTCGCAAGTACATGGAAGAGTCGTTAATTAATAAAATTATCGATTCTTAGGGACTGGTGGTAAGCACTAGGGATGTTGCAAAGAGAATTGTATAGATTAACGAAAGGTTAATGATTCGTAAACTAGAAGAAGAGTAGAAGCTATAAAGAGAGATCTAGAGGAAGACTTGTTTGGGGAAATCTATCTTGGGAAGGAAGTTCTAGGATGCCAGTTTCGTTATGATGCTCTTTAATGTAATATGGATTGCCAATTCCTTTTCCTCCAAGTTTATGCTTTGTAGGGAACCTAAATATTTACCAATGCTACTCCCATGGCATTTTCATCGGAGTGCTTTCCCATTGATATCCAATACTAATAAGTAAAAAGGGTAACATAGAAAGTCCAATTTAATGGTTACCTTATTGTCATCTAGGGACTCTGGTATACAATCTAAAGCATCCCCATCACCTATTAGCATGAATTTGGGAAACCCCTTTAAGCACAAATTAAATTCCTTGCATGGATTTAGCCTCCGCTTCGAGAGAATCCACAAGATGTCCGGTTTGAGGGTTACCCTTTGTCACATTGGGACCACCGGACATACAATCTTGAGTATTTGCCTTTTGGCCCCCAGGGCGTAGCGCAGACGGTGGGCGCATGGTATCTCTGGCGTAATGGCCAGGGGTCGATTCTCAGGAACTGACGACCTGGGGTTTACCCCGCCATGCGCCTATGGCCTGTGTACCTGCATGAACCTCCCTCCATATCCGTGGGGCCGGCACTAGGGGGGCCGCTAAGGTAGCGGATCTACCTTTTTTGAGTATTTGCCTTTTGCTACCTTGAGTATTCCTACTATGCGGCAACTAAGCCATGCGTCCATTCAATTAGACAACACATATTAGTATAAAGATTCACACATGCATTTAATCAAATAAGAACCAAACATAAACATGTCATTGAAACAAAAAAGGGCATATATCCATAGAGTTTTACATCAAGCCACATCACAACTACTCCCTTTGTCCTAGAACTATGGAAATCTACTTCATAACCAAAGGAATAAGGCTCGAAAACATTAATAAAAACATTCTACAACCAAATCAAGGGGAAAGGAAGAGAAACACTTAGCCAAGATGAGAGCTGAGTCTTCAAGATCCAATCCTTTGCTTGTAGAGGAGAGCGGATAGTAGAAATGACTCTGGATCGTCCAAATCTCCCAGTAATTATGACGGCTGCTCCCCGATGAGCCTCCCCTTTTAGAGAGAAAACTTCCTCTCCTTATATAAGCACGGGGTCGTGTCGCCCTTGCCCTAGGCGCATATGATTGTGTCGAATGACACGGCTACCCCGTGTAGACGGTGAAACAGAAGGCACGATCGTGCAGATTTCTTCAGTGGCACGGCCGTGCCATTTGGCATGATCTGCCCGTGTGAACTTCTGGGATGCAAGGCACAGCCGTGCCATTTGATACAACCTAACCTACCTGTGTGAGGGTCTGGATGGAATGACATGGCTGTGCCTCAAGACACGACTTGCGCCGAGTCCTAGAAGCCCTCCATAAAGCGTTCTTTGTCCAATTTCTCTCCTTATCTCACCCTATCAATAAAACACAAAGAGGAGCATATCTCCGAACAAAACAACTAGCATGTTGATAAAATGAGGAAAAGGAGTGTGATAACATAATTTGACTATGTGAAATGCAAGTGAATGTGCGTTAATAATGGTATAAATGCCTATATAATCCATGCACATCACACCCCTAGACTTAAACCTTTAATTGTCCTCAAGCAAAAATTTACAATCTAAACCCATGTATCAATGTAGTGCATCATAATCCCTAGTGACGTAATCTAACTCTATCAAATAGTACTGTGAGCATGATACCAAAGTAATTTGAGTGTGACCTAAGTAATTCTCTATGCTCGGTGCGCTGAGTGGCCAAAGCTTTTCAATTTTCAAACTCTATGTCATGTTAAGTCGTCATCTAATTGATTTTCTTGTAATCCCGAAGATAAGTACTTACCTGCTACACGCTTGGTTCATCACTCTCAAACTACCTAAGGTCTCAAAGGCGTGCTCAGAATCAATAGAATCTTAGCATTTATTTCTCTATTAACCTAATTCGGTCTCAAAGGGGTAAATTGCTAGATTCCACTCACGACAACTATTTTTAATCCCTTATTCAATTCAATTTTTTTTTGTGCTTTTAAGAGTAAAGCACTAACACAAATGTAAGTGTATATACATGCTAATGTAGGGATATGATTTTTCCAAATGAGTTTAATTGATCCAAGCTTCATCAGTAACCAAAATATAGTTTGAGAGATCACCTTAGACACAAGTACTAACAAGTTCTATGAATTATGACTATTTGCAAAGTTGCCTACTATCCAAACTTGCAAAGTGGAGAGAGATCCTAAAACTAGGCCAACACTCAAATGTTTTCAATAACCGCAATGCTCACTTCTTGTTACTAAAGATAGAGAACAATTATTCACTAATTATACTAGCGCTACATATTAAACACATGAATGAAGAATAAACGTGCTAGAATTTTTGCATTAAGAACCAGTAATGTAAAATGATGCACTCTACAATGAAATTAGGCTAGAAACAAACTGAATCAAATTGCAAAGAAAATTAAAAAGAACTAATGAAGTCAAAATACAATAAAACTGAAATGAACTAAAAACTGTAGCAAGTATATATAGTGGTACAACTTACCCTCAGACTTGGATATTTCATTGTCCCAATGAAATTAATAAGAAGGTGAGGTGGGTCATGTCTTGGTCGATGAAAAGGGGGAGGAGGGTAAGGCATGGGGCCGATCTCTGGGATATGGTGAGCGGCGCCTAGGAGGAAATCGGGGGACTTGTAGTAGGTTGCCTATTTGTTCATGATGGTGATAGAGCGTGACAACCTGCTCTCTAGTGATATTTATGTCGTCCCTAAATTCCTGCATTCTATCATGCTCATTATAGTAATCTATAACAAATTCGGATACTTGCCCCTGAAAGTTCCTCGTCACTTAGAAGTGATCTCGCACCTCTTGAAACTAGTCCACAGTCATTATACAATGACCCTCCAGTAGGTGTTGGGTGGTCATTTGCCTTTCATGAAGAGTTTTCAAAGAAGCACGAAAATATGAAAAATTAAATCTAGAATACCCAGGTTCGCCATAGGGAAAAGAGTGTCTTGCCGGATCGGGCTGACCAACTGGCTCTGGGTATCCTGAGGACGAGGGATGATGGTGCTCCTCGGGGGTTGAGGCATGTTCAGGTTCTAAGTCTTTAATCACCCAATTGGCGGGGTCGCGAACAGAGGTTCGGCCGGGGCAAGATAGGGGGAGTGGAAATCCATTCTCCTAGGGAAAGCAAAACCATTCTCGTCCCGAATTATCATTTTCATGGCCAAACATGTATCAATATCAATTTTGTCATTGCGATGAACAACCTCCAACCCAAATACTTCACATTCTAAGGGTAAGGTAATTTGAGTTATCAATTCGCCAAAGACTATAGTACCCGAAGATGCCTTCTCGGATTTTACAAGCGTTTGTAAAAAAAAAAATGGAATCCTGAAGCAAAATTCATTTTATTCAACATGGCCCAAAACGAGTAAAGCTCGACTTTTTTTACTACCCATCACTCACAGCCCTACCAAACACTATTTTCCTCTTAATTCAGTGAAGGTATCAAAAGATAGGGTTTTGAATGTGTGAAGTTTTCGATTGTGAAGGGTTATAGGATTCACCTAAGTCTGTGAGTTGGTTCCAAAAAGAATCGATGTTAAAACGTAAGTTAAACATGCGAGAAACCCCTGTGGGCAAGTTAAAACAATTGTTAAAATCCAAAAGAGTCCGTAGATGGTCTTGGTTCATTAGTCTAAAGCTAATTTTGCCATCATGATCATCGTCAGAAGTAAAATAAGTCTCTATCGAACTTAAGAATTCTAGAATAAGACGAGAGTAGGTAGGATGGCTTGTGTACATGATATCCTCCCAACCTAAAGCACTAAGTAGCCAACCTATATCTTCCCTAATCCCTAAAACGTCCATGGTAGTAATATCAAGGTAGCGAGTGCAGATAAGTTTACGAGACATGAGATTATCAAATATAGATTTTTACATGTCATTTTTAAAATAATACCACTCATTTTTGTTACCTTCGGTGCGTGCCTCTCGCTTCCCCTTGTTTTTTGATATGACCTTCCCGTTGCCTTTGTTAGATCTCTTTTCCTTGCCTTTGTCGCGATCGTCGTTTTCGTCTCCGGATCCACCTCCCTTCTTCAATCTTTTCAGGATTCTAGACATGATGTCTTGAGTCTAGAAGGGAAAGTTGTTCTTGGAGGAGTGTGTGGAGATCTAGATCTAGATCTAAAATAAGTCTTAGGTGGAGAAGAGAAGGGGCTGGAGAAAGCGTGAGAATTGGAAGAGAAAGAAGAGAAGATCTCTTGATCTGGAGTATAAGAGGATTAAGGAAGGAGGTGGTGGGGAGAATATTTGGGAGGAGAAGAAGAGAGATTGGTGTCACACGGCCGTGTCCTAGGGCGGGTGGCCGTGTGAGGGGTAAATATTCCCCAACCTTGAACTAGCACGGCTGTGTCAAATGACACGGCACGCCCGTGGCAGACACGGTCGTGTCGACCATGTCGTGTGTTTTTTTGTGAAGGCCGACACGACCATGTCGAATGGCATAGCACGCCCGTGTGTTCTTCTATGAAGGCCGACATGACCGTGTCCAATGACAGCACGCCCGTGTGTTCTTCTGTGAAGGACAACACGGCTGTGTCGAATGACACGACCATGTCATTTTTTTAGAAACTCCATGCCCACGGAAAAACTTGTGGCCAGCTCATGAAGAGCAAGAATCTTGAAAATGTAGAAGAATAACATGAATTAAAGTCCCACATAATGAAAGCAAATAAAATGAGAAAAACAGGACTAAAAGAACCTTTGGGTTGCCTCCCAAGAAGCGCTCGTTTAAAGTCATGAGCTCGACCCCAATTAGCTCAACCGATAGGCATTGCCTTGAAGGGATAATTCCCTCCTTTATCAAGGCAAGATGTGCCTGACTCCTTCACACGCCGGAATAATATATTTTTCATTTTGGGAGTCGGGTCTTTTTCCTTTTCCCATCAGATCTTGTGCTTCATCCAGCGGTCTCTTTGATGGGTAATGATGAATTTCCTCATTGTGACTTGCTTGACTGAATCTACTGAAAGAACTCTCAACTGCAGAAACTTCAGTGACTCTCTTAGATAGAACAAATTCCAATTTGTCCTGACCGATGCTTAAGGATGACTTATGATTCTTTACATTGATCACTGCCTCTGTTGTGGCAAGGAAAGGTCTTCTAAGAATGAGTGGAAACTTTGGGTCCTCCTCTATGTCCAAGACCACGAAGTCTGTAGGGAAAATGAGACTCCTACTTCCACTAGCACATCTTCTATTATTCACATAGGATATCTACAGGAATTATCAGCTAATTGTAGTGCCATAGTAGTCAATCTGAGATCATTGAAACCTAACTTTTTGCATATGGAATAGAAAATGAGACTCATGCTTGCTCCTAAGTTGTATAAAGCTTTATCAACTATTGTGGTGCCAATTTTACACGGTATGGAGTAGCTGGTCTTGAAGTTCTGGAGGTAGTTTGTCCAAGAGTAAAGCGTTACACTCTTCTGTTAAGGCAATAGTCTCAAATCCCTCTATCTTTCTTTTGGTAAATATGATCTTCTTCATGAACTTTGCGAATTTTGACATTTGCTGCAAGACATCCAAGAGAGGGATGTCAATGCATCTCCCCTTGATCTTCTCTAGAAAATTATCAAATCCAGCATCCTTCATTGCCTTGGAAATCCTATCAGGAAAGGGATGAGTTATACAATTCTTTTCGATGGATGCCCTTCGTCTGGTGTAGTACAATCCCATCAAAAGAGGTAGAAAGAGACGACTTCCCATTATACTTCGTCCTTCTATCTTTAGCAATCACTTGACGATCTCCCCAGGTCCGTCTGCTCCTCAGTTCAATTCTGTTGCAATGTTCCACTGGGTTTGGTTCTAGCTTTTCTGGAAAGTTTCTTGGTGTTCTTAAAGGAGAACTCGCCACTTGTGCCATTTGTGTATTAAGCATCTTCAAGTGCTTTTCAGTGTTGCCCATTCTCGTGTTTAGCTGCTTGATATCACTCTTCATTTCTCCTTGATTTGCAAGTATCTTCTCATGGAGTTTCTTTATTCTTGACGGTTGATTACTTTGTTGATATCCCGGTTGCCCTTGTTCTTGGTTGTTTCTATATAAGAAGTTTGGATGATTCCTCCATCCAGGGTTGTAGGTGTTAGAATAAGGATTGTTTTTCCTTGTTGAAAATTACCTATGACATCGACTTGTTCAATCTGGGCCAATTGCGCAGTAATGGCTCCAAGTGGACAACTTTCTTTATTATGTTTAGTACTTTCGCATCATTCACAAGTAGTAGAAATAACGTTCACGGGATTGATTTTCATGGTATCAAACTTCTTTGTGAGGGCATCAAGCTTTGCAGAGATTAGACTCATTGCATCATCCTCATACTTTCCAGCCACTTTAACTGTCCCCACTTCTCTCAGAAGCCCATTGATGATGGTTTAGTACTGCACTTTCAATAATCTCTAGCTTCGTCCAATCCCATGTTCATCAATGCTCCTTCTGTTGTGGAGTCTAAAGAAACCTTGGTTTGGTAGTTGATGTCGTTATAAAAAGTATGTATCACTGACCATTTCTCTAAACCATGATGGCGACATAGCCTGAGCATCCCTTTAAACCTATCCCAAGCTTCATACAAAGATTTAGTCTCATATGTCGGAAGCTGACAATCAAATTCCTCATGTGCGTTGTTATGCTTGAAGGGAAGAATTTCTCTAAAAATATCTACTCGCATTGCTCCCATGAGGCTATGCTATTTGCTGGTAGGGAATTCAGCCATGCCTTTGCTCTGTCTCAGAGGGAAAATCCAAATAACAAAAGTCTAATAGCCTCAGGAGGACTCCATTCATTTTCATAGTGATGTATATCTCATAAAAAATTTCTAAATGCTAATTTGGGTCCTCCTCCTCCCCAAACTGGTTCTACTATACCATGGATATGAATGCCAGTGTAATTTCAAAATTGTTGGTTTCAACTATTGGCCTGGAAATGTTAGATCTGATCCCTCTAACATATGGTGCGACATAATCCTTCAAAGGTTTGTTCGCCATGACTCTCTGAACTTGTTCTTCTCGTGCTTGTCTCTGTAGATTTCTCCTCCTTCTGTAAGTCTGATCAATTTCAAGATCAATAGGTAACAAATTTCTTGCAGTTGTCGATCTTCGCATAAAAGTTCGCATGAGAAATCAGTGTACGTTATATAAAAAAATAAAATACAGAAATAAAGAAAAGAAAATACTGAAAATATTCACTAAAAGAAAAGGCAAAGGGTGTCTAGAACAACCTAAAAGCTAATCTCCTAATGCTACTTAATACCAGTCATCGACAACATGCCAAAAACTTGTTGACCATCCGCAGGTGCACGGAATAGTCGTTAAATAATAAAATTATCGATCCTTAGGGACTGGTAGTAAGTACTAGAGATGCTGATAAGCTGATTGTCTCGACTAACGAAAGGTTAATGGTTCGTAAACTAGAAGAAGAGTAGAAGCTAGAAAAAGAGATCTAGAGGAAGAATTGTTCCGGAAATCTATCTTGGGAAGGAAGTTCTAGGATGTCGGTTTCGTTATGATGCTCCTTAATGTAATATGGATTGTTAATTCCTTTTCCTCCAAGTTTATGCTTCATAGGGAACCTAAATATTTACCAATGCTACCCCCATGACGGTCTCATCGAAGTGCTTTCCTATTGATATCCAATGCTAATAAGTAAAAAGTGTAACATAGAAAGTCCAGTTTAATGGTTACCCTATTGTCATCTAGGGATCCCCGGTCATACAATCTAAAGCACTCCCATCACAATTTGGGAAAATCCTTTAAGCACAAATTAAATTTCTCCTCGCATGGATTTAGTCTCTGTTTCGAGAGAATCCACAAGATGTCCGGTTTGAGGGTTACCCTTAGGGGTGAGCATTCGGTTAATTCGGTAAATTTGATATTAATTTTGTATAAATTCTTTTTATTGTTATTTTAAACAAATTTAGTAAATTCGGTGTTAATTGAAATAACTAATTCGGTTAATTCAGTTTTAGTAAAATTTTGATTTGATTCGGTTAGCCAACACTAAATCGATTTTCGGTTAATTCGGTTAATTTATGTTCCGAATTAACCGAATGCTCACTCCTAGTTACCCTTTGTCACATAGGGACCACCGGGCATACAATCTTGAGTATTCCCGCTATGCTCTAGGAGGGCCGCTGATGTAGCGGTTTCACATTTTTTTTTTTTTTTGAGTATTCCCGCTATGCGACAACTCATCCATGCATCCATTCAATTAAACAACACATATTAGTAATAAAGATTCACACATGCGTTTAATCAAATAAGAACCAAACATAAGCATGTCATTGAAACAAAGAAATGACATATCCATAGAGTTTTACATCAAGTCACATCACAACTACTCCCTTTGTCCTAGAACTAGGGGAATCTACTTCATAACCAAAGGAATAAGGCTCGAAAACATTAATAAAAGCATTCTATAACAAAATCAAGGAGAAAGTAAGAGAAACGCTTAGCCAAAGATGAGAGGAGAGTCTTCAAGATCCAATCCTTTGCTTGTAGAGAGAAGAGCGGATGGTAGAAACGACATCGGATCGCCCAAAATCTCCCACGAATTATGACGACTACTCCTCGACGGGCCTCCCCTTTTGGAGCGAAAACTTCCTCTCCTTGTATAGGCATGGGGTTGTGTCGCACCTGCCCTAGGTGCGAAACAGAAGGCACAACCGTGCTTGGTTGGCAGGGTCAGGCCGTGCAGATTTCTGCACTCGATCACATGGCTGTGCCATTTGGCATGACCTGTGACTTTCTGGGGAAGGGGGTACGGTCGTGCCATTTCGCACAGCTTGCCCTTGTGAACTTCTAGATGCAAGGCACGTCTGTGCCATTTGGCACGGCCTGCCCTTGTGAGCCTTTGGATGGAATGGCATGACCATGCCTCATGGCACGACCTGCCCATTGTTGAGTCTTCCGTCAAGCATTCTTTGTCTAATTTTGCTCCTTATCGCGCCCTGTCAATAAAAATACAAAGAGGAGCAGATCTCTGAAAAAAAACAAATAGCATGCTGATAAAACCCATGCACATCACTAACATAAAGCAGTTGAAATATAAAAATCAATATTGATGTAATTTGGAGAATGGATGATATAGCTATTTTTTTCCATTTGCAAAATAAGTGTTTAAGTAAGCACTTATAAATTCTATCTACCAAATAGAATAGTTTAGGGTTTCGATTGATTCAATTTGAAACCATTGAAATTAGCCAAATATATATTTTTTTAATTGCAAATGTGGGCTGCATATGTCAACTTTTCTCTCCTTTTAGAGTCATTGTTAGACCTTTTTACTTTGTTTCTTGTGCCATTTTCATGCTCTTTTTGAGGAAATGACTAGAAACTCAATATTCTCTTCTCTAAGTAGATATTAGAACTTTATTCTCATTTTTCTACAAGGCTTTTACCAATTAGTCTATTAATAGGAACTTCAAAAGATAGGTTTGCCAGTATCAATCTTTCAATATCTTCTTAATCTCAAGTACCTATAAGAAGTTTATGTGGTTTCTTTATGAGCTCTGCCAGGAATATTATCAAATTATACTCAAATCTCTTGATATTAACTCGATTCATACTAATTTCTTTCTTTTTCTTTTCAATTCTTCACAATTTGTTACTTCATCTCTGCTCAGAAACTTCTGAATCTTGTGATATCTTTAGTTTGAGGTGGAGTTAACTATTATTATATTGATTCTTTGATGATAAAATCAACTCAGTAAAAGTTTGTTGAAAGCATTGCATCAAGTCTATAAGTTGTTGTGACCGAAGGATCTTCACATATCTCCACAATGATTTGATATTGCTCACTTTGGGCATAGACCTTCATGGCTTTGCTCTTGGACTCTATCCAAAAGGCTCCATCCAATGGAGATATCTTACATCTTTTTAAACTCATGATCTTTCCAAAATCTTTCCAATGTGGGACTTTAATTGAATCCCAACAATCCTCTCCTCAAACGAAGGACCACCATTACTCTCATGGTTCAGGCCCCTTGCGAGCATTCGGTCATCTTGACATGTTCCGGGCCTCCCCGTAAGCATCCGTGTCCGGTCACTCTTGATTTGTTTCGGGCCTCCCTGCAAACATCTAGTCACCTTGCCCTGCTCCGGGTCTCCCCGCGAATATCCGGTTACCCTAACATGCTCCGAAATCTCCCCGCAAGCATCCGGTTAACCCGACTTGCTCTGGGCCTATCCTCAACTTCGTTCAAGGCCACCCCATATAACATTTGATCTGGACCATGACTCTGATATCATTCTTGGGACCGAAGGATGTTCATATATCTCCACAATGACATGATATTGTCTACTTTGAGCCAAGATCTTCATGACTTTGCTCTTGGGCTCTACCCAAAAGGTCTCATGCCAATGGAGATATCTTACATCCTTTTAAATCCATGATTTTTCTCAAATCTTTCCTAGGACTTTGATTGAATCCCAATATAAGTTGCTGCCCTAGTATGCATTTACATCATCTTCATGGAGGTCTCATCCATTTCATTTGTAGGGCTTGTTCTATTTTGCATAACAAACTGAACATCAATCAGGACCTATGCTTCATCTTGAATGCGTCACAATAAATAAGTTTAGTATCACATTCCATAGCATCATGCTAGGTTTAGTATTATGTCAGTCTTGTATATGGGTATAATAATTATCATTTAATTGATCCGATACAATATTATCTCTTTCAATTCAAGCTATACTGATAATTGACGAAAGCAAAGCAGCTTTGATGCCTTGTGTTATTGCTTGTTATTTGCTGCAGAGTGTTGACAATGAAATTGTTCTGTGGGAGCCAAAAACCAAGGAACAAAGTCCTGGAGAGGTAAGATTTTGTACTTATGCTTTTTGGTATGTAGGCAATTGACATTGTAAGTGTATTATACTTATTTTCCTGAAGTAATAAGTGTTCTTATTTACTGGCTACATTTACTGTAATTGTACATAGTTATTTTATTCTGATGTACTGGTCAGGGTGCTGTTGACATTCTTCAGAAATATCCAGTTCCTGAATGTGATATCTGGTTTATCAAGTTTTCGTGTGATTTTCACTATAATGCTGCTGCAATTGGTACACTATCTCTGCTTTGTATCATGCAAATACTAGCTTGATTCATATTTTAAGACTAAACTTTTTATAATCTCAGTAATAAGACAGCATCAGGATATTGCTGTTATTTACCCTGGTGCATTTAAAATGTTGATCTACTTCCATCTCTTGCTGTGGTAGGGAACAGGGAAGGAAAAATTTTTGTTTGGGAGCTTCAGTCAAGCCCACCTGTCCTAATTTCAAGGTCTCTGCTCATACTTGATTTTATGTTGCCATAAATATTGGTATTTTATTTTATTTTTAAATTATATATATGCATGATAGTCTCTTCCGTCACTTTGACACTAATGATCTATTGTAGGTTATCTCACGCACAATGCAAGTCTCCAATAAGGCAGACAGCAATGTCATTTGATGGAAGGTGCCTTCTGAATTAGATCTCATTGCTTTGTTTTCCAATAAACTCTACTCTCATAAGACCCTTATCCAATTTTAGATTCATGATTGTTTCTCTTGAATTGCTAAGATGATGAAGAAACTGTCTTATTTTGCTGCTGCAGCACTATACTTAGCTGTTGCGAGGATGGTTCCATATGGCGTTGGGATATGGTGTCATGAAGATGACGTTTTGCTTGATCTTTTAGGTATGCACGTTGTCTATACCAAACTCTAAATCTACCATGTTCAATCATTCTTCAATTTTGTAATATTCGTCAGTAGTTCATATATCATTTTTCTTTCTCTACCTTGACTGCATGGATGGGCAGCATGGCCTCGGATCACAGGGCTTCTCTCCATGGTCCATTATCTACTTCGCATGTATCAAAGAGGACCTAGTTCTATAGTTTCTAGGGTAAATGTATCATCGCTGGAAGCCATGTCTTCTTGCGCCTAATTTTCGGTCTGTCTTGTTGACATTGTTGCGTGTTATTTTAATTTAAATGCACATTATAAATTCTATTTGATTTTTTTCCATGATGTTAAACGGGGTTGTCTTATGCAAGAAAAGTGTGTTTGCCAACGCATTTTTCACATTTTATGTCAACGCTTTAAATATCTGCAAAAAGAATTACTGATGCTAATCTAAATTCTAAGCAAGCAATCACTAAATGAGTTGTTGGCTGGTTTGGCTTAGAAAATGTTGGCAATGAAAGCAAAAAATTGTAAACGATATACTGTGATTTAACCGTTCATAAACAAAAGTATAAAAGCTATGGGTACAAATTGAAAGAGCATTATTTATTATCATATTTGTCGGGTGCTTTAATTTTTAAAATATCACTGTAGCATTTTAGCCTATTTTTAATTTTAAAATGCCCTTATTCTTATTATAGCAATTTTATTCAAAATTATTATAATGTGTATTTATTTTATTCGAAACTGTTACAACGTATACTAATTTGACAAAAATTATAAAGTTGTACACACTATTATACGTTGTAATAGTTTCAAAATATAATTATTATAATAATAGTAAAATGAATTTGATCAATTTAAAGTAATTTAGATCAAATTTAAAAATAATATTTTGATATAATTAATAATATTTTATGAGTAATAGTTTGGATTTAATAGAAGCAATTTTATTTTATGTTGTAGTAATTTTGATTAAAACTATTTGAGGGTGTCCTTTTTCATCCGTTAGGGCTTCTCTTTCTCTTTCTTTTCTACGATTGTGGTTGCAAGGGATTCTCTGACAATCAAGCTAATGAAGGGATTGAAAGGAGCGTAAGGAGCTCGAAAGAGAAAGACGACAAGTAGTCTTTACGAGTGTCCAAAAAAATCATACCATCACTCACCTTTGCGAGGGCTTATAAAGTCAACGGTGAAAAGGATCCACGTTGGTTGCCACATAAGCCATAGACGTGCTATGACGATTAACTGACCACATGAGTGAACCTTCACATCGATAGCGACAACTGTTTGTTTGTACCATCAATTTTGTTTGGTTGTCAGCCTGATATCAATTTCTCAAGGGGGTCGACTGGCAGGTACTGATTCAACATTAGAGGTGGCTAGAGGTAGACATCCGAGAGAGCTACCTCAGATAGGCTCCTCTATAGCAAGCCCCTACCATGGTCGTTCGACCCAAAGCTGCCTGGGCTGACAGGGTTTCGATCAAGCGTCTCAGGTCCTAATAGGTCAGTGGCTCAACCGAATTAACTTTGTGACATCAAATGCCCCCCTCCTGAGTTAGAGTGAAGCGCAAAGTCAAATGAAATATGATAAGTTCTAAAATGAAGACAGAGACCAATTTTTAGTAGGCTATGCACAGTTTAATCTGACCGTTCGGTAGGGCCAAGGAGTGTTTGGGAATATATGAGATCTAGTACTACCCATGATCCTTCATAAGATTGTGAGTATTCCTCGAATGCCATTCTGTCCCAACCTGCATATCAATCATAAGGAGTTAAGAATGCCGTGTACAATAAGAGTTTTGTCCTGCTAGTGTAGGGGAGAAAAGCTTAACCACTCAGTTATGAGGACCAAGATGAGAAAACTCGGAGCTTTAAGACCGAGAGTGTAGGCATATCCATTTTATTTGGGTAGGAGGGGAGAAGCTCATTCTTGTATTCAAAAATAAGAATGACCTTTCCCTCTAGATTGAGGAGAGGAGCTTGATCTAGTGGCCAGAAATAAGAATGACCTTTGTGCTAGGTTGTAAGGTCGTAAACAAAGTTTTACATTGAAAACACATAGGAACAATCATGGGTTTATAAGGGAAAGATATCTCTATTGGTATGAGGCCTTTTGGTAGAGCTCAAAAATAAAATCATAAAGGCTTAGACCCAAAGTGGATAATATCATGCCATTATATAGATATCTAAATTCCTTTTAGTTCTAACAATTGGTATCAGAGCTCGGACTGTTAGAAGGATTAACTGTTGACTATGCACAAGAGCCATGGTCCAATCGAATCATGTGAGTGAAATATTGACTTTGAATGAAAGAAGTGGGGGTTCTTGTTAGTATTAACCCTAGTACCAATTATGAGATGATTGTAAATGACTCCTTTTATATCATATTTCATTATTAATAAAAGGCAAAGTTGGTTAATATATTTATTTCAATTCAGTGTCGAATGAATAAGTATAATAATGTCCTAGAGTAGGAGGTTCTAATTTACAACATATCAATTGGTTGAATTGATAGTGAGATATTGTAGATATACATAGAATACTACACTTAACTATTCCTAGTCAAACATTAATATGCAAGGACAATATTAATGCGTTGAGACTAGCATGTAAGTCAACGGATGATTTAATCTCACAAGTCATGGATATGAGATATCAGGTTGACACATGAGTATATATTAGAAAATATATACTGAATGACCTGCCATGAGAATGTTTCATGGATGGTTATATGAGTATCATAAGCATTCTCATGTGACTATTGGTATGAATAGTCCTTAGACCTGAAGTCACTACGGTTTCCTACATAAAGAGTTGTGTACTTTGGTATTGACAAATGTCGCATGTAACAAGGTGGACTATAAAGTCGATTACTGGGTATGCAATAAGTTATGCGGAGGGATGTGAGTGATGAAGATGAGATCTATCCCTTCCATATAACGGAAGTGATATCTGTGCACCCCTTGATTAGTAGGACACAAGAAAGCATGACCATGTTCAAATGAGTCAATATGCGATATTGAGCTTATTTGATTGAGTGTGTCTACTTAGAGATCAAGAAACACAAAGATTGATAAGAAGATGACACGTTCTATGCCTCATTAATCAATCTAGATATCAAGGATAGAAGGATTGAGTCATACAAGATAATAGACACGGAATGGTTAGGTCGGATCTCGACATTCTCGTCACTTGGGTAGCAATGACGTATTACTAGATGTCACTCATTGTTTATGTATCTAAAATGGTTTTAGATATATTACTAATGTTACGAGAACCTATTGGGCCACACAACACACAAAGAACATGTTAATTTGGAGATGGATTATGAGGTTAAGTTTAATCTGAATTATACACATTGAGTTAGACACGAATGAATTCGGATTAGACTTATTGAGTAATGGATTAGACTCATTGGTTTATTGGGTTAATGACTTATTGGGTTAATGGTTAATCCAATATTCTAAACCCAACCCATTAAGATTAATGAATATTAATATAGATTAATATATTATCATTAATCAAAAGGAAGATCAAGAGACAAAAACATTTTTGTATTCATTGGATGAATACAAAAGCCATTTGTAAAAGTAACCTTTAGGTGAAGTAACCTTTTTGATAAAGTAACCTTTTGGTGAAGTAACCTATTTGGTAAAATAACCCTTTTGTGAAGTCACCTTATATAGATGAAGTGACCTTTTGGGTGATGTGATCTTCTTAGTTTTTGCTCTTCTTCCTTCTTCCACTATTGGCCGAAACTTCCATAAGAGGTTGCTAGCACAACCTTTGGTTGTTTCTTTCTCCATTTCGTGAGTTCGTGAGATGGACGGAGAACCTGTTCGTGTGGATACCGTAGAGGCACGGACGTGTTGATCGCGTTGAGATCTGCATCCTAAAGAAACGTTGCTGTTGGGATTGCGAAGGGCACGCAACAAAGGTATATATCTTTTAACAAAACTTAGTATATGGTTTACCTTTGCACGGATCTTCTGGATAGGAACTTATTTTTTACTACGCTTTTCAACGTGTTTAGCACTATAGTTCCTTACAGTTCTCATGTCTGGATCAAGAGGACCAGACACCAGATAAAAAGTCCTAGTTATGGTTAGGTAAGAAAGTCCTAGTAGGCCGGGAGGATTGAGGGGCAGGAAGACCTGGTGGGTCGAGGATCGAACGTCAGGGAGTTTGTGGTCCTTCGTTTGGGGGGGGGGGGGGTTGTTGGATTTCAAGGTTGTAAACAAAGTCCCACATTGAAAATACATAGAAAAAAATCATGGGTTTATAAGGAAAAGATATCTCCATTGGTATGAGACTTTTTGGATAGAGTCCAAAAATAAACCATAAGAGTTTAGGTCCAAAGTAGACAATAACATACTATTGTGGAGATATCTAAATTCCTTTTGGCCCCAACACTTTGCATTTGGACTGAGGAGAGGAGCTCAATCATGTAGCTAGAAATAAGAATGACCTTTGCATATAGGCCAGTGAGAGAAGCTCGATTTTGTGATCAGGAACAAGAATGACCTTTGCACCTAGACCGGAGAGAGGAGCTTGATCCCGTGGCCAAAAATAAGAATGACCTTTGCATCTGGACCAGGGAGAGGAGGTCAATCCCATGTCTAGGAATAAGAATGACCTTTACATCTGGACTGGGGGTGTTGACCTAGGGTCATAATGAACATATATAACAATAACAACCAAACCTTATCCTACTAAGTAGAGTTGGTTATATGGATCCTTTTATGCCATTGGACTCTATTTCTTACTATATCATTATCCATATTTAAATAAATTTTAGCTTATTTTATTTTTGATAACTAAGTATTTTTTGTCTTCCTCTTTCTCATTTGGTGTACATATTTATCATAGTTTCACATCACCTAACCGGAGCATTTATTGGCCATCTAAGTATATATTTGTACCATCTTAAACGTGTCTTTCAGAGTTTTTTCTCAATAGATGTAACTTTGACTTTTTCTCTAATGTCTCATTTCTTATCCTGTAAATCCTCATATGTCCTCACATCCACCTTAACATTCTCATTTTTACAACTCTTATCTTCTGCTCATGTGCTTGAGTTATAGCATAACATTTAACATCATATAACATAGCAGGTACAATCGTCATTTTATAGAACTTTTCTTTAAATTTTAGAGATATTTTATGATCACATAAAATACTCAATGCCCTCCTCCATTTCAACTATCTTGCTTATATTTTATGTAAGACATCTCTTTCAATCCCTCTATTTTATAAAAATGATTCTAAATACTTAAAGGTCTTAGTTCCAAACAACTCATCTCTTATCTTAACAATTGTTTCATTATGTCTAATATTGCTAAACTTAAATTATATATATATATATTTATCTTTACTCCATTAAGCCTAAATTTTTTCACTTCGAGTATTTCTTGCCAAACTTTTAGTTTAGCATTTACTCGTTCATGTGCAAAATAATATTATCTGCAAACAACATGTACCACCGAGTTCGTCCATGATTAATGTAAAAAGATAGAAACTTAGAGCTTATCCTTGATGTAGCACTATCTTTATTAGAAATATTTCAATTAATTCGCCTGAAATATTCATTCTAGTCATTATATCCTCGTACATATCCTTAATTAAATTAATAATGCTAAGCTAATATATCTCTTTTCTAGAATTCTCCATATAATTTTTCTCGGGACTCTATTATAAATTTTTTTTAAGTTAATGAATCTCATCTAGATCTTACTTTTACTCCCGATACTTTTCAATTAGTTGCATGAGAAGATATAACTACTATTGTCGACCTTCTAGGCATGAACTCAAGATTTTCTATCACCGTGGTTTTCTTCCTTAGTCTTTTTCTATTACTCTTTTCCAAAGTTCCATGGTATGACTTATCAGGTTCATACACTTATAGTTTGCATAATTTTGTATGTCTCCATTGTTCTTATATAAGGGAACTAGGATACTTACCCTCTATTGATCAAACGCTGTTTCCATTTTTAATATCATATTAAATAATTTTGTAAGCTATTCAATACCTTGTTTTCCTAGCACTTCCACATCTTTATTGGAGTATCATGTTGTCCAATGGATTTTTCATTTTTTCATCCCATTTAAAACTTTTAATACTTGTGAAATTTGAAATCAATGGTAAAAAAATAAATTTCTATACTTATCTTAAAAAGTACTGGCCTACAATTTAAAAATAATCTTTTCTCTTTCTAACGATTTGGCAAGGACGCGCATATTAATAATAAACATAATACATAAATAACAGAGGACACAAGAAATTACTTAGTTACAACCCTCGGATTGTTAGTCCAAGAATGATGAAAGTTCCACTATTTTCTCCTTCTTCAGAAATGATTTAGAGGTGGAGAAGCCTCTTACAACAGTTAAACACAAGGCAAATAAAAGAACAGAAACATAATTAATTCGAGATTGTGTTGTGTTTTTTTTATTCAAGATTCAATCCTATTTATAACCTTTATCTTGATCTAAATGTTGTGTTGACATGGCATCTCTGGTCAACTAGACCCTCTTTGATCGCCTGTACAATGCTAACATGTCCTTGGTTTTATCCACTTTGACAATGACTCTAGATAACTCAACCCTATCCGGGTGCTTGGAAGCGCTCTAGGTGCCTAGATTCTACTGATGTGGACGTTGCCCTAATCCATTTCAGTAATAGCTATTGTTGATGTCGCAAGAACATCTTAGCACTTGGAGAGGTTTTGGGCGCTTGGAAGTGATCCCGACACTTGGAATGATCAACTTTTGGACTTAATCATTTTGTTGTCTCCTGGTCGCCTGTATGTCTACTCTATTGCCTGGACAGACTTCGTCTTGATTGTCACCTTACATAGTCTTCCTTCTAGCTTCTCATCCCTCGAATGCACCAAGCCATTCCGCTCACTCCCATGCATCATTCTCCCTCCACTGGAGTACTCTTCTATAGGTCTTTGTACCTTAGATGCACTGAGCCCACCGACTCCTTTCTCATGTCATCCTTCTTGCTTGCTTGCGTCTTTTGCCATGGTTAGGTGTCTCCAATGCTCCTTAGCCATTGAGTACATGCGTGCTCTCTTAAGTCCTTGTACATTTAGACACACATATTAAAATACTACAAGGACCTAACTTTAACTTATTTGACACATCAAAATACTACTAAGGGTACTAACATTCCCCCATTTTTTATGTTCATCAAATTAAGTTTAAATTAGGGTAAATTACAATAAGATAAGAATAATTAGAATAATTCAAATAAATCTAACATTGTAAATTTGTTTTTTAACTCCCTTGGCATTTATGCCTAATTTGTATTTCTCCCCCTTTAACAATAATAATAATGGTGTTAAAAAAAACTCAAAATTGCTCCTCTTATTTGGAAATTCAGTAAAAATATTTTAGAGTTAGAGAAAATTCTAATATATTTATCAAATGTAAAACTCAATATTTTCTAACATATAAAATTAATTTTAAATGAAAATTATTTTTCTTTAATTTTCTAATTTCAATATACAAATTTTTCTAAAAATAATTTTAGAAAATTTTTAAGTGTCCAAAAATCATGAAATTTTAGATTCTGATAAAAAAAATGCTTTATATTTACATAAAAATATTTTCCATAAAATTTTGAATAATAATATTTAAGAAATAAAATTTTGATTTCGTGTATGCATCTCGAGTCAAACAAATCTTTTTTGGTTGACCATTCTAAAATCTTTCTAAGTGGTTAGAATAGATTTAGACCAAAATAAATTCATGCCTATTAGATTTATCAAATATTTTTGCAGAATAAAATATTTTGACATTTTTCTGATTTATCCCCTAGGGTATTTAAAATTACATTTTGGTCATCCATATCTTAATACTTATTGGCTAAATTTTATTCTTTTTGTTCTTTAACATCATATTCAGATTATTTGAACCAATGGGAAAATTTTCTAATGCCACTCTTTGTTCCTTTAATTTTTTATTTTCATTTTTATTTATTTATTTATTTTTCAAATTCTTCCTTAGAGCATGATTTTCTAATCTATTTTCTATTTAATTTTTATCTTTTTCAATTCTATATGCATAGTCCTCAGTTTGCATAATGAACTAGAAAACATTTTAATAGCATTGTATAATTAATCTGAGAATAGATTACGTACCTCACTTACCATGTCAGATTTGTATATCGAGGCTCCCCCTACACTATTGCTTTCTTCATGTGAGCTTTTTTACTCTTCTTCTTGATGAGTTACCATTAGTGCAAGACCACCTATATACTCAGTCTCTAAATCTTCTAAAGATGAGGTTTCACTTCAAGTTACTTTTAGCATTCTTTCCTTGGGGTTTGCTTTATCTTTTCCTTTTCTTTGGCCTTTTTCTTGAGTGTGGGGTAGTTGTCTTTATGTGACCATCTTCATCACAGTTGAAGCACTTTACCTTTCGTTTTTGCTTTTTCTTTAATAGTTATGATGCTTGTCTCCTATCGAAATTGTTAGTTTTAAAAAATTTACCCATTTTTCTTACAAAGTATGATTATTTATCTCCATCCATTAAAGACTATGAATCTGTCTTGCTTTTCTTTGCTTTTAGAGCTATATTATTGTTATCTTCTCTGTTTCTTTTAATTCTACACATTAAATTCATGTAATTCCTATTGGGGGTTTTGGTATGCATAACATATGTTTTCAATAAAATATACAGCGGAAGTGAAACAATTTGATGTGCTCGCTACTCCAAAGACAAGTCCACGAAGTCGTAACGCTGCTCTGATGACAGAAAGCTCGCATCTCCAACTCACCAAAGTTGTCAATATAATTGTTCATAGTTTTTTAATTACATTATCATTGTACTTCATCTTTGTACTTGAATTTTTAAAGTGATAGTGATTGCCCAACGAAAGTACTCTCATGTGCGGACCTTGGAGTAGGAGTCACCATAAGCTTCAAACCAAGTAAAT
Organism: Zingiber officinale; assembly: GCF_018446385.1. NCBI lineage: Eukaryota > Viridiplantae > Streptophyta > Magnoliopsida > Zingiberales > Zingiberaceae > Zingiber > Zingiber officinale. Next base: position 77,962,391 of record NC_056001.1, read on the forward strand.
TTTGGTGTGTCTGTGATTGTTTATTTCTTTATTTCCGTTGTGTATTTTATGTTTTTTGAAAAATAAATAGGAAATAGCCACGCGTGCTATTCACCCTCCTCTAGCACATCTCAATCCTACAATTGGTATTAGAACAATACCGCTCAGAATTAGTGAAACCACCAATCGAATAGGGGTTCCTTTTTTAAAAAAGAAAATTATATATCTGTAACGCCCGAAAATTCTCAAACTTGCATTAGAATTATTCTATGATTTTTCTGGAATTTTTAGATATTTTTCCGGAATTTTTCGAGTAGCGGAAGTAGCAAAAATAATTAAAAGAATAAAATAGCTTAGGCGAGAATCGAACCCGAGACCTATGGTGTAAGGGATAATGCTAGTAACCGGTGAACCCAGCAGGGCCGTGCTGAAAGAATGAGGAACCAATTATATTTATATTGGAGTTGAGTTCAATAATCCACTTAATATAAATAGGAAACTTAAAGAGGGTTTGGTTTATTTTTATTTTGGTTCGGCACATCCTTCTCCACCGAAACCCTCTCACGCCACCTCTCCCGTTTCCTCCTCCTTCTTTCGGCGCCACACCAAGGAAGACCTAGGGTTCTTTCTCTAGGGCCCCAAGGACACTTTCCGGCGATGATTTCAACACGAAAGAGGTTCTTGTCCGCGAGAGGAACGCAAAGACGTGAGCGGATCGTCGAGAAGGTCATCTCCACCGGAATTCGAGCGAATAGAATCGTAAGAAATTACGAACATGAGGTAAGAAACCCCTCACCTGCAGTATAATTGCTCTCGCTTGTTAGTTTTGGCGTTAGTTCAGTAGTTCTACAGTTTTCAGTTTTAGGGTGTGCTTTTAGTGCACACCAAGCATTCGGTAGAATGCCCAGTTCAGAAGGATGCACCAGTAGGCGTCCTAACAGCATGTAAAATGTATTAGAAACATTTTATTCAGCTTATTATCAGTTATTACAGCTATATGGATCATATATCCATTGGGTGGGCTCCCACAATAGCCTCTAGGTTCAGATAACCTAGCTCTAGGTTCAGATAACCTAGAACAGCAAAGTAAAATAAAACAGTATTCAGTATTTTACTTTTATTCAGTTGGCACTGTACTTGGATCAGATATCCATGGGCTGGACTCCCACAGTCGTCCCTAGGTTCAGATAACCTAGTAACCCTGCTGGATTCGGAACTTGCAATCCCGGGTCTCGTAGGGATGCGCGCACAGTAAGTACAATTGCCAGGGCCCAGCAGCATGTTTAGTATTTTCATCTATTATTATATATATAGTTTTCCAAATATGTAATCAGTGATGGAAACACTAACTTAGTTTCAGTTTCAGTTAATTATCTCAGTTAAGTTTCATGATTTGAGTTCATGACCAGTTAGATGTATATGCATGATCAGTTCAGTATTTATGCTTAGTTCAGATACAGTATGCTATGCTCAGCTTGTTTGTATGCCATGATCAGTTCAGTACATGTTGTATGCCATGCCATGTTGCCATGCTCAGTTCAGTTTTCAAACAACATGATTTAAAACCATAATCGCATCGTTGCATGTTTTTGTGAGGTAGATGGTTTCTTACTAAGCTTCTTAGCTTACAGATGCTATTTTTCTTATACTGCAGATACCGGTAAAAGAAAAGTGGACTAGCGGAGGCTGGGGGGCGATGCTACGATGATGTGTGTGTGCAAGGGGTCTGGAATAAAGATCCTTGGGATCTATACGCTTTTATTTCAGTTCTAGTACTTAACATGTCTAGTTTTATGACTTAGTCTTGTTACTAGGTGTTATAGTTTAGTAAACTATGTCTTGTTTAGTTTATCATGTTTAGAACGTTAGTATTTACATGCTAGAGTGTTTTTCATGTATATAGAGCTTGTGTATGTGATTTTTGGCACGAATCAGTGCTGGAAATCAGAAATTCTGATTTCATTTCAGACTATCAGAACCTGGATCGGTCAGCAGACCGATCCAGTTCCTCGGTCAGCCGACCGATCCAGATGGATACAGTAGCCTACTGTATCCCCCTGGATCGGTCAGCCGACCGACCCAGCATCGAACAGAAGGCATCCCAGCGTCTCCAGGTGCCTGGATCGGTCTGCAGACCGATCCAGACACACCTGGATCGGTCTTGCCGACCGATCCAGCCTCTGCTGGATCGGTCCGCAGACCGATCTAGCAAGGCACAGAATCGCGGCAAGTTTGGTCGAGCCGTGGATCGAACATCAGCTAGCTGGGAAGTTAGCTTGGAGTTCTAGCTCAGACGGGAGGTCAAGTATCCTCCTGAGCATATATACCCCAACCGGAAAGGTCTTGAACCCTTCCTTATAACAGCATGGGTGTACCAGTTGTCAGTTTAACAGAGTCAGTTAGTGAAACTTTATTTTACCCAGTTTAGGGCACAGTACAGCACAGTAGCTTCAGTAGTTAATGTAGCGATCCGGCTCACAGCTTAGTACCCAGGAGTTGGGGCGTTACAATATCGTTTTTGTTTAAAAAAATATTCTTACGCCTTTAATTTTTTTCCCTCCATTTTTTTTTAAATTTATTTTCATTTGTTTACCATTAGTCAGAGTTGGTGAAATATTGAATTTAACAAAATTTATCATAATATTTATTATTATTATTTTATTATTTTTTTTTCAAAATTTGTGAAACACCCTTATTTTATTTTTCTCTGGCACTACTAATCCAAGACTAATTCTTAGGACATTTGTTATTTTTTTATTGTGTGCAAGATTTTTCTAAATGACCCACCAAGAAGGATACTGCATCGCACGCTCACCTCTTTTCTCTGGTGAAGACTTCGGGTACTGAAAAAGCCGAATGGAGTACCATCTTAAGACCGAAGTGGAAATGTAGATCATAATCCAAACCAGATTCACATTTCTCATAAAAGATGGAGTACTCATCCCCTGCAATAAGTGGGACGCACAAATAAAGAGGAAGATCGAGGCGGATGCAAAAGCGACATGTACCCTCAAATGCAGCCTAACCAAAGAAGAGTTGAACCGGGTTGACCCCTTTAATAGTGCCAAGGAGTTATGGGAGAAATTGATCGAATTACATGAGGGCACCTCTGATGCAAAAGTAAGTAAACGTGACTTAATATTAAATAAGTTATATAACATTTAAATACAGGAAGGTGAGTCAGTGACCTAGTTACACGCTCACATCCAAGATCTTCTGAATGGCTTCCACGCGATCAAACAAAAAGTGGAGAATCACGACGTCATTAGGTACACGCTAAATGCTTTTCCAAGGAATACCTTATGGGCATCGATGGTAGATGCTTACAAAGTATCCAAGGACTTTTCTTCAATTAGCCTAGATGAGCTATTTTTAGAATTTGAATTGTATGAACAGACTAATGCACGTTCGGCTGAAAAAGGTATTGCTCTGGTCGCAAGTACAAGTAGAATACGAGAACCAAAAATCAAGCGCCGAACCAAACTCGAGCCCGAAGATGAATTAGATTCAGAAGACGACGATGAAATTACTACCCAACTCATGAAACTGGTATAAAAAATATACAAAAAGAAGAAGGTGGCTTAATCGAATACGAAGACCAAGTTCGAAGTCACTTGCTACGGTTGTAATAAGAAGGGATATATCAAGCATGAATGTCCAAACTAGAAGTAAAGAAGGAAGGTCTTAAAAGCCACGTGGTCTGAATCCTTGGAAGACTCTGATGAAGAACACGAACAAGCGAGCTTCCTTGCTCTACCAGTACAAGCTTATATTGTCGAAACCGAGTTCAAGTCCAAAACTGGAGATGAATCAGAAATCGAGTCTGAAAGAAGCCACAGATTAGTATCCATTTTCGAAGGGCCAAACAATACTATAAGTTCTCTGGTTGCTGGTACTCAAGTAGATAATCTACAAAATTTAATTTCATATTTATTAAGGAAGTTAGCCAAATCCAATATTCGGGTTAAATCACTCCAAAAGGAGGTAACATCCCTTAAGGAGGAGACTAACCTGAGCTCTTTGACTGAACAAGTTCAAGATAGAACCTCAACTCAAGTCCAACAACTTGAGGAAGAGAATTCTAATTTAAAAACTCAAGTCAAAGAACTCAATGACTCATTGGAATGATTCACTTTGAGATCCAAGAACCTTGATCTGATTCTTGGAAAACAAAGGGTCATATACAATCGATCCAGACTCGGATATAAGTCCAAACAAAGATTCAGATCATACTTATCTTTATTAAATCAATCAAATAGAAATTTAGTCCAAGCATGAGTGAGGATGCTAACTAAAAGTCCAAACGGTCTGGAGGACTGGTCTGGTAAAAGGTAAACTCTCCTAAGAGGAGTAGGTGAGGATGCATTCCTCGAAGAGGGAACAGTAGGAATCAGTATAACCTAGAGTTTCAGCAAAACTCAAAGTCAGGATCAGACAGTCCAAAAGCTATCAAAACTTATCTTTACATGTTATTTGCCTTTTATTCTAACTCTGTTTTACAGAAAATTAACAAATTTACAGGTTCAGATTTTGCCTTGTTCGGTCAACCGAACGTTCAGATTGGTCGATTGAACCCCTAAGCTAGAAGATTAGATTCCAGCTCGTGATGAAGTGTAGACCGAGGGATTGATTGATCGAATAGGGAGGTTCAGTAGATCAAATGGTCCAATAAACTTCAAATCGATTTGATCGGATTAGATTAGCCGAGGAGTGTTGAGAATTCGGTCGACCAAATGGTGGGATCATTTGACCAAATGAAGGTCTTATCCGAGCAGCAGCATCTGGACAAAAAGCTGTTTGGATTCAGGCAAGATCAGTCGACCGATCAGCGTTGAGTCAAACCTGATCTTGAGATTAGTGGATCTAGATTAGGCTCAACTTGGCTATAAAAGGAGGCCTCGACCAAGCACTTCTACAATGAATTCTGACAATCCTTTTGGTGCTTGCTACTCCAAAGACAAGTCCACGAAGCCATAACACTTCTCTGACGACAGAAAGCTCGCATCTCTAACTCACCAAAGTTGTCGGTATAATTGTTCATAGTTCTTTAATTACACATTATCATTGTACTTCATCTCTGTACTTGAATTTCTAAAATGATAGTGATTGCCCAACGAAAGCACTCTCACATGCAGGCCTTGGAGTAGGAGTCACCACTGTAACACCCATAGGATCCCTAGCAATTTTATATAAATTATTGCATGATTAAAATGGGCTTTATGTAGACTTTTCAAAAAAAAAAAAAATAAAGAGCAAAAAGAACCAAAAAAGAGGCATGACCAAGGTTTAAACCTTGAACCTCTTGGTAGGTGGTTGTATGTGATCACCAGTAGCCCCAGCAGGGGTGTGCTGTTAGGAAGAGAAGGGAGATTGTAGTTAAGGGTGGTGAAAGTGAAGGTCCCCTTCACTTAGAAGGAAAAGTTTGAGTTTCCTTCTTCCTTCCCAATGAGAAGATGGTTTTGCCTTCTTCCTTCAGTTAGCATAAATAAGAGAAAGGAAAGGAAAACTTCATTTTTTCTTCTTTCTTCCTCCTCCTTCCTTCTCCCACCGAAATCCCAAGCCCATCTTCTTCATTGCCGAAACCAAGCTAAGGGGTCTTCTTCCTAGGAAAACTTCTCAAGCAAGGGTACTTTTCCTTAGCGAAAGGAAGTAAGTATTCCCTTACCTGCAGTACAAGTAGCTTTCGTATGCTTATTGCTTAAAGGTTGCTTGAAAAACCTAGGGTCTTACCTTGTAAAGTTTCGGCCAAGATAAAGTTAAGAGGTTATCTATGGTTACTAAGAGCTTTCATGCTTCATATTGTAAAAAAAAAAAAAAGAAAAAAAAAAGAAAAAAAAAAGAAAAAATTGGAACTATGCTTTTAGGGGTTCGGCCAAGAAGAAATAAAGGCCTTAGAGGAAGTTGTTAGACCTATACTATGCTTGCTTATGCTTCCTCATGATGTATGACTTTCTATATAAGGTTAGTTTAAGTTTACATGCCTTATGTTGCATTAAAAACCTAGAGTCTTACCTTTAGGTTTCGGCCAAAAGAAATGAAAAGGTTTAGAGAAAGTTTTTAGACCTAAATTATGTTTGCTTATGCTTCCTCATGATGTATGATCTTCTATATATTGTTAGTTTAAGTTCCATGCCTTATGTTGCATTAAAATTTGGAATCATGCTTCTAGAGGTTTCGGCCAAGATTTGAACATTAGAGTTAGAACCTCATTTATGCCTACTAAGAGTCTCACTTGCTATACTATGTATGGTGTAAAAGTTTCATGCTTTAAGTTGTTGGAAGAAAACTAGAATCATGCTTACATGTTTCGGCCAAGACAAGAAAAATGAGGTTAAGGAGCTACCTAGAGTTGTTAAAGGTCTCACATGTTATGTTAAGTATTATGAGAACTTAGGTTATTGATCCCATGTTTTTTTTTATGTTGCTTAAAAACCTAAGATTCATGCTCACAAGTTTTGACCAAGACAAGAAAAATGAGGTTGAGGAGCTACCTAGGGTTTTTAAAGGTCTCACATGTTATGTTAAGTATTATGAGAACTTAGGCTATTGATCCCATGTTTTTATGTTGCTTGAAAATCTATGATTCATGCTTATATGTTTCGGCCAAGTTATGATTTAGGATTTGTAGGAAATTCAAAACCCAACCATGCATGATAATGACTCTTTATGATGTGATATGGATTTTATGTCACCATGTTATATGTTATGTACACTTATGCCATCATGTTATGCTTTCTCTATGATATGCTATATGTTATGTGCACTTATGCCATCATGTTATGTTTTCTCTATGATATGCTATATGTTATGTGCACTTTATGTCATCATGTTATGCTTATGTAAGGCTTATGTATGATGAAAAGCCTAAGAGATGCTTCCCTTAAGTTGGGATTAAGAGCACTCTTCATGATATGACAAGAACATGATATGCCATGATATGACAAGAAATATGATATGCCATGATATGATAAGAAACATGATATGCTATTTTACTTTTGTATGGCTTGTACCGGGGATGGGCTCCTAAGTTTCCCCTGGGTCGTTTGTCAAAGAAACGGGCCTAGTAAGGGATGGACTCCTAAGTGCCCATAGGTCGATGGTCAAGGAAACGGGCCTAGTTCCTAATAGGTTCGAGATTAGCTACCTCGGATCTATTTAGGATGTGTGCAAATTCATGTATGTGGTACAAAGCCGGGCCCTCATGTTGAGATTATGTTTAAGTACTTATATGATATATGTTTTCAAAAGGACATCTTCCATATACTCATTTCATGATACATGTTTTCAAAAGGACATCTTGCATATACTTATTTCATGCTAAATGGTTTTCTTTATGCTTTAGTAAGATGCTTTTTGAAAATATATCTATGATGCCTAGATGATCATGCTACTACTTTATGTTTATGCTCTCACATGCTATGTTATGATTTGCTTAAATGAGTATGACACTACTTTATGCTAGCATGCAAATTTTATATCTAGATGTTGGTTAAATGAACATGTCACTACTTTATGTTTAAATGCATGATTTATGTTTTTGTGAGTAGGAAAGGATCTTATTAAACCTATGTGCTTATAGTTTAATTTCCCTTGTACTACAGAAAAGAGAGAAGAATGGTTAAACTAAAAGGGAGCAGCAGGAAGGACAAAGATGTGTGTGGCAGTGGAGGGTGGAATAGATCTGCTTTATGCTTATATGTTTTAAAGCTTTGCATGTGATCCTATTTTGCTACATAATGCTTTTGATGGATGATACTTGATGGTTTATACTCATTATGAACTTTTGTTTTCATGTTCCATGTTAAGGATGCTTTATGCTCTAGTTAAGTAAAATATCATGTATCACGTAGCAAGTAGTAGATGTTAAATCAAGTTATGAATGCTAGCATGTTCACATGTTAATATGATACATGATTATATTGTTCGCATGATATGTTTTTGTAAAATACTGAAAATAGGCGAATATTAATAAGGGAATTTTTTGGAATTTTTGGAAATTTTCCGGGAATTTTTCGGAGCTCGTACAGACGAGTTAACGGGGATAAAAACGGGATCCGGGAAAGCCTGTTTAGGCTACCCCTTTTAAGTGAGGAAAAGTTATTTTTCTTTTCATTTTCTTTTCCTTTTTCTTTTTACTTATTTCCTTTCTCTCCCCCGCCGAACCCGTGCGTGCCCTAACCCCCTCCGGCGCCGATTCTCCTCTTCAATCCTCCCGAGCTCTTCGTCCTCCACCCGACGGCGCCATCTTGCTCCGCCACTTTGCCGAGCCGCGCGCCGATCACCGGCTACAGGAAATCAGTGCCGATGCCTGTGCCCTAGTGACCCGCGGCTCCCTCCCCCTCTTGCGATGCCGACGGTTCCTTCTTCTTTCCCAGAGCCGACGCGCCCTTCTTCTTCATTCCTCGTGTCTTCATCACCGCGGGCGTCTGAGTATCACCCGAGTCTTCGCTTCTTCGAGTCAGGGACAGGAGCCGAGCACCCGAATGGATCTGTTGCCGGTGCCCTAGCCACTGCCTACCTCTTGACATGGCGTCGACGCCGGCTCACCTGAGTCTAGTAGCTCTCTGATCGGACATTCATCGACCGACCATCCTTTCCTTTTCTGTTGGATCTTTGTTCGTTCCCTCATCGGCACAGATTTGCTGCCGATTTCTCAGCCATCATCTATTTAGTCTCCGACGAAGGTTAGGTTGCCAACACAAAATTTGGATCTGGTCAGATCGACACCAGCAGTGAACATCTGGTTTAAACAAGGTAACAACTAGAGAGTTTGAATTTAGGGATTTTTCTTAGATTGTATTTGATCACTGGTTGTAGTGTTCTTTCAATCTAAATTTGGGTTACAGGATCCAATCAGTGCTGATTTTTGGGTATTTGATTTAGGGATCAGTAATTCCAGGATGCTGCGGCCAGAAATTTGGCAGTAGATTCCTCAGGATTGGAGCAGCACTGAGGCATCAGAATTTGGGTAAGTTTCGTGTTGAGTTGTTATTGATCTAAATATTGAATTAGGTCTGAGGTAGAGTTAAGGTGGATTATATTAACAGAAAATGATTATCAAGTGTTGGATGGATTTTGGAAGAAAAGGATGAGATCGTTAGATTGGATTTATTGAGGTTTTGGCTTGCATTATCCGATCTGTGATGACCCTAAGTGATTGATTGTATATTTATTTCAGGGTTCTGATTTGAGACAAGAGCTCTGATTAGAGGACACACGATCTACATTTGAGGCGGGTACCTCTTGCCTTATCTTTTATGATATTGTCATTGGATATGCATAGTATTTTATAACTACAAGCAATGAACATGTTTGCCTTTGGTATGTCACTGTTTGATATCCATAGCATGTTAGATTTGTCGCCTGTGAAGTATCCGTACTTATATCTCGTGATTTGTTACCATGAGTATCTTGTTGCCATGAGTACTTAATTACCATGAGAATCTTAGTTTCTAGAATAAGTGACATACCATGTTTTACTGAGGTTAGGACTAGGTTCAGGACTTTTGGTTTCAGTCATGTGTATCGAGACTGTCTGATATTTGTATATCATATATGATTCGTGTACCTAGACCTTGATTCTTGATATGTGCATATTGTTGGTACATATGTTATGGAAGGAGATATGTTTAGGATCTAGGTTGCTATACCATAGAGGACATGTATGCCCTAGATCCGTGGATTGACCTACTGATACTGTGGTACCCATATTATGTATATATGGATTTTTCTATGCTGATCAGGATATTCCATACTTATTATGTTCAGGACATAGGTTTTTGATATTCTATCTGACCTGTGTACTATAGATTTTGGTATGTGACCATCGCTTTTACAGTACCCATTTTTTATATATGGATATGGTTATGTTGATCAGTTTTTGTTATGCATAGTGACATGCATCATGATTGCATGCTGTGCGATTGTCGGCTCCACTATGGTTGAGCCCATCGCCAGTTACATGTACTGCACACACCCTCACTCATGGTTTAGTGGTATATCAGGCAAGTGTGTGGCGGTTCTGCTGTTTGGCTCCGTTAGTCATATGACCCAGCGTGGTAGCCGGCAGTCAGTTCCGCTCTGTTTGGCTCTGTTGGTCAGGTGACTCAGTGTGGTAGCCGGTAGAGATACCTCCCCGTCATCGTGTACCGGGAGTTGAGAGCATTGAGCTCCCCCATTTATGATTTGGGGTCACAGGACAGGAGTACTCCGACAGCATCCCGTCCATTCGGTCTCGCCATTTGTGTGTGAGAGGACTGACTGGCGTCAGGGGTGACCAGGACGCATCATTAGCATCATATGCATTGATGTATTTATATTATTGTGATTGTGTTTGCTGCATTTGGTTGCTGCATTTTGGTTGGATGCATACCTTTGACCTGCATACAGGATTATTGACACTTTCGGTTTGACGACCCTTTTGTCTGGATAGGAGTTCCTGGTGAGTACAGCTTCCTCAGTTACCTTTCAGTTTTGCATATTCCCTATATATGATTAGGAAGCTGTATTCCATGTTTGTTGCTGTTAGATATATCTTACTACTCATGTCCATTGGTATTCGCTGAGTTGTTGAACTCACCCCCGTTGACACTATCTTTTTCAGGTACCAGGTTATTTATGGTGTCGCTTGGAGCATCCTGTCTGCTGGTCCCCACGTCACATCAGAAGACTTATCGGTTTCACGTATGTTTTGTTTGTTTTATGTATCAGTTTGTTTAGCTCTGTACTCTGGTTTTATTTTTGGAGTGTTGATGTTGTTATGTGGTATTTTGTATTTGTTATTGGTTGTGTAAGCCTAGCCGGCTAGCAGTTTTTGTGCTTTGGTTAGTATTGGGTTTCTGTCATTTTCGTTGTGTTGGTTTTGTTCCAGCCGTGTGGGCTGATGATATATATATAACTGCGTGGTTGTGTGTATATTCCAGCCGCCTGTGGCTGATGTATATTATGTCTGTAGAAATGATTCAGATTGTCACCGGTACAGGGGAGGTGCTGCCGAAATTTCTTCGGACAGAGACTCCTCTGGGGCGTGATAGTTTTTGATATATGCTTTATGATAACGGACATGCTTCTATGATAACATGATTATTAGTTTTTATTTATTTACTTCCGCTGCCATATATGCATGTATGTATGTTTCAAGTAACCTCGTCCTTCGTAAGCAGTGGAAGGGCGGGCGTTACAACCACAATATCCAAACCAAGTAAATCTTGATGTGTTTCTGATTGTCTATTTCTTTTTTTCTACTATATATTCTGTGTTTTTCGAAAAACAAATGGGAAATAGCCACGCGTGATATTCACTCTCCTCTAGCATGTCTTGATCCTATAGATTATATATACTTTTACGCATATTTTGATGCATATCTATTTATATTTCATGAGCATAATCTATATTTATTGCACCCTAGTTCATTACAATATCATATTTCCACTCCTTTTGTTTGGAGATATACCCTTTGCTTATTTTCATTTATAGGATGCGATTTGGAGCAAAAATGATGCTTGTAGATAACTCAAAGAACAAATGAAGAAAAAGGGCCCGACTGTGTGAATTCCACACGACCGTGTCACATGCCATAGGAGGAGAAGGAACTGGCCATATGAACCCACACAGCCGTGCCACAAGGCAGAGATGAAGCAAGACTTGGCCGTGTATATTCCGCATGGTCTTGTCAACAAAACAGAGAAGGAGCAGACCTCAGCCGTGTAGATCCACACGACCGTGTAGATTTTCCAAAAGCCAGAGCCAACTGTGGTCGTGTGAATCCACACGACCATGCCGCTAGACCAGATCCCAGGTAGGCCTTAGCTGTGTGGATCTCACACGGTCGTGGCACGGGTCGTGCCAAGTGAAAACAAGGCTGTGTTGAATCTTGTGTAGACTGCAGACTTATTTTGAAATGACCATAACTTTGCGTTAAGTTGGAGTTACGGGCTATTCTTTATATTGAAACGTAGCTAACTTCAAGATCTACAGCTTTTATTCAGGTTTAACAGAGAGAAAGTAGGTACTAGACATGCTAAACTACACGGTCGTGCCTCCCAACCGTGGCTTCATTAGGTCCTTCTCCCAGATTGCAGACCAAACTTTGAACCATTATAACTTTTAGCTCAGTTGGAACCATGGCTCAACCTAAATATTATATTGTAGATAATTTCAAGGGTTACAACTTTGGTTTAGAGTGAATTATGAGAAAACTAGGTTTAAGGAGAAAAGAACTTGGTTTACCGGTCCCCTTTAATCTTAGTTTTCTTGGGTAGTTCTGAGGAGGTATAAAAGGGTCAAGAACATTTTTCTTTGACTGAATCTTGGATTTGGGAATTATTCTCTCTCCTTGGGGAAGGGTTATCCCCTTATAATAAAATCCTAGAGAGGCCATCTTTATCATCTCCGATGAATTGTCCACATTCGGAGCAAGAAGTCCAACCTAGAAGACTGGCAACACACCGATAATCATTTTCTTCTCTCTCAATCCATGTTTGGAGTTGTAGATGCTATTTTTATTGTCACTTGGCTATATCTTCCTTGTAATAGAGTAGATTCTCTTGTAATAGAGTAGACAAAATGTCCATGTTTGAAGTGTTTATATCATGTTTTATGTATATTGTACCTTCTATGTATTTAATGGAATATGTGAATAGTATAAATATATAGATGTGTATTGATTGTTCACCCCGTAGGGGGAATGCTCTAGATTATATGGCCGAGGGGCCATAGTGACAAGGGTATCCCATTTTTGACATATAGGACATTGCCTTGAAAGGGAGGACAATTCTTCACAAGGAAGCATCTAATTAGGTTTAATGGGTTATCTCTAATCCTATGTTAATAAATGTCCTGTGTAATTTAGTGATTGTATGACTAGGGGGCCCTAGTGACAAGAGTATCCCTTTAACCGGACTTGCTAGGTTACATCTTCTACTTAGTGGTATCGGACACCAATAGGTATAGTACTTTGACATGACCACCATGGGATAATGTTGGTATTTAGTTAGACTTCCTACAAGTGCATAAGGATGGAGGTAAGGAGATGAATAATGTATAGGGACATTAACTAGAATCATAGTGAAATCAAAATCCTATAATCGCCTCTCAAACCATTTCTCACATCCTCTTAAGCTCAACTTCTCTCAAGATCAATTCCTCTCTCTCTTCTCTCAATCTCTCTCTTCCTAGTGTCTGTGATCCATATTTCAATTGTCTAGATAACTTGTCATGCGAAGTTAACTAATGCTTAATTAACAATCCCAGTGGGATCAATATTTTCATTACTTGATAACACTGTATATTTACGGGCTCACATCAAGTTTTTGGCGTCATTGCTGGGCACTGTTTTCGATTAACATTAGTTGATTAGCATATGAGTTACTCTAGACTTGTTAATAGATTATTTATTTATTTATTTGCTTTTATTTCTGCATTTCCTTTATTATTTTTTATTATGCATTTTCCTTCTTGTCTTTAATTTTGCATTTTTTTTTCCTTATAATTTTTTTTTTAGATATCATGAGCACTAATATGTCAAGCAGGCATTCGAGAGAATTTTTCACACCCAAGAGTGCAAGAGAAAGATCTCCCATTGATGAAAATTATGATTTAGAAGATGATCAATTTGAGTTCCTTTATAGAGTGTGGTAGTACATCTCATCCATCTACTATTTGTCACTTGTTCTAAAAGGTTGCTAATACTTCGGAACTTCAGTACTTATTCCAACCTTAACATTAAGATACATATGAGCAAGTTTCTGATACTTATGACTATGACTGGGAAGATCATTAAACTCAGAACTTTCAACCCTAGCTAATTCCAGAGCAGGGTGAGCAGTTAATTCCACGACAACATAGCCTTGACTCACCTCAACACTTCAATTAAGATTGGATAGATTATCAAAATTTTGATTATAATTACATACAAAGTGTTGAGTAGTCTTCTCAAGCAAATTAGAGTCCATCAAAATTTTAAGATGATTTACAATCAGATGGACCACTCCAGTTTATAACTTGATCAGCCGACTAACTGGGAGGACTCCCAAGACCTAAATACTCCTTCTCCTAGTCAGATGAAGACACAACACAAGATTCTAAATAGCTAATGGTGCAACAGGGGATCCTAGTTCTACGGATATTACAATAAATTTATGATAATATTGTTGATCCTTCTATTGATAATATTGATATTAGTGCACTCTTCACTGCTTCTAAAGCTATTGATGTTGTGGATGAAAGTGTAGGGACTTCTGCTATAGAAGCAACATCCCAAGAATCGTCTCCTTTGATCACACAACTAATTGATACTATGAAATTTGTAAGAATAAAATTAGTTGATGATATATGTGTAGGGACTTTTGTAGTAGAGGCAGAGTCCCAAGAATCATCTTCTTTAGAGGCACACCACCACTTGACCCAGAGCTAGAGCCACTATAAGATCTAGAAGTAGTCACATCCACTTGTTTTGAACTTTTAGGTACATCTCAACAATGCAAGGTTAGTATTTTTAGTGTTCTTTTAGAAAATTTCATAGAGGTACTTATGATTGATTTTTTGGGTTGTGATTCCATTTCTGATAACTGCTTAACTAGACTTGATATGGTTCTAGTTCTTTCTTATTTAATATGTATATGGGAGATATGCTTTTGTAACGACCCAACTCCTGGGTATTAAGCTGTGAGCCGGATCGCTACATTAACTACTGACGCTACTGGGGTGTACTGTGCGGAAACTGGGTAAAATAAAATTTTACTAAACTATTGTAGTTGCCTCTGTTAACTCTGTAGGAGTGAGATTTCATATCCAACTACCTTCTAGGTATTCATAGCTATGCTGGGGAGAAGAAACTGGAGCTTTGGATCGGTCCGTGGAACAATCTACTGACACCCACGCGAACACTGGCTGGATCGGTCTACCGACCGATCCAGCTGCTCACTGATCGGTCGGTGAGACCGATCAGTGGCTCACTGATCGGTCGGCCGACCGATCAGTGACTGCAGATTTCGTCCCGCCAGGTTCTGAAAATCTGAAACGAAATCAGAGTTTCTGATTTCCAGCACTGATTCGTGCCAAAAATCGCATACACAAGTTCTAGATACATGAAAACACTCTAGCATGCAAATACTAACATTCTAACATCATATATTTAACATTCTAAGCATAATCTAAAGCATGGTTCGTTAACTCATGTCAAACATGGAAATACTAAAGTTCATATGCTGAATTGAAATTACTAAAGAGTTCAAATGCATAATTAAAGCTTGTTAGATCCCTAAGATCTTTCATTCCAGTTCCACACACACATCTTGATCTGCATTGTCCTTCAGCCTCCTCTGCTAGTCCATCTTTCCTTTACCTTTATCTGCAGTATAAGGAAACATAGTATCTGTAAGCTTAAGGCTTAGTAAGAAACCATCTACCTCACTAAATCATGCATACGATGCAAATATGATTTTAAATCATGCTGTTTGAAAAACATACTGAATATGCAAGCATGGCATGGCATAGTATCATACAAAGCATGACATAACATATAAACTGAACATGAAACTGAACTAGTCATGCATATATCTAAATCTGTACATGAACTCAAATCAGGTAAACTGAACCTGAACTGAACTGAAAGCTAAATTAGTGTTCTCATCACTGGTTTCAAATTTGAAAACTATACATATAATAGATGAAAATACTAAACATGCTGCTGGGCCCTGGCAACTATACTTACTGTGCGCGCATCCCTACGAGACCCGGGATTGCAAGTTCCGAATCCAGCAGGGTTACTAGGTTATCTGAACCTAGGGACGACTGTGGGAGTCCAGCCCATGGATATCTGATCCAAGTACAGTGCCAACTGAATAAAAGTGCTAATTATTACTTTTCTTGCTCTTCTAGGTTATCTGAACCTAGAGGCTACTGTGGGGCCACCCAATGGATATCTGATCCATATAACTGTAATAACTAATAATAAACTGAATAAAATGTTTCTAATACATTTTACATCGTTAGGATGCCTCTTGGTGCATCCTTCGAACTGGGCATTCTCTCGAATGCTTGGTGTACTAAAGGCACACCCTAAAAGCTGTAAAACTCTTGAACTAACGCCAAAACTAACAAGCGAGAGCAATTATACTGCAGTGAGGGGTTTCTTACCTCAATCGCAAGGTTTTCTTACGATTCTATCCGTTAGGTTTTCTGGAAACTGGAACCGCTTACGTCCTCGCGTTCCTCTCGCGGAGAAGAACCGACTTCGTGTTGGTGTTGTCGCTGGAAAGTGAACACACGATCCTAGGGAAGGAACCCTAGGTCTCCTTTGCTTTGTTTGCTGCGCCGAGAGAAAGAAACGGGAGAGGGAGAGAAAATGCCGAACCCAAAAATAAACCAAATCCCAACTTAAGTTAATATTTATATTAAGTGGGTAACTAGGCCCAACTCTAATATAAATTAAATTATTTCCCTTTCCTTTCAGCACGGCCCTGCTGGGCTCACCGGTTACTAAACTTATCCGTAAACCATAGGTCTCGGGTTCGATTCCCGCCTAAGCTATTTTACGGTTCTAATTATTTTTGCATTTTCCGCTACTCGGAAAATTCCGGAAAAATATCTAAAAATTCCAGAAAAATCATAGAATAATTCTAAAATAAATTCAGGAATTTTTCGGGCTTTACAATCCCCCATACCTTATAAAAAGTTCGTCCCCGAACTTAAAACAATTCTGGGTACTTCTGTCTCATGCTGGTCTCTGTCTCCCAAGTCGCCTCTGCCGCTGTGTGATTTTGCCAACTGACTTTGACTAATGGTACTTCCTTGTTCCGTAATTTCTTTACTGCTCGGTCTATTATCTGAATAGGTCGACTGTCATAGCTGAGATCATCACGGACCTGTGGCTCAATCACCTGGGTGGCGTCGGAATATGCTTCTTCAGCATGGAGACATGAAATACGTTGTGGACGCTGACATCTCCCGAGGTAACTCTAGCTCATATGCTACCTTGCCCACTCTCTTCGTGATAAGGTATGGTCCCACATATCGGGAGCTAGCTTGCCCTTCTTCCCAAAAGCATGACTCCCTCATGGGAGCTACTCACGAGGCTGTATCCCAATCGAAAACTCTAGGGGTGCGTGTATCAGCATAGCTCTTACGGCTCTGTCTTGTCTCTATCCTCTAGCGAATCTGCTATGGCGGCTGTGGTATCTGCTACTAGATCTGTCTGAAGCTCTAGTTCTTTCACCACCAGATTGGTGATCTGCACCTCCGCCCATAGAGTGCCTCATAGGTGCCATGGATAGTGGCTCGATAACCATTGTTGTATGCAAATTCTGCTAGACTCGGATATTTGCACCAACTTCCTTGAAATCTAGGGCACAAGCCCGGAGCATATCTTCGAGTACACTGATTTACTCGCTCCGTCGACCATCATGCGAGGATGGAAAGGCATCTTTGAATTTTAGCGGGTGCCCATTGTACACACTTCGAAGTGTGATGTAATCTGGTGTCTCATGCGATATAATGGTTCGTGGGACTCCATCCACCTGACTACCTCCTTGAGATACAACCGAGCTAGCTGCTCCATGGAATAGGATATTACGATAGCTAAGAAGTGGGCTGATTTAGTCAACCTGTCGACTATTACCCGGATAGCATCAAAACCATTCGTGGTTCTGGTAATCCCACTATGAAGTCCATAGAGATATCCTCCACTTCCATTCGGGATCTGGATCGGTGCGAGAACTCCTCACGGTCGATGTTACGCCTTAACCCTTTGAGTTAGCGGATCTTGGCGTGTCGCGATATCTCACTTCATCGGCCACCAAATCGTTTCTTCAGATCCCGATACATTTTGGTGGAGCGATGCATCGCATAGAGTCTGTGAGCCTCGTCTAGAATCTGTTTTCGTAGTTCCTCCTGATCTGGAACACAAAGTCTGTCTCCACAGTACACTACCCCACTGGCGGACACTCTGAACTCTCCACTTCCTGATTCTGCTAACCCTTGCTTAATTTTCTGGATTTCAGGATCCTGCTCCTGAGCTGTCTAGATATCATCAAGCAAGGTAGATGCTAAGGACATAGTGGAAAGTTGCCCGACCATAAGCTCGAGACTAAAATCTGTAATCTCCTTCCTAAGGGGTGGTGACATAGCTGCTAAAGATAATAAGGTAGCACTGGACTTCCTGCTGAGTGCGTCTGCTACCTTATTAGCTTTCCCTGGATGGTAGAGGATATCTATGTCATAATCCTTGACCCTACACTGTCGCATATTCAGATCCTTCTGAGTAAAGAAATACTTCAGACTCTGATGATCTGTATACACTCTGCACTGAGCTCCGTACAAATAATATCTCCAAATCTTGAGAGCGAACACCACTGCTGCAAGCTCAAGGTCGTGAGTAGGATAGTTCCTCTCATAATCCTTGAGTTGTCTGGAGGCATGGCGATCACCTTGCCTCTTTGCATCGATCGCTCCTAATCCCAATTTAGGCGTCCACTGTAGATGTCGGTATGCATGTTTTCGGTATAGCTAAAATAGAACGGTCAATCTCCGTTTTAGTTAGCTGCAATCCTGAAATTTCTTGTTCTTCCGGTGAGAGTTGTCAGTGGGGAGGCTATCTGGAGAAGTCCTCTCAATTTCTGTAGTAGCTGCTAATCCCGAGCTTGATTTCCTTGGCGTTCTGGGTCTCTTCCGATTACTTACGCTTCTATTTTTGGGATCTACCATAACACCATCCTTGGAGATGATGTGACCTAGAAAGGCTACCGGTCCAGCCAAAATTCACATTTGTGAATTTGGCGTACAGTTGGTTCTGTCGAAGAATCTGTATGTTCTTCCTGAGTTGCTGAATAGATAAGAATGTCATCGATGAACACGATGACAAACTTGTCTAAGTATTCTCTGAATACTCTGTTCATGAGGTCCATGAAAGTAGTCGGAGCATGTCAAAAGGCATGACTACGAACTCATAATGTCCGTATCTGGTCTTGAAAGTTGTTTTAGGTATATCACCTTTCTTGACTCTAACCCGGTGATATCCTGATCCGAGGTCAATTTTAGAGAACATCGTGGCTCCCTTTGGTCAAACAGGTCATCTATCACGGGAGAGGTACCTGTTTTTAATTGTGACCTGGTTCAAAGCACGGTAGTCTATGCATAGCATGCTTCCATCCTTCTTCTTCACGAACAACACAGGTGCTCCCCGTGAGTGACTAGGGCGTATGAAACCCTTGTTAAGAAGCTCCTGTAATTGCTCACGAAGTTCCTTCATTCTGCTGGAGCCATACGATACAGTGCCTTGGAAATTGGATTTGTGCGGGAATGAGCTCTATCTCAAATTCAATCTCACAGGTGCTCTTCAGGGAAGACTCTTGGGTAGTCACAAACGACTCGAACCTCGATAGCTGTTGGTTCTTGTCCTGGCTGGTGTTGACCACATTTGCTAAAAATCCATGCATCCACGAATCCAATAAATTGTGCTTTCAATCTGAGAGAAACTTCCGGCTTTTCTCTTTGGCTTTCTGTACTCAATGTACTCACCTTCGGTTGGAATATGACCTTCTTTACGGCACTCTATAGAAGCCGTATCGATCGAAAATCCATTCCAAAGATGACATCGTAGTCGGTCATTTCTAGCACTATCAGATCACCTATAATGACTGGCACTGCTCTGAGCCAGTGTGTAGATGCCATAATGTCTCCTGAGGGTAGCGTTCGAAACCGACTATTGAGTACCTCTGGGGTGTTGCTATTTTCTCGGCAAATGCCACGGATACATAAGTGGGTTGCCCGATGTCGAATAAAAGGCAGTTGCATTATCTTTGAAAAATCTTGATATGACTGTGACAACTGTCGAGGCATTTGCTCGTCCTCTCGGTCGGTGAGAAAATCACGGCATTTGTGGTAGTGGGGCTTCTAATCTACCACTGATCATGGACCATCTAAGACTGCATACATCTGGTGTAGCTGTGCTACTTGCCTCCATATTGCACAGGTTGTGCAAGCACTGCTTAGCCATGTGCCCTTCCTGTCCACATTCAAAACAACCTCGCGTACCCTTGCGGCAAACTCCTGGATGATGTTTCCCACAAGTAGCACATTTGGGATGTCTGGAGTGTTTTCCAGTTGGTCCTCCTTTTGGGTCATTGCTTGCCTTGCGTTTCCCCTTCCAGTTGGAGCTATGTCCCTGTTGTTTCTGCTGAGTACCTGAGCTAGCTTGTCCCTTGGGCTCTATGGAAACCTGTTTCTGCTGGGTGATGTTGTGCTGATAGTGCTCGGTGATCAGAGCACTACTCACTAGCTCCTCTGTGGTTTGTGGCCTATGAACGCCACCAGCCACATTCATTGCGATCTCTGGTCTGAGCATCTTCAGCATCAACCGTACTCGTTCCTTCTCTGAGCTGACTAGTTCTGGACACAGACGGGCCAACCTGTTGAATTTCTTCACGGCCTCCTGAACTGATAGGTTGCCCTGACGAAATTCTGTAAACTCGTCATAGTGTCGGTTCGTGACTTGCATGTGAAAGAATTCCTCGAAGAATTCTTTCTCGAAGTTGGCCCATGTCATCTGGTTTACTGGCCACTTTGATTTAATCCGCTCCCACCACATGCGTGCGTCTCCTGTTAAACAGAAGGAGGCACACTTCACCTTTTCGTGCTCTGGCCAGTCTAGAAGCTCCATCGTGCTTTCCAGTGTTTTAAACCATGCCTGAGCATCCCATGGTTCGCTGGTGCCTGAGAAGTTCTCGGGCTTAATTCTCTGCCACTGGATAAGGTAAGCTTCTCTCTTAGTCCCTGCTACTGGGGCTACTGGGACTGGTACTGCAGGCTGAGCTGGTACTACCTCTGTGATTACTGGAGTCGTGAGGTTTGGTACTGGAGTGACTGGGGGAGTAGTCTGCTGGTTAGCCTTTACTGCCTCATGCTGGGGCTCAGCCGCTGATGCTTTCTTAGCTGGACATCCTCGTACCATTTTCTAGACAGCAGAGAACATATGTATATAACTAGGCTATCATGTTATAGTTAACTACTGGTAACATGTTAAATACTATCACTGTAAACATGAATTAATTAACTACCAACATGAGAGCAAACATGAAAGCATATATAACTGATATGAAAGCTGAAAACAAAATTGAGTGAGAGATGTTCTTACTTGGAAGCTGTAGGCACAATGCTGATGTGTGTGTAGGAAGTAAGGAACACTGCTCTGATACCACTCTGTAACGACCCAACTCCTGGGTATTAAACTGTGAGCCGGATCGCTACATTAACTACTGACGCTACTGGGGTGTACTGTGCGGAAACTGGGTAAAATAAAATTTTACTAAACTATTGTAGTTTCCTCTGTTAACTCTGTAGGAGTGAGATTTCATATCCAACTACCTTCTAGGTATTCATAGCTATGCTGGGGAGATGAAACTGGAGCTTTGGATCGGTCCGTGGAACAATCTACTGACACCCACGCGAACACTGGCTGGATCGGTCTACCGACCGATCCAGCTGCTCACTGATCGGTCGGTGAGACCGATCAGTGGCTCACTGATCGGTCGGCCGACCGATCAGTGACTGCTGAATTCGTCCCGAACTCTCTGTTCGCGGAGGGATCGATCGGCTGACCAATCCTGGGAGATACAGTAAGCTACTGTATCCATCTAGATCGGTCGGCTGACCGATCCAGGAAGAGGAATGACACTGGATCGGTCTGCTGACCGATCCAGGTTCTGAAAGTCTGAAACGAAATCAGAGTTTCTGATTTCCAGCACTGATTCGTGCCAAAAATCGCATACACAAGTTCTAGATACATGAAAACACTCTAGCATGCAAATACTAACATTCTAACATCATATATTTAACATTCTAAGCATAATCTAAAGCATGGTTCGTTAACTCATGTCAAACATGGAAATACTAAAGTTCATATGCTGAATTGAAATTACTAAAGAGTTCAAATGCATAATTAAAGCTTGTTAGATCCCTAAGATCTTTCATTCCAGTTCCACACACACACATCTTGATCTGCATTGTCCTTCAGCCTCCTCTGCTAGTCCATCTTTCCTTTACCTTTATCTGCAGTATAAGGAAACATAGTATCTGTAAGCTTAAGGCTTAGTAAGAAACCATCTACCTCACTAAATCATGCATACGATGCAAATATGATTTTAAATCATGCTGTTTGAAAAACATACTGAATATGCAAGCATGGCATGGCATAGTATCATACAAAGCATGGCATAACATATAAACTGAACATGAAACTGAACTAGTCATGCATATATCTAAATCTGTACATGAACTCAAATCAGGTAAACTGAACCTGAACTGAACTGAAAGCTAAATTAGTGTTCTCATCACTGGTTTCAAATTTGAAAACTATACATATAATAGATGAAAATACTAAACATGCTGCTGGGCCCTGGCAACTATACTTACTGTGCGCGCATCCCTACGAGACCCGGGATTGCAAGTTCCGAATCCAGCAGGGTTACTAGGTTATCTGATCCAAGTACAGTGCCAACTGAATAAAAAGTAAAATACTGAATACTGTTTTATTTTACTTTGCTGTTCTAGGTTATCTGAACCTAGAGGCTACTGTGGGAGCCCACCCAATGGATATCTGATCCATATAACTGTAATAACTAATAATAAACTGAATAAAATGTTTCTAATACATTTTACATGCTGTTAGGATGCCTACTGGTGCATCCTTCTGAACTGGGCATTCTACTGAATGCTTGGTGTGCACTAAAGGCACACCCTAAAACTGAAAACTGTAAAACTACTGAACTAACGCCAAAACTAACAAGCGAGAGCAATTATACTGCAGGTGAGGGGTTTCTTACCTCAATCGCAAGGTTTTCTTACGATTCTATCCGTTAGGTTTTCTGGAAACTGTTCCGTTCGACGAACCGCTTACGTCCTCGCGTTCCTCTCGCGGAGAAGAACCGACTTCGTGTTGGTGTTGTCGCCGAAAAGTGAACACACGATCCTAGGGAAGGAACCCTAGGTCTCCTTTGCTTTGTTTGCTGCGCCGAGAGAAAGAAACGGGAGAGGGAAAGGAGGCTTTGGTGAGGAGAGAAAATGCCGAACCCAAAAATAAACCAAATCCCAACTTAAGTTAATATTTATATTAAGTGAGTAACTAGGCCCAACTCTAATATAAATTAAATTGTTTCCCTTTCCTTTCAGCACGGCCCTGCTGGGTTCACCGGTTACTAAACTTATCCGTAAACCATAGGTCTCGGGTTCGATTCCCGCCTAAGCTATTTTACGGTTCCAATTATTTTTGCATTTTCCGCTACTCGAAAAATTCCGTAAAAATATCTAAAAATTCCAGAAAAATCATAGAATAATTCTAAAATAAATTCGGGAATTTTTCGGGCTTTACAGCTTTTCCTATGGGTGTGAAGGTTTTCACGAGGCCAGAATTTGGAAGCTCACACTGAACTATCTTCGACCGTTAGAAAGGACTCTTAAGGAGACGAAGATGAAGAGAGCGGTGATATACTACATTACTATTATAATGACAACTCTCTTCATAATAATATGGGCAATTGGAAGAAAAGTATAGAAGCATTCTACTTCGGCCAGAGCCTGATTTCGATGAGCCAAATAAGGGGCTAATCTAATGACCTTAAACAAGCACTTCTTGGGAGGCAACCCAAGTTCTTGTTTCTTGTCTTCATTTATGTTTTTAGTTTCTTTCTAATTCCTTTTCTTTATTCATAATAACTCATATCCTCTACTTAATTTTTCTTGTCTATGTTCTTTATATAGAATTCACAATTGTGGAGGAATGTGAATATCATATAGAGGAGTATTTTTAGCATATGAATGCTAACCATTTGAAGCTTATCATTTGGTAACTTCTCTAACTTCAAAAATCTTCTCCATATTTTATTTGTAGTTTCTATTAGGACAACGAAAAGTTTATGTCTGGGGGATGTGATGGGTTTACTTTGTTTTTTGCTTATTTCATTTTTTTTTTAGTTGCATCACTCATCATGTCATTGTTGTTTGTTCCTCATAGAAAAATTCTAGTATGCTTCATCTAGATATTTATGTTGTGTGATTTGGCATGATAGTATGTCTATTGATCTATGCTTTCTTATCTATAGTAGTATGAAGTGAGCATTGTTATTACTAGAAGAATTTGAATGTTGGCCTAGTTTTAGGATCTCTTCACATTATGCTTGACTTTAATGTTAGATTTTTTTAAAAAAAAATAATCATGATTCATAGAATTGGACTAGTACTCTTACTTCTATGGTGACCTCTCAACTACATTTTGCTACTAGATAAACTTGGATCATGCAATTTCATTTGGAAAAATCAATCCCTAAAAAAAATGAAGGTTTGTTCAAGTTTGATACATTCAGAGAAAAAAAATATAATAAGGGATAGAAAAATAGTTATTCTGAATAAAAACTAGTAATTCACCCATTTGAGACTGAGTTAGGTTACTAGGGAAATGAATGCTATGTTTCTCTTGATACTGAGTATTCCTTTGAGACTTTGTGTAGATGATGCATAGTATTTTTTATGGAGGACAAACCTTGCATGTGGCAGGTAAGTGTCTATCGACGAAAGTATGAGGAACATGGTTAAATGAAAAATTGACTAAGCATAGAGATTGACATTTGAGAAAGTTAAACCACTCATCATACTGAGCACAAAGAACTTCTACTTAGGTCACACTCAAATAATTTTTGTATCATGCTTATCAATGAAACTATATGATAGGTTTATATTGATTCACTAGGGATTATTATATGCCATCTACATACATAAATCTAGATTGTGATTTTTTCTTGAGGACAAGCAAAGGTTTAATCATAGATCAAATTTTTTTTGCACATTCCAAATAAACAAGATCATATATGTGCAAGACATAATCATAGATCAAAAAGTTTGTTTAGAAGTTAAATCTTTTAGATGATTTGAGATGAAAAAAATCACCTATCAAGACTCACAAGACTTGCCTCTATTAGTATCTACACTGAGATACCTTTAAGATGACTTCACAAGCCACAAGTTGCATCTCTGCTTGGTACTAGACGAATCAAAGAGATGACACAATCGAGAGAAAGGTCGGCGACACCAAGGAGAAATCAGTAGTACAAAGAGAAACTGACCAAACCTTTTTGGGCGGCAACACAAGGGTTGAGCCAATGGCACTAGGAGATTGGATGGCCAACAATTGGTCAACACAAGGGGTTTGGGTGGCATAAGAAGGAACCAACCAAAACTTTGGGCGGTGGCATTGAAGCAAGAGGAACAAAAATAAAAAGCCTTATTCTTTTTGGTCCATGAAGAGGTCTTTTTATACCTCTTCATTAAGCCTTGAGGAACAATCCCAAGCCTATATCATAAGTGTAATCCCAAACTCGCATGCCAAAGGCATGAACAAAACCAAATCCCATGTCGCATGAATAGGCCTAACTTGCCTCCAAGAGGCGTGGCTAAGAGCGCTTCTGGTGTGAAAAATACTTTCTATATTTTTCCTTTTCCTAGTCTAACCAGACTTAATCTCTCTCTCTCTTTGAGAATCTTATTCTCTAACTTATTTTTAGGTCTTTAAGACATACTTGTAATGCATTTGACCAAATAGTTTTTTGGTTATGTTGGTCATTCATAATTAATTATTAATTATGAATAGATTATGAGTGACACTTAGTAGTACATCATGACCCCCAATTGATCGAAAAATCACAAATGAATTCATAACATATTATGAACTCTTATAAATAAATGCTCTTGTTCCTTTCACTTATCCTATACCTACTTAGTTCAGGTTATGAACTATGCGTCAGTTTCTACTAAGCTGATTATGTAACACCTAGCCTAAGTTATAGTTTCTTGTCCTATAGATTCAAATTACTCAAAAGAGAAAAACACATATCTAAGAAGACCATCCTCTTAACATCTTTGCTTTGGCCAAAGACTTATGAGTAATAATTTTGATAATAGGCTATAGAGTATACGTCTCCTTATAAAAGGAGTAGTGAATCCTGTATGGGCTATTCAAACACTTTCAAGCATATTGATTTATACCTAATCATCCTAGAACTACATCTTGTAAGAGATGTTTAGCTAAGATGTCAAAGTATAAGTCTCTATGACTAAGATGACTTGAATACCTCAAGTCAAAGAAAATTTGTACTAGAGCTTCAATGAGATCTTCATTGACATGTAAAACCATAAAAAGTCTCATAGTAGGTCACATCCGATGAACTAGTTACCCCTTTACAAGGATCCATATGTTAACTTTCAACATTCCTATGTTTCTAGCCAATTAGGATCACTTCTTGGATAACCCAAGGAATATAACATATACTAGTCTCATAGAATTGATGATGTCTAGTCTCATCAATTCATTGACTAGGGAAGATTTCAATATACACATAATGAGATATTCACTAATTGTAATACAATCATAATTTCTCTCATGCTATGTATTGTATTGTAGACTTCATTAATTGAGTTTAAGATCAAATCACATACATATAGAATGTACACCCAAATATGAATTTTATTTATCAAATAACAAAGATAATGCTAAAGGTGATTGCCTTTAGGACACCTCCAAATATAACATGCTCTCACTTGGCCTAAATCCACTTGCCTTGGTATCTAATACTATAGGCCTCTACATGACTCTCAAACTTATTTTGAGGTAGAAGTTTTGTTAAAGAATTTGCTAGATTCGTTTTAATGAAAATTTTATCAATTTATATTTCTTTTAACTTTTGATCTCCCTGATCAAGTGATAGTGACAAAATACATGTTTAGATCATTTATGAGACCTGAGTTCCTTGACCTATGCAATGACCTAATTGTTGTTGTAGAAAATTGGTAGTTATTTAACAATGATTGGAACTACTCCAAGTTTAGTGATGAACTTCTTGATCCAAACCACTTCCTTGGCCGTTTCTAAAGCCATAATGTATTCTACCTCAGTGGTAGAATCAGTTACAATTTCATGTTTGGAACTCTTTCAACTTATTGCACCTCCGTTAGAGTGAATATGTATTAAGATTAGGACTTAGAGTCATCCTTGTCCATTTGGAAGTTAGCATCAACATACTCACCGTAATGCCCCTAGTTTTTTTTATAATATATAAATTGTGGACGCCACATACTCATACTTCCATAGTGGTTCTTGGTTCAAATAAAATTATATCACAACTTGAAGAAAATAAACATAGCTAAATGCAGAATTAATCTGGAGGGTCTTTGGGTTGTACTGCCATTGTTTCGAGTTGACCCACTGGTCATCACCTCCTACCTCATCGGTTTCGTTGTATGGAAAAAAAGAATAAAAGTCTATGAGTCGAGAGACTCAACACGTTCAAAACGGTGTTATGCATTAATTAGCGACTATAATCTAGTGTACTAAGGGAAACCACATACAAAGTAACTTGGGATCTCCCTACTAGTATACTATGAACGTAAGCATGAGAGCATAACCATGGTAAATGACCTAGTTATAATGATAGACTAGATCATGAGCATGTACTTGCATGGTATAAACATACACATAAAAATAGACTTTATCATGAGCATATTCATGGGCATACATGAGCATGGACATAGTATATCATGAACTTAACATATTTATAGCATATCATGAACCTAATATATTCATAGCATATCATGGACTTAACATATTCATAACATAACATGAACTTATACTTAACATATCATGAAATTAACATATTTGTAACATGACATGAACTTATACATAGCATATCATGAACTTAACATATTTATAGCATAACATGAATATGAACTTAGCATATCATGAACCTAACTTATTCATAGCCTAACATGGAAATCGATATTGGGCTCCCTTTGGGGCCTTGTCACGTAAACGGGACCCCTATGGGGTCTTTAACCTCACAATACTCCCATCAAATCCTCATCATTTTGTCACAGTCGACTTACCCGATATTGGGCTCCCTCTAGGGTCTCTTCCCATAAACGGGCTCCTTTTGGGACCTTTTCCCATAAACATGCTCCCTCTGGGGCCTTTTCCCATAAACGGGCTCCTTCTGAGGCCTTTTCCCTCATGATATCTTTATCTTTGTCGTTATCGTTATTACTTTGTTATAGTCAACTTACCCAATATTGGGCTCCCTCTAGGCCTTTTTCCCATAAACATGCCCCCTTTGGGGCCTTCTATAAACATGCTCCCTTTGGGGCATTTTCCCATAAACAGGCTCCCTCTAGGGTTTTTTCCTTCACGGTATCTTCATTATCATTTTCAGGAACATGTTTAGGGTTATAGCTCATCAGATTTACTAAGTAGACTAATTAACATCAATTACTAATTAATTAGACTGATTAATTATTTCTTTAGACAGATCCATAACCTTAATTATCTATCATTACTCATTAAATCGGTTAAATGTAATTATTACCTATCAACTTATTAATCAATCGATTACTTCAATCAAATAACCAAATAAATCTCATTAACTACTGGTAATTAATACGTTAATACTATTTTACTAAAACTGGGATTAAAGTTCAGATTATCAATTAATCTGTTACGAAATTGCTTAACCAATTCCATCAAATAAATCCTAGATTAATTAACTAACCTTAATTAATTACTTAATTAATCTCTCAATCATTCTTATTAATTGATTTATCTATTAAACTAATTTAATCAATTAAGCTAATTAAATTACTCAGCCAATTATTTAATTAATAATCTTAATTATGCAAACCCCTCTAATTAATTTCCTGATTATATTTAATTAATCGACTATTGCTCCAATAATCAAACTACATTAATAAATCGGTTAATATTACTTGATCGACCTATTAAATCTGTATTCAATCAGATTAATCGATAATGTAGTTAATCATATACTAATCAATCTCAATCAATTAATGACACTACTACAAAATAAGCCTAAGGTATCACTTTGGGAGCAACACTTTAATAAGTGTTGTCATATATCAAATTTTGGAAAAAAAACATACAACACTTTCAAATAAGTGTTGCATTATAACTAAAATGCAACACATTTTTTAGAAGTGTTACACTTGTTATTAGAAAAGGCAACATTTTTATAGAAGTGTTGTAATATAAATACATGAGTTATAATCAAAACCCTAAGTTTTATTTCTCCCTCTCCCTATTTCTTTCCATTTCCCCGATTCCTCTTCCTCTTTCCCCGATTCATCACCACCGCCTCTCTCTCACATCGCCCTCTAGTCGTTGGCCGAGTGAGAGCTACCGCCGCCCTATCTCTTCCACTTCACTCGAAACCCTAGCCTCCCAATCCATCGGAGCCGACCACTCTCTCTCACGGATCTGCTGCCCCTCTAGTCCGAGTGTCTCTGCCATCACAACCACCACGGGCATGAAACATTGTCGTGCTCGCTTCTATGTCACCACCGCGAGTAGATCTCGATGCTCACCATCTCCCGAGCCCTTGTCGTCACCATTATTCCAACGGAGTAGAAGTAGATGCCCCTTCTCTTGTTTGTACAACTACCACACTAGTCCATGGTCGACCCCCTACAATCGTAATCCTCTCTATAGCCACCCCATCCATTCCACAGCTGCTGCTAGCTCCATTGATATTCCGTCCAGCTGTAGCTACCATCGGAGAAGGAATCATTGTTCTGTCGTCGATGAACGTAAATTTGGGATTAGATCAAATTTGCTCAGTTTATTAACATGAATCTGAACATTCATTTGGTTTATTGTTGGATCAATTAAGTGTTTATTAGATTAACAAACTAATTGGGGGTGTTAACCTCAAGGATTGAGATTTGAAATGGAAGGTAATGGCTGTGAATGAAATTGAGATTAATTGGTTGATTGTTTAGATTGATTAATTTATGTTTATAGGTCAATGCAATTGGATTAACTTGGGCAATTAAATTTGATCAATATTAATTATGTTTATCTTGATTTGGTGGATTAGATTGGAATAGTGATAACATTGCACCCTTGCATTAGTGTTTATACCAAGATTAGGGCCATATTTTATAAAGTTTCAAAATATTTTACGAATCAAGAATCAAACCTATCAACAACTTGATACACAATGTATTTAATTATTTTGGGTTCAAAAAATGTATTGTATGTTTTAAAATACTATTTAGTTTTTTTGTAAGTTATTTGCACCTAACTTAATTATCCAAAATTATTGAGTTTGGTCATTTGGTTATGTGGTGATGCAGATCCTTTTCTTGCCGTTATGGGCAAGGATTATGATGGATGTCGTAGACTTTATGGTACAGGAGTTACTAGCAAGATGTTGAAGAAGGTTAGTGGTGCATCGACGTCGTCATATATGGTGTCTAAGGAGGTCTTTGACTCTCTTAAGAAGTACTGCTGAGATTGAACAAAGATATCAAAGAAATATGGCAGAATTAGAGCACTTGCAAAAAGAAATTGAAGCTAATAATGAAAGGAAAAGGTTGGAACTGAAGAGATGAGAAGGGACATTGACCTTCAACGAGACAAAATTGTTGAAGATACAGTAAAGAAGGTTCTTGCAAGACTACCTTTGGAAATTGCAAATCAATATTTTTCCTAAGGTATATTATAGTTTTATATGTATTTTCTTACGTATATGTTTCAGTTACTTGATCATATGTTAATAATAAGGTTCTAGCCTTGTGTAAGATTTGTAAGATTCTTTCATCTTTTTGTGGTTGCCTGAATAATTTTATTAACTTCCAAAAATAGTACAAATAGATGATAGTTGAGTAAATTAGTGATCTTGCTTCGGAGATTTTGGAAGAGTAGTTCTTATATCAACTTCAATATTGTTGGTCCAATTCAAGCATCTTTTATTGCACTCTATTATCTATTCTAATTTTCTAGATAACTCATGCAATCTAAACTATAGCATTTTAATATCTCATTTAGCTATAATAAATACCTTTGAAAGTCTTCATCTGTTAGTGTCACATCAAGAATTTTGAAGGTCCAAATGCATTTATTTAGATTTTTCTCTGCCCATACCTTATATAGATAAAAATTATATATGTCAATACTCCAGCAAACATCATGTTTGTCTATTGAAATCTGCTTCCTTATGTTTTTGGTGATATACTGTTGAGTTAGTTTTATTTTAACCCTTCTAGAACATTGCAAATGATACTTGATGAGTCCTTGCATTAATATTTGATATCTAGGTGTGAGTAGTTCACTTATGAGAGACCTATTTTTATTTTCTCGAATGTGCCTTTGTTTGTGTGACCTGCTATTTCTCTTAAAAAAATAGTCAAATTATTGTACACGTTCCATATTATGTGGTTTTTACTGGTGAAAGTTTTTGAGAATGTCATTAGAATTTTGTATTAGGAAAAGATCTTGAAAGTTATTTTTGTATACTAATAATAATGTGGTTTATTATACATATTGTGTTTTTATACCTATCATTGACAACTTAATTATTCTTATTGTAACATTATATAACTAGCTAGGCTAAGAGATCCTGAAAAATACAAGCCTTTTCTACACATGGTAATTGTTATTTACTAAATTTTAAAGTAAAGTTTGTGCTATCAGTTGTATGTACATTTTTGTTTAATTACTATTGGGCTGTTGTTTCTTTAGGTACTCATTGATGGTTTGTGCTTGCACTTTCATTGATGTTTCCTTGTCAAAATTTATTTATTTATATTTTTCTATGCCCATAATACATCCAAAAGAGGTAAACTAACTGCATCATGCCTTCTGCATGTTTCAAGCAAGGACAACTTTCAATAAGCCCATTCTTTTGCCCACTATTTCTTATCATAAACAAGCACCAACATTGAAACTATTCTAGTTTATTTGGTGTACGTGCCAATATGTTTGTCAGGTTTTTCTATAGTTCTCTCTTTTTGTTGCTTGATCTTCCACATTTTTTGAGGCAAGCAAAGAGTTTGTGATGTGATTCCATGGTTGAAACTTTAGTAGCATAGGCATGCTCCTCCTCCCCTGTTCGTGCTTGCAAGTTTATATGGTTTTGGCAATAATTAACTTGGCAGTACTTTTGGATATTGCTACTTTTGCTTAAGGTTGATAAATTTGGTAACCTCAAAATTTGAAAAGCGTTATGCCTTGACAACTTTTGAAGTACTGAAAGAACTTTGTTTTTTTCTAGGTTTAGCTCCATTTAAGTACTCCTTTTCGTTGTTCAGTTAAGAGGCTTTTCCTCTTCTTATAGTCTTGAGTTGTTGAGTTTTTTTAAAAAATTTCTTGATAGCCTGTTATTGGTTTTAGTACGTACAATACTAATGTTCGGTTTAATATTGATGTGCTTATCTTTCTAGCCTCTTACCAGACTTGTAGCTAAAGACACTTTGGATGATTTTATTATTTATGTGTAGGTTGTTCTATAAGTGTGGATGGTTAACCAAACTTTCCTATGGTTTTTTGATTTGTTTGTGTTTCAATAATTTCTTCCCAAGATTTATCAATTTGTTTATGTGGTTCTCCCATTTTCTTTTTCAAGATTCAACTTATGACTAGAACTAATTTGCATGTGTAAATATGTTGTGTAACTTCACTCATAATGATCTTTATTGAAACTGAACAAGTATGTTTATTTTTATTGGTAGAACTGAATTGTTTCTTTATATATTCATGTTGTGTAGCTTTACTGATTAATGTGTTATTTTTTGTTTTCATGACTAGAAGGGCATCATTATATGTTTTTTTTGGTGGGCACCATCAATGCATGGACAAATGCCTTTTGGGGGATTAATGAAGTCAAATCACACATTGCCATTTGGTTGCTTTTTGTAAATGTATAGTTGCCTTTTTTAGGAGGGATTCATGAAGGTATTAATTGATGGCTTTTGTATAGTACTTTAGTTAGCTTTATATTTTTAGATACGAGTGTTGAGTTTTGTAAAATTCTTAAGGAGAATATAGTGTGGTACAACCACAATGATCATATTTTAAATAATCTATTTTATACAAATGTGTTTAATTGGATAATAAAATTACATTATCAATAATATATTGGTGGAAAAAATAAGTGTTACTATTAATGGTTAAAAGTGTTTACATTTGAAAAAATAAAATACAAATATAAGTGTTGCATATGTATCAATAAGTGATGCATTTAATAGGTGAAAAATTTAATAAAAAGTGATCGTATTTAATGAAAAAAAGTGTTGTGTTATTGGGTTAAAAAATTGTAAAAAGTGTTGCTATTAATAGTAAAAAGTGTTGCAATTATTCAAGAGTAACAAAAAAATAAATGTTGCTTTTGGAAGAAAAAAGTGTTACATATAGAAAAGTATTGCCTTTGCTATATATCGCGACAGTTTAAGAAAATGTTGCATAAAATGAGAAAAACGTTGTATTATATCTAACATGACAGGACATGATAAGATAGAATGAAAAGTGTTACCTTAGGTATAATGCAACATTTATATGGCCAAAAATAACACTTTAAGGGTGATGTATTAGCCTCAATTTGTAGTAGTGAGTATCTATTAGATCACCAACCATTTCATCAATCGATGAATAATAAATTATAAATAATTTAATTCATTAAATCTCTAATCAAGATTAGATTATCATACTATAAATAAATTACATAGTAGACCTATTCATCTATTCGTTATTATATTAAACTTAACTAATACTTGGATTCAAATAAATAGAATAAACCTTACGTGTTAATTAAAGAAATAAATCTTAATTTTAATTAATTAAACAACATGGTACCTACTGAAAAGTCATTAGAACTTCGTCCAATCATCACATGAACAAGAAAAGAAAAGCATATTCGTTACCAATAAAACATGAGTTAAATTTGTAGCATACAAAAGCATAGAACCAAAACTATCATAACATACTAAACCTAACAAACTATAAAATCCAAAACTTTAAAGAATTATAGAAACTAATTATGAGCATTAACATAATAGGAACATACACCCTTCATTGAAACCGAAACATGATATCATAAAAAGGAAAACCCCAAAACTACACAAGACTATAGAGGCTAATTAAAACAATAACATGGTTGAGAACATGTATGCCTTAAGTACTTATCTATTACTCCTTGTCTTCACTTGAAACTCTAGCACCGATGGAGAAACAAAGGGTGGGGAAATCTCCTTAGGGTCGGCGGTAAGAAGAAGAACAAGTGATGTTCTAGGTGAGAGTTTTATATAAGATAGAGGCTTTAGGACTTGGTCTAGATTTTTATCTACTAAACCTTTATCCCTATCCTTTATCCATATTCATAATTATCTGAATTTTATATATACATATTTGTATGTGATAATAGTGTAGTTCTTAGTTATTATCTACAACATATGCATTTTATAGATTATGTATATACACGTGAGTTCGTATACTTTTATTTAATACTAGATAGATTTTATAAATGCTAAGCCTCATATATTATTTATAAAACTTAATGCTAAGTCTAAATAGAAACTTATTTCCATGGTTTATATAATTCCATATATAGTTTTACCTATTTAATTCTATTTATTTTTTGTAATTACACCTTATTTTATTTCCATATTAATTAGATATCCACCTATACATCGTACATATATAGTAATATTTAATTCACACATTATATATTTTATATCATACAAAATATTTTATTTCAATATCGATTAGATAAATAATCTTTAAAAATTTCTACATACTAAGTTTTATCCCTAAATGCTAAGTCCTTTAATTTATATATATATATTTTATAAAACCTCATAATAAATTTTATCTCTATCCTTTATCCATATCATAATTATCTGAATTTTATATATACATATATAATTTGTATGTGATAATATTGTAGTTTCTTAGTTATTATATATATTTTACATGTTACACGTTATATATATATAATATATTAATCTTATATTCTTATATTTTTTTATTTAATTAATATTATTTTGTATGGCTGTAAAAATACATATTTGGGTATAAAATTAATATTTATATCCAACAATTTCCTTAATAAAATTGATCCAATTCATTTCCATAAATGTAAGCTAACTAATTAACTAAATCTATATATTTAAATTAATAAATTGCTTAATTAGATCTGAAATCTAATTAAATATAATTAATCCAACAAATAACCTTAATTAATTAAATTTGAAATCTAATTAAATTGTAATTAATCCAATAAATCCTCTTAATTAAATAAATCTAAATTCTAATTAAATTCTAATTTAATCCAATAAATATCCTTAATGAAATAAGCGGTTTCGAACACTACACTCACGTATAACTATATCACCTTCTCCATATACCAAGAACAAGTCCTTAGTTTTTTTTTAAATACTTAAGGATTGCCTTGACAACCACCTAATGATCCATTCCTAGATCCGACTGATATCTGCTCATGACACTTAGAGTGTATGATACATCACACCTAGTATATAACATAATATACATGATTGATCCTATAGCTGATGCATATGGGATCTAACTCATGTACATCCTTTCATCTTGTGTACTTAGGCACATAGACTTTGAAAGGTGAATCTCATTCCTCATGGGGAAAAAATCTTTCTTGGATTCATCCATACTAAACCGTTTTAGAACTTTATCTATATATGTAGATTGTGAAAGACCAAGCAACCATCTTGATCTATCTCTATAGATCTTAATCCCTAGGATATAGGTTCCTTTTCCCATATCTTTCATGGAGAATATTTTGGATAACTAAACTTTGTCTAAATATAGAATAGGATATCGTTTCCTATGAGCAATATGTTGTCTACATACAATACTAGTAATATGACCACACTCCTATTAACCTTCATGTACACATAGAGTTTATTAGGATTTTGAGAAATAAAACTCTTTAATTGTCTCATCAAAATAGATGTTCCAACTCCTATATGCTTGCTTCAGTCCATAATAAACCATTGAAACACACATACTTTGTGATATGGGTTAAGTTTTATGAACCCCCGATAAAGGAGGGAAAGGGGATAACCAAGTAAGGAGGTAGGTCAATATCGGCCGAGATATACCTCCAAGGGGATAGGCCAATATCGACCGAGATATGCCTTAAAGAAGACAGGCCAATATCGGCCGGGATATACCTTCAGAGAGATAGGCCAATATCGGTCGGGATATACCTTCAGGGAGACAGGCCAATATCGGTTGGGATATACCTTCGGGGAGGAAGGCCAATATCGTCCGGAAGATACCTTTAGAGAGACAGGCCAATATCGGCCGAGATATACCTTCAGAGAGACAGGCCAATATCGGCCGGGATATACCTTCGGAGAGATAGGCCAATATCGGTCGGGATATACCTTCAGGGAGACAAGCCAATATCGATCGAGATATACCTTCAGGAAGATAGGCCAATATTGGCCGGGATGTACCTTCGGGGAGGAAGGCCAATATCGTCCGAAAGATACTTTCAGAGAGACAGGCCAATATCGGCCGGAATATACTTCCAAGTGGGAAGGTCAATATAGGCCGGGATATACCTCAACGGAGGAAGACCAATATCAGCCGGCCTGAGTAGTACTTTGGAAAGATATACCAATATTGATCAAGATTATATACTTGACAAAATATAGCTCAGTGCTAGCTAGGATAACAAACTCAGAAGGGCACAGACAAGCACTACCCAAGGAGCCTCATAAGAGGTAATGATTATTGATCAAACCTAGTTAAGTTCACCCTTGACCGATACAAGGGACAATGTTATATTAAGTTATCTATGATATAGCAAAAACAGGAGAGGTAAGAATGAATGATAGAAACACTTTGAAAGGAATTGTGAAACAGGATAGAAGTAAATATTTCAAACAAAGTAGTCCATAAAGACATTTGCAGTATGTGATTGTATAACAGGTGTTATATATTTTGGTGGGAAATGTGTTTTCAGACTATTTTGCAGGTACTAGACAACAAAGAAGGTACATCTGGGGTACAAAAAAGATTTCTTAAAAGTCATTTACCGCAAGTACGCAGCTTACGTCATCTTATAACAAACTCTAACAAACCGGGGTCCACTTCATGACTACGGAGGTTATATGAAGTGGTATAAAAAGGGGAATCCTCTCCATTGGTGAGGTAAGTTCACATCATTGCGCACATTCATAACCCTAAATTTCAATTACTGGTCATCTTCTTCTTCCTTCTTCCACACCAAGAGAGATCACTAACTTGAGCGTCGGAGGGCCTAGCCAGGGATTCCCACCCCGATCTTAGGTCACTGACGATAGTGTTGGCTGGTCTCTTGTGCGCAGGAAGTCTTGGAAGCTCTGAATCTGGTTTCTCTTCGATTGGATTTCTCTCTCGTCATCGAATCTTCGTGCAAGGAGGGCATTCGGTGACTCTATTCTTCCTGATTCGCTTTGGGTTTCTCAGATCATTATTCTATAGGTATTATTCTTCACCAACGGTAGGTTTTTTCTCCCGGATCTCCGCCTTGTCAAGCTTCTCAGACAAGATCAGTAGATAAGTTTTCTTTCTCTCTTTTCTTGGATTTGAGGGGATTAAGAATGCTTGTAATCTTCTTTTCTTGGGGTTTCTTTCCTTGTTTTATAGAGTAGATTTCTTGTTCTAGGATGGAGGGAGTAATTGTAAGGATGATTTGATGTAAAACTCTTGTGGATATGCCAATTTCCTATTTCTATGATTTTACCCTGTTTGTATTCATTCTATCTTGTATGGATTGTTGTGATTAGGATTTAATTACCATGCTTGATTGGATATTTGGATATCTTGTGGATCTAGTAGAGATTGTATCTCATTCGATTTTCTGAGGGACGTTCATGACAGGAACATACCTGTGTAAGGACGTTTGAGGAACGATCTTGAGGGTGAAATAGGATAATTCAAGGAGGTAGGATAGATTATGTGCATTAATCTTTATATCTTGATATGGTTGATGAGTGATGAATTCGTATGTTGATTATCCGAGGGACACACGTGACAGGCAAGCCCGTGTAAGGACAACATAGATTCATTCCTAATTGATCACATTTAGGTATAGATTTCAATCCTAGGTCAGTTGTCTATTGCAAGAGAGAACCGACAACCTTCTACAAATGATGGACAATTGAGAAATAAGATTTGATAGATCATTTACATGGAACAATCCTTACAAAGAAACCAAAACTCCTAGAACATTCCCTTTATCGTCACCCTTATTCTTGTTTCTTATTCTTTCATTTCTTTGTTTACCTTTTATAGTTGCTCTTAGCTTTTGAAAACCAATTGATTAGTTGTTTAGCTAATTTGCGTTGAGACATCTTTAGTGCTTATTTCAGTCCCTGTGGATATGATATATTTTATTATTACTTACGACATATCCGTACACTTGCGGAGAGTCAACAAAAACCTCTATAACAACAAAGCTCTAGACTCACAATCTGCTATAAACTCTGCTAAAAACGTAAGGTAAATCATAAATCTCAATCCGATACAATACTCAGAGGTATACCATAAAGTCCGGTGATCTCTCTAAAGTAAAACCTGCTACTCGATCCAAAGAATCTGTCCTACAGATCGATAGAAAGGGAACCAATCTAGTCAACCAATCAATAATTACCCAACACATCATATCCTCTCTGTGTCCTGGGTAATCTCACAATAAAGTCCATCATATTATGCGCTCACTCCATTCCAATATCTGAAACCACTAAAATAATCCTACTTGCCTCCGATGTTCAACCTCCACTGGCTGACATACTAGACATCAAACTACAAAATCCGCGTTGTCTTTCTCATGTCGTTCAACCAATAGGAACGCTCTAAGTCTCTATACATCGGGTGTCATCTGGATGTATCACAAATCCAGATCGATGTGTTTCTTGCAGTAACTCCTCCCGGATAAGAAGTGACTCGGGAACACACTTAATCTTCTATGGAAATAAAGAATCTCATTCCCATCACAATAATTCGGTATACTGGCATGAGACTGCTCCGCTCATGCTACATCAAAACTGCACCAAACCCCATATACGATACACTTGTGTAGGGTACAAATCCATCTACACTAGCAAGTGACACTAAGACGAGTGTAGCTATTAGCTTTTCATTTCCACTCTTAAAACTGATCTCATGAGCATCTCTCCTAATAAATTCCACTCTTCCCAGACCGTCTGATCAATTGCTTAATGTTGGAGAAATATCTCAATCAAACTCTGGTAATATCCAGCCAGAACAAGGAAGTTGCGAGTCTCCTATATAGACTACAACTACTCCAACTGGTAACAACCTCTATCTATGATATACCCTTACTAGTGACCATGCATTCCAGAAATCTCACAGAAGACAATCAAAATGCACACTATCGAACTCTGCATAAAAGATGTTCCTGTCGAAACATCTCTAGAACTATGTGAATATGGTGTTCGTGATCCACCTCGAATCAGGAATAGATCATAATATTATCTGTCACGCCCCCAAAGGAGTCTCTGCCAGACAAAAATCTGGCAGCATCTCCCCTATATCGGTGACAATCTGAAGCATCAATACAAACAAAATACATCAGCCACATGCGGTTGGAATATTTATATACACACGCAGTTATATATAAAACAGCCCACACGGCTGTACTAACAACACAGCGGAAAAATGAAGGAAAGCCCACACAAACCAAATAAATACAATGCATGCTGGCACGGCTTAAACACAAATACAACACCAAAACCATAAGATAGCCACATGGCTACACGCAAATACAATGCCAAAAATAATAAAAGGATATACAAAAAGGAAACAAACACTAGATGAAACCGTCTTCGAATGTGACGTAGGACCCGGCAGACAGGATACTTCGAGCGACACCAACCATCTACAAGCTACCTGAAAACATAAATGTATACATGCGATGGTGAGTATAGGTAACCCAGCGGGTAATAGACAAGATAGTGCATGGTCCATAAACAAACATGGAGATCACAAGTATACAGTCTCGGTAGGGAATAAAGAACATGATCATACTATCATAATC
Source organism: Zingiber officinale (assembly GCF_018446385.1). NCBI lineage: Eukaryota > Viridiplantae > Streptophyta > Magnoliopsida > Zingiberales > Zingiberaceae > Zingiber > Zingiber officinale. The sequence continues at coordinate 78,002,275 of NC_056001.1, forward strand.
AATGCACCTAAACATATCTGACATAATAACCTGACATATAAACTGTACAAACCACAACTAACATAATGACAGATACATACCCAATCTGGAATCGACGCAAGGTACAAAGATCAGTAAACTCACTGGATCTGCAACAGATATACCCGTGACACCTGTGCAATATAAATACGATTGCATATACATGTAAAATAAATGACATGTATGCAGCATGACAACCATATGCAACAACCATAGCTCAATCAAATGCAACAAATCACAATCACATGCAACTAGCATCTACTAGGAATGTATGCAGATATATCCCCCCAGATGCACCGCACATCATATGCAAAAGTGCATGCATGCTCCATGGTCACCCCCGCCACCTCTCCAGACACCACGACCCCTGTATGGCCGAGAGGCTTGGGTCTGTGATGACTGTACTACCCTCCAACCCACTATATAGTGGTCGAAGCGGACAGTCCACTAGTAACTATCTAGCTACATAGTATTAGGGTCCCTGATTGCTACAACGTCGGATCTCACAAAACCTCGTGACCGGGTGGCACGACAGGACTAGCGACAACTGCTCCAGCTACCACTACCCATGAGTGGTCGAGTATGCTGCGCTATTCCCAAACCAACTGATGACTCTCTCAACCACAAGGGAGACAATGGTCATCAGATGCAATGAATAATGAACATGATATATATATATATATATATATATATATATATATATATATATATATATATATATATATATATATATATATATATATATATATATAATCATCATCCATGCAACAACCCCAAACCTCATAAATACCTCCAACATGAGTATAATCGTCATGATACCTCCACGTATCCCACTAAACATATGTACACACTACACATGTATAATCAACTAAAAATCTCCAATAATCCCACCAGACACATGTACACAAATGATAAGTACAATCAACATGTATCCTCCAGTAAAAATCCAATAGACATGTGTATATACCCCAAACATACAATCAACACAACTCCTCCAAAAGTACATAACAAATACGTATGTACACACCACATGTAAATGCACGGTCAACAAGATGACTCCTATAACACATACCCAACTATGTGCAGTCCACATCATATACCCAATCAGCATGGTAATACCAACAACCCGACAATCCCTATAAGACGTACTCTACACGTGTAATTACAACAGAGTAGATATCAAGAGTGGAGACTGTATATGAATTAAATAGATCATCACAAGGGTCAAGCATAAGTATCATGCAGGAAAAACAACAACCGGTCATGGTATAAGATAAAGCAGCCTAATTCATCCAATAATAACCATACACTAAGTTTCAAAGAAACTATAAAGAGGTCAAGGAAGAAATACCCGCCTTTATACGTCAATCGTGATAAAATAAATCCCACATCGTGATGATCGTCCCACATCAAGGTCCTGCATAAATCAATATATATATTTTATTTAGCTAAATTCATAAGAATTAAAATAGCTAAATAAAATCCCTACCCAATAGGATAACTCCACTCAAATATGATCTCTGATAAATCCTTCAAATAATCCTTAATCACACAACCCAAATTCATCCATTAATCAAAATTCTGTCATATACTCTAATCCATCCCTACTCATCATAATATCAATCCAATGAACTCGATTAACGATCATGTAATCATCTACCACAAGCCACTCTACTAATCAACCAAACCACAACAACTTACCCCCTAAATCCACTACAAATCCAAAGCAATCCGAGATTATCAACTGAGTATAACTCAATCAATTTGAATTCTCATTCCAGACACATCTCATCATTCACTAGTTATGTAACACCCACGAATTTCTTAATCTATATACGAAAATGTTCTCTTGTAGAATAAAAAGGGAGATAAGATAAAACCAAAAATATATAAAAGAAAAGGAATTGGTCAAGGATTGAACCTTGAACCTTTTTAATCTAATAGTAAGCTTTAAGGATTATGGATTGACCACTAGGCCATCATAAATTATTGTTGAATAGAGAATGGAAATTTGTAGATAAAGGTAAAAGTATGATTAAGAGAAGAAAGCAAGAAAACATCAAGTAGCTTTCTTCCTCCTTCTCTTGATTAAGGGAAGAACAAGAAAAAGACAAATTGTCTTCTTCTCTTTTCTTCCTTCCATTTTCGTGAGGATAAAGAAGGAGGGGGATTAGGAGAACTAAGGGGAATGAATGGAGACATTCTTCATCATTAAGAAAATAAGAAATGAGTTAATAGGGAAGGGAAAGCAAAACTTATCCTTGCTTCTTCCTCCCACTTAGCATAAGAGAGAAAAAGGGAAAGGGATTTTAATTTTTCTTCTTCCTTTCCTCACCATTGCCGAACCTAGAGCCTCCCCTCTCCCAAATTTCCGAAATCCAATCTTAGTTTCCTTCCTAAGGAAAACTAAAACCTCAAGAAGAAGTCCTTAATATCTACTTCCCACAAGCAAGAGAAGCAAAGGAGAAGGAGGAGCTCTCTTCTTCTTCTTCTTCTCAAGGGTATCTTTATCTTAAGAAAAGACCAAGCAAGAGGATGTAAGTATCCCCTCACCTGTGGTACAAGTGGTTATGTGAATTTTCCTTAAGTTTAGATGGTTTAAAAACCTAGGATTTCCCTTGAAACTTTCGGCCATGAAGGGTTGTAAGACCTATGAAAGCTTAAACCCAAAACCAACATGCTTATGTTTTTTTTTTTCATGATATGATATGAATATTTCCTTGATGTTTCATGCTTGTATGTTGCTTGGAACTAGGAGAATCCTCATCTTAGGGTTCGGCCATGAAGAGAATAAGAACCCTAGAGAAGCTTAAGACTCAAACCAACATGCTTATGGTTTTTTCTCATGATATGATATGAATATTTCCTTGATATTTCATGCTTGTATGTTGCTTGGAACTAGGAGAATCCTCACCTTAGGGTTCGGCCATGAAGAGAATAAGAACCCTAGAGAAGCTTAAACTCAAACTAACATGCTTATGATCTTTCTCATGATATGTTATGAATGTTATCTTGATGTTTCATGCTTGTATGTTGTTTGGAACTAGGTGAACCTTACCTTAGGGTTTCGGACATGAAAGGATTAAAAACCCTAGTGAGGCTCAAACTCAAATCTAACTTGCTTATGATCTTCCTCATGATATGATATGAAGATAACTTGATTTCATGTGGTTTAGAACTAGATTTCCACATTTTAAACTTTCAGCCAAGATAGAATTTAAGGCTTAGGCAAGCTTAAACTCAACTCTAACATGCTCATATTTTCCCCTATGATATGATATGAAATTAACATGATATTCTCATGCTTGTATTTGGTTGAGAACCTAGCTCCACACCTTATGACATTCGGCCACTTATAGTTTGTAGACCTAGGAAGCTTGAAACCTATACTCAATATGCTCATGTTGTTGCTTATAATAAATGTTATGAAAATTGTTTAGGGTTCACATGTTGATATGCTAATTGTAACCTAGATCTAGGCTTTGCATGTTTCGGCCACATTATGAAGTTTAGACCTAGGAAGCTTAGAACCTAAATTTAATATGCTTATGATGTTCCTTATGATAAATGTTATGAAATTGATTTAAGGTTCATATGCTTTTATGATTACTTGTAATCTAGAAGAACCCTTGCATGTTTCGGCCACCCTTAGTAGGTTGATGTTTGTGTTAGCTAGAGCCCTAGAGTCAATCATTTGATGATTGTATTTTGGACTTGTTGTATCATATTCTATATAAATAAAGGCATTTGGTTTTTGGTTATTATACTTACTTGTATTTGTGCCAAATAAACTAAGTATAATAACGTCCTTGAGTAGACGGTTCTCACCTATATCAATCGGTTAGTTGAACCGATAGTGAGATGATATAGGGAACACTACTCTTAATCATTCCTAGTCGAGTATTAACATTCAGGGACAATGTTAATACAATAAGACTAACATGTAGGTCAACTCAATGGCTTGATCTCACAAGTCATGGATATAGAGATATCAAGTTGACACATGGGTATGCATTGGAGAATGTATACTGAATGGCCCGCCATGAGAAAGTATCATGGATCGTTATATGAGTGTCATATACTTTCTCATGTGGCTATTAGTATGACTACTAGTCCTTAGACCTGAAGTCACCATGGATCCCTACATAAGGAGTTATGTACTTTGGTTTCGTCAAACGTCACCCGTAACTGGGTGGACTATAAAGGCGATTACTGGGTATGTAACGAATTATGCAGAGGGATGTGAGTGATGTAGATGAGATCTATCCCTCCTATATGACGGGAGTGACATCGATATTCTTGATAGAGTGAGACCACGAAGTGCATGGCCATGCCCAAATGAGTCAATATAGGATATTGAGCTCATTTGATTGAGTGAGTCTACTTGGAGTTCAAGATTTAGATTGATTAGAGGATGACACGGTCTATGCCTCACATTGATCAATCTAGATGTCTAGGATAGAAGGACACTTGTCATATTTTGTGAGGAGTCACAATTAGTAGTCACAAGGTGATGTTGGATCTCAACATTCTTGTAACTTGGGTAGTAATGATGTGTTGCTAGATACCGCTCATTACTTATGCTCCTAAATGGGTTTAGGGGCATTACCAACGTTACAAGAACCTATAGGGTCACACACTAAGAGCAATTAGATGGAGATTAGGTTCATTAGATGAACCTAAATGATTACGTTCATATGATGAACCAAATTGGATTAAGAGTAATCCAAAGTAGGCTAATTGAGTTGGACTCAATTTGGTTCATGTGTTAAGTGAGTCTAATTTGGACTTAGACTCATTTAATTAATTTAATTCAATGTATAGAGATTCATTAAATTAAAATTGACTTGAACCAATGGTTAGATTAGATCAACCAAGGGAGAGAAGTGGTCAAGTTTGACTTGACTTAAGTAGGAAGATGAAGAGTCAAGTTTTGACTTGACTTTGACTTGACCAATGCCACATCATCAAGGCTTCTTCATTTGGTCAAGTTTGACTTGACCAAATGCCACCTCATGGAGGAGATCAAGAGACTTGACTCTTGATATTCCATGGGGGTTACATGCCTTGAAGTGGCCGGCCACTTTTAGGTGGAATGAAAATTAATTTTTCATTCAAGTGGTTGTAACTCCATCTTCTTCTTCCTCTTGAGTTTTCTTCTTGCTCTCCCTCTCCTCCCTACTGATCTCTAAGGTTGCTAGCACATCCTTAGAGATTTTTCTCCATCTCTTGCTTGTGTGGATACACATAGAGAAGTGTCTACTTTGACACTTTCGAGATCCGGTGAACCGAGGACAAGCGAGATTGCGAAGGGCTTCGCATCAAGGGTATATTCTTTCTTCATGTAGATCTAGGAGTAGATCTAAGTTGTAAACTCGTACTCGTAAATTTTGTTCTATACTCTTTGCACGAGATCCAGTGGCATGGGTGATTCGGGGTTTCCGCGACGCGAAAATATGATTTTCGCGGCCCGAAAAACCCAACAGTTTGAGACCCAATTATGACTCTTTATGTGCTCCACTTTGCCATGATATGAATTAGAAGATGCTAACTTATGTTCCATGCATTCTTATGTTTTCCATGATATGTTAAGTGCTCATTTATGTATGCTTATGAATCATGCATGAAAATGTCTCCTATGATGTGTGCTATATGCTCAAGTATGTATGCTTTATGAAATGAAAAGAAAATGCCTAAGAGATGCTTCCCTATTGTTGGGACTAAGAGCAATCTTTATGACAAGCTAAGTGAAAGGCCTAAGAGTTGCTTCCCTATCAAGTGGGACTAAGAGCACTCTCTATGTTATGAAAAGTTATGAATGACATGTACATGATATGCTATGAATGACATGAATATGATATGCTATGAATGACATGTACATGATATGCTATGAATGACATGAATATGATATTCTATGAATGACATGTACATGATATTCTATGAATGACATGAATATAATATGCTATGAATGACATGTATATGATATGCTATGAATGACATGAACATGGTATGCTATGATATGTATATGACATAATATTTTACTTTGTATGGCTTGTACCAAAAGGGTGGGCTCCTTATGCGCCCCTAGGTCGATGGACTAAGAAACGGGCCTAGTAAAGGGTGGGCTCCTTACGTGCCCCTAGGTCGAGCTACGGGCCTAGTTTCCTAGTAGGTTCAAGACTAGCTACCTTGAGTCTACTTAGGATGCGCGCATTTATGTATGTATGTGGTACTAAGCCGGGCCCCCTCATGTTGTGATTATTTTTAAGTACTATATGATATTATTTTTAAGACATTTTGCACATGACATGAAGCATGTTTTGAAAAGCATCTTGCACATGACATCACCCATGATTTAAAGGACATCTTGCATATATGTTTATGATATGGAATGATATGACATGATTCTTACTCACATGCTATGATAGGATGTTCTTTATGCTATGATATGATATGTCATGATGCTTATTTTTACGATATGACATGATATGTTATGATGCTTACTTTACGTTATGATATGATTGTCATTTATGCCATGATAAGTTTGTGCCACGATATGATGCTCACTTTATGCTATGATATGATTGTTATTTTATGCCATGATATGATTTTCATTTATGCTATGATATGAGTTCCATTTATGCTATGATATGTGATATGCTTACTCTTATATGATATGTACGGTTTTTGTGAGTAGGAAAGGATCTTACTGAGCCTTGTGTGCTCATAGCTTACTTTCCTTGTACCACAGATAAAGGTAAAGGATGAATAAACTAAAGGAGCAGCGGGAGGGGCAAGAGATGTGTGTGGTGGTGGCTTGGCTAAAGAAAATAAATGACCTGCTTATGTGAACTTAGGAATGATATGAAATATGTTTGTTTTATGTTGATGACTTGCATGACCACTTTTACTTACGCTTATGTTAGGAATGGATAATTATGATTCTTTAAGTTTATAACTATGTTGGGCATATTGGTATGATTAGTTGTGATTTAAATGAACAATTACTTCCGCTGTTTTAAAAAGAAAAAAAATCATAAAAACTATTTTGTACGTACGTTATGTGTAATAGAAGGTAACCCCGCCTCCACTTAGCAAGAGGGGAGGGCGGGCGTTACAAGTTAATCAATCTAATATAGAAACGAATCCAGATCTGTGACAATCTGAAGCTAAAGAGATCTTACCCTAATCCAACCTGCAGATCTGCAATAGCTCAGTGAAGAGATTCAGACGCCCCAGCTGTTGGCCTTTATTCATGATCTTAAGAACAAATCAAACAAGAACCGTTCAATAGACCATAAATCATTGCCACAATGGAATTTCAAATTGTTTCCAACTTGCACTTAACCTATCTTACCTCAATCCATATACCCCCCCCCCCCCCAACAAGCAAAACGTTTTGGAGCTATTGCTGGAACCAAGAAAGACCACAGTCCACCAAACAAAACCCCAAATCAACACTATAAATGAGCTTAGATTTGGATATTCCATCACCAATCCAAAAACTTACCCAAGTCTGATCACGCTGTTGCTCATAACCAGAGCTACATTGGCTAGATTAAACAATGGCAGCTTCTACGGGTCAATGCTTGCAATACTTCCAAAGGCAATCGATCAATCCTGTGGGGAGAAAGACAACGGACCTCCCCGAAGCAAGATTCAAAAACGACGACAGATCCCCCATGGACAGTAAGTTGTGTCATGCAATCCCTCATAGCTGGTGACGATTCGGCTCGCCCTCCAGCGAGAAGATCAAAGAGGAGAAGAGAAAGGGCTTGATCAGCCTTAGCCCCGCCGTGCCCTAGCCGCTGGATCACCGTCGCTCACCCACAAGAAATAACCACCGAGACGCCTGCTCAGCCGGAGATGGTTGATACCCTTCGAGCTCCAACGACCCTTCTTCCGGCGACTCGGCAAGGCCGCGATCGTGGTGGAGGAGGTGCACAATTGAGGTCGGGGCAAAAGAGTCGGCAAATGCGGGAGGAAGGCTCGGGGAAGGCCTGAGAAGAGGAGATCAGGATAATCCGACCTCCTTGTTCGACCTCTGGTAAGCCCCGACGACGAGCTCCTCCGGCTATGTCAACGGTCATTAGAGATCCATCGCCTTTGATTCGTCCGCAAGAGAGAACGAGAGGGTCGGGGAAGAGAAGGTCGTGCGAGAATAGGGGATCGGGAGAGGAAATTTGGAATTTAGAGATAGGTTTTGTTTTTAAATTAAATACTTAGGTTATATTTAATTAAGCCCTAAGTTAGTTTCTTAATCAACTCCCAATTTAATTGGGTATCCAAACAGACCTCCATCTAACCTCACCGATTCATCCCCTCAAAACGAGTCATACGGACTCCGTTTAAATCCCGAAAAGTCTCTAAAAATTCTTGAAAAATCCAATACTATTTTTCGTCCAATAACATTTATTATTTAATTTTACGATATCTTACATTATCACTGAAGACAATATCAACTGATCCAAATACCCTAGGAATACCAAATTCACCGAGTCCATGAAAATTTCTAGGGCACTGTAAGCCTAAATGACAATATCAAGGACTCATAGCATCCGTACAATAGACATATTCAAAAGTAAGATCACTCACATCAAGTCTGTAATCTGATCATCAACTAAAATCACCAACTCCATAAATATCCAGACATTCCACTCCTCATATCACTATCAACATCAAGTACCAAATAATAGACTACCAAATCCAATATCTTCTAACAAAATATCAGAAAACAACCTATCACAACATCTGATATCACAATATCCATCAATCTCAAACCATCCTCAACATCAATCAAACTTGATAATTTTCCTGTAACCAATTCTCATCATGATATACTATCATGATGTAGAACTATATCATCATCCTACCAAAAGTGTATCACAACTGAAATCCAAGGGCGTCCCTTGATTTCCTGATCGATGACCAACAACTCTCCAAATGGTAGAGATATGGTCAATCAATGAAATATGAGTATACAAAACTCTACTAATCATATCCAAAAATATCCAAAGAGTATATCTAATCTTATCCATTCAAATACCCAAAAATCCACCGTAAGGGAATGATGATCCAAAATCCATAGTGTCACTCAACCTCCTGGCTAAAAGTCTACCCATCAAGTGAGTATCTCCACAACTCTCATAGTCGTGCCATAAATATCCTCCGTCCACTATCGACAAAAGGTCGAACACCCTCCAATCTGACATATAAACCTCAAGACCTTGGGTAAATGATCACGTGATCAAGGTCTTGAGTTCCTCGATGAAGGCAATGTTAGCTAAGACGACTAACCATTGTCTTCTAACACATACTACGATTGCTCCAGAGGTTTAGTAACCTCTAGAGACAAGCCACGCATATAACGACAGAGGAACCCTATCACTAGATAGTTGGTCAAAATAACTGTCAATCGATGCTCTGCTCCTCAAAAATCATTGTCTTATATTTTCACCAGTAACAGCTTGAATTCATAGGTGTTAATCAACTAACACCATGTTCTCCCCATAATTACAGGTCATACATCTCTATATATCATCGAAGATATCTAACCATTCGATGGTCTATCCATACCTCCAAGGTGAACCTTCCTACTCGGAAGCCCAAACTTAGAACACCAAAGTTAAGCGTGCTTGACTTGGAGAAATCTGAGGATGGGTGACCTCCTAGGAAGTTTTCCAGGGTGCGTGCGAGTGAGGACAAAGCATGCTGAAAGGACCTCCAGTGGTCTGTGAAGCTAGTCGTCAACCCGATAGGCGATTCTGGCGGCGTTCTCGGTTCGATCGGGTAGGGCCCGCCCGGGCCGGGGCGTTATAGATGGTATCAGAGTGACCTTGCGACCGTGAGTGCACCTGTGGCAGGAGCACCCAGGGAACCAACTAGCAAGGGAGATTTTGGGATTTGTCTGTGGTGTGATTCGTGGTTACACAACGAGGATGTTGTGTCTTTAAGTGGGGGTTATTGTAATACCTCGATTCTGAGATTCTTGTTAAGTATGGCTTAAAAGGTTAGATGGTACTATCCATATCACCAAGGTGTACCTTCCTTTTTGGAAGCCCAAACTTAAGAACTCCAAAGTTAAGCGTGCTTGGCTTGGAGAAATCTGAGGATGGGTGACCTCCTGAGAAGTTTTCCAGGGTGCGTGCGAGTGAGGACAAAGCACGCTGAAAGGACCTCCGGTGTCATGTCGTCACTGCATGGACATTGCGTTCTTTAGGGGTCGGAGTTCACCGTGGTGAACTAATTGAGTTATCTGATTTCGATCTTGTCGGTATTAGGCAGTTGTCTTTGGTTGGGAATAGGACTAGCACCGAGGGCCTTGTGTATAAACAGACTCATCCACATTACGTTCCACCGACTATTGACGAACCTATTACTGAAGAAGATCCGATCCCAGTTACTGCGCCTCCTCCAGTGTTTATTCCAGGATTTGCCATGATGCCTTACTTTGACTTTGCTCAGAGCAGTTCATATGCACCTCCTCCGACTAGTGACTTCTTTACCCATCTTCGTGATGATATTTTAGTCAATTTACCTCCTTAGAGACGAAGATGGATGATCAGTATAGCTCCCTTCAGGGTTAAATTGCAGACTTTCGTCAAGAAATGATGGATCGTACTAATACTTTAGAAAAGGAGCAGCGGAGGATGTTTGACTATTTTCGAGATGGTGAGGATGAGGAGGAGTGATTTTAGGGTTTATTATTTCTGACTTGTTGTATCTATTAACTACCTTGGATTATGATCGAGTATGATCTTACGTACTTTTCAATTATGAACTTCTTTAGTAGTTTTTGGTAAATTTTATAGAATAGGTTTCTTAACATGCTTTCAAAATATTACTTCGTAATTTTTCAAATTATTTTTGTAAAAATTCCCATTTCAAATTTTGTTTTCAAAACCTATTTCAAACTTTTTTATCTTTCTGGAGTAGCCTAGGTCTTTACCGTAGAATTGTATGATCTTATAGTTCTAGGAGCCAGCATCTCACAAGCACAGTAGGATCCTTTACTTGATAACTTAGAATGGATGAGATGCTTAGGACCTAGCCTAAGATTTCAGATGCTTATGTCAGTGCATCGCTATAAATCTAGGCTTTAAATATCATACATGGATCAATCTGAGATAACTAGCTAGTAACAACCTAGTTAGTCCTCAATACTCAAATTGACCAGCCTGAGTCAATAGCTATTATCTTGTGGTCGTTAACCTTAAACAAAGGTTGGACATTTCATCATAAGGACATTTTTTTTCCTTAGTTTTTCTAACCATGCTTTGACTTTTAGGTTGTTGTCAATTTTAGGGGGAGCTTTGAGCTATATCTTTAAAAGTCTATTTTACAAATTTTCAAAAATTTTCCCTCTTTAAGTTCATTTTAAAAATCATTTTTGATAATTTTTTTCAAAATATTTCTATAAGTTTCAACTTAGTGGAAAATTTCACAATTTTCCACTTCTCAAACTTTTCAAAATTATATATTCCTCTACTCTTCCTTACTTTTTCTTAAAAAAAGGAAAATTTACAAATATTACTATTTTTTAACTTGGTGAACATTTTTCAAAATTTTTCTTTCATTTTAACTTCCTTAACTTTTCAAAGATTCTTCATGTTTTCAAAAATTTTACTCTTTATTTTGCCCTTATTTCAAAAATAATAAATAAAATTCTTTTCAAAGTTATTAATGATTTTACATATTTTTTTAAGAATACTTTACGTATGCTAGATTTTTATCTTTGCTATGTTAAACTTTTCCACTAATTTTCAACTTTCGACAGATCTATCTAATATTGGTACAATTTTCATATATTTATCCTTGTGAAATTTTTTTCCACAGGTTCAAAATTAAACTAAGTTATTAACTTTAACTTTTTGCACTCAAAGGTTTTCTTTGAGCATTATTTATTTTGAGGTCTTCCTCTATTTTTGATGTGTGTCAAAGGGGGAGAGATAGTGAATTCAGGGGGAGTTGTTTAACTCGGGGGAGAGTTAAAATATTAAAATGCATGTTTATAAAAATTATGCATATTTTAACTTAACTTTGAACCTTGGTTGACAAACATAAAAAAGGGAGAGATTGTTGGTGCAAGTTGCACCAGAATCAAACCTAAGTTTTGATGTTGTCAAAGGTTCAAGTTAAGTCTTGTTGTGATCGAACAAGTTGACTGAGTGTGCAGGCCGTTTACTCAACTGGGAAAGACCTAGATGGAGGCTAGGCAGGAGAAATCTTAGCAGATCGTGGAACCCAGGTGAAAGTCCAAGTGGGTCGAGGGGACCCGACGCTTGGCGGTGTGATCGAGAGGTCTGGAGGACTGAAGATCAAGAGAAAAGTCCTGGTGAGCAGATCAAAGCTAAGTGAAAAGTCCAAACTAGATCTGGAGGATCTAAGTTTGATAGGTAGGTTGAGGTAAACAACTGGACGAGCGACAGTGAGGTCGGGTTCCTTTTATGCAGTCAGTATAATAGGAACAACCTCAAATGGTCCTACTCTATACACACATAGTGTACTAGTGTAATTTTATAGTCAAGATAAACTAGTACCAAATTACACTACAACTATTCCAATGGTTTGTCCCAATCCATCTTGGTTGTGAGCTTCTATTTATAATCTATAAGGAACTGATAACATGATATTCTGTGTGACACCACACACTATGTTATCTACAATATAAATTAAATGGACAACTGCATTTAACTAAATGCAGACATTTGACCAATGTGATTCTCATTTCAAAATAAATTTTTATATAAAAAGCTAGGCTTTTAGTAAACATTCTAACAATAGGTATATCATCAGCTGAGAGTCAAAGAATTTGATATTCAGAAGACAACATTCCGTACCAGATACGACCATTATGAGCTTTTGGTAATGCCATTTGGGCTTACCAATGCTCCAACGGTATTTATGGATTTGATGAACTACATCTTCCTGGAGTATCTTGATCAGTTTGTTATCATTTTCATCGATGACATATCGGTCTATTCGTGTTCCGAGGAGGAACATGCACGACATCTTCGCACAGTCTTGGAGACTCTTCGACGACATCAGCTATATGCGAAGTTTAGAAAGTGTGCCTTTTTGGCTATCTTCAGTCGGTTTTCTGGGTCACATGGTTTTTAGCCGAGGTATTTTCGTAGACCCTCAAAAGATCGAAGCTGCCACTAGTTGGGAGCAGTCAAAATCAATACAGGAGATTCATAGTTTTCTGGGACGAGGGTTTCTCCCAGATTGCTATATCGCTGACACGCCTGACCAAGAAAGGCGTGAAGTTCACTTGGACAGAAGATTGCGAGACCATCTTCCAGGAGCTGAAGCGGAGATTAGTGCCGACTCTGATTTTGGTTTTACCCTCCGGAGAGGATGGATTCATGCTCTACACCGACGCATCTCTTCAGGGTTTGGGCGCTGTTCTGATGCAGCACGGTAGGGTAGTCTTCTATGCTTCTCGACAGTTGAAGGAGCATGAGAAGAACTACCCTATACATGATCTGGAGCTAGCCGCCATCATCTTTGCTTTGAAGATTTGGCGGCATCATCTCTACAACATTACCTTTGAGATTCTTACGGATCATAAGAGTCTCAAATATATTTTCACCCAGAAGGAACTCAATCTCCGACAAAGGAGATGGATGGAGTTCCTGAAGGATTATGACTATACCATTAGCTACCACCCGGGGAAAGCTAATGTGGTTGCCGATGCACTCGGCAGGAAGTCCAGAGGGACTTTGGCTTGCCACCGAGTTTCAGTCACGGACTTGATTCAGGGCTTCTCCGAGTTGGTCCTTCAGGAGCAGGGATAGACAGAGCAGGGTATTCAGGTTACCATGTTTGCTCAGTCGTCGATCAGGATGAGGATCCGAGAGGCCCAGGCTAGTGATCAACATTTTCAGTTCATTGGCAGCCAGATAGCTTTCGGGCAGCAGACCGAGTTCACATGAGATGAGGAGGGTATTATATATTTCCGAGGCATATTATGCGTACCTCAGTCTCACTCGGTCTTACAGGAGCTACTTCAGGAGGCTCATCACTCTCAATTTGCGATCCACCCAGGCGGGACCCGCATGTATCAAGATTTGAGGTGTTCCTACTGGTGGAACGGTATGAAGAAAGACATCACAGAATTCGTAGCTAGATGTCTTGTCTGTCAGCAGGTGAAGGCTGAGCACCAGAGACCTGCCGGATTACTTCAGGGGATTCCTATTCCTAAGTGGAAATGGGAACACATTACCATGGATTTTGTGGTGGGTTTGCCTAGGACATGACGAGGTCATAACGCGATTTGGGTAATCGTTGATTGATTAACCAAATCCGCACACTTCTTAGCGATCGGAAGACTGATTCCCTAGATTGATTGACAAATTTGTATTACCGAGAGATCATCATATTACATGGAGTTCCTTTGAGTATTATTTTGGATAGAGACCCACGGTTCACGTCCCGATTCTGGCAGAGCCTGCAGCAGACCTTTGGCACTCAGCTTCGTTTTAGTACAACTTTCCATCCGTAAACAGATAGACAGTCAGAGTGGACCATTCAAACTCTAGAGAACTTGCTGAGATCTTGTGTATTGGATTTCGGAGGTAGTTGGGAGGACCATTTTCCATTGATAGAGTTCGCCTACAACAACAACTTTCATTCGTCTATCTAGATAGCACCGTTTGAGGGGTTGTATGGTAGGCCTTGTCGGACACCCACCCTCTGGGATGAGGTTGGGGAGGCCCAGTTGCTAGGGCCTCATAGAGCTCAGTATGAGACAGAGTTGGTCCGTACTATCAGATGGAGGATGTCAGAGGTGTAGGACCGCCATAAGTGTTATGCTGATCAGAGACGGAGACCCCTGGAGTTCTCTACAGGCGACCATGTATTTCTGCGAGTCTCACCCATGAAAGGGGTGAAGAGATTTGGCCTCAGAGGTAAGCTAGCTTCGTGCTACATTGGACCTTTCTAGATCTTGGAGAGGATTGGAGCGGTAGCTTATCGTCTTACACTACCACCGTCCCTGACAGGTGTTCATGATGTATTCCACGTATATATGCTGAGGAGATACATACCCGACCCGACACATGTGCTGACAGATATCTCAGTTCCCCTTCAGCCTAACGTGACCTACGAGGAGGTTTCGATACAGATTCTGGATCAAAAAGAGCGTCAGCTATGGAATAAGACTATCCGGATAGTTAAAGTCGGATGGCAGCATCATTCGGACGATGAAGCTACCTGGGAGCTCGAGGATATGATCTGAGCTCGATACCCCCACCTTTTCACTTGAGGTATGTGGATTAATTTACCGTTCAACATTTATATTCTTTATCTGTTGTTAGTACTTGCTGATGGTAGATAACGAAAATTTAGGGACCAAATATTTATTAGTGGGGGAGAATGTAAAATACCGAAAAGGGCGAATAACCATAAGGGAATTTTTCGGAGCTCATATGGCTTAGATTACGGGGATAAATATTAGACCCCGAGAAAGCCTGTTTAGGCTACCCCATTTAAGCGAGGAAATATTTGATCTTTTAAATATTTCCTTTTCTTTTCTTTATTTTTCTTTTCTCCTCCCCCGTGCCCTCACCCGACGCCTCCCCGATGCCGGTTTCCTACTCCTCTCACGTCGATCTGCCCTAACCACTCCGCTTCGATTCCCTTAATTTCCTCCTGAGCCCGACCTTCTTTCCCTCACCTTCTCACGTCGTCGATCCTAGCTCTCCCCCATCTCGATCCTCTCCTCTGCGCTGCGCCAAACCCTCATCTTCCCTATCTTCACCGGAAACCCAAACGTCGATCGCCTCTCACGTCGCCCGGGTCGTCACGGTCGGATACCGATAGCCGCTGTCGTCTCTCGACCCAAGCAGCGCCATGATTCCTCTGCCCTAGCATCGACGACACTTGAACCAAAGCCAGCCAAGGTCCCTACTTCTTCCTTTCCCCTCGTGGTTGTGCCCTAGAGCAGTGTACGATCCTTATTTTTGTTTGTCGAAAAGAATTTCGCTGTGCCCTAGTGGTGATCTTGGAGGTCACGAATTTGGAGACGTTGGCGATCAGTTGGGTTTGTTGGGTTGTCGGGCAGAGACTAGAGGGGTTGATGGTTGATCAGTGACCTCCTGCTTGATTCGATTGATTCCAATGAAGTATAGTGTTCTTTGGATTTGAAATTGTGCTGTGGGTTGCTCTTTGATCCAGTGGCTCACCTTGGTTTTGACAGGACTTCCTTCCGGCAGCAATCTTGTTGGCTGAGCTTGAGGTATGGTGTAGTAATTTTGATACATGATGTTGATGAATTAGGTTTATGTATTGAATTATGGATAATTGAATTTAGATTAGAACATGTGGTGTGATTAGGTTTAGCATTAATCTAATGGAATGATTAGGGTTAAGACAATTAACCCTAATTAACCGTTAGATTTAAATTAGGTGGGCTTATGGTTATATTGATTAGGGGTTTACCCTAATTTTGCCTTAAGGATTTTATTTAGCTATTCATTTGAAATTTTAGCTAAATAAAAGCTTATATATATATATTGTTTGACATAGGACTTTGACTCGAGACGATGTCTCGATGAGGGATCTATTTCGGATATGATCCTCTTATTGGAGGCGGGTACTTTGACTTATCTTTTTAGATGTGTCACTTGATATGCATTGTAGTTTTTTAACAAGTAGTAATAATTATGTTTCTTATCTGCATCGGTTTGTCACTACCGGATACCTGTTACATGCTTGTTTTGCTTACATGTTTTGCATTTCATGTTAGTACCCCCCCTGATATATATATGCTTATAGGGGTAGTGACATAACCATGCCTTATTATGTTCAGGACCTAGGTTTTTATACCTTATCTGATCTGTGTACCTAGACTATTGATTGGATCTATTTATCTCTTGGTACCCATTATGTATAGATGGATAGGATCAGGATCTTCATGCTTAGTGTCATACATCATCTGCATGATTGCATGCTGAGTGATTGGTAGCTCCATTATTGTTGAGCTTATCACCAATTACATGGATCTGCACACACAACCACTATGGGTTAGTGGTTTTTATTCAGGTAGGGTGTGTTGTAGCAGGTGCTCTGTCAGTGCACTGTTGGTCCACTCATGGGTAGCGTGACGCAGCGTGGTAGCACGTCAGGGATCCCTCCTCTGGACTGGCTCAGGGAGATGAGAGCATTGAGCTCCCCTACTTATGATTTGGGGTAGGAGGATAGGTGTACTCCGACAGCATCCCGTCCACTTGGTCACTCATCAGGAGCGGTGATGGCAGAGTGCACGGTTGTCACAGCCCTACCCACTCGGTCTCACCATCATGTGTGAGACGGCTAACTGGCAGTAGGGGTGACCAGGACATGTCATTGGCATCATACGCATTGATTCATTTATTGCTTGTGTTTGCTGTATTTATTTGTCACATATTTGGTGGATGCATATGTTTGACATGCATACAGGATTTCGATACCTCTTGATTTATTATCCATACACCAGGTCCTGGTTAGTACAGTTGTTCTCCTATTTATTTCAGTTGCTTTTATCCTTCATATATCAGGAGACTGTACGCATGATTAGTATTATTTGTTATATTTCTTACTATGCATGTCAGTAGTTACCAGCTGAGGAGTTGACTCACCCCGTTGATATACTATTTTCAGGTTGAGGCTGTCTGGAGGATTTCCAGTCGCTAGTCCCCCTCCAGATTTCAAGGATTTTCATATGGACCTTTTCATTGTTCTTTTCTTACTATATAGTTGTCTATGTATTGGACTTATGTTGGTTTTGCTTTATGGATATTGCATTATCTTTATTGTCGATGAGTTTTATTGGATACGTTTTACTATATGCCTACTTGGACGGTAGAAGAGGTGAGTTGATTTTATTACGTCGTGATTTGAGCTTTATGGGTGTAGTTGAATAGGATATTTGAAAGGATTTTTCTTATCGTTGCATTAGTTTAGTTTTACTATTGAACTGCATGGATGTTTGATTATTTTTATTGTTATTGTTCCGACCGTGTTGGCCGAGGTATCTAGATTGATGTAGTAAGTTTCAGATTGTCACCTGTACAACGGAGATACTGCCAAAATTTCTTCTGGCAGGGACTCCCCCGGGGCGTGACGATGCAACTGTCCACTCGACCACTCGAGAGAGTGGTAGCGAAGTGTTGTACAGTTTGTCACTGACTCGACCTCTCGACCATACAGGGGTCATGGTGCAGAGGGGTGGGTGGGAGTGACCATCAGTGCATACGCTTTTATTATTATTATACCTACCTATGCTGTTGTTTCTTTACTGTTGCTTCCTTATGTCTACAGTTGTTTGTTGTTCCATGTGTTACATTTATACTTGTGGATCTATAGATATATGGATTGCTTGTACTTCGCCCCGGTTTATTTATTGATAGAATGTCTTTACCTCACATGATACCTTCGTAGTGATGAACAGTTCAGTAGTTAATTGGTATTACTCCTGATCTTCTATTACCCAGCCTAGGATATGGTTTCAGGTATGAGCATATATTATAGTTTTATTTTAGTATCTGCTATTCCTCTTATGAGACTGTATATATTTGGCTCACTCTCTATTTGTATTGTATATTATGTTCATGCACTATCTTTCCTTTACCCGCTGAGTCCCAACACTCACCACCCCATAAACTGATTTTTCTTTCGCCATGTAGTAGGTAGATGAATCAAGGATGCTTGGGAGAGTGCTGGCTGCTAGTCCCACTACACATTCAAGGGCAGTTTTCTTTTCGGTCTTATTTCTGTCTGAGTGGTATATTGATTTCGCGTATTTGCTTTCTAATAAGTTGATGTGGGTTTGGAGTCTAGTCTGGTGGTTGCAGGTATTTCGGTTCATGACTTTGTTGGTCGTACATTCATATTTTTTGTGATTTTCGCTGTGTTTACTTTCAACCGTGTGGACTGCTTATAAACTGCGTGGTTGTATCTACTTTCAGCCAAGTGGGTTGCTTATAAACTGCATGGTTGTGCTTATATCCAGCCATGTGGGTTGTTGAATATGTTTATATATTGAGTGTGGATGTATATTGGTTCCAATTGTCACTGTTACAGGGGAGGTGCTATCCAATTTTCAATTGAACACCCTTACCTTCGGGGTGTGACAATTTATTGGTATCAAAGCAAGTTTATGATGCCTGTTTTTCGTGTTCTAGATTTTCGAGTTAATCTGATACCAATTTATTGGTATCAAAGCGAAGGTTTATGATGTCTATTTTTCATGTTCTGGATTTTCGAGTTAATCTGATATCAATTTATTGGTATCAGAGCCTCGGGTTTACGAGGCCTATTTTCCCGTGTTTTTGATTTTCGTGACTTGGTTTCTCGATGTGACCTTTCAAGTTTTGGGGCAGGCAACGACAAGACATCTCCAAGCTATAGGAGGTATGTTGTATACTGTTATCATACACTTCTGTTGTTAGTTGACTAGTTGTTTATACCATGTATGACTTGTATTGTGTCAGTCATTAGTTAGATCCATCAAATACTGCTAGAGGTTAGGGATTATAGTCTCATGGGATTTCTTTGACCATACCACCAGTATTATTAGTTTCTGTTATCACTAGTTGGGTAGTGGATAGTATCTGTTGAATATCATGTTGCTTCGTTTAGTAAAGAACCGATTTACCCTTATTAACTTGGGCAGAAGAGGACCGATTTACCTTTGTTGACTTGGTTAGTAGAAGACTGATCCATTCTTGTTGGCGTAGTTAGTAGAGTACTAAGTTACTTTTATTAGTTCGATCAGTAGGAGGTCGATTTACTCTATCTCATGAAGATTCTGACCTTTGGATTATTTGTGTTGGGTAGGATAACCTAGAAGGTATATTCAGATAAATGACCCCCACTAATGTGGAAAAGTGTAGAGCTAGCTGCCTGACACTTACGTGATACATCCGTTATATAGGTGTATGGATTGGTAAGTACATTCAGATATATGACTTGTACTGGTGCGGCAAAGACGATGTTACTATCCTTTACGTGATCAAGCACTGTGTGAAGGAAAATGCAGAAGATGACTTAGAGGAGCAGAGCGACGATCGACAGTTTTGTCTGTTAGCTATTTGTTGATAGTGCTTCTCTACCCTTGTGTGCATTGCTCGTCACTAGAGGTTATTGAACCTCAGGTGGAGCAATCGTAGTCGGATGCATTACAAAGCAATGGTTAGTTGACTCGACTAGCATTATTTCCATAAGTAGCTCAAGACCTTAACCACATGATCATTTACTAAAGGTCTTGAAATCTATATTGTAGATCAAAGTGTTCGACCTTTTGTCGATAGTTATCGGAGGATAGTTTACGGGTATGATTATAAGATTTATGGTGATATTCTCTGATGGTCGACTCTTAGTCAGGAGGTTGAGTGACCATTTGGACTTTGGATTGTAATTTTTGTATTGTGGATACTTAAGTATTTGGAACGATGAGAATATGATTGGTTTGTCTCACTAGAGGTTTATGATAATAAACTTCCCCACTAGATATTGTCTCTGTAGTGGTACGACATGGATGTACATTGTTGAACCATGGTGGGTATATCTAAGTTTATTGACAGTGGGTGTTGAAGGTTGGATGCTTTCATTTTACTCTATCATTGTTCAGGAGGCTATCAGGTTTGATTGATGTTGAGAATGATTTTTGATTGATGGATATTGAGAGATTAGGTGTGGTAATATGTTGTCTTTCGACGATCTACTAATGGATTTTAGCCACAGTTAGATAAATATCAGTGTGGGAGTAGTGGAAGCAGGGTGAGCGCATAACCCACAGAGTTATCAATATCTACTTGGAAGTGGATCACCTTGTAGTTTTATATGGGAACTATAATCCCTCATAGTTGGAGATTTGATCATGATGCCAGGATGGACTAGTATATGAGTATGTTGCTTAGTTGATACCCTTATACGAGGTTCCCTAAGTTAAGTAGGAAATTTGGAGACCAAATTTTTGTTAGTGGGGGAGAATGTAAAATATAGCACTCAAATATTAATTAAATAATAAGGTTATTTGAGAAATAATCTTATTGGAGTTTTCAACAATTTTTAGAAACTTTCTGGGAATTTTTCGGAGCTTATATGACATATTTTAAAGGGATCAATTATTAGGCTATAAGAAAGCATGTTTGGGATACCCAAAGATGGGAGTTGATTGAGAAATTTAACCTTAGGTTTAATTAAAATACCTAAGTTACAAATTTCTCTCCTTCTGATTCCTTCCCTTCTTATTCTCGTCGTTCCCCCTCACGACGCCGCGCCATCTCCTCCCAGATTTCTGCCCTAGCCGAATCCCTTCCACCTCCACCGACACCTTCTCTCTTCTCTTCCCTCACGCGTCGATCTCTTCCCCTCCACTTCGTCACCAGTGCAGATTCGACCGTCGCCCTCCCTCGCGACTTCGTTGTGCTGTCTCGCCGAATGCCGACGCACCATCGGCCGAGCCTCCCTCCTCCCTCTCCCTCTAGCGGCGTGGAGCCTTTCTTCTCTCTCACCCTTTTCGCGATCGAGCTATGACCAGCTGTCGAACTCGAGCCCTCTCCCGATACCACATATCCTGTGCCCTAGTCTCGCGTCCACATCGCCTTCCACTCGATCGCCACCCGACGCTTCCTTATCACCAGGTGCCACTGCCACTTGAAGGGAGGTTCGACACAAAGGTAGACAGGGTTGTCCTTCCCTTAGCTTGAGGACCAGGCGGAGTAAGGGATGTTGCCACTGGAGGGATCTCTGCTGCGGAGCCATAGAACTCTTCCCCTATCGCACAGATCCCTTTGCTAGAGTGGAATCATAGCTATCAGATCTAGATCTCGGCTGTAGTAAGTACTTCCAATCGCCAACAACAACCATGACACACCCCTGCATCCCTGAGCCATCCCTTCACTGATCACCGGGATGTTTCCTTTTCCTACGGCCACTTCAAAGGTAATCAGCTAACCTAGTAAATATTTTATGGTATAGGGTCTATACTAGGTGTCGATTTGATGTTGTTTTGATGTGAATGACAGCAACTTCATCTAGCCCCGACCATGAATTTCAGCAGCTATTGACATCTTCATGGGAGGGATACACGAGTAGGACATGAAGTGAGATCTGTTCAGTAATGGATTTAGAATTATGGTCATTTTTGTAGTAAGTTGCTTTAATTGATGGTGATTGGCTGATTTGGGTTAGGGATATTAGATTGAGATTATTTCAAGACTTGGGATCTCTTAATGTCTACTTGGTTAATGATTAGATCTGGTTGCTGTGGATGAATTATGTATGTTGGGTTTATGATGCTTAGTAGTTGATTTAATGGATTAAATGATTGGATGAGTGTTGAATTTAGTTGTATTATGAAAATGATTGATTAATTCCCAGGATGAGTGAATGTGATCGAATGGAGGATTAATTGAAGTTACTCATTACTTAGGGTTAATTAATGATAGTTCGATTAAGATTTTCCCATATTAGTTTGGGCTTTGAGTTTAGCTAGTCATTGCATATGTAGTTAGCTAAACTATATATCAAATGATTTGCAGGATGTTGATTCAAGATAGGTGTCTCGACGTGGGATTGGTTTATCATGATCTACATTTAAGGTGGGTACTTCCTGCTTTGTCTCTTTAGTATATTGATCTTAGTGCATGAGCTATTTATCTAGATAGTTTCTGTGTTTATCTTGACTCCACTCATATTTTTTTTGTGCTTGATACTTCCACTCAAACCTTTGAGATATTCATTTCTATATACATACAGTCTCTTGATGCTATCTATGATATTTAGCAGATATTAGATATCAACCTTGTATGCTTTGATTGTTGTTTATTTATGTTATGTATTGAGCATGTTGGCTTCATGTAGCATACCTAATTCCTGTTTATATGTATATGATGACTGTGGTATTTTGGACATCATATCATTTAATGCATGTTAACGACAAATTCTCCCTTGCAGTTGAGAGAGTCGTTAATCAGGGTCGCATGCTCGGCCACTCGAGAGCGAGTGGTAGCTGGAGCATAAGCTGCTTATCCTGTCGTGCCCCCACTCTCTCACTCATGAGTAGAGGAAGCTGGAGTTGCAAGCAGCAGGGACCCCCGTCACAGATGTAGCTAGTTAGCTACTATGCAACTGTCCACTCGGCCACTCGAGAGAGTAATAGCTGGAGTGTTGTACAGTTTGTCACTGACCTAGACTCTCGACCATACAAGGGTCATGGTGTAGAGGGGTGGGCGGGAGTGACCATCAGTGCATACGTTTTTATTATTGTTATACCTACCTATGTAAAATACCGAAAATAGGCAAATATTGATAAGAGAATTAATAGGAATTTTTGGAAATTTTTCGGAAATTTTTCGGAGCTCGTATGGACGAGTTAACGGGGATAAGATTTGGGTTCCGGGAAAGCCTGTTTAGACTACCCATTTAAGTGAGGAAATGTTTATTTATATAAACATTTCCCCTTTTCTTTTTATTTTCCCCAAACGCCGATCACGAACCCGATTCATCTCTTCCTCCCCGACTCTTCCTCGCGTTCCCTCTCTTGGCGACCGGCGATTTTCTCTTCATCTTCTTGGCGTCGTCGCCGGCACAGATCAGTCTTGGAGCGAGAAGGAGGGAAGCTTGTCGAGTCTCCGGTCTCCATTCTCCGATTTCTTCCTTGTCGGCCGATTCTGCCGAGTCCTAGTTTCTGCTCCGGCGTGGTTGGAGTGAGTTCAGATCTAGCCGACATCCTTCGTCTCCTTCTTCCTCTCGCGACACCGAGTAACGCAGTGGCGACCCTTGCTTTGTCTTCTCCTTTGCCCTAGCCGGCGACGGCCGCCCCCTCTGCTGCAACTTGGCAGCACAACCACCACCGGCGAGCCCTTGTTTGCCGACCTCAACAACCTCTTTCGGTGATTTCAGCTTGGGAAAGAAACTATTGGCACATAGGTAAGGGATTTTGATTTTT
The DNA here is from genome assembly GCF_018446385.1 of Zingiber officinale. Taxonomy (NCBI): domain Eukaryota; kingdom Viridiplantae; phylum Streptophyta; class Magnoliopsida; order Zingiberales; family Zingiberaceae; genus Zingiber; species Zingiber officinale. The sequence goes on from NC_056001.1 coordinate 78,026,231, forward strand.
AGTCTTGAGATGTAGAGGTTTGAGATTTCGGATGTGGTGTTTATTAGGAATGAAACATCTTGGCAGTGGCTCCTTGGCAGTGTCGGCAATTGAAATTCCAGTGGGTTGTTGCTGTGGATTGTCCCTGTTGCCGATCACCACTTCTCCTTCTTGATCCGATGGATTCCAGCAGTACCTATTTAGTTGCAGTGTTACATTGAGGTGAGAAGTGTATAGAATTGGATTAGTACTAAATTAAATCCATTATTTTGTTGCTGCATTGAATTTGGTTATGGTTCTAAGAATTTAAGTGTTAATTGTGAACAGAGGATTGGTTTATTTTCAGGATTGAGGTTGTTAATCTGTGCAGCTTGAGGCATGGTATAGTAAATTTTGATACATGATGTAGTAGGTCACATGATCAAAGATAGGATTAAAGGGTTATTTGATTATGGTTTTCCCTAATTAGGTTAAGTTGAGATTTAGCTAGTTGTTTGCATATATAATTAGCTAAATTATAATCATGTGATTGATACAGGACTTTGGTTTGAGACGAGACGTTGGATTTGACTGGATTGGACCTGCGATTTGAGGCGGGTACCTCTTGACTTATCTTTTATGATATTGTCATTGGATATGCATAGTATTTTATAACTACATGCAATGAACATGTTTGCCTTTGGTATGTCACTGTTTGATATCCATAGCATGTTAGATTTGTCACCTGTGATGTATCCGTGCTTATATCTCGTGATTTATTTCCATGATTATCTTGTTACCATGAGTATTTTAGTTTCTAGAGTGACATACCATGCTTACTGAGGTTAGGACTAGGATTTGGATTTTTGTTCCTGGCCTGTGTATCTAGATTATTTGATACTTAGGTTTTTGTGTCATATCAGATTTGTGTACCTCTATTTGTATATCATATATGATTCGGATGTTTAGACCCTGTTTCTTTGATCTGTGTATATTGTTGGTACATATGTTATGGAAGGAGGATATGTTTAGGATCTAGGTTGTTATACCATAGAGGAACTGTATACCCTAGATTCGTGGATTGACCTACTGATACTGTGGTACCCATATTATGTATATATGGATTTTTCTATGCTGATCAGGATATTCCATACTTATTATGTTCTGGACATAGGTTTTTGATATTCTATCTGACCTGTGTACTATAGATTTTGGTATGTGACCATCACTTTTACAGTACCCATTTTGTATATATGGATATGGTTATGTTGATCAGTTTTTGTTATGCATAGTGACATGCATCATGGTTGCATGCTGTGCGATAGTCGACTCCATTGTTGTTGAGCACATCGCCAGTTACATGGATCTGCACACACCACCACTCATGGGTTAGTGGTCGATTCAGGCAGTGTGTGTTGCAGCAGGGACTTTGTTTGACTACGTTGGTCCGCTCATGGGTAGTGTGACACAACGTGTTAGCCGGCAGGGATTCCTCCCCGTCATCGTGTACCGGGAGTTGAGAGCATTGAGCTCCCCCATTTATGATTTGGGGTCACAGGACAGGAGTACTCCGACAGCATCCCATCCACTCGGTCACTCATCAGGAGCAGTGACGACAGAGTGCACGGTTGTCACAGCCCTACCCACTCGGTCTCGCCATTTGTGTGTGAGATGACTGACTGGCATCAGGGGTGACCAGGACACATCATTGGCATCATATGCATTGATGCATTTATTTCTTGTGATTGTGTTTGCTGCATTTATTTGTTGCATTTGGTTGGATGCATATGTTTGACATGCATACAGGATTTAGGGCACTTTCGGTTTGACGACCCTTTTGTCTGGATAGGAGTTCCTGGTGAGTACAGCTTCCTCAGTTACCTTTCAGTTTTGCGTATTCCCTATATATGATTAGGAAGCTGTATTCCATGTTTGTTGCTGTTAGATATATCTTACTACTCATGTCCATTGGTATTCGCTGAGTTGTTGAACTCACCCCCGTTGATATTATCTTTTTCAGGTACTAGGTTATTTATGGTGTCGCTTGGAGCATCCTGTCTGCTGGTCCCCACGTCACATCAGAAGACATATCGGTTTCACGTATGTTTTGTTTGTTTATGTATCAGTTTGTTTAGCTCTATACTCCGGTTTTGTTTTTGGAGTGTTGATGTTGTTATGTGGTGTTTTATATTTGTTATTGGTTGTGTAAGCCTAGCCGGCTAGCAGTTTTGTGTTTTGGTTTTGGTACAGCCGAGTGGGCTGCTTTATTTTTAACTGCGTGGTGTTTGTTTTCTTTTATTGTTATTATTCCAGCCGCATGTGGCTGAGGTATATAGTGCTTGTAGAAAGTTTCATATTGTCCGCCGTACAGGGGAGATGCTGCCGAAATTTCTTCAGACAGAGACTCCTCTGGGGCGTGACAACCTATACTGTTGCTTCCTTATATTTACAGTTGTTCGTTTTGCCATTTAATACATTTATACTTATTGAGCTATATATGTATTGATCGCATGTTGTTTGACTTTGGTTTACTTATTGATAGAATGTCTTTACCTCACATGATACCTTCATAGTGATGAACAATTTAATAGTCGATTGGTATTACTCCTAATCTTCTATTACCTATTGGTGTGGGAAGCATCCAACAGTCAAACCTGTGTTTTGATTATGTCAAAGGGTCCAAAATTAAGTTATTTTGTTATCTAACAAGTTAAATAAGATTGCAGGAAAGTCCTAAGTGTACTTAGGCAAAAGTACTAGCCGCGGTTAGGCAGGTGAAAAATCCTAGGGGGAGGTAACCCTATGCAGAAAGTCTTGGTGGGTCGAGGGCTTCAGGCAAAAATCCTAGAGTCGAGGACTCTAGGTGGAAAGTCCTGGTGTCGAGAGACTAGGTGAAAGACTGGGCGGGTCATGGAGCGGGCGTCCAGCAGAAAGTCTTGGAGCTTCGGGCGCTGAGCCAAAGTCCAGTTGGTATGGAGGATCAAAAGGCAACAGGTAAACTCTCCTGAGAGGAGTAGGTGAGGACGCGTTCCCCGGTGAGGGAACAGTAGGCATTGGTTCGACCTAGGGTTTCCGGATGGAAATTCGAAGTTAGAATCGGGCAGTCCGATGACTGTCAAATACTTTAATTTTACATATATTTATTATCCTAACTTTATTTTGCAGCGTATGTTGGACTAACATATTTTACAGGAAGAGAACATGGAGAAGCAACCTCGCTGCAAGGCGCGAGGGTGCCCTCATGGAGCTTGAGGGCGCTTTGGACATTGGCGCGAGGGCGCCCTCATGGAGGTTGAGGGTGCCCTGGACCTTGACGCAAGGGCGCCCTTATGGAGGTTGAGGGCACCCTCAGGCAGATAAGAGGTGACTTCTTCATATCTCATCCTGGACCTTGAGGGTTTAGGGTTTAGGGTTTAGGGCGCCCTCATGGAGGTTGAGGGTGCCCTGGACCTTGACGCAAGGGCGCCCTTATGGAGGTTGAGGGCGTCCTCAGGCAGATAAGAGGTGACTTCTTCAGATCTCATCCTCACTGCAAAATTGGCGGGGTTAAGGGCGTCCTCTAGGATGTTAGAGGCACCCTCAACGGGCTTTATAAGCCTGTCTCGAGTAGGAGCTGAGAACAAGACATTCCAAGTGATCTTTCAGCTGTGCACTGCCAACGAGACGTTCCGACTAAGCCAGAGCTTGACCTCGACAACTAGAATCTTTGAATTTGAGATTACATTATTGTCGGTATAATTTATTACTGCATTTATTGTTGTACTTGTTTGTAATATTTTTGAAGCTATAGTGGTTACCCATCGAAAGCACTCTTACGTGTGGGCCTTGGAGTAGGAGTCGCCACAGGCTCCGAACCAAGTAAAACCTTGATGTCTTTTCTGTGTTTGTGTTATTATTCGTCTGCGTTTACTCGTTAAGTTTTCCGAAACGAAAGTGAAAGATGTTAGTATTATCCCTAGTACCAATTATGAGATGATTGTAAAGGGCTCATTTTGTATCATATATCAATATTAATAAAAGACAAAGTTAGTCAATATATTTATTTCAGTTCAGTGCCAATTGAATAAGTAAAATAATGTCCTTAGGTAGCAGGTTCTTATCTACAGTATATCAATTGGTTAAATTGATAGTGAGATATTGTATAGAACACTACTCTTAACTATTCCTAGTCGAGCATTAATATACAAGGACAATATTAATGCGTTGAGACTAGCATGTGTAACACCCACGAAATTATAAGATAAGTATATGGGTATTATTTTTTCTTTAGAGCATAGAAATAAAAAGAATAAGAGAAAAGGGAAAATAGAAACCAAAATAGAATAAGAAGAGGTGAGGTCAAGGATTGAACCTTGAACCTCCTACAAATAATAAAGATAAATTGATGTATGATAACCACTAGAATAATGAATAATACATGGATAGAAAGGAATGAAAATTTAGTTAAAGGTGAGAAGAAAATAAAAGAAAACTAAGCAAAAGAGCAAGAGAAAACCAAGTTGCTTACCTCCTCTTCCTCTTGGTTAAGAGAAGAAGCAAGCAAAAGATAAATTGCCTACTTCCCTCCCTCTCTCTATTTTTGTGGGAATTAAAGGAATGAGGGAAAAGAGGAGTTGAGGGAATGAATGAAGACATGTTTCATTTACAAAGGAATAAATTGATTGGGAGAAGAAAAACAAGAGATTAAATTCTTTTTTCTTCCTCCTTCCTTCTCCTTCTTCATTCCTCACCGAAACCAAGAGCCCCTCCCTCTCCTTAGTCCAAAAGCTAAGCTAAGTTCCTCTCCAAGATAACTAAATTTCGAGAAGAAACCTTCAAGATCCATCCCTTCCAAGCAAGAGAAGCAAAAGGAGGTACAAGAAGAAGAAGCTCTCTCCTTCCTTGGAACTTAGGATACCTTTTTCCTTAAGAAAAATCACAAGCGAAAGGATGTAAGTTTCCCTCACCTGTGGTACAATAGCTTGTGAATTTTCTATGAGATTTGGTTGCCTAAAAACCTAGGATACATTCATGAAATTTTCGGCCAAGACAAGACCAAAAAGAAGGACCTAGGAAAATGTAAAGACCTAAATTTTGACATGCTCAATATGCTTCTTGTAACATGTATCTTATGGTAGGGATTTATCTAATGTTCATATGCTAGAATGTTTGGTTAGAACTTAGAGTTATACTCCTAGACTCTCGGCCAAACATGAATAAAGGAAATAGGTAAGTTAAGACTCAAACCAAGCATGCTCCTTTTTGTTTTATGATATGTACTTCATGATGAGAAAATTGTTAACATGATATGCTCATGCCTATATGATGATTGAACTTTATTCCATGCTCATAAGTATTCGTCCATGATAGGATTAGGGGCCTAGAAAATGGTTAAACCTAAACTAATCATGTCATGATCCTCCTTAAGACAAGATATGAAATTTATATGACATGCTCATGTTGTTCCTTGTAATAATTGCTATGAAATTGGTTTAGGGTTTCCATGTTTTTATGACACTTGAAACCTAGTTCCAAGCCTTGAAGGTTTCGGCCACAATAAGTTTAAGGGCCTAGGAAACTTGGAACCTAACCTAATTATGCTTATGTTGTTCCTTGTAATAATTGCTATGAAATTGGTTTAGGGTTTTCCATGTTTTTATGACACTTGAAACCTAGTTCCAAGCCTTGAAGGTTTTGGCCACAATAAGTTTAAGGGCCTAGGAAACTTGGAACCTAACCTAATTATGCTCATGTTGTTCCTTGCAATAATTGCTATGAAATTAGTTTAGGGTTTTCCATGTTTTTATGACACTTGAAACCTAGTTCCAAGCTTTGAAGGTTTTGGCCACAATAAGTTTAAGGGCCTAGGAAACTTGGAACCTAACCTAATTATGCCATGATGTTCCTTGTAATAATTGCTATGAAAATGGTTTAGGGTTTCCCATGCTTTTATGATACTTGAAACCTAGTTCCAAGCCTTAAGGGTTTCGGCCACAGCAAGTTTAAGGGCCTAGGAAACTTGGAACCTAACCTAATTATGCTCATGATGTTTCTTGTAATATTTGCTATGAAATTGGTTTAAGGTTCACATGCTTGAATGTTGATTTTAACCCATGTAATGCTTGATAAGATTCGGCCATGATAAGTTTATAAGCTTAGGAAACTTAGAACCTAACCTAAACATGCTCATGATGTTCCCTTATGGTATATGATATGATATTGGTTTAAGGTTCACATGCTTGTATGTTGATTTTTAACCTAAGACACCACTATATGTTTCGGCCATTATATGACATTAGGGTTAGAAATCTAAATATGATTTCCATGTATCTCACATGCAATGTGGTAAGAGTTTGCTATGCTTCTATGTTTAATTACGTATACTTATGATCTATGTATGTTGGTAACCCTTATGCTGTGTTGTGTGCCTAAGTTATGCATGCTATTTTATGATGAGCTGTGTGCCCAAATTTATGCATGATATTATGATGAGCTGTGTGCCCAAATTATGCATGCTATTTTTGATGAGTTGTGTGCCCAACTATGCATGTTTTTATGATGAGCTGTGTGCCCAAACTATGCATGTATTTATGATGTGCTGTGTGCCCAAATTATACATGCTATTATGATGAGCTGTGTGCCCAAATTCTGTATGGTATGATATGATAAGAAATATGATGTACAAGAAATAATAAGAACCATGATATGTATGACATGTTACTTTACTTTATATGGCTTGTACCAAGGGTGGGCTCCATAAGCGTCCCGGGGTCGATGGACTAAGAAACGGGCCTCGTTAGGGATGGGCTCCTAAGTGCCCCTAGGTCGATGGACTAAGAAACGAGCCTAGTATGTATGCCTTGTAGGGTTCAAGACTTGCTACCTTGGACCTACATAGGACGCGCACATTTATGTATGTGGTACAAACCGGGGCCCTAATCATGTTATGATTATGTTTAAGTATGTATGTAATAAGTTTTCAAAAGACATGTTGCATATATTTTTGCATGAATCATGTTTTTGAAAGTCATCTCGCATAACACTTTATGATTATGTTATGATATGCCATGATGCTTATGATTATGATATGTTATGCTAGGATGCACTTTATGAGTATGTTACGATATGCCATGATGCTTATGATTATGATATGTTATGCTAGGATGCACTTTATGATTATGTTATGATATGCCATGATACTTATGATTATGTTATGCTAGGATGCACTTTATGATTATATCATGATATGCCATAATGCTTATGATTATGTTATGTTATCTTAGGATGCACATTATGATTTTACCATGATATGCCATGATGCTTATGACTATATTGTGTTAAGCTAGGATGCATGTTATGATATGCCATGATACTTTACGATTATGTTACGATATGATGCTTTTATACATGATATGATGAGTTGTCTTTATGCTTTATGCCTTGGAGATTAAGTTATGCTATACGATTTTTGTGAGTAGGAAAGGATCTTACTGAGCCTTGTGTGCTCACAGCTTACTTTCCTTATACCACAGATAAGGGCAAAGAATGGATGCACTAAGGGAGCAGCAGGAGGGGGCAAGAAGGACGTGTGTAGTAGTGACTCAGCTAAAGAGAAAGACCTGCTTCTAGTTAATAAGAATTATTCTTATGTCGCTCTTTTATGACTCCATGACATTTCATCATACTCTTTAGTATTATGGCTTAAATTTATGTTTAGCATGTTATGTGACTCATATGATAGGTAGTTAGTGATGATGATTTGAAAAGTAAAGGAAAAGTTTTTTAAAAAAAATATACTATAGATAAGATTTCCGCTGTTTTAAGAAGTAAAGATAAGTAAACCCCGTCAGCTTAAGCTGGAAGGGGCGTGACGTTACAGCATGTAGGTCAACGGATGACTTGATCTCAAAAGTCATGGATATGAGATATCAGGTTGACACATGGGTATATATTAGAGAATATATACTGAATGACCCGCCATGAGAATGCTTCATGGATCATTATATGAGTGTCATAAACTTTCTCATGTGACTATTGGTATGAATAGTCCTTAGACCTGAAGTCACTACGGTTCTCTACATAAGGAGTTGTGTACTTTGGTATCGGCAAACGTCACCTGTAACAAGTTGGACAATAAAGTCGATCACTGGTTATGCAATGAATTATGCGGAGGGATGTGAGTGATGTAGATGAGATCTATCCCTTCCATATGACAGAAGCGATATTTGTGTGCCCCTTGATTAGTAGGACACAAAGAAAGCATGGTCATGGTCAAATAAGTCAATATGAGATATTGAGCTTATTTGATTGAGTGTGTCTACTTAGAGATCAAGAAACACAAAGGTTGATAAGAGGATGACACGGTCTATGCCTCATTAATCAATCTAGATATCAAGGATAAAGGGACCAAGTCATACAAGATAATAGCCACGAACAGGTTAGGTCAGATCTTAACCTTCTCGTCACTTGGATAGCAATGATGCTTTGCTAGATGTCATTCATTGCTTATGTATCTAAATGTTGATTTAGGTACATTGCCAATGTTACAAGAACCTATTGGATCACATACAAAGAATAAGTAGATTTGGAGATGGGTTCATATGATTAATCATTGGATTAAGTCTTATCCAAATTGGACTTATTGAGTTAGACTCAATTGGATCTAATTGTTGGATTAAGTCCAATTCAAACTAGACTCATGAGTCAATTCAAATTAATGAAATGTGATTCATTGAATTTGAATTGTATGAGATTAATTGAGTAAGACTCGATTGAATTAGACTTGAGTTAGACTCAAGTAAATTAGACTTGAGTTAGACTCAAGTGAGGAGACTTGAGTTAGACTCAAGTGAGGATTAATGAGACATTCATTGAAATTCGAAATTCAATGATATATTTGATTCATTTTTTGAAATTGAAATGAGGAGTTATTTGAAATGAGGAGTTACAAGTGTGTGGTCCTTAATGGAGTGTAAATGCTGTTAGTTAGAGCCCTAGAGCGAATCATATGATGATTGTTGTATGGACTCGATGTATCATATTTCTATATATTTATAAAGGCATTTCTTTATGGTTATTATACTTACTTGTATTGATGCCAAATAACTAAGTATAATAGCGTCCTTGAGTAGAAGGTTCTTATCTATATCAATCGATTGGTTGAATTGATAGTGAGATGATATAGAGAATACTACTCTTAATCATTCCAAGTCAAGTATTAACATTTAGGGACAATGTTAATGCGATGAGACTAGCATGTAGGTCAACTCGATGCTTGATCTCATAAGTCATGGATATAGAAATATCAAGTTAACACATGGATATGCATTGGAGAATGTATACTGAATGACCCGCCATGAGAAAGTATCATGGATCATTATATGAGTGTCATATACTTTCTCATGTGACTATTAGTATGACTATGAGTCCTTGGACCTGAAGTCACCATAGTTCCCTACATAAGGAGTTGCATACTTTGGCATCGTCAAACGTCACCCGTAACTGGGTGGACTATAAAGGTGATTACTGGGTATGTAACAAATTATGCGGAGGGATGTGAGTGATGTAGATGGGATCTATCCCTCCTATATGACGGGAGTGACATCATGATTCTTGATAGAGTGAGACCACTAAGTGCATGGCCATGCCCAAATAAGTCAATATGAGATATTGAGCTCATTTGATTAGAGTGAGTCTACTTGGAGTTCAAGATATAGATTGATTAGAGGATGACATGGTCTATGCCTCAATTGATCAATCTAGATGTCAAGGATAGAAGGACATTGTCACATATTGTGTTAGTCACAATTAGTAGTCACAAAGGTGATGTTGGATCTCAACACTCTTGTAACTTGGGTAGTAATGATGTGTTGCTAGATACCACTCATTACTTATGCTTTTTAATGGGTTTAGGAGCATTTCCAACGTTACAAGAACATATAGGGTCACACACAAAGGGAAATTAGATGGATATTAGGTTCATATGATGGACCAAGAGGATTAGGTTCATGTGATGAACCAAATTGGATTAAGAGTAATCCAAATTAGACTAATTGAGTTGGACTCAATTTGATTCATGTATTGAATGAGTCTAATTTAGATTATGACTCACTGAATCAATTTAATTTAATGGATAGAGATTCATTAAATCAAATTAACTTGAATCAATGGTTAGATTTGATCAAACATGGGAGATAAATGAGTCAAGTTTGACTTGACTTGAGAGGGAAGATGAAGGGTCAAGTTTGACTTGACCAAATGCCAACTCATGAGTGACTTGGCATGGGCTGGCCAATGATGGTGTTTGACATCATCAAGAGCCACCTCATTGTGTGGCACCTCATGAGGAAGACCAAGAGCCATGACTCTTGGTATTACATGGAGGTATATAGCACTCAATGTGTGGCCGGCCAAATTAAGTGTTGCTTTCACTCTTTCTTCTTCCTCCTCTCTTCTTTCTTGATCTCCCTCTCCTCCATTGCTGTGACTCCTTTGGGGTGCTAGCACACTCTAAGGTGTTTTCTCCATTTTCTTGTCCGTGTGGATACGTATAGAGGAGTGTACGCTTGACACTCTCGAGATCCGATAACCTTTTGGACGAGCGGGATAAGCGAAGGGCTTCGCAACAATGGTAACGCTTCTTGTTCATGTAGATATAAGGTAGATCTAGGTTAGAAACATGTACATGATTTATTTTATATATCTTCGCACGGATCCGTGGCAAGACTTCGAGGTTTCCGCAACGCAAAAAGCGATTTTTGCGGCTCAAAAGTCCCAACAGTGGTGTCAGAGCCACGTGCGAAGCATGTATAAGTTTATATTTTAATTTTATGAAAATATTTCAGATCTGTAAGTTTCTGTAAGTTTGCTATTTTTATAGATTTTGTGAGTATTTTTCTCGTAGAAGCGAAGCAATATGTGCTTGGACACTTGTAGGCTTCGACTACCGAGTAAAACCTTCCAAAATGGCAAGGTCTTGCCCAAATTGTTTTGGGATAGCGGCTTAAGGTGTTGTTAGATCAAGATGGGACACTCGCGATATTCATTTCGCGAGAAGGGGTGCTGCCCCTAACCCCGCAAGGGGCATTGTCCCACGATCGCGCCCGAAAAACCGCTAAACGGGACCGTCGGGAAGTTATGACTCATAAAATAGATAAAATCAGTAGTAAAATTATAGAAATTTATGTAAAATACATAATTTAGAATTATGTGTGATTTTGTGATGGTCATGGCCCAAAAACCCCGATATGATTGGTTAAAATGTGTTGTAATTCATAATATGGCATGCGCACCATTTTTGTGTTGTGTGTGTTGTATATGTTATATGCGACCTGCACGTCGTGCCTCTCTTTTATATTCTTATTGTAAATAGATTTTAGACTCGAATGTAACTCGAGTTTCACATTTGTAATGTACAAAATGAAGCGGTGGAAGGTCCACTCAAGAAGGAGTTTCGAGGAGGGTGATTTCAACACATGGCGGTCAAAGGGAGGCGCTTGAAGAAGTCGTTGACCCTAGGTTGACCGTCCGATCTTTTCATTGGCTTGAAAAGATCGTAGTAGGGCCATGACCTCATCACAAAATAATTAATTATCTATCATTGCTTGTGTATGCGATGCATGATAATGTAGGATAATTAGTACCTTGATGCGTATATGATACACATTCACGATTAGGTTAGATCTTAATCAAGTCAACTCGAAATGCCTACCAAGTTTTGATACCAATCACTACCTCGATCATTTGTTGTTGTTGAATCTGCCAAAGCAGAGCAACACATATTATCTTGGTAGGGTGCGGAGGGACAACCTTGGTCCCGCCTATCAAAGCTTGGGTGAGTACAAACTCAATTAGATTGAGCATAACTAGTTAACTCAATTGGATCGGGTATGTAACGACCCACCTTCTACTGACTAGGCTGTGAGGCCAATCGTTACATTATGCTGTGATAACTATTCCCTGACCATCATTAAATCTAAGTGCGGAAGCTGTACTAATTAAAATTTTGCTAACTATTATCATTTCTTGGTTCTACATGTGCTAAGGGGTGTGATCTAAACTATTCATGACATATATTACATTCCCCAATGGTCAAAGAACTTAACTAAGGGTTTCTTACTGATATCAGGCCTCCCAATCGATCCACGGATCGATTGGAATGGCCGGATCGATCTGTGGATCGATCCAGGTGGCTACTGTATGCGGGGCTTAGGTTGGATCGATCTAGTGATCGATCCAGCACACTACTATGCTCGGGCAAAATTCTGGATCAATCGGCTGATCGATCCAGACTGGCCAATCGATCGAGTGATCAATCCCAGAGCCTTCTGTTCGCGACAGAATTTGCTGGATCGATCGGCTGATCGATCCAGAGGCCTACTATTCGCGGTACGAACTTCTCAATCGATCGGCTGATCGATTGAGAAGCCTCCAATCGATCAGCCGATCAATTGGCGTTTCTGATTTCGTACCAGAAGTCTGATTTCAGCACTTGTTCGTGCCAAAACTTCCCATGTCAATCCTAAACTAAATGTAAAACATTCTAACATCACACAAATAGTATTTTAAGCATGATAGGGTGCATGACTAACTAATTCATAGCAATTAACATACGAAGGTGCAATATAATAAAATGCTAAAAGGTTCTAATGCTTAACACAAGCTTGCTGAAATTCCCTAAGATCTCTATTCCAAGTTCCATCCACACACATCTTCGTAGCATTGCCCTCCAGCCTCCGCTAGTCCATCTTTCCTTTACCTTTATCTGCAGTATAAGGAAAAGAAAGTATTTGTAAGCTTTCGCTTAGTAAGAAACCATCTACCTCACTAAAACATGCAAGCGATGCAAATCATGCTTTGAAAACATGCTATTTGAAAAGAACATACTGAATATGCTGAACATGGCATGACATACAACACATAGAAATATAACTGATCATAGCAATAGAACTAATCATAAACTATCATGTTGTATCAACAGAAAACTAAACTGATATAAAACTGAGCTAAGCTAATACTAATCTGATGTTAAAGCTGACTGAACTCACATGACTAATTTGTGATGTTTGAAAACTATATTCATAAATAGATTAAAATAATAATCAAGCTGCTGTTTGGGCCCGGCAACTGTACTTTGCTGTGCGCGCATCCCCAACTAGACCCGGGTTTGCAAGTCCTGAATTTAGTAGGGTTACTAGGTTAGCTGAACCTAGGGACGACTATGGGAGTCCAACCCAATGGATATCTAATCCTGTACAGTGCCACTGAAAAAGTGAAATACTGAACATAGCTAATTATTGATTGTCTTGCTCTTTCTAGGTTATCTGAACCTAGAGCTAGGTTGTCTGAACCTAGAGGCGACTGTGGGAGCCCACCCATTGGACATCTAGTTCCATAAAAGCTGTAGCAAGACCATATGAACTGTAAAAATGCTTCTATTGCATTTATCTAAGCTATTAAAATGCCTAGGATGACATTTAACTAAGCTAAGCATTTAATCAAACGCTTGGTGTGCGCTAATTCACACCCCATTGCTAAAAATCTGCATACGACTAAAATAATACATACAATCATACGAAAGCTACTTATACTGCAGGTGAGGGGTTTCTTACCTCCTGTTCGTAATTTCTTACGATTCTAATCGCTAGGTTTCACGGAGGAGAGATCTCTTCAACGATCTTCTCGCGTCTATGCGTTCCTCTCGCGGAGGGGAGCGTCCTCATGCCCTTGATGTTGCCGGGAGGTGCTCCTAGGGCCCTTGGCTTGGTGCGCCGAGAGAAGGAGGAGGAGAGGAAAGGGGCGGCGTGAGGCTAGGGTGAGGAGAAGAGAATCACGATTAAAAATAAAACCCTCACTTAACAATTTCTTATTTATATTAAATGGTAATTCCGACCCAACTTGAATATAAATTTAATTGTTTCTCTTTCCTTTCAGCACGGCCCTGCTGGGTTCAACTGGTTACTAGAATTATCCCTAAACCATAGGTCTCGGGTTCAATTCCCGCTTAGGCCGTTTTCGGTTTCTATTTGTTTTTGCTACTTCCGCTACTCTAAAAATTCTGTAAAAATATCCTAAAATTCCAAAAAATCATAGAATATTTCTAAAATAGTTTTGAGAATTTTCGGGCGCTACAAGGTAAAACTATAGGCATTTTCCAACGGTTGGACGATAGGATAAAAATCACATTTATACTAAATCTTGGGCGATTTAGCCAAAGCTAACTCAAGTTTTAATATAAATGAGATTTTTGATCCTATATACAAGAGTTGCATAGAGATGTAATTGATAAATTCGTTATCGACCGATAATACTAAGTCTTGGGCGATTTAGCCAAAGCTAACTCAAGTCATAGTATGATGTGGATCTTGTCCCACGAAAATTATAGCGAATTGGTAAGAATCTAGTAGTGTGGTTTGACCACATCCATGACATGATTCTATAAAATCTCTATAATTCAGTGGGAGTATCATTTAGTTAAAGACCTAATTAAATGATAAATGAAATATGATATTTACTTTCTGCATTATTTCTGTTGTAGATTGCCATGTCGACAAACACGAACATCTTCTCCCTGCGTTCTGTCCTTGATAAGGACAAGCTCAATGGAGCTAATTTCGTGGACTAGTACAGGAATCTGAGAATCATTCTCACTCAAGAAAGAAAACTGTACGTCCTAGAGCAGTGATGTGCGTAGATTGTATACAGTTGTTAGCATATTTTGACGCACATTCACATATTTTGTACATGCTTTGTCTACGTATTTTCGTACTTCCAGCTTTTCTTTTAGCATATTTACTCTTTTTGTTTGGAGATATGCTTTTGTGCATTTTTTGTACACAGGAGTCGAATTTGGTGAAGATTTCATGTTCAAGGCCAAATCTACAAGCAAAGCAAAGGAGGAAGGTATCATTCTTGAACCTCACACGACCCTACCATGGGGGGTTGCCCTAGCCGTGTGGAGATTTCTGGCCATGTGGCTGAAATAGAGAAGGAAGTTGCCACGGCTGTGTGAACCTCACACGACCGTGTCAAGATATGGAGCCAGCAGGAGTAGGCTGTGTGCAGTACATGGTCATACTAGCATTCCAGTGTTGAAGACTTACATGGCCGTGTAGATCTACACGGCCGTGTGAGGTTTCCAGAGACCATGAAGGGCCTGGCCGTGTACACTACACGGCCGTACGAGATCTCCAGTGCCAGAGACTGCCCAGGCCGTGTAGATCTACACGTCCATGTGAAGGTAGCAGATGCAGGGTGTGCCACGATCGTGTCTCACACACGGCCGTGTGAGTTGTGCAAAGAGGGGGGAGTGAGGCAGGCTGTGTGAACCTCACACGGCCGTGCCTCAGGGTCGTGTGGCGCCCAAACCTCACCTCTATATAAGCCTTCCTCCTTGATTTGAAAGGGGATCTTCTCCCCTTTGGGAGAAAGGAAGATTTGGGCGATTCCTTCCATTCTTGGGTAGATTTCTGGGCGATCTATAGGAAGATCTTCACCGATTCGATTCCAAGATTGAAGGATTGGATCCGAAGACCATTCTTCTCCGTAGATAAGTTTTCTTTCTCTCCTTTCTTGGATTTGAGGGATTAGAAATGCTTGTAATCTTTGTTTCTTTCGGATTCTTTCTTAGATTTATGGAGTAGATCTCTTGTTCTAGGATTAAGGGAGTATTTGTGAGGAAATCTTGATGTAAAACTCATGTGGATATGCCCATTTCCCATTTCTTTGATTTTGTCGTGTTTTGTATCTATTTGATCTTGTGTCGAATGTTGTGATTGTGCTTAATTACCATGCTTGATTGAATGTTTGGATATCTTTTGGATCTTGTAGAGGTAATTCTTCATTCGATTTTTCGAGGGATCTTCGTGACAGGAACATGCCCGTGTAAGGACGTTTGAGGGATTATTTTGAAGGGGAAATTAGGTATTTCAAGAGGGTAGGATAGATTTATGCATTAATCTTTATATCTTGATGGGTTGATGAGTGATGGATTCCTATGTTGATTTTCTGAGGGACGCACGTGACAAGCAAGCCCATGTAAGGACAACATAGATTCATTCCTAATTGATCAATCTAGGTATGGATTTCAGTCCTAGGTCGGTTCTCTATTGCAAGAGAGAACCGACAACCTTCTACAAATGATGGACAATTGAGAAAAAGTATTTGGTAGATCATTTACATTGAAGAACCTTACAAAGAAACCAAAACTCCTAGAATATCCCTTATCATTGCCTTTATTCTTGTTGCCTATTCTTTCATTCTTTTGTTTACTTTTCATAGTTACACTTAGACCTTGTTAATCCATTGATTTGTTGTCTAGCTAATTCGCTTTGAGATATTCTTAGTGCTTATTCCAATCCCTGTGGATACGATAATCTTTTATATTACTTGCGATATTTCCATACACTTGCGGAGACTAACAAGTTTTTGGCGCCGTTGCCGGGGACTGCAATATAACATTAGGAATTATCAATTGAGTTAGACTAGACATAACTTTTCTTTTCATTTGCATAGTTGTAACTAATTGTTAGAATTCTGTTTTTATAAGTTTTTCATTTCTTGTATGACATTCTTGTCAATTTCTTTCTGTTGTAATTCTAATTCTGCATTTTAGATTCTAACATTTTGTCTAACTTTTCTCTATTTTCTTGTGATTTAGTCTTTTTCTTTATTTTTCTTTCGTGAACATATCTTGCTATCTTGTTTTGTGTATGCGAAGATCTAACTTTGCAGGAGAACTTCTTCCTCTAGACCTTGAGATAGACAGAACATTCCATAGAAGAAAAATTCTCCAAAGACAACAAGAAAAACAAGAACATTCTATTATGGCGAATAGACCACTGAAGGATTATACAACACCTTATGCTAGGGGTTTTTGATCTAGTATTTCAAGGCCTTCTATTGAGGCAAACAATTTCAAGATCAAACCTGCAATTATATCTATGGTGCAACAAAATTAGTTTGGTGGAGGACCGCATGAAGTCCCGAACCAACATTTAGAGGTCTTCTATGAGATATGCGGCACAATGAAAATGAATGGTGTTCCTTCAGAGGCAGTGCACCGACTATTATTTGGGTTTTCTTTAAGAGATAGAGCCAAGCAATGGTTGAATTCTTTGGCTCCAAATAGCATCATCACATGGGAGCAATGTGAGCAACAATTCCTTGACAAATTCTATCCTCTAAGTAAAATTGCTCATATGAGGAATCTCATTGCAAGCTTCAAACAAGCAGACTTTGAATCTTAATTTGAAGCTTAGGATAGATACAATAGTATGCTCAGACAATGGCCACACCATAGTTTAGAAAGGTGGTTAGTGCTACACACGTTTTATAACGGCATCAACTATCATATAAAAGTGTCCCTTGATTCAGCTACTGGAGGAGCACTTATGAACAAGAGTTTAGATGAAGCTAAGGAGATAATCGAGAGCGTAGCACAAAACCACCATCAATAGGCTAATGAAAGAAGTGGTGGCTATTCTTGTATGAACCCAACAACAAAAGCATCAGAAAAATTTGATGTTGATGCAGTGACTTTATTGGCTGCAAAACTGGATGCTCTTACAAAAAAGTTTGAGAATATGGGAGCTAGCTCAAGTACAGCCAATGCCATTGTTTCCTCTTATGAAGTATGTGGAAGTTCTGAACATTTAAATGACTCATGTCCATTGGGGGCTATAACTGCACAAATCAATCAATTAAAGCAATGTGATACAATCATGAGTTTTAATCAGAGGTAGAACAACCCATACTCAAATACCTATAACCTTGGATGGAAGAGTCATCCTAATTTCTCTTACAGAAATAACCAAGATCAAGGACCATCCATGGGGGCAAGGCCTAATTTTCAATCCGGGCAATAAAATTTTTAGCAACAATCTTCTCAGGGCTTTCCTATGACTAAAATTGAAAAGATGTTTGAAGAAATTATGTCCACTCAGAATGAAATGAAACAAGACATTTTGAAGCTTACTCAGAGAATGGATAATTCTGATAGATATCAAAAGATTTTGGAAAGTCAGATTGCCCAACTAGCTTCCTCATCTTCTAGAGCACCAGGACAATTACCTGGAAAGCCTGATGTCAATTCCATGGAGCACTGCAATAGAATTGAGCTTAGGAGCAGACGGACCGTGGGAGATGCCCAAGTGACTGCTCCAAAAGGGATGCACACTAAAGAAGAGCTCTCTCCTCCAGCACTAAATCAGACTCAAGTTAATGAGGAGAGTACCACTAATGTTGAAGAGACTCTTCCACTCAACCATCAAAGTATAGCAGTCCCTTTTCCTCAAAGATTGATTATGTTAAAGAAAGATGAAGAGTTTGGCAAATTCTTGGAGAAGGTGAAAGAAATATGTGTTGAAGTACCACTCATTGATGCAATCCTTTAAATGCCCAAGATTGCCAAATTCTTGAAGGACATCATGTCGAATAAGAGAAGGAAGGGAGATGTAGAGACCATTGCACTTACAGAGGAATGCAGTGCTCTTTTTGAAAAGAACACTTCCCCAAAGTTGAAAGACCTCGGAAGCTTTTATATTCCTTACAATATAGGAACTGAATTTATTGAAAAGGCTTTTTGTGATTTGGGGGCAAGTGTTAGCCTCATTTCTTATTCTATTTGTAATAAATTAGGTCTCAAAAACTTTAAACTTACTACCATGGCACTACAACTTGTTGATCACTCCTGTAGGTACCCTATGGATATCGTTGAGGATGTGCCGGTAGAAGTAGGTGGGAGTATAATCCCCACCGATTTTGTTGTGTTAGACATGAAGGAGGACCCGAAAATCCCTATCATATTGGGAAGACCATTCCTTGCTACAGCAAGAGCTATCATAGATGTTAAGAATCATAAACTTTCTTTGGTAATCGGTAAGGAACGGTTGGAATATGATTTATCTAAAGCCTCTAACCATGTCTCTTCTCTCTTGAATGCTTATAGCAGGGCAAGCATTTACAAATTGGAGGAATGGGATTTCCATCCTCATGGGAGGCCACCAAATGAAGAAAACTATGTAGTGGAAGATGTTGGGAGGAGACCTCACAACAAAAGTGACAAATATGTCTGCCCTCCAAGGGCAAGGAAAAGAGAGGAGTAATTAGATTGGTCGAGCTAAAGACCTTAAACAAGTGCTTCTTGGGAGGCAACCCAAGGGTTTCTTTTTAGTTAGTTTCATTTCATGTCTCTATTGTTCATTAGTAGTGTTTTTACTTGGTTTTTGTTTTGTTTTCAAGTTGAATTTCACTTCCATGAGCTGGCCATGACTTCTTCATGGGCATGGAAGTGTTGGAAGAGCTAGAAAGGAGGAGAAGTGTCAATTGGAGCAAAACAGAGCATGACCGTGTGCTGCACACGGCTAAGCTTATGGGGCAGAGAAGGGAGATGCTTGGGCCGTGTCTACATGACATGGTCGTGTGGAGTCTCTAGAGAAGGAAAGGTGTATGGTCGTGTCCCAGACACGGCCGTGTGAAGAATCCAGATAAGGATAATTTCTTGGCCGTGTCCCAGACACGACCGTGTGAAGAATCCAGAGGAGGAAAACTTCTCGATCGTGTCTCACACATGGCCGTGTGAAGGAACCAGTGCAAAAGCATGCACTGGCCGTGTCATCTGATACGACCGTGTGCTTATTCCAGAGGAGGAGGCTGTTGGGGCCGTGTCCTAGACACTGCCGTGGATGGATAACAGTAAGGAAGAAGGAGATGGTCGTGCCAATTGGCACGGCTGTGTGACTCAACCCGAGAAGGAGAGGGAAGGGGCCGTGTAGATCTACACGACCCGTGTGGAGAAACTTTGCCAGGCCGTGTCTTCTATACACGGCCAGATCCAGGCCGTGTCCCCCACACCCTCTTCATCTTAACACCCTTTTCTCTCCAAAACCCCTCTCTTCCTCAACCCTTCTCCCAAACCTTCTCAGATCTAGGTCTAAAACTTTTCCTTCTCTACAAACTTCACCTAGATCTAGATTCTTCTCTTCTCCTAGATCTAAGATCTCCATTTCCTTAACCAAAGATCTTGTTCTTAGAGACCTATTTCCTCAATATCTAGTTCCTCCAACCATAAATAGTACCCATCCCCACTCAAACTTGACATTATGTCTAACCTTTTGAAGAAACTACGCAAGGGAGGTGGTGGATCAAGTGGAGACAAGGGGAAGGAGCCAAGCAAGGATAAGGGGAAACAACCGGTCAAAGGCAAGGGAAAGAGGACATCACGCGACGAAGGTAACGACAATGAATTCAATATTGTATTTAGAAATGATGATCAAGTAACTAGATTTGCAATTCTTGTCAATAGAAAGATTGTGTGTACTAGGTATATGGACCCAACCGTTTTAGATATGATAGGAATTATAGATGATATAGATTGGATGATTGGGTTCCTAGATTGGAGTGATATGTTGTACTCACATCTACCAACTTATCCTCGACTTGTTTTGGAGTTTCTAAGTTCTCTAGATGTCCATTTTGCCAATGAAGATGATTTTGTTGGCAAGATAACTTTTAGGTTGATGAATCAAGACTTTCAATGGACATTTAGTGACTTTAACACTTGTTTTGGATTGCCTTCCGGCAGCTCTCAAAGGTTTGATTCTAGGTTTAATTGGAATCATTTTTGGAATTCAATCACTAGATTAGATCATCCTTATGAGCCCTTTAGAGCCAAGGCTTCTCACATGCAAAACCTTATTTTTAGATATCTACATAGAGTCATGAGCAAAACTATTTTCGGTAGGGGGGAAAGTGATGGAGTCGTCAAGAAAGTAGAACTTTATTCTCTATGGGCTATGCTACATAAGGTTGATTTTGATTCCGGTTTTCATTTTCTGCAAACCTTGGTGAGAGCTGCGAGGGCATCTTCGGGATCAATAGTGCTTGGTGGTTTGATTACCCAAGTAGCCGTTAACTTGGAACTTGACTTAGAAGGGTTGGAAGTTATTCATGGCAACGATATGATCGACATGGATGCATGTCTTGCCATGAAGATGATTGTTCGGGATGAGAATGATTTTGCATTTCCTAGGAGGAATGGTTTTCCTCTACCTCTTCCTTGTCCCGAACGAACTCTAATTCGCAACCCTGCTAATTGGGTAATCACTGATTTAGATCCTGAAAATGTTCCTCCATATCCGGAGATACTGAGCCACACATTGAGCCCTCGACATCTGGATACCCGCAGCCTTCCGGACATCCCGATCCTGCTAGGCATTCTTTTGCCTATGGTACGGGTCCCTCCAGATTTGATTTTTCTGATTTTCGTACTTCTCTAGAATCGCTTCACGAGAAGCATGATGCTCAACGAAGAATGTTGGAAGGTCGCTTATCTTTATCAGATAATCAGTTTAGAGAAGTATAAGAGCACTTTCAGTTCACGAGGAACTTTCAGGGTCAAGTGGCCGAATTTGTCCAGGATTATGATACGGATCAAGCTAGAATGAGGGATTTTATGCAAAGCATGAGTGTCACTAGCCAACAAGTAGATGCTTTGTTTGAATATCATATAATCCTGAGCGAAACTCCAGGTTTCCCATTGGCCAACCACGTCGTAAGCACCCTTTTCCTTGTCCCCCTCCACCTCCACCTCCACCTCCACCATATTGATTTCATCGGGACGATGAAAAGTTTGAGTTTGGGGGGTGTCAAACCTGATTTCTTTTTTACATTCTAGTTTTCAGTTTTTACTTGTTTTATGCATGTTTAGTTTTTGTTTTGCATTTTATTTCGATTGTCTTGCTTTGATTGCTTGTTTTGATAGTCACTTGACTGTCATTTGAAATCTTGTGGCATACATCTTGAGAACATCAAACTTCACTTATATGCTTTCTTGTCTTCAAGATTAAATGTTAGCACGTTCATTATCTAGATTCATGATGTTCAAATAATGTTAGTAGTATGCCTAGTGTACCTCTTTTCTCTATCTTGGGTAGCATGATATAAGCTACGTATCATATGGAGATGAGTTTTAGTCTTGGTTTGACCTTAATGATCTTATTTTCACTACACTTTGACTTGATGCTTGAATGGTTGATATCATTGAAATAGTCATGATTCATCTTGTTTGTTTAGTGCTTGGTTTTCATGGTGATTTCTCAAACTTCATTTTGTTTACTGGATGAGGCTCAAATCATGTAAGCTCATTTGGAAAAAATCAAAATATCCCAACATTTGTGCTAAAAGTACATTTATGAAAAAAGATTTGTACAATACAAATACTTATGAAAAAAAAATATGAAAAAAAAGCAAAGGAAAAAAGTGATTAAGGGATATAAAAAATAGTTGTCATGAGTGGAATCTAGCAAGCCACCCATTTGAGACCGAGTTAGGTTACTGGGGAAATGATTGCTTAGCTTCTCTTGAGATTGAGCACGCCTTTGAGACCATGGGTTGATTGAGAAATATGAACCAAGTGTTTGGCAAGTAAGTGTCTATCACTGGTTGCTTGTCTATCACTGGAAATATTAGGAATTCAAATTTGATGACGACTTGATTAGGACATAGATTGAAATTTGAAGAGTTTTGAGTTGTTTTCGCACTGTGCACAGGGTACTTATGCTTGAGCCATACTTAACTTGTTTTCATGATCATGCTTATTAATGAAACCTTTTGATAGAGTTAGGAGAATGCATTAGGGATATGAGAACATTGTAGAGCATATGAATTTAGATTGCAGCATTTTGCTTGAGGACAAACAAAGGTTTAAGTCTAGGGGTGCGATGTGCGTAGATTGTATACACTTGTTAGCATGTTTTGACGCACATTCACATACTTTGTACATGCTTTGTTTACGTATTTTCATACTTCTAGCTTTCCTTTTAGCATATTTACTCTTTTTGTTCGGAGATATGCTTTTGTGCATTTTTTGTACACAGGAGTCGAATTTGGTGAAGATTTCATGTTCAAGGCCAAATTTACAAGCAGAGCAAAGGAGGAAGGTATCATTCCTAAACCTCACACGACCCTGCCATGGGGGGTTTCCCTAGCCGTGTGGAGATTTCTGGCCATGTGGCTGAAATAGAGAAGGAAGTTGTCATGGCTGTGTGAACCTCACACGACCGTGTCAACATATGGAGCCAGCAAGAGTAGGCCGTGTGCAGTACACGGTCATACTAGCATTCCAGTGTTGAAGACTTACATGGTCGTGTAGATCTACACGACCGTGTGAGGTTTCCAGAGACCATGAAGGGCCTGGCCGTGTACACTACACGACCGTACGAGATCTCCAGTGCAAGAGACTGCCTAGGCCATGTAGATCTACACGTCCATGCTAAGGTAGCAGATGCAGGGTGTGCCACGGTCGTGTCTCACACACGGCCGTGTGAGTTGTGCAGAGAGGGGAGTGAGGCAGGCTGTGTGAACCTCACACGGCCGTGCCTCGGGGCCGTGTGGCACCCAAACCTCACCTCTATATAAGCCTTCCTCCTTGATTTGAAAGGGGATGATCTTCTCCCCTTTGGGATAAAGGAAGATTTGGGCGATTCCTTCCATTCTTGGGTGGATTTCTGGGCGATCTAAGGGAAGATCTTCACCGATTCGATTCCAAGATCGAAGAATTGGATCCGAAGACCATTCTTCTCCATAGATAAGTTTTCTTTCTCTCCTTTCTTAGATTTGAGGGATTAGAAATGCTTGTAATCTTTGTTTCTTTCGGATTCTTTCTTAGATTTATGGAGTAAACCTCTTGTTCTAGGATGGAGGGAGTATTTATGAGGAAATCTTGATGTAAAACTCTTGTAGATATGCCAATTTCCCATTTCTATGATTTTATCCTGTTTTGTATCTATTTGATCTTGCGCGGAATGTTGTGATTGTGTTTAATTACCATGCTTGATTGAATGTTTGGATATCTTGTGGATCTTGTAGAGGTAATTCTTCATTCAATTTTCCGAGGGATCTTCGTGACAGGAACATGCCCGTGTAAGGACATTTGAAGGGTTATTTTGAAGGAGAAATTAGGTATTTCAAGAGGGTAGGATAGATTTATGCAATAATCTTTATATCTTGATGGGTTGATGAGTGATGGATTCCTATGTTGATTTTCTGAGGGACGCACGTGACAGACAAGCCCGTGTAAGGACAACATAGATTCATTCCTAATTGATCAATCTAGGTATGGATTTCAGTCCTAGGTCGGTTCTCTATTGCAAGAGAGAACCGACAACCTTCTACAAATGATGGACAATTAAGAAAAAGGATTTGGTAGATCATTTACATTGAAGAACCTTACAAAGAAACCAAAACTCCTAGAATATCCCTTATCATTGCCTTTATTCTTGTTGCCTATTCTTTCATTCTTTTGTTTACTTTTCATAGTTACACTTTGACTTTGTTAATCCATTGATTTGTTGTCTAGCTAATTCGCTTTGAGACATTCTTAGTATTTATTCCAGTCCCTGTGGATACGATAATCTTTTATATTACTTGCGATATTTCCGTACACTTGCGGAGACTAACAAGCAACCCATTCCCGAGGCATCTCCTGCCACTGCCACGTGAGTTGACCGAGATGCTTATAAGAAGCATCAAGATGGCACATTTGATGTGTCATGCCTTTTGCTCGCAACCATGAACTCTAAGCTTCGGAAGCAATATGAGTTGATGTCTGTTTATGATATGGTTGAACATCTTCGTCAACTATATCAAGGGCAAGCGAGGCACGAGAGATTCGAGATCTCCAAGGCACTGTTTCAATACAAGATGCAAGATGGGACTCCCGTAGGTCCATATATGCTCAAGATGATTGGGTACATAGAGAACCTATAGAGGTTGGGATTCCCACTTGTCCAAGAGCTGGCCACAGATTTGATCTTGCAATCCTTGCTAGAGAGCTACAGTCAATTTGTCATGAATTACAACATGAACGAAATTGACAAGCCACTGCCTGAGCTGCTAAGCATGTTGAGAACTGCTGAGCTCAACCTTAAGAAGGTAAAGCCCAACTCCATTTTGATGGTGCAAAAGCATAAAGGCAAGGGCAAGCCTAAAGGTAAGGGAAAGTCCTAAGCCATGGGTAAAGACAAGATAATGAAACCTAAAGGAGGGGTTGCCAAGGATGCTATCTGCTTCCACTGTGGTCATACCGGGCACTGGAAGAGGAACTGCAAAGTATATCTGGAAGATCTTAAGAAGAAGAGAAGTGAGACTTCTACTTCAGGTATATATGTTATAGAAGTCAATCTATTTATTTCTACATCGTGGGTATTGGATACTGGATGTGCTTCTCACATTTGTACTAATGTGCAGGCGCTGAGAAATAGCAGGGCTTTGACAAAGGGCGAGGTGGACCTACGAGTAGGGAATGGAGCACGGGTTGCTGCTGTTGCTGTAGGAACTTACTATCTATCTCTGCCCTCTGGGCTTGTACTAGAATTAGATGAATGTTGTTATGTACCTGCTCTTACAAAGAACATCATTTCAGTCTCTTGTTTGGACAAGAAAGACTTTTCTTTTGTAATAAAGAACAAATGTTGTTCTGTTTATTTAAAAGATATGTTCTACTGTAGTGCACCTCTGATGAACGGACTCTATATTCTAGACTTAGAGAATCCCATCTATAACATAAGTACCAAAAGGTTCAAGTCAAATGATATGAACCAAACCTATCTCTGGCATTGTCACTTAGGTCATATAAATGAGAATCGCTTATCCCAGCTCCATAAAGATGGTTTGCTGGACTCATTTGATTTTGAATCATATGAGACATGCGAGTCATGCCTACGAGGCAAGATGACCAAGACTCCCTTTAGTGGACACAGCGAAAGAGCGACTGAGTTGTTCGGACTTATACATAGTGATGTATATGACCCTTTCAATGTCGCTGCCAGTGGTGGTTATAGGTACTTCATTACATTTACTGATGACTTCAGTAGATATGGTTATGTGTATCTGATAACACATAAGTCACAATCCTTTGAAAAGTTCAAAGAATTCAAGAATGAAGTGCAAAACCAGCTAGGCAAGAGTATTAAGATACTTCGATCAGATCGATATGGAGAATACCTTAGCCATGAGTTTCGTGACTAGATAGCTGAGTGTGGGATTCTATCCCAACTCACCTCTCCTGGAACACCACAGTGGAATGGTGTATCCGAAAAGAGGAATCATACCTTATTAGATATGGTACGATCTATGATGAGTCACACAGATCTTCCTATATCCTTTTGGGGATATGCTCTAGACACAACAGCCTTCACACTTAACCGTGTTCCATCCAAGGCAGTGATAAAGACACCATATAGGATATAGATTGGGAGAGATGCTCAGATGTCTTTTATGAGGATTTGGGGTTGTGAGGCTTACGTTTGACGTCAAGTCTCGGATAAATTGGGACCCAAATCTGATAAGTGCTATTTTATAGGATATCCCAAGGAAACGAAGGGATATTACTTCTACATTCTCAGTCAACACAAAGTATTTGTGGCTAAGACTGGGGTATTTCTAGAAATGGACTTTGTTTCTAGAAAAACTAGTGGGAGTATGTTCAATTTTGAAGAAGTTCAAGATATGGACCATAGCACTGAAGCCTTGATGGAAGTTGAACTGGAACCACAAAATGTTGTGGATGATGCGATTGTCCACAAGGAGTTGAGGAACAACAACCAGTTCAAGTAGACATACCTCTTCACAGATCTGATAGGGTATGTCGTCAGCTTGAGAGATACTCATTTCTCTTGTCTGACCATGACGATGTTATGCTCGTTGAGAATGAGCCTACCTCCTATCAGGAGGCTGTGATGAGACCAGATTCTGAGTCTTGGCTAGAGGCCATGAGATCCGAGATGGAATCCATGTACACCAACCAAGTATGGACTTTGGTTGATCCACCTGAAGGCGTCAAACGCATTGGGTGTAAGTGGGTTTTTAAGAGAAAGACTGACATGGATGGACTTGTTACCTATAAGGGTCGCTTGGTAGCTAAAGGTTTCAAGCAAATTCATGGTATTGACTATGATGAAACCTTTTCTCCAGTAGCGATGTTTAAGTCCATTCGGATCATGCTTTCTATTGCAGCATACAACAATTATGAGATCTGGCAGATGGATGTCAAAACCGTGTTTCTGAATGGAAACTTGCTCGAGAATGTGTACATGACACAACCTGAGGGTTTTATAGATCCACTACATACTGGCAGAGTATGCAAGCTGCATAAGTCCATTTATGGACTAAAGCAAGCTTCTCGGAGCTGGAATCTTCAATTCGATGATGCAATCAAACAATTTGGTTTCATCAAGAATGAAGATGAACCCTGTGTCTACAAGAAGGTTGTTGGGAACACAGTTATCTTCCTTGTATTGTATGTGGATGACATACTACTCATTGGAAATGACATCCCTTTGCTGCAGTCTGTAAAGACTTGGCTGGGGAATTGTTTCTCAATGAAGGACTTAGGTGAAGCAGCCTGTATTCTAGGCATAAAGATCTATAGAGATAGATCTAAGAGATTGCTTGGCCTAAGTCAGAGTACATATATTGACACGGTATTACTACGGTTTGCCATGCAGAACTCCAAGAAAGGATTTCTGCCGATGTCACATGGTGTGAGTCTTTCGAAGACTCAAAGTCCCTCTCCTAGAGAAGAGAGAGACCGCATGGATGAGATCCCTTATGCCTTAGCTATAGGATCTATCATGTACGGCATGCTATGTACTCGTCCTGATGTTTCGTATGCTTTGAGCATGACGAGCAGATACCAGTCAGATCCAGGTGAGCGTCACTGGATAGCGGTCAAGAATATTCTTAAGTACCTGAGAAGGACTAAAGACTATTTCTTGATATTTGGAGGCGATGACGAGCTAGCTGTAAAGGGTTACAATGATGCCAGCTTCCAAACTGACCAGGATGATTATAGATCGCAATTTGGGTTCATGTTTTGCTTGAATGGTGGTACTGTGAGCTGGAAGAGTTTGAAGCATGACACAGTTGCTGATTCTACAACAGAGGCTGAGTATATTGCTGCATCAGAAGCAACAAAGGAGGCAGTTTGGATCTGTAAGTTCATTACTGAGCTTGGGGTGGTTCCTAGCATAGCTGATCCTATAGAGCTTTATTGTGACAACAATGGAGTAATTGCACAGGCTAAGGAACCTCGCTCACACCAGTGGAGCAAACACATACTACGACGCTTCTATCTCATTCGAGAGATCATCGATAGAGGAGATGTGAAGATTTGCAAAGTACCTACAGAGGCTAACATCGATGATCCCTTAACCAAGGCTTTAGCATAGAGAAAGCATGATGGTCACACTAGGTCATTAGGCATTAGAGCCTACACTGATTGGCACTAGTGCTAGTGGGAGATTATTAGTTAGAGCCCTAGAGCCAATCATATGATGATTGTTGTATGGACTCGATGTATCATATTCCTATATATTTATAAAGGCATTTCTTTATGGTTATTATACGTACTTGTATTGGTGTCAAATAACTAAGTATAATAGCGTCCTTGAGTAGAAGGTTCTTATCTATATCAATCGATTGGTTGAATCGATAGTGAGATGATATAGAGAACACTACTCTTAATCATTCCTAGTCAAGTATTAACATTCAGGGGCAATGTTAATGCGATGAGACTAGCATGTAGGTCAACTCGATGACTTTATCTCATAAGTCATGGATATAGAGATATCAAGTTAACACATGGGTATGCATTGGAGAATGTATACTGAATGTGTAACGCCCGCCCTCCCACTGGATATGAAGGACGGGGTTACTTACTTACTTACACACGTGCATTCATAAATATAAAATCATGGCAGGGGAAGTATATATAAGAAAACTAACTACTGATCATGCTATCATAAAAGCATACTAATAAAACATGGCATGTGAGCTATAAAATCATGTAACATAATAAACGTGTCAACATGCTAGTACATATAACTTGATTCAATATTTACTACTTGCAACATGATCATCTTACTAAAGCATAAAACATGAAACATAAGTTCGCATCAAGTATAAACCATCCAAAAGTATCTAGTAGGAAGAATAGTTCATAAGCAAAACTTAGAGAATGAATAAGTCTTGAAATATAAAATAGATCTTCTTTCCACCATGCCACTTCCACACACATCCTTGTCATTCCTGCCGCTCCCTTTAGTTTAGCCATTCTTTTCCTTTTTCTGCAGTACAATGGAAATTAAACTATAAGCACATAGGCTTACTAAGATCCTTTCATACTCACAAAACCATAAATCATGCATTAATCATAAAGTGGTAACATGGTCATTCAACTCACATCTAGGTATGAAAAAAACTTACATGCTAGCATAAAGTAGTGTCATACTCATCTTAAGCAAATCATAACATAGCATGTGAGAGCATAAGCATAAAGTAGTAGCATGATCATCTAAGCATCATAGACATATCTTCAATAGCATCTTACTAATGCATAGAGGAAACTATATAGCATGAACATGTAGATGCAAGATGTTCTTTTGAAAACATGTATCATGAAATGAGTATATGCCAAATGTCCTTTTGAAAACATATATTACATAAATACTTAAACATAATCTCAACATGAGGGCCCGGCTTTGTACCACTTACATACATGAATGCGCGCATCCTAAGTAGATCCAAGGTAGCTAATCTTGAACCTACTAGGAACTAGGCCCGTTTCATTGACCATCGACCTAGGGGCAACTTAGGAGCCCATCCCTTTTACTAGGCCCGTTTCATTGACCATCGACCTAGGGGCGCTTAGGAGCCCACCCTTGGTACAAGCCATACAAAAGTAAAATAGCATACATGTTTCTTGTCATATCATAACATATCATGTTCCTTGTCATATCATAGCATAACATATCTCTTGTCATAACATGAAGAGTGCTCTCTTAGTCCCAACTTAAGGGAAGCATCTCTTAGACTATCATGAAGAGTGCTCTTAATCCCAACTTAAGAGAAGCATCTCTTAGGCTTTTCCTCATACATAAGCCTTGCATAAACATAACATGATGGCAATGAGTGCCCATAACATATCGCATATCATAGGAATCATATCATGGTGGCATAATGTGCACATAACATGTAGCATATCATAGAAATCATAACATGATGGCATAAAGTGCATATAGCATATCATAGGAATCATACATGATGGCATAAAGTGCACATAACATAATAACATATCATAGGAATCGTAACATGATGGCATGAGAATGCATATCAAATAACATGGTGACATAAATTCATATTCTATCATAGAAACCTTAAGTAGCTCCTTGTCCTCATTTTTCTTATCTTGGCCGAAACATGTAGACATGAAATCATAAATTTTCAAGCAACATAAAAACATGGAAATCACTAACATAAGTTCTCATGGTACTTGTTGGGACCGATTATGTAGCTAGAGGGGGGGGGTGAATAGCTTGGTGCAATCCTCGTGCTTGACGTTGCTTGTTTCTTCAAAGATATGCAGCGAAAATACAAGAAACAAAACATACAACGCTAACAAAAAGGATTTACTTGGTATCCACCTCAAGATGAGATGACTAATCCAAGGATCCACACACTCATGAACCCTCCACTATGTAAACACTCCTTTTCGGTAACTACTGAAGGCGGAGAAACCCTACAATACTCTCAATACAAGAAGAAAGCAAGGGAAGACAAATACAAGAAATATCTTACAAGATATGCAATGAAAACCCTAACCATAGCTTCTTCTTCTTGTTGTAGTCACGCCTCTTGACTTGGATGTCTCTCCAAGATCCTTCAAGAACTGGCGGTGAGAGTGGATGAATGTTGTGGAGAAGCTGCTGTGTTGATCAGGAGTGAACAGTGTGAGCAATGCCGAAGGAATCGCACGCCAACGGCTTTATCCAGCGCTAATGGTCGGATCCTGATCGATTGGATTGCTCCCAATTGATCGGGGAGGCTTTGGATCGATCGAGCGATCGATCCAGAGCACCTCTGTGCTCTCGGGAATTGCCTGGATCGATCAGCCAATCGATCCAGGGCTTATCGTGCGAAATCGCACCTCCCAATCGATCGCCTGATCGATCGGAGGCTCCCAATCGATTGGCTGATTGATTGGGAGGCTTTCTGTTTGCGCAACACTTCTCCCCAATCGATCCACTGATCGATTGGGAGGAGGCTTGTTGTGGGGACTCTCCCAATCGATCGGCTGATCGATTAGACAAGATCCAATCGATCGGCTGATCGATCCAGCTCTTGTTTTTGCCCAAAAACATGTCCAAAGTCGCCTAAACCAACATCCGGTCAACCATGACCTGTTGGTACATCATGCCTAGCATCCGGTCGCCCTTGACCTGCTAGAACTCCCTCACCAAGTGTCCGGTCAATCCCTTCGACCCACTTGGACTTATCTCCACCAGGTGTCCGATCAACCGTGATCCACCTGGATTTCCCGTGCCAAGTATCCGGTTAATCCCTTTGACCTACTTGGACTTCCCAACACTAGATGTCCGATCAAACTTGATCCATCTGGATTTCCTGTGCCTGGCTTCACTCACCAGGACTTTCACCTAGCTTCACTCACTAGAACTTTCCTTCTGCCTGGCATCACTCACCAGGACTTCTCATTTGCCTGGCTTCACTCACTAGATCTTTCCATACTGCCTAGCTTCACTCACTAGGTCTTTCACCTAGCTTCACTCATCAGGATTTTCTTTCTGCCTAGCTTCACTCACTAGGACTTTCACCTAGCTTCACTCACTAGTATTTTCCTTCTGCCTAACTTCCCAGTTAGGACTTTCACCTGGCTTCACTCACCAGGACTTCTCATTTGCCTGGCTTCACTCACCAGGACTTTCCATACTGCCTAGCTTCACTAACTAGGTCTTTCACCTGGCTTCACTCACCAGGATTTCCCTTCTGCCTAGCTTCACTCACTAGGACTTTCACCTAGCTTCACCCACTAGAATTTTCCTTCTGCCTAACTTCCAGTTAGGACTTTCACCTAGCTTCACTCACCAGGATTTTCCAGTCAAGTATCTAGTCAACCTTGACCTACTTGACTCTCCTTCACAATCTCACCACATGAACAATTGCACCTGCAATCTCCATATCTTATCTTTATGTATTGTCAAACATCGAAACTCAAACATCAAGACTCGAGCTTGACTTAGTCCAAGCTCAGTCAACTTGGTCAACCTTGACCTGAGGAATATTGCACCAACAATCTCCCCCTTTTTGATGTTTGACAATACCACATTTAAGTTAGGATAATTCCATAGCCTCAACTCCCTTCATGCCACTAGGTAATGAAGGCGTAAGTTAAACCCTACGTTCTCCCCCTAAGAGGGCAAACTCCCTCTTAGATAATGAAGTCTTTACTTAAACCCTTTCATTCTCCCCCTTTTGGCACACATCAAAATAAGCAAACTCTCCCCCTGAAGAGTTACCTAACGTTGTTCACAACTTCACTTGTTGCTCACAATCCGATAACGAAGGTCCCATACCATTCACTATCATTAAATGCTCATCCTTGAGCAGACACCCTTTGAATAACGAAGATATCCACTCTCCATTATTTTCAAATGCTCAACCTTGAGCATTTCTGCAAAAGAAGGTTAACCACCTTCCAAGGTGTATGAAAAGTATTTTTCATGTCCTTAAAGAGTAACTCCCCCTAAAGACATGGCCGTGACTTCTGT
This sequence comes from Zingiber officinale, assembly GCF_018446385.1. Lineage (NCBI taxonomy): Eukaryota > Viridiplantae > Streptophyta > Magnoliopsida > Zingiberales > Zingiberaceae > Zingiber > Zingiber officinale. Next base: position 78,058,789 of record NC_056001.1, read on the forward strand.
CATTGCACCAACAATGACTTGCAATCCCTAAACCTTTAGGAAACCAAAATTTAGAAGTTTTGAGGTTCATAAATTCGATAATGAAACCAAACCTCAACCTAAACATCTACTTAGTCTTCCTTAACCAATTCATCCTAGTTTTCATCATGAAAACTCCCCCTAGATGTATAGAAATATGTTTTGAGGGGTAAGGAATGGTTACCTAGACTAAAGATGGTTTAGAATGCTGAAAATAAGCTTTCCCAGCCAAAATCAGCATTCCCAATCGATTGGAGTTGGGTCCCAATCGATTGAACCATGCTGAATCGATCCACTGATCGATTCAGAATGCGTGGATCGATCGGCTGATCGATCCAGCGAGCTTCTGCTCGTGGAAAATGCCCTCTCAATCGATCGCCCGATCGATTGAGGCACTCCAATCGATCGGGTGATCGATTGAAGCTCTGAAATTGCTGAAATACCATTTCAGTCAATTTCAGAAATCCCTAGAAAAATCTATAAAATTCCAAAAATCATGAAACTTGTTGTAGACATTATTTAGGGTATATACTATCAAGGAAAAATAGTTTTCTATGAAAATACATTTTATTTTCAAAGATCGACACAAACTTGGAAACTTGTAAAAAGTTTAGTGTTTTCTTCCAAGTTTGTGCTCAACTACTCAATGATGATTACTATCAAAAGATAGCCTTCATCAAGGTTTTCCAAAGGCATTTTAAAGCATTTTCAAAACCAGTATCCAACCATATTTTTTGGGCTCAATGCACATGACTTGTACATCAGCTTTCCTAATGATTGGAAAACACATAACTATGTGTTGTGATGAACCTAAAACTCAAAAGAATGCACTAAATCAACATCTTGAGTTTTTGTTCATCATCCTAACATCTCACTTGTATCTGATGTGTACTTAAACACATACAAGTCACCTTATAGTTCTTTAGTGAGATGTAAACTTTGGTTTTGTCCTACTCTAGGGATCATGCATATCTACCTAGGCATTTTGAGTAGTAAACATCCACCAAGGATGTTACTTATTAACAAATGTCATTTGGTCCTTAATTTGCATAAAATAAATTAATGCATGATAATGTTATGGCATACATCAAAAAGAAATATTTTTCAAAAGCAAATTTTCTATAACTACATGATGTATGTATGACATGACATGGTATTTTTGTGTTTTTCATAATAAAACATGAATGCAAAAATAAACATGATGTCATGACATATGATGGGCAAACAAAGCATGGCAAATTAGCAAAAGAAATACCTAGATTATCTATCTAAGTATCCTTAACCCTTAGCTAAATTAAAATTTAACCCTAGATTGCCCAAAATGTCCCAAGAAATGCCAAAACTCAATTTTGACATTTCTTTTGCTTTTCCTAATTTGTGCCAATTTAAAATAAGTAAATTCCTCAAATTTTTGGCACAAATTACTCTTTTAGAGAGTAACAAATTGAAATAAGGCTTAGATTTGCCTTTCACTTCCCAATAAAATGCCAACATCCCAACTTGGCATTTCTTTAGACTTGATTTCTTGTGCCAATTAAAAATTATATCCAAATACTCAAATTTTGGCACATCTTACTCTTTCCACGAGTAAGCCTTTAATCCTTATCATTTTCAAAGGTTAACAATAACCTTGAAAATGCTCTTAGAGTGCCAACTTTATCATGATTGGGTTAACTACCCTTTTCAATTAGAGTTGACACTCTCTAACCCATCTATGGGATAGAGAAAATGCTCCTAGGAACCCAACACCTATTGGTGCTCCTTGGATGCTCTCGGTATTCACTAGGGGTAATCTCCCTAGATACCTTCTTAGTGTCCTTGTTAGGCTTCTTAGAAGCCTTGGTCACTTTTACTAGGTCAACCCTAGGGATTGCTTCCCTTGTGACCTTTCTAGTGGCTTTCTTGGACTTCTTAGAAGTCTTAGTCACGTTTGTTGCAAAAATACTCTTAGGGATAACCTCCCTAGTATTTTTGACTTGGCCCTTAGACCTAGACTCGGTTCCATAGCTATATGGAACCCTATGGTAAGAAATTACATCCTTCTTAGCCTTAGGTTTGTATCCCAAACCTCTATGGCCCTTGGATGACCCTTGTTGTACTCCTAAACCTAGGTTTTTCTCATTTTGCCCTTTTAGGATATTTTTCATCCTTTTTAGAGTCTTTTCTAACTTATCAAGTCTTGACCTCAAGACTTGATTTTCCATCCTTAAGTCCTTAGCTTTAGGTTTTTCAATGAATTCATGAGCATTTTTATTTCTAGACCTATAACTAAAATTCTTAATTTCCTTGTCTAGATTTTTATCTACTTTTCTAAACCTAGGTGTGGTAGTCTTAGCATGTAGAGCCACATGTTTTTCTTTAAAGCTCTCATGCTTTCTATTCTTATGGTAAATAGCATTAAAATGATAAAAATTAGAACTAGCATGCTTTTTACCATTATTCAAGGGAGTAGGCTCAATAAATGATACCTTTCTTTTTACCTTGGAAGCTCCCCCTTGAGTTGTGCTTCCTCCATGAGCCTTGACCGCTTTCTTCCCCTTGGGACATTGGCTCCTATAATGTCCCTTTTGGTTGCACAAGAAGCACATAATGTGCTCCTTGCTCCTCTTTGTTGTGGGGGCGGTCTCCTTGAGCTTCTCTTTGCCCTTTAGTGTCACTTGGCCCTTCTTCTTGGCCAATTTGGGGCACTTGCTCTTGTAGTACCCATGTTCCCTACACTCAAAACATATAATATGATTTTTATTTTTGATTGAAACATTTATACCTTCATGTGTAGGGATGGCACATGATCCTCCATTTGATGTTTCTTGATTTTTGGAGGATACATCGTCTTCTTCTTCATTTGACCCGGATGTAGAAGCTTCTCCTTCTTCTTGATTCGGCGTCACCAAAGGTTGCTCCCCCTCAATCCTAGAGGTGGAGGCTTCTTCATCTTTATCTTGTATATGGAACAAAGAGTATGCTCCCTCTTTGTCTTTTTCATTGTATTCCTTTGAAGATGAGGCTTCTTGGACTTCTTCTTTTGAAGTTGAGCATCTCTCAACCTCGGAGTCTTCCTCCTCTTGGTCTTGCTCCAATGAGTCACCCTCTTTGGATTTATCTTGACTTGGTACAGTGGAGGGTTTTTCATGAAGCAGTGCCAATTTGCTCCAAAGCTCCTTGGCATCCTTGAATTCTCCAACTTGAACCAAAATATTGCTTGGCAATAAATTGACCAAAAGCTTGGTCACTTTATCATTTGCCTTGCTCCTTTGAACTTGCTCTTGACTCCATTTTCTTTTCTTGAAAGACTTGCCCTTGGAGTTTGTTGGAGCTTCAAATCCTTGCATGAGAGCAAACCATTGCTCTATCTCCATCATCAAGAAATTCTCGATCTTTGATTTCCAAAGATCGAAGCTTGTTGAAATAAATGATGGAGGCACCCTTGTATCGAATCCAAGCCTGTATTGGAATTCCATTTGAAGTTGAGCTTCTTGTGATGAAGTCTTTACTTGTAGAATTGATGCAACTTCTTCACCCTCTAGCTTTTTCCCTTTCCGGCGATGATTCCGGTGAAGAGCAACCTTGCTCTGATACCACTTGTTGGGACTGATTATGTAGCTAGAGGGGGGGTGAATAGCTCGGTGCAATCCTCGTGCTTGACGTTGCTTGTTTCTTCAAAGATATGCAGCGGAAATACAAGAAACAAAACATACAACGCTAACAAAAAGGATTTACTTGGTATCCACCACAAGATGAGGTGACTAATCCAAGGATCCACACACTTACGCACCCTCCACTATGTAAACACTCCTTTTCAGTAACTACCAAAGGCGGAGAAGCCCTACAATACTCTCAATACAAGAAGAAAGCAAGGGAAGACAAATACAAGAAATATCTTACAAGATATGCAATGAAAACCCTAACCCTAGCTTCTTCTTCTTGTTGTAGTCACGCCTCTTGACTCAGATGTCTCTCCAAGATCCTTCAAGAACTAGCGGTGAGAGTGGACGAATGCTGTGGAGAAGCTGCTGTGTTGATCGGGAGTGAACAGTGTGAGCAATGTCGAAGGAATCGCACGCCAACGGTTTTATCCAGCGCCAACGGTCAGATCCCGATCGATTGGATTGCTCCCAATCGATCGTGGAAGCTTTGGATCGATCGACCGATCGATCCAGAGCTCCTCTGTGCTCTCGGGAATTTCCTGGATCGATCATCCGATCAATCCAGGGCTTATCGTGTGAAATCGCACCTCCCAATCGATCACCCGATCGATCGGAGGCTCCCAATCGATCGGCTGATCGATTGGGAGGCTTTCTGCTCATGCAACACTTCTCCCCAATCGATCCACTGATCGATTGGGAGGAGGTTTGTCGCGGGGACTCTCCCAATCGATCGGCCGATTGATTGGACATGAGCCAATCGATCGGCTGATCGATCCAGCTCTTGCTTTTGCCCAAAAACAAGTCCAAAGTCGCCTAAACCAACATCCGGTCAACCATGACCTGTTGGTGCATCATGCCTAGCATCCGGTCGCACTTGACCTGCTAGAACTCCCTCACCAGGTGTCCGGTCAATTCCTTTGACCCACTTGGACTTATCTCCACCAGGTGTCCGATCAACCTTGATCCACTTGGATTTCCCGTGCCAAGTATCCGGTTAATCCCTTTGACCTACTTGAATTTCCCAACACCAGATGTTCGATCAAACTTGATCCATCTGGATTTCCTGTGCCTGGCTTCACTCACCAGGACTTTCTCCTAGCTTCACTCACTAGGACTTTCCTTCTGCCTGGTTTCACTCACCAGGACTTCTCATTTGCCTAGCTTCACTCACCAGGACTTTCCATACTGCCTAGCTTCACTCACTAGGTCTTTCACCTGGCTTCACTCACCAAGATTTTCCTTCTGCCTAGCTTCACTCACTAGGACTTTCACCTAGCTTCACTCACTAGGATTTTCCTTCTGCCTAACTTCCCAGTTAGGATTTTCACCTGGCTTCACTCACCAGGACTTCTCATTTGCCTGGCTTCAGTCACCAGGACTTTCCATACTACCTAGCTTCACTCACTAGGTCTTTCACCTGGCTTCACTCACCAGGATTTCCCTTCTGCCTAGCTTCACTCACTAGGACTTTCACCTAGCTTCACTCACTAGGATTTTCCTTCTGCCTAACTTCCCAGTTAGGACTTTTACCTGGCATCACTCACCAGGATTTTCCAATCAAGTATCCAGTCAACCTTGACCTACTTGACTCTCTTTTACAATCTCACCACATGAACAATTGCACCTGCAATCTCCATGTCTTGTCTTCATGTATTGTCAAACATCGAAACCTAAACATCAAGACTCGAGCTTGACTTAGTCCAAGCTCAGTCAACTTGGTCAACCTTGACCTGAGGAATATTGCACCAACAAACATAACATATGAGACCTTAGAAACCCTAGGTAGCTCCTTAACCTCCTTTTTCTTGTCTTGGCCGAAGCATGAAGGCATGATTCTAGGTTTCTTTCAACAACTTAAAGCATGAAACCTTAAACTTACATCATATAGTGGGTTACATATAATGAAGAATCATAAACAAGTCTTGTTAGGTTTTTAAACTTCCTCTAAACCCTTTTTTCTTTACTTGGCCGAAACCCTAGAAGCATGGGTCTAGCTTTTTATGCAACCTAAAGCATGAAAATCCTAAATGAATATCATATAGTGGGTTACATATCATGAGGAAACATAAGCAAGCATAGTCAGGTTTTTTTTTTTAAAAAACTTCCTCTAAGTCCTTTAATTCTTCTTGGCCGAAACCCTAGATGTATAAGCAAGCATGGTTTAGGTCTAAAACTTTCTCTAAACCTTTTTCTTTCTTTTGGCCGAAACCTAAAGGTAAGCCTCTAGGTTTTTAATGCAATATAAGACATGAAAACTTAAACTATCATTATGTAGGAGATCATATATCATGAGAGAGCATAAGCAAGCATGGTTAGGTTTTAAAACTTCCTCCAATGCTTTTATTTCTTATTGGCCAAAACCCTGGAAGTATGATTCTAAGTACTTATGTAACCTAAAACATGAAATCTTTAAACTAACATCATATGGTGAGTTACATATCATGAGGAATCATAAACAAGTATTGTTAGGTTTTTAAACTTCTTCTAAATCTTTTTATCTTTACTTGGCCGAAACCTATAGAACAAGGTTCTAACTTTTGAGTAACATAAGGCATGAAATACCTAAACTAACATCATATAGAAGATCATACATCATGAGGAATCATATACAAGCATAGTTAGGTTTCAAAAACTTTTCTCTAAACCTTTTATCACTTCATGGCCGAAACCTATAGGAGGTGTGATTCCAAATTTTTTTTAAAACCACATGAAGCATGAAAACTTTTAGTAACAATAGATAGCCTCTTAACTTTACCTTGGCCGAACTTACAAGGCAAGATCCTAGGTTTTCAAGAAACTTTTAAGCGTAGAAACGTAGGAAAGCTACTTGTACTGCAGGTGAGGGGATTACTTACATCTTTTCGCTTGGTTTACTAATGAAAAGTACCCTTGCTTTTGTGAAGTTTCCCTAGGAAAAATCCTTTGGCTTGGTTTCGGCAATGGTGAAGGTGAGGGCTTAGGTTTTCGGTGGAGAGGAGTGAGGAAGAAGAGAGAAGAAAAAATGAAGTTCTCTTTCCCTTTCTCTTATTTATGCTAAATGAAGGAAGAAGGCAAATTCATCTTTTCATTAGGGAGGAAGAAGGTAACTCAAACTTTTCCTTCTAAGTGAAGGGAGTCTTTCCTTACCTTTAACTACAATGTTCCTTCCCTTCCTAACAGCACACCCCTGCTGGGGCTACTGGTTATCACATACATGCATCTAACAAGAGGTCCAATGTTCAAACTTTGATTATACCTCTTTTTGGTTCTATTTCCTTTTTATTTTTGAAAAATCTACATAAAGCCTATTTTAATCATGGGAAAATAATTCATAAAATTGCTAGGGATCCTATGGGTGTTACAATCCCCCATACCTCATAAAAGTTTATCCTCGAACTTAAAATAACTCCGAGTACTTTTGTCTCATATCGTCTTCGCGATCCCAAGTGGCTTCTTCGAACCGTTGATTCTGCCACAGAACCTTTACTAAGGGCAACTCTTTATTCCTTAGTCTTTTAACTTCTTGATCTAATATCTGGATAGGTCGACTCTCAGAACTTAGGTCCTCTTGAACTTGTACTGTCTGTGACTCAATCACTTGGTCTATTTGGGTAATGCACTTCTTGAGCATTGAAACATGGAACACATTTGAATAGCCGACATCTCCAGGGGTAGCTCTAGTTCGTAAGCTACCTTGCCGACTCTTCTCAGAATCTGATATGGTCCCACGTAACGTGGACTTAGCTTACCCTTCTTTCCGAATCTCATCACTCCTTTCATAGGAGCTACCTTGAGAAATACCGAATTCCCGACACTAAATTCCAATGGCCTACGTCGCTTATCTGCATAATTCTTCTGCCGACTCTGAGCAGTTTCTATTCTTTGGCGGATGTTATGTATAGCACGGGTGGTGTTGTCAATGAAATCTGTTCGGAATCTCATCTCCTTCTTTTCACCACCTTCGTACCAGCATATAGGGGATCTACATTTCCTCCCGTACAAAGCCTCGTAAGGCGTCATTCCAATAGTAGTTTGGTAACTATTGTTGTAGGCGAATTCCGCTAAGCATAGATATCGACACCAGCTTCCCTTAAAGTCTAAGGCGCAAGCTCGTAACATATCTTCTAGTACTTGGTTCACCCTTTCTGTTTGTCCGTCGGTCTGAGGGTGGAAGGCAGTACTGAACAATAACTTCGTACCAAGAGCCTTCTAAACACATTCCTAGAAATATGAAACAAAGCGACCATCTCTATCAGAAATGATGGTCTTAGGAATCCCATGTAATCTAACAATTTACCTAACATATAATTGAGCCAGTTGCTCAATTGAGTAGGTCATCTTGATTGCTAGGAAGTGGGTGGATTTCGTCAATCTGTCCACGATTACCCATATAGCATCGTAACCGTTCGTCATTTTGGGTAGTCCAGAGATGAAATCCATAGATATGTCCTCCCATTTCCATTCTGGAATCTGAATTGGCTGCAGTACTCTTTCAGGTCTCTGGTGTTCTGCTTTAACTCTCGAGCAGGTCAGGCAGGTACTGACATACTGAGCCACGTCTCTTTTCATACCGAACCACCAGAATTTCTTTTTCAAATCTTGGTACATCTTGGTGGATCCAGGATGCATCGCATAGGGTGTTGAATGGGCTTCTTCCAGTATCTTCTTTCGTAACTCTGGATCGTCGGGAATACATAAGCGGTCCCTAAAGTATAATACTCCACTGTCAGCGATACGGAATCCGTCATTCTTTCCTTCTAAGCTCTTTTGCTTGATCCTTTGGATGCTTGGGTCACGGGTTTGCTTCCCCAATATATCGTCGAACATCGTCGGTACTACTGTCAGGGTAGAGAGCTGTCCGGACATATTTTCGACCCTGTAACACATAATTCCCCTTGGCTTCCCAATAAACTCAAACATCGGCTCTGCTTCAGGCCGAAAGACCACTTTTCTCTTTCGGCACTCTATTGAAGCACCGTACTTGCTCAGGAAATCCATGCCCAATATAATATCATAATCTTGCATGTCGAGCACTATCAGATCACAGTAGAGTTCTCTGTCTGCGATTTTGATGGGTGCGGCTCGCAGCATGTGAGTAGATGGCATCACTTCTCCCGAAGGTAGGGTCGTTAAGAACTTGCAATCTAAGGCTTGGGGTGGCATGTTTATCTTCCTTGTGAAAGGTGTAGAGACGAACGAGTGCGTTGCTCCAGTATCAAATAATACAGTAGGGTGCTGACAGAAAATAAATATCTGACCTGTGACAACCGTAGAATCATTCGTGTTAGTTAGAGCCCTAGAGCCAATCATTTGATGATTGTTGTATGAACTCATTGTATCATATTCTTCTATATATAAATAAAGGCATTTGTTTTTGGTTATTATACTTACTTGTATTGGTGCCAAATAACTAAGTATAATAGCGTCCTTGAGTAGAAGGTTCTTACCTATATCAATCAATTGGTTGAATCGATAGTGAGATGATATAGGGAACACTACTCTTAATCATTCCTAGTCGAGTATTAACATTCAGGGACAATGTTAATGCGACGAGACTAGCATGTAGGTCAACTCGATGACTTGATCTCACAAGTTATGGATATGGAGATATCAAGTTGACACATGGGTATGCATTGGAGAATGTATACTGAATGACCCGCCATGAGAAAGTATCATGGATCGTTATATGAGTGTCATATACTTTCTCATGTGACTATTAGTATGACTACTAGTCCTTGGACCTGAAGTCACCATGGTTCCCTACATAAGGAGTTACGTACTTTGGCTTCGTCAAACGTCACCCGTAACTGGGTAGACTATAAAGGCGATTACTGGGTATGTAACAAATTATGCGGAGAGATATGAGTCTATTTTGGTTACGTACTTGGACCTCAATTTGGTTCTTGTATTAAATGAGTCTAATTTAGACTTAGACTCATTGAATCAATTTAATTCAATGAATAGGGATTCATTAAATTAAAATTGACTTGAACCAATGGTTAGATTAGATCAACCAAGGGAGAGAAGTGGTCAAGTTTGACTTGACTTGAGAGGAAGATGAAGGGTCAAGTTTGACTTGACCATTTGCCACCTCATTGGTGAGTTGGCATTAAGTGGCTAATGGTGATGTGCCACATCATCAAGGCTAGCACATGTGTGTGCCACCTCATGAGGGAGATCAAGAGTTTTTGACTCTTGAAATTCCATGGAGTATATAACCCCTCATGAAAAGTGGCCGACCACTTTAGTGCTTGTGGAGTTTCAATTTTGTTTTGTAACTCCATCTTCTTCTTCCTCAAGCTCTTCTCTCCCTCTCCTCCTCTTTGGCCGAATCTTTCAAAGGGTGCTAGCACACCTTTTGTTAGGTTTCTCCATCATTTGTTCGTGTGGATACACATAGAGAAGTATCTACTTTGATACTTTCGAGATCCGGCGAACCTTGGACGAGCGGGATTACGCGAAGGGCTTCGCATCAAGGGAAACCTCTTCATCTTGTAGATCTAAAGTAGATCTAGGCTTAGAAAACATGTATATGAAATTTTATTTCTTCACACGGATCCGTGGCATGGGGATTTCGGGGTTTCCGCAACGCAAAAAGCGGTTTTTACGGCCCGAAAAATCCAACAGTGGTATCAGAGCCACGTGCGAAGCGTATACATGTTTTAATTTGTATTTTTATGAAAATTACAGATCTGTAACTTTATGTGAATTTATGATTTTTATAGTTTTTATGGGTATTTTTCTCGTAGAAGCGAAGCACAAGTGTTTAGACACTTGTAGGCTTCGACTACCGAGAAGATCTTTCTGAAACGGCAAGGTTTCGCTCCAAATCATTTTGGGACAGCGGGCTAAGGTTCTGTAGGATCGCTAAGGAACACTCGCGATGATTATATCGCGGGTAGGGGTGCTGCCCCTAACCCCACAAAGGGATTCGTTCCGCGATTGCGCCCGAAAATCACTAAACGGGACCGCCGGGAATTTTTACTCATAAAAATTGTAAGAAAAATTACATAAATTTATAGAAATTATATAATTTAGAATTATGTATTATTTTGTGATGGTCATGGCCCAAAAGACCCAATTAGATTGGAAATTTGTGTTGTAATTCATATTATGGCCTGCGTGCCATTTTGTGTTTGTGCGTGTTGTACTTGATTCTCGACCTGCGCGTCGTGCCTTCCTCTATTTTATATTTCCTGTTGTAAATTAGTTTATACTCGAATGTAACTCGAGTTTCACTGTTGTAATGTACAAAATGGAGCGGTGGAAGGTCCACTCGAGACGGAGTTATGAGGAGGGCGCGAGCAACACAAGGTAGTCAAAGGGAGGAGCTTGAGAAGTTGTTGACCTTAGGTTGACCATCCGATCTTCTCATTGGCTTGAGAATATCGTAGTAGGGCCATGACTAATCACAAAATATTTAATTAATTACTTCTGTGTGTATATATGATGCATGCTAGAATAAGTAATTAATTAGCGCCTTAACGATTCGATTCGATGAATCGCGTATATGATACACCTCGACGATTAGATTAGATCTAAATTGTGTACATGATGCGCCCTAACGATTAGATTAGATCTAAATCGAGTATATGATACACCTAGTCGATTATATTAGATCTTAATCGCGACAACTCGTAATGCCTACCATGCCGTGATACCTATTACTACCTCGATCACATGTAGTTGTTGAATCTGCCAAAGCAGAGCAACACATATTATCTTGATAGGGTACGGAGGGACAATCTTGGTCCCGCCTATCAACGCATGGGTGAGTAAAACTCAATTAGATTGAGTATAACTAGTTAAATCAAGTTTAACTGTAGGCATTTTTCAATTATTGGTAGATAGGACAAAAATCACGTTTATATTAACTCTTGGGCGTATTAGCCAAAGCTAACTCGAGTTTTAATATAAATGCGGATCTTGATCCTATAAACAAGAGTTGCATAGAGATGTAATTGGTAATTAGTTACCTACCAATCATACTAAGTCTTGGGCGATTTAGCCAAAGCTAACTCAGGGCATAGTATGATGTGGATCTTGTCCCACATGAATTATAGAATTCAGTGGGAGCATCATTTAGTTAAAGGCCTAATTAAATGATTAATAGAATATGATATTTATTTTCTGTATTTTTTTGTTGTAGATTACCATGTCGTGAAACACGAACTCCTTCTCCCTGCGTTCTGTCCTCGATAAGGACAAGCTCAACGAAGCTAACTTCCTGGATTGGTACAGGAACCTGAGAATTGTTCTCACACAGGAACGAAAACTGTACGTCCTGGAGCAGCCCATTCCCGAGGCACCTCCTGCCACTGCCACTGCCACGCGAGCTGATCGTGATGCTTACAAGAAGCATCAAGATGATGCATTAGATGTGTCATGTCTTATGCTCGCAACCATGAACTCTGAGCTTCAGAAGCAACATGAGTTGATGACTGCTTATGACATGGTTGAGCATCTTCATCAACTATATCTAGGGCAAGCAGGGCACTGGAAAAGGAACTCTAATGGATACCTGGAAGATCTTAAGAAGAAGAGAAATAAGATTTCTACTTCAGGTATACATGTTATAGAAGTCAATCTCTATATTTCTTCATCGTGGATATTAGATACCGGATGTGCTTCTCACATTTGTACTAATGTGCAGACACTGAGAAATAGCAGGGCATTGACGAAGGGTGAGGTGGACATACGCGTAGGCAATGGAGCACGGGTTGCTGCTATTGCTGTAGGGACTTATTTTCTATCTCTGCCCTCTAGGCTTGTATTAGAGTTGGATGATTGTTGTTTTGTGCATGCTTTGACTAATAACATTATATCAGTTCTTGTTTGGACAAGAAAGGGTTTTCATTTATAATAAAGAACAAATGTTGTTCAGTTTATTTAAATGATATGTTCTATTGTAGTGCACCTCTGATGAACGGACTCTATATTCTAGACCTTGAGAGCCCTATCTATAACATAAGTACCAAAAGGATCAAGTCAAATGACATGAACCAAACCTATCTCTGTCACTGTCGCTTAGGTCATATAAATGACAAGCGCTTATTCCAGCTCCATAAAGATGGTTTGCTGGACTCATTTGATTTTGAATCATATGAGACATGCGAGTCATGCCTACTAGCAAGATGACCAAGACTCCCTTTAGTGGACATAGTGAGAGAGCGACTGACTTATTAGGTCTTATACACAGTGATGTATGTGGCCCTTTCAATGTCGCTGCTAGAGGTGGTTATAGGTACTTCATTACATTTACTGATGACTTCAGTAGATATTGTTATGTGTACTTGATGAATACATAAGTCTGAATCCTTTGAAAAGTTCAAAGAATTCAAGAATGAAGTACAAAACCAGCTTGGCAAGAGTATTAAGATACTTTGATTAGATCGAGGTGGTGAATACCTTAGCCATGAGTTTCGTGACTATCTAGCTGAGTGTGGGATTCTATCTCAACTCACTCCTCCTAGAACACCATAGTGGAATGGTGTATCCGAAAGGAGGAATCATACCTTATTAGATATGGTATGATCTATGATGAGTCACACAGATCTTCCTATGTATCTTTGGGGCTATGCTCTAGACACAGCAGCCTTCATTCTCAACCGAGTTCCATCTAAGGCTATAATAAAGACACCATATAGGATATGGACTGGGAGAGATGCCCAGGTGCCTTTTATGAGGATTTAGGGTTGTGAGGCTTACGTTAGACGTCAAGTCTCGGACAAACTGGGACCCTAATCCGACAAGTGCTATTTCATTGGATATCCCAAGGAAACGAAGGGATATTACTTCTACATTTCCAGTCAACACAAGGTAGTTGTGGCTAAGACTGGGGTATTTCTAGAAAGGGACTTTGTTTCTAGAAAGACTAGTGGGAGTACGTTCGATCTTGAAGAAATTCAAGATATGGACCATAGCACTAAAGCCTCGATGGAAGTTGAACTGGAACCACAAAGTGTTGTGGATGATGTTGTTCCACAAGGAGTTGAGGAACCACAACCAGTTCAAGTAGACCTACCTCTTCCCAGATCTGATAGGGTACGTCGTCAGCCTGAGAGATACTCATTTCTCTTGTCTGACCATGATGGCGTTGTGCTCATAGAGGATGAGCCCACCTCCTATCAGGAAGTTATGATGAGCCCAGATTCTGAAAAATGGCTAGAAGCCATGAGATCCTAGATGGAATCCATGTACACCAACCAAGTATGGACTTTGGTTGATCCACCTGAGGGCGTAAAACCCATAGGGTGTATGTGGGTCTTTAAGAGAAAGACTGACATGGATGGACTTATCTATAAGGGTCGCTTGGTAGCTAAAGGTTTCAAGTAGATTCATGGTATTGACTATGATGAAACCTTTTCTCTAGTAGCGTTGTTTAAGTCCATTCGGATCATGCTTGCTATTGCAGCGTATCACGATTATGAGATCTGACAGATGGATGTCAAAACCATGTTTCTGAATGGAAACCTGCAAGAGGATGTGTACATGACACAATCTGAGGGTTTTGTAAATCCACAGCATACTGGAAGAGTATGCAAGCTACATAGGTCCATTTATGGACTAAAGCAAGCTTCTCGGAGCTGGAATCTTCGATTCGATGATGCGATCAAACAGTTTGGTTTCATCAAGAATGAAGATGAACCTTGTATCTACAAGAAGGTTGTTGGGAGCACAGTTGTCTTCCTTATATTGTATGTGGATGACATACTACTCATTGGGAAAGACATCCCTTTGCTGCAGTCTGTCAAGACTTAGCTAGGGACTTGTTTCTCAATGAAGGACTTAGGTGAAGTATCCCGCATTCTAGGTATACAGATCTATAAAGATAGATCTAAGAGATTACTTAGCCTAAGTCAGAGTACATATATTGACAAGGTACTCCTATGTTTTGAAAAGCATCTTGCACATGACATCACCCATGATTTAAAGGACATCTTGCATATATGTTTATGATATGGAATGATATGACATGATTCTTACTCACATGCTATGATAGGATGTTCTTTATGCTATGATATGATATGTCATGATGCTTATTTTTATGATATGACATGATATGTTATGATGCTTACTTTACGTTATGATATGATTGTCACATTTATGCCATGATAAGTTTGTGCCACGATATGATGCTCACTTTATGCTATGATATGATTGTTATTTTATGCCATGATATGATTTTCATTTATGCTATGATATGAGTTTCATTTATGCTATGATATGTGATATGATTACTCTTATATGATATGTACGGTTTTTGTGAGTAGGAAAGGATCTTACTGAGCCTTGTGTGCTCATAGCTTACTTTCCTTGTACCACAGATAAAGGTAAAGGATGAATAAACTAAAGGAGCAGCGGGAGGGGCAAGAGATGTGTGTGGTGGTGGCTTGGCTAAAGAAAATAAATGACCTGCTTATGTGAACTTAGGAATGATATGAAATATGTTTGTTTTATGTTGATGACTTGCATGACCACTTTTACTTATGCTTATGTTAGGAATGGATAATTATGATTCTTTAAGTTTATAACTATGTTGGGCATATTGGTATGATTAGTTGTGATTTAAATGAACAATTACTTCCGCTGTTTTAAAAAGAAAAAAATTATAAAAACTATTTTGTACGTACGTTATGTGTAATAGAAGGTAACCCCGCCTCCACTTAGCAAGAGGGGAGGGCGGGCGTTACAAGTTAATCAATCTAATATAGAAACGAATCCAGATCTGTGACAATCTGAAGCTAAAGAGATCTTACCCTAATCCAACCTGCAGATCTACAATAGCTCAGTGAAGAGATTCAGACGCCCCAGCTGTTGGCCTTTATTCATGATCTTAAGAACAAATCAAACAAGGACCGTTCAATAGACCATAAATCATTGCCACAATGGAATTTCAAATTGTTTCCAACTTGCACTTAAGCTATCTTACCTCAATCCATATACCCCCAACAATTGATTCGATGTGGAGAAAATTGTTGCAGGAAGCAAAACTGGAGCTATTGCTGGAACCAAGAAATACCACAGTCCACCAAACAAAACCCCAAATCAACACTATAAATGAGCTTAGATTTGGATATTCCATCACCAATCCAAAAACTTACCCAAGTCTGATCACGCTGTTGCTCATAATCAGAGCTACATTGGCTAGATTAAACAATGGCAGCTTCAACGGGTCAATGCTTGCAATACTTCCAAAGGCAATCGATCAATCCTGTGGGGAGAAAGACAACGGACCTCCCCGAAGCAAGATTCAAAACGACGACAGATCCCCCATGGACAGTAAGTTGTGTCATGCAATCCCTCATAGCTGGTGACGATTCGGCTCGCCCTCCAGCGAGAAGATCAAAGAGGAGAAGAGAAAGGGCTTGATCAGCCTTAGCCTCGCCGTGCCCTAGCCGCTGGATCACCGTCGCTCACCCACAAGAAATAACCACCGAGACGCCTGCTCAGCCGGAGATGGTTGATACCCTTCGAGCTCCAACGACCCTTCTTTCGGCGACTCGGCAAGGCCGCGATCGCGGTGGAGGAGGTGCACAATCGAGGTCAGGGCAAAAGAGTCGGCAAATGCGGGAGGAAGGCTCGGGGAAGGCCTGAGAAGAGGAGATCAGGATAATCCGACCTCCTTGTTCGACCTCTGGTAAGCCCTGACAACGAGCTCCTCTGGCTATGTCAACGATCATTAGAGATCCATCGCCTTTGATTCGTCCGCAAGAGAGAACGAGAGGGTCGGGGAAGAGAAGGTCGTGCGAGAATAGGGGATCGGGAGAGGAAATTTGGAATTTAGAGATTAGGTTTTGTTTTTAAATTAAATACTTAGGTTATATTTAATTAAGCCCTAAGTTAGTTTCTTAATCAACTCCCAATTTAATTGGGTATCCAAACAGACCTCCATCTAACCTCACCGATTCATCCTCTCAAAACGAGTCATACGGACTCCGTTTAAATCTCGAAAAGTCTCTAAAAATTCTTGAAAAATCCAATAAGATTTTTCGTCCAATAACATTTATTATTTAATTTTACGATATCTTACATTATCACTGAAGACAATATCAACTGATCCAAATACCCTAGGAATACCAAATTCACCGAGTCCATGAAAATTTCTAGGGCACTGTAAGCCTAAATGACAATATCAAGGACTCATAGCATCCGTACAATAGACATATTCAAAAGTAAGATCACTCACATCAAGTCTGTAATCTGATCATCAACTAAAATCACCAACTCCATAAATATCCAGACATTCCACTCCTCATATCACTATCAACATCAAGCACCAAATAATAGACTACCAAATCCAATATCTTCTAACAAAATATCATAAAACAACCTATCACAACATCTGATATCACAATATCCATCAATCTCAAACCATCCTCAACATCAATCAAACTTGATAATTTTCCTGTAACCAATTCTCATCATGATATACTATCATGATGTAGAACTATATCATCATCCTACCAAAAGTGTATCACAACTGAAATCCAAGGGCGTCCCTTGATTTCCTGATCGATGACCAACAACTCTCCAAATGGTAGAGATATGGTCAATCAATGAAATATGAGTATACAAAACTCTACTAATCATATCCAAAAATATCCAAAGAGTATATCTAATCTTATCCATTCAAATACCCAAAAATCCACCGTAAGGGAATGATGATCCAAAATCCATAGTGTCACTCAACCTCCTGGCTAAAAGTCTACCCATCAAGTGAGTATCTCCACAACTCTCATAGTCGTGCCATAAATATCCTCCGTCCACTATCGACAAAAGGTCGAACACCCTCCAATCTGACATATAAACCTCAAGACCTTGGGTAAATGATCACGTGATCAAGGTCTTGAGTTCCTCGATGGAGGCAATGTTAGCTAAGACGACTAACCATTGTCTTCTAACACATACTACGATTGCTCCAGAGGTTTAGTAACCTCTAGAGACAAGCCACGCATATAACGACAGAGGAACCCTATCACTAGATAGTTGGTCAAAATAACTATCAATCGATGCTCTGCTCCTCAAAAATCATTGTCTTATATTTTCACCAGTAACAGCTTGAATTCATAGGTGTTAATCAACTAACACCATGTTCTCCACATAATTACAGGTCATACATCTCTATATATCATCGAAGATATCTAACCATATCTGATCGGTCCATGAGTTAGGACCTCCCAAGGAACAATGCTAGACGAGTCAACTAATCTCAGAATCGGGGTATTACACCAAAGTTAAGCGTGCTTGACTTGGAGAAATATGAGGATGGGTGACCTCCTGAGAAGTTTTCCAGGGTGCGTGCGAGTGAGGACAAAGCACGCTGAAAGGACCTCCGGTGGTCTGTGGAGCTAGTCGTCAACCCGATGGACAATTATGGTGGCGTTCCCGGTTCGGTCTGGGTGGGGCCCGCCCGGGCCGGGGCGTTACAGTGGTGAACTAATTGAGTTATCTGATTTCGATCTTGTCGGTATTAGGCAGTTGTCTTTGGTTGGGAATAGGACTAGCACCGAGGGCCTTGTGTATAAACAGACTCATCCACATTACGTTCCACCGACTATTGACGAACCTATTACTGAAGAAGATCCGATCCCAGTTACTGCGCCTCCTCCAGTGTTTATTCCAGGATTTGCCATGATGCCTTACTTTGACTTTGCTCAGAGCAGTTCATATGCACCTCCTCCGACTAGTGACTTCTTTACCCATCTTCGTGATGATATTTTAGTCAATTTACCTCCTTAGAGACGAAGATGGATGATCAGTATAGCTCCCTTCAGGGTTAAATTGCAGACTTTCGTCAAGAAATGATGGATCGTACTAATACTTTAGAAAAGGAGCAGCGGAGGATGTTTGACTATTTTCGAGATGGTGAGGATGAGGAGGAGTGATTTTAGGGTTTATTATTTCTGACTTGTTGTATCTATTAACTACCTTGGATTATGATCGAGTATGATCTTACGTACTTTTCAATTATGAACTTCTTTAGTAGTTTTTGGTAAATTTTATAGAATAGGTTTCTTAACATGCTTTCAAAATATTACTTCGTAATTTTTCAAATTATTTTTGTAAAAATTCCCATTTCAAATTTTGTTTTCAAAACCTATTTCAAACTTTTTTATCTTTCTGGAGTAGCCTAGGTCTTTACCGTAGAATTGTATGATCTTATAGTTCTAGGAGCCAGCATCTCACAAGCACAGTAGGATCCTTTACTTGATAACTTAGAATGGATGAGATGCTTAGGACCTAGCCTAAGATTTCAGATGCTTATGTCAGTGCATCGCTATAAATCTAGGCTTTAAATATCATACATGGATCAATCTGAGATAACTAGCTAGTAACAACCTAGTTAGTCCTCAATACTCAAATTGACCAGCCTGAGTCAATAGCTATTATCTTGTGGTCGTTAACCTTGAACAAAGGTTGGACATTTCATCATAAGGACATTTTTTTTCCTTAGTTTTTCTAACCATGCTTTGACTTTTAGGTTGTTGTCAATTTTAGGGGGAGCTTTGAGCTATATCTTTAAAAGTCTATTTTACAAATTTTCAAAAAATTTCCCTCTTTAAGTTCATTTTAAAAATCATTTTTGACAATTTTTTTCAAAATATTTCTATAAGTTTCAACTTAGTGGAAAATTTCACAATTTTCCACTTCTCAAACTTTTCAAAATTATATATTCCTCTACTCTTCCTTACTTTTTCTTAAAAAAAGGAAAATTTACAAATATTACTATTTTTTAACTTGGTGAACATTTTTCAAAATTTTTCTTTCATTTTAACTTCCTTAACTTTTCAAAGATTCTTCATGTTTTCAAAATTTTTACTCTTTATTTTGCCCTTATTTTAAAAATAATAAATAAAATTCTTTTCAAAGTTATTAATGATTTTACATATTTTTTTAAGAATACTTTACGTATGCTAGATTTTTTATCTTTGCTATGTTAAACTTTTCCACTAATTTTCAACTTTCGACAGATCTATCTAATATTGGTACAATTTTCATATATTTAGCCTTATGAAATTTTTTTCCATAGGTTCAAAATTAAACTAAGTTATTAACTTTAACTTTTTGCACTCAAAGGTTTTCTTTGAGCATTATTTATTTTGAGGTCTTCCTCTATTTTTTATGTGTGTCAAAGGGGGAGAGATAGTGAATTCAGGGGGAGTTGTTTAACTCGGGGGAGAGTTAAAATATTAAAATGCATGTTTATAAAAATTATGCATATTTTAAGTTAACTTTGAACCTTGGTTGACAAACATAAAAAAGGAAGAGATTGTTGGTGCAAGTTGCACCAGAATCAAACCTAAGTTTTGATGTTGTCAAAGGTTCAAGTTAAGTCTTGTTGTGATCGAACAAGTTGACTGAGTGTGCAGGCCGTTTACTCAACTGGGAAAGACCTAGATGGAGGCTAGGCAGGAGAAATTTTAGCAGATCGTGGAACCCAGGTGAAAGTCCAAGTGGGTCGAGGGGACCCGACGCTTGGCGGTGTGATCGAGAGGTCTGGAGGACCGAAGATCAAGAGAAAAGTCCTGGTGAACAGATCAAAGCTAAGTGAAAAGTCCAAACTAGATCTGGAGGATCTAAGTTTGGTAGGTAGGTTGAGGTAAACAACTGGACGAGCGACAGTGAGGTCGGGTTCCTTTTATGCAGTCAGTATAAAAGGAACAACCTCAAATAGTCCTACTCTATACACACATAGTGTACTAGTGTAATTTTATAGTCAAGATAAACTAGTACCAAATTACACTACAACTATTCCAATGGTTTGTCCCAATCCATCTTGGTTGTGAGCTTCTATTTATAATCTATAAGGAACTGATAACATGATATTCTGTGTGACACCACACACTATGTTATCTACAATATAAATTAAATGGACAACTGCATTTAACTAAATGCAGACATTTGACCAATGTGATTCTCATTTCAAAATAAATTTTTATATAAAAAGCTAGGCTTTTAGTAAACATTTTAACAATAGGTATATCATCAGCTGAGAGTCAAATAATTTGATATTCAGAAGACAACATTTCGTACCAGATATGACCATTATGAGCTTTTGGTAATGCCATTTGGGCTTACCAATGCTCCAACGGTATTTATGGATTTGATGAACTACATCTTCCTGGAGTATCTTGATCAGTTTGTTATCATTTTCATCGATGACATATCGGTCTATTCGTGTTCCGAGGAGGAACATGCACGACATCTTCGCACAGTCTTGGAGACTCTTCGACGACATCAGCTATATGCGAAGTTTAGTAAGTGTGCCTTTTTGGCTATCTTCAGTCGGTTTTCTGGGTCACATGGTTTCTAGCCGAGGTATTTTCGTAGACCCTCAAAAGATCGAAGCTGCCACTAGTTGGGAGCAGTCAAAATCAATACAGGAGATTCATAGTTTTCTGGGACTAGCTGGATATTACAGACGGTTCATCGAGGGTTTCTCCCAGATTGCTATATCGCTGACACGCCTGACCAAGAAAGGCGTGAAGTTCACTTGGAAAGAAGATTGCGAGACCATCTTCCAGGAGCTGAAGCGGAGATTAGTGTCGGCTCTGATTTTGGTTTTACCCTCCGGAGAGGATGGATTCATGCTCTACACCGACGCATCTCTTCAGGGTTTGGGCGCTGTTCTGATGCAGCACGGTAGGGTAGTCTTCTATGCTTCTCGACAGTTGAAGGAGCATGAGAAGAACTACCCTATACATGATCTGGAGCTAGCCGCCATCATCTTTGCTTTGAAGATTTGGCGGCATCATCTCTACAACATTACCTTTGAGATTCTTACGGATCATAAGAGTCTCAAATATATTTTCACCCAGAAGGAACTCAATCTCCGACCAAGGAGATGGATGGAGTTCCTGAAGGATTATGACTATACCATTAGCTACCACCCGGGGAAAGCTAATGTGGTTGCCGATGCACTCGGCAGGAAGTCCAGAGGGACTTTGGCTTGCCACCGAGTTTCAGTCACGGACTTGATTCAGGGCTTCTCCGAGTTGGGCCTTCAGGAGCAGGGACAGACAGAGCAGGGTATTCAGGTTACCATGTTTGCTCAGTCGTCGATCAGGATGAGGATCCGAGAGGCCCAGGCTGGTGATCAACATTTTCAGTTCATTGGCAGCCAGATAGCTTTCGGGCAGCAGACCGAGTTCACATGAGATGAGGAGGGTATTATATATTTCCGAGGCATATTATGCGTACCTCAGTCTCACTCGGTCTTACAGGAGCTACTTCAGGAGGCTCATCACTCTCAATTTGCGATCCACCCAGGCGGGACCCGCATGTATCAAGATTTGAGGTGTTCCTACTGGTGGAACGGTATGAAGAAAGACATCACGGAATTCGTAGCTAGATGTCTTGTCTGTCATGCACATAGATTTAGAAAGATGAATCCCATGTCTCATGGGAAGAAATTTTTTCTTATATTCTTCCATGTTAAATTGTTTTAGCATCTTATCTATCTATGTAGACTGCGAAAGACCAAGCAACTTTCTCAATCTATCTTTGTAGATCTTAATCCCGAAGATATAGTTGCTTCTTCCATGTCTTTCAAGGAGAATATTTTTTTTGGACAACCAAGATTTAACTATAGAATATACACATCACTAACCTTCCCTTCAAGTCTAGTCGAAGGATATATAGCCGATTAACTAGACTCAGGTCCTACTTTTTCCTATTCGACCTTTTCACCAGAGCATTCAATAATCCACTCTTCCCTTTAAGTCTTTAGGACTTAGTGATTTTTTCAAAAACTGCTTATTTGCAGGCAGCTCTTTTAGGTGAGGTTATTGAGAGCGTGCGAAGAGAGGAATAATGCGGTTGTCACCTCCATCATAAATGTCGTTTAGGGGTTGACGCCACATGGCTCTCCTTTTTGTAACATCAGCTTTTGCATTTTTCTATAATCAATGGTGTCTCTATGTCACACCTTTCTGATCAATGGTGACCATGATTTATCAACCTAAATTAGTCTTCATAAAAACCCTAAATAGTCAACCCCCTCAGCACTTTGCACTTACTCTTTTTCGATTTCTTTTCCGGCGAACCTTCCTCCCCAATCTTTTCTTCTCCTGTGCCTTAAGAGATCCAGTAAGTCATTTTCTCTTTGCCTTCCTTATGGTTCAAGAGTCCTTCGCCACCTGGTACACCTTTACCAATTCAAGCTTTGATGATTCCGACAAAGATTTTCTCTACTCTAGATATGCAATTCCCAAGAATTACCATATTAATCTTCGTTTACTGAATGATCATTCTCATAATCCCTCTCTTAATGACATCACCTTCTTTTCTGACCAGTTAGCAGTCGGCCTTTGCTTTCCTATTCATCCCTTTTTATTAGAAGTAAGCCACCAATACTTCCCTATCCTTTTACAACAGTTCATCCCAAATGCCTTTTGATATATATGTGAGATGTTCATGTTTTCGTTTATTCGACATCCCTCCTACTCCTTGCGATCTTTATCTATTTTCTTACCCCAAAAAATCAGAGCCTGAGGCTTTTCTTTTCCAATCTCGACCAAAAGTTGTCTTCATTGAAGACATGTCTGTTGGGGTTGCAACCTTGCAACCCCAACAATCCCCCCCCCCCCTCAAATAAAGGACCACAGACTCCCTAACGTCCGATCCTCGACCCACTAAGACTTCCTGCCCCTCGGTACACCCGACCTACTAGGACTTCCTTGTCTAGCCGTAACTAGGACTTCCATGCCATTGTGGAGATATCTAAATTCTTTTCGATCCTACAATTGGTATCAGAGCGGGATCGCTTTGAATTGGTAAAATCACCATTCAAGTAAAATTTTCATGGTAGTTTTTCAATTTTTCGAAGTCGATCGGAATCGATAATATTGTCGCCTTCTGATCTATTTTTTTCATAATCAAATTTTTTCCTCAAAGTTTGTGCAACACCACTCGAGTTCGTGTTTTAATTTCTTAATCCCGAACTACTAATCCAAGAATGAGTCTTGGAACAAGTTTTTTTTTGTTTTTGTGTGTGTGCAAGATTTTTTAACAATGACCCATCAAGAAGGCTACAGCGTGGCCCGCCCCCAACTTTTCTCTGGCGAAGACTTCGGCTATTAGAAAGGTCGAATGGAGTCCTACCTCCAAACTCATTTTGAAATGTGGGTAAGATGGACCTAGGTAAAATGTAGAATAAAATTAATCAGTTTAACCACATTAATAAAATCATTTAACTTAATTAAATAAATCAATTTTAATTAAGAAATCAATTTAACTTAATTAATAAATCAATTTAAAATTAATTAAGAAATCAATTTAACTTAATTAACAAATCAACGTTAACTTAATTAATAAATCAAGTTTAACTTAATTAATAAATCAATTTAACTTAATTAATAAATTAATTTAATTTAATTAATAAAACAACTTAAACTTAAACCTGATTAACTCAATAAAACCATCTCATAATCACCCATAGGGATACCATGTTTGATAACCTAGATTGGGTGAGATGGAACATTAAGGAGTTAATTTCAATCAAACTATCTTTTGATCCGTCAAATTGAACCAAATCAAATACTTTATGTGTAGGAACATAAAGATTTGGATCAATGGATGCTAGATAGTGGATGCTCCAGGTATATGACTGGAGATAGATTGAAATTCATTAAGATGAAATTCAAGAACCTAGGGTATGTTGCATTCGGCAACGATAGAACACTTAAGGTAATCGGAACCGGTAATATCCAACTGAGTTCCTATTTCTATATTCGAAAAGTTTTATTGGTTGATCGATTGAATTTTAACTTACTTAGTATTAGCCAATTATGTGACTCAGGGTACTTAGTCACATTTTCAAAATCTGAGTGCTTTATTAAAAATGTTGAAAATCCTATAATCATACTTAAAGGAATTAGGAAAAAGAATATCTATTCAATTGATCTACCAACCTTCTCATTTGAGTGTCTATTGACCCAACAAGAGGAAACTAATTTGTAGCACAGAAGACTGGGTCACACTTATACTAGACTCATTTCAAAAATGAGTCAAAATGGCTTAGTTAAAGGCTTGTCCAAATTAAAATTTACTAAAAATTCAATTTATAATGTGTGTCAACAGGGTAAATAAACCAAGTCAACCCATAAGTTAACCAACTTAAGTAGAACTAACTCAATACTTGATCTCCTACACTTAGATCTGTTTGATTCACATGGGCTAAGTCACTAAGCAAAAAAATTAATATTGTTTAGTAATAATTGATGATTACTCAAGGTTTACTTGGGTAAAATTTCTAAAATCTAAAGATGAAACCTATGAAATCTTTAAAACCTTTTGTAATTTAGTAGAAAATGAAAAAGATATTAAAATTAAAAGAATTAGAAGTGACCATGGGGGTTAATTTGAAAACCTCAAATTTATTGAATTTTGTGAAATTAATGGATATAAACATGAATACTCATGCCCTAGAACTCCCCCCCCCCCCCAACAAAATGGTTTAGTAGAACGGAAAAATAGAACCCTACAAGAAGCTGCTAGAACCATGTTAAATGAATACAACTTAAATAATCAATTTTGGGATGAAGCAATTAATATATCCTGCTATATTCAAAATAGAATTTTAATCAATAAAATTTAAAATAAAACTCCATATGAAATATATTATAATAGAACTCCCAACCTAAACTATTTAAAGGTGTTTGTGTAACACCCACGAATTTCTTAAGCTAAGTATGTGAAGATTCTCTTTTAGAATAAAAAGATAAGATAGAACCAAAAATATATAAAAGAAAAAGGAATTGGTCGAGGATTGAACCTTGAACCTTTTTAATCTAATAGTAAGCTTTAAGGATTATGGATTGACCACTAGGCCATCATAAATTATTGTTGAATAGAGAATGGAAATTTTAGATAAAAAGTAAGAGTAAGGAAGTAAGAAAATCTCAAGTAGCTTTCTTCCTCCTTCTCATGATTAAGAAGAAAGCTAGCAAAAGACAAGTTGTCTTTTCCTTCTTCCTTCTCTTCCATTTTTGTGGAGATGCATGAGGGAATGAGATGAGAGGAATTAAGGGGATGAATGGGGACACTTTACCTCATTAAGGATAATTAGGGAGTTAATGAGAAAGAGAAGGCAAAATTCATCTTTGCTTCTTCCTCCCACTTGGCATAAGAAGGGAAATAGAAAAAAAGAGTTTCATTTTCCTCCTCCCTTTCCTCACCATTGTCGAGACCTTGAGCCATCCCTCTCCCAAGTTTCCGTGATTCAACTAAGTTTTCTCCCTAAGAAAACTAAACCTCAAGAAGAAAGCCTCAAGACCTACTTCTTACAAGCAAGAGAAGCGAAGGAAATATTAGAAGGAGGAGCTCTCTTCTTCTTCTTCACAAGGGTATATTTCTTAAGAAAAAAAAAAAGACAAGCAAGAGGAGGTAAGCATTCCCTCACCTGTGGTACAAGTAGTTATGTGGTTTTTCTTCAAGTTTAGATGGCTCAAAAACCTAGGGTTTCCCTTGAAACTTTCGGCCATGGTGAATTGTAAGACCTATGAAAGCTTAAACCCAAAACGAACATGTTTAGGGATTTTCTCATGATATGATATGAATATTTCCTTGATATTTCATGCTTGTATGTTGCTTGGAACTAGGTGAATCCTCACCTTAGGGTTCGGCCATGAAGAGATTAAAAAAAAACCCTAGGAAAGCTCAAACTCAAAACTAACATGCTTATGATCTTTCGTATGACATGATATGAATATTTTCTTGTTGTTTCATGCTTGTATGTTGCTTGGAACTAGGTGAACCCCACCTTAGGGTTTCGGCCATGAAGAGATTAAAAACCCTAGAGAAGCTTAAACTCAAACTAACATTCTTATGATCTTTCTCATGATATGTTATGAATGTTTCCGTGATGTTTCATGCTTGTATGTTGTTTGGAACTAGGTGAACCTTACCTTAGAGTTTCGGCCATGAAAGGAATAAGAACCCTAGAGAAGCTTAAAACTCAAACTAACATGCTTATGATCTTTCTCATGATATGTTATGAATGTTTCCTTGATGTTTCATGCTTGTATGTTGTTTGGAACTAGGTGAACCTTACCTTAGGGTTTCGGCCATGAAAGGATTAAAACCCCTAGTGAGGCTCAAACTCAAATCTAACTTGCTTATGACCTTCCTCATGATATGATATAAAGATAACTTGATTTCATGTGGTTTAGAACTAGGTTTCCACATTTCAAACTTTCGGCCAAGATAGAATTTAAGGCTTAGACAAGCTTAAACTCAACTCTAACATGCTCATGTTTTTCCCTATGATATGACATGAAATTAACATGAAATTCTCATGCTTGTATTTGGTTGAGAACCTAGCTCCACACCTTATGACATTCGGCCACTTATAGTTTGTAGACCTAGGAAGCTTGAAACCTAAACTCAATATGCTCATGTTGTTGCTTATAATAAATGTTATGAAAATTATTTAGGGTTCACATGTTGATATGCTAATTGTAACCTAGATCTAGGCCTTGCATGTTTCGGCCACATTGTGAAGTTTAGACGTAGGAAGCTTAGAACCTAAATTTAATATGCTTATGATGTTCCTTATGATAAATGTTATAAATTGATTTAAGGTTCATATGTTTTTATGATTTCTTGCAATCTAGAAGAACCCTTGCATGTTTCGGCCACCCTTAGTAGGTTGATGTTTGAGACCCAATTATGACTCTTTATGTGCTTCACTTTGCCATGATATGAATTAGGAGATGCTAACTTATGTTCCATGCATTCTTATGTTTTCCATGATATGTTAAATGCTCATTTTATGTATGCTTATGAATTATGCATGAAAATGTCTTCTATGATGTGCTAAATGCTCAAATATGTATGCTTTATGAAATGAAAAGAAAAGGCCTAAGAGATGTTTCCCTATTGTTGGGACTAAGAGCACTCTTTATGACAAGCTAAGTGGAAGGCCTAAGAGTTGCTTCCCTATCAAGTGGGACTAAGAGCACTCTCTATGTTATGAAAAGTTATGAATGACATGTGCATGATATGCTATGAATGACATGAATATGATATGCTATGCTATGAATGACATGAACATGATATGCTATGATATGATATGTATATAACATAATATTTTACTTTGTATGGCTTGTACCAAAAGGGTGGGCTCCTTATGCGCCCCTAGGTCGATGGACTAAGAAACGGGCCTAGTAAAGGGTGGGCTCCTTACGTGCCCCTAGGTCGAGTTACGGGCCTAGTTTCCTAGTAGGTTCAAGACTAGCTACCTTGAGTCTACTTAGGATGCGCGCATTTATGTATGTATGTGGTACTAAGCCGGGCCCCCTCATGTTGAGATTATTTTTAAGTACTATATGATATTGTTTTTAAGACATTTTGCACATGACATGAAGCATGTTTTGAAAAGCATCTTGCACATGACATCACCCATGATTTAAAGGACATCTTGCATATATGTTTATATTATGGAATGATATGATATGACTCTTACTCACATGCTATGATAGGATGTTCTTTATGCTATGATATGATATGTCATGATGCTTATTTTTACGATATGACATGATATGTTATGATGCTTACTTTACGTTATGATATGATTGTCATTTATGTCATGATAAGTTTATGCCATGATATGATGCTTACTTTATGCTATGATATGATAAGTTTATGCCACGATATGATGCTCACTTTATGCTATGATATGATTGTTATTTTATACCATGATATGAGTTTCATTTATGTTATGATATGTGATATGATTACTCTTATATGATATGTACGGTTTTTGTGAGTAGGAAAGGATCTTACTGAGCCTTGTGTGCTCATAGCTTACTTTCCTTGTACCACATATAAAGGTAAAGGATGGATAAACTAAAGGAGCAGCAGGAGGGCAAGAGATGTGTGTGGTGGTGGCTTGGCTAAAGAAAATAAATGACCTGCTTATGTGAACTTAGGAATGATATGAAATATGTTTATTTTATGTTGATGACTTGCATGACCACTTTTACTTACGCTTATGTTAGGAATGGATAATTATGTTTCTTTAAGTTTATAACTATGCTGGGCATATTGGTATGATTAGTTGTGATTTAAATGAATAATTATTTCCGCTGTTTTAAAAAGAAAAATCATAAAAACTATTTTGTACGTACATTATGTATAATAGAAGGTAACCCCGCCTCCACTTAGCAGGAGGGGAGGGCGGGCGTTACAGTTTGGGTGTAAAGTTCATATTTTAAACACTAAGGACTACTTAGGAAAATTCACGTCAAAATCAACCCCAGGAATCTTCTTAGGGTATTCCACAACCAGTAGGGTCTATAGAGTTTATAACAAAAATACCCTAAAAATTGAAGAAACAATTAATGTGATTTTTGATGAAGAAGATAACTTACCTAACTCAATAAATGAAAATATTAATCAAAACACTAAAAATATTAATATAAGAAACATAGAAGATGATGAAGATATCCAACTTAAATCTAGTCAATTACAAGAACCAATTATTGATCCTAACATAAGAACATCAAGAACAAGTACTAATCACTCATCTGACCAAATTTTGGGTGATCCAACAGGGTTCGAACTAGAGCATCTTATAGGAACCTAAGTCAGATAACCCTCATTTCTAAAATTGAACCTAATATTATAGAAGAAGCACTACCTGACCTAGACTGGACATTAGCAATGCAAGAGGAGTTAGCCCAATTTGAAGGAAACCAAGTCTGGTAACTAGTACCTAAACCCAATAATAAAACTATAGTTAACACCAAGTGGATATTTAGAAATAAATTAGATGATAAGGGCGAAATAGTAAGAAATAAAGCTAGGTTAGTTCCTAAAGGGTTCAGCCAAGTAGAAGGGTTAGACTATGATGAGACCTATGCTCCTATAGCCAGACTTGAATCTGTTAGGATGCTGCTGGCCTACGCAGCACATAAAAGATTCAAGTTATACCAAATGGATGTAAAATCCACATTTTTAGACGGGTTTATCAAGGAAGAGGTATATGTAAGTCAACCCCTAGGATTTGAGGACTTGGACCACCCAAACCATGTTTTTAGGTTAAAAAAGACACTATATAGACTAAAACAAGCACCTAGGACTTGGTATAAATGACTATCAAATTATCTAATATCTAAAGGATTTAAACAAGGTCAAATAGATCAAACCTTATTTGTAAAATTCTTAGAAAAGACATTTTTATAGGTCAAATCTACGTAGATGATATAATTTTTGGTTCAACGAACACTAAATTTTTAAAAGAATTTACCAAATTAATGGAAAGTGAATTTGAAATGAGCCTAGTTAGAGAACTCAACTTTTTTTTAGGCTTACAAATTAAACAAACCAAAGATAGAATTTATATTTTTCAAACAAAATATGCTAAGGAGCTAATTAGAAAATTTGAAATGGAAAATTCTAAAACTATAAATACTCTAATAGCAACTAATGTTAAAATAGACTCTGACTTAGAAGGAAATCCAGTAGACTCAAAATACTATCGAAGTACGATAGGGAGTCTACTCTATCTAACTGCAAGTCGACCAGGTATCCTATTTGTAGTAGGTATGTATGCAAGATACCAATCTTGTGCAAAAGAGTCACACCTAACAAATGTTAATAGAATACTTAGGTATATTAAGGGAACCCTAAATGTAGGACTGTGGAACCCTAAGACTTGCACCTTTGATCTAATTGGCTATTCTGACTTAGACTATGCTGGGTCTAAATTAGATAGAAAAAGCACAAATGGTAGCTGTCAATTTCTAGGTCAGTGCCTAATAAGTTAGTCAAGCAGAAAGCAACACTGTGTTGCTTTATCCACTACTGAAGCTGAGTACATAGCCTTAGGGGAATGTGCATCTCAACTATTATGGATGATGCATACCTTAAAGGACTATCAACTAGAATATAAAAACACAAAAATTTCAATTAATAATATAAGTTCAATTAACTTAACCAAGAATCCAATTCACCACTCAAGGGGGAGATTGTTGGTGTGGTAAGCATTCGACGATCGAACCTAAGTTTTGATAATGGCAAAGGGTTCAAAGTTAAGGTCACTTATTATCTAACAAGGTTGAATGAGTTTGCAGGAAAGTCCTAAGTGTACTTAGGCAAAAGTCCTAGCTACGGTTAGGCAGGTGGAAAACCCTAGGGGATGGTAACCCTAGGTCATAGGGGGTGGTAACCCTAAGCGGAAAGTCTTGGCGGATCGAGGGGCAGGAAGTCCTAGTGGGTCGAGGATTGGACGTTAGGGAACCTGTGGTCCTTTGTTTGAGAGGGGGATTGTTGGGGTTGCAAGGTTACAAACATAGTCCCACATTAAAAACACATAAGAAAGATCATAGGTTTATAAGAATTTAGATATCTCCACAATAGCATGATATTGTCCACTTTGGGTCTAAGCCCTCATAGTTTTGCTCTTGGGCTCTACCCAAAAGGCCTCATACCAATAGAGATATATTTCTCTTATAAACCCATAATCTTTCCATGTGTTTTCAATGTGGGACTATGTTTACAACCTTGCAACCCTAACAATCCCCCCCTCAAAAAAAGGACCACAGGCTCCCTAACATCCGATCCTTGACCCACTAGGACTTCCTGCCCCTCAGTCCACCCGACCTACTAGGACTTCCTTGCCTAGCCGCAACTAGGACTTCCTGCCCCTCGGTCAATCTGACCTACTAGGACTTCCTTGCCTAGCCGCAATTAGGACTTCTTGCCTAGTGTCTGGTTCTCTTGATCCGGACATAGGAGCCCCCACTTCTTCGTTCGAGGTTAATATTCCACCCACATGGTTTGATTGAACCATGGCTCTTGTGCACAGTTGGTTGTTAGTCCTTCTGGCAGTCCGGGCTCTGATACCAATTATTAGAGGGGGTGGCTTTTACTTTCGTTTTAGAAAACTTTCGAGTAATTAAGCAGCGAAAAAGTAAATAATGCTGCAAATGCAAACATCAAGGATTTTTTACTTGATTCGGAGCCTGGGGCGACTCCTACCCCACGACCCACGCTCATTGAGTGTTTACTTTGGGCAATCACTATCAATCCAGACATATTACAGTTTAGATTTATAATATTAAACAGTAATAAAATGATACTGACAATGAAAGCAGTAATCTTTGAAGCTTCTGGTTGTCGGAGACTTGTTGCAGCTTCGCTGGATCAATTTTTGAGCAGCACACGGAAGAATGGTTGTCAAATTGTGTTATTCCTTTGCTGCTGCTCGAGACAGGCTCATATAGCCTATTGAGAACGCCTCCACACCATGGAGGGCGCCCTCATCTGACCGAATCCGCAGCGTGGATGAGCTCTGACCACTTCGCAGCTTATCCTCCTGAGGGGGCCTCCAACCGCATGGAGGGCGTCCTCCACCTGCGTCTAGGGTGCCCTCAGCTCCACAGAGGGCGCCCTCTGCTTAGCGTCCAGGGCGCCCTCTGCCCTGCTGTGCGGAGGTCATCAACCAGTGACTTGAGGCGCCTCTAAGCTCCATGGAGGGCGCCTCAGGACTGTTCATCCGAGACTTTTGCTTCTTTTACACCCCCTGCAAGATGGGTTAGTTCAAAATACAAAACACATCCTGCAAGACAGAGTTTAGCACAACAAAATTGTTAGGATGTCTACTAAAAGCCTAGCTTTTGGTATAAATATTTATCTAGAAATAAGAATCACATTGGTCAAATGTTTACATTTACGATAAATGTAGTTGCTCAATTAATTTATATTATAGATAACATGGTGTGTGGTGTCACACACAGAAGATCATGTTATCGGTTCCTTATAAATTATAAACAGTAGCTCACGACCAAGATGGAAAGGAACAAACCATTGGAAGGTCGTAGTGTAATTAGGTGTTAGTTTATCTTAACTATATAATTACACTAGTACACTTAGAGTGTATTGAGTAGGACCATTTGAGGTCGTTCCTTTTATACTGACTTTATGAAGGAACAAAGACCTCAGTTATTATGGAAGTGTGTGCTCTTAATCCTAATATAATAACAAACACATATATTTGATATTTATTTCTTTAATTTATCAATGGGTAAGATTTAGTTCGATAAATCAATAAGCCCGATAAGTTGGGAAATGATATCACTTATAGTGTGTGTTGTTGATTATAGAAGGAAACTATGTCCTAGTGATCTAGGTTGAGAATGTCCCCAAGAGGAGCTCATAAGGATTGTCATGTTAAACCCTGCAGGTGGACTTAGTCTGACATGACAATGAAGTTGAGTGGTACTACTCTTGGAGCTAGATATTAATTAAGTGAGTTGTCAGTAACTTACTTAATTAGTGGACATTTGTTATCTTAAACACAGGGAGACTAACACACCCATAATAAGAAGGAGCCCAAAATGTAATTTGGTATTGGTGCGGTAGTTTTATAATAGTTCTCTAGTGGAATGAATTATTATTGATAAAATTAAGTTGTGTGTTCGGGGCGAACAAGGGATACTTAATTTTATCGGGAGACCAAAACCAATTCCTCCTCTCGGTCCCTATCGTAGCCTCTTAATTATAGAGTACTATACCCACCTATACCCACCTTCTTACCCATCCCATAGGGGCCGGCCAAGCTAGCTTGGAGACCAAGCTAGGGCCGGCCAAAGTTTGGTTCATGGGTGCTTCAAGGTGGCCGGCCCTAGCTTGGGTTCAAGCTTAGTGTGGTCGACCCAAATTAAAATAAAAGGATTTTTATTTTTTAAAATTTTTCTTATGTGGATAACATGATTTAAAAGAGAGTTTAAAAATTTAAATCTTTCCTTTTATAAGATTCTACAAAAGATTAAGAGAAGAGCTAAATCTCTTTCCTTATTTGTAGATTAAAATGTTGATTTTAATTTTGGTAAAAACTTTCCTTTTAACCATGTTCATGATTTAAAAGAAAGTTTAAAAAATTAATAATCTCTTTTATTAGTTTCTACAAAAGATTAAGAAAAGATTTGATATCTTTCCTTATTTGTAGATTGAAAGGAGATTTTAATTTTTAGAGACAACTTTCCGGAAATTATCCACATGTTTAAAGAAAGATTTAATTTATAAAATTTCCTTTTAACGAATCATGAAGGGATAAAAATTATTGGAGAAATTTTTTATGAAATTTTCGGAAGCAAATAAGGAAGTTTTAATTTGTATTTAAAATTTTTATTTGCTTGGAGATTTGGTGTGGCCGGCCATTATAGTAATGAGAATAAAAATTATTTTTAATTAAATAAATTTTTCCTTTTCATGGCAAAAGAATTAAGGAAGTTTTTATTAAAATTTTCTTATTTGCCAAGACCAAGGATTATAAAAGAGGAGGTAGAGGAGTCTTCATGGGTGAACAACCTCTATTCTTTTCCTCCTTCTCTTCCTTGGTTTTGGTGTCCGGCCCTATTTCTCTCCTCTCCTCTTGTTGGCCGAAACCTATCTTCTTGGTGGAGCTCTTGTTTGTGGCCGGATCAAGGAAGGAGAAGAAGAAGAGAAAGCAAGCCTCGCCTCTAGCATCCCTTGGAGCATTGGTGGTGGCCGAAATTCTTCATCCTTGAAGAAATTTATTGTGGTCGAAATCTAGAAGAAAGAAGGAAGGTGGAAAGGTGGTTCTCATCTCGGAAGATCGTTGCCCACACAACGTCCGAGGTTAGAAGAGGAATACGGTAGAAGATCAAGAGGTCTTTGTCTTCAAAAGAAATGTATAACTAGTAATGTTTTTCCGCATCATGCTAGTTTTATTTCTTTATAAAAATATCAAATACAAGAGGCATGCGATTCTAGTATTTCGAATTTGTTTTCGATGTTGTGTTCTTTTGTTTTTCTTTTCCTTGTGATTTGATTATTTTTTTCGGTTGACCTAAAGTTATTTAAGGAAATTAAATATTAGCTTTCCTTAAAAGGCTTTGTCTAGGCGGTGATGGTTGTTCCCATATCCAAGAAGGCTATGTGCCTCGCCATGCAGTCCTGGAAGCCAATTTTGGAAATTAATATTTAATGGAATTAATAACCTAGGTGATTTGGATCGAACGTGTTAAGTTCCACAGGAGATCCAAGTCTAAACCTAAAAGAACAAATAAATTAAACTTATGATCAAACGTGTTAAGTTCCGCAGACGATCCAAGTTTAATTTAAAAGAACACATGGTAGCTAGGAAAAGGTTCAGACCTTTGTACAAAATTTTTGTACAGTGGAACCATTGGGTTTTTCGAGTAGCAACCAACAAAAATAAGTTAAACATAAGAATTTGACAGTCACCGGATTGTCCGGCTCTGACTTCGGATTTCTGACCGAAAACTCTAGGTCGAACCGACACCTATTATTCCCTCATCGGGGAACGCATCCTCACCTACTACACTCAAGAGAGTTTACCTGTTTCCAGTTGATCCTCCAGACCAACTGGACTTTTGCTCAACGCCCGAGGCTCTAGGACTTTCCGCTGGACATCCGCTCCATAATCCATCCAGTCTTTCACCTGGTTCGCGACACCAGGACTTTCCGCCTAGGGTTACCACCCCCTAGGACTTTTGCCCGAAGCCCTCGACCCGCCAAGACTTTCCTCCAAGGGTTACCACCCCCTAGGGTTTTCCACTTGCCTAACCGCAGTCAGGACTTTTGTCTAAGTACACTTAGGACTTTCCTGCAAACTCATTCAACTTTGTTAGATAACAAGTGACCTTAACTTTGAACCCTTTGCCATTATCAAAACTTAGGTTCGATCGTCAGATGTTTACCGCACCAACAATGGCATCTTCAAACAAAAGCTGGAAATCTCATTTCTTCTTTGTGGAAATGCACAATCCAGTTACTTGGTTCTGTTGGGTTTTTCGGGCCGCGAAAACCGCTTTTCGCGTCGCGGAAACCCCGAATCACCCAAAGCCGTAGATCCGTGCAAGGAAAATTTCCGGAAAAACACGAGTACGAGTTTTAATACTTTGATCTACAGTAGATCTACAAGGAAAACATTTTACCTTCGATGCGTGCCCTCGCAAATCCCACTCGTCCAACGGTACGCCGGATCTCGAGAGTGTCAACGTAGACACTCCTCTAATGATATCCACACGAACAAGGAGTGTCTCTCACACTCAAAGGATGGAGAAGAGAGCCCCAAGTGTGCTAGCACTTTCTAGAGCTCTCGAATGGGATTGGAAAGAAAGAAAAGAAGAAGGTACAAAAAGAAATCTTATACACTCACTAGTAGTATTCTTCCTTTGTGACCTTCACTCTTCCTTTGCTCTTGGATTCACTCAACCACCTTCTCCTCACCATGGAAGTCACGGCAATAGCAGCAAGAAGGAGGAAGAAAACTAGGAAGAAGATGATCCAATTACCACACATCAATACACACTAAATGAAAAACAACTCATCCTTTAGTGTGGCCGGCCACACACATAACTCCCTCATTTAATGTGGTCGGCCACATTAAATGGAATGGGAAGTGTTGTAACCTCCATGAGGTGGCATGTGATGTGGCAAGGATGAGTCATCCTTATGATGTGGCAACACATCAAGTCAAACTTGATGTTTCAACTTCTACTTGGTCAAGTCAAACTTGACCAATTGTCTTCCTTGTTGAGTTAAATCCAACCTTTGATTCAAGTCAATTTCAATTTAATGAATCTCAATTCATTAATATAAATTGACTCAATGAATCAAATTTAAATTAGACTCATTCAACAATTGAATCTAATTGAGTCTAACTCAATAAGTCTAATTTGAATCCAATCTTTGGTGCATCATATGAACCTAATCCAATTGGTTCATCATATGAACATAATCTCCATCCACTTGTTCTTTGTGTGTGACCCAATAGGTTCTTATAACGTTGGCAATGTTTCTAAACTCCTTTAGAAACATAAGCAATGAGCGGCATCTAGCAATACATCATTGCTACCCAAGTTACAAGAAATGTCGAGATCCAACATCACCTTGTGACTACTAATTGTGACTCCTCACAATATATGACAAGTGTCCTTCTATCCTAGACATCTAGATTGATCAATGTGAGGCATAGACCGTGTCATCCTCTGACCAATCTAAATCTTGAACTCCAAGTAGACTCACTCAATCAAATGAGCTCAATATCTCATATTGACTCATTTGGGTATGGCCATACACTTCGTGGTCTTACTCTATCAAGAATATCGATGTCACTCCCGTCATATAGGAGGGATATATCCCATCTACATCACTCACATCCCTCTGTATAATTCGTTACATACCCAGTAATCGCCTTTATAGTCCACCCAGTTACGGGTGACGTTTGACGAAACCAAAGTACATAACTCCTTATGTAGGGATCCATGGTGACTTCAGGTCTAAGGACTAATAGTCATACTAATAGCCACATGAGAAAGTATATGACACTCATATAACGATCCATGATACTTTCTCATGGCGGGTCATTCAGTATACATTCTCCAATGCATACCCATGTGTCAACTTGATATCTCCATATCCATGACTTGTGAGATCAAGTCATCGAGCTGACCTACATGCTAGTCTTATTGTATTAACATTGTCCCTGAATGTTAATACTCGACTAGGAATGAATTAGAGTAGTGTTCCCTATATCATCTCACTATCGATTCAACCAATCGATTGATATAGGTAAGAACCTTCTACTCAAGGATGTTACTATACTTATTTTATCTGGCACTAATACAAATAAGCATAATAACCAAAAACCAAATGCCTTAATATATATACAAGAATATGATATACATGAGTCCATACAATCATCAAATGATTGGCTCTATGGCTCTAACTAACAATCTCCCACTAGCACTAGTGTCAATCAGTATAGGCTCTAAGGCCTAATGACCTAGTGTGACCATCATGCTTCCTCTGTGCCAAAGCCTTGGTCAAGGGATCTGCGATGTTAGCCTCTGTAGGTACTCTGCAAATCTTCACATCTCCTCTATCGATAATCTCTCGAATGAGATGGAAGTGTCGTAGTATGTGCTTGGTCCGCTGGTGTGAGCGAGGTTCCTTCGCCTGTGCTATAGCTCCATTGTTGTCACAATAGAGCTCAATGGTCGTCGATGCTAGGAACCACCCAAGTTCGTGATGAACTTGCGGATCACAACCTCCTTTGTTACCTCGATGCAATATACCGGCCTGTTGTAGAATCGACTCGTGTCACCTTGAACTCTTCGACTCACGGCACCACCATTTAAGCAAAACACGAACCCGATTGCGATCGGTAATCATCCCGATCGGTCTCGAAGCTAGCATCACTGTAACCCTTTACGGTTAGCTCATCATTGACTCCATATATCAAGAAATATTCTTTAATCCTTCGTAAGTACTTAAGAATATTCTTGACCGCTATCGATGACTTTCACCTGGATCTGACCGTCATGCTCAAAGCATACGAGACATCCGGTCGAGTACATAGCATGGCGTACATGATCGATCCTATGGCTGAGGCATAGGATCTGATCCATGCGGTCTCTCTCTCTCTAGAAGAGGGACCTTGAGTCTTGAAAGACTCACGCCATGTGACATCGGAACCCTTCTTGGAGTTCTGCATGGCAAACCGAAGGAGTACCTTGTCAATGTATGTACGCTGACTTAGGCCAAGCAATTTCTTAGATCTATCTCTATAGATCTGAATCCCTAGAATGCGGGATGCCTCACCTAAGTCCTTCATTGAGAAACAACTCCCTAGCCAAGTCTTGATAGACTGAAGCATAGGGGTGTCCTTCCCAATGAGTAGTATGTCATCCACATACAATATGAGGAAGACAACTATATCTCCTACAACCTTCTTGTAGACACAAGGCTCATCTTCATTCTTGATGAAACCAAACTGTTTGATTACATCATCGAATCGAAGAATCCAGCTCTGAGAAGCTTGCTTTAGTCCATAAATGGACCTATGCAGCTTGCATACTCTGCTAGTATGTTGTGGATCTACAAAACCCTCAGGTTGTGTCATGTACACATCCTCGAGTAGGTTTCCATTCAGAAACGCGGTTTTGACATCCATCTGCCATATCTCATAGTCATGGTAGGCTGCAATAGCAAGCATGATCCGAATGGACTTAAACATCGCTACTGGAGAAAAGGTTTCATCATAGTCAATACCATGAATCTGCTTGAAACCTTTAGCTACCAAGCGACCCTTATAAATAAGTCCATCCATGTCAGTCTTTCTCTTAAAGACCCACTTACACCCTATGGGTTTTACCCCTTCAGGTGGATCAACCAAAGTCCATACTTGGTTGGTGTACATGGATTCCATCTCAGATCTCATGGCTTCTAGCCATTTCTAGGAATCTGGTCTCATCACAGCTTCCTGATAGGTGGTAGGTGTTGGAGTGTATACTAAAAGCCTAGCTTTTGGTATAAACATTTATTTAGAAATAAGAATCACATTGGTCGAATGTCTACATTTATGATAAATGTAGTTGTTCAATTAATTTATATTGTAGATGACATGGTGTGTGGTGTCACACACAGAAGATCATGTTATCAGTAGCTTATAAATTATAAACAGTAGCTCACGACCATGATGGAAAGGAACAAACCATTGGAAGGTCGTAGTGTAATTAGGTATTAGTTTATCTTGACTATATAATTACACTAGTACACTCAGAGTGTATTGAGTAGGACCATTTGAGGTCGTTTCTTTTATACTGACTTTATAAAGAAACAAAGACCTCGGTTATTATGGAAGTGTGTGCTCTTAATCCTAATGTAATAACAAGCACATATATTTGATATTTATTTCTTTAATTTATCAATGGGTGAGATTTAGTTCGTTGAATCAATAAACCCGATAAGTTGGGAAATGGTATCACTTATAGTGTGTGTTGTTGATTATAGAAGAAACGTGTCCTAGAGATACTAGGTTGATAATGTCCTCAAGAGGAGCTCATAAAGATTGTCATGTTAAAACCTGCAGTGGACTTAGTCCGACATGATAATAAGGTTGAGTGGTACTACTCTTGGACTTAGATATTAATTAAATGAGTTATCATTAACTCACTTAATTAGTGGACATTTGATATCTTAAACACAGGAGACTAACACACTCATAATAAGAAGGAGCCCAAAATGTAATTTTGGATTGGTGCGGTAGTTCAATGATAATTCTCTAGTGGAATGAATTATCATTGATAAAATTAAGTTGTGTGTTGGCGAACACGGGATGCTTAATTTTATCGGAGACCAAAACCAATTCCTCCTCTCGGTCCCTATCGTAGCCTCTTATTTGTAGAAGTTTTATACCCACCTATACCCACCTTCTATACCCACTAATAAGGGTCGGCCAAGCTAGCTTGGGAACCAAGCTAGGGCCGGCCTAGGTATAGCCCTAGCTTGAACCCAAGCTAGTGGGGCCGCCAAATTAAATTAAAAAGGGATTTTAATTTTAGTTTTTATTATGTGGAAGAAATAATTTTTAAAGAGAATTAAAATTAAAATATCTCTCTTGTAAAAGATCTACAAAGATTAAAGAAAGAGATTAGATCTCTTTCCTTATTTGTAGATTGATGAGTTATTTTATTTTCTCTTTAAAATTATCCACATGTTGATAAAATTAAAATTATAGAAATTTCCTTTATCAACCATGAAGAGATTTTAAAGATAAATTTTATTTTAAAATTTCGGAAACAAATTAGGAAGTTTTAATTTGTTGATTAAAACTTGTCTAATTTATTTCCTCTAGAAGTGGCCGACCATTAGAGATTAAATTGGGAAATTTTATTTAATTTTCTCAATTAAATCATGTCAAGGAAATTAAGGAAATTTTATTGTAATTAAATTTCCTAATTTGCTAAGGCCAAGGAATATAAAAGAAGGGGTGAGGGTGCCTTCACAAGACACAACATCTATTATTCCTCTCCCTCTTTTGTTCCTTGGTGTGGCCGGCCATCAACCTCTCCCTCTCTTCCTCTTGTGGTGGCCGAACCTCTCTCTTCTATTGGAGCTCTTGTGGTGGCCGGATACTACTCGGAGAAGAAGAAGAAGAAGGAGAGAAAGCTAGCATCTCTTGGAGCTTGGTTAGTATTTTGTTTTTCTTCCTTGGTGAAGCTTCCTCTTTGTTGGCCGAACCTAGCTAGGAGGAGAAGAAGGTGATTGGTGGTTTCTCGTCTCGGAAGATCGTTGCCCACACAACGTCCGAGGTTAGAAGAGGAATACGGTAGAAGATCAAGAGGTTTTTCTACAAGGTATAACTAGTAAATTTTATTTCCGCATCATGCTAGTTATTTATGGAAATAATACCAAATACAAGAGGCTTACGTTCTAGAATTTCGAATATGTTTTTCGAAGTTGTGTTCTTTTGTTTCTTTTTTTCCTTGTGATTTGATTGTTCTCTTTGGTTAACCTAAAGTTATTTTAGGAAATTAAATATTAGCTTTCTATTAAAGGTTTTGTCTAGTCGGTGGTGGTTGCTCCCATATCCAAGAAGGCCATGTGCCTCGCCACGTCAGTACTGGGAACCTTTTATGGAAATTAATATTTAATGGAATTAATAACAAGGAGACTTGGGTCGAGCGTGTTAAGTTCCGAGATCCAAGTCAAAACCTAAAGAACAAATAGATTAAGTTTTGGATCAAGCGTGTTAAGTTCGCAAGGCGATCCAAAATTTAATTTAAAGAACACATGGTAGCTAGGAAAGGTTCAGACCTTTGTACAAAATTTTTGTGCAGTGGAACCTATAGGTTTTCCAGTAGCAACCAACAATTGGTATCGAGCTAGGGTTTTGCCTCTGTGTATTTGGTATTAGTTTAATTATGCACATGTCATACATAATTTAGGCAGGTTAATAGTAGGATGTGCTAACTTTGTGGATGCAGGATCCAACTATTATGGCTTTTAGTTATTATGTGTGTGATTGGACCCTTGGACATGTCAAGGGCATTTATCTGTGTGTGCATGATTGTATTAAAATACAGCAAGAGCTGTATTTAGTTTTATTAGGATTTTATTTTTGATCTAGAAACATGTACATTCCTTTTATGGAATATAGGATCAAAATGTAAAATTCTATGTATGTCACGGATCGAATCTTGCAAAGCATGGAACCTTCTAAGGACCAGAGGCGCAGCGGTAGCAAGATGAATGCGACAGCTAGACCCGGTGGCGGTGGCCAAATATGGCAGCAGCTTGGGATGACAACACACGGAGGACAACTAGAGATAAAAGCCATAATAGTTGAAAATTAGATTTTCTATTTATTGCTTTTATATTGTGCTGTGTGTGCATGTTAGTATACATGACTAGTAGGCTAGCATAGTTAAAATTCCTCATTTATAAATAACTAAGTGGGAGAGGGATTTTTAAATAAATCCCATGGTCTCCATTACTGGTTTGTAAGTGATGCAAACAAGCTTGCGCGTTGGCTCTGAGTGCCTTCCTCCATAACGGATGAGCTTGTTTGTGGATCACTAGAACAGACTTCCATTTTTGGATGACTATAGGAAGTTAATTAAGGGCGTGTGATCTTCCCCAACGGAAGGGCATAATCTTATTAATGGACTTAGTGTCAAGTAATGGTATACACTTAGACACATCTAATAGTATCCTCCCCATCGAACTGCTATTATTTGTGTGACCAAATGAAACCAACTATTAATTTGTCATAGAACTAGGTTGACAAGATAATAAAATTAAAGGGTTAAAACTCCTCTTACAAATGATTGATTTTGTATACGTCCACACTAACGTGGCATACAAAATTAACGGTGTTTGAGATAATTTTATTTGTCATAAAGATACGTTGACAAGATAGTTAATGGGTAAAACCCTCCTTTTACAAATGTTGAATTTGTATACGTCCACACTAACGTGGCATGCAAAATTCACGGTGTTTGAGGTGTTGGTGAATTTAAATAATATTGTTTGAGGAATCAATATTTTATTTTAAATTTAAAGAGTTTTGACCAAATATTTGATCAAAGACAGATCAACTATTAATTTTATTCGTCATAAAGTAAAGTTGACGAGATAATAAAATTAATGAATAAAATCTCCTCTTCGATTTTGTATACACAAAATTCATGGAGATTTTAAGGAGTTGATCTTGACCAAATATTTTGTGATTCTTAGGATGTTTGTCAATCCCTAGTAGTCATACTATAGAAAAGACTTATTAGTCCCAATTGTAATGATTGGAAATAGGACTTGGACATTAAGGTAGATCTTCTTAGAACTAAGAACAATTTAGGTGTATTTAATTCATTAGTTGAAACATGTCTAGTGGTGTTATCTACCAGAACCTGGAGTGTAGATACAAGATACCATTAATCATGTCTGCAATTCATTGCAGGGTTCCAGGAAACCCGACAACTAAATGAAAGGTAAAACACCGTCCACATTGGCACTACTGTAAAAGTGGTAGCTATTG
This sequence comes from Zingiber officinale, assembly GCF_018446385.1. Classification (NCBI taxonomy): domain Eukaryota; kingdom Viridiplantae; phylum Streptophyta; class Magnoliopsida; order Zingiberales; family Zingiberaceae; genus Zingiber; species Zingiber officinale. Next base: position 78,101,749 of record NC_056001.1, read on the forward strand.
CAGTGGGAGATGTTTATCCTTTGATAAGAATAAAATATAGATTTTAAGTAATTGTCTTTACGTACCAAGTTTAGAAAGAACCTGACTTCAGTTTCTAAACTATTATAGATATTGTGTCTATTTTGATAACAAAGTTGTTATCAAGAAAAATAGGGAAGTTATCTATTCTGGTATGATGGTTGACAATTTATAATCCAATAACTCCCACGATGCAACAAATGGAAATTAGTAACGCATCTTCTAATTTTAAGAGAAAGCAATCTTCGGAAATGAACCAATTATATCTTTGGCATCTAAAGCTATGTTATACTTGAGTAGGATTCATTGGTAGCTGATGAACTTTTGGGTTCATTGGTAGTCGAAATCTTTCCAACCTGCGAGTCTTACTTGGAAGGAAAATAACCAAGAAGCTTTTAAGTCCAAGGGGTATGGAGTCAAAGATATGTTGAAATCGGTTCATTCTGATTTGTGTGATCCTATGACTATCCAGACAAGAGGTAGTATTGAATATTTTGTCTAATTTATAGACAACTATTCAAGATACAAATAAATTTACTTAATGTACCGCAAGACTAAGTACTTTGATTAGTTCAAAGAGTACAAGGTTGATGTGGAGAAATAAAGTAAAAAGTCACTATGGAAGATCGTAGTGGCAAGTACCTCTTGAGAGATTTTAGGAGTCACTTATCAGAAGTTGATCCCAACTAACTGCATCTGGTACACCCCAACAGAATGGTGTAGTAGAAAGAAGGTAAAGAACTCTTATGGAATAATTAGATAGATGATGAGTTATTCAGAAAATTACCAAATTTGTTTTAAGGATAAACTCTGAAAATGAAAGTGAACATAGTGTCTTCCAAGTCATAACTCTCTACTCATATAGAATTGCTGAATAGGCGTAAGCCTATTTTGAAGCATATTCGGATTCAGGTAATCCAACATATATGTTAAAGAGAGATAATGATAAGTTGGATAGGAGTTCACTTGTTTGTAAGTTATCCTAGATAAACAAAAGTAGGTTTATAGTCTTAAAAATCAGAAGGTCATTGATAACATCAATGACTGATTTTTAGAAAAGGACTATATAATGAACCACGTGCTCATAAGTAAATTTGTTCTTAAGAAAATAATAAAAGACATGTCTAACCTAGTACCAACTGTACAAGATGAGATACCACAAGAAAACTGCAACACGTATCACAAATGATACACAATTGCAGAAAATGTCTTGTCGTAGTGGGAGGGTTGTTAAGCAACCTTAAAAGATTCATGTTTTGGGAGAGTTTTTGAACTCGATCCCTGAAGGACATGAACCTGATCTCCGGACATATGACGAAGCACTCCAAGATAAATATGAAGCATCTTGGCAAAGAGTAATGAATAATAGAATTAGAATATATGTATTCTAATAAAATCTGGAAGCTTGTAGAACCACCAAGTGGTGTAAAAGCCTTTGGGTGTAAAAGGTCTATAATAGAAAAAGAGGGATAGACAGGAAGGTAGAAACCTTCAAAGCAAGGCTTGATGAAAAAGGAAACTTTTTTCACTGGTAGCCATGCTTAAGTCTATCCGGATTCTTTTATCTATTTGGCAAGTGGATGTCAAGACAGCATTCCTTAATAGAAGTCTTGAAGAAAGCATCCATATAAAGCAACCAGAAGGGTTCATTGCAAAGTGCTAAGAGCATCTTGTGTGCAAGCTCAATCAGTCTATGGACTGATACAAAGCTTCAAGGTCTTGGAACATCCAGTTTATCAAAGTAATCCACACCTATGGATTTATTGAGTAAACGGATAAAGTTTTGTGTATACAAAAGATGTGATGGAAACGTGGTGGTATTTCTTGTACTATACGTAGATAACATTTTTGGTAGTTGGAAACAATATCAAAATGTTGTCAGAAGTAGGGGTATGGTTGTCCAAATAATTCGATATAAAGGACTTGGGAGAATGTATATATTTTTAAGATCAAAGTAATAAGGGATCACAAGAAAAAATATATTTATTCCAAGCTTGATACATCGGAAAAATCCTTGCTCGTTTAAGCATGCAAAACTCCTCAAAAGGTTTCTTACCTTTTAAGCATGGAGTGTCTTTATCTAAAGAGATGTCTCCGATGACATTAAAGGAGATTGAGGACATATAGGCAGTTCTTTATGCTTCGGCAGTTAGACAACCTAATGTATGCTATGCACGAGATCAGAAATCTGTTTTGCTAAGAGCATAGTTAGCAGATATCAAAGTAACCCTAGACAAGGACATTGGACTGCAGTAAAGTATATATTAAAGTACCTTAGAGGCACTAAAGATTATATGCTAGCTTACAAGGCAGTTAATTTGGTTCCTATGGGTTGTATGGATTTTGACCTCCAATCGGATAGGGACAATAATAAGTCAACCTCAGGGTTTTTGTGTTTATTTTAGGAGGTAAAGTCATAACTATGGAAGAGTGATAAACATAGGTGTTTGTCTGGACTCCACCATAGAAGCTTAGTATATGGCAAGCCTCTGAGGTAGCCATTAAAAGCTGTATGACTCAATAACCTCAAGATAGACTTAGATATGATTTTTGGTTTGTCCAAAGATTATTACAATTTATTGTAATAATGTTGGTGCAGTAGCAAACTCGAAGAAACCATAAGTCTATAAGGCAAATAAACACAATAGAGCGCAAGTACCACCCAATACGAGAAATCGTATAAACGAGGAGAAGTTGTTGCCGCCTAGATTGCATCAGGTGATGACCTATTGATCCTTCCACTGAGGTCCTTAAGGCAAGAGCTTTTGATGGGCATGTTGAAGGGTTAGGAATCAGATGTATGGCAGCAGATATAGCAGCTTAGTCTTTTAGTATAAGTGGGAGATTGTTGGAGTGCATACTAAAAGCCTAGCTTTTGGTATAAACATTTATCTAGAAATAAGAATCACATTGGTCGAATGCCTACATTTATGATAAATGTAGTTGTTCAATTAATTTATATTGTAGATGACATGGTGTGTGGTGTCACACACAGAAGATCATGTTATCAGTAGCTTATAAATTATAAACAGTAGCTCACGACCATGATGGAAAGGAACAAACCATTGGAAGGTCGTAGTGTAATTAGGTATTAGTTTATCTTGACTATATAATTACACTAGTACACTCAGAGTGTATTGAGTAGGACCATTTGAGGTCGTTTCTTTTATACTGACTTTATAAAGAAACAAAGACCTCGGTTATTATGGAAGTGTGTGCTCTTAATCCTAATGTAATAACAAGCACATATATTTGATATTTATTTCTTTAATTTATCAATGGGTGAGATTTAGTTCGTTGAATCAATAAACCCGATAAGTTGGGAAATGGTATCACTTATAGTGTGTGTTGTTGATTATAGAAGGAAACTGTGTCCTAGAGATACTAGGTTGATAATGTCCTCAAGAGGAGCTCATAAAGATTGTCATGTTAAAACCCTGCAGGTGGACTTAGTCCGACATGATAATAAGGTTGAGTGGTACTACTCTTGGACTTAGATATTAATTAAATGAGTTATCAGTAACTCACTTAATTAGTGGACATTTGATATCTTAAACACAGGGAGACTAACACACTCATAATAAGAAGGAGCCCAAAAATATAATTTTGGATTGGTGCGGTAGTTCAATGATAATTCTCTAGTGGAATGAATTATCATTGATAAAATTAAGTTGTGTGTTCGGGGCGAACACGGGATGCTTAATTTTATCGGGAGACCAAAACCAATTCCTCCTCTCGGTCCCTATCGTAGCCTCTTATTTGTAGAAGTTTTATACCCACCTATACCCACCTTCTATACCCACTAATAAGGGGTCGGCCAAGCTAGCTTGGGAACCAAGCTAGGGCCGGCCTAGGTATATTATTGGGTGGCCGGCCCTAGCTTGAACCCAAGCTAGTGGGGCCGGCCAAATTAAATTAAAAAGGGATTTTAATTTTAGTTTTTATTATGTGGAAGAAATAATTTTTTAAAGAGAATTAAAATTAAAATATCTCTCTTGTAAAAGATCTACAAAAGATTAAAGAAAGAGATTAGATCTCTTTCCTTATTTGTAGATTGATGAGTTATTTTATTTTCTCTTTAAAAATTATCCACATGTTGATAAAATTAAAATTATAGAAATTTCCTTTATCAACCATGAAGAGATTTTTAAAGAGAAATTTTATTTTTAAAATTTCCGGAAACAAATTAGGAAGTTTTAATTTGTTGATTAAAACTTGTCTAATTTATTTCCTCTAGAAGTGGCCGGCCATTAGAGATTAAATTGGGAAATTTTATTTAATTTTTCTCAATTAAATCATGTCAAGGAAATTAAGGAAATTTTATTGTAATTAAATTTCCTAATTTGCCTAGGCCAAGGAATATAAAAGAAGGGGTGAGGGTGCCTTCACAAGACACAACATCTATTATTCCTCTCCCTCTTTTGTTCCTTGGTGTGGCCGGCCAACCTCTCCCTCTCTTCCTCTTGTGGTGGCCGAACCCTACCCTTCTATTGGAGCTCTTGTGGTGGCCGGATACTACTCGGAGAAGAAGAAGAAGAAGGAGAGAAAGCTAGCATCTCTTGGAGCTTGGTTAGTATTTTGTTTTTCTTCCTTGGTGAAGCTTCCTCTTTGTTGGCCGAACCTAGCAAGGAGGAGAAGAAGGTGATTGGTGATTTCTCGTCTCGGAAGATCGTTGCCCACACAACGTCCGAGGTTAGAAGAGGAATACGGTAGAAGATCAAGAGGTTTTTCTACAAGGTATAACTAGTAAATTTTATTTCCGCATCATGCTAGTTATTTATGGAAATAATACCAAATACAAGAGGCTTACGTTCTAGAATTTCGAATATGTTTTTTCGAAGTTGTGTTCTTTTGTTTCTTTCTTTTCCTTGTGATTTGATTGTTCTCTTTGGTTAACCTAAAGTTATTTTAGGAAATTAAATATTAGCTTTCTATTAAAGGTTTTGTCTAGTCGGTGGTGGTTGCTCCCATATCCAAGAAGGCCATGTGCCTCGCCACGTCAGTACTGGGAACCTTTTATGGAAATTAATATTTAATGGAATTAATAACTTAAGGAGACTTGGGTCGAACGTGTTAAGTTCCGCAGGAGATCCAAGTCAAAACCTAAAAGAACAAATAGATTAAGTTTTGGATCAAACGTGTTAAGTTCCGCAGGCGATCCAAAATTTAATTTAAAAGAACACATGGTAGCTAGGAAAAGGTTCAGACCTTTGTACAAAATTTTTGTACAGTGGAACCTATAGGTTTTCCGAGTAGCAACCAACAGTAGGCTCATCCTCTATGAGCACAACGTCATCATGGTCAGACAAGAGAAATGAGTATCTCTCAGGCTGACGACGTACCCTATCAGACCTGCGAAGAGGTTTGTCTACTTGAACTGGTTGTTGTTCCTCAACTCTTTGTGGAACATCATCCACAACACTTTGTGGTTCCAGTTCAACTTCCATCGAGGCATCAGTGCTATTGTTCGCATCTTGAACTTCTTCAAGATCGAACGCACTCCCACTAGTCTTTCTAGAAACAAAGTCCCTTTCTAGAAAGACCCCAGTCTTTGCCACAACTACCTTGTGCTGACTGGGAATGTAGAAGTAATATCCCTTAGTTTCCTTGGGATATCCAATAAAGTAACACTTATCGGATTTGGGTCCTAATTTGTCTGATACTTGACGTCTAACGTAAGCCTCACAACACCAAATCCTCATGAAAGACACCTGGGCATCTCTCCCAGTCCATATCCTATATGGTGTCTTTATCACGGCCTTTGATGGAATTCGGTTGAGTATGAAAGCTGCCGTGTCTAGAGCATATCCCCATAGATATGTCGGAAGATCTGTGTGACTCATCATAGATCGTACCATATCTAATAAGGTATGATTCCTCCGTTCGGATACACCATTCACTGTGGTGTTCCAGGAGGAGTGAGTTGGGATAGAATCCCACACTCAGCTAGATAGTCACAGAACTCATGGCTAAGGTATTCTCCACCTCGATCGGATCGAAGTATCTTAATACTCTTGCCAAGCTGGTTCTGTACTTCATTCTTGAATTCTTTGAACTTTTCAAAGGATTCGGACTTATGTGTCATTAAGTACACATAACCGTATCTACTGAAGTCATCAGTAAATGTGATGAAGTACCTATAACCGCCTCTAGCAGCGACATTGAAAGGGCCACATACATCACTATGTATGAGTCCTAACAAATCAGTCGCTCTCTCGTTGTGCCCACTAAAGGGAGTCTTGGTCATCTTGCCTCGTAGGCATGACTCGCATACCTCATATGATTCAAAATCAAATGAGTCCAGCATACCATCCTTATGGAGCTGGGATAAGCGCTTGTCATTTATATGACCTAAGTGACAGTGCCAGAGGTAGGTTTGGTTCATGTCATTTAACTTGAACCTCTTGGTATTTATGTTATAGATAGGGCTCTCAAGGTCTAGAATATAGAGTCCGTTTATTAGAGGTGCACTACAATAGAACATATCGTTTAAATAGACAGAACAACATTTGTTCTTTATTATAAACGAGAATCCTTTCTTGTCCAAACAAGAAACTGATATAATGTTCTTAGTCAATGCAGGCACATAACAACAATCGTCTAACTCTAGTATAAGCCCAGAGGGCAGAGATAGATGATAAGTTCCTACAGCAATGGCAGCAACCCGTGCTCCATTGCCTACTCGTAGGTCTATCTCGCCCTTTGTCATGGTTGCGAGCATAAGACATGACACATCTAATGCGTCATCTTGATGCTTCTTGTAAGCATCCCGGTCAGCTCGCGTGGCAGTGGCAGGAGGAGCCTCCGGAATGGGCTGTTCCAGAACGTACAGTTTACATTCCTGAGTGAGAACTATTCTCAGGTTCCTGTACCAGTCCAGGAAATTTGCTCCGTTGAGCTTGTCCTTCTTAAGGATAGATCGCAGAGAGAAAGTGTTCGTATTTGACGTCATGGTTATCTACAACATAAAATTTGCAGAAATAAATATCATATTCTTTTAAAATAATTTAATTAGGCCTTTAACTAAATGATGCTCCCACTGAATACTATAATTCTTGTGGGACAAGATCCACATCATACTAACCCTTGAGTTAGCTTTGGCTAATACGCCCAAGGCTTAGTATGATCGATAGGTAACGATTACCAATTACATCTCTATGAAACTCTTGTTTATAGAATCAATATCCGTATTTATATTAAAACTCGAGTTAGCTTTGGCTAATACGCCCGAGAGTTAATATAGATGTGATTTTGACCTATCTTTTCCAACCGTTGGAATAATGCCTATAGTTGACTCGATCTAACCGAGTAACTAGGAATACTCAATCTAATTGAGTTTGTATTCACCCATGCGTTGATAGGCGGGACCAAGATTGTCCCTCCGTACCCTACCAAGATAATATGTATTGCTCTGCTTTGGCAGATTCAACAATACATGTGATCGAGGTAGTGATAGGTATCACGGCACGGTTAGGCATTTAGAGTTGGTTCGATCGAGATCTAATCTAATCGAAAAGGATGCATCTTGTGCACGACTTAGATCTAATCTAATCGCAAGGGTGCATCATGTGCACGACTTAGATCTAATATAATCGTAAGGCGCTAATTAATTAATTACTTATTAAACATGCATCATATACATAAGCAATTAACTAATTAATATATATTTGTGATTTAGTCATGGCCCTACTACGATCTTCTCAAGCCAATGAGAAGATCGAATGGTCAACTTAGGGTCAACAGCTTCTCCAAGCTCCTCCCTTTGACCACCTTGTGTTGCTCGTGCCCGCCTTGGAACTCCGTCTCGTGTGGACCCTCCACCGCTCCAATTTGTACATTACAATTTGAAACTCGAGTTACATTCGAGTCTAAATCTAATTTACAACAAGAATATAAGAGAAAGGCACGACGCGCAGGTCCCGGAAAAATAAAACATACAACACGCGCAAACACATAACGGCACGCAGGCTGTATTATGAATTACAACACAATCCAATCATATTGGGTTTTGGGCCATGACTATCACAAAATTAATATATAATTCAAAATTATATATTTTCATAATTTTCTATAATTTTTAAAATAATTTTTATAATTTTACGAGTAAAATTTCCCGGCGGTCCCGTTTAGCGGTTTCGGGCGCAATCGCGGAAAATCTTAAGGAGTAAAAACTCCCCCTAAAAGTCAACTCCCCCTTGACAATTAGTTAAGACTCCCCCTAAAGGTCAACTCCCCCTTGACCATTGCACCAACAATGTCTTGGAGAGTTTCAAACCTTTAGAAACCCGAAACTCAACTCCCACAGCTGAAATTTCATACCACAGTCGAAATTCAGCAAATTCAGCACGCCTGATCGGTCACCGGACCGATCAGAACCCCTCTGGATCGGTCCAGTGACCGATCCAGCCTTGGACAGACTCGAGTTCTGATTTCCTTCTCCCGAAATTCAGAAACTCACAACAAATTCCAGAGAATTCCAAAAATTATAAAATTTTGAGGATATATTCCTCATAACATATACTATCAAGGAAAAATAGTTTTCTATGAAAATAACTTCCATTTTCAAATCTTGATACAAAGTTCGAAAAGTTTTGAAATAGCTCAAAGTTTCAAAAACTTTGTATCACTTTGTTCAATGATGAATGCTATCACTAGAAAAGCTTCACCAAGGTTTTTCAAATCAATTTTGAAATGATTTTAAACCCTTTAATTTGGGACCACAATCTTAGGGCTATATGCACATGACTTGTACACAAGCTTTCCCTATGATCCCCACTTTTGAATTAGGTTCATCTAGGTACTATGCACCTTGATCCTAACTCATAATCCTAATATCTCACACACATCTAAGGTGTATCAAAACACATTCAAGTCAATTTTGATGTGAGATATGGGTCTAGGTTATCTTAAACTAGATTCTCATGTATTTTCTAAACATCAATTTGATCTCCATATCAAATTGTGTCTTAGTCCTTAAATCAATTTCATTGATCATTAATGCACAAGATGATGACATGGCATATAGTGATTTCATAAGTAAAAACATGTGCCAATGTCATGATGTCATGGCATAAAGTGTGAAACTTAAATAAAGCATGACATTTAAACTAACCTAAGCATTATCATGACATTTTAAATGATCATAAAATAAATATGATGTCATGACATGGTATATGGCAAACAATATATGGCAAATAGCACATAAAGGTATAGAAAATACCTAAAACTAGCCTTAGTTGCCATTTTTGATAATTTTGATCATCTTGCCATAGGTTCTATATTCCTAAGTGTAATAGATCTAAGATCATATATCAAGGATGTTTAGATCACTATGTGCCAATTAAATTGACACTAGACAACTCCTCAAATATGATTGACACATCCTAATCACCTTAGGAATATTTTTCAATTTCATTTTCAAGGCTTGATTGCACCTTGAAACTTCCTAAAGTGCCACCTTTTGCCATGATTAGGTTAACTACCTATTCAAGTAAGGTTGGCACACCCTAACTCATCTAGCGTGATGAAATCATGCTCCTAGGAACCCAATACCTATTTGAGCTCATTGGTTTCACTAAATATTCACTAGGGATGACTTCCCTAGCAACCCTCCTAATGACCCTCTTAGGCTTTAAAGCCTTGATCATTTGGGACTCATCAAGATCAACTCTAGGGGTGACTCCCCTTGTGACCTTGGTGTTGTTCTTCCTAGCCCTAGGTTTTGTTCCATAATCGAATGGAACATTATGATAGGTGGGCTTGACCATTTGGGACTTAGGTTTATGACCCAAACCTTTCTTGTCCTTGGGCTTTGAGATTTGACCCTTAGACCCTAGAGTTGACTTCTCTAAATTCTTTAGGGCCTTTTCTAGAGTGTTAAGTCTTGACCTCAAGACTTGATTTTCTTTCTCTAAAACCTCAAGTTTTAATTTATCATTCTTTCTTGAGGTGTTCCTAGGCATATGTCTAGTTGTCTTGGGGTTTCTACCTAGGTTCTCCTTAGCCTTAGATGAGTTAATTCTAGGGTTGGCCTTCCTAGTATTGTTCTTATCTAGGCTAAGATGTTTAGCACCTAAGCACACATGTTGATTTCTATGATTATCATGCTTATCATTCTTGACAATTGCAATAAGACTACTAGCATGTATCTTATTAGAAGTGAAAGAATGAACCTTAGAGGATACCTTAGGGTTTGCCTTCACTCCCCCTTTACACGTGCTTGGTCTTTTGTCCTTGTGAGATTGCCTCTCCCTTGGACATTGACTCCTATAGTGTCCCCGTTGCTTGCATTGGAAGCACACCACGTGCTCCTTGCCCTTGCGTTTTGGGACTCCGACTTCCTTGATCTTTGGCGCCGGTGGAGTCTTCTTAGTCTTCTTTGGACATTTACTCTTGTAATGTCTAAATTCCCTACACTCAAAACACATTATATGCAATTTACTTGAACTTAAAGTGTTTGAGTTACCTAGGGTTGAGGATGGATGTATGCTCTCTTCTTCATCCCTCCCGGAGGTAGAAGCTTCTTCTTCGTGCTCCGATCTTGAAGAAGAACTCACCTCCTCTTCTTCTTTAGATGTTGAGTAGCCCTCAACTTCTAATTCCTCACCTCCACGATGTGAGCTACTTGGCTCACTAGGCTCCTCTTCATGGCTTGAAGTGGGGCTCTCCTCATGGAGTTTGGCCAAGTTGTTCCACAACTCCTTGGCATTATTGTATCCTCCTATCTTACACAAAATATCATTAGGTAAAGAAAATTCAATGATTTTCGTTACCTCATCATTGATGGTTGATTGGTGGATTTACTCCTTGGTCCACTCCTTCTTCTCTAGGGTTTCTCTTTTCTTGTCCATCGGAGGCTTGAAACCTAATTGAACACAACTCCAATTTTCAAGGTTAGTCATAAGAAAATACCTCATTCTTACCTTCCAATACGCGAAGTCGCAGCACTCGTAGAAGGGTGGAAACGTGATGTCTTCTCCGAGTCGATCCATTCTCTAGCTTGTGCTCCTCCGGGTGTTAATCCGACGAAGAGCAACCTTGCTCTGATACCACTTGTTGGGATCCTTCGTACGGAGGCTAGAGAGGGGGGTGTGAATAGCCGACACCAAATCGTCGCGTTTCTACAAACTAGGTTAGCGCAGCGGAAAATAACACGTAGAAACGAAGGAAAAGAAGACAAACCTCAAACAAACCGATGTAACGAGGTTCGGAGATTAGGGCTCCTACTCCTCGGCGTGTCCGTAAGGTGGACGAGTCCAGTCAATCCGTCGGTGGATGAGTCCCCGGAAAATCGGCTAATATATATACTCCTTGTGGGTGGAGAAACCTCGCCACAATAACTTGCAACAACAAGAAGGAGTACAAGAAATACAAGTAGAAAGACAAGAACAATGTACAAACACTAACTCGCCTTCTCGTCGACTGCCTGTGAAGCAACAACTTCTCGGACAACAGCAGCAGCTGACCGTCGACTGGAAGCTCACACGAAGCTTACTGGGGAGAGCTCAAACAAAGCTCAGATCGCAAGCAGCAGCAAGCTAGAAGAAGGAGAGGAAGAAGAGAGAGTCAGCCCTGTAGCCCTCGACCTCTTTATATTACCTGTGCCTGCGAAGAACCTGCAACGAAGACAGAAGACGCAGAACCTAGCCGTTGTTACTCACAACGGCTAGATCCAGACCGATCAGGCTTCACCCTGATCGGTCTGGGCCTTGCCTGATCGGTCGTGGGGACCGATCAGGCCCTGTGCTGATCGGTCCCCAGACCGATCAGAAGGCTTCACAGAGAGTTGCCCAACTCTCTGTGTGGAATCTGATCGGTCCCTGGACCGATCCCACCTCAGGTGGTAGCGTCCCTGATCGGTCCCGGGGACCGATCAGGCTCCATGCTGATCGGTCCCCAGACCGATCAGTAAGCCCACAGAACCATGATCGCCTTCTGTTTGTTATCTGATTGGTCACCAGACCGATCAGATACACAAACGTATCACTGGATCGGTCTGCAGACCGATCCAGAGCTTGGTTTTTGCCCAAACCAAGTTTCACGCCTTCCAAACTAATATCCGGTTAACCTTGACCTATTGGTATCTCATGCTTAGCATCTGGTCACTCTCTTGACCTGCTAAGACTCACCACCAAGTGTCCGGTCAATCCCTTTGACCCACTTGGACTTTTCTCTTCGTGTCAAGTATCCGGTCACTCCCTTGACCTACTTGACCCTCTCAACACCAGATGTCCGATCACCCTTGATCCATCTAGATTTTCCCTTTCCCGGCTTCACTCACCAGGACTTTCACCTAGCTTCACTTACTAGGATTTTCACCTGGCTTCACTCACCAGGACTTTCCAACTGCCTAGCTTCACTCACCAGGACTTCCACTTTCACCTAGCTTCACTCACTAGGATTTTCACCTGGCTTCACTCACCAGGACTTCCACTTTCACCTAGCTTCACTCACTAGGATTTTCACCTGGCTTCACTCACCAGGATTTCCCGACTGCCTGGCTTCACTCACCAGGACTTCTCCGACTGCCTGGCTTCACTCACCAGGACTTTTCCCCGTGCCAAACTCCCTGTTTGGACTTTCCCCGTGCCAAGTCTCCATACTTGGACTTTCCGCGTGCCAAGCTACCTGCTTGGACTTTTCCCCGTGCCAAGTCTCCGTACTTGGACTTTTCCAGTGCCAAGTCTCCATACTTGGACTTTTCGCGTGCCAAGCTCCCTGCTTGGACTTTTCCCGAATCAGGTCAACCTTGACCTAAGGTTGCACCTACAATCTCCCAAACACCTATTCTTGTCAAACATCAAGAATACAACTCTCTTCTCGTCAAACATCATCAAACATCAAAACACAACTCGAGTCAGGTCAACTCGAGTCAGGTCAACCAGGTCAACCTTGACCTAAGGTTGCACCAGCAATGATGTGGCAACACATCAAGTCAAACTTGATGTTTCAACTTCTACTTGGTCAAGTCAAACTTGACCAATTGTCTTCCTTGTTGAGTTAAATCCAACCTTTGATTCAAGTCAATTTCAATTTAATGAATCTCAATTCATTAATATAAATTGACTCAATGAATCAAATTTAAATTAGACTCATTCAACAATTGAATCTAATTGAGTCTAACTCAATAAGTCTAATTTAAATCCAATCTTTGGTGCATCATATGAACCTAATCCAATTGGTTCATCATATGAACCTAATCTCCATCCACTTGTTCTTTGTGTGTGACCCAATAGGTTCTTGTAACGTTGGCAATGTTTCTAAACTCCTTTAGAAACATAAGCAATGAGCGGCATCTAGCAATACATCATTGCTACCCAAGTTACAAGAATGTTTAGATCCAACATTACCTTGTGACTACTAATTGTGACTCCTCACAATATATGACAAGTGTCCTTCTATCCTAGACATCTAGATTGATCAATGTGAGGTATAGACCGTGTCATCCTCTGACCAATCTAAATCTTGAACTCCAAGTAGACTCACTCAATCAAATGAGCTCAATATCTCATATTGACTCATTTGGGTATGGCCATACACTTCGTGGTCATACTCTATCAAGAATATCGATGTCACTCCCGTCATATAGGAGGGATAGATCCCATCTACATCACTCACATCCCTCTGCATAATTTGTTACATACCCAGTAATCGCCTTTATAGTCCACCCAGTTACGGGTGACGTTTGACGAAACCAAAGTACATAACTCCTTATGTAGGGATCCATGGTGACTTCAGGTCTAAGAACTAATAGTCATACTAATAGCCACATGAGAAAATATATGACACTCATATAACGATCCATGATACTTTCTCATGGCGGGTCATTCAGTATATATTCTCTAATACATACTCATGTGCCAGCTTGATATCTCTATATCCATGACTTGTGAGATCAAGTCATCGAGCTGACCTACATGCTAGTCTTATTGTATTAACATTGTCCCTGAATGTTAATACTCGACTAGGAATGAATTAGAGTAATGTTCCCTATATCATCTCACTATCGATTCAACCAATCGATTGATATAGGTAAGAACCTTCTACTCAAGGACGTTACTATACTTATTTTATCTGGCACTAATACAAATAAGCATAATAACCAAAAACAAATGCCTTAATATATATACAAGAATATGATATACATGAGTCCATACAATCATCAAATGATTGGCTCTAGGGCTCTAACTAACAGGTTCACCGAATGGCAATCCTCCTTTCCTCCTCTCCCCGACCTTGGAGTGTTTAAATGGGATCCTATCTTTGTTTCTTTCCTTCCTAAATTGAGCAACCAATGTTTTCACATTCATAAGTGGTTGAATAAAGGTTTTCTATATCTTTTTAGTTTGAGCCCAATCCAAAAGAAACTGTTCTGTTCCTTTGATAAGTTTTAGTAATTTAATCCTTACGTTATTTCTAACTAAAGTGTTCTTTCATTTTGTGCAATGGATGCTATTTTGAATTCCATGGTCGATGAATTAATTGAACTAACCAAGGAAAAACTCCATGCCAAGGAGTGAGAACTATTGGCCGAACGAGGTCTCCCCCTGATCGCCCCATCCGGGGAGACTTCCAAAAGTCACGCAGAGGAATCCATTGCGGCTACCACTTCTGGGAGCTATCTCCTGATCCGCTCCTAGTATTAGAGGATTTTTCTTTAAAGAAATATGCTTCCCCTAAGAAAAAAACGCAAGGGGTGCAAACTTACCCTGGCCCCTGCCCTATCTCCTAAGAGGTAAGCCTCCTCCTTGGAAAGATCTTCTCTGCCTCTATCTTCAGCCCAATAAGAGCCCATCCGAGAGGAGGGGCAATCTTCTGAACAAACTTTATCTGCTCGCCCTTTTACCAATCCAACTCTAGGGGCTAGTCCAACATAAGAGGCTCTTTTTCGACCTGGCAATTTCCCAGAGCCAACCTTCTTTGCATCTCCCCGTGCAAAAACTACTACTACTACCACTGTGAATTGTCCCCATCAATCATCGGTCACCTTCGCTCTACCATTTGCACAGGATGTGGTTGTTTTGGCACCCTCCTCTACAACAACTGTCTCAATACTGTTAGAGGGTCATTTAATAAATGTTTGGGCGGATGTAGGAAATTAGCTCAGCGAGCTTGCTTCTAAGGATTTGGCAAACAAGTATTCCTATGAGCAAACCAAAGTAATGTGATCTACTTTATTATTTTTTCACTCATATTAAATACTAACATTGATGCCTGCCTTTTAGCGCTAGGCGATAAGCATAACCCAACTACTGTATGCCCTGGCTCAAGAAAACAACTTACTAAAGCAACAAGCTTCTGAGGCAACTGCCACTCATTCTTTTGGATGATTAAAGGAGCTACAAGCTCAACTTCAAGAGGCTCAATAGCTAGCTAAAGCTAAACTTGAGAAAATGGTAAAGTTGAGGATTGCCTTAAATGCCTCTAAAGTTCAACTTCAATCAAAAATAAGTCTTCTGATAAAAATGAAAATAAAGTTGGACGAGAAGACTGTAGAAATTTCCCAACTATTTGCCCAACTACAAGAATTAAAGGCTATCCATGCCACCGAGCTAGTAGCCAAAGAGTCCGAACTAACAACTCAACGTGATGAGTGGGACTCCCTACGCTTAAATCTAACAACTACTCAAATTAGATCAATATCTGCCCAAACGGAGTTAGCCACCTATCGGGCTAAGGAGGGCGAGTGCTTTGAGGCGAAGAAAAAAGATCTCTTTGGGACACGCGAATTCAATGCACCCATTGCCCGCTCCATCACTAGAACACTTCTCATTATAGCAAAGGGTGCAATGGAGAAATTAAAAGAAAGTGGATACTTGACTTTTGATCCCCCAGCTAACTTTTTGGATCTCAAAAGGATAACTGATAGTGGTCCACCTGACCTGTTTCCAAACCTTGCGTAATTCACATTATTTTTTTGTGTTGTTTTCAGTTACTGAACCTGATACATGTATCTCTTATAAATACGACTGAATTCTCCCTTGAATATTTTACCATGAATTTTATCTATTCAATAATTTATGTATATGCTAAAGATACATAAGTTCAGCTGGGCAAAAATCCGAACAGGATGAAATAAGAATTTAATTAGGGAAACACCAATCCTCTTAGGCTTCCTCTGGAGTAAATTCATCCAACCCTTAAGGCTGAATGAGAGTATTACCTATTCAGAATGAAACCTGGTCAATACTTTACTCAAACTCTCAAATTAGTTCGGCACAATTCTGGCCAGGTTGCTCTACTCATTATCCTCCCGGACGAGTCATAAAAACTCATGCGAGCTTATGGACTACCGGGATTTGAAAAAGGTTACACAAAAAATTAGGTTTACCTTGATAAGAGTACTCATGCTTTGAGAGGATTGTCTGTCGAATCAGTTACGACAGCAAGCTTTTGATTGGTGCCATGTGTGTGTTCATCATTACAAGTATACGTCTTTTCCTATACCTAGAGATTTGTCTTCATCATCCAATGATCTAGAATATAACCCACCTTTTCGCTATTACCATCTAACAACTATGCTTGATAAGCGAGCTTAACAACTTCCTATAAAAAATTTTCAGAAACCCCTAAGGTTTCTACTTCTTCTCCTTCCTTAGTATTTTCACACTTTCTATTTCTCTCATCTTCTTGTTTATCATGGCTAAAGCTCACTCGTGGTAAACCAAATGCTCTTCCAACTTTACTATTGAGGATTTCTATGACCAAACCATCAACTATAGACTTCCTTCTTATATAATTATTTTTATCGACCAAGCTCGCCCTCATCTTCCCTACCGGAGAGCATTGTTGTCTTCAGAGAACAGGTCATAGTCGGACTCTATTTCCCCCTTCATCCTTTTTTTTTTTTTGTTGTTAGCCAATATTTTGGCATTTCACTCCATCAACTTATTCCCTAATCTCTTCGCATCTTAAGTGGTGATGTCGTTGTTTCTCACTTGTTCAATGTTCCTCTTTCTCCTCATTTCTTCCATTATTATTTCTTCCCTTGACAAGTAAAGAACGGTCTATTTCATTTTTAGGCTCGTCTTAAGACAATTTTGTTCAATAGGATTCTAGCCCAGGAGAGAAATTGAGAGATAAATATTTTTTTATACACTTCCGAGCTCTCTGTCCTGTCCCACAACTTGGTAGCCAAACCTTCCCCTTATTCCTGATTTGGGTAACCTTCTCACAGAGCCAATTCTTCACCAAGTCTTATATTAACTGAGAGGTTTGAAGTTTAGCTTGCCTGAGTTGACTATAGAAGGTATATTATATGTTTTTGGGCTTACTCAGATTGACCTTAAGCTAAGCGCCACCTTTGGTAAGAAAAAATCTTTGTCTTTCCTTAGTCATTTGCTATCTCCTAGCCAACTATTATAAAGATTTCTAATCGCTCACGTTTTTTTTACAGCGGAGGCCATTACTCCAACTTTCCTCTTCAAAAATATTTGGCTAACAAAAGAAGCTTTAAACCGAATAGGTGAGAACTTACTAAAGGAGTGTCAGCTTGGACAGGCCTCCGCCTCTGTTGGTCTACTCCCTCTGGCAGAACCTTCCCATAGTTCTTTCTTTAGCTCTACAAATTTAGATGCTCTTCTTATAATTAAGCGCAAAAGGCCCCAAGAAGAGACTCTAGGCCCGGATATACCTGAGTAACCCATCACTAAGCGGGATCCTTTTGCTTTGGCCGAGATTTTTTTTGCTTGAGGTAAAGAGCATGGATCTCAAAAATATAGTTGCTCTTGTTTTACAATTTCTATGATGAGGTTAGGTGTTCTTATACCTATGTTTCATGTGACCATCCTAGCTATTATGCCAATTGAGACATCGTCAGACCCCTTACCTACTCAGTCAATTCCACCACAAGCCTTGAGCATTTCTTCAACTACCCCTTGCTCCAAACAAATTCCTAATACAAGATCGGTCAGTCATACATCCAAACGATCAATACCCGAGCAAAGTCTTGGGTCAGTCAAGTAAATATCAGAATCTTTACCCGTTCAACTAACTTTTGTTCATTCACAGTCGCCTGGGATCCCTTTTACTCTTCCTTCAAGGCCTACTTTTCCACCTAGCTCCCAATGTCATTTCAAGCAATCTTATGGGCTACCATCCCAACAAGGGCTGAATAGCACTTCTTCCCCATCCTACGGGATACTTAAATTAAAGACTCCATTAGTCGAGTCCTAGGCACAACACATAGATAAATACAAGGGACCACTATATCAGAGTGTGCTGATGAGCACACTCAAAATGCTACTACGGTGAGTCCATGACTAAGTCTTTTTAAATTACCTTTGTGAATTATAACTTTATCATTATTCCATTCAATTCTATGATTCTAGGCTACATTTGGGCCAACTGGTCATGGACCTAGAACAAGCCAACAAGATTCTAAAAGGACGAGTAAAGGAACTAGAGGCAACCACCTCCGTTCCTAATACTGTCATGCTCGACTTGTAAAAAGAAGTTGAAGTTTAGCAAAAAGAAGATGAAGTTCGAGACGTACTTCTTTCAGAATTGGAACAAACTATGAAGGAGTCCCAACAACTAGTGAGTTCTCAAGAGAGAGATAAGCAACAGTTGGAACTCTTATTGCAATCTAACGAGTCTAAACTTCAAGTAGAGAGCGCACTGAGAGACAAAACCCTTTCTGACCTGGCCCACAAAACTACTCTACTAGAAGAATTGACCCTCTCACGTGTGTCCAAATCTCCTAAACTACTCTAGAAGCTATCCATGAAGAACTTATTGATATTAGAGTAACAAAGGGAATTGGGCACCTGAGAATCCCAAATAGGATCACTGTAAGCTGAGTTAAACTCTGCCAAAATGGAACTAGCCAACTACAGAGCAGAGGAATTAATCCAGGAGTTATCATCTAAAAACATGTTGATATTAGAGCAACAAGGGGAACTGAACATGTGAGCAACCCAGATAGGAACATTACAAGCTCAACTGAATTCTATACAAATTGAGCTAGACAATTACAAGGCAGGGGAAACTGAACACCTTGAAGTTGGAAGGAAAGCATATCTAGATTCTGCCGGATTTAAAAGGAACTTAGACAAGCGACTTTCAGGCTTGCTTAACCATGCGGCCGAAGGCGTTGTTCAACAACTATGGGAAGGTGATTATATATCAATAGAACTCTTTAGAGAATTTATAGACCAACATCGACTTCTTAATGAGCTTCTAGTGAATTTTTTAAGCAAATTTAACTGATATTTTCCATGTTGTGTTCCCTAACATGTACGTAATTGTTAGAAGGAATGAAAGTTAACCACTAAGATATTCTAAAATATGAATTTAAGTTGTGTCAAGATATGCCTTAAATAAGTTTAAATGACACCTATTTTTCTTTCATATCTCCAAAACCACCCGTACTTCTTGTCGAATAAACTCCCATGTATGTTCCTCATGTAATATATATTAATTAAAATAATAAGCCAAACTAGTTGTTAACACTGAGCGGAATAACCTTGCCAGATAATGTATCATGTTATAATGGAACTCCCGGTCGGGTAAGATGCTAAGTGTGATATTAACGCTGAACAAAAGAAATCAATTCCAGCGATTACCCTCCCCTGCTATATTTATGATCTAGCCTCCGGAGTAACTTCTCCTAATGTACTCTTAAACTGACTAAAATATCGGATAACTTAGTTATGCCGAGCAGAATAATCAAGTTAGATAACGTAATGCAATCTTGATAGAAACCTTTCACAATTGATTGGCCAGGCTGAGTAATGAGTTGGGTGAGAACTTAATACCAAGCATAATAATCAGGTCAAATAATGCAATGAAATTCTTACAATTGAAATCCATCCGGAATATACGTTCGCTTATAACTAGCCACCAACTCAGAAACTTAATGATATAAGGACTAATAATTTTCCTCCTCGCTTGCCATACCAAGTTATAATACTGAGTGAGATACCAATACCAAATGGGAAATTCAAGGCCAAACAATTCGGGAGTTTTAGGACCCGCCCGGTCTTTAAGCCGAGGGTTATAATCTCTGGATCTATCTGAGCTATGAGAGCATGTTCACTTATAACCTAACTAAATGGTTCAGAGTCTGGGACTCGCTCGATCTTTAAGCCACTCTAGATTTATTTAAGCCGCGAGAGCATGCTCACTTATAACCCAACCAAATGGTTTGGGAGTCTGAGACTCGCCCGGTCTTCAAGCCGCTCTGGATTTATCTCAGCCATGAGAGCATGCTCACTTATAACCCGACCGAATGATTCAGGAGTTTATGATAACCTGGTCTTTAAGCAACTCTGGATTTATCTAAGCCACGAGCACATGGTCGCTTATAACCTGACCGAACGGTTCAGGAGTTTATCATAACCTGTCTTTAAGCTGCTCTAGATTTATCTGAGCTGCGAGAAAATTCTCGCTTATAACATGATCGAATAGTTTGGGAGTCTGGGACTCGCCTGATCTTTAATTTAGGGGTTATAATTTATAACTTATAAGAATCTTCGGATAAGTTTGCATGCATTCTCATTAATTGTGAGAAATTTTACATAATACATGAGTAAAGTATAAGCATACTTATCAAGCCTGGTAGGGCTATAAATGATTTATACTCCAGGGTTGGTCTAATCTTTTACCCTCTGCATCTTCAAGATAGTAAGAGCACAAGGCGAGCTTTTGCACCACTCTGTAGTGTTCTCCCCACTATGGCTCTAGCTTGTTTATGTCCCTGACTAGCTTGACCTGCTTTCAGACTAGATAGCCGACCTAAAAAAATTGAGGCATAATTCTTCTATTGTAATTGTGTCTCATCCTTTGCTGGTATGTTGTTAACTGATCCATCACTTTGTCTCTGACTTCCTCTATCAGATCTAGCTCCATTAAGCGTCAGCCAGTATTATCTTCATCAAACAACCGTCTCTGATCAGATTTCACGCCCACTTCGACCGGGACAACTGCTTCACCGCCATAAATCAGGTGAAAAGGGGTGATACCTGCCGCCTCTCGAGGGGTCGTAAGATATGCCCATAGCACACTGGAGAGTTCATCGACCCAGCTTCCTCTAACATGGTTTAATTTGGTTTTGAGACCTCTAATGATCTCCTTATTGGTTAGCTCTACTTGGTCGTTGCTCTGAGGGCATGCAACAAATGTAAAGGCCTGTGTGATACCATAATATGAACACCATTCTCTAATTTTCTTGCCCTGAAATTGACTTCCATTATTGGACGCTAATTTACATGGAATCCTAAACCTACAAATAATATGTTGTCATAAGAATTTGATAATCATCTGTTTAGTTATCTTAGCTAATAGCTCAGCCTCCACCTATTTAGAGAAATAATCCACCGCTACTAACAGAAATCTTTTTTGAGCAGGTGCCAAGGGGAAAGGGCCCACTATATCCATGCCCCATTGATCGAACAGGCAGGAAATAATGGAAATTCTTAACAACTCTGTAGGGTGATGAGGGATGTTCTAGTGTTTCTTGTTAGTACCCCATGGTAGTTTTTATATGTTCAACCAAGTTAAAATTAGGTCCTATGTATTTGATCCTTGTGTCTAAGTGTGCAGGAGCTTAGAAACATAAGAAGTCGAGCGGAAGATGCAGCTAGTGAGAAGGATGGCATGGGAGAGAGCCGACTGGCTCGGTGCGTCTGAGGGATCAGGTGCTGCGGAAGAGTACATCGGTGGACGAGAAGAACGTGTGTGATGCTCAAGGGATGAGAAGCCGAGGAGGAAGTTTGCTCGAGGAGAAGGCCAGAAAATGGGTTCAGGTTAGCCCTATTCGGGATGGCCGAAATCACCCAAGCGAGCAGAGCAGCGGAAGAGCTAAATGAGAAGTTTGGAGATTGGTAGCAGCTGTTGAAGGTGCCCTCACGCTTTTTGGGAGGAAGGCGCCTTCAACCCTTGAAGGCGCTTTTGATCCTTTATAGAAGGTGCCTTCAACCCCTTAAAGGCACCTTCAAACAGTGACCATTGTGAAGATAAACTTTATCTTCACACGGATAGGATTTGCCACGCTGGATGCACCTTCCACCCTATTGAAGGCGCCTTCCAATTTCGGATAAGATTTTTCAGGGGCTATAAAAAGACCCCTGGAGCTAGGAATTAGATATCAACTCTTGTATTCATTTTTTAGCAACTGTCTTAGCATTCAATGAGTGTAAGAGGCTTCTCCACCTTCATCGAATGAGACTTTTAGTGTTTTTCATTTATCTTGGATTAACAACCACCTAGGTTGTAACCAAGTAAATTTCTTTACCTCTTTTTCATTTTGTATTTATTTAATTTACTTGTTATAATTATACTGTTGCTACTCATCTGAGTTGAAAGTCGGGAAAGATTCATTTTTTAACTGGAAATTCACCCCCCTCTTGCTGGCCCACTTGGTCCAACAAGTGGTATTAGAGCAAGGTCGCTTTAGAAAGGACTAACTGCCACTGAAGCAACAAAACAATGGCCAGTGTAAGCATTCATCTACTGAAGTTTGAGGGAGACTTCGCGCAATGGAAACGTCGGATGGAGGTATTTTTTAAAGCAAACTTTGAGATCCTGTTAATTATAAAATATGGTTTTGTAGTCCCCAAGGACCAATATAGAGTTGGAAAGGAAGAGTGTTTATGGACGAAGAAAGAACAAGCTAACTTCGTGGCTAATGGTAAAGTAGAGTTCCATTTGTTAAGCATCCTTCCGCCCCAGGAGGTCAATCAAATCAGCAGCTATGAATCCACCAAAGAGCTCTGGGAGAAATTCCTAGAACTCTATGAAGGTACTTCGAAAGCAAAGTTAGCAAGACGAGACATCCTCTAAACCCAGCTAACAAACCTGTAGATGAACCATGAAGAAAAGGTAGCGCAACTCCAAATACGGATTAAAGAACTCATCACTCAGCTCAACAATCATGGAGAATCGGTAACGAATTGAGATTCAATCTGGTACGTGCTCAACGTCATCCTGAGAACTCCTAAATGGTCGTCCTTAGTAGATGTATAGTACATCTCTAAGGACTTCGAGGTAAGTACACTAGAGAATTTATTTTCTACTTTTAAACATCACGAAACTCGATGTGCAAATCCTAAAGAAATTGAAAAGTCGAACAACAATCTTGTCTTGAAAGCAAAGAAGGAAGATCCAGACTCTGAAGCATCAATCGATGAAGATGAAGCAGCCCTAATGGTAAGAAAATTCAATAAATTTATTAAATCTAGTAAATTTAATAAGTCACAGGCAAAGAAACAAACTTTGAGCAAAAGGAAGGTCCGGTGTTACAACTGTCAAGGAGAAGGGCACATCAAAGATGACTGTCTAGAACTAAAGAAAAAGGACAAGGACAAAAACAAAATATCAATAAAATCTAAGATCAAAACCCTGAAGGCGATGTGGGACAAAAAGTCGTTATCAGAATCCGCAGGTGAAGCCTATGCCGGACTAGCCCTAATAGTAGACCATCGAAAGGAAGATGAAAGCAGCTCAGAGATGAACATTGATGAAGGGGGAGGATCATTAGAGGAAAGCTACGATGAAAGGGGAGTATCAAAACACGAGGTAAGTGAGGTGCGTGTCTTACCTCCTGAAAAGTCATTTCAATTTATTAAAGCACTTTTAAGGATTTATTAAAATTGGAAAAAGATAATGCTAAGTTAAAATTAAACTTAGCAAGATCATACCCCTTAGATATGTTTGATAAGTTAAAGATAGAAAATGAAAAATTGAAATAGAAATTGAAAGGTTGAAACATGACCATGCATGCTTAAACAATTTTAAAAAGCCAAAATTTAGAAATTATGGTAGAATCACCTGGTACATTAAAAGTCACCAGGGCCAAATTAGAAGAATCTCATAGAAACATATTCTAAAAAAATTTCTGATAAATCCAGTAGGAAGGAACTTATATTGGGTTCCAAGATCATGCCTAGATTAAATTGTAATAATTCAATTTTTTTAAGTTAAATCGAGAAATCTCAGAAAGAAAATTGAAAATTTAATTTCTTTTAAAAGGTTTTGTCTAGAAGTGGGTTTTGCTCCAATATCCAAGAAAGTCTAATGCCTGGCCACAGCCTGGAAGCTAATTATTGAAATAAAATATTTAATTGACTAACTGTTAAACAGTTAACTGTTATAAAATTTTTTAATTTTTTCTCCCAATCTAAAAAGAAATTTTTAAAAAAATAACTAGCTGATAATTATTGTTGTATACCCCAAAATGGTTGTTTTTTTTTTATTTCTCTATTTTTTTTATGTGATCAAAGAAGGAGACATAAGTATAAGTTAAAGGAGGAGTAAGAACATTTTTATCATTGTTCAAATTTGAGACATAGGTATAAGTTAAGGGGGAGTAAGAATATTTCTATCATTGTTCAAATTTTTACAATTTTGTAAACTTGGTTAATTCTCTATATTGCAAGGATATATTCTAATTGTAACTTGTTATTATTCTGTTAGACCCTAACTTTAACATGGGTTGATACATATTAAAAAAGGCAAATTGTTAGTACCCCATGGTAGTTTTGATATGGCCAACCAAGTAAAGTTAAGTCTTGTGTATTTGATCCTTGTGTCTAAGTGTGCAAGAGCTTAAGAACACAAGAATTAGAGTGGAAAACACAGCTAGCGAGAAGGATGGCACGGGAGAGAGCTAACGGACTCAGTGCGTCCGAGGGATGAGGTGTTGCGGAAGAGTACACCTATGGATGAGAAGAACGTGCACGACGTTTAAGGGACAAGAAGCCAAGGAGGAAGCCTACTGAGGAGAAGGCCAGAAAATGGGTTCAGATGAGCCCTATTCTGGATGGTCAAAATTGTTAGCTAGAGCCCTAGAGCCAATCATTTGATGATTATATTTTGGACTAGTTGTATCATATTATATATAAATAAAGGCATTTGGTTTTTGGTTATTATACTTACTTGTATTGGTGCCAAATAAACTAAGTATAATAACGTCCTTGAGTAGAAGGTTCTTACCTATATCAATCGATTGGTTGAATCGATAGTGAGATGATATAGGGAACGCTACTCTTAATCATTCCTAGTCGAGTATTAACATTCAGGGACAATGTTAATGCAATAAGACTAGCATGTAGGTCAACTCGATGACTTGATCTCACAAGTCATGGATATAGAGATATCAAGTTGACACATGGGGTATGCATTAGAGAATGTATACTGAATGACCCGCCATGAGAAAGTATCATGGATCGTTATATGAGTGTCATATACTTTCTCATGTAGCTATTAGTATGACTACTAGTCCTTAGATCTGAAGTCACCATGGTTCCCTACATAAGGAGTTATGTACTTTGGTTTCGTCAAACGTCACCCGTAACTGGGTGGACTATAAAGGCGATTACTAGGTATGTAACAAATTATGCGGAGGGATGTGAGTGATGTAGATGGGATCTATCCCTCCTATATGACGGGAGAGACATCGGTATTCTTGATAGAGTGAGACCACGAAGTGCATGGCCATGCCCAAATGAGTCAATATGAGATATTGAGCTCATTTGATTTAGTGAGTCTACTTGGAGTTCAGGATTTAGATTGATCAGAGGATGACACGGTCTATACCTCACATTGATCAATCTAGATGTCTAGGATAGAAGGACACTTGTCATATTTTGTGAGGAGTCACAATTAGTAGTCACAAGGTGATGTTGGATCTCAACATTCTTGTAACATTGGGTAGTAATGATGTATTGCTAGATACCGCTCATTACTTATGGTCCTAAATGGGTTTAGGGGCATTGCCAACTTTACAAGAACCTATTGGGTCACACACAAAGAACAAGTGGATGGAGATTAGGTTCATATGATAAACCAAGAGAATTAGATTCATGTGATGAATCAAATTGGATTAAGAGTAATCCTAATTGGGCTAATTGAGTTGGACGCAAGTTGATTCATGTGTTCAATGAGTCTAATTTAGATTATGACTCATTGAATCAATTTAATTAAATGAATTAGATTCATTATATTAAATTGCCTTGAATTAAAGGTTGAATTAGATCAACCATGAGAGAGATTAAGTCAAGTTTGACTTGACTTGAAAGGAAGAGGAAGAGTCAAGTTTGACTTTACTATTTGCCACATCATTAATGATTTGGCATTAGGAGGACTAATGATGATGTGCCACATCATCAAAGTGTGCCACCTCATGGGGGTTATGTTGGTGCGGGTAGCACTAACGGTCTAACCTAGGTTTTGATGAATGACAAATAGGTTAAGTTAGGTTTATTGTTGATCTAACACTCTGATCAAGTGTGCAGGATAAGTCCAGACAGGTCGACGGGCCGACCGGATGTCTGGCACGAAGCCCAGCTAGGTCGACGGGCTGACCGGATAGCTGGCACGAAGTCCAAGCGGGTCGACGGGCTGACCGGACGCTTAGGCACGAAGCCCAGCTAGGCCGACGGGCTAACCGGATAGCTGGCACGAAGTCCAGACGGGTCGACGGGCTAACCGGACGTCTGGCAGGTAAGTGAGGTAAGTCACTGGAGGGGAGTGACTGCGAGGACGCGTTCCCAGGAAGGGAACATTAGGCGTCGATCCGGCTTAGATCCATTTCGGATATCTAAGTCGAGATCGTGACTAGATTCCAGTCTCGGAAAGACAAAATCTAAGTCATACTTTTTCTGTTAATTCATACTTTATAAATTGTGCTAACAATCTGTGTTGCAGGATATATTTTGCCTCGGACTAACCTTGTTTTGCAGGAGAAGGAATCTCTAGAAAAAGGTGGTCCGGGCGCCCGGAGGGGATCCGGGCGCCCGGAGGCAATTTTTATCCTGTGCGTCGCCTCGTCACGTGGAGCATCCTGACTGGACTTGCCACGTCGCACCAGGGCGCCCGGAAGGGATCCAGGCGCCCGTAGCAGCATATAAAAGAAGCCCCAGGGGTGGAGCTTCTAGATCATCTCAGAATTCCCAGATTTCTTTGTTGCTCTGTGCTCCAGCGACGCTAACAAAGCTCCGACAACGCGCCCTTGCTCTTTAAGTTTTCTTTTCTGTCGGTATAGCTTTGTGTTTTGTTTCATTAGCATTTCTTGTACTCTTTTTGTAATCACATTCGAATTGCTAGTGATTGCCCAACGAAAGTGGTCAAGGACCACGGGCCTTCGAGTAGGAGACGTCACAGGCTCCGAACGAAGTAAAATCAATTGTGTTCATTTACTTTTCCGCTGCGTACTTTTACACTCGAGTTTTCGAATTGATATTCACCCCCCCCTCTATCGAACGATCACGGTCCTACAAGTGGTATCAGAGCAGGTACCACTCTGATTTGGCGCAACCACCAATCAGACAGGGGGTGAAAATTTATTTTTTTTTCTAGTTTTCAGTTTTACGTTTAATTTCAAACTGGTATTATTGCCTGTTTTGAATTTTTTTTTTTTTGCAATTAAATCTAAATTGGTGCAACACCAATTTAGATACTTCTATTATTTTTTCTTCCGCACTACTAATCCAAGACCAAGTCTTGGGATTTTTTTTCTTTTCTTTCTTCTGTGCGTAGGACTAAAATGTCTCAGACAGAAGGATTCAGCACGGTACGACCTCCACTCTTCAACGGGGATGATTTTCCGTACTGGAAGAAGCGCATGGAGGTTTACCTCAAAACAGACTTCGACCAGTGGATGAGCGTTACGAGACCCTATAAAATTCCAGCGGACACCTCCGGGAATATACTAGATCCTGAAGACTGGACAGCAGATTTGAAGAAAAAGGCGTCAACAGAAAATAAAGCGATCAACACTCTACAGTGCGGATTAACAAGAGAAGAACTGAACAGAGTCGGTCCGCACAAAAACGCTAAAGAGCTGTGGGACAAATTGATCGAGCTGCACGAGGGAACGAGCGATGCCAAGGTAACAAAACGAGACCTGCTTTTAAATAAAATTTTTAATATAAAAATGCAGGAATGTGAAACGGCGAATCAGCTCCACGCAAGGATCAAGGACATCCTCAACGGGCTTCATGCAATAGGCCACCAGATGGAAAATAGAGACTTAATAAGGTACGCATTAAATGCTTTTCCACGTAATAGTTTGTGGGCATCAATCGTAGATGCCTACAAAATTTCTAAAAATCTTTCCAAGTTAAAATTAGACGAGCTTTTCTGTGAATTAGAATTACATGAACAAACTAATGCTGGAGCCGAGAAAGGTATAGCTTTATTTGCAGGTTCCTCCAAAGAAAAGAAGGGCAAGCCTGAATATGAAGAAGATTCCGACCAAGACTCCGAAGACGAAGAACACCTGGTGAACTTGGTAAGAAAAATGTTCACCAGGAGAAAAAGGAGCTTCAGCAAAAAGGACCTTCAAAAGATCAGTTCTCCCTCAGAACAAAAGAACGTAACTTGCTTCGGCTGCAATAAAAAGGGGCACTACAAGAATGAATGCCCAAAACTGAAGTTTGACAAACCGAAGCCAACCAAAAAGAAGGCCCTCAAAGCAACGTGGGATGACTTCTCGGACGAATCGGAGGAAGAAGAGCAGAAACATCAGAGCCACCTCGCACTGATGGCCCGCGAAGCTGAAACAGAAGACGAGTCGGAAGATGAAGACGGGTCTGAACCCGAAACAAGCCACGAGTCCGTACTCGTTTCAGAAGGCCCGAATGAGGTAGATTTTAATTTAAACAAAAAAAATTTTAGAATTATTTCCTGTTTAAATAGTAAATTAATTAAAATAGAAAATGAAAACAAATCACTTCTTGAGGAAAATCAAAACCTCAAGGAACAAATCAAAAATTCAAATTCAACTCAAGATCTAACACTTGAGGAGGAGAATTTATCATTAAAAAATAAGATTAACAATTTAAAAGAAATGTTAGAAAAATTCACAACAAGATCAAAAAATCTAGACTTAATCCTAAATAATCAAAAAGCATGCTATAATAAAACCGGACTAGGATATAAGGCGAATTCAAATAAAACCTTCAAATCATTAATAACCCAATACAAATCAACCAATCTAGCTTGGGTTCCGAAAGCGTGCTTAACCACGCAAATAGGACTTAATCAATATTATATACCTAAAGAAAAAATACATTATATAAAATCGAATAAACCAAACCAAAATCCAAAATCTAAACACTTTAAAAATCAACAAAATTATCACCAAGTTAACTATAACTATAAAAGGAATCGACACAAACCTAAAACCAAAATTTAAATTAATGGCCAATAATTCAGGGGGAGGCTCCAGAATAGCTGGCACCTCCAAAACTAACTTACCCGACAGGGTAACCTAAAATAAACTAACCCGGCAGGGTAATTAGGATTAGAGACCAAGTTTAACTTGAATCATGGTACTGGTGAAGTTTTTGGATGATAGTACATTAGGGAAACTTGGGCATCGCATGTCTAGAAAGATATGGTTTCGATCTGGTGCATTTGGCCAAGCGGAACTGACCGAAGCTACCCTTAAATGAATCCTAACCAGTTAGACCAAGGTTTAGTACTAAGCTCCATGGATAGGACTATTCGGAAAACCTCGAAAGGTTGGTTACTTCTAATGACGTCCATGTGACTCACCAAGCTTAGAAGTTTATCCGAAGAATGTCTGTCTGTAAAGACCAAAGCTAAACCTAAATCTAATACAAGTTAAACCAAGACTCCATAATTAAAATCCAATTTCATCTCACAAAATCGTAGGATTCCCTGATTGATAATATAGATCGGGTGAGATGAATAAGGCTTAAATTTGCTTAATTAAAATTTTAATTTTAAACTTAAAAATTAATTTCAAAATTTTAATTTTAAAATTAAAAATTAATTTCAAATTTTTAATTTTAAACTTAAAAATTAATTTCAAACTTAAAAATTAATTTCAAAATCTTAATTTTAAACTTAAAAATTAATTTCAAAATTTTAATTTTAAACTTAAAACTTAATTTCAAAATTTTAATTTTAAACTTAAAAATTAATTTTAAAATCTTAATTTTAAACTTAAAAATTAATTTCAAAATTTTAATTTTAAACTTAATTTCAAAATCTTAATTTTAAACTTAAAAATTAATTTCAAAATCTTAATTTTAAACTTAAAAATTAATTTCAAACTTAAAAATTAATTTCAAAATCTTAATTTTAAACTTAAAAATTAATTTCAAAATTTTAATTTTAAACTTAATTTCAAAATTTTAATTTCAAACTTAAAATTAATTTCAAAATTTTAATTTCAAACTTAAAAATTAATTTTAAAATTTTAATTTTAAACTTAATTTCAAAATTTTAATTTTAAACTTAAAAATTAATTTCAAAATTTTAATTTTAAACTTAAAATTTTAATTTTAAACTTTAAACTTAATTTCAAAATTTTAATTTTAAACTTAAAAATTAATTTTAAAATTTTAATTTTAAACTTAAAAATTAATTTCAAAATTTTAATTTTAAACTTAAAAATTAATTTCAAAATTTTAATTTTAAACTTACTTAAAAATTATTTGAAACCTGAACATACAATGTTTGCTTAAAAATAATTCTAAAAGACTAACCTAATTCCTACTTATTATAGAAAACTAAGTGGATTCTGGACAGTAGTTGCTCCAAACATATGACTGGAGATCACACCAAGTTCACTCAACTCACTTACAAAAGCTTAGGAATAGTTGCCTTCGGAAATAATGGCAAACTCAAGGTAATTGGCATAGGTAATATTGAATTAAAAATAGATTTTATAATTACAAATGTTCTACTTGTCGAAAATTTTAAATATAATCTCCTAAGTATAAGTCAATTGTGTGATACTAGATATAAGGTTAAATTTCTATCTACAGAATGTTTAATCAAACATTTAGATAATCCTACTATAAGCTTAAAAGGCTTTGAAAAGACAACATCTATGCTATCAACTTAACCACTTCTTCAATTAAATGTTATTTAACACTAAAAGAAGAAACTTGGTTATGGCATAGGAGGATGTCTCACACCAACTTTAGAAATATAAGTAAACTAAATGGACTTGTGAGAGGCTTACCAAAATTACCTAACTTAGATTCAACCATATGTAATGTTTATCAATAAGGTAAACAAACTAAATCCACTCACAAACAAACAAATCAGACACAAACTAACTCAATATTAGAACTTCTACATTTAGACCTTTTTGACTCCCATGGAGTCAAATCTATAAATGGAAACTTATATTGTTTAGTAATTATAGATGATTATTCTAGGTTTACTTGGGTAAAATTCTTAAAACATAAAGATGAAACTTTTGAAATCTTTATAAATTTCTACAAACAAATTGAAAACGAAAAAGATCCTAAAATTAAAAGAATTAGGAGTGACAACGGGGGAGAATTTAAAATTCACAACTTTAACAGATTTTGTCTTGAAAATGGTTACCATCATGAATTTTCATGCCCTAAAACCCCCCAACAAAATGGGATTGTAGAAAGAAAAAATAGAACCTTACTTGAAGTTTCTAGAACAATGTTAAATGAATATAACCTACCTAAATATTTTTGGGCAGAAGCTGTTAGTACAGCCTGCTATGTATAAAACAGAACAACAATAAATAAAACCCATAACAAAACCTTCTTCGAAATGTTTTATAATAAACAACCCAATATAAAATATTTTAAAGTATTTGGGTGCCCAGTTTTCATCTTAAATACAAGAGAACACTTAGGAAAATTCTCCTCTAAAATTGAAAATGGAATTTTTGTAGGATATTCACTAAATAATAGAGGCTATAGAATCTATAATAAGGTTACCTTAAAAATTGAAGAAACTACTAATGTAAAATTTGAAGAAACTAAACAAACCTTAGAACTTACACAACCACTTGAATTTGTTCCAGAAACCAACCAAACTCTAAGTCATGAAGAAGAGGAACAACGTCAAGAGAGTCAACCCCCTAGAACAATAAGGGTTAACCCAAATCACCCAACTGATCAAATAATTGGTGACCCAGACTTGAGAGTTCAAACCAGATCATCCTTTAGAAACATAAGTCAAATTTCTCTAATTTCAAAAATTGAACCCAAAACTGTGGATGAATCCCTACTAGACCGAGACTGGATTATAGCTATGCAAGAATAACTAGCCCAATTTGAGCGTAATGAAGTTTGGGACCTAGTACCCCTACCTAAGAATAAGAAAATAATAGAAACAAAATGGGTATTCAGAAATAAATTAAGTGAAACTGGGGAAATCACTAGAAATAAGGCTAGACTAGTTGCCAAAGGGTTTAGTCAGGTTGAAGGACTTGACTATGATGAGACCTATGCCCCAGTAGCCAGATTAGAATCCATTAGAATGTTACTAAGTTATGCAGCCCACAAGGGATTCAAACTATACCAAATGGATGTTAAGTCTGCCTTTCTTAATGGACTAATTAAAGAAGAAGTTTATGTAGGTCAGCCTCCTGGGTTTGAAAGTCTAGAACACCCTGTTTATGTTTTTAAGTTAAAGAAAGCATTATATGGACTTAAACAAGCACCCAGGGCATGGTATAAAAGGCTAACATCTTACTTAACATCTAAAGGATTCAACCAAGGTCAAATTGACCCAACCTTGTTTGTAATCATTAAATACAGACATATTTATTGCACAAATATATGTAGATGATATAATATTTGGTTCAACAAACTCAGAATTTTTAGAAGAATTTATTAATCTAATGGAAAAAGAATTTGAAATAAGCTTAGTAGGAAAATTAACTTATTTCTTAGGATTACAAATCAAACAAACAAATGAAGGAAATTATATTTATCAACACAAATACACTAAATAATTACTTAAAAAAATCGGAATGGAAAATACAAAAGAAATAAAAACACCTATGGCAGTAAACACAATCTTAGATAATGACCCAAATGGAAAACCAGTTGATTTAAAATATTATAGGAGTGCAATAGGTAGCCTACTGTACTTAACTGCAAGCCGACCTGATATTTTATTTGCAGTTAGTATGTGTGCTAGATACCAAACTTGTGCTAAGGAATCCCATTTGACACAAGTTAAAAGAATTTTTAGATATCTTAAGGGAACAACAAATGTAGGAATTTGGTATCCTAGGACCAATAATTTGAACTAATAGGGTATTCTGACTCAGATTATGCTGGATGTAAATTAGACCGCAAAAGCACAAGTGGTGGATGCCAATTATTAGGTTCATCACTTGTCAGCTGGTTTAGTAGAAAGCAACATTGTGTTGCTCTATCTACCACTGAGTCAGAATACATAGCTATAGGCGAATGTGTTGCACAATTATTATGGATGATGCATACTCTAAAAGACTTCAACTTAAATATCACAAATGTAAAAGTATTAATTGACAACATAAGTTCAATTAACTTAACCAAGAACCCGGTGCATCATTCAAGAACCAAACATATTGAAATTAGGCACCACTTTATCAGGGATCATGTTACTAAAGGTAATATTGAACTCAAATACATTGAGTCCAAATCAAATTTAGCTGACACTTTCACAAAACCACTCCCTGAAAGTGAATTTAGCAATTTACGTCGAAAATTAGGGATGTGCTTAATAGACTAGGATTTTTCAAAATCATTTTCAAAAATTGTTTTCAAATTATAAGTTAAACTTGTTTGTTTTCAAAACTTTCCATTTTTAGATTTTCAAAAATAGTTTTGGCCTTAGACTAGTTTTGAATCCTTAGAAAGCATGTACCCATAGGACTAGTTTTTGAGCATCTCACCGCACCTTAGGTTTACCTTGCTTGTGTTTGATAAACATAGAAAGGGGTGAGATGCATAGGCCACCTGTCTGGACTTAAGATGCTTATTTCAGTGCATCAGCATAAGTCTGGACGTTAAATACAAATCAGACATTAATCAGATTAAGTTCATCAGTCAAGTCAAACACTGACTGCTTATAATCAACTTAATCTGACTAACAAAGTGAAAGCTACTATCTTCTGATAGTTAGTTAGTACCTAATTGGTTAGACAGCTGTTTAATTTTAAGTGTCAAGTTCAGGGGGAGAAATTATTTAAAATTTTGTATGTTTTTGTACATTTATTTTAAAACTAACTCATTTTTGAACACCAGTCTTCAAAACATTAAATTTAACTGAGTGTTTAAAAAATTGGAAGTTTAAAAATCCCACTAATTTCTAAACTTGATTTTAAAGTTGAAAATTATTACAAATTTAAACTTATTCAGTTTTGTAACATATGCTTGAAAATTAAACTTTCCAAAATTAGCCTTAACAAATTTACTTTGGCTAAAATTTTACTTGTTTTTTGAAAAATTAAAAATTTTGCTTTGTTTTGAAAAATCAAATTTAAAAACTAGATTCAACTTAGTGTTTGAAAATTGGAATTTGAAAATTAGAATTTACCTTTTGAAAAGTAAATGTTACTTAAAATCTAAAGTTGAAAAACCTGATTTGAAAATTTTACACGTTTGAAAAGTTAAACTTGATTCACTTTAAACTTATACTTTTTAAAATTCAACTTGACTCCCCCAAGTCAACTTGACTATCTTTTAAAAAAATTGTACTTTTATCAGTATCTTTGAATTTTGAATCAAACTTAGATATTTTCCAAAATCAGCTGTTTCTTAATGAATTTTTACAGTAACTCTACACTATGCTTGTTTACCCTTGCCTATTTTCGATGAATGCCAAAGAGGGAGGGTTAGGTGGTTAAAGTTAGCTAAACCAAATTGAAAACACTAAAAACTAACTTTAAAAACCATGTACCTGTTTTAATTATTTTTGCGTCTTTTCAGTAACTTAACCAGGTTGTCATTCTATCAAAAGGGGGGAGATTGTTGGTGCGGGTAGCACTAATGGTCTAACCTAGGTTTTGATGAATGACAAATAGGTTAAGTTAGGTTTATTGTTGATCTAACACTCTGATCGAGTGTGCAGGATAAGTCCAGACAGGTCGACGGGCTGACCAGATGTCTGGCACAAAGCCCAACTAGGTCGACGAGCTGACCGGATAGCTGGCATGAAGTCCAAGCGGGTCGACGGGCTGACCGGACGCTTAGGCACGAAGCCCAGCTAGATCGACGGGCTGACCGGATAGTTGGCACGAAGTCTAGATGGGTCGACGGGCTCACCGGACGTCTGGCAGGTAAGTGAGGTAAGTCACTGGAGGGGAGTGACTGCGAGGACGCGTTCCCAGGAAGGGAACATTAGG
The DNA here is from genome assembly GCF_018446385.1 of Zingiber officinale. Lineage (NCBI taxonomy): Eukaryota > Viridiplantae > Streptophyta > Magnoliopsida > Zingiberales > Zingiberaceae > Zingiber > Zingiber officinale. Next base: position 78,136,853 of record NC_056001.1, read on the forward strand.
CGTCGATCCGGCTTAGATCCATTTCGGATATCTAAGTCGAGATCGTGACTAGATTTCGGTCTCGGAAAGACGGAATCTAAGTCATACTTTTTCTGTTAATTCATACTTTATAAATTGAGCTAACAATCTGTGTTGCAGGATATATTTTACCTCGGACTAACCTTGTTTTGCAGGAGAAGGAATCTCTGGAAAAAGGTGGTCCGAGCGCCAGGAGGGGATCCGGGCACCCGGAGGCAATTTTTATCCTGTGCGTCGCCTCGTCAAGTGGAGCATCCTGACTGGACTTGTAAAATACCGGAAATAGGCGAATATGAATAAGGAAATTTTTGGAAATTTTTGGAAATTTTTTGGGAATTTTTCGGAGCTCGTACGGACGAGTTGACGGTGATAAAAATGGAGTCCGGAAAAAGCCTGTTTAGGCTACCCCATTTAAATGAGGAAAAGTTTTATTTTCTTTTCCTTTTCCTTTTCTTTTTCTTTTTCTTTATATTTTCTTTATTTCCTCGCCGTTCTCTTTTCTCCTCGCGCCAACGCCGCCCGCGCCCGATTCTCCTCCGAGCCCTAACCGCACGAGCGGTTCTCTCCTCTCCTTTTCCTCTCCTTTTAGTTCTTCTTCTTCTTCCCCTAAGCGCCGGCGACCAATCTGCCCGTCGACCTACTGCCACATCTCGGCACAGCGTCGTCGCCGCCGATACTCCCAGTGCCGAGTTCTTTCTCTTCTTGACAGCGCCGCCGGCCACCTCCTCTATATCGGCCACCAGATCTGACCCCAGTGCCGATGTCGCCTTTGCCCTAGCGCCGGCCACTGCCTCCTCTTCTCCGAGCCTGATCTCTGCCCACCGACGCCGAGTCGTGCCCTAGTTTCCACTGCCGCCACCACCACAAGGAATAGCGGCGACGCCCTCACAGCCGACGCTGCCGAGAATCCTCTCTGCCTTAGCGTCGACGCCCCATTTCCGACGCCACAGCGTCGCGGCTGGTCGCTAGCCACCCGAGCTCTCGTCGCCGACTAACTCCTTGTGCCCTAGATGTTTGGGTTCACAGCCACCGCCCCTCTCCGATCTTCTCTCTGCCCTAGTCGCCGCTGTGAGGTTCGAGCCGACCAGCAGATTCACAGCCACCACAGTCGGCCAAGTTCCCTCTTTCGTGCCGCTGTCTCTGTACCACACTGCTGCCGGCCACCAGGTCCAGCCGAGTCTTGTTGATTTTGGGAGGTAAGAAATCGTGTTATATAATTAGGATTTCTTAAATGGGTAATTTGTGTATCTCAATCTGATCCGAGCAGTGGGGAAGGTTTCCTGTAGGGTTTGCGTTGCTGTGGATTGATCTTGGAACCGACAGTCACACCTTCCAGCTTCTCTTTGATTTTTAGCAGCAAGATTGGCTGTGGGAATTGAGGTAAAGAATTTGGATTTATTTGATTAGTTGAATATGTATTGAATTTGGGCTAAGTCGGGTAAGATGTTATGTTTGATTATGTTTATTTCAAATCCTAATTCGAATGGAATATTTAGAATCAGTTGAGGAGTTAAATGATCTAATTAGAGTTTATAATTGGATCCAGATTTATGATAGCTTCTCGAGGATTTGATTTAGCTAATTATTTATATGAAATTAGCTAAATCTAGATATCATGTATTACAGGACTTTGACGCGAGACGAGTATCTCGGAGTCAGATTTGGACCTTTTCTATTGGAGGCGGGTACTTTGACTTATGTCTTTTGATATGCATGATAAAGTGTTTAACATATAGCAAGAATTGTGTTTCCATTTGATTCGGTTGGTCACTACATGATCTGTTACATGTTGTTTGTTTATTTATTATGCACTGCATGTTATTATTTATCTGACCATACATGCTTTCGGTAGTGACCCAACCATGTGATACATCATGTTCAGGACCTAGGGTTTATTGATACCCTATCTGTTTGTGTACCTTCCATCTGATACATTGACTTGTGGTACACCTTTTATTTATGTATGGATCTTGCTATGCTATTCATGAGATTGTCATGCTTAGTGTCATGCATCATGATTGCATGCTGTGCGATTGTCGGCTTCACTATGGTTGAGCCCATCGCCAGTTACATGTACTGCACACACCACCCATGGATTAGTTGTATATCTGGCTGGTGTGTGGCGGTTCTGCTGTTTGGCTCCGTTGGTCAGGTGACTCAGCGTGGTAGCCGGCAGGCCTGTTTGGCTCCGTTGGCATTTAGTGTAGCAGCGTGGTAGCCGGCAGATGGTGGACTCTGTTTGGCTCCGTTGGTCAGGAGACTCAGCGTGGTAGCCGGCAGAGATATCCTCCCCATCATTGGGTACCGGGAGATGAGAGCATTGAGCTCCCCCATTTATGATTTGGGGACAGAGGACAGGAGTACTCCGACAGCATTCCGTCCACTCAGTCACTGTCAGGAGCAGTGATGTCCGAGTGCACGGTCACCATATGCATTTATTGCATTTTATTGTTGTGATTGCTGCACTTATATGCTGCATTTGTATGGATGCATTTGATTGACATGCATACAGGATTATGATTTCTTCGGTCTGACGACCTGTTACCTTTGTACCTTGATCCCGGTTAGTACAGTTATCTCCTGATTTCGTTCCAGTTGCATTTATTCCTTCTCGTATTCAGGAGACTGTACGCATGATTAGTGTTGTCTGTTATTTGTTTTATTATGCATATCAGTTGTACCTGCTGAGTGTTGGACTCGCCCCGCCTCCATTGTTGATATTTTCAGGAGCAGTTCCAGTCGCTGACCCCCCATCTGCACGTAGAGCTAGTTCTCTATTAGTTCGTTATTTGTTTTATTTTGGTCTTTTTCTATATCAGACTTTGTTTTAGTATTGTCTTTGGATTTTTCCTATGGATATTGTATGGAGTGATGCCTTTTGATGGATTTTTGATATGATATTGGATTCCATTCTACTACGTGCCTGCCTGGATGGCAGAAGAGGTGAGTTCGTTGGATTTGAGCTTTACGAGTGTAGTGGAGTAGGGTGGATTTCGAGTCAGAGTCCTATTGTTATTGTTTACTATTATTAACTGCGTGGTTGTGACAGCCAGAGGCTGAATATCTTTATAAACTGCGTGGTGTTTATTTTTATTTTTGTTATCATTCCAGCCGCTTGTGGCTGATGTATTTGTGATATGTAGAAAGTTTCATATTGTCCGCCGTACAGGGGAGATGCTGCCGAAATTTCTTCGGACAGAGACTCCTCTGGGGCGTGACAGGACTTGCCACGTCGCACCAGGGCGCCCGGAAGGGATCCAGGCGCCCGGAGCAACATATAAAAGAAGCCCCAGGGGTGGAGCTTCTAGATCATCTCAAAATTCCCAGATTGCTTTGCTGCTCTGTGCTCCAGCGACGCTAACAAAGCTCCGACAACGCGCCCTTGCTCTTTAAGCTTTCTTTTCTGTCGGTATAGCTTTGTGTTTTGTTTCATTAGCATTTCTTGTACTCTTTTTGTAATCACATTCGAATTGCTAGTGATTGCCCAACGAAAGTGGTCAAGGACCACGGGCCTTCGAGTAGGAGTCGTCACAGGCTCCGAACGAAGTAAAATCAATTATGTTCATTTAATTTTCCGCTGCGTACTTTTACACTCGAGTTTTCGAATCGATATTCACCCCCCCCTCTATCGAACGATCACGGTCCTACAGGTTACAAATCTATTCTCTTTAATGGCCACATTTAATGAGAATGGGGGTTACCTTTTTGGTTTTGAATGAGAATGAATTTTTCATTCACTCACATTCACATCATTTTCTTCCTCAAGCTCTCTTTTTGCTCCTTCTCTTCTCTTGGTCGTGGGTTCCAAGCAAGGGAGAAGAAAGGAGAGTGAGTCTAATCCAAGAAGAAAGGTTAGTGAAAGTCACATAGAGATTTTTTTAGAGGAGTGTGTTCTCTTCTTTTCCTTTCTTCTTCTTCCAATCCCATCCGAGAGCATCAAGAAGTGCTAGCACACTTGTGGTGTTCTCTTCTCCATCCTTGTGTGTTAGAGAACACATCTTGTTCGTGTGGATACTTCTAGAGGATTGTCTACGTTGACAATCTTGAGATCCGGCACTTCCTTGGACGAGCAGGATTCGAAAAGGGCACGCATCAAGGGTAATTTTCTAAACATATAGATCTAAGAGTAGATCTAGTTAGTAAACTCGTACATGTAAAATTTTGTTCTATACTCTTCGCACGGATCCGTTGTCTAGGGAGTTTCGGGGTTTCCGCGACGCGAAAAAGCGATTTTCGCGTCCCGAAAAACCCAACAAAAATCACCTAAGCGAGCGGAGCAGTAGGAGAGCCAAAGGAGAAGTTTGGAGCTCGGTAGTGCTTAAGGTGCCTCTAATGGTATTGAAGGCGCCCTCACACCTTTCGAGAGGAAGGCACCTACAACCCTTGAAGGCGCCTTCGAGCCTCTATTGAAGATGTCTTCAAATAGTGACTGTTGCAAAGATAAACTTTATCTTTGCATGGATAGGATTTGCCACGCTGGATGCGCCTTCCATCCTATTAAGGTGCTTCCAGCTTTGGATAAGATTTTTCAGGGGCTATAAAAAGACTCATAGAGTTAGGAATTAGATATCAACTCTTGTATTCATTTCCTAGCAACTGTCTGAGCATTTAACGAGTATAAGAGGCTTCTCCGCCTTCATCGAAGGAGACTTTTAGTTCTTTTCATTTGCCTTGGATTAACAACGCTGATGTGCTAGATTTTATACACTTGTTTAGCATGTTTTGACGCACATTCCTATATTTTATGCATGCTTTATCTACGCATTTTCATACTCTTTGCTTTACTTTTAGCATATTTACTCTTCTTTGTTCGGAGATCTGCTCTTGTGCATTTTCTATCTATAAGAGTCAAATTTGGAAAGGAAATGATATTCGTGGCAAATTTGATCAATGAACGAAGGAAGTCAGCGCCAGCCATGTGTGCCACACGACCTTGTCAAAGGAACAAGAAGGAAAATAGGCATGGCCATGTGGAGCAGACCAGGTGTGCAGCATCGACAAGAGAGAGGGTTGACATGGTCGTGTGGTATCACATGGCCATGTCACTTTTGAAGCAAAATCAGAACACGGTCGTGTAGATCTACACGGTCGTGCAACCTTTCCAGAGGCCCAGCATTGCCAAGTCGTGTGTGCTACACGGTCGTGCCACCTTTCCAGAGACCAAGACTGGCACGGTCGTGTATGACACACGGCCGTGTGAGCCATCCAGAGATGGAGCACGGCACGGCCGTGTGAATCTCACATGGCCGTGTAACTCTAGTCGAGAGTAAAATAGGCAAGGCCGTGTGAGGGCCACACGGTCGTGACACGAGCCATGTGGCTCCCAAACCCCCTGCTTTATTTAAAGGGCTTCTTCCTCTTTGAAAGGGGGAGGCTCTCCCTTTGGGGAGATCCAATTTGAAGGTTCTTCTCCATCTTTTGGGTGTCGATCCGGCCATCTAAGGACGTCTCCATTCCCGATTCGACTCCGGTAGCAAGGATTGGTTCCGAAAATTAGTCGTCATCTCTAGATAAGCATTTCTTTTCTATCTTCTTGATTTGAATCGAAATGTTTACAATCTTCTTGTCTTCGGATCTTTTCTTTTGTTCCATGGACTAGATCTCCTTGTTCTAGGATTGAGAGAGTATTTGTGATGTGAATTGATATATGAATTCAAGGATTTACCAACTTCTTATTTCAATGATGTTGCTATGTTTTGTATCAATTCAATCTTGTGTGGATTGTTGTGTTTGGATCTAATTACCATTCTTGATTGAATGTTTATAATTCTTATGGATCTTGTAGAGGAATTCTCTAGGTTGTATGGCCGAGAGGCGTCGTGACAGGGTTGCCCCATTAACGAACATCTTGGGGATCACCTTAAAGGGTGAAGCAAGAATCTACAAAGAAGTGGGATAGATAGATGAGCTATTACTATATCTTGATGTGAATTGATTACTGATGTGTTTCTATGTCGTATGGTCGATGGGCGTCGTGACAAGGCAGCCCTGCTAACGGACTTCATAGGGATCATGACTATTTAGTTGCTTAAGGTATAGATATAAGTCCCTTGTCGGTGTTTTCTGCAGGAGATAACCGATAACTTCTTTCAAATACATGACAATTGAGGATATAATTGGTAAAATCATATTACAATGATAAGTATCACAAAAAAACCAAATCTCCTAAAACTTTCATAAAACCTAATTTCTGCATTACTTTTCTATTTCCATTTTCTAATTGTTTCTTAGTTCGTGTAATTCCTAATTGATTGTTTAGCTAATTCGCTTTGAGATATCTTTAGTGATTATAACCAGTCCTTGTGGATACGATATCTTTTATATTACTGACTACGTAACCGTACACTTGCGGTTATCTAACAAGTTTTTGACGTCGTTGCCGAGGACTACGTCTATAACATTAGAGATTATCATTTGAGTTAGACTAAACTTTTCTTTATTTTTCTCACATCTAACTTGTAACTAGTTTTTTGATTCTATTCTTTAAATTTTCTTTGCATTCTTTTATTCTTTCCATTTGTGAATCAAATTATTTAATCTTGTTCTTGTATGCGAAGATCTAACTTTGTAGGTGATCTATACCTTTTGATCCCGGAATTGATAGAACCTTTTATAAAAGGAGAACCTCACAAAGACATTCAGAAGAACAAGTACATTCAAATATGGCAAACAAACCGCTTAAAGATTACGCAGCACCTTATGCTAGAGGATTTTATTCTAGCATCACAAGATCCTCTGTTGAAGCTAATAATTTTGAAATCAAACCTGCGATAATCAGTATGGTCTAGCAGAATCAATTTGGGGGTGGACCACGTGAAGATCCTAATCAACACTTAGAAATTTTTTATGAAATCTGTGGAACTATGAAGATGAATGGTGTTCCATCTGAAGTTGTGAGACTATTATTATTTGGTTTTTCTTTAAGACATAGAGCCAAGCAATGGTTAAATTCACTACCAGCAAATAGCATTACCACTTGGGAGCAATGTGAGCAACAATTCCTTGATAAATTCTATCCTCCAAGCAAGACTGCTCATATGAGAAATCTTATTGCAAGCTTCAGACAATCAGACTCAGAATCTTTATTTAAAACATGGGATAGATACAATTTTGGTTGATCCTAGGAAGATCATACCGGTTCCACTGTATAAAAATTTTGTACAAGTATCGAACATTTCCTAACAACCTATTGTGTTCTTTAGAAATTAAATCCGGAATCGCAAACGGAACTTAACATTATTGATTCCAAATTTAACTTATCTGTTCTTAGTGGTTTAGACTTGGATCGCAAACAATACTTAACATTATAGATCCAAATCAACCTAGGTTACAAATTTAATTAAATATTTATTTCGGAAATCGGCTCCTAGGTCAAACATGGCGAGACACTTGGCCTTCTTGGGTATGGGAACATCCACCACTGCCTCGACAAAGCCTCTTAACGAAATTCAATATTTAATTTCCTTACATAACCTTAGGTTTATTCAAAAGGAACAATCGAATCACAAGATCGACAAATAAAATAAAAGAAACACAACTTCGAATTACAAATCCGAAAATCTAGAATCTCTAGCCTCTTGTGTTTGGAATTCATATAAAGAAAACTAGTATGATGCGGAAAACAAATTCTAGTTATACCTTTCTTTGTAAGCAATAACCTCTTGATCTTCTACCGTATTGCTCTTCTTATCTCGGACGTCGTGTAGGTGATGATCTACCGAGATGAGAACCACCCAAGCCCTTCTTCTTCCTTCTTCCAAGATTCGACCAAGCAACCTTCTCCAAGAAATTATAAGTCTCGGCCACCAACCAAGCTCCAAGGAAAACTAGGAAACGAAACCTCCTTTCTCTTCTTCTTCTCCAAGCTAGATCCGGCCACCAAAGCAAGCTCCTAGAGATTGATGAGGTTCGGCCACTAAGGAGGAAGAGGAGGAGATGATATGGTCGGCCACCACCAAGGAAGAAAAGAGAAGAAACTATAGAAGATAGGTTGTAAGGTGAGGCACCTCTACCCCCTCTTTTATATTCCTTGGTCTTGGCAAATAAGAAAATTTAATTATAATTAAAATTCCCTTATTCTCCTTGTCATTGGTTAATGAGGAAAATTTAATTAAACTTTCCTTTTAACCCTTATCATGGCCGGCCACACCACAAGCTCCAAATAAGGCAAGTTTTAAACACAAAATTAAAACTTCCTTATTTGTTTCCGAAAATTTTTAAAATTAAAATTTCTCTAATAATTTTTCCCTTCATGGTTGGTTATAAAAGAAAATTTTATAAATTAAAATCTCTCTATTAAAACATGTGGATGATTTCCAAAAAGGAAAGTTTTATCTAAAATTAAAATCTTCCTTTCAATTTACAAATAAGGAAAGATATCAAATCTTTTCTTAATTTTTTGTAGAAACTTATAAAAGGAAATATTTAATTTTAAAACTCTCTTTTTAAATCTTAAACATGATTACAAAAAAGGAAAGTTTTATCAAAAATTAAATTTTTTTTAACTACAAATAAGAAAAGATATCAAACCTTTCACTTAATCTTTTGTAGAAAGCTATAAAAGGAAATATTTAAATTTTAAACTCTCTTTTAAAACCATGGCTTCCACATAAGGAAAGATTTTAAATAAAATCCCTTTTATTTTATATGTGGTAGGCCACACCTAGCTTGGGCTCCAAGCTAGGGCCACTAATCTTGGCTCAATCCCTTGGCTTTAGCCGGCCCAAGCTTGGGCTCCAAGCTTGCTTGGCCGGCCACCTAAGGGTGGATAGGAAGTATAATTCTCTATATACAAGAGGCTACGATAGGGACCGAGAGGAGGAATTAGTTTTGGTCTTCTGATGAATTAAGCTTCCCGTGTTCGCCCCGAACACCCAACTTAATTTCATCAATAATAATTCATATCACTAAAGAATTATTATTGAACTACCACACCAATCCCAAATTACATTTTGGGCTCCTTCTTATTATGAGTGTGTTAATCTCCCTGTGTTTAAGATGTCAAATGTCCACTAATTAAATGAGTTACTGACAACTCTCTTTAATTAATATCTTAGTCCAAGAGTAGTACCACTCAACCTTATTGTCGTGTCGGACTAAGTCCACCTGCAGGGTTTAACATGACAATCCTTATGAGCTCCTCTTGGGGGCATTATCAACCTAGATTACTAGGACAAAGTTTCCTTCTATAATCAACAACACACACTATAAGTAATATTATTTCCCAACTTATCGGGCCTATTGATTTATCGAGCTAAATCTCACCCTCTGATAAGTCAAAGAAATAAATACTAAATATATGTGCTTGTTGTTATATTAGGATTAAGAGCACACACTTCCATAATAACTAAGGTCGTGTTCTTTTATTAAGTCAGCATAAAAAGAACTTACCTTAAATGGTCCTGCTCAATACACTCAGAATGTACTAGTGTAATTTTATAGTTAAGATAAACTAAAACCAAATTACACTACGAATATTCCAATGGTTTATTCCTTTCTATTTTAGTCGTGAGCTACTGTTTATAATTTATAAGGAATTGATAGCATGATCTTCTGCGTGTGACACCACACACCATGTTATCTACAATATAAATTAATTGAACAACTACACTTAGCATATAAATGTAAACATTTGACCAATGTGATTCTTATTTCTAAATAAATATTTATACAAAAATCTAGGCTTTTAGTATACACTCTAACAATAATAACATGCTCAGACGATGCCCACACCATAGATTGGAAAGATGGTTAGTGTTACACACATTTTATAACGACATCAATTATCACACAAAGACGTCCCTAGATTCAGCAGCTGGAGGGGCACTTATAAATAAAAGTTTAGATGAGGCCGAAAATATTATTGAGAGTGTAGCACAGAATCATCATCAATGGGCTACAGAAAAAGTGGAGGCTATTCTTATTCAAACCCAACAAAGACATCAGGGAAGTTTGATGTGGATGCAGTTACCTTGATGGCTACAAAATTGGATGCTCAAACTAACAAGATAGAAAGTATGGGGACAAATTCTAGCACGGTCAATGTTATAGTATGTTGTTGTGAAACTTGTGGAAGCTCTAATCATACTCAAGACTCATGTCCTTTGGGAGCTATTTCTGCACAAATCAACCAATTGGAACAATGTGATGCTGTCATGAGTTATAATCAAAGACAGAACAATCTATTTTCAAACACATACACCCTGAGTGGAAGAATCATCCCAACTTTTCTTATCATAACAGTCAAGAGCAAGGACCATCCACGGGGGCTAGACCAAATTTCTAGTCCGGGCAACAAAATTTTCAACAACAACAGTCTTCTCAAAATTATCAACTTTCTAAATTGGAGAAAATGCTTGAGGAATTTATTTCCAATCAAAATGAAATGAAGCAGGAAATTAAGTTGCTGACTCAGAGAATGGATAATTCTGACAGCATCAAAAGATCCAAGATAGCCAAATTGCCCAGATTGCTTCATCACCTTCAAGATCACTTAGCCAATTTCCTGGAAAGCCTGATGTTAATCCAATAGAGCATTGCAATAGAATTAAGCTTAGGAGCGGACGGACTTTGGGAGATCCCCAAATGACTGCTCCAAAAGGGATGAAAATTAAAGAAGAGCTCTCTCCTCTAACTCCTGAACCAATTCAGATTCAAGAAGAAGAGGAGAATACTAAAAAGGTTGAAGAGACTCTTTCACTTCACTCATAAAGTTAAGCAATCCCTTTTCCTTAAAGATTGATCATGTTAAAGAAAGATGAAGAGTTCGGCATATTTCTTGAGAAAGTTAAAGACATTTGTGTTGAAGTTCCTTTGATTGATACTATCCAACAAATGCCAAAGTTTGCCAAATTGTTGAAGGGCATCTTGTCCAACAAGAGACAAAAAGGAGATGTCGAGACCATAGCTCTAACTGAGGAATGTAGCACTTTGATTGAGAAGAACACTTCCCCGAAACTTAAAGATCCCAGAAGCTTTTATATTCCTTCCACTATAGGAGCTGCATTTATAGAAAAAGCTTTTTGTGATTTGGGGGCAAGTGTTAGCCTCATTCCTTATTCAATTTGTAATAAGCTAGGTCTCAAAAACTTTAAACTTACTACCATGACACTGTAATTAGCTGATCATTTTTGTAGGTACCCAATGGGTATTATGGAAGATGTGCCAACAGAAGTTGGCAGGAGTATTATTCCCGCAGATTTTGTGGTACTTGACATGGATGAAGACCCAAAAATTCCAATAACATTAGGAAGACCCTTCCTTGCAACAACTGGAGCAATAATTGATGTGAAAAATTATAAGCTTTCATTGGTAATTGGTGAGGAAAGGTTAGAGTATGATTTGGCTAATTCTTCTAACCATGTCTCTTCTTTTCTAGTAAATGTTTGCAGTGGGGCAGATGCTTACAAGCTGAAGGAATGGAATTTTCATCCTCACAGGAGGCCGCCGAATGAGGAACATGATCCGGCAAGCATTGGGAGAAGGTCTCCCATAAAAAATGAAAAATACATCTGCCCTCCGAGGGCAAGAAAGAGGGAAAAAGAAGAATATTCAACCCTAGGAGATAAATCCGTGTCTCCTCGGGAATTGCCGTGAAAACGGATACGGGGTCGAGCTAATGACCTTAAACAAGCGCTTCTTGGGAGACAACCCAAGGGTTCTTTTGATTAGAATTTACTTTGCTTTCTTTTCCATTAGTTAGTACTTTTACATTGCTTTTGTTTTTGTTTTTCAGGTTGTAAATTGTTTCTATGAGCTGGCCATGAGTATTTTGTGGGCATGGAAACATAAGGGAAGTCAGAAGGGAGGAAGATCATCAATAACGAGAAGAAAAGTAGCTCAGTCGTGTACCAGACACGATCGTGTTAAGTCTACAGAAGAGGAGGAGTACACGGCCGTGTGACTCACACTGGCCGTATGAACTTACCCGAGGAGGAGATGTGCTCGGTCGTGTACCGGACACGACCGTGTGAATTTACCAGAGAGGGGAACTGCACTGCCCGTGTCAACTAACACGGCCGTGTAGAAATTTCAGAGAAGGAGAAGGAACCGGCTGTGTACCATACACGACCATGTGAATCAAGCCGTGAAGGGGACTGCACTGCCCGTGCCATTTGGCACGGTCATGTGGACATACCCGAGAAGGAGACACCTTGGGCCGTGTAGATCTACATGGCCGTGCGGAGCAATGACCGTGTCTATACGACACGGTCGTGTCTAGGTCGTGTCAGCTACACACCCTCCTCTCTCAACCCTTTCTAATCATCAACCTATCTTCTTCAAACTCTCAGATCTAGATCTCTACCCTATTTTTCTCTACAAACTATCTCAGATCTAGATCTAAATAGTAATTTTCTTCTCCTATCTTCAAGATCTAATTACCTCTATTCCTAAGATCTCATTTCTCAAGATCTATTCTCTTGAGATCTCACTTCTCAAATCACAAAGTTTTTCCCTGTTTTGAACTTCAAATCATGTCTAGCCTTTTGAAGAAACTTTGCAAAGGAAGTGGTGGATCAAGCGGAGGAAGGGAGCCAACAAAGGACAAGGGAAAGGAAAAGGCCACAAAGGGCAAGGGAAAGAGGATTTCACGCGACGAAGGTAATGACAATGAATTCAATATCATTTTTAGAGAAGATCATAAATCTAGATTTGATATTCTTGTCAATAGAAAGATTGTGTACACAAGGTACATGGATTCAACTGTTCTTAATATTTTAGGGATTAGAGATGATGTTGATTGGATGATTGGTTCCTTGGATTGGAATGATATCATGTACACACATTTACCTACATATCCTCGCATTATACTTGAGTTTTTGAGTTCATTAGATGTTCACTTTGCTAATGAGGATGACTACGTTGGAAAAATAACTTTTAGATTAATGAATCAAGAATTTCAGTGGGCATTTAGTGATTTCAATAATTATTTTGGATTGTCTACCGGTAACTCTCACAGGTTTGACTCTAGATTCAATTGGAATAATTTTTAGAATTTGATTACTGGTTTGGATCAATCTTATAAGCCCTCTAGAGCTAAAGCTTTCCATATGCAAAACCCCATTTTTAGGCACATTCATCGAGGTATGAGTAAAACTATTTTTGGTAGAGGGGAAAGCAATGGAGTTGTTAGAAAAGTGGAACTTTATGCTTTGTGGGCTATGTTACATAAGGTTGATTTTGATTTTGGTTTCCATTTTTTGCAAACCTTGGTGAGAGCTGGGAAGACATCCTCAGGATCAATTATTTTTGGTAGTTTGATTACTCAAGTAGCTATAAATTTGAGTTGTGATATAGATGAACTAGAGATCATTCATGGTAATAATATGATTGATATTGATGCATGTCTTGCTATGAAAATAATTTACCGGGATGAGAATGGTTTTGCTTTTCCTAGGAGGGATGGTTTTCCACTACCCCTTCCTTCTCCCGAGCGGACTTCTGTTCGCAACCCTGCTAATTGGGGGATCACTGATGTAGATCCTGAGAATGTTCCTTCTTTATTTGAAGACACTGAACCCCACCTTGAGCCCTCGTCATCTAGACACCCGCAACCCTCCAGACATCTGTAACCTGCTAGGCATTCATTCACCTATGGTACGGGTCATTCCAGATTTGATTTTTCTTATTTTTGCGCATTTATAGACTCGCTTTATAAGAAGCAGAGGCCCAACGTGTGATGTTGGAGGGTCATTTTTCTTTATCAGATGATCAGTTTAGAGAAGTGCAAGATCATTTTTAGTTTAGGAGGAATTTTCAAGGTCAAGTGGTTGAGTTTGTTCAGGACTATGATATTGATCAAGCTAGGATGAGAGAATTCATGAAGGGTATGAGTATTACTAGTCAACAAGTTAGTACCCTCTATGAATATCATAAGTTTTTGAGTGAAACTCCAGGTTTCTCTAGTTTTCCTATTGGTCGTCCACGTAGACCCCCACCTCCTCCTCCACCACCATATTGATTTCATCAGGGTGATGAAAAGTTTAAGTCTGGGGGTTGGTTTGCAACCTGAAATTTTTTGCATTTTGTTTGTTTTTGTCTTGTTTTTGTTATGCTTGTTTGGTTTTTGTTTTTTTTTACTATCATTTGATTGTCTTTTGAAGTGTTTTGTGGCATTCATACTGAGAACATCAATCCTCACTTATATACTTGTTTGTTTAAAAGTAAAATGGTTAGCACATTTATATCTTGATTCATGATGTTGTAAATGATGCTAGTATGTTTAGTGTATCTCTTTTCTCTATCTTAAGTTGCATGATGTGAGCTAAGTATTCTATGGAAATAAGTTTGAGTTTTGGCTTAACCTTAAGGATCTTACTTTCACTTTACTTGAGTTTGAATAGTTGATATCATTGAAATAGTCATGATTCATCTTATTTATTTAGTACTTAGTTTCCATGGTGATTTCTCAAACTTCATTTTGGTTACTGGATGATGCTCGAATCATGTAAGCTCATTTGAAAAAATAAAAATACCCCAACATTTGTGCAGTATATTTGTGTTTAAGTGTTGCACCTTGCAATCACTTAGAAAAAAAATAAAATGAAAAAAAGAAGAGAATGAAAAAAATGATGATGATGAAAAAAGGGATATAAAAACAGTTGTCGTGAGTGGAAACTAGCAAGTTACCTCTTTGAGACTTAGTTAGGTTAATGGAGAAATGACTGCAATGCTTCTCTTGATATCGAGCACGCCTTTGAGACCTTGGGCTGATTGAGAAATATGAATCAAGTGCGTGGCAAGTAAGTGCATATCACCAGAAACATTAGGAACTCAATTGGATGACGACTTGACTAGAACGAAGATTGAAACTTGAAGAGTTTGGGTCACTTATTTGCACTGTACATAAAGAGACTTATGCTTAAGCCATACTTGGGTTATTTCTATGATCATGCTCATTAATGAAACTTGTAGATAGAGTAAGGAAAGTGCATTAGGGATTATAATGCATTATTGAGCATGTGGGTTTTAATTGTGGCATTTTACCTTAGGACAAGCAAAAGTTTAAGTCTGGGGATGTGATGTGCGTAGATTTTATACACTTATTTACCATGTTTTGATGCACATTCCTATATTTTATGCATGCTTTATCTATGCATTTTCATACTCCTTGCTTTACTTTTAGCATATTTACTCTTCTTTGTTTAGAGATATGCTCTTGTGCATTTTCTATCTACAGGAGTCAAATTTGGAAAGGAAATGATGTGTAACGCCCGCCCTTCCCCTACTGTTAGCAAGGGCGGTGCAACACGAACATACATACATGCATAAGAAATCATTGCAGCCAAAGAATTTTTTTTCTTTTTTCTTTTTATTCTTTACAACTTAAAACTTAATCATATAACCAAAACATGTGAACATGCTAGCATTCATGTATATAAAAATTTATTTACTATCTATTACTTGAAACATGATACATGCTTGTCTAACTAAAGCATAAAGCGTAATAAGATGAGAAGAAAACTAAACATGTATACTGCTCTCTAGAGTTCATGATCACTAACAATTCTCTAAATAAACAAGTACTTAGCATTTCGAGGTATCATGGAAGCAAGAGTAAGTATAGTTCACCTTAAATAGAAAACATCCAATAAGTTCAAGCTAATATCATCAAAAGTAGCAAGAAAGAAATAGTTCACATGCAAAAGCTTAAAACATATATAAGTCCTGAAAACACAAAACAGATCTCTTCCACCATGTCACTGTCACACACATCCTTTTCCCCTCCTGATGCTCCCTTTAGTTTAACCATGCTTTACCCTTTTCTGCAGTACAAGGAAAATAAAACTATAAGCACATAGGCTTAGTAAGATCCTTTCCTACTCACAAAAACATACATCATGAAGTTGATATAAAGTAATGACATGTTCATCTAATCAAACAAGCATAAGCATAAGGTAGTAGCATGTTCATTTAGGCATCATAGACATATCACACAAGAGCATTTTCATGAAGCATAATAATCATGTAGCATGAGATAAGCATATGCAAGATGTTCTTTTAAAAACATATATCATAATCATATAGCATGAAACAAACATATGCAAGATGTTCTTTTGAAAACATATATCATAATCATATATATAGGTTCTTTTGAAAACATATATCATAATCATATAGCATGAAACAAACATATACAAGATGTTCTTTTGAAAACATATATCATATAGGTACTTAAACATAAATCTCAACATGAGGGCCTGGCATTGTACCATATACATGAATTACGTGCATCCTAAATAAATCTGAGGTAGCTAATCTCGAACCTACTAGGAACTAGGCCCGTTTCCTTGACCATCGACCTAGGGGCAACTTAGGAGCTCATCTCATGGACCATTCTTAGGGTCTGGTACAAGCCAATTCAAAAGTAAAATAGTATATCATGTTCTTGTCATATCATGAAGCATATCATGTTCTTGTCATATCATGAAGCATAACATGTTCTTGTCATATCATGAAGCATATCATGTTCTTGTCATATCATGAAGCATAACATGTTCTTGTCATATAATGTAGCATATCATGTTCTTGTCATAAAATGAAGCATATCACATAGCATAACATAGAGAGTCATTATCATGCATGGTTAGGGTTTTGAACTTTCCATAATTCCTAATCCACATCTTGTTGAAACTTGCATGGACATGATCTTAAATTTTTTAAGCAACTTTAACCAAGGAAAGCATCATACTAGCATCACATCATACATAGCATAACATGGGAGAAAACATAAGCAAGTCTAGTTGGAATTAAGCTTCCCCTAAGTCCCTTCCTTTCTTCTTGGCCGCAACTTACAAGGTATGGCCTTAAGTTTTAAGCACTTTTAAAACAAGGAAAGTATCATACTAGCATCACATGGTACTCATCCTAACATGGGAGACCTTTAGCAACATAAAAGGACTTCTCACCCTATTTTTTTTCCTTGGTTGGGCCGAAACTTACAAGAGGTGTCATCCTAGGTGTTAAGCAACATAAAGCATGGAAACTTTACACTAACATCATATAATGGATTACACACCATGAGCAAGCATAGTTAGGTTTTAAAACTTTCTTAATTATATTTTATTCCTTCTTGGCCGAAACCCTAAGAGCATGGTTCTAGGGTTTTTAGCAACTTTAAAACATAAAAACCTTAACTAACATAATATAGTAGATCACATACCATAAGGAATCATAAACAAGCATAGTTTAGGTTTAAAACTTTCTTAATTCTATTTTATTCTTTCTTGGCCGAAACCCTAAGAGCATGGTTCTAGGGTTTTTAGCAACTTTAAAACATGAAAACCTTAACTAACATAATATAGTAGATCTCATACCATAAGGAATCATAAACAAGCATAGTTTAGGTTTAAAACTTTCTTAAATCTATTTTATTCCTTCTTGGCCGAAACCCTAAGAGCATGGTTCTAGGGTTTTTAGCAACTTTAAAACATGAAAACTTTAACTAACATAATATAGTAGATCACATACCATAAGGAATCATAAGCAAGCATAGTTTAGGTTTAAAAACTTTCTTAAATTCATCTTATTCTTTCTTGGCCGAAACCTAAGAGCATGGTTCTAGGTTTTTTTTAGCAACTTTAAAACATGAAAACCTTAACTAACATAATATAGCGGATCACATACCATAAGGAATCATAAACAAGCATAGTTTAGGTTTAACAACTTTCTTAAATCTATTTTATTACTTCTTGGCCGAAACCCTAAGAGCATGGTTCTAGGATTTTTAGCAACTTTTAGAACATAAAACCTCGAAAGTTACTTGTACTGCAGGTGAGGGAGATACTTACATCCTCTTGCTTGGGTTTACTAAGAGAATACCCTTGGTGAAGAAGAAGAATAAGACCTTTTTCGCTTCTAGAATTCCCTTTTCCTTATTCTTTTTCTTGCAAGAAGAAGTGTGTTTTAAGGACCTCCCTTTGTGAAGTTTTTCTTAGGGAGAAAGCCCTTAACTAGAATTCGGCAATGGGAGAAAGAGGAGCTTGGATTTTCGGTGAAGGAAGGAGAAGGAGGAAGAAGGAAAAGAATAACTTTTCTTTCCCTTTCTTCTATTTATTCTCCATGAAAGGGAGAAGGGAAAATACCTTTTCATTCTTCCTTTTATTTATTCTAAATGAAGGGAGAAGGGAAAATGAACTCTTCATGCTAAATGAAAGGGGAGAAAGAAAAGAAAAACTTTTCTTCAAGTGAAGGGAGAAAGGTGTCCCTTCACCATCCCTACCCTTAACTACAATTCCCTTTTCCTTCCTACCAATACTTTCTCTAGGTCTATTGGTTATCCCATACTACTTAAAACTTGCCACTTGTTAAGAGGTTCAAGGTTCAAGCCTTGACCACTCTTCTTTTTTTTCTCTCTTTTCTTTTTGGTTCCATTTTCTCTTATTCGTAAAAGAAATTCATATGAAATTGCTGGGCGTTACATGATGTTCGTGGCAAATTTGATCAATGAACGAAGGAAGTTAGCGCTAGCCATGTTTGCCACACGACCATGTCAAAGGAATATGAAGGAAAATGGGCATGGCCATGTAGAGCAGACCGGGTGTGCAGCATCAGCAAGAGAGAGGGTTGACATGGTCATATGGTATCACACGGCCATGTCACTTTTGAAGCAGAATCAGAACACGACCGTGTAGATCTACACGGTCGTGCAACCTTTCCAGAGGCCGAACATTGCCAGGTCGTGTGTGCCACACGGCCGTGCAACCTTTCCAGAGACCAAGACTGGCACGGTCATGTATGCCACACGGCCGTGTGTGTAACACCCGCGAAATTGTTTAGCTACACATATGGGGTATTCTCTTTTAGAATAAAAGGAAAAGGGAAATAGAACCAAAAAGAAATAAAAAGAGAGAGAGGTTAAGGCTTGAACCCCTCACAATAGATAAATTGTGCCAATAGAGTCATGAATGATAAAGCTAAATTGGTGACAAGTAAAGGTCATGCGAAGGTAGCAGATGCAGGGTGTGCCACGGCCGTGTCTCACACACAGCCGTGTGAGTTGTGCAGAGAGGGGAGTGAGGCAGGCCGTGTGAACCTCACACGGTCGTGCCTCGGGGTCGTGTGGCGCCCAAACCTCACCTCTATATAAGCCTTCCTCCTTGATTTAAAAGGGGATCTTCTCCCCTTTGGGAGAAAGGAAGATTTAGGCGATTCCTTCCATTTTTGGGTGGATTTCTGGGCGATCTAAGGGAAATCTTCACTTATTCGACTCAAAGATCGAAGGATTGGATCCGAAGACCATTTTTCTCCGTAGATAAGTTTTCTTTCTCTCCTTTCTTGGATTTGAGGGATTAGAAATGCTTGTAATCTTTGTTTCTTTCGAATTCTTTCTTCGATTTATGGAGTAGATCTCTTGTTCTAGGATGGAGGGAGTATTTGTAAGGAAACTTTGATGTAAAACTCTTGTGGATATGCCAATTTCTCATTTTTATAATTTTGTCCTATTTTGTATCTATTTGTCTTGTATGGAATGTTGTGATTGTGCTTAATTACCATGCTTGATTGAATGTTTGGATATCTTGTGGATCTTGTAGAGGTAATTTTTCATTCGATTTTCCGAGGGATCTTCGTGACAGAAGCATGCCCGTGTAAGGACGTTTGAGGGATTATCTTGAAGGGGAAATTAGGTATTTCAAGAGGGTAGGATAGATTTATGCATTAATCTTTATATCTTGATGGGTTGATGAGTGATGGATTCCTATGTTGATTTTTTGAGAGACACACGTGATAGGCAAGCTCGTGTAAGGACAACATAGATTCATCCCTAATTGATTAATCTAGGTATGGATTTCAATCCTATGTCAGTTCTCTATTGCAAGAGAGAACCGACAACTTTCTACAAATGATGGATAAATGAGAAAATGGATTTGGTAGATCATTTACATTGAAGAACCTTACAAAGAAACCAAAACTCCTAGAATATCCCTTATCATTGCCTTTATTCTTGTTGCCTATTCTTTCATTCTTTTGTTTACTTTTCATAGTTACACTTAGAATTTGTTAATCCATTGATTTGTTGTCTAGCTAATTCGCTTTGAGACATTCTTAGTGCTTATTCCAGTTCCTATGGATACGATAATCTTTTATATTACTTGCGATATTTCCGTATACTTGCGGAGACTAACATCCTGCATTTTTCAGTCTGAACGACATAATATTATAACAATAAGCGCCCTCAGCAGTTATGAAACCAACCTTCTCCTGGTCATCCTTGGTGAGTAAAACTTGGTGATATCCTTGGTACACGTCCAGTATACAAGTAAACTCGCACTTGGAAGTGGAATCCACGGGAGTGGATAATAGTTTTTTGGGCAGACCTTATTAAGATCTTTGAAATTGATGCAGACCTGTCATTTGTTTTCTAGCTTTAACACTAGGACCACATTGTCCAGCTAGCTCGAAAATTGAACTTCACGAATGTAGCCCCCCTCCAATCACTTGTCCAACTCATCTTTGATGATCTTATTCTGCTCGGCTCCAAAATCTCATTTTCTTTGCTTAACTGGTCGAGCATCTGGATATATATGAAGCACATGCTCCATAATTGTTAGTGACACCCCGATTACTTCAGTAGGCGACCAAGCAAAAATACAATTGTTGCATGTAAGACATGCAACTAACTCCTTTTTAAGTTCGTTGGGTAGGTCAGCTGCCACTTGAGTGGCAACCTCCGATTGACGTGGTTGAATCTGAATTTATTTCTTTTCTTCATAGACTAGGGCGAGTGGAGCCTCCTAGATGGTGTTGACTTCCATCCACTGTATCTTCTATGTAGAGTGAGCTTCAGTCTTTATTATATCAACGTAGCACTTTCACGTCATTAATTAATCTCCTTGAACTTCCCAAACTTGATCATCCATGAGAAATTTTATTTTTTGACAGAAGGTGGAGACTACTGCCTGAAATTCATTTAGGGATAGCCAGCCTAAAATGACATTATAAGCTGAGGGTGCGCTGACCATAATGAAATTTGATCAATGCGTCCTCATTAAGGGCTCCTCTCCTAAGGATATGACTAATTTTATTTGGCCGAGCGTTTCGTTACCCGTGAATTCATACAAAGGAGTCACCATAGGCTGGAGGTCACTCGAGTCTATTTGCAACTGCTCGAATGCTTGTTTGAAAATGATGTTGTCAGAACTACTTGTGTCAACAAAAGTACAAGAAATATTATAATTGACTATAACAACCTTGATTATTAATGCATCATCATGGGGTATCTCCACCCCCTCTAGATCCTTGGGCCTAAAACTAATTTCGGGTCTGACCGCCCATTCTACACTGCAGCAGACCACATGAATTTTCAACCATCGAGTATGTGACTTTCTCGCTTAATTGGAGTCTCCATCAGTCAGACCCCTCCCCCCCGCTATCATGTTGATGTTGCCCCAAGCAGCATTATTGTGGTTCTCCTCCTACCGAGTTGGGAGCTCCGGTTGATTTCAAGCAAGAGTTGGCGTTCGGTCCACGGTGTAAGGAACTAGAGCGCTAAACACGCTTATGCGTAGCGGAAACCATCTAGTTCCTTCCAAGAAATCCATGTGAAGGGAAAGAAAAATATACTAAGCTTTCATAAGATTATAAGAGGTTATACCTTTGGTGCATGTACACGATCTCCCGATAGCTCGGATCACAGCACGATCTCATGTTCGCGTCTCTACGGTATCCACACGAGCGAGCGTTCGTTTGTCTCACAAACTCACAAAATGGAGATAGGTTGTGCTAGCAACCTTGTAACACCCACAAAATTATAAGATAAGTATATGGGTGTTATTTGCTTTAGAACATAAAAGAAGAAGAATCAAAGAAAAAGAAATAAGAGAAATAAAAAGAAGAGGTGAAGGTTTGAACCTTGAACCTCCCACCAAGGATAGAAATAAAATTATGTATGTTAACCACTAGGATAGTGAATAATATGTGAAAGGGAAATGATAGAAATTGTAGTTAAAAGTAAAGATATAATTTATTAAGGGAACAAGAGAAAAAACCAATGAGCTTTCTTCCTCTTGTTTACCTCTTGGTTAAGAAAAAGAGTAGCAAAAGACAAGTTGTCTTCCTCCCTTTTCCTCTCTATTTTCGTGGAGTTTAAAGAGGATAGTGAAGAGAAGAGTTAAGGGGAAGGAATGAGGACATCTTTTCATTAAAAAAAAATATATATACATGTATGCATTAAGGAGGAAGGGAAGCAAAGTTCATCTTTGTAACTTCCACTCACTTAGCATAAAAAGGAAAGGAACTAAAGGATTTCATTTTTTTTCCCCTTCTCCCTCACCCTTTGCCGAGACTAACATCCTCCTCCCTCATCTCCACAAGCCAAGTTTAGGTTTCTCCCTAAGAGAAAACTAAACTACAAGAGAGCCTTCAAGGTGTACCTTTCCAAGCAAGAGAAATCGAAAGGAGTGCTAGAAGAAGAAGCTCCCTACTTCCTCTTCACCAAGGGTACCATTTCTTAAGGATTAACAAGTGAACATTAGGTAAGCTTCCCCTCACCTGTGGTACAATAGTTTGTATGGTTTTTCATGGAGTTAGATCGCTTAAAAACCTAGGACTTGCCTTAAGAAAATTCGGCCAAAAGAAGAAGAAGAGTTTAAGAAAGTTGTAATTAGATACGCTTACTATCTTTCTTGTGATATGTATTTTATGTAAAAAGTTAATCTAAGGTTTTCATGCTAGAATAATTAATGAAAAATTAGTTTCATGATTTACATGTTTCGGCCAAGCATGAACAAGAAGACTAGGTAAGTTCAAGACTCAAACTGAGCATGTTTTCTTATTCTTTTTGTTATGTACCCTATGATAATGAGGTTGTTAACTTTCCTCTTACTTGTATGTTGTTTGAAACTCCATTTACATGATCATGAATATTCGGCCAAGTAAGGAGTAAAGGCCTAGGAGAGTTTTAAACCTAAGACCAAGCATGCTAAGATTTTTCCTAAGACGAGACATGAAGCTAAAATGTTATGTCATGATTGTATGTTAGTTATGAATTTTATTTCATGCTTATGAGGGTTCGGTTATGATGAGAGTTGAAGTCTAGGAAAGTTGAAACCAAGGCTAAGAGGCTCATGACCTTCTTGATAATATAATATGAAACTAGTTGATGTTTTATGGTTGCTTGTTATATAGAATTTTGAATACATGTAACTTTCGGCCACATTAGGTTTTAAAGCTAGTATGTGTAGGTTTTTTTTAACAAAGTTTACTCATGTTGTTCCTTGTTATGAAGCCATGAAAATTGTGTAGGGTTTCCATGCTCTTGTGCCACTAGAAACTTAGTTTCATGCTTGTTAAGTTTTGGCCACTACAAGTTTAAAGGGTCTAGAGAAATTTGAATCCAACTTATACATGCTTATGATGTCCTTGAGATATATGCTATGAAATGTAGTTGTGGTTCCCATGCTCTCATGTCACTAAAAATCTAGTTCCATGATTTACATGTTTCGGCCCCTACAAGTTTAAAGGCTTAGAGAAATTAGAACCCAACTTATATATGCTTATGATGTTCTTGTGATGTATGCTATGGAGTGTAGTTGTGGTTTCATACTCTTATGCCACTAAAAACCTAATTCCATGATTGTTAGGTTCGGCCACCTTGAATTAAGGGGTCTAGGAAGTTTGAAATTTTAAACAAACATGCTTATGTTGTTCCTCATGAAAATGTATAACATGTTGGCTTAAGGTTCAACACCTCTATGCTACTTGTAACCTAGGATGAGATAAGCTAGGGTTCGACCATGATATGATTAGGAGCTTAGGGAACTTAGAACCCAAACTAGATGTGCTTAAGTAGTTCCCTATGAAATATAATATGATATGAGTATAGGGTTTACATGTTTACATGTTGCTTAGAACTTGATTCCTCTTCATGAAAGGTTTCGGCCATGAAATAATTGGAAACCTATAAGGGCTTAAAAATTTAGGTTAACATGTTTATGATCTTTCTTATGTTAGTATGTGAAGATATCATGAAAATTTTTATGTTTGTATGTTGTCTAGAGATCATGTGGTCCTTTCATGACTTTCGGCCATATGGGTTTAGTGACTAGATATACCTCACATGCTATGAAGGGATGATATTTAATGATTCCATGAATGATTATGTCTTTATAGGATATGTGTTATGCTCTTCATGTATGCTTATGACCCATGTATGTATGTACTATGTGCTCAAACATGCTTACTTTATGACATGATAAAATGATACATTCGTTATGCAAGCCTATGATTCATGCATGTGCTGTGTGCCCAAATATGCATGCTTTAAGATAAGTGATATGTTCATGATGTATGTTATGATTCATGCATGTGTTGTGTGCCCAAATATGCATGCTTTAAGATAAGTGATATGTTCATGATGTATGTTATGATTCATGCATGTGCTGTGTGTCCAAATATGCATGTTTTATGATATGTTAAGAAATGTGATATGCATGAAATGATAAGAACTATGATATGTAAGTTAAGTCATGCTACTTTACTTTATGTATGGCTTGTACCAAGGGTGGGCTCCATAAGCGCCCCGGGGTCGATGGACTAAGAAACGGGGCTCGTTAGGGATGAGCTCCTAAGTGCCCCTAGGTCGATGGACTAAGAAACGGGCCTAGTATGTATGCCTTGTAGGGTTCAAGACTTACCACCTTGGACCTACATAGGACGCGCGCATTTATGTATGTGGTACAAGCCGGGGCCCCAAATCATGTTGAGATTATGTTTAAGTATGTATTGTATAAGTTTTCAAAAGACATGTTGCATATGTTGCATGATATATGTTTAGGGATGTACCATGATTATACTTTATGATTACGCCATGCTAGTTATGATGATGTTATGCTATGACAGGATACGTTTGATGATCATGATATGTTATGCCATGATACTTTATGTTATGTTATAATATGCCATGATATGCTCTTAACATGATACACTGTCTTTATGTCTTATGACTTGTGATTTTAATATGCTTGACGGTTTTTGTGAGTAGGAAAGAACTTACTGAGTCATGAGTGCTCATAGCTTACTTTCTTGTACCACAGATAAAGGCAAGGAATGGATGTACTAAGGGAATAGCAGGAGGGCTTGAAGGATGTGTGCAGTAGTGGACTGGCTAAAAGAAATGACCTGCTTTCATTTAATAAGAAATTTGCCATGTTGATGTTTTACTTTATGACTGCATGACTTTAAGTATGTGTTTGGTATTAAGACCCAAAATATATGATAAGTATGCTATGTGGACCTTTTATGTCTATTGTGATTTTTTTTTTAAGTAAGAAAAAGGTTTTTAAATTCTCTAAGTAAGACTTCCGCTGTGTTAAGTATGCAAGTGTCGTCAAGTAACCCCCGTCGCCTTAGCAGGAGGGACGGGACGTTACAAACCTAGAGAAAGGATTTCGACCAAGAGAGGAGAAGAGCAAGGAGAATGAAGAACTAACTCAAAAAATGAAGAGAAATTGATTAAGTATTTTTATCCAATGAAAACACTTAATTAGCATTAATAGCCTTAATGAACATTTACACTCCATTAAGGACCACACTTGAAACTCTTCATTTCAAATTCAATTTCAAAAATTGAATGAAATGAATCATTGAATTTCGAAATTCAATAAATCTCTCCATTAATCCTCACTTGAGTCTAACTCAAGTCTCCTCACTTGAGTCTAACTCAAGTCTAATTCACTTGAGTCTAACTCAAGTCTAATTCAATCGAGTCTTACTCAATTAATCTCATGCAATTTCAAATTTAATAAATCACATTTCATTAATTTGAATTGACTCTTTGAGTCTAGTTTGAATTAGACTTAATCCAATAATTAGATCCAATTGAGTCTAACTCAATAAGTCCAATCCGGATAAGACTTAATCCAATGATTCATCATATAAACTCATCTCCAAAACTACTTGTTATTTGTGTATGCCCTAATAGGTTATCGTAACGTTGGCAATGTACCCAAATCAACATTTAGATACATAAATAATGAGTGACATCTAGCAATGCATCATTGCTACCCAAGTGACGAGAAAGTCGAGATCCGACCTAACCTGTCCATGACAATTATCTTGTATGACTTTGTCCCTCTATCCTTGATATCTAGATTGATCAATGAGGCATAGACCGTGTCATTCTCTTATCAACCTTTGTGTTTCTTGATCTCTAAGTAGACACACTCAATCAAATAAGCTCAATATCTCATATTGACTCATTTGCGCATGATCATGCTTTCTTGTGTCCTACTAATCAAGGGGCCCACATATATTGCTTCTGTTATATGGAAGGGATAGATCTCATCTATATCACTCACATCCCTCCGCATAATTCATTGCATACCTAGTGATTGACTTTATTGTCCACCTTATTACAGATGACGTTTGCCGATACCAAAGTACATAACTTCTTATATAGGGAACCGTAACGACTTCAGGTCTAAGGACTATTCATACCAATAGTCACATGAGAATGTTTATGACACTCATATAACGATCCATGAAACATTCTTATGGCAGGTCATTCAGTATATATTCTCTAATATATACCCATGTGTCAACATGATATCTCATATCCATGACTTGTTAGATTAAGTCATCTGTTGACCTATATGCTAATCTCAACGCATTAATATTGTCCTTGTATATTAATACTCGACTAGGAATAGTTAAGAGTAGTGTTCTATGTATATCTACAATATCTCACTATCAATTCAACCAATTGATATGCTGTAGATAAGAACCTACTACCCAATGACATTATTATACTTATTCAATCGACACTGAACTGAAATAAATATAATAACCAACTTTATCTTTTATTAATATTCAAAATGAGCTCTTTACAATCATCTCATAATTGGTACTAGGGCTAATACTAACACACAGGTGGTGTGGTGTCTGCTGGTGTCGCTCGACCTTGCGTTGATTTCTTCTGGGCAAGCCATTCATTCTTCAATAGGGTCAGTGGTTGGCCGATGGAGTACGTCAGCAAAATCTTCGATTACTTCCTTGATGATTGGATAGAGTGTAGCACTCTTACGCGCCATGGGTAGTCAACCGGTGGAGAGTACACCACCTTCTTGGAGCTTCTCTAGGAGGCTCAAGACACCTCTCTTGCTTGACCCCCACATGCTGCACGGCTTGGGGTTGTGGTTCTTGATGATGAGGCTGAGGAGCTACTCGAGGTCCTCTAGTCCTCTAGGTGGAGAAGCGAGTAATGCTTGATGTTTGGGTATTGGAGTCGGTGTTGATGCAGTGGTATCTTTCCTCTAGGCAGTATGTGCCTCTTTGACATTAATGAATTCGGTCACCCGGTCTAGCAGACGATCGAAATTCCTTGGAGATCGTCTAACAAAGGAATTGAAGAAATCATTATTGACAAGCCCTTAGGAGAAGACACTCATCAGGATCTCAGTGGTGACTGAAGGAATGCCCATAGCCACTTGGTTAAATTTTTTAATATAGGACCTTAGTGATTCCTTAGGTCCCTGCTTCAATGACAAAAGACTCAAGGGTTTAGGGTGTCGTCGACTATTAGTAAAGTGGTGAAGGAAAACCTTGTGAAAATCCTTGAAACAACGAATAGATCCAACAGGTAGTCGCTTAAACCACCTTTACGTAGAACCACCGAAGGTCGTGAGAAACACTTGGCACTTCACCCCATCAATAAATTGGTGAAGGAGGGGCGGCATGCTCAAATTTGATAAGATGATTTTCAGGGTCAGTCGACCCTGAGTATTCCCCTATGGTCAGGTTCTAATAATGGTTCGGCAGCCTATCTTCTAACACTTTCTGAGTGAATAGGGTACTAATTTCTTCAAGGGAGCTATACTGTGCCAGAGCCTTTCTCCCTCCCCTTTCACATACAAGTACTTCTCCAGAAGACTCCCAGTGAGGTTCTTCTTTGTCCATATGCTTAGGCGACGTGCGGAAAATAGCTCGATGGCAAGGGAACCGAGGAGTGAGATGCACGCGTCAAACGAACCGGACCTTCCTCCTTAGCCACTCTCTTCCTCTGGGGAGCCGTTATAGATGCGATATGATTAGGTGGCAGCACAGTACCACCGGTGGCTCCTTGTTGTTACTATTGCAGCACCCCTTGGACTCGGGCGTTGATGAGTAAATCTAGGTCCTCTTGTGCCAAAGTAACAGTAGTGAGTTTCCAGCTTTCTCTATCTCTAATTCTCAGATTTAAGCTAATATTCCCATAGATAGTGCCAAATTTAGTATTGTCCGAGACCTACGAAGATAATGCACGGTGGATGAATAATTGACCATCAGAAGACCTTTCTCTCCAAAAGAAGCTTCTCCTTTGATCCTGCGCATAAGGAGGCGATCAAACAAAATGCCAGCGCCTAAAAACCAGGTGGGAGTCTCTGGCGAAGGCCCTCCGATGCTCAAGTCAGTTCTAGTTCGAACAAATAGATGAAGACCAATTAGAACGTATGTGTGAGAATAGAGTTGTAGATGTTAGTGAGTTTACCTTCGTCACGGAGAGGACTCTTCTTTTATATACCACCTCACATAACCTCCGCAATCATGAGGTAACAAAATGTGTCAGAGTTTGTTAAGTAATTCACTATAACCATCCGAGGAATCTTTATTCTACCCACATGTATACTCCTTTTGTCGTTTATAGCTTCTATTATTGTCAAGATTACCAAAGGAATATGTTGTTATTATTGGTCTGTTGACGAGCGACATGATGATTCCTGAAGAAGTTTTCATAAGAATATTTTTTGACACAAAGTTGTTATTATGACAAGTTGTCAGGATATTGTCTGCTGAACATGATTTGACCGGTCCTTAAGCTGGTCGCCTTGTTGAGATGATGTTGTCGACTGAATATAATCCAGCCAGTCCTTAAGTCGACCTCCCTATTAGGATGATGCTATTAGCTAAATATAATCTAGTCGGTCCTTAAGCCACTCGCCCTGTTAAGATGATATTGTTGGCTGAATATAATTTGACTGATCCTTAAGTCGGTCGCTTTGTTAAGATGATATTATTGACTGAATATAATCTAGCCGGTTCTTAAGTCAGTTGCTTTTATTGAGTTGTTCAATTGCATTCTATATATTCCACTGCTATGCATCATATTAAGCTGCTCAACTATGTTTTGCGCAACATTAAGATACTCACTAGAGAAAGGTAAAGTGCATCATGCTCCTAGAAAATCCTTTTGATAGTATATGCTTTGCTAATATCCCGCCTGGGTGGTAATATGAGGATAGGTATTGCAGGCCCGGTCATTCTTTTCCCGCCCAGGCTTATAATGGGCTACCGAGAGATGCAGCTATGCTCTGAGAAGTTCGGTTATTATGTTGAGCTGAATTATGTCATGTCATTGCTCGGCTGAATTTTTATATGGGCAGAGTATGTATACTCGTCTGACTCTAAGATTGGACGGATGCACATGTACACTGTCACTTATGATTGGTATGTAGTGGAGTGAGTTAGTCATTTCGACCGATATGTAAGGCAGGTCGGCCTTAAGCTTGACCACCTTAAGATCTGACCGCCTTTGAGACACTAGACTCCCTGGTTCACTCGGCTTAAGGGTTGATCATCTTTCCCTGATTGAATTATAACTCGGTCAGGTGGAATCTAAGAAGCTTAGCACTGGACAATTTAAACAAATCCATATGAGGGGATTGCACTCCTTCTAGAGTATAATTGCCATCTCATATTAACTTTGACCGCCTCATCACCTGGACTTTGACCGTCATGTTACCTTCTGGGTCTACTTATCACAACTTGTATCACTAGGAGTACGACCGCACTGCCTTTAACCTTCATGTACATGCAGGGTTCATATGGTGAAATCAAAATATTTGATTATCTCATCAAAACAGATGTTTCAACTCTTAGATGCTAGCTTTGGTCCATAATTAAACCATTGAAACTTTCATATTTTATTTTTGTTAATAGATATGAAGCTTTTGGATTGTATCATATAAACATGCTCAAATAGACTTTCATTAAAGAAAGTTATTTTTATATTTATTTGTCATATTTCATAATCATGACAAGCTGTTATGACCAGAAATATCTGAATGAATTTAAGTACGACATGATCTTGCCATGAGGTCGCAACCATAGCTTCATGTCTCGCCTGCAATCTTATTACTAGATAGCGATCACGACCTTACCATGGGAAGTCCGATAGCTAAGAGGTCATGAAGTCACTCACCTTTACTTCCTCTTCTTTTTTTCCCTTTCTCTTCCGTAGTTTATTTTTATTATTTTTCTCTCTTTTATCTGTCCATTTCCATCTTTGAGGATATATTTTCACCATAAATTTCTTTCCTTCCTAGATCCGCACTTTGGATAAACATACGTGTGAGTGGGGTAACGGACGAATATTGTTAAACACAGTATAAGTACCTTACTCCCGTTTATATATTTATCTGTCTTTTTTGCTTGAAATTTCCACAAAATAAACATAGTTTTTTTCCCCTCGTTTTACTTTCGGGCTCTTCCCGGCACTATATTTGTCGAGGTCCCACATTTCCCGCCCTTGTTAATTCATGATTGTTTTTCTCCTCCTCTCCTTAGGGTTTCAAGCGCCACCATCATCACCGTAGCACACTCTGATGGATGCCCTAATTCCAGATGTTTCCCGGCTGCTCAACGACACCTTGAGCACCGAGAAGGCCGTCCTCACCTCTACTACTGATGCTCTGGACCAGCTCTCGGCCCTTCCCCACTTTTCCCTCTCCCTCCTCGCTGTCGCCACAGGTTGTTCCTTGTGTCGCTTGAGCTCTAATTTATTGTACTGGGATTGCCTCTGGAATATGTTTTTGTTGGTTGCTGATTTTTTTTCTCTTCTGGTCTTTGATTATGTAGGCGGTGAAAGCCAAGGGCTAAAATTAGCAGCGGCTGCTTATCTGAAAAATTTCATCCGGCGTTCCACTGATGCTAAACTGTCGTTTTTTGAAATCCACACGTTTAGGAACCAGCTAGCTCAAGCTACGCTTCGAGCAGAACCTGCAGTTTTGAAAGTTCTTGTTGACGCAGTAAGTCTTCTTATTTTCTCAGTGTTTTTTTTTTTGTGCGAGTGTCTTAAGTCATTTTCAGCGATCATAATACACTTTTTATGGATTCAAGTTTGTTGAGCCGGACTCACTATACTTCCTTCACAGTCATGAAATTCACTATATTGTCTTGTCATACGTGGACCGATTCGTTGTTACCACCCATGGCAAAAGATGGCACCACATGCTTGTGATTTATTCAGTTTGAGCACAGTTAATCATTAGTTATGTTCTTGTCATGCAGCTTCGTTGGATTGTCCTAAAGGACTTTGTGAAGGACTACTCTTGGCCTGAACTTGTGCCCAATCTAAGAACAGCAATACAAAGTAGCAATCTCATAATCCAAGGCATGACTTCTGAGTGGAGTACTGTCAATGCATTGACAGTGCTCCAAACAATTCTTAGACAATTTCAGGTTTGTCTTTTACATTGCGGAGTTATTTCATTATTGTAATCTGTAGATGCTATTCATTTTGGATGATTTTTTTTTTTAAAGATGGTGCACAAGAAATGCTTAGCTCTTTTCATATAAATTGTAGAATTCTTTAGATATTTAAATTTAGAAGCATGATTCAAAGGAATGTTTTTTTTGCCTTTTT
The DNA here is from genome assembly GCF_018446385.1 of Zingiber officinale. Classification (NCBI taxonomy): domain Eukaryota; kingdom Viridiplantae; phylum Streptophyta; class Magnoliopsida; order Zingiberales; family Zingiberaceae; genus Zingiber; species Zingiber officinale. The sequence continues at coordinate 78,168,486 of NC_056001.1, forward strand.
AGTTTGTTGCTCAATTAAACATTATTCTTTGTTTTTGATTAAACACCATCATTCTTGAATTCAACATGCTTGTTTCCCCCCCTTGAATTTGGCTTCTGTATGGCCTGATTGATTACTTGTTCTTGTACAGTATTTTCTTAATCCAAAAGTTCAAAATGAACCAGTACCTGTGCAGTTGGAGATAATAGCAAAGGACATTCTTGTACCTTTGCAAGCAACATTTCACGGTTTTGTTGACAAGGTTTTTATTGGTTATTCATCACACATCTTTCATATTTCACGAGTTCACTTGATGATGACTATATCTTCCTTTATCACAGGTATTATCATCTCAAAATTCATGCCATGATCAACTTCGGAAAGAGTTAGAACAAAGCATTCTTATTATATGCAAGTGTCTGTACTTTAGTGTAAGATTTCAATATGCATTAATACTCTGGATTTTGTATCGTTTCTATTCATTGAGCTATCTTTGTGCATTTGGATTGTAGCCCAAGAAGTTCCATAAATATCATATGCTGGCATTCAATTTTCTATATAATATTCTATGTTATGCTTGAATGACAGGTTCATGGGTTACATATCTAATAGATAGTTTGTCATGAAAGGTTTTGAAGTTTATCACTTTACAGTTATCTGATGCAAATTCAGTTTCGGCAATATATAAACTCTTTATTCTAATGTCAGAAGATGATTTATATTTTTGTTGATAATCCAAAGCTCAAAGTTCACTAGTGACACATGATATCTCACTATTTCTTCCTGAGAATTGCTACATAAGCCACCTTGGACATTGGAGTAACTCACTAGTAGATTGGCGCTATAGGCATAAATAGAGATGTCAGCATATTTTTGTTCTACCTTCTAGTGTGGTTGTGGTGGTGGCCATGTAGCTTTTATACTTAAATATGTGTTTAAGACATGCTATCCACCACCACTTTTCTTTGATTAAGGATGAATTTGACTTACTTTGGCTACAATCATTTTATTAAGCATGTTTCTTGTCATTCTTCTTTATTTTTCTTCATATATTGAGACTTTTTGATACTATTCACCATCCTATATCCTTGTATATGGATTATGGTATACTATCTGACTAGTGAGTTTTTATTTAAATGATAAGATGTAATAAAAGTTCCTGTAAACATGGTATGCACTATTCATAATTTTTTTATATGTATTAGAGTTTCCTCCTAAATTTCTCAGTAAATATATGGTCCAATATGTAAAGATTCTTGATGACCTGTTTCTCAGTTATGATTGAATGTTCACTTTTGCTTGCCTCAAAAGCTTAAATTGCCATTAAATGATCCAATTTCTATGTGGTGATACAACATTTTTATGAAAAATACAGGTATATGAGAAGTAAACTTGAAACATGAAACCCAAAGAAGAAAGAATATGCAATGAAAAGTGGATGCGTATAAACAAAGAGGTGATCGATGAGTAATCAACTGAGAGAAATACATCCTAGTGATCCTGGAATTGGACTCATGGCCTGTACTGTGTGACATATTTAATTGGATAACCATTTATCCAAAAGAACAAACACAAGGGATATTTGATTGGATAAGTAAATAATCACTTATCCTAAAGCTTCAACTATTAGAATATCTGATTAGATGACCACTTAAGCTGAAACCCAAAGGGCTCTATATCCATGTGCATGGTCAACACATTTCATGAGTACAATATACTACTTTCTTGTATTGACTCTTGTTGTTGTTGTTTTCTTTATTGAATACTTGTTGGCTCAGGTTATCTTAAGTTGCATATATTCCAGTTGCTAAGAGATATCATTTGAAATCCAAGCAAAGGTTTAGGTTTTATGATGCTAGCTTTAGCCTTTGTATATATGACTAAGATTCTTAATGTTGCCTACTGAGCATAAAGTAGTCAATTAGCAACTGTTAGAGACAGACAAATAGTTTTTGAAAATTGTGATTCAGGTGTCTGACATTCAAGGGTAGATTGTGGCTATTATGGTTAAGGTTTCTGGAAGTTGCTAGAAAAATTGGTAGTATGTCTGCTTTTAGAGTAATGCGCATGCTAATGTTTCCGCTTGATTACCTTGGTTGTTCTTTTTGCATTGAAACATACTATAATTTATAAGTTCAACTGATTTTTAGTTTTAACTCCAGACTTCTATTATGCTGTTGCTACTTGAGTTCAGAATAAGTTTGACTGGAAAAATCACTGCTTTGTAACAGTTGTAAAATTTATGTTTTGTTTTTCTTTTCTTTTTTAAATTTAATATACTAACATACTCATAATTTTATGCTATTTGAGTTTTAAGTATTAAATTTTACAGATGAGGTCATACATGCCATCTGAACTGGGTCCTATTTTGCCTTCTTTCTGTCTTGACTTATTCCGGATACTGGACATGTTGAGTTTAGATAGTGCTTCTGAAGATGGATCTTTACTATTGCTTAAGATTGCAAAGAGGAGTTTGATATTTTTTTCTGGGTTAGTGACCCGCCATCGGAAACATGTTGACAGGTGACCCCTCAATGGCCCATCATTTTTATGATTCATGAACATATTATACCTTCTTTCCTTTCCCAGGTTGATACCTAGTATAGTGGACAGTTCATTCAAAGTAGCTAAGCAGAGTGCTTATGTAAGTGTAAGTGTTAAGCATGCCATTTTTCTTCAATTACAGCTAATCAGTTAATGCTTCTCATTTTAACCATCTTAATCCACAAGTATATTTGTTATTTGTCAATATATGCACAATGCATTCATGATAGATCTTTAAAATTTGCTGAAATTTCAATAGGATGCTTAATTTCTTATTTTTGGCATGGTTAAATATTCTCTTCCTCATTCTTTTCCTATAATTCTGTGTCTTCTTCACTGAATCCTGAAAATCTGTGGAAATGCAGAACTTTGGTTACTTATCGGAGCGGATTATCTCCTTGGCATTTGATGTCATTTCACATGTATTAGAAACAGGCCCGGTTAGTGCATGCTGTTTTCCTATCAGTTTTGAACTTTTACCAGAATGGTAATTTTGGATATAATCATAGAATAGGAATTGTTTCCGCTGCTGCATATAATGCTACTCAAAGTCTTACTTTTAAGTTCTGTTAGTCATGTGTCAAGAAATCCTAGCAATCTACCCTCTTGGGAGCCGGAAAAGAGGCCTAAGCTACTTTCTTTTTGTGATTCAATGGTCTTTTAGTTTTATCTTCCATAAAAATTTGATTTAATAACTTGTCTAACCTTTTTACAGGGATGGAGATTTGTTTCACCCCATTTTTCTTCACTTCTTGATAGTGCAGTGTTTCCAGCGTTAGCTTTGAACCAGAAGGTACTCATGGAATATAATATCATTCTCATGCCCTCTTCAATAATAGTGTATATTGTTTTCAAGCTGAAAAAAATATATTAGTTGTTTGTGTGAGCAAAGTGTTCTCTTATTAGACAAGATGAACAACATTTTGACAGTCTCAAAATAGCTGCCTGATGACTAGCCAGCAAAGTGTTCTCTTATTAGGCTAATGATACTTGATTGGGAGCCAATTGGGTGAATATTGAAGTGTTCCTTTGTATAAGGTTAAACAATCTTGGTAAATATCAATATGCCTTAGGCTTAGGTGCATGCCAATTGGGGCAGAAATTTCTGTTTGGTGCTATTTTTCCTAGTTTCCCCCCTTTTTTCCTTGTATTTTCTGGTATACTATATATATGACAGAAATGCTTAAACACGAATGCCTAAAATGAATGCAAGATAATTGGTACCTGATTAACGTTAAACTTTTCCTTGAGTGTTATGTAACATATATGCAAGTGTAAACTAGTTTCTCTCAGTATTTGTTCTAATCATGTTTTCTAATTTGAAGGATATCGTGGAGTGGGAAGAGGATACTGAAGAGTATATAAGGAAGAATCTCCCATCTGACATTGTATGATTATTTAGCTAATAGTCACAATATTGTGTAATTTGTTCTTTGTGATGATGTCATTAATGTAGTATTGCAGGATGAAATTTCAGGATGGTCTGAAGATCTATTTACTGCTAGGAAAAGTGCCATTAATTTGCTTGGTACCATTGCAATGTCAAAGGTAAATTTTTAGATATTTATCCTGCAAATTTCCTTTACCACTTTTTCACTTAGGATAGTATAATTCTTTCTATATAATTGGATTTCACACTGTATGAATTTGAAAGAAGTTGATCACTCAAAGTTCAAGTTTACTTAGCAATTAATTCTAGTACGTATCTTCTTTTAAGATGTCATACAGTGTTTTATATCACTGATTATTCTATCCTTATTTCTTTTGCTATACCATTATTGTGGTCAGACAAGACATATTGTTATGGCTTCTAGGAAAATTTTATCCATTAATTGGATAGTTAGAAGATGAAGGAGAGCCTTGACGCAACGGTAAAGTTATTGCCGTGTGACCTGGTGGGGAGTCGTGAAAATAATCTCTTGCAATGCAGACTGCATACAATAAATTTAATGTGGTCTGACCTTTACCTGGACCCGTGTTGACTGGAGCTTTCTACACTAGACTGCCCCTAATTGATAATCAGAAGAGGACCTTAAAATCAAATTGTTTACATTAATGGAAGAAGATAAATAACTTAGGGAAGGATTAGTCCATCCCATTGTTAGGATTTAGAGTGCTAAACACGCAGAAAATGCAGCGGAAAAACTAACTAGATCCTTCTAGAAGATCCATGTGAAGGAGAAAATCATATACTAAGTTTATTAAAAGGGAGTTTTACCGTTGTTGCGTAAACACGAACCCCCAACAACAAGGATCTCAGCACGATCATGTGTCCGTGCTTCTTTCGGTGTCCACACGAATAAACCTTCCGTTCGTCTCACGAACTAACGAAGTGGAGAAGGAAAAATCAACCAAGGTTGTGCTAGCAACCACAAGGAAGATTTCGGCCAAAGAGGAAGAAAAGAGAAGAAGATGAACACAAGTTGTCCACCAAATGAATCAAAACCCCTTTATGTATTCATTCACTCAATGAGTCTTGGCATTAATTGCCTTAATTGACATTAATTCTCCATTCATTCAATTAAGTCCTCTATTAATCTAATTAAGTCTTGATCTTTCCTTTTCCTTGGTGAATTCGAGTTCACCCAATGAGTCTAACTCATTGATCTTCATCAATCCGAATTGACTCCACGAGTCTAATTCTAATTGGATTCAATTCAATAGTTGGATCCAATTGAGTCTAACTCAATGAGTCTAATTCAGATTAGACTTAATTTAATGATCCATCATATGAACCCATCTCCAAATCAACTTGTCTTTTGCGTGTGACCCAATACGTTCTCATAACGTTGGTAATATTTTTAAAACTATTTTAGTTACATAAACAATGAGTGACGTTTAGCAATGCATCATTGCTACCCAAGTGACGAGACTATCGAGATCCAACCTAACTTGTTTGTGTCTACTATATTGTATGACTCAATTCTTCTATCCTTGATATCTAGATTGGTCAATGAGACATAGATCGTGCCATCCTTTTATGTTTCTTGATTTCTAAGTAGCACATTCAATCAAATGACTCAATATCTTATATTGACTAATTTGAGCATGACCATGCATTTTTGTGTCCTACTAATCAAGGGGCCTACAGATATCGCTTCCGTTATATGGAAGGGATAGATTTCATCTACATCACTCACATCTCTCCGCACACCATATTGCATACCCAATAATCAACTTTATAGTCCACCTTGTTACAGGTGACGTTTGTCGATACTAAAGTATATAACTCCGTATGTAGGGAACCGTAGTGACATTTCAGGTTTAAGGACTATTTATACCAATAGTCATTATGAGAATGTTTATGACACTCATATAACGATCCATGAAACATCTAATGGTGGGTTAATTCAGTATATATATTCTCTAATATATACCCATGTGTCAACGTGATATCTCATATCCAACTTGTGAAATTAAGTTATCAATTGACCTACATACTAGTCTCAACGTATTGATATTGCCATTGCATATTAATACTTGATTAGGAATAGTTAAGAGTAGCATTCTATATATCTACAATATCTCACTATCAATTAAACCAATTGATATATTGTAGACTAAAATCTTCTACTCTAGGATATTACTGAAATAAATATAATAACCAACTTTGCCTTTTATTAATTAGTGAAATATGATAAAAAAATGCTCATGTCAATCATCTCATAATTGGTATTAGGGTTAATACTAACAATCTCCCACTAGCACTAGTGCCAATCACTGAAATATCTAATACCCAGTGACTTAGTGTGACCATTATGCTTCTTCTGTGCTAAAGCCTTGGTCAAAGGATTTGCAATGTTAGCATTGGTTGGTACTCTGCATATTTTCACATCTCTTCTATTGATGATCTCTCGAATGAGATTGAATCGCTGTAGTATGTGTTTGGATCGTTGATGAGAGCGAGGTTCCTTAGCCTATGCAATAGTCTCATTGTTATCACAATAGAGGTCTATTGGGTTCGCTATACTAGGAATAACACTAAGCTCTGTAAAACTTATCCAAACAGTCTCTTTAGCTGCAGCTGAAGTGGCAATGTACTCGGCCTCTACTGTAGAATCAACGACGGTGTCTTGCTTTGAACCTTCCAGCTTACATCACCACTATTTAGGCAAAATACATACCCCGACTGCGATCTGGAATCATCCTTGTCAGTTTGGAAACTAGCATCGGTGTAACCCTTTACAGCAAGCTCTTCATCGTCTTTAAAGATCAAGAAATAATCTTGGGTTATTCTCAAGTATTTAAGAATATTTTTGACGGCTGTCACCTTTATCTGAATCTGACTGGTATCTGTTCGTCATGCTTAATGCATACAAGACATTAGGGCGAGTACACAATATGACATACATGAGAGATCCTATAGTAGATGCATAAGAAATATGATCCATGCGGTCTCTTTCTTCCTTAGAAGAGGGGTATTAAGTCTTCGAAAAACTCACATAATGTGATTGGCAAGAATTCCTTCTTGGAATTTTGCATGGTGAAACGATTAAACGCCTTGTCAATATATATACTCTAACTTAGACCAATCAATCTCTTAGATTTATCTTGATATATCTTGATGCTTCAAATATAAGCTGTTTCACCTATGTCTTTCATCGAAAAATAATTTCCCAACCGAATCTCCACTGGCTAAAGAATAGGGATATCATTTCCAATGAGAAATATGCTATCAACATACAATATGAGAAAGATGATTGTGTTTCCATTAACCCTCTAGACACAAGATTTATCTTCATTCTTGATGAAACAAAACTCTTTGATTGCATCATCGAATTAAAGATTCCAGGTTCTAGAAGCTTTCTTTAATTGATAAATGGATTTTTGCAACTTACATACCTTTCCAGCATGCTTTAGATTTACAAAATCCTTAGGTTGTGTCATGTACATATCCTCGAGTAAATTTTCGTTAAGAAATATAGTTTTGACATTCATCTGCTATATTTCATAATCATAATAAGCTGCAATAGCAAACATGATCTGAATAGACTTGAGCATCGCAATTGGTGAAAATATTTCATCATGGTCTATACCATGAATCTGCTTGAATCCTTTAGCCACTAGTCTACCTTTATAGGTATGCATAAAACTATCCATGTCAGTTTTTACTTTGAAGACCCACTTACACCCAATGAGCTTGATCCTTTTAGGTGGATCAACCAAAGTTCATACTTAGTTAGTGTACATGTATTCCATTTTGGATCTCATGACTTCTAGACATTTCTCAGAATCTGGGCCTGTACAGATTCTTGATAAGATGTAGGCTTGTTGAGACCAACAAGTATTACATCACCGTGGTCAGATAAGAGAAAAGAATATCTCTCAAGTTGACGAATGGTCTTATCAGATCTGCGTACAGGTTATTCTACTTGAACAGGTTGTTTTTTCACAACTTCTTGCGGTGTAATAAAATCATGATCCACAACATCTTGTGGTACATGTTCGATTTCATTGAAGGCGTCGGTGCTAGTTTGTGTATGTTGAATTTTTTCAAGATCTACTTTACTCCCACTAATTTTTCTAGAAATAAATTCTTTGTTAGAAAGACACCATTTCTGGCAATAAATATTTTGCCTTGTGCGAGATTATAAAAATAATATCCATTTGTTCCTTAGGATATGCTATAAAGTAGCACTTGTCTGATTTGTGTCCTAGTTTATTTAAGATTTGTCATTGAACATAAGTCTCACATCCCCAAATTTTCATGAAAGATATATTGGGACTCTTTCCCGTTCATATCGTATATGGTGTCTTTATGATGACCTTAGATGCAACGTGGTTAAGTGTGAAAGCGGCCGTCTGTAGAGCATGTCCTTAGAAAAAAGTAGGAAAATCTGTTTGACTCATCATCGATCGTACTATATCTAATAAAGTATAATTTCTCTTTTATGACACATCATTCTATTGTGGTGTTCCTGGTGGAGTGAGTTGAGATATGATTCCACACTCAACTAGGTGGTTAAGGTCTTCCCCACCTCGATCTGATCGAAGCATCTTAATACGGTTACCAAGTTGATTTTATACTTCATTCTTGAATTCTTTGAATTTGAAGGATTCCGACTTGTGTCTCATCAGATGCACATAGTCGTATTGACTGTTATCATCAGCAAAAGTAATGAAGTAATAATAGCCTCCTCTAGCTGTTATTCTAAAAGGGCCACATACATCAGTATGTATGAGTCATAATAAGTCATTAGCTTTTTCGCTGTGTCCATTAAAAGTAGTCATAGTCATTTTACCTTGAAGACAAAATTCGCATGTCTCATATGATTCAAAATCAAATGAGTCCAGAAGTCCATTCTTATGAAGTTGGGATATGCGACTCTCATTTATATGACCTAAGCGATAACGCCAAAGATATGTTTTGTTTAAATCATTAGATTTGAACTGTTTTGTATTTATATTATAGATTGAGTTTTCAAAGTCTAGAATATAGAGTCCATTCAGAAGATGTACACTACAATAGAACATTTCATTGAAATAAACAGAATAACATTTATCTTTTATTATAAATAAGAATCCTTTCTTGTCCAAATAAGAAACAGAGATAATGTTCTTAGATAAGGCAGACACATAATAACACTCTTTAGTTATAAAATAGGTTCTCTATATACCCAATCATTTTGAGCACATAAGGCTCTACGAGACTTCCTCCTTGTATCTTGCATTGAAGTAAAGTCTTAGAGATCTCAAATCTTTCATGCATTGTCTGTTTTTGATATAGTTGTCTAAGATGTTCAACCATATCATAGGCATTTATGTTCTCATATTGCTTCTGAAGCTCAGAGTTCATGGTGGCAAGTATAAGGCATGATACACATCTAATATATTATCTTGATGCTTCTTATAAGCATCCTTATTAGTTCTAGTGGCAGTAGTAGGGGGTGTTTCATGAATGGGCTACTCTAGGACGTATAATTTTTTTTCTTGCTTGAGAATTATTCTTAAGTTTCTGAATTAGTCTAGGAAATTAGTTACATTGAGTTTGTCCTTATCAAGAACGGATCGCAGAGATAGTGTATTTGATGTATTTGATGACACGGTGATCTACAATAATAAAATGCAAAAATAAGTATTATATTCGGATAATTTAATTAGGCCTTTAATTAAATGATTCTCCCATTGAAGTGTAAAGCTTGGTAAGAGCAAGTCATAGATGTGGTTTTACCCATACTACTAGTTCCATACCCCTAAGTAATAACATTCAAGTGAGACAAAATCCATATTATACCTCATCTTGAGTTAGCTTTGGCTAATCGTCCAAGACTTAGTATAATTTGAATTACATTGTATGTGATATGCGTCTAAGTTCTCAATCCATTTGAGACAACTTAGTTAAGTTGCACCCAAAATTTAATAGTCGGACATCACAATTATCCTGTTGTACTCTACCAAGATAAATCAAGTAACTTTACTTTGACAAAATCTGACTACAATTGATCGAGACAGTAGTGAATGCCAAACTTGGATAGACATATGAAAAAAACCTAATTACGATTAAATTACACATGCATCGCATATAATCATGACATATTATAGCATACATCAACATATATGCTAAATAAAACGTGACATGGTTATGCCCCCATCAACTACGATCTTCTTAAGTCATTGAGAAGATCGAAAGGTTAACCTAGGTAAAAACATTTTCTCTAAGTGTTTCCTTTGTCGTCGTGTGTTGTTGCCCTTCTCCTTTTTCACCATCGTCTGGTAGACTAGTTCTTTTCCGAATTTGTACATTACAAAACCTAAAGAAGCCTCGAGTTACATTCGAGGGTAATTTAAATTTATAATAAGAATGAAAAAGATGAAGGCACACATGCCGTATTATGAATTACAACATACACATCCAATCACATTAGGGTTAAGGGCCATAACCATCCACTATGTCATATAATATTCACAATATCTTTATGACATAAAATCTACTACCACTATTAGGATCTAGAGCGTTAAATTCGCAGAAAGCGCAGCGGAAAAACTAACTAGATCCTTCCAGAAGATCCATGTGAAGGAGAAAATCATATAATAACTTTGTTAAAAGGGTGTTATATCTTTGTTGCGTAAACACGAACTCTCGATAGCAAGAATCTCAGCACGAACACGTGTTCGTGCCTCTTTCTGCATTTACGCGAACAAGCTTTCCTTTCGTCTCACGAACTAATGAAGTGGAGAAGGGAAAGTCAATCAAGGTTGTGCTAGTAACCATAAGGAAAATTTCGGCCAAAAGGAAGAAAAGAGAAGAAGATGAAGAACACAAGTTGTCTACCAAATGAATCAAAATTCGTTTATGTATTCATTCACTTAATGAGTCTTAATTGACATTAATTACCTTAATTGACATTAATTCAATTAAGTCCTTCATTAATCCAATTAAGTCTTGATCTTTCCTCTTCTTTGGTGAATTCGAGTTCACCCAATGAGTCCAACTCATTGATCCTCATCAATCCGAATTGACTCCATGAGTCTAATTCAAATTAGACTCAATCCAATAGTTGGATCCAATTGAGTTTAACTCAATGAGTCTAATTCGGAGTAAACTTAATCCAATGATCCATCATATGAACCCATCTCCAAATCAGCTTTTCCTTTCTGTGTGACCCAATAGGTTCTAATAACGTTGGCAATGTCTTAAAATTATTTTAGATACATAAACAATGAATGACATTTAGCAATGCATTATTGCTACCCAAGTGATGAGAATGTCGAGATCCAACCTAATCTGTTCGTGTCTATTATATTGTATGACTCAATCCTTTTATCCTTGATATCTAGATTGATTAATGAGGCATAGACCGTGTCATCCTCTTATCAGTCTTTGTGTTTCTTGATCTCTAAGTATACACACTCAATCAAATGACTCAATATCTCATATTGACTAATGATCATGTCCGAAAGCGATGAAGATAGTTGGGGTGGGGATGTGGCTTAGCAGTTGGCTCCGCTCCGTTCTGCAAAACTAAAAACGTTAGTGCTAAGTTAGGGAAGGGGTTTCAGCGTGGCTCTTTGACGCTCAAGTCAGTTACTGGAATAGTAGAAGCAAGGTAAAGGACTGTAGTAACAACATGAGTCTAATCACAAATAACGCATACCAATGTTGTCACCATCGTGCACATCTGTTCTCCTCTCTTTGGCCGTCCGACTATTAGGGTGTTGCCAACGCCCAGCCAGAAGATTGATCTGGTCGGGCTGAGCGGACCCTCCTCCAGCTCAGCCAACCTTGGTGATCCAGTGATGTTATGCCTTTGACCACCTTGATTTTGACCTCCACGTCAGCTACTTGACCTATCTTTGACTCGTCCTTGGTGGACTCCCTTTACTGTTGCATCACAAGTTTTCCTCTCAAGTCTAGTCGAGGGAGACTGTAAGTCCGACTAACTGGACGAGCAGTGTTTTCAGCGACCTTTTTGCTCGATCGAACATTATTTGGTTTAGAGTTGTCGCTCGGCTCATATTTTCACTCATCAAGGGTTTATAGTCGCCGCTCGACTTTGCGTTCTATCGATTAAGAGTTTATATTCGCCGGTTGACTTTACTCAGATTTAGAGCTGCCGCTCGGCTATCGCTTTCTGCCATAGGTCTAGAGCCACCTTTGGCCTTACGTTCCATCGATCAAGAGTTTATAGTCGCCGCTCGACTTTACTCAGATTTAGAGCCGTCGCTCGAATCTAGGGAATACTGCAATCGCTTTCCGCTATGAATTTAGAGTCGCCGCTCGACTATAGCTCTCTGCCATGGGTTTAGATCCGCCGCTCGGCTACCTCTTAATCTGCACCGGTCGTTCGGGATGCTAGTGGGCAATACTTAGCAATTTTTCAACTTCTCGCCGCTTTTGTCAACGATTGAGTGCTTCTTAATGGTTGTTGATGTCATCCCAATTTCTTGAAGACTATGCAAATCTCTAGTCATTAATATCGAACATGTCACCCATGCCCTTTAATTAAACCTTATTAATGTCTCCCTGTCGCCAAGCGCCACATATCCTGCTTTCTGCCGCTGCACGTTTGATATGACAGGTGAATATCCACAATTGATGTGATGAGTGCCGTTTTTAATTCAACAACTAGATCTTGACTTTGTTTTCCGTAGCTATCATGCTCTAAGGGTAAGATTGTCCAACGAAAATCGGACAACACCTTCCCTGTAGCAGTGACAAATGGATTATGAATACAAAACCATAAGACCACACAAGAGATAATCAACAGTCCACACGGCTGGAACATATACAACCACGTAGTTATATACTCAGTCCACACGGCTGGAACAAAAAGAAACCACACAAAATAGATATACTGACTGCATGTCGGCATGACTTACACAACCACAACACAACTAAAATAAGGTAGCCACAAGGCTAAAATCCAAAAGCAAGTCGAATCACTACAAACCAAGTTCGATAAAAAAACAAAGTAGGAATAATACAGTGCGAAATAATAAGAAAACGGATCTCGGATGTGACATGGGATTGGTAGTCAGGATCCTCCAAGCAACTCCTTCAACATATACCTATTATCTGGCGAAAGAAAAAATCAGTACAAAGGGTGATGAGTGCGGATCACTCAAGTGGTGAGTGCGGATCACTCAGCGGGTATTAAAACATGGTAGTACATGGACAAAAATGTAAGGCGATAAAAGATATACAGTCTCAGTAGAGAAATAAGAACATGATTATATATATATGACATAACAAATATATATACCCGTACCGGTCTAACACAAACAGTATAGATCAACAACAAATCTGCTTATAACACCTAGGCAATATATATGACAGTATAATCATGTATGATAAACAGTAATAGATCATCAAATGTGAGAGCATCGCTCATCACAAGAATACGTCATATGTGAGAACAACGCTCCACCACAAGCAATCCATCGTATGTGGGAGCAACACTCCACCGCCAACAATCCGTAGTATGTGAGAGCAACGCTCCATCACAACCAATCTGCAATATGTGGAAGCAACGCTCCACCATAAACAATCCACAATATGTGGGAGCAACGCTCTACCACAAACAATCCGCAAGTGACTAAGACATCTAGCTATCTAGTTAAGGACTGCGCGAGATCACTCTACCACATATCGCTATGGGCAGTCCGAAACGTCAGGGTCCCCGTCTGCGCGAGATCACTCTACCACAGATCACCGTGGGCAGACAGGAAGTAACTATCTAGCTACGGGCTGCGCGAGATCACTCTATCACATATCACTGAAGAATAAAACCACAAGTAAGCCATTATACGTGGGAGCTACACTCCGTCACAAGAAAATACAAGTGATCAAGACATCTAGCTATCTAGCTAGGGATTACGCGAGATCACTCTACTATAGATCACTGTGGGCAACCCAGGATATAACACTCACCGTCGACTAGCTCTGATCTCATCCTACAACGTGAGGGAGCCCTGGTCGATAGGAGACATGCAAATCTAGAGGTATAACAATCACTATCAACTGGCTCCAACTACAAGGGAGCAATGGTCGTACCACATGAGAGCAATGATCGTCAAATTAGTTCATACCACATGGGAGCAATGACTATTAAACTAGCTCGTACCGAAAGGGAGCAATGATCGTCAAACTAGTTCATACCACAAGGGAGCAATGATCGTCAAACTAGCTCACACCGAAAGGGGGGGTCGTCAAACTATCTCATATCGCAAGGGAGTAATGATCGTCAAATTAGCTCATACCATTAAGGAGCAATGGTCGTCGGTATGCATATAGTGCAATGATGAACATGATGTAAATAACCATGATACCGATACCGATACAATGATCATCAATGCAACAACTCCCTTAACATAGGTACAATCTAATCAACATGATCCTCCAATAGTACACACAAGACACGTGTGCGCACACTACATAGGTATAATCAACATGATACATCTAATAATACACACCTGATATGTGTGGACACTCAACGTAGGTATAATCAACTAGATACCTCCAATAGTATACACTAAACACGTGTACACACCACAATACAGATATAATCGACAGGATACCTTCAATAATACTCACCTGATATGTATGCACACATATAACACACGATAGATCCAAAATCATGATCCATCCATCACATACACCTACACGCATGAAAATATCCAACATGTGTCTACCAACAACATCTACAATACATAGCAATACCTATACACGTGTGCACACTAATAGTGCATAATCAGCATGATAACTCCTACAGTACACACCATACACTACAGAGTAAGAATAACCAAAGATGAGACTGTATAAATAATAAACAGATCATCTCAAAGATCAAGCATATAAGTATTAAACGCAAATAAAATACGAGTGGAGTCAAGATAAAGCAACTAATCCATGCACTAAGTTCAAAGAACTATAGAGGCCAAGAAAGAAATACTCGCATTTAATGTATAGCTCGTGTCAAATAAATCCCTCGTCACGATGCCCGTCTCCAATGATCAGAATCCTGTATCATTACATGTTATTTAGCTAATTTAATATGAATTAAATAGCTAAATCAAATCCCAAAACTAATTAAGAAAAATTTTAATCGAACAATCATTAATTAACTCTAATTAATAATTAACTTCGATTAATCTAATTTATTGAGCAAATTAGGGTTAACCCGATTCTTAACCCCAATTAATCCATTCTATCGATCAAATTAGGTTTAACTTAACCCTAAATAATTCCATACACCAATTCATTAGGGTTAACAAGTTCATCACATAAAACTCACCCAAACTCAATGGCATAGCCGGTGGCTCACGGCTGGAGCTATGGATCACCAACGAACAGTAATGGTTGAAGTTGTATTGGTTGGAACCAAACAATTGCACACCAATCTTCCACTGTTAATTGAAAAACAATCCCAAATCCAACTAATTAGGAATCCTTACAGTAATTTACAAAATCTACATTATCATTGAAGTTAAAAGGACCATTACCTAACCTTCTTCTTCTCCGGCGATGACAGCAAGCAACAGTGGCTGGTGGCAATGCTAGGTCAAGAGACGTCGACCCACTGTGAGTGGGTGCCAGAATTGATCCTTATCGATGGAGACAGAGTAGTCAAGGAGGCAATCGGCGGTTCTAGGTCAAAATGAACGGTGCTGGCTTAGAGCAGAGGGAGACAACGACTCTTACACTGCCTTGGCTGGATCTAGTGGTGCGGGTGCGATCAGGCACCACTAGCGTGATTAGGTGGCGACGAAGAACGGGGTGGCAGTGATGGAATTGTAGGGCACCGTCAGGCTTGTAGGCAACTAGTGTGTTGGTTAGCTTCTGCTCGGGCTGGCACCCAGGGAAGAGAGACCGGTCGAGGTGATCGGGAAGGAGACAGTCGGCGTCGTTGATCGGTGGTCGGCGACAGCACGAAGAGGAGAAGGGAGGAGAAGATCAGCGAAGATGAGTTTGGGATGAGAAAAAGGAATCCGGAATGAACAATGAGAAATTTAGGTTTTAATAACCTAACTTAAGTTAGGTTTAATTAATTAAACCTTATATTAATAAATCCAATCAACTCCATCTTAATTGGGTATTCCTAATAGGCTTTCTCTAGGCCAATCGATTCATCCCCTTAAACGTGTCATTCGACCTCCGTTTAAATCCCGAAAAATTTCTAAAAATCTCCAAAAATTCCTACAAGATTATTTTTCAAATAACTTTATTATTTAATTATTATTTGGGTGTCGTATTTTACAGTAGGCCTCGATTGGACGACATAGAGCAGCCGCCCCCAAGGTTTATAAACCTTTTTTCACCGTCGTTCTCCTACTTCATTACATCTTCTTCCTCGCGCACGCTCTCTACCGATTCTCTCCTTCATCGTTCGTTGGCGACAATATTTCTTAGTAAGCTTTTTCTCCTTTTGTTCGCCCGCTTCTTGATTTTCATCGACATCCCCGCCTCTACTTTTCGTTGTTTCTCCATGGCTTGCTCCTCTCCTCTTCCTCCCATCGTTGGACTATGGTATATGTCCACCAAGTCTGATTTTAACGGCGGCGAAATAATGTAGATGCAAATGTCTTACAATATTCCTGATGACTACCAAATAATCATTCTCACTGCATATGCACGCTCGCATACGCCATCGGACGATTGCCTTACTTTTTTTAAAGATCAATTTTTGGTCGGCCTGCGCTTCTCAATCCACCCCTTCTTCTTTGAAATCTGTAGATACTTTCATATTCCTTTACCCTAGTTAGTGCCAAACTCCTTTAGACTTTTGTATAGGGTGGTAATCTTATTCCGCCTGTATGACATCCCGCTCATTCCTCACATTTTCCATTATTTTTACTATCCTAAGCTATTCGAGGCGGGAACCTTTCTGATACAGGCTCGAGTGGGCTCTGTATTCTTTGATAAAATGCCTTTCTCTAACAAGTACGGGAAGGAGCATTACTTTTTTGTTCGCCTTCCCGAATGACCATCATTCAAGATCAGCTGGCAAATGAAGTTGATGAAGTCTCCCGCTTTGCACAAGTATCGTTGGGAGCCGACCTACCTCGAGGCAGCCGCTCATCTCGCCGGCCAGAAGTACCATATACAAAAGCTATTGGACGAAGGCGTTCTATATGTTTTTGGACTTAGTCCCTTTTGCTCACGGCTGCTCGGCTCATTAGGTAAACTATTTCTTTCTATGTCACTTTAGAATCTAACTGATTTCACATTCGTTTTTGCAGCTGAAGTCATGTTAAAGTCCCTGAGCAGCAAGAGCAAGCTCTCCGCCGTTGAGATCAATGCTTGCGGAGCTGTCGAGCTGGAGAACCGTGAGCTTATGTCGGTCGGAAGTTCAGCTGATCAGATCGGTGAGGCGAGCCGAGCGGCAGGGAGTAGTGCAGTCGCTACCACTGGCGAGCTTCCTCCCGTGTGGCCTAGCATGATCCCGGTGGCCGTTCCGTCGGAGTCGTTACAAACCGATTCAGCGGGTTCCGGCGAACCACTAATTCAGCGCCAACAGAGAAAGAGGCTATGCTCGGTGGGAACCTCTCTCTCGGGAGCCTCAACACCTGTGCCCATGGAAGTGCCTACTTTCCGATCCCTGTCCGACAGGGTGAGAGCTCGTCTTCTGTTGTCCTCGAGAGGACGATTGTTTTACCAACACCCCCTTCGTCCGATCGGACTCTATCATTGTTCGAACTACCGGTCGACATGCTTTTAGCATAGCTTGTTTCTTTCTTTCCATCGCCGGTCGATCTGGGGGACTCAGTCTCTACCATCCGCCCTTTGAAGTCCAAATCAAAGGGCCAGGCGACTTCAGTGCCCTCCGATCTGGTCGGCCGTAGACAAATCTCGGCTTTGATCCGCTTGCCCACTAATGCCTGGCGCTCCCCCGACGATGACACACCCCGATCGCCCGAGCACAAGATCCATATTCAGGGTTCTCTGGCTCAGACCTAGACGGACGTTAAGAGCAGGGCGATGACCATTCCGTCCAGGGAGTTGGCTAACGACTTCACGCAAAAATCTATCATGGTAAGTGACGTTCCTTAAGAGTTGTTATTCGCCTTTGCTGCGTCGTTCTAACTTTTACTTATTGCAGTATTGGGTGGAGAGTTTGACGATGTGTTAGAGGTTGGCTTTCCTCGAGCACGAAAATAAGCAGCTGCGAGCCCCAATCGGCGAAGCAAGTGCATTCCGAGCTGTTGTTGAAGCGCTTATCGCTAAGGTCGCTCAGTTGAAGGAGGATCTTGAAAAGACTTCCGAACAGTTAGTGGGTTTCGAGTGGGCGCTTTCAGTAGAGAAGAATAAGCAGCTTGAGAGGCTCAACAAGCAAGCTCGGGATTTTGACTCCAAGGTCAAATCGGCGAACACTCGGAAACTTCGCGCCATAGAGGACTTGGAGAAGAAAAACCTAGAGGCTCGGCCTTGGACAAGAAGCTGAAGGAAACTGAGACAGCTATGGCGCAAGAACAATCGAGCCGATCGACGGAGCAACAAAAAATCATCGACCAAGACATCGAGCTGAAATCTCTAAAGGTCGAGCTAGATGCGTCCAGGGCTCAGCTGGCTAAGTATCAAGAGGACGAGCTCGCTCGGCTCGAGGACTTCTGAGCCAAGTATCTCCGCTCGGAAGGCCTAGCTCTTCTCAGATCGGATTCTATGGCTTTTTGACCTCGGCATAGCAGGCTTCGTCCAACAGCTGAAGGATGGTGGCCACTTGTCTGCTGATATGTTCGTTGAATTCGTTCGAAAGGATGATCTTGTGGCCTTGCTTCTCGAGAAAGCCGTTGCTGAACTGGAATAGTTTTTCTTCTTAAGTTTCTTGTCAGCTCTTTGTACTTCCTCTAATTTTTTGTAAAAAATTTCCAAGTATTAATCAACGTTCCTCCGTCCTGCGTGTATGCTGCCTTACCCTCAACGTCTTCTAAGTGTGAAACAATGTCCTTCCGTTTGACTCCATATATCACTTCATCCTTAAAGCTACCAAGTACTAATCCATGCATCCCTGCTCGACGCGTTTCATTTTTCATTTAACTTAGTTACCCTGTGCAATAGTTTGAATACCCTGAGTCGTGGCTGAGTGACATCCCATTATAGAAAATAAGAACGGGCGTTTGGCTCAATCGAGTCGAGCATCTCCCACTCTTGAAGTTTTCATGTGAGGATTCCTCTTCGCACACTTATGATTCGCCTTGTCGGGTTAGGAATGTTTGACACTTGTTTTTTTATTCGAAAGTCTCGATGACTCCCGCTAGGTTCTATTGCTGTCGCTCGACTGTTCCAGGATTTATAGTCGCCGCTCGACTGTTTATCCCTCTTGTACTCGAGTTTATAGCCGTCGCTTGGCTGGTTGATTATCAAGGCTCAAGGTTTTATAGTCACTATTCGACTCTCAAATTACATTGTGCTCAGGTTTAAAGCCGTCGCTCGGCTTTGATTCTTCTCGAATGGCAATGCTAGGTGCCTCTCATCTATTATTTTCGTTGACTCTTGGGTTTAAAGCCGTTGCTCAGCTGTTGTTTTCATCGACTCTCAGGTTTATAGCCACCGCTCGGTTGTTGTTTTCATCGACTTCCGGGTTTATAGCCGTCGCTCGGATGTTGTTTTTGTCAACTTTCGGGTTTATAGCCGTCGCTCGGTTGTTGTTTTTATCTACTCCTGAGTTTATAGCCACCGCTCGGTTGTTATTTTCGTCAACTCAGGTTTATAGCCATTGCTCGGCTGCAATCTACATTGCCCCAAGGGTTTATAGTCGCCGCTCGACTGTTAATATAAATACTTTACCCCGGTTTATAGCCGCCGCTCGACTATTGATATAAATACTTTACCTGGGTTTATAGCCGCTACTTGCCTGTTGATATTTAGTTTACTAGGGTTTATAGCCGTCGCTCGACTACTATTCTTGAAGGCAAGGGTTTATAGCCGTTGCTCAGATGGTAATTATTATTAATTCCAAGATTTATAGTCATCGCTCGACTCTCGATTACTAACATGCTAGAGTTTATAGCCGTCGCTCGGTTGTTTGTTTCACGTTGGTCCTGAGTTTATAGCCGTCGCTCGACTTATGGTAAATTTGTAATGAGAGTTTATGGTCGCCGCTCGACTTTAAGCATCACTGCTCAAGGGTTTATAGTCACCGCTCGACTGTTGATATTAACTTTATCGGGGTTTATAGTCGTTGCTTGGCTGTTGTTTTGGTAGCCTCCCGGGTTTATAGCCGTCGCTCGGCTGTTGTTTTTGTCGACTTCCAAGTTTATAGTCGTCGCTTGCCTGTTGTTTTTGTCGACTCCCGGGTTTATAACTGCCGCTCGGTTGTTGTTTTTGTCGATTCCTGGGTTTATAGCTACCGCTCGACTATAATCTATATTGCCCAAGGGTTTATAGTCGCCGCTTCACTGTTGATATAAATACTTTAACTGGGTTGATAGTTGCCGCTTGGCTGCATCCAACGGTGTGGATTTCCAGCCGCCAGGCGTGTGACTTCCGAGCTCGATTGGAATCACCTTCAGTCGGCCCTCCAGAGATCATTCCGATGTCGTCCTGAGCGACATTGCTCCTGTTGTCCTCCTCCCGAGCTGAAGATCGAGCTTGCTCAGCTGAAGCCCAGGCAGGACTCGCATTACCTCGTTGAGGCTGGTGTTGACGCTACTTGGCTGTCGGCCTTTCTTCTTCTCGACGTCCACTTGATTGGCGTCGATGATGTCGATTAGGAGAGGGTGACCGACGACGATATCCTGCGGAGTTGGTCAGCTTGAAACTGGCCTCAAGTCGTAGTAGGCCTGGGTATTCTGTGTCGTCGAGCGATGGTATGAGCAGAACAACGGTGTTCACTACCTGTCTTTCGCAGCCTTCTGTCGCTTTGCTTCCACATGCTGTACAACGTGGGCTCAGGGCTCCTGATGTGGTTGAGTTGCTCCCGCTCGGGAGCCCTTTGGTGGTTGATGGGTGCGCTTGCCGACTCAGGAATGGTTTCCTTTTTTGCGAGCTGCTTTGGCCTCCTCTACGTTGGTGTATTTGCTAGCCCTTCGGGCTCAGGGCTCCTGATGTGGTTGAGTTGCTCCCGCTCGGGAGCCCTTTGGTGGTTGATGGGTGCGCTTGCCGACTCAGGAATGGTTTCCTTTTTTGCGAGCTGCTTTGGCCTCCTCTACGTTGGTGTATTTGCTAGCCCCTCGGAGCAACCAGTCGAAGTCCTTTGGCGGTTTTCGGATGAGTGAGCGAAAGAACTCGTCTACTGTAAGTCCCTGCAAAAAGTCACTTACCAAGATTTTCAGGATGGCCGATGGGATGTCCATGGCTACCTGGTTGAACCTCTTGATGTAGGCCTTTAATGTTTCTTTGGGTCTTTGCTTTACAGGACAAATTAACATTCGCCTTCTGGTAATTGCGACTGTTAGCAAAATGATGTAGAAACGCCGCTCGGAAGTCTTTGAAGTTGTGGATTGATCCGATCGGCAGATTTCTGAACCATTTCCGTGCGGATCCAGAAAGAGTAGTGAGGAAGACTCGGCATTTCACTCCATCGGTGTATTGATGGAGTGTGACCCTGTTGTCAATTTTTATTAGATGGTCTTCTAGGTCGGTTGTTCCATTGTACTCCCCGATTGTTAATGACGTGTAATGTTGTGGTAGTGGGTCGTCTAGGATCCCCTAAGAGAATTACTTGTTGATTCGTTCGGGGGAATCATCGATCCTTGGTGTCTTTCCCTTTCGTCCGTCCCAGATAGATATGTCGTGGAGGATCCTTGCTCTTTATCCGCTCGGCCTTGTTCCTCTGAAGGGGTGTGGAAGAACACTCAGTGAAAGGGGATCGACACATTTGGTGCATTCCTATATGTGTTGGTCGACTTTTTGTTTGACCTCCGAGCGGATATATTTTTCGCTCGGTCTCTGTAGCCGGCCTGCTGTCTTGTTGTTGACGTCGCAGGTTTATTTGCTTGGCGCTGGACCATCGCCTGCTATTGCTGCTCCACCATCTTGGTCGCCCGTGCTTGTATCAGCATGTCCAATTCTTTCTTCGTCAATGTCACGGTCGTAAGTCATCCAGTGTCCTTTATCTTCATGCCTTGGATATAGGTTAAGTTCCCACAGATGACGCAAATATGATCTTGTCCGAAAGCAGTGAAGACAGCTGATTGGGATGTGGCTTAGTAGTTGATCGTGTGAAGACTTCGCTCTACTTTGTAAAACCAAGAATGTTAGTGCCGGACCAGGGAAGGAGTCTCGACGTTGGCCCTCCGACGCTCAAGTCAGTCATCGGAATAGTAGCAAGAAGGTAAAGAACTGTAGCAACAACAAGAGCCTAATCACAAATAACGCATACCTCCGCCAATGCATGAACTCCCTTTATATAGTGCTCCAGTAGCGGATGTGCACATTTCTTAAGGTGTGTGCACGTTTTCCCAATTATCTTATGAAAAGACAAGTTAGAAAAATGTCCCTAACACCTTTCCTTAACAGGGTGTGCAAATCTCTGACGTGACAGTTGGAAGCTTCCGTCATACGATTTATCGGCTGACTATATCCTGTTGTCAGCAGTATTGACTCCCAGAAGGATACAATGAGCTAAGCAAGGAGTCCCATTGTTTGGTCGAGCGAAATAGTCGCTTGGTTGGATTCCTTGCCCGGTTGCTCGACTTGGTAGATTGAGGTCCGGTCGGACTGACTCTCAATTGGTTGTCACCATCGCGTACATCTGTTCTCCTTTCTTTGGCCGTCCCGCTATCGGGGTGTGGCCAACGCCCAGCCGGAAGATCGGTCTGGTCGGGTTGAGCGGGCCCTCCTCCCGCTCGGCCAACCTTGGTGACCCAACGATTCTACGCCTTTGATCACCTTGATCTTGACCTCCACGTCGGCCGCTTGACCTACCTTTGACTCGTCTTTGGTGGACTCTCTTTATTGACTCATCACATTATTGGTTGTCACCATTGCGGACATATGCTCTCCTCTCTTTGGCCGTCCGACTATTGGGGTGTTGCCACGCTTAGCTGGAGGACCGGTTTGGTCGGGCTGAGCGGGTCCTCCTTTCGCTCGGCCAACCTTGGTGACCCAGCGATGCTATGCCTTTGACCATCTTGTTCTTGACCTCCACGTCGACTGCTTGACCTAACTTTGACTCGTCCTTGGTGGGCTCCCTTTACTGCCGCATAAATTAATTTGAGCATGACCATGCGTTCTTGTGCTCTACTAATCAAGGGGTCACAGATATGCCCTTGCATATTAATGCTTCATTAGAAATAGTTAAGAGTAGTGTTCTATATTGTTGGAGTGTATACTGAAAGCCTAAGCTTTGAAAACATTCATTATGAATAAAGAATCACATTTGGTCTAATTATCTACATTTGTTTGTAGTTGTTCATTTAATTTATATTGTAGATAACATAGTATGTGGTGTCACATACAGAAGATGATGTTATCAGTACCTTATAAATTATAAACAGTAGCTCACGACCAGAATGGAAAGGAACAAACCATTAGAAGGTCGTAGTGTAATTAGGTATTAGTTTATCTTGACTATATAATTACACTAGTACACTCAGAGTGTATTGAGTAGGACCATTTGAGGTCATTTCTTTTATACTGACTTTATAAAGGAACAAAGACCTCGGTTATTATGGAAGTGTGTGCTCTTAATCCTAATATAATAACAAGCACATATATTTGATATTTATTTCTTTAATTTATCAATGGGTGAGATTTAGTTCGATGAATCAATAAGCAGATAAATTGGGAAATGATATCACTTATAGTGTGTTGTTGATTATAGAAGAAACTGTCCTAGAGATCTAGGTGATAATGTCCCCAAGAGGAGCTCATAAGGATTGTCGTATTAAACCCTGCAGGTGGACTTAGTCCGACGTGATAATAAGGTTGAGTGGTCCTATTCTTGGACTTAGATATTAATTAAATGAGTTGTCGGTAACTCTTAATTAGTGGACATTCGATATCTTAAACACGGGAAGACTAACAATAAGGAGGCCAAAATGTAATTTGGGATTGGTGCGGTAGTTCATGATAGTTCTCTAGTGGAATGAATTATCATTGATAAAATTAAGTTGTGTGTCGGGGCGAACATGGGATTTTATCGGAGACCAAACCAATTCCTCCTCTCGGTCCCTATCGTAGCCTCTTATTTATAAGTCTTATATATACATACCCACTAAAGGGGCCGGCCCGAGCTAGCTTGGGAACCGAGCTAAGTGAGGCTGATGGTTTAAGGTGGTGGCCTACAGCAGACCCAAGCTAGTAGGGCCGACCGTAATTAAATAAAAAGAAATTTAATTATTATGTGGAAGATATAATTTAAAGAGAATTAAAATTAAAATATCTCTCTTGTAAAAGATTTATAAAAGATTAAAGAAAGAGATTAGATCTCTTTCCTTATTTATAGATTGGAGAGATTTTTATTTTTTCTTTAAAATTATTCACATGTTAATAAGATTAAAATTATAGATATTTCCTTTTATTAACCATGAAGAGATTTTAAAAGAAATTTTATTTTTTAAAATTTCGGAAACAAATAAGGAAAGTTTTAATTGTTGATTGAAACTTGTCCAATTTACTTCCTCTTGATGTGGCCGGCCATTAGAGTTTATTTGGGAAATTTTATTTTATTTTCTCAAATAAATCATGTCAGGAAATTAAGGAAATTTTATTGTAAATAAATTTCCTAATTTGCCTAGGCCAAGGAATATAAAAGAAGGGGGAGGGTGCCTTCATGAGACACAACCTCTATTGTTTTCTCTCCCTCGGTGTTGTGGCTGGCCATTACCTCTCCCTCTCTTCCTCTTGTGGTGGCCGAATACTTCATCTCTCTTGGAGTTCTTGTGGTGGCCGGATACTACTTGGAGAAGAAGAAGAAGAAGGAGAAAGCTAGCATCTCTTGGAGCTTGGTTAGTATTTTGATTTTCTTCTTTGGTAAAGTTCTTCCTTTGTGGCCGAACCTTGCTTGGAGGAGAAGGTGGTTGGTGGTTTCTCATCTCGGTAGATCGTTGCCACAACGTCAGGGTTAGAAGAGAATCTGATGAAGATCGAGAGGTTTTACAGGTATAACTAGTAATTTCTATTTCATCATGCTAGTTATTTATGGAAATAATACCAAATACAAGGCTTACGTTCTAGAATTTCGAATATGGTTTTCGAAGTTGGTTCTTTTGTTTCTTTCTTTTCCTTGTGATTTGATTGTTCTCTTTGGTTAACCTAAAGTTATTTTAGGAAATTAAATATTAGCTTTCTATTAAAGGTTTTGTCTAGTCGGTGGTGGTTGCTCCCATATCCAAGAAGGCCATGTGCCTCGCCACGTCGGAAATTAATATTTAATGGAATTAATAACTTAAGGAGACTTGGGTCGAACGTGTTAAGTTCCGCAGGAGATCCAAGTCAAAACCTAAAAGAACAAATAGATTAAGTTTTGGATCAAACGTGTTAAGTTCCGCAGGCGATCCAAAATTTAATTTAAAAGAACACATGGTAGCTAGGAAAAGGTTCAGACCTTTGTACAAAATTTTTGTACAGTGGAACCTATAGGCTTTCCGAGTAGCAACCAACATATATATCTATAAAATCCCACTATCGATTCAATCAATTGATATGTTGTAGACTAGAACCTCCTACTCTAGGACATTATTATACTTATTCATTCGGCATTGAATTGAAATAAATATAATAACCATCTTTACTTTTTATTAATTAGTGAAATATGATACAAAATGTCCTTATTAATCATCTCATAATTGGTATTAGGGCTAATACTAACACCCATCTCTTTGAAGTTAGGTTTTCTCTGGATAGAATGATGACTGTGATTTACTTGTAAGCTGAGGATATTAAAAAAGTAGCCTTTTTTTTTCTGTCAATTATATTTAATACTTTGCCTCTTGGCCCTACATCAATTTAGTATATCATTTCGCTCAATGGTTTATGGCTACTTATGTAACTTCTATTTGGAATGTGTGAACTTGTTAAACTTAAAATAATTTTCTCTTGGTGATCTAGTATTTTACTGATTGATTGCTTTATTTACAAGCTAACTTAAGTATGGTTAAGTTTTATTGTTTCAGAAAGCCTAAACCAAACATACAGAATTAAGTACCACATTACATGACTTTTTAAACTTAAACAGATAAATATCTACATATTTGTATGTATGGTATGAATCAAAGAACAAACATAACTGTACCAATCAGTTCAATTGTGTTTGATGTATCTTTTGTTTCTGAAACAGTATCATATAATTTAGTTAGTTTTTCATGACTGTCAAACTGCTCTTGTTCCTTGATGCTTATATCATTATGCTAGAGGCATTGATGATTATAACATGTATCTCACAGGATTTTCCATTAGTGTGTCCTTTTCTTGAATCTGCCTCCCTTTCATACTTTGCAACACGCTCTATTGTTTTTTCCCCATGTTCATCAACATAATTAATCAACATGAATTATTTGAGATATCCAGTTGAGACCTTAGTTGGCCTATCTATTCCCCCACTTATTTTAAAATATTAACCTAAACAATCTTTATTTAGTTATGCTATTCAAATCCTGACTCTGGTTAATTCTCATTGACATTTTTTTGGTGCTTTTGTTGGTTACGAAGACATTTTTTTTCATTCATACATGTTCCATAGTTAAGTTTTAGTAATTTATGGAAATGACACATTTTGACCGCTTACAAGGTTTCAAACTATGTAATCAATAGTGAGTTTGAGTTTTCTTAGAATTGTTTACTTGTGATTGATTAATATACTTAGTTTGATGTATATGGTAGTCATTGTTTATGTTTATTTTAATTTGACTATTGTTTTCATATTTTTAATTATGACGACATCTATTGTATATGATATATGTGTAGGATCGAAAAAAATTTAGATATCTCCACAATATTGTCCATTTTGGGTCTAAACTCTCGTGGTTTTACTCTTGGGCTCTACCCAAAAGGTCTCATACCATTGGAGATATCTTTTCTCTTATAAACCCATGATCTTTCTCATGTGTTTTCAATGTGGGACTATGTTTGCAATCTTGCAATCCCAATAATCCCCCCTCAAACAAAGGACCACAGACTTCTCACGCTCGATCCTCGACCCACCAGGTCTTTCTGTCCCTCGGTCCACCCGATCTACTAGGACTTCCTTGCCTAGCCACAACTAGGACTTACTTCTGGTGTATGATCCTCTTGATCCGAACATAGGAGCTTCCATTTTTTTTTGTTCGAGGTCAATATTGTACCCACATGGTTCAATCAGACCATAGCTCTTGTGCACAGTCGGCGGTTAAACCTTCTGGCAGTCCGGGCTCTGATACCAATTGTCGGATCAAAAAAAATTTAGATATTTCCACAATGGTATGATATTGTCTACTTTGGGCCTAAGCCTTCATGGTTTTGTTCTTAGGCTTTACCCAAAAGACCTCATACCAATGGAGATATCTTTTCTCTTATAAACCCATGATCTTTTTCATGTGTTTTCATTGTGGGACTATGCTTGCAACCTTCTAACCCCAACAATATACAGGGTTGACTTCTTGTCACCTTAACATGTCTTTTAGAACCTTAATTTCTATCTCCTCTAAGAGTCCATTCTAAAGATACTTAGCACTCTCCATTTGAACTCTTTGATTCGATCAACGATAACTCTTACTAAGAAAATGTAACTTAGAGATCATAATAAGTATGAGGTTCATTGCTTTGTATCAGATTTCGGCCTTTTAGCCACTTCACATGTCTCCTAAAAGCATTTTTTTTTAAATATCACTATAGGCCTTTGACTTGCCTTACCTCTCGAAGCTAATGCCCTCTTTACTCTTAGGTGCGGATGAGAGAAAAGATGGATTACACACAAGTTGACACACTTTTTTCTATTTACTTATTAAAAAAATAATCGACAAACATATTCTAAATCCATCTACTAATTAATTTTAACTCATTTTTTCGTTCACCCAATATTGGGTGGAATCAATTTTCTGCCCTTCCAACGAAGATCCCACTTGAAATTTAATGAGACGACATTGCCATAAAGCCATGAGCTCGAGGTCGCGGTGTCTCTAAGAGGTTGCTGTTGTGAGTTCACGTCCTCGCGGTGAGGCTGTGAGGTAGGGGCCTTGCTGCAAAGAGGTTGTGGCAATCGGGATTCACTTTTCATCATGACCGTAAGGATTTCTTTTCCTTTTCTCTTTAGTCATTTACCTTCATTGTCTTTTTTTCTCCACTTTTTTCTTCCCTTTCGCTAAGGATATTTTTTCACCATGATATTTTTTCACCGTTCCTTGTCTTAGTTGCGTGTCTCAATCATAATATCAATAAAAAAGAAAATGTGCATGACTTCTAAGATCAAATGGGGGAAGTTAAGGATGGGAAGCAAAGTATCTTTAATGAGAGGGTAGGACTAGGAGCGCAAGTATTTTGAGAAATAAATGACAACTCAAATACAATATGGGATAAGATGACATCAAATTTGAAAAGCTCAGCATACTTGGCGAGTCAAAAGGATAGATATTATAAATAAAGAATATTGGTGTTGGAATGACGAAGTACGAGAGACACTAAAGAGAAAACAATAGCATATAAGTTACTTACACTTGTATGAATGAAGAAAATTTTAAAAGTATATAGTAGCTAAGAGAGCATTAGGTGAAGCCAAGAATGAAGCTTTCAAATGCTTGCATCAATAGCTTGATACAAAAGAAGGGGAAAGGGATATCTATAAAATAGTAAAGTAAGAGAGGAAAATAAAGGATCTTTCTCAAATATGATGCATAAAAGATGACTACAATAGGATACTAATGAAGGATGGAGAAATAAAAGATCGATGAAGGAGATATTTTTATTAACTTTTTAATGAATGTTCAGATACTAAGTTTAGGAAATTTAAATAGGTTAGAGAAATATAAAAATTTAAATTTTTATTAGAGAATTCAATTTTAAAAGTAACATAGGCGTTAAATAGGATAAAAAAGGAAAATCAACTGGACCAAATGATATTCTAATAGAGGTATGAAAGTGCCTAGAAAACATGATTTTGAATGACTTGCGAAGTTATTCAATCGGATATTGAAAACGAAGAAAATGCTTAATTAGTGGAGGGTAACTACTTTAGTCGCTTGTATAAAATCAAATGAGACATACAAACTCATGTAAATTATAGGAGCATTAAGTTAATAAGCCATACCATGAAACTTTAGGAAAGAGTGGTAGAAAAAAGATTAAGGAACGTGATCAATGTGATTGTAAATATATTTGGATTCATGTTTAAAAGGTCGATGATAGAAGTTATACATCTTCTTAGACAATTGATAGAAAAGTATCAAGAGACTTAAATATGATATTTATTAACTTAAAAAAACTCATTATAGACTTTCGAAAGAAATTATATGGATATATGGAAAAGAAAGGTGTTAGTGTATATTGAAATAATTAATGATATGTATAAGATTGTAATGACGAGTAAAGACTCCTAAGTTGATTAACTGAAACATTGTTATAAAAATAGGGCCACATCAAAAATCAATTCTAAGTCCATATCTTGAACTCACAGACATATTTAAGCCATGTTACTATAGTGACTTTGCAAATAATATTGTTTTAGTCGATGAGACACGTGAAAATGGAAGTTAAAGAATTAGACTTAGTAAAGACAAAATCTATGAAATTTGAATTTAGTAGCAGTAGATGTAGCTTGACAATTTTTAAGATGGGAGATGAGTTACTAGTAACCGAAAGTTTAAAATATTTAAGAATTTTTTACAAAAGGATGGAAGGGTTGATTTAGATGTTTTACATAGGATATAAGTAAGATAATAGAAATGGAGGAGGGTATCAAATGTTTTTTGTGATTGTAAAGTAGTGCTAAAACTTTTAAAAAAGTTTTACAAAATGATGGTTAGACCTACTATGCTATGTGGAGTTAAATGTTGGGTTGTGAAACGAGCACGCAAGTAGAATATGAGAGTCGTAGAGATAAGGATGTAAAATAGATGTGCAAACATATGAGGATGGATATGATAAGTTATGAAAATATTAAAAAGAAAGTGGGTTTGCATCTAGGGGTGTCAATTCGGGTGGGTTGGGTTGGGTCGGGTTGAGTTTTTTTTTTTTAACCCAACTCGAACCCGACCCGAACCCGAACCCGAGTTCAACCCAAAACACCTAAACCCGAACCCGACCAACTAGATCAACCCGAACCCGACCCATATAACCCGAAAATTCGATTCAAAACGACTTTTTTGGGCTATTTTCCCTATAATTATTCACTTTTATCTCAATACTCCATCATTATCATACAAACATGATATTAATATACATAAAAACATCTAAATTTTTAAAATAAAATTTGATTTAACCCAAAAAAAATCCACAAAATCCTATATTTAAGTCAACCCGGGTCAACCCGAACCCAATCCGAACCCAAAAATGCCCAACCCGAACCTGATTTTTTTCGGGTTGACTCGGGTTGGATCGTCGGGTCGGGTTCATTTTTGACACCCCTATTTGCATCTATTGAAGGAAAACATTGAGAAATATGTTTAAGATGGTATGAACATGTATTTAGGCGATCAATAAATGCCGAGTTAGCAATGTGAGATCATGACGAATACGACCATTAATCGAGGAAGGAGACCAAAGAAGAGTTGGTTAGCAATGATAAAAGGATAAAATTCATTTAAATATAGATGAGGATAATTTGGGGATTCAAAGAATCTATATAACCAATCCCATTTAGTGGGATAAAAGTTTGGTTGTTATTGTTGTATTTTTTCCCCTCCATTTTCGTGTCGGAGTAAATAGGGCATAAAAGGTGTAGTCGATGTTCTTGCGAAACACATCAATCTCTCTTTCACACACACACACACACACACACACACACACACACACACACACACACAAAGGAACACCAATCATGGTTTTCTCTTATTTTTCATTCATGAGAATAAATTATGGTGTTTGCAGGGTCCACATTTAGTCGCTTCCAATTCTAAACGTAAGAAAGGGGATAAGAGCAAAGGAAAGCAACAAGAATCTTCTACCGGGGAGCTCCTAGTTATTCCATTCTTATCCAAGTTCCCCATGCCTTGTCATGAAGATAAGGCTTCATCAAAGATAGTACAGAAGTGAGTTTCTATCAATGCAGATCAAAATTTTAGAACAGAAATCATACATCATTAAGTAAATCTCTCTGGTATTTTACTGTGTTTCATTTCACACTTTTGCAAATTAATAATTCTGTATGCTTAATAGCATTTTGATTGCTGTGGCAGTTACTATGGTGTTTTGATGGCATATGGAGGCCTTCAAGCTGTGAGTTGCTTCCTTTTTTCTTATGAACATATTTTCCTCCTTGTTGGAAATCAAATAGATGTATTTTGCTTGCTTTACAGTTCTTGAAGGAGAGAAATTCTGAATATACATCTTCATTAGTTCGAAACCGTGTTCTTCCATTGTATTCATCATGCCCTTTTGTTCCATACTTGGTTGCCACAGCAAACTGGCTACTTGGGCAGTTATCTCCCTGCCTTCCTGAGGTGTGTATATGATGAATTCCTCTTTCTTGTTGCAAACAGGTCCACACTAGGATTTATCATACATTGTGTCTGCTTCAGTTGAAGATTTGTACTAAAAGCAATAACTGTCTATCACACCCTTGGTCAGTCACCATGGCTATTGGCATGCCATGACATCCATGACAGCTGCACGTATAAGAAATAGATAATGAGTGTTTTCAGAATTACCACTTTCAGGAACTAGTTAAGCTATAAAAAAAATTTATATAGATGAATTCAAATTTCATAATTAATAATAGTCTTAACTCATTACAAGCGGAAATAAACATGCAGAAACATGCCCCAATGGTTTGTTGAGTGGTAAAACACTCAAAGGAACAATAGGAGGACCAAGATTTGAATTTCAAATGAGATGAATATCCTAGAGGTCGGTTGCTAAGTGTGTTTTGCTTCATATTTATCTGATAGGTGAACCAAGGGAAGACTGTCTATCTCCACGATTAGTCGGGCATCTAGATTATCAAAAAAAAAAAAAGAAAAAAAAAAGAAAATACAGAAACAAATTATTTTAAATCTCATAAAATTCTCAAAAGCATGGCAAGCATCCTCAAATCTTCCTCCTAGTTGAATACTGATCTCAACCCACTAAAGTCCTAGGCTCCTTCTCATGGCCCTAAAGTCCTAGGCTCCTTCTCATGGCCTTGGAGCAGCAAAAGAAGGAAGGTTAGCAGATAAAACTAAGTAGGGCACGCAACATGATGGAATAATGAAAAAGGTAATATGCATTATGAAGATAAACAGACAAAAACATGTTGTGGTATTAACTGCAAGAAAATAATGAAGAACCACTAATTGCAATCTACATGTAACACCAATCAATAAACCTAGACCTATTCTAGATGTTAATCCCAACGCCTTTCTATTATATGAAGAGAGTGGTTCTCATGTATGCTTCAACACATGCGCGGCTACCAAAAGGTAGACTGAATGTGTTGCATCCAACAGATCACCCTTATTAACAATGCCAACTGTTGTCAAGATGAGAAGAATGCTATAATTGCTAAATTGGTCCGGAAATCATCTTATAGCCCGAAAGGCCTCATCCATAATGTAATCATCATTCACTATAAGCTTGTGTAGCTCAATTGATTCTGACGTGGGTCTAAGAGTTGGATTGGAATCAACTCTAGTCGATAACATTTTGTCCGACATCTTGGATATCTGTTCAAAGTTCATTGGAAAATTGAAAATAAGATCAAAACGTATGGAAATATCATTGCAAGTATATCAAATTAAGAATCAGGAGGAATTGGTGTTTGTTTAAGAATCAGCTGATTTCTTGCAGAGATATTGTTATCACTTGATGAATAAAAAAAAGGGGGTGGAGGGGTGGTGGAGAATACTTGGGTTGGAGCCTTGTTGTAACCTTATTGCATGGAGAGAAGAAAGAGAGAATCCATCTTCAGGAGAGGGAATGATGAGGAAGATTCTCGCCTTTGAATAGGAATGAAGAGGAAGATGATTTCTCTTGGAGCAGAAGAGAGGGTGCAGGGTTGTGTGAATCATGAGCTAATGAAGATTATTAATTAAATTAATATTTAATGGTACATTATATATTAATTAGTAATAGAAGGGCTATTTTTTTTTTGGCTTAAATTCACATAGGTTATTAATTTCTTTATAGAGAATATAATAATGAAACAATATATTATTGAAATTAATCTATTTGATAGTAAATTATATTAGGTGTTAAATGTCTATAATTAAACAATTAGGTGCTATAATAAGCACATACCTAATTATTACTAATTTTCTATAATATTAGGTAATCAATAATATAAAATAGTTATTAATTGCTACTTAATAGAATTCTTTTACCAACAAGTAAAAAAATTAATAGTAATATATAATATAAATATATCATATTTGATTAATAAATAATAATGTCATGAGTAGTATGGAAATAATAATAGTAATAAGTATGATGCTTGCCACTACCAATATATCCAGTGATGGAGCTAGAGAGGTCGGAATGAGATGGAACAAAATCCTATGTGTTCGTCTAATTTTCATGATTATATCCATGCCCTTAAACATTAATTTGACACACTATATTGAGAACAATGATTTTTTCAACATGAATTGAATATTAGTTAGTTTTGGTCGAAATCGGCTGATGACCTAGAAGCTTATAATGATATGAAACCAAATCCTATGTGTTCGTCTAGTTTTCCTGATTATATTCATGCCCTTAAACATCAATTTGACACATTATATTAAGAGTAATGATTTTTTTAACATGTATAGCAATCGATTAAAATTATCTACTCTCAATCTAGTATGCTAAATTGATATTTGAGGATATGTATATAATCAGGAGAACTAGACGAACATATAAGATTTAGTTCCATATTATTCCGAACTATGTAAGTCCTTCAATTGATTTTGGCCCGGATTCTCCTGATTATATTCATGTTCTTAAATATCAATTTGGCACACTGTATGGAGAGTAGTAATTTTTTGATTATGAATTAATTTGATTCGTATCACTGCTCTCAATATAGCGTGCCAAATTGTTGTTTGAAGGTATGGATATAATCAGGAGAACTATATGAACACATATTATCTGGTTCTATGCCATTTTGAGCTATCTAGGTCCTTCAATTGGTTTCAACTAAATTTGGGACAAATCGGATGATGGACCATGCGAGCTCAAAATGATATAGAGCCAGGTCCTATGTGTTCGTCTAATTCTCCTGATTATATCCATGTCTTCAAATATTAATTTAATACACTATATTGAGAACAGTGATTTTTTGATTCGTCTAGTTTTTCTGATTATATCCATGCCTTCAAACATCAATTTGACCTGCTATATTGAGAGTAGTGATTTTTTGAACACAAAAAGGATTTTTTAATCGATTGCTACGGTATTTTACTATGCTGATGACATTGAATACATGATTTGATAATTTTGAAATTAGAATACGTGATTTAAGTATTTTGGAAACTTACCTACTCACTAATTTATCAAAGAAATGAAGACAAAATGGGAGAAATATTTTTATTATATTATTGATTTTTATTTAGTTGCATTTGTTTTAGATCCTAGATTTAAATTAGATGTTTTATATGAAATGTTAGTTATATATTATAACACTTCAATACTATTTAAAAAAATTTCCATTTAAAGATTTTCCTTCTCCAAATCCTACTTTTATTGTACAAAATACTAAAACCAATTTATATAATATTTACAAAGAGTATAGTTTAAAATATAGATTATAAGGTAATACGGCTAAAACATAAAATAAAAGTCGTGGTAGTAGTAGATTAAAACTCTCAAAGACACAACTTTTATTACAAGTATGGACGAAGCATCCACGTGGATCCTTAAGTTTCAGATAGGAACTTAGGAAATATTTTACGATTTCTTTTGATTTTAGTGAAATAGAAGTGAATTGGATTTCTATATTTTACTATGCTGGTCGCAGAAGATCCAAAATTATCCCATCTTTCTATCATAGCAAAGGAGATTCTAGCTTGTTCAGTATCAATCGTTGTTGTAGAACAAACATTTACATTTGGATGTGATATCTTGGATGAAAGATGATTTATTGTCTCCTTATTCTTGGAAGCTCATGTGCTATTTGATGATTAGACGAGAACTGCAAAGAGAATATAAAAAATGTAATTTTCAGAGGACGAGGTAGACCATTTTGATACTAAAGGAACTACTACCAACGAAAAATGAAAGTGAGTAAATGTTATTTCCTAGGTAATAAAGGTAAAAATGTAAGTGTATTACGTGGGACTTTGATTCCCCTATATCCTAAGGGGATAGATAGACAACTTAAATAAATTTAAGCTTTTTTTATAATTTTTTTACTTCTCCAAATTTATAAACTAACATAATCTTAAATAGGTGGTGAGCCGTGACCAAAATCGTAATTATCGGTTTTGGACTTTGAATTGTAACAAGACTTGAAGGTTAAGGCTGCGAGTTGAGAAATTGTCGAATTGCTGGTTCTTTTGAACTATTGAACTATTCAACTGGCAATTTTGAATTGTGGTTAGATCTACGTTGACCATGCATATACCTCATGTGATGTAGATTATTTCCTTGGTCGAGTTACACGTGGTATTGGAAGATACTATATTCTATACCTCATGTGATGTAGATTATTTCCTTGGTCGAGTTACACGTGGTATTGGAAGATACTATATTCTATACCTCATGTGATGTAGATTATTTCCTTGGTCGAGTTACACGTGGTATTGGAAGATCCTCATGTGATGTAGATTATTTCCTTGGTCGAGTTACACGTGGTATTGGAAGATACTATATTCTATACCTCATGTGATGTAGATTATTTCCTTGGTCGAGTAACACGTGGTATTGGAAGATACTATATTTTCTATCAGCACACACTATGATAGAAAGAATCAATTTTGATTCCTTTTATTTATTGCAAGGAGGAGAAAGAGGATTGGGGCTATGAATTAGGGTTAATGGAGTACTAACGACCACTAACAACGATCAATGACAACATTGAGGCATTAGGAACCGAAGGTAGTGGTGAATTGAAGTGACGTGTGGACGAGTTGTGTAAGAAATACTGGAGAAGAAGCTCGTTGGCATCTCTATTGTGATCATGGAATGGAACATTGGTCAATGAATTGTGATTGGGGGTTAGTAGTAATAGTTATATGTTAAGATGTTTATATCTGTTTTATAAATATAACAATACACTATATAATGTTATATATTATATACTAGTGTTCTATATTAATAAACTATGTTATTATATACAAAATTATATAATTAATATATCTGTTAACTTATATAAATTATTGTTAACAAATATAAATGATCAGTTACATAACATTAATAATAATTTTTTGATTAATCGATATAGTAACAATTATATATATAATAAATTATTAGAACGTTATAGAATAAATTATCAATTATATTGCTGATTAATTATCAATTATATAATAAAAGTCAACAATTAACTGATAATTATCAATTATATAATAATGGGATATAATTTATTAATATAATTATTATATCCATAATAATAATTATTATGCACAACAAATATAATAATGTATTGTAAATTATTATTTAAATTATCAATTTATGCAATTGCTAACATATGTAATAATTTATATAACAATTTGTATTTTAAGAATATATATATGTATTTGCTTGTGATAATTGGTTAAATAGTTTGATTTTTAAACATCAAAATTCCTTAGTTGACAATAAATTTAATTCAGGATTTGTACAACATTTAACTACTTGAATGTATCAATAAATTATTTGATTTATTCGGTTAATGATTTTTACTAAAATATATTTATTGGGCATAATAATTATTTTTATTTTCATTTGTTTAGATGGAGTATATATTAATGCTATTATACAATTATAATTGTTATTATATGTTGTTATATCAAATTGATTAATAAATATTATATCGTATTAATTCCTTTAACATCTTATATTTATATAACAGTGACAATATTTATATATTTTTAATTATTATAATATATTAATAATGATATATTATTGATATAATTAATTAATTATTAATTAGATAATTTTAAGTATTAATTGGATAATTTTGGATATTAATTAATAATTAATAAATATTATATTAGTATGTTGGTAAAATGGATTTATTTGTCATAAATTCTTTCATTTTTTGATAACTTTTTAATGATGCATCAGTAGACAAATTATCTTTGAGGCATGTATAGACTAGAGAATCGATTTCATTGATAATGCTTACATTGTGATATGATTGAATATGGTAGTGGGGTTACATGCTTGAGCAACATCTAGTAGGTGGATATTTAGATGATTTTGTGTCTAAAGTTCTCTCAAGAAATATGTCATGCAATGCAGGAACTTGTTACTAAAAAAAAAATCAAAGTACGAATAACAACTACGTGAAGATTTTAATAGACAAACTTTTGGAGAACATAATGTTGAATTCGAAGGTTGTGGTGGTATAACAAATTGACTAATTATTTCTAGTATAAGCAACAAATGGAGTATAATAATGACATAGGTAGTGCTAGTTGAAGTGATGTAACAAATTCACCAATGAAGAACAAGTATTTGTAGTACCTGATCATGAGAGGGTATTGGTTGTTTTTTTTCTTCTTTTTGTGGGTTGAAAACGTGTAGTTGATATTGATGACCTTCCCAGACTAGGCTAGCAAGCTATACTAGGATTGATGATGCCTACATAACAAAGAAGTCAATTAACTAAAGTATTTTTTTTAATTTTAATCAAATTCCTCTAAATGCAGGAAACAATATCTACTATTGTACCATGATATCAAACATTCAAAAGTTTGGTTCTCATGTCCCATCTCCAACTGTGTATGATATCTACTAAAGTATTTTTTTTAATTTTAATCAAATTCCTCTAAATGCAGGAAACAATATCTACTATTGTACCATGATATCAAACATTCAAAAGTTTGGTTCTCATGTCCCATCTCCAACTGTGTATGAAATTGTTGGTTCATACCTAATCAAGTGTAGGAGATCAAGACACGAATATGATTGTGCAAGAAACAATAAGACCTATGTAAGGTTATGTTGATGTATGATAGAGCTAGATATGACCTTCATGTATGAACATTATTAACTTTCTACTATATTATAATATTATACTAGAAAGGTGATATTTCACAAATCTAATGATTACATATATCATCTAATAGATAGTGTAGTTCAAGATATATATGTAGAAGATATAATGCATGTTGTTATAGCAATGATGCCAACTTCAAGAGGGATGAAGAATTGTTACAGCAAGACCTAATGTTGTTGTGGAAATCATGCACCACGCATTACATTGATTTGATGATGATGGACATTGGTAAACTTGATATAATGAAGAAAATAGTAAACAAAGGGTAATTGTTAATAAAATCCAATTATAATCTTCATTGGGTTCATTAATCGATAGATTAATTACGGAATTTATTAACAAAGACATCTTATAGCTAGGAGCAGACCAGAGAGCTTTGAACGTGTGGGGCAAGCTGTGGCATGGAGTGTGCAACACCAGTGTAGAGTTTCAGCGTCCAAACCACCCTTTGACAGAGTTGCCTCCCTTGTAAGACGATCATCGGAGCAAGGAGCAAGGACCCTTACAAAGACAATAGTTGGTAGGAAGCTACTGTGGAAGGTACAGGGCAGAAGCTTCCTTTGGTCAGTTTTCTGCTTTTGGTGGGTGCACAGTGTGCCCCCCTGCTGCCTACACTGCACCTTTCTGCTTCTGGGCAAGCCATGGCCAGGAGCAGAAGGCAACCTGCCAGAGGATAGAGCCGTGGCCAACCACAGGCCACAAATGGTATCCCACATCAACAAGCTGATGCTGGACCCAGTTGGAGGCTGACCTGGCGGACAGAGCACACATGGAACCACAAACATCTACACAAGTGGCAGTGCAACCAAGTGTGCTGGAGGTTGACATAGTTGTAGGGTAAAACTATTATGTTCAACAGATGATAAGGCTGCTGATGGAGTCCTGAAGGCTGAAGGAACTGAGGAAATGACACAACTCAGCACCACACTAGGTGCTTTTGGACAGCTCGTCCTCCTAAACGCTGAATAGAATGTCCAGCAGGGCGAAATGACACCACCTTAGCCCCAATCGCCAACTGATTCTCATCCACCAGAGGATTAGCAGCGGGAAGACAATATGGAGATGTGGGCTGGGCTGTTCCGAGACAATCAGAACACAGGATCAGTGCTGAAACTTCAGCAGCTAGAACAGCAAGGAAAAAGGCTGCTTTGGACTACGAAGATATCGATACGGTTGAGGATTCCTTAGGGTTTTGCTTTGTCGGATGCTTCATGGGGCGCAACCCCGATCGTGATGGGATCGTTGCATTTGCTAGGCGATGGAGAAAATCGTACAAGTTCCATATGCGTAAGAGTGGTTGGACAATTTTCCGCTTCGATATGGTAGGGGATCGAGATCATGTGTTGACAAAGGGGTCTTATTTTGCATATGAGAGTCCGTTATTCTTGAAGATGATGCTGAGCTATTTCTTGTTTGATGAGGATGAACGTTTTGTTTCAACATTGGTGCAGATACACGGACTATGACTGTTGGGCGGAGCACGTTTTTAGCCTTGTTGGCTCATAAATTGGGCGACCATTGTATACAGACAAGTTGATCCGGGCTATAGAATGTGTTACTTACGCAAGACTATTGATCAAGGTTCTAAAATTCGCTAGGCGCTAATCGGGCGGCAGACCAGCGCCTAGCGCCTAGGCCGCCTAGGCGAGGACTAGGCGTCGCTAGGCGGATTCCTCGGTATCCCTTGTTTCATGTGGACTGTGGACAATGTCATATGCAAATTTAAATGTTTTCTTAAACAATTTCATAGCAATGAAGATCTAACTATGTATGCTAAAATAAATACATACTTTCCAATACCAAAAAATGAAAAACTATAAAAGAAATAGTTAAACAATAGAACATGCAGTAAGTTATCATAATCATATAGTAAACAGTAGAACATTGGAAAATAGTAGCAATAGTTCAATTCAAGATTACAATGCATTGTGAACTAGTAACCACTAAGCAAAATATAATTGTTAAATAACATAAATCATGTCTTAACAAAATGAGTTCAAAATTACACAACTAATAGACTCGTATTTATTCTGCTTCTTTTTCTCCATAATTTTCAATAACTTGTTCTTCATCGGACACAAACTCAATATCATTATTGTGATCCTCGTCTTCTTCTTCGGATTCAAAATCATCTTCATGAAGTTCTCTCACTCTAGAGCTTCTTCGGGGTTGTAGATTTTCATCTGCTCCACTTGCTTCATCAACCATTTGCCAAGTGAGCCCGGAACCTAGTTCAACTTCATCATCTTCCCCACCATCCACAATCCAACCTTGTGCATTTGAAGCATCTTTTGCAAGGACATCAACATTTCTTTCTTTTTCTCTTTTTTGTTTGTTCAACAATCTAGCATTAAATTGGACAAATACTAGATTGTTCAACCTGTTTGCATCCAACCTATTTCTTTTCTTTGTATGAATCTAAAAAAAAACAGAGAAAGTAAATACTACAGTTAGTACCTGAATATAGAGTATAGACGTTAAAAATTATAACTAATTTAATTAAAGACTGAAAGTTTAAAACTTACTCCTTCAAATGTACTCCAATTTCTTTCACACCCAGATGAACTTGTAGTTAATGAAAGTATCCTCAATGTCACCCTTAGCAAGTTAGGTGTGTGAGCACCGTATGTACTCCACCATGCACATGGATCAAATGTATCATCATTTTTTTTACATGCTTTTGCTGCCAATGTTTTTCCAAATAACCCAGTCTTATTTCTATATTTTGGAAATTCCTTGTTAATAATTGTATCTTGTAGATCTAACTCATTGGCATGCAAAGTTTCCATGCATTCAAAAATCCCCATCGCGACCTCCTCATAAAGAGCAATAGAACTATCTTTGTAGTAAAAATAAGGATTCAACAAAAATGCAGTGGTATGCAATGATGTATCAAGTCTATCCTTCATTTTTGACTCAATAATGACTATGATAGGCTGATAATTTGATTCCACGTTATTCAGAGCCACCTTGATATCTTCTTTAGCTTGAAGAAGCTCCCCATATAGAAACCCCATCGATGACTTTCTATCTCCATCTACCAATCGAAGAACTCTTACCAAAGGAGCAAATATTTTCAAACAAAGTGTCACACCATTCCAAAAACTCATGCTCATCACTGTAGAGTAAGCCAATTTTCCTTTGTTTGTTTTTGACCATTTACATTTCTCCCACATATCACTTGTAAACATGACCCTTAAACTAGCTTTTTTTTCAATCAAACTTTGCAATGTGAGGAAATTTGATGCAAATTTGGTAACTCCTGGTCGGACTATGTCTCTCTTCTTCGTGAAACTTCTCATCAATGACAAAGTCTTATGGTGAGCATAGATGAAAATGGTAAAAGACTTGAATTGCTCAATAACCTTTTTATATCGTGGAAGTTTGCCAATACTTTCGAGCATGAGATTAACCGTGTGAGTTGCACATGAACTCCAAAAAATCCCAGGTCGCTTTTCTCTCATCAATTTAGCTGCAGCCATACTGTTGGTGGCATTGTCTGTTACAATCTGAACAATATTCTGAGCTCCTACTTGTTCAACACACTTGTCAACATAGTCAAAAATAAGTTCAGCTGTATGCGCCTCCTCTGAAAACTCCTTAGACTCTAAAAATGTAGTACCCTCCTTGCA
The DNA here is from genome assembly GCF_018446385.1 of Zingiber officinale. Taxonomy (NCBI): domain Eukaryota; kingdom Viridiplantae; phylum Streptophyta; class Magnoliopsida; order Zingiberales; family Zingiberaceae; genus Zingiber; species Zingiber officinale. The sequence continues at coordinate 78,210,247 of NC_056001.1, forward strand.
ATTAACACATAAATTTAAGATGCTTCTTCTTTTTCTATCACTCCATGCATTTGTCATGATTGAGCACCCATTCTTTGCCCATTCTTCTTCATGTTTCTTCAACAATTGTTTTGTTCTTTCAACTTCGGCTTTCAATAGTGGCTCCCTAAGTTGATATTGAGTTGGAGGCTTGAATCCTGGTCCAAATTGATCCACTGCCTCCATTAGTTGTTTGAAACTATCATTATCAACAGCATTGAATGAGATTCCATTTTCATAACCCATCTCCCAACATATTGTTGAACTTGTTGAGTTCTCTCTTTGAAAAGTGCCTCATTTATATTTTTTTGGCGCAGCACTTTACTTCCACTGGAGCCTGCATTTTCTGGAGCAATTGCCGATGCATATCTATCCATGGGGCCAAGTGGAAGAGGTTTCTTAATTCCATCCATCCCTTCAATTTCAAGACCTTCTTCTTCATCTAGAGAAATAGCCACCTCTGCTCTACAACTTTGTTCTTCCATTATTTTGTTCTTCTTTCTGTTCCTCCCTTCTAAAATAGTCTGTTTGCACTTATTTTTATCTTCTTGAGATGTTTTTCGACAACCAGATACATTTCCAAGTATATTTCCAATGTGCTCCTTTATCCTATACACTCCTCCTGACATGATTTTTCCACATAGCTTGCATTTAATTTTGTCGAGATTTTTAGGATCAATCAATATCCCAAACTCCCATCCGATATCGTTTAACTTTCTTCTAAGCATTCCAGATTCGGGTTGAGTGACAGATGCTGTCGAAGATGGATTGCTTGCCATTATGTTAACAGATAACGTGAAAAAATTATATATAACAACTTAACAAGTTAACAACATAACATGATAATAAAATTTAATTATACATTTTTACTATACCAAACGATACAAAATAATGAAATATAACATTAACAAGTCTAAGAATATTTTTTATATATCATTATATCTTAATCTAAGTATCTAAGTTATCTAACTAATAACATTTATTAGATAATAGATATTTGTTTAAAAAAATTAAATTTAAAATATATTTTTATATTTTTAAATCTGTTTTATACTTCTATATATAAATTAATAATATTTATTGGAATTTTTAAAAATATAATTTAATTTTCATATTTTTAAAACTGATTTATATAAATTAATAATATTTATTAGAATTTTTAAAATTTTAATATAATTTTAATATTTATAAATTTGATTAATATAAATTAATAATATATAAAATTTATAAATACGATTTATATAAATTAATAATATATTAATATGTATTATGATTTTTAATTTTTTTTTATATTTTTAAATCTGTTTTATACTTTTATATATAAATTAATAATATTTATTGGAATTTTTAAAAGTTTAATTTAATTTTCATATTTTTAAAACTGATTTATATAAATTAATAATATTTATTAGAATTTTTAAAATTTTAATATTTATAAATCTGATTAATATAAATTAATAATATATAAAATTTATAAATACGATTTATATAAAATTATAAATTAATAATATGTGTTTAAAGTAAAACCTAGAATCTCGTGTCATGAGAACCCCCACGAGTTAGGCCTTTATATAGGAAAGAAGATATACACTAAAAGACACAAATACCCTTTTACTTATTCTAACACTCCCCCTCAAGCTTGAGAATATAGATCATATATACCAAGCTTGTTACATATGTAGTCAATCCGGGGACCTCTAAGTGATTTAGTAAATATATCTGCTAGCTGATCATTTGAGTTGACAAAACTAGTAGATATTTCTCCGGATATGACTTTCTCTCTAACAAAGTGACAGTCAACTTCAATATGCTTTGTTCTCTCATGGAAGACTGAATTTGAGGCAATATGCATAGCAGCTTGGTTGTCACATATGAGTGACATTTGTGTAACCTCTCCAAACCTTAGTTCCTGAAGCAACTGTTTTAACCATATAAGTTCTTGACTAGCAATAGCCATAGCTCGATATTCTGCCTCTGCACTGGATCTTGCCACAACATTTTGTTTTTTGCTTTTCCAAGAAATAAGGTTACCTCCGACAAATATATAAAATCCAGAAGTGGACCTTCTATCAGAGGGAGATCCTGCTCAATCTGCATCAGAATATCCTACGACTTTAGTATGTCCTTTGTCTTCATATAAAAGACCCTTTCCTGGTGCTCCCCTGATATATCGAACAATGCGAGTCACTGCATCCCAATGTTCTTTGCATGGAGAGCTAAGAAACTGACTTACTATACTCACTGCAAATGAGATATCCGGACGAGTAACAGTAAGGTAGCTTAGTTTCCCTACCAATCGCCTGTACCGTTCAGGATCTGAAAGAGGCTCCCCCTGATTTGGTAGGAGCTTGACATTAGGATCCATGGGATTGTCGACTGTCTTTGAGTTTAACATTCCTGTTTCTTCCAAAATATCCATTGCATACTTCCTTTGGGATATAATGATCCCATCTTTAGACTGTGCCACTTCTATCCCTAGAAAGTATTTGAGTTTGCCAAGATCTTTTGTCTGGAAATGTTTAAAAAGATGTTTTACTTGTGAAATTCCAAGATGATCATTACCTGTGATGACAATATCATCAACATAAACCATTACATAGATGCAACCAGTAGATGAGTGACGATAAAAAATAGAATGATCAGCCTCGCTCCCCCTGAGCAACAAAACACGGAGGTTGCTCCATGTAGACTTGCTCGAGCAGGTCACCATGTAATAATGCATTTTTGATGTCCAACTGATGAAGGGGCCAATGGCGAATTGCAGCAATAGATAGAAAAAGACGCACAGAAGACATCTTGGCAACAGGAGAAAAAGTGTCGTCATAATCCAATCCAAATACCTGAGTATAGCCTTTAGCGACAAGACGAGCCTTAAGCCGATCAACCGTGCCGTCTACACCAACTTTCACCGTAAACACCCATCGACAACCAACCACTGACTTCCCAGGAGGTAAAGGAACGAGGTCCCAAGTCCCACTGCTCTGTAGGGCACTCATTTCATCAAGCATAGCCTGTTTCCATCCTGGATGGGCAAAGGCATCAGATCTTTGGAAGCGAAACAGACGACAGGGAAGACAGACAATAATAATAGGATGGGGAAAGACGATGATAGCTTAAAGAAACATAGTGAGGAGAAGGATTACGAGTGGAACGCATACCCTTTCGAAGTGCAATAGGAACATCAGAGTCAGGAGATGGGACCGGAGGAAACGACGAAGGACTTGGCTCTACAGATGTGCCCACAGCAGTGTCAGTGTTGGTCGGCGGCAAAGCAGAACGAGGACGACGCTGATAAACCTGCAAAGGAGGAGACGAGGCAGGAGGTGATAGAGGCGCCTCCGGAGGATAAAAGATAGTCATTGGTGCAGGTGGAGAGGGAGAAACCTCGGCCTGTGAAGCGGAAGGACCAAAAAAAGAAACCGACTCAAAGAATGTGACGTCAGCAGAGATGAAGTACCGACGAAGAGTAGGGGAATAACACTTGTACCCTTTCTGAGACCGTGGGTACCCAAGGAAGACACACTTATGAGACCGAGGAGAGAGTTTGTCAATGCCGGGATGAAGGGACTGATGTGGATAAAGCACCTGATGAGGTATTTTACCCTGGAGAGTGGATGAAGGCATGCGATTGATGAGATAACACGCAGTAAGTACGACATCACCCCAAAACTGATGAGGGACATGAGAATGGAGAAGAAGAGTCCGAGTGGTTTCAAGGAGATGACGATTCTTGCGTTCTGCAACCCCATTCTGTTGAGGGGTATGAGGGCAAGACGTGCGATGCAGCACACCATGAGATGTCAAGAAGGTACGAAACTGAGTAGATAAATACTCGCGTGCATTATCACTTTGCAAAGTTCGAAGGGAAGTACCAAATTGAGTTTTTATTTCAAGGAAAAAGGATTCAAAAATAGAAAACAACTCTGAACGATCCTTCATTAGATATAACCATGTACAACGGGAAAAATCGTCTATAAAAGTAACAAAATATCTTGACCCCATTGTAGAAGAAACACGACTCGGACCCCAAACATCAGAATGAACCAAAGAAAAGGGAGACATAGCCCGACTCTCAATACGAGGAGAAAAAGAACTACGAACATGCTTACCTAATTGACACGACGCACAAGATAAAGACTCTAAGTGAGAAAGACTAGGATGTAACTGTTTCAACTTATTAAGACCTGGATGTCCCAACTGAGCATGAATAAGAAGTGGAGATGCCGCCGCCGAACCAACAAAAGAGGGTTGGTGAAGTCGATATAGGCCATGAGATTCACATCCGAAGCCAATCATCCTCCCCGTACTCCGGTCCTGTAAGGAAACAGACGTGTTAGTAAAAGAAATGACACAATCAAGAGATCGAGTAAGTTGACTTATTGACAATAAATTAAAAGGAGCGCCGGGAACATAAAGAACATTATGAACTGAAAGAGATGAAGAAGGATGAACAATACCAATACCCTGAGATTGAGTTTGGGAACCATTGGCCATGGTGATCATTGGTAAATTACCAGAAGTAGTGAGAGAGGAAAAAAGGGATTTATTACCAGTGATATGATTGGTGGCCCCAGAATCAAGAATCCAAGGACTCGAAGAACGAGATATGCCAGCAAAAGAAGTACCAGCGTCTGCAATGGTAGCAGTGGAGCCCGAAGCCTGTCGATCCTCAAACCATTTCAGAAAGTCAGTATAGGAAGGTGTTGAAGTCGAATCAGGTGTTAACTGTGAAGTGACAGCTGAAGGAGCAGCAGAACTCTGAACAATCTGAGCAGCACAAGGAGGACGACCATGCAGACTCCAGCATTTATCAATCGTGTGTCCCGGTCGGTGGCAATGATCACACCAAGGGCGTCCTTTGCCACCCTTGCGAGGTGGAGGTCCTTTGTGTCGAGAGACCAAAGCTGACGAGTCAATAGGAACAGAAGAAGGCATCGTCAAGACTTTGGCCGGGACACGGATAAGAGTCACCCAGGTATTTTCCATGGTAGCTTCTGTGGGGCTGCCCAGGATCTGGTCACGAACATGAGAATAATCTGTGGGCATGAATCCTTAATTTGATTGGCGCTGAGGATAGTCATGAGATCTTCACAAACTTGATAGAGTCGTCGAGAGGTGTTTGTAAAGAGTTGTTGAGCTTGCGTCCAAACAGCTTTGCAGGTTTTGTGAGTACGGAAGACATTCCTAAGAGATGAATGGATGGTGGCTCGGATAATACAACACAACTGAGCGTCAACCTTCTTCCACAGAGGACGATCGGCGTCTTGAATATCTTCTTCAGTTTGAGTGAGATGTGTCTCATATCCCTGTCCAATAAGCCAAAGTTCAATGTGAGATGCCCAGGAGATATAATTTTTACCATCCAACTGCTTGGAAGAAAGGGGTGCAGTAATATGGTTGGTAAAGATTGAGGTATCTGGTTTCGGGGCGCCAGAGGTAGTCATGAATAGAACTTGTTGGCTGCTGGTGACAGGCAGAAGAAACCCAACAGCGGCAGAGGCTGCTCGGAAGGAAGCAGCGAGAGATCGCTTTAGGGCATGGGAACAGCAGCTAGCTTCTGGTGTTCGAGAGGGCACATGATTGATGAAGATGGCAACGCCAGTGAGGAGGACCCAGAGGGCTCGATGAGGACTCCGGCGAATGGGCCGCCCTTAGGTACGCCGTCCGTCGCCGTCCGTCGCCGCTGGAGAGAAGAAGAGGTGTCGCCGGCCGGAAAGAAGAAGAAGTAAGGAGAAAACGCTGTGGGGGAGAGGGGAGCGCTGCTGTGCCCTAGCCGCGCGAGAAGAGGAAAACGCGAACAGAAGGGCGTCGGGCGTCGGGCGTCGGGCGTTGGGTGTCTGGCGTCCACGAAACAGCAGGCGGGCGTCGGGCGTCCACGAGGCGGAGCTCAGCGTCCACGAACCAGCAGGCGAAGCTCGATGCTGGAGAACTCGCGCGGTGCGGCGCTGGAGAAGAACTTGCGCGTCGCTGGAGAAGAACTCGCGCGTCGCGCGGTGCGGCGCTGGAGAACTCGCGCGGTGCGGCGCTGGAGAAGAACTCGCGCGTCGCTTGCGGAAGAGAAAGGCTCGGCAGAAAGAGACGGCGCGGATAGAGAAAAGAAATTAGGGTTTTAACTTGGCTCTGATATCATGTTTAAAGTAAAACCTAGAATCTTGTGTCATGAGAACCCCCACGAGTTAGGCCTTTATATAGGAAAGAAGATATACACCAAAAGACACAAATACCCTTTTACTTATTCTAACAATATGTATTATGATTTTTTAAATTTTATTTATTTTTATATTTTTAAATCTGATAAATGATAATTGAAAATATTTATAATGATTTTTATTTTTTTTAAATCTGTTATATAAATTAATATTTAATAATATTTAATTATTTATTAAAAAAAATTAAATCTATTAGTATTATAATAATACTATTATTATTGAATCCTATATTCCTATTCGGCTTTATGAACCGAACCCTAAACCCTACCCTATTATTGAAATTATCCCCGTTAGGAATTGTTTTAATTTATTAATTATTAAATAAAATAAATACAAAATATTAAATATCGAAGAAAAAAACGCCGCGATGCCGCGACGTCGAACGCCATCGGCCGCCATAGGCGCCTCGCGGGAGGCCTCCAGCGCCGCCGGAAGCGTCGTCGGACGAGTCCGGTGGTCCGGCGAAGTCCGACGTTGCTTCCAGCGGCTCCGGTAGCGTCGCGGAAAGCTTTTGGCGCATCGCGATGCTACCGACGCTGCTGGAAGCAACGACAGACTTCGCCGGACGCGCCGGACGCGTCCGGCGACTCTTCCGGTGGCGTCTGATGCCCTGCGACTCGTCCGGTGTTGCCAGAGAGTTGCCGCGACGTCGTGACGACGAAGAAACAAAAAAAAAACAATGAACAGAACAAGAAAACAATAAAAACTCACCGGAAGTTGCAGGCCGCGATGAGAGAAGACACAAGTCGGCGATGAAAGAAAGAAGACGAAGCGCCAGCCTCTCCGCAAATCTGATTTAGTGATTAAAATCGTACCTAAAATACCTAAGCCCGCCGAAGCCCGCGTTGGCCGCCGAAGCCCGCCGAGGACCGCCAAGGGCCGCCTAGGTCTTCCGCCTGGCTGGTTTCCGGCGCGGCTTGCCGCCGCACAGCGCCTAGGCGGCCGCCTAGGGCGAAATTTAGAACATTGCTATTGATCGAGGTGGATATGGAGGGTATGCAAATTGACATGGTGCCGATCACGCTTCCAACGGAAGCGCCGGTAAACTTAGAGGTTAAGTTTGAGACAATGGTGGAATTTTGTGATGGTTGTAGACGCATTGGTCACTCTAAGAACTGTTAGGATCTGCAAAACGATACACTAAGGGCCATAAGGTAGTTTACACAGGGCAGTCGACAATCGATATCACATGGACGGCAGAGCGCAGTGGCCGCGCGTGAGTAGACATAGTAAACACGACAACACCATGGACCAAGGGATCCAGTGCATGGTGTAGAGGGAGGAGCTAGGCCAGAGCGGAGCTGAGAATGGCGATAAGAGCTTACCGCCCAAGCAGACTAGGGCAGAGGGTGGAGCCAGACCATCGTAGAGCAGAGCTTACAATGACACAGAGGGTAGAGCAAGTGACACCTAGAGTGGAGACAATGATACATAGAGTAGAGGCCACGACTTGCTGTGATAGTGCGTAGAGCGGAGGTAATAACATATAGAATGGAGGCAGTGGCTTGCAGTCCGCACATGATAGTGAGAAGAGAGGAGCCAGTGGTATACAATGCGGAGGCAGTGGCTCGACACTTGCACACTAGTGTAGAGAGCGGAGACGGTGGCATGCAGGGCGGGGGTAGTGGTGCATAGAGCGGAGGCAGTGGCTTTATGCCTGCACAAGCTAGTGCAGTGGAGGCAACCCCCAAACCAGTGTACAACAGAGCGGAGGCAATGACTAGGCTAGTGTGCAGCAGAGTGGAGGCAACGCACAACAAAACATGCAACACATGGGTGCGTCAAGCAAAGACACAGAATGGAAGGAAGTGACTATATATGGGCAACGACGGACATGTGGTGTCTGCAATAAAATATGAAGCTTGCTAGTTGGAAAGTTAGGGGCTTCCACAAGCTCTTAAAATACAAGGGAGTCCAATATCTCTTTCGCAAGGAGATGTATACCCTATGACCATTCGTTAGGATTATTACTCAAAGTCTTTGGTCAAAACATCACATGTTAAGAGCATGAGACTCTTGTATACATGTATGAGTAATTTTAATCCGCAGAACGAGGAAGTATTACTTGAGCTAGGTGTGACATAGTCAGCCTAGTGGAGGCAAATACAGACCATATCCTGAACCAAGTGAGTATAAGATGAATGAAAGGAACGAGACACGACTCATTGTAATTGTTGAAGGATTCAGAATTAGTTCTGAGATCAACTGTGATTTTTTGGTTAATTGGAGATCATGATGTACTACTAGGCGCTACTCATGATTGTTCCATAATTAAGTAGTTAATTATGGACGACCAAGATAAATTAGGAGCCTATTGGGGTTTCACGCACTACGAGTCTTTAAAAGACGTAAAACAAGTTAGATAATAGGATTCTCAAATCAAGAGATAAATGTTTGGTTGGATCATATATAAGATAAATATGACAATATTTGTCGGAACGGAAGCGTGGATGAGTCACATCTCTTATGAAAGCGTTGAACCCTATTTGGTTTAGTCATGAACCAACTAGATTTAGTTGTGAACCAAACCAAGGGATTAATGAGCTAATTTTTGGATAAGGCATAATGGGTTGGATTTGGACTTTCTAATATAACTCATAGTTGAAGAGATTATATTGATAGGAGAGAATTAATATTCAATTAATTTTTAACTTAAAGGTTTCATCTCCTCTCTCTTCTTCCTTTTGTTGTCGGTCACAACAAGATCCTCCTGCTTTTGCGTGAGCCACCCAAAGCAAGAAGATCTTCTTTTTGTTTCTTTTTCCTCTTTTTGATTCTTCTCCTTCGTTCATTGCTAGTATCTTCCAAAGGCGAAGCTTGTCCTCTTGGAGTCGTTTTGAAGAGTTCGACATGGATATGAATAGAGACGAGTTTCGATAATGTCGCAAAAGTTTGATACCCTTTTCGTTACAGGTCATTCGTAAGATGTATCTAGAATAATTGTAATTCGATTTCATTTTGTTTTATGATCTTGTCTGTGCAATTATATCTTGTATGCGTGTGGTCTGTGTGATATAATAAATTAATTTATTTATCGTTAAGTCTTCCACTATGCATATTTACGAAACGTGTTTTTAGCATACACTACATCAGGTATTTCCTAGCACCATAGACTTCATGAGTCATGGGAGGATCTGATCACAGGGACAACTCAATTTTGCCTCAAACCGCAGTTGCGAAACCTTAATAGATTGCATTTCCAATAGATTTTAGAGAAGGAGAAGCGAGCTGTGACTGAACTAGAGGCCGCCTAACAGAAAATACTTGCAGGGGAGCTGACACTAGAGCACTACAACAACTTAAGGTTAACGACAAGTAGGCTAACAGAGGCAGACCGATCATTTTATCAACTAAAGGCCAAGTGTGCATATCTCAAGCAATCTGACCGGTGCAGTAAGTTTTTCCACGATCTGATCAAGAGGAATAACAAGTGAAATGCACTGATAACCATCACAAAAATGCTCAGGGAGCAAACCACTAGCATATTTGAGGTTGCGGAGGAATTCATATCATATTTCGAGAGCTTGTTGGGCACAAGAGGGGATTGGACAACATATAACTTGATGGGCCAGTGCTTATAAATGTCCAACAGTAAGGTTTTGTCGCTCCAATTTCTTCCGAGGACATACGCGCAACCCTCTTCAACATTGGCACCGCTCGAGCTCTAGGGCCGGATGGATATGACTCAAATTTGTTCAAGGCGAGTGATGCATTCTTATGTCTATGCAACAATCTAGGAATTTTTCGAAACAAGGCAACTCCTCAAGCAATAGAATCACACCGTCTGTGTTAGTTCCGAAGTCGGATCATGCATTGAGGCTTATGAACTACAGACCGATTGCTTGTTGCACTATCGTGTACAAGATCATATCCAAAATCTTGGCGGGAAGGCTGCGAGAGGTGATGACCAACATCATTGATCCCTTATGTTAAGGACCGTTCCATTGTGGAGAACATCCATCTTATCCAAGAGCTCTTGAGGAAGTACGCATGGAAGAGAACTTCACCACGATGTGTACTTAAGGTCAATCTCCAAAAGACTTTTGATTCCGTCGACTAGTGGTTTTTGCTTGTTGCACTTCGACGGCTTGGATTTCCAGAGCGGTACATCACATGGATAGAGGAATGTGTAACCACCATCTCCTACTCGGTGGGTATTAATGGAGCAATGCAAGGATTCTTCAAAGGGAGAAGGGGCTTGAGGCAAGGTGATCCACTATCAACCTTTCTCTTTGGATTATGTTTAGAGGTGTTCTCGAGAATACTTAGATCTACTGTTATGAAACCGACCTTTCACTATCATTCTATGTGCGCCAGCATCGGTATCACTCACCTAGCGTATGCGAATGATCTCTTACTCTTTGCTAGGGCCGATGAACCAACAATTAGCTTGATTGCAGATTGTTTGAGGCAGTTTGGACTGGTTGCAGGGTTGCATCTTAACCTCAGTAAATCCAATCTGTTCATGGCTAGAATTGATGACCCCACAGCAAGTAGACTGTTGGAAATCATAGGTTTTCAAAGAGGTTCTTTTCCGTTCCGATACTTGGGCATTCCTCTTGTGGCGGAGAAGTTGTGGATCTACAATTATGGTCCTTTGATGGAGGCTATCCTGTGGAAACTTGCTTCATGGCCCAATCAAACTTTATCATATGCGGGCAAACTTGAATTGGTGATGACGGTGTTCCAAGGTATCGAATGCTTTTGACTTTTCATCTTACCAATCCCTTCTGCAATGATAGACAAGCAATGATAGACAAGATATATGTTATTTGTCGCTCTTTTGTATGGTCCACCAAGCATCTACCCATCTCTTGGGCTACCATGTACTTGGCAAAAGGCGAAGGGGGGATACGGACTGTGTGATCTCAAGATATGGAATTTTGCACTATTGTCCAAGTCCTTGTGGAACATCTAGTGAAAGGACTCCCTTTGGGTGTAGTGGGCTCACCACCAATACCTCCAATGCATTGACATGTGGGAGTGACAAGCGAAACCATCTGACATCTCCCTCATTAAGAAACCGATTTAAATCCGCCAAACAGTTCAAGGGCTAGTTTTGCTGAGTAAGCTGTGGCAATGCTGGGCTCATGCTTCGATCCAGAATTGTGGCGTGGAGCTGCTGCATATGACTTTAGTTTGTCATGTGGTAGCTTGCAAACGACAAAGTGCACTGGTGCAAATTACCGGCTCGGGTAGGTCCCGCATAATGCTATGTCCCTATCTTGCTCGGCTTATTCGAACTGCTAATAGATCAAAAAGTATAATGAAATTCAATATCCAATTTCATACCATGAATCTGAATCTATTCTATATAGAATGTAATTCAGATATTCGTATTTTCTTCTTTATACCATGAATCTGAATCTTCGAAAGTAAAAGTCGTTTCGTTTAGTACGAGATCGCTTCACACCTCACGATGCTTACAGCTCTCACCTATTGAAGTTCTATTCAAAAACCTCATACGAGAACTTGTATAGAGAAGGATTTCCCGCAAAGTAGCAATTCTTCCATACCAACTTAGCTGCCCGGCGCTGCTATTGGCATAACAACCGGTACACCATAGGTTGACCCAACAGAGTCTTCTAGTACCAGGGTTAGATCAAAAGCAGCTCATGACCTAGCGAGAAAGCGGTATAGAAACTTGTATAGTAAGGACTTGATAACACCATTGCTCGGTTCTCTGTTCGAAAAAAATGAATATCATAAGTACCAAAGAAAAGGCATAACAAAATACCTGTATGCTAGGCGGGGACTGGCCCACTAACTCATATGTTGTTCATTAATTCTTTGTGGGATAGGGCTCAAAGTTGGCTACACATTGGGCATACCTTTTAGACAGTAACCTTGTTGGAGACGTTCCTACAACGATATCATGGAGGGAGCATGCTCAACAAAGCTCGTCACTTGGGTGTATCTTGTATGATCTATTTGATTTGACCAATCAGAAATCGATGTCAATATAAAGGGGAGTGCCAAACATTGAGAGAATGTTTAGAAAGGTTTAAATGCATGTCTTTAGATTTTTGAGTGCTCCTCGTGTAAGTCCTCGATCAACTTTAATACAATTAACCTTTATTCAAAAATAGAAGCAACTAGATTTACAACTCACTTAATGGTCATCCCAGAAAAGGATATGTTCACTTTTGAGGTCTATGAAGCCTCTTGGTACTTTAACACTATTGAACGTAGAGAGATATTAAAAATTATTATTTTGCTAGATTTTTGGAATATATTATACTTGTTTTTATGGTACTAGAGTCCTTGTACACAATTTTGCACAAGGATGACATGGATAAGAAGTTGTAAATGGAGAATGTCTACCACTTAATTTGCAAGCAAAAGTGAAAATCAAGAGGTGCCTATAATTGCCAACCAAGTTTTAATACTATGTAGATTTTTAGCTTATTTTTTCTTTATTATCTATCAGAACTACGTGAATAGGCGCCTTGGTGCAATCATAAAGTTGTTGTTGTGTCACCTTATCTTCATGGGTTCGAGTCGTGGAAATAACTTTTTGCAATGTAGGGTAAGGTCGTGTACAATAGACTTAATATGATCCAACCCTTCCCTTGGAGTCCGCATTGGAGGAGTTTTGTGCATCATACTATCATTTTTTATCATCTATCAAAACTACATCAAATTAATCTTCGATTGTAGTATCTTTGTTTTGGTTCTAAAAAAGAATGTAAGGGTAATATAAAATGACATATATTTGACATTTTTCATAGTCTTTATCTAAAATTTTCTTTTCCCTTCAGTTGTCATATCGTGTAGTAGTTGTCATATCGTGTAGTGTTATTGCTATATCTTTTTGTTAAATGTTTTTTCTCATTTCTGGTCCTTTGATATATTGTATGTATAAGATAAATATCAATTATTCTATTTTGTAATTAAGGTTTTTTTAAAAACAAACTACTCAGGTCAATTTGAAGGTATACAAAATTTCTAAATTCAAATTTAATTTTATCAAGAAAATACTGAATCCAAAAAATTCAAATTTGAGCCAAATTATATACAAAACTAAGTAAATTTAATTACAAAATTTAAATTTAATTTAAGCCTATTAAAAAATTCTACGGCTCCATTTTTCATCCATTCTAATAATTATGGTTATAGTTACTTGAAAAAAAAACTAAATGACAAAATTTTGAATTATTTCACTTCATCTAAAAATTTTATTTTGGATCATCAAGAAAAGTACAATAAACAAAGTGAAGTTTAATACTCAAATTTTTTATCAAATGCTTATGAAATAATTTTATATACAATTTCATACAACCATAAAAATATATGTTCATTTCAAATACATCCTTAATAATCAAAAGCTTCAATCTAAAGTTGTTCTAATGTTGCAGAATTCAAAAGTAAAATTTATAGAGGGCCAAGGAAGTCTCATTTTCTCGTTGCTTATTCCAACATTCTACTTACAAAATTTAAATAAGTTATAAATGTAAATTATTAAAAAAATGAAAGAAATATACAATCTACTAGACTGAGGTGGTTAAATTAATCAATAAATATAGCAGAAGAATAAACACGTACAACTAATCTCATTAATCATTAGGCAAACAATTAATACAATAAACAGTTGATTACTATTATTATTAATTTAATTAAAGTATTGAAATTGTATCAAGATGATACAATATGGTACTAAAATTCTATGGTTTTAGTCAGAAATCAAACTCCAGCATGGATTGAAATATTAAACATTGTTTTAATCCCACATGGTTAATTGTTGGCTAATAAAGTATAAAAGTGTAAATGTGAGAATTGTTATTTTCTTTGTCTTAAGCATTTGGGTTAGTTATAAATTAATCAACCACTTGTTAGGCATATGGGCATCTGGGCAGATCATTATAATTATAATTGGTATCATAGCAGGGACCTTATTGTTGGTATTGATAGAGTATGACCTTTATTCTGCTGGGTCACTTTGGATCCCACACGCCGTATTAGGCATTATTGTAAATTATGTCTTAGACTTTGAGCCTTGAGTGGATGTCAAGCTAGAAGTGGATAAGATTGTGATGCCCTACTTTAATCGCAACATGGCTAGTATTTAGTTAATGTAAGAGAATCTATGGGTTGATTAGCAAATTGCTATAATTTTTTGATGCAGGAGGATCCACGGATTATTATTATTATTTTTAGTAATTTTTTACTTTTTTAATATTTAAGATATTTTTGGTATTTTTGATAATTTCTTTTGTATTTTAGTTTTTAATTTGTTTAGGGATTTTAGGATTGTGAGTTTGTTAGGAAAATTTTTCCACTCTTAGAGTTTCTTTTCTTTTTTACAAAATATGAATTGTAGTCCATTTATTTGGATTTCTTTCTTTCTTTGTGTCTTAGGGTTGGAGTTTATATAAACATATGTTTAGTTATATGAGGGACCATCCTCGAATATTAAATAATTTTTTTTTAAAAAAAATCGGAGGATAACAATTATCTCTTCTTGCCTTCTTCTTAAAGCCCCCTTTTCTTTTTAGCTCGCAGGATAATAACTATCTTGTCCGGCGTCAGTTGGTATGATTGAGGAAACCGAGCATCAGATCCAATGGAAGGTCGTCGTGGTGGTGCTCGTGGTCGTGTCAGGCAGGTTCCGGCTAAGGAAGCCTCACACCGTGGTCGTAGCACCGAAAACTTGATTGAAGATTTACAGAGGCAAGTTGTAGATTTAACTCGACGTGATTTATAGAGGCAAATCGTAGATTTATCCAAGCATCTAGCAAAAATGGTGTGAATTTGTGAAGATTGTGAGACACATGGTCGAGAGGATGTACATGGAGACCTCAGATTTCGAGTTAATCTACCTGAATTTTCTAGTACATCATTGATAGAGAATTTTATTAATTGGATCAACAAAGTAGAGTGGATCTTTAACTATAAGCAAGTTTCGGATCGGATAAAGGTGGAGTTGGTTGTCTTCAAACTTAGAGGTCTAACATCGGCATGGTGGGAGCACTTGCGACGCTTATAAGACCGACAAGGCAAGACCAAGATCAAGGATCGGGATACAATGAAGAAGAAGATGAAAGATCACTTTCTTTCCGTTGATTACACTCAAATTTCATTCCAGGGGCGATTAGGTTTCGCCATAGAGAATGATGATGGTTTCGAGGCCTAGGATGACCTTGACGGATTTGAAGATGATTTGAAAGAAGTTGACAAGGTACTTTAGGGTGATGACCTTGAGAATTTAATCATTCGTGAGAGTTTGTTGATTGAGGAAGATGTGGGAGATGAGATCGAGGCGGCTAATGATCCAATATATGACGATTATGGAGCAGACAAAGTGCTTGATGATGATCCTTTATTTGTTTTGGATTCATGTTCTGTCCAACAAGGTAATTTTGAACCTTTTATCAAATTATATCAAGCTATAAACCATTTGAGGAAGACTTAGAGGGCAAGACTGAAGAGATTAGCGGGTCAGTGTACAACGATAATGAAGTTAACAAGGATATAAAATTTGAAAAAAAGAAATCAACAAGCATTGCTAGTGAAATATGAGGCACGGTTCTGTGCATTTTGCTGGTACAGAAGCCTTTGAATTCTTTGAAGACAAAGATCTCCAAGCAATCAATCCAGACCCTTCTCATTCAAGTTGTACAGAGGTGAGTTGGCCTCATTCTTCATTACAGGCTGGCCATCGAGAAAAACAAATTATGAGATTCATAGTGTGAATATCGTCCTTGATCTAGGAAATATAGCGCACGCTTCTCCTTTCTCTTTTCAGAACCTTCCAATCATAGGGAGCAGGTAGTTTCAACTAATGAAACTCAAATGGTATGTGAACAGAAAAGTGTGAGTGATATTCTGGATGGATGCACTTGTGGTCAAAAGAAAATTACTACAGTTGATGAACAGGCCAATACATTCTGAAGCAGCTCAAGTTGAAGCTGAAGCTCAGGTGTTTGAGTGCAGAACATCAAGAAGTCAAATTTGAAAGTGCTGCTGGAAATTTAGTTATCATCCAAGGGACAACATCACAAGTTCATAACATTGATACTCTTGAAACACGGAGCACTCCCCACAACAACCCCATTGAGTTCGACCTCCATCAAAGTCTCGCCGTAATTGAACCTGTTCACCAGCCTAATGCCAGCGAACTCCACGTCAATCCAAATGTTCTTCACCAGCACGAAGCTATAAAGCTTGAAGGAGGAAGGCTTGACGTGTGGACTAGTGGCGCAGAATGACCAACTAGGAGGGCTTCCTCCAACGGCGCGCCTCTGAGTTGCAGGGACCAACTTCGCCACCAGAAGCATGAGAATAGGGAGCTTGAAGTGAGTCTCCATAGCGTCGCTGCATTCCTCGCTCCTCCACCTAGTCCTACCAGTAGGGGGGGTGAATTGCCTGAAATTATAAAAGTACTCTTTCCAAAACTTTCGACTTTGATTAAAACAAATATACTCCACTGGTCGAAACTAGCCGTTTGTTGACGTGGCAACCCGGACATCTGGACCCTCTTGGGCGCCCTAGCGAGGCAAACCTTATTTCCACGCAAAGGCTTTGAGATTGAATTTTTCATGTTCGGGCGCTTGAACCCTGTCCGGACGCCCGGACCGTTGTTGACATGGACCTAAAGGTGATCCACAGCAACGACACTGCGATGAGGCACCTTGGTGGTCCGGGCGCTCGAATCTGTTAGCATCGGGCTGACCATCCGACACCTTCTCCAATAGCTGGCTCCTCTGGTCGCTTGGGTGATCCTCCGACCTTCTAGAGTTAAGCTCATTCGAACCCACTTTGGCCTTCTCTCCTCGAGCAGTCTTTCGCTCAGGCTACTCATCCATCGAAAACACCGCGCGCTTCCTTCTCATCTGTTAGCATACTCTTCTGCAACACCTCGTCATTCGGACGCACCGAACCCATCAACTCCCTTCCTGTGCCATCCTTCTTGCTAGTTGTGTCTTCTGCTCAATTTCCTGTGTTCCTAAACTCCTGCACACTTAGACACAAAGATCAAATACACAGGACCTAACTTGATTTCGTTGGCCACATCAAAACAACTGGGTACTTACACTTCGCTGTTTCTGAAGCCGAGATCGATTGGCCTTCCATGAGATGGATCACGGAGACGGCGAGGGCGGTGGGTTCCTACGGAATTAGGTAATCTTCGCTATACAGGATGAGGAGCAGTTCTATCGTGAAGACGACGACTTTGACGACCTTTACAGCGATGTCAACGTCGGGGAGGGGTTTTAGCTAACCTTCCACGGGGAAGATGACGTGAGGAGGTCAGGGGAAGAGAAGTGAAGCGATCCACAGCCACCGCCATTGCCACCGCCATCGCTAATGCCTTTGCACAGTTGGTGGTAGAGACTTCAAAAAATGTCCATATCCTGGGTATCGTAGGAGAGGCAAAGATTGAGTGTGCTATTGTTAGATCTGGAGGTTTCAGGAACAAGGTTCCGATAGGAGGGAGGAGCTAGAGCGGTGCTTCTCGCTGTCACCTGTGGAATCGATGGAGCGATGTCTCTCTTTGTCGCCATATTTTAGGCCACCATCCTACTCGTTTGCTGAGAGTTTTAGATCCTCAATGGTGATGAGGGGGGGGGGGATAGGGTTTTGTCATAGAAGACGAGGGAGTCGGATCCCCAATTAGAAATTGGTGGTGGAGAGTAGATTAAGGAAAAAGAATTTCCACGGAGGAGGTGATGGGGGAGATGGTACGATGATGATTATTTAATGATTTTGATGTGAGGATGAGAAGAGGTGGTTAAAGCAGAAGCAAGAAAGAGCTAAGGTTTGAGGGTCGATGAGCTGTTGGCTAAAAGAAGGAACAAGGTATTGAGGTTGTTCAGAAGGTTCTTAATATGAGGAGACCACAAGTTAAGGTTTTAACGAGTCTGTATAATGTGAACATGGACACTGAGATAAAAGAGAATGACATGCCCATGTCCGAGCTACAATACAATGTTAGATTAATTGTGAATTTAATCAATTTTGATGAGGAGGTGATAGTCCAATCGTTGCTAGTAGATTTTACCGATTTGGTACCAAAGGATCTTTCTCCGGGGCTACCATATGATATTACTCTAAATTCGAGAACGAGTTCTTTCAACTCAGGGCAACTATGCAGGAGGATTCACATATTTTTATTATTGATAATTTTCACTTGTTTAGTATTTAAGATATTTTTTTGGTATTTTAGGTAATTTTGATAATTTTTATCTTTTGTATTTTTGGGTTTTAATCTATTTAGGGATTTTATGACGTGAGTTTGTTAGGAAATTTTTTTCTTTCTTTTAAAATTTCTTTCTTTTCTTTATAAGATAGGAATTGTAGTCTATTTACTAGGATTTTTTTTCTTTCTTTGTGTCTTTGAGTTGGAGTCCATATAAACATACGTTTAGTTGTACGAGGGATCATCCTCGAATACTAAATAAAGTTTCTTTGTTTTTTGGAAAAATTTGGAGGACAACAGTTATCTTTTTTTGCCTTCTCCTTTAACCCCCTTCTCATTAGCCTACAGGATAATCGCTATCCTATCCGACATCAATTTTAACTTGAACATTTTGGGCTTGTGGTTTTGTCTGATATTAAATGTTCTAGTTCTCTTATTGAATGGATTATTACATAAGGTCTCTTTTATGAAGATGATCACCGACTTTATTTGAGAGTGTTTAACCATCAACGTTTCTCAATTGCTGTGTCAATGTGACATCTTTGTTGAGTGTTTTTTTATTTTCTCTTTAGAGGTTTCTTTCTATTTTTGGATAATAAGTTGGATATTGATTACTATATTATCCAATACTTTCTATGTTTTGGTAACAAGTTGGATATTGATTAATATAAGATCCAATTTGAAGGGAAGTGCTAAATCGATAGTTTACATTTGTGTTAGACCTAACAGATTCATTTCCCCATTAGCTATTATACCCTTCTTTATGTTAGGATAGCCCTGTTAATATGCCTGTATTGATTTTCATTTTCTCTGAATAATGCAATTTTATCCTCTAAAGTAATTTCAATAATTAAGCCTTTTTTTACATGGAGGAATGTACACTGTTATAACACTAGTTGTGTGTTAATGCAGGCTATGAGTTCAGATGTCTATGATTCGTTGATTAAAGCTTTAACTTTCCCAGAGATAAATTGTATCAATTGCTATCCTGTTCGTGCTTCTGCAGCTAGGGCCATCGTAGTTCTTCTTGAAGTAAGATTGTTCTTTTGAATCTTTTCTACTTCTAACTGAATAAAATGTGTACTAAATTTTCTTTTCATTTTGCAGAATGAATATGTACCACCTGACTGGCTGTCTTTCCTGCAAGTCGTGGTCAATAGGATCACTAATGGAGATGAAAATGAATTATCCTTTCTATTTCATCTTCTAGGCTCTGCAGTTGAGGCTGGGCTAAGTGTAATTTCACATCAGGTACCTATGCTCCTCTCAAGCGTTGTTGGTGCAATTGCTAAACACTTTCCTTCAATTCCAGATCCTTGGCCACAGGTACCATGTTTTCAAGTATTGTTCAGGTTGTTAATATTCACGTTTATTCCTCTGTTTTAATAGCTTTATTCATATTCCATAATATTTGGTTGATTTTGTTACTCTTGCAGTCTATTGTATCTCTGTATATTACACAAGTATTATGTAACCCATGCTAGTGTCTGCTGTTTAACTGCCTAAATAAAACTGTTATAGTATCATTTTCTCTGATTCAACTAGCACAACTGTCACAAGTGCTATGTTTACCGTCAAAATATATGAAGTATGTGACAAAATAATAGTAGGAAATGGACTTATTATCCAAATAAATTTTATCCTAAAATAAAAAAATGGAAAATAATCAATGTTTTTTGGTATAAATATTAACTAGAAATAGTATATAATGACGATTAAGATATTGGTAGGTAGACTCAAAATCTTTTGTTGATTATTTTTGGATATTAGGGAGCATGGATGAGTGATGAACAAGATAAAAGTCATGGCATTTCAAGCATCATCAAGGACTAACATGGCATCACAAACATAAGGAAGAATCACTTATACTTCAAACAAGAATAACTAACATGCTAACTCAACAAGAATAACTGAGCGGAGCGGAATGGAACAACACAGTCAGAGTAGTATGCCTAACAGTAAGCTTAGGAGCCTTGGTTGAGCAATGGGTGAGGCAGAGTAGCAAGTTGTGTACAGGCAATCAAAGGACTTAGAGCGGGATATGCATGACCCGTGCCATGCAAGGGGCAGTGCAGGGGCTACACAAGGAGCAGAGTGGACCTATTTAGGGCAAGCAACGACAAGCAATTGGCCTAGCAACAACATAGATTGCAGTGTAGAGTGGAGTAATGCAGGGCCATGCAGTGCAGACTAATGCTGTGTAAAGCGGAGTGGTGCAAGCTAATGCTGTGAGAGCAAAGCGACGCAGGGCAATGCAGTGCAAAGTGGAGAGTTGCAGATCAATGCTGTGACAGCAGAGTGGTGTAGGGTCATGCAGGGGAAAGTGGAGAGTTATGGCCAATGTTGTGCAGAGTAGAGTGGTGCAGGTCACTGTAGTGTAGAGAGAAATGGTGTAGGGTAGTGTAGGTCTATACAATGCAGAGTGGAGTGGTGCAGGCCAATGCTATGTAGAGCAGAGCGGTGCAAGGCATTGCAATGCAGAGTGGAGCGATGTAGGGCAATGTAGTGCGGTGTGAAGCGATGCAGGGCGATGTAGTGTAGTGTAGGGCCATCCAATACAGAGCGAAGCGATGCAGGGCAATGCCATGCAGAGTAGAGCACTACAAAGCTGAGCAAACCTGTATAGAGAGCGAAATCAAATCCGCTGAGACCTCTTCATCAAGCTTTGGCACGATGTCGCTAGCTCAGATTTAGCTTCATCGTTAGTGATAGAGGGAGCCACAATGGGCATGACAACCAAAAGTTGGAATTGTCAAACTCCGTCCTTTCATGCAAATGAAGATTGTGAGCTGGAATATAAGGGGGTGCAACACCTACTTTGGAAGCATGGGATTGGCATCATTGGCCTTCTAGAGACTAAACTGTCTGACACATTGATGTGTGCCCACAAGTATATGGGTGTCATCAAGTAATAAAAATATCGATCCCACAAGGAATAAATACAAGCACTAGAATCTAAGCACAACGAATTAGTTAAACTATTAAAAGATTAAAAATCGCAATCACAAATGTAAGAGAAGTAGAGAGAGAGAGAGAGAGAGAGAGAGAGAGAGAGAGAGAGTGCAGAGGAACTTAGTTCGAGGAGATGTTCTAAGGGTTCGGTTTCATTGTGATGCTAATCAATGTATTATGGATCACCTATCACTCATCTTCTATTCCTATGCACTTGTAAGAAGTTAGATTCATTACCGACTCTTCCCCACGGATGTCAAGTCGAAATGCTATCTTAATTCATATCCTATGCTACAAAATGGAAATGATTCCTATGAAGTCCAGTAACAAGATATCCCTGTCACTAGGGCCCCTCAATCATAAATCACAAGAAGACTCTGACACTCAATAACACAATTATGTCTAATTCTCTACTTCCTTGTGGAGAATTGCTTCTCATTTCTGGAAACGGGATACTTTTGTCACTAGGGTCTCTCGGTCATATGATCTAGAGCATTCCTCTTACGGGATTAGCAATTCTACACAAACATTCAATCAAACATGAAAATTAGTTCAAACACACTACACACACATAAGATCAAATAGATACAAGGCATAGCAATGCCATATAAATAGGGAATTGGCATATCCACAAGTTTTACATCAATCCACATCACAATTACTCTCTTAATTCTGGAACAAAAGATCTACTCCATAATTAGGAGGAAAGAATCCAAAGGCATTAAGATCTAAGCCAAAAAACACCAAAACTCAAGAAGAGAAGGGAAGAAAGCTTTTCCTATACGAAGAGTGGTCTTTGGATCCAATCCAAGCTTTCGGAGTGATGGAGACGGTGAATTCGGCTTCGGATCGCCTAATAAAGTACTGAAGAAGTCTAGATCTCATCCAAGTTGGATCCCCAAAGGGGAGAACCTTCCCTCCCTTGAGAAGGGGAAGAACTCCCCTTAAATAGACTTCAGCATAGGCCTGGCACGACCCGTGCCATGGTCGTGTGGAATCCACACGGTTGGATGCTGCCTTGGCTCTAGTCCGGTGGCACGACCGTGTGGATTCACACAGTCAGAAGCTGCTTCGTCTCTGGAAATTCCACACGGCTGCACCCTGCTTCTTCTCTATTTCATTGACACGGTCGTGTGGATTCCATATGGCCGAGGCTTGCTTCTTCTCTGATTTGTGGTACGGTCGTGTGGGTTCACACGGTCAGAGCCTTCTCCTCCATTTGGCATGTGGCACGGCTGTGTGGATTCCACACGATCGGACCCTTTTTCTTTGTTTGCTTTCTGATTCATCTACAAGCGTTGTTTTCGCTCTAAAAGCGCATCCTGTCAACAAGAAAATACACAAAGAGCAGATCTCCGAAAAAAGAGTAATTATGTTGAAAATATGATGAGAGGTGTTAAAGTGCATAAATCAGGCGCAAATAAAGTATGTGAATGTGCGTTAAAACATGCATAAAAGTGTATATAATTTACGCACATCACGCATCCTTGGATGATATTTTTAGAGGCATCTTCAACTTGTAGCTAGGATTCAACCAACTATAGTTCAGAAGCTGAACTAGTTATCCTTGGCATCGTTGCTCAAAGATGCCACCATGCATACATAGGATTCCGCTTTCATTCGATATATGTTGTGATTGGAGTCACTTATCTAGCATATGTTGACGATCTTTTGATCTTCACCTGAGGGGATGAATCCACCATCACACATATATCTAATTGTCTATGGAGATTTGCGGATTTTGCAAGACAAGTCCAACATCTACATGGCTACCTACACAAGTCCAACATCTACACGGCTAGTGTTGATGGCCGTACTAGGGATTGACTGCTAGAGGTATCAGGCTTCCAGATTGGTACTTTCCCCTTAAGATACCTACATTCCTTTGATAATAGAGCCATTACACACAACTGACTACTTGATTGACATAATGATTAGATCTTGGGTCGGGTTCGGTTTGGACTCGTCTTGTATCCGTAACCAAGTCAACGGGTTGGTTATTCATTGACTCATTGGTTACATGGGTTGGAATCGTAACGGCCTAGCTGGGGCTGAGCCGATTATGGTTCACGGGGCCCGTTAATCGTTAAACTGATGGTTCATTATTTTTTTCTAAATTTCAATTTTATTTAGATTTTAATTTTTATTTAATAATATTTATAATATTTTATTATATTAATGGTTTGATTTAATATTAATTAACCTATTTTACCTTTTTATTAAAGCTATTTTTTCAATGTATTTGTTTTAAATTATTTGATGTTGAACTATTCTACTTTACTATTAAAGATAATTTTTCAACCTCTTTGCCTTGAATTTTTTATGTGGAACTATTATATTTTTATATTAAGATAATTTTACAACCTATTTACTTTGAATTCTTTGATGTGAGATTATTCTACCTTTAACTCATTAAATTTATTAATCTTATTTAACTTTTTAAATTACTCAATGGTCTTATTTTATTCATTTAATATTGAATTTATAAAAACTTTTTTGACTTGTATGATATATCCAATAATAAATTTATCTTGAATATAATTAGTTTAATAATAAAATTATATATATATAATAAAAGCTATCGTTGAACATATAAAATTAATTAAAAGATATGACTTAGGTCATATATATATCTAGACCTGACCCTGGGCAGATTCCGACTTTTGACGCGGTTACGACCCTTGATTTTTTTATAAATTTACAATTTTTAAATATATTTTTAAAATAATAATAATTTTAAACCGTCTTGAACTGTCGTGAATTGTGAACCGAACCAAGAGCCATGAATTGTAACTGTCTTGGACGATTAAAGTTAAGGATCGACGCTTGAGGAATCGTTGAGCTGGCGGTTCAAAATCGTCGAACCGTTGGTTCTGAACTGTGGTCAGGTCTAAGTAATTGCTTGGCTTCTTGGTTGAGGTACATGCTCTCTTATGTCGGAAAATTAGAGCTAGTCTGGACAGTCTTGCAGGGTATAGAGTACTTTTGGTTGTCTATCTTGTCAATCTCCAATGGTGTTGATCCTGTCCGAAAGTCGAAGAGACGGAAAGCTGGGGATGTGGCGCTCACGTTGACCTCCTGTGGACTCCGTGTTGACTTGCAACACAGCGTCAGTGCCGAGCCAGGGAAGGGGTCCTCGGCGTTGGCCCTCCGACGCTCAAGTCAGTCATCGACGATGAAATGGAAAGTGGAGCAACAAGAACTGTAGCACATACAATGAATATCGCGTGTATTGCGTACCTTTGCTGATGCTTGTACCCCCCTTTATATATATAGCTCTAGTAGTGCGCGAGCACACTTCTCAAAGCTTTCCCTGAAAAGATTTGTCACTAAAGTGTCCTTGACATAGTACCTTAACGGGCTGAGCATATCTCTGAAATGACGGTGGAAGCTTCCGCCGTACGATCTTCTGGCGTCCCATGTCTAGTGTCGGCAACACCAACTCCCAAAAGGATATCACTGGATATTAGAAGTGTACTACTAGCCGCCGACACCTGGTGCCTCGTCAGGCTGGCCAGAACCTAGCTGTTCCTCCGTGTGTCTGTTCGACCGAAGGTCCATTGTGTTATTGCCGAAGCCCGTTGTCGAGCCGAGCGGGGTAGCCGCTCGGTCGAAATCTGTTGCCACGCCGAGCGGAACAGCCACTCAGCCAAAGTTGAACTTTGCACCTCTGTTGTCTGATCGAGCGGGGTAGCTGCTCGGCTTCTGCACATTGTCTCCCTTGAGCGTTAGTTGTTTGATTGTTCCTTGTGTCGAAGATGACGTCGGGTCGGAGCCTTCTCCCCGGTCGGGGCATACTTTGCCCGACCGGTATTATTTATGCGTTGACCGCCTTGATTTTGACCTCCACCGTGACAACGGGTTGGGACCCTTCATCATTGCCGCATCAGGCGTGATAGACAATATATTCCATTTGTAGAACTTTTATGTAGATGTCTAAGCACCCTCCTATATCCTGAGCTCCTATGTGCCTTCTGAAGGAGCGGGGCTATTGACTGCGAGATTTATATGCCTAGAATTCAACGCTATTGACTAGAACCTTATGGAACATACAATAGAAGAATACATTGAATGCGGTGGATTCATCACATGTATCTAAGCTGATCTGATCTATGGGCATTAAACTCGTCGCTTATTAAGTGACTGTTGTAGATTCGAGATACTATCCTTAATCGTGCAGGTATAGCAGAGCAAGTGATATCTTTACTCAGTATTTGGCAGGCCTTGTCTTGGCGAGGCACTACAGATGCATGACTTCTTTTGGTCGAGGGGTCAATTGTTTGCTTAGACTATAGTGGTTTGGAGGTTGGACATTATGCCCAAGCATAGCTTTGTATCGTGGCTACTCACTCACAAACGCTTGCTTGCATACTAAGGATAAACTTCCTTATATGCCATGCAAGACTTGCCCCCTATGTTAGGGGGAGGAAGAGACCCAGAAGCATCTCTTCTTCAGTTGCTTGGCAACAGGGCCTTGTGGATTAGAGTGCGCGCTTGGCTGGGTATTTGGTAGGAGATGAGCACTATGAGATGGATGCCGTGAGTCTTCAAAGGGGAGATTTGAGGTTTGGGGTGTATTGTGAAGAGGATTTTGACTGTCTTGTATGGTCTCGGCAATTTAGAAACCGTTGTAATTTTGATGGAGGGGTGCAGAATCTTGATAGGATGTTTATAAATATCCAAACGCATGTGTTTTGATCTTTGAGCTCTTAGATTGTACATTTTACTTGGTTCTTAATATAACTTATAAAAAAAGTTATTAAGAATAACTGAATATTCAAACTCTATATTGTGGTAAGTTGCATTAGATTCTCATATTATTTCTTATCTCACACCAAAAATTCATGAAG
The DNA here is from genome assembly GCF_018446385.1 of Zingiber officinale. Classification (NCBI taxonomy): domain Eukaryota; kingdom Viridiplantae; phylum Streptophyta; class Magnoliopsida; order Zingiberales; family Zingiberaceae; genus Zingiber; species Zingiber officinale. Next base: position 78,236,415 of record NC_056001.1, read on the forward strand.
GAAGCAAAGTGTTATCCCCCTTGGTGTAGATCACTAACTTGTGCTTCGTACTCTATACGACTCCTACTCTAGATCACCAATAAAAAATCAATCATTTTGGTCACCAATTAAGCAATTTAACTGAGGATCTCGCTAAAAATCTCCCACAAAAGTAAGGTTTTAAAATTTGCTAGATGCTAGTCGGGCGCCAAACCAACGCTTAGCACCTAGGCCACCTAGGCGGGGACTAGGTGCCGCTAGGCGAATTCCACGGTATTAATATAAATTACATAATAAATCACATTCTATAATTCAACACAATAACATCAAATTTAAAATGAGTTCAAAATTACTCAACTAATAAAATATCATAAATTTATTCTACTTCTTCTCCATAATTTTTAAAAACTTAGTTTTCATTGGACACAAATTCAATATCATCATTGTGATTCTCTTCTTCGGATGCAAAATCATCGGACACAAACTTAGTAGGACGAAGATGAAGTTTGATGCTAGACCCTAGGGCAAGCCAACAAATAGATTTTCTTGTTGGACTAAAGTGTAGGGCTTATAAAACTTAAGTCCAACAAAAAAAAAAGGTTACATTTCAAATTTTTTAATTGTGCTTTAAATTTAGAAGTTCAAATAAAAAAAAATCATGAAAACCTACACTATTTCCGCGGTGCTTAAATGATTCGACCGATTAGTTGGCGGCTAGGGTCGCCTAATCCCGCCTAGGCGCCAAGGTTGCCTAGGCTAGCCGACTAGTATGTTTTCGATGCGGTTGGTTGCCTAGCACCTAGGCAACTCCTAGGCGGCCGCCTAGGCCAATATTTAGAACATTGCACCAAGGTGAAGGGGACAACTCTAACTCCTACAGAGATTGGACTCGAGTATAATTTTCTCAAAAGGGCAGTTGTGTTTCCTTGTAATAAGGCATGATATGGCTTCAAAACTCCATGAATTCCATTGTAGCACAAAGGATTTAGTTACACTCAAACACATGAACTCAACAAACACAAAATCTACATTAGATGTTAGAGTGCTGCCTTAACGCTAGAAAAATTGCTCGTGGCACTTCAAGTGCCGAAAACTGCAGCAACATGTGGCTTGCCAGTAACTTGCAGTGCATGCATGAGCAGCAAAAAACAGTTGCTTGGTTGAAATGCACAGAATTTTATATGTGCCTTGGTGTCTGGTTTGGCAAGGATGTGCAGGAGTCTGTGTGGTTGCTGCCTTAGGCTGCCAGTTGTTCAAAATGGATGCTGCACTTTTGCTTCTCTGCTAGGACACGCAACAATGCACCAGTCATAGGGATGCACAAAACAGTCTATGCTTGGCTATTTGCTCGCCAATCTCGAAGAACAGCCTTCCTGCTGTGTGGGGATGGCATAGAAAGGTCAGGAATTTTGGTGAGTCATCAAGAGGGATTGCCCGAGGGGTGGAAGTGGCAGCATTGGCTCGATGAAGTGGAGAAAACAGTAGGGGCATAGCCACCTCGAGGAGGTGCGACTGCGCCCTCTCACATTTTATTAAAAAATAATATATATTTGAAAGTCCTCATCGTCACTTTGAGTAGTTGATTCATCACCATTTATTGTTGAAAACTGAAATTGATCACATATTTGGAAAGTTTATGACCTAAGTTATCCATTGGTACCACTTTTATGAGAAAATATCATAATTTGAAATGTTAAGTATTGAATTTTAAAAATAAAATATATAATAATAAACTGATGAGCTAAATCGTAGGACACAAAATAAGGAAGCTAAATTAAAATTGAATCGAGTTTGAACTACATCCAACGGGTAGATATGGAGATACGAATTATGTTGGTTCAAATCAGAATTAATTTGAAGTTGAGTTATAATCGAACCAATTTTAATGTTTAAACGAGTTCAAATGATTTAAAAAGAATTAGGATATTTTTGACGAAACCTTTCATTTTTTTCTCTCCCTCTTCTCCCTATGCATGTTACATCCCCATCGTAACGTATGCCACCCCTTCACCCATTCCTCTTTTTTATTTTTTTCTTCCTCTTCTTCCTCCTTTGCTTCTTCTCCTTCTCTTCTCCAACATTAGTAAACTTATAATTTTTCCTCTCCTCTTATGAAGCACAAGAGCTTTATTCTTCTCCTTTCTCTTCTCCAACAAGCAAGAAATGCAACACCAGTTGCTGACCTCTTCAAGCAACAAGATCAAGCAGCCATCAACCCCCATATCTTTTTTCCTCTTCTCGTATATTTAGGATTTTATTGACACAGCAAAATAGTCATGTTTTGTCTTACCTTGCTCTCTGTGTTGTTGCCGAGCTCACCGAAACTAGTCAAGGTTGCTAACGAAGAAAGTAAAGTTTTCCATTTTTTTACTTCTTCCTCTCTATTTTATCTTTTCTATTTTTCTCAAAAGCAATGATCTTCCAAGAGTTGTAAGTTATTCCTTTCTCGTTTCATGAATTTTTGAAAATTGCCCCTCCTAATCGAAAATCCTGACTATGTCCCTAGAAAACACTGAGAGGTGGAAGGGGACCAATGCAAAAAAGGAGGGACCACTGGGTTTTATAAGGAAAAAGGTTTCCCCTCGATTGTATAGAGAAAACTCTAGGTCTCATAATTGAACTGAATCCAAACTTAATCTGGTTCAACTCTGGGTTTCAAAGTTACCCAAATTGAGTCTGTGCTAAACTTTCTTTAAACCAGATCTCTTCTATTGACATGGAAATAATTTGACATAGCCCGTTGTGGTCCCTAAACACGACCATATAAGGGGAAACTCATTTAAAATAAATAATTCAAATTAAATTATTAATCTTGTCACTAAAAAGATAAATTTAGTGCTCTTGCAAAAATACTCAGCAAAGAAAAGGATATCTCTCCCTTAGGAGGATGAAAAATCTAATCATTCCTAGTTGGTACATGAAAATGGAAGGAGGTAGGAATATAATCTCTTTGGAGATCGCTAGTTTAGTATGGCTCATGTTTGATGGTTCGCTATAGGTCCTCTCCGACTCTTGCATAAGTTTAGTGCCTGGTCGAACTCTCCTGGCCTACGAGAACTGAAGATAACCTCTTATCTGACCTCCATTGGCCATGTGGAAGTATCTAGAAGGAAGGACAAGTTCTTGTCAAAGCAACTCTAGAATGAAGAATAGGATAATAAATAGAGGACACTGAAGTTTTAATGAGATGGGAAGTCAAAGTGACCTCTAATAATGAGGTAAAAACATATGGAGATTTTGCATTTATTGTGGTGTGATGGCCTTTGATCTTGTAAACTCATGCCTTGCAGGATGATTCTTTGCCACTCATAAAACCTCTAGGAACCACTACCTATACGATCAGAGGGAAGGCTGCACACGAAGTGCACAACAACTCACAGTGATAATCAACCAGATGCTGGCACATGGTGACACAACATAGGAGGCACAATTACCCAAAGCCTATGGTTTTATAATAGTGACTCACTATAGCGACAAGAGAGGGTAGCTTTTTCAGGTTTCCTAAGCCTTGACAGTCCTTGTCAAGGGGCAGACTTTTCAGGTTTCCTAAGCCTTGACATTCCCTGTCAAGGAGCAGCCACAGCTTCCAGGGGCAGATAAAGACAAAGTAGTTTATCCCTACAAGTCACTCCTTGATCATGCTTCACCTACTCTTATCAAGCTAACCCACCTTAGTTTGGCCCAAACTACCTCGGGGCACCCCCAAATGCGTTTGGTGATCAAAATCCACCTCAGCCAAACTTACCAACCACCCCCAACACCTTAGTCCAGGTGCCTACACCTTAGGTGAAACTGTTGATGTTAGCACCACCACATTGCCTACCAAATAAACTTGGTACAGTCGCATCCGTGACCTTTAGTTGAGTCTATACTACCTTGATTTAGGCTCAACCAACTATGATTGTATTCTCTTTGCCCTTGGCTTGAGCAAGGTCAATTCTTGGCTCATCTAGTGGAACACATCATATTTATTACAAATTTGACCATAACATTTTGCAAAAGGGAATCTGTCATCCTAGTGGCCCTCCCACGTCTGCCCCATACCACTGGAAGGGAGTAAATCAGGAAACCGAAGCTAGCCATCACATGGGAGGGTAATTTCTTGGTCTTTGCCGGGATTCGACCCTTGCTCAATTCTACAAATTCAACCATAACATAATCCATATCCAATGGAATTTGATAGGATATGATTCAGTCAACTTTCTGATTTGTTATTTTTATTCTGGTACTTTCCTTTTTATTTTTCCTATAATCATGGCTCTATATTTATGATATAAGATCCTATATACTATAAAACTAGTGTAAAATAAAAGAGAACTCATTTTTGACAGCCAATGTTTCAATTTATTGGACTGATTCTCTTTTATTTGCATGTCTGATAGATATCTTTGGTTTGGAACTAAGGAATTCCAACTGATACCATCATATTTATAACCTAGAATTTTGTGAATGAGTAGGTGCCTAATCTGCAATTTGATGCATGTTGTGAGTAATGAGAAAAAAATCTGTATGTGCAATGATTTACTTTCCTTTACAAGATGATGTGTCCTTGTTGATTTGGACAGCCAGTTACCTAATATATGCATCTGTTTCTTTAACAAATTTTTGGTTTATCTGTATCTTTCAATTAGTAGTTTTATAACTTGAAAAGTAACTTAATTTGTTGCATTATTTATTTATTCATTATTTTAGAAAAAGAAGTAATATTCTATTTTTTGGCTTAAGGTAGTTGAGAGGGGTTTTGCTGCATTATCTGCCATAATAAAAAGCTGGGAGGCTTTGTTGGTCGATCAAGATCCAGAGCACAATGATGCAGAATGGCAGTCAGACCAGGCTTCAATTGCAAAGTCATTTTCGAGTTTGTTGCAACAGGCTTGGCAAATGCCTATGGAGTCAAATGTTAGTTCACTTGCCTCTTGGACTCTGAAAAGTATTAGAGAGGACTTTTGATAAAAAAAAATGTTCTGTATTATTATTTATTTTTTTATTTTTCAATTTATCATGAATTGTCATGACTGACAGCTGAGTCTTTTTTAACATTGGGAAAGTTTATCAGCTACTGTATTTATTTCCTTTTATGTTTAGGTAACAACAGAAGAAAGTACATCACTTCCTCCTTCCTGCTTGGATGACATCTCGACGTTGCTAGGATTGATCTTGAATTCTGCTATTAACGAGAATGAAATTGAAGAATTGAAAGTTCCCGAGTTGTTAGCTGTCTGGGCTGAGCTAATAGCAGATTGGCATGCTTGGGAAGAAACAGAGGACATTGCAGTATTTGACTGCATTCACAAAATTGTCAATCTACATAATAGATGTGACTCTACAAACTTCTTCACAAGAAGGATAGCATCTCGTCTTTCTCCAGGTCTGGAGCATTCTATTATTGCGGACATCTCTTCTTTTATTGCCAAGGGCCTTATGGCATACCCATCTGCTACTCGGAGGGCTGCTTCATGTGTACATGCAATACTAAATACCTCTCAGTTCTCACTTCAAATTGAAGATGTCAAGCAGTCAATTACAACTTCATTCACACAGGCAGCATTTTCTCATTACAAGGATTTGCAGAACAAGCCCACTGCCCTTTGGAAGCCCTTGCTTCTGGTTATTGCATCATGCTATATTAGATATCCTGAAATTGTTGAGCGGGTCTTAGAGAAAGATGAAGTCAATGATTTTATAATTTTTGCCCATGGATTGGCACAGATCTCATCTAACACTTTTAAATCTGGTCTGTCATCAGTATCTGAGATAAAGTTAGCTGGTGAGATATTGGATACTTCTGAACATTATTCGTCTCATTGATATTGTGATAGTAGTTCAATTTGTGGTACATAATGAATTTTCCAAATATCATGCAGTGATTTCACTGGGAAAGTTAGTTGTGCAGTTTTTAGCTTTCCCATCAGAGCATAACAATCACATTTTGCCAGAATGCTTTGCCTCCTTGATGGAGGCATATATACATCTGAAAGAAGTTGAAGAGGCAGAAGCTCAAGAGAGTGATAGTGAAGACATAGATGTTGAATCTGAAGAAGAGACCAGTTATGATGAGGTCACTGAATGTTCCTTTGTTCATCTATTTACTTGTTTGACGTTTTGTTTATGGTTTTTTTATATGTTTCCTATTTTTCTAGTAGTAGCTTGGAGAGAGGAGATCTTGTTAATATATCTACTTCCATAGCATTCATTTAAAGCTAAAGACTGATTATGCAGGATTCAGAGGATGATGGTGATCTAGAAGAGACTCATGAAGAGTTTCTGGAGAGATATGCAAAAGCAGCTGATGAACTTAGTGAGGTGGCTGAAGGAGATATGGAAGATGGAGTTCAAGATCTTGAACTGGGTAAGCTTTGCACAGAATTATTTTCTTAGGTAAATGGTATATTTTGGACAGGTATGAAAATCACATCTTTAGTTTTTCTGCTCAACTATCCTTTGTGTTGGCTCCAACATTAACTTGCTATGTTTGTTGAAATTTTTTTGAAGCAAAACAATATGCTTGGTGTCTGAAGAACTGACATACATGTGCTTGATACAAAAAGTACTTTATGGCCTCAGCTATTTAAACCCTTAAAATCGAACCATAAGTGCAACTTAATCCACTTTGATGAATATTTTGTTTTATCGTTGAATTTTTTACTTCTTGTTAGTATAAACTTAGTCTTATTTTATGTCCTCACAGTTATTGAACTGTCGCCTGAAGTCACCAGCTATTCTTGTTGAAGTACATTGTTAATAAATTCCACCCGTTGAACTTTCTCACTTTTGGCTACATACTACATGAATGGGGACACAGTTTGAGAAAAATTACAAACAGTCAGCATTTGAACTGAGTGAAAGTAATCCGTCATTGGTTCTTGTTTTTGCTAATACTGGGTTTTTGGTCCTTATTGATGCCTATTGTACTAAGCATACCAATACCAATACCAATACATCAACTATCTACGTGATAACTACAGTGCTTTGTTGACTCATGCATATTGTCTGGTTTTTATTTTTCCTGCTAGTTGTCAGTGCATTGTTAGTTTTTCTTTATGCTTTGTGGTTGCAGGTTTCCTTGAGAAAATTGATCTACGTGAAGAGATTCTTTTGCTCTTAAGGAGACATCATCAAGTTCTATTGAAATCGCAAGCAGTATCACCCAACCTTGTCCAGCAGATCATGAATTTATTTCCTGAATGCACTTCTCTTCAAGTACATTGAGATGATCGAGCACATTTGGACACGTTGACATTGTAAAAATCATGCTGTCTCTTCATAGATATTCTTTGGATTGTCTTTTGGGTTTCTACTCATTTGTCAGTCTGTTGTAATGTCTATATATTAAGCGCTGTTGGTTGTATTTGTTTTCTTTTATTTATGCATTTTGGCATATTTTGTTGTATGTTAGATTAGATCTGAAACGAAAGTCTTTTTTGTCAGTTAAGACTACATTTGTCATTTATTCTCTTTATTGCATCAGTTTTGTTTCCCTTGTTTCATCCTGCAAGTTAGCTTTTGAGGAAAAGTGATGCAATTTGCAGATAATGTCATTATGCAAAACATAGTTCATGTATGTCATCATGTATGATAAAAAAGCCTTAGGATTTTTTTGCTTTCATTAATGTGCCTCCGTGAGTAAATTTTGTATATGCAGATGATTTGCTGGGTGTCCATCGTGTATGTCCACGGTGGGACGGACACCTGTGTTGAATGAGTGAATGAGATTTTATTGTGAATGAGATTTTAGTCCCACATTGAAAGTTTCTTGGTATATTGGTTGGTTTATATTGATTCATCTGCTTTGATAATGTAAACAAATGCATGGGGAGAGATTTTCTTTCACGCTTGGGTGCGTAAGGGTGTAAATTTAGGGATCGGATTGTATTAAACTAAGTTGACTCGTGTGTGAGTGTGATCTGCATGTGTTGAATGTTGGATTGGTCGGGACAAAATTTGCTCAAGTGGAACAATTAATATTTTGTCACGCAAATCTTTTTGTTATTTGTGTAAGATAAGTGTTTTTATGAGTCGTGGAATGAAAGACAATCGTCTTACAAATATTTACGAATGTGGGGGTGTCTTGTCAAAGGTTTGGTGTTTGATCTAAAAAGGATTAAGATCGGATTAAAAATTGTTGATTGCATATTTATTGGATATGCACATAATAGCAGTGCGTATCGATTTTGTGTGTATGAGTCACACATACCGGAGATATATAAGAATTCGATAATTAAATCGAGGAATGTCTCGTTCTTCGAGCATGTGTTTCGGTATAAGACTCGAGAGGATGTTAGCTCCTCAAAACGGGCATATGAAACACAAGGCGAAGAAGATGATGATGAACCAGTTGAGGTTGAACTTAGACAGAGTAAGAGCTTGGGTAGAAAAATTCTACGGATCGGATTTTATCACTTTTATGTTGGAAAGTGAGCCCTGAAGTTACTCAGAAGTAGTAAGCTTGTCTAATGGACCTCACTGGAAAGAGACAATTGCATCTGAGATAGAATCTATCTTGCAAAATCACAATTGGGAACTTATGGATCTTCCTCCGGGAAGTAAACCACTAGGTTGCAAGTGAATCTTCAAGAAGAAAATGAAGTCAGATGACACAATTGACAAGTATAAGGCCAGATTGGTAATCAAAGGATATCGACAACGAGAAGACCTCGATTACCGGTGTCGAGAATAACTTCCTTTAGAGTATTATTGGCTATCGCTGCTCTATGAAATCTTGAAATGCATCAAATGGATGTAAAGATAACTTTTTTAAACGATAATTTAGAATAGGAAATCTATATGGACCAACCTGAGGGGTTTTCTTTGTCAGGACAAAAAAACAAGGGCTGCAGATTGGTGAAGTCATTATATGGCTTGAAACAAGCACCAAAACAGTAACATGAGAAATTTGATAATGTCATGAAGGAATGTGGAATCAAGATTACTGAATGTGATAAATGTGTCTACATGAAAGCCACAGAGTAACTATGTCATCTTGTGCCTCTATGTAGACGACATACTTATCATTGAGAGTAATGATAAGATAATCAAATCCACAAAAGGGATGTTGAACTCAAGATTTGATATTTAAGACATGAGCCTAGCTGATGTGATTCTAGGAATCAAAATTCTTAGAACAGAAGGATTTGTTCTTAGTCAGTCTTATTACATGGATAAGGTTCTTGAGAAATTCACCAAGGGTGATACTGCGTTGGCAGGAACGCTGATAGATACAAGTCAACATCTATTTAAAAATTGAGGTGAATGTATCTCTCAGCTAGAGTACTCTCGAGTGATTGAAAGTCTGATGTACTTGATGAGTTGCTCACGACTAGACTTAGCCTACATAGTAAGTAAACTGAGTGGATACATGAGTAATCCCGGTGTTGAGCGGAAGGGGATAACAAGAGTACTAAGGTATTTGAACTATACTCGTGAATATGGACGACATTTTACCAGATATCCCGCTGTGATCGAGGATACAACGATGCGAGTTGGATATCTGACATGAAAGACTCCAAGTCTACGAGTGGATATGTATTCACTTTTGGAGGTGCAACCATTTCTTGAAAATCTTCTAAGCAAATCGTAATAACCAGATCCACGATGAAATCTGAGTTTGTAGCTCTTGACAAATGTGGTGAAGAGGTTAAATGACTATGACAATTCTTAGAAGATATTCCGAGATGACCGAAACCTGTGCCGACAATTTGCATATATTGCAATAGTCAATCAGCAATTGGCTGAGCACAGAGCCATCTATACAATGGTAAGTCTAGACATATACGTCGTAGACATAATACCATTAGACAACTACTCTCAACGGGAGTTATCGCTGTTGACTATGTGAAATAAAAGGATAACCTAGCGGATCCGCTAACTAAAGGGTTAAACGGAGAGTTAGTTGCAAGCTTATCATGGGGGATGGGCTTGATGCCGATGAGAAATGTTGGTGCAAAGGAAACCTAATCTATGCAGACTAGAGATCCCAAGAACTAGGTTCAAAGGGCAACCTAACTGTACCGACAAAAAATTGCTCACTATTGGGAATAACCCAATGGATTAGTGAAGGAATACTCTTAAAAGATCACCTACGTGAGAAAGTTGTGGGGCCACTTCGAAGAGAATTGAAGAATTGCTCACAGAACCAGACGTGTTCATGGCCAAGAATGAACACACTCATGAGAACTGAGTGTATCAGGGAGAGTCTTGAGTGAGGTATATCAATGTTTACACAAACGACAAAAAAGTTCAAGGATATCACGTCTACTGTCAGCCAGTAAGCAAACAAATCTTCACAAGGGAAGGTTTAAAGGGTAAAACTTACCTGTCCTATACTGGACTCAACTGCAGAATGCTATCATATACCCTATCTCCATTCATGTGGGGGATTGTTGAATATGAATGAATGGAGAAGAGATGGAAGAAGATAGAAGCTCCATTGTGAATGAGACTTTAGTCCCATATTGGGAGTTTCTTAGCATATTGGTTAGTTTATATTGATTCACATGCTTTGATAATGTGAACAAATGCATGGGGAGAGACTCTCTCTAACGCGTGGGTGCACAGGGGGTGCAAATCCAGGGCCTGGATTACACTGAACAAAGTTGACTCGTGTGCGAGAGTGACCTGCGCACACCGAATGCCGGACCGATTGGGGCAAAATTTGCCCAAGTGGAACAACCAACATTTTACCACGTAAACCTTTTTACTGCTTGTGTAACGGATGTATTAAAGGAAGATTAATGCAGAATCAAAATGATGGAGAGAAATGTTGGCGTTTCATTGCTCGGTGCGTAATGATTATTAATTTTACCATTCATTTGAGCTCCTATAAAAGGAGGCTGCGACTACAGGCAAAAGGGTTAAACATATGAAAAGCTGAAGCTCTCCACCTACGCCCGTCCCGTCGTGCAACTCCTGCTCGGTGGAGTACCCGTGATAGCAGTCGGGTACCTCTCAGTTCGTCGTGACCACCAATGCTTGGTGGGATTCACGGTTAGCCATTGTATCCTGAAAAACAGACGACCCAAGAAAGCCTTGAAGCACAACCGGAGGTGGGGCCAATCTGTTTCAAGGAAACTGCGTTCATCACAGGCCTCGGTCCCTGCAACTTGGTCGGTAGCAACTCGCTCCACAGAAGCCCTACAACTCGGTCGGCAGCAACTCGCTCGCCAGAAGCCCTGCAACTTGGTTGGCAGCAACTCGCTCGGTAGAAGCCCTGTAACTCGATCGACAACAACTCGCTCGGCAGAAGCCCTGCAACTTGGTCTACAGCAACTCACTTGGCAGAAGCCCTGCAACTCGGTCGGCAACAACTCGCTGGGCAGAAGCCTTGCAACTCGGTCGACAACAACTCGTTGGGCAGAAGCCCTGCAACTCGGTCGACCTCTTTACTCGGTCGGCCTTAAGCTTCACTCGGTCGGCCTCTTCACTCGGTCGGTCTTAAGCTTCGCTCGGTCGTCCTCTTCACACGGTTGGTCTCTTCACTCTATCGGCCTTAAATTTCGCTCGGTTGGCCTCCTCACTCGGTCAGCCTCTTCACTCGGTCGGTCTCGACACTCGATCGGCCTTAAGCTTCACTCGATCGACCTTAAGCCTCGGCAGTCGACACTCAACGATCGTCACTCGACGATCGACACTCGGCAGTGGACACTCGACATTCGACAATCAGCGGTCGACACTCGGCGATCGACATTTGACAGTCGACACTTGGTGGTTGGCACTCGACAGTCGACACTCAACGGTCGTCACTCGGCAGTCGGAACTCGACACTCGGCACTCGGCACTCGGCGGTCGACACTCGGCAGACATCAACCCCTGCTGACAGCCTGAGATTATCATCTCAGGTCATTTCAATAGATAACTTGAATTTAAATTTGTATATTCAAATTCAGCTGAATCCTCAAAAATTTCCGACAACATATTATTTCGTCTAACACTGGATCACTTTCAGGTGCTCTGCATGTATTTAGGTGCCCAATGTGGCTGCACATATTGGGCATCCAATAGATTATATTCACACACATGAGATTGATATGCTTCTTGACTCGTGTTCATGTCTCATTTATGTGATTGAGATAACTCGGGGTGCTTGGAAATACGGGGTGCCTCGAGTAATTCCATATGCCTCTAATGATTTTAGGCGCTCTATATTGTCTTCGTCGTGTGTATATATATAGAGCAATGATATGCTCAAGGAAAAAAACTCAAGGAAAAGCTCAAGGATAGACACATAAAGTCATAGTCCACCATTTCACTTTTTGTGGGCCCCATCACTTTATGTGTCTATACTTGAACTTTTTCTTAAATTTTTTTCCTTTAGCATATCATTTTTCATATATATATATATATTCTAAAATTAAAGTTTATTTACTTCAGATAAATTTGAAGTATAATTTATGTACATTTGAAAGTTGATTTTTAGAATATTCATTTTATTTAAAATTTGAACTTTCAATGTTTTATTGGAATGTTTTAAAATTGTTCAGTCAATCTTGCTCAGATGTATTCACTATTTCGTTGCAAAATTAGTGGAAGTGGAGTACCTCATTTCCTTGCAAATTCTCATCCTGACGGTCTTGTCTTTACATATACTTTCAACTCCCATTATTCATGCAACACAGTATTCAATTCCACCAATACGGCAATAACTATGCTAAAGCCTTTTTAGTGTCACGCTCAAATCTCTTGCAAACATCACCTTACAATCTAAAGACAGAATAATTTCAATCTATAGACTCTCCTCAGTCCAAAGCATTCCCAAGTACCTACATGTAGCCTTGAGGGAGGTCTAGATATAATCAACTGTTAATTATCTTGATCGATCAATTAGATAATTAAGAAGTTAATTAGGTTCACTAATGTATATTTAATTGGGATGAGTTAAATGCTAATATGCACAGGTTAAATTGAAAAAAAATCTGTTGTCAAATGAAAGATTACTAAAGGATCAATTAAATTTATTTGGACTTAATAGGTGAATTATGTAGGTATAATTTTAATTAATTCTCTAATGAATTAGATTAGATCTTAATGTCAAGCAATGAATTGGATTTTAACTGCTAAGATTAAAAGACATCTTCACAGATGACATATCGATCTAGGAAATTTTCTTAGCATCTTCAAAAGAAAGAATATTACATTGATTAATGTTAGATGCCTTGGTTTGTGGATGGGTCCTTATGGGGTTAGTGGATTCAGAAGGAAATTATGTATACATTTTAATCTAGGTCTGGTTCTAAGTTCGCTCCTTTGCGGTCTCTCCCTCTTCATCCAAGATGGTGCTTGAACATTCCTAGTGGGCACATGTCTTCGGAGAAAAAAAAATTCTCTCTTACCCTCTAGATAACTTGGCGGTCAACAATAAGTTGACCCCGTGATTTATTTCTCTTAATAAAACTTGGGGACGAATTATGAGAGGTGCCTGGAGTGAATGTAATAATCTGTTACTATAAAAGATGATGGTTGAATTTTTAAGTGTTGGAAAATAATCTTTCTGTTGGGTTTTTCGGGCCACGAAAACTGCTTTTTCACGTCGCGGAAACCCCGAAACCCCTTAGCCAACGGATCCGTGCGAATTTTTTTTTTGAAAACATATGAATACGAGTTTACCTAGATCTACACTTAGATCTACATGGAGAAAATCTTTTATACCTTTGAAGCGAAGCCCTTCGCGAATCCCGCTCGTCCAAGGTACGTCGGATCTCGTGATTGTCAACGTAGACAATCCTCTAGAAGTATCCACACGAACAAGATGTGTTCTCTAACTCACAAAGATGGAGAAGAGAGCACCACAAGTGTGCTAGCACTCTCTAGGGCTCTCGGGTAGGATTGGAAGAAGAAGAAAGGAAAAGAAGAGAACACACTCCTCTAAAATCTCTATGTGATTTTCACTAACCTTTCTTCTTGGAATAGATTCACTCTCCTTTCTTCTCCCTTGCTTGAAACCCACGACCAAGAGAAGAGAAGGAGCAAGAAGAGAGCTTAGGAGGAGGAAGATCACTTGAATGAGAGTTACACATGCAAAAATGAAACTCTTTTCATCTAATTAAGTGATTTGTAACCTCCATGGGATACCAAGAGTCACAACTCTTGGTAACTCCCATGAGGTGACACTTCACTTAAGTAACCATGATGATGTGGAGCATCATCATTGGTCCACCTAATGCCAACTCACCAATGAGGTGGCATAAAGTCAAGTCAAATTTGACTCTTCATCTTCCTCTCAAGTCAAGTCAAACTTGACTTAATCTCTCTCATGGTTGATCTAATCCAATCATTTAATTCAAGCCAATTTAATATAATGAATCTAATTCATTTAATTAAATTGATTCAATGAGTCATAATCTAAATTAGACTCATTGAACACATGAATCAACTTGAGTCCAACTCAATTAGCCCAATTAGGATTACTCTTAATCCAATTTGATTCATCAAATGAATCTAATCCTCTTGGTTTATCATATGAACATAATCTCCAACCACTTGTTCTTTGTGTGTGACCCAATAGGTTCTTGTAACGTTGGCAATGCCCCTAAACTCATTTAGAAACATAAGTAATGAGCGGTATCTAGCAATACATCATTACTACCCAAGTTACAAGAATGTTGAGATCCAACATCACCTTGTGACTACTAATTGTGACTCCTTACAATATGTGACATTTCCCTTCTATTCTAGACATCTAGATTGATCAATGTGAGGCATAGACCGTGTCATCCTCAAATCAATCTAAATCTTGAACTCCAAGTAGACTCACTCGATCAAATGAGCTCAACATCTCATGTTGACTCATTTGGGCATGGCCATGCACTTCGTGATCTAACTCTATCAAGAATACCGATATCGCTCCCTTCATATGGGAGGGATAGATCCCATCTACGTCACTCACATCCCTCTGCATAATTCGTTATATACCTAGTAATCACCTTTATAGTCCACCCAGTTACGGGTGACGTTTGACGAAACCAAAGTACATAACTCCTTATGTAGGGAACCATGGTGACTTCAGGTCTAAGGACCAATAGTCATACTAATAGTCACATGAGAAAGTATATGACACTCATATAACAATCCATGATACTTTCTCATGGCGAGTCATTCAGTATACATTCTCCAATGCATACCCATGTGTCAACTTGATATCTCCATATCCATGACTTGTGAGATCAAGTCATCGAGTTGACCTACATGCTAGTCTTATTGCATTAACATTGTCCCTGAATGTTAATACTCGACTAGGAATGATTTAGAGTAGTGTTCCCTATATCATCTCACTATCGATTCAACCAATCGATTGATATAGGTAAGAACCTTCTACTCAAGGACGTTATTATACTTAGTTTATTTGACACCAATACAAGTAAGTATAATAACAAAAAACCAAATGCCTTTATTTATATAGAATATGATACAACAAGTCCAAAATAAATCATCAAATGATTGGCTCTAGGGCTCTAGCTAACAATCTCCCACTAGCACTAGTGCCAATCAGTGTAGGCTCTAAGCCCAAATGACCTAGTGTGACCATCATGCTTCCTCTGTGCCAAAGCCTTGGTCAAGGGATCTGCGATGTTAGCCTCTGTAGGTACTCTGCAAATCTTCACATCTCCTCTCTCGATGATCTCTCGAATGAGATGGAAGCGCCGTAGTATGTGTTTGGTCCGCTGGTGTGAGCGAGGTTCCTTCGCCTGTGCTATAGCTCCATTGTTGTCACAATAGAGCTCAATAGGATCAGCAATGCTAGGAACCACCCCAAGTTCAGTGATGAACTTGCGAATCCAAACTGCCTCTTTTGCTGCCTCTGATGCAGCAATATACTCGGCCTCTATCGTAGAATCAGCTACTGTGTCCTACTTCGAACTCTTTCAGCTCACAGCACCACCATTAATGCAAAACACGAACCCCGACTGCAATCTATAGTCATCCTGGTCGGTCTGGAAGCTAGCATCACTGTAACCCTTTACAGCTAGCTCATCATTGCCTCCATATATCAAGAAATATTCTTTAGTCCTTCTTAAGTACTTAAGAATATTCTTGACCGCTATCCACTGACTTTCACCTGGATCTGACTGGTATCTGCTCGTCATGCTCAAAGCATACGAGACATCAGGTCGAGTACATAGCATGGCGTACATGATCGATCCTATGGCTGAGGCATAAGGGATCTGATCCATACGGTCTCTCTCCTCTCCAGAAGAGGGACCTTGAGTCTTCGAAAGACTCACGCCATGTGACATCGGCAGAAATCCCTTCTTGGAGTTCTGCATGGCAAACCGAAGGAGTACCTTGTCAATGTATGTACTCTGACTTAGGCTGTCACGCCCCGGAGAAGTCCCTGCCCGAAGAAATTTCGACAGCACCTCCCCTGTACGAGTGACAATCTGAAGCATTTCTACAGACATCATATACATCAGCCACAGGCGGCTGGAATATACACACAACCACGCAGTTATATATATATATCATCAGCTCACACGGCTGGAACAAAACCAAAGCATAAAAACTGCTAGCCGGCTAGGCTTACACAACCAACAACAAATACAAAATACCACATAACAACATCAACACTCCAAAAATAAAATCGGAGTACAGAGCTAACAAACTGATACATAAAACAAACAAAACATACGTGAAACCGATAAGTCTTCTGATGTGACGTGGGGACCAGCAGACAGGATGCTCCAAGCGACACCATAAATAACCTGGTACCTGAAAAAGATAGTGTCAACGGGGGTGAGTTCAACAACTCAGCGAATACCAATGGACATGAGTAGTAAGATATATCTAACAGCAACAAACATGGAATACAGCTTCCTAATCATATATATAGGGAATATGCAAAACTGAAAGGTAACTGAGGAAACTATACTCACCAGGAACTCCTATCCAGACAAAAGGGTCGTCAAACCGAAAGTGTCAATAATCCTGTATGCAGGTCAAAGGTATGTATCCAACCAAAATGCAGCAACCAAATGCAGCAAACACAATCACAATAATATAAATACATCAATGCATATGATGCTAATGATGCGTCCTGGTCACCCCTGACGCCAGTCAGTCCTCTCACACACAAATGGCGAGACCGAGTGGGTAGGGCTATGACAACCGTGCACTCTGTCGTCACTGCTCCTGATGAGTGACCGAGTGGACGGGATGCTGTCGGAGTACTCCTGTCCTGTGACCCCAAATCATAAATGGGGGAGCTCAATGCTCTCAACTCCCGGTACACGATGACGGGGAGGTATCTCTGCCGGCTACCACGCTGAGTCACCTGACCAACGGAGCCAAACAAAGTCCACCGTCTGCCGGCTACTACGCTGCTACACTAAATGCCAGCGGAGCCAAAGCTGACTGCCGGCTACCACGCTGGGTCATATGACCAACGGAGCCAAACAGCAGAACCGCCACACACCTGCCTGATATACCAGTAAACCATGAGTGGGGGTGTGTGCAGTACATGTAACTGGCGATGGGCTCAACCATAGTGGAGCCGATAATCGCACAGCATGCAATCATGATGCATGTCACTATGCATAACAAAAACTGATCAACATAACCATATCCATATATACAAAATGGGTTTGTAAAAGCGATGGTCACATCAAAATCTATATACAGGTGTGGATAGAATATCCAAAACCTATCAAAACATATGTAAAGAATATACTTGATCAAATAATCATAATATGGGTACCACAGTATCAGTAGGTCAATCCACGGATCTAGGGCATACAGGTCCTCTATGGTATAGCAACCTAGATCCTAAACATATCTCCTTCCATAACATATGTACCAACAATATGAACATATCAAGAATCAAGGTCTAGGTACACGAATCATATATGATATACAAATAGAGGTACACAAGCCAATCATGGCATAAAACCTAAGTATCAGACAGTCTCGATACACATGACTGAAACCAAAAGTCCAGAACCTAGTCCTAACCTCAGTAAAACATGGTATGTCACTTATTCTAGAAACTAAGATACTCATGGTAATACAGTACTCATGGCAATAAATCACATGATATAAGCACGGATACGTCACAGGCGATAAACCTAACATGCTATGGATATCAAACAGTGACATACCAAAGACAAACATGTTCATTGCTTGTAGTTATAAAATACTATGCATATCCAAAGACAATATCATAAAAGATAAGTTAAGAGGTACCCGCCTCAAATATCGCGAGTGGCAAAGGAAATCCCATGTAAGGCAACTAGTCGTAAATCAGAGTACTGTAAAACATGATTCCAGATTTAGCTAATTACATATAAATAAATTAGCTAAATCAAATCCTCGAGAAGCTAACATAAACCCAAATCCAATTATAAACCCTAATTGAATCATTTAACTCCTCAATCGATTCTAACTAATACATTCGAATTAGGACTTGCCATAAGCATAATCAACCATAACAACTTACATAAATTGGGATAAACCACCACTGATCCAAGGCCGGAGTTACCATGATCAAACTACCTCCAAGAATCAGTCCTGATCCATATATTCCACTCATATGAACTCCAACAGCTGCTGCCCACCAAATCCATATCCCTAAATTAGCAATCCACTCCAAATTCAATTATCCCTAATTCAATACATAACCCTAATTAATTATGTATCAAAATTTACTACACTATACCTCAATTCACAGCCGCTGTTGATCCACAACTAGGAATAATGCCGCCGACAGGTGTAGCCGCTGCTGGAGACCAAGACTCTACAACCAGAGACCACCATTCTCAATTAGCACAACCATTCCATCCAACACAATGTTGCTCACAGCAGGACACGAAACGAGCACAAAATCGAAAACCAAATCCTAAACTCTCACCTTCAATCCCACTGTCAAATTACTGCCGCTTGTTGTCATCTTCTCCAGCTTTTGGTTTTCCAGCGGCCTAGGGCTGAGGAAATGCAAAGCTGTGGCCACCGGAGAGAGATGGTGGCCGTGGGTTTCCGGCTAGGGCACGCGGCTGGACGAGGGCAGAGGGTGTCGGAGGAGAGGAAATCAGCGTCAGGGCTCGCTACACTGTGGTGGTCGATGCTAGAGCACCAGAGGTGAGGCGCTGCTCCGTGCGTCGTCGGCGTCTGTGGCGTCGGGTCGGAGTGGCGGCGACGCTGCTAGGGATCGGCTCCGACGCTCGCTGTGATGACGGGAGAGGATGCTAGGGCGCAGCCTCGGCAGGAGGAAACTCGACTAGGGCACAGGATGGCCGGCGGAGACTGCGGTAGTCGGCGGTCGGGCGGCGCCGGGTGGCTAGGGCAGGGAGATTAAGGCTTCGGCGTGAGAGAAGAAGGGAAGAGGGCGCGGGCAGTTTTTTTTTTTTTTTTTTTTTCGGGGAGGAGAAACAGAGGAACCGGCGAAAATAAAGGAAAAAGGAAAATTAATAAAGGAAAAGAATTAAGAAAAATTCAACTTTTCCTCATTTAAATGGGGTAACCTAAACAGACTTTTCCGGGCCCCGTTTTTATCCCCGTTAACTCGTCCGTACGAGCTCTGAAAATTTCCTGAAAAATTTCCAAAAATTTCAGAAAATTCCCTTATTAATATTCGTCTATTCCCGGTATTTTACATTCTCCCCCACTAATATAAATTTGGTCCCCAAATTTCGTTATCTACCATCAGCAAGTACTAACAACAGATATAGAAAGTATAAATGTCGAACGGTAAATAAATCACATACCTCAAGTGAAAAGATGGGGATATCGATCTCGGATAGTATCCTCGAGCTCCCAAATAGCCTCCTCGTCTGAATGATACTACCATCCGACTTTAACCAGCCGAACAGTCTTGTTCCTCAACTGACGCTCTTTCCAGTCCAGAATTCGTACCAGAATCTCCTCATAAGTGACGTCAGGCTGAACTGGAACTAAGACATCTGTCAGCACATGTGTCGGGTCAGGTACGTATCTACTCAGCATAGATACGTGGAATCCATCGTGCACGCCTACCAAGGACGGTGGTAGTGCTAGCCAGTATGCTACCGCTCCAATCCTCTCCAAGATCTAGAAAGGTCCAATGTATCGCGGAGCTGGCTTACCTCTGAGGCCAATCTTTTCACCCCTTTCGTGGGTGAAACTCGCAAAAATATACGGTCGCCTGCAGAGAACTCTTAGAGTCTCCGACTCTGGTCTACCTAACTCTTTTGACAGTCTTATACCTCTGACATCCTTTGTCTAATAGTACGGACCAACTCTGCCTCATGCTAGGCTCTATGAGGTCCCAACAACTAAACCTTCCCAACCTCATCCAGAGGGTGGGTGTCCGACAAGGCCTACCATACAACACTTCAACGGTGACATTTGGATAGTCGAATGCAAACCGTTGTTGTAGGCGAACTTTACCAATGGCAAATGGTCCTCTCAACTGCCTCCGAAAATCCAATACACAAGACTTCAGCAAGTCCTCTAGAGTCTGAATGGTCCGCTGTGACTATCCATCTGTCTGAAGATGGGAAACTGTACTGAAACAGAGCTGCGTGCCCAAGGTCTGCTGCAGACTCTGTCAAAAACGAGACGTGAATCGGGGTCTCTATCCGAAATAATAATCAACGGAACACCACGTGATCTGATGATCTCTCGGCAAAATAGATCTACCAATCGATCCAGGAAATCTGTCCCCCGATTAGCTAAAAAGTGCACGGATTTGGTTAATTGATCAACGATTACCCAAATCGCGTCATGGTCTCGTCGTGTTCTAGGCAGACTCACCACACAGTCCATGGTAATATGTTCTCATTTCCACTCAGGAACAGGAATCCGCTGAAATAAACCGGCAGGTCTCTGGTGCTCTGCCTTCACCTGCTGACAGACAAGACATCTAGCTACAAAATCCGCAATGTCTCCCTTCATGTCGTTCCACCAATAGAAACACCTCAAATCTTGGTACATACGGTTACCGCCTGGGTGGACAGCAAATCATGAGCGATGAGCCTCCGGAAGTAACTTCTATAAGACCGGATGAGACTGAAATACATAAAAATCTGTCTCGAAAGTGTATAACACCCTCCTCGTCTCGTGTGAACTCGGTCTGCTGCCCGGAAGCTATCTAGCTACCAATAAACTGCAAATACTGATCAGCAGCCTAGGGCTCTCGGATCCTCGTCCTGATCAACGACTGAGCAACCATGGTAACCAGAGTACCCTGCTCTGTCTGTCCTTACCCCTCAAGGCCCAAATCGGAGAAACCTTGAATCAAGTCTGTGACCACAACTCGGTGGCAAGCTAAAGTCCCTTTAGACTTCCGTCTAAGTACAACGACAACCACATTAGCTTTTCCCCAAATGATAGCTAATGGTACAATCAAAATCCTTCAGGAACTCCATCCATCTCCTCTGTCGGAGATTAGGTTCCTTCTAAGTAAAACAGATATTTGAAACTCTTATGGTCAGTGAGAATCTCAAATATAACGTCATATAAATAATGTCGCCAAATCTTCATGGAAATAATGGCGACAAGCTTCAGATCATGTACAGGGTAGTTCTTCTCATGCTCCTTCAACCGACGAGAAGCATAGGAGACTACTCTATCGTGCTGCATCTCAAACCCTGAATAGATGCGTCGGTGTAGAGGACATATCCGTCCTCTCCAGAAGGTAAAACCAAAATCGGAGCCGACACTAGTCTCCGCTTCAGCTCCTAGAAGCTGGTCTTGCAATCCTCAGTCCAAGTGAACTTTACGCCTTTCCTGGTCAGGCATGTAAGTAACATAGCAATCCGTGAGAAACCCTCAACGTATCTCCGGAAATATCGAGCCAAACAAAGGAAGTTGCGAGCCTCTTATATCGACTCCGTCTACTCCCAACGGTAACAACCTCGATCTCCTGTGGAACCACGGTATACTCCTACTGGTGACCGTGTGTCCTAATCATCGTCACATAAGACAATCCAAATAAGCACTACTGATCATCACATATAGATGTTCTCGTTGAAACATCTCTAGATCTAAGCAAAGGTGGTGTACGTGACTCACCGCGGATCCGAAATAGGTCACAACATCGTCAACAAAGACAATGGAAACCAATCCAAACATTCTAGGGATACCCAAATCATCGAGTCCATGATAACATCTAAGGCACCGCAAGCACTAATGGTAAAACCAAGACACATAATGTCCGTATCACAGACATTCCTAACAATAAGATCCCCAACAATAAACAGATCTAATCACCAATGATATATAATCACCAAAGAATAGAACCTCCAGTGTGAGAGCAATGCTCTATCACACGAAATACCACATATGTGGGAGCAACGCTCTACCACAAGAAATCCTCCATATGTGGAAGCAACGCTCCACCACAAATAATCCAAAATATGTATCCACAATAAATATGGGAGCAATGCTCCGCTACAAACAATCCGCAACATGTAAGAGCAACGCTCCACTACAAAACAATCCCTAAATATGTGGGAATCCAGAATATGTGGAAGCTACGCTCTACCACAAACGATCCATAACATGTGGGAGCTACGCTCTACCACAACAATACATAAGTGCCCAAAGCACCTAACTATCTAACTAGAGACTGCACAAGATCTCTCTACCACAGATCACTGTGGGTAGCCTAGGGTATAACCACCCAGTAAACAAATCAAATCCATAGTCAACTCTATCATCCTCCTAGTGGGTCAGTCACCCACTAATGGGAGAATTAGTTGACAGGATAAAACAACCAATATCATAATGTAGACATTTAATATTCTACATTTAACATGGGTAGAATCATCATGATGCTACCAACCATACATCTGACACACGTGCACACACAACATATGTATGATCGACATAATCCTCCAATTGGTACACACCAAAAATACTCACATCATAGGTATAAATCACCGTGATACCTCCAACAATGTATACCGAACCCGTGTGCATATACCATCATAGGTAAAATCAACACACTCACATGACAAATATACACATATGCCAAGAGTATAATTAACATATACTTCCAATAAGGCCTACTAAAACCCAGGTGCATTCACAAATCACACATAATCAACAAGATACCTAAGATACCACACCAAACACATATGTACATATCACAACACCGATGTAGTCGACAAGATACTTCCAACATGACACTCACACCCATGTGCACATACCACGACACAGATTTAAATCGATAAGATACCTCCAATATGTCAATCAGGCACGTACAGCTAACTAAATAGCTATAATCCACAAGAAACCTACAATAACCATATCTAGATGGGAATACCCACACTATCCACAAATGAACTATCCATCATAGAACTCCTTCAACTCATAACAATCATATGTACACTTCATAGATATGCATAATCAGCATATTTAATCCAATCTATCACACAAACCCTATGTCATCTTCTAAGTTATCCAATTAGGTACATACAGTCTAAAATTACAGTACCCATGGAATAGGATACACCGATCCTCTATTAACTGACCAAACCGACAATAGTATACGATCAACTCCGTCTTTTCCACGTCAGTACAAAACTTGTACTCAAATGTGCTCTAGATATCAATTAAGCACATACAACCCAAAGATCAGCATCTCCATAAAATAGGGTATGATGGTCCTCTACTGATCGGTCCAACAAAACTAAATCGTCCATCTACCAACTGATCAAAATTACATTAATCCCCTTCAAGCAACTATGGTAAATCAAACTTCTACTGACCGATCTCACAAGAGTAGATCAATCATCTACCGACGAAAACTAATTAAAGTATATCTGTATTCTACTAGCTGGGTCAACTAGAATATATAATTACTAGTCACTACCTAGCTAATAATAGCAGAGGCTGGTATGTGCCTCAATCTGCTAACCAACTAGTAATAACAGAAACTAAAACTACTGGTGTATGATATGAAAAATTGCCAGAAACTGTAATCCCTCAATCTCTATTAAGGTCAATCAAGATCAGTGGCTAACCCATCACATATAATATATGCTACAACAACCAGACAGGTACTAGTAAAGAGTGCTAATACATGTCATAGACTGTAATAGTGAACAGGGCATATACTAACCAAAAAGGTAGGATAACAGTATACCAACATACCTCCTATAGCTTGGAGATGTCCTGCTGCTGCCAAGTCCCAAAACCCGAAAAGTCACATCGAGAAGACCAAAACAGAAAATCCGAAACACCGAGAAAATAAGACTCGTAAGCCAATCTCTGATACCAAATAAATTGATATCAGATAAATCTCGAAAATCCAAAACACATAGCAAGTATCGTAACCTGGCTCTGATACCACTAAATTGTCACGCCCCAGAGAAGTCCCTGCCCGAAGAAATTTCAGCAGCACCTCCCCTGTACGAGTGACAATCTGAAGCATTTCTACAGACATCATATACATCAGCCACAGGCGGCTGGAATATACACACAACCACGCAGTTATATATATATATCATCAGCACACACGGCTGGAACAAAACCAAAGCATAAAAACTGCTAGCCGGCTAGGCTTACACAACCAACAACAAATACAAAATACCACATAACAACATCAACACTCCAAAAATAAAATCGGAGTACAGAGCTAACAAACTGATACATAAAACAAACAAAACATACGTGAAACCGATAAGTCTTCTGATGTGACGTGGGGACCAGCAGACAGGATGCTCCAAGCGACACCATAAATAACCTGGTACCTGAAAAAAGATAGTGTCAACGGGGGTGAGTTCAACAACTCAGCGAATACCAATGGACATGAGTAGTAAGATATATCTAACAGCAACAAACATGGAATACAACTTCCTAATCATATATATAGGGAATATCCAAAACTGAAAGGTAACTGAGGAAATTGTACTCACCAGGAACTCCTATCCAGACAAAAGGGTCGTCAAACCGAAAGTGTCAATAATCCTGTATGCAGGTCAAAGGTATGTATCCAACCAAAATGCAGCAACCAAATGCAGCAAACACAATCACAATAATATAAATACATCAATGCATATGATGCTAATGATGCGTCCTGGTCACCCCTGACGCCAGTCAGTCCTCTCACACACAAATGGCGAGACCGAGTGGGTAGGGCTATGACAACCGTGCACTCTGTCGTCACTGCTCCTGATGAGTGACCGAGTGGACGGGATGCTGTCGGAGTACTCCTGTCCTGTGACCCCAAATCATAAATGGGGGAGCTCAATGCTCTCAACTCCCGGTACACGATGACGGGGGAGGTATCTCTGCCGGCTACCACGCTGAGTCACCTGACCAACGGAGCCAAACAAAGTCCACCGTCTGCCGGCTACTACGCTGCTACACTAAATGCCAGCGGAGCCAAACAGAGCGGAACTGACTGCCGGCTACCACGCTGGGTCATATGACCAACGGAGCCAAACAGCAGAACCGCCACACACCTGCCTGATATACCACTAAACCATGAGTGGGGGTGTGTGCAGTACATGTAACTGGCGATGGGCTCAACCATACTGGAGCCGACAATCGCACAGCATGCAATCATGATGCATGTCACTATGCATAACAAAAACTGATCAACATAACCATATCCATATATACAAAATGGGTACTGTAAAAGCGATGGTCACATACCAAAATCTATAGTACACAGGTCAGATAGAATATCAAAAACCTATGTCCTGAACATAATAAGTATGGAATATCCTGATCAGCATAACCATATCCATATATACAAAATGGGTACTGTAAAAGCGATGGTCAATCCACGGATCTAGGGCATACAGGTCCTCTATGGTATAGCAACCTAGATCCTAAACATATCTCCTTCCATAACATATGTACCAACAATATGCACATATCAAGAATCAAGGTCTAGGTACACGAATCATATATGATATACAAATTGAGGTACACAAGCCAATCATGGCATAAAACCTAAGTATCAGACAGTCTCGATACACATGACTGAAACCAAAAGTCCAGAACCTAGTCCTAACCTCAGTAAAACATGATATGTCACTTATTCTAGAAACTAAGATACTCATGGTAATACAGTACTCATGGCAATAAATCACATGATATAAGCACGGATACGTCACAGGCGATAAACCTAACATGCTATGGATATCAAACAGTGACATACCAAAGACAAACATGTTCATTGCTTGTAGTTATAAAATACTATGCATATCCAAAGACAATATCATAAAAGATAAGTCAAGAGGTACCCGCCTCAAATATCGTGCGTGGCAAAGGAAATCCCACGTAAGGCAACTAGTCGTAAATCAGAGTCCTGTAAAACATGATATCCAGATTTAGCTAATTACATATAAATAAATTAGCTAAATCAAATCCTCGAGAAGCTAACATAAACCCAAATCCAATTATAAACCCTAGTTGGATCATTTAACTCCTCAATCGATTCTAACTAATACATTCGAATTAGGACTTGCCATAAGCATAATCAACCATAGCAACTTACATAAATTGGGATAAACCACCACTGATCCAAGGCCGGAGTTACCATGATCAAACTACCTCCAAGAATCAGTCCTGATCCATATATTCCACTCATATGAACTCCAACAACTGCTGCCCACCAAATCCATATCCCTAAATTAGCAATCCACTCCAAATTCAATTATCCCTAATTCAATACATAACCCTAATTAATTATGTATCAAAATTTACTACACTATACCTCAATTCACAGCCGCTGTTGATCCACAACTAGGAATAGTGCCGCCGACAGGTGTAGCCGCTGCTGGAGACCAAGACTCTACAACCAGAGACCACCATTCTCAATTAGCACAACCATTCCATCCAACACAATGTTGCTCACAGCAGGACACGAAACAAGCACAAAATCGAAAACCAAATCCTAAACTCTCACCTTCAATCCCACTGTCAAATTACTGCCGCTTGTTGTCATCTTCTCCAGCTTCTGGTTTTCCAGTGGCCTAGGGCTGAGGAAATGCAAAGCTGTGGCCACCGGAGAGAGATGGTGGCCGTGGGTTTCCGGCTAGGGCACGCGGCTGGACGAGGGCAGAGGGTGTCGGAGGAGAGGAAATCAGCGTCAGGGCTCACTACACTGTGGTGGTCGATGCTAGAGCACCAGAGGTGAGGCGCTGCTCCGTGCGTCGCCGGCGTCAGTGGCGTCGGGTCGGAGTGGCGGCGACGCTGCTAGGGATCGGCTCCGGCGCTCGCTGTGATGACGGGAGAGGATGCTAGGGCGCAGCCTCGGCAGGAGGAAACTCGACTAGGGCACAGGATGGCCGGCGGAGACTGCGGTAGTCGGCGGTCGGGCGGCGCCGGGTGGCTAGGGCAGGGAGATTAAGGCTTCGGCGTGAGAGAAGAAGGGAAGAGGGCGCGGGCAGTTTTTTTTTTTTTTTTTTTTCGGGGAGGAGAAACAGAGGAACCGGCGAAAATAAAGGAAAAAGGAAAATTAATAAAGGAAAAGAATTAAGAAAAATTCAACTTTTCCTCATTTAAATGGGGTAACCTAAACAGACTTTTCCGGGCCCCGTTTTTATCCCCGTTAACTCGTCCGTACGAGCTCTGAAAATTTCCTGAAAAATTTCCAAAAATTTCGGAAAATTCCCTTATTAATATTCGTCTATTCCCGGTATTTTACATTCTCCCCCACTAATATAAATTTGGTCCCCAAATTTCGTTATCTACCATCAGCAAGTACTAACAACAGATATAGAAAGTATAAATGTCGAACGGTAAATAAATCACATACCTCAAGTGAAAAGATGGGGATATCGATCTCGGATAGTATCCTCGAGCTCCCAAATAGCCTCCTCGTCTGAATGATACTACCATCCGACTTTAACCAGCCGAACAGTCTTGTTCCTCAACTGACGCTCTTTCCAGTCCAGAATTCGTACCAGAATCTCCTCATAAGTGACGTCAGGCTGAACTGGAACTAAGACATCTGTCAGCACATGTGTCGGGTCAGGTACGTATCTACTCAGCATAGATACGTGGAATCCATCGTGCACGCCTACCAAGGACGGTGGTAGTGCTAGCCAGTATGCTACCGCTCCAATCCTCTCCAAGATCTAGAAAGGTCCAATGTATCGCGGAGCTGGCTTACCTCTGAGGCCAATCTTTTCACCCCTTTCATGGGTGAAACTCGCAAAAATATACGGTCGCCTGCAGAGAAGTCTTAGAGTCTCCGACTCTGGTCTACCTAACTCTTTTGACAGTCTTATACCTCTGACATCCTTTGTCTAATAGTACGGACCAACTCTGCCTCATGCTAGGCTCTATGAGGTCCCAACAACTAAACCTTCCCAACCTCATCCAGAGGGTGGGTGTCCGACAAGGCCTACCATACAACACTTCAACGGTGACATTTGGATAGTCGAATGCAAACCGTTGTTGTAGGCGAACTTTACCAATGGCAAATGGTCCTCTCAACTGCCTCCGAAAATCCAATACACAAGACTTCAGCAAGTCCTCTAGAGTCTGAATGGTCCGCTGTGACTATCCATCTGTCTGAAGATGGGAAACTGTACTGAAACAGAGCTGCGTGCCCAAGGTCTGCTGCAGACTCTGTCAAAAACGAGACGTGAATCGAGGTCTCTATCCGAAATAATAATCAACAGAACACCACGTGATCTGATGATCTCTCGGCAAAATAGATCTACCAATTGATCCAGGAAATCTGTCCCCCGATTAGCTAAAAAGTGCGCGGATTTGGTTAATTGATCAACGATTACCCAAATCGCGTCATGGTCTCGTCGTGTTCTAGGCAGACTCACCACACAGTCCATGGTAATATGTTCTCATTTCCACTCAGGAACAGGAATCCGCTGAAATAAACCGGCAGGTCTCTGGTGCTCGGCCTTCACCTGCTGACAGACAAGGTTTCATCATAGTCAATACCATGAATCTGCTTGAAACCTTTAGCTACCAAGCGACCCTTATAGATAAGTCCATTCATGTCAGTCTTTCTCTTAAAGACCCACTTGCACCCAATGGGTTTTACCCCTTCAGGTGGATCAACCAAAGTCCATACTTGGTTGGTGTACATGGATTCCATCTCGGATCTCATGGCTTCTAGCCATTTCTCGGAATCTGGTCTCATCACAGCTTCCTGATAGGTGATAGGCTCATCCTCTATGAGTACAACGTCATCATGGTCAGACAAGAGAAATGAGTATCTCTCAGGCTGACGACGTACCCTATCAGACCTGCGAAGAGGTATGTCTACTTGAACCGGTTGTTGTTCCTCAACTCCTTGTGGAACAACATCATCCACAACACTTTGTGGTTCCAGTTCAATTTCCATCGAGGCATCAGTGCTATTGTTCACATCTTGAACTTCTTCAAGATCGAACGTGTTCCCACTAGTCTTTCTAGAAACAAAGTCCCTTTCTAGAAAGACCCCACCCAGTCTTTGTCACAACTACCTTGTGCTGACTGGGAATGTAGAAGTAATATCCCTTAGTTTCCTTGGGATATCCAATAAAGTAGCACTTGTCGGATATGGGTTAGGACTTGTCTGACACTTGACGTCGAACGTAAGCCTCACAACCCCAAATTCTCATGAAAGACACCTGGGCATCTCTCCCAGTCCATATCCTATATGGTGTCTTTATCACGACCTTGGATGGAACTCGGTTGAGTATAAAAGCTGCCGTGTCTAGAGCATAGTCCCAAAGGTATGTCGGAAGATCTGTGTGACTCATCATAGATCGCACCATATCTAATAGGGTACGATTCCTCCTTTCGGATACACCATTCCACTGTGGTGTTCCAGGAGGAGTGAGTTGGGATAGAATCCCACACTCAGCTAGATAGTCACGGAACTCATGGCTAAGGTATTCTCAACCTCGATCGGATCGAAGTATCTTAATACTCTTGCCAAGCTGGTTCTGTACTTCATTCTTGGATTCTTTGAACTTTTCAAAGGATTCTGACTTATGTGTCATCAAGTACACATAACTATATCTACTAAAGTCATCAGTAAATGTGATGAAGTACCTATATAACCGCCTCTAGCAGCGACATTGAAAGGGCCACATACATCACTATGTATGAGTCCTAACAAATCAGCGCTCTTTCGCTGTGCCCACTGAAGGGAGTCTTGGTCATCTTGCCTCGTAGGCATGACTCGCACATCTCATATGATTCTAAATCAACTGAGTCCAGCAAACCATCCTTATGGAGCTGGGATAAGCGCTTGTCATTTATATGACTTAAGCGACAGTGCCAGAGGTAGGTTTGGTTCATGTCATTTGACTTGAACCTCTTGGTATTTACGTTATAGATAGGGCTCTCAAGGTCTAGAATATAGAGTCCGTTTATCAGAGGTGTCACTACAATAGAACATATCGTTTAAATAGACGGAACAACATTTGTTCTTTATTGTAAACGAAAATCCTTTCTTGTCCAAACAAGAAACTGAAATTATGTTCTTAGTCAAGGCAGGCACATAACAACAATCATCTAATTCTAGTACAATCCCAGAGGGAAGAGATAGATGATAAGTTCCTACAGCAATAGCAGCAACTCGTGCTCCATTGCCTACTCGTAGGTCTATCTCACCTTTCGTCAATGTTCTACTTTTCCTCAGCGCTTGTACATTAGTACAAATGTGCGAAGCACATCCGGTATCTAATACCCACGATGAAGAAATAGAGAGGTTGACTTCTATAACATGTATACCTGAAGTAGAAATCTTATTTCTCTTCTTCTTAAGATCTTCCAGGTATTCTTTGGAGTTCCTCTTCCAGTGCCTTGCTTGTCCTTGATATAGGTGACAAAGATGTTCAACCATATCGTAAGTGCCCATCAACTCATGTTGCTTCTGAAGCTCAGAGTTCATGGTTGCGAGCATAAGACATGACACATCTAATGCGTCATCTTGATGCTTCTTGTAAGCATCACGGTCTGTTCGCGTGGCAGTGGCAGGAGGAGCCTCCGGAATGGGCTGCTCCAGAACGTATAGTTTACCTTCCTGAGTGAGAACTATTCTCAGATTCCTGTACCAGTCCAGGAAATTTGCTCCGTTGAGCTTGTCCTTCTTAAGGACAGAACGTAGAGAGAAGATGTTCGTGTTCGACGTCATGGTAATCTACAACAGAAATAAATGCAGAAATAAGTATCATATTCTTAATCATTTAATTAGGCCTTTAACTAAATGATGCTCCCATTGAATTCTATAATTCATGTGGGACAAGATCCACATCATACTAACCCTTGAGTTAGCTTTGGCTAATACGCCCAAAACTTAGTATGATCGGTAGGTAACGATTACCAATTACATCTCTATGCAACTCTTGTTTATAGGATCAAAATCTACATTTATATTAAAACTCGAGTTAGCTTTGGCTAATACGCCCAAGAGTTAATATAAACGTGATTTTGACCTATCTACCAACCATTGGATAATGCCTATAGTTAAACTTGATCTAATTGAGTTAACTAGTTACTCAATCTAATTGAGTTGTACTCACCCATGCGTTGATAGGCGGGATCAAAATTGTCCCTCCGTACCCTACCAAGATAGTATGTGTTGCTCTGCTTTGGCAGATTCAACAACAACATGCGATCGAGGTAGTGGTAGGTATCACGGCATGGTAGGCATTACGAGTTGACGCGATTTAGATTTAATCTAAATGATGATGCGTATCATATACTCGATAGATCTAATCTAATCGAAGGGTGCATCATGTGCACGACTTAGATCTAATCTAATCGTTAGGCACTAATTAATTACTTAATTAACTAGCATGCATCACATACACACAAAAGCAATTAATTAAATAATTTTGTGATTATGTCATGGCCCTACTACGATCTTCTCAAGCCAATGAAAAGATCGGATGGTCAACCTAAGGTCAACAACTTCTCAAGCTCCTTCCTTTGACCACCTCGTGTTGCTCGCGCTCTCCTTGTAACTCCATCTCGAGTGGACCTTCCACCACCTCAAAATTTACATTACATTTTGAAACTCGAGTTACATTCGAGTCTAAATCTAATTTACAACAAGAATAAAAGAGAAAGGCACGATGCGCAGGTCGCGAAAAAAAAATAAAAAAAAATAAAATACAACATGCACATCACATCACGGCACGCAGGCCGTATTATGAATTACAACACGAATTATCCAATCGAATTGGGTCTTTGGGCCATGACTATCACAAAAATAATATATAATTCAAAATTATATATTTCTATAATTTTTTGTAATTTTTCTATAATTTTTACAATTTTTACGAGTACAATTTTCCGGCGGTTCCGTTTAGCGATTTTCGGGCGCAATCGCGGAACGAATCCCCTTGCGGGGCAAGGGGCAGCGCCCCTACCCACGATCTAACCATCGCGAGGGTTCCATTGCGATCTAACAGCACCTTATCCCACTGTCCCAAAAAATTTTGGGACGAAACTTGGCCGTTTTGGAAAATTCTTCTCGGTAGTCGAAGCCTACAAGTGTCGAAACACTTGTGCTTCGCTTCTACGAGAAAAATACCCAAAAAATTATAAAAATCATAAATTTACAGAATATTACAGAACTGAAAAGTTTTTATAAAACACAAAATAAACTCGTATTTGTCTTTGCACGTGGCTCTGATACCACTGTTGGATTTTTCGGGCCACAAAAATCGCTTTTTCGCGTCGCGGAAACCCCGAAACCCCTTAGCCAACGGATCCGTGCGAAATTTTTTTTTGAAAACATATGAATACGAGTTTACCTAGATCTACACTTAGATCTACATGGAGAAAATCTTTTATACCTTTGAAGCGAAGCCCTTCGCGAATCCCGCTCGTCCAAGGTACGCCGGATCTCGTGATTGTCAACGTAGACAATCCTCTAGAAGTATCCACACGAACAAGATGTGTTCTCTAACACACAAAGATGGAGAAGAGAGCACCACAAGTGTGCTAGCACTCTCTAGGGCTCTCGGGTAGGATTGGAAGAAGAAGAAAGGAAAAGAAGAGAACACACTCCTCTAAAATTTCTATGTGACTTTCACTAACCTTTCTTCTTGGATTAGATTCACTCTCCTTTCTTCTCCCTTGCTTGAAACCCACGACCAAGAGAAGAGAAGGAGCAAGAAGAGAGCTTAGGAGGAGGAAGATCACTTGAATGAGAGTTACACATGCAAAAATGAAACTCTTTTTATCTAATTAAGTGGTTTGTAACCTCCATGGGATACCAAGAGTCACAACTCTTGGTAACTCCCATGAGGTGGCACTTCACTTAAGTAACCATGATGATGTGGAACATCATCATTGGTCCACTTAATGCCAACTCACCAATGAGGTGGCATAAAGTCAAGTCAAACTTGACTCTTCATCTTCCTCTCAAGTCAAGTCAAACTTGACTTAATCTCTCTCATGGTTGATCTAATCCAATCATTTAATTCAAGCCAATTTAATATAATGAATCTAATTCATTTAATTAAATTGATTCAATGAGTCATAATCTAAATTAGACTCATTGAACACATGAATCAACTTGAGTCCAACTCAATTAGCCCAATTAGGATTACTCTTAATCCAATTTGATTCATCAAATGAATCTAATCCTCTTGGTTCATCATATGAACCTAATCTCCATCCACTTGTTCTTTGTGTGCGACCCAATAGTTTCTTGTAACGTTGGCAATGCCCCTAAACTCATTTAGAAACATAAGTAATGAGCGGTATCTAGCAATACATCATTACTACCCAAGTTACAAGAATGTTGAGATCCAACATCACCTTGTGACTACTAATTGTGACTCCTCACAATATGTGACATTTTCCTTCTATCCTAGACATCTAGATTGATCAATGTGAGGCATAGACTGTGTCATCCTCTAATCAATCTAAATCTTAAACTCCAAGTAGACTCACTCGATCAAATGAGCTCAACATCTCATGTTGACTCATTTGGGCATGGCCATGCACTTCGTGGTCTAACTCTATCAAGAATACCGATATCGCTCCCGTCATATGGGAGGGATAGATCCCATCTACATCACTCACATCTCTCTGCATAATTCGTTATATACCCAGTAATCGCCTTTATAGTCCACCCAGTTACGGGTGACGTTTGACGAAACCAAAGTACATAACTCATGTAGGGAACCATGGTGACTTCAGGTCTAAGGACCAATAGTCATACTAATAGTCACATGAGAAAGTATATGACACTCATATAACGATCCATGATACTTTCTCATGGCGGGTCATTCAGTATATATTCTCCAATGTATACCCATATGTCAACTTGATATCTCCATATCCATGACTTGTGAGATCAAGTCATCGAGTTGACCTACATGCTAGTCTTATTGCATTAACATTGTCCCTGAATGTTAATACTCGACTAGGAATGATTTAGAGTAGTGTTCTCTATATCATCTTACTATCGATTCAACCAA
Source organism: Zingiber officinale (assembly GCF_018446385.1). NCBI lineage: Eukaryota > Viridiplantae > Streptophyta > Magnoliopsida > Zingiberales > Zingiberaceae > Zingiber > Zingiber officinale. Next base: position 78,270,713 of record NC_056001.1, read on the forward strand.
TCGATTGATATAGGTAAGAACCTTCTACTCAAGGACGTTATTATACTTAGTTTATTTGACACCAATACAAATAAGTATAATAACCAAAAACTAAATGCCTTTATTTATATAGAATATGATACAACAAGTCCAAAATACAATCATCAAATGATTGGCTCTAGGGCTCTAGCTAACACTTTCATACGGTCAGAGTTAGATCAAATTATTGTAATGTGTTGGTAATATAGTTTAAGTTAAGGTTTGCTTATGTTTGGACTTGGAATTGTGCATATGGAGCTTATTTACTTGATGAGATTGAGTTGGGTTTTACTCAATGAGTCAATAAATTAGAACAAGTGGTGGAGCTTTGGAGAAACTTAGAGGACTCTAAAGCATAAACGTTGAGTAGTCGAATCATACACAGAATATTGGTCGAGTGGAGTGGAGTGAGCTCGGGGAGCTCAATGCTTGGATGAAGGAGGTTGAAGATCTAGAGGCAATAATAAAGCTACAAAATATTATGACTCTGAATGTGGTATTGTTTTTTTTTCAATAATATCATATTGTAGTGATGTATGATTGCTAGATAGGGGTAACTATAAGTGTATGGTTATCATCAAATAGAATAATTATCATCCTTTAGAACTGTGGTGTTGTATACTAGTTTAGGTGTAAAGGGAAGCTATCTAGATGAATCGAATTGAGAGAATTGCTATGAAGATAGAGCAAACTAAGAAAACTTTATGAAAAGTGATAATAAAATCAATTCTTGAGACAATTTTAAGATTTTGATTTCACCACGATAATTGTTGACAATTTAATTGTGGTTTCCTCTCTTACCTCAATGTTAGATTATCCTTGAAGGTAGTTTATCCTAAGGTAACCAATGTTTCCTATCGAAATACACCGATGTATCTGCACCAATCGACTGTTATTCTCATGGTAATCGAATTAGTATAGACCTCTTAAGTTTTGTGACAACCAATGTAACACTCGAAAGTGTTTGAACTACTTTCGTGATCAAACCCTCAAATCCAATTCTACAGATCTGAGATTAGAGTTCACCTCTCGGTCTATCCTTTAATCTCTAATATATGCTGACATATGATAATACATCAAAGTTAAGTATGCTAAAATTGAATCAAGAATCAAACATATCATTAATAAAAGATAGAAATCACAAATATCAATCATCAACTTAATATCGAGTTATTCCCTAATCCTCGAATTAAGGAGACTACTCCATCACAATGGAGATACAAGCCACATGCATCAAAGGAAACATTCTACAATGGAAATTAAGATCAGCAGAAAGAACTTAGTGTAGGATTGTTGCGGCCGGCTAGGAGGGGGTTGTTGGATAGTCCTGTAAACATAAAAAAGAAACAACCCTTCCTCGAACTCCTTAAGCAAACACTTGTATATATAAAGTAAGTCGATAAATTAAAAGCATAAAGAAAAAGCGAGGTACAAGGATTTACTTGGTTACAACCGATGTGGTTGTTAATCCAAGAAAGATTAAGCTCACTAAAAACTCCTTCAGGCGGAGAAACCTCGTACAACGTTGAAGCGCAGAAAACAGAAGCTTAACTCTAGACTAAAACTTACAAGCGTTGGAATTACAATTCAGAGTTCGTTGAAAAGCTTCTGGACCAAGGCTATATTTATAGCCTTGGTCGGGGGCGCCCCGAAGGGGTTCCGGGCGTCCTAGGGGGGATAAACTTTATCCCCCAACGATCAGATCGAGTCAAATCTTGATCTTGGTCAAAAGTCTAGTCCGGGCGCCCGAAAGGATTCCGGGCGCCCTGGACTGCTCTGGGCGCCCGGAGCCCAAAGTCAACAGATGTTGACTTTTTCATCCGGGACCTCTTCTCTGGTTCAGTCCCGCCTCGGTCCGGTTCTTCTTCTCCGGATTCGTTCACTTGGATGATCTCTGCCATCCGGAAAAGGCTCACCCGAACCCAACTTCCGGTCTTCTCGAGCCGCCTTCCACTCCGGCTTCTCGTCCCTCGGAATCGTTACGTGTTTCCTTCTCATCCACCGGCGTACTCATCCGTAGTCTTCGTCCCTCAGTCGCACCCCGTGCTGACCTTCTCTCTAGCTGCGTCTCTTGCTCCCCGAGCAATCTTCCGCTCTGGCTTTCGTCCCTCGGAACCACCGCACGCTTCCTTCTCGTCCACCGGGGTACTCTTCCGCAGCACCTCGTCCCTCGGACGCACCGCGTGCCGTCCTTCTCGCTAGCTGCGTCTTCCGCTCGAGTACCTATGCTCCTGCACACTTAGACACAAGGTTAAAACAACACAGGACCTAACTTAACTTATTGATCACACCAAAACAACCTTGGGGTTCCAACAATCTCCTCCTTTTTGATGTGATCAACCCTAGTTAAGCTAGGGTCAATAATAGATATGAAAATTAAACAGTTTATTTAGCACTAACGTGCAACAAGATAAAAACATTAAATTTCAAGATAGAAACATTATATTTCAATTTTTTTTTTTTAAATTTTCTACCTCTCCCTAGACTTATACTTTTTCTTCTCCCCCTTTGATCACATAAAAAATTGGGGTTGCAAGAAAAATCTAAGGGTTGACACTTAGAAACTTATAAAAATCTATCTCAATGATTTTCTGAAAAAATATTTCCAAGTTAAGGAAAAATTTCTAAGTCAAAAATAACTTGTGAAAAAATTTCTAATTTTCTGCTATCAAAAAAATCTTTAGCCCAAAACTTTATGCAAGAAAAATTTTAAGAAAATTGATAATATTAAAAAAAAAATTTCTATGCATTTATTTATTTATTTATTTATTTTATTCTAATACTTTTATCAGAAAGTTTTAAATTTCCATTTCAATATATCATAACTTCTTAAATCACACTTTTTCAGATTTAAAGTAAATAATATTAAACATGCAGAAAATTCTTTTGACGAAATATTTGGTAAAAGATCTTTCAAACATGTTTCAAGTTTGCAAGATTCATTTGACAAAGTATTTTGTAACTTGCAAGACTCTTTGACAATACTTTTATTTGGCAACATTCTTTCAGCAAAATAATAGGTAAAAAATCTTTCGGCAATTTTTCTGTTTTACAAGATTCGTTTGACAAAAGATTTTTTAATCCAAAATTTTTTTCCGACGATATAAAAAATTCTTTCGGCAATGTGCAAGATTTGTTCGAAAAAATATTTTGTAGTTTGCAGGAATTTTTTAACAAAAATTCTAATTTGCAGGAGTCTATTAATAATAGATTTCTTAATCTAAATTTTTTTTTCGAAGATTCAATTTCTGATTCGAAAAAATCTTCAGGAAATTTTTCGATTGATTGATCCAATTGATCAGAAGTTCGAGTCCATACTTGACTTACCTTTTCGATAGTTGATTCTCCCCTTGTCGAGTTGCTTTCTTTCGAAGTCTCTCCCCCTTCATCGTTGCTCATCCGGGATGGGCTTTCTGTGGCTTCGGGATGGAATTCGTGTTAGTTAGAGCCCTAGAGCCAATCATTTGATGATTGTATGGACTCATTGTATCATATTCTTGTATATTAATAAAGGCATTTGGATTTTGGTTATTATACTTACTTGTATTGGTGCCAAATAAACTAAGTATAATAATGTCCTTGAGTAGATGATTCTCACCTATATCAATCGGTTAGTTGAACCGATAGTGAGATGATATAGGGAACACTACTCTTAATCATTTCTAGTCGAGTATTAACATTCAGGGACAATGTTAATGCAATAAGACTAGCATGTAGGTCAACTCGATGACTTGATCTCACAAGTCATGGATATAGAGATATCAAGTTGACATATGGGTATACATTAGAGAATGTATACTGAATGACCCGCCATGAGAAAGTATCATGGATCGTTATATGAGTGTCATATACTTTCTCATGTGGCTATTAGTATGACTACTAGTCCTTAGACCTGAAGTCACCATGGATCCCTACATAAGGAGTTATGTACTTTGGTTTCGTCAAACGTCACCCGTAACTGGGTGGACTATAAAGGCGATTACTGGATATATAACAAATTATGCAGAGGGATGTGAGTGATGTAGATGGGATCTATCCCTCCTATATGACGGGAGAGACATCGGTATTCTTGATAGAGTGAGACCACGAAGTGCATGGCCATGCCCAAATGAGTCAATATGGGATATTGAGCTCATTTGATTTAGTGAGTCTACTTGGAGTTCAAGATTTAGATTGGTCAGAGGATGACACGGTCTATGCCTCACATTGATCAATCTAGATGTCTAGGATAGAAGGACACTTGTCATATTTTGTGAGGAGTCACAATTAGTAGTCACAAGGTGATGTCGGATCTCGACATTCTTGTAACTTGGGTAGTAATGATGTGTTGCTAGATACCGCTCATTACTTATGCTCCTAAATGGGTTTAGGGCATTGCCAACGTTACAAGAACCTATAGGGTCACACACTAAGGACAATTAGATGGAGATTAGGTTCATATGATGAACCAAGAGGACTTGATTCATTTGATGGATCCAATTGGATTAAGAGTAATCCTAATTGGGCTAACTTGAGTTGGACTCAAGTTGATTCATGTATTCAATGAGTCTAATTTAGATTATGACTCATTAAATCAACTTAATTTAATGAATTAGATTCATTATATTAAGTTGGCTTGAATCAAATGGTTAGATTAGATCAACCATGGAAGAGATTTGGTCAAGTTTGACTTGACTTGAGAGGAAGATTAAAAGTCAAGTTTGACTTGACTTTATGCCACCTCATTGGTGAGTTGGCATTGATGTGGACCAATGATGATGCACCACATCATCATGGTTGCCACCTCATGGGAGTTACTATTGAGTGCCACCTCATGGAGGTTACATTCCCTCTTTGATGACAACTTAATGCATTAATGAGGGGGTTACATTTGGGAAATGTGGCCGGCTACAATTTGAATGAATATGGATTCATTTTCATTCAAGTGATGATTATTGTATCTTCTTCCTCTCAAGCTCTCCCTCTCCCTCTCCTCCTTGCTTGGCCGAATCTTACCAAGGTGCTAGCACACATTTGTGTGAGGTTTTCTCCACCTACGTGTCCGTGTGGATACTTCTAGAGGACCGACGCTTGACGGTCTAGAGATCCGGCAATTCCTTGGACGAGCGGGAACGCGAAAGGGCACGCTTCAAGGTATACTTCTTAACACATAGATCTAGGAGTAGATATAGATATTTAAAACTCGTACTTGTATTACATTCGGTTTTTCCTTGCACGGATCTACAGCTTTGGGTGATTCGAGGTTTCCGCGAAGCGAAAAGTGGTTTTTGTTGGGTTTTTCGGGCCGCGAAAACCGCTTTTCGCGTCGCGGAAACCCCGAATCACCCAAAGCCGTAGAATCCGTGCAAGGAAAAATTTTGAAAACACAAGTACGAGTTATAAACAACGATCTACAGTAGATCTACAAAGGAAAACACTTTATACCTTTGGTGCGTGCCTTCGCAAATCCCGCTCGTCCAAGGTACGTGTCGGATCTCCAAAGTATCAAGGTAGATACTTCTCTAGTGATATCCACACGAACAAGGAGTGTCTCTCACACTCAAAGGATGGAGAAGAAAGTCCCCAAGTGTGCTAGCACTCTCTCTAGGGCTCTCGGATGGGAATGGAAGAAGAAAGGAAAACAAAGAAGAGAATACAATACACTCCTCTAAAATATTACCTTTCTTCTTGGACTTCTTGGATTAACTCACTCAAGCACCTTCTCCTCTCAATGAAAGTCACGGCAACACATAGCCAAGAGAGGGGAGAAGCAAGCAAGAAGATAAGAGAATGAATGCACACCTAACTCCACAAAATCAAAACCCCCTTATTCCATTAGTGTGGCCGGCCACATAATGTAACTCCCCATTAATGTGGCTGGCCACATTAAAACCATGGAAGAGTGTAACCCCCATGAGGTGGCATGCCTCATGAGGTGGAGGTGATGTGGCAAGGATGAGTCATCCTTATGATGTGGCAATACATCAAGTCAAACTTGATGTTTCAATTTCTACTTGGTCAAGTCAAACTTGACCAATTGTCTTCCTTGTTGAGTTAAATCCAACCTTTGACTCAAGTCAATTTTAATTTAATGAATCTCAATTCATTAATATAAATTGACTCAATGAATCAAATCTAAATTAGACTCATTCAACAATTGAATCTAATTGAGTCTAACTCAGTAAGTCTAATTTGAATCCAATTGGTTCATCATATGAACCCAATCCAATTGGTTCATCATATGAACCCAATCTCCATCCACTTGTTCTTTGTGTGTGACCCAATAGGTTCTTGTAATGTTGGAAATATTTCTAAACTCCTTTAGAAACATAAGCAATGAGCGGCATCTAGTAATACATCATTGCTACCCAAGTTACAAGAAATGTTGAGATCCAACATCACCTTGTGACTATTAATTGTGACTCCTCACAATATATGACAAGTGTCCTTCTATCCTAGACATCTAGATTGATCAATGTGAGGCATAGACTGTGTCATTCTCTGACCAATCTAAATCTTGAACTCCAAGTAGACTCACTCAATCAAATGAGCTCAATATCTCATATTGACTCATTTGAGTATGGCCATACACTTCGTGGTCTTACTCTATCAAGAATATCGATGTCACTCCCGTCATATAGGAGGGATAGATCCCATCTACATCACTCACATCCCTCTGCATAATTCGTTAAATACCCAGTAATCGCCTTTATAGTCCACCCAGTTACGGGTGACGTTTGACGAAACCAAAGTACATAACTCCTTATGTAGGGATCCATGGTGACTTCAGATCTAAGGACTAATAGTCATACTAATAGCCACATGAGAAAGTATATGACACTCATATAACGATCCATGATACTTTCTCATGGCGGGTCATTCAGTATACATTCTCTAATGCATACCCATGTGTCAGCTTGATATCTCTATATCCATGACTTGTGAGATCAAGTCATCGAGCTGACCTACATGCTAGTCTTATTGTATTAACATTGTCCCTGAATGTTAATAGTCGACTAGGAATGATTTAGAGTAGTGTTCTCTATATCATCTCACTATCGATTCAACTAATCGATTGATATAGGTATGAACCTTCTACTCAAGGACGCTATTATACTTAGTCTATTTGGAACTAATACAAATAAGTATAATAACCAAACAAATGCCTTTATTAATATACAAGAATATGATACAATGAGTCCATACAATCATCAAATGATTGGCTCTAGGGCTCTAACTAACAATCTCCCACTAGCACTAGTGCCAATCAGTATAGGCTCTAAGGCCTTATGACCTAGTGTGACCATCATGCTTTCTCTGTGCCAAAGCCTTGGTCATGGGATCTGCGATGTTAGCCTCTGTAGGTACTCTGCAAATCTTCACATCTCCCCTATCGATAATCTCTCGAATGAGATGGAAGCGCCGTAGTATGTGCTTGGTCCGCTGGTGTGAGCGAGGTTACTTCGCCTGTGCTATAGCTCCATTGTTGTCACAATAGAGCTCAACTGGGTCAGCGATGCTAGGAACCACCCCAAGTTCAGTGATGAACTTGCGGATCCAAACTGCCTCCTTTGCTGCCTCTGATGCAGCAATATACTCGGCCTCTGTTGTAGAATCAGCTATTGTGTCCTGCTTCGAACTCTTCCAGCTCACAGCACCACCATTTAAGCAAAACACGAACCCCGACTGCGATCTATAGTCATCCTGGTCGGTCTGGAAGCTAGCATCACTGTAACCCTTTACAGCTAGCTCATCATTGCCTCCATATATCAAGAAATATTCTTTAGTCCTTCTTAAGTACTTAAGAATATTCTTGACCACTATCCAGTGACTTTCACCTGGATCTGACTGGTATCTGCTCGTCATGCTCAAAGCATACGAGACATCAGGTCGAGTACATAGCATGATGTACATGATCGATCCTATGGCTGAGGCATAAGGGATCTGATCCATACGGTCTCTCTCCTCTCTAGAAGAGGGACCTTGAGTCTTCGAAAGACTCACGCCATGTGACATCGGCAGAAATCCCTTCTTGGAGTTCTGCATGGCAAACCGAAGGAGTACCTTGTCAATGTATGTACTCTGACTTAGGCGAAGCAATCTCTTAGATCTATCCCTATAGATCTGTATCCCTAGAATGCGGGATGCCTCACCTAAGTCCTTCATTGAGAAGCAAATCCCTAGCCAGGTCTTGACAGACTGAAGCATAGGGATGTCCTTCCCAATGATTAGTATGTCATCCACATACAATATGAGGAAGACAACTATATCTCCTACAACCTTCTTGTAGACACAAGGCTCATCTTCGTTCTTGATGAAACCAAACTGTTTGATCGCATAATCGAATCGAAGATTCCAGCTCCGAGAAGCTTGCTTTAGTCCATAAATGGACCTATGCAGCTTGCATACTCTGCTAGTATGCTGTGGATCTACAAAACCCTCAGGTTGTGTCATGTACACATCCTCGAGTAGGTTTCCATTCAGAAATGCGGTTTTGACATCCATCTGCCATATCTCATAGTTATGGTAGGCTGCAATAGCAAGCATGATCCGAATGGACTTAAACATCGCCACTGGAGAAAAAGTTTCATCATAGTCAATACCATGAATCTGCTTGAAACCTTTAGCTACCAAGCGACCCTTATAGATAAGTCCATTCATGTCAGTCTTTCTCTTAAAGACCCACTTGCACCCAATGGGTTTTACCCCTTCAGGTGGATCAACCAAAGTCAATACTTGGTTGGTGTACATGGATTCCATTTCGGATCTCATGGCCTCTAGCCATTTCTCGGAATTTGGTCTCATCACAGCTTCCTAATAGGTGGTAGGCTCATCCTCTATGAGCATAACGTCATCATGGACAGACAAGAGAGATGAGTATCTCTCAGGCTGACGACGTACCCTATCAGACCTGCGAAGAGGTAGGTCTACTTGAACTGGTTGTTGTTCCTCTACTCTTTGTGGAACATCATCCACAACACTTTGTGGTTCCAGTTCAATTTCCATCGAGGCATCAGTGCTATTGTTCGCATCTTGAACTTCTTCAAGATCGAACGTGCTCCCACTAGTCTTTCTAGAAACAAAGTCCCTTTCTAGAAAGACCCCAGTCTTTGCCACAACTACCTTGTGCTGACTGGGAATGTAGAAGTAATATCCCTTAGTTTCCTTGGGATATCCAATGAAAAAGCACTTGTCGGATTTGGGTCCTAATTTGTCTGAGACTTGACGTCTAACGTAAGCCTCACAACCCCAAATTCTCATGAAAGACACCTGGGCATCTCTCCCAGTCCATATCCTATATGGTGTCTTTATCACGACCTTGGATGGAACTCGGTTGAGTATAAAAGCTGCCGTGTCTAGAGCATAGTCCCAAAGGTATGTCGGAAGATCTGTGTGACTCATCATAGATCGCACCATATCTAATAGGGTACGATTCCTCCGTTCGGATACACCATTCCACTGTGGTGTTCCAGGAGGAGTGAGTTGGGATAGAATCCCACACTCAGCTAGATAGTCACGGAACTCATGACTAAGATATTCTCCACCTCGATCGGATCGAAGTATCATAATACTCTTGCCAAGCTGGTTCTGTACTTCATTCTTGAATTCTTTGAACTTTTCAAAGGATTCGGACTTATGTGTCATTAAGTACACATAACCGTATCTACTGAAGTCATCAGTAAATGTGATGAAGTACCTATAACCGCCTCTAGCAGCGACATTGAAAGGGCCACATACATCACTATGTATGAGTCCTAACAAATCAGTCGCTCTCTCGCTGTGCCCACTAAAGAGAGTCTTGGTCATCTTGCCTCGTAGGCATGACTTGCATACCTCATATGATTCAAAATCAAATGAGTCCAGCATACCATCCTTATGGAGCTGGGATAAGCGCTTGTCATTTATATGACCTAAGCGACAGTGCCAGAGGTAGGTTTGGTTCATGTCATTTGACTTGAACCTCTTGGTATTTATGTTATAGATAGGGCTCTCAAGGTCTAGAATATAGAGTCCGTTTATTAGAGGTGCACTACAATAGAACATATCGTTTAAAAAGACAGAACAACATTTGTTCTTTATTATAAACGAGAATCCTTTCTTGTCCAAACAAGAAACTGAAATTATGTTCTTAGTCAAGGCAGGCACATAACAACAATCATCTAATTCTAGTACACGCCCAGAGGGAAGAGATAGATGATAAGTTCCTCCAGCAATAGCAGCAACTCGTGCTCCATTGCCTACTCGTAGGTCCCTTCGTCAATGCCCTGCTATTTCTCAGCGCTTGTACATTAGTACAAATGTGCGAAGCACATCCGGTATCTAATACCCACGATGAAGAAATAGAGAGGTTGACTTCTATAACATGTATACCTGAAGTAGAAATCTTATTTCTCTTCTTCGTAAGATCTTCCAGGTATTCTTTGGAGTTCCTCTTCCAGTGCCTTGCTTGTCCTTGATATAGGTGACAAAGATGTTCAACCATATCGTAAGCGCTCATCAACTCATGTTGCTTCTGAAGCTCAGAGTTCATGGTTGCGAGCATAAGACATGACACATCTAATGCGTCATCTTGATGCTTCTTGTAAGCATCCCGGTCAGCTCGCGTGGCAGTGGCAGGAGGAGCCTCCGGAATGGGCTGCTCCAGAACGTACAGTTTACGTTCCTGAGTGAGAACTATTCTCAGGTTCCTGTACCAGTCCAGGAAATTTGCTCCGTTGAGCTTGTCCTTCTTAAGGACAGAACGCAGGGAGAAAGAGTTCGTATTCGACGTCATGGTTATCTACAACAGAAAATTTGCAGAAATAAATATCATATTCTTAAAATCATTTAATTAGGCCTTTAATTAAATGATGCTCCCACTGAATTCTATAATTCTTGTGGGACAAGATCCACATCATACTAACCCTTGAGTTAGCTTTGGCTAATACGCTCAAGGCTTAGTATGATCGGTAGGTAACGATTACCAATTACATCTCTATGCAACTCTTGTTTATAAAATCAATATCCGCATTTATATTAAAACTCGAGTTAGCTTTGGCTAATACGCCCGAGATTTAATATAGATGTGATTTTGACCTATCATTCCAACTATTGGAAGAATGCCTATAGTTGACTCGATCCAACCGAGTAACTAGGAATACTCAATCTAATTGAGTTTGTATTTACCCATGCGTTGATAGGCGGGACCAAGATTGTCCCTCCGTACCCTACCAAGATAATATGTATTGCTCTGCTTTGGCAAATTCAACAATACATGTGATCGAGGTAGTGATAAGTATCACGGCACGGTTAGGCATTTAGAGTTGGTTCGATCAAGATCTAATCTAATCGAAAAGGATGCATCTTATGAACGACTTAGATCTAATCTAATCGCAAGGGTGCATCATGTGCACGACTTAGATCTAATCTAATCGTAAGGCACTAATTAATTAATTACTTATTAAACATGCATCATATACATAAGCAATTAACTAATTAATATATTTGTGATTTAGTCATGGCCCTACTACGATCTTCTCAAGCCAATGAGAAGATCGAATGGTCAACCTAGGGTCAACAGCTTCTCCAAGCTCCTCCCTTTGACCACCTTGTGTTGCTCGTGCCCGCCTCGGAACTCCGTCTCGTGTGGACCCTCCACCGCTCCAATTTGTACATTACAATTTGAAACTCGAGTTACATTCGAGTCTAAATCTAATTTACAACAAGAATATAAGAGAAAGGCACGACGCGCAGGTCGCGCAAACACATAACGGCACGCATGCCGTATTATGAATTACAACACAATCCAATCATATTGGATTTTTGGGCCATGACTATCACAAAATTAATATATAATTCAAAATTATATATTTTCATAATTTTCTATAATTTTAAAATAATTTTTATAATTTTTACGAGTAAAATTTCCCTGCGGTCCCGTTTAGCGGTTTCGGGCGCAATCGCGGAACGGATCCCCTTGCGGGGCCAGGGGCAGCGCCCCTACCCGCGATCTAACCATCGCGAGGGTTCCTTTGCGATCCAACAGCGCCCAAACTCGCTGTCCCAAAACGATTTGGGTCGAGACATTGCCGTTTCGGAAAAATCTTCCCGACAGGTTCGTTTTTAGCGATTTCGGGTGCAATCGCGGAGCAAATCCCCTTGCGGGGTTAGGGGCAGTACCCCTACCCACGATCTAACCATCGTGAGTTGCTCCTTTGCGATCTAATGGCACCCAAGCCCGCTGTCCCAAACGGATTTGGAGCAAAACGAAACCATTTTGGAAAAATCTTTCCGGTAGCCGAAGCCTACAAGTGCCGAGACACTTGTGCTTCGCTTCTACGGAAAAATTACCCATAAAAACTATAAAATCATAATTTTACAGAAAATTACAGAAACTTTAGTTTTCATAAAACCAAAAATTAAACTCGTACAAGCCTTGCACGTGGCTCTGATACCACTGTTGGGTTTTTCGGGCCGCGAAAACCGCTTTTCGCGTCACGGAAAACCCGAATCACCCAAAGCCGTAGAATCCGTGCAAGGAAAAATTTCGAAAACACAAGTACGAGTTATAAACAACGATCTACAGTAGATCTACAAAGGAAAACACTTTATACCTTTGGTGTGTGCCTTCGCAAATCCCGCTCGTCCAAGGTACGTGTCGGATCTCCAAAGTATCAAGGTAGATACTTCTCTAGTGATATCCACACGAACAAGGAGTGTCTCTCACACTCAAAGGATGGAGAAGAAAGTCCCCAAGTGTGCTAGCACTCTCTCTAGGGCTCTCGGATGGGAATGGAAGAAGAAAGGAAAACAAAGAAGAGAATACAATACACTCCTCTAAAATATTACCTTTCTTCTTGGACTTCTTGGATTAACTCACTCAAGCACCTTCTCCTCTCAATGAAAGTCACGGCAACACATAGCCAAGAGAGGGGAGAAGCAAGCAAGAAGATAAGAGAATGAATGCACACCTAACTCCACAAAATCAAAACCCCCTTATTCGAATAGTGTGGCCGACCACATAATGTAACTCCCCATTAATGTGGCCGGCCACATTAAAACCATGGAAGAGTGTAACCCCCATGAGGTGGCATGCCTCATGAGGTGGAGGTGATGTGGCAAGGATGAGTCATCCTTATGATGTGGCAATACATCAAGTCAAACTTGATGTTTCAATTTCTACTTGGTCAAGTCAAACTTGACCAATTGTCTTCCTTGTTGAGTTAAATCCAACCTTTGACTCAAGTCAATTTTAATTTAATGAATCTCAATTCATTAATATAAATTGACTCAATGAATCAAATCTAAATTAGACTCATTCAACAATTGAATCTAATTGAGTCTAACTCAATAAGTCTAATTTGAATCCAATTGGTTCATCATATGAGCCCAATCCAATTGGTTCATCATATGAACCCAATCTCCATCCACTTGTTCTTTGTGTGTGACCCAATAGGTTCTTGTAACGTTGGCAATGTTTCTAAACTCCTTTAGAAACATAAGCAATAATGACATCTAGCAATACATCATTGCTACCCAAGTTACAAGAAATGTTGAGATCCAACATCACCTTGTGACTATTAATTGTGACTCCTCACAATATATGACAAATGTCCTTCTATCCTAGACATCTAGATTGATCAATGTGAGGCATAGACCGTGTCATTCTCTGACCAATCTAAATCTTGAACTCCAAGTAGACTCACTCAATCAAATGAGCTCAATATCTCATATTGACTCATTTGGGTATGACCATACACTTCGTGGTCTTACTCTATCAAGAATATCGATGTCACTCCCGTCATATAGGAGGGATAGATCCCATCTACATCACTCACATCCCTCTACATAATTCGTTACATACCCAGTAATCGTCTTTATAGTCCACCCAGTTACGGGTGACGTTTGACGAAACCAAAGTACATAACTCCTTATGTAGGGATCCATGGTGACTTCAGGTCTAAGGACTAATAGTCATACTAATAGCCACATGAGAAAGTATATGACACTCATATAATGATCCATGATACTTTCTCATGGCGGGTCATTCAGTATACATTCTCTAATGCATACCCATGTGTCAGCTTGATATCTCTATATCCATGACTTGTGAGATCAAGTCATCGAGCTGACCTACATGCTAGTCTTATTGTATTAACATTGTCCCTGAATGTTAATACTCGACTAGGAATGATTTAGAGTAGTGTTCTTTATATCATCTCACTATCGATTCAACTAATCGATTGATATATGTATGAACCTTCTACTCAAGGACGCTATTATACTTAGTCTATTTGGCACTAATACAAATAAGTATAATAACCAAACAAATGCCTTTATTAATATACAAGAATATGATACAATGAGTCCATACAATCATCAAATGATTGGCTCTAGGGCTCTAACTAACAGTTTTCGCGACGTGAAAAGCGGTTTTCGCGGCCCGAAAAACCTAATAATTCGACCATTGAGTTTGTTGGGGCTGTCTCGGTAATTTCTTCCGTCTCGGATTCTTCTGATGACGGCTCGATGTCTATTGAGGAGATGACTTCAACCGGTTTTTCATAGAGCTTTAAGAACTTTTCCCAAAGTTCTTTTGCGCTTTTGTACTCGCCAACTCTATTGAGATCTTCATTTGGTATCACGGTTAGAAGATGAAATTCTGCCCGTCCGTTTGACATCGATTCGTTACGTTGTTTGTTGGTCCAGAGGCATAGATCGACTCATTGTTCATTCGTGTTCTTCGGTTCTTCATAACCAAATTTTAATATTAAAGAAATACCAAAGTCTGAGTTAAGTTATACCTCCATTTTTGCTTTCAAATGACAAACTCCCCCTCGAATGTAGGTGGGTAGTCGTAGGCTCCGGCCATCACTTCGTTGCTTCGTTCGGCGGTTAGTCCTCCTGAAGCGCCTCGGCTCTGATACCACTTGTTGGACCGTTGCGGTCGGCTAGGAGGGGGTTGTTGGATAGTCCTGTAAACATAAAAAAGAAACAACCTTTCTTCGAACTCTTTAAGCTAACACTTGTATATATAAAGTAAGTCGATAAATTAAAAGCATAAAGAAAAAGCGCACAAGGATTTACTTGGTTACAATCGATGTGGTTGTTAATCCAAGGAAGATTAAGCTCACTAAAAACTCCTTCAGGCGGAGAAGCCTCGTACAGCGTTGAAGCGCAGAAAACAGAAGCTCAACTCTAGACTAAAGCTTACAAGCATTGGAATTAAAATTCAGAGTTCGTTGAAAAGCTTCTGGACCAAGGCTATATTTATAGCCTTGGTCGGAGGCACCCCAAAGGGGTTCCGGGCGCCCTGGGGGGGATAAACTTTATCCCCCAACGATAAGATCGAGTCAAATCTCGATCCTGGTCAAAAGTCTAGTCCGGGCGCCCGGAAGGATTCCGGGTGCCCCGGAGGGCTCCGGGCGCCCCGGAGCCCAAAGTCAACAGATGTTGACTTTTTCATCCGGGACCTCTTCTCTGGTTCAGTCCCGCCTCGGTCCGGTTCTTCATCTCCGGATTTGTTCACTTGGGTGATCTCTGCCATCCGGAAAAGGCTCACCCGAACCCAACTTTCGGTCTTCTCGAGCAGCCTTTCGCTCCGGCTTCTCATCCCTCGGAATCGCTGCGTGTTTCCTTCTCGTCTACCGGCGTACTCATCTGCAGTCTTCATCCCTCGGTCACACCCCGTGCCGACCTTCTCTCTAGCTGCGTCTCTTGCTCCCCGAGCAATCTTCCGATCCGGCTTTCGTCCCTTGGAACCACCGCACGCTTCCTTCTCGTCCACCGGGGTACTCTTCCGCAGCACCTCATCCCTCGGACGCACCGCGTGCCGTCCTTCTCGCTAGCTGCATCTTCCGCTCGAGTACCTGTGCTCCTAAGCTCCTGCACACTTAGACACAAAGTTAAAACAACATAGGATCTAACTTAACTTGTTGATCACACCAAAACAACCTTGGGTTTCCAACACTTAGTTGTAGATGTCGTAGACATTTCTGAATGATCTCCACTTCCTCTTCGGTGGCCGGAATCTCTAGGCTCATTGGATCTCTTGGAAGACGATTCTCTTTTAGGGTCTCCTATCATGAGAACCCCTTGATGCCTGTAGTAAGCACCCCTAGGTTGCCTTGTAGACTCGAAAAATATAAAAAACTTTCCTAAAATATAGGGGGTGCCACCAACAAAACCCTAACGATCCACAACTTTGGTGGCTACCACGAGTTGGCTGTGGATCATGTTGGAAATTTTCTCATCACAGCTTAGAATGAAACACAACTATGATAAGTGCCATATGTAGGCTGTGGCTCATGCTGGAAGGATTCTTGTCAAAACTCTGAATGGACTATAATCGTAGTAGGTGCCATAGTTTGGTTATGGTTCTTGCTGGATGTTCTGGGCAATGCTTTGATGGCAAATCTATCTCTGCTGTGTTGGTATGGGAAGCATTAGACGATCAAACCTGGGTTTTGATAATGACAAAGGGTTCAAAGTTTCCTAAGTGGTCTTAGACAAAAGCCTTAACTGCAGTTAAGTAGATGAAAAACCCTAGGGGGTGGTAACCGTAGGTCGTACAGGGCGGTAACCCTAGACGGAAAGTTTTGACGGGTCGAGCGCTTCGAGCAAAATCCTAAAGTCGGGGACTCTAGGTTGAAATCCTGGTGTCGCGAACTGGGTGGAAATTTGGACTGGTCGTGGAGTGGACGTCCAGTTTGAAGATCGGAAGCTTTGGACGTTGAACAAAAGTCCAGTTGGTCTGGAAGATTAATCTGACAACAAGTAACTTTTCTTGAGAGGAGTAGGTGAAGACGCGTTCCCCGAAGAGGGAATAGTAGGCGTCGATTTGACCTAGGGTTTCTGAGAAATTTGAAGTTAGAACCAGATAGTCCGGAGACTGTCAAAGTAACTTACTATTTCATATTTTATTGTTTTAACTTTATTTTGCAGGATATGTTTGGTATTTTGGACTAACACATCTTGCAGGGAGTGAAAAGGGCTTAAAACTTTGGATGAACAGTTCCCGAGGCGCCCTCTATGGAGCTTGGAGGTGCCTCGGGTGCATTAGTCGAAGACTCCGTACACCAGGGTAGAAGGCGCCCTCCAAGGCTCCTGGAGGTGCCCTGGACACTAGATGGAGGGCGCCCTCCATGGAGCTTGGAGGCGCCTTCAGGTGGATAAGCAGCGGGCGCTGCGGAGTTTATCGACACTGTGAATTCAGGATAAAAGTCCCAGCTGAAGGCGCCTCCTATGGCGGTTGGTGGCACCCTCAATGGCTTACTTAGGCCTGGTTCGAGTAGAGGCAAAGATACACTTCCAATTGCAATCTTTCTACTGTGCACTGCTCTACAAGACGAACATGCTACTCAGTAACGTAACTTCGGCAATCGGCCGACGTGACTCCGATGATCGAGTGACTCGACTCTGGCTACCGAGCGACATGACTCCGACGACTAAAAGCATGACCATCCAGATCTGAAAAGTCATCGGTACAGTTTCAATTATTGCATTAAAACTATACTTCAAGTTGTAACTTTCTGAAGTTATAATGATTACCCATCGAAAGCACTCTTACGTACGGGCCTTGTAGTAGAAGTCGTTACAGGCTCCGAACCAAGTAAATCCTTGGTGTTTGTGATTGATTTCTGTTTATTCTGCTGCGTGTTTACTCGATTATTTCTTAACAAACGAATTAGCCACGAGTGCTATTCACCCCCCCTAGCGCTTTTCGATCCTACAATTGGTATCAGAGCGGGGTCGCTTCGAATTGGTGAAACCACCATTCAAGCATTTTTTTTCCGTGGTATTAATTCTTTTTGTTTTATTTAATTGGAGTTGGTATAATTGGCTTACTTTGATCATTTTATCGCAATCGAAAAGTCATTTTTCTCGAAGTTGGTGCAACACCACTCGAGCTCACTTATTTTATTATTTTCTCCCGCACTACTAATATAAGACCAAGTCTTGGAACACTCGTAATTTTTTATTGTGTGCGAGATTCTATTTCAATGGCCCATCAAGAAGGCTATAGCACAGCCTGCCCGCTCCTATTCTCCGACGAAGACTTCGGATATTAGAAGAGCCGAATGGAGTACCACCTCCAGACACAATTCAAGATGTGGATGATCATCAAAATTGGCCTCACTCCCACTCAACGGCGTAGGAAAACCAATATCATGTGAAAACTGGTACACAAGTCTAATGAAGAAGATCAAGGCCAATGCCAAAGCTACATGCACTCTTCAATACGGCTTGACTAAAGAAGAGTTGAACTGAGTGGGCCCGTTCTCAAGCGCAAAAGAACTATGGGAGAAATTGATTGAGCTGCACGAGAGAGCTTCCGACATGAAGGTAAGCAAACGTGACTTAATATAAAATAAATTGTATAACATAAAAATGTAGGAAGGTGAAACGACAAACCAACTTCACGCGCGGATTCAGGACCTTCTGAACGACCTTCATGCAATCGGACAAAAAGTGGAGAACCTCAACGTCATAAGATATGCATTAAATGTATTTCCAAGGAACACCTTGTGGGCATCCATGGTAGATGCTTACAAAGTGTCTAAGGATTTGACATCAATCAAATTAGATGAATTATTTTCTGAATTCGAGCTTCATGAACAAACTAATACTACTCCGGCTGAGAAAGGTATTGCTTTGATTGCAGGAACGAGTAGAATGCGGGAATCAAAAGCAAAGCGTAGAACTGAACCCGAGTCCGAAGATGAACCGGACTTAGAAGACTACGACGATGAGATAACAGCCGAACTCATCAACCTTGTACAAAAACTCTACAAAAGGAAGAAAGGGTTCACCAAGAAAGACATCAAGAAAGTGATTTAGTTCAAGATGGTGTAATCAAGTTCTAAAGTGATGTCCGAAGTAACTTGCTACGGCTGCAACAAAAAGGGACACATCAAAGCCAACTATCCGAACCAAAAGGAAACAAAGAAGTAAAGGAAGAAGAAAGCATTGTAGGCGACATGGGATGAGTCTTCTTCAGAAGATTCTGACGAAGAGCTCGATCAAACTAGCTTCCTCGCACTTACGACCTGGGAACAAGTCGACGAATCTGAAATCGAGAGTGAGTCGGAAACAGAATCTGAGAGAAGCCACGGATCCGTATCCATTTCCGAAGGGCCTACCCTACTATAAGAACTTCTCAGATGGATAAATTGCGTAATTTAGTTAATTATCTCATGCGTACGTTAGCCAAATATAACCTCCAAGTCAAGTCACTCCAAAAAGAGGTAACAATCCTGAAGGAGGAGACTAAACTAAGTCCTTTGACTGAGCTAGTTCAAAATGAAGGTTCAACTCAAGTCCAACAACTTGAGGAAGAAAATTCTAATTTAAAAACTCAAGTTAAAGAACTTAAGGACATGTTGGAACGGTTCACCTTGGGTTCCAAGAATTTTGATCTGATTCTTAGAAAATAAAGAGTCGTTTACAATCGATCCGGACTTGGATTTAAGGCTAAACAAAAATACAGATCTTACTTATCACTTGTAAACAGAACAAATAGAAAATTAGTCCAAGCATGGGTCCCCAAGTCAAACTTGATTAATCAAGTTGCGCTAGGTCAATATTGGGTCCCTAAGGATCAAATCTACTACCTTGATAGACCCTATCGAGGCTATGATCTAGGGGGAGCTGATAGAAAGACCATTTTTATCAATAGATAGATTTGTTTGATGCTTGCTTTACTACTTTCATTATGCATGCTTAGACTAGGATAGATAAGGACCTAGGCTTGATTCACACTTGACTAGTTAGACCTAGGAGTTTCAGAAAGAAAATTAAATATTCAATTTCTTTGAAAGTCTTTGTCTAGAAGTGGTGGATGATCCCATACCCAAGAAGGCCTAGAGCCTTGCCATAGCTTGGAAGCCAATCTTTGAAATAAATATTTAATTGACTAACTATAAAACCTAAGTCTAACTCAAATGTAAATCAATCATTAGATGATAATCTAAATTAAAGATAAAATAAAACTCTAACGCCCGCCCTTCTCATATGACGGGGTTACGGGAACATACATACATATTAATCTATTTCTAAAGCAGCGGAAATATTTATTTATATATTTTTCTTTTCTTTTAAACACAAATAACTAATTATCTAAACATCTATAATCATGTGAGCATGTTTAGCATAATTTTAAATTTAAGAAGTCATGATATCAATTTCTAACATAAGCATGAATAAGTGTTAAGTAATCATGCAAAACATTAACATAGGGTAGGCATAGTTCATATCAAGCATAAATTAACATAAGCAGGTCTTTTTCCTTAGCCGAGCCATCACCACACACATCTCTTGCCCCTCCTGCTGCTCCCTTAGTTTATCCATCCTACCTTTATCTGCGGTACAAGGAAAGTAAACTATAAGCACACATGCTTAGTAAGATCCTTTCCTACACAAAAAAAACATATATCATAGCATAATCACATAAACATATAGCATGGAGACATAATCATCTAAACATCATATCATGTAAAAGAGCATCATAACATATCATATCATCTTATAAAAGAGTATCATGTCATACGTATCATATCATGAAAGAGCATCATGTCATATCATATCATAACATAACATATCATATCATAAAAGAGCATCATGTCATATCATATCATATGTCATGTCATATCATATCATAACATATCATATCATATCATAAAAGAGCATCATGTCATATCATATCATAACATATCACATCATAAAAGTATATGCAAGATGTCTTTCAAAAACATGCGTCATGTCATGTGCAAGATGTCTTTTAAAAAAAACATATCATATAATACTTAAATATAATCTCAACATGAGGGCCCGACTATGTACCACATAACATAAATGCGCGCAATCCCTAGGACGGGGTAGCTAGTCCCGAACCTACTAGGGAACTAGGTCCGTACTACGACCGTCGACCTAGGGGCGAACTAAGGAGCCCATCCCTTGGACACTAAGGTCCGGTACAAGCCATATAAAAAGTAAAGTAGCATGTCATATTTACTTATCATATCATGAAGAGTGCTCTTAGTCCCAACTAATAGGGAAGCAACTCTTAGGCCTTTACTTGTCATATCATAAAGAGTGCTCTTAATCCCAACTAATAGGGAATCATCACTTAGGTCTTTTCTTGTCATATCATAAAGCATGCATACTTGAGCATATAGCCCATCAAAAGAGTCATTATCATGCATGATTCATAATCATACATAAATGAGCATATAACATATCATAGGGAAACATAATCATGCATGGAAAACATTAACTATCATCTCCTAATTCATATCATAGCATGTGAAACATATAGTAAATCATAATTGGGTCTCTAACCCTAATTCCATGGAGTGGCCGAAACATGCAAGGAATTGTCCTAGGCTACAAGCAATATAAAAGCATATGAACCCTAAACCAACTTTATAGCACTTATCATAAAGAACATCATGAGCATGTTTAGTTTAGGTTCTAAGCTTCCTAGGTCTTTTAATCTTGTTATAGCTGAAACTTGCCAGGCATGAATCTAGGTTACAAGTAACATAAAAGCATGTGAACCCTAAACCAACTTCATATCATATACCATAAGGAACATCATGAGCATGTTTAGTTTAGGTTCTAAGCTTCCTAGATATTTTAATCTTGTTATGGCCGAATGTTTAAGGAGCATGAAACTAAGTCTAAGCAACATACAAGCATAAGAATATCAAGCTAACTTCATATCATATCATAAGGAAAACCATGAGCATGTTAGATTTGATTTTAAGCTTTCTTAGACCCTTAATCTCATCATGGCCGAAACCCTACAGTGGGATGCATCTAGGTTCCAAGCAGCAGGCGAGCATGAAAACACTAAGTAATCTTCATACCATATCATAAGAAAAGTCATGAGCATGATAGATTAAATTTTAAACTCTCCTAGACCTTCATTTCTATCATGGCCGAAATCCTAAAACCCTAAAGTGGCATGCATTTAGGTTCCAAGCAACATACAAGTATGAAAACACTAAGAAATCTTCATACCATATCATAAAGAAAGTCATGAGCATGATAGATTAAATTTTAAACTCTCCTAGGCCTTCATTTCTATCATGGCCGAAACCTACTAGGCATAGATCTAGATTTCAAGCAACATAAAAAAAACATTAGAATTCTAAACAGAACTCATATCCTAAGTTACATATCGTAAGGGACATCGTGAGCATGTTTTAGGTCTTAAGCTTTCCTAGGTCTTTTATTCATGCCTTGGCCGAAAGTTTAAAGAATATGAATCTAAGTTCTAAGCAACGTACAAGCATAAGAACACTAAACTACTCTCCTATCATAGGGTACATATCATAAGAAACGTAGTGAGCATGTTTAGTTTAGGTCTTAAGCTTCCTTAAGTTTTTATACTTTGGTGGTCGAAATTTTCAAGAAGCAACCCTAGATTTTTCAGCAATCTAAACTCATGGAAAAACACATGAACTACTTGTACCGCAGGTGTGGGGATACTTACCTCCTCTTGCTTGGTTTTTTTTTCTTAAAAGAAGGTAGCCTTGTGATGAGGAAGAAGAAAGCTTCTCCTTCTAGTTCTCCCTTTTTGCTTCTCTTGCTTGTAAGGAGTTGATCTTGAGGACTCCTTCTTGTGAATTAGTTTTCTTAGGGAGAAAACCTTAGCTTGGGATTCGGAAATGGGAGAGGGGAGAGTTTTAGGTCTCGGTGGAGGAGGAAGAAGGAGAAAGAAGGAGGAGGAAGAAGAAGGAGGAAGAAGTAGCCAACCTTTCTTTCCCTTCTCTTCTCTCATTCCTATTTATCCTCAATGAGGAAAAAAGAAAAAATGTCCCAATTCATCTCCTTGATTCCTCTATTCCCTCACCCTCATTCATTCTCACGAAAATAGAAAGAAGAAAGAAGAAAAAGACAACTTGTATTTTGTCTTTTGCTTGCTTCTTCTCTTAACCAAGAGAAAGAGGAGGAAAGCTACTTGACATTTTCTTGCTTCCTTACTTAATCATACTCTTGCTTTTAACTACAAATTTCCATTCTTTGCTAATCATATATCATTCATGACTCTATTGGTTATCATACACCAATTTAGCTTTATCTATTGTGAGGGGTTCAAGGTTCAAGCCTTAACTTCTCTCTCTTTTTATTTCTTTTTGGTTCTATTTCCCTTTTCCTTTTATTCTAAAAGAGAATACCCATATGTATAACTAAAAATTTCATGGGTGTTAGAAAGATCTCGCAGGACTTCCTAGAAAGAGAATACCGCATAGAAAGTTCATCCTCGAACTTAGATTAGCGACATCAGGTGACACAGGACTTCCTGCTGAGTGCATCGGCCACTTTGTTTACTTTTCCTGGATGATAAAAGATCTCGCAGTCATAGTCCTTGACTAGCTCGAGCTATCTGCGTTGTCTTATATTTAGGTCTTTCTGTGTGAAGAAATATTTCAGACTCTGGTGGTCGGTATTAATCTTACACTGGGCTCCATATAAATAATGTCTCCATGTTTTGAGAGCAAAGACCACGACTGCTAGTTCTAGGTCATGAGTGGGGTAATTCCTTTCATGCTCTTTGAGTTGTCTAGAGGCGTAGGCAATGACCTTGCCGTCTTGCATGAGTACAACTCCAAGTCCTAATATGGAAGCATCGCTGTACATATCGAAGCCTTTGTTACTTTCCGAAAGAGTAAGGATCGGAGCACTGGCCAGTCTCCTTTTCAATTCTGTGAAACTCTTCTCGCAGTCATCCGTCCATTCATACTTTTTGTTCTTCTTGGTGAGAACTGTCATAGGGGCTGCAATTTTGGAGAAGTCCTCTACAAACTTCCTGTAGTAGCCTGCTAGCCCGAGAAAACTTCTGATTTCACTGCATTCTTTGGCCTGTTCCAGTTACTTACAGCTTTGATCTTGTTCGGATCTACCATTACTCCATCCTTGGAGATAACATGACCCAAGAATAATACTCGATCGAGCCAGAACTCGCATTTGGAGAACTTTGCATATAGTTATTTCTCTTGAAGGATCTGTAGTACGGTATTCAGGTGTTCAGCATGCTCTTCTTGAGTTCTTGAATAGATGAGAATATCGTTAATGAAGACGATCACAAATTTATCAAGATATGCCGTAAATACCCGATTCATCAGATCCATAAATACAGCAGGAGCATTTGTCACTCCGAAGGGCATAACTATGAACTCATAGTGTCCGTATCTTGTTCGAAATGCCGTCTTCCGTATATCATCCTATTTTACTTTCACTTGATGATAGCCGGACCTTAGGTCAATCTTAGAGAAGACGGTTGCACCCTTTAACTGGTCGAACAAGTCGTCGATCCGTGGAAGAGGGTACCTGTTCTTGATTGTCACATTATTCAGCGCTCGGTAGTCTATACACATTCACATAGACCCATCCTTCTTTTTCACAAATAGTACTGGAGCTCCCCATGGAGAGTGACTAGGGCGAATAAGTCCCTTGTCGAGTAACTCTAGTAGTTGTCCCTGAAGTTCCTTCAACTCACCCGACGCCATACGATAAGGTGCTTTAGAGATTGGTTTAGTACCAGGAATCAATTCGATCTCATATTCTATTTCTCTATCGGGGCTAACCCTGGTAGTTCATCGGGAAACACTTCCGGATAGTTGCATACCACCCTGACATCTTCTAGCTTCTGGTCCTCGGGTTGACTTGTATCGACCACGTGTGCTAGAAACCCAGTACATCCCTTATCTAACATCTTTTGTGCCTTTATGGCTGATAAGAATCTCTCAGTTTCCTTCCTTGGTTCTCCAACAAATTCGAACATCGGTTCAGCTTTAGGTCGGAAGACCACTTTTCTTTTACGTCACTCAATCGAAGCGCCGTACTTACTCAGGAAATCCATGCCCAGTATAATGTCATAATCCCGCATGTCAAGTACTATCAGATCGCAGTAGAGTTCTTTGTCTGCGATTTGGATAGGCACGGCTCACAGCATATGATTAGATGGCATCACTTCTCCCGAAGGCAAGGACATTAAGAACTTGCGATCTAAGGCTTGGGGTGACATGTCTATCTTTTTCATGAAGGGTGTAGAGACAAACGAGTGTGTCGCCCCAGTATTAAATAACATAGTAGCATACTGACTGAAAATAGGTAGCTGACTTGTGACAACTGTAGAAGCACTCGCCACATCTTCTTTGGTGAGAGAGAAAACCCTGGCATTAGTTGTAACTGGCGGGGCTTCCAATCTCCCTTGGCTAATCGGAGTCCCTTCTATGGCAGCTTGCATCTGGTGTAGCTATGACGGGGCACTCCTGTTCTGGTTATACTGCTGGGATGGTGCCTGGAACCGGATAGGGCAGTCTCTGGCCATATGTCCTTCCCGTCCGCAACTATAACACTTTTTCGTACCCTTGTGGCATACCCCGGAATGCTGCTTCCCATAAGTGGTACACTGAGGGTACTTAGGTTGCTTATTCGCTGGACCACCTTTAGCGTTGTTCCATTGCTTTCTTTTTCCATTAGGGTTTCCTTTCTAGCTTGCTCTGGTACCTTGAGGTTTCTGTCATTCTGTCTGTGCTTGATTCTTACTCTCATTCATCGCCTTCTGATAGTGTTCGGTGATCAGGGCACTGCTGACCAGCTCTTTTGTAGTCTGCGGTCTATTAATTCCGCCGGCCACATTCAAAGCTATCTCGGGTCGGAGCATCTTTAGCATCAGTCTGACTCTTTCTCTTTCCGTGCTGACCAACTCTGGGCAGAGGCGTGCTAGACAGTTGAAGCGCTTCACTACTTCGTTAACTGATAAGTCACCTTGCCGGAACTCGGTGAACTCGTCGTAATGCCGATTTGTTACCCGCATATGGAAAAACTCCTCGAAGAACTCTGCTTCGAAGTCCGCCCAGTTCATCTGATTAACTTGTCTCTTGATCTTAACCCTTTCCCACCACATTCTTGCGTCTCCAGAAAAGAAAAATGACACGCACTTGATCTTTTCTGGTACGGGCCAGTCCAGCAGTTCCACTATACTTTCCACTGTCTTGAACCAGGCTTGGGCATCCCATGGCTCACAAGTACCCGAGAAGTTCTCCGGCTTTAGCCTTAGCCACTGTATTAAGTAAGTCTCCTGTCGGACTACTGGGGCAGGGGCTACCGGTGGTACTGGTGCAGCTGTAGGTATGACAGGCAATGTATTCTAATTTGTTGGTGGGGTGACAGGGTTTCCTTGCTGATTCATCAAAGCAGTGATTACTTGTTGTTCCGTGATCTGACGCTGGAGGTCTGTGACTGCATGTGTCAGATCTGGTGGAGTCACTGTCTCATCGGTCCTGTTACCGTGTCTTCTAGCCATATCTATCTTTATAAATGACAATAAGGGTAGCATAAGTCCATGGTCATCCCTACTTATATCCGTGCATATTAAAACATCGCTTATCATACATAAAGGAAATTCGTATCAGTTATACTTATGTTCATGTATACTAAAAGCATTTCTTATCATGCATAAAGAAATAGAGTAAGTACAAAGATTCTTACTTGGAGCAGCAGGATGGAGGCTTGACGTGTGTGTAGTGGGAAGGCTAATCTCGCTCTGATACCAACTTGTAACACCCGCCCTTCTCATATAACGGGGTTACGGGAACATACATGCATATTAATCTATTTCTAAAGCAGCGGAAGTATTTATTTATATATTTTTTTTTCTTTTAAACACAAATAACTAATTATCTAAACATCTATAATCATGTGAGCATGTTTAGCATAATTTTAAATTTAAGAAGTCATGATATCAATTTCTAACATAAGCATGAATAAGTGTTAAGTAATCATGCAAAACATTAACATAGGGTAGGCATAGTTCATATCAAGCATAAATTAACATAAGCAGGTCTTTTTCCTTAGCCGAGCCACCACTACACACATCTCTTGCCCCTCCTGCTGCTCCCTTAGTTTATCCATCCTTTATCTTTATCTGCGATACAAGGAAAGTAAACTATAAGCACACAGGCTAAGTAAGATCCTTTCCAACTCACAAAAAAAACATATATCATAGCATAATCACATAAGCATATAGCATGGAGACATAATCATCTAAACATCATATCATGTAAAAGAGCATCATAACATATCATATCATCTTATATAAGAGTATCAATTCATACATATCATATCATGAAAGAGCATCATGTCATATCATATCATAACATATCATATCATAAAAAAGCATCATGTCATATCATATCATAACATATCATATCATAAAAGTATATGCAAGATGTCTTTCAAAAACATGCGTCATGTTATGTGCAAGATGTATTTTAAAAAAAAAAATATCATATAATACTTAAATATAATCTCAACATGAGGGCCCGGCTATGTACCACATAACATAAATGCGCGCAATCCCTAGGACGGGGTAGCTAGTCCCGAACCTACTAGGGAACTAGGTCCGTACTACGACCGTCGACCTAGGGGCGAACTAAGGAGCCCATCCCTTGGACACTAAGGTTCGGTACAAGCCATATAAAAAGTAAAGTAGCATGTCATATTTACTTATCATATCATGAAGAGTGCTCTTAGTCCCAACTAATAGGGAAGCAACTCTTATGCCTTTACTTGTCATATCATAAAGAGTGTTCTTAATCCCAACTAATAGGGAAGCATCTCTTAGGCCTTTTCTTGTCATATCATAAAGCATGCATACTTGAGCATATAGCCCATCATAAGAGTCATTATCATGCATGATTCATAAGCATACATAAATGAGCATATAACATATCATAGGGAAACATAATCATGCATGGAAAACATTAACTATCATCTCCTAATTCATATCATAGCATGTGAGACATATAGTAAATCATAATTGGGTCTCTAACCCTAATTCCATGGAGTGGCCGAAACATGCAAGGTACAAGCAACATAAAAGCATATGAACCCTAAACCAACTTCATAGCACTTATCATAAAGAACATCATGAGCATGTTTAGTTTAGGTTCTAAGCTTCCTAGGTCTTTTAATCTTGTTATAGCCGAAACTAGCCAAGCATGAATCTAGGTTACAAGTAACATGAAAGCATGTGAACCCTAAACCAACTTCATATCATATACCATAAGGAACATCATGAGCATGTTTAGTTTAGGTTCTAAGCTTCCTAGGTATTTTAATCTTGTTATGGCCGAATGTTTAAGGAGC
The DNA here is from genome assembly GCF_018446385.1 of Zingiber officinale. Taxonomy (NCBI): domain Eukaryota; kingdom Viridiplantae; phylum Streptophyta; class Magnoliopsida; order Zingiberales; family Zingiberaceae; genus Zingiber; species Zingiber officinale. The sequence goes on from NC_056001.1 coordinate 78,298,850, forward strand.
ATGAAACTAAGTCTAAGCAACATACAAGCATAAGAATATCAAGCTAACTTCATATCATATCATAAGGAAAACCATGAGCATGTTAGATTTGATTTTAAGCTTTCTTAGACCCTTAATCTCATCATGGCCAAAACCCTACAGTGGGATGCATCTAGGTTCCAAGCAACAGGTGAGCATGAAAACACTAAGTAATCTTCATACCATATCATAAGAAAAGTCTTGAGCATGATAGATTAAATTTTAAACTCTCCTAGACCTTCATTTCTATCATGGCCGAAACCCTAAAACCCTAAAGTGGCATGCATTTAGGTTCCAAGCAACATACAAGTATGAAAACACTAAGAAATCTTCATACCATATCATAAAGAAAGTCATGAGCATGATAGATTAAATTTTAAACTCTCCTAGGCCTTCATTTCTATCATGGCCGAAACCTACTAGGCATAGATCTAGATTTCAAGCAACATAAAAAAAACATTAGAATTCTAAACAGAACTCATATCCTAAGTTACATATCGTAAGGGACATCGTGAGCATGTTTAGTTAGGTCTTAAGCTTTCCTAGGTCTTTTATTCATGCCTTGACCGAAAGTTTAAAGAATATGAATCTAAGTTCTAAGCAACGTACAAGCATAAGAACACTAAACTACTCTCCTATCATAGGGTACATATCATAAGAAACGTAGTGAGCATGTTTAGTTTAGGTCTTAAGCTTCCTTAAGTTTTTATACTTTGGTGGCCGAAAGTTTCAAGAAGCAACCCTAGATTTTTCAGCAATCTAAACTCATGGAAAAACACATGAACTACTTGTACCGCAGGTGAGGGGATACTTACCTCCTCTTGCTTGGTTTTTTTTTTCTTAAAAGAAGGTACCCTTGTGAAGAGGAAGAAGAAAGCTTTTCCTTCTAGTTCTCCCATTTTGCTTCTCTTGCTTGTAAGGAGTAGATCTTGAGGACTCATTCTTGTGAATTAGTTTTCTTAGGGAGAAAACCTTAGCTTGGGATTCGGAAATGGGAGAGGGGAGAGTTTTAGGTCTCGATGGAGGAGGAAGAAGGAGAAAGAAGGAGGAGGAAGAAGAAGGAGGAAGAAGTAGCCAACCTTTCTTTCCCTTCTCTTCTCTCATTCCTATTTATCCTCAATGAGGAAAAAGGAAAAAATGTCCCAATTCATCCCCTTGATTCCTCTATTCCCTCACCCTAATTCATTCTCACGAAAATAGAAAGAAGAAAGAAGAAAAAGGCAACTTGCCTTTTGTCTTTTGCTTGCTTCTTCTCTTAACCAAGAGAAAGAGGAGGAAAGCTACTTGACATTTTCTTGCTTCCTTACTTAATCATACTCTTGCTTTTAACTACTAATTTCCATTCTTTGCTAATCATATATCATTCATGACTCTATTGGTTATCATACACCAATTTAGCTTTATCTATTGTGAGGGGTTCAAGGTTCAAGCCTTAACTTCTCTCTCTTTTTATTTCTTTTTGGTTCTATTTCCCTTTTCCTTTTATTCTAAAAGAGAATACCCATATGTATAACTAAAAATTTCGCTGGTGTTACAAAAACATCTCGCATAAACCTATAAGGCTCCCTGATTGATAATGTAGAAAAGGGTGAGATGGACTTAGGCAAAATTTAGTAATAAATATTAATCAAATAAATTAACAAAATTGAACAATCAAATAAATTAACAAAATTGAATAATCTAATAAATTAACAAAATCAATCAATTAATCAGATAAATTAACAAAATCAATCAATTAATTAAATAAATTAATAAAATCATCAATTAATCAGATAAATTAACAAAATCAATTAATTAACCAAATAAATTAACAAAATCAATCAATTAATGCGATAAATTAAAAAAATCAATCAATTAATCAAATAAATTAATAAAATTGAACAATCAAATAAATTAACAAAGTTAATCAATTAATAAATCTTAATCAAATCAATTTAATTAACTTAATAATTCTAACTAACTTAATAACTATAATGAACTTAATAAACCTGATCATTGAATAACTCTAATTAAATTATTAATAACTTAACTGAACTTAATAATTCTAATTAACTTAATAAGTTCTAAGCAATTCAATTAACCACAAGTCTCTTAAAACTCAGTCAACTATCTCACAATCACCCATAAGAATGACATGTTTGACAATCTAGACTGGGTGAGATGGAATATTAAGGAGCTGATTTCAATCAAACTGTCTTTTAATCAGTCAAATTGAACCAAATCAAATACTTTATGTGTAGGAACATAAAGATTTGGATCAATGGATCTTAGATAGTGGATGTTCCAGACACATAACTGGAGACATATTGAAATTCACTAAGCTACAACTCAAGAACTTAGGGTCAGTTGTGTTCGGTAATGACGGAAAACTTAAGGTAATTGGAACAGGTAATATCGAACTAAGTTCCGATTTTATTATTCGAAAAGTACTATTGGTTTATAAATTGAATTTTAGCTTACTTAGTATTAGCCAACTATGTGACTTTGGGTACTTAGTGACATTTTCAAACTCTGAGCGTCTAATTAAATATGTCAAAAATCCTAAAATTACACTTAAGGGAATTAGAAAACAAAACATCTACACAATTGACATATCAACCACCACACTAAAGTGTCTCCTAACACAACAAGAGGCAACTAAGTTGTGGCATAAAAGACTGGGTCACACTCATATCAGAGACTCATTTCAAAAATAAGTCAAAATGACTTAGTTAGAGGTTTACCCAAATTAAAAAATTTAGAAAATATAATCTGTAATACTTGCTAAAAAGGTAAGCAAACTAAGTCAACCCACAAGTTAACCAACCTGAATAGAACTAACTCAATACTTGAGCTCCTACACTTAGACTTGTTTGATTCATATGGAGTTAAGTCACTAAGGAAAAACCAATATTGTTTAGTTATAATTGATATTTACTTAAGATTTACTTTGATAAAATTTCTAAAAACCAAAGATGAAACTTACGAAATCTTTAATTTTTTTGTAAGTTAATAGAAAATGAAAAAAATACTAAAATTAAAAGAATTAGAAGTGATCATGGAGGGGAATTTGAAAACCATAAATTTATTGAATTTTGTGAAATTAATGGATACAAACATGAGTACTCATGCCCTAAAACCCTCCAACAAAATGGTCTAGTAGAACGGAAAAATAGAACCTTACAAGAGGTCACTAGAACCATGTTAAACGAATATATCCTAAATAATCAATTTTGGCCCAAAGCAATAAATACGACATGTTACATTCAAAATAGAATAGAGTATTAATCAATAAATCTTAAAATAAAACTCCATATGAAATATATTATAATAAAATCCCTAACTTAAAATATTTAAAGGTGTTTGGATGCAAATTCCACATTCTAAACACTAAAGACTACTTAGGAAAATTTACATCGAAATCAACCCCAGGGATTTTTTTAGGGTACTCCACAACCAGTAGAGCTTATAGAGCTCATAACAAAAATACCCTAAAAGTTGAATAAACAACTAATATAATTTTTGATAAACAAAATAACTTACGTAATTCAATAAATGAAAATATTAATCAAAATACAAGAAACACAAATTCAATAGAAGATGATGAAGATACTCAAATTAAACCTAAAGAATCACAAGAACCAATTATTAATCCTGACATAAGACCTCCAAGAATAAGTTCCAATCACCCATCTGACCAAATTTTGGGTGACCTAATCCTAGGAGTACGAACTAGATCATCCTATAGAAACCTAAGTCAGATAACCCTTATTTGTAAAATTGAACCCAAGACTACTATAGAAGAAGCCTTACCTGACCCAGACTGGATCTTAGCAAAGTAAGAGGAGTTAGCCCAATTTGAAAGAAACCAAGTTTGAGAACTTGTACCTAAACCCATAAGTAGAACCATAGTTGACACTAAATAGGTATTTAGAAATAAATTAGATGAAAAGGGTAAAATAGTAAGAAATAAAGCTAGATTAGTAGCAAAAGGGTTCAGCCAAGTAGAAGGGTTAGATTATGATGAAACTTATGCACCCGTAGCCAGACTTGAATCCATAAGGATACTGCTAGCCTATGTAGCACATAAAGGATTTGAGTTATACCAAATGGATGTAAAATCTGTATTCTTAAATGGTTTCATCAAGGAAGAGGTGTATATAAGTCAAGCTTAAGGATTTGAGGATTTAGACCACCCAAACCATGTCTTTAGGTTAACGAAAGCCCTATATGGACTAAAACAAGCACCTAGGGCTTGGTATGAACGCCTATCAACTTATCTAATATCTAAGGGGTTTAAACAAGGTTAAATAGATCAAACTTTATTTGTAAAAATCTTAGAAAAAGATATCCTTATATCCAAAATTTACGTAGATGATATAATTTTTAGCTCAACCAATACTAAATTTTTAAAAGAATTTACTAAATTAATGGAATGTGAATTTGAAATGAGCTTAGTAGGAGAACTTAACTTTTTCTTAGGCTTACAAATAAGACAAACAAAAGAGGGTATATACATTTTTCAAATAAAATATGCTAAGGAATTAATTAGAAAGTTTGGCATGGAAAATTCTAAAAATATAAATACCCTAATGACAACTAATGTTAAAATTGACTCTGATTTAGAAGGAAAATCAGTAGATTTAAAATATTATCGAAGTGTAATAGGAAGTCTATTATACCTAACTGCAAGTCGACCTGATATTCTGTTTGCAGTAGGAGTTGGTGCAATCGACCAAGGTTTTGATGTGTGTGTCAAAGAGTTTAAGTTATACTTTCATATGTATTTGATATGTGTTTGAGTCTTGCAGGACTTGATGAAACACATGAGGAACTTGGTGCGGCCAGGTGTGGGAAGCTCATCCAAGGGCTCGGATCGTTGAGTCAGTGAAGGATGGTGTGGAAGACATCCGAGGGACCGCCGAACGAGGAGCAATGGAGTGGAGTCGAGGAAAGTGGACTTCAAGGCAACGTGAAGGATGACACGGAGAGGAGTTGTGGGCTCGGGTGCATCTGAGGGATGAAGGCCGAGGAAGAGGGCTTCAAAGGTGACTATGGAAAGGATGAGAGGACTGAATGTATTGGGACCAGTCGACTGGTCATGGGATCAGTCGACTGATCCAAATTCACAGAATGCACAGAATGGTTCTGTGCTCGTCGGCTATGGGACCAGTCGACTGGTACATAGCCGTTGGCAGAATTTGGCTTTCTGCAGAGAGCCGTTGGCCGGGTCCAACGGCACACCAGTCGACTGGTGCTTGGACCAGTCGACTGGTGTCGGGGTTTGAGTTGATTTGTGATCAACTCTCTCCTCTTATTTAAGGGAAGCTTTGGGCCATTAAGGAGGTTACTGAGTAGATTAACTTCTATTCTGTGCCCAAAGCCCCTAAGTCAATTCTCTTCCTCCCAATCTAAACTCTATCTTGTAAAGAGGAAGAGAACCTTCGTGAGAGGTTTGCTCCACCGAAAAGGAGAAGCTCTAGCCGGAGATTGCCTGGGACTGATCCACCGAAGGATCAAGGGCTCATCCACCTCAAGGACACGTCGTGGAGTAGGAGCAAGCAATCTCTGAACCACGTTACATCAAGCTTGTTAGCGCTTGTATTTTTCCTTGATTACTTTCATTATTTTGTTTAGTGTATTCCGTTGCGTACTAATCTTCTTGTAGAGAAGAAATTGATTTGGGGGTGGCCTAGCTATCCAATCCCCCTTCAAGCCGACCACTGATCCTCCAACATTTGGTATCAGAGCGAGGACGCCCTTCAACGGACTAATCGCCGAAAAGAGCACTTCATCAAAATGGCCGGCTCAAACATTTATCCACCCAAATTCGAAAGGGACTTCTCTTGGTGGAAGAAGAGAATGGAGGTATTTTTTGAAACCAATTTTGACTTAATGCTAATCATGGAAAATGGTTTTGAAGTGCCTAGGGATCAAGACAATAAGATACTTGAGAAAACAAGGTGGAGCAAGAAGCAAAGGGAAGAACATTTAGTGAATTCTAAAGCCATACATCATCTACACAATGTTCTTCCCCAACAAGAAATAACAAGGGTTGGAACCTACTCAAGAGCCAAGGAGTTATGGGAAAAGCTAGTGGAGCTTCATGAAGGGACATCGGAAGCAAAATTGGCAAGAAGAGACCTCCTTCGAACTCAACTCAACAATATCAAGCTTGAGAAAGGAGAAAATGTATCAATTTTACATTTTAGAATTAAGGAAATTATTAATGGACTAACAAGTGTAGGTGAGACACTTTCAAATCGAGTCATGATGATGAAAGCCCTAAATGCTTTCCCAAGAACCACAACTTGGAGCTCCATTGTAGATTCATACTACATATCAAAGGACCTAGAGAAATCCTCTCTAGATGAACTCTTCTCAAGAATGGAGCTCCACGAAACAAGAGTTGAAGGATTAGATGGAGAAGCACATAGATCAAGAGGAGTAGCTCTTGTGGCAAACAAGGGAAAGGGTAAGAAGAAGAAGTCTTCATCCCCACCATCCTCTGACTCCGAAGAATCAAGCGCCTCAATGGATAGTGATCAAGAGGCGTATATGGTAAGAAAAATGAGAAGGGCATTTAAAAGGTTTTCTACTAACAAATCTCATGCTAGAAAAAGCTCAAGAAGCAAAAGTAGAACAAGGAGGGTAATTTGCTACAATTGCCAAGGAGAGGGACACATAAGAGATGATTGCCCTCTCTTGAAGAAGAAGGAAGGGAAGAAGAGGGAGGAGAAGAAGACAAAATAAAAGGGGGAAAAGGCTCAAAACCTAAAAGCAACATGGGATGATCCTTCATCACCATCGGAGGAAGAAGAGCACCATGTAGTCAATTTTGCTCTAATGGGAATTGATGATGTAGCCTCCACCTCATCCGAGCAAGAAGAAGGAAGGAGCTCAAGTGAAGATGAAGAGGGGAGCTCAAGTGAAGGGGGAGGTCAAACTTCAGATTCGGACTTCTCGGTATGTGAGGTACATAATCTTCCTCCCCATATTTTAATTAAAATTATTTCAAGCACAAATGATGATTTGTTCAAGGAAAAAAGGAGAAATAAATCCTTGAAACATGATATTATGTGTCTTGAAGAAAAATTAGAATCCATGTCTTCTAAGGACAATGATATGCATGCTTCTTCTTCTTCAAGTTCAAATGTATCATGTTTAGAAGAAGAAAATAGGGAATTAAGGGAAAAGATAGAATACCTTACCAATGCCCTTAAGAAATTTGAAATTGGCTCTAAAACCCTAAATATGATCATTGGGAGCCAAAGGGCAAGTTTTAAGAAAAATGGGATAGGATACAATGAACCAAAAATGAAAAGGCCTACCATTGTTTACTTGCTAGGGGGCAATCAAAAACCAAGACCATAGATAGAAAATGGATCCGCAAGGAATATTTGGTTAACCCAATTAGAAAGAATTTCTATTGGGTGCCAAAATCAATCCTCAAGGGTTAGAGGATTTTGGGTTTAGTCAACCAATGAAATCATAACTCAAATTTTTGAGAAATGGTTGACTTGGAACCTTAAGGGGGAGGACTTAGCCTTGATAGAGATTCATGATCAAGAGGGCTAAGTAGAGGCTACCTTTATCTCACAATGATTTGCATTATTTTCTAACCATGAATGTGAGATATTAGGATGATACAAATAATTCACTTATGCTTATGGCATTTTGATGAGTTATGAATTGTATCATATGGGTAGTAATCATAGACCAATTATGGGGAAAGCAAATGTTTAATTAATGGACATCTTGCCCATAGATCATAGTTGAATATTTTAAATGTTTTGAAAATAATTATATGTTTTATTTACTATGGTATAGCTATGTTGAAACATATGATTGCAAAACTAAGGTTTAACTTGATACAAACTTGCAAGGTTTTGAGATTTTTGAGATTTTGTCAAAATTTCAAAAATACCATGAAAACATATTTTTCCTTGGTAAAGAACATGTCAAGAAATATGCTGTCTAAATTTCATGATTTTTCGAATTTTCTGGAATTTTTTATGCATTTTTGAAGTTGGTCTCAGAAGGCTGAAATTTGGGTTCAGCATGTACTAGTCGACTGTGACAGGTACCAGTCGACTGGTACCAGCCTTTCAGCACTCTGAGGGGTTCTGAAATCAATTTTTTGGTCCACATTTGGTTAGAACTGATACCATAGTATGTGTACGTGTCCGGTACAATATTTTTGATGGTGTCAAAGGGGGAGAAAAGAGAAGGTTTAAGTTAGAAACCTACTTGGTTAATCTTTGAAAATTAAGATTGAGAGCATGTGTTAAGGGGGAGCTTGGGTTTATGCTTTATGTTTACATCTTGCTTCTAATTTTCAAAGTTGTTTTTTTTATGTCTAACTTAAACATATTATCACACATCAAAAAGGGGGAGATTGTTGGTGCAATCGACCAAGGTTTTGATGTGTGTGTCAAAGAGTTTAAGTTAGGCTTTCATATGCATTTGATATGTGTTTGAGTCTTGCAAGACTTGGTGAAACACATGAGGAACTTGGTGCGGCCAGGTGTGGGAAGCTCATCCAAGGGCTTGGATCGTTGAGTCGGTGAAGGATGGTGTGGAAGACATCCGAGGGACCGCTGGACGAGGAGCAATGGAGTGGAGTCGAGGAAAGCGGACTTCAAGGCAACGTGAAGGATGGCATGGAGAGGAGCCGTGGGCTCGGGTGCATCTGAGGGATGAAGGCCGAGGAAGAGGGCTTCAAAGGTGACTTTGAAAAGGATGAGAGGAGTGAATGTACTGGGACCAGTCGACTGGTCATGGGATCAGTCGACTGATCCAAATTCACAGAATGCACAGAATGGTTCTGTGCTCGTCGGCTATGGGGACCAGTCGACTGGTACATACCCGTTGGCAGAATTTGGCTTTCTGCAGAGAGTCGTTGCAGGGTCCAACGGCACACCAGTCGACTGGTGCTTGGACCAGTCGACTGGTGTCGGGGTTTGAGTTGATTTGTGATCAACTCTCTTCTCTTATTTAAGGGAAGCTTTGGGCCATTAAGGAGGTTACTGATACTTGTAGATTAACTCCTATTCTGTGCCCAAAGCCCCTAAGTCAATTCTCTTCCTCCCAATCTAAACTCCATCTTGTAAAGAGGAAGAGAACCTTTGTGAGAGGTTTGCTCCACCGAAAAGGAGAAGCTCTAGCTGGAGATTGCCTGGGACTGATCCACCAAAGGATCAAGGGCTCGCCCACCTCAAGGACACGTCGTGGAGTAGGAGCAAGCAATCTCCGAACCACGTTACATCAAACTTGTTAGCGTTTGTATTTTTTCTTGATTGCTTTCATTGTTTTGTTTAGTGTATTCCGCTGCGTACTAATCTTCTTGTAGAGAAGAAATCGATTTGGGGGTGGCCTAGCTATCCAACCCCCCTTCAAGCCGACCACCGATCCTCCAACAGTAGGTATGTGTGCTAGGTACCAATCTTATGCAAAAGAATCACACCTAACAAATGATAAAAGAATTATATACATTAAGGGAACCTTAAATGTAGGACTTTGGTACCCTAAGACTAACACCTTTGACCTAGTTGGCTATTCTGACTTAGACTATGCCGAGTGCAAACTAGATAAAAAAAGTACAAGTGGAAGCTATCAATTTCTAGGTCAGTGCCTAGTAAGTTGGTCAAGCAGAAAGCAACACTGCATTTCTTTATTCACTACTAAAGCAGAGTACATAGCCATGGGTGAATATGCATCTCAACTATTATTGATGGTGCATATCTTAAATGACTATCAATTAGAATATAAAAATATAAAAATTTCAATTCATAATATAAGTTCAATTAAATTAACCAATAATTCAATCCAACACTCAAGAACTAAACACATAGAAGTGAAACATCACTTTGTAAAGGATCATATAGCTAAGAGTGACATTATACTTAACTATGTTGAGTCCAAGTCAAACATGGTAATGTGCGTAGATTATATACACTTTTATGCATATTTTGATGCACATCTACTTATATTTCATGAGCATAATCTATGTTTATTACACCCTATTTCATTATAATTTCATACTTCCATTATATTCTGTTCGAAGATCCACTCTTTGCATATTTTGATTGACAGGACGTGATTTGGAGCAAAAAACGGAAGTTAAATGGAGTCTAAAGCTTCCAAAATGCCCTGGCCATGCTTATGAGGCATGGATGTGTGAAAATATGGCACAAAACAAGATCCACATGGCTTGGCAGTGCCTAAATGGCACGGCCATGTAAATTCTACACGGGTGTGTCAATTCCACACGGCCATGTTATTTTCAGCACTACAGATCAAAAGTAAAATAATTATAACTTTCTACTCGGTTGGAGTTACGGGCTGTTCTTTATATCAAACTATAGATAACTTCACGATATATAACTCTTATGAAGACGTCAACCAGATAAAAGCACGTCTTGAAGGCCTAAAATGCGTTTCTATGAGACACTGCCTTGGCACACGACCGTGTCAAACCCTGCACTACACACCAATAGTAAAATAGGTATAACTTTGTCCTCGGATGAAGTTTTGGGCTGTTATTTATACCAAATTGTAGCTAACTTCAAGATATACAACTTTTCTGAAGACCTCAACTCAATAATACCATGTTAAGAGGTGCTAAAATGGCCTACAAGGATGGGTCGTGTGAGCCACTAGGCCCTGTCAACCCACCAGTACAACCAGAACATGGCTGTGTGAGCCACATGGCTGTGTCACATTTCCAGACAAGAAGCAGAAAATGACTGTGTGAGCCACATGGTCATGAGAGCCACATGGCTGTGTGAGTCACATGACTGTGTCATATTTCTAGAGAAGAAGCAGAACATGGCCGTGTGAGCCATACGACCGTGTCATCCTAGCAGAGAGAAAGATGTATGAGATCATGTGGATCCACACGGCCGTGTCACTAGTCCAGAGAAGAAAGAAGACATGGCCATGTGGGCCACACGACCGTGTGATGAGATCGTGTCATGACCAGTGTGGACACCTATAAAAGTGGGTTTTCTCCCCTTTTCACTCATCTTGGGTTTGGGACTTCATCCCTCTCCTTGGGGAAGGGTTCCCCCCTTAGGGGGAAACCCTAGAGCTTCATTCACCTCCATCCCTTGATGATCCGTCCATCTCCAGAGCAAAGAGACATCCCCAAGACATCGGAAACATTGGCAAGCATCTCTTCTTCCCCTTCTTCTCACATCTAGGGTTGTAAGTATGCTTTACTTTATGTTTTGGGGTTGTTCTTCCTTTGGAATGGAGTAGATCTCCAGATCTAGGATGTAGGAAGTATTTGTGATGTGATGGAGATGTAAAACTATGTAGATTTACCATGTTTCTATTTAATGACTTGTTAATGCCTTGTTCATATTCGGTGAAGTGTGTGTGTGTGTGAAGTTTATATATATATATATATATATATATATATATATATATATCTTTTGCATATTTTATCAAAGGGTTGTGTAGAATTGTTAATCTCGTAGGGGGAATACCCTAGATCGTATGACCGAGAGCCATTGTGACAGGGCTGCCCCGCTAACGGACATCTAGGGTATCACCTTGAAAGGAGAAGTAAATCTCCACAAGGAAGTAGGGGATCGGGCATAATCACTATTTCTATTTCTATATAATTGTGTGTTAGTGTGTTTCTATATTGTATGACCGAGAGGCATCGTGACAGGGCTGCCTTGCTAATGGACTTTATAGGAATCACTTCCATTTAGTAGCATAGGACATGGAGTAGAAGATCATGCCGGGTTATCCACTGCAGGAGAGAGTCGGTAATGCATCTAACTTCCTATAAGAGCATGAACATAGAGGATAGGAACTAAGTAATCTATGTAACATCGCCTAGCATTACAAGGAAACCGAAATCTTAGAATCTATCATCCTCCATCCTCTTAGCTTAACCCCTCTCAAGATCCATTCTCTCTCTTCCCTCTTCTCTTTCTCTTACTCTCTTTTCCCACCAATCTTACGTTTGTCTAGTTAATTCGCTGTGCGAAGTTAACTAGTGCTTAATCAACAGTCTCTGTGAATTTGATATTCTTTTATTACTGACGACGAAACCGTGCACTTGGGTTCGTAACACCTAGCTGATATTTTCACAAAATCCTTACTTAAACTTAAGTTCAGTGCACTTAGAAGAAAAATAGGGATGTACTTAGTAGAATAGAGTTTACTTTCAAAAATATTCCTCTTTACTATTGCTATTTCAAAAGCCATATTTTTTTTTAAAAAAAAATTTAGCTTGGTTTTAAAATTCTAGGAAAAATATTTTCAAAATTCTAATTTTATTAGTTTTTCAAAAAATTGGGCTTAGCGTAGGAATCTTCCCCCTAGAAAGCATATTCCCTTAGGTCTTAGCCAGAGTATCTCACAAGTACAATAGGATTACCTTACTTGTGTATGAAGAATACTTAGAATGGTGTGAGATGCATAGGGTACTAGTAGTCTAGACTTCAGAATACTTATGTCTATGCATTAACATAAGTCTGGGCAATAAATACCATGTCAAATTAATCAAGTTAAGTTATCCATGCTTAGTCAAACTAATTGGATCATCTACTTAATTTGACTAACCAAGTGAAAGCTACTATCTAATGGTAAACAACTAGTAGCTAAAGGTTAGACATTTTGTTAAGAAAGATGTTTATGTTGAATTTTTTTTAACACTCATGCTTGGACTCTAGGACCCTAAAACTTAAAGTTTTTTTTGGGTATTAATCAAGGAGGAAGTTAAGTCATTGTTTTAATAGTTTTTGAAAAGTTAAAGTTTTTTTTGGGAAGTTCAGTTTTCTTGTTTAACTATTTCTTAAAAATAAATCTTAAATATTTTTGAAAAGTAAGTACTTATGCTAAGCTTCTATCATTTTCTTTTAGAAAAACTAAGTTTAGCTAAGCTGTTTGTTGAGAAAGTTAAGTGTTTTCAAAAGCATTTCTAATTTAGCTAAGTATTTTTCAAAACAATTATTTTCAAAACTAGGTTTAGCTAAATTGTTTGGTGAAAAAGCTAAGTACTTAAGCTATATTTGTTTAAAACTAAATTTTTATCAGGAATTTAAATTTTTAACTATGAGTTTTCTCAAATTTCTTACTCAACTATGAGTTTTCTCAAATTTTTAACTAAACATTTTTTTTAAAAAAAACTCAATCTGGTTTAAATTATTTCAACTATTTTTTTGATATATGACAAAGGGGGAGAGAAAAGTAAAAGTTAAGTATTTCAAGAAAAGTGAACGTTAGGTGATTAAGGGGGAGCTATAACTTAAGTGATTCAGGGGGAGCTATAACAAGTTGTTATAAATATTGCATCTTTTTAATTGCACTTGATATTGTTGGTGCAGCGGAGACCGGCAAGAGGGGGGTGAATTGCTGAAAACAAAAATAAAAATACCCTCCTCGGATTTCAACTCAGAAATAAATGCAGCAATAAAATAACAACTAAATTAAGGAGACAGAAAAAGAAACAGAAATAGAAACAGAATTTAACCTGGTTACAACCAAGGAGGTTGTTAATCCAGGGCGATGAAAAGCTCTACTAGTAGAATCTCCTTTAGTGTAGGCGGAGAAGCCTTTTTACACTTAGAACGCTCACTTAGTTGCTAGGAATTGATTACAAGTTGGATGCTTGAGTTGTTGTTTAATTCATAGCTCCAGGGGCCTTTATATAGCTCCTGGAAAGTCTATCCCGAGGGTCCAAGGTGCCTCCAACAAGGTTCTGTTGGTTGCTACTTGGAAAACCTATAGGTTCCACTGTACAAAAATTTTGTACAAAGGTCTGAACCTTTTCCTAGCTACCATGTGTTCTTTTAAATTAAATTTTGAATCGCCTGCGGAACTTAACACGTTTGATCCAAAACTTAATCTATTTGTTCTTTTAGGTTTTGACTTGGATCTCCTGCGGAACTTAACACGTTCGACCCAAGTCTCCTTAAGTTATTAATTCCATTAAATATTAATTTCCATAATTGGTTCCCAGTACTGACGTGGCGAGGCACATGACCTTCTTGGATATGGGAGCAACCACCACCGACTAGACAAAACCTTTTATAGAAAGCTAATATTTAATTTCCTAAAATAACTTTAGGTTAACCAAAGAGAACATTCAAATCACAAGGAAAAGAAAAAACAAAAGAACACAACATCGAAAAGCATATTCGAAATTCTAGAACGTAAGCCTCTTGTATTTGGTATTATTTCCATAAATAACTAGCATGATGCGGAAAGAAAAATTACTAGTTATACCTTGTAGAAAAACCTCTTGATCTTCTACCGTATTCCTCTTCTAACCTCGGACGTTGTGTGGGCAACGATCTTCTGAGACGAGAAACCACCAATCACCTTCTTCTCCTCCTAGCTAGGTTCGGCCAACAAAGAGGAAGCTTCACCAAGGAAGAAAATCAAAACACTAACCAAGCTCCAAGAGATGCTAGCTTTCTCTCCTTCTTCTTCTTCTTCTCCGAGTAGTATTCGGCCACCACAAGAGCTCCAATGGAAGAAGGAGATTCGGCCACCCAAGAGGAAGAGAGGGAGAGGATGGCCGGCCACACCAAGGAACAAAAGAGGGAGAGAAATAATAGATGTTGTGTCTTGTGAAGGCACCCTCACCCCTTCTTTTATATTCCTTGGCCTAGGCAAATTAGGAAATTTAATTACAATAAAATTTCCTTAATTCCCTTGACATGATTTAATTGAGAAAAATAAAATAATATTTCCCCAATTAATCAATGGCCGGCCACATCAATGAAGGAAAAAATTAGACAAGTTTTAATCAACAATTAAAACTTCCTAATTTGTTTTCGGAAATTTTAAAAATAAAATTTCTCTTTAAAAATCTCTTCATGGTTGATAAAAGGAAATTTCTATAATTTTAATTTTATCAACATGTGAATAATTTTAAAGAGAAAATAAAATATCTCACCAATCTACAAATAAGGAAAGAGATCTAATCTCTTTCTTTAATCTTTTGTAGATCTTTTACAAGAGAGATATTTTAATTTTAAATCTCTTTAATAAATTATTTATTCCACATAATAAAAATTAAAATTAAAATCCCTTTTAAATCTAATTTGGCCGGCCCCCACTAGCTTGGGTTCAAGCTAAGGCCGGCCACCCAATATTATACCTAGGCCGGCCCTAGCTTGTTCCCAAGCTAGCTTGGCCGACCCCTATTGGGTGGGTATAGAAGGTGGGTATAGGTGGGTATAGAACTCTACAAATAAGAGGCTACGATAGGGACCGAGAGGAGGAATTGGTTTTGGTCTCCCGATAAAATTAAGCATCCCGTGTTCGCCCCGAACACACAACTTAATTTTATCAATGATAATTCATTCCACTAGAGAACTATCATTGAACTACCGCACCAATCCCAAATTACATTTTTGGGCTCCTTCTTATTATGAGTGTGTTAGTCTCCCTGTGTTTAAGATATCGAATGTCCACTAATTAAGTGAGTTACTGACAACTCATTTAATTAATATCTAAGTCCAAGAGTAGTACCACTCAACCTTATTATCATGTCGGACTAAGTCCACCTGCAGGGTTTAACATGACAATCTTTATGAGCTCCTCTTGAGGACATTATCAACCTAGTATCTCTAGGACACAGTTTCCTTCTATAATCAACAACACACACTATAAGTGATACCATTTCCCAACTTATCGGGTTTATTGATTCATCGAACTAAATCTCACCCATTGATAAATTAAAGAAATAAATATCAAACATATGTGCTTGTTATTATATTAGGATTAAGAGCACACACTTCCATAATAACTGAGGTCTTTGTTCCTTTATAAAGTCAGTATAAAAGAAACGACCTCTAATGGTCCTACTCAATACACTCTGAGTGTACTAGTGTAATTATATAGTCAAGATAAACTAATACCTAATTACACTACGACCTTCTAATGGTTTGTTCCTTTCCATTTTAGTCGTGAGCTACTGTTTATAATTTATAAGGTACTGATAACATCATCTTCTGCATGTGACACCACATACTATGTTATCTACAATATAAATTATATGAACAACTACAAACAAATGTAGACAATTTGACCAAATGTGATTCTTTATTCATAATGAATGTTTACAAAGCTTAGGCTTTAAGTATACACTCCAACAATCTCCCACTTATACTAATGACTAAGCTGCCATATCTTCTACCATACATCTGATTCTCATTCCCTCCACATGCCGATCGAAAGCTTTCGCCAGAAGGGCCTTAGTGAAAGGATCTGCCAGGTTATCCGCTGATGCAATCTTGGCGATGACAACTTCTCCTCGCTTCACGATATCTCGTATCAGGTGGTACTTGCGATCTATATGTTTACTTGCCTTATGGGCTCGTGGTTCCTTCGAGTTTGCAACTGCACCACTATTATCACAATAAATTGTGATGTTTTCGGGCAAACCAGGAATCACATCTAAGTCCATTAGAAAGTTCCTGAGCCATACTGCTTCTTTAGCTGCCTCAGAGGCTGCTACATACTCAGCTTCCATGGTTGAGTCCGAAATGCATTTCTGCTTAACACTCCTCCATGAAATGGCTCCACCTCCTAAAGTAAACACATAGCCTGATGTAGGCTTACTGTTATCCCTATCTGATTGAAAATCTGAATCCGTGTAACCCATAGGGAGCAGATCGTCTGCTTGGTAAACTAGCATATAATCTCTAGTCCTTCTCAGGTACTTTAATATATGCTTTACCACAGTCCAATGTCCTTGTCTAGGGTTACTCTGATATCTGCTGACCATGCCCACGGCAAAACAGATATCAGGTCTCGTACATAGCATTGCATACATTAGGCTTCCTATAGTCGAAGCATAAGGAACTGCTTTCATGTCCTCTATCTCTTTCGATGTCTTTGGAGACATCTCTTTAGATAGAGCTACTCCATGTCTAAAAGGTAAGAAACCTTTCTTGGAATCCTGCATGCTAAAACGAGCAAGGATTATATCTATATATGAAGCTTGGGATAGACACAACATTCTTTTCTTACGATCCCTTATAACTTTGATCCCAAGAATGTGTGCACAATCTCCTAAGTCCTTCATATCAAATTGTTTGGACAACCATACCCTTACGTCTGATAATACCTTGACATTGTTGCCAATTAACAAAATATCATCTACGTATAGTACAAGAAATACCACCACGTTTCCGTTACACTTCTTATATACACAAGACTCATCCGGACTTTGAATAAATCCATATGACTGGATTACTTCATTAAACCGGATGTTCCAAGATCTTGAAGCTTGCTTTAATCCATAAATAGACCGATTGAGCTTGCACACTAGATGCTCTTTGCCTTTTTCAATAAATCCTTCTGGTTGCTTCATATGGATGTTCTCTTCAAGACTTCCATTAAGGAAAGCTGTCTTGACATCCATTTGCCAAATCTCATAATTCATATGAGTAGCAATGGATAAGAGTATCCGGATAGACTTAAGCATGGCTACCGGTGAAAAGGTTTCCTCATAATCGATTCCCTCTTTCTGAGTGTACCCTTTCGCAACAAGCCTAGCTTTGAAGGTTTCTACCTTCCTGTCTGTCCCTCTTTTCCTTTTGTAGATCCACTTACATTCAACGGCTTTTACACCATCAGGTGGTTCTACAAGCTCCCAGACCTTATTAGAGTACATAGACTCTATTTCAGAATTCATTGCCTTTTGCCAAGATGCTGCATCTATATCTTGGAGTGCTTCATCATATGTTCGTGGATCAGGTTCATGTTTACCCGGGATCAAGTCCGAAGACTCTCCCAAAAACATGAATCTTTCAGGCTGCCTTACAACCCTCCCACTACGACGAGGCACTTTCTGTGGTTGTGTATCATGTGTGACACGTGTTGCAGTCTCTTGTGGTACTTCATCTTGTACTGTTGGTACTGAAGTAGACATGCCCTCTCTAAGTTCTTCTAAAACAACTTTACTACTGGGCTTGTGATCGATTATATAGTCTTCTTCTAAAAACTGGGCATTGGTACTAACAATGACCTTCTGGTCTTTAGGACTATAAAATAAACCACCTTTCGTTCCTTTGGGATATCCTACAAACACGCGAACTTCTGTACGAGATTTTAACTTATCAGCATCTGGTTTCAGCACATGTGCTGGACTACCCCATATCCGAATATGTCTTAGACTGGGTTTTCGCCCATTCCACAATTCTATGGGAGTAGAAGAAACTGATTTAGAAGGTACTAAGTTCAGAACGTATACTGCTGTTTCTAGAGCATATCCCCAAAATGAATTTGGTAATTCTGAATAACTCATCATCGATCTAACCATCTCCATAAGAGTCCTATTCCTTCGTTCTGCTACACCATTCTGTTGGGGTGTTCCAGGTGCAGACAATTGGGATTGAATCCCAGCCTCTGATAAGTAACTCCTAAACTCTCCTAAGAGGTATTCGCCACCACGATCAGATCGTAGTGTCTTGATACTTTTACCTAATCGTTTCTCCACATCAGCCTTGTATTCTTTGAACTTATCAAAGCACTCGGACTTGCGGCGCATTAGGTAAATGTATCCGTATCTTGAATAATCGTCTATGAAAGAGATAAAATATTCAAAACCTCCTCTTGCTTGGACAGACATAGGATCACACAAATCAGAGTGAACCAATTCTAACACTTCATTGGCTCTATACCCCTTGGCCTTGAACGGCCTCTTGGTCATTTTTCCTTCTAAGCAGGATTCACAAGTTGGAAAATTTTCCAACTCTAATGAACTCAAAAGTCCATCGGCTATAAGCCTCTGAATCCTACTTAAGTTAATATGACCAAGCCTTAGATGCCAAAGATATGCTTGGTTCATTTCCGAAGGTTCTTTTCTCTTATTAGAATTAGAAGATGAGTTATAAATTTCCATGTTTTGCTTTGTGGAAGAAATTGGATTTAAAGTATACAAATTGCCAACTAATGCACCAGAACAGATAATCACTTTATTTCTTTTAATAACTACATCGTTACTGAAAGAAACTGAATATCCATCTAAAAACAGTTTAGAAACTGAAATTAAATTCTTTCTAAAACTGGGTACATAAAGACAATTTCTTAAAACCAAATTTTTATTTCTACTAAAAGATAAGTAGACGTCTCCCACTGCAACAGCTGCCACCTTAGTAGCATTGCCCATGTAGACGGTAATCTCCCCTTCAGATAGTCGTCGGGTTTCCTGGAACCCCTGCAAGGAATTGCAGACATGATCAGTGGCTCCCGTATCTACACACCAGGTGCTGGTAGATAACACCGCTAAACATGTTTCAACAACTAGAGCATGAGATATACCTTTGTTTTGGTTCTTACGAGGACAGTCCGCCTTCCAATGTCCTGCCTGCTTGCAGATGAAGCACTTGCCCTTCGGCTTCTTCACTCCAGCTTTAAATCCCGTACTCTGAGATTTATTCACTTTCTTTGCTGAGCCAGCTTGTTTCTTCTTCTTCTTTCCTTTCGGTTTAGAAGTAGAACCATTTTCAGCAAAGTGAATTTGAGAATTGTGACGAAATAATCCTTCTGCTGCTTGAAGTTCTGTCAGTAGTTCCCCTAATGAATAAATCCTTTTATTCATATTATAGTTCAGGCGGAACTGCTCAAAACTTCTAGGTAGCGTTTGGAGGATCATATCGATCTGGGTTTCCCCATCAATTTCTCCTCCAAGGATCTGTATCTCGTTCAGATAAGCCATCATCTTTAGGATATGATCCCTTACAGGAGTACCCTCTTGCATGGTGGCTGTCATTATCTTTCTCATAGCTTCTTGTCTAGAAGCCCTATCCTGATGACCAAAGAGCTCCTTGAGATTGTTCATAATATCATAAGCTGTTGGTAAATCTTGATGCTGATGTTGTAATACATTTGACATTGAAGCCAAAATGTAACACCGCGCCATCTCATCTGCCTTTACCCATCTCTTATGATATTCAATCTCCTCTTGGGTAGATTCACCAGTGGGTGCATCAGGACAAGGTTCAGTCAGTACAAATTTATAGCTTTCAGCAGTCAGAACAATGTCCAGGTTCCTTTTCCAATCTATGTAATTAGGTCCAGTAAGTCTATTTTGTTGAAGTATGATGGACAGTGGGTTGAAAGTCATCCTAAGAATCACAAATAACTTTTGGTCAGAACTCTAAATTTAGAATAATATTGATTCCTCAAACAATACTATTTTAAATTAACCAACACCTTATAACACCGTGAATTTTGTATGCCACGTTAGTGTGAACGTATACAAATTCAACATTTGAAAAAGGAAGGTTTTAACCCATTAATTTTATTATCTTGTCAACCTAACTTTTTGACAAATAAAATTAATAGTTGGTATTATTTGGTCACACAAATAATAGTAGTGACTCTGTTGGGGAGGATACTATTAGATGTGTCTAAGTGTATACCATTACTTGACACTAAGTCCATTAATAAGATTATGCCCCTTCCGTTGGAGAAGATCACACGCTCTTAATTAATTTCCTATAGTCATCCAAAAATGGAAGTCTGTTCTAGTGATCCACAAACAAGCTCATCCGTTATGGAGGAAGGCACTCAGAGCCAACGCGCAAGCTTGTTTGTATCACTTACAAACCAGTAATGGAGACCATGGGATTTACTTAAAAATCCCTCTCCCACTTAGTTATTTATAAATGAGGAATTTTAACTATGCTAGCCTACTTAACTTGTAAACTAACTTGCACACATAACACAATATAAAAGCAATAAATAGAAAATCTAATTTTCAACTATTATGGCTTTTATCTCTAGTTGTCCTCCGTGTGTTGTCATCCCAAGCTGCTACCATATTTGGCCACCGCTACCAGGTCTAGCTGTCGCATCCATCTTGCTCCTAGTTTCGCTGCGCCTCTGGTCCTTAGAAAGTTCCACGCTTTGCAAGATTCGATCAGCGACATAAATAGAATTTTACATTTTGATCCTATATTCCATAAAAGGAATGTACATGTATCTAGATCAAAAATAAAATCCTAATAAAACTAAATACAGCTCCTGCTGTATTTTAATACAATCATGCACACACATATAAATGCCCTTGACATGTCCAAGGGTCCAATCACACACATAATAACTAAAAGCCATAATAGTTGGATCCTGCATCCACAAAGTTAGCACATCCTACTATTAACCTGCCTAAATTATGTATGACATGTGCATAATTAAACTAAATACCAAATACACAGAGGCAAAACCTCGCTTTGATACCAATTGTTGGTTGCTACTCGGAAAACCTATAGGTTCCATCGTACAAAAAATTTGTACAAAGGTCTGAACCTTTTCCTAGCTACCATGTGTTCTTTTAAATTAAATTTTGGATCGCCTGCGGAACTTAACACGTTTGATCCAAAACTTAATCTATTTGTTCTTTTAGGTTTTGACTTGGATCTCCTGCGGAACTTAACACGTTTGACCCAAGTCTCCTTAAGTTATTAATTCCATTAAATATTAATTTCCATAATTGGTTCCCAGTATTGACGTGGCGAGGCACATGACCTTCTTGGATATGGGAGCAACCACCACCGACTAGACAAAACCTTTTATAGAAATCTAATATTTAATTTCCTAAAATAACTTTAGGTTAACCAAAGAGAACAATCAAATTACAAGGAAAAGAAAAAACAAAAGAACACAACATCGAAAAACATATTCGAAATTCTAGAACGTAAGCCTCTTGTATTTGGTATTATTTCCATAAATAACTAGCATGATGCGGAAAGAAAAATTACTAGTTATACCTTGTAGAAAAACCTCTTGATCTTCTACCGTATTCCTCTTCTAACCTCGGACGTTGTGTGGGCAACGATCTTCCGAGACGAGAAACCACCAATCACCTTCTTCTCCTCCTAGCTAGGTTCGGCCAACAAAGAGGAAGCTTCACCAAGGAAGAAAATCAAAACACTAACCAAGCTCCAAGAGATGCTAGCTTTCTCTCCTTCTTCTTCTTCTTCTCCGAGTAGTATCCAGCCACCACAAGAGCTCCAATGGAAGAAGGAGATTCGGCCACCACAAGAGGAAGAGAGGGAGAGGAAGGCCGGCCACACCAAGGAACAAAAGAGGGAGAGAAATAATAGATGTTGTGTCTTGTGAAGGCACCCTCACCCCTTCTTTTATATTCCTTGGCCTAGGCAAATTAGGAAATTTAATTAAAATAAAATTTCCTTAATTCCCTTGACATGATTTAATTGAGAAAAATAAAATAATATTTCCCCAATTAATCAATGGCCGGCCACATCAATGAAGGAAAAAATTAGACAAGTTTTAATCAACAATTAAAACTTCCTAATTTATTTCCGGAAATTTTAAAAATAAAATTTCTCTTTAAAAATCTCTTCATGGTTGATAAAATGAAATTTCTATAATTTTAATTTTATCAACATGTGAATAATTTTAAAGAGAAAATAAAATATCTCACCAATCTACAAATAAGGAAAGAGATCTAATCTCTTTCTTTAATCTTTTGTAGATCTTTTACAAGAGAGATATTTTAATTTTAAATCTCTTTAATAAATTATTTATTCCACATAATAAAAATTAAAATTAAAATCCCTTTTAAATCTAATTTGGCCGGCCCCCACTAGCTTGGGTTCAAGCTAAGGCCGGCCACCCAATATTATACCTAGGCCGGCCCTTTCCCAAGCTAGCTTGGCCGGCCCCTATTGGGTGGGTATAGAAGGTGGGTATAGGTGGGTATAGAACTCTACAAATAAGAGGCTACGATAGGGACCGAGAGGAGGAATTGGTTTTGGTCTCCCGATAAAATTAAGCATCCCGTGTTCGCCCCGAACACACAACTTAATTTTATCAATGATAATTCATTCCACTAGAGAACTATCATTGAACTACCGCACCAATCCCAAATTACATTTTTGGGCTCCTTCTTATTATGAGTGTGTTAGTCTCCCTGTGTTTAAGATATCGAATGTCCACTAATTAAGTGAGTTACTGACAACTCATTTAATTAATATCTAAGTCCAAGAGTAGTACCACTCAACCTTATTATCATGTCGGACAAAGTCCACCTGCAGGGTTTAACATGACAATCTTTATGAGCTCCTCTTGAGGACATTATCAACCTAGTATCTCTAGGACACAGTTTCCTTCTATAATCAACAACACACACTATAAGTGATACCATTTCCCAACTTATCGGGTTTATTGATTCATCGAACTAAATCTCACCCATTGATAAATTAAAGAAATAAATATCAAACATATGTGCTTGTTATTATATTAGAATTAAGAGCACACACTTCCATAATAACTGAGGTCTTTGTTCCTTTATAAAGTCAGTATAAAAGAAACGACCTCTAATGGTCCTACTCAATACACTCTGAGTGTACTAGTGTAATTATATAGTCAAGATAAACTAATACCTAATTACACTACGACCTTCTAATGGTTTGTTCCTTTCCATTTTTGTCGTGAGCTACTGTTTATAATTTATAAGGTACTGATAACATCATCTTCTGCATGTGACACCACATACTATGTTATCTACAATATAAATTATATGAACAACTACAAACAAATGTAGACAATTTGACCAAATGTGATTCTTTATTCATAATGAATGTTTACAAAGCTTAGGCTTTCAGTATACACTCCAACAGGTTCAAGGTGCTTCCAGCTCGGTCAGCGGATAAAACTTTATCCGCAACGCAAACGGTCAAATCTGACCTGTTGAAGGCGCCTTCAACAGGGTTGAAGGCGCCTTCATGATGGAGGCGCCTCCAAGCTGGTAGCTCCATTTTTCAGCTTGGTTTCTTTAGCTTCCGATGCTCCGTTCTTTTGGGTGATTGCGGCTAACCGGAATAAGGCTCACTCGAACCCAATTCCCAGCCTTCTCCTCGAGCAGCCTTCCGTCTCGGCTTAACGTCCCTCGAACGCCGCGCACGCTCTTCAAGCCCACCGGAGTACTCTTCCGCAGCTCTCTCGTCCTTCAGACGCACCGAGCCCGTCGGCTCCCTTCCCGTGCCGTCCTTCTCGCTAGCTGCGTCTTCCGCTCGACTTCCTGTATTCCTAAGCTCCTGCACACTCAGACACAGGGATCAAACACAGCAGGACCTAACCAACTTGGTTGATCACATCAAAACTATCACAGGGTCCAACAATCTCCCCCTTTTTGATGTGCATCAACCCAAGTTCAAGTTAGTGTAACAAATAGACATAAAAAAGTTATTTTAAGGAAAAATTACTAAACTAACAAGTTAAACATAATTTTTATAATTAGTAAAATTGCAACACTTTTTATAAAAACAAAGGAAATCTTAATTTTATCTAACTCCCCCTAAACATTTATAAAAATAATAAAAGAAATTTTAAATTTATCTAACTCCCCCTAAGCTTGTACCTTACTCTCCCCCTTTGATCACAGCAAAAAATGGGGTCTTAAGTAAGATAAAATTTTTTAAGTAAGAATGAAGTTTTGGAAAAAAAAAAATTTCTAAGTAAAAATGAATTTTTGAATAAATTTCGAAGTTATATTGAATTTTCCAAAAAAATTCTAAGTTAAAAAAAATCCTAAGTAAATTTTTAAATGTTCCAAAAAAAAACAGTCTAAGTCAAATGAAGTTTTCTAAAAGAAAATTTCTAACCCAAAAAATTAAGTTAGAATTTTTTTTTAAAAAAAAAATTCTAAGGAATTTTTTGTTTATTTTAACGAATATCTGATAAACTTTTAAAGCATTATTTAATTCTTGTTTAATGCTTTTTCAGAAAGTTAATTAAATATTTTCTTTCAATATTTTAGCTTCCAGGTCGTGGCAAGGCACTAGGCCTTCTTGGTTATTGGAGCAACAACCACTTCCTTAGACAAAGCTTCCATAAAGAATTTCAATGTTTAATTTTCTCACTGTAAGCTTTTAGTTTTTGAACAATTAATTAAATATAGATTTTGGGACCCAATAGAGGTTCCTTCCTACAGGATTATTCAAAAATCTAGGGGGTACATAGTTTCTTGGTATTTTCCTAAGTTGACCTTGATGCTTCCTTATATACCAATTTAATTTACCATAAATTCTTAATTTTGAATTTGGAAATTGATTTAAGCATGCAACAGATTTCAGTTTTTCAATTTCTAATTTTAATTTATCATTTTCTGATTTTACACTATCATACATTTCAAGTGGACATGCTTTTGTTAATTTCATTTTTAATTCTTTATTTTCTTTTTATACTTCGAATAAGTCTTTATAAAGCGATTTAATAAATCGAAATGACTGAGACGGGCTTAGATTGTGTACCTTACTTACCTGATCTGGTGACGCTCCCCCTTCACTGCTGCTTTCTTCTTCTGACGATCCTCCCCCTTTATCGATGCTCATCTCTGAGTTTGAATCTTCTTCCGGTTGATGGTTCGCCAATAACGCTAACCCTGAGAATTCTTCGATGTCCGACTCAGAGGTTGACAAATCTGACCAGGTAGCCTTCAGATTCTTGTGCTTGGAGGGTTCTGGTTTCTTGTATTTTGGCTTTTCCTTTTCTTTCTCCTTTCTCTTCAATTTTGGGCAGTCCTCCTTGATGTGCCCTTCTTCCTTGCAGTTGTAGCAACGAACCGTCCTCTTCTTTCGATGATGCCTCTGCGATTTAAATTTATTATTACTAAAAAACTTATTGAAGCGTCTTACCAGTAGTGCCGCTTCGGACTCGTCGACTGAGGCTTCGGAGTCAGAACTGTTCATCTTTGCCTTTAAGGCAATGTTCTGACTTGACTTCTCTGCTCCGTTGGAATATGAAACTCGAGACTCGTGAAGTTCAAAAGTGGAAAATAATTGTTCTAAAGTACTTACCTCGAGGTCCTTAGAGATGTAGTACGCATCTACTAAGGAGGCCCACTCTGGAGTTCTAGGGAAGGCATTGAGCACGTATCGGATAGAATCCCAGTTGGTTACCTCTTCTCCAAGGTTTGTTAGTTGCGTTATCAGCTCCTTGATTCTCGTTTGGAGTTGCACTACCTTCTCGCCTTGGTTTATCCAGAGGTTCGTTAATTGGTTCCGGAGGATGTCGCGCTTCGCTAGCTTTGCTTCGGAAGTACCTTTGTGAAGCTCCAGGAATTTTTCCCAGAGATCTTTCGCGGAGTCGTAGCTTCCGATCCGATTTACCTCCTGAGGTGGCAGTACACTGAGTAGATGGAACTCAGCCTTTCCGTTGGCGATGAAATCGGCTTGCTCCTTCTTGCTCCATGTGTTTTCTTCTTTATCTTTTGGCGCTGCAAAATCATATTTCATTGTAATAAGAATATCAAAATCTATTTTAAAAAATACCTCCATTTTGCGCTTCCATGTGGCGAAGTCTCCGTCGAACTTCGGGGGATGAATGTTCGCTCCGGCCATCATCTTGATCATAGTGCTTCAGTTGGCGGTTAGTCCTTCTGAGGCGATCAGGCTCTGATACCAATTGTTGGTGTAGCGGAGACCGGCAAGAGGGGGGTGAATTGCTGAAAACAAAAATAAAAATACCCTCCTCGGATTTCAACTCAGAAATAAATGCAGCAATAAAATAACAACTAAATTAAGGAGACAGAAA
Source organism: Zingiber officinale (assembly GCF_018446385.1). Classification (NCBI taxonomy): domain Eukaryota; kingdom Viridiplantae; phylum Streptophyta; class Magnoliopsida; order Zingiberales; family Zingiberaceae; genus Zingiber; species Zingiber officinale. The sequence goes on from NC_056001.1 coordinate 78,325,385, forward strand.
AAGAAACAGAAACAGAATTTAACCTGGTTACAACCAAGGAGGTTGTTAATCCAGGGCGATGAAAAGCTCTACTAGCAGAATCTCCTTTACTGTAGGCGGAGAAGCCTTTTTACACTTAGAACGCTCACTTAGTTGTTAGGAATTGATTACAAGTTGGATGCTTGAGTTGTTGTTTAATTCCTAGCTCCAGGGGCCTTTATATAGCTCATGGAAAGTCTATCCCGAGGGTCCAAGGCGCCTCCAACAAGGTTCAAGGCGCCTCCAGCTCGGTCAGTGGATAAAACTTTATCCGCAACGCAAATGGTCAAATCTGACCTGTTGAAGGCATCTTCAACAGGGTTGAAGGCGCCTTCATGATGGAGGCGCCTCCAAGCTGGCAGTTCCATTTTTCAGCTTGGTTTCTTCAGCTTCCAATGCTCCGTTCTTTTGGGTGATTGCGGCCAACCGGAATAAGGCTCACCCGAACCCAATTCCCGGCCTTCTCCTTGAGCAGCCTTCCGTCCTGGCTTAACGTCCCTCGAACGCCGTGCACGCTCTTCACGCCCACCGGAGTACTCTTCCGCAGCTCTCTCATCCTTCGGACGCACCGAGCCCGTCGGCTCCCTTCCTGTGCCGTCCTTCTCGCTAGCTGCGTCTTTCGCTCGACTTCCTGTGTTCCTAAGCTCCTGCACACTCAGACACAGGGATCAAACACAGCAGGACCTAACCAACTTGGTTGATTACATCAAAACTACCACGGGGTCCAACAGATATTGTATTTTTTAACTTGTGCACATTTATATTCTACAAATTGCCTTTCTTTTTATAATCGAGTTATGTTTTACTTAACTTTGAATTTTGTTGCCATGATAAAAAATGGAGAGATTGTTAGTGTGGGAAGCATCAAACGATCAAATCTAAGTTTTGATAATGGTAAAGGGTTCAGCGTTAAGGTTATTTGTTGTCTAACAAATTTGAATGAGATTGCAGGAAAGTCCTAAGTGGTCTTAGGCAAAAGCCCTAGCTGCAGTTAAGCAGGAGGAAAATCCTAGGGGTAGTAACCTTTGGTCCCAGGGGGTGGTAACCCTAGATGAAAAGTCTTGGCGGGTCGAGTGCTTCGAGCAAAACCCTAGAGTCAGGGACTCTAGGTTGAAATCCTAGAGTCACGAACCGGGTGGCCGTCTGGACAGGTCGTGGAGTGGATATCCAGAATGGAGACCGAATGCTTCGAACGTTGAGCAAAAGTCCAGTTGGTCTGGAGGATTAATCTGGCAACAGGTAACTTCTCCTGAGAGGAGTAGGTGAGGATAGGTTCTCCGAAGAGGGAACAGTAGACGTCAGTTTGACCTAGGATTTTTGAGAAACTCGAAGTCAGAACCAGATAGTCTGGAGACTATCAAAGTAACTTACTATTTCATATTTTATTGTGCTAATTCTATTTTACAAGATATGTTTGGTATTTTGGACTAACATATCTTGCAGGAAGTAAAAAGGACTTAAAACCTCGGATGAACAGTTCTCGAGGCACCCTCCATGGAGTTTGGAGGCGCCTCGGGTGCATTAGTCGAAGACTCTGCACAGCAAGGTAGAAGGCGCCCTCCATGGAGCTTGGAGGCGCCTTTAGGTGGAAAAGCAGCGGGAGCTGCGGAGTTTATCGACGTTGTGAATTCGGGATAAAAGTCCCAGCTGAAGGTGCCTCCTATTAAGGTTGGAGGTGCCCTCAATGGCTTACTTAAGCTTGGTTCGAGCAGAGGCAAAGATACACTTCCAATTGTGATCTTTCTACTGTGCACTACTCTACAAGACGAACCTACTACACAGTAACGCAACTCCGGCAACCAGGCGACGTGGCACCGATGATCGGGCAACACGACTCCGGCTACCGAGCGACTCGACTCTGATGACCAAAAGCACGACCATCGAGATCTAAAAAGTCGTCGGTATACTTTTAATTATTGCATTAAAACTATATTTTAAGTTGTAACTTTCCGAAGCTATAGCGATTGCCATCGAAAGCACTCTTAGATGTGGGCCTTGGAGTAGGAGTCACCACAGGCTCCAAATGAATTAGCCACGAGTGCTATTCACCCCCCATCTAGTGCTTTTCGATCCAACATGCTGGACTATAACCATAGTAGGTGCCATGGGCAGATTGTTGATCATTCTGCTCCATTAGTTTTTCATCTCTAAATACACTCCAACTCCAAGATCTTTATGTCCTGTTAATATAAATCACAAAGAGCAGTCATCCAAACTAAATAGATAAAAAGATATGCAAAAGCTACAATTTAACCTAGATTATGCTCATATGTAATGTCGTAAATGCATGCTAAATAAGAACATAAATATATGCATGATTCACACACATAAAATACTCCAAACTTAAACTTTTGGTTGTGCTCAAGCAAAATATGCAATTAAAACTAATATGTGTGACTGAGGCTTCTTACACTTAGCAAATTTATCTAATCCTATCATGCAGTATTATTAGTGAGTAAAGGCATACAGATATTTCACTGTGACTTAACTTGAAAGTTTGGCTATGCAATGTGTGATGACTCTAATGTGTTAGATACCAATCCAAGCTATTTCTTCAATCCACGATGTTAAAAAAATTTCTGGTGTAAGAGGCACATTACCTCCCATACGCAAGGCTTGCCCCCCATAATGCTTTGCATTTTTCACACTTGGTCTCAAAGGAACACTTAATTTTGAGATAACCTAATAGGTATTTCTCTAGTAACCACTCAGTCTAAAAGGGGTACTGATGCATGCTAATCGCACGTGAATGATGGTCATCAAGTAGTAAAGTTATTGTCCTCCGGGATTGTGGAGTTGAGTGCTAGTTTATGTGCAATGGAAGGCTATCTAGTGATATGTGTTATACCGAGCGGATGTAAAGGATGATGTGTTAGTAAAAGTCAAGGTGATGTGACAGTTAGAAGTCAGGGTAGAGGAGCATTCTACACTTGGTTCTATTGATTGCCTAGCCTCAAAGTTCTCGGGTCCCCCTCGCACGACCAGAAAGCAAAATGATCGGATAAGGCCGATCGGTTACAAATCCAGTCAAATATAAGGACTCTAGGACTTTATTCTAAAACTAAAGAAATAATACATTTAGTTAGTAAATGGCTTGCCGGGTCCAAAGGAGTTCGATTGGATTAAAGTTCATCCGGGCTTTAGGCACCTAAGCCTTCTAAAACTCTTTATACTTGCACGGCCAGATGAAAGTTCAACCGGGCTTAAAAACACTGAGCCTCACAAAGCTCTTGATATATGATCGATCGGATAAAGGTCAATCAAACATAAGGTTTTCTGTGCATGCCCAGCTGGGCAAAGGTCACTGGGTTTAGCCCCCTTAGCCTCATAAAGATCTTAATATATGATCGGTCGGATAGTCAAACATAAGTTTCTCTATGTACGCCAGGCCAGGCAAAGGCCTGCTGGGCTCAAAGACACTCAAACTCATAAAGCTCGCAATATACGCTTAGACATTGAAAGGTCAATTGAGTTTAAAGGCACCTATCCTTTGGAGGCTTCACTTGAATAGCCAACTGGGTAAGGGTTAGCTGGATTTAAGATTACCTGATATCATATTATCTCTTAAATATTACTTTGATATACAGTCGATCATATGACTCCTTAAATGAATTTTTGGCATATTGGGGGCACCATATCAACATCTGAATAAATTTTTACAATATTTGATGTGTGACGGAGCAGATTAATATAAAGGCAGGTATAAATATTGTTGGTGCAGGAAGCACCAAACGATCAAACCTATGTTTTGATAATGACAAAGGATTCAAAAGTTAAGATGTCTTATTGTCTAATAAGGTTGATTGAGCTTGCAGGAAAGTCCTAAGTTGTCTTAGGCAAAAGTCCTAGTGGATTCTAGGCAGGTGAAAAATCCTATGGGGTAGTAACCCTAGGTCCTAGGGGGTGGTAAAGTTAGGTGATGAAAAGTCCTAGCTGCGGTTAGGCAGGTGGAAAACCCTAGGAGGCGATAACCCTAGTTCCTAGGGGGGGGGTGGTAACCGTAGGTGGAAAGTCTTGGCGGGTCAAGCGCTTCGGGCAAAATCCTAGAGTCAGGGATTCTAGGTTGAAATCCTGGTGGTCCGGACCGAGTGGAAGTCTGAACGGGTCATGAAGCGGACGTCTAGCATGAATACCGGAAGCCTCGGGCGTTGAGCAAAAGTCTAGTTGGTCTGGAGGACCGATTTGGCAACATGTAACTTCTCCTGAGAGGAGTAGGTGAGGGTACGTTCATTGAAGAGGGAACAGCAGACGTTGGTTCGACCTAGAGTTTCGACGAAAGTCAAAGTCAGAACCGGACAGTCAGAGGCTGTCAAATCTCATATTATATATATTGTTTTATGCCTAGACTAACTTTATTTTGCAAAAAATAAGGGGCTAGAAAAAGCTGGTCCGGGCACTCGGAACTCAAAAGTTATCGCCAAGCTTATGTGGAGCTTGTGGAGTGGCTGAGCCACGTGGTCTAGGCGCCCGGAGGGGTTCTGTAACGCCGCGCCCCTCCTGCTAAGGCCACGGGGGTTACTTTACCCTACTTAACAACTTATTAACTTATTACAGCGGAAGTCTTACTTGTAAATTTTTGAAACATAGAATCCATATGTCATACCTTACATTATTTCAAAACATATAGGAGCTAACATGATAAATGTCATGGAGTTACAATCATAAAAATATCAAACAAGCATAACTCATATATAATGAAAGCAGGTCTTTTCTTCTTTAGCCAGTCACTACCACACACATCCTGCTAGCCCCTCCTGCTGCTCCCCTAGTCCATCCAACCTTTGCCCTTATTTGTGGTACAAGAAAGTAAGCTGTGAGCACTCATGGCTCAGTAAGTTCCTTTCCTACTCACAAAATCCGTATATCATGTCAACAATCACAAAGCATATATCAAAGCATAAAGTATCATAGCATATCATACATGTACATCATATATATCATGAGCACAATCATAGATATCATGGCATAATCATGGTATAAACACAAGGTAGCATGACATATCATAACATGATCATCATATATATCATGAGCACAATCATAGATATCATGGCATAATCATGGCATAAACACAAGGTAGCATGACATATCATAACATGATCATCATATATATCATGAGCACAATCATAGATATCATGGCATAATCATGGCATAAACACAAGGTAGCATGGCATATCATAATATGATCATCATATATATCATGACATATTCATAAAGCATATGCAAGGTGAACTTTTAAAACATGCATCATGACTTTTTAAAACGTATAGCATAGATACTTAAACATAATCTCAACATAAGGGGATCCCGGCTTGTACCACGTACATACATGTGCGCGTCCTAGTAGGTCCAAGGTAGCAAGTCTTGAACCCTACAAGGCATATACTAGGCCCGTTTCTTAGTCCATCGACCTAGGGGTACTTAGGAGCCCATCCCTAACGAGGCCCGTTTCTTAGTCCATCGACCCCGGGACGCTTATGGAGCCCACCCTTGGTACAAGCCTTAAAAGTAAAATAGCATGTCATATTTACATAATCCATATCACTCATGTCATATTCATGTCATGAAGAGTGCTCTTGATCCCACTTATAGGGAAGCAACTCTTTTAGGCATAGCTTAAAGCATGTATAATTGAGCACACAGCATATCATGAACACATGCATAATTAAGCATACAACCTTTCATGATCTTAAGCACACAGCATATCATGAACTTGAGCACATAGCATATCATGAGTTTAGGCACATATCATATCATGAGTTTGAGTACTTAGCATATCATGAGTTTAAGCACACAGCATATCATGAACTTGAGCACATAGCATATCATGAAATTTAGCACACAGCATATCATGAAATTTAGCACACAGCATATCATAGACTCGAGCACATAGCATTTCATGAAATTTAGCACACAGCATATCATAAAAATAAGCACATAGCATATCATGAAACATAGCACACAACATATCATGAATAGGACCTAACATATATAAATGAACCTCACAGCATGTCACACTCTCCACATATCATAAAGCATTGCATGTGAAGTTCATGGAAGAACACAAAATTAGGTCTCTATCCCTAGTGACAAGTGGTGGCCGAAACATATAGAGGTGGTTTAGGTTATCAAGCAACAAAAGAACATGTGAACCCTAAACATCTATCATTTCTTATGACATAAGAAGCATCTTAAGCATGTTAGGTATAGGTTCCAAGCTTTCTAGGTCTCTTTTCATAACCTGGCCGAAACTTATTAAGCCTCCTTTTGGGTTATTAACAACATATAAGCATGAACAACCTTAACAATTTTCATATCATATTCCATAAGAAACCACTTGAACATATTTGATTTAGGTTCCAAGTTCTCTAAGCCTTCAACCCTAACATGGCCGAAACCCTAGCAACATGTTTCTAGGTTACAAGCAACATGAAAAGGTTAAACTTTATACTAACATATCAATACATATCATGAGAATCACCATAAGTACATTTAGTCTAAGTTCCAAGCTTCTCAAGCCTTTTAATCTAATGAGGCCGAATCTTGTAAGCATGGGTATTAAGTTCCTAGTGGCATATTAGCATGAAGACCATAAGAACTTTCCTAGCATTCATTTCAAAGATTAACATGGACCACTTAGTTTAGAAATTTAAGTATCCTAGGTCTTAAAAACAATTGTGGCCGAATACTAAAGAACAAGAATTCAAGTTTCCAAGCAACATGTGAACATTAATTTATTTCATATCTCCTCATCAAGTAGAGCATAAGTATCTTAGACTTGATTTAAACCTTCCTAGGGTTCAAGTCTTGAAATGGCCGAACCATCATATATAAGAAATATTGTTCAACTTAACCTAAGATCATGGCATGCACATTAGCTTCATATCTTGTCTTATAAGAATCATAGCATGCTTAAATTTTTAGGTTTAAAGCCCTTCTAGGCTCTCAACTCTATCTTGGCTGAATATACATGAATATGGAATCAAGTTTAAATTGACTTACCAGTGGGGAAAAACATCAACAACACCACTTATCATTAGGTACATATCATAAAAACAAGGTAGCATGCTTGGTTTAGGTTTAGAGCTCTTCTAACTCTTTTGTTCCTTCTATGCCGAAAATCCAAGTTCATAAATTTATGTTCTAGCCAAACATTCTAGCATGAAAATATTAGTTTATCTCTCCTACCATAAGGTACATAACATAACCAAAAAAAATCATGAACATATCTTAGTTGGTTTTCAAGGTTCTTTAAACTCTCTCTTTTTTTTTTCTTTGTTTGGCCGAAACCCTTATGAAATAACCATAGGTTTTTAAGCAATACTTTTCATAACAAACATTTAGCTATTGTACCACAGGTGAGGGGAACTTACATCCTTTCGCTTGTGGTTTTTCTTAAGGAGGAAAGTGTTCTAGTTGTTAAGGAAGGGAGAAGTTTCTTCCTCTTGTGCCTCCTTTGATTTCCTTTGCTTGGGGAGGCTAGAACTTGAAGGTTTCTTCTTGAAAATTGGCTTCCTTGGAGAAGAACTTGACTTAGTGCTCGGATCAAGGAGTGGGTGGATCTCCTAGTCTCGGTGAAGAAAGAAAAGAAGGAAGGAGGAGGAAGAATGAGGAAAATGAGAGGTTTACTTCTCATTTTTTTCTATTTATTCATCATGAGAGAAATTTATGCCCTCATTAATTTTCCCTTTAATTCATCCATTATTCTTCTCTTGATTCCCATGAAAAGAATGAGGAGAGGGAAGGGTGAGGAAAACAACTTGCTTCTTCTTATTCCTTCTCTTAATCAAGAGGGAGAAGAGGTGAGCAATTTGGTTTTCTCTTGCTCCTTGTTTTATTTTTATTTTCTCCTTTAACTAATATTTTTATTCCTTCCTATGCATATGTTACTTTCTATCCTAGTGGTGACCATGCCATTAATCTTTCTCCATTATTGGTGGGAGGTTCAAGGTTCAATCCTTGGCCTCCACCTCTTACCTCTTATTTTTATTTTGTTTCTTACTCTTCTTTTTCTCTTATGCTTTTTATTTATTTCCATGCTCTTAATGAGAATAATACCTATGTATTTATATAACAAAAATTCATGGGTGTTATAGGTTCTGGCTACCCAGAATAGCCTATAAAAGCAGGCTGCAACTAGGAGCTTCACAACAAGATCAAAACAACTTTCGTTTCTTCAAGCTGCTCAGAAAATGCTTCTACGACGCCCGAAAGCTTCGACGATGATTCTTCAGAAGATTTCCTTATACAAAGTTTTCAGTATTTTTAATTTTCAAATTACTTGTAAAACTATATTTGTACTCTTTCTGACTGATTAGTGATTGTCTATCGAAAGTACTCTCACGTGTGAGCCTTGTAGTAGGAGTCACCACAGTCTCCGAACCAAGTAAATTCTTGGTGTTTGTGTTATTTATCTTTATTTTTCGCTGCATATTTACTCAAAATGAATGAATTAGCCATGAGCGCTATTCACCCCCTCTAGCACTTTACGATCCTACAAATATGGCTGGCCTTATGGACTGACCGAGATATACTCAACAGACAACTTCTGACAATATTATAACAACTTTCCAGAACCTATCGGGGAATATTCCTTTGAAGCCTTCTTCGAAGGTTATTATGTCTCTCATAAGCCAGCTAATCATGATAACATATTTCTTTAACCACTGCAATAATGGCGGGAAACATAAACGACAAAAGGAGTACATCCGTGGGCAGAAAAAAGATTTCTTAGATATCATTGTGGATCACCCAGACTGTACTTTTTTCCATCACCTAATAAGCTCCGACGTAAGGGGCCACCTCACAATCACAGAGATTGTGAGAGGTGGCATATAAAAGGAGGATCTTCCCTGTTGACAAGGTACGCAATTAGTATCATCTAAACCTTACTCTCACGCGTATCCTTTACGATTCTTCTTCGCCCACTTGTAGAAAAATGTATGGACTTGAGCGTCGGAGGGCCTTGCCAGGGACCTCTTCCTTGGTTTTTGGTCACTAATGCTTTGTTGGATTATCAGATTGTGCGCAGGATTATTGAGGAGCTCCATCGCCGGTTAAAGAAGTCTTTCATCGGTCAATAGATCATCCACCTGAGCCAGCGTACCATCTCTCTAGCCTTCAGATATGATCAAATTTAGCGTCGTCTGTGAGAATCTTTGCCTGAATCTAAAGCTTCGAGATGAAAGAGTTTGGAAAACTCACCACTGTTGCTTTAACGCCTGAGGAATTTGAGATGATTGTCGAGGCTCGAGTGCAAAAAGGATTGCAGCAATGATAAGTAGCTACCGGAGGCACACTACCACCACCAAATCCTACAGCATCAACGACAGTGCATCAGAGGGAAAGGGGAGTTCAAGAGGAAGACCTTGCTCATTTGCTTCCTGTGACTCTTTCACCAATCCGGCACCCTGAGTACATTTTTGTACACCACCTGAGAAATTGGGCCAAGGAGGAGTACTCCATGAATCTTTGGGAGAAGCACCTGTCCGAGATAGGCATCAAGGAAAAGTTGTAGCCAGTGATGGCACTCCTGAGCAAATCATCACTCAGTTCTCTTAACGAGTATTGGACGATCCACTTCCAAAACACTATCAAAGCCTAAATATAGGAGAATATTTAGGAACAACTGACCCGAAGGATCATCTCCTCAAATTTAAGAATGCTGCTAATCCTGTCTTAGATCTGCGAAGATGAGCACTGGCTTTGATGAATGATAATGACCTCCGATGAAGATGAACTTCGAAGATCTGAAGAAACTCCTCAATGCTCCTGCGCACAGTGAGACGAGCCAACAAAGCGTTAGTGACCTAAGATCAGGGTGGGGATCCCTGGTTAAGCCCTCCGACGATTAAGTTAGTTCCTCTCAAAGATGGAAGAAGAAGAAAAATAGTAAATGAAGTGAAAACAGAGTTCAGATGCTAGAACTTGCGTACTCTGCCAACGGAGAAGATCCTCCTTTTTATACCACCTCACGTGACGTCCGTAATCGTGAGGTGGTCCACGGTTCATTAGGGTTTGTTAGGAGATGAAGTCATCTCCTATGCTTCGTGCAATAATCCTGTAAGGAATTTTTTCTGTACCCCAGTGTACCCATTTTGTCGCTTATGACTTGTATTAATAATGGGGACACATCAACATAATTGAAGAAGCTTCTAGAAGATGTTTCCCAATAAATATTCTGTTAAGCATGTTTTGGCCGGTCATTCAAGCCAGCTACATACACTGTGGAGAATGCTTTCTATTAAATATGTTTCGGTCGGTTGTTCAAGCCGACCGTATATATTGTTCAAACCATCTCCTGTCGAATATGTTTCGACCGGTTGTTCAAGCCGGTCATATATGCTGTTAAGAATACCTACTGCTGAATATATCTCGGTCGATCATTCAAGATGGCCGTATATAATGTTAAGAGTGCTTCCTGCTGAATATATCTCGGCCGGTCATTAATGCCGGTCGTATATACTATTAAGAGTGTTTCTTGCTGAATATTGTTAGTTAGAGCCCTAGAGCCAATCATTTGATGATTGTTTTATGGACTCATTGTATCATATTCTTATATATAATGGCATTTGGTTTTTTGGTTATTATGCTTACTTGTATTGGTGTCAAATAAACTAAGTATAATAGCATCTTTGAGTAGAGGGTTCTTACCTATATCAATCGGTTAGTTGAACCGATAGTGAGATGATATAGGGAACACTACTCTTAATCATTCCTAGTCTAGTATTAACATTCAGGGACAATGTTAATGTGACGAGACTAACATGTAGGTCAACTCGATGACTTGATCTCACATGTAATGGATATAGAGATATCAAGTTGACACATGGGTATGCATTGGAGAATGTATACTGAATAACCCGCCATGAGAAAGTATCATGGATCGTTATATGAGTGTCATATACTTTCTCATGTGACTATTAGTATGACTACTAGTCCTTAGACCTGAAGTCATCATGGTTCCTTACATAAGTAGTTATGTACTTTGGTTTCGTCAAACCTCACCCGTAACTGGGTGGACTATAAAGGCGATTACTGGGTATGTAACGAATTATGCAGAGGGATGTGAGTGATGTAGATGGGATCTATCCCTCCTATATGACGGGAGAGACATCGATATTCTTGATAGAGTGAGACCACGAAGTGCATGGCCATGCCCAAATGAGTCAATCTGAGATATTGAGCTCATTTGATTTAGTGAGTCTACTTGGAGTTCAAGATTTAGATTGGTCAGAGGATGACACGGTCTATGCCTCACATTGATCAATCTAGATGTCTAGGATAGAAGGACACTTGTCATATATTGTGAGGAGTCACAATTAGTAGTCACAAGGTGATGTTGGATCTCAACATTCTTGTAACTTGGGTAGTAATGATGTGTTGCTAGATACCGCTCATTACTTATGCTCCTAAATGGGTTTAGGGGCATTGCCAACGTTACAAGAACCTATAGGGTCACACACTAAGGACAATTAGATGGAGATTAGGTTCATATGATGAACCAAGAGGATTAGATTCATGTGATGAATCAAATTGGATTAAGAGGTAATTCTAATTGGGCTAATTGAGTTGGACTCAAGTTGATTCATGTGTTCAATGAGTCTAATTTAGATTATGACTCATTGAATCAATTTAATTAAATGAATTAGATTCATTATATTAAATTGGCTTGAATTAAATGGTTGGATTAGATCAACCATGAGAGAGATTAAGTCAAGTTTGACTTGACTTGAGAGGAAGAGGAAAAGTCAAGTTTGACTTGACTTTATGCCACATCATTTGTGAGTTGGCATTAAGTGGCCAATGATGATGTGCCACATCATCATAGTTAGCACATGTGTGTGCCACCTAATGGAGGTTACAATTCCCCTCTTTAATGGCCACATTAAAGAGAATGGAGGTTACAACTCCAAGAGGTGGCCGACCACTTATTGTGTGTGAATGAAATTCATTTTTCATTCAAGGCTCATTCCATCACCTTCTTCCTTGCTCTCTCTTCTTGCTTTCCCTCTCCTCCTCTTGCCGTGACTGATCAAGGGTGCTAGCACACCTTTGTTTAGTTTTTCTCCACCCATTTGTTCGTGTGGATACTTCTAGAGGATCGTACGCTTGACGATCTCGAGATCCGACACTTCCTTGGACGAGAGGAATTCGTAAAGGGCACGCATCAAGGGTAAAAGATTTTCTCCTTATAAATCTAGTTTAGAACTAGCATAAAACTCATACTCGTAATGTTTTTCAAAAGTTTTACTTCGCACGGATCCGGTGGCATGGGGGTTTCGGGGTTTTCGTGACCCAAAAAAGTGATTTTTGCGGCTCGAAAAACCCAACAAATATATCTCTGCCAGTCGTTCAAGCCGGTCATATATATTGTTAAGAGTTCTCCTGCTAAATATATCTTCGTCGGTCGCTCAAGCCGGTCGTATATACTGTTAAGAGTTCTTCCTGAATATGTTTTTACGCTTGGGCGGGCTTTGTTCGGCCGAGCATATATGAGCGCACAGGTACTCGCTCGGCCTACGATCGACCGAGTATATGCTGAGAGTCACATGTAAGGCTAAATGCCTTTATGCTTGGGCGGGTTTTGCTCAACCAAGCATATATGAACATGTAGGTACTCGCTCGGCCTACGATCGACTGATTATATGCTAAGAATTATACATAAAGCTAAATGCCTTTATGCTCGGGCGGACTTCACCCAACCGAGCATATATGAGCACATGAGTGTTCACTTAGCTTGTGCTTGGCCGGTTATATGCTAAGAATTATACATAAGGCTGAATGCTTTTATGCTCAGGCGGGCTCAACCCGGTTGTGCATGTGAGTGCTCACTCGGCCTGCAGTCAGCCGGTTATATGTTGAGAATTATACATAAGGCTAAATGCCTTTATGCTCGGGCGAGCTTCACCCGACCGAGCATATATGAGCACGTGAGTGCTCACTCAGCCTGTGGTCGGCCGGTTATATGCTGAGAATTATACATAAGGCTAAATGCCTTTATGCTCGAGCGGGCTTTGCCTGGTCGAGCATATATGAGCATGTGGGCGCTCTCTCAGTCTGCGGTCGACCGATTTTATGCTGAGAATTTTACATAAGGCTAAATGCCTTTATGCTCGAGCGGGTTTTGCCCGACCGAGCATATATGGACACAGAGGCAATCGCTCAGCCTTTATTCGACCGGTGATATACCTTTCCTATCTTTCTGGACTTAAATCCCTCCTTCACTTGCTTGACTCATCTAACATAACCCGTATCACTAGCCTCCCCTTCAAGTCTAGCCGAAGGAGGTGTAACCGATTGATTAGACATAAGTCTATTTCTACCCTTTTTACTATTCACTGTATTGATCTCGTGATACCTTATATAGTGATCCCGTGACACTCTCTACAGTGATCCCTTGATACCTCCAGCAAGTTAAATAGAGGTGTGATCTTACCTTTTACAACATCAACCTTTGCGCTTTCTTGCTTTACCCTCTTCTAAAGATTTTATTGGGAGTTATGGCTTCCGATCTTCCCCTCCGGGATCAATTGTTATCTGAGAAGGAAAAGTCCTTAGCAGAGGCTATGCAAGCTCTAGATCTACATCATTCACACCAAAGAGAACTAGAGGTACGTTTGTTAGCAGCTTAGTCCCAAGTTTGGTCGGAAGTGGCTTTGAGGGACAAAGCCTATTTGGAGTTGAAGCAAAAGACTGAGGAGTTGGATGATCTAAAAGCCTATCACGCTTCGGAGATAACCTTTTTGACCAGGAAGGTTTGTGTAGATGATTTACTGATATCACAACAACAACAATTGTAACACCCCTAGAAAGCCTAGATAAGAAAGTAAGGATAATGAGAGTTTGAAGGTAGTGAAAAGAAGGTGTAAATATTCTAAGTTGAATATTAAGATGGGAAGGATTTAGATGATTAAAACTTTATGAAAGAAAATAAAGTTGAGAATATAAATCATCTATATTTATAATACATGGAATTAATGTAAACAAAAGGAAGGAATATGAGATAATATATATGTGTATGAAATATTTATGCATAATGCATAATATGGTGATATATGAATTATTATGTACAAAAGAATATCAATAATATGTTAGAAGAGAAATAGGATTGAACCTTGGACCTCTTGTAAGGAACATGTATAGGATATCAAAGGGGATAGGAGAATTATTGATAAGGAGAAAAAGGACTAAGTAGTTAAGAATAAGAAAGGATTCTTTTTACTTAAAAGGAAAATGAAGTAAAAAGAAGTAAAAATATACATAACCAAGTTTTGATCCTTCGTTCTCTTGTGGATGCATGCATATGTTAACCAAGTGTGATAGGAGAGGATATTGTAAGAGGAGAGATAGGAATTTTAATTAAAGGAAAGAAAAGAGAGAAATTAAAGGAAAGAAAAGAGAGAACTCAAGAAGCATTTCTCTAGAATATTCTTATCATTAAAGAGGAGAAATAAATAAGGAGGATGAATCAAGTCAAGTTTTCCTCCCCTCATTTTAGTATAAATAGGCATAGAGGGGTTGCTTCATCCTCAACTCACTCTCCTCCTCTTCTCCTAGAGGTGCCGAGACACTCCCTCTTTTCTTTCTTTCTTTTTGTTGCCGAGCAACACAAGAGGAAGAAGCCTCCTCTTCTTCCTCCTCCTCTCCACCAAAAGACCTAGCCACTTCTTCCTCCATTGGTGCCGAGCAAAGCAAGCAAGGAAGAAAGGTCCACAAGCAAGTTCTCAACTCTAGGAAACTTAAGCAAAGAAGGTAAGCTTCCCCTCACCTGTGGTACAAGGCTTCTTATGTATTTTCAGATTTTTTTTATGAGGATTTTTAAAGCTAGAAACAAATTTAAGAAATGAAATTATGTTATGTAATATGCCATGATATGTTATAGCATAGGAAATGCTATACATAATGAGAAGAAATGAAATTATGTTATGTAATATGCTATGATATGTTATAGCATAGGAAATGCTTTACATAATGAGAAGAAATGAAATTATGTTACGTAACATGCCATAATATGTTATAGCATAGGAAATGCTATACATAATGAGAAGAAAGGAAATTATGTTACGTAACATGCCATGATATGCTATAGCATAGGAAATGCTATACATAATGAGAAGAAATGAAATTATGTTATGTAATATGCTATGATATGTTATAGCATAGGAAATGCTATACATAATGAGAAGAAATGAAATTATGTTATGTAACATGCCATGATATGTTATAGCATAGGAAATGCTATACATAATGAGAAAAAATGAAATTATATTATGTAATATGCCATGATATGTTATAGCATAGGAAATGCTATACATAATGAAAAGAAATGAAAAAGGAAATGCATGAAAGATTGTTAGGGACATGATATGATAGTTATGCATGATAAGTTATTTTTGTATGGTTTGTACCAAGGGTGGGCTCCGTAAACGCCCCGGGGTCGATGGAGTAAGACTCGGGCCTCGTCAGTAATGGGCCTCTGAGTGCCCTAGGTCGATGGAGTAAGACTCGGGCCTCGTCAGTAATGGGCCTCTGAGTGCCCTAGGTCGATGGAGTAAGACTCGGGCCTAGTATGTATGCATGGTAGGGTTCAAGACTTGCTACCTTGAACCTACCTATGAAGCGCGCGCATTATGTATGTGGTACAAACCGGGATCCCCTCTAATGATGATATTAATTTCAAGTACTTATAAGTATAAGTTTTCAAATTCATGATGCATTGCCTACATATGTGCTTGAATTATCTGATGATTAGATATAATGTCATGTGATATTATGATATGAATATGAATATGATACCCTTGTATGTCGTATGCTTATGATACCTCGCATGATATTGAAGCCTCCTCTTCTTCCTCCTCCTCTCCACCAAAAGACCTAGCCACTTCTTCCTCCATTGGTGCCGAGCAAAGCAAGCAAGGAAGAAAGGTCCACAAGCAAGTTCTCAACTCTAGGAAACTTAAGCAAAGAAGGTAAGCTTCCCCTCACCTGTGGTACAAGGCTTCTTATGTATTTTCAGATTATTTTTATGAGGATTTTTAAAGCTAGAAACAAATTTAAGAAATGAAATTATGTTATGTAATATGCCATGATATGTTATAGCATAGGAAATGCTATACATAATGAGAAGAAATGAAATTATGTTATGTAATATGCTATGATATGTTATAGCATAGGAAATGCTTTACATAATGAGAAGAAATGAAATTATGTTACGTAACATGCCATGATATGTTATAGCATAGGAAATGCTATACATAATGAGAAGAAATGAAATTATGTTACGTAACATGCCATGATATGCTATAGCATAGGAAATGCTATACATAATGAGAAGAAATGAAATTATGTTATGTAATATGCTATGATATGTTATAGCATAGGAAATGCTATACATAATGAGAAGAAATGAAATTATGTTATGTAACATGCCATGATATGTTATAGCATAGGAAATGCTATACATAATGAGAAGAAATGAAATTATATTATGTAATATGCCATGATATGTTATAGCATAGGAAATGCTATACATAATGAAAAGAAATGAAAAAGGAAATGCATGAAAGATTGTTAGGGACATGATATGATAGTTATGCATGATAAGTTATTTTTGTATGGTTTGTACCAAGGGTGGGCTCCGTAAACGCCCCGGGGTCGATGGAGTAAGACTCGGGCCTCGTCAGTAATGGGCCTCTGAGTGCCCTAGGTCGATGGAGTAAGACTCGGGCCTAGTATGTATGCCTGGTAGTGCCCTAGGTCGATGGAGTAAGACTCGGGCCTAGTATGTATTCATGGTAGGGTTTAAGACTTGCTACCTTGAACCTACCTATGAAGCGCGCACATTATGTATGTGGTATAAACCGGGATCCCCTCTAATGATGATATTAATTTCAAGTACTTATAAGTATAAGTTTTCAAATTCATGATGCATTGCCTACATATGTGCTTGAATTATCTGATGATTAGATATAATGTCATGTGATATTATGATATGAATATGAATATGATACCCTTGTATGTCGTATGCTTATGATACCTCGCATGATATTGATATACAATGATATGAATTCGGTTTTAGTGAGTAGGAAAGGAACTTACTGAGCCATGAGTGCTCATAGCTTACTTTCCTTGTACCGCAGATATGGGGGACGGATATTCGGAACGACGGAGCAGCAGGAGGAGCAGATAGTGATGTGTGTGGTGGTGGCTCGGCAAGAACGATTCGGACAAATTAATATTTTTAGTTATATGATCAATATATGCACATTCGAACTAATCAGAATATGCGATATCATGCTTATTTAAGAAAAAGGAATGATTTAAAATTTTCCGCTGTTATAGTATAACTAAAGCATGTACGTAAGTAGTATAAGATCGTAGCACCACCCTTGGGTAAGAAGGGTGGGCGTTACAGGTGGTATCAGAGCGATGTTTTGCCAGCTCACTACACACACATCAAGCTCCTTCCTGTCGCTCCAAGTAAGTACAGTTGCTTAATTTATTTATATGCAAAAAAATAGTATGATACTCTAGGATGCATGAATGGTAGCCTAGGAAGGATACCTTAAGTTATACCCTAGAAAATGGTGCATGATGATAAGTAGGTGATATTCTAGGATGCATGAATGGTAGCCTAGATACAAGAACCTTAGGCTATAACATAAGAGGAATAATGAATCTTTAAAATCTTGTAGAAATGGACTATATCCCGTTCGAATATGATCCCGAGGATGTAGAATATTTTGGCGAATACCTCGAGTTCGCGGATGAACCCGATATGCTGGAATACTTCGACAACTATGTGAGCGACTCGGAATCTCCGGAACACGGCGAGTTCGGAGAGGAAGATCTCGAGGAAATCGAGGAAGGGAATTCGGACGATAATGAAGATGAAGATTCAGAAATTATGGAATATTATGAAGGAGAGAACGAGTTTCCTGAGATGGGCGAGGATGAATTTAACCTTGCTGAATACATGGAAATGGGTTTCAACCCCAACGATATAATAGACTTCGAGTGGGGACTGAACAACCTCGAGGGGGAACTAAACGAAGACCCGATGGAACCGGACGAACATGTTGAAGAAGACGAGGGAATGGATGAAGAGACAATAATCGACCCGGAAGAGGCATCGGAGATTCAACCTCCGATAATGCCTGATCCACCCCAGAATGATCTGGGCAAGTCGATACAGGTTGGGTTGATGATGACTACTGCTATCATGTCCTTTATGGCAGGAGTAGTCACAACCTACCTGGCCTTTTAAGAGAAGAAGTTATGAACAAAAAAAATGTAATAAAAGCTTTTGATGAATAAAAAGAGTAGAAATGGTATCAATTTAAGCATGATTCAAAAAAAAAAAAAATGATAATACCATCGGCTAGATCTTGACGCGTATGAATGGTAAGGTAATCTAAAGATGATATGACAACCTAAGAAAGAATACCTCAACGATAACCCAAACATGGCATGAAACCTAGACATGATATGTTAAGATATTCATGCATAAATGATAACTTAGACTAATCTTATTATCATTTAGGAAAATAAGTATGACTAGAAGACAAAATGCCAGAACGGAGGAGACCGTACCTCCACCTGATTGGGCACATGTAGTTACTGAGCTACAACGACAGCTTACGGAACAGCAACAGATGATTGCTGCCATGATGAATCAACAAGAGAATCCTGCTACCCCAAATCAGAACAATACGCCAAACATACCAGTAGTTGAACCGGAGCCAGTAGCAGCACCGGTACCGCCAGTGAATCTGGCACCGGTAGTTCGTCAAGAAGCGTATCTAATCCAGTGGCAAAGACTGAGGCCGGAGAAATTCTCTGGTAATTGTGAAGCATGGGACGCACAAGCTTGGTTTAAGACGATGGAGAGCATGATAGAACTATTGGACTGGCCTGAGCAGGAAAAGGTAAAATGCGTATCATTCTGTCTCACGGGAGACGCCCGAATGTGGTGGGACAGAGTGAAAGTGAAGAGACCAGTAAACCAAATGAGTTGGGCGGATTTTGAGACGGAATTCTTCGAAGAATTCTTCCACACTCGGGTGACAAGTAGGCACTATGATGAATTCACCGAATTTCGGCAAGGTGACCTAACGGTAGAAGAAGCGATGAAAAGATTCAACCGCCTGGCACGACTATGCCCGGAATTAGTTAGGACGGAGGGAGAAAGGGTCAGGCTTATGCTAAAGATGCTCAGACCCGAGATAGCACTTAATGTGGCCGGCGGAGTTAACAGGCCGCGGACCACAGAGGAGTTAATTAGCAGTGCCCTAAATACTGAACACTACCTGAAGGCACTAGGCAAGGACAAGAAGCAAGCTCAGATGGAAGAACTGGAAAATATCAAGGCCAACTGGAAAGGGAACCACGGTGGAAAGGGAAAGCGACGGAACGACACTAAGAATGGTCCGTCCAACAAGCAGCTCAAGTTTTCTCAGTGCAATACATGTGGGAAGAAACATCCAGGAACATGTCGTACGAGCACTAATAAGTGTTACAACTGTGGGATAGAGGGTCATAAAGCAAAAGACTGTCGTAAGGGCAAAATTAAATGCTACGACTGTGGACTGGAAGGACATCTATCTAGAGACTGCCCTACCAAAACTAAAGCACCACAGTATGTTCTGAATCAAGGTGGTCCCGCAAGGTTACACCAACTGCAGACTTCTATTGAGGGACCTTCAATGAGTCAAGGGAGATTGGTAGCTCCACCAACTGCAGACCTAAAGACTGTTGTCAGTAGAAGTTTGTTTATTTGTTGTATTTGTTTATGGAGGATTTCCAAAAGTTTAGGAGTTTTGATTGTACTTCTGATGATAATGTAAAATTTTATATCTATGTTTGATTATGCTACTTACCTTGTTAAGTGCTTCTTGAGGTCGGTCGCGTGAGGACTAATCAAATGAAGGATCCTATGTGTATGCCCGAACAAATATAGTTCAACCGGGTTTTGAGGTTCTCTTATACACACACGGTCGACTGAGATTACAATAAATCAGAGCCTTTTCCTTATTTGCAAATTTTGTTTATTCATCTATATTTTAAGATTCATGCAATTTTTTAAAATGATCTCATTAGTAATTGGTCCTACAATGGAAAGAGAATGTTCAAAGATATGGCGGTTCAGTATATTATTCGATTTGTTCTTGTTGGTTGCTACTCGGAAAACCTATCGGTTCCACTGTACAAAAATTTTGTACAAAGGTCTGAACCTTTTCCTAGCTACCATGTGTTCTTTTAAATTAAACTTGGATCGCCTGCGGGACTTAACACGTTTGATCCTAAGTTTAATTTATTTGTTCTTTTAGGTTTAGACTTGGATCTCTTGTGGAACTTAACACGTTCGATCCAAATCACCTAGGTCACAAAGTTGATTAAATATTAATTTTCAAATTTGGCTTCCAGGACTGCATGGCGAGGCACATGGCCTTTTTGGATATGGGAGCAACCACCACCGCCTAGACAAAGCCTCTTAAGGAAAGTTAATATTTAATTTCCTTAAATAACTCTAGGTTAACCAAAAAGAACAATCGAAGCACAAGTTCAAAAAGAAAACAAAAGAACACAACATCGAAAACTAATTCGAAACCTAGAATCACATGCCTCTTGTATTTGGTATTTTTACAAAGAAATAAAACTAGTATGATGCGGAAAACAATTACTAGTTATACCTTTCTTTGTGAACTTTTAATGACCTCTTGATCTTTTACCGTATTCCTCTTCTAACCTCGGACATTGTGTGGGCAATGATATTCCGAGATGAGAACCACCAAGGCACCTTCTTCTTCCTTCCTTCAAGTTTCGGCCAAGCAACAACTTCCAAAGGATGAAGAACTTTTTCCACCAACCAAGCTCAAAGGGATGCAAGAAACAAGCCTCCTTTCTCTCCTTTTCTCCTAGCTAGATCCGACCACTTCTATGTCTCCAAGAGGTGATGAAGTCTCGACCACAAGAAGGAGAAGAGAGAAGGGGAACCTCCAGGGGCCGACCACACCTAGGAAGAAAAGAGAGGAAGAAAAAGAATAGAGTCGTTCGCTATGAAGACACCTCTACCCCCTCTTTTATAATCCTTGGTTTTGGCAAATAAGGAAATTTAAATAAAAATTTCCTTAATTCTTTTTATATGAAAAAGAAAAATTATTTTAATTAAAATAATTTTCTTTTTTCAATTACAATGGCCGGCCACCTCTTTCCCCAAAACAAGGAGAGTTTTAATTAAAACAAGAATTAAAACTTCCTAATTTGTTTTCAGAAATTTATAAAAATTTCTCCAATAATTTTTATCCCTTCATGATTGGTTAATAAAAAGGAAATTTTATAAATTAAAATCTTTCTCTTAAACATGTGGATAATTTCCAAAAAGGAAAGTTATCTCTAAAAATTAAAATCTCCTTTCAATCTACAAATAAGGAAAGATATTAAATCTTTTCTTAATCTTTTGTAGAAACTAATAAAAGAGAATTTTTAATTTTTAAACTTTATTTTAAATCATGAACATGATTAAAAAGAAATTTTTACCAAAATTAAAATCAACCTTTTAATCTACAAATAAGGAAAGAGATTTAGCTCTTCTCTTAATCTTTTGTAGAACCTTATAAAAGGAAAGATTTAAATTTTTAAACTCTCTTTTAAATCATGTTATCCACATAAGAAAAATTTTTAAAATTAAAATTCCTTTTTATTTTAATAGGCCCGGCCAACTAAGCTTGAGTTCAAGCTAGGGCCGGCCACATGAATTCACCCATGAACCAAGCCATGGCCGGCCCTAGCTTTGTCTCCAAGCTAGCTTGGCTGGCCCCTATAGGATGGGTAAGAAGGTGAGTATAGGTGGGTATAGTACTCTATAATTAATAGGCTACGATAGGGACCGAGAGGAGGAATTAGTTTTGATCTCCCGATAAAATTAAGCATCCCGTGTTCGCCCCGAACACACAATTTAATTTTATGAATAATAATTCATTCCACTAGAGAACTATTATTGAACTACCGCACCAATCCCAAATTATATTTTGGGCTCCTTCTTATTATGAGTGTATTAGTCTCCCTGTGTTTAAGATGTCGAATGTCCACTAATTAAGTGAGTTACTGACAACTCATTTAATTAATATCTTAGTCCAAGAGTAGTACCACTCAACCTTATCGTCATGTCAGACTAAGTCCACCTGCAGAGTTTAACATGACAATCCTTATGAGCTCCTCTTGGGAGCATTCTCAACCTAGATTACTAGGACACAGTTTCCTTCTATAATCAACAACACACACTATAAGTGATATCATTTCACAACTGATTGAGCTTATTGATTTATCGAACTAAATCTCACCCATTGATAAATTAAAGAAATAAATATCAAATATATGTGCTTGTTATTATATTAGGATTAAGAGCACACACTTCCATAATAACTGAGGTCTTTGTTCCTTTATAAAGTCAGTATAAAAGAAACGACCTCTAATAGTCCTACTTAATACACTCTAAGTGTACTAGTGTAATTATATAGTTAAGATAAACTACACACCATGTTATCTACAATATAAATTAATTGAACAACTACATTTATCATAAATGTAGACATTTGACCAATGTGATTCTTTTTTCTAGATAAATGTTTATACCAAAAGCTAGGCTTTTAGTATACATCCTAACAATCTCCCACTTATACTAAAAGACTAAGCTGCCATATCTGCCGCCATACATCTGAATCCCAACCCTTCAACATGCCCAATCAAAAGCTCTTGCCTTAAGGGCCTTAGTGAAAAGATCTATAGGTCATCATCTGATGCAATCTAGGCAGCAACAACTTCTCCTCGTTTATACGATTTCTCGTATTGGGTGGTACTTGCGCTCTATTGTGTTTACTTGCCTTATAGACTCATGGTTTCTTCGAGTTTGCTACTACACCACTATTATTACAATAAATTGTAATAATCTTTGGACAAACCAGAAATCATATCTAAGTCTATCTTGAGGTTATTGAGTCATTAAGCTTTTATGACTACCTCAGAGGCTTGCCATATTGTGGAGTCCAGAAAAACACCTATGCTTATCACTCTTCCATAGTTATGACTTTACCTCCTAAAGTAAACACAAAACCCCGAGGTTGACTTACTATTGTCCCTATCCGATTGGAAGTCAAAATCCGTGCAACCCACAGGGACCAAATTAACTGTCATGTAAGCTAGCATATAATCTCAAGTGCCTCTAAGGTACTTCAATATATGCTTTACTGCAGTCCAATATCCTTGTCCAGGGTTACTTTGATATCTGCTAACTATGCCTTTGGCAAAATAGATTTCTGATCTCGAGCATAGCATATATTAGGCTTCCGACAGCCGAAGCATAAAGAACTGCCTTCATTTCCTCTATCTCCTTTGATGTCTTCGGAGACATCTCTTTAGATAAAGCTACTCCAAGCCCAAAAGGTAAGAAACCTTTCTTGGAGTTCTGCATGCTTAAAACGAGCAAGGATTTTTTTTCGATATATGAAGTTTGGGATAAGTAAAATATTCTTTTCTTGTGATCCCTTATTATTTTGATCCCAAGAATATATACATTCTCCCAAGTCCTTCATATCGAATTGTTTGGACAACCATACCCTTACTTCTGACAACACTTTGATATTGTTTCCAACTACCAAAAATGTTATCTACGTATAGTACAAGAAATACCACCACGTTTCCATCACACTTTTTGTATACAAAAGACTTATCCGGTTACTAAATAAATCCATAGGTCTGAATTACTTTGATAAACCGGATGTTACAAGACCTTGAAGCTTTGCTTCAGTCCATAGACTGATTGAGCTTGCACACAAGATGCTCTTTGCCCTTTGCAATGAACCCTTCTGGTTGCTTTATATGGATGCTTTCTTCAAGACTTCCATTAAGGAATGCTGTCTTGACATCCACTTGCCAAATAGATAAAAGAATCCGGATAGACTTAAGCATGGCTACCAGTGAAAAAGTTTCCTTTTTCATCAAGCCTTGCTTTGAAAGTTTCCACCTTCCTGTCTATCCCTCTTTTCCTATTGTAGACTTATTTTTACCCAAAGGCTTTTACATCATTTGGTGATTTTACAAGCTTCCATATTTTATTAGAATACATATATTCTAATTCTGTATTCATTGCTCATTGCTAAGATGCTGCATCTTTATCTTGGAGTGCTTCATCATATGTCCGGGATCTGGCTCATGTTCATTTGGGATCAAGTCCAAAGATTTTTCCAAAACATGAATCTTTTAGGTTGTTTGACAACCCTCCCACTACGATGATGCATATGTATCAATTGTGATACGTGTTGCAGTTTCTTGTGATATTTCATCTTGTACAGTTGGTACTAGATTAGACGTGTCTTTTATTAAGAACAAATTTACTTATGGACTTGTGGTTCATTATATATTCCTCTTCTAAAAATCAGTCATTGATGCTAACAATGACCTTCTGATTTTTAAGACTATAAACCTACTTTCGTTTCTCTAGGATAACCCACAAACAAGTGAATTCCTATCCAACTTATCATTGTCTCTCTTCAGCATATGTGCTGGACTACCCGAATCCGAATATATTTCAAAATAGGCTTACGCCTATTCAGCAATTCTATATGAGTAGAGAGTTCTGACTTTGGAAGGTACTATGTTCACTTTCTTTTTCAGAGTATATCCTTAAAACGAACTTGGTAATTTTCTGAATAACTCATCATCAATCTAATTATTTCCATAAGAGTCCTATACCTTCTTTCTACTACACCATTATGTTGGGGTGTACCAGGTGCAGTTAGTTGGGATTGAATCCCTACT
This sequence comes from Zingiber officinale, assembly GCF_018446385.1. Lineage (NCBI taxonomy): Eukaryota > Viridiplantae > Streptophyta > Magnoliopsida > Zingiberales > Zingiberaceae > Zingiber > Zingiber officinale. The sequence goes on from NC_056001.1 coordinate 78,350,216, forward strand.
TTTGATAAGTGACTCCTAAATTGTCCCAAGAGGTACTTGCCACTACGATCTTACCATAGTGACTTGATACTTTTACTTTAACGTTTCTCCGCATCAGCCTTGTACTCTTTGAACTAATCAAAGCACTTAGTCTTGTGGCACATTAAGTAAATGTATTTGTATCTTGAATAGTTGGCTATAAAATAGACGAAATATTCGATACTACCTCTTGTCTGGATAGTCATAGGATCGCACAAATCAGAATGAACCAATTCCAATGTATCTTTGGCTCCACACCCCTTGTACTTAAAAGCTTCTCGGTTATTTTTCCTTCCAAGTAAGACTCGCAGGTTGGAAAGATTTCCACTACCAATGAACCCAAAAGTTCATCAGCTACCAATGAATCCTACTCAAGTTAATATAACCTAGCCTTAGATGCCAAAGATATAATTGGTTCATTTCCGAAGGTTGCTTTCTCTTAAGTTTAAAAGATGTGTTACTAATTTTCATTTGTTGCATCGTGAGAGTTATTGGATTTATAAATTGTCAACCAACGTACCAGAACAGATAACTTCCCTCTTTTTCTTGATAACAACTTTATTAAAAGAGGCAGAATATCAAGTTCTTTGAATAGTTTAGAAATTGAAAACTAGTTCTTTCTAAACTTGGTATGTAAAGACAATTACTCAAAAATCCATGTTTTATTCTTATCAAAGGATAAACATCTCCCACTGCAACAGCTGCCACTTTTACAGCAGTGCCCATGGACGGTGTTTTAATTTTCATTTAGTTGTCGGGTTTCCTGGAATCCTGCAATGAATTGCGGACATGATTAATGGCATCTGTATCTATACTCCAGGTTCTGGTAGATAACACCAGTAAACATGTTTCAACTAATGAATTAAATACACCTATATTGTTCTTAGTTCTAAGAAGACAGTCTACCTTAATGTCCAAGTCATATTTCCAATCATTACAATTGAGACTACTAAGTCTTTTCTATAGTATAACAACTAGGGAATTGACAAACATTTTAAAACCTAAGAATCACAAAAATATTTGGTCAAGATTAATTCCTTAAAATCCCCATGAATTTTGTATGCCACGATAGTGTGGACGTATACAAAATCAAAGAGGAGATTTTATCCATTAATTTTATTATCTCGTCAACTTTACTTTATGACGAATAAAATTAATAGTTGATCTGTCTTTGATCAAATATGTAATCAAAACTTTTGAATTTAAAATAACATTGATTCCTCAAACAATATTATTTAAATTCACCAACACCTCAAACACCGTGAATTTTGCATGCCACGATAGTGTGGACGTATACAAAATTTAAACATTTGTAAGAGGAGGGTTTTACCCATTAATTATATTGTCAATAAATCTTTATGACAAAATAAAATTACCTCAAACACCGTGAATTTTGTATGCCATGATAGTGTGGACGTATACAAAATCAAACATTTATAAGAGGAGTTTTTAATTTTATTATCTTGTCAACCTATTTATTTGACAAATTAATAGTTGGTTTTCTTCGGTCACACAAATAATAGCAGTGACTCCGATGGGGAGGATACTATTAGACGTGCCTAAGTGTATACCATTACTTGACACTAAGTCCATTAATAAGATTGTGCCCCTTCCGATGGGGAAGATCACACGCTCTTAATTAACTTCCTATAGTCATCCAAAATGGAAGTTTAATCTAGTGATCCGCAAACAAGCTCATCCGATATGGAGGAAGACACTCAGAGCCAATGCGCAAGCTTGTTGCATCACTTATAAACCAGTAATGGAGACCGTGGAATTTATTTTAAAAATAAATCCCTCTCCCACTTAGTTATTTAAAGTGAGAATTTTGACTATGCTAGCCTACTTAACATGCATACTAACAAGCACACACAGCACATCATAAAAAGCAATAAATAGAAAAAATAATTTTCAACTATTATGGCTTTTATCTATTGCTGTCCTCCGTGTGTCGTCAACCCTAGCTGCTGCCATCTTTGGCCACCGCCACCGGGTCTAGTTGTCACATCCATCTTGCTCCTTGTTTCGCTGCGCCTCTGGTCCTCAAAAAGGTTCCATGCCTTGCAAGATTTGATCTGCAACATAAATAGAATTTTATATTTTTCGATCCTATATTCCTCGAAGGAATGTACATGTAAACTAGATCGAACATAAAATAAAATTTACATCCATTGATCCTATATTTCATAAAAGGAATGTACATGTAACTAGATCAAAAAATAAAATCCTAATAAAACTAAATATAGCTCCTGCTGTATTTTATAATACAATTATGCGCACACAATAAAATGCCCTTGACATGTCCAAGGGTCCAATCACACACACAATATCTATAAGCCATAATAGTTGGATCCTGTATCCACAAAGTTAGCACATCCTACTATTATCCTGCCTAAATTATGTATGACATGTGCATAATTAAACTAATACCAAATACACAGAGGCAAAACCCTAGCTTTGATACCAATTGTTGGTTGCTACTCAGAAAACCTATCGGTTCCATTGTACAAAACTTTTGTACAAAGGTCTGAACCTTTTCCTAGCTACCATGTGTTCTTTTAAATTAAACTTGGATCGCCTGCGAAACTTAACACGTTTGATCCTAAGTTTAATTTATTTGTTCTTTTAGGTTTAGACTTGGATCTCCTGTGGAACTTAACACGTTCGATCCAAATCACCTAGGTCACAAAGTTGATTAAATATTAATTTTCAAATTTGGCTTCCAAGACTGCATGGCGAGGCACATGGCCTTTTTGGATATCGGAGCAACCACCACCGCCTAGACAAAGCCTCTTAAGGAAAGTTAATATTTAATTTCCTTAAATAACTCTAGGTTAACCAAAAAGAACAATCGAAGCACAAGTTCAAAAATAAAATAAAAGAACACAACATCGAAAACTAATTCGAAACCTAGAATCACATGCCTCTTGTATTTGGTATTTTTACAAAGAAATAAAACTAGTATGATGCGGAAAACAATTACTAGTTATACCTTTCTTTGTGAATTTTTAATGACCTCTTGATCTTCTACCGTATTCCTCTTCTAACCTCGGACATTGTGTGGGCAATGATCTTCCGAGATGAGAACCACCAAGGCACCTTCTTCTTCCTTCCTTCAAGTTTCAGCTAAGCAAAAACTTCCAATGGATGAAGAACTTTTTCCACCAACCAAGCTCCAAGGGATGCAAGAAACAAGCCTCCTTTCTCTCCTTTTCTCCAAGCTAGATCCGGCCACTTCTATGTCTCCAAGAGGTGATGAAGTCTCGGCCACAAAAAGGAGAAGAGAGAAGGGGAACCTCCAGGGGCCGGCCACACCTAGGAAGAAAAGAGAGGAAGAAAAAGAATAGAGTTGTTCGCTATGAAGGCACCTCTACCCCCTCTTTTATAATCCTTGGTTTTGGCAAATAAGGAAATTTAAATAAAAATTTCCTTAATTCTTTTGCTATGAAAAAGAAAAATTATTTTAATTAAAATAATTTTCTTTTTTCAATTACAATGGTCGGCCACCTCTTTCCCCAAAACAAGGAGAGTTTTAATTAAAACAAGAATTAAAACTTCCTAATTTGTTTCTAAAAATTTATAAAAATTTCTCCAATAATTTTTATCCCTTCATGATTGGTTAATAAAAAGGAAATTTTATAAATTAAAATCTTTCTCTTAAACATGTGGATAATTTCCAAAAAGGAAAGTTATCTCTAAAAATTAAAATCTCCTTTCAATCTACAAATAAGGAAAGATATTAAATCTTTTCTTAATCTTTTGTAGAAAATAATAAAAGAGAATTTTTAATTTTTAAACTTTCTTTTAAATCATGAACATGATTAAAAGGAAAGTTTTTACCAAAATTAAAATCAACCTTTTAATCTACAAATAAGGAAAGAGATTTAGCTCTTCGCTTAATCTTTTGTAGAATCTTATAAAAGGAAATATTTAAATTTTTAAACTCTTTTTTAAATCATGTTATCCACATAAGAAATATTTTTAAAATTAAAATTCCTTTTTATTTTAATAGAGCCGGCCACCTAAGCTTGATTTCAAGCTAGGGCCGACCACATGGATTCACCCATGAACCAAGCCATGGCCGGCCCTAGCTTGGTCTCCAAGCTAGCTTGGCTGGCCCCTATAGGATGGGTAAAAAGGTGGGTATAGGTGGGTATAGTACTCTATAATTAAGAGGCTACGATAGGGACCGAGAGGAGGAATTGGTTTTGATCTCCCAATAAAATTAAGCATTCCGTGTTCGCCCCGAACACACAACTTAATTTTATGAATAATAATTCATTCCACTAGAGAACTATTATTGAACTACCGCACCAATCCCAAATTACATTTTGGGCTCCTTCTTATTATGAGTGTGTTAGTCTCCCTGTGCTTAAGATGTCGAATGTCCACTAATTAAGTGAGTTACTGACAACTCATTTAATTAATATCTTAGTCCAAGAGTAGTACCACTCAACCTTATCGTCATGTCAGACTAAGTCCACCTGCAGGGTTTAACATGACAATCCTTATGAGCTCCTCTTGGGGACATTCTCAACCTAGATTACTAGGACACAGTTTCCTTCTATAATCAACAACACACACTATAAGTGATATCATTTCCCAACTTATCGGGCTTATTGATTTATCGAACTAAATCTCACCCATTGATAAATTAAAGAAATAAATATCAAATATATATGTGCTTGTTATTATATTAGGGTTAAGAGCACACACTTCCATAATAACTGAGGTCTTTGTTCCTTTATAAAGTCAGTATAAAAGAAACGACCTCTAATAGTCCTACTCAATACACTCTAAGTGTACTAGTGTAATTATATAGTTAAGATAAACTAATACCTAATTACACTACGACCTTCCAATGGTTTGTTCCTTTCCATCTTGGTCGTGAGCCACTGATTATAATTTATAAGGTACTAATAACATGATCCTCTGTGTGTGACACCACACACCATGTTATCTACAATATAAATTAATTAAACAACTACATTTATCATAAATGTAGACATTTGACCAATGTGATTCTTATTTCTAGATAAATGTTTATACCAAAAGCTAGGCTTTTAGTATACATCCTAACAGTTCTATCTATCATAAATGCCCCTTCCTGGGCGAGCGCCACGTATCCTTTTTTCTCCTTTTTCCAAGTAACCTCTTATACATTTCTCGTTCATGTCTTATCACACATTATCCTTGGCAAATCAATGACTCTTCTTTACCGAATCATTTTATTTCAATGTCGATCCTTATATTGCCCTAAAACCCTAAGCCTCTTTTAACTTTTTCACTCTTCGTCTTCCTCCAGTTATTCCTTGGCAATTTTCTTTCCCGACCTTTCTCCATAACTCGCACTTCTTCATCTTCTTCGATATTCTTCCCTCTTAGGATTCAGTAAGTCATTTGCTCTTTAAGTGTTTTAGTTTCTTGACATGGCTGAAGAATCTTTACTCTCTTGATATGCTCAAATTTGTTCCTCCTTCACCGCCACCGATCTAACTTCCATTCACTCTCAGTATAAAATACCTACAGAATACCTTATTAGGGTTTCGTCACCTTGTCTTCCTCCTGACGATTGTGTTATCTTTTTTAAAGAACAACTAATCACAGGTTTACGCTTTCCTATCCCTACCTTCTTGATAGACATAAGCCAATATTTTGGTATTCCTCTTCAACAATTTGCCCCAAACGCCTTTAGATACCTGTGTGGATTATACATGGTGTTCCGCCTTTTTAGTATACCTCCTACTCCTCAAAACTTTTTTATGTTTTCTTACCCCAAAAAATCAGAACCAGGGGTTTTCCCCTTCCAATCTCGCTCGAAAATGGTATTCTTTGAAGAAATGCCTTCTTCTATCAAGGGTTGAAAATCCTGTTTTTTCTTTCTCAAATTTCTCGGTCTTGTTGGGTGGTCTACTAAATGTCAATCTTCTTTTCCCCCTCTCCCTGATGTAAGGGAACTTCATCAACAACCCATCTTTTCTGAATACTCTAGTAAATTACTAGGTCATCACTTTTATATTCATCAGTGGATACGTGATGATCTCTTATATCTATTTGGTTTAAGTCTTTTTCAAAAGAACCTACAATACTCTTTTGGTAAGTTTCAAAATTCTTAGCTATCCCTCCTTTACTGACTAAAATAATTTTTTGTTTATTGTAGTGGATATTCTTTATAGAGCTTTGGTTGACAAGGCAATTTACCTAGAAGATGAAGAAGTGTTAGCTAAGGAGCAAGATCTTAGAGCAGAACTTAATGTAGTAGCTCAAGCATTTGATGACCCTACCTGAGCCCTCCAGTCAACCAACTCTCATTCCTAGCTCTTCAACTACCCTTGAGGAAGTATCCACCAGCATACCTCTAGAAGATACCCCTCAAGAGATACAAGAATGGGAACCTGAGGCTGCTCCTACAAGAAAACACCCCGGGTGTCGCTTGACATTTGCATCCCGACCCAAAAAATGGGTTGTTTCTACCTCTGAGGAGATACCTACAGGGGATATTCCCTTTCCTTCTCCGGAGCCTACCCTCTCCTCTTTATATCCTGCCCTCGCTTCTTCCACTTCTCAATTGCCGGAAGATCCTCCACTTTTGAGCATTAACCCCAATCCTGTGTTTATGATGAATCTTCTTGAGTTATTTTCTTACCACCCTCAGTAACTGAGGGTTCTCCCATTCTTATTTTTTCCCCTCATTCTCTACATAGTTCCTTATCATCCTCCTCCACGTCTACCCCTACCTTCCTAATATTGTTGGGAGGTTCTTTAACAATAGTCTGGGTAGAGGCCCGTAAGGAAATTGAGAAACTCACTCCTGCTGAATGGGTTTACCAATCTTCTTTTGAGAAAACTAAGGTAACATTCCCTTCATCCCCTTGCTTTCATTAATGCATTCTAATAATAACTTTTGGGCAGTAGTAGATCGCTAATATGAATATACACCGACACATGTATGAGCTAACCCAAGAAGTGGGCAGGTTGAAACAACAAGCTTCTGGAGCCTCCTCCTCTCAAGCCTATGAGGAATTATCTCACCAGCTACAAGAAACTCGTCAACTTCTTGAGGAAGAACTCGTAACTTCACTCAAATGGAAAGCCTCTACAATAGATTTTGAAGCTAAAGATAAGTCAGAGACCCTTCTTCGCACTGAATTAACATCCAAAGTGGATACCTTTGCTACCGAGAATGCCCAATTGTTGTACCAGCTACAAGAGTTGAAGGATGCTCACGCTTTGGAATTGGTTGCTAAGGATGTTGCTCTGGAATATAAGAACTCCGAGCTAACCTCCTTAAATTCATCTTTAACTACAATTAAGGCAGAGGTTTCCTCGAAAGAGTCTGAACTGAAGACCTCTCAAGATGCATTGACAGAATACTGTTACGAACTGCAAGTGCATGATTTCATCGTCAGTAATAAAAGAATATCGAATCCACAGGGACTGTTGATTAAGCACTAGTTAACTTCGCACGAAAAATTATCTAGACAAATGTAAGATTGGTGGGAAAAGAGAGTAAGAGAAAGAGAAGAGGGAAGAGAGAGAATGGATCTTGAGAGGGGTTGAGCTAAGAGGATGGAGGATGATAGATTCTAGGATTTCAGTTCCCTTGTAATGCTAGGCGATGTTACATAGATTGCTTAGTTCCTATCCTCTATGTTCATGCTCTTGTAGGAAGTTAGATGCATTACCGACTCTCCCCTACAGTGGATAAGCCAGCATGATCTCCTACTCTATGTCCTATGCTACTAAAATGGAAGTGATTCCTATGAAGTCCGTTAGCGGGGCAACCTTGTCACGACGCCCCTCGGTCATACAACACAGAAACACACTAACACACAATAACATAGAAATAGATTATGCCCGATCCCCTACTTCCTTGTGGAGATTCGCTTCTCCTTTCAAGGTGATATCCTAGACGTCCATTAGCGGGGCAGCTCTGTCACGACTCCCCTCGGTCATACGATCTAGGGTATTCCCCCTACGAGATTAACAATTCTACACAACTATTTGATAAAATATGCAAAAGATACATACATACATACATACATATATATATATACATAAATATATATATATATATATATATATATATATATATATATATATATATATAGCTATATATATATATATAAGCTTCACACACACACTTTATCAAACATGAACAAGGCATTAACAAGTCATTGAATAGAAATATGGCAAATTTACATAGTTTTACATCTCCAACACATCACAAATACTTCCTACATCCTAGATCTAGAAATATACTCTATTGCAAAGGAAGAACAACCCGAAAATATAAAGTAAAGTATACTTACAACCCTAGATGTGAGAAGAAGGGGAAGAAGAGATGCTTGCCGATGTTTCCGATATCTTGGGGATGCCCTCCTTGCTTCGCAGATGGATGGATCGTCAAGAGATTGAGGTGAATGAAGCACTAGGGTTTCCCCCTAAGGGGAGAACCCTTCCCCAAGTAGAGGGACGAAGTCCCAAACCCAAGATGAGTCAAAGAATGAGGATTTTGACCCTTTTATACCTCCTCCAAACTGCCCAGGAAAATTAGGATTACAGGGGTCCGGTAAATCATATTTTTCACCCATTAAACCGGGTTTTATCATGATTAACCCTGAACCAAAGTTGTAGCTCATGAAATTATCTATAATCTAATACTTGGATCGAGCCCTGGTTCCAATAGAGCTGAATGTTATAGTGGTTCAAAGTTTGGTCTGCAGTCTGGGTGGATGTCTAGATGAACCCGCGGTTAGGAGGCACGGCCGTGCCATTTAGCACGGGTAGATAATGCTATCTCTTTGTTGGATCTGAAGAAAAGTTATAGACCTTGAAGTTAGATACGTTTTAGTATAAAGAACAGCCCAAAACTCTAACCGAGTGCAAAATTATGGCCGTTTTACGATTGGTCTACAATCTGTCCAAAATTCAGCATAGCTCTGTTTTGGCGTGCCACAGTCCCATGGCACGGCCGTGTGGATCCACATGACCAACTTCTTCTTGGCCTTGGTTTTGGTCACATGGACGTGTGGGTCACATGGCCATGTGAGTCACACAACCATGTGGGTCACATGGCCATGACCTTCTTCTTCTCTGGCAAAGTCTCACGACCGTGGCTTTCTTCGCCTCTGGAAAGTTGGTATGGCCGTGCCATTTGGCACGATCGTGTGCTGCCTGGCCACAGGGTATTGACACGGTCGTGTGGCTCACACGGCCATGGCTTGATTTACCTCTGATGGGGGAGTACGACCATGTGGGTCACAAAGCCTTGGCTTGATTTCTTCCAAAGTTGTTCTCGTGTGCGTTCTTGCTCCATTTTCGCTCCAATATGTATCCTGTCAATCAAAATATGCAAAGAGCAGATCTCTGAATAGAATATAATGGAAGTATGATATTATAATGAAATAGGGTGTAATAAACATAGAATATACTCATGAAATATAAGTAGATGTGCATCCAAACATGCATAAAGTGTATATAATCTACGTAAATCGCACCCCTAGACTTAAACCTTTGCTTGTCCTCAAGCAAAATCTGTGTCTAAACTCATGTGGTTAAATAGCTCATCATAATCTTTAACAAGTCAATCTAATCCTATCAAATGATTTCATTGGTGAGCAAGATACAAAAGTAGTTTGAGTATGACCTAAGTAGTAGTTCTCCGTGCTCAGTGCAAAAGTGGACTAAATTTATCAAGTTTCAATCCCTAAGCCTAGTCAAATCGTCATAGAACCATATTCGTTATGCTCCTGGCGATAGGCACTTACCTGCCACACGCTTGGTTCATCCTTCTCAATCTACTCAAGGTCTCAAAGGCGTGCTAGATATCAAGAGAAACATAGCAGCTATTTTCTCAGTAACCGAACTCGGTCTCAAAGGGGTAACTTACTAGTTTCCACCCATGACAACTATTTTTTATATCCATTATTCATTTATTTTTTTCATCATTTCATTTTTTTAAGTGATTGCAAGATGCAACACTTATACACAAATGTAAATGTTGGGATATTTTGATTTTTCCAAATGAGCTGACATGATTCAAGCCTCATCCAGTAACCAATATAGTTTGAGAAATCACCATAGAAACACTAGTACTAATTAAGTTCTATGAATCATGACTATTTTCAAAGTTCCTAAAACAAGGCAAAGTGTAAGAGATCCTAAAACAAGGTCAATACTTAAACTCTTATAGTAAAAACATTGCTCACTTCATACTATCATAGATAGAAAAAGATAGATCACTAAACATAATATCACTATAAGTAACCAATAAATAATATGGAATCTAGAATAAACGTGCTAGTATTTTGCAATAAGGAATAAACAATCATGATATGATGAATGATACAACTAGCAAAAACAAAATTTTATTATGCAAAAAGAAGAATATACCAAAAGCTAAACTAAACCTAATGCATCTATTGCATCCCCCTAGACTTAAACTTTTCATTGTCCCAATGAAAACAAAAAACAATGTGGAGGAGATTAAAGTAAAAGAAGTTACCAAATGATGCATGCCAAATGCCCATGTCATTAACTTCTCCATCATGTAGTTGCACTCCTCCTAATCTTTGAGTCCCATAAAAGAAGATTGACAATAAAAATTAAGTAGAGGATACATGTTTATTAAAAAGAAAGAAATGAAACTAGAAAGAACTAAAGACATAAATGAAAACAAGGAAAATGAACTTGGGTTGCTTCCCAAGAAGCGCTTGTTTAAGGTCATTAGCTCGATCACCTCATTAGATTCATCTAAATCTCGCTCTTGGAGGGGTAAGATATTTCAACACCCTCCTACCACGGGCTCTTATTATGGAGAGAGCTTTCATCAAAGGAGCTGCAAAGTAAAGTATATCTCTCTCCATCTTCATCTTCTTGAAACTTCCTTCAGGAGGTCGAAGACGGTTCAGATTGAGCTTCCAATTTTCAACCCAAGTGAAATCATCACACCCAAAAGAAAAGCAAATCTCCCACAAGCAAATAATATAAGAAATAACTACAACCATATTAGAATGAGCTGAGCATGTATCAATAATTGAATCACATCCAACAAAATCAATGATAGGTACCTCTATGAAATTTTCTAGAAGATCACTAGAAATACTAACCATGCATTGGGTCACACGACCTTGGCTTGATTTCTTCAAAAGTTGCTCTCGTGTGTGTTCTTGCTCCATTTTCGCTCCAATATGCATCCTGTCAATCAAAATATGCAAAGAGCAGATCTCCGAACATAATATAATGAAAGTATGTATGACATTATAATGAAATAGGGTGCAATAAACATAGATCATGCTCATGAAATATAAGTAGATGTGTGTCCAAACATGCATAAAAGTGTATATAATCTATGCATATCAAATACATGGCTGGTGAAGATGATAGATTTGAGAAGCGAAAAAGGGCAATGCTAGAATCTCCTGAGTTTAATGCTCCTATAGCTGCCTCCCTCGCCAAAGCCCTCACCAGGGGAGCTGAGGGGCGAGCAAAATAATTGAAAAGGCTAGGCCACCTGGTTTCTGAACCCCCACCCAACTTCTTGGACCGTCTGGAACTAATTGCTAAAGCACCTCCCGACCTGTTTAACAAGTTGTTTTAATTGTAAATTAGGATATTTTTGTATTAAAGAACAATTTTTCATCTTTCTAATTGCTGTTACTCTTTGTTTCTGCTTCTTTGGTATTCATTTTCCTTTGACTTCTTTTGATCAGGCAGGTTTAACTTCATATTTGACTCTGTTTATTATGGACACTTGACTATCCTCTAATAACTAATCGAGCTTCCATTTATGTTCAGCTTCCACCCTAACGTTTGAACAACCTTTAGCGACTGATCGATTTTACCCCTGCTTTATGTCATCCTTAATACTCGGTCGACTTTTAGTGACCAATATAGTTTATCCTTACTCACTTTCAACCTCAACACTCGGACGACCTTTAGCGACCTATCGAGTTCATACTCATGCTTACTTTCAACCTTAATACCCGACCGACCTTTAGCGACCGATCGAGTTTATGTGCGAGTGTATATATAACCCAAATTTTGCTCAACTAACACTATCCGCCTGAACATGGAGCTCCCTGAATTTTTTACACTTAACTTTAGTAATGATTTTAACATCTCAGGAATACAACTTTTCGTATCGACTACCCATACTGTTTTCTTATTGGTGACACGCCTGCCTATGACGTTTGGTGTGTACCCATTTTACTATATCCTCAGCCTCACTATTCCTCAATCCTGCTTTTTTTATCATCTCAATCTAACGTTCCTGCTTGAAACACCTTTTTCGATGCCCTACCCTGGCTTCTAAATGGAAAATAGAGAAAAAAAAATCCCTAATTACTTCATATTCTTCCCCTTGTTCGTGTACCTTTTGTTCTTTGCTCTTTGCTAACTATTCTCATTCCTTTTACCTCTCTATATTAACAATGTTGACCCTCGATGAATGGTACACCCAGTGTGCTTCCAAGTTTTCTGCCTCGGAAGTCTGTGAGCTCCAATGGAATTACAACTTCCCTTCATATGTGGTAACTCCTACTCCTAGGGATCGTCCTCATCTTCCTCCTCCAGAAAGTGTAGCAATTTATTGGGAACAGGTTCTGTGTGGTTTTAGGTTTCCTCTTCATCCTTTCTTCGTTGATGTTAGTATATATTTTGACATTCCCCTAAATCAACTCATTCCCCAATCATTTTCTATCATGGTTGGTTTTATTATTGTTTCCCATTTACTGGACTTTCCCTTATCTGTTCAACTTTTTCACCATTTCTTCATTCCTCACCAAGTGGAAGATGGTGTTTTTAAATTTCAATCTCGTCCTAAGACTACCCTGTTCTATAGAATTCCTCCTCAAGCGGAATGGCGGGTGTTACGAACCGCAAGTATACGGTTACGTCATCAGTAATAATAAAACATATCATATCCACAGGGATTGGTTATAATCACTAAAGATGTCTCAAAAGTGAATTAGTTAAACAAACGATTAAAAGATCATTTACAGCTAAAGATTAGAAGTAAGAGTTAAATGTAGAAATTCAGTTTTATAAAGGTTCTAGGAGTTTTGGTTTCTTTGTGATATTCATCGATGTAATGCAATCTACCAATTCTTGTCCTTAATTGAAATGTATTCATAAGAAGTCACCGGTTATTTCCTGCAGAAAACACTAGTCAAGGACTCACATCTAAACCTTAAGTAATCAAAGAGTTATGATCCCTATGAAGTCCGTTAGTGGGGCAGCCTTGTCACGATGCCCCTCGGTCATACAACATAGAAACACATCACTAATCATATCAGATTAAGATATAGAGTCAAGCAAATCGATAGAACCTTCTTCTTTGTAGGTTCTTGCTTTACCCCTAAAGGTGATCCCCTAAAATGTCCGTTAGCGGGGTAACCCTGTCACGACGCCCCTTGGTCATACAATTCAGCGAATTCCTCAACAAGATTCCACAAGAAATACAAAAAACCAATCAAGAATGATAATTAGGCACAAAACACAACAATCCATACAAGATTGATTGATACAAAACATAACAATATCCTTGAATCAAGAAGATGGCAAATCCATGAATCTTACATCAAATTACATCACAAATACTCCCTCCTTCCTAGAACAAAAGATCTACTCCATAGAAGGCGAGGAAAGAATCAAAGACAAGAAGATTAAAGACATTTCGATCCAAATCAAGAAAGTAGAAAGGAATGCTTATCTCAATACGATGAGTGATCTTTGAAATCAATCCTCCGCTCTTGAAGTCGAATCTTAGATAGAAATCTCCTTCCGAACACTGGAAACTAGCCCAAGAACAGATCTCCCCAAAGGGAGAGCCACCCCTTTTCAAAGAGGAAGAAGTCCTAAATATAGAGGAGGACATTTGGGCGCCACACGACCCAAGACACGGCCGTGTGAGATCCACAAAGCCAAGGCATTCCTCCTCTCGGCCAAGGTCACACAGCTGTGTGATCCTCACACAGCCGTGCCATGTTCCATTTCTGCCTGCTTACACGGCCATGTGAAACCACATGGTCCATGGAAGAGTTGCACGATCATGTGGCACACACGACCATGACATTCTTCGGCTCTGGAAAGGCTACACGGCCATGTAATCATAAGGCAACATTCACGGATTTCCAGCCATCACCCTGTCACTGCAGGTCTGCTGTAAGGCCCGCCCTTCCAGGTAGAACTAAGGCCACCCCGGAGGGACGGACGTCATTGAAACATAGACATCAATTATACTAATGCATATGGATTCATGGCAGCGGAAGACTTATTTAAATTATTTTTTTTATTTATATGCATTTAGTTTACTTATCATGGCATGTGAATCAAAGCATACTGAACATTATCATCATATCATCATTATTCTAACATGAGTAAAATATCATAAGTGTATGAAATACTAGCTGAAATCATCAGCATAAGCATAGGTCCAACATTGTTCACATGCATAACTTAGATAATTCAAAGAAACTTAAATAGATCTATCCACCAGCACTTCCACACACATCTTCCTTGCCTTTCCTGCTCTGCTCCCCTTAAACAATCCATTCCTTGCCTTTATCTACAGTACAAGGAAAACGTGTAGCTATAAGCCAAAGGCTTAGTGAGATCCTTGCCTACCCATAAATCCGAAAGAAACACATAACATAACATAACATGTAGAAAACATAGCATAGCATAACATAGCATGGAGAGTCATAACATAGAACATATCTTATCATGTAAAAAAATCATAACAACTCATAGCGTCACATGAGGGAAAGCAGAACATAATATATCATATCACATAAGGAGCATAACATATCAAAGTCTATCATGTGAAGGTATATCATGATTCATATCACATTCTTTAAGCACATATCATGAAGCCTATCATATCATGTAAACATGTATCATAACTCATACCTGTTCATAAGGGTGCATAAACATAATTTCATAAATATGTGCATGTAGATGCAATATGTATATTTTTAAAACATGTATCATGGAATGCACATATGCATCATGCTTCTTTCAAAACATATAGTATACATACTTGAATATCATATCATCATCATCATGAGAAGGGCCCTGGCTTGTACCACATGTAAACATAAATGCGCGCAATCCCTAGGACATGGTAGCTAGCCCCGAACCTACTAGGGATCTAGGTCCGTTCATAGTCCGTCGACCTAGGGGCGTACTGGGGAGCCCATCCCTTAACGAGGTCCGTTCATAGTCCGTCGACCCCGGGGCGCTTATGGAGCCCACCCTTGGTACAAGCCATACAAAGTAAAATATCATGCATATCATATCTCATCATATCATACATGTCATAATTCTTGTCATATCATTAAGAGAGCTCTTGATCCCAACTTAAGGGAAGCATCTCTTTACCATAGCATGAAGAGTGCTCTTGATCCCAACTTAAGGGAAGCAACTCTTTTCCATAACATGAAGAGTGCTCTTGGTCCCAGCTTAAGGGAAACAACTCTTTAGGCTTTTCTTCTTACATAAGCCATTCATACATGCATTATGAAACATAACATGTTCTTATCATAACATAAAGCATAACATGTCATTTTCATATCATCAAACATGGCATATCATCTCATGAACTTAACATACATATCATGAACATGGCATATCATATCATGAGTCTAGCATATCATATCATTAACATGGCATATCATGTCATAAGTCTATCATGTCATATCATAAACATGGCACATCTTATTATAAGACATAGAAATGCAACATATCATAAAGCATGAAAGCTTACTCCACTTATATATATCAAAGACTACATATCATGAAAATGCCTAAGCATGTTTGGTTAGGTTTAAACTCTTTCCTAACCCAATTTATCCATCTTGGCCGAACCATATCAGTAGGTTTCATCCTCATTTCATTCCATATTAAGCATAGAACTTACCCACATAACATGTAAAACTTAATCTAAGCACATACAAGGTAATATACTTCATGAATAAGCATGTTTGAGTTCAAAACTCTAACCTTAACCCATTTATCTCAATTTGGACAAAACATATCAGTAGGGTTCTTATATCATTTGGTTCCATATGAAGCATAAAACTAATCCACATAGCATGTAAACTTGATCTAAGCACATACAAGGCAATATACTTCATGAATAAGCATGTTTGAGTTCAAAACTCTAACTCTAACCCATTTGTTTCAATTTGGCCGAAACATATCAGTAGGATTTCATATCATTCTACTCCATAAGAAGCATAAGTCTTAAACATATAACATGCACATTTAATCTAAGTTCCTATAGAGCATAGTACAAGTACCTACAAGGAACCATACTTCATGAATAAGCCTATTTGAGTTCAAAACTCTAACTCTAACCCTTTTATTTTCATTTGGCCGAAACATATCAGTAGGGTTTCATGTCTTTTTATCCCTTAGGAAGCATAAAACTTAAACATGTAGCATGCACATTTAATCTAAGTACCTATAGAATATTGTACAAGTACTTACAAGGAACCATACTTCATGAATAAGCCTATTTGAGTTCAAAACTCTAACCCTAACCCTTTTATTTTCATTTGGCCAAAACATATCAGTAGGGTTTCATGTCTTTTTATCCCTTAGGAAGCATAAAACTTAAACATGTAGCATGCACATTTAATCTAAGTACCTATAGAATATTGTACAAGTACTTACAAGGAACCATACTTCATGAATAAAGCCTATTTGAGTTCAAAACTCTAACCCTAACCCTTTTATTTTCATTTGGCCGAATCATATCAGTAGAGTTCCATATCATTTTATTCCATAAGAAATATAAAACTTAAACTTATAACAAGCCCATTTAATCTAAGTGCCTACAAGGTATTGTACTTCATGTTCTAAGCATATTTGAGTTCAAAAACTTAAACCCTAACCCATTTATTCAATTTTTGCCAACCATATCAGTAGGGTTTACCACCATTTCATTCCATATGAAGCATAAAAACCTTAGTTATAAACATGTAAAAATTCATACATCACAAAGAGGTACAACTAGTATGGTTTCTAATTAAAATTCTTGACCTAAGGCCTTATAATCAACTTGGCCGAACCATATAGCTAGGTTTCTCTTTTTTTTTCTTCACGTCATGAAGAATGAAGACTAAACTAACCACATATGAAATTCATATATCATAGAGTAGAAATTTAAGTATGTGATCAAAGAAAAGCTTATTCTAGATCCTTTCTTCCATCCTTGGCCGAATCATGCAACAAGTTCTAAATTTTTTTTTTTTTTATAACATGAAGCATCTCTTATCACTTGTTAACCCTAAGTAACTACCTATTCTTTATCTTGACCATCTTCTTTCAAGAAAAGTTTTAGAGTTTCGAAAGAGAAAAACATCCTAAAAACCGAAGCTACTTGTACTGCAGTGAGGGGATACTCACATCCTTCGCTAAATTCTCTAAGGAGGGAACCTTGCTTGTGAATCCTTCCTAGAGGAGAGCTTCCTTGCTCCTTGGTCTCGGCAAGAAGAAGAAAGGGAGAGAGAGGTCACGGTGAGGGAGAGTAGGAGGAGAATGAGAGCAAATGACAACTCATCTTTAATTTCCTCCTTTTATTCATTATTTAATTTCCTCCTTTTAATTTCTTTTACTCTCTTCATAATTAAGAGAAAAGTCTAGATACATCCCTTCTTGGTGAGTAAGAAAGGAATATTCTAGAGCATCTCTTCATTAGAGAGGGAGAAGACAACTCTCACTTCTCCTTCTTAAGAGAAGAGCCTTTTCTTCTTACATTTAATTATGGTTTCCCTCTCTTTCCTTACAATAATTTCTCTTGGTCTAGTGGTTATCTTATTCAGGTATCTAATGAGAGATCTAGAGTTCAAGTCCTAGACCTTAAGTATTTTTATTCCTATTTTATTTATTTAAGTGTTTGGCTAGGAGCAAAAATTCAACTAAAGCATATATATTTTTCTTTATTCTTTATTCATGATAGAATATTCTAGAATTTTTGCTAAGGATCCTATGGGTGTTACACTAGCTGGCTAAAGAAGGTGGCACGACCATGTAACTTCACACGGCTAAGGCATTCTCCCTTGCTGTTGATGCTACACAACCCTATCATGACTACACGGCCAGGGCCATTCCCCTTTGCAAGTCTGCGTGGCACTCATTGTGAAAGTCATTTTTTCTCCGTTTGGTTGTAGAATCAGCCACGGACATCAATTCTTCTCCAAATTCGACTCTTGAAAGCATAAAACACACAAAAGCAGATCTCCGAATAAAGAAAACATGCTAAATAAGTGTATAAAATCTACGCACATCAGCGGGATAAGTTTTCCTTTATACGTCTTCCTTCTCCACCTCCATATCCCATAACTTGGTGTTGAGAACTTCCCCACGTTCCTACATTGGGCAATATTTTGGAAGATCCCACTCTTCGTTCCTCAATGGGAAAATTAAAGGGTGCAAAATTTAACTTACCTATCCTAATCGCTAAAGGCTTACAATTTGCTTTTGGTCTTAGCACAGCAGACACAACTTAGATGTTTCCTTTGGTAAGATCATTCTCCTTATTCAAGTTTTGAGCCATTTTTGTGTTGTTTCTAATGTAATTTTTTTCCTTTTTCTCCAGCTAATGCTATTCTTCCCGCCCTTATGTACAAGAATCCTCGCTTGACAAAGGTGGCCTTGACTAGAATGGGTGAAGAACTATTGAGAGATCACTCTCTTGGTAAACCCCCTTCTTCCTTTGGCCTATTACCTCTATCCGAACAACCTCAGGAATCTTCCAACTCCTCAGAGTCAGAGGGTCCCTTTACGGCAAAATGTTGGAAACCTCGTACCTCGGCTCCTTGTCCTCTCTCACATACCATAGCTGATTTTGAGCAAGTTCCCATTGTTCTTGTCAAAATCTCTCATTCTAAAGGTAAGGAACTTGCTCCCCCTACACATGTTCATTCCAATTTTGCATTACTTATGATGAGACTAGGACTCCTCATTCCTATCTCTCCTATTATTCCTCCAACTGTTTCTTTTTCAAAGGAGGCACCCATTTCTCTTGGGGATACATTGCCCCTTCTTCCTGCTCTACCTTCTTCTTCCACTAGACCTCGTAGATCTTAAAGGACCTCTGTTAGTGAGCCTTTCCTCTCCTAATCACTCTTGAGTAGCCTCTGAGCCTCCTCTTTCCTCTTCTTCACCATTTACAAGTTCTCCTCGTCCTTCTATTTTATTTCAACAAGGCCATAGTTTACCATCTCTGCTTGGTCAAACTCCTACCTTTGCTCTATATGGATTGTTACAACTAAAGGGGGCATTGACTGAGACTTGGTTGTAGTCTCAGGCGCTTTTGAGAAGAAGCACCTACATTGAGCGCGTCGACGACCATAATCGTTAAGCCACTGCGGTAAATTTTTTGAATCTAACTTCCTTATTTTATATTTTCAAAATGTAATCTTACTATCATTTCCTCTAGCTATATGCTTTGAGTCTAAATTTGGGCAAGATGGTTGTGGATCTGGAGAGGACTAATCAAATCTTAAAGAACAAGGTAGAAGAATTACAAGCTGCCTCCAACCTCCCCAACAATGAACTCCTTTAGCTACGGGATAAGGTGAAGTCACAAGCTGAGTTTACTACTAACTTAGAAAAGACTCTGCAAGACACCCACCAGATGCTACAATCTAAGGAGGAGGAAAAAAGGAACTTAGAATTATGACTAGAGGCGCTTAATTCTACACTTATTGTTGAAAGAGCTTTAAAAGATAAAGACCTCTTAAATGTTACTCACAAAACCACCTTGCTGAATCAACTGGAACAATCACATGGTTCGGGTCTCCTGAGTTAGCCCCAGAATTGGCCTCCAAAGACTTTGTCTTGTTTCAGCAACAAGAGAAATTGTGAGCCCAATATTTGCAAATAAGCTCGCTTCTAAAAGAATTAAAGGATGCTAAGGTAGAGAAGACTATCCTACAATCTGAATTTCAAGCTTACAAGGCAGGTGAGGAAGAGAGCTGGCATAATAGGCGCAAGGCCTATTTAAATTCCTCTGAATTTGGTGAGGAGTATGCTAGACGAATTGTAGGAACTCTCACTCACTTAGTTAATGGAGTAATCCAACAACTGAAAGAAGGGGGTTGTCTATCTGAAGTTCCTCCTCCCTTATTTATAGATCGTCGAAGACTCAACCAAGAACTCCCAAAAGACCTCTTTTGAAAGAATTTGAGTAGACTTAACATTTTATACTTGCATTTTATCACAATTTTACAACTGATGTACTATTTGCTATTTATAAAATATTAATGAAAGTTCATACTTACCTACTTTCCCTTGTGTGGTTTCCTTTTCTTCAGAACCACCCAAGCATTTGTGTAAGTGAACTTTTTTGATATGTTCACAATATGTAGGAAATCCCTTGGAAAGATTATAATTAAAGGAAGTAGATTCCTTAGTTATCCTCAGAGTAATATGATTAATGAACTTCTTTTCTGATGCTTTCTAGGTTCGTATGATAAATTAAATGCTAGGCACATATATGAAGCAATTTTGACTTGTCCAATGGACTAGTTGAATTTTTACATCTAGGCGAGATTAATTATCTGCTATGTAAATGCTCCTTTGTGCTTTCTTGATCGTGTAGGAGACCAGTCAGATTTATATGCTCGAACGAAACTGAATACTTGTCATATAAATGTTCCTTAAGGCTTTCCCAAGTGCATAGAAAACCAATTGGGTTTCTCAGCCCGAGCAAAATTAAAAATGCTATATAAATGTTCCTTCGGGCTTTCCCGACTGCATAGAAGACCGGTCGAGTTTGTCCGGCCGAGTGAAATTGAATATATGCTATATAAATATTCCTTCGGGCTTTCTCGACTGCATAAAAGACCGGTCGGGTTTATTCACCCAAACAAATTTGAATATATGTTATATAAAGGTTCCTTCGAGCTTTCCCGACTGCATAGAAGGCCAGTCAGGTTTGTCCGCCTGAGTGAAATTGGATATATGCTATATAAATGCTTCTTCAAGCTTTCCCGACTACATAGAAGATCGGTCGAGTTTATTCGCCCGAACAAATTTGAATATATGCTATATAAAGGTTCCTTCAATCTTTCTCGACTTTATAGAACACCGGTCGGGTTTGTCCGCCTGAGCAAAATTGAATATATACTATATAAATGTTCCTTCGGGCTTTCCCGACTACATAGAAGACCGGTCGGATTTATTCGCCTGAGCGAAATTAAATATCCATAAGTACTGTTAATGTTCAAACTCATGATTGATCTTAGAGAATGTTTAAAGTCTCTGGTTCCCCCTAAGGAAGCCAGGCCGGTGACTTCTTAGGGTCCTCGATCGACTATTATGGAGGTTTAAAGTTTTCAGTTCTCCCTAAGGAAGCCAGGCCGGCCACTCCTTAGGATCCCTGATCACTTGTTAAGGGGGTTTAAAGTCTCTGGCTCCCCCTAAGGAAGTCAGGCTGGTCACTCCTTAGGGTCCTCGATCGATTGTTATGGAGGCTTAAAGTCTCTGGTTTCCCCTAAGGAAGCCAGGTCGGTCACTTCTTAGGGTCCCCGATCGACTGCTATAGAGGTTTAAAGTCTCTAATTCCCCCCAAGGAAGCTAGGCCGATCACTCCTTAGGGTCCCCGATCGACTGTTATGGAGTTTAAAGTCTCCGATTTCCCCTAAGGAAGCCTGACCGGTCACTCCTTAGGGTTCCCGATTGACTGCTATGGAGGTTTAAAGTCTCCGGTTCCCCCTAAGGAAGCCAGGCTGTTATGAAGGTTTAAACTCTTCGGTTGCCCCTATGGAAACCAGGCCGGTCACTCCTTAGGGTTCTCGATCAACTGCTATGGAGGTTTAAAGTCTCTGGTTCCCCCCTAAGGAAGGCAAGATGATCACTCCTTAGGGTCCCCGATCGACTGCTATGGAGGTTTAATGTCTCCGGTTCCTCCTAAGGTAGCCAGGTCGGTCACTCCTTAGGGTCTCGATCGACTGTTATGGAGGTTTAAAGCAGAGTGTATATCTCTCCAAATAATGTTGCCTGCACTTGCTATGTTATTTGCATTAGCAATGTTCGAATAAGATACACAAATGACTTACAGGCATATTTTTTACGTTCTATATGGTTGCAAATGATTAGCGCTCTAAGGCCGCTCGAGTTTTCTCCCTTCTACATCCTGAAGGTAATAAGCACCCGATACAAGTTTCTGTATGATTTTATAAGGTCCTCTCCACTGAGGTTCTAGCTTGTTAACATCTTATACGGGCTTGACACGCTTCTATACCAGATCACCTACTTGAAAAAACCTTAGAATAACTCTTTTGTTGTAATTCTGTCTTATCCGTTGTTGATAAGAAATAAGTTGGGTTGCTGCTTTGTCCTGCACTTCCTCTATTAAATCAAGCTCCATAAGGTGTTGATCTGCATTGTTGTCATCATAAAGCCTTCTTCGATTGGACTCCACTCTGACCTCAATTGGAATTATTGTTTCACCACCATAAACCAGATGAAAAGGAGTAATTCCAGTAGTTTCTCGAGGAGTAATACGATATGCCCACAATATACTGGGTAGTTCATGATGTATGCCCAAGGGATGAAGATAGTAGAGATCAGTTATCACTTCCGGAAGGTCCAATTACAAGACTGCGGGCAAAGCGTTTCAAGGAAGCACTAAATGAGCTAATAAAAAAACATTGGGAGGACTATGAGCAAGGAGAGACCAAGATAATCCCAACTACTAGTCGTGGCCTAATCCATGTAATCGGACATAACCATCTATGACTGGCCGTGCTTAACCGAAGAACACTAATAAGCATGAGAACTCATTCATGCATGAAGACTTAAGTATTTTAGATTGTTTAATGAAGCATGCGACTTGGGACTCTAATTGTGTTGGGTTTTTCGGGCCGCGAAAATCGCTTTTTCGCGTCGCGGAAACCCCGAAACCCCTTAGCCATTGGATCCGTGCGAAGGAAAAATTTCAGAAATACGAGTACGAGTTTCAAATTATGATCTACAGTAGATCTACAAAGGAAAAACATTTTATACCTTTGAAGCGCGCCCTTCGCGATCCCGCAAGTCCAAGGTACGCCGGATCTCAAAGTTGTCAACGTAGACAACTCTCTAGTGATATCCACACGAACAAGATGTGTTCTCTAACACTCAAGGATGGAGAAGAGAGCACCCCAAGTGTGCTAGTACTTTCTAGGGCTCTCGGGTAGGATTTGAAAGGAAGAAAAAGAGAGGATGCAAAAAGAATCTTATACACTCAAGAAGTAGTATCCTCCTTTGTGACCTTCACTCTTCCTTATTATCTTGGAAATCACTCAACCACCTTCACCCTTGCTTAGAACTAATGGCAACAACAGCAAGGAGGAAGAAAGACCAAGGAAGAAGATAATAGAATGAATGCACACATCAATACACAAAACCAAAACCTCCACACTACATTAGTGTGGCCAGCCACACCTTGTAACCTCCCCATTTAATGTGGCCGGCCACATTAAATGGAATGGGAGGTGTAACCTTTATGAGGTGGCATACCTCATGAGGTGGAGATGATGTGGCAAGGTTAGTCATGCCATGTAGGATGAGTCAACCTTCATGATGTGGCAATGCATCAATCAAACTTGATGTTTCAACTTCCATTTGGTCAAGTCAAAATTGACCAATCTCTTCCTTGTTGAGTCAAATCCAACCTTTGATTCAAGTCAATTTTAATTTAATGAATCTCAATTCATTAATATAAATTGACTCAATGAATCAAATTTAAATTAGACTCATTCAACAATTGAATCTAATTGAGTCAAACTCAATAAGTCTAATTTGAATCCAATCTTTGGTGCATCATATGAACCTATGCCAATTGGTTCATCATATGAACCTAATCTCCATCCACTTGTTCTTTGTGTGTGACCCAATAGGTTCTTGTAACGTTGGCAATGCTTCTAAACTCCTTTAGAAACATAAGCAATGAGCGGCATCTAGCAATACATCATTGCTACCCAAGTTACAAGAAAGTTGAGATCCAACATCACCTTGTGACTACTAATTGTGACTCCTCACAATATGTGACATTTTCCTTCTATCCTAGACATCTAGATTGATCAATGTGAGGCATAGACCGTGTCATCCTCTAATCAATCTAAATCTTGAACTCCAAGTAGACTCACTCGATCAAATGAGCTCAACATCTCATGTTGACTCATTTGGGCATGGCCATGCACTTCGTGGTCTAACTCTATCAAGAATATCGATGTCGCTCCCGTCATATGGGAGGGATAGATCCCATTTACATCACTCACATCCCTCTGCATAATTCATTATATACCCAGTAATCGCCTTTATAGTCCACCCAGTTACGGGTGATGTTTGACGAAACCAAAGTACATAACTCCTTATGTAGGGAACCATGGTGACTTCAGGTCTAAGGAACAATAGTCATTCTAATAGTCACATGAGAAAGTATATGACACTCATATAACGATCCATGATACTTTCTCATGGCGGGTCATTCAGTATACATTCTCTAATGCATACCCATGTGTCAACTTGATATCTCTATATCCATGACTAGTGAGATCAAGTCATTGAGTTGACCTACATGCTAGTCTTATTGCATTAACATTGTCCCTGATTGTTAATACTCGACTAGGAATGATTAAGAGTAGTGTTCCCTATATCATCTCACTATCGATTCAACCAATCGATTGATATAGGTAAGAACCTTCTACTCAAGGACATTATTATACTTAGTTTATTTGGCACCAATATAAGTAAGTATAATAACCAAAAACCAAATGCCTTTATTTATATAGAATATGATACAATAAGTCCAAAATATAATCATCAAATGATTGGCTCTAGGGCTCTAGCTAACAATCTCCCACTAGTGCCAATCAGTGTAGGCTCTAAGCCCCAATGACCTAGTGTGACCATCATGCTTCCTCTGTGCCAAAGCCTTGGTCAAGGGATCTGCGATGTTAGTCTCTGTAGGTACTCTGCAAATCTTCACATCTCTTCTCTCGATGATCTCTCGAATGAGATGGAAGCACTGTAGTATGTGTTTGGTCCGCTGGTGTGAGCGAGGTTCCTTCACCTGTGCTATAGCTCCATTGTTGTCACAATAGAGCTCAATGGGGTCAGCAATGCTAGGAACCACCCCAAGTTCAGTGATGAACTTACGGATCCAAACTGCCTCCTTTGCTGCCTCTGATGCAGCAATGTACTCGACTTCTGTTGTAGAATCAGCTACTGTATCCTACTTCGAACTCTTCCAGCTGACAGCACCACCATTAATGCAAAATACGAACCCCGACTGTGATCTATAGTCATCCTGGTCGGTCTTGAAGCTAGCATCACTGTAACCCTTTACAGCTAGCTCATTATCGCCTCCATATATCAAGAAATAGTCTTTAGTCCTTCTTAAGTACTTAAGAATATTCTTGACTGCTATCCAGTGACTTTCACCTGGATCTGACTGGTATCTGCTCGTCATGCTCAAAGCATACGAGACATCAGGTCGAGTACATAGCATGGCGTACATGATCGATCCTATGGCTGAGGCATAAGGGATCTGATCCATGCGGTCTCTCTCCTCTCTAGAAGAGGGACCTTGAGTCTTCGAAAGACTCACGCCATGTGACATCGGCAGAAATCCCTTCTTGGAGTTCTGCATGGCAAACCGAAGGAGTACCTTGTCAATATATGTACTCTGACTTAGGCCAAGCAATCTTTTAGATCTATCTCTATAGATCTGTATCCCTAGAATGCGGGATGCCTCACCTAAGTCCTTAATTGAGAAGCAACTCCCTAGCCAGGTCTTGACAGACTGAAGCATAGGGATGTCCTTCCCAATGAGTAGTATGTCATCCACATATAATATGAGGAAGACAACTATGTCCCCTACAACCTTCTTGTAGACACAAGGCTCATCTTCGTTCTTGATGAAACCAAACTGTTTGATCGCATCATCAAATCGAAGATTCCAGCTCCGAGAAGCTTGCTTTAGTCCATAAATGGACCTATGCAGCTTGCATACTCTGCTAGTATGCTGTGGATCTACAAAACCCTCAGGTTGTGTCATGTACACATCCTCGAGTAGGTTTCCATTCAGAAACGCGGTTTTGACATCCATCTGCCATATCTCATAGTCATGGTAGGCTGCAATAGCAAGCATGAGAAAGTATATGACACTCATATAACGATCCATGATACTTTCTCATGGTGGGTCATTCAATATACATTCTCTAATGCATACCCATGTGTCAACTTGATATCTTTATATCCATGACTTGTGAGATCAAGTCATCGAGTTGACCTACATGCTATTCTTATTGCATTAACATTATCCCTGAATGTTAATACTCGACTAGGAATGATTAAGAGTAGTGTTCCCTATATCATCTCACTATCAATTCAACCAATCGATTGATATAGGTAAGAACCTTCTACTCAATGACATTATTATACTTAGTTTATTTGGCACCAATACAAGTAAGTATAATAACCAAAAATCAAATGCCTTTATTTATATAGAATATGATACAATAAGTCCAAAATACAATCATCAAATGATTGGCTCTAGGGCTCTAGCTGACAAATTGTGCATGCATTTATTTTGTTTTGGGTTCCTATATTGCTTGCGTGAAACATGCAACATTGAGACTCTAATTGTGAATGCACTTATCTTGTACTTTTCCTTGTTCACTCCCATTATATAAGGGAGGGACATCTTAGTATGAAGCAACTTAGTTTTTGGTGAGATTGTGTATTCTCTTAGTTCTTGAAAGGATTTTCTGAACTTATCGAGTTTACTCTCTGATGGAGTCAAAGAAAGAGAGCAACAAGCTAACGATATGGATCATGATCAACCCACTCTAGATATTAATGATGATTCATTATGCATTAATGGAGACCTAATTACAAGGGCTAATGCTAGAAAGATGAAAGAAGCACTTCATGTACTAATTGAAGATGTGAAGGTCAAAGCTACCATTGAAGAAGGTTTGACTAAGAGCAACTCATTCGGCATAGTCAACCTAATTCAAGCCTTAGATGAGCTTAATTTGCACTTAAGTCTCATGTCTATGTAGTAGGGATATGTAGGCTCAATTTAGACTCAATTTCTACTTTTATTTGGGTTGTAATAAAGCCATAAGCTTAAAATGGTTAAGTAGTGTACATAGGCCTTTGCTATATGGGCATTCTTTTGGCATTTTAGGGTTTTTTGGTCACCTTATAGCTATAAATAAAGGGGGTGGCACCCACACATGTATCTTTGATATATTTTTCAATCTAAAGCACGGTGAGGCTCTCGCTTGTTGGTTCTTCATTGAACTTGAAGTTATCAAGGCATCTCCTTGTGGCGTTCAAAGACTTATCAACCTTAATCCCAAGGTTGTGGAGTCTTCCATCTCGTATACCAAGGTTCGTGCTTTTCTAAGCATTGGGTCGAGGTTTCTTTCATCCATCTTATCATCTTTAGATCTTCCTTCTTTCTGTTTTCAATTCGTTGTGGGTTCTTGAGATATCTTTCTCGTTGGGTTCACATCATTTGGTATCAGAGCTTTGGTTTTTCCAAATCGATTTGGTTATCTTTTCTTTTTTTTTTTCCTTGTGCTTGAATCTTTGTCTATTTGTTAAAAATTATATATTTATCATTATCATCTCGATCTTAGTGAGTTCTATTCGTCTTAGTGCTATCAAATTATTTTCGGAAAAAAGGGATTGAAATTCAAAAAAAAAAATTCCGGCAAAAAAAAAATCATCAAAAAAGGCCGAAATTCAAAAAAAAAATCAGAAAAAAAAATAAAAAAAAGGTGAGTTTAGGGAATTGTTATTTCTATACTTACACTTTCTAATTCCGCATTTCTTTTAAAGTTTGCCTATTATATTTGCACTTTTTAATTCCGTATTTCCTTTAAAAATTTGCCTAGCATATTTGCACCTTCCAATTCTGCAATTTCTTTAAAATTTTGCCTAGTATATTTGCACTTTCCAATTCCGCATTTCCTTTAAAGTTTTGCCTAGATTTAATTCTGAACCTGCCTAAATTAAATTCTGGCAAATTCCTTTTCAGTTCTTATTTCAAATATCTTTATCATTTAGTCCCACATTCTCATAAGTCTTGCCTAAATTCAATTCTGGCAAATTTCCTTTAGAACTTAATTTAAGTTTTCAATTCTGCAATTTGCATTCTTCTATCAATTCCTTTCTTTTATCCGATACCTTTGGGATTTTCAATCAGTCAACGATCATCTACAAGAAATTGTCATAATTCTAAGTTATTTAAAGAGCTAACATTATCGAGTTGAGTGATAACAGATTGCATTAATGGCGACAAGTGGAGAAGAAGCAAGACCTAGAGAAACACTTGAACAACGTGCCTTGAGACAACACTTGGAACGCATGGACATCAGATTCAATCAAATCCTTGACAGATTGGAAAAACAAGATGTTGTAATTACTGAATTGCAAAATAGCCAAGCTAGTAGAGTTCCCACACGAAGTTCAAGGCAACATAACCGTGAAGACAACAACGATGATGATGATGGCATTTCTGAGGACATTGATGATAGAGCTTCTAGTGGCAGATCGGTGGTATCAGAATTGGTGGTAGAAGGGGAAGGATGAGTGATTATGTTGATAGAAACTTGGGAAATATCAAAATGAAGATTCCTTCTTTTCAAGGCAAAAGTGATCCAAACGCATATTTGGAGTGGGAAAAGAAAGTGGAATTAGTGTTTGATTGTCACAACTACTCTGAAGAGAAGAAAGTAAAACTAGCTGCTGTTGAATTTATTGATTATTTTATTATTTGGTGGGATCAAGTTATTCTAAGCAGGAGAAGAAACAACGAGAGACCCATTGGCACTTGGGAAGAGATGAAATCAATTATGAGAAAGATGTTCATTCCATCACATTACTATCGAGATTTGTACCAACGGCTATAAAGTCTAACCCAAGGATCCAAGACTGTGGAGGAATACCACAAAGAGATGGAGATTGCCATGATTCGAGTCAATGTGGAGGAGGACCGAGAAGCAACCATGGCAAGATTTTTACAAAGTTTGAATTTAGAAATAGCAAATATAGTAGAGTTGCAACATTATGTGGAGTTGGAAGATATTGTGCATATGTCCATGAAACTTGAAAGGCAACTCAAAAGGAAGGGTTCAATCAAGCATGGGCAAGGTTTCTATCTTGTCGATTTAGTTCTTTCTTTCTTTCTTCTTCCATTCGTTGTGAGTTCTTGAGATATCTTTCTCATTGGGTTCACATCACTCTCGTGGTGTTCAACCCATCGAAACTTATCACCCCGGGTGTGGCGTTTCTTTCCTTCACAGGCTTGGTTCGTGCCAGTTCTAGGTTATGGGTCAAGACTCACACTCTTGCCATTTAGTTCTTGGGGTTCTATCCACCTTTGTCTCGGGTTCCATCACATTTGTTGGTGGGGTTCGTATCATCTGGTATCAGAGGTTTGGTTCAAAGGGAAGTGCAAATCTATCTTTACTTGTTGTTCAGCCAAAAGCAAAAAAAAAAATCATGGGGAAAAAAAGAAGAGCGCAATGAAAAGACAAAAAAAGAAAAAGAAAAAGAAGAAAACGCAGAAAAAAAAGTTGCTTGTGTGAATCGAGGTAAATTGTCTTCAACAATTCTTTTCTTGTTTTCATTATTCTTAAACTTCTACTCTTTCTTTTTCTCTTAAAATTCTGCCATCATAAGTTTCGGTGGTATCTTTTGAATTGCTACGTGATATTTTGATTTATTCTAGAGTTTGATCAAGAACTGAGAGATATCATCAATTGAGAGCTTCCACCCAAATGTGAGTTGAGTGCTTGTGAGGTTTTCTTTCATTTTACAGCCTTGTCCAACAACCAGGAGGATGGAACAAATGAGGGGGCTAGGCCACTTCTGAACCTGCAATTACAAGCATTGATGGGGGAGATGCAACGGATGATGAGGGCGGAATTAGAATCTATCCATGAGAGGTTGGATCGGGTGGAGGATGGGACACCAAGAAGACATCAACAAGACTGTATTACTAGACCACTACAAAGACATGCCCAAGGGATTGATGTCGAAGAAGATGAAGAGGTTATTGTGGAAGACTTTGATGAGCAAAACTACAATCGGGGCAGGATTGGATATCGAGGAGAGAGAAACGGAACTAGAAGAAATAATGATTTAGGAGGGATTAAGATGAAAATTCCAACCTTCCAAGGAAGAAATGACCCAGAAGCTTACTTGGAATGGGAAACTAAGATGGAAATGGTGTTTGACTGTCATGAATTCTCAGAGTTTAAAAAGGTGAAGTTAACTGCCATTGAATTCACTGATTATGCTATTGTTTCGTGGGATCAAGTGGTGATGACTTGGAGAAGGAATAGAGAGCAACCTGTGTCCACTTGGAAGGAGATGAAAGTGCTCATGAGAAGGAGGTTTGTACCCAGCCATTATTATAGAAGCTTATATCAGCGGCTTCAAAGGTTATCTCAAGGCTCCAAAAGTGTGGATGAATATTTCAAGGAGATGGAGTTGTCCATGATCCGAGCTAATATCGATGAAGATCGGGAAGCCACCATGGCCAGGTTTATACATGGTTTAAATCCAGAAATTGCTGATATTGTTGAATTGCAGCATTATGTTGAGCTATCAGATATGGTCCACCAAGCACAAAAAGTGGAAGAACAACTCAAGAGAAGAGGATTGGCTAGGAAGGGACAACCAATGACTACTCACGACACATGGCGGACGTCTCCAAGAAAGGAGGAACAACCTCAAAATAAGCCAAAGTTTGAACCCTTTAAGAATCCCAAACCCACACCATCTACTACTCAAGGTAACCGTGAGCCCATTTCCTCCAAAACTCGTGATATCAAGGGCATGACCATATAGCTAGTCAATGTGTGAACAAAAGGGTGATGGTAATAAACGCCCAAGGTGAACTTGAGTCGGAAGATGAGGATGAAATAGTTGGAGTGCCACAAAAAGAGGATAGTGGTGATGAACAACATGATGTTATTGGAGACTTATTGGTGGCCCGACGAGTTCTCAATCTACAAGCTAAGGAGGAAGAATGTAATCAAAGGGAGAATTTGTTTCATACCCGTTGCTTTGTCAATAACAAGGTTTCTAGTGTTATTATTGATGGGGGGAGTTGCACCAATGTGGCAAGTATTGATTTGGTGGAGAAATTATCACTACCAACTCGGAAACATTCGCGACCTTATCGACTCTAGTGGCTAAACGATTGCGGAGAAATCAAGGTAACAAAACAAGTCTTGGTAGCAATCTCCATGATGGCCTCACAAATAGGTATAGTTTTACTTTGAAAGGACAACCTATTATTCTTGTACCGTTGACTCCAAGATAAGTTATGGAGGACCAGTTGAGACTACAAAAAGAAAATGAAAAGAAGAAAGAAAAAGAAATTGAGAGAAAAAAATTGAGAAAAAAGAAGTCGAGGAAAAGAAAAATGAGAGGAAAGAAAATGAGAGGAAAGAGTCAAAAGAAGTGGGCAAGGAAAAAAAAGGAGAGAGAGAAAAATAGTTTTTATGCAAAAAAAAGTGAGATCAAAGGAGCTTTGTTTTCAAATCAGCTGCCCCTTATCCTTTTGTGTAAGGAGGTACTCCTGAGCACTAACGACCTTGACAGTTCTTTTGCCTAGAGTTATTTTTTCTCTCTTACAGGAATTCGAGGTGGCCTTTCCTGAAGAGGTTCCACACGGTTTACCTCCAATTAGAGGAATTGAGCACCAAATTGACTTCATACCCGGTGCATCCATTCCAAATCAACCTGCCTATAGAAGCAATCCGGAGGAAGCAAAGGAACTTCAGAGGCAAGTTAATGAATTATTAGAAAAGGGGTATGTTCGAGAAAGCATGAGCCCTTGCGCCGTGCCTGTGTTACTCGTTCCCAAGAAGGATGGAACATGGAGGATGTGTGTGGATTATCGAGCCATCAACAACATCACGGTAAAGTATCACCATCCAATTCCTAGGATTGATGATATACTTAATGAATTGCATGGTTCTTGTGTGGTCACAAAAATTGATCTTAGGAGTGGATATCATCAGATTAGGATGAAGGAAGGTGATGAATGGAAAACTGGTTTTAAAACCAAGCATGGCTTATATGAATGATTAGTAATGCCTTTTGACTTAACTAATGCTCCTAGCACTTTTATGCGTTTGATGAACCATGTTTTGCATGATTTCTTAGGAAAATTTGTAGTTGTGTATTTTGATGATATTTGATTTATAGCAGAAGCTTAGAAGAGCATGTTACACATTTAAGATTAGTTTTGAGTGTGCTAAAAGAAGAAAAGCTTTTTGCTAACCTCGTTAAATGCTCCTTTTGTACGGAGAAAGTCGTGTTTCTTGGTTTTGTTGTTAGTACTAAAGGCGTTGAGATGGATGAGGAAAAGGTGAAAGCAATCCAAGAGTGGCCAACACCGACAACAATTAGCCAAGTGAGGAGTTTCCATGGTTTGGCTAGTTTCTATCGATGGTTTGTTCATAATTTTAGCAATATTGCAGCTCCTCTTACTAAAGTCATCAAGAAAAATGAATCATTCAAGTGGGGAGAAGAGCAAGAGAGGGCCTTCAACATTTTGAAAGAAAAGCTAAGTTCTGCTCCTTTACTAATCCTACTAGATTTTTCTAAAACATTTGAAATCGAATGTGATGCTTCTGGTGTTGGTATAGGTGCTGTGCTTATGCAGGAGATGAAACCCATTTCTTACTTCAGTGAGAAGTTGAGTGGAGCCACTCTCAACTATCCCACATATGACAAGGAGATGTACGCATTCGTGAGAGCATTGGAGACATGGCAACATTACCTATGGCCAAAAGAATTTGTGATTCACACAGATCATCAATCTCTAAAGCATTTGAAGAGCCAACATAAGTTGAACCGACGCCATGCTAAATGGGTAGAATTCATTGAGACATTTCCTTATGTGATCAAATACAAGCAAGGAAAGGAGAACATAGTTGCTGATGCACTATCTCGAAGGTATGCTTTACTGCCCACTTTAGATACGAAGTTACTTGGATTTGAATATATCAAGGATTTATATACTAACAATACTGATTTTTCTGATGTGTTCAAAGCATGTGATAAGATTGCATTTGGTAAGTTCTATAGGCATGATGGGTTTTTATTTCGTGAAAATAGATTATGTGTGCCTATGTGTTTGTTACGTGAATTATTCACTAGGGAAGCCCATGGTGGTGGTTTGATGGGTCATTTTGGCGTTACTTAGACTTAGGGGTTTTACAGGATCATTGTTGGGATTTTCAGGCCGTAAAAGCCGCTTTTTCACGTTGCGGAAACCCCGAAGCTCCCATGCCACCGGATCTGTACGAAGTTTATAAAACAAAATTTCATGTTTGAGTTTACTAAAGCCAAGATCTAGACTAGGAGAAGGAATTTACCCTCGATGCGATGCCCTTCACAATCCCGCTCGTCCAACAGTTCACCGGATCTCGAGATCGTCAAGCGTACGATCCTCTAGAAGTATCCACACGAACAAACAAGGTGGAGAAGACCAAACAAAGGTGTGCTAGCACCTTAGATGGTTCGACCAAGGAGGAGGAGAGGGAGAGCAAGAAGAGAGGAAGAAGAAGAAAATGAATGCCTTGAATGAAAATAAAATTTTCATCCACACCATAAGTGGTCGGCCACTTAATGGAGTTGTAACCTCCATTCTCATTTAATATGAGCATTAAAGAGGAGATTTGTAACCTCCATGAGGTGGCACACACATGTGCTAAACATGATGATGTGTAACACCATTATTGGCCACTTAATGCCAACTCACAAGTGAGGTGGCATATAGTCAAGTCAAACTTGACTTTTCCTCTTCCTCTCAAGTCAAGTCAAACTTGACATTATAACTCCCATGGTTGATCAAATCCAACCATTTGATTCAAGCCAATTTAATATAATAGATCTAATTCATTTAATTAAATTGATTCAATGAGTCATAATCTAAATTAGACTCATTGAACACATGAATCAAATTGAGTCCAACTCAATTAGCCCAATTAGGATTACTCTTAATCCAATTTGATTCATCACATGAATCTGATCCTCTTGGTTCATCATATGAACATAATCTCCATCTAATTATCTTTTGTGTATGACCCTATAGGTTCTTATAACGTTGGCAATGCTCCTAAACCCATTTAGAAGCATAAGTAATGAGCGGTATCTAGCAACACATCTTTACTACCCAAGTTATAAGAATGTTGAGATCCAACGTCATCTTGTGACTACTAATTGTGACTCCTCATAATATATGACAAGTGTCCTTCTATCCTAGACATCTAGATTGATCAATATGAGTCATAGACCGTGTCATCCTCTAATCAATCTAAATCTTGAACTCCAAGTAGACTCACTCAATCAAATGAGCTCAATATCTCATATTGACTCATTTGGGCATGACCATGCAATTCGTGGTCTCACTCTATCAAGAATATCAATGTCGCTCCCGTCATATAGGAGGGAGAGATCCCATCTACATCACTCACATCCCTCTGCATAATTCGTTACATACCCAGTAATCGCCTTTATAGTCCACCCAGTTACGGGTGACGTTTGACGAAACCAAAGTACGTAACTCCTTATGTAGGGATCCATGGTGACTTCAGGTCCAAGGACTAGTAGTCATACTAATAGCCACATGAGAAAGTATATGACACTCATATAATGATCCATGATACTTTCTCATGGCAGGTCATTCAGTATACATTCTCCAATGCATACCCATGTGTCAACTTGATATCTCTATATCCATGACTTGTGAGATCAAGTCATTGAGTTGACCTACATGCTAGTCTCGTCGCATTAACATTGTCCCTGAATGTTAATACTCGACTAGGAATGATTAAGAGTAGTGTTCCCTATATCATCTCACTATCGGTTCAACTAACCGTTTAATATAGGTAAGAACCCTCTACTCAAGGATGCTATTATACTTAGTTTATTTGGCACCGATACAAGTAAGCATAATAACCAAAAAACCAAATGCCTTTATATATAAGAATATGATACAATGAGTCCATACAACAATCATCAAATGATTGGCTTTAGGGCTCTAACTAACAATCTCCCACTAGCACTAGTGCCAATCAGTGTAGGCTCTAAGGCCTAATGACCTAGTGTGACCATCATTTTTTCTTTGTGCCAAAGCCTTGGTCATGGGATCTGCGATGTTAGCCTCTATAGGTACTCCGCAAATCTTCACATCTCCTCTGTCGATAATCTCTTGAATGAGATGGAGTAGTATGTGTTTGGTCCGCTGATGTGAGCGAGGTTCCTTAGCCTGTGCTATAGCTCCATTGTTGTCACAATAGAGCTCAATAGGGTCAACGATACTAGGAACCACCCCAAGTTCAGTGATGAACTTGCAGATCCAAACTGCCTCCTTTACTGCCTCTGATGCAGCAATGTACTCGGCCTATGTTGTAGAATCAGCGACTGTATCCTGCTTCGAACTATTCCAGCTCACAGCACCACCATTTATGCAAAACACGAACCCTGACTACGATCGATAATCATCTTGGTCGGTCTGGAAGCTAGCATTGCTGTAACCCTTTACAGCAAGCTCGTCATCACCTCCATATATCAAGAAATATTCTTTAGTCCTTCTTAAGTACTTAAGAATATTCTTGACCGCTATCCAGTGACTTTCACCTGGATCTGACTGGTATCTGCTCGTCATGCTCAAAGCATACGAGACATCAGGACGAGTACATAGCATGGCGTACATGATAGATCCTATGGCTGAAGTATAAGGGATCTGATCCATGCGGTCTCTCTCCTCTCTAGAAGAGGAACCTTGAGTCTTCGAAAGACTCACGCCATGTGACATCGGTAGAAATCCCTTTTTGGAGTTCTGCATGGCAAACCGAAGGAGTACCTTGTCAATATATGTACTCTGACTTAGGCTAAGCAATCTCTTAGATCTATCTCTATAGATCTGTATGTAACGCCCCGCCCCTTCCTGCTCAAGGGACGGGGGTTACTTTACTTACTTACTTAAAACAGCGGAAGTCTTGTTTATAGTATATTTTTTTTTCTTTTTAAAACTTTTCTTTTACTTTTCAAATCATCATCACTAACTACCTATCATATAAAATCACATAGCATGCTTAACATAAATTTTAAGCCATAATACTAATAAGCATGATGAAATGTCATGGAGTCATGAAGTAACGACATAAGCATAATTCTTATTAAATAAAAGCAGGTCTTTCTCTTTTAACCGAGCCACTACTACACACATCCTTCTTGCCCCTCCTGCTGCTCCCTTAGTACATCCATTCCTTGCCTTTATCTGTGGTACAAGGAAAGTAAGCTATGAGCACACAAGGCTCAGTAAGATCCTTCCTACTCACTAAAACCGTAAAGCATAGCATATTCATAAGGCATAAAGCATAAAGACAACTCATTATATCATGTATAGAAACATCATATCATAACATAATCGTATGGTATCATGGCATATCATGACATAATCATAAAGTGCATCCTAGCATAACATAACATATCATAAATATCATGGCATATCATGACATAATCATAAAATGCATCCTAGCATAACATAACATATCATAAATATCATGCGAGATGACTTTCAAAAACATGTATCATGAAAAATATATGCAACATGTCTTTTGAAAACTTATTACATACATACTTAAACATAATCTCAACATAATTAGGGCCCCGACTTGTACCACATACATAAATGCGCACGTCCTATGTAGGTCCAAGGTAGCAAGTCTTGAACCCTACAAGGCATATATACTAGGCCCGTTTCTTAGTCCATCGACCTAGGGGCACTTAGGAGCCCATCCCTAACGAGGCTCGTTTCTTAGTCCATCGACCTCGGGGCGCTTATGGAGCCCACCCTTGGTACAAGCCATAAAAAGTAAAGTAGCATGTCATACATATCATGGTCCTTATTATTTCATGCACATCATATTTTTTAACATATCATAAACATGCATAATTTGGGCACACAGCTCCTCATAATAGCATGCATAAGTTTGGGCACACAACACTTCATAAAAACATGCATAACTTGGGCACACAGCTCATCATAATAGCATGTATAATTTGGGCACACAGCACATCATATAAACATGCATAATTTTGGGCACACAACACATCATAAGGGTTATTAACATGCATAGGTCATGATCATACATAAGTAAACATAGATGCATAGCAAGTTCTTATCATATCATGAAGCATTGCATGTGAGACACATAGGAATCATAATTAGGTCTCTAACCCTAATATCATATAGTGGCCGAAACATATAATTGTAGCTTAGGTTAACCATCAACATACAAGCATGTGAACCCTAAACCAATATCATATCATACATCATAAGGAACATCATAAGCATGTATAGTTTAGGTTCTAGGTTTCCTAAGCTTATAATCTTATCATGGCCGAATCTTATCAAGCATTTCATTTGGTTAAAATCAGCATACAAGCATGTGAACTCTAAACCAATATCATATCATATATCATGAGGAACATCATAAGCATGTATAGTTTAGGTTCTAGGTTTCCTAAGATTATAATCTTATTATGGCCGAATCTTATCAAGCATTTCATTTGGTTAAAATCAACATACAAGCATGTGAATCTCTAAACCAATATCATATCATACATCATAAGGGACATCATAAGCATGTATAGTTTAGGTTCTAGGTTTCCTAGGCTTATAAGCTTGTCATGGCCGAATCTTGTGAACCATGTAACTAGGTTTCATGTGGCATAAAAGCATGGAAACCCTAACCTATTTTCATAGTATTTATTGTTGGGACCTTGACGTCCGCTAGAGGGGGGGGGGTGAATAGCGTCTCACCCAAAACTTTACTTCCTATAATGTTAGTGCACAGCGGAATACAAAAGCAAACTAACAAATACGAAAGTTAACCTAAAACAAGAAGGAAGAAGACAACAAACCAAACACAAACCCTAACACAAGGCGTGTACGTGGTTCGGAGATAACTTGCTCCTCTCCACGGCGTGTCCGTAAGGTGGACGATCCCTCAATCCGTCGGTGGATTAGTCCCCGGCAAACTCCGGCTAGCTCAACCTCCTTGTGGGTGGAGAAACCTCACCACAACTCCAACCAAGACCTCTTGGCATACAAAGATCTCTTGAGCACTTTGGTGACTACTAATTAGGCTTTAACCAAGTCTAATTTCGTCACCTTGGCCGGCCATACCAAGCTCCTTCTTATAGAGCTTGGAACAAATCAGAACCTGATTTGCCCGTTACCAGTCGAATGGTCAATGCACCAGTCGACTGGTGCCAACGGCTATCTCAACGGCTCTCTGCTACAGTGCATCAATCGACTGCTACAATCATCAGTTGACTGCTACAGTACTGCTACAGTAACTCTACAGTACTGCTACAGTAACTCTATAGTACTGCTACAATGACGCTACAGTGACCCCTAATATTGGGATTTTGCCTCGAGTACATTCACTCAGCACTCGTTCTCGCCCGACCAACCTAGACCTAGCCTTCTAGCCTCCTCCATCTGCCTCGCGTCCCTCGGATGTCTCCCCATCCTTCACGTCTTGCCTTCTGGAGCTTCCTTCGACCTTGTCCATATTGTCGGGTCTTCCTTTGCCAAGAGGCTCCTCACCTCCGGGGCTTCATCCATTGCCAAGTCACACTTGGACTTACGTTGCCAAGACTACATGCTTGGACTTACACCGCCAAGACTCATTCTTGGACTTTCCTCCTTTGCCAAGATCACACTTGGACTTTCCTTGTTGTACCTGTATCCTGCACACTCACAATGCATATCAAATACAACAATAAACCTAACTTAAACCTTTGCCCAAACATCAAAACCTAGGGCACCTAGATTGCTTCAACAATCTCCCCCTTTTTGATGTTTGACAACCTGTTTAAGTTAGGGAAACATAAATGTAATACATATGCAAATAAATATGCAAATCAACTCATGCATAAATAATGTAACCTAAATCCTAGGCTCCCCATTCACCTAAGCTCTCCCTTGAGCTAGGATTTCCCGCAAAGGTAAACTTCTCCCCCTTTGCCTAAACAATCGCTCCCCCTTCACCTATGCTCCCCTTCGAGCTAGGATTTCTTGCAAAGGTGTATAGGTTTTCCACTTAAACCTAAAATTCTCCCCCTTTGCCATACATCAAAAAGAGCTCCAACAATATCCCAATTGTTGAAAACATGTCATCCAAATTGACCCTAAACTCATGTATTTATATCTCATGGATCTCATACATTTAAACGAGTTGACACGGTCAAGAACAACGTTGAAAAACACGTTTAGGCTGGTATCAGTCGACTGCCCTGAGTGCCAGTCGACTGCCCCCTTCGACAGAACCTTACAGAAACATTCTGTAGTTGAAATCTACTGTTACCAGTCGACTTCCCTCATAAAAATGAGCTTACAGAGACATTCTGTGCTCAAAAACACTGTTACCAGTCGACCGGTATCTGCACCAGTCGACTGGCACCCTATTTCTGAAAAATCAGCCTTTTCTAACCAACTTCAGAAATGCACCAGAAATTCTACAGACCTCCAAAAAATCTCAAATTTTGTGGAGAGGTCTATTTTAACCTTGTATACTTGGGAAAAATATATATAAAAATATATTTATCACAGATCCTAAGATTGACACAAAATTCAAACCTAGCTAAATTATTCAATTGAACCTTGACCTAAAGTCCTAGTTTTGGCTTCCTCTTGATGTATCTGCCCATACTAAACCACAATACTTTCCTAGCATGGGTTTATATGGCATCTATACATCAAAAACTAATTTTCATGTAATATGAACCCAATTCTTATTTTCATGCATAAAACTTAACCCAATTGTGCCAACCAAGTATAGTAGAGACTCAAATCTATCTCTAATCCCTTTGGCACATCTTGGTTCACTTAAGATCATTTACCATATGTCCCAAAGACTCTTTGAGCTCCCCCTTGAGCTCTTAATCTTATCCACCTCCCTAGGTGACTCATTTACTATGACTAGGCCATTTTGGTGCACCTCAGGTGACACTTGGCTTACAAGACTCACCTTCTTAACCTTAGACACCTTGTCTTTGGGGATTTCTTCTTGTCCTTAATCTTGGGCACCTTATCCTTGCTATAATTATATGCTACCCTAGCATATTCCTTCTTATTGGCCTTGGATGACTCTCCCTTGCTCTTGGTAAC
Organism: Zingiber officinale; assembly: GCF_018446385.1. Taxonomy (NCBI): domain Eukaryota; kingdom Viridiplantae; phylum Streptophyta; class Magnoliopsida; order Zingiberales; family Zingiberaceae; genus Zingiber; species Zingiber officinale. Next base: position 78,390,462 of record NC_056001.1, read on the forward strand.
ACCTCCCATACCAATATCATGTGCTAGCTTAACACTTGACCTCCTTTTGATCTTTGAAAAGATTTTTATGTTTTCAAAGAGTAACTCCCCCTAAAAACATGATCAAACTTTTATCATTGCACCAATAATGACTTGGGGTTCCTAAATAATTAGGAAAACCAAAACTTGAAGTTTGAGGTTCAAAATTCAATAATGAAACTAAACATCAACCGAAACTTCACTTTGGTCTTTCTTAACCAAACCATACTTGTTTTCATCATGAAAACTCATGTAGACATTATTTAGGGTATACTTTATCAAGGAAAAATAGTTTTCTATGAAAATACTTCCTATTTTCAAAGATTGACACAAATTTGAAAACTCTTGAAAACTTCAATGTTTTCTCCTAGTTTGTGTCTAACTTTTCAATGATGATTACTATCAAAAGATAGTCTTCACCAAGGTTTTTCAAAAGTATTTTGAAATCATTTTCGAAACCAATATCCAACCACGTTCTTTGGGCTCAAAGTACATGACTTATACATTAGCTTTCCCAATGATTGGAAGACACATAACTATGTGTTTTGATGAACCTAAAACTCAACAAGATGCACTAGATCAACATCTTGAGTTTAGTTCACCATCTTAACATCTCACTTGTACCTAACGTGTATTAAAACGCATACAAGTCACCTTATAGTTCTTTGTGAGATGTATATTTGGTCTTGCCCTAAACTAAGGGATCATACATCTCTATCTAGGCATTGTAAAAATCATGATCATCCATCTAGGATGTCACTTGATATGATCCCTCTTGTTGGGACACTTCCATACATAATAAATGTCTTTTGTCCTTAATTATAAGGAAATTGACATACTGCATGATGATTAATGACATACATCAAAATAAGCAAAGCATGTTATAACTACATGATATATGCATGACATGACATGGTATTTTAGTATTTTTCATAATAAAATGTGAATGCTAAATATGATGTCATGGCATATGATGGGCAAACAATCATGACAAGTTAGCATAAATAAAATGTACCTAGATAATCTATCTAAGTATCCTTAATTCTTAGCTATACCTTAAAATTAAATCCTAGATTGCCCAATTTCATCAAGAAAGTGCCAAACCCAATTTTGACATTTCTTTTTCCCTTTCTAAATTTGTGCCATTTTTAAATTAAACAAATTCCTCAAAGTATGACACATTTTATTCTTTCAAAGAGTATATGAAATCAAATTAAGGCTTAGATTCACCTTTAACCTTCTAAGAAAATGCCAAAACCCCCAACTTGGCATTTCTTATCCTTTTCCAAATGTGTCAATTTAAATTAGATTTAACTCCTCAAATTTTGACACATTTTTGCTCTTCAAGGCTTTAAGCACATTTGATTAAAGCATGAGTTTTCTCTTAATTCCTTAAGAAAGTATCAAAATTCTAACTTGATTTTTCTTATACTTTTCTTAAGTGTGCCAAGTTAGATTAAGTTCAACTCTTCAAATTTTGGCACATATATTACTCTCTCAAAGAGTAACCCAATAACCTTTTTCTTTTTCAAAGGTTAACAATAACCTTGAAAATGCTCTCAAGTGTCAACTTTACAAAGGTTGGGTTAACTACCTTTCCAATTGGAGTTGACACTCTCTAACCTATCTAGAGTGTAGAGAATATGCTCCTAGGAACCCAAAACCTATTGGTGCTCCTTGGATGCTCTAGGTACTCACTAGGGATGACTTCCATAGATACCTTCCTAAGGACCTTTCTAGGCTTCTTAGAAGCCTTTTTCACTTCCACTAGGTCACTTCTAGGGCTAACTCCCCTTGTAACCTTATTTGTGACTTTGTTTGGTCTTTTTAGAGCCTTAGTCACCTTTACTAAGTCAACTCTAGGGATGACCTCCCTTGTGACCTTCTTTGTGACATTATTAGACTTCTTAGAAGTCTTAGTCACATTGGTCTTTGCAAAAGTACTCTTAGGGACAACTTCCCTTGTACTTTTAGCTTGACCACTAAACCTAGGGTTGATCCCATAACTATATGGAATCCTATCAAAGGAAGTCACATCCTTCTTGGCTTTAGGTTTGTATCCCAAACCTATATAGCCATTGGATGGCTCTTGTCTAGCTTTTCCTAGGTTATGCTCATTTTAACCCCTAAGAATATTTTCCATTCTTGCTAGGGTTCTTTCTAAATTATCAAGTCTTGACCTCAAGACTTGGTTTTCCGTCATTGAATCCATAGACTTGGATTTTTCTTGACCCCTATGAGCATTTCTATATCTAGGCATATATCTATAATCCTTAGAGTTATTGCCTAAATTGTTATTTACCTTCCTAGCCTTAGGTGTGATAAATCTAGCATGAGGAGGGATATATTTATCCTTAGATTTATCATGCATTCTATTTTCATGATAAATAGCATTATAACGATTTAAATTTGAATTAGCATTCAAGTTAGGGTTTACCTCCCTTACCCTTGAAGCTCTCTTCTTCTCCCACTTCTTCAAGTGCACCAATTTCTTGAGCTCTCCTCTCCTTGGGCACTTTGTGTGGTAGTAACCCCACTCACCACATGTAAAGCACCTAATGTGCTTCTTCTCCTCCTTCTTCTTCTTCCTACAACTCACATTAGTTTCTAAATTAACTTTAGTGAGTTTAGGGTTTACCTCCTTTACCTTCTTGAGTGAAGGACACCTACTCTTGTAGTGCCCCATCTTACCACACTCAAAGCATTTGATGTGGTCCTTTGTGCTCTTCTTGGTAGTTGAGGTGGAGGGTTGAGCTTCCAAGATCTCCTCTTCCTTGGATTGCTCTTCTTCCCCTTCACTTGAAGATGTCGATGATTCCACTTCTTCCTCCCTTGAAGATGTGAATGATACCTCCTCATCTTCCTTCTCCTCCTCGGATGTTGACCTTATGTCAACATCGGATTGGTCCTTCTCTTCTTGGACCAATGAGCCCTTCTCCTTGGACTCCTCTACTCCTTGGAATTGTGACGGGTCTTCATGATAGGCAATGGTCTTTTTACAAAGATCACATGCACTTGTGCATTCACCTACACTCACAATGATATTAGAAGGTAGTAAATTATGCAAAATTCTCGTTACCTCCTTGTCCGCCTCCGATTGCTCTCGTTGCTCTTCGGTCCAATGCCGAGGTCAGAGGCGTTTACCCTTCTTGTCCGTAGGAGCTTCAAATGGGTCACTCAAGACAACCCATTGATTCCAATCCATTTGGAACCATGTCTCCAACCGCTTCCTCCACTAATTGAAGTCTTCTTTGTCATACGGAGGTGGAATTCGGATATCCCATCCGAGCGGTCCTTCGGACTCCATCTTCTTCTTCCTCTAGCTTCTTGCTCTCTTGGCGGTTAGTCCGTAGAAGAGCGACCTCGCTCTGATAGCACTTGTTGGGACCTTGACGTCCGCTAGAGGGGGGGTGAATAGCGTCTCACCCAAAACTTTACTTCCTATAATGTTAGTGCATAGCGGAATACAAAAGCAAACTAACAAATATGAAAGTTAACCTAAAACAAGAAGGAAGAAGACAACAAACCAAACACAAACCCTAACACAAGGCGTGTACGTGGTTCGGAGATAACTTGCTCCTACTCCACGGCGTGTCCGTAAGGTGGACGATCCCTCAATCCGTCGGTGGATTAGTCCCCGGCAAACTCCGGCTAGCTCAACCTCCTTGTGGGTGGAGAAACCTCACCACAACCCCAACCAAGACCTCTTGGCACACAAAGATCTCTTGAGCACTTTGGTGACTACTAATTAGGCTTTAACCAAGTCTAATTTCGTCACCTTGGCCGGCCATACCAAGCTCCTTCTTATAGAGCTTGGAACAAATCAGAACCTGATTTGCCCGTTACCAGTCGACTGGTCAATGCACCAGTCGACTGGTGCCAACAGCTATCTCAACGGCTCTCTGCTACAGTGCATCAGTCGACTGCTACAATCATCAGTCGACTGCTACAATCATCAGTCGACTGCTACAATTATCAGTCGACTGCTACAGTACTGCTACAGTACTCTCTACAGTACTGCTACAGTGACGCTACAGTGACCCCTAATATTGGGATTTTGCCTCGAGTACATTCACTCAGCACTCGTTCTCGCCCGACCAACCTAGACCTAGCCTTCTAGCCTCCTCCATCTGCCTCGCGTCCCTCGGATGTCTCCCCATCCTTCACGTCTTGCCTTCTGGAGCTTCCTTCGGCCTTGTCCATATTGTCGGGTCTTCCTTTGCCAAGAGGCTCCTCACCTCCGGGGCTTCATCCATTGCCAAGTCACACTTGGACTTACGTTGCCAAGACTACATGCTTGGACTTACACCGCCAAGACTCATTCTTGGACTTTCCTCCTTTGCCAAGATCACACTTGGACTTTCCTTGTTGTACCTGTATCCTGCACACTCACAATGCATATTAAATACAATAATAAACCTAACTTAAACCTTTGCCCAAACATCAAAACCTAGGGCACCTAGATTGCTTCAACATTTATTACCAAGACATCATCAGCATGTATAGTTCAAGTTCTAGGTTTTCCTAGGCTTATAAACTTGTTGTGGCCGAAAGTTCATGGAGCATGAAATAAGGTTCTAACTAACTTACAAGCATGAGTATATCATATTAATTTCATATCTTGTCTTATGAAGAATCATGGCATGCTTAGTTTAGGTTTAAAGATTTCCTAGGCCCTTAGTCCTACCATGGCCGAATGTTATAAGCATGAAATAAAGTTCATTTCAACATACAAGCATGAGCATATCATGTTAACTTCATATCTTATCTTAAGAAAGATCATGGCATGCTTATATTAGGTTTAAAGATTTCCTAGGCCCTTAGTCCTACCATGGCCGAATGTTATAAGCATGAAATAAAGTTCATTTCAACATACAAGCATGAGCATATCATGTTAACTTCATATCTTATCTTAAGAAAGATTATGGCATGCTTAGATTAGGTTTAAAGCTCTCCTAAGCCCTTAATCTTATCATGGCTGAAAGTTGAAAGGGAGACATCTTATTTCCAAGCAACATACAAGTATGAGAAATGTTAACAACTCTCTTATCATAAGGTATATATATCGTAAAAACAAAGGAAGCATGTTTAGTTTAAGTCTTAAGCTTACCTAGCTCTTTTATTCATGCTTGGCCGAGAGTCTAGGGACATGAATCTAAATTCTAACCCAACATTCTAGCATAGAAACATTAGATTAATCCCTTACCATAAGATACATGTTACAAGAAATATATTGAGCATACTTAGTTGGGTCTTAACGTTTCCTAGGTCCTTCTTTTTCTTATTTTCCTTTTTCTTTGTCTTGGCCGAAAATCCCATGAAGAGATCCTAGGTTTTTAAGCAACCTAATCTCATGGAAAAACACATAAACTATTGTACCACAGGTGAGGGGAAACTTACATCCTTTCGCTTGTGGTTTTTCTTAAGGAAAAAGGTACCCTAGGTGCAAAGGAAGGAGAGAGCTTCTTCTTCTAGAACTCCTTTTGATTTCTTTTGCTTGTAAGAGGTAGACCTTGAAGGCTCCTTCTTGTAATATAGTTTTCTTGGAGAGGAACCTTAGCTTAGCTTTTGGAATGAGGAGAGGGAGAGCTCTTGGTTTCGGTGGAGAATGAAGAAGGAGAAGGAAGGAGGAACAAGAAAAAGAATTTAATCCCTTGCTTTTCTTCTCCCAATCCTATTTATTCCTATGTAAATGAAGCATGTCTTCATTCATTCCCTCTACTCCTCTTTTCCCTCATTCCTTTAATCCCACAAAAATAGAGAGAGGGAGGGAAGTAGGCAATTTATCTTTTGCTTGCTTCTTCTCTTAACCAAGAAGAAGAGAAGGTAAGCAACTTGGTTTTCTCTTGCTCTTTTACTTAACCATTTTCTCTCCTTTAACTACCATTTCCATTCTCTTTTATGCACTTATCATTCATTACTCTAGTGGTTCCATCCACTAATTTAACTCTATTACTTGTGGGAGGTTCAAGGCTCAATCCTTGACCTCACCTCTTCTTATTCTATTTTTAGTTTCTATTTTCCTTCTCTTTTGTTATTTTAAAGAAAAATACTCCTAGACATAGCTTAGCATTTCGTTGGTGTTACACTGTATCCCTAGAATGCGGGATGCCTCACCTAAGTCCTTCATTGAGAAACATGTCCCTAGCCAAGTCTTGACAGACTGTAGAAAAGGGATGTCTTTACCAATGAGTAGTATGTCATCCACATACAATATGAGGAAGACAACTATGTCCCCTACAACCTTCTTGTAGATGTTGGTGCAACCTTAGGTCAAGGTTGACCTGGTTGACCAGACTCGAGTTGACTTGACTCGAGTTGTGTTTTGATGTTTACCGAGTTATGTTTGACAATGTTTGACGTGAACAGAAAAGTTGTATCTTGATGTTTGACAAGGATACAAGCTTGGGAGATTGTGGGTGCAACCCATGGTCAAGGTTGACCTGGTTGACCCGATGTGAGTTGACCTGACTCGGAAAAGTCCAAGTATGGAAGCTTGGCACGGGAAAAGTCCAAGCAGGGAGCTTGGCATAGGAAAAGTCCAAGCAGGGAGCTTGGCACGGGAAAAGTCCAAGTATGGAGACTTGGCACGGAGAAGTCCAAGTATGGAAGCTTGCCACATGGGAAGTCGGAGAGGGCTCGGTAGCTCGTTCTCCGGACTGTGGTCAGAGAGGGCTCGGTAGCTCGTTCTCTAGACCGGATGTGGAAAGTCCTGGTGAGTGAAGCCAGGCAGACGGATAAGTCCTGGTGAGTGAAGCCAGGCAGTGGGAAAGTCCTGGTGAGTGAAGCCAGGCAGTGGGAAATTCCTGGTGAGTGAAGCCAGGCAGTTGTGAAAATCCTGGTGAGTGAAGCCAGGTGAAAAACCTAGTGAGTGAAGCTAGGTGAAAGTCTTGGTGAGTGAAGCCAGGCAAGGGAAAAATCCAGATGGATCAAGGGTGATCAGACATCTGGTGTTGGAAAGACCAAGTGAGTCAAAGGGATTGACCGGACACTTGTTGGGGAGTCTTAGCAGGTCAAGGGAGTGACCGGATGCTAAGCATGATGTACCAATAGGTCAAGGTTGACCGGATGTTGGTTTGGAAGGTTTGGGACTTGGTTTGGGCAAAAACCAAGCTCTGGATCGATCAGTGGATTGATCCAGTGATACACTGGGTATCTGGATCGGTCTGATGACCGATCAGTAACCAAACAGTAGCCTACTGAGTGTTATCTGATCGGTCTGCAGACCGATCAGGAAACAACGATCAGAAGGCAAGAAGTTCAGGAGAAAAGGAAGGGACATGCATGCTGATCGGTCCCTGGACCGATCAGAGGAAGCTCTGATCGGTCCCTAGGACCGATCAGGGTCTTCCTGGACCGATCAGGAGATAGCCTTATCGGTCCAGAACTATCCGTTGGCTCACAACGGTCTTCTGTCTTCTGCTGTCTTCTGGCCTCTTCTTCGCAGGTGGATGCAGGTATAAAAGAGGCTGAGGGCTTCTACAGTGTGGTTACTGCTTCTCTTCTTCTTCCTACTCCTGACTGTGATCGAGCTTTGCTGAGCTCTGAAGCTTCGTGTGAGCTTCTTTGACTGAGTTGCTTGTTGGCATTCGACCGTGAAGTTGGTGCTTCATCCGGGACTTCAGTCGACGAGAAGGCAAGCGAGTATTCGTACATTCATTGTGTATTTTGTTCTTGCTCTTCTTTGTATTTCCATATTGCTATTGCAAGCTATTGTGGCGAGGTTTCTCCACCCACAAGGAGTATTTATTAGCCGGTTTTCCGGGGACTCATCCATCGACGGATTGATAGACTTCGTCCACCTTACGGACGCGCCGAGGAGTAGGAGTTTCATCTCCGAACCTCGTTACATCGACGAGTTTGAGGTTTGCTATTATCCGTTGTCGTTTCTATTGTTTATTTCCGCTGCGCTAACCTTGATTTGTAGAAAGAAACGAACGATTTGGGGCGGCTATTCACACCCCCCCTCTCTAGCCGCGTCCATCGATCCTAACAAGTGGTATCAGAGCGAGGTCGCTCTTCGTTGGATCAACACCCGGGGGAGCACGAGCTAGAGAATGGAGTTATTTGGAGAAGACGTCACAATTCCACCTTTCTACGATCGCGACGACTTCGCATTTTGGAAGGTAAGAATGAAGTACTTTCTTATGACTAACCTTTAAAATTGGAGTTGTGTTCAATTAGGTTTCAAGCCTCAGATGGACAAGAAAGGAGAAACCCTAGAGAAGAAGGAGTGGACCAAGGAACAAGTCCACCAATCCCTAGTCAACGATGAGGTATTGAAAATTTTTGAATTTTCTTTACCTAATGATGTTTTGTGTAGGATAGGTGGATATAACGATGCCAAGGAGTTGTGGAACAACTTGGCAAAGTTCCATGAGGAGAACTCCACTTCAAGTCATGAAGAGGAGTCAAGTGAGCTAAGCTCACTTCATGGAGGAATGGATTTAGAAGTTGAGGGCCACTCAACATCTAAAGAAGAAGAGGAGGAGAGTTCTTCTTCAAGTTCGGAGCAAGAAGAAGAAGCTTCTACCTCTGGAAGGGATGAAGGAGAGAGCGTTCATCCATCCTCAACTCTAGGTAACTCAAGCCATTTAGTTTCTAGCAAATTACACATAATGTGCTTTGAGTGTAGGGAATTTGGACATTACAAGAGTAAATGTCCAAAGAGGGTTAGAAAGACTCCACCGGCGCCAAAGGTCAAGGAAGCCGGAGTCCCAACACGCAAGGGCAAGGAGCACGTGGTGTGCTTCTAATGCAAGCGAAGGGGACATTATCGGAGCCAATGTCCGAGGGGGAGGCAATCTCACAAGGACAAGAGACCGAGCACATCGATAGGGGGAGCTAAGGCAAACCCTAAGGTAATCTCTAAGGCACATTATTGCAATACTAGTAAGATGCATGCTAGTAGTTTGATTGCAATTGACAATAATGATAAGCATGATAATTATAGAAATCGATACACATGCTTAGGTGACAAACATGTGAGCCTAGATAAGGATAACACTAGGAAAGCCAACCCTAGGATCAACTCATCTAAGGTTAAGGATAACCTAGATAGAAATCCCAAAACAACTAGACATATGCCTAGGAATGCCTCAAAGACAAATGACAAGTTAAAACTTGAGGTCTTAGAAAAGGAAAATCAAGTCTTGAGGTCAAGACTTGACATTCTAGAAAAGACCCTTAAGAATTTGGAGAAGTCAACTCTAGGGTCTAAGAGTCAAAAACCAAAGACAAAGGACAAGAGAGGTTTGGGTCACAAACCTAAGTCCCAAATGGTCAAGCCCACTTATCACAATGTTCAATTCGATTATGGAACAAAATCTAGGGCTAGGAAGACCATCACCAAGGTCACAAGGGGAGTCACCCCTAGAGTTGATCTTGTTGAGTCCCGAATGACCAAGGCTTTAAAGCCTAGGAGGGTCGTTAGGAGGGTTGCTAGGGAAGTCATCCCTAGTGAATACTTAGTGAACCCAATGAGCTCAAATAGGTATTGGGTTCCTAGGAGCGTGATTCCATCACGCTAGATGGTTTAGGGTGTGCCAACCTTACTTGAATAGGTAGTTAACCTAATCATGGCAAAAGGTGGCACTTTAGGATTTTTCAAGGTATAATTAAGCCTTGAAAATGAAATGGAAAATTATTCCTAAGGTGATTAGGATGTGTCAATCAAATTTGAGGAGTTTTCTAGAGTCAATCTAGTTGGCACGTAGTGATCTAAACATCTTTGGTATATGATTTGAGGTCTATCACACTTAGGAATATAGAATTTATGGTAAAATGATCGAAATTATCAAAAAATGGCAATTAAGGCTAGAATTAGGTATTTTCTATACCTTTATGTGCTATTTGCCATATATTGTTTGCCATATGCCATGTCATGACATCATATTTATTTTATGATAATTTAAAATGTCATGATAATGCTTAGGTTAGTTAAATGTCATGCTTTATTTAAGTTTCATACTTTATGCCATGACATCATGACATTGACACATGTTATTATGTATGATATCATTTTATGCCATGTCATCATTTCTTGCATTTATAATCAATGAAATTGATTTAAGGTTAAAAACACAATTTGATATGGAGATCAAATTGATGTTTAGAAAATGCATGAGACCTTAGCCTAAGATAACCTAAACCCATATCTCACATCAAAATTGACTTGGATGTGTTTGATACACCTTAGATGTGTGTGAGATATTAGGATGATGAGTTAGGAACAAGGTGCATAGTTCTTGTATCTAGATGAGCCTAATTCGAAATTGGGGATCATAGGGAAAGCTTATGTACAAGTCATGTACATTTAGCCCAAAGATTGTGGTCCTAAATTAAAGGGTTGAAAATCATTTCAAAATTGATTTGAAAAACCTTGATGAAGCTTTTCTTGTAATAGCCTTCATCATTGAACAAGTTGATACAAAGATGACTTAACTTTGAGCTATTTCAAAGTCTTTTGAACTTTGTATCAAGATTGAAAAATGGAAGATATTTTCATAGAAAACTATTTTTCCATGATAGTATGTGGTATGAGGAATGTATCCTCAAAATTTCACAATTTTTCGAATTTTCTGTAATTTTCTAGAGGTTTCTGAATTTCGTGGAGAGAAATCAGAACTTATCAGACCTTTATCAGGTTTGTGGACCGATCAGAAGGGTTTCTGATCGGTCCAGGGGAGCCTGGATCGGTCACTGTGACCGATCCAGAGGGAGCCTGATCGGTCAGGTGACCGATCAGCGCGTGCCAACTTGCTGATTTTCGACTGTTTTGTCTGAAATTTCAGCTGGGAGTTGGTGTTTTGGATTTCTAAAGGCTTGAAACTCTCCAAGACATTGCTGGTGCAATGGTCAAGGGGGAGTTGACCTTTAGGAGGAGTTTTACCTATTAGTCAAGGGGGAGTTGACTTTTAGGGGGAGTTTTTACTCCTAAAGACTTGAGTGATATGGGATTATCACGAAGTTGTTGACCTTAGTATCAAGGGGGAAATTAAGAGTTTCAATGAAAGGTATGGGACTTTCATTAGGAAGAAACTCTTGACCTTGATTCACTCTTTTTGATGTGTGTCAAAAAGGGGGAGAGTGTAGGTTTGAGGAGAATAGAGAATGTTCAGGGAAGAACATTGGAAAACCTAAGTTAGGTTATCGGGTTAACCTAACTTGATTATGGGTTTGATTATGGGTTTTGTCAAACATCAAAAAGGGGGAGATTGTTGGTGCAACCTTAGGTCAAGGTTGACCTGGTTGACCAGACTCGAGTTGACTTGACTCAAGTTGTGTTTTGATGTTTGACGAGTTATGTTTGACAATGTTTGACGTGAACAGAAAAGTTGTATCTTGATGTTTGACAAGGATACAAGCTTGGGAGATTGTGGGTGCAACCCGTGGTCAAGGTTGACCTGGTTGACTCGAGGTGAGTTGACCTGACTCGGAAAAGGCCAAGTATGGAAACTTGGCACGGGAAAAGTCCAAGCAGGGAGCTTGGCATAGGAAAAGTCCAAGCAGGGAGCTTGGCACGGGAAAAGTCCAAGTATGGAGACTTGGCACGGAGAAGTCCAAGTATGGAAGCTTGGCACATGGGAAGTCGGAGAGGGCTCGGTAGCTCGTTCTCCGGACTGTGGTCAGAGAGGGCTCGGTAGCTCGTTCTCCGGACTATGGTCAGAGAGGGCTCGGTAGCTCGTTCTCTGGACCGGATGTGGAAAGTCCTGGTGAGTGAAGCCAGGCAGACGGATAAGTCCTGGTGAGTGAAGCCAGTGAGTGAAGCCAGGCAGTTGTGAAAATCCTGGTGAGTGAAGCCAGGTGAAAAACCTAGTGAGTGAAGCTAGGTGAAAGTCCTGGTGAGTGAAGCTGGGCAAGGGAAAAATCCAGATGGATCAAAGGTGATCGGACATCTGGTGTTGGAAAGACCAAGTGGGTCAAAGGGATTGACCGGACACTTGTTGGGGAGTCTTAGTAGGTCAAGGGAGTGACCGGATGCTAAGCATGATGTACCAACAGGTCATGGTTGACCGGATGTTGGTTTGGAAGGTTTGAGACTTGGTTTGGGCAAAAACCAAGCTCTGGATCGATCAGTGGATCGATCCAGTGATACACTGGGTATCTGGATCGGTCTGATGACCGATCAGTAACCAAATAGTAGCCTACTGAGTGTTATCTGATCGGTCTGCAGACCGATCAGGAAACAACGATCAGAAGGCAAGAAGTTCGGGAGAAAAGGAAGGGACATGCATGCTGATCAGTCCCTGGACCGATCAGAGGAAGCTCTGATCGGTCCCCAGGACCGATCAGGATCTTCCTGGACTGATCAGGGGATAGCCTGATCGGTCCAGAACTATCCGTTGGCTCATAACGGTCTTCTGTCTTCTGCTGTCTTCTGGCCTCTTCTTCGCAGGTGGATGCAGGTATAAAAGAGGCTGAGGGCTTCTTCAGTGTGGTTACTGCTTCTCTTCTTCTTCCTACTCCTGACTGTGATCGAGCTTTGCTGAGCTCCGAAGCTTCGTGTGAGCTTCTTTGACTGAGTTGCTTGTTGGCATTCGTTCGTGAAGTTGGTGCTTCATCCGGGACTTCAGTCGACGAGAAGGCAAGCGAGTATTCGTACATTCATTGTGTATTTTGTTCTTGCTCTTCTTTGTATTTCTATATTGCTGTTGCAAGCTATTGTGGCGAGGTTTCTCCACCCACAAGGAGTATTTATTAGCCGATTTTCCGGGGACTCATCCACCGACGGATTGATAGGCTTCATCCACCTTACGGACACGCCGAGGAGTAGGAGTTTCATCTCCGAACCTCGTTACATCGACGAGTTTGAGGTTTGCTATTCTCCTTTGTCCTTTCTATTGTTTATTTTCGCTGCGCTAACCTTGATTTGTAGAAAGAAACGAACGATTTGGGGCGGCTATTCACACCCCCCCCTCTCTAGCCGCGTCCATCGATCCTAACAGTAGACACAAGGTTCATCTTCATTCTTGATGAAACCAAACTGTTTGATTGCATCATCGAATCGAAGATTCCAGCTCTGAGAAGCTTGCTTTAATCCATAAATGGACCTATGCAGCTTGCATACTCTGCTAGTATGCTGTGGATCTACAAAACTCTCAGGTTGTGTCATGTACACATCCTCGAGCAGGTTTCCATTCAGAAACCCGGTTTTGACATCTATCTGCCATATCTTATAGTCATGGTATGCTGTAATATCAAGCATGATTCGAATGGACTTAAACATCGCTACTGCAGAAAAGGTTTCATCATAGTCAATACCATAAATTTGCTTGAAACCTTTAGCTACCAAGCGACCCTTATAGATAAGTCCAAGATAAGTCCATCCATGTCAGTATTTCTCTTAAAGACCCACTTATACCTAATGGGTTTTACCCCTTCAGGTGGATCAACCAAAGTCCATACTTGGTTGGTGTACATGAATTCCATCTCGGATCTCATGGCCTCTAGCCATTTTTCAGAATCTGGTCTCATCACAGCTTCCTGATAGGTGATAGGATCATCCTCTATGAGCACAACGTCATCATGGTCAGACAAGAGAAATGAGTATCTCTCAGGCTGACGACGTACCCTATCAGACCTGCGAAGAGGTATGTCTTTTTGAATTGGTTGTTGTTCCTCAACTCTTTGTGGAACAACATCATCCATAACACTTTGTGGTTCCAGTTCACTTCCATCGAGGCTTCAGTGCTATGGTCCACATCTTAAACTTTTTCAAGATTGAACGTACTCCCACTAGTCTTTATAGAAACTGAGTCCCTTTCTAGAAAGACCACAGTCTTACCCACAACTATCTTGTGTTGACTGGGAATGTAGAAGTAATATCCCTTCGTTTCCTTGGGATATCCAATGAAATATCACTTATCGGTTTTGGGTCCTAATTTGTCTGAGACTTGACGTCGAACATAAGCCTCACAACCCCAAATCCTCATAAAAGACACCTGGGCATCTCTCCCAGTCCATATCCTATATGGTGTCTTTATCACGACCTTGGATGGAACTCGGTTGAGTATAAAAGCTGCCGTGTCTATAACATAGCCCCAAAGAAATGTAGGAAGATCTGTGTGACTCATCATAGACCGTACTATATTTAATAGAGTACGGTTCCTCCTTTCGGATACACCATTCCACTGTGGTGTTCCAGGAGGAGTGAGTTGGGATAGAATCCTACACTCAGCTAGATAGTCACGAAACTCATGGCTAAGGTATTCTCCACCTCGATCTGATCGAAGTATCTTAATACTCTTGCCAAGCTGGTTTTGTACTTCATTCTTTAATTATTTGAACTTTTCAAAGGATTCAGACTTATGTGTCATCAAGTACACATAACCATATCTACTAAAGTCATAGTAAATGTAATGAAGTACCTATAACCGCCTCTAGCAGCGACATTGAAAGGGCCACATACATCACTTTGTATAAGTACTAACAAGTCAGTCGCTCTCTCACTGTGTCCACTAAAGGGAGTCTTGGTCATCTTGCCTAGAAGGCATGACTCGCATGTCTCATATGATTCAAAATCAAATGAGTCAGGAAATCATCTTTATGGATCTGGGATAAGCGTTTGTCATTTATATGACCTAAGCTACAGTGTCAGAGAAAGGTTTGGTTCATGTCATTTGACTTGAACCTCTTGGTACTTATGTTATAGATAGGGTTCTCAAGGTCTAGAATATAGAGTCCGTTCATCAAAGGTGCACTACAATAGAACATATCATTTAAATAAATTGAACAACATTTGTTCTTTATTATAAATGAAAAACCTTTCTTGTCCAAACAAAAAACTGAAATTATGTTCTTAGTTAAAGCAGACACATAACAACATTAATCTAATTCTAATACAAGCCCAGAAGGCAGAGTTAGATGATAAGTTCCTACAGCAACAGCAACAGCAACAACCCATGCTCCATTGCCTACTCGTAGGTCCACCTCGCCCTTTGTCAATGCCTTGCTATTTCTCAGCGCCTGCACATTAGTACAAATGTGAGAAGCACATCCGGTATCTAATACCCATGATGAAGAAATAGATAGATTGACTTCTATAACATATATACCTAAAGTGGAAGTCTCACTTCTCTTCTTCTTAAGATCTTCTAGGTACACCTTGCAGTTCCTCTTCCAGTGCCCGGTCTGACCGCAGTGGAAGTAGGTAGCATCCTTGGCAACCCCTCCTTTAGGCTTCAGTGCCTTGCCTTTGCCCTTGGCTTGAGACTTTCCTTTGCCTTTGGGCTTGCCCTTGCCCTTGTGTTTCTGAACCATTAGAATAGAGTGGGGCTTAACCTTCTTAAGGTTCAGCTCAGCAGTTCTTAACATGCTAAGCAACTCAGGCAGTGGCTTGTTAATTTCGTTCATGTTGTAGTTTCACAAACTGACTGTAGCTCTCTGGCAAAGACTGCAAGATCAAGTCAGTGGCTAGCTCTTGGCCAAGTGGGAATCCCAACCTCTGTAGATTCTCTATGTACCCAATCATCTTGAGTACATATGGACCTACGGGAGCCCCATCTGACATCTTGCACTGAAATAGTGCCCTTGAGATCTCAAATCTCTCATGCCGCGCTTGTCCTTGATATAGTTGACGAAGATGTTCAATCATATCATAAGCACCCATTAACTCATGTTGCTTCTGAAGCTCAGAGTTCATGGTTGCGAGCATTAGACATGATACATCTAATGCGTCATCTTGATGTTTCTTATAAGCATCTTTGTCTGCTCGTGTGGCATTGGCAGGAGGAGCCTCCGGAATGGGCTGCTCCAGAACGTACAGTTTACGTTCCTGGGTGAGAATTATTCTTAGATTCCTGTACCAGTCCAGGAAATTTGCTCCGTTGAGCTTGTCCTTGTCAAGGACAGAATGTAGAGAGAAGGTGTTCATGTTTGACGTCATGGTAATCTACAACAAAAATTAAAGCAGAAAGTAAATATCACATTTTTTTTAATCATTTAATTAGACCTTTAACTAAATGATGCTCCCATTGAATTCTATAATTCAAGTGGAACAAGATCCACATCATACTATGCCTTGAGTTATCTTTGGCTAAATCACCCAAGACTTAGTATGATCGGTAGATAACAATTTACCAATTACATCTCTATGCAACTATTGTTTATAGGATCATTATCCGCAATTATATTAAAACTTGAGTTAGCTTTGGCTAATACACCCAAGAATTAATATAAATGTGATTTATGTCCTATCTTTCCAACCGTTGGAAGAATGTCTACAGTTAAACTCGATTTAACTAGTTGTACTCAATCAAATTGAGTCTCTACTCACCCATGCGTTGATAGGAGGGACCAAGATTGTCCCTCCGTACCCTACCAAGATAATATGTGTTGCTCTGCTTTGGCAGATTCAACAACACATGTGATCGAGGTAGTGATAGGTATCACGGCATGGTAGGCATTTTAGAGTTGACGCCATTGAGATCTGATCTAATTGTAGGGTGCATCTTGTACACGATTTAGATCTAATTTAATCGTTAAGGTGCTAATTAACTACTTTACTAGCATGCATCAAATACACACACACAAGCAATTAATTATACTATTTGTGATTAGCCATGGCCCTACTACGATCTTCTCAAGCCAATGAGAAGATCGAATGGTCAACCTAGGGTCAACAGCTTCTCAAGCTCCTCCCTTTAACCACCTTGTGTTGCTCGCGCCCTCCTCGTAACTCCGTCTCGAGTGGACCTTCCACGGCTCCAATTTTGTACATTACAATTTTGAAACTAGAGTTACATTCGAGTCTAAACTAATTTAAAACAAGAATAAATGGAGAAAGGCACGACGCGCAGGTCGCGTATCAAGTATACATCACACACAACACAAATGACGGCGCGCAGGCCGTAATATGAATTACAACACAATTTTCAAATCCAATTTGGGTCTTTTTGGGCCATGACCATCACAAATTATACATAATTCTAAATTATATAATTTCCATAATTTTCTGTAATTTTAATACTATTTTTTACAATTTTTATGAGTAAAAATTCCCGGCGGTCCCGATTAGCGATTTTCGGGCTCAATTGCGGAACGAATCCCCTTGCAGGGTCAGGGGCAGCGCCCCTACCCGCGATATAACCATCGCGAGTGTTCCTAAGCGATCCTACAGTGCCTTAGTCTGCTGTCCAAAAATGATTTGGGGTGAAACCTTGCCATTTTGGAAAAATCTTTTCGGTAGTCGAAGCCTACAAGTGTCTAAACACTTGTGCTTCGCTTCTACGAGAAAAATACTCATAAAAACCATAAAAAACCTAAATTTACAGAAATTTACAGAACCTACATTTTTGATAAAAATGCAAACTAAAGTCGTACACGCTTTGCACGTGGCTCTGATACCACTGTTGGGATTTTCGGGCCGCAAAAACCGCTTTTTCGCGTTGCGGAAACCCCGAATCTCCCATGCCACCGGATCCGTGCTAAGTTTATAAAACAAAATTTCATGTACGAGTTTACTAAAGCCTAGATCTACACTAGAAAAAGAAATTTACCCTCGATGCGATGCCCTTCACAATCCCGCTCGTCCAACGGTTCGCCGGATCTCGAGATCGTCAAACGTACGATCCTCTAGAAGTATCCACATGAACAAACTAGGTCGAGAAGACCAAACAAAGGTGTGCTAGCACCTTAGATGGTTTGGCCAAGGAGGAGGAGAGGGAGAGCAAGAAGAGAGGAAGAAGAAGAAAATGAATGCCTTGAATGAAAATCAAATTTTCATCCACACCATAAGTGGCCGGCCACTTAATGGAGTTGTAACCACCATTCTCATTTAATGTGGGCATTAAAGAGGAGATTTGTAACCTCCATGAGGTGGCACACACATGTGCTAAACATGATGATGTGTAACACCATTATTGGCCACTTAATGCCAACTCACAAGTGAGGTGGCATATAGTCAAGTCAAACTTGACTTTTCCTCTTCCTCTCAAGTCAAGTCAAACTTGACATTATAACTCCCATGGTTGATCAAATCCAACAATTTGATTCAAGACAATTTAATATAATGGATCTAATTCATTTAATTAAATTGATTCAATGAGTCATAATCTAAATTAGACTCATTGAACACATGAATCAAATTGAGTCCAACTCAATTAGCCCAATTAGAATTACTCTTAATCCAATTTGATTCATCACATGAATCTAATCCTCTTGGTTCATCATATGAACCTAATCTCCATCTAATTATCCTTTGTGTGTGACCCTATAGGTTCTTATAACATTGGCAATGCTCCTAAACCCATTTAGAAGCATAAGTAATGAGCGGTATCTAGCAACACATCATTACTACCCAAGTTATAAGAATGTTGAGATCCAACATCACCTTGTGACTACTAATTGTGACTCCTCACAATATATGACAAGTGTCCTTCTATCTTAGACATCTAGATTGATCAATATGAGGCATAGACCGTGTCATCCTCTAATCAATCTAAATCATGAACTCCAAGTAGACTCACGCAATCAAATGAGCTCAATATCTCATATTGACTCATTTGGGCATGACCATGCACTTCGTGGTCTCACTCTATCAAGAATATCAATATCGCTCCCGTTAAATAGGAGGGATAGATCTCATCTACATCACTCACATCCCTCTACATAATTCGTTACATACCCAGTAATCGCCTTTATAGTCCATCCAGTTACGGGTGACGTTTGACGAAGCCAAAGTACGTAACTCCTTATGTAGGGATCCATGGTGACTTCAGGTCCAAGGACTAGTAGTCATATTAATAGGCACATGAGAAAGTATATGACACTCATATAATAATCCATGATACTTTCTCATGGCGGGTCATTCAGTATACATTCTCCAATGCATACCCATGTGTCAACTTGATATTTCTATATCCATGACTTGTGAGATCAAGTCATCGAGTTGACCTACATGCTAGTCTCGTCGCATTAACATTGTCCCTGAATGTTAATACTCGACTAGGAATGATTAAGAGTAGTGTTCCCTATATCATCTCACTATCGGTTCAACTAACCGATTGATATAGGTAAGAACCCTCTACTCAAGGACGCTATTATACTTAGTTTATTTGGTACCAATACAAGTAAGCATAATAACCAAAAAACCAAATGCCTTTATATATAAGAATATGATACAATGAGTCCATACAACAATCATCAAATGATTGACTCTAGGGCTCTAACTAACAATCATTTCTTTTGGCCTCATATGAAACGTGACGTGGAAAGAATTTATGAGAAGTGCATCACTTGCAAACAAGCTAAATCTAAATTGAAACCCCATGGCTTGTATACCCCTTTGCCTATATCTACTGAACCTTGGACTGATATTTCAATGGACTTTGTTTTGGGATTTCCTCGGACCAAGAGGGGGAGAGATTCAATTTTTGTTGTGGTAGATAGATTTCTCCAAAATGGCACATTTCATTCCATGTCATAAAATCGATGATGCATCGAATATAGCTGAATTGTTCTTTAAAGAGGTTATTAGGTTGCATGGCATGCCTAGGACCATTGTCTCTGATAGGGATGCAAATTTTTTGAGTTATTTTTGGAAGACTTTGTGGGGGAAATTAGGAACTAAATTGTTGTTCTCTACTACTTGTCACCCCCAAACTGATGGGCAAGCTGAAGTGGTCAATCGAACCTTATTCTTTTTACTTTGTGCGGTCATTAACAAGAATTTGAGAATATGGGAAGATTGTCTACCTCATGTTAAATTTGCTTACAATAGGAGCATATATTCTGCGACTAAATTTTTCTCCATTTGAAATTGTTTATGGTTTCAATCCCTTATCACCATTAGATTTGATTCCTTTATCTGTAAGTGAGCACATAAACTTAGATGGTAAGCAGAAGGCCAAATTTGTAAATAAGATTCATGAACAAGCACGACTGAATATTGAGAAAAGAACTCAGTAATACATACAACAAGCTAACAAGGGGTGCAAGAAGATTGTGTTTGAACTAGGAGAATGGGTTTGGTTGCACCTCCGAAAGGAGCGATTTTCGGATAAACGTTGTTCTAAACTTCTACCTCGAGGGGATGGCCCATTTCAAGTATTAGAGCGCATCAATGATAATGCCTATAAACTTGAACTACCAGGTGAGTATGGCATACATTCTACTTTTAAGTTTGCTGACTTATCCCCGTTTGATGTAGGTGATGATTTGAGGACAAATCCTTTTCAAAAAGGGGAGAATGATGTATGACCAAGGGCTGAAGATAGGAGAGATCAGTTATCACTTCCAAAAGGCCCAATTACAAGACTGCGGGCAAAGCGTTTCAAGGAAGCACTAAATGGGCTAATCAAAAAACATTGGGAGGACTATGAGCAAGGAGAGACCAAGATAATCCCAACTTCTAGTCGTGGCCTAATCCACATAATCGGACATAACCATTCATGACTGGCCGTGCTTAACGGAAGAACGCTAATAAGCATGGGACTCGTTCATGCATGAAGACTTAAGAATTTTAGATTGTTTAATGAAGCATGCGACTTGAGACTCTAATTGTGCATGCATTTATTTTTTTTTGGGTTCCTAACTTGCTTGCATGAGACATGCAACTTTGGGACTCTAATTGTGAATGCACTTATCTTGTACTTTTCCTTGTTCACTCCCATTATATAAGGGAGGGACATCTTAGTATGAAGCAACTTAGTTTTTGGTGAGATTGTGTGCTCTCTTAGTTCTTAAAAGGACTTTAAGAACTTATCGAGTTTACTCTTGTGGCGTTCAGCCATCGAAACTTATCACCCCGGGTGTGGCGTTTCTTTCCTTCACAGGCTTGGTTCGTGCCAGTTCTAGGTTACGGGTCAAGACTCACACTCTTGTCATTTAGTTCTTGTGGTTCTATCCACCTTTGTCTCGGGTTCCATCACATTTGTTGGTGGGGTTCGTATCAGTTCATCTACCCAGCTGCCACCCACATGATATAACTTGGTTTTAAGTCCTCTGATAAGTTCTCTATTGGTTACTTCAACTTGTCCATTACTCTGTGGATATGCCACAGAGGTAAAAGCTTGTATAATGCCGTAATCAGAACACCATTTTTTAATTTTCCTCCCTTGAAATTGCCTTGCATTATCAAAAACTATTTTGTGTGGAATACCAAATTTGCAAACAATATGCTGCCACTGAAATTTGATAACCGCATGTTCAGTAATCCTAGCCAATGGTTCTACTTCCATCCATTTTGAGAAATAATCTACTGCTACCAACAAAAACCTTCTCTGAGCAGGCGCAAGAGGGAAAAACCCTACTATATCCATGCTCCATTGATCAAAGGGACAAGATACTATAGAAGTCTTCAATAATTCAGTAGGATGATGAGAAATATTTTGATGTTTCTGATAGGACAAACAAGTTCTCACCAGCTGAGCAGCATCTGCTTGTAAAGTAGGCCAAAAATATCCAGCTAATAATATCTTTCTAGCAAGGGATCTACCTCTCATATGGCTGCCACAAGAGCATTGATGTACTTTTTGTAGAATATATAGTATATCATCTAATCCCACACATTTGAGCAGAGGACTAGAGAAAACCCTTTTATATAAGTGATCTCTGATCATAGTATATTGTCTTGCCCTTTTCTTGAATACCCTAACTTGTTCTGCATCAGTGGGTAGAATTCCTTGCTGTAAAAATAGAATGATTGGTGTTCTCCAATCACCCTGAATTTCTAGATTATCCTGTTGTTCAACATAGGATACTAACAACATTTGTTCCACTAGTCTATCCAACCCAAGGCACAATGGTAGAAGCTAATTTAGCTAACTCATCTACTACATGATTATCTATCCTAGAAATTTTCTCTTTATAATTACTTCATGAAAGTCAGCCTTCAATTTATCAAAGACCTCTATATATAGTTTGAGTCTTCCATTATTAATTTCAAACCTACCCATTAATTGTTGTGCTGCCAATTGAGAATCAGAATGAATCACCACACTAGCAGCTCCCACATGCTTAGTAGCTTGTAAGCCTGCTATCAATGCTTCATAGTAAGCTTCATTATTGGTAGCTCTGTAATTCAATCTGACAGATAACTGTATTTGATCTTCCTTAGCAGATATAAGAAGAACTCAAATTCCACTACCTTGTTGAGTAGAAGATCCATCCACATAAATAATCCAGGTTTCCTTTGTTTCGGGACTTGGTATTTCTGTTATAAAATCCGCTAAAGCTTGGGATTTGATGGTCGTCCGAGGCTGATACTATATATCATACTCACTAAGTTCAGTCGTCCATTTAATCAATCATCTGAATGCCTCTAGGTTAACCAGCACCCGACCAAGAGTACTGTTAGTTAATACTATAATTGGGTGTGACAGAAAATAAGGGCGTAACCTCTGAGCTGCTAGAACCAACCCATAAGCTAACTTCTCGAGTGTCGTACATCAACATTATGCTCCCTTTAATAAATGGCTCGAGAAATACACAAGCAATTATTCTTTTCTTCCAGCCTCACTAATACAGAACCAACAGCATGATTGTTGGCAGATAAGTACGGCCACAAAGTCTCTCCTACTATTGGTTTAGTTAATACAGGAAGAGTTGACAAATAAACTTTAACTCTTCGAATGCCTTGCTGCATTCTTCATCCCATTGGAGCTTAGTTGCTCGTCGGAGTACATTGAAGAAAGGGAAACTTCGATCGACCAATCGAGAGATGAAGCGAGACAAGGCGGTAATCCTCCCTGTCAATCTCTGGGCCTCTTTCAGGTTCTTTGGGGGAGCCATGCCCTGCAATGCTTTCACCTTGCTGGGATTAACTTCTATTCCATACTCGGTCACCATGTATCTGTTGGGTTTTTCGGGCCGCGAAAACCGCTTTTTCGCGTCGCGGAAACCCCGAAACTCCCTAGCCAACGGATCCGTGCGAAGAATATAGAACAAAAATTTTACATGTACGAGTTTACTAACTAGATCTACACTTAGATCTACATGTTTAGAAGGTTACCCTTGTTGCGTGCCTTTTGTGAATCCCGCTCGTCCAAGGTGCGCCGGATCTCGAGTGTGTTCAAACGTACACACCTCTAGTAGTATCCACACGAACAAGAAGTGTTCTCTAACACTCAAGGATGGAGAAGAGAACACCACAAGTGTGCTAGCATTTCTTGATGCTCTCGGATAGGATTGGAAGATGAAGAAAGGAAAAGAAGAGAACACACTCCTCTAAAAACTCTATGTGACTTTCACTAACCTTTCTTCTTGGATTAGATTCACTCACCTTTCTTCTTCCTTGCTTGAAACCCACGGCAACAATAGAGAAGGAGGAAGAAAGACCAAGGAAAAATGATGGAATGAGTAATCACACATCAATGCCACAAAATGAAAACCTCACCACACATTAGTGTGGCCGGCCACATCTTGTAACTCCTTCATTTAATGTGGCCGGCCACATTAAATGGAATGGATGTGTAACCTCCATGAGGTGGCTGTAACACCCACTAAATTATAAGATATGGGTAGCATTTTTCATTAGAGCATAAAGGTAAGAGGAAGCAAAAGAAATAATAGAGATAAAAAGAAAGAGAGGGAAGGTTTGAACCTTGAACCTCCCACAAATAATAGAGTTAAATTGGTGTATGATAACCACTAGAATAATGAATGATAGATGGATAGGAAGGAATAGAAATTGTAGTTAAAGGTAAGAAGAAGGAACTAAGTAAAAAGAGCAAGAGAAAACCAAGTTGCTTACATTCTCTTCCTCTTGGTTAAGAGAGGGAGCAAGAGAAAGGCAAATTGCCTTCTTTCCTTCTTTCCCTTCTAACTTTTCATGAGAATCAAAGAGGGAAGAGATAGAGGAGTTAAGGGAAGGATAAATGAAGACATAATTCATTCCCATGATGAATAAATAGAATTTAGAGGAGAAAAGAGAAAGAGAATTTCTAATTCTTCTTCTTCCTCCTTCCTTTTCCTTCTCCACCGAAACATTGAGCTCTTCTTCCTCAATCTCAAGAGTCAAGTTAAGGTTTCCTCTCTAAGAAAACCTTATTTCCAAGAAAGGAGTCTCAAGGTTTACCTCTTACAAGAAGAAGAAAACAAAAAGAGAAAACTAAGAAGAGAAGTTCTTCTTCCTCCTCATAAGGGTATTATTTTCTTAAGGAACAACAAGCGGAAATTAGGTAAGCATCCCCTCACCTGTGGTACAATAGTTCATGTGTTCTTCCATGAGGTTAGATTTCTTGAAAAAAATCTAGGTTTATTTCATGGAACTTTCGGCCAAGGCAAAAAGAAAGACCTAGGAAATTTTAAGACCTAACTAGATATGCTCAATATGTTTCTTGTAACATGTACCTTATGGTAGGAGGTTAATCTAATGTTTCTATGCTGGGATATTTAGTTAGAACTTATGTAAAATATCATAAAATTAAATAATAATTATTATTGGACGAAAAATCATATTGGATTTTTCCGGAATTTTTAGAAATTTTCTGGGAATTTTTCGGAGCTCGTACGGAGGGTTTTGAGGGGATCGATCGGCGGGCACGGATAAGGCCTGTTTGGAATACCCATTTAAGTGGGAGTTGATTTGGGAATGGACTTAGACTTTAATTATGCTAACCTAGGTTTAAATCCCGATTCTTATTCTTTCTCCCGATTCCTTCTCCCAGAAAACCCTTTTTCCTCTCCGGCGATTTCTTCTCGCTTCTGCGCCGATCGTCGCAAGCTCACCGCCGGCAACGATCTCCTTCCCTGGTGTGCCTCAGCCGACCCTTTAGGTCGAGGATGCCGTGATTCCTTTTCCTCTCCGATTCCTCCCTTGCTGTCGCGCCACCGCCGCTGGCATCTCGATCGCATCGACGCACCACCGACGCCGTGTAGCCACCGAGCCTCCCTTCTCCTCCGCTGACTGCTCGAGTCCATCTAGCCACTGTCTCCATTCACCGAGTGCTTTCCTTTGCGCATATAGGTCTTCAGCCGTGAGGGGAACCCGTGCCCTAGCTGCTTCCCATGGATGCCCATTGCGTCTCCTCATCACTGGATTTTGGATCGAGGAGGCCCAACGTCTCCTCCTCATCGGAGGTCCAACGCCATCTCTTTCCACCGGAGTGTTGACTACATTTCTTGGAGCCTAGCCTTAGCCGGGATCAGCACCACCTTGTTCTTCTTCCTCACTATCGCCGGCCAATCAATTGGTGGTTGGGGGATCTAGTACGCTGAACTGAGGTAAGATTTGCCACGAATTTGAATGATTAAGACCTAATTTCCATTCTATGAGCTAGAATGTTGGGATTGTTGGTTGTCGGTTTTGTAGCTCTAATTGGTACAGAGCATCGGCAAACAATCTCCAGCCACCCACCACAGGACCAATCAAATACCAATTTGGGCAATCCTAAATCAATAAGTTAAGGGATCAATCCAGGAAAGGGTCTATGGAGGTAAGTTTTGGACTGTTGATTAGGGTTTCAGCAAATTCATTACTGTACAATTATTTGCTGGACTGATCTTGGAAAGATAAGTATGTGTGTATGCTCTTGTAGTTTTCGGACAGGGGATCATAGTGCTGTTGAGCTGCTGGATTTGTTGCCATACCTCAAGGTGAGTGTTTTCTAGTGATGTACCTATGGTATTCTCATTAGTATGATGCTAAATTAGGTTTTCTAAGGAATCTAGGTTATGCTTGCTTAGATTATAAGTGGTGAGTAGATGTATTGATTTAACTCATATTGATATTAGATTATGGATTTTTGGATTGGATGAGTTATGGGTTGGGTAATTGAAGCATGTTAACAAGAAGAGTTAACTAATTGAATTGGGTTAATTCATGAGGAGTTCTGATTGGGTTAATTGATGGTTGTGGATTATGTTTGGTTTAGAAGGAGTTGGATTAAGGATGGATTTAATATCGTATTGGATTTGGATCACTAGGTGGAGTTAAACATGATTGTTATTGGTATGTGTTGGATTGATTGAGGATTGTTTGGAGGATTAATCAGAGATTAGATTTAGTTGGAGTGATCCTAGTTGGGTTAGGGATTTTATTTAGCTATTTAATCATATGAATTGTAGCTAAATAAAATATATATATTGATTGATGCAGGACTTGGATTTGGGACGAGCGTCTCGACGCGGGATTACTTGACACGATCTATCTTTTTAAAGGCGGGTATTTCTTCCTTGGCTCTATGTAGATTTTCTTGTACTTAGTGCATGGTTATTATTCGATGAATTAGGCTGCTTTATCTTATATCATTATCGATTGCTGTTTTTCCTGCATGATACTTATGCTTGACCCTTGTGATGATCTATTTAATTCATATACAGTCTCTACACTTGATATCTACTCTGTTGTGATTTCACGTGTAGAGTATGTCTTGTAGGGATTGCCGGGTTGTTGGTATTACCATGCTGATTGGGTATATGATGTTGACTGTACATAGGTGGGGATGTGTTATAGGAGTCATCTTGTTGACCGTGCATTTGCATGTTGTATATACACACGTATTTGTCATGTACTTTTGGAGGAGTTGTGTTGATTGTATGTTTGGAGTATATACACATGTCCGTTGTGTTTTTATTGGAGGATACATGTTGATTGTACTTATACTTTTGTGTACATGTGTCTGGTAGGATTATTGGAGATTTTTGGTTGATTATACATGTGTAGTGTGTACATATATTTGGTGGGATACGTGGAGGTATCATGACGATTATACTCTTGTTGGAGGTATTTATGAGGTTTGGGGTGTTGCATGGATGGTGATTATATATATATATATCATGTTCATCATTCATTGCATCTGATGACTATTGTCTCCCTTGTGGTTGAGAGAGTCATCGGTTTGGATTAGCGCCGCACACTCGGCCACTCATGGGTAGTGGTATCTGGAGCATTTGCGGCTAGTCCTGTCGTGCCACCCGGTCACGAGGTTTTGTGAGATCCGGCGTTGTGAGCAGTCAGGGACCCTGATACTATGTAGCTAGATAGTTACTAGTGGACTGTCCGCCTCGACCACTATATAGTGGGCTGGAGGGTAGTACAGTCGTCACAGACCCAAGCCTCTCGGCCATACAGGGGTCGTGGTGTCTGGAGAGGTGGCGGGGGTGACCATGGAGCATGCATACGCAGTTATTATTCTTACATTTGATGCGCGGTGCATCTGCATTTGCATACATGCCTAGTAGATACTAGTTGCATGTGATTGTCGTTGTTGCACTTGATTGAGATATGGTTGTTGCATTTGGTTGCCATGCTGCATACATGTCATTTATTTTACATGTATATGCAGTCGTATCTATATTGCACAGGTGTCACGGGTATATCTGTTGCAGATCCGGTGAGTTTACTGATCATTGTACCATGTGTCGGTTCCAGATTGGGTATGTATCTGTCATTATGTTAGTTGTGGTTTGTACAGTTTATGTCAGGTTATTATGTCAAGTATGTTCAGATGCATTGATTATGATAGTATGATCATGTTCTTATTCCCTACTGAGACTGTATACTTGTGATCTCCATGATTTTATTTATGGACCATGCACTATCTTTTCTATTACCCGCTGAGTTACCTATACTCACCACCGCATGTATATATTTATGTTTTCAGGTAGCTTGTAGATGGCTGGTGTCGCTCGGAGTATCCTGTCTGCCGGGTCCTACGTCACATCCGAAGACCGTGCTTGTTTTCTTTTGTATGTTCCTTTCTTATTTTTGGCATTGTATTTGTGTATAGCCATGTGGCTATCTTATGGTTTTGGTGTTGTATTTGTGTTTAAGCCGTGCCGGCATGCATTGTATTTATTTGTGTTGTGTGGGCTTTCCTTCATTTTTCCGCTGTGTTTTAGTACAGCCGTGTGAGCTGTTTTATATATAACTGCGTGGTTGTGATTGTTTCATTCCAGCCGTGTGGGCTATTATTATAACTGCGTGGTTGTGTATATAAATATTCCTGCCGCATGTGGCTGATGTATTTTGCTTGTAGTGATGCTTCAGATTGTCACCGGTACAGGGGAGATGCTGTCGGATTTTTGTCTGGCAGAGACTCCTTTGGGGGCGTGACAATTTAGTGGTATCAGAGTAGGTTTACGATACTTGCTATGCGTTTTGGATTTTCGAGATTTATCTGATACCAATTTTTGGTATCAGAGTAGGTACGATGCCTATTATTCGTGTTTTGGATTTCATGATTCGATTTTCTTGATGTGACTTTTCGGGTTTTGGGACCAGGCAGTAGCAGGACTTCTCCAGGCTATAGGAGGTATGTTTGCATATTGTTATCATACGTTTCTGTTGGTGTATGTATTGTTGCCCATATAGTTATGATGTGTGTTAGTGTTCTCTTGTTAGTACTTGCCTATTTGTTTGTAGCATGCACTGCATGTGTTGGGTCAATCACTGATCACGGTTGACCTAATGGAGATCAAGGATTACAGTCTCAGGGGATTCATCATATTATACTACCAGTAGTTTAGTGTCTATTACTACTAGTTGGTTGAGAGTTAGAGTCGTATATCAGTCTCGGTTATCATTAGTTGTGTAGTGAATGATATCTGTATACCCTTATTGACTCAGTTAGTAGAGTACAGGTTTACTCCTGTTAAGGATTGATTTACTTGGTTGACTGGTGTAGTTATTGTTTGACTTATTACCCTTGTTGACTTGGACAGTTGAGGATTGACTTATCTTAGTTGGTTTTGTCAGTGGCGTACTGATTTACTCTTGTTGGATCAGATAGTAGTTGATCGATTTATTTTGTTAGTCCGATCAGTAGGGGACTTACTTACTCTATTTTTAGAGATTCCTATCATTGGGTTATTCCGAGCTTGGTTAGATATTTTGGGAGGCATATTTGAGTACATGACTTGTACCGTCATGGAAAGGACTGATTTAGCAGTATACCATTATCGACTGGTCAGCCTGTAGAGTATTGTCGTATCCTATTTCATGGGGACTTTGACCATGGACTGTCTGTACCTAGTTGATTGACATAGAAGGTACATTCGGATAGGATACCTCCACTGATGTGGAAAAGTGTAAAGCTATCTGCTTAACACTTATGAGATACATCCATTACTAGGGTGTATGAGTTGGAGAGTATATTTGGACATATGATTTGTACTGACATGAGAGGGTGGAAGTTAGCTGCTTAACCTTTACGTGACCCGGTACCACGTGAAGGAAGAAGCAGAGAATGCTTTTTGAGGATCAGGTCATCACTTAGCGATTTCCTTGAGGTGTTTGGAGAGAGAGTAATTCTCTACTTCTTTTGATAGCAGGATGAGTCTTAAGGCGATGACTAGTAGACTCGCCTAAAGTGTCTCCATGGGAGATCCTGACTCATAGACCTGTCGGATGTAGTTAGATATCCTTGAGGTATCTAGTGATCTACGACTTGTAATGATACGGAGGAAGTGGTATTAATTGAGTAATACCTAGGAGTTCCGACAATAACTAGGTATAATTCTAGATGATGATCCTCGAGGGGTAGAGCGTCGATTGATAGATAGTTTTATCAGCTATTTAGATATAGCGTTCCTCTATCTTTGTGTTCATTGCTCGATACTGGAGGTTGCCGAACCTCAGGGTGGAGCAATCATAGTAGGATGGGGTACAAGACAATGGTTAGACGACTCAGCTAACATTGTCTCTATCAGATAGCTCAAGACCTTGACCACGTGATCATTTTACCAGATATTGTAGTTTATATCTTAGATTAGAGAGTTTGATTTTTTATCGATATTTGTCGAGGGACATTTATAGACGAGGGTGATGGAGATACTCTTTTGATGGGTAGACTCTTAGCCAGGAGATTGTGCGACCCTTTGACTTTGGATTGACATTTCTTTACTATGGATATTTGATTATCAGAAAGGATGAGATGACGAGATTTGGCAGACCTTTTGGATACATTTAGTATGTTGGTGGTGGGTGTTGAAGGTTGGATGCGTTCCTTTTTATCCCATCTTTGTTTAGGAGACGATATGGTATGATTGATTTATATTGAGGATGATTTTTGGTTAGTGGATATTTGACTTGATGGTCTTTTATTTGGTGTTTGATATTGATAGTGACATGGAGTGTAGTATGCCTGTGATATATATGGATTTAGTGATTTGTAGTGGGTGATTAGATTACAGACTTGCTGTTGGTGATCTTATGGTTGAGTGAGTCTATTGTACGTATATTATGAGTCATTGGATTTACCATTTAGGATTACAGTGCCCTAGATGTTTTTATGGACTCAATGTATTTGGTATTTCTAGAGTATTTGGATCAGTTTTCATTGTCTTCGTTGACGATGTTTTGATCTATTCCTGATCCAAGGTGGGATACGTACACTATCTTCGCATAGTTTTAGAGATGTTTCGATGGGGACATCTATATGCGAAGTACAGTAGTGCGTATTTGATTGTCTTCTGTGGGATTTTTGTGACACATGGTCACCAGTAGAGGTAGTAGTGGATCCACAGGAAATAGAGGCTGTTTCAGTTGGGAGTAGTCGTAGTCTATACCGGAGACGCGCTGTTCCATTGGTCTGGCTAGATATTACCAGAGATTAATTGAGGGTTTTCTCCAGCATTTATGTAGTTGACCGGATTGTCTAGGAAGAGGATGAAATTTTCCTGGATAGATGCCTGTGAGATCAGGTTAGATAGCTGCACCTGTCTTGGCGATGCTTTCTAGTGGAGATGGATTTGCACTCTACACAGAGGTATCATACTTGGGGTTTAGTGCAGTTTCGATATAGTATGAGCGGAGCAGTCTCATGCCAGTATATCGAATTATCGTGTGATGGGAATGAGATTCATAGATCTCTATGGGAGATTGTGTGTGTTTTCGAGTCACTTCTTATCCGGGAGGAGTTACTGCAGGAAACACCTTGATCTGGATTTGCGATACATTCGAGTGACACCTGATGTGTGGAGACATTGGAGCACTCTTATTGGTGGAACGATATGAAGAAAGACATCGCGGATTTTGTAGCTTGATGTCTATTATGTCAGTAAGTGGAGGCGGAACATCAGAGATTAGTAGGATTGCCTCCGCTGATTTGGATACTAGAGTGGAGTGGGAGTATGTTATGATGGATCTTGTTGTGGGATTACCCAAGACTCGGAGGGGATATGATGGTTTGGGTAATCATGGTTGGGTGATGACTTACTCCCTAGCTATTGATTTGTAGGATAGATTTTTTTTTGGATTGAGTAGTAGGATTATACTCTAGAGGGATTACCGGACTGGATGATGTATCTCTGAGTATTGTTTTGGATGGAGATCAGTGATTTCATGTCATGGTTTTGATTATGGTTACAGCAGATTTTGGATTAGGAGTTTCACTTTAGTATAGATTTTCATCTCAGACTGATGGATAGTTTGAGCGCTCTATACATGTGTTGGAGGATTTATTGATAGTGGATTTTGGATTTTAGAGGTGTTTGATTTATCCACAGTTGGCTAGATTGCAGAGTGGGAGTAGCGGGAGTAGAGTGAGTTCATAGCTCACTTGGAGGAGGATTATCATGTTTAGAGATATGTTTATGATACTAGGGTTGGAGATTTGTTTATGATACTTGGATGAGTGGCATATGAGTATGTTGATTGGTAGTTACCTTGGAGGAGGGTCCCTGAGTTGACCAGTAAATTTGGGGACCAAATTTTTATTAGTGGGGGAGAATGTAAAATATCGTAAAATTAAATAATAATTATTATTGGACGAAAAATCATATTGGATTTTTCCGGAATTTTTAGAAACTTTCTGGGAATTTTTCGGAGCTCGTAAGGAGGGTTTTGAGGGGATCGATCGGCGGGCACGGATAAGGCCTGTTTGGAATACCCATTTAAGTGGGAGTTGATTTGGGAATGGACTTAGACTTTAATTATGCTAACCTAGGTTTAAATCCCGATTCTTATTCTTTCTCCCGATTCCTTCTCCCCGAAAACCCTTTTTCCTCTCCGGCGATTTCTTCTCGCTTCTGCGCCGATCGTCGCAAGCTCACCGCCGGCAACGATCTCCTTCTCTGGTGTGCCTCAGCCGACCCTTTAGGTCGAGGATGCCGTGATTCCTTTTCCTCTCCGATTCCTCCCTTGCTGTCGCGCCACCGCCGCTGGCATCTCGATCGCATCGACGCACCGCCGACGCCGTGTAGCCACCGAGCCTCCCTTCTCCTCCGCTGACTGCTCGAGTCCATCTAGCCACTGTCTCCATTCACCGAGTGCTTTCCTTTGCGCATATAGGTCTTCAGCCGTGAGGGGAACCCGTGCCCTAGCTGCTTCCCATGGATGCCCATTGCGTCTCCTCATCACTGGATTTTGGATCGAGGAGGCCCAACGTCTCCTCATCAGGGAGGTCCAATTCCACCGGAGTGTTGACTATATTTCTTGGAGCCTGGCCTTAGCCGGGATCAGCACCACCTTGTTCTTCTTCCTCACTATCGCCGGCCAATCAATTGGTGGTTGGGGGATCTAGTACGCTGAACTGAGGTAAGATTTGCCACGAATTTGAATGATTAAGACCTAATTTCCATTCTATGAGCTAGAATGTTGGGATTGTTAGTTGTCGGTTTTGTAGCTCTAAATGGTACAGATCATCGGCAAACAATCTCCAGCCACCCACCACAGGACCAATCAAATACCAATTTGGGCAATCCTAAATCAATAAGTTAAGGGATCAATCCAGGAAAGGGTCTATGGAGGTAAGTTTTGGACTGTTGATTAGGGTTTCAGCAAATTCATTACTGTACAATTATTTGCTGGACTGATCTTGGAAAGATAAGTATGTGTGTATGCTCTTGTAGTTTTCGGACAGGGGATCATAGTGCTGTTGAGCTGCTGGATTTGTTGCCATACCTCAAGGTGAGTGTTTTCTAGTGATGTACCTATGGTATTCTCATTAGTATGATGCTAAATTAGGTTTTCTAAGGAATCTAGGTTATGCTTGCTTAGATTATAAGTGGTGAGTAGATGTATTGATTTAACTCATATTGATATTAGATTATGGATTTTTGGATTGGATGAGTTATGGGTTGGGTAATTGAAGCATGTTAACAAGAAGAGTTAACTAATTGAATTGGGTTAATTCATGAGGAGTTCTGATTGGGTTAATTGATGGTTGTGGATTATGTTTGGTTTAGAAGGAGTTGGATTAAGGATGGATTTAATATCGTATTGGATTTGGATCACTAGGTGGAGTTAAACATGATTGTTATTGGTATGTGTTGGATTGATTGAGGATTGTTTGGAGGATTAATTAGAGATCAGATTTAGTTGGAGTGATCCTAGTTGGGTTAGGGATTTTATTTAGCTATTTAATCATATGAATTGTAGCTAAAGAAAATATATATATTGATTGATGCAGGACTTGGATTCGGGACGAGCGTCTCGACGCGGGATTACTTGACACGATCTATCTTTTTAAAGGCGGGTATTTCTTCCTTGGCTCTATGTAGATTTTCTTGTACTTAGTGCATGGTTATTATTCGATGAATTAGGCTGCTTTATCTTATATCATTATCGATTGCTGTTTTTCCTGCATGATACTTATGCTTGACCCTTGTGATGATCTATTTAATTCATATACAGTCTCTACTCTTGATATCTACTCTGTTGTGATTTCACGTGTAGAGTATGTCTTGTAGGGATTGTCGGGTTGTTGGTATTACCATGCTGATTGGGTATATGATGCTGACTGTACATAGGTGGGGATGTGTTATAGGAGTCATCTTGTTGACCGTGCATTTACATGTTGTATATACACACGTATTTGTCATGTACTTTTGGAAGAGTTGTGTTGATTGTATGTTTAGAGTATATACACATGTCCGTTGTGTTTTTATTGGAGGATACATGTTGATTGTACTTATACTTTTGTGTACATGTGTCTGGTAGGATTATTGGAGATTTTTGGTTGATTATACATGTGTAGTGTGTACATATATTTGGTGGGATACGTGGAGGTATCATGACGATTATACTCTTGTTGGAGGTATTTATGAGGTTTGGGGTGTTGCATGGATGGTGATTATATATATATATATCATGTTCATCATTCATTGCATCTGATGACTATTGTCTCCCTTGTGGTTGAGAAAGTCATCGGTTTGGTTTAGCGCCGCACACTCGGCCACTCATGGGTAGTGGTATCTGGAGCATTTGCGGCTAGTCCTGTCGTGCCACCCGGTCACGAGGTTTTGTGAGATCCGACGTTGTGAGCAGTCAAGGACCCTGATACTATGTAGCTAGATAGTTAATAGTGGACTGTCCGCCTCGACCACTATATAGTGGGCTGGAGGGTAGTACAGTCGTCACAGACCCAAGCCTCTCGGCCATACAGGGGTCGTGGTGTCTGGAGAGGTATGCACTTCTTACATTTGATGCGCGGTGCATCTGCATTTGCATACATGCCTAGTAGATACTAGTTGCATGTGATTGTCGTTGTTGCACTTGATTGAGATATGGTTGTTGCATTTGGTTGCCATGCTGCATACATGTCATTTATTTTACATGTATATGCAGTCGTATCTATATTGCACAGGTGTCACGGGTATATCTGTTGCAGATCCGGTGAGTTTACTAATCATTGTACCATGTGTCGGTTCCAGATTGGGTATGTATCTGTCATTATGTTAGTTGTGGTTTGTACAGTTTATGTCAGGTTATTATGTCAGGTATGTTCAGATGCATTGATTATGATAGTATGATCATGTTCTTATTCCCTACTGAGACTGTATACTTGTGATCTCCATGATTTTATTTATAGACCATGCACTATCTTTTCTATTACCCGCTGAGTTACCTATACTCACCACCGCATGTATATATTTATGTTTTCAGGTAGCTTGTAGATAGCTGGTGTCGCTCGGAGTATCCTGTCTGCCGGGTCCTACGTCACATCCGAAGTGTAACACCCCTAGAAAGCCTAGATAAGAAAGTAAGGATAATGAGAGTTTGAAGGTAGTGAAAAGAAGGTGTAAATATTCTAAGTTGAATATTGAGATGGGAAGGATTTAGATGATTAAAACTTTATGAAAGAAAATAAAGTTGAGAATATAAATCATCTATATTTATAATACATGGAATTAATGCAAACAAAAGGAAGGAATATGAGATAATTTATATATGTGTATGAAATATTTATGCATAATGCATAATATGGTGATATATGAATTATTATGTACAAAAGAATATCAATAATATGTTAGAAGAGAAATAGGATTGAACCTTGGACCTCTTGTAAGGAACATGTATAGGATATCAAAGGGGATAGGAGAATTATTGATAAGGAGAAAAAGGACTAAGTAGTTAAGAATAAGAAAGGATTCTTTTTACTTAAAAGGAAAAGGAAGTAAAAAGAAGTAAAAATATACATAACCAAGTTTTGATCCTTGGTTCTCTTGTGGATGCATGCATATGTTAACCAAGTGTGATAGGAGAGGATATTGTAAGAGGAGAGATAGGAATTTTAATTAAAGGAAAGAAAAGAGAGAAATTAAAGGAATGAAAAGAGAGAACTCAAGAAGCATTTCTCTAGAATATTCTTATCTTTAAAGAGGAGAAATAAATAAGGAGGATGAATCAAGTCAAGTTTTCCTCCCCTCATTTTATTATAAATAGGCATGGAGGGGTGGCTTCATCCTCAACTCACTCTCCTCCTCTTCTCCTAGAGGTGCCGAGACACTCCCTCTTTTCTTTCTTTCTTTTTGTTGCCGAGCAACACAAGAGGAAGAAGCCTCCTCTTCTTCCTCCTCCTCTCCACCAAAAGACCTAGCCACTTCTTCCTCCATTGGTGCCGAGCAAAGCAAGCAAGGAAGAAAGGTCCACAAGCAACTTCTCAACTCTAGGAAACTTAAGCAAAGAAGGTAAGCTTCCCCTCAACTGTGGTACAAGGCTTCTTATGTATTTTCAGATTTTTTTATGAGGATTTTTAAAGCTAGAAACAAATTTAAGAAATGAAATTATGTTATGTAATATGCCATGATATGTTATAGCATAGGAAATGCAATACATAATGAGAAGAAATGAAATTATGTTATGTAATATGCTATGATATGTTATAGCATAGGAAATGCTTTACATAATGAGAAGAAATGAAATTATGTTACGTAACATGCCATGATATGTTATAGCATAGGAAATGCTATACATAATGAGAAGAAATGAAATTATGTTACGTAACATGCCATGATATGTTATAGCATAGGAAATGCTATACATAATGAGAAGAAATGAAATTATGTTATGTAATATGCTATGATATGTTATAGCATAGGAAATGCTATACATAATGAGAAGAAATGAAATTATGTTATGTAACATGCCATGATATGTTATAGCATAGGAAATGCTATACATAATGAGAAGAAATGAAATTATATTATGTAATATGCCATGATATGTTATAGCATAGGAAATGCTATACATAATGAAAAGAAATGAAAAAGGAAATGCATGAAAGATTGTTAGGGACATGATATGATAGTTATGCATGATAAGTTATTTTTGTATGGTTTGTACCAAGGGTGGGCTCCGTAAACGCCCCGGGGTCGATGGAGTAAGACTCGGGCCTCGTCAGCCTCTGAGTGCCCTAGGTCGATGGAGTAAGACTCGGGCCTCGTCAGTAATGGGCCTCTGAGTGCCCTAGGTCGATGGAGTAAGACTCGGGCCTAGTATGTATGCATGGTAGGGTTCAAGACTTGCTACCTTGAACCTACCTATGAAGCGCGCGCATTATGTATGTGGTACAAACCGGGATCCCCTCTAATGATGATATTAATTTCAAGTACTTATAAGTATAAGTTTTCAAATTCATGATGCATTGCCTACATATGTGCTTGAATTATCTGATGATTAGATATAATGTCATGTGATATTATGATATGAATATGAATATGATACCCTTGTATGTCGTATGCTTATGATACCTCGCATGATATTGATATACAATGATATGAATTCGGTTTTAGTGAGTAGGAAAGGAACTTACTGAGCCATGAGTGCTCATAGCTTACTTTCCTTGTACCGCAGATATGGGGGACGGATATACAACGGAGCAGCAGGAGGAGCAGATAGTGATGTGTGTGGTGGTGGCTCGGCAAGAACGATTCGGACAAATTAATATTTTTAGTTATATGATCAATATATGCACATTCGAACTAATCAGAATATGCGATATCATGCTTATTTAAGAAAAAGGAATGATTTAAAATTTTCCGCTGTTATAGTATAACTAAAGCATGTACGTAAGTAGTATAAGATCGTAGCACCGCCCTTGGGTAAGAAGGGTGGGCGTTACAGGTGGTATCAGAGCGAGGTTTTGCCAGCTCACTACACACACATCAAGCTCCTTCTTGTCGCTCCAAGTAAGTACAGTTGCTTAATTTATTTATATGCAAAAAAAATTGTATGATACTCTAGGATGCATGAATGGTAGCCTAGGAAGGATACCTTAAGTTATACCCTAGAAAATGGTGCATGATGATAAGTAGGTGATATTCTAGGATGCATGAATGGTAGCCTAGATACAAGAACCTTAGGCTATAACATAAGAGGAATAATGAATCTTTAAAATCTTGTAGAAATGGACTATATCCCGTTCGAATACGATCCCGAGGATGTAGAATATTTTGGCGAATACCTCGAGTTCGCGGATGAACCCGATATGCTGGAATACTTCGACAACTATGTGAGCGACTCAGAATCTCCGGAACACGGCGAGTTCGGAGAGGAAGATCTCGAGGAAATCGAGGAAGGGAATTCAGACGATAATGAAGATGAAGATTCAGAAATTATGGAATATTATGAAGGAGAGAACGAGTTTCCTGAGATGGGCGAGGATGAATTTAACCTTGCTGAATACATGGAAATGGGTTTCAACCCCAACGATATAATAGACTTCGAGTGGGGACTGAACAACCTCGAGGGGGAACTAAACGAAGACCCGATGGAACCGGACGAACATGTTGAAGAAGACGAGGGAATGGATGAAGAGACAATAATCGACCAGGAAGAGGCATCGGAGATTCAACCTCCGATAATGCCTGATCCACCCCAGAATGATCTGGGCAAGTCGATACAGGTTGGGTTGATGATGACTACTGCTATCATGTCCTTTATGGCAGGAGTAGTCACAACCTACCTGGCCTTTTAAGAGAAGAAGTTATGAACAAAAAAAAATGTAATAAAAGCTTTTGATGAATAAAAAGAGTAGAAATGGTATCAATTTAAGCATGAGTCAAAAAAAAAAAAATAAATAAATGATAATACCATCGGCTAGATCTTGACGCGTATGAATGGTAAGGTAATCTAAAGATGATATGACAACCTAAGAAAGAATACCTCAACGATAACCCAAACATGGCATGAAACCTAGACATGATATGTTAAGATATTCATGCATAAATGATAACTTAGACTAATCTTATTATCATTTAGGAAAATAAGTATGACTAGAAGACGAAATGCCAGAACGGAGGAGACCGTACCTCCACCTGATTGGGCACATGTAGTTACTGAGCTACAACGACAGCTTACAGAACAGCAACAGATGATTGCTGCCATGATGAATCAACAAGGGAATCCTGCTACCCCAAATCAGAATAATACGCCAACCATACCAGTAGTTGAACCGGAGCCAGTAGCAGCACCGGTACCACTAGTGAATCTGGCACCGGTAGTTCGTCAAGAGGCGTATCTGATCCAGTGGCAAAGACTGAGGCCAGAGAAATTCTCTGGTAATTGTGAAGCATGGGACGCACAAGCTTGGTTTAAGACAATGGAGAGCATGATAGAACTATTGGACTGGCCTGAGCATGAAAAGGTCAAATGCGTATCATTCTGTCTCACGGGAGACGCCCGAATGTGGTGGGACAGAGTGAAAGTGAAAAGACCAGTAAACCAAATGAGTTGGGCAGATTTTGAGACGGAATTCTTCGAAGAATTCTTCCACACTCGGGTGACAAGTAGGCACTATGATGAATTCACCGAATTTCGGCAAGGTGACCTAACGGTAGAAGAAGCGATGAAAAGATTCAACCGCCTGGCACGACTATGCCCGGAATTAGTTAGGACGGAGGGAGAAAGGGTCAGGCTCATGCTAAAGATGCTCAGACCCGAGATAGCACTTAATGTGGCCGGCGGAGTTAACAGGCCGCGGACCACAGAGGAGTTAATTAGCAGTGCCCTGAATACTGAACACTACCTGAAGGCACTAGGCAAGGACAAGAAGCAAGCTCAGATGGAAGAACTGGAAAATATCAAGGCCAACTGGAAAGGGAACCACGGTGGAAAGGGAAAGCGACGGAACGACACTAAGAATGGTCCGTCCAACAAGCAGCTCAAGTTTTCTCAGTGCAATACATGTGGGAAGAAACATCCAGGAACATGTCGTACGAGCACTAATAAGTGTTACAACTGTGGGATAGAGGGTCATAAAGCAAAAGACTGTCGTAAGGGCAAAATTAAATGCTACGACTGTGGACTGGAAGGACATCTATCTAGAGACTGCCCTACCAAAACTAAAGCACCACAGTATGTTCTGAATCAAGGTGGTCCCGCAAGGTTACACCAACTGCAGACTTCTATTGAGGGACCTTCAATGAGTCAAGGGAGATTGGAAGCTCCACCAACGTCTAAGGAATCTGAGCAGAAATTGTCATTGTAAGTTCGGGGATGAACTTTCAATAAGTAGGGGAGATTGTAACAACCCTAGAAAGCCTAGATAAAAAAGTAAGGATAATGAGAGTTTGAAGGTAGTGAAAAGAAGGTGTAAATATTCTAAGTTGAATATTGAGATGGGAAGGATTTAGATGATTAAAACTTTATGAAAGAAAATAAAGTTGAGAATATAAATCATCTATATTTATAATACATGGAATTAATGTAAACAAAAGGAAGGAATATGAAATAATATATATATATGTATGAAATATTTATGCATAATGCATAATATGGTGATATATGAATTATTATGTACAAAAGAATATCAATAATATGTTAGAAGAGAAATAGGATTGAACCTTGGACCTCTTGTAAGGAACATGTATAGGATATCAAAGGGGATAGGAGAATTATTGATAAGGAGAAAAAGGACTAAGTAGTTAAGAATAAGAAAGGATTCTTTTTACTTAAAAGGAAAAGGAAGTAAAAATATACATAACCAAGTTTTGATCCTTGGTTCTCTTGTGGATGCATGCATATGTTAACCAAGTGTGATAGGAGAGGATATTGTAAGAGGAGAGATAGGAATTTTAATTAAAGGAAAGAAAAGAGAGAAATTAAAGGAAAGAAAAAAGAGAACTCAAGAAGCATTTCTCTAGAATATTCTTATCATTAAAGAGGAGAAATAAATAAGGAGGATGAATCAAGTCAAGTTTTCCTCCCCTCATTTTAGTATAAATAGGCATGGAGGGGTGGCTTCATCCTCAACTCACTCTCCTCCTCTTCTCCTAGAGGTGCCGAGACACTCCCTCTTTTCTTTCTTTCTTTTTTGTTGCCGAGCAATACAAGAGGAAGAAGCCTCCTCTTCTTCCTCCTCCTCTCCACCAAAAGACCTAGCCACTTCTTCCTCCATTGGTGCCGAGCAAAGCAAGCAAGGAAGAAAGGTCCACAAGCAAGTTCTCAACTCTAGGAAACTTAAGCAAAGAAGGTAAGCTTCCCCTCACCTGTGGTACAAGGCTTCTTATGTATTTTCAGAATTTTTTATGAGGATTTTTAAAGCTAGAAACAAATTTAAGAAATGAAATTATGTTATGTAATATGCCATGATATGTTATAGCATAGGAAATGCTATACATAATGAGAAGAAATGAAATTATGTTATGTAATATGCTATGATATGTTATAGCATAGGAAATGCTTTACATAATGAGAAGAAATGAAATTATGTTACGTAACATGCCATGATATGTTATAGCATAGGAAATGCTATACATAATGAGAAGAAATGAAATTATGTTACGTAACATGCCATGATATGTTATAGCATAGGAAATGCTATACATAATGAGAAGAAATGAAATTATGTTATGTAATATGCTATGATATGTTATAGCATAGGAAATGCTATACATAATGAGAAGAAATGAAATTATGTAATGTAACATGCCATGATATGTTATAGCATAGGAAATGCTATACATAATGAGAAGAAATGAAATTATATTATGTAATATGCCATGATAAGTTATAGCATAGGAAATGCTATACATAATGAAAAGAAATGAAAAAGGAAATGCATGAAAGATTGTTAGGGACATGATATGATAGTTATACATGATAAGTTATTTTTGTATGGTTTGTACCAAGGGTGGGCTCCGTAAACGCCCCGGGGTCGATGGAGTAAGACTCGGGCCTCGTCAGTAATGGGCCTCTGAGTGCCCTAGGTCGATGTAGTAAGACTCGGGCCTCGTCAGTAATGGGCCTCTGAGTGCCCTAGGTCGATGGAGTAAGACTCGGGCCTAGTATGTATGCATGGTAGGGTTCAAGACTTGCTACCTTGAACCTACCTATGAAGCGCGCGCATTATGTATGTGGTACAAACCGGGATCCCCTCTAATGATGATATTAATTTCAAGTACTTATAAGTATAAGTTTTCAAATTCATGATGCATTGCCTACATATGTGCTTGAATTATCTGATGATTAGATATAATGTCATGTGATATTATGATATGAATATGAATATGATACCCTTGTATGTCGTATGCTTATGATACCTCGCATGATATTGATATACAATGATATGAATTCGGTTTTAGTGAGTATGAAAGGAACTTACTGAGCCATGAGTGCTCATAGCTTACTTTCCTTGTACCGCAGATATGGGGGACGGATATTCGAAACGACGGAGCAGCAGGAGGAGCAGATAGTGATGTGTGTGGTGGTGGCTCGGCAAGAACGATTCGGACAAATTAATATTTTTAGTTATATGATCAATATATGCACATTCGAACTAATCAGAATATGCGATATCATGCTTATTTAAGAAAAAGGAATGATTTAAAATTTTCCGCTGTTATAATATAACTAAAGCATGTACATAAGTAGTATAAGATCGTAGCACCGCCCTTGGGTAAGAAGGGTGGGCGTTACACGAAGACCGTGCTTGTTTTCTTTTGTATGTTCCTTTCTTATTTTTGGCATTGTATTTGTGTATAGCCATGTGGCTACCTTATGGTTTTGGTGTTGTATTTGTGTTTAAGCCGTGCCGGCATGCATTGTATTTATTTGTGTTGTGTGGGCTTTCCTTCGTTTTTCCGCTGTGTTTTAGTACAGCCGTATGGGCTGTTTTATATATAACTGCGTGGTTGTGATTGTTTCATTCCAGTCGTGCGGGCTGTTATTATAACTGCGTGGTTGTGTATATAAATATTCCAGCCGCATGTGGCTGATGTATTTTGCTTGTAGTGATGCTTCAGATTGTCACCGGTACAGGGGAGATGCTGTCGGATTTTTGTCTGGCAGACACTCCTTTGGGGGCGTGACAACTTAGATCCATGTTCTTAGACTCTCGGCCAAGCATGAATAAAAGAACTAGGTGAGCTTAAGACTCAAACTAAACATGCTCCCTTTGTTGTTATGATATGTACCCTATGATAAGAGAGTTGTAACATTTTCTCATACTTGTATGTTGCTTGGAATTAGGATTTATCCCCTTTCAACTTTCGGCCATGATAAGATTAAGGGCCTAGGAGAACTTTAAACCTAATCCAAGCATGCCATGATTTTTACCTAAGATAAGATATGGAGTTAACATGATATGCTCATGCTTGTATGTTGATTTGAACTTTATTTCATGCTCATGAACATTCGGCCATGGTAGGTTTTAGGGCCTAGTTGAACTTTAAACCTAGACTAAGCATGCCATGATGTTCCTTAAGACAAGATATGTAGTTAACATGACATGCTTATGCTTGTATGTTGATTAGAATTTTTACTTCATGCTCATGAACATTCGGCCATGGTAGGTTTTAGGGCCTAGGAGAACTTTAAATCTAAACTAAGCATGCCATGATGTTCCTTAAGACAAGATATGAAGTTAACATGACATGCTCATGCTTGTAGGGTTTGTAGGGTTGATTAGAACTTTTCATGCTTTATGAATTTTCGGCCACAACTAGTTTAAAGGCCTAGGAAACTAAGAACCCAACCTAACTATGCTTATGATGTTTCTTGTAATAAATGCTATGAAAATGGTTTAGGGTTTTTCATGCTTTTATGCCACATGAAACCTAGCCCCATGTTTAACAAGCTTCAGCCATGGTAGGTTTATAAGCTTAGGAAACCTAGAACCTAAACTAAACATGCTTATGAGGTTCCTTATGATATATGAAATGATATTGGGTTAGGGTTCATATGCTTGTATGTTGATTTTTAGCCAAATGTGATGCTTGATGGTATTCGGCCGTGACAAGTTTATAAGCTTAGGAAACCTAGAACCTAAACTAAACATGCTTATGAGGTTCCTTATGATATATGAAATGATATTGGTTTAGGGTTCACATGCTTGTATGTTGATTTTTAACCTAAGTCACAACCATATGTTTCGGCCACTATATGATATTAGGGTTAGAGACCTAAATATGATTCCCATGTGTCTCACATGCAATGTTTCATGATATGATAAGAACTTGCTATGCTTCTATGATTATTTATGTATGCTTATGATCTATGCATGTTGATAACCCTTATGATGTGCTGTGTGCCCAAATTATGCATGCTATTATGATGAGTTATGTGCCCAAATTATACATGTTTTATGATGTGCTGTGTGCCCAAATTTATACATGCTATTATGATGAGCTATGTGCCCAAATTATGCATGTTTATGATAGGTTAAGAAATATGATATGCATGATATGATAAGAACCATGACATGTATGACATGCTACTTTACTTTATATGGCTTGTACCAAGGGTGGGCTCCATAAGCGCCCAGGGGTCGATGGACTAAGAAACGGGCCTCGTTAGGGATGGGCTCCTAAGTGCCCCTAGGTCGATGGACTAAGAAACGGGCCTAGTATGTATGCCTTGTAGGGTTCAAGACTTGCTACCTTGGACCTACATAGGACG
Organism: Zingiber officinale; assembly: GCF_018446385.1. NCBI lineage: Eukaryota > Viridiplantae > Streptophyta > Magnoliopsida > Zingiberales > Zingiberaceae > Zingiber > Zingiber officinale. The sequence continues at coordinate 78,434,482 of NC_056001.1, forward strand.
CGCGCATTTATGTATGTGGTACAAGCTGGGGCCTCCCTTATGTTGAGATTATGTTTAAGTATGTATATAATAAGTTTTCAAAAGACATGTTGCACATATTTTTCGTGATACATGTTTTGAAAGTCATCTTGCATATACCTTACGATTATGCCATGATATGCTATGATACTTATGATTATGTTATGATATGCCAGGATGCACTTTACGATTATGTCTTGATATGCCATGATACCATATGATTATATTACGATATGCCATGATGTACTTTATGACATGATACAATTTATGCTCTTATTGAATATGACATGATATGATATGATGTTCTGTATTTTATGTTTATGAAAGTCACGTTATGATGCTTCTATACATGATATGATGAGTTTGTCTCCATGTTTTATGCCTTGATGATTATGTTATACTATACGGTTTTTGTGAGTAGGAAAGGATCTTACTGAGCCTTGTGTGCTCATAGCTTACTTTCCTTGTACCACAGATAAAGGCAAGGAATGGATGAACTAAGGGAGCAGCAGGAGGGGCAAGAAGGATGTGTGTGGTAGTGACTTGGCTAAAAGAGAAAGACCTGCTTTTGTTTAATAAGAATTATGCTTAGCTTATGTTATTGTTTCATGACTCCATGACATTTAATCATGTTTATTGGTATTATGACTTAAAATCATGTTAAGCATGCTATGTGACCTTATATGCTAGGTAGTTAGTCATGGTGATTTGAAAAAAAAAAAAATTCTATAAACAAGACTTCCGCTGTTTTAAGTAGAAAAGAATATTAATAATAAGTAAGTAAGTAAAGTAACCCTCGTCCCTTGAGCAGGAGGGTCGGGGCGTTACAGTGGCACACCATGATGAGGTGGAGATGATGTGGCAAGGTTAGTCATGCCATGTAGGATGAGTCAACCTTCATGATGTGGCAATACATCAAGTCAAACTTGATGTTTCAAATTCCATTTGGTCAAGTCAAAATTGACCAATTCTCTTCCTTGTTGAGTTAAAACCAACCTTTGGTTCAAGTCAATTTTAATCTAATAAATCTCAATTCATTAATATAAATTGACTCAATGAATCAAATTTAAATTAGACTCATTCAACAATTGAATCTAATTGAGTCTAACTCAATAAGTCTAATTTGAATTAATCCGAATCCAATCTTTGGTACATCATATGAACCTAATCCAATTGGTTCATCATATGAACCTAATCTCCATCTACTTGTTCTTTGTATGTGACCCAATAGGTTCTTGTAACGTTGACAATGTTTCTAAACTCCTTTAGAAACATAAGCAATGAGCGGCATCTAGTAATACATCATTGCTACCCAAGTTACAAAAATGTTGAGATCCAACATCACCTTGTGACTACTAATTGTGACTCCTCACAATATATGACAAGTGTCCTTCTATCCTAGACATCTAGATTGATCAATGTGAGGCATAGACCGTGTCATCCTCTGATCAATCTAAATCTTGAACTCCAAGTAGACTCACTAAAACAAATGAGCTCAATATCTCATATTGACTCATTTGGGCATGACCATGCACTTCGTGGTCTCACTCTATCAAGAATACCGATGTCTCTCCCATCATATAGGAGGGATAGATCCCATCTACATCACTCACATTCCTCTGCATAATTCGTTACATACCCAGTAATCGCCTTTATAGTCCACCCAGTTACGGGTGACGTTTGACGAAACCAAAGTACATAACTCCTTATGTAAGGAACCATGGTGACTTCAGGTCTAAGGACTAGTAGTCATACTAATAGCCACATGAGAAAGTATATGACACTCATATAACGATCCATGATACTTTCTCATGGCGGGTCATTCAGTATACATTCTCTAATGCATACCCATGTGTCAACTTGATATCTCTATATCCATGACTTGTGAGATCAAGTCATTGAGTTGACCTACATGCTAGTCTTATTGCATTAACATTGTCCCTGAATGTTAATACTCGACTAGGAATGATTAAGAGTAGTGTTCCCTATATCATCTCACTATCGATTCAACCAATCGATTGATATAGGTAAAAACCTTCTACTCAAGGACGTTATTATACTTAGTTTATTTGACACCAATACAAGTAAGTATAATAACAAAAAACCAAATGTCTTTATTTATATAGAATATGATACAACAAGTCTAAAATACAATCATCAAATGATTGGCTCTAGGGCTCTAGCTAACAGTATCCCAGGAATTTCTCACTTTTGTTCCAAACAAGCACTTGTTGGGATTGAGCTTGAGCCCATACCTCCTCAAGGTCATACAAGTTTCTTCAATATCAGCACATAAATTAGAAGTCCGTATAGTTTTAATAAGAATGTCATTCACATAAACTTCCATATTTCTTCCAATATGGTTCTAGAAAACCTTATTCATAAGCCGCTGATAAGTAGCTCCTGCATTCTTTAGACTAAAAGGCATAACATTATAGCAATAAGTACCTTTAGCAGTTATAAAGCTAACATTTTCCTGATCTACCTTGGCAAGTGGAATTTGATGATACCCTTGATAGGCATCCAACATACTGATAAAATCGCAACCAGCTGTGGAATCCACCACTTGATCTATGCGGGGTAGAGGATAATAGTCTTTCAGGCAAGCTTTGTTGAGATCTCTGAAATTAATACATACTCGCCACTTGTTACATGGCTTAGAAACTAGAACCACATTAGCCAACCATCTTGGGAATTGTACTTCCCTAATATATCCAGCCTCCAACAGCTTGTCTACTTCCTCTTTGATAATCTTATTCTGGTCAGGCCTGAAATCCCTCTTTTTTTGTTTGATCAGTCGGGCGTCAGGATAAACATGAAGAGCATGCTCCATAACTATTGGTGCAATACCTTTCACTTCCGCAGGTGTCCAAGCGAATACGTCACTATTTTTTATTAAGCATTTTATTAAATCTTCTCTGAGATCAGGATCTAGGTCCGAAGCTATATGTGTGGTAGTTTCCTATCGGTCAGGTTGTATTTACATTTCCTCGTTCTCTTCATATATGAGAGTGGGCGGCTTTTCATGAATAACATTGATATCCATCATCTGAGTTTTTCGGACGACATAAGCTTCTGCCTTGACAATCTCCACATAACACTTACGTGTTGTTATTTGGTCTCCCTTGACTTCCCCTACTTGATCATCTACAGGGAATTTTATCCTTTGACAAAAGTAGAAACGACCGCCCTGAATTCATTCAAGGTCGGTCAATCCAAAATAATGTTGTAGGCTGATGGGGCATCCACAACTATGAAAACCGATCGGCGAGTTCACATAAGAGGCTCCTCTCCTAGAGATATGGCCAATTTTATCTGACCCAATGGTTGTACCTCGTTGCTTGTGAATCCATACAATGGAGTAACCATAGGTTGAAGCTCGCTCAGGTCAATCTGTAATTGGTCAAAAGCTTGCTTAAAGATGATGTTAACAGAGCTACCAGTATCAATAAACGTACGTTAAATATTATAATTGACTATAACAACCTTGATTATTAGTGCATCATCATGGGGTACTTCTACCCCCACCAAATCTCTGGGTCTGAAATTGATCTTTGGTCCGACCACCTTTTCAGCACTATATTCGACGGCATGAATTGTTAGTCGCCGAGCGTGTGACTTCCTCGCCCGATTAGAATCACCATCAGTAGACCCTCCTGCTATCATGCTAATGTTGCCCTGAGCGGCGTTACTGCGATTTTCTTCCTGTCGAGCTATCGATGGCTCTGACTGTGCCTGGCTAGGTGCTTGAGCTTGTACCACAGGAAGAGGTAATATTCCATCTTGTGACCCGCTCGGTTGATATTCGATTTTGAGCGGGCTATCTTGTCGAGGATACCACCGACGATTTGGGACTGGAGAACGTCGACAGTATCGAGTGTTGCCTACTTGTTGATTCTTCAAAGTGAAACAATTCTCTGTATTATGAGTATTAGTCAGATGGTATGTGCACCATCTTTGAGGAAACTGTTGAGGAACTCCCACATGTTGCACTGCTAGAGGTCGTGGCTCGGGATGACGATGGGGCAGGTCTGCCTGAGGTCCTTTAGGAGGCTGAGAAGGTCCCCATGGGTAAGCTATCACTGAAACTGGTGCAAGGGCATTAACCTCTTTCTTGCGGGCAACTTGAGCCTCTTCCACATTGATAAACTCCGAAACTCATTCAATTAATATATCAAAATTGGTAGGAGGATTCCTAACCAAATCCTTAAAAAAATCATTAACATTAAGCCCCTAAGAGAAGGTGCTTACCAAGATCTATGTAGTGGCCGATGGAACACCAATAGTCACATGATCAAACTCTTAATATAAGCCCAATAGACTCTTTAGGACCTTGCTTGATTGAAAAGAGACTCCACGGAATTTTGTGGTACTTCCGATTGCTGGAAAAATGATGCAAGAATATCTTGCAGAAGTCCTTGAAGCGACGAATATAATTTTTCGGTAGTCGTTTAAACTATCTTTGAGTTGCTCCTCCAAAAGTGGTAAAAAAACATCCGACACTTGACTCCATCAGTGAATTGTTGGAGAAGCACTGCATGCTCAAACTTAAGAAGATGATCTTCAGGATCGGTTGTTCCTGAATATTCTCCAACATTTGAATTCTGATAATGTTTTGGCAACGGATCATCCATCCCCCATTGAGAGAATGGAGTAATAATTCTTTCCAGAGTATTATCACTAGCTACTAGCTTCCCCTTTCATTTTTCCCTTACAGGGGTTTCTCTAGAGGATTCCTGAAGGGCTACTCTTCTCCCCCCTTGTTCCAGAGGTGTTCGAAAATAGGCTTTAGGACGTCAAATTGGAGAGAGAGGAGCATAGAATAGATGAATTGGATCTCGCCCTTTGATATCCTTCTCTTGATGATGAGAGGTTATGGACATTGCCGGAGGTGGCACTACAAGCAACGTACCACTAGTATTGACTTGTTGTTGTCGTTGCTGTAGTATCTTCTGTACTCTGGCATTGATGAGCAACTCTAGATTGTCTTGTGATATAGTGATGGTATTGGGTTTACCAGCTTCCTCCATCTTCGTAGTCATAGATCCAGGTGAATAGTTCCCACAAACGACGCCAAATTTGATCCTGTCTGAGATCTACAGAGATGAGCACTGGCTTTGATGAATGATAATGACCTCTGATGAAGATGAACTCCGAAGATCTGAAGAAACTCCTCAACGCTCCTGCGCACAGTGAGACGAGCCAACAAAGCGTTAGTGACCTAAGATAGGGGTGAAGATCCCTGGTTAGGCCCTCCGACCCTCAAGTTAGTTCCTCTCAAAGATGGAAGAAGAAGAAGAAGAAGAATAGTAAATGAAGTGAAAACAAAGTTCAGATGCTAGAACTTGCGTACCTTGCCAATGGAGAAGATCCCCCTTTTTATACCACCTCACGTGACCTCTGTAATCGTGAGGTGGTCCCCGGTTCATTAGGGTTTGTTAGGAGATGAAGTCATCTCCTATGCTTCATGCAATAATCCTTTCAGGAATCTTTTATGTACCCCAGATGTACCTATTTTATCGCTTATGACTTGTATTAATAATGGGGGTTGGGGACACGTCATCATAATTGAAGAAGCTTCTAGAAGATGTTTCCCGCCAAATACACTGTGGAGAATGCTTTCTATTAAATATGTTTCGGCTGGTCATTCAAGCCGGCTGTATATATTATTCAAACCATCTCCTGTTGAATATGTTTTGACTAGTCATTCAAGCTAGTCGTATATACTGTTAAGAATACCTCATGTTGAATATGTCTCGGTCGGTCGTTGAAGCCGATCGTATATACTGTTAAGAGTGCTTCCTGCTGAATATATCTCGGTCAGTCATTCAAGTCGGTCGTATATACTATTAAGAGTGCTTCCTGCTGAATATATCCGGGTCGATTGTTCAAGTTGGTTGTATATACTGTTAAGAGTGCCTCCTGCTAAATATATCTCGGCCAGTCGCTCAAACCGGTCATATATACTGTTAAGAGTACTTCCTGCTGAATATGTTTTTACGCTCGGACGGGTTTTGTCTGGCCGAGCATATATGAGCCCGTGGGTACTTGCTCGGCTTACGATCGACAGAGTATATGCTGAGAGTCACATGTAAGGCTAAATGCCTTTATGCTCGAGCGGGCTTTGCCCGACTAAGCATATATGAGCACGTAGGTACTCGCTCGTTCTATGATCGACTGATTATATGCTGAGAATTATACATAAGCCTAAATGCCTTTATGCTTAAGCGGGCTTCACTCAGCCAAGCATATATGAGCACGTGAGTATTCACTCGGTCTGCGCTCAGCTGGTTATATGCTGAGAATTATACATAAGGTAAAATGCCTTTATGCTCGGGCGGGCTTCACCCGACAGAGCATATATGAGCACGTGAGTGCTCACTCGGCCTACGGTCGGCTGATTATATGTTGAGAATTATACATAAGGCTAAATGCCTTTATTCTCAGGCGGGCTTCACCCGGCCGAGCATATATAAGCACATGAGTGCTCACTCAGCCTGCGGTTGGCCGGTTATATGCTGAGAGTTATACATAAGGCTAAATAACTTTATGCTCGAGCGGGCTTTGCCTGGTCGAGCATATATGAGCATGTGGGTGCTCTCTCGGCCTACGGTCGGCCGGTTATATGCTAAGAATTTTACATAAGGTTAATGCCTTTATGCTCGGGTGGGCTTTGCCTAACGAAGCATATATGGGCATAGAGGTGATCGCTCGACCTTTATTTGACCGGCGAGATACCTTTCCTATCTTTTTGGACTTAAATCACTGCTTCACTTGCTTGACTCATCTAACATAACTCGTATCAGCTGCCATTCTCCAACAATTTATGGATGGTGTGAAATGCCAAATGTTCCTCATCACATTCGGCGGGGCAACCTAGCGATGGTTCAAACGACTGTCAGACAACTCCATTCGCCACTTCAAGGACTTCCATAAAGTATTTTTCCACTACTTCTCTAGTAACCGATGCTACTACTAAATCTCTTGGAGTCTCTTTTCACTTAAATAAGGGCCCAAAGAGACACTCTAAGCATACATTAAGAGGTTCAATCAGGTGGCTATGGATATCTCCATAGCCACCACGGAGATTTTAGTGAACGCCTTTTCTCAGGGACTCACCGATAACAATTTCTTCCTCAATTTGGCTAGAAGACCTCCAACAAACTTTGATCTGTTGATTAACTGGGCAAATGAATTCATCAATGTCGAAGAAGCATAGGATGCTCGGAAGAAGGAAGTCACCACACGTGCCCCTGTCCCAGCGGTCGATTGAACAACACAACCTGCTCCCCCACCAAGAGGACCTCGAGCGGGTCCTCAAATTTGTCATCAAGAACCACAGCCTCAGGCTGTGCAGCATGTGGAATCTCCATGGGAAGTTCCATGAAGGTGGTGCACATACCATTGAATGTCCACTCATAAAACTGAGGACTGTTACACTCTGCTGAATCAACGAAACAATAACCCCAGATACCGTCGGTATTCTCCAGCTCCAAATCACAAACCGTATCGGCAATAAAATAGCCTGCTCAGGATTGAGTATCAAGCGGCCAAGCAACAACAGGGAACACTTCAGCCCCAGGCTAAAAAAGTGCAAATGACCACCCGAGCTTAGCAGGAACAACCCTCATCGTGGCAAGAGGAAAACCGCAGTAATACCTCCCGGGGTTATATTAACTAATAGCTAGAAGATCAATTGATGGTGATTCCAACCGACCGTGGAACTCACACGCATGGTGCCTATAAATTCATGAGGTCGGCTATAGTGCAGAGTGGGCAGCTAGGCCCAAAATCAACTTCGGGCCCAAAGACTTGGAGGGGCCGATTAATATAGTGCAGAGTGGATGCATTAATAATGAAGGTTATTATAGCCAATTATAATATTTCTCATACTTTTATTGATACAGGTAGCTCGATTAATATTATCTTTAAACAAGCATTCGAGCGGTTGCAAATAGGCTCGAGTGAGCTTCAACCAATGGTGACTCGTTTGTATGGGTTCACGGGTAAAAAAGTTTGGCCACTCGGCCAAATAAAGTTGGCCATATCTTTAGGGGAGGAGCCCCTGATGAGAACATGCCGATCGATCCTTATAGTTATGAATGCGCCCCTCTGGTTACAACGTTATTTTGGGCCGATTGACCTTAAATGAATTCCGAGCGGTCGTCTCAACCTTCTACTAAAAAATAAAATTCTCCGTGGATGATCAAGTGGGGGAAGTCAAGGGAGATCAACTGGTAGCGCGTAAGTGCTAAGTGGAGATAGTGAAGACAGAGGCTAGTTCTGCTTGAAAAATATAGAAGATGGAACTCAATACTATTTAAGAGAAGCCGCCTATCCTGTTATATAAAGAAAAAGAATAAATCTAGATTCAACTTGGTCATCTAAAAGCCATTATTCAGATAGCAGTTGACCTAGCTCCGAAGCTTAAGGCTGAGCTGGTGGAATGTCTAACACACAACAGTGATGTATTTGCATGGGCACCCAAATAAGTAATGGGCGTATCACTAATAGTCATGGAGCATGTAACGCCCACCCTTCTTACCCTAGGGCGGCGCTACGTTCGTACATGCTTCAGTTATACTATGGCAGCGGAAGAAAAAAAAAACTTTAAGAATTTAATTTATTAAGCATAATATCACATATTCTGATTTGTTCAAATGTGCATATATTGAACTTATAACTAATCATATTAATTTGTCCGGATCGTTCTTTGCCGAGCCACCACCACACACATCACTATCTGCTCCTCCTGTTGCTCCTCTAGCTCATCCAGCTTCTTTATCTGCAGTACAAGGAAAGTAAGCTGTGAGCACTCATGGCTCAGTAAGTTTCTTTCCTACTCACTAAAACCGAAAATCATCGTATATTAATATCATGCGTAGTATCATAAGCATACGACATACAAGGGTATCATATTCATATCATGACATTATATCTAATCATCAGATAATTCAAGCACATATTTAGGCAATGCATCATGAATTTGAAAACTTATACTTATAAGTACTTGAAATTAATATCATCATTATAGGGGATCCCGGTTTGTACCACATACATAATGTGCGCGCTTCTTAAGTAGGTCCAAGGTAGCAAGTCTTGAACCCTACCATACATACATACTAGGTCCGAGTCTTACTCCATCGACCTAGGGCATTCAGAAGCCCATTACTGACGAGGCCCGAGTCTTATTCCATCGACCCCGGGGCGTTTACGGAGCCCACCCTTGGTACAAACCATACAAAAATAATTTATCATGCATAACTATCATATCATATCCCTAACAATCTTTCATGCATTTCATTTTTCATTTCTTTTCATTATGTATAGCATTTCCTATGCTATCACATATCATGGCATTTACATAACATAAATTTCATTCTTTTCCCATTATGTATAGCATTTCCTATGCTAACACATATCATGGCATATACATAACATAATTTCATTTCTTTATTTTGTATAGCATTTCCTTATGCTATCACATATCATGGCATATTACATAACATTATGTAAAGCATTTCCTATGCTATCACATATCATGGCATATAATATAATTTCATTTTCTCCTCATTATGTTTAGCATTTCCTATGCTATCACATATCATGGCATATTACATAACATTATGTATAGCATTTCCTATGCTATCACATATCATGGCATATAACATAATTTCATTTTCTCCTCATTATGTTTAGCATTTCCTATGCTATCACATATCATGGCATATAACATAATTTCATTTTCTCTTCTTTATGTTTAGCATTTCCTATGCTATCACATATCATGGCATATTACATAACATTATGTATAGCATTTCCTATGCTATCACATATCATGGCATATAACATAATTTCATTTTCTTAGCATTTCATAGAAGGAACCTTGTACTAGTTCGGTTAGACAATAATCTTACTCACCTCTTTAAAATATTTTTGGTTGAAATCCTAAGGTTAGATACTCCTCTGATCATACATCATATCAATATAAAATCATGGAAAGGAATCCTTCTACATAGCATAGAAAATCTTATCATGAAATGAGGTCTTGTTTAAATCATCCTAGATTTGAAAACCTTTTCTTTAGCCGAATTTTCTTAAATTCTTTCCTAGGTTTTCTAATCCTTATAAATCGAAAATCACATAAAAGCCTTGTACCACAGGTGAGGGGAAGCTTACCTTCTTCGCTTAAGTTTCCTAGGTTTGATAACTTGCTTGTGGACCTTTCTTCCTTGCTTGCTTGCTCGGCACCAATGGAGGAGAAGAGTGGCTAGGTCTTTTGGTGGAGAGGAGGAGGAAGAAGAGACCTCTTCCTCTTGTGTTGCTCGGCAACAACAAGAAAGCAAAGAGGGGGAGTGAGGAAGAAGAGGTTTCTTCCTCTTGTGTTGCTCGGCAACAAGAAGAAGAAAGGAGGAAGGGAGAGGGTTTTCGGCACCCAAGGGAGGAGAGGAGGAAAAGTGAGTGAGGATGAAGTTGAAGTCACCCCTCCATGCCTATTTATACTAAAATGAGGGGAGGAAACTTGTCTTGATTCATCCTCCTTATTTACTTCTCTTCTTAATGTTAAGAATATTCTAGAGAAGATGCTTCTTGAGTTCTCCCTTAATTTCTCTCTTTTCTTTCCTTTAATACAAATTCTTATCTCTCCTCTTACAATATCCTCTCCTATCCCACTTGGTTAACACATGCATGCATCCACAAGAGAACCAAGGATCAAATCCTTCTCCTAACATATTTTTTACTTCTTTTTACTTCCTTTTCCTTTTAAGTAAAAAGAATCCTTTCTTATTCTTAACTACTTAGTCCTTTCTCTTCTTATCAATAATTCTCCTATCCCCTTTGATATCCTATACATGTTCCTTACAAGAGATCCAAGGTTCAATCTCTCTTCTAACATTTTATTTTCTTTTGTACATAATAATTCATATATTACAATATTATGCATTATGCATAAATATTTCATACATATATATATTATCTCATATTTCTTCCTTTTGTCTACATTAATTCCATCCATTATAAATCATGCATAGATGATTTATATTCTCAACTTTATTCATAAAGTTTTAATCATCTAAATCCTTCCCATCTTAATATTCAACTTAGAATATTTACACCTTCTTTTCACTACCTTCGTACTCTCATTGCCCTTACTTTATCTAGGCTTTCTAGGGGTGTTACAGAGCATGTACTCCATGTCAATCCTGACATGTGCTTAGTCAAGCAAAGAAAGTAACATTTTAGGGTTGACCAGAATAAAATCATCAAAGAAAAGGTGGATAAATTATTTGAAGCAGGCTACATCGAAGAGGTGTAGTTCCCGAGCTGGTTGTCCAATGTTATCTTAGCCTCCAAACCCGGAAACAAGTGGTGGGTTTGCATTGACTTCAAGGATCTTAACAAGGCTTGTCCAAAAGACTATTATTCTCTACCCCACATCGATCAAGTGGTTGATTCTACTTCTAGCTGTGAATTCATCTATATACTGGATGCTTATCAAGGATATCATCAAGTTCCACTCATCAAGGAGGACCAGAAAAAGGTTAGCTTCATAACCACTGAGGGCACTTATTGTTATAATGTCATGCCATTTGAACTAAAAAATAGGGAAGTCTACCTATCAATATCTCATGAACAAGGTCTTTCAAAAGTAAATTGGATGAAATATGGAAGTCTACGTGGATGATATCCTTATCAAATCTCTTCGAGCTATAGACTTGTGCGCGGACATAGAAGAAACCTGCAAAACTTTGAGGCAGTACGAGCTCAAGCTCAACCCCTACAAATGCTTATTTGGAGCTAGGAGTCGAAGATTTCTAGGCTATATAGTCTCCAAGTGAGGGATCAAAGTCAACCCCAGCAAAGTACAAGCTCTACAAAACATGTCTCCCCCATGTAATTTGAAGGAGGCACAAAGATTGTCTAGCCAAATTTCCGCTCTGTCTTACTTCATCTCCCGATCGGCCGATCAAAGTTTGTCCTTCTTCAAGATACTTTGCTGAGCAACCAAGTTTCAATGGGATGCTGATTACGACAAGGCTTTTGAGGAGCTGAAAAATTATTTAGCTGCTTTGCCCATATTAGCTAAACCAATAGTAGGTGAAACTTTGTGGATTTATTTGTCAGCTAATGAGCATGCTATTGGTTCGGTGTTGGTGAGGCAAGAGGGAAAAGAGCAACAACTTGTATATTTTTTGAGTCATTTATTAAAAGGAGCAGAGTGCCTTTACACTGCATTCGAAAAATTAGCATATGGATTGGTCTTAGCTACTAAAAGGTTGTGTCCTCATTTTTTATTGCATTCAATCATCATATTAACTAATGTCACTTTGGGTCGAGTTCTTGTCAACCCTGAGGAATATGGAAGATTGATCAAGTGGACAATTGAACTTAGTGAGTATAACATACAATACCAACCTCAAGTAGCCATCAAAGCCTAGACCTTAGCTGATTTCATAACAAAAGTGCAAGGTCCTAAAACTAAAGAAACCTAGAAGATATATGTTGATGGATCCTCTACCTAGTAGGGTAGTGGGATAGACATTCTTGTTATATCACCCAGGGAAGCTGGATTGCAAGTTGTGCGACACATAGGAGTTGTCTGGGTCTTAATCTATTCAGATTCTCAGCTAGCAGCTTAGTAACTATTTGACAATTTTAAGATCAACAATGAATGACTTAAGTTATATGCAGAGGCATTTGATAAGTTAAAGTTGAATTTTTGGAATTAATTATACAGAAGATTCCTCATTCAGATAATCAAATTGCAGATGAGTTACCTAAATTAGCTTATGTCATAATTCTCTAGAATTTAGATAAGCTTGTTAAGCAAACATTATTAGTGGCTTGCATTGAGCAGCAGGCCGACCTGGAGCTACAAAGTGACCGAAGAACGCCAATCATCTTATTCTTACAATATGGTACTCAACCAATTGACGGGGAATGAGCACGTATGCTCAAGAAAAGGGTTGGCCGGTTCACTATGATTGGAAATCAGTTTTTTAAGAGAACCTTCTCCTGTCCTTTACTCAAGTGCATTGGGTCAAATGATATGCAGTACATTTTACAAGAAGCGCATCAGGGTTCTTGTGGTAATCATGTAGGAGGTCGGTCTCTTTCCCATAAAATATTATTGGCAAGGTATTTTTGGCCTATTTACAAACTGATGCAATTCAACTAGTAAGGACTTGTTTATTTTGTCAAAAGTGTCAGAATATCCCACATCATCCTATAGAGTTGCTTAAAACCTCTATTATTTCTTTCCCATTCGATCAATGGGGTATGGACATAGTAGGTCCTTTTTCCTTGGCACCAACTCAGAAGATATTTTTACTGGTAGTTGTGGATTATTTTTTAAAATGGATAGAAGCCGAGCCCTTAGCCAAAATAACTGAGCAAATGGTTATTAAATTCTCATGGAAACATATTATCTGTAGATTTGGTATTTCATGTAAGCTAGTTTTCGATAATGGAAGGCAATTCCAAGGCAGAAGGATTCGAGAATGGTGTTTGGGATATGGTATCACGCAGGCCTTCACTTTTGTGGCTTATTCACAGAGCAATGGTCAGACTGAAGTAACAAATAGAGAAATTAACAGAGGGATTAAGACTAAATTAGATAAATTTTGGAGTTGTTGGGTGGACGAATTACCCAGTGTATTATGGGAATATCGTACAACTCCCTAAGAATTGACAAGCATAACTCCTTTGCACCTGGTTTACGACGGTGAAGTAGTGGTCCCAATCAAAGTTGGCATGGAATCCAATCGAAGATGCTTATATGATGAGGATAATGATGATCAACATCTCATGGAGCTCGACTTAATAGAAGAAGTTTGGGATAAGGTGGCAACTTGGCTTATATCATATCGCCAACTAATGAGGCAAAATTATAACAGAAGATTTATTCTTAGATTTTTTTGGTGGGTGATATGGTCTAGAAATGCATTAAGTCAATCGGAGATGTTAATAAATAAAAGCCACAATGGGGAGAACCCTACAAAGTGATATAGAAGCTTGTCTCAGGCTTTTATTATCTCCAAGATGCAAAAGGAAGAACCCTTGAGCGACCTTAGAGCACCCACTGATGTGCGTAGATTATATACACTTTTATGCATATTTGGATGCAAATATACTTATATTTCATTAGCATAATCTATGTTTATTGCACCCTATTCCATTATAATGTCATACTTCCATTATATTCTGTTTGGAGATTTGCTCTTTGCTTGTTTTGATTGATAGGACGCTATTTGAAGCAAAAATGGAGATAAAACACACATGGGAGCAACATTGGAAGAAATCAAGTTGGGGCGGTGTAGGTCACACGGGCGTGTGGCCATTCCAAAGAAAATCAAGCCACTGTCGTGTGACCCACACGGCCGTGTCAGCGCCCCTATCCAAGCAGCACACGGTTGTGCCAAATGGCATGGCCGTGCTAAGTTTCTAGTGGCGAGGAAGGTCACGGCTGTGTGAATCGACACGGTCGTGTGACTCAAAGTTGGATGAGGCCGTGTGGATTCCACACGACCGTGTGATGAAGAACATGGGGCCGTGCCACGTCAAAACAAAGTTGTGCTGAATTTTGGGTAGATTGCAGACCGATTGTAAAATGACCATAACATTGTGCTCCGTTCGGGTTTCAGGCTTTTATTTATACCAAAACGTAGCTAACTTCAAGATCTACAACTTTTCTTCAGATCCACAAGAGATATAGCATTGTCTACCTGTGATAAATGGCACGACCGTGCTTCCTAACCGCGGGTTCATCTGGACCTCCGCCCAGACTGCAGACCAAACTTTGAACCACCATAAGTTTTGGATCGATTGGAGCCAGAGCTCAATCCAAGTATTAGATTGAAGATAATTTCAAAATCTACAACTTTGGTTCAAGGCGAATCACGAAAAAACCTAGTTTAATGGGTGAAAAACTTGGTTTACCAGACCCCTATAATCTAAGTTTTCCTGGGCAGCTTGGAGGAGGTATAAAAGGGTCAATATCCCCATTCTTTGACTCACCTTGGGTTTCGGACTTTGTCCCTCTCCTTGGGGAAGGGTTCTCCCCTTAGGAGGAAACCCTAGAGCTTCATTCTCCATTTCTTCATGATCCGTCGATCTTGGGATGTAAGTATGCTTTTGGGGCTATTCTTCCTTTGCAATGGAGTAGATCTCCAGATCTAGGATTAGGGAGTATTTGTCATGTGATGGAGATGTAAAACTATGTGGATTTGTCATGTTTCTATTCAATGACTTGTTAATGCCTTGTTCATGTTTGATGATGTGTGTGTGAATGCTTATATATATATTTTGCATGTTTTATCAAATAGTTATGTAGAATTGTTAATCCCATAGAGGGAATACCCTACATCGTATGACTGAGGGGCGTCGTGACAGGGCTGCCCCACTAACGGACGTCTAAGGTATCACCTTGAAAGGAGAAACAAATCTTCACAAGGAAGTAGGGGATCGAGCATAATCACTATTTTTATTTCTATGTTATTGTGTGTTAGTGTGTTTCTATGTTGTATGACCGAGGGGCGTCGTGATAGGGCTGCCCCACTAATGGACTTCATAGGAATCACTTCCATTTAGTAGCATGGGACATGGAGTAGGAGATCATGCTGGCTTATCCACTGCAGGGGAGAGTCGGTAATGAATCTAACTTCCTACAAGAGCATGAACATTGAGGAGAGGAACTAAGCAATCTATGTAACATCACCTAGAATTACAAAGAAACTGAAATCTTAGAATCTATCATCCTCCATCCTCCTAGCTCAATCCCCTCTTAAGATCCATTTTCTCTCTTCCCTCTTTTATTTCTCCTACTTTCTTTCCTATGTAATCTTACATTTGTCTAGATAATTCGCCGTGCAAAGTTAGCTAGTGCTTAATCAACAGTCCCTGTAGATACGATAATCTTTTATATTACTGATGACGCAACCATATACTTACGGTTCGTAACAAGTTTTTGGCACCATTGTCGGGGACTGTTTTCGATTAACATTAGTTGATTAGCATATGAGTTACTATAGATATTTTTCTTTTTTCCTTTTGCCTTTTTTTTCTTGTTTTCATTATGCACTTTCTTTCTTGCAATTTAAATTCTGCATTTTCTTTCTTACTTTTCATATAACATTTTATTTTTAGCCTTTAATTCTTCATTTTTATTTTTTTCTCATAATTTTTTTTCTTAGATATCCATGAGCACTAACATGTCAAGCAGACCCTTAAGAAATTTTTCTGCAACCATTTCTGCAAGATTTTTATCTCGCATTGTGCAGCCTTATATTGAAGCGGAAAGTTTTCAACTAGACCCAGAGTTAATTTTCATGATACAAGGTCACAAATTTGGAGGAGAAGTATCAGAAAGTCCTTATTTGCACCTTGAGACATTTCTAGAGCTTTATGATATGGTGAACTGTGAAAGAGTGTGAACGGATGCAGTTCGATTGATAGCATTTCCTTTTAGTATCAAGGATAAAGCGAGGACTTGGTTATATTCTCTCTGTCCTCAAAGCATCACAAGTTGGAAACAATTGGAGAAGCAATTTCTGAATCATTTTTTCCCTCCAAGCAGAACAATTTATATGAGGAATTGTATTACAAATTTTGCTCAGGCATACGGAGAATCATTATTTGAAGCATGAGACAGATTCAAGAGTCTACAAAGATAGTGCCCTTATCATGGTTTGGAAAAATGGCTAACCCTACACATATTCTATAGGGAAATTTCTTTCTTAGATAAGTGTTTGTTAGATTCATCAACTGGAGGTTCTTTTATGAACAAGAGTGTGGACGAAGCATATACATTAATTGATTAAGTGGCATTGAACCTCCATGAATGGTCGAACAAAAGTTGGATGACATCTCCTTCAAAAATTCAAGAAGTGCAAGCCATAAATGCAAGAGAGCCTGTCAAACAAATTGCAATTCAACCATCCAAGAATTTTGAAATTCACAAGTCACAGAATGAGCGGTTCAAACATTTGGGGGCAAAGATTGATAGTATAGTTTCAAAATGGTTCAAAGAAGACCTTCCTCCTACACAGACAAGATCTAGTGTAAATGATAATGATCTTAAATTGAGAAGTGGTAAGAATCATGAAGAACTTCTGAAGAAGGATTTGTTTAGAATTGAGAAGAAGAACAATAGAAGAGCACAAAAACTCAGTTCCATTACTCCAGGAAGTTCACAAAGGCCACAAGTACCCTTCCCTCAATGATTAATCACATCAACACTAGATAAGCAAGTTGGACCTCCTCCGCAAGCTCAAAGGGAATATGGGAAAAAGGAAGTTCCTTTCCCAAGACCTTCACTAAGGGTTCCTTTTCCATAAAGGCTAGTGAGGGTCAATGAAGATAAAGATCTTGGCAAATTCTGTGATCCAAATACGGTTGAGTGCAAATTTTCTAATATATATAAAGATGAAGACTCTTCAGATGAGGATTGTGATGATAATGCAGAGGATATCGAGTTTTCAAATATACCTTCTAGATTTACAGGGTGTTATAGTGAAATTGAATTTTCAGATGATGAATTTGATGTGGTAGATCAACTTAAAATTGCAAGTGAAGTTATTGATCCTCTTATAATTGATTCTCCTATTGAGGATATTGGTGTTGGTTTATTTTTTTATGTATGTGTTGATGATGATGATATGGAAGGAAGTGTAGGGAGCTATGTTATGGAAGCAACATCTCAAGAATCACCTCTTTTGTCCACACAACCCTTAGAGATTATGAGAGTTGTAAAGATTGAATATGCTGTGGACCAATGTGTAGGGACTTATACAGAGTTGGCAGAGTCTCAAGAATCACCACCTTTGGTAGGACCAACACCTGAGCCAGAGCCAGAACCATCATTTGATTCAGAGAAAGTCACATCCATATGTTTAGAACCTTTAGGTATCTCTCAGCAAAGTAAGGTTAGTACTTCTTGTGATCTTTTAGAAAATTTTATAGAGGTACCTATATTTGACTTTGTTGGATGTGATTCAGTTTTTATTTGTTATCCTGCTTATCTTAATATGGTTTTTATTCTATCTTATTTAACATGTATGTGGGAGATTTATATTTCTTTTGAGTGTGCAGATTTTCATGAGGCCGATATTTGGAAGCTCAATCTGAACCGTCTTCGACCACCTGAAAAAACTTCAAAGAAGATGAAGATGGAGAGAGCAATACTTCATTTTTTAACTCCAATATTGAAAGTGTTGGAGTGTATACTAAAAGCCTAGCTTTTGTAAACATTTAATTTTGAAATAAAAGAATCACATTGGTCAATATCTGTATTTATTTGTTAAATGTAATTGTTCAATTAATTTATATAGTAGATAACATGGAGTGTGGTGTCACACTCAGAAGATCATGTTGTCAGTTCTCTATAAATTATAAACAGTTGCTCATGACTAAGATGGAAAGGAACAAACCATCAGAATAGTCATAGTGTAATTAAGTATTAGTTTATCTTGACTAATAAATTACACTAATACACTCTAAGTGTATTGAGTAGGACCATTTAGGTAAGTTCTTTTTGTACTGACTTTGTAAAAGAACTAGACCTTAGTTATTATGGAAGTGTGTGCTCTTAATCCTAATATAATAACAAGCACATATATTTAATATTTATTTCTTTGACTTATCAAAGGGTGAGCTTTAGCTCGATAAATCAATATTCCCGATAAGTTGGGAAATAATATTACTTATAGTGTGTGTTGTTGATTATAGAAGGAATCTGTGTCCTAGTTATATAGGTTGAGAATGTCCCCAAGAGGAGCTTATAAGGATTGTCATGTTAAACCCTGCAGGTGGACTTAGTCCGACATGACAATAAAGTTGAGTGGTACTACTCTTGGAGCTAGATATTAATTAAGTGAGTTGTCAGTAACTTACTTAATTAGTGGACATTTGTTATCTTAAACACAGGGAGACTAACACACTCATGATAAAAAGGAGCCCATAATGTAATTTGGGATTGGTGCGGTAGTGCAGTAATAACTCTCTAGTAGAATGAGTTATTATAAGAAGGAGCCCAGTCGAATGATGACTTTAAACTCAACACAGTCGAATGACGACTTTAGATTCTACACAATCGAATGATGACTTTAAGCTCTATATAGTCAACCTACGACTTTAAACTCTACATAGTCGAATGATGACTTTAAACTATACACAGTCGAATGACGACTTTAAACTTTACACAATCAAATGACGACTTTAAACTCTAATAGTCAAACTGCGACTTTAAACTCTACACAGTCAAATGATGACTTTAAACTCTATACAGTTAAATTGTGACTTTAAACTCTATACAGTCAAACTGTGACTTTAAACTCTAATTGTGACTTTAAACTCTATATAGTTGAACTGTGACTTTAAACTCTATACAATTGAACTGTAACTTTAAAATCCAAGTACAAGTAAGCATGTTCTCACGCCTATAAATTTGTAACCGCCGAGCAATCGAGTCTGTTCTAAGCCCCCGAGCTTTTGGCCGGGTTCTAAACAAGTGTTCATTCTAGATAGGTTCCAATATCAAGGGATTATAAATATCCAGTCTATTTATTTCACTCGGTATTATGGACTTATCCGACTCATTATTTAGTCTGAAAATTCATTATGAAAACTTCTTATAAGTATTCGATCTATTTATTTCACTCGGTATTATGTGCTCGTTTGACTTATTATTCAATCCAAGAATACAATATGAAGAATACTTATAAGTATCCAATCTATTTATTCACTCAGCATTATGTGCTCGTTCGGCTCATTATTCATTCTGGAAATTCTTTATGAAAGTTGTTTATAAGTATCAGGTCTGTCTATTTTGCCTGACATTATGTGCCCATCTGGCTCATTATTTAATCTGAGAATTCATTATGAAGACTGCTTATATATATTTGGTCTGATTATTTCGCTTGGCATACCTGTTATGTTCGGTATATCATTCAGCTTGGGAAGTTCTTACAATGTAATTTGTTTGCTTGTCCTGGTTATTTTGCTTGGTGTGTTTACCTTGCCATGTCTATTATGTGAACCAATATATATATTTAATAAAGAGCACATACAAGATCTATTTTTATCGAAAGTATTGGTGGTTCTAGATGTTCGTGAAGGGGTAGGTAACATTTAACAACATTTAAGAAATATTTAGATATTTGATTTCGGTCCTGTTCAATAAGTACATATACATGTCATGGAATCTAGCGTAAAAAACTTTAGTCGAACTTGCTCAAGAGGTCCCCCGAGAGCCCTCTGAGAAGATGATGTTGGTATATAGACTTACAAGAAGGTTTTGATGATAGATGACCACACTCTCACAGTTGTTGGATCACTCCCCCCACTACATGGTCGAGTGTTCTAAAAAATCTCGCAGCTAATTTTCTTTTAAAATCAATAGAATCGAGATAAACTCTCCTCCCTGCCTTGACACGTTCATTTTCCCGAGCTTGGTAAGTGGATAGCTTAGCCCGGGCAGCATCTATTTCATCTTTTGTAGCATCCAACTGGGCCGTAGGGATTCTATCTGGACTTCTCGTACATTTAACTCTATTTGTGGCTTTAGCAGCAAGAAATTCTTAGTGGATAATTCCTAGGTTAGTTCAAGAGATTTGGATGCATGTGTGAGCCTTAGCTCTTCTAGCAAAGTAGTCTTGTGAGCTAGGTCTAAAATGACTTTATCTTTCATTGCTCTATCCACTTGGAGCTTGGACTCGTTGCCTTATAATTGGAGCTCTAAACTCTGCTTGTCCACCTCTTGAGACTTCAATAACCTCTGGCAGTCTTGTAAATTCTTTTCCATACCAGAAATGAGCTCAACCTTCTCCTCTATTTTTCCCTACAAGTGGGTCATCTCATTACCGGGAGTAGTGGAAGTTGTAAGGAACTAGAGCACTAAACACGCTTATGCGCAGTGGAAACCATCTAGTTCCTCCAGGAGATCCATGCGAAGGGAAAGAAAATATACTAAGATTTGAACAACAACATGATAGTATACCTTTGATGCATGATCACGGACTCCAAACAATTTGGATCTTAGCACGATTACACGTTCACGCCTCTACGGTATCCACAAGAACAAGTATCTCCGTTTGTCTCACAAACTCACAAAAATGGAGAAGAAAATTACCTAAGGTTGTGCTAGCAACCAAACAAGGTAATTTCGGCCAAGAGGAGTAGAGAAGAGGAAGGAGAATGAAGAAATTATCAAAAATGAGAGAAAAATTACTTAAGTATTTTCATCCAATGAAAATACTTAATGAGCATTAATTTAATTAATGAACCTTAATGAGCATTCACTCTCCATTAAGGACCACACTTGAAACTCTTCATTTTGAATTCAATTTCAAAAATTGAATGACTCATTGAATTTTGAAAATTCAATGAATTAATCTCCATTAATCCTCACTTGAGTCTAACTCAAGTCTAATTCCCTTGAGTCTAATTCAAGTCTAATTCACTTGAGTCTAACTCAAGTCTAATTCCCTTTAGTCTAACTCAAGTCTAATTCACTTGAGTCTAACTCAAGTCTAATTCACTTGAGTCTAACTCAAGTCTAATTCAATCGAGTCTTACTCAATTAATGTCATGTAATTCCAAATTCAATGAATCACTATTCCATTAATTTGAATTGACTCCTTGACTCTAGTTTGAATTGGATTTAATCCAATAATTAGATCCAATTGAGTCTAACCAAATAAGTCCAATTCGGATTAGACTTAATCCAATGATTCATCATATGAACCCATCTCCAAATCTACTTGTTCTTTGTGTGTGACCCAATAAGTTCTCGTATTGTTGGCAATGCATCCAAATCAACATTTAGATACATAAGCAATGAATGACATCTAGCAAGGCATCATTGCTATCCAAGTGATGAGAAAGTCGAGATTTGACCTAACCAGTCTGTGGCTATTATCTAGTATGACTTGATCCCTCTATCTTTGATATCTAGATTGATCAATGAGGCATAGACTGTATCATCCTCTTATCAACCTTTGTGTTTCTTGATCTCTAAGTAGACACACTCAATCAAATAAGCTCAATATCTCATATTAACTCATTTGAGTATGACCATGCTTTCTTGTGTCCTACTAATCAAGGGGCCCACAGATATTGCTTCCATCATATGGAAGGCATAGATCCCATCTACATCACTCACATCCCTCCGCATAATTCATTGCATACCCAGTGATTGACTTTATTGTCCATCTTGTTACAGGTGACGTTTATCGATACCAAAGCACTTTATTGTCCACCTTGTTACAAGTGACGTTTATCGATACCAAAGCACACAACTCCTTATGTAGGGAACCGTTGTGATTGCAGGTCTAATGACTATTCATACCAATAGTCACATGAGAATGTTTATGACACTCATATAATGATCCATGAAACATTCTCATGGCGGGTCATTCAGTATATATTCTCTAAATATACCCATGTGTCAACCTGATATCTCATATCCATGACTTGTGAGATTAAGTCATCCGTTGACCTACATGCTAGTCTCAACACATTAATATTGACCTTGTATATTAATGCTTGACTAGGAATAGTTAAGAGTAGTGTTCTATATATATCTACAATATCTCACTATCAATTCAACCAATTGATATGCTGTAGATAAGAACCTACTACCCAGGACATTATTATACTTATTCAATCGGCATTGAACTGAAATAAATATAATAACCAACTTTGACTTTTATTAATAATGATATATGATACAAAATGAGCCCTTTACAATCATCTCATAATTGGTACTAGGGCTAATACTAACAGAAGTAGCCTCTAGATCTTCCATGCGATCGTTCAAAACTTTGTTGGCCCTTTTCAAATCCACAACCAATTGGCCCAAGTGTAATCCCGAGGCATAGAACTAAATAGAATAATGATAGAGTTATAGTTCACAAAAGTAATTTAATAAAACTTAATCAGGCACTTACTGCGGTAGTAGTACGGTGGTGTTCATCATCACACTTTGAAATTGTAGTTCCTTGTGATTGTTTGTATGCTTGCACCCATGAGTCGGCTAATGGACTTGAGAATCCTATAAGGTAAGGGTGAAGTAGTGTTTATTCATTGTTGGAATGGCAACCCATGAGACATCTTGAACAGAGAACTAGTTGAAGATGTGGGTCTTGAAGGAAGAGCAAGTGGGATATCAGGCAATTGTGAATAAATGAAAGCCCGTGGATGAGTAAAGATTCTAATGTTTGTCCAGCCAGCCCAGGATTTTGCTCGAGTATTGATCCTTCAGGCACATGGCCGGTCAATTTTCTACTGGGAGTTCGCTTGGAGCAGGGAGTAGTTGAAGAAATGCTCAAGGCTAGTAGGGGAATTGATTGAGTAGTTAGAGGGGTTGACGTTTTCTCGAGGGGTCAGATAACTGGGGGGATTGCATGAGACATAGGTATAAGAAGGCCTGGTCTCATCATAGCAATTATCAAAATGAGAACGACTATGTTTTTAAGATTCAGGCTCTTTACCTCGAGCAAAAGAAATCTCGGCTAGAGCAAGGGGAGACCATTTAGGCATAGGTTACTCGGGCAGGTCCGGGCTGGAAGCCTCTGCTCGGGGCCTTTTGCACTAGATGATTAGAGGAGTATTCGATTCCAAGGAGCTAGAAGAAGTATCCCAAGAGGATGCTATTGGAGGTAGTAGACCAACAGAGGTAGAGACTTGTTTAAGCTGACGATCCTTCAGAAGGTTTTTACCTAATTGATTTAAAACTGCTTTTATTAGCTGAGTGTTTTTAGAGAGGAAAGTTGGAGTGATGGCCTTTGCCGTTAAAATTGGTGAGCAATTAGAAATCTTTATAATAATTGGTTGATAATGAAGGACTAAGGAGAGATATTTTCTTACTAAAGGTAGCGCTTAGCTCGAGGTTAACTAGAGTAAGCCTGAAAACATATAGCAAACCTTATATGGTTAATTTAGGCAAGCTAAACTTCAAGCCTTTGGGTTTCTCCAAAGCTTGATGAAAGGATGGGTTTGCACGGATGTTACCCAATTTCGGGATCGAAGGGAGATTCTGCCTCTAGTCTAGGGGATAAGGTGGAGGAGTTGGAAGATGAATGAAGAATTATTTATTTCTCTATTCTTCCTAAACCGACACTCTATTAAATAAATTGCTTTAGGGCAAGCTTGAAATTTGAATAGCCCATTCACTACTTGTCAAAGAAGAAAATGATGGTGAAATAGACGAGGAGATAGAGGGGTGTTCAATAAATGGAAAACGATGACAACACCACTCAAGATGCGAAAGGATTGAGGGATAAGATGGTGAAGTTGTTGGTTGGTCCTAGGAAGATCGTACCGGTTCCACTGTACAAAAATTTTGTACGATTGTCGAACTTTTCCTAAACAACTTATTGTGTTCTTTAGAAATTAAATTAGGAATTGCAAACAGAACTTAATATTATTGATTCCAAATTTAACTTATCTGTTCTTAATGGTTTAGATTTAGATCCCAAGCAGAACTTAACATTATTGATCCAAATCAACCTATGTTATAAATTCAATTAAATATCTATTTCGAAAATCGGTTCCCAGTACAAAACATGGCGAGGCACATGCCCTTCTTGGGTATGGGAGCATCCACCACTAGACCAACAGAGGTAGAGACTTGTTTAAGCTGACGATCCTTCAGAAGGTTTTTACCTAATTGATTTAAAATTGCTTTTATTAGCTGAGTGTTTTTAGAGAGGAAAGTTGGAGTGATGGCCTTTGCCGTTAAAATAGGTGAGCAATTAGAAATCTTTATAATAATTGGTTGATAATGAAGGACTAAGGAGAGATATTTTCTTACTAAAGGTAGCGCTTAGCTCGAGGTTAACTAGAGTAAGCCTGAAAACATATAGCAAACCTTATATGGTTAATTTAGGCAAGCTAAACTTCATGCCTTTGGGTTTCTCCAAAGCTTGATGAAAGGATGGGTTTGCACGGATGTTACCCAATTTCGGGATCGAAGGGAGATTCTGCCTCTAGTCTAGGGGATAAGGTGGAGGAGTTGGAAGATGAATGAAGAATTATTTATTTCTCTATTCTTCCTAAACCGACACTCTATTAAATAAATTGCTTTAGGGCAAGCTTGAAATTTGAATAGCCCATTCACTACTTGTCAAAGAAGAAAATGATGGTGAAATAGACGAGGAGATAGAGGGGTGTTCAATAAATGGAAAACGATGACAACACCACTCAAGATGCGAAAGGATTGAGGGATAAGATGGTGAAGTTGTTGGTTGGTCCTAGGAAGATCGTACCGGTTCCACTGTACAAAAATTTTGTACGAGTGTCGAACTTTTCCTAAACAACTTATTGTGTTCTTTAGAAATTAAATTAGGAATTGCAAACAGAACTTAATATTATTGATTCCAAATTTAACTTATCTGTTCTTAATGGTTTAGATTTAGATCGCAAGCAGAACTTAACATTATTGATCCAAATCAACCTATGTTATAAATTCAATTAAATATCTATTTCGAAAATCGGTTCCCAGGACAAAACATGGCGAGGCACATGCCCTTCTTGGGTATGGGAGCATCCACCACTAGACCAACAGAGGTAGAGACTTGTTTAAGCTGACGATCCTTCAGAAGGTTTTTACCTAATTGATTTAAAACTGCTTTTATTAGCTGAGTGTTTTTAGAGAGGAAAGTTGGAGTGATGGCCTTTGCCGTTAAAATAGGTGAGCAATTAGAAATCTTTATAATAATTGGTTGATAATGAAGGACTAAGGAGAGATATTTTCTTACTAAAGGTAGCGCTTAGCTCGAGGTTAACTAGAGTAAGCCTGAAAACATATAGCAAACCTTATATGGTTAATTTAGGCAAGCTAAACTTCATGCCTTTGGGTTTCTCCAAAGCTTGATGAAAGGATGGGTTTGCACGGATGTTACCCAATTTCGGGATCGAAGGGAGATTCTGCCTCTAGTCTAGGGGATAAGGTGGAGGAGTTGGAAGATGAATGAAGAATTATTTATTTCTCTATTCTTCCTAAACCGACACTCTATTAAATAAATTGCTTTAGGGCAAGCTTGAAATTTGAATAGCCCATTCACTACTTGTCAAAGAAGAAAATGATGGTGAAATAGACGAGGAGATAGAGGGGTGTTCAATAAATGGAAAACGATGACAACACCACTCAAGATGCGAAAGGATTGAGGGATAAGATGGTGAAGTTGTTGGTTGGTCCTAGGAAGATCGTACCGGTTCCACTGTACAAAAATTTTGTATGAGTGTCGAACTTTTCCTAAACAACTTATTGTGTTCTTTAGAAATTAAATTAGGAATTGCAAACAGAACTTAATATTATTGATTCCAAATTTAACTTATCTGTTCTTAATGATTTAGATTTAGATCGCAAGCAGAACTTAACATTATTGATCCAAATCAACCTATGTTATAAATTCAATTAAATATCTATTTCGAAAATCGGTTCCCAGGACAAAACATGGCGAGGCACATGCCCTTCTTGGGTATGGGAGCATCCACCACTGCCTCGACAAAACCTCTTAACGAAATTAAATATTTAATTTCGTAAAATAACATTAGGTTAACCAAAAGGAACAATCGAATCACAAATTCAAAAAATAAAAAAAAAATCAACTCGAATAACAAATTCGAAAGACTAGAATCTAATGCCTCTTGTGTTTGGAATTCATACAAAGAAAAATAACTAGTGTGATGCGGAAAAACAATTACTAGTTATACCTTTTCCTTGTATGCTAATAACTTCGAGATTTTCTGCCGTATTCCTGCCTCGCCTTGGACGTCGTGTGGGCGACGATCATCCAAGATGAACACCACCCAAGAGCCTTCTTTCTCCTTCTCTAGAATTCGACCACCACCACCACCAAGGAACCAAATAGAGCAAGGGGAAAGGGAAGGGAGAGAGGGCCGGCCACAATAGAGAGCACCAACAAGAGAATAAGAATTGATTTTACATGAGGCCTCTCCTTCCCTTCTTTTATATTACTTGCCCAAGGCAAATAAGGAAAGACTTTTTACAAAAAATAAAATCTCCCTCTTGTTTTTCCTTTTCCCTTTTTATTTTTTCTTTTCCTTCCTCTTGATTGATTCAATCATTGATTGGCCGACCCCTTGCTTGGGCACCAAGCAAGGGTGGCCGACCACTTAAAAGGAAGAAAATAATCTTGTAAAGAATGTTATAAGCAAAGAAGAAAAACTCTTATAAAATTTTACAAGCTATCTTTTATTTTCCTAATGTGGATGTTAAAAAAGGAAAGTTTTAAAAAATTAAAACCAACTTTTAAATTTTAAAACTTCTCTTCTAAAATATCCCTTTTTAACATGCTTACAAAAATAAAAAGTTTCAAATTTAAAACTTCTCTTCCTTTTTTCTAAAAACCATAAGGATGTTTAAAAAAGGAAAGTTTTCAAAACTTTTAAACTTTCTTTTAAACCATGTGGCTTAATTCAAATAAGGAAAGTTTTATATTTTAAAATCTCTCTTTTAAAAATTGTAGTTATCTACAAAGAGAATATTTTAAAAATTCAAAACACCCCATCTAATTTGAAATATGTGGTCGGCACCCTTTAATTACTTGTGGCCGGCCACCTCAAGGAGTTTATGGCCGGCCCCTTTGGCTTAGTCACCAAGCCATGGGCCGGCCCCTTCTTGGACACCAAGATAGGCTTTTCATGAGCAAATTGAAGGCTTCATTGAGGCTAGGACAGGGACCTAGAGGAGAAATTGATTTTGGCCTTCCGATGAGCTTGAGTGTCCCGTGTTCGCCCTGAACACACAACTCAAGTTCATCAACAATAACTTATTCCACTACAGAGTTATTATTGCACTACCGCACCAATGTCAAATTACATTATGGGCTCTTTTTTGTAACGCCCGTCCTTCTTACCCAACCAAAGGCGGCGCTACGTTCTTATACTACTTACATACATGTTTTACTATAACAGCGGAAGAATAAAAAATTTAAAGAATTTAATTTATTAAGCATAATATCACATATTTTGATTTGTTCAAATGTGCATATATTGAACTTATAACTAAAAATATTAATTTGTCCGAATCGTCCTAGCCGAGCCACCACCACACACATCACTATCTGCTCCTCCTGCTGCTCCATTGTTCATCTAGCTTTCTCTTTTATCTGCGGTACAAGGAAAGTAAGCTATGAGCACTCATGGCTCAGTAAGTTCCTTTCCTACTCACTAAAACCGAGAATCATCGTATATCAAGAATGGATCAACATATCATTGTCTCAACTAATCATAACATAACATATCATTCTATTCAAACATATCATGCATATTTCTTATTCACATATCATTTCATAGAAGCATGAATATCATATCATAAAACAAATAAATCACAAGCATAAGACATACAAGGGCATCATATTCATATCATAATATCACATGACATTATATCATATCATCATATAATTCAAGCACATATGAATGTAGGCAATGCATCGTGAATTTGAAAACTTATACTTAATAGTACTTGAAATTAATATCATCATCATTTGGGATCCCGATTTGTACCACATACATAATGCGTAGGTCCAAGGTAGCAAGTCTTGAGCCCTACCATGCATACATACTAGGCCCGAGTCTTACTCCATCGACCTAGGGCACTCAAAGGCCTATTACTGACGAGGCCCGAGTCTTACTCCATCGACCCCGGGGCGTTTACGGAGCCCACCCTTGGTACAAACCATAAAAATAACTTATCATGCATAACTATCATATCATGTCCTTAACAATCTTTCATGCATTTATTCTTTTCATTTCTTTTCATTATGTATAGCATTTTCTATGCTATCACATATCATAACATAACTTCATTTCTTTTCATTATGTATAGCATTTTCTATGCTATAACACATCATGACATATTTCATAATATAACTTCATTATGCATATCATTTCGTAACTAAAGCAATCATGCATTCTAACTTATTATCATATCATTTTCATACAGCATGGCATAGACATATTTAACTTTTTTGTTCTAGGGTTTCTAGGGCATCTATCCCTTCATGGCCGAACACATAATGATTCATTTAGGTCATACAAACATGTATCACATTCACACATTATCAAGTTTTCATAAGAAGTACTTTTAACCCCTTAGGTTTCATTTCCAAGGCCTCTAGGTCCTTTAAACCTTACTTGGCTGAAATTCATAGAATATAAACTTCCTTTAAGTGGCCTAAAGCATGGGAAACCTAAGTAAATTTCATAGCAAGATTTACTAAGAACATCATACACAAAGTTGGATCATAAACAAGCTAGGACTCTTGTGATCTTACATGTCATAAATCATGTAACTAATTTTCTACATTCCAATTAAACATGAGAGCATTAATCATCTTTCATAACATAATATCACAGAGGTCATTGAGCATATTAGAATTTTTTTTAAGCTTCTCTAAACCATCACCTTACCATGGCCGAAATATTAAGAGTAAGGTTCATGAGTTTCTTTCAACATTCAAGCATACAACTCTTAAGAACTTTATATCATATAAGCATAGTTATTTTAAATTCAAGGTCCTCCTAACCCTAAATTCTTTCTTGGCCGAAACATGAGAGTGGGGTTCTTTTGGTTCCAATCAACTTCCAAGCAAGAAAACCATAGGAAGGTCCTTAGCATTTCATAGAGGGAACCTTGCACTAGTTTGGTTAGACAATAATTTTCCTAACCTATTTACAATATTTTTGATTGAAATTCTAGGGTTACATACACCTCTGATCATGCATCATATATGTATAAAAACATAGGGGAAAACTTTCTTTCAAGGCATAGAAAAAGAATCCGAAAATCACATGAAAGCCTTGTACCGCAGAGGGGAAGCTTACCTTCTTTGCTTAAGTTTCCTAGGTTCGAGAACTTGCTTGTGGACCTTTCTTCCTTGCTTGCTTTGCTCGGCACCAATGGAGGAAGAAGTGGCTAGGTCTTTTGGTGGAGAGGAGGAGGAAGAAGAGGAGGCTTCTTCCTCTTGTGTTGCTCGGCAACAAAAAGAAAGAAAGAAGGGGGAGAGTTGTTGCTCTCGGCAACAAGAGGAAAGAGGGAGGGAGAGTGCTCGGCACAAATGGAGGAGAGGAGGAGAGTGAGTTGAGGATGAAGCCCCCCTCCATGCCTATTTATACTAAAGTGAGGGGAGGAAAACTTGACTTGATTCATCCTCCTCATTTACTTCTCCTCTTAATGAGAAAGAATATGCTAGAGAAATGCTTCTTCAGTTTCTCTCTTTTCTTTCTCTTAATTTCTCTCCTTTCTTTCCTTTAATTATAATTCCCATCTCTCCTCTTACAATATTCACTCCTATCACACTTGGTTAACACATGCATGCATCCACAAGAGAACCAAGGATCAAATCCTTCTCCTAACATATTTTTGTACAAAATAATTCATGTATATGCATTATGCATAAATATTTCATACATGCATATATAATATCTCATATTTCTTTTGTTTACATTAATTCCTTGCATTATAAATCATGTATAGAACTTTATATTCTCAACTTTATTTTCTTTCATAAAGTTTTTTAATCATCTAAATCCTTCCCATCGTAACATTCAACGTAGACTATCTACACATTCTTTTCATTACATTCGTACTCTCATTGCCCTTACTTTATCTAGGCTTTCTAGGGGTGTTACATTTTTATCAAGAGTGTGTTAGTCTCCCCTGTGTTTAAGATATCGAATGCCCATTAATTTAATTGAGTTACTGACAACTCACTTTAATTAATGTCTTAGTCCAAAAGTAGTACCACTCAACCTCATTGTCATGTCGGACTAAGTCCACCAGCAGGGTTTAACATGACAATCCTTATGAGCTCCTCTTGGGGACATTCTCAGCCTAGATTACTAGGACACAGTTTCCTTCTATAATCAAGAACACACACTATAAGTAATATTATTTCCCAACTTATCGTGCCTATTGATTTATCGAGCTAAATCTCACCCTTTGATAAATTAAAGAAATAAATACTAAATATATATGCTTGTTATTATATTAGAATTAAGAGCACACACTTCCATAATAACTAAGGTCTAGTTCTTTTATTAAGTCAGTATAAAAAGAACTTACCTTAAATGATCCTACTTAATATACTTAGAGTGTACTAGTGTAATTTATTAGTCAAGATAAACTAATACCTAATTACACTATGACTATTCCAATGGTTTGTTCCTTTCCATCTTAGTCGTGAGCAACTGTTTATAATTTATAAAGAACTGATAACATGATCTTCTGTGTGTGACACCACACACCATGTTATCTACAATATAAATTAATTGAACGACTACACTTAACAAATAAATGTAGACATTTGACCAATGTGATTCTTTTATTTCAAAAATAAATGTTTACAAAAGGTAGGCTTTTAGTATACACTCTAACAGAAGTAGGATACCAAAAAATGGATAATGTTGACAAAGAACGGATGAAGAGGAAAATGGAGCCCAACTATGATTTGTTCCCTAAAATAGCCACACTTTTTATTGGGAGAAGATAAGGGTGATTTTCTTCAGTAGGAGCAACTATGTAGGTAGGGAGGCCATATTTGATGGTGAGGTCATAGGCATCATCTGTAAGGAACTATAGTGCTAAACACGCCGAAAAGCGCAGCGGAAAAAATAAGTTCCTATCAGAAGATCCATGCAAAAGGAAACCATATACTAAGTACTAATTTTCTACATGAGAAAGTTATACCTTTGTTGCATGCCCTTCACTGTAAAATACCAAAAAATAGGATAATATTAATAAGGGAATTTTTCGGAATTTTTGGAAATTTTTTGGGAATTTTTCGGAGCTCGTACGGACGAGTTGACGGGGATAAAGACGGGGTCCGGAAAAGCCTGTTTAGGCTATCCCATTTAAATGAGGAAAAGTTGAATTTCTTAATTCCTTTTTCTTTATTTATTCTCTTATTCTTCATTTTTTTTGTCGCTGTTTAATCCTTCTTCCCCGCGCGAACCCGAGCCCTAACCGCACGGCGGTTTCCTCCACCTTCTCCTTCATTCTCTTCTCTCCCGAGCTTTCTTCCGCACGAAACTAGGTCTACAGCGCGCCGCCGACCCGAGTAGCACCGCCGCACCCATTGCCCTAGCCATCGTCGCCCCTCGGCCCTCGCAGTGGTGATCTTTAGTGCCGGTGGCTTATCGCAGACGCCTCCTTCCTCTCGCGTCTCTCCGATCTCCTCACGCACGCCACCGCTGTTCCGCCTCCACAGCCTAGCGCCGGCCACCGGTGCCCTAGCCCTAGGATCATCGCGTTGGGAAAGGAGGACAACCCTCTCTCGACCTTGTACCAGGCAACCACCCGACGCCTTCTTCTCTTCTCCGTGCCGAGGTCTTTACCTCTGCCCGTCGCTCTTCGCCCTTACCGTGGAGATCTCAGTCGCCTCTTTGTTGGAGCAGATCAAAGGGTGGTGCCGCATCAGTCGGCTGCCTCCCGTGCCTGGCATAGTCTGTGGATTCTTCATGTTGCCGATCATTGAAGAAGGATGCACTGTTTTATTCTTTCTTGAAGCTATGGGGGTCTCGGAGTAAGGTAGGATCGAGGTATATTCTTTGATTTGTAATCATCACTGCTTGATCTCTTCTTTTGATCCTAACCAGTGAGGATTTGTTGGAAGTGATCTTGGTTCTAGTGGTGTTTATTGCCGGCAGCACTCAAACAAACATTGCCAGGGGTTTTAGATCAAGAGCAAAGGTAAGAATGTGTACTGTGAAGAAAAGAAAGAATTTGTTACTAAAATTAGTTTTAAGTTTAACTTTAAATCTATTTGTGTAGTGGATTTAAGTTTGGATTCTAATCTAAAGAGTTGATTGGGGATTAAGTTACTAACCCTAGTTAACTATTAGATTTAAATAGGTAATTGAGGTTATGTGATTAGGGTTTTTCCCTAAATTAGTTTTGGAGATTTTATTTAGCTATTTTTATGAATGTAGCTAAATAAAATATATGTGTATTGGTGACACAGGACCTTGATGCGAGACGAGTATCTCGATATCGGACTAGACCATTTCGATTGGAGGCGGGTACTTTTGACTTATTGTCTTTGATATGCTTAGTAATGAAATTAACATGTTGCATTAATTGTGTTTCTTATTTGTTTCGGTTAATCACTGCCCAATACATGTTACCTGTTTGATTGGTTGTTTGTTACATCTCGTATTGATCTCGTACCTGATTTTTCATGCTCATGGGTAGTGATATAACCATGTTTCACATGTTCAGGACCTAGGTTTGATACCTTATTGATCAGTATATCTTGATATGATTTATTCACTATGGTGCCCATTGTTATATGTCCAGAGGTTGGTTTAGTATATTACCATGCTTAGTGACATGCACCATTTGCATGATCGCATGCTGTGCGATAGATTGCTCCATTATTGTTGAGCACATTGCGGTTTCATCATTCGCTCGTTGTGGCCTTCGGGGTAGCTTGACCAGTGGTAGCACGTCGGTTTGGCTCTTCCGTGCTCGTTGGTCCGCTCATGGGTAGTGTGACGTAGCGTGGTAGCCCGTCATACCGGGAGATGAGAGCATTGCGCGCCCCCATTTATGATTTGGGGTAGGAGTACGTGTGTCGACAACATCCCGTCCTCTCGGTCACTCATCGGGAGTAGTGATGCAGAGTGCACGGTTGTCACACTCTACCCACTCGGTCCCACTTTTGTTATGAGTTGGGCGATTGGCGTCGGGGTGACCATGACTTTGGCATCATATAAATGATGCATTTTTGTTTGTGATTGTTTTTGCATTTATATCGCATATTATTGGATACCTATGATTGACATGCATATAGGTCTTCTATACCTTTCGGATTGTTTGTCCTTATACCGGGTCCTGGTTAGTAATTCTCTCCTGTCTACTTGGTTTGCATTTATCTTTATTTTTATCAGACTGTACGCATGATTAGTGCTAGGTGTTATTCCTTTACTTTGCATATCAATTGTACCTGCTGAGTGTTGGACTCACCCCGCCTCCATTGTTGTTATATTTCAGGATGATACTGTCAGGAGAGAGTTCTAGTTGCTGGTCCCCTGAAGACCCGAAGACTTACGGATCTACTGGTTTTGTTTGTTTCCTTTTTGACTATGTTATAGACTTGGTTTGTTTGGATACTTGGACTTTGTATGGATTTTGAGATGTTGATGGATTTTTGGTATGATTTGGATTTTATTCTACTACATGCCTGCCTGGACGGCAGAAGAGGTGAGTTCGTCAGATTTGAGCTTTATGAGTGTAGTTGAGTAGGGTGGATTTCGAGTCAGAGTATTATTGTTTGTGATTACTATTATTAACTGCGTGGTTGTGACAGCCAGAGACTGAATATCTATATAAACTGTGTGGTGATTGTTTTTATTTATTGTTATTATTCCAGCCGCCTGTGGCTGAGGTATATGTGTTATGTAGATGTTTCAGATTGTCCGCCGTACAGGGGAGATGCTGCCGAAATTTCTTCGGATAGGGACTCCTCTGGGGCGTGACAATTTAGTGGTATCAGAGCCTAAGTTTTGCGATTTTTGTTTTCATATTTTGGAATAACCTGATACCAATTTATTTGGTATCAGAGCGCCAAGTTTGGCGATACTTGTTTTGTTCCCGTGTGTTGGATTTTGAGATTTATCTGATACCAATTTATTGGTATCAGAGCAGGGTTATCATACTTGCTTTTGGTGTTCTGGAGAATTATCGGATACCTGTTGTTGGTATTCTGGATATTTGGGTTAGCCAGGTTTGCGAGTCAAACTGGGCATTTTCGGATTTTCGATATGGTTATGTTTCGGATTTCCGTTTCGGATTTATTTGGATTTCCGGCGATATTCTCGTTCGGAATTTTGAGGTCAAAAGTTGGGACTGGACAGCGATGGAAAATCTCCAGACAGCAAATAGGTATGATGTTTATTTTATGATTTTTATACTTGTAGTAATATCTGTAATTTAATTTAACAGATATGAGACGATCTACTCGTATTGCTGTGAGACGTGGTGCTGGACGACCACGTGCGAGGACCACGGGATCTCTGGATATGCCAGAGATGCCCACTGTTAGTGAGCATGTCAGTCAGGGGCTGACTCAGCATGCTGTGGGCACGTTGGGCTTTCAGACCCCGACGGCTCCAATAGAGATACCTACCTCGTTTGTGCCAAGCGTACCTATCCCTACAGTAGTTCCGGTACCATCAGGGGTACCATTGGCGTATCCGACATCTGCTCCAGCACAGCCACTTGGATCTACAACGTATTCAGTACCACCGCCACTTGGATCTACAGTGTACCCGACACCAGTGGCACCTGTACCCCCACTGCCTACAGTAGCAGCAGCTGCACCATATCCGGTACCATTACCTACCGTACCTCCAGCTGCGGCTACTTATGTTCACCCGGCAGTACCACCGACGGCATATGCTTCAGTATATACAGAAGCACCGGGAGTTCCTCCTCTGGTTTATTCCGCGGTACCACCTTTAGTATCAGCTCCAGTGTTTCCGCCAGTTCCTGCAGTCGTCCCGACACAGCTCACTGATATTGTCGCTGCACGAGCTAGGATTCTAGCATTGGCTGAGTCGATGAAGACTCATTTCACTCTTTTCCGCGGAGATCTCAATCCGAGTATGGCTCTGTCATGGATAGAGACTATGGAGCAGACTTTCTTCTATATGGCTTGCTCCGAGTGGGAGAAAGCAGAGTTGGCTGCCTACCATTTACGGGATGAAGCTAATGCCTGGTGGAGTACTCAGCGTTCTATTATTGGTGAGCGCAACGTCACGTGGACCAGGTTCAGAGAGGCTTTTGAGAGCCGCTTCTTTCCACTGTCTTATCAGATGGCTCGCCGACAAGATTTTATGAGTCTGAGGCAGAACAACCACTCAGTGACCGAGTATAATACTGAATTCCACCGGTTGGCTAAGTTTTGTCCAGAGTTAGTTGCGGAGGACAGAACTCGCATGATGCAGTTTATTCAGGGACTGGATGGTTATCTGCATGTACGGCTTGTTGGTTTAGGGATCACATCTTACTCTGATACACTGGATCGAGCTTTGATGATAGAGTTAGCTCAGCAGATAGCATATCCGGACAGGAAAAGGAAGCATACGGGTCAGACATCAGGGCAGATCCAGCAGACACAGGCGACAGGACAGCATCAGAGTAGTCACAGACGGTCAGGTCAGAGTTCTTCTGGGGTATCTCGTAGGCCTCAGAAGTCAGGACAGTCTTCCTCAGGACGTTTCCGGTCTCCTCGGCAGGATCGGAAACAGTCCACCAGCGATATACAGTGTTTCCGATGTGGTTCCAGAGACCACATCACTTTAGCTTGCACTTTGGAACAGTCAGTTTGCTTTTATTGCAAACTGCTTGGGCACCAGAGCCGAGAATGTCAGCTGAAGGCTCAGCACACGGCTTCCGGAGGGTCAGAGCAGAGGGGACAGTCTAGTCAGTCAGTGTCTCGACGAGGAGGGCGGAGATTCTCACCCTCACAGCGTCAGTAGGGAGCAGCTCCCTCAGCAGCAGCATTTGGCATGCTTGGACAGGAGTACTCCAGTGCTTCTGTAACACCCCAGAGTTTTGTTTGAGGACCTTATTATCTGACTCAGGGGCAGTACCAGACTCAGTCCCAGCCAGCTGCACAGTATCAGTCACCATCGTCTCAGTCTTCTCTGGCTCATTATCCAGCACCGCCTCAGTGGCAGGCTTCTGCCCAGCCGCAGCAGCCGCTGACAGCGTTACCTCCTCCTCCTCCGCTAGAGACTGGTCGTGTTCATGCGATTACCAGAGAGGATGCTCAGCGGGCCGACAGATCCGTTTTCCGCGGTACGATTTCCATTTATGCATTTTTCGCTGATATTTTGATTGATACTGGTAGTTCACACTCTTTTATTTCCCGTACCTTTATGCGGGAGATTGGTAGATTACCTACTGTTAGATTGCAGCGATTGATTGTCTCCCTACCGTCCGGTGATACTTTAGACGTCACACAGGAGATCAGAGGTTGCCCGTTAGACTTTGGCAACATGACACTTACGGTAGATCTTCTAGTATTGGAGATGGTCGAGTTTGATATCATTCTTGGCATGGATTGGCTGTCAGTATATCATGCTACCGTTGATTGCCAGACGAGGGTGGTCACCTTCCGGCCTCCGAACCAACCCTCGTGGAATTTCACTGGCATCAGAGATGACGGCATATCGATCATTTCGGCAATTCAGGCTTAGAAGTTGTTGTCACATGACTGTCAGGGTTTCCTATTATCTTTGATTAGTACAGACGACAGCAGTAGTTCGCAGCTCTCTGATGTTCTAGTAGTCCGAGAGTATCCGGATGTGTTTCCAGAGGAGCTACCTGGTTTGCCACCTAGAAGGCCAGTGGAGTTCGCTATTGAGCTTATTCCGGGAACCACGCCGACATCGAAAGCTCCGTATCGTATGGCACCAAAAGAGTTGAACGAGTTGAAGGTTCAACTCCAGGAGCTTTTAGACAGGGGATTCATTCGCCCTAGTGTTTCCCCATGGGGGTTCTTCGGTATTATTTGTCATGAAAAAGGACGGCACCATGAGGTTATGTATTGACTACAGACAGCTGAATGCAGTGACCGTCAGAAATAAATATCCTTTACCACGAATCGAGGATTTGTTTGATCAGCTCAGAGGTACATCAGTGTATTCTAAGATTGATCTGTGATCCGGATATCATCAGTTGAGGGTCAGAGACTCAAATATCCAGAAGACAGCTTTCCGTACGAGATACGGTCATTATGAGTTTTTGGTAATGCCATTTGGGCTTACCAATGCTCCAGCGGTGTTTATGGACTTGATGAACCGCATTTTTCTTGAGTATCTAGATCAGTTTGTTATCATTTTCATTGATGACATATTGGTCTACTCGCATTTCGAGGAGGAGCATGCACAGCATCTTCGTATACTCTTGGAGATTCTTAGACGACATCAGTTGTACGCGAAGTTCAGCAAGTGTGCATTCTGGCTATCCTCAATCGGTTTTCTGGGACACGTGGTTTCTAGCAGAGGTATTTCAGTTGATCCTCAGAAGATCGAGGCTGTCACCAGTTGGGAGCAGCCAAGATCCGCAGTTTTCTGGGACTAGCAGGATATTACCGACGTTTTGTCGAGGGTTTTTCGCGTATTGCTATGCCGTTGACACGTCTTACCAGGAAAGGCGTGAAGTTCATGTGGACAGAGGATTGCGAGACCAGCTTTCAGGAGCTGAAGCGGAGATTAGTGTCGGCTCCAGTTTTGGTTTTACCTTCTGGAGAGGATGGATTTGTACTTTACACCGACGCATCTCTTCAGGGTTTGGGCGTTGTTCTGATGCAGCACGGCAGAGTAGTCTCTTATGCTTCTCGTCAGCTGAAGGAGCATGAGAAGAACTACCCAGTTCATGACCTGGAGTTAGCCGCCATCATTTATGCATTGAAGATTTGGCGTCATCACCTGTACGACATTACATTTGAGATTCTCACTGATCATAAGAGTCTCAAATACATTTTCACTCAGAAGGAGCTTAATCTCCGACAGAGGTGATGGATGGAGTTCCTGAAGGATTACGATTATACCATTAGCTACCACCCGGGTAAAGCTAATGTGGTTGCCGATGCACTCAGCAGGAAGTCCAGAGGGACTTTGGCTTGCCACCGAGTTTCAGTTATAGACTTGGTTCAGGGTTTCTCCGAGTTAGACCTTGAGGAGCAGGGATCTACAAAGCAGGGTATTTTGGTTACCATGGTTGCTCAGTCGTTGATCAGGACGAGGATTCGAGAGGCTCGGGCTGGTGATCAGCATTATCAGTTCATTGGAAGTCAGATAGCTTCCGGGCAGCAGACCGAGTTCACACGAGACGAGGAGGGTATTATATACTTCCGAGACAGATTATGCGTACCTCAGTCTCATCCGGTCTTACAGGAGCTACTTCAGGAGGCTCACCGTTCTCGATTTACGATCCATCCAGACGGGACCCGTATGTATCGAGACTTGAGGCGTTCCTATTGGTGGAACGGTATGAAGAAAGACATCGCGGATTTCGTAGCTAGATGTCTTGTTTGTCAGCAGGTGAAGGCTGAGCACCAGAGACCTACAGGATTACTTCAGCGGATTCCTATTCCTGAGTGGAAGTGGGATCACATTACCATGGACTTTGTGGTGGGATTGCCGAGGACACGACGAGGCCATGACGCGATTTGGGTTATCGTTCATCTATTAACCAAATCCGCGCACTTCTTAGCGATCCGGAGGACTGATCCCCTGGATCGATTGGCAGATCTGTATTGCCGAGAGATCATCAGACTACATGGTGTTCCATTGAGTATCATTTCGGATAGAGATCCATGGTTCACGTCTCGTTTCTTGGGCACACAGCTCCGTTTCAGTACAGCTTTCCATCCACAGACAGATGGACATTCAGAGCGGACCATTCAGACTTTAGAGGATCTGCTGAGGTCGTGTGTTATGGATTTCGGAGGCAGTTGGGAGGACCATCTGTCGTTGGTAGAGTTTGCCTACAACAACAGCTTCCATTCGGCTATCCAGATGGCACCGTTTGAGGCGTTGTATGGTAGACCTTGTCGGACACCCGTCCTCTGGGATGAGGTTGGAGAGGCCGAGTTGATGGGACCTCATAGAGTTCAGCAGGATGCAGAGTTGGTCCGTACTATCAGACGGAGGATGTCAGAGGCGCAGGATCGCCAGAAGATTTATGCAGATCGGAGACGCAGACCTTTGGAGTTTTCTGTTGGCGACCATGTATTTATGAGAGTTTCACCCACGAAAGGGGTGAAGAGATTTGGCCTCAGGGTAAGCTAGCTCCGCGGTATATTGGTCCTTTCGAGATCTTGGAGAGGATCGGAGTGGTAGCTTACCGACTGGCACTACCACCGTACCTGGCAGGCGTCCATGATGTATTCTACGTATCTATGCTGTGGAGATACGTACCTGATCCGACGCATGTGCTGACAGATGTCTCAGTTCCAGTTCAGCCTGACATTACTTATGAGGAGGTTCCGGTACGGATTCTCGACCGGAAAGAGCGTCAGTTGCGAAACAAGACTATCCGGCTGGTTAAAGTCGGATGGCAGCATCATTCGGACGAGGAGGCTACTTGGGAGCTTGAGGATACGATCCGAGCTCGATATCCCCATCTTTTTACGTGAGGTATGTGATTCAGTTTACCGTTCAACGTTTATACTTTCTATATCTGTTGTTAGTACTTGCTGATGGTAGAAACGAAATTTGGGGACCAAATTTTTATTAGTGGGGGAGAATTTAAAATACCGGAAAATAGGCGAATATTAATAAGGGAATTTTCTGGAATTTTTGGAAATTTTTCGAGAATTTTTTGGAGCTCGTACGGACGAGTTGACGGGGATAAAGACGGGGTCCGGAAAAGCCTGTTTAGGCTATCCCATTTAAATGAGGAAAAGTTGAATTTCTTAATTCCTTTTTCTTTATTTATTCTCTTATTCTTCATTTTTTTGTCGCTGTTTATTCCTTCTTCCCCGCGCGAACCCGAGCCCTAACCGCACGGCGGTTCCCTACACCTTCTCCTTCATTCTCTTCTCTCCCGAGCTTTCTTCCGCACGAAACTAGGTCTATAGCGCGCCGCCGACCCGAGTAGCACCGCCGCACCCATTGCCCTAGCCATCGTCGCCCCTCGGCCCTCGCAGTGGTGATCTTTAGTGCCGGTTGTTAGTTAGAGCCCTAGAGCCAATCATTTGATGATTGTATGGACTCATTGTATCATATTCTTGTATATTAATAAAGACATTTGGATTTTGGTTATTATACTTACTTGTATTGGTGCCAAATAAACTAAGTATAATAATGTCCTTGAGTAGATGGTTCTCACCTATATCAATCGGTTAGTTGAACCGATAGTGAGATGATATAGGGAACACTACTCTTAATCATTTCTAGTCGAGTATTAACATTTAGGGACAATATTAATGCAATAAGACTAGCATGTAGGTCAACTCGATGACTTGATCTCACAAGTCATGGATATAGAGATATCAAGTTGACACATGGGTATACATTAGAGAATGTATACTGAATGACCCGCCATGAGAAAGTATCATGGATCGTTATATGAGTGTCATATACTTTCTCATGTGGCTATTAGTATGACTACTAGTTCTTAGACCTGAAGTCACCATAGATCCCTACATAAGGAGTTATGTACTTTAATTTCGTCAAACGTCACCCGTAACTGGGTGGACTATAAAGGCGATTACTGGGTATGTAACAAATTATGCGGAGGGATGTGAGTGATGTAGATGGGATCTATCCCTCCTATATGACGGGAGTGACATCGGTATTCTTGATAGAGTGAGACCACGAAGTGCATGACCATGCCCAAATGAGTCAATATGGGATATTGAGCTCATTTGATTTAGTGTGTCTACTTGGAGTTCAAGATTTAGATTGATTAGAGGATGACACGGTCTATGCCTCATAATAATCAATCTAGATGTCTAGGATAGAAGGACACTTGTCATATATTGTGAGGAGTCACAATTAGTAGTCACAAGGTGATGTCGGATCTCGATATTCTTGTAACTTGGGTAGTAATGATGTGTTGCTAGATACCGCTCATTACTTATGTTCCTAAATGGGTTTAGGGCATTGCCAACGTTACAAGAACCTATAGGGTCACACACTTAGGACAATTAGATGGAGATTAGGTTCATATGATGAACCAAGAGGATTAGATTCATTTGATGAATCAAATTTGATTAAGAGTAATCCTAATTGGGCTAACTTGAGTTCGACTCAAGTTGATTCATGTGTTCAATGAGTCTAATTTAGATTTTGACTCATTGAATCAATTTAATTAAATGAATTAGATTCATTATATTAATTTGGCTTGAATCAAATGGTTGGATTTGATCAACCATGGAAGAGATTTGGTCAAGTTTGACTTGACTTGAGAGGAAGATTAAAAGTCAAGTTAGACTTGACTTTATGCCACCTCATTGGTGAGTTGGCATTGAAGTGGACCAATGATGTTACTCCACATCATCATGGGTGCCACCTCATGGAAGTTACAAAGCCATTCTCTTTAATGACTTCATATTAATTGCAATTAATGCAATTAATTTGGGAGTTTCACAATGTAGAGTGGCCGACCACTTTTGGTTTGAATGAGAATTCATTTTTTCATTCAAGTGTGGATCTTCTTCCTTCTTCCTCTCAAGCTCTCCCTCTCCCTCTCCTCCTTGCTTGGCCGAATCTTACCAAGGTGCTAGCACACCTTTGTGTGAGGTTTTCTCCACCTACTTGTCCGTGTGGATACTTCTAGAGGACCGATGCTTGACGGTCTAGAGATCCGGCAATTCCTTGGACGAGCGGGAACGCGAAAGGGCACGTTTCAAGGTATACTTCTTAACACATAGATCTAGGAGTAGATCTAGAAGTTTTTGAAACTTGTACTTGTATTTCATTCGGTTTTTTTTTCTTGCACGGATCTACGGCTTTGGGTAATTCAGGGTTTTCGCGGCCCGAAAAATCCAACAGTGGTATCAGAGCCACGTGCAAGGCTTGTATGAGTTTAATTTTTGGTTTTATGAAAACAAAACCTTCTGTGATTTTCTGTAAAAATTTAGTTTTTTATGTTTTTATGGGTAATTTTTTCGTAGAAGCGAAGCACAAGTATCTCGGCACTTGTAGGCTTCAGCTACCGGGAAGTTTTTCCTTAAACGGCTTCGTTTTACCCCAAATCTGTTTGGGACAGCGGGCTTGGGTGCCATTAGATCGCAAAGGAGCAACTCACGATGGTTAGATCGTGGGTAGGGGTACTGCCCCTAACCCCGCAAGGGGATTTGCTCCGCGATTGCACCCGAAATCGCTAAAAACGAACCTGCCGGGAAGATTTTTCCGAAACGGCAATGTCAAGACCCAAATCGTTTTGGGACAACGAGTTTGGGTACAGTTGGATCGCAAAGGAACCCTCGCGATGGTTAGATCGCGGGTAGGGGCGCTGCCCCTGGCCCCGCAAGGAGATCCGTTCCACGATTGTGCCCGGAACCGCTAAACGGGACCGCCGGGAAATTTTATTCGTAAAAATTGTAAAAATTATTTTTAAAATTATAGAAAATTATGAAAATATATAATTTTGAATTATATATTAATTTTGTGATAGTCATGGCCCAAAAACCCAATATGATTGGATTGTGTTGTAATTCATAATACGGCCTGCGTGCCGTTATGTGTTTGCGCGTGTTGTATGTTTTTATTTTTCCGCGACCTACGCGTCGTGCCTTTCTGATATATTCTGGTTGTAAATTAGATTTAGACTCGAATGTAACTCGAGTTTCAAATTGTAATGTACAAATTGGAGCGGTGGAGGGTCCACACGAGACGGAGTTCCGAGGCGGGCACGAGCAACACAAGGTGGCCAAAGGGAGGAGCTTGGAGAAGCTGTTGACCCTAGGTTGACCATTCGATCTTCTCATTGGCTTGAGAGGATCGTAGTAGGGCCATGACTAAATCACAAATAGATTAATTAGTTAATTGCTTATGTATATGATGCATGTTTAATAAGTAATTAATTAATTAGTGCCTTACGATTAGATTAGATCTAAGTCGTGCACATGATGCACCCTTGCGATTAGATTAGATCTAAGTCGTGCACAAGATGTATCCTTTTTGATTAGATTAGATCTCGATCGAACCAACTCTAAATGCCTAACCGTGCCGTGATACCTATCACTACCTCGATCACATGTATTGTTGAATCTGCCAAAGCAGAGCAAAACATATTATCTTGGTAGGGTACGGAGGGACAATCTTGGTCCCGCCTATCAACGCATGGGTGAATACAAACTCAATTAGATTGAGTATTCCTAGTTGCTCGGTTAGATCGAGTCAACTATAGGCATTCTTCCAACGGTTGGAAAAGATAGGTCAAAATCACATCTATATTAACTCTCGGGCGTATTAGCCAAAGCTAACTCGAGTTTTAATATAAATGCGGATATTG
Organism: Zingiber officinale; assembly: GCF_018446385.1. Classification (NCBI taxonomy): domain Eukaryota; kingdom Viridiplantae; phylum Streptophyta; class Magnoliopsida; order Zingiberales; family Zingiberaceae; genus Zingiber; species Zingiber officinale. The sequence goes on from NC_056001.1 coordinate 78,478,502, forward strand.
ATTTTATAAACAAGAGTTGCATAGAGATGTAATTGGTAATCGTTACCTACCGATCATACTAAGCCTTGGGCGTATTAGCCAAAGCTAACTCAAGGGTTAGTATGATGTGGATCTTGTCCCACAAGAATTATAGAATTCAGTGGGAGCATCATTTAATTAAAGGCCTAATTAAATGATTTTATTAAGAATATGATATTTATTTCTGCTTTTATTCTGTTGTAGATAACCATGACGTCAAATACGAACACATTCTCCCTGCGATCTGTCCTTGAGAAGGACAAGCTCAACGGAGCAAACTTCTTGAACTGGTACAGGAACCTGAGAATAGTTCTCACTCATGAACGTAAATTGTACGTTCTGGAGCAGCCAATCCAGAGGCTCCTCTTGCCAATGCCCCGCGAGCTGACAAAGATGCTTACAAGAAGCATCAAGATGACGCATTAGATGTGTCATGTCTAATGCTCGCGACCATGAACTTTGAGCATCAGAAGCAACACGAGTTATTGGGCGCTTACGATATGGTTGAACATCTTCGTCAACTGTATCAAGGTCAAGCGAGGCATGAGAGATTTGAGATCTCAAGGGCACTGTTTCAGTGCAAGATGTCAGACGGGGCTCCTGTAGGACCATATGTACTCAAAATGATTGGGTACATAGAGAACCTGCAGAGGTTGGGGTTCCCTCTTGGCCAAGAGCTGGCCACTGACCTGATCTTGCAATCCATGCCGGATGGCTATAGTCAATTCGTTCTAAACTACAATATGAACAAGATTGACAAGCCACTGCCCAGCTGCTCAGTATGTTGAGAACTGCTGAGCTAAACCTTAAGAAGGCTAAACCCAACACTGTTCTGATGGTTCAGAAACATAAGGGCAAGGGCAAGCCCAAAGGCAAGGGAAAGTCCCAAGCCAAGGGTAAAGGTAAGGCACTGAAGCCGAAAGGAGGGGTCGCCAAGGATGCTACCTGCTTCCACTGCGGTCAGACCGGGCACTGGAAGAGGAATTGCAAGGTATACTTGGAGGAACTTAAGAAGAAGCGAAGTGAGACTTCCACTTCAGGTATATATGTTATAGAAGTCAATCTATCTATTTCTACATCATGGGTATTAGATACTGGATGTGCTTCTCACATTTGTACTGATGTGCAGGCGCTGAGAAATAGCAGGGCATTGACAAAGGGCGAGGTGGACCTACGAGTAGGCAATGGAGCACGGGTTGCTGCTGTTGCTGTATGGACTTATTTTCTATCTCTGCCCTCTGGGCTTGTATTAGAATTAGATGAATGTTGTTATGTGCCTGCTTTGACTAAGAACATTGTATCAGTTTCTTGTTTAGACAAGAAAGGTTTCTCGTTTACAATAAAGAACAAATGTTGTTCCGTCTATTTAAACGATATGTTCTATTGTAGTGCACCTCTGATAAACAGACTCTACATTCTAGATCTTGAGAGCCCTATTTATAACATAAATACCAAGAAGTTCAAGTCAAATGACCTGAACCAAACTTATCTCTGGCACTGTTGCTTAGGTCATATAAATGACAAGCGCTTATCCCAGCTCCATAAGGATGGTTTGCTGGACACATTTGATTTTGAATCATATGAGATATGCGAGTCATGCCTATGAGGCAAGATGACCAAGACTCCCTTTAGTGGGCACAGCGAGAGAGCGACTGATTTGTTAGGACTCATACATAGTGATGTATGTGGCCCTTTCAATGTCGCTGCTAGAGGCGGTTATAGGTACTTCATCACATTTACTGATGACTTCAGTAGATATGGTTATGTGTATTTAATGACACATAAATCTGACTCCTTTGAAAAGTTCAAAGAATTCAAGAATGAAGTACAAAACCAGCTTGGCAAGAGTATTAAGGTACTTCGATCAGATCGAGATGGTGAATACTTAAGCCATGAGTTTCGTGACTACTTAGCTGAGTGTGGGATTTTATCTCAACTCACTCCTCCTGGAACACCACAGTGGAATGATGTATCCGAAAGGAGGAATCGTACCTTATTAGATATGGTACGATCTATGATGAGTCACACAGATCTTCCGACATATCTATGGGGATATGCTCTAGACACGGCAGCTTTCATTCTCAACCGAATTCCATCCAAGGCCGTTATAAAGACACCATATAGGATATGGACTGGGAGAGATGCCCAGGTGTCTTTCATGAGGATTTAGGGCTGTGAGGCTTACGTACAACATCAAGTCTCAGACAAATTAGGACCCAAATCTGACAAGTGCTATTTCATCGGATATCCCAAGGAAACTAAGGGATATTACTTCTACATTCCCAGTCAGCACAAAGACTGGGGTCTTTCTAGAAAGGGACTTTGTTTCTAGAAAGACTAGTGGGAGCGCGTTCGATCTTGAAGAAGTTCAAGATGCGAACAATAGCACTGATGCCTCGATGGAAATTGAACTGGAACCACAAAGTGTTGTGGATGATGCTGTTCCACAAGGAGTTGAGGAACAACAACCGGTTCAAGTAGATATACCTCTTCGCAGGTCTGATAGGGTACGTCGTCAGCCTGAGAGATACTCATTTCTCTTGTCTGACCATGATGACGTTATGCTCATAGAGGATGAGCCTACCACCTATCAGGAAGCTGTGATGAGACCAGATTCCGAGAAATGGCTAGAGGCCATGAGATCCGAAATGGAATCCATGTACACCAACCAAGTATGGACTTTGGTTGATCCACCGGAAGGGGTAAAACACATTGGGTGTAAGTGGGTCTTTAAGAGAAAGACTGACATGGATGGACTTATCTATAAGGGTCGCTTGGTAGCTAAAGGTTTCAAACAGATTCATGGTATTGACTATGATGAAACCTTTTCTCCAGTAGTGATGTTTAAGTCCATTCGAATCATGCTTTCTATTGCAGCCTACCATGACTATGAGATATGGCAAATGGATGTCAAAACCGCGTTTCTGAATGGCAACCTGCTCGAGGATGTGTACATGACACAACCTGAGGGTTTTGTAGATCCACAGCATACTAGCAGAGTATGCAAGCTGCATAGGTACATTTATGGACTAAAGCAAGCTTCTCAGAGCTGGAATCTTCGATTCGATGATGCAATCAAACAGTTTGGTTTCATCAAGAACGAAGATGAACCTTGTGTCTACAAGAAGGTTGTAGGGAACATAGTTGTCTTCCTTATATTATATGTGGATGACATACTACTCATTGGGAAGGACATCCCTATGCTTCAGTCTGTCAAGACTTGGCTAGGGAGTTGCTTCTCAATGAAGGACTTAGGTGAAGCATCCCGCATTCTAGGGATACAGATCTATAGAGATAGATCTAAGAGATTGCTTGGCCTAAGTCAGAGTACATATATTGACAAGGTACTCCTTCGGTTTGCCATGCAGAACTCCAAGAAGGGATTTCTGCCGATGTCACATGGCGTGAGTCTTTCGAAGACTCAAGGTCCCTCTTCTAGAGAGGAGAGAGACCGCATGGATCAGATCCCTTATGCCTCAGCCATAGGATCGATCATGTACGCCATGCTATGTACTCGACCTGATGTCTCGTATGCTTTGAGCATGACGAGCAGATACCAGTCAGATCCAGGTGAAAGTCACTGGATAACGGTCAAGAATATTCTTAAGTACTTAAGAAGGACTAAAGAATATTTCTTAATATATAGAGGCAATGATGAGCTAGCTGTAAAGGGTTACAGTGATGCTAGCTTCCACACTGACCAGGATGACTATAGATCGCAGTCGGGGTTCGTATTTTGCATTAATGGTGGTGCTGTCAGCTGGATGAGTTCGAAGCAGGATACAGTCGCTGATTCTACAACAGAAGCTGAGTATATTGCTGCATCAGAGGCAGCAAAGGAGGCAGTTTGGATCCGCAAGTTCTCACTGAACTTGGGGTGGTTCCTAGCATCGCCGACCCAGTTGAGCTCTATTGTGACAACAATGGAGCTATAGCACAGGAGAAGGAACTTCGCTCACACCAGCGGACCAAGCACATACTACGGCGCTTCCATCTCATTCGAGAGATTATCGATAGAGGAGATGTGAAGATTTGCAGAGTACCTACAGAGGCTAACATTGTAGATCCCTTGACCAAGGCTTTGGCACCGAGAAAGCATGATGGTCACACTAGGTCATTAGGCCTTAGAGCCTATACTGATTGGCACTAGTGCTAGTGGTAGATTTTTAGTTAGAGCCCTAGAGCCAATCATTTGATGATTGTATGGACTCATTGTATCATATTCTTGTATGTTAATAAAGGCATTTGGATTTTGGTTATTATACTTACTTGTATTGGTGCCAAATAAACTAAGTATAATAATGTCCTTGAGTAGATGGTTCTCACCTATATCAATCGGTTAGTTGAACCTATAGTGAGATGATATAGGGAACACTACTCTTAATCATTCCTAGTAGAGTATTAACTTTCAGGGACAATGTTAATGCAATAAGACTAGCATGTAGGTCAACTCGATGACTTGATCTCACAAGTCATGGATATAGAGATATCAAGTTGACACATGGGTATACATTAGAGAATGTATACTGAATGACCTGCCATGAGAAAGTATCATGGATCGTTATATGAGTGTCATATACTTTCTCATGTGTCTATTAGTATGACTACTAGTTCTTAGACCTGAAGTCACCATAGATCCCTACATAAGAAGTTATGTACTTTAGTTTCGTCAAACGTCACCCGTAACTGGGTGGACTATAAAGGCGATTACTGGGTATGTAACAAATTATGCAGAGGGATGTGAGTGATGTAGATGGGATCTATCCCTCCTATATGACGGGAGTGACATCGGTATTCTTGATAGAGTGAGACCACGAAGTGCATGACCATGCCCAAATGAGTCAATATGGGATATTGAGCTCATTTGATTTAGTGTGTCTACTTGGAGTTCAAGATTTAGATTGATTAGAGGATGACACGGTCTATGCCTCATAATAATCAATCTAGATGTCTAGGATAGAAGGACACTTGTCATATATTGTGAGGAGTCACAATTAGTAGTCACAAGGTGATGTCGGATCTCGATATTCTTGTAACTTGGGTAGTAATGATGTGTTGCTAGATATCGCTCATTACTTATGCTCCTAAATGAGTTTAGGGCATTGCCAACGTTACAAGAACCTATAGGGTCTCACACTTAGGACAATTAGATGGAGATTAGGTTCATATGATGAACCAAGAGGATTAGATTCATTTGATGAATCAAATTTGATTAAAAGTAATCCTAATTGGGCTAACTTGAGTTTGACTCAAGTTGATTCATGTGTTCAATGAGTCTAATTTAGATTTTGACTCATTGAATCAATTTAATTAAATGAATTAGATTCATTATATTAAGTTGGCTTGAATCAAATGGTTGGATTCGATCAACCATGGAAGAGATTTGGTCAAGTTTGACTTGACTTGAGAGGACGATTAAAAGTCAAGTTAGACTTGACTTTATGCCACCTCATTGGTGAGTTGGCGTTGAAGTGGACCAATGATGTTACTCCACATCATCATGGGTGCCACCTCATGGAAGTTACAAAGTCATTCTCTTTAATGACTTCATATTAATTGCAATTAATGCAATTAATTTGGGAGTTTCACAATGTAGAGTGGCCGGCCACTTTTGGTTTGAATGAGAATTCATTTTTTCATTCAAGTGTGGATCTTCTTCCTTCTTCCTCTCAAGCTCTCCCTCTCCCTCTCCTCCTTGCCTGGTCGAATCTTACCAAGGTGCTAGCACACCTTTGTGTTAGGTTTTCTCCACCTACGTGTCCGTGTGGATAATTCTAGAGGACCGACGCTTGACGGTCTAGAGATCCGGCAATTCCTTGGACGAGCGGGAACGCGAAAGGGCACGCTTCAAGGTATACTTCTTAACACATAGATCTAGGAGTAGATCTAGAAGTTTTTGAAACTCGTACTTGTATTTCATTCGGTTTTTTTTTCTTGCACGGATCTACGGCTTTGGGTAATTCGGGGTTTCCGCGACGCGAAAAGCGGTTTTCGCGGCCCGAAAAACCCAACACCGGTGGCTTATAGCAGACGCCTCCTTCCTCTCGCGTCTCTCCGATCTCCTCACGCACGCCACCGCTGTTCCGCCTCCACAGCCTAGCGCCGGCCACCGGTGCCCTAGCCCTAGGATCATCGCGTTGGGAAAGGAAGACAACCCTCTCTCAGCCTTGTACCAGGCAACCACCCGACGCCTTCTTCTCTTCTCTGTGCCGAGGTCTTTACCTCTGCCCGTCGCTCTTTGCCCTTACCGTGGAGATCTCAGTCGCCTCTTTGTTGGTGCAGATCAAAGGGTGGTGCCGCATCAGTCGGCTGCCTCCCGTGCCTGGCATAGTCTGTGGATTCTTCCTGTTGCCGATCATTGAAGAAGGATGCACTGTTTTATTCTTTCTTGAAGCTGTGGGGGTCTCGGAGTAAGGTAGGATCGAGGTATATTCTTTGATTTGTAATCGTCACTACTTGATCTCTTCTTTTGATGCTAACCAGTGAGGATTTTTTGGAAGTGATCTTGGTTCTAGTGGTGTTTATTGCCGGCAGCACTCAAACAAACATTGCCAGGGGTTTTAGATCAAGAGCAAAGGTAAGAATGTGTACTGTGAAGAAAAGAAAAATTTTTTACTAGAATTAGTTTTAAGTTTAACTTTAAATCTATTTGTGTAGTGGATTTAAGTTTGGATTTCTAATCTAAAGAGTTGATTGGGGATTAAGTTACTAACCCTAGTTAACTATTATATTTAAATAGGTAATTGAGGTTATGTGATTAGGGTTTTTCCCTAAATTAGTTTTGGAGATTTTATTTAGCTATTTTTATGAATGTAGCTAAATAAAATATATGTGTATTGGTGACACAGGACCTTGATGCGAGACGAGTATCTCGATATCGGACTGGACCATTTCGATTGGAGGCAGGTACTTTTGACTTATTGTCTTTGATATGCTTAGTAATGAAATTAACATGTTGCATTAATTGTGTTTCTTATTTGTTTCGGTTAATCACTGCCCAATACATGTTACCTGTTTGATTGGTTGTTTGTTTGCATCTCGTATTGATCTCGTACCTGATTTTTCATGCTCATGGGTAGTGATATAACCATGTTTCACATGTTCAGGACCTAGGTTTGATACCTTATTGATCAGTATATCTTGATATGATTTATTCACTATGGTGCCCATTGTTATATGTCCAGAGGTTGGTTTAGTATATTACCATGCTTAGTGACATGCACCATTTGCATGATCGCATGCTGTGCGATAGATTGCTCCATTATTGTTGAGCACATTGCCAGTTTCATCACTGTTCGGTGCTCCGTTGTGACGCTCAGGGGTAGCTTGACACAGCGTGGTAGCACGTCAGTTTGCTCTTCGGTGCTCCATTGGTCCGCATGTAGCACGTTAGAGATCCCTCCCCGTCATAGCGTACCGGGAGATGAGAGCATTGCGCTCCCCCATTTATGATTTGGGGTAGGAGTACGTGTGTACTCCGACAGCATCCCGTCCTCTCGGTCACTCATCAGGAGTAGTGATGCAGAGTGCACGGTTGTCACAGCTCTACCCACTCGGTCCCACTTTTGTTATGAGTTAGCTGACTGGAGTCAGGGGTGACCATGACATTGGCATCATATGCATGATGCATTTATTGTTTATGATTGTGTTTGCTGCATTTATATGCTGCATATTGTTTGGATACCTATGATTGACATGCATACAGGTCTTCTATACCTTTCGGACTGTTTGTCCGTATACCGGGTTCTGGTTAGTAGAGATTCTCTCCTGTCTACTTCGGTTTGCATTTATCTTTATTTTTATCAGGAGACTGTACGCATGATTAGTGCTAGGTGTTATTTCTTTACTTTGCATATCAATTGTACCTGCTGAGTGTTGGACTCACCCCGCCTCCATTGTTGTTATATTTCAGGATGATGCTGTCAGGAGAGAGTTCTAGTTGCTGGTCCCCTGAAGACCCGAAGACTTACAGATCTACTGGTTTTGTTTGTTTCCTTTTTGACTATGTTATAGACTTGGTTTGTTTGGATACTTGGACTTTATATGGATTTTGAGATGTTGATGGATTTTTGGTATGATTTGGATTTTATTCTACTACATGCCTGCTTGGACGGCAGAAGAGGTGAGTTCGTCGGATTTGAGCTTTACGAGTGTAGTTGAGTAGGGTGGATTTCGAGTCAGAGTATTATTGTTTGTGATTACTATTATTAACTGCGTGGTTGTGACAGCCAGAGGCTGAATATCTATATAAACTGCGTGGTGATTATTTTTATTTATTGTTATTATTCCAGCCGCCTGTGGCTGAGGTATATGTGTTATGTAGAAGTTTCAGATTGTCCGCCGTACAGGGGAGATGCTGCCGAAATTTCTTCGGATAGGGACTCCTCTGGGGCGTGACATTCACAATCCCGACAACAATGTTTCTTTAGGATGTAGATCTCAGCGCGATCAACACGTCCGTGCCTCTATGGTATCCACACAAACATGTTCTCCGTCCGTCTCACAAACTCATGAAATGGAGAATGAAACAACCAAAGGTTGTGCTACCAACCTCTTGTGGAAGTTTTGGCCAAGAGTGGAAGAAGAAAGAAGAGTAAAAGCCAAGAAGAGCACACCCACCCAAAAGGTCACTTCATCTATATAAGGTGACTTCACAAAAGGGTTACTTTACCAAATAGGTTACTTCGCCAAAAATGTTACTTTACAAATGACTTTTGTATTCATCCAATGAATACAAAATATTTTTGTCTCTTTATCTTCCTTTTGATTAATGATATATTAATCTCTATTAATATTCATTAAACTTAATGGGTTGGATTTAGAATATTGGATTAACCATTAACCCAATAAACTAATGAGTCTAACCCATTACTCAATAAGTCTAATCCGAATTCATTCGAGTCTAACTCAATGTGTATAATTCGAATTAAACTTAACCCCATAATCCATCTCCAAATCAACATGTTCTTTGTGTGTGACCCAATAGGCTCTCATAACATTGGCAATGTATCTAAAACAATTTTAGAAATACAAGCAATGAGAGACATCTAGCAATGCATCATTGCTACCCAAGTGACGAGAATGTCGAGATCCGACCTAACCTTTCCTTGTCTATTATCTTGTATGACTCAATCCTTCTATCCTTGATATCTAGATTGATCAATGAGGCATAGAACGTGTCATCCTCTTATCAATCTTTGTGTTTCTTGATCTCTAAGTAGACACACTCAATCAAATAAGCTCAATATCCCATATTGACTCATTTGAGCATGGCCATGCATTCTTGTGTCCTACTAATCAAGGGGCCCACAGATATCGCTTCCATCATATGAAAGGGATAGATCCCATCTACATCACTCACATCCTTCCGCATAATTCATTGCATACCCAGTGATTGACTTTATTGTCCATTTTGTTACAGGTGACGTTTGTCGATACCAAAGTACACACAATTCCTTATGTAGGGAACTGTAGTGACTTCATGTCTAAGGACTATTCATACCAATAGTCACATGAGAATGTTTATGACACTCATATAACGATCCATGAAACATTCTCATGGCGGGTCATTTAGTATATATTCTCTAATATATACCTATGTGTCAACATGATATCTCATATCCATGACTTGTGAGATTAAGTCATCTATGGACCTACATGCTAGTCTCAACGCATTAATATTATCCTTGCATATTAATGCTTGACTAGGAATAGTTAAGAGTAGTGTTCCATGTATATCTACAATATCTCACTATCAATTCAACCAATTGATATGTTGTAGATAAGAACCTACTACCCAAGGACATTATTATACTTATTTAATTGACACTGAACTGAAATAAATATAATAACCAACTTTGCCTTTTATTAATAATGATATATGATACAAAATGAACCTTTTACAATCATCTCATAATTGATACTAGGGCTAATACTAACATCATCAATAGTAAAGCTGGAAGAACATTGTGTATACCACTCATTACACTCAGCTATTCTTGAAAGAAAAGGTTATGAAAACAAACGGAGGAGATGAGCAAAGGGTCGAAGGAAATGTAACAATGAAACAAAATAAGGAAGCAAAGCCTTAGGGTTTTCTCTCTCTTTTTCATAAAGTTTTTATAAGGATTCTTTGAAAACACTTTTCAAGTTAAACCATCAGATCATAATAGTGAAAAGGTGGAGTCGGCTATGAACTATTGAATAGTTAGATAAGCAGGGGGTAGATAAAAAGTTGTATATCTATGATGATGCACACACATGTGCCACTAATAAAAAGTCTTCTTTAGTAATCGATTCGATGGGCACTTAGCTCAACGCATCGTTATAGAGGCAAACGATTGAAGCAAGCATGGTTTTCTATGTAATTCTTTAGGAAACATGATAGTCCTAAGTTTGAATGATTTTTTTTGGCCCGCCCAGGAAAATATTATGTTAAGGGCGCGCAAAATTGGACCGTATTTGCACAAGAGTGATTTTTACCTAGGCACAGATTTTATATTGAGCAGGTCTAATTTTGACCGATCCCAGACACCTTTACCTAAATAAACAATATGTGTTGTAGATAGTTCTCTTTTAGAGCTCTAGTCGAGCGAAAATAAATTTGAACGAGTTTCAATTTCGGCCAATCAAAAAGAATTGGCATCTTTAGTAAAATGAATGTTACATGCAACAGTTCGCCCGGCCTGGCCAGTCGGCCTTAAGTAGCTTTGTCCTCGCTCGTCTAGGTTTACACTCGAACGAAATTAGGTTATCTTTAATATAGCACACACATATTGATGTGAACCCAATGATAAAGATATCTCAAGAACTCATAACGAATGGAAGAAGAAAGAAAGAAAGAAAGAACAAAATCGACAAGATGGATGAAAAGAAACCTTGACCCAATGCTTAGGAAATCATGAACCTTGGTATAGAAGATGGAAGACGCCACAACCTTGAGATTGAGGTTGATAAGTCTTTGAATGCCACAAGGAGATGCCTTGATAAGTTCAAGTTCAATGAAGAACCAACAAGCGAGAACCTCACCGTGCTTTAGATTGAAAAATATGTCAAAGATACATGTGTGATCGTCACCCCCTTTATTTATACCTATAAGGTGATCAAAAAACCCTAAAAGACCAAAAGAAAGCCCATATAGCAAAGGCCTATGTAGACTACTTAGCCATTTTAAGCTTATGGCTTTATTACAACCTAAATAAAAGTAGAAATTGAGTCTAAATTGAGCCTACATATCCCTACTACATAGACATGAGACTTTAAGTGCTAATTAAGCTCATCTAAGGCTTGAATTAGGTTGACTATGCCGAATGACTAGCTCTTAGTCAAACCTTCTTCAATGGTAGCTTTTGCCTTCGCATCTTCAATGAGTACATTGAGTGCTTCATCTTTCTAGCCATAGACCTTGTAATTGGGCCTCCATTGATGCATAATGGATCATCATTAATATCTTGAGTGGGTTGACCATTATCCATATCGTTAGCTTGTTGTTCTCTTTCTTTGACTCCATCATTCCCCATCTCCTCAGAATGATTTGTCCTCGAATCTTGATCACCTACATCAAAAGGAGAAATATCAGAAACATTAAATGTAGCACTCACATTATACTCACCTGGTAAGTCAAGCTTGTATGCATTATCATTGATTCGAGCAATGACTTGAAATGGACCATCTCCTCGGGGATGCAACTTAGTATGACATTTAGTAGGGAATCTTTCCTTCCTTATATGAACCCAAACCCAATCTCCAGGTTCAAAGATCACTTTCTTTCGCCCCTTATTGGCTTGCGCAGCATATTGTTCAGTCCTCTTTTCAATTTGCAATCGAACTTTCTCATGCAGTTGCCTCACAAACTCAGCTTTTCTGGTACCATCTAAACTGGCACTCTCAGAGATTGGCAAAGGTGACAAATCTAAAGAAGTTAAAGGTTTGAACCCATATACCACTTCAAAAGGTGAAAAATTAGTAGTAGAATGCATAGATCTATTGTAAGCAAATTCAACATGTGGTAAACAATCTTCCCAAACTTTTAAATTCTTTTGAATGATAGCTCTCAATAGAGTAGATAAAGTTCGATTTACTACCTCAGTTTTTCCATCTGTTTGTGGATGACAAGTTGTGGAAAACAAAAGTTTTGTTCCTAACTTTCCCCATTATGTCTTCCAAAAGTAGCTTAGAAACTTTGCATCATGATATGAAATTATGCTCCTCGGAACTCCATGAAGCCGCACAATCTCCCTAAAAAATAGATGAGCTATATGGTTAGCAGCAACTGTTTTCCTATAAGGAATAAAATGAGCCATTTTAGAAAATCTGTCCAGAACCACAAAAGTAGAATTCATACCTCGTTTGGACCTTGGTAGTCCTAAAATAAAGTCCATGGAAATATCAACCCAAGGTTCACTAGGAATTGGTAAAGGTGTATACAGTCCATGAGGTAAAGATCTATATTTTGCTTGCCTACATGTAATACACTTCTCACAAAATTTAACTACATCTCGTTTCATGTGTGGCCAAAAGAAATGCTCTACCAACACTTCTAGAGTTTTTTTAACTCCAAAAGTCCCATTAGTCCCCCACCATGAGATTCTTGGATTAATAATTCTCTTAATGAACAATTAGGCACACACAACCTATTCACTCTAAAAAGAAACCCCTCATGCCTATAAAACTTCACAAATGTAGCATGTTCACAAACTTCAAACACATTTCCAAAGTCAGAATCATAAAAATATAGATCTTTAATGTATTAAAATCCTAACAATTTAGTGTTTAAAGTAGAGATCAAGGTATACCTTCGAGACAAAGCATCGACAACAATGTTTTCCATACCTTGTTTATACTTGATCACATAAGGGAATGATTCAATGAATTCTACCCATTTTGCATGACGTCTATTCAACTTACTTTGGCTATTCAAATGCTTTAATGATTCATGATCAGTGTGAATAACAAACTCTTTGGGCCACAAGTAATGCTGCCAAGTCTCTAAAGCCCTCACCAATGCATACATCTCCTTGTCATAAGTTGGATAGTTCAAAGATGCTCCGCTGAGTTTCTCACTAAAATAAGCAAGAGGTCGACCTTCTTGTATTAGCACAACTCCAATACCTATTCCTGATGCATCACACTCAATTTCGAAAGTTTTAGCAAAGTTAGGTAATGTAAGTAATGGTGCAGAACTTATCTTCTCCTTAAGTAAGTTGAAAGCTGAAACTTGTTCACTATCCCAATGAAACCCAACATTCTTTTTAACAACTTCAGTCAAGGGTGCAGCTATAGAACTAAAAATTTTAACAAACCTTCTGTAGAAACTTGCCAACCCGTGAAAGCTATATACCTCAGTTATCATTTTTGGTGTTGGCCACTCACGAATTGCCTTAACCTTTTCTTCATCAACTGCTATTCCCTTAGCACTAACAATATAACCAAGAAATTCTATCTGATTAGTGCAAAAAGAACATTTTTGAAGGTTAGCATGCAATTTTTCATTTCTCAAAACAAGTAGAACTTTTTGTAAATGATTGAGATGTTCATCTAAATTTTTACTATAAATCAAGATGTCATCAAAATAAACTACAACAAAGTTCCCAATATAAGCACGTAAAATATGGTTCATTAATCTCATGAAAGTACTAGGTGCATTAGTCAACCTAAATGGCATGACTAACCATTCATACAAACCATACCTAGTCTTAAAAGTAGTTTTCCATTCGTCTCCCTCACGCATGCGAATTTGATGATAGCTAGACTTCAAATCAATTTTAGTGAAAATGCAAGAACCATGTAGTTCATCTAGCATATCATCTAATCTAGGAATAGGATGACGATACTTTACCGTAATCTTATTGATAGCCCTACAATCAACGCACATTCTCCAAGTTCCATCCTTCTTAGGCACAAACAAAACATGAACTGCACAAGGACTCAAACTCTCTCGAACATACCCTTTTCGCATCAACTCTTCAACTTGTTTTTGAAGCTCCTTCATCTCCATAGGGCTGCACCTATAGGCTGGTCGATTAGGAATGACTGCTCCTGGGATGAAGTCAATCTGGTGCTCTATTCCCCAAAGTGGCGACAATCCATCTGGAACTTCTTCCGGAAAGACATCATCAAATTCCTGCAAAAGAGATTTAACAACACTAGGCAAAGAAGAGTTAAGATTGTTAGTGTTGAAATAAGCCTCCTTGTACAAAAGTACCATCATCGGCTATTGAGAATAAAAAGCTCTCTTAACCTCTCTTTCTTTTGCATAAAAGCTCCTTTTTTACTCTCTTGCTCTAGATTTTTTGTTTCTTTTTCATTCTTTTTTTTCACTCCTCTCATCCTCACTTTTTCTTTTCTCACACTCCTTTTCTTTTCCATTTTTTTTTTTCTCTCGCAATCTTTTCATTTTTCACACTCATTTTTTATCCTCAATTGAATCTTCATATACTTGCTTAGGAGTTAATGGTACAAGAGTTACAAGTTTACCATGCATCTTAAAAGAATATTTATTTGTGAACCCATCGTGCATGACTGCCCTTCCTGCTCAAGCTGACAGGGGTTACTTATCTTTTCTTCTTAAAACAGCGGAAGTCTTGTCTATAGTATATTTTTTTTCTTTTTAAAACTTTTCCTTTACTTTTCAAATCATCATCACTAACTACCTATCATATAAAGTCACATAATATGCTTAACATAAATTTAAGCCATAATACTAATAAGCATGATGAAATGTCATGGAGTCATAAAAGAACGACATAAACATAATTCTTATTAACTAGAAGCAGGTCTTTCTCTTTAGCCGAGTCACTACTACACACGTCCTTCTTGCCCCCTCCTACTGCTCCCTTAGTACATCCATTCTTTGCCCTTATCTGTGGTACAAGGAAAGTAAGCTATGAGCACACAAGGCTCAGTAAGATCCTTTCCTACTCACAAAAACCGTATAGCATAGCATAATTACCAAGGCATAAAGCATAAGGACAACTCATCATATCATGTATAGAAGCATCATATCGTAACATAATCGTAAGGTATCATGGCATATCTTAAAGTGCATTTTAGCTTAACATAATATAATCATAAGCATCATGGCATATCATGGTATAATCATAAAGTACATCCTAGCATAACATAACATAATCATAAGTATCATAGCATATCATAACATAATCATAAAGTGTTATGCGAGATGACTTTCAAAACATGTATCATGAAAATATATGCAACATGTCTTTTGAAAACTTATTACATACATACTTAAACATAATCGTAACATGATTAGGGCCCCGACTTGTACCACATACATAAATGCGCGCGTCCTATGTAGGTCCAAGGTAGCAAGTCTTGAACCCTACAAGGCATACATACTAGGCCCGTTTCTTAGTCCATCGACCTAGGGGCACTTAGGAGTCCATCCCTAACGAGGCCCGTTTCTTAGTCCATCGACCCCGGGGCACTTATGGAGTCCACCCTTGGTACAAGCCATATAAAGTAAAGTAGCATGTCATACATATCATGGTTCTTATTATTTCATGTACATCATATTTCTTATCATATCATACCGTACAAAATTTGGGCACACAGCTCATCATAAAAACATGTATAATTTGGGCACACAGCACATCATAAATACATGCATAGTTTGGGCACACAGCTCATCATAAAAGCATGCATAATTTGGGCACACAGCCAATCATAAATAGCATGCATAACTTGGGCACACAACCAATCATAAATAGCATGCATAACTTGGGCACACAACACATCTTAAGGGATTATCCACATGCATAGATCATAAGTATACATAAACATAGAAGCATAGCAAGCTCTTACCACATCATAAAACATTGCATGTGAGATACATGAGAATCATATTTAGGTCTCTAACCCTAATATCATATAGTGGCTGAAACATATAGTTGTGACTTAGGTTAAAAATTAACATACAAGCATGTGAACCCTAAACCAATATTGTATCATGTATCACAATAACCATCATGAGCATGCTTAGTTTAGGTTCTAGGTTTCCTAAGCTTAGAAATCTTGTCATGGCCGAATCTCATCAAGCATTACATTGGGTAAAAAGCAACATACAAGCATGTGAACTCTATACCAATTTCATAGCAAATATTACAAGGAACATCATGAGCATAATTAGGTTGGGTTCTAAGTTTCCTAGGCCCTTAAACCTGTTGTGGCCGAAACTTGTAAAGCTTGGAACTAGGTTTCAAGTGTCATAAAAGCATGAGAACCCTAAACCAATTTCATAGCAATTATTACAAGGAACAACATGAGCATAATTAGGTTAGGTTCTAAGTTTCCTAGGCCCTTAAACTTGTTGTGGGCGAAACTTGTAAGGCTTGAATCTAGGTTTCAAGTGTCATAAAAGCATGAGAACCCTAAACCAATTTCATAGCAATTATTACAAGGAACAACATGAGCATAATTAGGTTAGGTTTTAAGTTTCCTAGGCCCTTAAACTTGTTGTGGCCGAAACTTGTAAGGCTTGAATCTAGGTTTCAAGTGTCATAAAAGCATGAGAACCCTAAACCAATTTCATAGCAATTATTACAAGGAACAACATGAGCATAATTAGGTTAGGTTCTATGTTTCCTAGGGCCTTAAACTTGTTGTGGCCGAAAGTTCATGAAACATGAAATAAGGTTCCACTCAACATACAAGCATGAGGAAAAATCATGTTACTTCATATTCTATCATAAGGAAAAATCATAGCATGCTTGGTTTAGGTTTTAAGTTCTCCTAGGCCCTTAATCTTGTCTTGGCCGAAAGTTTTAATAGAGAAAATTTAAATTCTAAGCAACATACAAGTAGAAGAATACTAAGTAAAGCTCTTATCAAGGGTTCATATCATAAGAAAACATGGTGAGCATATTTAGGGCCTAATCTTTTCTAGGGTCCCTCTTCTTGTTGGCCGAACTTACCATGGATCACTCCTTAGGTTTTTATTTTATTTTTTTTTTGAAATCTATTTTCATAAATGAAAGCACCTATGAACTACTTGTACCACAGGTGAGGGGATACTTACATCCTTTCGCTTGTGATTTTTCTTAAGGAAAAAGGTACCCTAGGTGCCAAGGAAGGAGAGAGCTTCTTCTTCTTGCACCTCCTTTTGTTTCTCTTGCTTGGAAGGGGTAGATCTTGAAGGCTTCTTCTCATAAATTAGTTTTCTTGGAGAGGAGACTTAGCTTAGTTTTTGGAATAAGGAGAGGGAGGGGCTCTTGGTTTCGGTGGAGAGTGAAGAAGGAAAATGAAGGAGGAAGAAGAAGAATTAAATCCCTTGCTTTTCTTCTCCCAATCCTATTTATTCCTATGTAAATGAAGCATGTCTTCATTCATTCCCTCAACTCCTCTTTTCCCTCATTCCTTTAATCCCACGAAAATAGAGAGAGGGAGGGAAGTAGGCAATTTATCTTTTGCTTGCTTCTTCTCTTAACCAAGAGGAAGAGGAGGTAAGCAACTTGGTTTTCTCTTGCTCTTTTGCTTAGTTTTATTTTATTTTCTTCTCACCTTTAACTGAATTTTCATTCCTTTCTATCCATATATTATTCATTATTCTACTGGTTATCATACATCAATTTATCTCTATTATTTGTGGGAGGTTCAAGGTTCAATCCTTGACCTCACTTCTTCTTATTCTATTTTGGTTTCTATTTTCCCTTTTCTCTTATTCTTTTTATTTCTATGCTCTAAAGAAAAATAACACCCATATACTTATCTTATAATTTCGTGGGTGTTACAGGTACTACATCACAAAGAACATCATCATGATACCTACCAATGGATAATGAAACCAATACTTGCTTAGTGACCTTAACCTCCCCGCAATCATTCAACCATTGTAGTTTATAAGGTCTAGGATGTTTAGTGGTAGGTAAGCATAATTTCTCAACCAAGATAGTACAAGCAACATTAGCGCAACTTCCTCCATCTATAATCATACTACATACCTTGTCTTTGATGTGGCAACGGGTATGAAATATATTGTCTTGTTGTTCTTCATCTTCTTCCTTCACTTGCACATTTAGAGCACACCTAGTAACAAGGGCTTCCCCTTCAACAACATACTCTTTTGCATTACTTTCCATCAATGGTGGCAAGGCATTATCATCTTCAGACTCACTCTCAATTTCAATATCACCATTTTCTTTCAAAAGCATACTTCTTTTGTTTAGACATTTTGAAGCAATATGTCCTCTTCCCAAACACTTAAAACATTTAATATCTCTATTTCTTGAAGATTGGATAAGTTCTTTACCTTTAACCAATGGAAAATTAGAATCTTTATTCTTCAAAAATTTGGTCTTACTCTTTGATGCAACTTTATCATCTCTTTTGTTCCAACTAGATTTCCATGTGGATGAATTAGAACTTTGACCATGCTTGATTGAACCCTTCCTTTTGAGTTGCCTTTCAACTTTCATGGACATATGCACCATATCTTCCAGCTCCACATAATGTTGCAACTCTACTATATTTGCTATTTTTGAATTCAAACCTTGTAAAAATCTGTCCATGGTTGCTTCTCGGTCCTCCTCCACATTGGCTCGAATCATGGCAATCTCCGTCTCTTTGTGGTATTCCTCCACGGTCTTGGATCCTTGGGTTAGACTTTGTAGCCATTGGTACAAATCTTGATAGTAATGTGATGGAATGAACCTCTTTCTCATAATTGATTTCATCTCTTCCCAAGTGCCAATGGGTCTCTCGTTGTTTCTTCTCCTGCTTAGAATAACATGATCCCACCAAATAATAGCATAATCAATAAATTTAACATCAGCTAGTTTTACCTTCTTCTCTTTAGAGTAGTTGTGACAATCAAACACTAATTCCACTTTGTTTTCCCACTCCAAATATGCATCTGGATCACTTTTGCCTTGAAAAGAAGGAATCTTCATTTTGATATTTCTGAAGTTTCTATCAACATAATCACTCATCCTTCCCCTTCTACCACTAGATCTGTCACTAGAAGCTCTATCATCAATGTCCTCAGAAATGCCATTATCATCATCGTTGTTGTCTTCACGGTTATATTGCCTTGAACTTCATGTGGGAACTCTACCAGCTTGGCTATTTTGCAATTCAGTAATTACAGCATCTTATTTTTCCAATCTGTCGAGGATTTGATAGAATCTGATGTCCATGCGTTCCAAGTGTTGTCTCAAGGCATGTTGTTCAAGTGTTTCTCTAGGTCTTGCTTCTTCTCCACTTGTCGCCATTAATGCAATCTGTTATCACTCAATCACTCAACTCGCTAATGTTAGCTCTTTAAAAAACTTAAACTATGGCAATTACTTGTAGATGATTGTTGACTGATTGAAAATCCCAAAGGTATAGGATAAAAGAAAGGAATTGATAGAAGAATGTAAATTGCAGAATTGAAAACTTAAATTAAGTTCAAAAGGAAATTTGCCATAATTGAATTTAGGCAAGAATTATGAGAATGCGGGACTAAAAGATAAAGATATTTGAAATAAAAACTGAAAAGGAATTTGCCAGAATTTAATTTAGGCAGGTTCAGAATTAAATCTAGGCAAAACTTTAAAGGAAATGCGGAATTGGAAAGTGCAAATATAATAGGCAAAACTTTAAAGAAATTGTGGAATTGGAAGGTGCAAATATACTTGGCAAAATTTTAAAGAAATTACAGAATTGGAAGGTGCAAATATACTAGGCAAATTTTTAAAGGAAATGCGGAATTGGAAAGTGCAAATATAATAGGCAAACTTTAAAAGAAATGCGGAATTGGAAAGTGTAAGTATAGAAATAACTTACACTCACCTTTTTTTTGTTTTTGTTTTATTTTTTTCAATTTTTTTTTGAATTTTCGGCCTTTTTTTGCCTTTTTTTTTTTTTAATTTTGGCCTTTTTTTTTACAGTTTTTTTTGCCGAATATATATATATTTTTTGAATTTCGACCCTTTTTTTTGTCGAAAATAATTTGATAGCACCAAGACTAATAGAACTCACTAAGATCGAGATGATAATGATAAATAGATAATTTTGAACAAATAGACAAAGATACAAGAAAAAGGAAAGAAAAAAAAAAATAACCAAATCGATTTAGAAAAACCAAAGCTCTGATACCAAATGATGTGAACCCAGTGAGAAAGTTATCTCAAGAACTCATAACGAATGGAAGAAGAAAGAAAGAAAGAACTAAATCGACAAGATGGATGAAAGAAAACTGACCCAATGCTTAGGAAAGCATGAACCTTGGTATAGAAGATGGAAGACGCCACAACCTTGAGATTGAGGTTGATAAGTCTTTAAATGCCATAAGGAGATGCCTTCATAAGTTCAAGTTCAATGAAGAATCAACAAGCGAGAACCTCACCGTGCTTTAGATTGAAAAATATGTCAAAGATACATGTGTGGTCGTCACCTCCTTTATTTATAGCTATAAGGTGACCAAAAAACCCTAAAAGGCCAAAAGAAAGCCCATCTAGCAAAGGCCTATGTAGACTACTTAGCCATTTTAAGCTTATGACTTTATTACAACCCAAATAAAAGTAGAAATTGAGTCTAAATTGAGCCTACATATCCCTACTACATAGACATGAGACTTTAAGTGCTAATTAAGCTCATCTAAGGCTTGAATTAGGTTGACTATGTCGAATGACTTGCTCTTGGTCAAACCTTCTTCAATGGCAGCTTTTACCTTCGCATCTTCAATGAGTACATTGAGTGCTTCATCTTTCTAGCCATAGACCTTGTAATTGGGCCTCCATTGATGCATAATGGATCATCATTAATATATAGAGTGGGTTGACCATTATCCATATCGTTAGCTTGTTGTTCTCTTTCTTTGACTCCATCACATATTAAAAATGGGAGTTCACACATAACCAGATTTTACAGAAAAGATGCTTATTGAGTTTAACCAAAGACTTAAGTATGTAACAAAGATACAGTGGACATTAAGATCCAATCCATTAGTTATGTAGGGATTTCGGGCCGCAAAAACTGTCTGTTTGCGTTGCGGAAACCCCGAATCCCATGCCACCGGATCCGTGCGAAGTTTAAAATTTATGTACGAGTTTCTCTACTCCTAGATCTACATTAGATCTACAAGATCAGAAGGTATACCTTTGAAGCGATGCCCTTCGCTTAATCCCGCTCATCCAAATGATGTTGGATCTTGAGAATGTCAAAGTAGACACTCCTCTATGTGTATCCACACGAACAAGGAGATGGAGAAAAGACACTAGAGTGTGCTAGCACCCTTTGTGGGTCACGACAATGGAGGAAGAGAGTGAGAGAAGAGAGCTTGAGGAAGAAGATGAGAGTTACACACAAAATAAAAAACTCCTCTCTTGAATGAATTGTGGCCGGCCACAATAAGAGGTTAATAACCTCCATGGAATACCAAGAGTCACAACTCTTGGTAACTCCCATGAGGTGGCATCCAACTTAAGCAACCATGATGATGTGGAGCATCATCATTGGTCCACTCTTTGACAACTCACCAATGAGGTGGCAAATGGTCAAGTCAAACTTGACTCTTCATCTTCCTCTCAAGTCAAGTCAAACTTGACCACTTCTCTCCCATGGTTGATAAAATCTAACCATTGGTTCAAGTCAATTTTAATTTAATGAATCTCTATTTATTGAATTAAATTGACTCAATGAGTCTAAGTCCAAATTAGACTCATCTAACACATGAACCAAATTGAGTCCAACTCAATTAGCCTAATTTGGATTACTCTTAATCCAATTTGGTTAATCACATGGACCTAATCCTTTAGGTTCATCAAATGAACCTAATCTCCATCTAATTGCCCTTTGTGTGTGACCCTATAGGTTCTTATAACATAGGCAATGCTCCTAAACCCATTTAGAAGCATAAGTAATGAGCGGTATCTAGCAACATATCATTACTACCCAAGTTATAAGAATGTTGAGATCTAACATCACCTTGTGACTACTAATTGTGACTCTTCACAATATATGACAAGTGTCCTTCTATCCTTGACATCTAGATTGATCAATATGAGGCATAGACCGTGTCATCCTCTAATCAATCTAAATCTTGAATCCCAAGTAGACTCACTTAATCAAATGAGCTCGACATCTCATATTGACTCATTTGGGCATGGCCATGCACTTAGTGGTCTCACTCTATCAAGAATATAGATGTCTCTCCCGTCATATAGGAGGGATAGATCACATCTACATCACTCACATCCCTCCGCATAATTTGTTACATACCCAGTAATCGCCTTTATAGTCCACCCAGTTACGGGTGACATTTGACGAAGCCAAAGTAAGTAACTCCTTATGTAGGGAACCATGATGACTTCAGGTCTAAGGACTAATAGTCATACTAATAGCCACATGAGAAAGTATATGACACTCATATAACGATCCATGATACTTTCTCATGGCGGGTCATTCAGTATATATTCTCCAATGCATACCCATGTGTCAACTTGATATCTCTATATCCATGACTTGTGAGATCAACTCATCGAGTTGACCTACATGTTAGTCTCATCGCATTAACATTATCCCTGAATGTTAATACTTGACTAGGAATAATTAAGAGTAGTGTTCCCTATATCATCTCACTATCGATTCAACCAATCGATTGATATAGGTAAGAACGTTCTACTCATGGACGCTATTATACATAGTTATTTGACACCAATACAAGTATGCATAATAACCACAAACAAATGCCTTTATATATATAAGAATATGATACAACGAGTCCATACAATAATCATCAAATGATTGGCTCTAGGGCTCTATCTAACAATCTCCCACTTGCACTAGTGCCAATCAATATAGGCTCTAAGGCCCAAAGACCTAGTGTGACCATCATGCTTTCTCTATGCCAAAGCCTTGGTCAAGGGATCTACGATGTTAGCCTCAGTGGGTACTCTGCAAATCTTCACATCTCCTCTATTGATGATCTCTCGAATGAGATGGAAGCGCCGTAGTATGTGTTTGGTCCGCTGGTGTGAGCGAGGTTCCTTAGCCTATGCTATTGCTCCATTGTTGTCACAATAGAGTTCTATGGGATCAGCTATGCTAGGAACCACCCCAAGCTCAGTAATGAAGTTGCGGATCCAAACTGCCTCCTTTGCTGCTTCTGATGCAGCAATATACTCGGCCTCTGTTGTAGAATCAGCGACTGTGTCCTACTTCGAACTCTTCTAGCTCACAGCACCACCATTTATGCTAAACATGAACCCAGACTGCGATCGATAATCATCCTGGTCAGTTTAGAAGCTGGCATCACTGTAACCCTTTACAGCTAGCTCGTCATCGCCTCCATATATCAAGAAATATTCTTTAGTCCTTCTCAAGTTTTGAAGAATATTCTTGACTGCTATCCAGTGACTTTCACCTAGATCTGACTGGTATATGCTCATCATACTCAAAGCATATGAGACATCAGGACGAGTACATAGCATGACGTACATGATAGATCCTATAGCTGAAGCATAAGGGATCTGATCCATGCGGTCTCTCTCCTCTCTAGAAGAGGGACTTTGAGTCTTCGAAAGACTCACACCATGTGACATCGGCAGAAATCCCTTCTTGGAGTTCTGCATGGCAAACCGAAGTAATACCTTGTCAATGTATGTACTCTGACTTAGGCTAAGCAATATTGTAGATCTATCTCTATAGATCTGTTTGTCTAGAATGCGGGATGCTTCACCTATTACCTTCATTGAGAAACAAGTCTCTAGCCAAGTCTTAACAGACTGCAGTAAAGGGATGTCTTTCCCAATGAGTACTATGTCATCCATATACAATATGAGGAAGACAACTATGTTCCCTACAACCTTCTTGTAGACACAAGGTTCATCTTCATTCTTGATGAAACTAAACTGTTTGATCGCATCATCGAATTGAAGATTTCAGCTCCGAGAAGCTTGCTTTAGTCCATAATGGACCTATGCAGCTTGCATACTCTGCCAGTATGCTGTGGATCTACAAAACTCTCAGGTTGTGTCATGTACACATCCTCGAGCAGGTTTCCATTCATAAACGCGGTTTTGACATCCATTTGTCAGATCTCATAATTGTGGTACGCTGCAATAGCAAGCATGATCCGAATGGACTTAAACATCGCTATTGGAGAAAAGGTTTTATCATAGTCAATACAATGAATTTGTTTGAAACCTTTACCTACCAAGCGACCCTTATAAATAAGTCCATCCATGTCAGTCTTTCTCTTAAAGACCCACTTACACCCAATGGGTTTGACCACTTCAGGTGGATCAACCAAAGTCCATACTTGGTTAGTGTACATGGATTCGATCTCGGATCTCATGGCCTCTAGCCATTTCTCAGAATCTGGTCTCATCACAGCTTCCTGATATGAGGTAGGCTCATCCTCAATGAGCACAACGTCATCATGGTCAGACAAGAGAAATAAGTATCTCTCAGGCTGACGACGTACCCTATCAGATCTGCGAAGAGGTAGGTCTACTAGAACTGGATGTGGTTCCTCAACTCCTTATGGAACAACATCATCCACAACACTTTGTGGTTCCAGTTCAACTTCCATCGAGGCTTCAGTGCTATAGTCCATATCTTGAACTTCTTCAAGATCGAACGTACTCCCACTAGTCTTTCTAGAAACAAAATTCCTTTCTAGAAAACCCCCAGTCTTAGCCACAACTATCTTGTGTTGACTGGAAATGTAGAAGTAGTATCCCTTCGTTTCCTTGGGATATCCAATAAAATAGCACTTATCGGATTTGGGTCCCAATTTGTCCGAGACTTTACATCTAACGTAAGCCTCACAATCCCAAATCCTCATAAAAGACACCTGTGCATATCTCCCAGTCCATATCCTATATGGTGTCTTTATTACAGCCTTGGATGGAACTCGGTTGAGTATGAAGGCTGATGTGTCTAGAGCATAGCCCCAAAGATACATAGGAAGATCTGTGTGACTCATCATAGACCGTACCATATCTAATAGGGTATGATTACTCCTTTCGGATACACCATTCCACTGTGGTGTTTCAGGAGGAGTGAGTAGAGATAGAATCCCACTCTCAGCTAGATAGTCATGAAACTCATGGCTAAGGTATTCACCACCTCGATCTGATCGAAGTATCTTAATACTCTTGCCAAGCTGGTTTTGTACTTCATTCTTGAATTCTTTGAACTTTTCAAAGGATTCTGAGTTATGTGTCATCAGGTACACATAACCATATCTACTGAAGTCATTAGTAAATATAATGAAGTACCTATAACCACCACTAGCAGTGACATTGTAAGGGCCACATACATCACTATGTATAAGACCTAACAAGTCAGTCGCTCTCTCACTGTGTCCACTAAAGGGAGTCTTGGTCGTCTTGCCTATAAGGCATGACTCGCTTGTCTCATATGATTCAAAATCAAATGAGTCCAGGAAACCATTTTTATGGAGCTGGGATAAGCGTTTGTCATTTATATGACCTAAGCTACAGTGCCAGAGATAGGTTTGGTTCATGTCATTTGACTTGAACCTCTTGGTACTTATGTTATAGATAGGGTTCTCAAGGTCTAGAATATAGAGTCTGTTCATCAAAGGTGCACTACAATTGAACATATCATTTAAATAAACTGAACAACATTTGTTCTTTATTATAAATGAAAAACCTTTCTTGTCCAAACAAGAAACTGAAATTATGTTCTTAGTTAAAGCAGGCATATAACAACATTAATCTAATTCTAATACAAGCCGAGAAGGCAGAGTTAGATGATAAGTTCCTACAGCAACAGCAGCAACCCATGCTCCATTGCCTACTCGTAGGTCCACCTCGCCCTTTGTCAATGCCTTACTATTTCTCAGCGCCTGCACATTAGTACAAATGTGAGAAGCACATCCGGTATCTAATACCCATGATGAAGAAATAGATAGATTGACTTCTATAACATATATACCTGAAGTGGAAGTCTCACTTCTCTTCTTCTTAAGATCTTCTAGGTACACCTTGCAGTTCCTCTTCCAGTGCCCGGTCTGACCGCAGTGGAAGCATGTAGTGTAACACCCACGAAATGATAAGCTATACCTATGGGTATTTTTCTTTTAGAATAAAAGATAAAAGGGAAATGGAAATAGAACCAAAAAGAAATAAAAAGAAAGAGTGGTTAAAGTTTGAACCTTGAACCTCCCACAAATGATAAAGTTAAATTGGTGTATGGTAACCACTAGAGTCATGAATGATATATGAATAGAAAAGAATGGAAATTGTAGTTAAAAGTAAGAGTATAATTAAGTTAGGGAACAAGAGAAAAGCAAGTAGCTTTTCTCCTCTTCCTCTTGGTTAAGAAAAGAAGCAAGCCAAAGACAAGTTGCCTTCCTTCCTTCATTTTCTCTATTTTTGTTAGAATTAAGAGAGTGAGGAGATAGAGAAGGCAAGGGGATGAATTGGGACACTTTTCATCCTCATTGGGAATAAATAGGAATAAGAGAAGAAAAGGGAAAGAAAGTTGGTTAATTCTTCGTCCTCCATTTTTCTTCTCCTTCTTCCTTCTCTACCATGACCTAAACCTCTCCCTCTCTCATTTACGAAAATCCAAGCTAAGGTTTTTCTTGCTAAGAAAAACTAATTCACAAGAAGGAGTCCTCAAGATCTACTCCTTACAAGCAAGAGAAGAAAAGAGAGAACTAGGAAGAGAAGTTTCTTCTTCCTCTTCACAAGGGTATCATCTTCCTTAGGAAAAACAAGCAAGAGGATGTAAGTATCCCCTCACCTATGGTACAAGTTGTTTATGTGTTTTCCATGAGGTTAGAATGCTAAAAACCTAGGATCACTTCTTGAAACTTTCGTCCAAGACTTGAATAAAAGATTTATAGAGGTTTAAGACCTAACTAAGCAGGCTCACTATGTTCTTATGATATGTACCCTAGTATAGGAGTTAGTTAATGTTTCTTATGCTTGTATGCTTACTTAAAAACTTAAATCTATGCTCTTGAACTTTCGGCCAAAGTGTGAATAAAAGGTTAGGAAGGCTTAAGACCTAAACTAAACATGCTCACTATGTCCTTATGATATGTACCCTATGATAAGAGATTAGTTTGGTGTTCTTATGCTTGTATGTTGTTTAAAACCTAAATTCATGCTCATGAAGTATTCGGCCATGATAGAAGTAATTGACTAGGAGAGGTTAAAAATTTAGTCTACCATGATCATGACTTGCTTATTAATATGTTATGAAGAGTACTTAGTGTTTTCACACTTGTATGTTGATTGGAACCTAAATGCATGCCACCTTAGGGAATTAGGGTTTCAGCCATGATAGAAATGAAGACCTAGAAGTGTTTAAAAATTTAAACTATCATGCTCATAACTTTCCTTATGAAAAGGTAGGAAGATTTCTTAGGGTTTCATGCTTGTATGTTATTTGGAACCTTGATGTATTGCACCTTAGGGTTTCGGCCATAATGAGAATTAAGACCTAGGAGAGCTTAAAACTTACTCTAACATGCTCATGACTCTTCCTATGACATGATATAAAAGCTAACTTAGGGTTATCATGTTTGAATGTTGCTTGAAATCTAGATACATGTCTTCTTATGTTTCGGCCATGATTAATTTTAGGGTCCAAGGAAGCTTAAAATTTAATCTAGCATGCTCATGAATTCCCTTATGATATGATATGAAGTTAGCTTGATATTCTTATGCTTATATGTTGTTTTGAACTTAGTTTCATACCCCTAAGTTTCGGCCATAACCAAGTTAAAAGGCCTAGGGAGCTTAGAACCTAAACCAAATATGCTCATTATGTTCTTAATGATTTATGATATGAAATTGGTTTAGGGTTCACATGCTTTTATGGTGTTTATAACCTAGAACCAAACATGGTAACTTTTGGCCACAACAAGACTAAGAACCTAGGGAACTTAGAATCTAAACCAAATATGCTCATTATGTTCTTAATGATTTATGATATGAAATTGGTTTAGGGTTCACATGCTTTTATGTTGTTTATAACCTAGAACCAAGCATGGTAACTTTCGGCCACAACAAGACCAAGAACCTAGGGAGCTTAGAACCTAAACCAAATATGCTCATTATGTTCTTAATGATTTATGATATGAAATTGGTTTAGGGTTCACATGCTTTTATGTTGTTTATAACCTAGAACCAAGCATGGTAACTTTCGGCCACAACAAGACCAAGAACCTAGGGAACTTAGAACCTAAACCAAATATGCTCATTATGTTCTTAATGATTTTTGATATGAAATTGGTTTAGGGTTCACATGCTTTTATGTTGTTTATAACCTAGAACTAAGCATGGTAACTTTCGGCCACTACATGGAAGTAAGGTTAGAGACCTAATTATGATTTCACTATGTGTCTCACATGCTATGATATGAATGAAGAAATGCTAGTTAAGGTTTTCCATGCATGACTATGTTTCCTATGATGCATTATATGCTCATTTATGTATGCTTATGAACCATGCATGATAATGACTCTCATGATGTGTTTTATGCTCAAGTATGCATGCTTTATGATATGACAAGTAATATGCTCATTTATGTATGCTTGTGAATCATTCATGATAATGACTCTTATGATGTGATTTATGCTCAAGTATGCATGCTTTATGAAATGACAAGTAATATGCTCATTTATGTATGCTTATGAATCATGCATTATGATGACTCTTATGAGGTGCTATATGCTCAAGTATGCATGCTTTATGACATGATAAGTAAGGGCCTAAGAGTTGCTTCCCTATTAAGTGGGACTAAGAGCACTCTCTATGATAAGATAAGTAAAGGCCTAAGAGTTGCTTCCCTGTGAAGTGGGACTAAGAGCACTCTTCATGATATGATAAGTAACTATGACATGTTATTTTACTTTGTATGACTTGTACCAAGGGTGGGCTCCATAAGCGCCCCTAGGCCGACGGACTATGAACGGGTCTAGTAAAAAGGGATGGACTCTTAGTACGCCCCTAGGTCGACGGTCGTAGTACGGACCTAGTTCCCTAGTAGGTTCGGGGCTAGCTACCCTGTGCTAGGGATTGCGTGCATTTATGTATGTATGTGGTACAAGCCGGGCCCTCATGATGATATTATGTTCAAGTATTATATGATACATTTTAAGACATCTTGCACATGACATGACACATGTTTTAAAAGACATCTTGCATGACATTTCTTTATGATATGATATTCTCTTATGATTTATATGACATGATGCTCTTTTTATTTATGATATGATACATCATGATATTTCTTTATGATATGATATGCCCTTATGATTTATATGACATGATGCTCTTTTTATTTATGATATGATACATCATGATATTTCTTTATGATATGATATGCTCTTATGATTTTTATGACATGATGCTCTTTTTATTTATGATATGATACATCATGATATTTCTTTATGATATGATATGCTCTTATGATTTATATGACATGATGATCTTTTATTTATGATATAATACAGCATGATATTTCTTAATGATTATGATATGAAATACATTTTTTTGTGAGTAGGAAAGGATCTTACTAAGCCTGTGTGCTTATAGCTTACTTTCCTTGTACCGCAGATAAAGGCAAAGAATGGATAAACTAGGGGAGCCGTAGGAGAGGCAAGAGATGTGTGTGGTGGTGGCTCGGCTAAGAAAAAAAAAAAGGAAAAAGACCTGCTTATGTTATTTTATGTTGACATGAACTAAGTTTGTTTATGTAATGTTCCGCATGATTTCATGATTTCATAATATGTTCTTCCACTGTTTTACTTTAGAAAAGAAATTTTAATATGCATGTATGTTCCCCATGATAAGTAAGTAACCCCGCCCTACTAGCAGGAGGGGCGGCCGTTACAGGTAGCATCCTTGGCAACCCCTCCTTTGGGTTTCAGTGTCTTACCCTTGCCTTTAGGCTTGCCCTTGCCCTTGTGCCTTTGCACCATAAGAATGGAGTTAGGCTTAACCTTCTTAAGGTTAAGCTCAGTAGTTCGCAACATACTAAGCAGTTCGGGCAGTGGCTTGTCAATTTCGTTCATGTTGTAGTTCATGACAAACTGACTGTAGCTCTCTGGCAAGGACTGCAAGATCAAGTCAGTGGCCAGCTCTTCGCCAAGGGGAAATCCCAATCTCTGTAGGTTTTCTATGTACCCAATCATCTTGAGTACATATGGGCCTACGGGAGTCCCATCTTGCATCTTGCACTGAAATAGTGCCTTAGAGATCTCGAATCTCTCGTGCCTCGCTTGTCCTTGATATAGTTGATGAAGATGCTCAACCATATCATAAGCGCCCATCAACTCGTGTTGCTTCTGAAGCTCAGAGTTCATGGTCGCGAGCATGAACAGGACACATTTAATGCGTCATCTTGATGCTTCTTGTAAGGATCTCGATCAGCTCGCGTGGCGGTGGCAGGAGGTGCCTCGGGAATAGGTTGCTCTAGGATGTACAGTTTTCTTTCCTGAGTGAGAACGATTCTCAGGTTCCTGTACCAGTCCAGGAAGTTAGCTCCGTTGAGCTTGTCCTTATCGAGGACAGAACGCAGGGAGAAGGAATTCGTGTTTGACGACATGGTAATCTACAACAGAAAAATACAGAAAATAAATATTATATTCTATTAATCATCTAATAAAGCCTTTAATTATATGATGCTCCCACTGAATTATAGAATTCATGTGGGACAAGATCCACATCATATTATGCCCTGAGTTAGCTTTGGCTAAATCGCCTAAGACTTAGTATGATCGGTAGGTAACTAATTACCAATTACATCTCTATGCAACTCTTGTTTATAGGATCAAGATCCGCATTTATATTAAAACTCTAGTTAGCTTTGACTAATACGTCCAAGAGTTAATATAAACATGATTTTGACATATCTACCAACCATTGGAAATTGCCTATAGTTAAACTCTATCCAATTGAGTTAACTAGTTACTCAATCTAATTGAGTTGTACTCACCCATGCGTTGATAGGCGGGACCAAGATTGTCCCTCCGCACCCTACCAAGATAATATGCGTTGCTCTGATTTGGCAGACTCAACAACAACATGTGATCGAGGTAGTGATGGGTATCACGGCATGGTAGGCATTTCGAGTTGACGCGATTAAGATCTAATCTAATCGTCGATGTGTAACATATACTCGATTTTGATCTAATCTAATCGTGGAGGTGCATCATGTGCGTGACTTAGATCTAATCTAATCGTTAAGGCACTAATTAATTACTAATCTATCATGCATCACATATACACACACAAGCAATTAATTAAACTTTTTGTGATTAGTCATGACCCTACTACGATCTTCTCAAGACAATAAGAAGATCGGATGGTCAACCTAAGGTCAACAACTTCTCAAGCTCCTTCCGGTGACCACCTTGTGTTGCTCGCACCCTCCTCGTAACTCCGTCTCGAGTGGACCTTCCATCGCTTCATTTTGTACATTACAAAGGTGAAACTCGAGTTACATTCGAGTCTAAACTATTTTACAATAGGAAATAAAATAGGAAAGGCACGACGCGTAGGTCGCGTATCATATACAACACGCACATCACAGAAAATGGCACGTAGGCCATAATATAAATTACAACACAATTTTTCCAATCAAATTGGGGTCTTTGGGCCATGACCATCACAAAATAATACATAATTCTAAATTATGTAATTTCTATAAATTTCTGTAAATTTTCCCACAATTTTTACAAATTTATGAGTAAAAAAAATTCCCGGCGGTGCCGTTTAGCGATTTTCGGGTGCAATCGTGGAACGAAACCCATTGTGGGGTTAGGGGCAGCACCCCTACCCGCGATATAACCATCGCGAGTGTTCCTAAGCGATCCTACAGCGCCTTAGTCCGCTGTCCCAAAATGAATTGGGTGAAACCTTGCCATTTCAGAAGGGTTTTCTCAGTAGTCGAAGCCTACAAGTGTCGAAACATTTGTTGCTTCGCTTCTACGAGAAAATTACCCAATAAACACATAAAATTAGGAAATTCAAAGAAAGTTACAGAACTGAAAGTTTTTCATAAAAACACAAAATAAACACGTACGCGCTTCGCACGTGGCTCTGATACCACTGTAGGGATTTCGGGCCGCAAAAACCGCCTTTTTGCGTTGTGAAAACCTCGAATCCCATGCCACCGGATCTGTGCGAAGTTCAAAATTCGTGTACGAGTTTCTCTACTCCTAGATCTACATTAGATCTACAAGATCAGAAGGTATACCTTTGAAGCGATGTCCTTCGCTTAATCCCGCTCGTCCAAATGATGTCGGATCTCGAGAATGTCAAAGTAGACACTCCTCTATGTGTATCCACACGAACAAGGAGATGGAGAAAAGACACTAGAGTGTGCTAGCACCCTTTGTGGCTCATGGCAATGGAGGAAGAGAGGGAGAGAAGAGAGCTTGAGGAAGAAGATGAGAGTTACACACAAAATGAAAAACTCCTCTCTTGAATGAATTGTGGCCGGCCACATTAAGAGGTTAATAACCTCCATGGAATACCAAGAGTCACAACTCTTGGTAACTCCAATGAGGTGGCATCCCACTTAAGCAACCATGATGATGTGGAGCATCATCATTGGTCCACTCTTTGCCAACTCACCAATGAGGTGGAAAATGGTCAAGTCAAACTTGACTCTTCATCTTCCTCTCAAGTCAAGTCAAACTTGACCACTTCTCTCCCATGGTTGATAAAATCTAACCATTGGTTCAAGTCAATTTTAATTTAATGAATCTCTATTCATTGAATTAAATTGACTCAATGAGTCTAAGTCCAAATTAGACTCATCTAACACATGAACCAAATTGAGTCCAACTCAATTAGCCTAATTTGGATTACTCTTAATCTAATTTGGTTCATCACATGGACCTAATCCTTTAGGTTCATCAAATGAACCTAATCTCCATCTAATTACCCTTTGTGTGTGACCCTATAGGTTCTTATAACATAAGCAATGCTCCTAAACCCATTTAGAAGCATAAGTAATGAGCGGTATCTAGCAGCACATCATTACTACCCAAGTTATAAGAATGTTGAGATCCAACATCACCTTGTGATTACTAATTGTGACTCTTCACAATATATGACAAGTGTCCTTCTATCCTTGACATCTAGATTGATCAATATGAGGCATAGACCGTGTCATCCTCTAATCAATCTAAATCTTGAATCCCACGTAGACTCACTTAATCAAATGAGCTCAACATCTCATATTGACTCATTTGGGCATGACCAAGCACTTAGTGGTCTCACTCTATCAAGAATATAGATGTCTCTCCCGTCATATAGGAGGGATAGATCCCATCTACATCACTCACATCCCTCCGCATAATTTGTTACATACCCAGTAATCGTCTTTATAGTCCACCCAGTTAAGGGTGACGTTTGACGAAGCCAAAGTATGTAACTCCTTATGTAGGGAACCATGGTGACTTCAGGTCTAATGACTAATAGTCATACTAATAGCCACATGAGAAAGTATATGACACTCATATAACGATCCATGATACTTTCTCATGGCGGGTCATTCAGTATACATTCTCCAATGCATACCCATGTGTCAACTTGATATCTCTATATCCATGACTTGTGGGATCAACTCATCGAGTTGACCTACATGCTAGTCTCATCGCATTAACATTGTCCCTGAATGTTAATACTTGACTAGGAATGATTAAGAGTAGTGTTCTCTATATCATCTCACTATCGATTCAACCAATCGATTGATAAGGTAAGAACATTCTACTCAAGGATGCTATTATACTTAGTTATTTGGCACCAATACAAGTAAGCATAATAACCATAAACAAATGCCTTTATATATATAAGAATATGATACAATGAGTCCATACAACAATCATCAAATGATTGGCTCTAGGGCTCTAACTAACAAGTTAAAACAAATAAGGAAAAATAAAACAAATTAAGATAAAATGGAAAGTAGACCAGACGAGGTAGTATGAGCTATCCTCCTGTAGTCTAAAAAATTAGCAGGGGGATTAGAAGTTAAATATTCATCTTCTTTTAACTGCTTCATTGTTCCTTCTGCCTAGAGAAAAAGTACCTTGGAAATGGAGTTGGCAATGGGTACTTTAAACTCGCGTGTGTGAAAAAGGGCTTTCTTTCTCACTTCAAACCACTTATCTTCTCCCACCTGATAGGCTGTTGATGTCGTGATCACAAACACACGGTTGTTTTCAAGTAATAAAATTTATAAAAGTCGAACCTATGAGGATTGAAGATTAAATGCTTGTTGGTTCTACACATCGAATTTAACTAGACAAAATTGATAATGGATTGTTATGAGGTTTTCAACTAAAATGTGAAAATAAAAATAAGAAATAGTTGCGGAAGTCCTTAATTCAGAAAATGCTCTAGGCTGAAGGTTTCATTGTAATGGTGGATGTTGTGCTATGAATTGGCCAATTTCTAGTTCTCTGGATGTATGTTTGCAGGATAGCCTAAGCATTTACCGAATTCCACCCTACGATAGTATATCAGAGTACTTCCCCTGCCAGTAACCAAGTATGCCATCAAGTGAATAAGTAACTTAGAGAGTCTAAGTTTTAGTAGAGTACCTCCTGTCACAAGGTCTCCCTCGGGTATATGTCTCTAGATTACGTAGGTCACTTGCGTAGCATATGATTAGGAGAAGCCAAATTAGGTCAAGTGATAGACTTATCCATACATAGACTCATCCTCCCTTAGGAGGTTACATTCCATATAGAAGGGTAGTTACCTTAGATACTTATCTTCAAACAAATATCCTAAGGCCATTCCGAGCTATATTGGAACAGACACTCAAAAGAGACGATAATTTATGCATCTGATCAATAAAAAGTTAGGTTCATGCACAACCCCAATTTAGACACATAGCAATGTATCTAAATAAGACCTATGCATACAGATATGTAATCTAGATAGACAAATTCATGATCATAAGGGAAAGCCTCTATACAAGCATTTCATCAAACAGAAAAAGTGAATACAATCTTCATCAAATTAGGAAATTGGCAATTCCATAGAGTTTACATCATCCACATATTACAATTACTTCCTGCATCCTAGAACAATAAGAATCTACTCCATAATAGGAAGAAATACAACCCAAGCACTTAAAAATATGGAAATTTCCAAAACTCTAAGGAAAGGGAGTAGAAACTTATCCTTTGACATAGAGTGAAGGGATTGGATGTAGATCTTGGAATGTCGATGAGGATGGAGCAGTGGAAAAACCTTAGATCCTCCAAATGACATCCCCGAATGGGATAATTCCACCTAAATGGTCCTCTTCTACCCTTGGATCTTCCTCCTCAAGCTAGGAGATGGAGTGCTCCTTAAATAAAGGTGAAGCATGGGGTAGCTGTGCCTTTAGGCATGACTTGAACAAGGCCCAGGCATCTGGGCATGCCATTTGGCACGACCAGAGCCAATTTGTCTCAGCCACAATTGTTTGGCTGTGCCAAATGGCATGACCCGTTCACTGCTGCTAGCTTCTTGGTCATGCCTTAAGGCACGACCAGAGCCAATTTGGCTTTGTCCACACAGCTAGGTCGTGCGGTTTGGCACAACCAAAGCAGAGCAACTCTACTTTACTTCTTTTGGGCCATGCCAATTAGCATGATCAACTCTTTAAAATTGTTGGTTCAAGTGTATGGCCGTGCCCAATTTGACTCTAGATGATGGCATGGAAATCTTCTGGTCGTGCTCTGAGGCATGACCTAGTCTTCAAAACTACTGAGTCGACTTCCTGGTCGTGCCATTTAGCATGGCTAATGCCTTTTCTTATTCCTTGGCTGTTCTATTTGGCACGGCTAACTCCTTGAGCTTCTCTTGGCTGTGGTTTAAAGCATGGCCAGGTCCATTTTGATTATGAAATGACTTTGACACTCCAATCATTGCTTCCATTTGTCTTCATTTGT